>NW_022681467.1:2465079-4865079 GCF_009764315.1 Trachypithecus francoisi
AGAAAAAGGACAATCCTGTCTTGCACTTATGAGGAGAAGCTGAAATACTCAGAAGACAGCCCTAATAATGACCACAAATGCCCACCTAACAGCACCAGGTTGATGTTTGTGCTTCTTCAGGCAACACTAGGCTACCAGACGTGGACAAGCAGAACTCAGACCCTACTTTGTACCTGCTCACATATTCCTCTTTTCTGAACATCTTGGACATAGGGATCCTGAAACCACATAAAATAAGTATAATGAAATGTAGGATCTTAACAATTCCTTAAAGTACACAGAAAAACATTTTATCTATCTTTGGGCAGTCAAGTATTCCCGGACAGGGTGCCTGGGTGATCACTCATACTTTTCATCCATTCACTTATCAAGTTCACCAAAGTACCTAAAGGATCATTTTGCCCTGAACCCACTTGGAACTGTTTGGGTGCCAGCACATGGCTTCTGGTTGCATTTCTTACCCAATTCCTTGTTCAGTGGAAGAGAATGAGCTTTGTAGCACCTGTGCTTTGTTTTCATTTCTACCTTATTTTATTTTGGGGGCTCTAGGATGATGATTACATTTTCCCTCTCTCTCATTTCCTTTTTAATCATTTTATATTTGGGGATGATTTTTCAAATTACACAAAGCAATTTTCTTTTTGTTCCTGGCAACTTCTATAAAATATTTTTCTTTTAATATTCAAGAGAATTTCTCCACAAATTAATGTTTGTAAATAAAGATTTATGAAAGTTTTTCAGACTTTTCATAAAATGGTCTTAATTTCATCACTCCTACTGTCTTTGTTGAATATATATTTTATGCTAGAAACAAAATCTTGTGCTGGAGAAATGAAAGCGAAAGAGCGAAGTCCTCCATCCTCAATGAATGTTCAGTGTAGAATTCAGGGTGGTAGACAGGCAAGTGGAAATCAGATGAGAGAGTATGGCACTGGAGAGCACAGAGAAGGGCACCAAACCCACAGAGAGGGCTGTGGGAGGAGGACAAGCTGCCCACATCCTTTGATTGTTCCTCACTGTCTCAGCACTCTGGCTGAGGCAAATCACGTGGGGAAGGAGACTCAGTCTTTATCCTCATGGCCTTGTGGGTGACAGAAATAGACACACCAGTAAGAATGACCTTAAGAGGAGAATAGAAAATTCCTCTATTACACACAAAAGTGCTATAGGATCCCAAAATCAAAAGGGTCACACCTGGCTGGCTACATGGACCAGAGAGGGATCCATAGACAAGGTGTGTGTAGACCTCAACCTGAGAAGCAAGAAGCATTTTGTGGAGGTGAAGATCTAGGGTGGAGTGGGCATCTACAGGAAAACATTTGAGAAGGAATTATGTGAGCCTGGACAGTTATGTGTCTGGAGAACATCAAAGAGTCCAGTTTCTCTAAAGGCCGGGCTATGTGATGGGCAAAAGCAAGAGTGCAGCCGTAGAGAGCAAGATGCCAATGCTTCATGTGGCGGGGGTATGGGTTTCTAAACGTTTTAGAACCAGAGAAACAAAATCTGAGGCTGGAGACCAGCACACCAGTGAAGACTTCACTGTGGATGTCCACATCAGGAGATCCAGCAATGTGGGAGCTGAGAAATAAAGTGAGTCTTCTTTTTCATTGATTGCAGACAGTTCTGAAAAGAGAAAGCAGATTCTCACACTCTTCTATCTTGTTACAAAGCAAATTACCACCTTCTCTTTTTCTATAAAATATAGACTCAGCATGACTATGTAATCACATGAGGTTTATAAAGGGTGTGGCACAATGTCCAATGCAGAACAGCTACTGACAGACAGCTGGCAGTGGTGCTGAAGATGATGATGGTGATGAGAATGGTATGCTGGAGATGAAAATGGTGATGGTGATGATGGTTTTGAATGTGATGATGGTATGGTGGTAATGCTGGTAATGATAATGATGGTGATGGTGTTGATGATAATGGTGGTCATGATGAATATAATGACAGTGAGTATACTGATGGTGATGGTGGTAGTGGTGATAGTGATGGTGATGACAGCAGTAATGTTGGTATTGATAATGGTGATAGTGATTGTGATAATAGTGATGATGGTGGTGGTGGTGTTGGTGGTTATAATGGTGGTGATGATGGCAGCTCTTGTAGTAATAATAATGGTGATGGTAATAGTGGTGAAGCTGGTGATGGTGATGGTAGTAATAGCAGTGGTGGTGCTGGTGATGATGGCAGAGATGGTGGTATTGATAATGGTGGTGGTGGTGATGAAAGTGATTATCATGGTGATAGTGGTGATGGTGGGGATTATGGTAGTGATGGTGGGAATTATGGTGGTATTGGTGTTGATGGTGATGGTCTTGGTGGTGGCAGTACTGCTGATGGTGATGATAATAGTGATGGTGATGGTAGTGATGATTATGGTGATGGTGATGCTAATGATCATGATGTTGAGATTATGGTGAAGGTGATGATGGTGGTGATGGTGATGGTGATGGTGATGATGGTGGTGATGGTGATGATGGTGGTGATGGTGATGGTAATCATGGTGGTGATGGTGATGATGGTGATGGTGATCATGGTGGTGATGGTGATCATGGTGGTGATGGTGATGATGGTTGCGATGGTGATCATGGTTGTGATGGTGATGGTGATCATGGTGGTGATGGTGATGATGGTTGTGATGGTGATGATGGTGGTGATGGTGATCATGGCTGTGATGGTGATCATGGTGGTCATGGTGATGGTGATCATGGTGGTGATGGTGATGGTGATTATGGTGGTGATGATGATGGTAGTGATGGTGATGGTGATTATGGTGGTGATGGTGATGATGGAGGTGAAGGTGATCATGGTGGTGATGGTGATGATGGTGGTGATGGTGATGATGGTGGTGATGGGGATGGTGATGATGATGGTGATGATGGTGATGGTGATGATGGTGATCATGGTGGTGGTGATGGTGATGGTGATCATGAGTGTGGTAGCAATGGTAAGAGTGGTAAAGATAATGATGATGGTGGTAGTGATGATTGTGGGGATGGTGGTGGTGGTGCTGGTGATAGTGATGGTGGTTATGGAAGTGGCAGTAGTTGTGAAGATCATGGTGATATTGATGATATAGTGGTGATGGTGGTGATATGATGTTTGACGGGAAAAAATAAAGCTCTTTGGAGCAGAGTATAAGCACCAGGCCCCAGCAGGTGTCATTAAGAGTTTTCCCCTGTTTGCAGGCTCATCAGATCTGGACTCAGGTGAATCTTGTCCACAGGCACCTCACCTTGGATGGGAAAGTGTTTTTCAGTAGTGGATCATGTGTTCGTTTTAACCACAGCAGCAAAAGTAGTTTTTCCCTGGTATTCACGCCTCTGACTGACTAAGATGACCATGAAAAAGAAGGAAATGGGTAGTTTGAGAAAGGGGCAGGGAGCAAGAGAGAGAGCACCAGGAAAGGGGTGAGAAGGCAGAGAGTGGAAGACAGGATAGAAATCAGACTTGTCCACAAGAGTGTGCACACGTTCATTGTTGCCCACCTTGAGAAGGTCCCTGTCTTCCGAGAGAGTCACTTCTGGGCCTCTCTCCTTTCTGAAAAGATCCAGCGGGGGCCCTGGGGAGAGGTGCAGGAACAGGAAGATGTGCCATCTAGTGGCCATTGCTCTGATCAATTATACCCAGGTAGCCCAGGACAGCGAGGACACAGCCAAGCAGACAGGCCTCTGCAGAATCCATATGGCACTCAGGGAGTGCTTAGTTTGCAAAATCCCTTTCTCAAGGGCAGATGCTACGACAGCCCCAGATTTACCTTCAGAGCCTGCTCCCCAGGGTGAGGCTGGAGTAGAGGCGCCGGAAGGGCTGGTCATCCGTGGGTGAATGCTGCCCTCTGGTGGTCACTGTGGTGAAGTGGCGCATGCAGAACCCAGAGGTTCTCTGCAAACTCATGAACTGAGCAGAATTTACAGGGCAGGTGGCCGCGGGCACAGGAATTGCCCTGTAGCTTTGTGGTTTATCTGCTGCATTTGAGCATTCTCTTTGTGATGTGTTCATCTTCACGTGTGATGTTTCAGCATATCGTCCCCTCTTTTATCATGCAGTGAGGAGGTTGCCCACTCTGCAAGCCTCTTTCCACTTAGTTCCCCTCAGATACCCTCCATCTCTCAGGGCCCCAAAGCCCACCATTCCTGCCAAATCTGATACAACTCAGGCATCCTTCTCAGATGCCTTCAATGCCATGAGTGGCACACTTAGCTGGGCGTGGTGGCAAGCGCCTGTAGTCCCAGCTACTCGGGAGGCTGAGACAGAATTGCTTCAACCCGGGAGGCGGAGGCTGCATTGAGCCAAGATCGCGCCACTGCACTGAAGCCTGGAGATAGAGTGAGACTCCATTTCAAAAAAAAAAAAAAAAAAGGAAAAGGAATGACTAATGTTTTATTTTTCCAAATATGACTGGCAAAGAAGGTGCTTAAAACATTTTATAATCAAAAGCCATTGTGGTACCATTCATAATGAAGTCCATCAGCAAAAGGAAGAAGACCCTCCTCTGCACTCTAATGAAATCTGGCCCCTCTAGGCTGGACACAGGGGTTGATATTTTAGATCCACAGTCTTCTATGCATGATGTCCCAAGAATCTCCTGAGGACAGCTCTCGGTTCCTTCCTGAGACCCAGGTCCTGACCATCTGCTTATCCTCATGTCTCCTCTAGTGCAGTAATTGTCATGCCACATACCCACACCAGGGCTGGAGTTCTCTTCTTTCCTCCCACTATGCCCTCACCCCAGCCCTCAGCAAGTCCTGCCTCACTGCCTCTCACAGGCATCCTGAGTCTTCTGAGCTCCACCACCTCTGGGCCACTGCACGGGCCCAGGTCACTGTCCTCCTGGCTGTTCTCCACCCTCCCATTCTCACCAGCTAGAAGTCTGTTCCTTCCCTGTGGCCATGCCAGCCTTTGAATAACTTATAAGGTGTCATGTCATTTCCCGGTAAAACCTTTCAAAGGCTTCTCATTAGACTTGGAATAAAATATAAATTCTTCAGCATGATGCATAAGGAACTGACATCTGCTCATCACCAAACCCAGTCTCTGTATCTCTCCTGCCTGCTGGTCCTTGATGATCAATTCAGGAGCTTCCACAGGTTAAGATCATTTTCTCCTCAGGGTAAGCTCATGCTGTGTTTTTGGCCAGAAAATCCCCTCCCTTGGGTTTCCGCAGTTGGCTGCTTCTCCTCCTGCAGAATGCAACTCCCATGTCATATCTTCAGAGGGGTCTTTCCAGGTCGCTCTTTCTAGGTAGGATATTATCTGACTACAAGCTGGGTAAAGGCAATACTGTATTCGTCCCATTATCTGTAAAGTGCTTATGAACAATCCCTGGACCATGGAAGACACTGAATATACACATTGGATGAAATGCCTTTATGGGTGTATCAGAGACTTTCTCAGTGGGAATGAGATAATGTCATGTGAACACCTTGCTGGTAGCACCTGTGAGGTTGTGATAACTCTACAACTGTTTGTTACAACTGTCATTTCTTATGGCAAGAGTTAAGATGACCTTTGGATCTTTTGAAAAATGACAAAAGCTTGGGATAAAATCTCAAAATACAACTGGGGAAGGATAAGAAATCACCCTAGGGAGGGTGACAGGAAGCACAGGGTGTCCCAGAGACACTGTCCTGGAACCCAGCCAGCAGAGCCCCCACCAGCAACACTGTCACCCTTTCTCCAGGGCTTCTCTGTGCCGAGCAGCTCGGTAAGGACCTTGTACACATTGTCATTTTGTTCTTCACATATCTCCAAATAGAGAGGTATACTCTTGCTGATGAGAAAATAATTCTTGACATACAGCAGGCACACCATACCTCTCTTTTGACTGAATGCACACATGTATCCAACGTCCACCCTTACGGAGAAGACATCGCTGGAGAGCTCCAAGATCCCAGGCAGGGCTCAGCTATGATGACATCACAGTGTGGGGTCCTGTGCGCTTGCATCAGACTCTCCCCTGACACTTTTTGTTGCAAGTTTCTCATCTGCAAAATATGGAAACACATTTCGTAAAGATTGTTGGAGGATCCATTAATTCACTCAACTAATTCCTTACTGAACCCTGTGCCAGGGCTGGGACCACAGCATTGAGCAAGTAGACAGTGTGCCCCTGCCTAGAACACAGGAAGCACACACAGAGGCACAGAGATGGTTGATAAAAATATTTTACTTTCCTTCTTGCCCTGGGAGTGTCATGAATAGAGGAGTAGGGTGTGCTCAAAGGTAGACAGCAGAGGCAGTAAGTGGGGGCATCTCCAGTGCGTTGCTACCTTGGGAAGAATCCACAGTGTTGCTGAGCTCCTGAAGATGATAACAAATACTGCAGTGCGAACTCAGAGATCCTAGAGAAGGGCAATGGGGTGCTCTAGGGGAATGCAGGAGATGCTGAATGGGGATAAGCCAGGCTCATTAGGGGACCAGTAGTGGGCAGCTGGACAGCTTTCAGACTCCAGAGGAGGTATTGATGCCTGGCCACTTGTCCAAGTACATGCACACACACACAGTCACACACACATACACACAGTCTCTCTCACACACACATAGAATCACACACCCAATCACACACATACATGCAGTCACACACACAGTCACACAGATACAATCACACACACACACAGTCTCACACACATGGTCTCATACAAAGGTGGATTATTATGAAGGAAACCTGCTGAATAGGTATTTTCCCGCATTGAATTTCCTCACAAGCATAAAACTATGTTCATGGCAAAATCTGAAAGAACCATTTGCAGACTAAAACAGATCTAAAACTGCATTTTGCACTGTTGCATGCAGCACAAATGCGGCTGTATGAGTTAATGTGTGCTCCTAATTATATTTTTAAAAATTCCTTGAACAAACATTGAAATTATTTTGTATACCAAAGCCTCCTTTTGGAACTATCAATGCACATTATAATATTCATTAAAACTCACAAAATGCCTGCAGTAAGCCACCTGATTTTTTATCTTCAAACTTTAATCAATTATTCTGAAATTCCTACACTTTGATTTTTGAGGGGAATGGCTAACATTTATCAGCTACCTTCGGAAAAGGTGTCCTGTGGAAATAAATTAAGAAACATTCATCTGGAATGTTATTTCGCTTTCTGTAAATTCTAGTATTGAGGAAGTTAAGTAAATACAGTCATCCATTGGTATCCATGAGGGATTGGTTCTAGGACCTCCCTGCTATGCCAAAATCCATGGGTACTCAAGTCCCTCATATAAAACGGTGTAACATATGCATATAACCCATGCACATCTTCCCGTATGCTGTAAATCATGTCTAGGTTACTTATACTACCTCAGACAATGTAAATGCTACGTGTATACTTGTTATGCTGTATAACTTAGGGAAAAATGGCAAGATAAAAGTCTGTCCATGCTCAGCACACATGCATTTGTTAAAAAATATGTTTTATTTGAACTTGGTTGAATTCAAAAAGGTGGAACCCAAGGATACAGAGGCTGACTGCATGTTAATGATAATGGATGGGATCCAGGTTTTTAACTGTCAAACAAAGCAGCCACAACTTTGGAAAGGGAAGAACCAGAATGAATCTCACAGTGTTGGAAGTGAGGTTAGTATTAACTTATGGTTTATAACATAGAGACAGATAATGTAAAAATAAATATCAACACGTGGGTATGTTCATGTATGGATTTCATAGCTCTGTCTCACAGAGGAGGCCTGGAACAAGTCCCCTCACCCTCCCCACTCTGGACATTTTGGGCCTAATCACTCTGCCTCTGGGAGCTGTGCTGCACATTGCCTAATGTTTATCAGCATCCAAGCCCTCTATCCCCAAAATGACAGCATCACCTCCTCCCAAGGAGTGACAACCAACAATGTCCCAGACATTCCGATGCGTGCTCTGGGAAGCACATTTGGTGCCTCTGCCCCAGGTTGAGAAGCACCGACCGAGGCCCCATGGCAATCCAGGAGCAATGAGCACAGGCTGCACTTGGGCGTTGCTTTCTAAACTCACAGCAGGTTCTAGCCACTGATTCTAAGGTTGGATCAGAAAAGTGAAAGATACATCTGGAACTTCTTGTTACATCACAAAGTAAAAATAGACTCAAATAGTGATTAAAACGTGTCACAAGAATGCAGGAAGCAGCTTGATGGGGCCCCCAGTAGCCAGTTCCAAGAGAATTTACACATTGGAATAAACAGCAATAACAGCGTAACTCATTGGATAAAATAAGAAAGCATGAGTCAGATAGATCTATGGAGGGATACATGGCAAATAGGTCGGTAGGTAGATAGCTAGGCAGGTAGGAGAAGAGAGCGTTTCCTTACAGTAGAATGAACGCCACTGAGAAATGTAGAAGAAAGATGAACTTAGAAACAGCCCTTTCACACCAGTCATAATAACAATCGATTCAAGCAACAATTATCATCGTATGCTAAAGCTAGAAAGTGAACATTTGGTAAGAAGTAGGATATAATTACATTTCACAGCGTTGTTTTGTGCAACATTTGTTAATGATAAGCTGAAAAATAGCAACTTTATAGTGGACTGGCATAGACATGCTGCAATTCGCGGGGGCCAGGCCGCTCCTGGGAGCTGGGCTCCTGAAATGCGATCATGGGCAGCGACTTCCTGTAAAAGTATCCTCTCACCTTCTTGAGGATGAAAGACCACCTGGAAAGAGATGCCCACCATCCCCGCTGAGCACATTCCCAGCCTACCCCAGCTGAATGCAGCCCCCAAGTGAACCCAGCAAGACCAGCGGAAGAGCCGTGGACAGCTCCAGAGTCATGAGAATCCACACATCATGTTGCTTTCAGCCAGGAAGATTTGGGGTGGCTTCTGATGCAGCAGCAGGTAACTGATGCATACAGGATGCTCTGAACACCCCTCCCGACAGAGACCCACAGTCCACCCCATGTGGTGTCCAGAGAGGGCAAATCTCCTCCACCATCAACTGTGTGGTTTCTGCTGGTGTCTACAACTGCCATGTGACACGTGGAGCACAGCCCTTTCCTTCCAAATCCAACCTACATTTCATGCTCTCCATTAGGGGCAGGTCTGTGGGCAAAATGATGACTGTAGCAACAGACATGCTGAACTGGTGGTGCCTGCAGGCAGTCCAGTGATGACGTCACAGACAGGGGGATGAGGAGCTTCATTGCTGGAAGCCTGGCCTTGGTTGAGATGACTCGAGACAATTGTAATGGGGTCAACATTCTCACAATAAGACAGAGTGAGCTCAAGTCCAAATATAAAAAGAGCATGTGTGGATTTATAACCAAGGAGCAGGGTGTGGAAGCTGGTGAAGAAAAAATTACTAAGCAGAGACATCAAAGGTAGGGGTTTCTGGATAAACTGACCAGACAGGATTCTTGCTAAAGGCAGGACACAGCCTTAGACATCAAAGGTGAGGCATGAGGAACCTGATCAGATGTCAAGGGTGATCAGGTCCCAAGGACAGCAGGATTCTCCCTAAAATGATGTAGCAGGATTCTTTCCTAAAACTGGGCAATGCAGAGCTGGCAGGTAGGAGCTGGAGACCAAGGTTGAGGCCTAGTGGAGAAGAAGGCTCAGAGGAGCCTTAAAGGTTCATTAGAGAGAGTCTTGTCACTGGATCCAGCCCCTCTGTGACAGGAGGAGAGGGCAGGCAGCCACAGGGCTGCCCTGATGGCCTCTGGCTCCAGCTCCAGCACCCACTGATTGAGTTTCGCAGGAACAGGAACCACTCTCCACAGCCACTGCACTCTGCTAAAGGTTACACAAACAGTGACAGGGAAGTCTCAGCGGTGATCTCAATGGGGATTAGAAAGGAAACTCTGACCACCCAGAGATGCCAAGGGGATTGCTCTCCCCTCAGAGCCATCTGGTTTCTTCTGGGCCAGGGCCCTGCAGGCTGTGACCAGGGCGTTGGGGGAAGCCCCCGCGTGAGCAGCCTGAGTTCCCAGGGCCCCTCCCTGTCCTCTCCACTCGGCTGTGGTTCTCTAGCCACTGGCTCTGCTCAGAAGAATGTACTCCTTGAGCAAATAAATAGTAACCTTGTAATCTAAAATCCTAAGCGCTGTTTACACATGGATCCCTGAGCGGAAACTTCCCGAGGATTCTCTTTCCCCCCATAAAGGGCCAAACGATCAGACCTCAGATCCTGGGCTCTGCACTCCCTTTTCCTGCAGGGCTTTGGACGTGCTTCCCGGCGAGCACTACAGTTCATAATAACGTGGCCTCATCCCCATCGGAGCCCAGATGCTTACCAATGGCGGCCACTGGTCCAGGAGCATCTCAGGTCCCCCAAAGCTGGGAGCAGGGAAGGGTAAGGAGGAAAGGTGTGTGTAATGGACAAGCTCGACCCCAGAGAACTCCCAGCACTCCATAAAGAAGGATTCTGGGCTTCCCCTTTGAGAAGCCACCAAATCCCATGGCTACTCAGTCTCAACTCCTATCGTAGACACTGACTGTTAATTGCTCAAAACTCAGATGTGCAGAATCTCAACTCTTGGCCAACTTGATTTAACCACTTGCACTTTAGGTTATGTTATGTCCTTGGTTATAATATTGTTTAGTGTTCCCCTTTATTGCTTATTTATTATAGAGGACTTCTGTCACTCACCTAATTTCTCACTCCACTAATTCAATCATGGGATCAAGTTACACACGCAGCCTGGGAGAACACAGCTTTCTCTTTCATCCCCTGGCAGAAGGGAAACATGCCCCCTCCTGGGCAGCTGGACTTCCCCAGATTACAAGGGTGCTGGAGGCTCCAGGCTTGGTCCTGAGTCCATTGTTTCTCTCTGGGTCCCTGCCAGCCCGTCCTTGGAGCTGTAAACTATAGGAACTAAGGCTCCGTCTTTTTTTCTTTCTTTCTTTCTTTTTTGAGATGGGATCTCACTGTGTTGCAGTGTGGTCTGGAACACCTGGGCTCAAGAGATCTTCCTGCCTCAGCCTCAAGAGTAGCTGTACAGGCCTGCCATACCACTGGACTACTATAAATTTTGGCCACACTTAAACGTCACTGCAGAATCAAACTTATCTTGCTGGTTTTGAACCATCAGACACTCCCATTTACAAAGCAGCTCACCTTTCCATATGCGTGACACATGGAGAAGGCAAAAGATTTTCCCAAAGTCACCCAGCAGCTGGAGCAGCTGTCCATCTATGCCAACCTTCCACTTACCATCACCCATACTGGATGCATCTCTTGTAGCTCCTGAGAGTGCCCTACGCGGGGGTCTGATCTACAAAGATTAGAGTGGTCACTGTATCAGGCCTGTTGACCCCACCTATAGCTCGAGTCCTGACAGCGGATCACCACCGGCGGTGGCATCACATACAGGAAATAGGCCAGCACTCCAGCTCCCACCCCACACTCCACCCACCACCATATGCCTGTTATGTGGATGACCTGCACCTCCTTCCTAATGACAAAATATGGGAGATATTTGTGTGTATTTCAGCTTACCCTCTGTACAACACATCCTCCTGAGACTCAAGCCCCAGTGGTCAGGGAAGGTGGGAGCCACAGAGGAGACCCAACTCCCACACTTGGGAGATGACCATTCTGCTCACAAGCACCTGGCCAGGGGCTGCCCTCTCTTTCCCTCTCTGGGAATCTCTCCCCCATGTTCTGTCTAACTAGGAGGCATATGTGCAGCCCTGTTTGAAGATCTTCCCTCCCTCACCCAGCAGTAAACACCATCCCTGGGCCACCTGCTGTATCTGCTGGGCTGCATGGTTTTTCTAGGGGTGCTGGATTCACAGCGGGATGAGATGGTCACTGGGCCTTGGCTAACAAGGTCCCCTGTCCTAATACTGAACATGAGTACCTATGAGTAATATTTTTTCCACTGCCGGGTTCCTGCTAATCCAGCCCCAGCCATGGCCAAACCCCAGGATTACAGCAGGTCTGGGCTGACCCTGGCTTACTCTCACCTCCACCACTCCCAGGAGAGTCCTCTGGGTACCCTGCAATGGCCAGGGTTTCCTGGTGTTTCTGGCCAAGCTGTCACCTCGCCATAAGGGCATTTGCCACAGGGTCACCTTCAAGCATGGAGAATGGGGTTGACAGAAAAAAGGGAGAAGTTGTCTGTTCAGAGCCTCCTTCCACCCTCCCCACTCCTAGAGTCACACTCCAGCCCAGACCCGCAGCATCCTAAGCTGGGGGCTTTGTCAGCCAACAGGGCACCCAGTTGATCAGGTCCTCTCAGTCTGGGGAGAAGCAGCACTCACAATCCTGACAATGAAGCAATGGGGGCTGCTGGAAAGCCATGCTGAGCAAAGGTTGAAGACACACCTGGACTCGCTCTGCAGGACTCCATTCCTGGGAAGCTCAAGGACTGGTGACAAAGGAGTCTACGGGGCTGGATAAGGGCTGCCGGGTGGGCATGAGGGTGAGCTGCAGAGGCAGGAGGACACCATCCGGGGCAAGGCAGATGTCACAGGTCTGGACAAAGTGGTAACACAGGTGTATGCATTGATGAAATCCCCCAGATGGGGCACATGCAATTAGGCATTTCATTGTATGTAAGTTCTACCTCATTCAAAGTGATTTTTAAAATATTACATGAGTTTTCTGGGCATGGAGGACCAGCACTGGCACCATGTCTCCCAGAGGGGAGGAGCAAGAGAGGCTCTTGGGCTCCCACTTTCATCCCACGGCTGCTGCTCCCTCTCCTGACACCCCCACTGGCTGCCAGGGGTCTCCCTGCACCTTCCACCCGGCCCCACCCACAGTTACCGTGAGACTCCAGGTCATTCCCTTCCCTGCTCACACGTCCTCCAAGAGCTTCCTTTTCCTGGAGC
Organism: Trachypithecus francoisi; assembly: GCF_009764315.1. Classification (NCBI taxonomy): domain Eukaryota; kingdom Metazoa; phylum Chordata; class Mammalia; order Primates; family Cercopithecidae; genus Trachypithecus; species Trachypithecus francoisi. The sequence goes on from NW_022681467.1 coordinate 2,477,855, forward strand.
AGGCATGCCCAGCCCTGCCTCAGGGCCTTCGCACTGACTGTTCCCCGCTGCCTGGGGCTTCTCAACTTTTCCAGTCTCATAGAGACTTCCCTGACCAGGGTCTAGTGGCACCCACCTCTCTCTAACAGCGACTGTAATTCCCTGATCCAAATTATTGATCACCACTCCCCCATCCTCCCACACACCCTAAGGGACTGGGCTATGCAGTACCACAGCCACAAGCAGCCACTCATGCCACAAGGCACTTGAAAAGGGGCCAATCCAAAATAACACTTGGTCTAACTGTAAAAAATACACAGGCAACTTCAAGACATTACACACACATCAAAGAATGTAAACTAGTTCCTTAAGAATAGTTCTGATGTGTTGAAAGTATTTTGGATATATTAAGTTAAAGTAGAAATACCAAAATTACTTTCAGCTGTATCTTTTAACTTTTTCAAATATGTCTCCTAGAAAGTTTTAAATTTCTCCCGGGTTTCTGTCACATCTCTGTTGCATGGCAGCTCTGCAAGGTCATGTCCATGGCTCCATTGCCCAGACTGCCTGGTGCAGGGGGAAGCTGGCGACAGGTTTATTTATTGAATAATGAGGAGTTATGAAAAGAGAACCCAGTGACCTTTTCCCAAAGGTTAATTACTTTGGCTAAGAAGTTCCCCAGAACAGGGCATGGACAAGGTCACCTCGGAGCTTCTGAAACAGCTCCCTGCTCCAAGAATTCCTAGACCGTGACCACGTGCTCCTGGGTGCCCCTGACATCTGAAGACTTTAGGAGGCCAAGCCCTGTATTTCTCACTTCATGAGGAAATAGGCGGTCACAACATTTCACAGTCCAGGCAGCAGTGTCACCTCTCTGGAATCCAGGGTGAGCCAAGATTTCCAGCACTGGGGAAAAGGGGTAGGGCTGGGGGGAGGTTGCAGTCAGGACAGGAGTGGGGAGCAGGAGGAGGAGGAGGAGGAGGAGGAGTGGGAGGAGCAAAGGGAACTTAGGGAGGGAGAGAGGTGGTTGGGGGTGGAAAGGGAGATGGAGACAGAGAGGAGGGGTAGAAAGAGGAGGAGGAGCCAGGGGTGGGATCAGGGAGCAGGTCAGGTTGGGGGTACCCAAGTAGGATAAATGCACAGTTGCCTTCTGGCCTGGGCTTCCTGCCTCAACCTCATGCTTCTTTGTTCTCAGGGAGATCCAGCTCCTTGCTCTCTGTCCCAGTAGACCATGGCCTGGCCTATGCGTGCCCCACTGCTGCTGCTGACTGCCTTGATGGTGGTCCTGGCCAAGAATGCCTCGGCCCAATCTAGGTTGACCTCGTCAGGCGGCATCCATGCTGCAGACCTCAATGACAAGAGTGTGCAGCGCGTCCTGAACTTCACCATCAGCGAGTACAATAAGGACATCAGTAAGGATGAGTACTACAGCCGTCCCCTGCAGGTGACGGCTGCCTACCAGCAGGTGGGTGCTGCCACCACCCTGGGGATCCTGAGTCCCAGATGGGTTTGTTGCCCCACCCCTGGGATCATTCTCAGCAAATCAACATTATCTAAACCTCAGGCTCATTCAGCTTTCCCTGACTGTCCGCTGATGGCCTTCATGCCCTAGGACATTCCTGGGCCATGAGTGCAGTTCAGCCCTGTCCCATCCCCTCCACCTCTTTTAACCTGCAGGAGCCACTGTGTCTGTGCCGTGACTGTGCCATTTCCCAGGGTCCAGCAGGTGTGGGTGGAGACTGTGCTGACTCTGGGTGGGCTTGGTGCTACTCAGGATGAGACCCAGGCCATGAGGCTCATCCTCCTCCCTGAGTCATCTCCACAGAGGCCACACCAGAGCCTGGCTCCTTGTCCTGCAGAGCCCTGCTTCCCTCCCAAGTCACGCCCCTGGGCACAACCCTTTAGGGCTAGCGGCCCCCGCTCTCAGGCCAGCTGACCACCCCCTACAGCCCAGGACCGCTGGGCTCCTGCTGGAGTGGAGCACGCCTGACCCTGTCTCTGCCAGCTGACGCAGAGTTAGACCTCAGCCAGATGAAGACAGACAGCAGTCACTCAGCAGAGCAGAGAAAGTGATTTGAGTCTGGAGGGAGAGAGCTTCAGCAGGGCGACCGAACCCAGCTTGACCTGCGTCCCATGACAGAGCAGCAAACAGTGACACAGCGACCACAGGGCTGTATGGCCTGCCAGCCCTTAGATCTTCTCTTGGAAAGTCAGAGGAGTCCAGACCAGCCCTATTTCTCCTCCTGCAGCCCTCTCCCTGCACATGAGGGGCACTCCCTGGTGCCATGGTCCCTGCTGGCCTGCACCTCCCTCTCAAGTGTGACACTCACTTGGAGTGAAGCACAGAATGATGTAGATTGTTGGGCCCTGGAGCCTGTTTTACGGAGGAGCCGACTGACACCGGAGGGATCACAGGACTTGCACGTTTTTCTGCACGACTTGTGTGTGGTTCCACATGGCGAGGTCTAGCACCCCCATCCCAGGGCCCTCATCCCAGGGCCCCTCATCCCAGGGCCCCTCATCCCAGGGCCTTCATCCCAGGGCCCCTCATCCCAGGGCCCTCATCCCAGGGCCCCTCATCCCAGGGCCCCTCATCCCAGGGCCCTCATCCCAGGGCCCCTCATCCCAGGGCCCTCATCCCAGGGCCCCTCATCACAGGGCCCCTCATCCCAGGGCCCCTCATCACAGGGCCCCTCATCCCAGGGCCCCTCATCCCAGGGCTCTCATCCCAGGGCCCCTCATCCCAGGGCCCCTCATCCCAGGGTCCCTCATCCCAGGGCCCCTCATCCCAGGGCCCCTCATCCCAGGGCCCTCATCCCATGCTTCTCCACTGTCTGATAAGTCATGACTGGGGGTGGCACTGTGCAGGGAAAGCATTCAGTTCTCTTCTGAAGTTGCAACCGTAAGACATGCAGGTGTGTGACTCATTTGAGAACTATTGCCTCCAAAATCACACCTGGAATGGAGGCATGTGGGAAGCAATGTTTATTGGCCTAAAACATCGATGTATGTGAGCATCTCATTTCCTACTGATAAAGGAGGAAAAATGCCTCTGGGTTAAATGATGGGAATAAGATGCTCTGTGGACTGAATGCCAGGAGCTGGAAGTTAGCTGAAATTTCATCATCAGGCAGCAGAATTCAGTTAATTATTTGCTGTGGGAAGGAGCATTCACCTGGTGTTTAGTCCCTGTCCTGCAAGCCTGGCACCAGGACTGTTTCTTTGTCCCACCTGGTTGGCTCCCCAGAGCTGTGCCTTCTGTTCCTGAGTCCAACCAAGGGGGTTTCAGGCCCTGGCTTCCACCTGCCCTGCCCCTGCTTCTCCTACTGGGCTGCATGAGACAGCTTGCTTGCCACAACCACTCTGAGCAGATTAGAGGGAATTAAATGCCTGTTGGCTGAGAAGCCCAGGACCTGCCCCAGCTCACCCGACAACAGCCTCTCCAAGAACACAGGATTTCTTCTGAGGTCTTGGCTCAGGGCAGAGCCACACTCTCCTTGTCATCTCCTCACCAGCTCGGGCACTTTGAGTTGCAATTTCCAGTTCCTTGGTTCTTGGGCCCTCACCCCTCTCCACACCATTCCATCTGCACACACATAGGCATCTATATAAACACAGTACCCCTGCCAGCCAGTCAGTAGGAGAAGGTGGCTTGTGTGCCTTTTAGATAACAGTGCGGGCAGCATCAAGCCCTAGACAAGCCCAGTGACTCAGTCACACGGAAGTGCCTGTGTGCGCGTGAAACTGACAGCATGCTGTCCCTGCTTCCTGCTCTTCCACGCGTGTAGGTTGTGGGCGGGGTGAACTACTACTTCAATGTGAAGTTCGGTCGAACCACATGCACCAAGTCCCAGTCCAGCTTGGACAACTGCCCCTTTAATGACCAGCCAGAACTGAAAGAGGTATGTGCCTGATGTGGGTCAGGGGCATCAAGAACTGCAGAGCAGTGTGTGCATATGTATGTGTGTGTGTGTGTGTGTGTGCATGCGCCTGTACTCCTGTACATGCTTTGGAAGGCATGTGTGCATGTGTGCAGACACTTGTAAAGCCATGTATGCAAGGATGTGTTCATGTGTATGGGAAGACGCATGTGTGCTTGGCATACATGTGCAGATGTGTATTGTGAAGTGAATGAATGTGTGTGTGTGCATATGGAGTTTTGTGTGTGCATGAATGTATGTGTGGGATGGCATACACACGTGGGTATGCATGTGGAAAGGTGCATATATGTGCATACATGAGGAAGGTGCACAGGAGTGTGTGCGCACGTGTGTGTGGATGTGTGAAGGAGTATGTGGGTTCATGCATAGATTCGTGTAGGTGAGAGTTGGTGTGAGTTTATATAGATGCCTTTGTGTGTGCAGATGGAGTGGTGTGGAGAGGGGTGATGAATTTGATTTGCTAGGAAGACTTTAGCTTGGTAATGGTTACTGGGAAGTCAACTCTGCCTGCTTTGGGGTATTGCTTATTGGGCTAGAGGAAGCAGGTGCTGGGCTGGGTTCTGGTCAGAAAGAAGGGGATCTGTCTAAACCCAGCCTCAGGCACCTGCCTGTAGCCACAGCCACTCTGAGCAGATCAGAGGGAATTAAATGCCTGTTGGCTGAGAAGCCCAGGACCTGCCCCAGTTCACCCGACAACAGCCTCTCCAAGAACACAGGATTTCTTCTGAGGTCTTGGCTCAGAGCAGAGCCACACTCTCCTTGTCATCTCCTCACCAGCTCGGGCACTTTGAGTTGCAATTTCCAGTTCCCTGGGTTCTTCCCTCTGGCCCCCCTTAGTGCTGGCCTGGGTGCTGGGGGTGGAAGGAGCTGGGGGAAGTGAGCCACCTCCTCCTGCCCTGCACCCCTGGGGCTCCCGAGGCCTTGCACAGGCTGCTCCTCACAGGGCTGTGCTGGGACAGGAATCCTGCAGGCTGGGGTGGGGACCCAATGCCACCTGGTGACTTGGAGCCTTGGGAGGGGTGATGGAATAGTCACTGCCCAGTTGGGTTCAGTGCCTGGAACTCGGCAGGGGTGGGTCGGGGTCAGGGGGCAGTGTCTCATCTCCATCCATTCTCACCCCCATTCTGATGTCCCATTCCTGGGCATCTTTGGCTTTATAATGCACACTCATTTTCTCCCTCTCTTTCCTTTCACAGGAAGAGTTCTGCTCTTTCCAGATCAATGAAGTTCCCCAGGAGAATAAAATTTCCATTCTGAACTACAAGTGCCGGAAAGTCTACGGGTCTGTGCAAGGCCAGCCACACTGACCACCTCCTACCCCCACCCCTGTAGTGCTCCCACCCCTGGACTGGTGGGCCGCGCCCTGGTGGAGGTCTTCTCATGCGCCTGCACCAGGAGACAGAGAGCGAAGGCGACAGGAGGCCTTTGTTGCTCAGCGGGGAGCTCTGCCCTTGCTCCTTCCTTCTTGCTTCTCATAGCCCCAGTGTGCAGTGCACACTCTCCCAACTCCTGCAATTAAACAGTAGCATCACCTCCCTCAGTTCTTGGCTGTCTGGGGACATGCTCACAGGCAGGGTTTCTGACGTTCCCTATGAAACCTCCTTGTCCTGCTGGTGTGGAGATCAGAGGAGTATCTAGGAATTGATGTGGCCACAGTAAGGCTGTCAGGGGAGCAGGTGCTATAGAAGACCTGAGTCTCAGAGCAGGGAGATAGCAGCCAGGTGCTGGGAACCCAGGCCTTCAGCTGCAGCAGGCCCTGGTGAGGGGGTCAGGGAGAGCAGGGTGCCCAGGCTACTGGCCCCAGAAGCTGGGCTGCTGGTTTGGCCTGAGCTCCTGGTCAGACCAGGAGGAGGGGCTGGCTGTGTCCACACGCAGGGGCCAGGCCTCAGTGGAGCTCACCAGGCCATAGATTCCATCTGTGCTTGCAGAGTTGAGCAGACTCCAGGGACTGAGCTGCTCTTATCAAATCCCCTAGACACTAACTAGATGGCGATCGATGTCTGCTTCTTTCCACAAGAGACTTTAGGCCCCTATACAGAAACAAAGTCCAAAAGTGTGTGTATGTGTATGTAACTGACTCAGAGCTGCATTGACCAAGGGTGGCTGCCATGAACACTGAGGGGGAAATGACAGAGGGAAGCTGTTGAAACAGCCCTGAGGCCAGCACCCACTGTGCCGCACCGAGGAAGCCAGGAGGAGAATGGTCTGGCAGGGAGCATGGGCAGCATCTGCTTTCATTTGCTCTCCACCCCCATGGGATTTAACCGAGTGTGTGATGTGGAAAGTGAAGCAGTGCCCAGGCAGCCATGAGAGGGGGAGTCAAATCTGGGCCTCATGCTCTCAGTGGAGGGTGCACTTAGTGATTCAGGCTTCTACTGGGAGAGAGGGGCTGAGGGAAGAGCAGCAGGTGCACAGATGTTATGGCTGGGGGCAAAGTCTTCCCTGCAGGGAGGCGCTCATAATTTTCCATGTGGATGAAGCATTTTTAACCAAAGGAACCACCATTCAGGCACACAATGAACAGCTGATTTTTTGAAAAACAGTCCCTTTCTGACACAATTCTCTCTACCTTGGGGAAGATGGTGTGATGTTGGAGCTCTGCACAGGACTGCCCCCACGTTTTCCCTGAGTGTCTGCTCCCTAGGAGCAGAGCAGGATGTGGGGAAGCTGAGAGTGAACAGGTCCATCTGCTGGGCACTGAGCTGTGTCCTTGGAAGAGGGTAAAGACGGTTCCTGATCAGGTCATGTTAAGTGTCTTCTAAGAGTTCCTTCAGAAAAAAGCATGCACCAGATCATAGGTAAAAGATGGAAACTGCAGAGGCTGGAAACCCCTCATCCAGCATAGAGAAATCACTGTGGAAGGAGGGGTGAGTGGATCGGAGGCCTGGGAAGCACGAGGCAGCACAGTCTTTCCTTGGGCAGGCGGACGCTCTACATGACCACAGGCAGAGCAGGTGCTGCATACAATATGGGGGATTTCTGTCTGAAAAATAGAGCAATATTAGCAACACAAAAGAAAGCACAAAAGTTAAAGTCTATTTAGGAAAAGAAAATAAACTATGGCAAAAATACTCACTTTTTAAAACACTGAGATATACTGCAAACACCCACAAAATCCAGAACGTAACAGACATCCTAGTGCAATCGGCCACCAAAATCAGTACTGTAGTCAACACACTCAGTATTAGGTTGCTGCAATAAGGGAATAAAGTCACAACAAGGATCCTCAGACGACTCAACAAACAAAGTAAAAATGGTTATCACAGGATTGGAGGAAGGGATTTTGAGGCTGGATTGATGCACTCAGAGCATGGCAGGCTTCTGTGTAAAGGAGCCAGGGTCAGGTGTGGACTGCAAAGTGCACCCAGCTCCTCCTACATCCTCAGAACCCATAAGGTTCAGGCAGATGTGAAACGGTCCATCCAGAAACCCCCTCTCTGTAGCTCTGTGCTTCTGTGTAAAGGTGGACCTAGATCCTCCAGGCAGTGGGATGTTCTTCTCAGTCATAAGCAAAGTTTCTGACAGTCCTGATGCTAGAGAACAAGGTCTTCCATTGAGTCAGAAGGCAGCCGTCAGCCAAGGCAGAGGCTGCTTGACATTTCAAAGCTGCAGCTTGAGAGAAACATTGTTTCCTGTTCATGATGCCACTGGCTTTGACCCCATCAGTCCATCCATCCACCCTGCAGAAGAAAGGGCAGATTTGCCCTTCCTTAATCCACATGATTTTTACTGTCTCATATAATGTTTTTATTTAATTAACTGGTTGACACAACTCTGTAATATTTTCTCCCTATGTTTCCATATTCAGCTAATGAATCACTATTTGCCTCATCATAAGACATTGAATTTGTAACAGAACTTTTACAAATACAGCAGAAAGATAAACCAGTCTTTCCACTAACAGCTTGATGATTTGTGAACTTAATGGTTCATAATATTCTTTTTCTGCTTCAAAACTCATATTGGTAATATCAGGCAATATTTCCTGATTGTTGTCAAATTCAGAAAAGCCTCTTGCAGTTTCCTTTCATATGTGGGCTCTAAGATTTTAGTGCTGTCTAAATTTTCTAGACATAAGATTGATGATCTTAAAGACTCTTTGTATTAACAATGCTCACTAAGACAGCATTTTTAAATGGTCACTGTTGTGTGGTGAGCTTCAAAATTGTGCAAATGTATCATGATGTGCTATGTTGATTAGCTCATTAAACGTGCAGGAGTTTGTCCTGGAAGAAGTATCTCTTCAAGTCATCTCACCTGTTGGTCACGGTTTTACATCCCTGTTGCCTGCAGCTGGGAGGGTCATCAGGATAAGAGGGGAGGGACGTCAGCCCCGCTCCTCCTGTCTGTGCCACTCACACACATATGGGCAGACTCCAGTATTCTTGCATAGTGTGTGGGCAAAGGGGGACGTGAGGGAGGGGACAAATCCACGAGCCACAAAAGTAGAAGGAGACGTGAAGAAGAGGTGAGGGAAGGAGAAACCATGCAGAAGAAACTGCAGAGGCCTTGGGACCTGCTGAGAGGTTTTCAGACACATGTAAACTAAGTCCCTAATTAAAAATGTCTTGAATGCAAAGAGAATGCTGTACCCTCATGATAAGAAGCCCCTGGGGTGAGGCAGTAGCAAGGTGGTTGCAACAGCTCCAGACATCACATCATCAACACCAACATCCAGAGGCAGAAAGAGACTTGGGAAGAGCCTCTGTTCCACACCTACTTCCTAAATGTGAGGAGGCTCCTCCCTGGCTCACCACCCCTGCAGTCTCGTTGGCTAGGGCTGGGTCACATGCCCACCCCCTACACCAATCCCTGTTAGGAATTCACATCATCCATTGCATCACCAGCGCTCAGTGAAACCTGTGGGTAGGATGGCAGCATCCTGGTAATAGCACAAACTTCAGCATGATCAAAACGATGACATGACTGGAGAGGGAATAAATAAATTACGCACACATATGATGGAGCTATCATTAAGAAGAATTAGATAGCAATAAATGTGTTAAAATGAAAAAAGTGTAATACACTTTGAATATATTATTTTATAGAAAACAAGATCTATATGGTATGTTAATACAAAGCTCTTTCCAAAACGAAACTAAACACACATGTATGTGTGTATATAGACAGGTACACAGACATATACATATATCTATACACACAAACACATCTGAGGGAAAGAGAGAGAGAAAGGGGGAGAGGATGAGAAGAGAGGAGAAGAAAAATAAAGAGGAGAAGAAATTTGCATTTTTCTGTTTCATTTGAATGTTATTACAATGTGCATATGTTCTAATTATTTTAAATGTCATCCATGGGTGTCTGGGTGATGATATAGGTTGTTTTTCATTGTACCTCCCTATGTCTGCATTTTAAAAACTAACAAACGCTATGACTAAGTGTCTATTGGTGTGGTTGACATCCCTGTATATGCTTAATAGCACATTAATTACGAGTGATTCAGGAGTTGATTTTCAGCATCAGGGGCTTCCCCTGCCCCCTGAGTTGCAAAAATCATTCAGTATTCAATACATTTTCCTTGTTTTTCATGACACTGACTATTTCTGGATAGATTCTCTCTCAGCTACACTGTGAGCTCCTGGGGAAAACAGAGTATCTTCGTTCACATTCCCTAAGGAGCATTTACTAGCAAAGAGCTCACCATTCCTGTGGACACAATGATTGCAATTAGCAGGTGGACTCCAGCTTGGATTTAGAGTGCTTGATCGATTTCATTCTCCTGTATTCTACTCCCACTGAGTGTAAGGAGGAGGTAGCCTGCTGCTCAGTTACGTTGAAAGTAAGAAACATCCAAGTTTGAAGAGGTTGGTCTGCATTTAATTTCAGCACAAGTTTCGAGCATTCCATTCACATCTCAGCACCCATACTTACACATTGAAGTGGTGCACAGTCAGTGATCTCATTAGGAATCTGATGAAAATTGTAGAAATGCTGTGTGTGTGCACATTTCGGCATAAACACATTCATAAACTTCAGAGTATAACGGAGTTTCTACAAGCTTTTGATGAACTCTCATATTAAGGGACTTTGATCTGGAAACCTCACCAGCCATTGTCAATTCCCTTCCTCTCGCCTGTCCCTGAGTGCAAAGACTGAAAGTATCAGGCAATGGACCAATGAACTTCCAAGCCTTCCTCACCCCTGGGGAAATAGAGCTCAAGTCCAGCCAACAACTGCTAAGCACTCGGCCAGGTTACTACAAAGAGAGTATCTGCTGGATAAACAGAAAGGCCACTGAGGAGAGTTCTCTCTCTTTCTCTCTCTTTTTTTCTCTCTCTTTCTCTCTCCTCCCTCCCCCACCCTCCTCTCATGACCTGTGACCTCCTCCTGCTCCTACTCCTCATCGTTCAGGCTGTAGTGTGGGACAGGATGCCTAGGGCTATGGTGTCCAACTCTGTGAACACCACCCCCACGACCTTTGGTAAATAACCAGTGTCGTCATGGTCATGGGAGAGATGGCCAGTGTTTCTCAGGACTCCTGCTACCTGCAGCCAGGACGCTCCTAGGAGCGATGGAGCTGACACATTACTGTCAGTCCCAGAGCCAGGGTGACAAATGAAGCTTACTGTGTGACAAGAACGTAATTAAGCTGAAAATTACATGACCTGACACCTTATCCTCAACCTACCTCCTACTTATTTACTTAAGAGTACAAGGGGTTTCTGGTACCTGCCCAACCTTCCTCATCAGGTGGATCAAAGAAAATTATATGAGTGAAAATATTTCACCAAGTCCAATACAGGTGGACACTTTGGTTTGCATTTCACAAGGGATGAAGAGGGGAAAAAAGACCAAGCTGAGCAAGAGATTTTTGGGAACAAGTAACTTTCCAGATGAAGCATTGGTTTTCTTCAGCAGGTCTCAGGTGTGAGAATATTTGGATCATCTGTTGAAGGGAGATATCCAATCTCCTAGACAAAAATGTTCCAAACTTTCACAAACTTAACACCCCCGGTAGTTTAAAAGGCAGGATGTTTGCGATGTGGGTCCTGACTCCACCATCTCTTGGTTAGAGTTCCTGGAAACAGACTCAGGTGGAGATTCCTGGGCAGGAGGCTCACTGAGGCCTGTGCTTGGGAGGCAGGGCCGTGGGGCGGGGCAGAGGGAGAAGTCAGGCAGGGGTGCAGTTCAGCAGAGGCCACAGCCAGGCCCGTGGAGAGCTCTGCAATGGGGATGGTCTCAGAGTGGTAGGGTATTTGGGCAAGAGTCAACATTTTGTACCCCCATATAGACCTATTATTTAAAATAGGCAATTCCGAGAGGGGCATGAGCTTGGACAAAGCAGCTTCCTTTGACTCAGATCAATGCCCACAGAGGGACTCAGCTGTGAGCCATCAGTGGCCACACTCCCAGTAGCTGAGAGAATGAAGTCTCACTGGTAAAGGGGAAACTGGTGGATGGAGCCCCTACTGAGAGAGGTAGGGATGTCATCTCTAGGAGACTCAGTTAACTCATCTGTACAATGGGAAGAATTATAACTACGACTACGTATGGTCATTTAAGAAATAAGTGAAATTTCGATCCTCTCATGAAGTTATTAGCTGGTTGCTTTGTAGTTTCTATTGCATAGTTGCTTTACAAGGTCTGTGGACTACGTACTTAAGTTTGTTTTTATGGTAGCAGGGATCTTTCTTTTGTTTCCATGTGTAGTCCTTCCTTAAGTATCTCATGTAAGGCTGGTCTAGTGGTAAGAAATTTCCTTAGTGATGGTTTGTCTGAAAAAGATTTTATTTCTCTTTGCTTATAAAGCTTAGTTTGACAGGATATGAAATTCTTAGTTGAATTTTCTTGTCTTTAAAAATACTGAAAATAGGGTCCCATCACTTCTGATTTGTAGAGTTTCCACTGAGAACCTTGCAGTTAGCCTGATGGGGTTTCCTTTGTACATTATCTGACATTTGTCTCTAGATGCTTTTAAGATTTTTTTATTTAATTGACCTTGAAAAGCCTGGTGACTATAGGCCTTGATGTCCATTTTGTACAGTATCTCACAGGTGTTCTCTATACTTTTTGTGTCTGGATGTCTATGAAACTCACAAGATTAGGGAAATTTTCTTGGATTACCTCAAATATGTTTTCCATGTTGTTTACATTTTCTCCTTCTCTCTAGGAATGCTAACAATTCAGAGGTTTGGTCATTTTATATAACCTCGTATTTCTCAAAGACTGTTCACTTTTTTTGTCTGACTGGGTTAGTTCAAAGTACCAAACTTTAAGCTCTGAAATGATTTGTTTTGTTTGGTGTAGTCTGATAATAAAGCTTTCAATTGTATTTTGAAATTTCTTCAGTGGAGTTTATCAATTCCACAAGCTCTGATTGGTTTCTTTTTAAAATGTGCATCTCTTTCTTCATCTCCTGGATTGCTTCAGTAATTTGTTTTTGTTTTCTTTCAACCTTGTCTTGGATCTCATTGAGCTTCCTTGCAATGTATGCTTTGAATTCTTCATCTGTCTGATTAGGAACCATTGCTGGAGAGATAATGTGATCCTTTGATGGTGTCACAGCATTCAGATTTTTCATGGTGCCAGGATTCTGGTGCTGTTTTTTTCTCATTTGGACACATTGGCACTTCTAATTTTTGTAATTATTTTCATGCAAACAGAATTTTTTAAATATCTTTCTTTATATCATTGTTTTTCTTTCCATTTCTACCCCTCTCTAGGGGGTGTGACTATAGGGATTCTGGCTTTGCTTCTATAACCCTATGCACTTTTGTCAGCATGCTTTATATTGGGCTGTGTGGTTTGTCTACAGGCCAATAGATGGTGCTTGTCTGTAAGAGTTGGCTGTGGCTAATGCAGATGGGTATATACCTGATTCTTGTTTACTGGGAGAAGCTTTCTGTTGCCTCTGGCATTGGGCTGATCCTGAAATGCACCACGGTGTGAGCTCCCTGTCCATCTCTGGATGAGGGGACCAAGATGGGCAGGCATAGCTACAGGTGCTCCAATAGCAGGTACAAGAACCAGCACTGAGTGGGAGTTCCAGTGGGCATCAATTGAGCACCCAGAGATGTGCCTAGGCATGAATGTGAGAAATCTCCTTGGACTCCAGTTCTCTGCAGGAGGTAGAACACCTAAATTCCTAATCCAGGGGAGTGGGTGCTCCAGATGCCTGGATATCTGCCTGGGCACGGAGTGCAGCAGATGCTGTGACACCACAATCTCTGCACAGGAAGGTTGGGCCAGTTCAGGCTGTTATTGCAGGTGAGCAAGTGCTCTACATGTCTGGAGGTCTGCCTGGGCATGGAGCAGAGAGGGTCCTGCTTCACCACTGTCTCCGCACAGGAAGGGTAGCGCACCAATGGCTGCTGATTTAGGCACACAGGTGCTCTGAATGCCTGGAGATCTACCTGGGTATGGAGTGCAGAAGGCCCTGCTGCACCACAGTCTATACATAGGAAGGGTGGGGCTACCCAGGCTGCTGATCTGAGTGAGTAGGTGCTCTGAATGCCTAGAGATCAGCCAGAGTGTGGGGCGGAGAGAATCCAGCTGCTCCATGATCTCAGGGAAGAAGTCTGGTGCATCCCGCACTGATACACAGAGACCAGTTCCAGGCACCAACATGACCTTGGCTATAAGTCTTATCACTCAGGAGAAACCATGGCTGCAGCAGCCCTCCTCTTGCTCCAGACTTGCAACAAGGGTGAGTACAATTCCAACACCTACTACTAGGGCATTTTTCACAGTCACTGCCCAATTCTAACTATGGAGGCCCCTACCCCATTCTAGCACAAGCACTCTAATCTGGTCCAAGACTAAAATGAGCTTGTGGGCAAGCTGCTGGGTCACCTAAGAATGACTGACTGTATGAGCCCAGATTAAAAATGGCATACTGCTCTTTGTCCTAGGTCTGGGAAAATGCCAGCAGCTTTTTCCAGTGTCTTTCCCTCTCAGAGTGCCCAAGCATCTCCCCAAGTTAGCTCCAGGGCCTGGGAGAAACTAAGTGCTCTCCCTTGGCCTGGTTCCGTGGAATCCCCAGTGGAAAGGTACATCACAGATGGAGACTCCACCCCCTCACATTCTGGGACATCACTCACTTCTATCAGGAACACATTGTCATAGGGGCTATTTACCTGCCTTCTCCTCCCCAGCGTCTGAGGTGTCCTTCAGGATTCTAGTGGATTCCCACTCTCCTTCTTGAGTAAAACTCACAGAGCTGATCACTACGTGCTATTTTGCTATTTCCAAGTGCTTGAGGCACATTGAAAGCTTCTAATCTGCCATTATGGGAAAGAGTGCACAATGTTTACCAGAATCCCTGACCTCTGCCCCTTGAAGGCCAGTAGCACAGCCTCCCAAGTAGCAACAACCAAAATTGTCCTAGACATTACTAATGTGCCCTGGGAAGCAAAACTGCCCCAGGTTAATAACTACTGACAGAGGCACCATGGCATCCCTATAGCAATGAATGAGCATGGGCACCACTCGAGATTGCTTTCTGAAGTCACCACAGATTTCAGTCAGTGATTCTAGAGCTGGATGAAGGAAAGTATAAAATAGATCTAGAACTTCTTGTTATTAATACATGAGAAGGTAAGGATAGGCTCTAATAATAATGGAAACATGTCAAGAGAACAGAGGAAGCTGCTTAAAGGAGCTCTTGGTAGCCAACTGTGAGATAACCTACACATTGGAATAATAGTGGTAACAGATTATAACTTACTGAAGAAAATAAGAAACCCTGAGTTCCATCTATGGAGAGAGAGAAGCTAGGTAGCTAGGTATATAGATAAATAGACAGATGAGAAAAGAAAGTTTTCGTTACAGTGGAATGAACACCATTAATAAATACAGAAGAAATGATGAAGTTAGAAAAAAAGATAGTCACAATAATCATAATAATCTACTCAGGAAAGAATTATCATTATATACTAATGGTAGAAAGTAAAAGTTTAATAAGAAGTAAAACATAAACCTATTTTCTAAGTATTGCTCCATGAAATATTTTTTAATTACACAAACAAAAAAGTAACTTTAGAGTGGAGAAACCTGGAAGATGCTATCTAAATCTAGAGATTAATGTTAACATCTATCAGCAATTGGACGATGGTATTGTGGCCTCCTGGAATGATGAACTGAGAGACACTTCTATAATTTTCATCTGAAAAAAACGCATAACCTGAATCGAATCCATTGATGACCCCAACAGAAAACATTCTACAGAATAGCCAGTTATCTTCAAAAATGACAGGATAACAAAGACAAGAAAGAACGAAGAACTTTTCCAGATTAAAGGAGACTAAGGAAGCTTGGCAAATAAACACCATTGATAAACTGTCTGAACAACAGACTAGACAAAAGGATGTATCCACAGTGGCATCATGATTTTGCTCATTGCACTGAGGTTGTGTTAGAGAATGTCCATGTCCTTAGGATACACACATGAAAGTATCTGAGGATAAAAGAAGTCATCTCTGCAATTTGCACTCAAATGACTCAGAAAAACCTATAAAAGTTTGTACACATATAGAAAGAGAGGGAAATAGCATGAGACAAAATGTTAAGAGTGGGAGAATTTGAGTGTATACAGGAGCTCTTTATATCACTCTTCCCACTTTTTGTAAGTTTGCAATCACTACAAAATAAAAGGTACAAAAAATAAAAAATAAAAATGCAGCAAAGTTCTGAGTAAGGATCACCTGACACACACAGGCCTGTGTTGTCCGCTATTTGGGAAGTCATGGAAACACCTCCTAACTTCTCAGCCTAGCATACATGCGTCCGGGAAATGACCAAGCCATTGCGTGATGAAGCTTCAGGCTGACTGGTTACTAAGAACACGTTTCACTAGCACCCACACTCTGTACTGTTCCTTAGAGCAGAGACAGGGTGTGAGGCAGAAGGGACTGTGGCACTGGAAAGGATGCAGGGACAGAGGCTGAGGAAGAAGCACCCTCCACTTCCCCCAGATGGTGTCACCTCACAAGAGATGGCCATGTTCCCCACCTCATCCTACCTGCACCTCCCTTTGCAGTGCAGGGGGATCATTGCTGTTTCCAAGCCCCCTTCTTCTATTTCCTCTTGAGTTTTCATCATAAAACCCCATCCTGCACATGCACACCTTCACAATTATTTGACTATGATTCCAATACCACGTGAACCACATTGGATGGGAGTAGAAGTGAATTCTCTATTAGGAAGAACTCAGGAGTTAATATATTAAAAATGTAGTCCAAAAAAGGCTTTACCAGGCCATACCCTTTGATCAGTCTGTTTTTATAGAAAATAAACACGGGCCTTCGGAAAGGAGTTTTCCTCATATGGAGGATTCCTTCTAGGGAGGCAGCACTTTCCAGACACCCCAGGTGGAACTGAGGAGACTGAAAAAAGTCAGCCTTGTTAGCAAAAGTTTAGACAGCCACTGCCAGCATGAAAGCCATAGGCTTCCTGGAAGCGTGTGCCATGTCACAGCACAGAGAAGAGGGGTTTTCCTAGATTCAGGATTGATGGACAGCTGTCTCCCCTACTGGAACAAAACTATACCTGCATGCCCTCTGCCACGTGGCTAGTAGCAGCTCTCTCCAGAAAATGCAGCATAAACCCCAATTGTCTGTGTGCATGGTCATGGGTCTTGCTTGGGCCTACAGGATGTTAACAGATGTGACAAGGACAGAGACCTTAACCCTGCAGATATGAGAGGTGGGTCCTCCTGCTCCCCACCACACCTTCATGATGAAAAACTGACCCAAGCAAGCACAGCCCCGTCTGCATGGGCCCCAGGATGAAGACACAAGGTGAGCCAGACCAGGTCTGCTAAGCCCCAGCACACCTGCAGGCTCCAGAGAGTGACAGGAACAGTTTATTGTTTTCAGTCTCTAAGATGTTAAGGGTTTTTCCTAGGGAACAGCAACTGGCTCATACATGATTTATTCCATTTGCCACTGTACAGCTTCTCCACTCTTTTCCTGAATGAACTCTATACTGCCCCCACGACCATCTACATCCCATAAGTAATTAAGCTGGTGGTTGTAAAGAAACAGAAGCTTTAAAAGTTTCCTTTTGACAAATCCTCAAAGCAGCCCATATATCAGAGATCCAGAACAGCACTTAACTCTTCCCAGATATGAATAAGCAATACAGGAGGTCTGTGGAGGCACAGTATGCTGGTCCTCTGCACTGCCCAGGTCCTGACTCCCAACTGTAAGTTAACAGCACCTCAGTGAGAAAAGGGGAAGATCCCAGGTCACCCTGTAAAACAGCACCCTAACCCTAAAGTGACATGCTAAAGAGACACAATGGATAATGCAAATGACCACTGAATGGCTGTTCCTTTAGAAAGCAAAACAGAATAATCACAGAGGCTGGAGTCCACTTTTAGCTTTTATAATCTGATGCACAAGAGAAACAACACATGCAGGAGTGGAGACTCCCAGGTTGGCTGCCCTATTTCTGTTTGATTATTTCCCAGATATTTAGAACTTTCTTCTTCTTCTTCTTCCCCTTCTTCCCCTTCCTCTTCCTCTTCCTCTTCCTCTTCCTCTTCTTCTTCTTCTTCTTCTTCTTCTTCTTCTTCTTCTCTTCTTCTTCTCTTCTTCTTCTTCTTCTCTGTTCTAGGGTACATGTGCACAATGTGCAGGTTTATTACATATGTATACACATGCCATGTTGGTTTGCTGCACCAATCATTTACACTAGGTATTTCTCCTAATGCTATCCTTCCCCTATTCCCCACCCCACAATAGGCCCAGGTGTGTGATGTTCCTCACCCTGTGTCCAAGTAATCTCATTGTTCAGTTCCCACCTATGAGTGAGAACATGTGGTGTTCCGTTTTCTGTCCTTGTGATAGTTTGCTGAGAATGATGGTTTCTAGCTTCATCCATGTCGCTACAAAGGACATGAACTCATCTTTTTTAATGGCTGCATAGTATTCCACGGTGTATATGAGTCACATTTTTTAAATCCAGTCTATCATCGATGGACATTTGGGTTGGTTCCAAGTCTTTTCTATCGTGAATAGTGCCGCAATAAACATACATGTGGATGTGTCTTTATAGTTGCATGACTTATAATCCTTTGAGTATACATCCAATAATGGGATCACTGGGTCAAATGGTATTTCTAGTTCTAGATTCCTGAGGAATTGCCACACTGACTTCCACAATGGTTGAACTAGTTTACACTTCCACCAACAGTGTAAAAGCATTCCTGTTTCTCCACATCCTTCCCAGCACCTGTTGTTTCCTGACATTTTAATGATCGCCATTCTGACTGGTGTGAACTGGTATCTCATTGTGGTTTTGATTTTCATTTATCTGATGACCAGTGATGATGATCATTTTTTCATGTGTCTGTTGACTGCATAAATGTCTTCTTTTGAGAAGTGTCTGTTCATATCCTTTGCCCACTTTTTGATGGGGTTGCTTGACTTTTTCTTGTAAACTTGCTTAAGTTCTTGGCAGATTCTGGATATTAGCCCTTTGTCAGATGGAACAGAATAGAGCCCTTGGAAATAATATCACACATCTACAACCACCTGATCTTTGACGAACCTGACAAAAACAAGAAATGGGGAAAGGATTCTCTATTTAATAAATAGTGCTGAGAAAACTGGCTAGCCATATGTAGAAAGCTGAAAGTGGATCCCTTCATTACACCTTATACAAAAATTAACTCAAGATGGATTAAAGACCTAAATGTTACACCTAAAACCACAAAAACCCTAGAAGAAAACCTAGGCAATATCATTCAGGACACAGGCATGGGCAAGAACTTCATGACTAAAACACCAAAAGCAATGGCAACAAAAGCCAAAATAGACAAACGGGATCTAATTAAACTAAAAAGCTTCTGCACAGGAAAAGAAACTACCACCAGAGTGAACAGGCAACCTACAGAATGGGAGAAAATTCTTGCAATCTACCCATCTGACAAAGGGCTAATATCCAGAGTCTACAAAGAACTTAACAAATTTACAAGAAAAAATCAAACAATCCCATCAAAAAGTGGGCATAGGATATGAACAAGCACTTCTCAAAATAAGACATTTATGCAGCCAACAGACACATGAAAAAATGCTCATGATCACTCGCCATCAGAGAAATGCAGATCAAAACCACAATGAGATACCATCTCACACCAGTTAGAATGGTGATCATTAAAAAGTCAGGAAACAACAGGTGCTAAAGAGGATGTGGAGAAATGGGAATGCTTTCACACTGTTGGTGGGAGTGTAAATTAGTTCAATCACGTGGAAGACAGTGTGGCGATTCCTCAAGGATCTAGAACTAGAAATACCATTTGACCCAGCCATCCCATTACTGGGTATATACCCAAAGGATTAAAAATCATGCTACTATAAAGACACATGCACACGTATGTTTATTGCAGCACTATTCACAATAGCAAAGACTTAGAACCAACCCAAATGTCCATCAGTGATAGACTGGATTAAGAAAATGTGGCACATATACACCATGGAATACTATGCAGCCGTTAAAAAGGATGAGTTCATGTCCTTTGTAGGGACATGGGTGAAGCTGGAAACCATCATTCTAAGCGAACTATTGCAAGGACACAAAACCAAACACCGCATGTTCTCACTCATAGGTGGGAATTGAACAATGAGAACACTTGAACACAGGGTGGGGAACATCACATACCGGGACTTGTCATGGGGTGGGGATAGTGGGGAGGGATAGCATTAGGAGATATGCCTAATGTAAATAACGAGCTAATGGGTGCAGCACACCAACATGACACGTGTATACATATATAACAAACCCGCATGTTGTGCACATGTACCCTAGAACTTAAAGTATATATATATAAAGAAACATGTCATGGACCCAGGAGTTGCAGGTAAAATTATAAATCAATACATGGAAAGTGTATATTGGTTAAGCCCCAAAAGGTGGGACATCTCAAGGCATGGGCTTACAAGTGTTATGTGGGTTTAGGGATTCTTTAGTTGGAAATTGGTAGAAAAAGTTAAGTTTTGTCTGAAACATGGAGTCAGTAGAAAGGAATGCTAAGGGGGTCTACTATCTGTCAGGTGATGCCATGACAGAGTCAGGTTGGAAAGCAAGTCACAATGTACTGGGTAGGAAAGGACCTTTTTGATGAAATTTTATGGTTTGTAGGGCATGATTCCTCAGGTCCTTAAACAGGAATTTCAGAAAGAAAGAAAAAAGGTCCAGAAAGATAAAAGGTTGAAGACTGTGTTCAATCCTCAACCTGCACTCCTGCACTCTCTAACATCTGCCAGCAGCTGAGCTCTTGCGTGGGGGGCAGATGAAGTGGCGTTCTTCATGGCCCCACCCAACCTTGGGCCCCTTTCTTTCTGTGTGTTGGCAAGTTTGTGGGGACATTGTGAGAGCAGTTCTTGTTCCATTATTTCCCCGCCTCAGGAAGGGGATCCCTATGCTGCTAGCTCCAGCACCTGAGAACACATCTCTCTCATCTATCGCCGCCTTCATCCCCAGGCTCTGTGAGTGTGCAACCTGTCCTTCTGGGGCACTTGGTCTCCCTTGCTTCTTGGCCTGAGCTGGCCAGCCCTACGTGGTTGCCTGAGCAGCCCATGGAGGAAGGTGTTCTTCGCTGAGCCCTGACAGTGTGATTGAACATTGGAGGGACCTGGGTCTTCACATGTCCTGGGTTGCTTGTTACATCAGACTCATAACATCTGTTGTCTTGGGGCCAACCAAACCCTACTGCCCACATCTAAGGTCAGTTTTGTTAGTGTGCTCCGTGCATGGGTTCAGGTTTAGCTCTGCAAAACCATCCGGCCTCTGTTGACCCATTGAGTCAGAGTCAGGATGAAGAATTAAGATGAAGACAGTTCCACTGACTCGCAGAATGTTTGAGTTTATTGACTAAGAGCAACATTTTTGTGTGAGCATGAAAAGAAGTGGCGTGTGTGGACACAGGGGCTCCTGAGACAACTCTAAATTGTCTCCTTCTCTACCAAGGCTATGTTAGCCTTGGGCACACCAGGATGGACACAGACATATATAATAGGGCTTCATGCAGTGTAGCTTACCCTTCCACTTTCTGCCACATGAGGACACAGCAGGGAGGCCCTCACAAGATGCTGGCGCCTTGGTCCTGGGCTTCCCAGCCTCTAGAGCTGTGAAAAATAAGTTTCTGTTTCCTGTAAATTACCCAGCCTGTGTTATTCTGTAATAGCAGCACAAACAGAAGAGGACAGTTCCTTTCCTGGGCTCAGCAGGGGCCAGGGAAGAACCAGAACTCCAACTCACAAGAGGTATATGGACATGAGGGACTCTGGGTCTTGGGACCTGAAGTGGAGATTTGGAGTGAGTGGGAGTTGTCCTGAGACTACATACAGGGCCAGGACTGACAGCTGGGATGTTTCCTTGTGTGTATATCCTGGCAGTTCCCTGCCCTCCCCAGGCTCCACCCCATCTTCCCTTCCTCTGTCTCAAGGAGAGAGTTTTGGGGAGTCTGCAAAAATCTCCTCACATTTTCCTTGTCACTTTGTGTTCATTATTATGGTCAATCTCCCTAGGGTTGTGTCCCAGCCCTGACCCCCTGGGAAAAATGAAAAGTGTCCAGATGTCCCCCAGCAGATAGGAAAGTGGCCACAATGTAGAATAAAGTAGTGTATATGTAGCACATTTTGGAACTAATTTATACTTAGTGTTTTATTCTACTGCCGCTTGTGATTTCAGCTTTTCAGCTGTAACCATTTGAGGACAGCCAAGCAGAGGTTGCCACCTTTATATAATGACTCAGGGACAGCAGATGAGAGATTAGGAGCTGAGGGGTACAAGGTTAAATGAGAACTCACATTTCTGGGGAAGGAGGAAGCTAGTGACACTACACTACAATCTGTGCCCCTTTTCCTTCCTGGGGTTGGGGTCCAGGGACGCTACTGACCAGATGTTCCCAGCATGTCTCTGGTCTTAGCCTCTGGCACAAAATTTGCTCAGGGGCCCACCTCATGGCTACACTCAACATCTATGAACCCAATTTCCTGATTCTTCACTGCACAGATTCCTGAAGGAGGAGAAGTATAGCTATCTCCAGGAGCAAGTGCAGACAGGCAAGGCAAACTAGGAGAGTTCTTTCCGAAGGAACAGGGCCTGCAATGCGAGACCTGTCCTCTAATTAGGCCTGTGCACATGAGTCATGTCGTGCATGATGTAGAGTGTGGAAAACCAATAAAAATCAACACATGTCCCAGAAACTGTGGATGTCCATTTCTTGGGGATGCAGAAAACGGTTAAAGACCCACACATGTAGTCTCAGTCAGGCAGGAGTTAGTGCATCCTCCCAGGATCCAGTGCCTTGGAGTGGGCTCCTCTCCCCTTGCTCCATGAGGGACGGCTGTGCTGCCAGAGGGTCCTGAGCCAGGACCCCCCTCACCTCAGGGGGCTCACTCCCCATGAGACCCTGTCCTGGGAGCTGCCTCAGAAATGGTTCTCGAATGGAATGAGTGGGGTGGATTGTTTGGAGGACACTTGTTGGAATCACGGTGGATAAAGTGCCTCCTCTGAGCTTCCTTCTGCTGATGGAGTCAGGGTCAAGAGAAGCACCAAGGGTGGGAGCAGACAGGAGAGGTGGTGGGAGGGTCTCAAAGGAAAATCTGCTCAAGTCTGGAACAAGGCAGGGCAGGGCTGTGTGGGTTCTAGAGACCCACCCACCAGATGGGACAAAGTGCAGCAGCTGTGCCCACCTCAGTGCTGACAGGTCACAGGGAGGTCTCTGGGCCTGGCTCTCCCCTCTGCTTTGCCTGAACACCCACAGTCTAGGGGCCACCCTCCCAGCATCTCTATGGAGGCCACGTGCCAAGATGATGGTCCAAACGCACCACAGGTCTTGTGTTGGGTCCCCCAGGCGGACCCTGAAATGCAGACTGGTGGGTGCGGGTGGTTTATCTGGAGGTGATCCCAGGAGGCACAAGTGAGAAAGGGAGATGGAAAAGGGAAACACAAGGTGTCTGTTCTCAGTGGGTTACCCTGGGGCCAGGGCGTTCATCCTGCTGGGGAGCTCTGAGAACCATGTGACATGCACCTCTGAATCGAGTGCCAGGAGGCTGGGAGACTGGGACATTCACCTGCCTCCCTCCTGAAGAAGGAGTGTGACTCTCAGACTTGACCTTAGGGGTTGGCAGCCACGGCCTGAAGACCAAAAGCAGCCCAGTCTGCTTGCCTCCATCTGTAAACAAAGTCTTGTTGGGACAGGACTGCTCTTATTTGTTTATGCATTGTCTATGGCTGCTTTCAACATACAAAGGCAGTGCTGGGTGGCTGAGAAAATGACTATAAGCCTACAAAGATCAAAATAGTTACTCCTTAAATCTTTGCAGAAAATACATGCTGAAGCCTGGTCTGGGAGATGTGGACAGGGTGTCTATAGCTGCTGGCTATTCTCAGCTAACACACTAGGTATACATGGACCCTGAGCATTAGTGCTGATGTCACATGTGCTGTGTGGGATCCCGAGTCCCTGTCCCGCTCCATGTGCACATCTGGTGCCCCGGGAGGCCACCTTCACTGCACCTCTGCAGCCTGCAAGGGACCCTGAGACGGCAGCTCAGACGCACCTTAGCTGTACCTCTGGAAGTGGCTCAGGAGGCCCAACAGGGAGAAAAACTTACCCCTGAGAGCCCAGGAGGCTGCCCTGCTGAGAATAACTCCATCAACTGCCCAGGCCCCTCCCTCCAGAATCACGGTACACAAAGCTTCTTAAAATGCTAATTGTTAAGATGTATACTACATGATAAACTTAGACAATGAAGAATTTCCAAAATACCTCAGCACGAACTCCTAACACATGGAAAGTAAGAACGCACAAGCACAGAGCTGCTCAGGCACTGAAGGGCCATGCCGAGGAACTGCCGATGTGCTGGAAAGGAGAGGACAGCGTGTGGCCAGGCCCGTGGCTAGGACCCACTCAGGAATGCCCGCCTGAGCATGTCTTGTTCCAGAGGTCAAACTGTGTCCTCCAGGGCTCTATTCCAATGGTGAAGAAGCAGGTGCAGGTCTGAGGGAGCAAGCACAGGAAGGGACAGTGGGTGGGGGCTTGGGACGCAGAAGCTTGTGGCTTCTGCTATCAACACAGGTTCCATCTCAATCTTGCCCATTCCCAGGGCTGGGCTCTGGCCCCCAAGTATGGCCCTCCAGCCTGAGTTCTGGGCTGCTCCAGGCTTTCAGGGTGATCTGTGGCTCCCTCCTGACCAAGGAACACCTATATTAGCACCCTCCTCCCCAGCCAGCAGCCTCCAGGGAAACCCAGGCAGTCCACTGTCTTTCATCCTCCAAAAACAAAATGGCACACTCCATTCCAGAGGGAGCTGCTCTCAGATTTAAACAATTACTTAATCTATTACCTAATCCTATGATAAGGGGATGGAGTAATGCTAGATGTGTCGTGCACAGTGTCAGGGTTCATTGTGTCCTTGTACCCAGGGCAGGCACTGCAGCTCAGCAGGAGCCAGGACAGGACCAGGGAAAGAGGGCAGTGGGACCCCTCCTCAGCCTCCACCTGCCTCAGACTCTGGGTCAGGGGAGGGGGACCCTGAGAACCGCACACTCAGAGAGAGGTGACGTTGGATACCCACCAGGCTCTTTCTTCAAAAAGCAGAGGAAGGCTAGGGAGGAAGACCATAGATGGGACAGTCTCTACTCAGGACTAGGAGACTAGGACCCCAGGGGACAAGAGCAGTCTGAAGGCCATGTGCCCTGGGTGCAGGCAGCTGCAGTGGCATGACAGGGCAGAGTCAGGAAACTCCAATTGGCCAGGAGCCTACAAGTGGAGCCCTGGCTGCCTGCCCCTCTGTGCTCCCCACTAAGGCACAAGCAAAGCAGCCTGGTAGAGGCTGCTGTGGGCTCACTCCTCTTTTTGTCAGTTGCGCCTGTGCCCACACCACACCCCATGCGGTATCCACAGCTGTGTCCAGGAAGGAAACTGGTGTCTTGTCTTACATCGTTCAGCTCTGGGCTCTCTTGAAAAGGGCAGTTGTCAATGTCATCTTCAAATTTCCCGCACGTGGTTCGGCCCAGTTGCAGATTCATGGAGAATGTCATCTTATCGTAACCCTGTTGAATAAAAAAGATTAAAGTGGACAGACTATTTGAGTTGCTCATAGGTAACTCCTTGTGAAGATGTGACCTTGTAGGAAGAGGCCACAACACTCCCCTCCATTAGGGAGCTCGCGCATGGGCCTGGCATCAGCTCACTGGAGGTAAAACCCCGGAGACCTTCTCTAGACTGAGGAGTTAAGAGCAAACAGCAAATATGTGTGGTGGGTCCTGGGACAGACATAGGCTGTCAAACCCTATTAATGCATCCTCTATTTCCAGCTTCACCTCCTTGTCTCCCATGATGAGACCCGGCTTCACTCTCAGCAGGCATGTGAGCCTGCAGCTGCATTTTCAGAGGACACGTGCTGCATGCTCCGGAAGGTGTTAGCTCTCCATGAGTTTTCAGGGTAACCTCAGCCCTGCGGCCAAGGGAGCCTCATCTAGAGTGTGTTGTCCAACCTTCCACCTGACCTCCAGCAAGAGGAATGCAAGAATGCCACCCAGCGCTCCCACTACACACAGGCACACACCTTAGGGACAATGGCTTTCAGAAACACCATCTGCCCTATTGCAAAGTGCACTCTGAAGTTCTCCTCGCTCTCCTTCCCACTCCATTTCATTTCACTTCATAGACTCCCTCCCCATGCATGCATTCCTCTCAGCCCCTAAACTGACTCTGGGATTGCCACATCTGGTAAGCCACATGGAAGGCTCCACACCAGAGGGCCGGGGGCAGAGAACCAGCCAGGACCTTGCACAGAGTCTTTCCAGAGCTTAAGCTCTGTGCAGCACTGGAGTCCCTCTGCCCTTCTTTCAGGCTCTTGGTGCTGACAAAGGAAGAGCAATGCTCCTTCTCCCTCTAAACCAGAAGTTCTCCACTAGGAGGGCATTTTATTTGCTCATGCTTGCAGCCCGGATGAACTACATATTCCTGAATCATTTAGTGATTCCATTAAAAGGAGAACATTTTAGGATTAAGGACCATGGACTGAGGAAGAGTGTAACACAACATTCAACTCATTAAGTGTGGACGTAGCAAGGAGCCCAGAGCAGGTGGAAATCAGAGAACTGACCTCATTGCGGCCTTCTGGGGCTGATGGTGCTTCTTTTTTACTTCTGAATTATCAGCTGTCTTTGTCTCTCTGTTTCTCTTTCTGTTTCTTTCTGCCTATCTGTCTCTGTCTCTCTCTTCCCTTTGTTTTATTCTGATTATCTCTTATCCTAACTATCTCTTTTTAAATTTCTTTGAAATGTTTCTCAGTTTCTGTCTATGGACATTTTTTTGTGTGACCCATTTCCTCACCTGATGCATCATTTGCTCAGTTTTCCTTATTTTGAGGTCATTCTTCAGTTAAGTGATGCCATAAAAATCATGGAGGATGAATAATATATCTAGTATTGAGTAGATCTGGACTCAAAAAGTTATAATGTATATCTTTCATAAATACAAAAAGCAAATTTCTGAGGTTGTATTTTACACAAGTTTAGACTACAAATGGTGAACCAAGAGTCCTGGTTAAGTCCTGCCCCACACGCTCCCACCCCTGCCCATCACTCAGCAGCCCGTGCTGGACACTAGGGAAGAAGACGATGTGGTCACCAACCTGCTCCTTCCAGGAATCCAGGACATGCACCAGCTTGTAGGCATACCAGTCCTTGCTCTGCTGGTTGAATGTGTACACGGCAAACTCCAGGGTGGGAGGGAGATACACAGCAATTTGTTTTTGGTCATTCCACTCCTCTTCCTCTTGGAAACGCCAAGCATAGGTAACCAGGAGCTGGAAGCTGAAGAGAAGCAGCAGTGGCGCCCAAGACAAAGCCCTGCTCTGCAGCAGACTCGACATGGCGCAGGGCACAGCAAGCACCCCTGCCTCCAGTCTTCCCAGCCTGGACTCCCACAGGAACCTACTGCACCCAGTTCTGGCCCTTAAACTCTTGAGCTCAGGCAGAAACTCCTCCCTCCAGGCCTCATCTCCGGCATTACAATCTGTCCCTCCCGAATGTGGCTTCACCTCCTCCAGACGAAGCTGTTGCAATCATCTCTTGTCCAGGGAGAAGTAACAGCAACCGCGGGGATGGGTTAGAAAGATCAGGGACCCCAGGGCGCAAGATCAGGGCATGAGGTCCAGCCACCACTGCACCCTAGGGCCTCAGTGGGCTAGAGGCTCCTTCTTCCTCTAGCACCCACTTCCTTGGATGTCCCAGGGTCAGACCCTGAAATAAGAACATAAGGACAAGGGGTGTGAGTGGAAGGTGATCCCTGGACATGCCAGTGGGGTGGGGAAGCAAAACCAGATGCGTCAAGAACTAAAAGAAGGAGCTGCCGGAAGCAAAAGCGCTGAGTGAACAGAAGGCACGGCTGCACGGGGACTCGTAGGAAGGCTCCACAGCACCTGCCTGAGTATCAGCAACCTGATGCTCTAAGGCTCTGGGGCTGACGGTGAAGACTGCTCTTGGGCATCCTTCATGGCTGCTTTAAAACTTAGGACCTGCTGCACTGGCAGAGCAACCTCCTGACAAAGAACTTGGAAACAATGAGTACAGGTACTTGCAGTTGGATTCAGCCACTGGAGATACAAGTTTGGCAAAGTTGGGGGATGGTCCCAGGAACCCCATACTGCTGGAAGTCAGCAATAGAGGAGGGAGCTGGGGACAGAAACAATGCCATGCATTCAGCACCAGGTCACTTTCTCCTGAGCATAGCTGGACATAGATATGACCTGTGCTGAGCTCTGACCTTGGATGTGGCGGCCGTGAAGGACGATGTGCCCAAGCCGAGGATACTCCCAGGAGTTGGTGCATACCCTTCCTTCCCAGGCCTGCAGGATGGAGGGAGCATCCAGGTGGGACTCGGAGTCTATGGATGGTACTCACAGGAATGGGTCTCAGCAGAGTTGC
This sequence comes from Trachypithecus francoisi, assembly GCF_009764315.1. Classification (NCBI taxonomy): domain Eukaryota; kingdom Metazoa; phylum Chordata; class Mammalia; order Primates; family Cercopithecidae; genus Trachypithecus; species Trachypithecus francoisi. The sequence continues at coordinate 2,505,682 of NW_022681467.1, forward strand.
CTGCAACACAGTCCTCACCCTCTGGCTGACCCTCTCAGACCTGAGTCATGGGTGACAAATGACATTTCACGCTTCCACCCCCTGAGATCCTTGTTGTCCCTTTCAGCAGTTGGCAGAACTTAATGAATTCACCTAGGTTCTTCGAGAGATGCAGGGAGTTGGGGGTAGGGGTGGAGGGGTGGTCCTAGACTTGGAGACCTGAGACCCAGTCCAGCTGTACCAGGAGCTGATTCTGCACCTTCGCCCTTCCCTGAGCTTTCTGGGCCTCACTTGTCCACTCCTCAGATGGGTATAGCATCATCCAGCCAGCCGCCAGAGGCTTACTACTTACTGGACAAATTGTCCTCATGGAGTCAAAGTACTGTGATAATTGCAAAGCTGTATGCTTAGATTGTCAATTGTTCTGCACTGGCAGTTCCTTTCCTTATCTCTGCTGAGGGTACATCTGAACCTTGCACATTTGACATTTCTCCCCAGTGTCCAGGCCTGGATCACAGCTTGGGGAAGGAATGAAGGCAGGGCTCAGCACTGCCACCGAGGCTGACAGCAAAGTGCAGACTCTGGGAGGTATTCTCACCACTGTGATGACTCAATGCACCTGCGTATCTCTCCAGAGGGGAGCACAGATGAAGGAGGCCAAGGAACAGGAAATTCCTGCAGAAAGGGGCTCAGAGGGAGGGCGGACAGGGGCCCTGGAGACAGGCACAGTCTGACTTCCTTCCCATGCTCTCTCCAGAGCCTCACCTGGGTCCTCCCTCGCACTCTCCTCACCCACCTGGAGCACCCTACCCATCTGCACCATGTACTCTGAATCTCCTTGATCTTCATATTGAGTCTATTTTTCTTTCTGAGTCACAGAATCATCATTTGTCCAAGTCAGATTTCTCCCCATTGTGGGAACAGTGAACAAACTTACCCCCGCTCCCCAACAAGACTATCATGGCCAAGTGTAGGAATCTGTAGTTCACATTTAAAGGCCTTTGTCCAATTCTCTCACATACATCACTAGTCAAAGAGCAAGGAAAAGAATCTTCTCATCGCAGTAGTGACTTGGTACATGATTTTATCTCAGGCTGAGAGCATGCACAGCAATGCAAATGCAGGTTATATGATCATAAAAGAAAAAAATCCATCAAGAAGCCATGATAGTGATGAACCTGCATACAAATACCACTGTGGGCTTGGAGTATACAACAGAACAAATGACAATGTTACAGGGAATATGGGACTTCCACAATGATGTTGGGGGGGTTTCATATGTCTCCTGGAAGCTGGCTTACGGAAGCCTATGAGTGATAAAGGATACAGCAGGGTTGACAGATACAGTTAACTAGTCTGCTTCAATAGTTGCCTGGAAATTTCTTTACCTAATGTAAAGTGTGAAGTATGCTTAAATTGTGGTAAAATAAACATAACATTTATAATCTTAACAATTTTAAGTATACAGTTCACTATTGTTTACATATATTCACATTGCTGTGCATTGAATATAACTTTTTAAAGGAATGATCTGATAATTATGAAATGAAAGTGTAATTGTATTACAGGGATATTGGCAAAACAACCCTGAAGGCACACTGCACTTACTGAGAATGATGTAATTGGCTGCTCCCTAATGTGTAAGCTCTCACCCCAACATCCCCTGAGGCTCTATCCCACTGCCTGGCTCTCATGGGACACCAGGCTCTTTCTTCACAAGAAACCTGATTCTTTGATGGCAGGAGCTTTCAGTCTTCATCCTGGGCCTCTGTGCTGAACATTGACAGGGAGAGGGCTGACATTAGCAGGGCAGCCCCATCCCATGGTGTTCTGGAACAGAACAAGTTCTGTGGAGGATGGTGCCAGGATGGGCGCTTGAGGGAATCTAGAGCCAGGAGCCCTCAGCCAAGCAGTCTGTACCTCCCTTAGGGCAGCCTCACAGTCCAGAGATGTGCCACCATCTACTGGCCTGGGGTCTGAGCTGGTTATGAAAATGACCCCCACAAAGGTGTTTGGAAGATGAGTGGTGGTTGGATGCAGTGGCTCACGTCTGTAATTCTAGCACGTTAGGAGCAGGGAGGGTCGCTTGAGCTCAGAAGCTCGAGACTAGCATGGACAACATCAAAAAACCCATTTCTACAAAATAGACAAAAATTAGCTGGCATGCTGGTGTGTGCCTACAGTCCCAGCTATTTGGGAGGCTGAGGTGGGAGGATCTCCAGACTCCAAGAAATGGAGATGGAGGCTGCAGTGAGCCATGATCATCACACCAGTGCACCCAGCCTGGGCAACAGAGTGAGACCCTGTCCGAAAAAATAAAAAAAAAGAAAAAGAAAAAGATGAGTGGTTACTAATACACACTGCCCTCCCCCGCCCCACCACCATTTTTTTGTAATTTAACATTGTATTTTAGATTCAGGAGGGTACATGTGCAGGTTTGTTATATGGGTATATCGTGTGATGATGAGGTTTGAGGTATGATTGATCCTGTCACCCAGGTAGTGAGCATAGTACCCAATAGATAATTTTTCAACCCTTGCCCCCCTCCCACCCCATCCTACTAATTTGTAGTATTTATCTTTAGCTTCCACCTATAAGTGAGAATATACCATATTTGGTGTTCTATTTCTGTATTAATTCACTTAGCATAATGGCCACTAGTTTCATCCATGTTCCTGCAAGGGATATAATGTTGGTCCTTTCTTATGGCTGTGTAGTATTCCATGGTGTATATGTACCACTTTTTCTTTATCAGATACACTGTTGATGGGCAATTTGGTTGATTCCATGTCTTTGCTATGGTAGATAGTGCTGCTATGAACAAAGACTATATGTGTCTTCTTGGTAGAATGATTTATTTTCCTTTGGGTATATACCCAGTAATGAGATTGCTGGGTCAAATGGTCATTCTACTTTTAGTTCTTTGAGAAATCACCAATTGCTGTCCACAGTGGCTGAACTAATTTACATTCCCATCAACAGTGTGTAAGCGTTCTCTTTTCTCTGCAGCCTCACCAACATCTGTTGTTTTTTGACTTTTAAATATTAACCATAGCCACTCTGACCGGTGTGAGATGGTATCTCATTTTGTTTTCTTTTTTAACTTTCATTGTAGGTTCAGAGGTACATGGACAGATTTGTTTTCTATGTAATTTGCCTGTTAAGGAGTTTGGTGTACAGACTGTTTCATCACTCAAGTCATAAGCACAGTAGCTGACAGGTATTTTTTATCCTCACTCTCCCCTGGGCTTCCGCCCTCCACCCTCGAGTAGGCCCTTATTCCTTTCTTTGTGTTGATGTGTACTCAGTTCTCACTTATAGGCGAGAACCTGTAGTATTTGGTTTTCTGTTCTGTGTTAGTTCGCTTAGGATAATGGCCTCCAGCTGCATCCATGTTGCTACCAAGGACATGATCTTATTCTTTCTTTATGACTGGTTAGTATTATTTACTGTGTATGTGCCATATTATCTTTATCCAGTCTGCTGCTCATGGACATTTAGGTTGATTCCCTGTCTTTGCTATTGTGAGTAGTGTTGTGATGAACATACACGTGCATATGTCTTTATGGTAGAATATGGTAGATTTATATTCCTTGGTCTACAAACTCAATAATAAAGTTTCTGGGTTGAATGGTAATTCTGCTTTGAGTTCTTTGAGAACTCACCAAATTGTTTTCCACAATGGCTGAACTAATTTGCATCCCTACCAGCAGTGTATAAGTGCTCTCTTTTTTTTACAACCTTAACGGCATCTGTTTTTTTTTTTTTTTTTTACTTTTTGGTAATGGCCATTCTGACTGCTGTGAGATGGTATCTCATTGCAGTTTTGATTTGCATTTATCTAATGATTAGTGACATTGAGCATTTTTTCATACGCTTGTTGGCTACATGTATATCTTCTTTAGAAAAGTGTCTGTTCATGGCCTTTGCCCACTTTTTAATGGGGTTATGTGTTTTTTTTCACATAAATTTGTTTAAGTTCCTTGTAGATGCTGGCTATTAGACCCTTGTCCAAAGCATAGTTTGCAAAATTTTTCTCGCATTCTGTAGTCTGTGTGTTTACTCTGTTGATAGTTTCTTTTGCTGTGCAGAAGCTCTTCAGTTTAATTAGATCTTTTTGTCAATTTTTGCTTTTGTTACCTATGCTTTTAGTGTCTTCATCATGAAATCTTTGCCAGTTCCTCTGTCCAGAATGGTATTGTAGAGGTTGACTTTCAGGGTTTTTATAGTTTTGAGTTTTACATGTAAGTCTTTAATCCATCTTGAGTTGATTTTTGTATATAGTGTAAGGAAGGGGTCCAGCGTCAATCTTCTGCATATGGCTAACTACTTATCACAACACCTTTTATTGAATAGGGGTTCTTTTTCCATTACTTGTTTTTTTCAGCTTTGCTGAAGATCAGATGATTGGAGGTGTGTGACCCTATTTTCTGGGCTCTCTATTCTGTTCCAATGGACTATGTGTCTGTTCTTGTACCAGTACTATGTTGTTTTGGTTATTGTAGCCCTGTAGCATGGTTTGACATTGGGTAACATGATGCCTCCAGCTTTGTTCTTTTTGCTTAAAATTGCCTTGGCTATTCAGGCTCTTTTCTGGTTTCATATTAACATTAAAATAGCTTTTTCTAGTTCTTAAAAGTATGTCTTTGGTAGTTTGTTGGGAATAGCATTGAATCTGTACATTACTTTGGGCAGTACAGCCTTTTTATTAATATTGATTCTTTCTATTCGTGAGCATGGAATATTTTTTCATTTGTTTGGGTTATCTCTGATTTCTTTGAAAATTTTTTTGTAGTTCTCATTGTAGAGATCTACAGTGTAGATCTTTGCTATATTCTGAGGTATTTTATTCTTTTTGTGGCAATTGTGAATGGGATTGTGTTCCTGATTTGACTCTTGGCTTAGCTCTCGTTGGTGTATAGAAATGCTAGTGATTTTTGTGCATTGATCTTGTATCCTGAAACTTTGCTAAAGTTGTTTATTAGCTGAAGGAGCTTTTGGACTATGGGGTTGTCTAGATATAAAAGAATGTCATCTGCAAACAGAGATGGTTTACCTTCCTCTCTTCCTATTTGGATGCCCTTTATTTCTTTCTCTTGCCTGATTGCTCTGGCCAGAGCTTCCCATACTGTGTTGAATAGGAGTGAGGGAGAGGGTATCCTTGTCTTAGGCTGGTTTTCAAGGGGAATCCTTCCAGTTTGCCCATTCAGTATGATGTTGGCTGTGGGTCTGTCATATATTGCTTTTATTATTTTAAGTTATGTTCCTTCAACACCTATTTTATTGAGAGTTTTTAATATGAATGGATGTCGAGTTCTATGGAAAGCCTCTTTTGCATATATTGAGATAATCATTTGGGTTTATATATTTTTTGTTCTGCTTATGTGAGGAATTACATTCACCAATTTGTGTATGTTGAATCAAACTGGCATCTCAGGGATAAAGTTTACTTAACTGTGGTGGACAAGCTTTTTGATGTACTGCCAGATTTGGTTTACTAGTATTTTGTTGAGGATTTCTGCATCTATTTTCATCAAAGATATTGGCCTGAAGTTTTCTTTTTTGGTTGTTGTGTTTCTGCCAGGTTTTAGTATCAGAATGATGCTGGACTCATAGAATGAGTTAAGGAGGAGGCTCTCTTCTTCAATGCTTTGGAATAGTTTCAGTGGAAATGGTACCAGCTGTTCTTTATATATCTGGTAGAATTCAGCTGTGAATCTGTTTGGTCCTAGGCTTTTCCTCATTGGTAGGCTTTTTATTACTGTCTCAAGTTTGGAGCTTGTTATTGGTCTGTTCAGGCATTCAATTTCTTCCTGGTTTGATATTGGGAGGTTGTAGGTTTCCAGAAATTTATTCAATTCCTCTAGGTTTTCTAGTTTGTGTACATAGAGGTGTTTGTAGTAGTCTCTGAGGGCTTTTTGTATTCTTATGGAGTTGTAGGTAATGTCCTCTTTGTCATTTCTGATTGTGTAATTCACATCTCAATTTTATTCAGTTTAGCTCTGATTTTGGTTATTTTTTGTTTTCTGCAAGCTTTGGGACTGGTTTGCTCTTGTTTTTCTAGTTCCTCTAGGGGTGATGCTAGCTTGTGAATTTGAAATTTTTCTAACTTTTTGATTGGGATATTTAGTGCTACAAACTTTCCTCTTAACACTGCTTTAACTGTGTCCCAGAGATTCTAGTATGTTGTATCTTTGTTCTCACTAGTTTCAAAGAATTTCTTGATTTCTGCCTTAATTTCATTGTTTACCGAAAAGTCATTCAGGACTAGGTTGTTTAATTTTTGTCTAATTGTATGGTTTTGAGTGATGTTCTTGTACTGATTTCTATTTTTACTGCACTGTGGTCTGAGAGTGTTGTTGGCATGATTTTGGTTTTTTCAATATGTTGTGAATTGTTTTATGGCTGATTGTGTGGTCAATTTTAGAGTATATCCATGTGCAGGTGAGAAAAATTTATGTTCTGGTTTTTTGGGATGGAGAGTCCTGTAGATACCTGTTAGGTCTATTTGGTTGACAGTTGAGTTCAGGTCCCAAATATCTTTATTAGTTTTCTGCCTCAATGATCTGTATCATACTGTCAAATGGGTTTTGAAGTCTCCCACTATCATTGTGTGGTTATGTAAGTCTTTTTGTATGTCTCTAATAACTTGTCTTATGAATTTGTGTGCTCCTGTGTTGGGCGCATATATATTTAGGACAGTTAGGTCCTCTTGTTGAATTTAACCCTTTAACATGATGTAATGCCCTTCTTTTTTCCTGAATGTTGCTGCTTTAAAATCTGTTTTGTCTGAAATTAGACTAGTAACCCCTCCTTTCTTCTGATTTCTGTTTGCTTCATAGATTTTTCTCCAACATTTTACTTTCAGCCTATTGGTGTTGTTACATGTGAGATAGGTCTCTAGAAGACAGCATGACATTGGGTATTGCTTTTTTATCCAATTTGCTACTCTGTACCTTTTAATTGGGCCATTTAGCCCATTGACATTCAAGGTTAATATTTATATGTGTGGATGTGATCCTGTAATTATGTTGTTAGCTATTTATCATGCAGACATGATTGTGTATTTGCTTTATAGTGTCAATGACCTATGTACTTAAGTGTGTTTTTGTGCTGTCTGGTAACGGTCTTTCCTTTCCATATTTAGCACTATCTTAAGGAACTCTTGTAAAGCACATCTAGTGGTAATGAATTCCCTTAGCATTTGCTCTTCTGAAAAGGATCTTGTTTCTCTTTCATTTATGAAGCTTTGTTTGGCTGAATATGAAATTCTTGGTTGAAGTCTTTTTTTTAAAGTGCCGAATGTAGGCCCCCATCTCTTCTGGCTGGTAGGGTTTCTGCTGAATGGTCCACTGTTAGCCTGATGAAGTGTTCTTTGTAGGTGACCTGCCCCTTCTCTCTTGTTTTATGAATTTGGGTGCTCCTGTGTTGGGTGCATACATATTTAGGATAGCTATGTCTTCTTGTTGAATTGTCTTGTATAGTATCTCCAAGGGTTGCTTTTAACACTTTTTTCTTTCACTTTGACCTTGGAGAATCTGATGACTATGTGTCTTGGGTATGGTCATCTTGTCTAGTATCTTGCAAGGGTTCTCTGCATTTCCTGGATTTGAATGTTGGTCTCTCTTGTGAAGTTGGAAAATTTTTCATGGATGACATCCTGAAATATGTGTTTTAATTTCCTTCTTTTCTCTTCCTCTCTTTCGTGGATACCAATGAGTCTTAAATTTGGTCTCTATATAATCCCATATTCCTCAGAGGTTTTATTCATTCTTTTTTATTCTCCTTTCTTTATTTTTGTGTACTTGATTTAATTTGGAGAATCAGTCTTCAAGTTCTAATATTCTTTCATCAGCTTGGTCTATTCTGCTGTTAATAGCTGTGATTGTATTATGAAGTTCTTGAAGTGAGTTTTTCAGCTCTATTAGATCAGTTTTGTTCTTTCTTAAACTGGCCATTTGGCCTTTCAGCTTCTGGATCATTTTACTGTATTCCTTAGATTGCTTGATTAGGTTTCCCCTTTCTCCTGAATCTTGATGGTTTTCATTCCTATCCATATTCTGAATTCCAAGTGTGTCATTTCAGCCATTTCAGGCTGGTTAAGAACCATCACTGGGGAACAAGCACAATCCTTTGGAATTAATAAGACATTCTGGTCTTTTGAGTTGCCAAAGTTGTTGCACTGGTTCTTTATCTTCTCTGTGGGCTGATGTTCCTTCAGTCTTTGAAGTTGCTGTCCTTTAGATGCAGTGCTTTTCTCTTATCTTTTTTGACGCCCTTGGGGTTTTGATTGTGTTATAAGGTGAGTTCAGTCACTAGTTTCTTTTCCTGGGCTGCCTATGCGTTTCTAACCCCTTGAGGTTAGAAAACTGCTTTGCTGGAGGGGCTGAGATGTTCACAGTCTGTTGGCCAAATGGTCCAGTGAATTGTCCTGGCCAAAGCTCTTTGTTGAGGTGGATGACACAGGATCCATGCTCACCTGTGTGTGCCAGCAACTGCAGCAGCGTGGCAGGGTGCATGTGTATCAGCTGGAATACAGCACTGGGGTAGATCAGGTGGCAGGATTCCTGCATGCATTCAGAGGCATGGTAAGGCTAGGAAGCTGGTGAAAGTAGGATTGCTGGCTTCTGTGCACACACTTGCACCAGTGGTGGCAGCAGTGTGGCAAGGGCAGGGCTGCCAATATCCATGTGCTTGTTTGTGCCATTGGTGGCAGTTTGACAGGGTTCCCATGAATCAGCAGTGGTGAGCCATTGGGGTGTGTATACATGGCAGCAGTGGGGTGGCAGTGTGTGTGCACATCAATGCATAGGCAGGAGATTGGAGGGAAAATCTGACCACGAGTGCTGGCAAAGCAGTGAAAAGACCAAAGTGAGCAGAAGCCATCAAAATGGTGGGGGAATGCTGTAGCAGAAGGAGATTGCAGGTGGGTGGGGACCAGTCTGCTGAAGCTCTCCAATGGTCAGGTGCAGCCTACCAGTGAAGGAACTATGATGAGAGCACCAGGGAAGCACTCTGGTTGGGCATCAGAGCTGCAAGCAGGCATGGCCGGACTGGCCCCATCTGATGGACAAGACCATCCAGCTCTGTCCAGGTCTAGCACTCACCTTCAGACTAATGTCTGCTAGAGGAGCATGACTAGCCTTGGAGGATGAGCACCCCTGGCTGTGCTCCACTACAGATATTCCCATACCAAGCTCTCTCAGATCCACATAGGCTGGATTTCTGCCCCTGCCACCTCTCTAAGTAGCTACTGTCTCTGCCAAGTCCCTGCCATGTCAAGTGTCCATGGGGGTCTTGGGGTTTCCCACTGCTAGGATTCTGGTCTTCCATGGTGGGAGTGGGCCACTCCTCACCTGTTCAACTCACCCCTTCCCTATGAGTTACTTGGGGCCAGGAAGGAGTCTGGGTGATTGGCAGTCTTTTTCAGCATTCACAGTTTCCTTAACATTCAGCCCAGCATCTGCATCCTCCCTCCATCTACCATCAATGCATTCCTTCTGAAGATCTGCTCAAAGATTGCCAGTCTTCCCAATGTCCCAATCTCTTGGTAGAAGATGTTCCTTCTGGCTGCATCTAGTCAGCCATCTTGGCTCCTCTCTTCATTGTGGTTTTGATTACTCTGATGACTAGTAATGTTGAACTTGTTTTTATGTTTGTTGGCTGTTTGTATGTCTTCTTTTGGGAAGTGTCCATCCATAACCTTTGCCACACTGAGCTTTTGCGTTTCCTTTTTGTAGGAATTTGCCAGTAGAGGAGGGGAGTGGAGTTAGGGAGAAATAGCAAATGAGATGGAAAGACATAGACAGAATGAGATCCCAAGGATAGCCAAGCTGCATCCATTAGGTGGTCATCAGTGCCTTTTAGTGGCCACAGTCTTCGCAGTTCAGTGGCCACAGTTTCTGTGTGGAGATGCTGGGTTCTAGAAGGAGACTTTCACAGCCTCCAAATGTAGTAATAAATGGGGCTCTGAAAAGACTGAATAATGTACTCTTTCCAGACAAAACTTAAGATTTGTCCCTGTGAAACATGCCTCCAGCATTTATCTGCAGCTACATGTATACTTCAGAGAGGATAGGAATTCTCTGAAGACATGTTAAAAACCAAATATCTACCCCCTTCACTTCCAATTCCCCTAGGAATCTGACCCACTAAGTCTGGGCAAGGCCAAGGAATATTAATTTCCTACCAGCACCCAGAGGATGGACATGTTTCTGGTCCCTAAACTATACTCTGGGTAGTCCAGTTCCAAAATCCTTTGAGATGTGGATACAGACCAAACCAGAAGTGACAAGTAATTCACCTTGAAGGACATGGAGGTGGAGGATGAGAGTGCCAGTGGCTTTGGGGAGACAAATAGAATCGGGGAAGGGTTCAGAACACCATGCCTGGTGATAAAGATAAAGGCTTTCTAGACCCAGATGTTAGTCACCAGGATGATACCTCTGGAAAGGAAAGAGTCTGCTTTAAAGCTGTGAGCTGACCCTCTCTACAGTGGCCCCTCAGAGCTGAGGCTTCCCAGTAGCTACAATTGTGAGACTCACATTTACATTTTAGTCAATGCCCAGAATTGACTGTTTAAAGTTTTCTGATTTTAGCTATTATGAAGACTGTTGTGCTGAACATGTCATTTATATGTATTCGCATGTATGACTGATTGTTTCTTCCTTGGAGACAGAGTTCTCAGAAGTTGAATTACTCAATTTTCTTAACTTCTTGATTTTTATTTTTAAATTTAATTAGTTATTTTAATTGCCAAATAAAAATTGTATATATAAATATGTATATACACATGAACATATACACACAGAAAAACATAAATATAATATAGAATGTAATGTTTTAAAATATATATGCCTTGTGGACTGACTATACCAAGATAACTAACATATGCATTACCTCACATCCTCATCATTTTTTGTGTGTGGTGAGAATAAATCTAATCTATTAACAATTTTTTAGTATAAAGTAAATTGTTATTAATTATAGTTATCATTTTCTAGAATAGTTTTCTCAAATTTATATATTCTAACTGAAATTTTGTTTTCTTTGATGAGCATCTCTCTAATTTCAGTTTCTCCCTTCCCTACAGCCTCTGATAACCACCATTCTACTGTCTGCTTCTATGATTCTTACTTTTTAAGAGTCCATATGTAAGTAAGATAATGTGGCTTTTGTCTCCCTGTGACTAGTTATTTTACTTAAAATAATGGCCTCCAGGTTCATGTATGTTTTCACAAACGAGAGAATGTCTTTTTCTTAAAGGATCAATAACATTCTATCTTGTATATGCACCACATTTTCTTTATCTATACATCCATTGATGGACACTTAGGTTGATTCTATGTGTAGGTTGTTGTGAATAATGCTGCAGTGAACATGGAAGTGCAGATATCTCTTTGACAGACTGATTTTATTTCCTTTGGATATATACCCAGTATTGGGATTGCTGAATTGTATAGTAGTTCTATATTTGATTTTTTGAGTAATAGCTGTACTTTTATCCATAATGGCTGTATTAATTTGCATTTCTAGCAACAATGTGCAGCAATTCCTTTTTCTCCAAACCTTTACCAACATTTATCTCTCATCTTTTTGATAATATTCATTCTAACATATTTGAAGTGACATCTCATGGTTTGATTTATTAATACATTTCCCTGATGGTGAGTGATGCCGAGCATTTCTTCACATATTTGTTGGTCATTTTTGTGTCCACTTTTGATAAACGTGTATTTATATTCTTTGTCCATTCTTCAGTTGGGTTTTGTTTGCTATTGAGTTGTTTTTGAGTTTCTTATGTATTTTGAATATTCATTTCTTATCAGACGAATCATTTGTAAACATTCTCCCTCCATTGCATAGGTTGTCTCTTCACCCTGTTAATTGTTTCCTTGCCTGTGCACAAGCTTTTTCATTTGATGTAATTCTACTTTTCCTATTGTTGCATGTACTTTTATGGTCCAATCCTAAAAATTGTTGCCCAGAAAAAATGTTATAAAGCCTTTCCCCTGTGTTTTCTTGTAATAATTTTACAGTTTTGAGTCTTACACTTAACTACAAGATCATTTTGATTTGATTTTTGTAGGTAGTGTGAGATAAGTGTCTATTTTTATTTTTCTGCATAAGGATAGCCAGTTTTCCCAACATCATTTCCTGAAGGGACTGTCCTTTTCTCCCTGTGTGTTCTTGGCATTTTTGTCATAAACCAATTGGCCGTAGGTGCTTAAATTTATGCCCGGGCTGTCTAATATTTTCTTCAGCCTATGAGTCTGTTTTTATGCCAGTTTCATGTTGTTTTGATTATTCCACCTTTGCAGTAGATTTTGAAATCAGGTAGAGTGATGCTTCCAGTTTTGTTCTTTTTCTTAAGATTTATTTGGCTATTCAGCATCTTTTCTGGTTCTCATACAAATTTAGGATGGCTTTTTCTGTTTACGTGAAGAGCATCATTAGAATTTTAGTAGCTATTGCATTGAATCCATAGATCACTTGGGTAATATGGTCATTTTAACAATATTTATTCTCCCAATCCATGAACATGGAATATCTTTTTACTTATTTGTGTCTTCTTCAGTTTCTTTTATCAATGTTTTATAGTTTTTGGTTTACGGATCATTCATTTTATTGGTTAAATTTACTTCTAAGTAGTACATATTTTGTGTAAAATAGGTTGTTGTTATCATATAGAAAAGCTACTGATTTGTGTATGTTGATTTTATATCCTGAAGTTTTACTGAATTTTTTATTAGTATAACATTTTTTTGTGTGGAGTCTTTAGGATTTTCCATATGAAAGATAATGTCATCTCTAAACAGATACTATTAAACTTCTTCCTTTCTGATATGGGTGACTTTTCTTTATCTTGCCTTGTTGCTATGGTGTGACTTCCAGTACTATATTAAATAGAAGTGGCAAGAGTGAATATTCTTGTCTTTTGCTTGATCTTAGAGAAAAAAAAAAACAAATTTCAGCATTGAGTATAATGTTAGCTGTGGTTTGGACATATGCTCTATTGAGAGTTTTTTATACCTAATTTTTGAGGGTTTTATTCATGAAAGGTTGTTGAATTTTATGAAATGCATATACTGAATCTATTGAGCATATACTGAATCATATTGAGATATGAGAATCTATCATTCGTTTTTTGGTTTCCATTCTGTTAATGTGGTGTGTCACATTTATAGATTTTCATATGCTGAACCATCCTTGAATTTCAGGGATAAATCCCAATTGATTATGGTAAATCATCCTTTTACCATGCTGCTGAACTGATATTGTGATATTTTATTGGGGAATTTTGCATCTATGCTCACTGGGGATATTGGCCTGTAATTCTCTTTTCTTATATTGTCATTCTCTGGCTTTCATATAAGAGTAATGGTAGTCTTATAAAATAAAGTTGTAAATAGCCTGTTCTCTTCAATTTTTGGAAATACTTTGAAAGGAATTGGTATTATTTCTTTAAATGTTTGATAGAATTCAGCAATGAAGACACCGATTTCTGGGCTTTTTTTGACAGGAGATGTTTTATTACTAATTCAGTTCTTTTACTCATTCTTGGTCTCTTTCAATTTTTTATTTCTTCATGAATCAGGTTTGGTAGCTTGTATGTCTCCAGAAATTTTTCGATTTTTTTTTTTTTTTACTGTACACAATTTGCTGGCACATAATTGTTCATAGAAGTCATTCAAGATCCTTTGTATTATCTTACTTTTCCTTTCTGATTATATTTATTAGACTCTTCTCTTTTTTTCCCAGTCTAGCTAAAGGTTTGTCAACTTTGTTTATCTTTTTAAAAAAACAATTTTTGGGTCGGGGGCGGAGCAAGATGGCCGAATAGGAACAGCTCCAGTCTCCAACTCCCAGCGCGAGTGACACAGAAGACCAGTGATTTCTGCATTTTCAACTGAGGTACTGGGGTCATCTCACTAGGGAGTGCCAGACAATCGGTGCTGGTCAGCTGCTGCAGCCCGACCAGCGAGAGCTGAAGCAGGGTGAGGCATCGCCTCACCTGGGAAGTGCAAGGGGGAAGGGAATCCCTTTTCCTAGCCAGGGGAACTGAGACACACAGCACCTGGAAAATTGGGTAATTCCCACCCCAATATTGTGCTTTAAGCAAATGGGCACACCAGGAGAATATATCCCACACCTGGCTGGGAGGGTCCTACGCCCACGGAGCCTCCCTCATTGCTAACACAGCAGTCTGCAATCTAACCGCAAGGCAGCAGCGAGGCTGGGGGAGGGGCACCCGACATTGCTGAGGCTTAAGTAGGTAAACAAAGCCACTGGGAAGCTCAAACTGGGTGGAGCTCACAGCAGCTCAAGGAAACCTGCCTGGCTCTGTAGACTCCACCTCTGGGGACAGGGCACAGCTAAAAAAAAAACAACAACAAAAAGGCAGCAGAACCTCTGCAGACACAAACGACTCTGTCTGACAGCTTTGAAGAGAGCAGTGGATCTCCCAACCTGGAGGTTGAGATCTGAGAACAGACAGACTGCCTGCCCAACTGGATCCCTGATCCCTGAGTAGCCTAACTGGGAGACATCCCCCACTAGGGGCAGTCTGATACCCCACACCTCAGAGGGTGGAGTACACTCCTGAGAGGAAGCTTCCAAAGAAAGAATCAGACAGGTACACTCGTACACTCGCTGTTCAGCAATATTCTATCTTCTGCAACCTCTGCTGCTGATACCCAGGCAAACAGGGTCTGGAGTGGACCTCAAGCAATCTCCAACAGACCTACAGCTGAGGGTCCTGACTGTCAGAAGGAAAACTATCAAACAGGAAGGAACCTATACCAAAACCCCATCAGTACGTCACCATCATCAAAGACCAGAGACAGATAAAACCACAAAGATGGGGAAAAAGCAGGGCAGAAAAGCTGGAAATTCAAAAAATAAGAGCGCATCTCCCCCTGCAAAGGAGCGCAGCCCATCACCAGCAATGGATCAAAGCTGGTCAGAGAATGACTTTGACGAGATGAGAGAAGAAGGCTTCAGTCCATCAAACTTCTCAGAGCTAAAGGAGGAATTACGTACCCAGTGCAAAGAAACTAAAAATCTTGAAAAAAGAGTGGAAGAATTGACAGCTAGACTAATTAATGCAGAGAAGGTCATAAACGAAATGACAGAGATGAAGACCATGACATGAGAAATACGTGACAAATGCACAAGCTTCAGTAACCGACTCGATCAACTGGGAGAAAGAGTATCAGCGATTGAGGATCAAATGAATGAAATGAAGCGAGAAGAGAAACCAAAAGAAAAAAGAAGAAAAAGAAATGAACAAAGCCTGCAAGAAGTATGAGATTATGTAAAAAGACCAAATCTATGTCTGATTGGGGTGCCTGAAAGTGAGGGGGAAAATGGAACCAAGTTGGAAAACACTCTTCAGGATATCATCCAGGAGAACTTCCCCAACCTAGTAGGGCAGGCCAACATTCAAATTCAGGAAATACAGAGAACGCCACAAAGATACTCCTCCAGAAGAGCAACTCCAAGACACATAATTGCCAGATTGACCAAAGTTGAAATGAAGGAAAAAATCTTAAGGGCAGCCAGAGAGAAAGGTCGGGTTACCCACAAAGGGAAGCCCATCAGACTAACAGCAGACCTCTTGGCAGAAACTCTACAAGCCAGAGAGAGTGGGGGCCAATATTCAACATTTTTAAAGAAAAGAATTTTCAACCCAGAATTTCATATCCAGCCAAACTAAGTTTCATCAGTGAAGGAGAAATAAAATCCTTTACAGATAAGCAAATGCTTAGAGATTTTGTCACCACCAGGCCTGCCTTACAAGAGACCCTGAAGGAAGCCCTAAACATGGAAAGGAGTAATCGATACCAGCCATTGCAAAAACATGCCAAAATGTAAAGACCATCGAGGCTAGGAAGAAACTGCATCAACTAACGAGCAAAATAACCAGTTAATATCGTAATGACAGGATCAAGTTGACACATAACAATATTAACCTTAAATGTTAATGGACTAAATGGTCCAATTAAAAGACACAGACTGGCAAACTGGATCGAGTCAAGACCCATCAGTCTGCTGTATTCAGGAGACCCATCTCACATGCAGAGACATACATAGGCTCAAAATAAAGGGATGGAGGAAGATCTACCAAGCAAATGGAGAACAAAAAAAAGCAGGGGTTGCAATCCTAGTCTCTGATAAAACAGACTTTAAACCATCAAAGACCAAAAGAGACAAAGAAGGCCATTACATAATGGTAAAGGGATCAATTCAACAGGAAGAGCTAACTATCCTAAATATATATGCACCCAATATGGGAGCACCCAGATTCATAAAGCCAGTCCTTAGAGACTTACAAAGAGACTTAGACTCCCATACAATAATAATAGGAGACTTCAACATTCCACTGTCAACATTAGACAGATCAACAAGACAGAAAGTTAACAAGGATATCCAGGAATTGAACTCATCTCTGCACCAAGCGGACCTAATAGACATCTATAGAACTCTCCACCCCAAATCAACAGAATATACATTCTTCTCAGCACCACATCGCACTTATTCCAAAGTTGACCACATAATTGGAAGTAAAGCACTCCTTAGCAAATGTAAAAGAACAGAAATTATAACAAACTGTCTCTCAGACCACAGTGCAATTAAACTAGAACTCAGGACTAAGAAACTCAATCAAAACCGCTCAACTACATGGAAACTGAACAACCTGCTCCTAAATGACTACTGGGTACACAATGAAATGAAAGCAGAAATAAAGATGTTCTTTGAAACCAATGAGAACAAAGATACAAGATACCAGAATCTCTGGGACACATTTAAAGCAGTGTAGAGGGAAATTTATAGCACTAAATGCCCACAAGAGAAAGCAGGAAAGATCTAAAATTGACACTCTAACATCACAATTAAAAGAACTAGAGAGGTAAGAGCAAACACATTCAAAAGCTAGCAGAAGGCAAGAAATAACTAAGATCAGAGCAGAACTGAAGGAGATAGAGACACAAAAAACCCTCCAAAAAATCAATGAATCCAGGAGTTGGTTTTTGAAAAGATCAACAAAATTGACAGACTGCTAGCAAGACTAATAAAGAAGAAAAGAGAGAGGAATCAAATAGATGCAATAAAAAATGATAAAAGGGATATCACCACCGACCCCACAGAAATACAAACAACCATCAGAGAATAGTATAAACACCTCTACGCAAATCAATCAGAAAATCTAGAAGAAATGGATAATTTCCTGCACACTTACACTCTCCCAAGACTAAACCAAGAAGAAGTTGAATCCCTGAATAGACCAATAGCAGGCTCTGAAATTGAGGCAATAATTAATAGCCTACCCACCAAAAAAAGTCCAGGGCCAGATGGATTCACAGCTGAATTCTACCAGAGGTACGAAGAGGAGCTGGTACCATCCTTCTGAAACTATTCCAATCAATAGAAAAAAAGGGAATCCTCCCTAAGTCATTTTATGAGGCCAACATCATCCTGATACCAAAGCCTGGCAGAGACACAACAAAAAAAGAAAATTTTAGACCAATATCCCTGATGAACATCGATGCAAAAATCCTCAATAAAATACTGGCAAACCGGATTCAGCAGCACATCAAAAAGCTTATCCACCATGATCAAGTGGGCTTCATCCCTGGGATGCAAGGCTGGTTCAACATTCGCAAATCAATAAACGTAATCCAGCATATAAACAGAACCAAGGACAAGAACCACATGATTATCTCAATAGATGCAGAAAAGGCTTTTGACAAAATTCAACAGCCCTTCATGCTAAAAACGCTCAATAAATTGGTATTGATGGAACGTACCTCAAAATAATAAGAGCTATTTATGACAAACCCACAGCTAATATCATACTGAATGGGCAAAAACTGGAAAAATTCCCTTTGAAAACTGGCACAAGACAGGGATGCCCTCTCTCACCACTCCTATTCAACATAGTGTTGGAAGTTCTGGCTAGGGCAATCAGGCAAGAGAAAGAAATCAAGGGTATCCAGTTAGGAAAAGAAGAAGTCAAATTGTCCCTGTTTGCAGATGACATGATTGTATATTAGAAAACCCCATTGTCTCAGCCCAAAATCTCCTTAAGCTGATAAGCAACTTCAGCAAAGTCTCAGGATACAAAAATCAATGTGCAAAAATCACAAGCATTCTTATACACCAGTAACAGACAAACAGAGAGCCAAATCAGGAATGAACTTCCATTCACAATTGCTTCAAAGAGAATAAAATCCTAGGAATCCAACTTACAAGGGATGTAAAGGACCTCTTCAAGGAGAACTACAAACCACTGCTCAGTGAAATAAAAGAGGACAAAACAAATGGAAGAACATACCATGCTCATGGATAGGAAGAATCAATATCGTGAAAATGGCCATACTGCCCAAGGTTATTTATAGATTCAATGCCATCCCCATCAAGCTACCAATGACTTTCTTCACAGAATGGGAAAAAACGGCTTTAAAGTTCATATGGAACAAAAAAGAGCCCACATTGTCAAGACAATCCTAAGTCAAAAGGACAAAGCTGGAGGCGTCACGACCTGACTTCAAACTATACTACAAGGCTACAGTAACCAAAACAGCATGGTACTGGTACCACAACAGAGATATAGACCAATGGAACAGAACAGAGTCCTCAGAAATAATTCCACACATCTACAGCCATCTGATCTTTGACAAACCTGAGAGAAACAAGAAATGGGGAAAGGATTCCCTATTTAATGAATGGTGCTGGGAAAATTGGCTAGCCGTAAGTAGAAAGCTGAAACTGGATCCTTTCCTTACTCCTTATACGAAGATTAATTCAAGATGGATTAGAGACTTAAATGTTAGACCTAATACTATAAAAACCCTAGAAGAAAATCTATGTAGTACCATTCAGGACATAGGCATGGGCAAGGACTTCATGTCTAAAACACCAAAAGCAACGGCAGCAAAAGCCAAAATTGACAAATGGGATCTAATAAACTAAAGAGCTTCTGCACAGCAAAAGAAACTACCACCAGAGTGAACAGGCAACCTACAGAATGGGAGAAAATTTTTGCAACCTACTCATCTGACAAAGGGCTAATATCCAGAATCTACAAAGAACTCAAACAAATATACAAGAAAAAAACAAACAACCCCATCAAAAAGTGGGCAAAGGATATGAACAGACATTTCTCAAAAGAAGACATTCATGCAGCCAACAGACACATGAAAAAATGCTCATCATCACTCGCCATCAGAGAAATGCAAATCAAAACCACAATGAGATACCATCTCACACCAGTTAGAATGGCAATCATTAAAAAGTCAGGAAACAACAGGTGTTGGAGAGGATGTGGAGAAATAGGAACACTTTTACACTGTTGGTGGGATTGTAAACTAGTTCAACCATTATGGAAAACAGTATGGCGATTCCTCAAGGATCTAGAACTAGATGTACCATATGACCCAGCCATCCCACTACTGTGTATATACCCAAAGGATTATAAAATTCTACTACAAAGACACATGCACACGTATGTTTATTGCGGCACTATTCACAATAGCAAAGACTTGGAATCAACCCAAATGTCCATCTGTGACAGACTGGATTAAGAAAATATGGCACATATACACCATGGAATACTATGCAGCCATCAAAAAGGATGAGTTTGCGTCCTTAAATTTGAAATTTTTTTTGACTAATGTAAAATGTATCCGGAGATTGTTGTTTGTGCATTTGAAAGTAATGCATATTCCACTTCTGGTGGCTGGAATGTTCTGGACATACCTGTGAGGTCATTTGGTCCAGGGAATAGTTCAATTATAATGTTTCCTTATCCTTGTCTGTCTGGATAATCTACTCATTGTGGGAAGTAGAAATATTGAAGTTCCCTACTCTTATTGTGTTGCAATCTACATCTCCCTTTAATTCTATTAACTATTGAATTACATGTTTAGTTGCTCAGATAGATGCCTGGTGTATTTGCATTTATAATTCTTATATACTCTTAATGAATCAGTTAATTTATTATAAGGATCTTCTTTGTGTTATTTAAGTATTTTTGACTTAAAGTTTATTTGAACTGCTATCAGCATAGGTATCTCTGTTCTCTTTTGATTTGTTTGCATAGAATATCTTTTTTCATCTCTTTCCACCTATTCATACATTTAAGGTAAGATGGATCTCTTGTAGGCAGCATAGGCATGGATCTTATTTGTTTATCCATTCAGTCATTCCATGTCTTTTGATGAAAGATTATAAACTATTCACATTCAAGGTAACTATTGATATGTAAGGACTTACTACTGCCCTTTTGATAATTGTTTTCTGGCTGTTATGTAGATTTTTTTCTTTCTTCCTCTCTTGTTTTCTTCCTTTATGATTAGATGATTTTATGTGGTAGTATGCTTTGATTTTTTTTTTTTTTTGAGATGGAGTCTCACTCTGTTGCCCAGGCTGGAGTGCAGTGGTATGATCTCGGCTCACTGCAAATTCCGCCTCCCGGGTTCATGCCATTCTCCTGCCTCAGCCTCCCAAGTAGCTGGGACTACAGGTGCACACCACCATGCCCAGCTAATTTTTTGTGTTTTTAATAGAGATGGGCTTTCACCATGTTAGCCAGGATGATCTCGATCTCCTGACCTCATCATCCGCCTGCCTCGGCCACCCAAAGTGCTGGGATTACAGGCATGAGCCACCACACTCAGCCTGAATTTTTACTTCCCATATTTTCTTTTTTCTTTTTTTTTTTTATTATACTTTAAGTTCTAGGGTACATGTGCATAACGTGCAGGTTTGTTACATATGTATACTTGTGCCATGTTGGTGTGCTGCACCCATCAACTCGTCAGCACCCATCAATTTGTCATTTATATCAGGTATAACTCCCAATGATAGGCACCAATGTGTGATGTTCCCCTTCCCGAGTCCAGGTGATCTCATTGTTCAGTTCCCACCTATGAGTGAGAACATGCGGTGTTTGGTTTTCTGTTCTTGTGATAGTTTGCTAAGAATGATGGTTTCCAGCTGCATCCATGTCCCTACAAAGGACACAAACTCATCCTTTTTTATGGCTGCATAGTATTCCATGGTGTATATGTGCCATATTTTCTTAATCCAGTCTGTCACAGATGGACATTTGGGTTGATTCCAAGTCTTTGCTATTGTGAATGGTGCTGCAATAAACATACATGTGCATGTGTCTTTATAGCAGCATGATTTATAATCCTTTGGGTATATACCCAGTAGTGGGATGGCTGGGTCACATGGTACATCTAGTTCTAGATCCTTGAGGAATTGCCATACTGTTTTCCATAATGGTTGAACTAGTTTACAATCCCACCAACAGTGTAAAAGTGTTCCTATTTCTCACATCCTCTCCAACACCTGTTGTTTCCTGACTTCTTAATGATTGCCATTCTAACTGGTGTGAGATGGTATCTCATTGTGATTTTGATTTGCGTTTCTCTGATGGCGAGTGATGATGAGCATTTTTTCATGTGTCTGTTGGCTGTATGAATATTTTCCTTTTTTTTTTTTTTTTTTTTTGAGACGGAGTCTCGCTCTGTCTCCCGAGTGGGAGTGCAGTGGCCAGATCTCAGCTCACTGCAAGCTCCGCCTCCCAGGTTCACGCAATTCTCCTGCCTCAGCCTCCCGAGTAGCTGGGACTACAGGCGCCCGCCACCTCGCCCAGCTAGATTTTTGTATTTTTTAGTAGAGACGGGGTTTCACCATGTCAGCCAGGATGGTCTCGATCTCCTGACCCTGTGATCCACCCCTCTCGGCCTCCCAAAGTGCTGGGATTACAGGCTTGAGCCACCGTGCCCGGCCGAATATTTTCTTTATTTACTATAGGTTTTTGGTTTTGGTTACCATGAGGCTTACACAAAATATATTTTAGTTATTACAGGCTATGTTGAGCCAATAATAACTTAACTTCAATTACGTTGAAAAACTCTACACTCTTCTCCTAGCATTTTATGATTTTGATGTCACAGTTTACATCTTTTAATGTGTATATTCCTTAACACAGGGGTCCGCAACCCCTGGGCTGCAGACTGGTACCGGTCTGTGGCCTTTCAGGAACCAGGTTACACAGCAGGAGGTGAGCAGTGGCTGAGCAAGCATCACCACCTGAGCTTTGCCTTCTGTCAGGTCAGCAGTGGCATTAGATTCTCACAGGAGTGTGAACTGTACATAAGAGGGATGTAGGTTGTATGCTCCTTATGAGAACCTGACTAATGCCTGGTGACCTGGAGTGGAACAATTTCTTTTTTTTTTTTTTTTTTTGAGACAGAGTCTCACTCTGTCACCTGGGCTGAAGTGCAGTGGCCAGATCTCTGCTCACTGCTAGCTCTGCCTCCCGGGTTTACACCATTCTCCTGCCTCAGCCTCCTGAGTAGCTGGGACTACAGGCACCAGCCACTTCGCCCGGCTAGTTTTTTGTATATTTTTTAGTAGAGACAGGGTTTCACAGTGTTAGCCAGGATGGTCTCGATCTCCTGACCTCGTGATCCGCCTGTCTCAGCCTCCCAAAGTGCTGGGATTACAGGCTTGAGCCACCGCGACCGGCTGGAATGGAACAATTTCATACCAAAACCATCCCCTGCTCCCTACCCCCCACAGTCCATGGAGGAATTGTCTCCTATGAAACTGGTCCCTGGTGCCAAAAACGTTGGGGACCACTGCCTTAACAAATCATTGTAGCTACTATTATTTCAAAGACTTTTGTCCTAAAATCTTCATACTAAAGATATAAGAGATTTGCAAATTACCATTATAGTATTAGAGTATTCTGAATTTCAGTATGTACTTAGTTTCACTAGGGAGATTTTTATTTTCATATATTAATATGCTACCAATGAGTATTGTTTTGTTTTCTTTCAGCTAAAAGATTATTCTTTAGCTTTTTTTTTTTTTTTTTTTTGGATGGAGTCTTAGTCTTGAGCGATCCTGACTCACTGCAATCTCCACTTCTGCCTCCTGGGTTCAAGCAATTCTCCTGCCTCAGCCTCCAGAGTAGATGGGATTACAGGCACCCACTAACATGCCAGGCTAATTTTTGTATTTCAGTACCATGTTGGCCAGGCCAGTCTCAAGCTCCTGACCTCATTATCCACCCACCTAGCCCTCCCAAAATGCTGGGATTACAGGTGTGAACCACCATGCCGGGCCAGCATTTCTTTTAAAGCAGGTCTGATGGTGATGAACTTCCACAGTTTAATTTGCCTGGGAAAATTCTTATTTGTTCTTCATTTCTGAAGGACAGATTTGTTAGTTATAGTATTATTGGTTGCCAATTAAAAAAATTATTTCAGTTTATTTAATGTATAACTCAGCTTTGTCCTGACTTTTAAGGTCTTTGCTGAGAAATCAGAGGATAATTTTACGAAGATTCTCTTGTATGTGACAAGTTGATTTTTTCTTGATGCTTTCAAAATTCTCTTTGCCTTTGGCAATTGAAAATTGTATTATAATGCATTGGTAAAAATCACTTTGTATTTAATTTATTTAGGGTTATTTGGGCTTCCTGAATCTCTATGTTAATTTCTAGCTCCAGATTTGAAAAATTTTCTGCCATTATTTACTTAAAGATGATTCCTGCCTCTTCCTTTTCTGTGTTCCTCTGGAACACTTGTATTGCATTCATTGGTTTTCTTGATAGTTTTTTATAACTCCTGTAGGATTTATTTACTGTTTTTGTGTTTTTTGGTTTTTTTCTCTCACAGGGTAATTTCAAATAACCTGGTCTTAATATCACTGATCCTTTCTTCTGGTTAATCAAGTCTACTGTTGAAGTTATTTGAAGAAATTTTTCAGTTTAGTTCATTGTGTCTTTAGCTCCAGAATTTGTGTGGTTCTTTTCTATGGTTTCTCTCTTTTTTGATCTTATAATTTTGTCTGTGTACATTTTTGCTGATTTTTTATGTGTATTTTCATATTATCTTGTGGCTCTCTGAACATTGAAATATAATTACTTTGAATTTTTTGTCAGACATTTGTAAATCTCCATTTTTTAGGGTAACTTACTGGTGCTTTATTTGTATGGTAGTGTCATGTTTCCCTGATTGTTTGTAATCCTTATGGCCATGTGTTGGTGACTGTGCATTTCAAGTAAGCACTTGTTCCAATAAATATAGACTGACTTTGACAGGAAAAACCCATCACCAATCATCTTGTCCAGAATTCTGGACAGGCATCTGGCATGGTCCATGGTAAGCTTGTTGCTGGAGTTCTTGGGCAGGCTCGCCTGGTGCTTGGTTCTATAGGGTTGGGCCTGCAGCCTGGGTTCACCAGGATTGACCTGTTGATTGGGTCTACAATGATGGTTCTATAGCCTTTCTCCGTGTGGTTGGGCAGGAAGCCTGAATTAAGTGGGCAAGCCTGAATCCTGGGTCCACAGAGGCTGACTTGGCACAGAGGAAGTCCTGAGTCTGTGTCTGGAGTGTCCAGCCAGGTACTGGGATGGGCGTGGCATCTGTGATGGAACTGGAGCCTGAATGTGTAGATTATAGCTAGCCCTGGAGAAATCCAAGAGCCAGCATCCATGGCTGTAGGCCTGGGTCCTCAGTTTTCGGAGGCTGTCCTGGAGGCTGAGTGCACAGGAGTGGTTCTTGAGCCTTGGTCCACAGGGAAGGCTTGTGCAGGAGTCTACTGGTGTGGTTCTGGACCCAGGTACACTGAAACATGTCTTGATCTTGGGACTGGAGCCTGGCACTCTGGGAACCAGCCTGGGTCCTGGGGCAGTGTAATGCATTTGAGTCCTAGAACCTGGGTCTGCAAGGTCTGGTCTGGAGCATAGGGCTACAGAAGCCAGACTGGAGGCTGGATGTGTGCATGCTGGCCTGGAGGTTAGATTCGTGAGGACTGGCTTGGAGCCTGGGGCACAGGACTGGGTTCGGATCTGGGGTCATCCTGAAGGCTGAATGTGTGGGTACAGGCCTGGGTCCTGGGGCTGTGTGGGCAGGCCTGGAAACTGGGTGTGCAAGGGAAATCCTAGAACCTGGGTTTGCAGAGGCTGGACTAGCAGTGGCAACTTTTGAGATAGTCCTGATCTTTGGGTTTACTGGAGCACAGGATCACAGGGGATGGTCTTGAGTATATGCAGGCTTGTATGCTCAGTCTTCTGGTGCTGACCTGAAGTCAAGGGTTTTAGTAACTGGACAGGTGCTGAGTTAGACCTGGAGACTAACTCTGAGGAGCCAGCCTGGAGCCTGTATCCATAGGAGCTAGCCTAGTGCTGGGATTGGCCTGAAACCTGGGACCACAATAGCTATCTTGGTGTTGGGGTGGGGCTGTAGCTTTGGACCATGGTGCCTGCCTGAAGATTGGGGTCCTGTGGGACTTCCTAGCACTGGTTTTACCGTGGTAGGTGCAGTGTTGAAGTCTGAGGCAAAGTTCAATACTCCCTCACCTTCTTTCACATAGGGGATATTTCTGTTCACAGTGTATAGCCTGGAGTAAGAGGAAGGGTGATGTGGGTTGTATAAAACTCTCCTTACTGCTCGCTTCAATATTTTATTCTTATTTCTGTGACATCCAAGTGTTACGATCTATCACTTGGTTTGATGAGCTCCTGTGAGGGTATTTTATTTATAGGCAGGTTCAAATTGAGGTATTCATGAAGGGATGAATGTGGAAAGTTTCTATTCTGCCATCTTGTTGACATCACTCCATGGATTTTTGTTATAATAAACATTGTGAAAATGTCCCAAGTAATTGAACTTGAAAAGCAGGCAACTTAATTCCTGTATTCCTGAAAGTTTTCTGTCTACCTAGGCTGGTTCAGAAGTTAAGCAGTTACTTAATCCTTTGCTAAGTACAAAGTCCTCTCACTCCCTTCCTACCTCTCCCATGCATCTACACATCCCATACTGGAAAATCCCTCCCCTCTGGGGGAAAGTAGCTTGGTCTTGATTTCTTTCTTGAACAAATCCTATACCTTTATATCTTATGTATCTTCCATTCTACTTGATGCTGCTCTTTCATGTTTCTTATGTTATTATCCAGGTTCATGAACCCCTGCAGATTTGCAAGAATGCAGACTTATTTTCCAAAGGTGAGTAGGCCCTGAGGTTCAACATTTCTAAGAGATTTTCCAAAGGTGCTACTGCTGCCTCACACGTCAGGACCACTTTACGAGGGTGAGCCTAGAAGTCTTTCTTCCACCCACCAACCTGCCATGGATCAGGAAAGGCACGTGAGCCACACTTCAAGAGCAGAGGCCACAAGTCCAGGGGAGCCCAAGGCCACGTCTGAGCTCATCCAAGCACATGAGGTGCCTGAGAGGAGAGAGTCATTGCACCTCTGGCCACATGGGTTATTGGCTGTGAGCCCTGAGACAGCAGCTCACATGTATCACTTGTGCCACCTGGAGCTGGCTCAGGAGTCCATCTACCCAGATCATACTTGTTTGCCCTGCTGAGAATAACTCCATCAAACACGCAGCCCCTTTTATCAAGAACTATAGCACACAAAGTTTCTTAGCATGCTGATGTTTAATGATCTATACTACATGATTAGGCTCAAGATGTGTGGATTTTCTAAAACGCTGGTCTAAGATCTCAAGCATGTGCGAAATAGGAAAGCAAACAAGTACAAAGCTGCTCAGCCACTGAAGAGTCGTCAGGAGAGAAATGCTGATGTCCACGGCATGTGGGAGCAGCACATGGCCAGGCCTGTGAGTAGGTTTCACTTAGTGGAATCCCTCCAAGCAGGTCTTGTTCAGGAGGCTGAAGTGTGTCCTCCATGGCCTGGTGCTGATGGTGAAGAAGCAGGTGAAAGTCTGAGAGAACAAGCACAGGAAGGGACGATGGATCAGGGAGGCTCAGGAAGCTCCTGGCTCAAGCTCTGAACAATGGCTTCCTCTCCACATTGCCCTTTCCCAGGTCAAGCAGTGGGAAGACAGGGGCTCTGGCCATCAGGTGCTGCCCCCAAGCCTGAGTCCTGGGCTGTTTTGGAGGTTTGAGCTGAACTGCAGCTCTCTTCTGACCCAGGGGCAGTCGTGCCATGTGTCCCACTCCCTAGCAGTGGCCCTCAGGGGAACCCCGGGCTGCTGTCCTGGTGTGATCCCTGCACCCAAGAGCAGCAGGAGAATGTGTTGTCCCAGTGGAAGCAGTTCCCAGATTTAAGCAATTAGCTACCTATTTGTTAATATTACAGTAAAGGAGTTGATTAAGCATAGGAAGGCTTTTCGCAGAGCCAGGCTTTACTTGGAGCTTGTCCCCTAGAGCAGGTGCTGCAGCTCAGAAGGGCTCTGGCCAGGGCCTGGGGGGAGGGTAGTGGGGGTCCTTCTTGGCCTCCACCACTCTTGGGTCTAGGGGAGGGTAGGGACACCCTGAGAACTGCATCCACAGACAGAGGTGATGTCAGATTCCAGGTTCTTCCAGAAGGCAGGGGAGGAAGAGCAGAGAGGGGACAGCTTCTTACTGGACCCAAGAGACTGGGAGCCCAGGGGGAAAGAGGAGTCTGAAGGCCAATGTGCCCTGGATGCAGGCAGCTGCAGTGGCGTGACAGGGCAGAGCTGAGAAACTCAGATTGGCCAGGAGCCTGCAAGTGGACCCCTGGCTGCCTGCCCCTCTGCGCTCCCCACTAAGGCACAAGGCGGGCAGCCTGGTAGAGGCTGCTATGGGCTCACTCCTCTAAGTCTCTTTGTCAGCTGCACCCGTGCCCACACCACACCCTCTATGGTATCCACAGCAGTGCCCAGGAGGGAAGCTGGTGTCTTTTCTTACATCGTTCAGCTCTGGGCTCTCTTGAAAAGGGCAGTTGTCAATGTCATCTTCAAACTTCCCATACCTAGTTCTCCCCAGCAGTAGCTCCATTGAGAATACGGTCTTGGACTCTAACTATTGCACACAGAGAGATTAATGTGATCACGCCCTCCTTTTTGCCCCTAAGTAGCTGCTGGTGAAGATGTCATTTGTGTGGGAGAAGTCCCAACACTCTTCTCCATTAGGGAGCTCGTCCATGGGCCTGGAGTCAGGAGATCTTCCTTAGATTGGGGAGTTAAGAGCAAAAAGCGGATGGGCATGGTGGCCCCAGGGCAGACACAGGCTGAGTCATAACCCATGAATGTATCCCTGTTTCCTGATGCACTTCCCAGTCTCCCATTGTGAGAGCCCAGCTTCACTCTCAGTCAGTGTCTGAACCTGCAGCTGCATTTCCAGAAGATGGCGCTATGTCCCTGGGGAGGGTGTTGGCTCTCCACAGGCTTTCAGGGTAACCTCAGCCCTGGGACAGAGGGAGCCTCATCTACAGCGTGTTGTCAAACCTTCCCTGACCTCCAGGAAAAAAAAAAAAAAAAGCAAGAATGCCACCCAGCACTCCCGCTACACACAGGCACACATCCTTGGGAAAATGGCTTCAAGAAACACCATCTGGGGTCGGGCATGGTGGCTCACACCTGTAATCTCAACACTTTTGGAAGCCGGGGCGGGTGGATCACAAGGTCAGGAGTTCGTGACCAGCCTGGCAAACATGGTGATAACCCATCTCTCCTAAAAATACAAAAGTTAACTGGGCATGGTGACAGGTGCCTGTAATCCCAGCTACTCAGGAGAGAGGCTGAGGCAGGAGAATCCTTTGAACTTGGGAGGCAGAGGTTGCAGTGAGCTGAGATCATACAATTGCACTCCAGCCTGATTGACAGTGTGAGACTCCATCTCAGAAAGAAAAGAAAAAAGAAAAGAAAAGAAAAGAAAAAAACAGAGAGAAGAGAGAAGAGAAGAAGGAAAGAAGACACCATCTGCCCTATTGCAAAGTGCACTTTGCTCTTCTTCTCACTCCATTCAGTTTCACTTCATTCCATCTCCTTTCTCTCTATCTGTCCATTTCCCCAACTCCAAAACTGACTCTGGAATTGTCACATCCAAGAGCCCATGTGGCAGACTCCAGTCCAGAGAGCAGGGGTCAGAGAATCAGCCAGGGCCTTGCACAGGGTCTTTCCGGAGGCTTAAGCTCAGTGCAGGGTTGGGGTCCTTTTGCTCTTCTTGCAGCGTTTCAATAATGAGGGAGAAAGAGCATTTTTGCCTCTCCACCCAACTAGAAGTCCTCTACTTAGCTGGGCACGGTGGCTCATGCCTGTAATCCCAGCACTTTGGGAGGCCAAGGCAGGTGGGTCACGAGGTCAGGAATTCAAGACCAGCCTGACCAACATAGTGAAACCCCATCTCTACTAAAAATACAAAAAATTAGCCAGGCATGTAGCGGGTGCCTGTTAATCCCAGCTATTCAGGAGGCTGAGGCAGGAGAATCACTTGAACCCGGGAGGCGGATCTTGCAGTGAGCGGAGATGGCGCCACTGCACTCCAGCCCTAGCGACAGAGCTAGACTCCATCTCAAAAAAAAAAAAAAAAAGTCCTCTTCTTGATGACTATTTTCATTGTTCATGCCTGCAGCACAGATGAACAGTGCATTCCTGATTGCATTCTGTAGTAACTTCATTAAAAGGAGAACATTTAGGATTAAGACCTGTGGTCTGAGGAAGAGTGTAAAACAACCTTCAGTTTGTTAAGTGCAGACACACCAAGGAGCCCAGAGACGGTGGAAATCAGCAAAGAGGAACTGACCACCCAGAGGTCTTTCGGGACTGGTAGGGGTTTCTAATAAGCAATAGCTCCTGAACCCTTACTGTTTTCTTTTTAAATTTTTATTTTTTAAAATTATCTCTTTTTTATTACGTTTTTTGGAAATATTTCTCAATTTCTCTCTATTAACATTTCCTGTTCAGCCCTTTTCCTTATTCTGTATCTTCATTGTCTTGGTAGTCCTCATTTTGGAGTCATTCTTCAGTTAAATAATGTCATAAAAAGATGGAGATTAAACAATATGTTTTGCGCGAGAGTCAATTAGCATCAAATTATTTAAAATTTCTAACTTAGATGTTTTCAAAATCAAAAATTAACTAAACTACCTTGTATTTTCTTAAGTATGGACTACAATTGGTGAACAAGACTCTTCAATAAGACCCTCCGCTCCCACCCCACTCCCATTTTTCACTGAGCAGCATATACCAGATGCCAGGGCAGGAGGGTATGTGGTCACCAACCTGCTCCTTCCAGGAATTCAAGATTTGCACCAGTCTGTAGGCATAATGGTCCTTGCTCTGTTGGTTGAATGTGTGCACGGCAAACTCCACTGTGGCAGGGAGGTAACGAGCCATGACATTGTATTCGTCACAGTCCCTTTGCTTGTGGAAATGCCAGGCATGGATCAGCGGGAGCTGGAAGCCTAAGAGAAGCAGCAGCAGCACCCAGGGCAGAGTTCCCCTCCACGGCAGGCCCAGCATGGTGCTGACTGTAGGCACCCCTGCCTTTGCTCTTCCCAGCCCCTGTGCCCACAGGAGTTAACTGAACAGAGACCCAGGCCTTAATCTCATCTGCTCAGACAGCCCTGTGGGACGAACTTGTCTCACCCCACACTGGCGACCGACAGGCACTCCTACAGGACAGGAAGGGCAGGATCCTGGATTAAAGGGAGGCAGCTCTGGATGCGGAGTCACTCATCTGCCATCCTTCTGCCCTATACTCTCAAGGCCAGTGCAAGCCACAGGCAGGAGAGGAGCTACCTTCTGCCACTAGCTTTGAAAGCTGCTTCTTCAGAACCCACAGGTTCTGGGTGTCCTCAGGAGACTGGTGTCCTTGGATGATTCTGTCTTCGCCTCCCACAGCGAACTGAGAAAAGACCTGCGGACATCTCGGCTCTCACTCTCCCCTCCTTCACCCAGTCAAAGAGCGGTTCTCCATTGTTCAGAAAAATAACTAAGATATCTGTTCTTTTGTTGTGTAATACCTCAGCAGTTATACTCTGGGAACCAAGGGGAAAAAATGACAAAAAAAAAAATAAAGGCAATTTTTATCAACCATTTTGACCTGGGATGGACAATGAGTATTGTAAGAAAAGGGCAGAAAAGACAGAGATCCAAGTCCTGAGGCCCCAGCCTGGTCATGCCCAGCCCAGCCCTGCTTGCATTTCTCAGCCTTGTCAGCCCTGGTTCCAGCTGAGCCAGAGCCAAGGTTTCCACAGGGCCCACTGCCCTACATCTGCAGCCCCACCACACACACTCATGTCTTATCAGACTGGAATACCATTCTAGACCAAATTTTTAAACACTTCCCTGGGAGATCACATGTTTCTGCCTCAATGAGATAGAGGTTGGACCATTCTTCCACCCCTTGATCATTTTTGTCTCCATCTGATTATCCTTCTTGGTGTTCTAGAGTGAGATATTTCGCCAGCACTTGGGTGATACTAGGTGGTCACTCTTAATCAATTTCCTGGCAATAACTAATCTGAAAGAGCAAATAATATCTCGTGGCTGTAAGAATGAATATTGAATAGTGCAGGACAGGTGAAGTATGCAAAAGTGAGAGCTTTGAGTTTGACTGAGAAGACTGTGGCTGCACGATATAGGCAAGAACCTCGCATTGTTGCCAGATGACAGAATAGAAAGTTTAGTCCCAAGTCAGGGAGACTGATTCTACAAAACCTGCTCTGACTGTGTCCCAATCCATGTTCTCAGAGCATAGCAGGACCAGGCCCTGGAAGAGCGTCACTGTATCTGTCCACACTAGCACAGCACTGGCCAGGTCAAGAAAGCTGCAGGTGAAGAGAGTCATGCTGCCTGATCCAACAACGGGGTGATCTTGAGTGTCTCCTCACAGGAGACCCCACTCATCACACACAGAAGATAGTAGCTAGTGGATGGGGAGCTGCTGTCCAGAAGCCATATGCCACCTGCATCTTAATCCTCTGCCTCGACTCCAGGAAGCGGGTGACACAGAGTAGGTGAAACCTGTATACTGATTGGCAATGATCACAGGTGATATCTGGCTCTACTGCATTGTGTTTTTTTTTTTTAAGTTTTTATTTATTTATTTATTTATTTATTTTGGGAGTCTCACTCTGTTGCCCAGGCTTGTGTGCGGTGGTGTGATCTTGGCTCACTGCTGCAACCTCTGCCTCCCAGGTTCAAGAGAATCTCCTGCCTCAGCCTCCCGAGTAGCTGAGATTACAGGCACGTTCCACCACACCTGGCTAATTCCTTGTATTTTTAGTAGAGACGGGGTTTTGCCATGTAGCCCAAGCTGGTCTCGAACTCTCCTGGCCTCAAGTGATCCTCCCACCTCAGCCTCCTAGCATACTGGGATTACAGGCTGAGCTACTATGTTGGCCCCTATTGAGTTGTTGAAATGTCACTGGTCTGGATCACATCTAGCTGACCAATTCTCCTCATATTTATTTAACCATGGCAAACAGCTCAACCACACAACAGTTTGCAAAATTATTTGTGAGCTCGACTGGGTTGTGAAAGATTTTCACATGAGAAAGATTTTCAACCAAACACAACTCACAAGTCAAGGGATGCATAACACAAGATTCACACTTTGTTTTTCACTTGGTAAAGTCTTGCTTATAATTGTGAAGCAGAAGCCAGCACTACAGGATTCCTTACCACTGCATCAGTTACACAGGAATGAAAGCTTCTCGGGGGGCGGAGCAAGATGGCCGAATAGGAACAGCTCCAGTCTCCAACTCCCAGCGCGAGCGACACAGAAGACCGGTGATTTCTGCATTTTCAACTGAGGTACTGGGGTCATCTCTCTAGGGAGTGCCGGACAATCGGTGCGGGTCAGCTGCTGCAGCCTGACCAGCGTGAGCTGAAGCAGGGCGAGGCATCGCCTCACCTGGAAGCGCAAGGGGGAAGGAAATCCCTTTTCCTAGCCAGGGGAACTGAGACACACAACACCTGGAAAATCGGGTAACTCCCACCCCAATACTGCGCTTTAAGGAAACAGGCACACCAGGAGAATATATCCCACACCTGGCCGGGAGGGTCCCACGCCCACGGAGCCTCCCTCACTGCTAACACAGCCCTCTGCGGCGATCTATCCGCAAGGCAGCAGCGAGGCTGGGGGAGGGGCGCCCGCCATTGCTGAGGCTTAAGTAGGTAAACAAAGCCGCTGGGAAGCTCGAACTGGGTGGAGCTCACAGCAGCTCAAGGAAGCCTGCCTGTCTCTGTAGACTCTACCTCTGCGGACAGCGCACAGCTGCAGTCCATTAGGGGAAAGAGCGGGGCCGCTGCAGACGCGAACGACTCTGTCTGACAGCTTTGGGGAGAGCCGTGGATCTCCTAACGCGGAGGTTGAGATCTGAGAACGGACAGACTGCCTGCTCAGGTGGGTCCCTGACCCCTGAGTAGCCTAGCTGGGAGACATCCCCCACTAGGGGCAGTCTGATACTCCACACCTCACAGGGTGGCGTCACCCCTGAGAGGAAACTTCCAAAGAAAGAATCAGACAGGTACACTCGCTGTTCAGCAATATTCTATCTTCGGCAACCTCTGCTGCTGATACCCAGGCAAACAGGGTCTGGAGTGGACCTCAAGCAATCTCTAACAGACCAACAGACAGTCCTTCTGACTGTCAGACGGAAAACTATCAAACAGGAAGGACACCTATACCAAAACCCCATCAGTACGTCACCATCATCAAAGTCCAGAGACAGATAAAACCACAAAGATGGGGAAGAAGCAGGGCAGAAAAGCTGGAAATTCAAAAAATAAGAGCGCATCTCCCCCTGCAAAGGAGCGCAGCCCATCGCCAGCAACGGATCAAAGCTGGTCAGAGAATGACTTTGACGAGATGAGAGAAGAAGGCTTCAGTCCATCAAACCTCTCAGAGCTAAAGGAGGAATTACGTACCCAGCGCAAAGAAACTAAAAATCTTGAAAAAAAAGTGGAAGAATTGACAGCTAGACTAATTAATGCAGAGAAGATCATAAACGAAATGACAGAGATGAAAACCATGACACGAGAAATACGTGACAAATGCACAAGCTTCGGTAACCGACTCGATCAACTGGAGGAAAGAGTATCAGCGATTGAGGATCAAATGAATGAAATGAAGTGAGAAGAGAAACCAAAAGAAAAAAGAAGAAAAAGAAATGAACAAAGCCTGCAAGAAGTATGGGATTATGTAAAAAGACCAAATCTACGTCTGATTGGGGTGCCTGAAAGTGAGGGGGAAAATGGAACCAAGTTGGAAAACACTCTTCAGGATATCATCCAGGAGAACTTCCCCAACCTAGTAGGGCAGGCCAACATTCAAATTCAGGAAATACAGAGAACGCCACAAAGATACTCCTCCAGAAGAGCAACTCCAAGACACATAATTGCCAGATTCACCAAAGTTGAAATGAAGGAAAAAATCTTAAGGGCAGCCAGAGAGAAAGGTCGGGTTACCCACAAAGGGAAGCCCATCAGAATAACAGCAGACCTCTCGGCAGAAACTCTACAAGCCAGAAGAGAGTGGGGGCCAATATTCAACGTTCTTAAAGAAAAGAATTTTCAACCCAGAATTTCATATCCAGCCAAACTAAGCTTCATCAGTGAAGGAGAAAGAAAATCCTTTACAGATAAGCAAATGCTTAGAGATTTTGTCACCACCAGGCCTGCCTTACAAGAGACCCTGAAGGAAGCCCTAAACATGGAAAGGAACAAGCGGTACCAGCCATTGCAAAAACATGCCAAAATGTAAAGACCATCGAGGCTAGGAAGAAACTGCATCAACTAACGAGCAAAATAACCAGTTAATATCATAATGACAGGATCAAGTTCACACATAACAATATTAACCTTAAATGTCAATGGACTAAATGCTCCAATTAAAAGACACAGACTGGCAAACTGGATCAAGAGTCAAGACCCATCAGTCTGCTGTATTCAGGAGACCCATCTCACATGCAGAGACATACATAGGCTCAAAATAAAGGGATGGAGGAAGATCTACCAAGCAAATGGAGAACAAAAAAAAGCAGGGGTTGCAATCCTAGTCTCTGATAAAACAGACTTTAAACCATCAAAGATCAAAAGAGACAAAGAAGGCCATTACATAATGGTAAAGGGATCAATTCAACAGGAAGAGCTAACTCTCCTAAATATATATGCACCCAATACAGGAGCACCCAGATTCATAAAGCAAGTCCTTAGAGACCTACAAAGAGACTTAGACTCCCATACAATAATAATGGGAGACTTCAACACTCCACTGTCAACATTAGACAGATCAACAAGACAGAAAGTTAACAAGGATATCCAGGAATTGAACTCATCTCTGCACCAAGCGGACCTAATAGACATCTATAGAACTCTCCACCCCAAATCAACAGAATATACATTCTTCTCAGCACCACATCGCACTTATTCCAAAATTGACCACATAATTGGAAGTAAAGCACTCCTCAGCAAATGTAAAAGAACAGAAATTATAACAAACTGTCTCTCAGACCACAGTGCAATCAAACTAGAACTCAGGACTAAGAAACTCAATGAAAACCGCTCAACTACATGGAAACTGAACAACCTGCTCCTGAATGACTACTGGGTACATAACGAAATGAAAGCAGAAATAAAGATGTTCTTTGAAACCAATGAGAACAAAGATACAACATACCAGAATCTCTGGGACACATTTAAAGCAGTGTGTAGAGGGAAATTTATAGCACTAAATGCCCACAAGAGAAAGCAGGAGAGATCTAAAATTGACACTCTAACATCACAATTAAAAGAACTAGAGAGGCAAGAGCAAACACATTCAAAAGCTAGCAGAAGGCAAGAAATAACTAAGATCAGAGCAGAACTGAAGGAGATAGAGACACAAAAAACCCTCCAAAAAATCAATGAATCCAGGAGTTGGTTTTTTGAAAAGATCAACAAAATTGACAGACCGCTAGCTAGACTAATAAAGAAGAAAAGAGAGAAGAATCAAATAGACGCAATAAAAAATGATAAAGGGGATATCACCACCGACCCCACAGAAATACAAACAACCATCAGAGAATACTATAAATGCCTCTACGCAAATCAACTAGAAAATCTAGAAGAAATGGATAATTTCCTGGACACTTACACTCTCCAAGACTAAACCAGGAAGAAGTTGAATCCCTGAATAGACCAATAGCAGGCTCTGAAATTGAGGCAACAATTAATAGCCTACCAACCAAAAAAAGTCCAGGACCAGATGGATTCACAGCTGAATTCTACCAGAGGTACAAGGAGGAGCTGGTACCATTCCTTCTGAAACTATTTCAATCAATAGAAAAAGAGGGAATCCTCCCTAACTCTTTTTATGAGGCCAACATCATCCTGATACCAAAGCCTGGCAGAGACACAACAAAAAAGAGAATTTTAGACCAATATCCCTGATGAACATCGATGCAAAAATCCTCAATAAAATACTGGCAAACCGGATTCAGCAGCACATCAAAAAGCTTATCCACCATGATCAAGTGGGCTTCATCCCTGGGATGCAAGGCTGGTTCAACATTCGCAAATCAATAAACGTAATCCAGCATATAAACAGAACCAAAGACAAGAACCACATGATTATCTCAATAGATGCAGAAAAGGCTTTTGACAAAATTCAACAGCCCTTATGCTAAAAACGCTCAATAAATTTGGTATTGATGGAACGTACCTCAAAATAATAAGAGCTATTTATGACAAACCCACAGCTAATATCATACTGAATGGGCAAAAACTGGAAAAATTCCCTTTGAAAACTGGCACAAGACAGGGATGCCCTCTCTCACCACTCCTATTCAACATAGTGTTGGAAGTTCTGGCTAGGGCAATCAGGCAAGAGAAAGAAATCAAGGGTATCCAGTTAGGAAAAGAAGAAGTCAAATTGTCCCTGTTTGCAGATGACATGATTGTATATTTAGAAAACCCCATCGTCTCAGCCCAAAATCTCCTTAAGCTGATAAGCAACTTCAGCAAAGTCTCAGGATACAAAATTAATGTGCAAAAATCACAAGCATTCTTATACACCAGTAACAGACAAGCAGAGAGCCAAATCAGGAATGAACTTCCATTCACAATTGCTTCAAAGAGAATAAAATACCTAGGAATCCAGCTTACAAGGGATGTAAAGGACCTCTTCAAGGAGAACTACAAACCACTGCTCAGTGAAATCAAAGAGGACACAAACAAATGGAAGAACATACCATGCTCATGGATAGGAAGAATCAATATCGTGAAAATGGCCATACTGCCCAAGGTGATTTATAGATTCAATGCCATCCCCATCAAGCTACCAATGACTTTCTTCACAGAATTGGAAAAAACTGCTTTAAAGTTCATATGGAACCAAAAAAGAGCCCGCATTGCCAAGACAATCCTAAGTCAAAAGGACAAAGCTGGAGGCGTCACGCTACCTGACTTCAAACTATACTACAAGGCTACAGTAACCAAAACAGCATGGTACTGGTACCACAACAGAGATCTAGACCAATGGAACAGAACAGAGTCCTCAGAAATAATACCACACATCTACAGCCATCTGATCTTTGACAAACCTGAGAGAAACAAGAAATGGGGAAAGGATTCCCTATTTAATAAATGGTGCTGGGAAAATTGGCTAGCCATAAGTAGAAAGCTGAAACTGGATCCTTTCCTTACCCCTTATACGAAAATTAATTCAAGATGGATTAGAGACTTAAATGTTAGACCTAATACCATAAAAACCCTAGAAGAAAATCTAGGTAGTACCATTCAGGACATAGGCATGGGCAAGGACTTCATGTCTAAAACACCAAAAGCAACGGCAGCAAAAGCCAAAATTGACAAATGGGATCTCATTAAACTAAAGAGCTTTTGCACAGCTAAAGAAACTACCATCAGAGTGAACAGGCAACCTACAGAATGGGAAAAAATTTTTGCAACCTACTCATCTGACAAAGGGCTAATATCCAGAATCTACAAAGAACTCAAACAAATATACAAGAAAAAAACAAACAACCCCATCAAAAAGTGGGGAAAGGATATGAACAGACATTTCTCAAAAGAAGACATCCATACAGCCAACAGACACATGAAAAAATGCTCGTCATCACTCGCCATCAGAGAAATGCAAATCAAAACTACAATGAGATACCATCTCACACCAGTTAGAATGGCAATCATTAAGAAGTCAGGAAACAACAGGTGTTGGAGAGGATGTGGAGAAATAGGAACACTTTTACACTGTTGGTGGGATTGTAAACTAGTTCAACCATTATGGAAAACAGTATGGCGTTTCCTCAAGGATCTAGAACTAGATGTACCATATGACCCAGCCATCCCACTACTGGGTATATACCCAAAGGATTATAAATTACTCTACTACAAAGACACATGCACACGTATGTTTATTGCGGCACTATTCACAATAGCAAAGACTTGGAATCAACCCAAATGTCCATCTGTGACAGACTGGATTAAGAAAATGTGGCACATATACACCATGGAATACTATGCAGCCATAAAAAAGGATGAGTTTGCATCCTTTGTAGGGACATGGATGCAGCTGGAAACCATCATTCTTAGCAAACTATCACAAGAACAGAAAACCAAACACCGCATGTTCTCACTCATAGGTGGGAACTGAACAATGAGATCACTTGGACTCGGGAAGGGGAACATCACACACTGGGGCCTATCATGGGGAGGGGGGAGGAGGGAGGGATTGCATGGGGGAGTTATACATGATATAAACGTCATGCACATGTACCCTAGAACTTGAAGTATAATAAAAAAAAAAAAAAAAAAAAGAAAGCTTCTCGTGGGTTCCCTAAAAGCTGAGATTGGAAAATGACATAATGACAACAAAAATAATGGTGCAAGTTGACACAGTTGTAGCTCATAGATGTGCCTTTGGTCTTTTCAAAAACAAGAGACAGGTCAAGAAAGACCTCAGGTGGCCCCGAGCTTGCCTCTCTGCCTGACTTTCAACCTCAGTGCAAGCAAAAATCCATGACCAGGACCAAGGTGTGGGTGGCCTACGCATTGAAAGTGTGCCCCAATACACACACCGAGTGGGCTAGCTGTGGAAGGATGTTGTTGTCGCAGTTGTTTAGTGACCTTCACCACGTTGACAAGTAACACACTCTTCACAGAAATAGTTTAGAAAAGTCACTACCAAAGACACAACTACAATCCATAGTAAGCAGCAATAAATCTTAAGGAGAAAGCAGACTCAGACTCCTGGAGTTGCCACAATTTAACATTTAAATGACCAGTTTTCCAAAAAAATTATAAGGCATACAAAGGGACAGGAAAGTAAGTCCCATTCAGTCTTCTTTGTGGTGCATTGGCTTTTTAGCTTGATGTAATCCTGTTTGTTTATTTTTGTATTTTGTTTTATTTTTATTTTGTTTGTTTATTTTTGTTTTTGTTTTTGTTATTTACTATGCTTTTGAATTCTTACCCAAAAAGTCTTTGCCCACACCAGTGTCCTGAAATGTTTTCCCAATGCTTTCTTCTAGAAGTTTCATAGTTTCAAGGCTTAAATTTAAGCGTTCCATCAATTTTTGTGTTTGTTTTAATATATATAGTGAGAGGTAGGGGTCTAGCTTCACTTTCCTGCATATGATTATCCAGTTTTTCCAGCAGCATTTATTGAAGACACTGTTCCTTTTCCAATGGGTTTTCTTGGCATCTTTGTTGAAAATGAGTTGGCTGTGAACATGTGGATTTATATTTGGGTTCTCTATTCTGTTCCATTGGTCTATGTGTCTGTTTTTATGCCAGTGCCATGCTGTTTGGTTACTGTAGTATTGTACTACAATTTGAAGACAGGTATATTTTGATGTCCCCTGCCTTGTTATTTTTGCTAAGGATTGCCCTGGCTATTTGAGGTCTTTTGTGGCACTATAGATACTTTCAGATGTTTCTGTCCTTTTCTGTGAAGAATGTCATTGATATTTTGAATAAGGATTGCATTGAAATTGTAGATAGCTTTGGTTAGTATTGACATTTTGACAACATGAATTCTTCCAATTTATGAGCATAAATATCTTTCCGTTTTTAATTTCCTCTTCCATTTATTTCATTAATGCTTTATAGTTTCTTGTAGACATCTTTTACTTCTTGAGGTAAATTTATTTCTAATTATTTTACATTTTTGTAGCTATTGTAAATTTGATTGCATTCTTGATTCCTTTTCAGTTTGTTGTTGGTATATGTCAGTGCTACTGATCTTTGTATGTTGATTTTGTGTTTTCAACTTAACTGAATTCATTTAGCAGTTCTAACAGTTTTTTGATGATGTCTTTAGCTTTTCCTAAATATCATAACATGTCATCTGTGAACAAGAATAATTTGAATCTTCCTTTCCAATGTGGATGCCCATTATTTCTTTCTCTTACCTGATTGCTCTGGTCAGGACTTTGAGTACTACATTGAATAAAAGTGGTGGAGGTCTTGTTTCAGATATTAAAGGAAAGAAACCATATATAACAAACCCACAGCCTTTATTTTGGCCTTCGTTTTGAGGTATGTTCCTTTAAGCTTGCTGTGTTGAGAGCTTTTATCATGAAAAGATGTAGAATTTTGTCTAATGCTTTTTCAGCATCTATTGAAATGACCTATGGTTTTTGTCTTTGATTTTGTTAATGTAATATGTCATATTTATTAATTTGCATACGTTGACCCATCCTTGCATCTCTGGAGTGGATCCCATTTAGTCATGGTGAATGATCTTTTTTATGTATTGTTGTACTTTCATTTGCTAGTACTTTGTTGAGGATTTTTTGCTAATGTGTTCAGTAGGGGTATTAGCCTGTAGGATTTTGTTGTTCTTACTGTGCCCTTAACTGGTTTTAGTATCAGAGTAATGTTGTCTTTGTAGAAAGAGTTTTGAAGTATTCTGTTCTTTTTTATTTTCTGAAATAGTCTGAATAGAATTGATAGTACTTCTTTATATGTTTGGTAGAATTTAGCAGTGAAGCTCTCAGGCCCTAGGCTTTCTTTGATGGGAGACTTTTTAGTACTGCTTTGATCTTATTACTTGTTGTTGATCTGTTTAGGTTTTCTATTTTTTCTTGATTCTTCTTGGTATGTTATATGTATCGAGGAATGTATTCACTTCCCCTAGGTTTTCCTCATTTTTTGCTGTATATTTGTTCATAATAGTCTCTAACGATCCTTTATATTTATATATTATCAGTTGTTATGTCTCTGTTTTTGTTTTTGATTATATTTATTTGAGTCTTCTTTTTTCCTTACTCTAGATAAAGGTTTGTTGATTTTGTCTTTTCAAAAGAATAACTTATTTTAATCTTTTATATTTTTTAAATTATCAATTTTGATATTTGTTCCTTCCTTCCTTTTAATAATTTTGGATTTGGTTTGTTTCTGCTTTTCTAATTTCTTGAGCTGCATTATTAGGTTGAAATATTTGAAATATGACTACTTTTTTTTTTTTTTTTGGATTCTCAATTTTAATGTCTATGTCCTTCCTTATGTCAGAACCACACAGTCTTGATTACTATAACTTTGTAGTAAAATTTTAGAATCAAGAAGTGTGTCTTCCAACTTTGTTCTTTTTCAAGATTGTTTTGGTTTCTCTCTGAGTCTCTTGCACTTCCATATAAATAATAAGATCTGCATGTCAATTTTTGCAAAAGAAGCCAGCTGGTTTTTGATAGGGTTTGTGTTGAAATTGTAGATCAGTTTTGGAACCACTCATACATTTTGCTTCACTATGTCATGTGTCCATATAATGTTCTTGATTTCTTTTTTTTTTTTTTATTATACTTTAAGTTCTAGGGTACATGTGCATGACGTTTATATCATGTATAACTCCCCCATGCAATCCCTCCCTCCTCCCCCCTCCCCATGATAGGCCCCAGTGTGTGATGTTCCCCTTCCCGAGTCCAAGTGATCTCATTGTTCAGTTCCCACCTATGAGTGAGAACATGCGGTGTTTGGTTTTCTGTTCTTGTGATAGTTTGCTAAGAATGATGGTTTCCAGCTGCATCCATGTCCCTACAAAGGATGCAAACTCATCCTTTTTTATGGCTGCATAGTATTCCATGGTGTATATGTGCCACATTTTCTTAATCCAGTCTGTCACAGATGGACATTTGGGTTGATTCCAAGTCTTTGCTACTATAGGTATCCATTGCTATAAACCTGCCTCTTAGAACTCCCTTAGCTGTAGATTTTGATATGTTGTGTTTCCATTTTCATTTGTTTTAAGAAAATTTTAAACTTCTCTGTTAATTTCTTCATTGACCAATGATCCTTTAGGAATGTTGCTTAACTTACATGTGTTTGTATAGTTTCCAAGATTCCTCTTGTTATTGATTTCTAGTTTTATTCCATTGTGGCAGAAAAGGCACTTGATATGATATCAACATTTTGAAATTTGATAGTTTTTTTCCTGTGGCCTAACATGTGGTCTACCCTGGAGAACATTTCATGTGCTGATGAGAAGAATGTGCATTCTGTAGCAGTTGGATTAAATATTCTCTAAATATCAATTAAGTCTATTTGGAACTCTAGAGTGTCTTTTACCTTTCAATGTTTCTGTTGATTTTGTCTGGCTCATCTTTCTATCACTGAAAGGGGTATTAAAGTTCTCTACTATTATTTTATTGTTGTCTATCTCCGGGGCTTTGTATCTATTAGTGTTTGCATTATATGCTTGGGATCTCCAATGTTGGAAGCATAGATATTTATAGTTGTTACTCCTTTTGTTGAATTCACCCCTTTATCTTTATATAGGAAGCTCCTTTTTCTCGTTTTTACAGTCTCTGACTTAAAATATATTTTATCTTGTATAAGTTTAGCTACTTCTGCTCTTTTTATTGTTTCCATTTGTGTGGAAGATCTTTTTCCTTCCCTTCACTTTCAGACTGTGTCCTTACAGGTGAAATGAGTTTCTTGTAGGCAACATATAGTTGGGTCTTTATCCTTTATCCATTCCGCCACTGTATATCTTTTAATTGAGTAATTTAGTCCACTTATATTTAATGTTATTATCGATAGGTAAGGACTTACTGCTGCCAGTTTATTACTTGTTTTTGGTTGGTTTGTAATTGTTCTTTTTTGTTCTTTCTTACTGTATTCACTTGTGGTTAAGTGATTTCCTCTGGTAGTATCTTTTCATTTGCTGCTTTTTATACTTACTGTATCTATTATAGGTTTCTGCTTTGTGGTTACCTTGAGGCTTCCAAAAAATTTTCTTATGCATATAATAAGTTACTTTAAACAAATGAGAACTTAACTTTGATCACAAAGAAAATAAAACAAACAAAAGAAAGACTGAAAACTCTACAATCTTACTCCATCACTCCCCCATTTTGACTTTTTGTGGTCTTAATTCATATCTTTTTTATTGCCTATCTCTTAAGAGGTGGCTGTAATTATTTTTGGTAGATTTGTCTTTTTTTCTTCATACCAGATATACGAGTGGATTACTCACCACAATTACAGTATTAAAATACTCTGAATTTGTCTATATACTTACTTTTACCAGTGAGTATACCTCCAATAGCTTTCTTATAATTCTTTCTTTTCAGATCAGAAAAACCAGTTAGCATTTCTTTTAAGATGGGTCTAATGGTTATGAATTTTCTCAACTTTTGTTTGTCTGGGAAACACTTTATCTCTTCCTCATGTTTGAAGGAAACATTTGCTGATTACAGTATTTTTATTTGGCAGTTACTTCCCTTCAGCCCTTTGAATATGTAATGCTACTTCCTCCTGGCCATATGGTTTTTGCTGAGAAGTCTGTTGCCAGACAAATTGGAGGTGCTATATGCTCTTTTATTTT
Source organism: Trachypithecus francoisi (assembly GCF_009764315.1). Classification (NCBI taxonomy): domain Eukaryota; kingdom Metazoa; phylum Chordata; class Mammalia; order Primates; family Cercopithecidae; genus Trachypithecus; species Trachypithecus francoisi. Next base: position 2,549,232 of record NW_022681467.1, read on the forward strand.
TCTTTCTTCTTTTATTTTTTCATTTCTAGTATCCTCTCTTTGTCCTTGACCTTTGAATGTTTGATTATTATACATTTTGAGATGCCTCATTTGGGTCAAATCTGTGTGGTGATCTGACCTTCTTGTACCTGGATATTTATATCTTTCCCTAGATTTGGAAAAATGTGTGTTATTATTTCTTGTTTTTGTTTTTAAAGTTTTATTTCAATAGTTTTTGGGAAACTGGTGGTTTTTGGTTTACATGGGTAAGTTCTTTGTTGGTGATTTCTGAGACGTTGCTGTACCCATCACCCAAGCAGTGCACCCTGTACCCAATGTGTAGTCTTTTATCCCTCATCCCCCTCCTACCCTTCCCCCAAGTTCCCAAAGTCCATTTTATCCTTCTTATCCCTTTGCATCCTCATAGTTTAGCTCCCACTTATAAATGAGAATATATGATACTTGCTTTTCCATTTCTGAGTCACTTAGCTTAGAATAATGGTCTTCAACTTTATCCAGGTTGCTGCAAATGCCATTATTTCATTCTTTTTTATGGCTGAGTAGTATTTCATGGTATATATATGCCACATTTTCTGTTTCCACTAATTGGTTCATGGGCATTTATACTTCTTAGATATTTTTGCAATTGTGAATTGTGCTGCTACAAACATGCATGTGCAAGTCTCTATTTCATATAATGACTTCCTTTCCTCTATGTTGATACTCAGTAGTGGAATTGCTGGATCAAATGGTAGTTCTACTTTTAGCTCTTTAAGAAATCTTCATACTGTTTTTCATAGTAGTTGTACTAGTTTACATTCTAACCAGCAGTGTAAAGGTAGTCCCTTTTCACTGCATCCTTGCCAACATCTATTTTTTTTAATTTTGCCCATTCTTGCAGATGTAAGGTGGTATCATATTGTAGTTTTGATTTGCATTTCTCTGATAGTTAGCGATATTGAGCATTTTTTCATATATTTGTTGACCATTTTTATGTCTTCTTTAGAGAATTGTCTATTCATGTCCTTTGGCCACTTTTTGATGGGGTTATTTGCTTTTCTCTTACTGATTTGTTTGAGTTCCTCATAGATTCTGGATATTAGTTCTTAATCAGATGTGTAGTTTGGGAATATTTTCACCCATTCTGTGGGTTTTCTGTTTATTTTGCTAATTATTTCTTTTGTTGTGCAGAAGCTTATTAGTTTACTTTAGTTTAATTAGGTTCCATCTATTTATTTTTGTTTTAGTTGTATTTGTGTTTGGATTCTTGATCATGAACTCTTTGCCTAAGCCAATGTCTAGAAGAATCTTTCCAATGTTATCTTCTAGGATTTTTATGGTTTCAAGTCTTAGATTTAACTATTTGATCTATCTAGAGTTGATTTTTATATAAGGTGAGGAATGAGGATCCTGTTTCATTCTTCTACATGTGGCTTGCAAATTATCACAGCACCACTTCCTGAATAGGGTGTACTTCCTCTACATATATTTTGTATGCTTTGTCAAAAATCAGTTGGCTGTAAGTATTGGCTTTATTTCTGAGTTCACTATTCACTTCTGTTGGTCTATGTGCCTATTTTTATACCAGTACCATGACATTTTGGTAACTACAGCCTTGTGGTATAACTTGAAGTTGGTAATGTGATGCCTCCAGATTTGTTCTTTTTGCTTAGGCTTGCCTTGGCTATGTAGCCTCTTTTTTGGTTCCATATGAATATTAGGATTTTTTTTCTAGTCCTGTGAAGAATGATGACGGTATTTTGGTGGGAACTACGTTGAATCTGTATATTGCCTTTGGCAGTATGATCATCTCATAATATTGATTCTACCCTTCCATGAGCATGGAATATGTTTTCATTTGTTTGTGTCATCAATGATTTCTTTCAGCAGTGTTTTGTATTTTTTCTTGCAGAGATCATTCATCTCCTTGGCTGGGTATACTCCTAAATATTTTCTTTTATTTTATATTTTACTTTATTTTTACAACTGTTGTAAAAGGGATTGAGTTCATTATTTGATTCTAAACTTGGTCTTTCTTGATGTATAGCAATGCTACTGATTTGTGTACGATGATTTTATATCCTGGAACTTTACCAAATTCATTTATCAGATCTAGGGGTTTTTAGATGAATCTTTAGGGTTTTCCAGGTATACAATCATATAATCAGTGAACAGCAACAGTTTGACTTCCTCTTTACCAATTTGGATGCCCTTTATTTGTTTATCTTGTCTGATTGCTTTGGCTAGGACTTCCAGTACTATGTCAAATCGAAGTGATGTAAGGGGGCATCCTTGTCTTGTTCCAGTTCTCAGGAGAAATGCTCCCCCTGAGAACTGGGGAAGTATTTCTCAACTTTTCCTCATTCATCATAATGTTGGCTGTGGGTTTGTGATAGATGGCTCTTATTACGTTGTCTCTTCTAGGCCATTTGTGCTGAGGGCTTTCATCATAAAATGATGCTGGATTTTGTCAAATGTTTTCTGCATCTATTGAGATGATCATATGATTTTCATTTGTAATTCTGTTTATGTGATGTATCATATCACACTTATTGAATTGTGTATGTTAAGTCATCACTGCATCCCTGGTATTTCCTTGTAGAGATCTTTCACCTAGAGATCCTCCTCATAGCATAAATATGGAACTAAGGCGTGGTAACCCACTTATTATGGGTATTATCTTTTTGATACACCATTGGATTTGGGTAACTAGTATTTTGTTGAGGATTTTTGCAACTATGTTCATCAGAGATATTGGTCTGTAGTTTTCTTTTTTTGTTATGTCCTTTCTTGGTTTTGGTGTTAGGGTGATACTGGCTTTACAGAATGATTTAGGAAGGATTCCCACTTTCTCTTTCTTTTGGGATAGTTTCCATAAGACTGGTAACAGTTATTCTTTGAATGTCTGATGGAATTCAGCTGTGAATCCATCTGGTCCTGATTTTTTTTTTTTTCATTGGCAATTATTTTTATTATTGTTTCAATATCACTACTTGTTACTGGTCTGTTCAAAGTTTCCATTTCTTCCTGATTTAATCTAGGAGGATTGTATATTTCCAGGAATTTGTTCATCTCCTCTAGATTTTCTAGTTTGTGTGCATAAAGGTGTTCATATTAGCCTTGAATGATCTTTTGTATTTCTGCAGTAGTAGTTGTAGTAGCTCTCATTTCATTTCTAATTGAGCTTATTTGATCTTCTCATCTTTTCTTGGTTAATGTTGTTAATGGCTTATCAATTTTGTTTATCTTTTCAAAGCAGCAGCTCTTTGTGTCATTTATCTTTTGTATTTTTTGTTTCATTTTCATTTAGTTCTGCTCTGATCTTTGTTATTTATTTTCTTCTTCTGGGTTTGGGTTTGGTTTGTTCTTGTTTCTCTAGTTCCTTGAGGTGTGACCTTAGATTGTTTATTTGTGCTCTTTCAGACTTTTTGATGTAGGTATGTAATGGTATGAACATTCCTCTTAGCATCATTTTTGCCATATCCCAGAGGTTTTGATAAGCTGTGTCACCATTATCATTCAGTTTAAAGAGTTTTAAAATTTCCATCTTGATTTCAGTGTTTACCTAAAGATCACTGAAGAGCAGATTATTTAATTTCCATATATTTGTACAGTTCTGAGAGTTTCTTTTGTATTTAATTTCTAGTTAAACTCCTCTGTGATCTGAGATCACTTGATATAATTTTGATTTTCTTAAATTTATTAAGATTTGTTTTGTGACCTATCATATGGTCTATCTTGGAGAATGTTCCATGTGTTGATGAAGAGAATGTATATTCTGGAGTTGTTGGTTGGAGTTAATATCTGTTAAGTTCATTTGTTGTAGGGGATAGTTTAAGTCCACTTTTTTCTTTGTTGACTTTCTGGTTTGATGACCTGTCTAGTGCTGTCAGTGGAGTACTGAAGTTCCCCACTGTTATTGTGTTTCTGTCTATCTCATTTCTTAGATCTAGCGGTAATTGTTTAATAATTTAGGAACTCCAGTGTTAGATGCATATATATTTAGGATTGTGATATTTTCCTGTTGGATTAATCCTTTTATCATTATATAATGTCCTTCTTTGCATTTTTTCACTATTCTTGCCTTCAAGTCCGTTTTGCTTGGTATAAGAAAAACTATTGCTGCTTGCTTTTGGTTTTCATTTGCATCTAATACCTTCTTCCACCACTTTACTTTAAGTTTGTTTGAGTCCTTACGTATCAGGTGAGTCTCTTGAAGACAGCAGATACCTGGTTGGTGGATTTTTATTCATTCTGCTATTCTGTATCTTTTAAGTGGAACATTTAGTTCATTTACATTCAATGTTAGTACTGAGATGTCAGGTCCTGTTCTATTCATTATGATAGTTATTGCCTAAGTACCTTGATTTTTTTATTCTGTTATTGCTGTATAGGCTCTATGAGATTTATGCTATAAGGGGGTTCTATTTTGGTGTATTTCAAGTTTTTGTTTCAAGATTTTTAGAACACCTTTTAGCATTTCTTGTAGTACTGACTTGGTAGTGGCAAATTCTCTCAGCATTTGTTTATCCAAAAAATATTTTATTTCTCTTTCATTTATGAAGCTTAGTTTTAATGGATACAAAATTCTTGGCTGACAATTATTTTGTTTCAGGAGGCTAAAGATAGAACCCCAATGCCTTCTGGCATGTAAGGTTTCTACTGAGAAATCTACTGTTAATCTGATAGGTTTTCCTTTATAAGTTAACTGATGGTTTTGTCTCACAGTTCTTAAGATTATTTCCTTCATCTTGACTTTAGGCAACCTGATGACTATGTGCCTAGGTGATAATATTTTTGTGAAGATTTTTTCAGGTGTTATTTTTATCTTCTTGTATTTGGATGTCTAGATCTCTAGCAAGGGCAGATAGGTTTTTTTTTCACATATGCTCTCAAATAAGTTTTCTAGACTTTTAGATTTCTCCTTCTCTTCAGGAACACCAATAGTTTTTAGGTTTGGCCATTTAACATAATCCAAAATTTCTTGAAGCCTTGTTCTTTCAATTTTTTTTCTTTGTCCTTGTCTGATGGGGTTAATTTGAAAGCTCTATGAGCTCTTACATTCTTTTTATTTATTTTTTATTTATATATATTTTTAATTTCCCATAAGTTATTGGGGTACAGGTGATATTTGGTTACATGAGTAAGTTCTTAGTAGTGATTTGTGAGATGTTGGTGTACCCATCACCTGAGCAGCAAACACTGCACCATATTTGCAGTATTTTACCCCTCATATCCCCTCCCTCTTCCCCTCAAGTCCCCGAAGTCCATTGTATCATTCTTATGCCTTTGTGTCCTCATAGCTGAGCTCCCATATATCTGTGAGAACATACGATGTTTGGTTTTCCATTCCTGAGTTACTTCACTTAGAATAAACAGTCTTCAGTCTCATCCAGGTCACTGCAAATGCTGCTAATTCATTCTTTTTTATGGCTGAGTAGTATTCTATTATATATATATACCACAGTTTCTTTATCCACTCATTGATTGATGGACATTTGGGTTGGTTCTACTGTTTTGGAATTGTGCATTGTGTTGCTATAAACACGTGTGTGCAAGTATCTTTTTTGAATAATGAATTTCCCAGGTGTTACTTGTGCTTCTTGTATTTGGGTGTCTAGGTCTCTAGCAAAGCCAGGGAAGTTTTTCTCGATTATTCCCCAAAATATGTTTTCCAAGTTTTTAGAATTCTCTTCTTTCTCAGGAACATCAATAATTCTTAGATTTGGTCATTTAACATAATCCCAGACTTCTTGGAGGGTTTGTTTATATTTTCTTATTCTTTTGTCTTTGTCTTTGTTGGATTGGGTTAATTCTAAGACCTTTTCTTTGAGCTCTGAATTTCTTTTTTCTACTAGTTTAATTCTGTTGATGAGATTTTTCAGAGCATTTCACATTTCTAACACGTGTCCAGAGTTTCCAACATTTTTATTGTTTTTTCTTTAAACTATCTATTTTCTTGAATATTTCTCCCTTCACTTCTTGTATTGTTTTTTGGATTTCCTTGCATTGGGCTTCACTTTTCTCTGGTGCCTTTCTGATTAGCTTAATTACTGACTTCCAGAATTCTTTTTCATATAAGTCAGGGATTTCTTCTTAGTGTGGATCCATTGTTGGTGAACTAGTGTGATTTTGGGGGGAGTATTAAAGAGCCTTGTTTTGCCAGGGTTGGTTCTCTGGTTTCTTCCCATTTTGGTAGGCTCTGTCAGAGGGAAGGTCCAGGGCTGATGGCTGTTGTCCAGATTATTTTGTCCCACAGGGTATTCACTTGATGTAGCACTCCCCTCTTTTCTGAGAAAAGAGGGGAGTGTTTGTTCCTGTGAGCCGAACTGCAGTGTTTGTCATCTCTTTTCTAGGTCTAGCCACCCAGCGAGTCTGCCAAGCTCTGGGCTAGTACTGGGGGTTGTCTACACAGATGCCTGTGATGTGAACTGTCTATGAGTCTTTCAGCTGTGGATACTAGCACCTGTTCTGGTAGAAGTGGTGGGGTGGGGGTACAGTGGACTCTGTGAGGGTTCTTAGATTTAGTGGTTTAATGTTCTATTTTTGTGCTGATTGCTGCCTGATGGAAGGGCAGGCAGCCCTTCCATCAGGTGGGAATGGGGCTAGGCATGCCTGAGTTCAGACTCTCCCTGGGCAGGTCTTGCTGCAGCTGCTGTTGGGGTTGGGGTGAGATTCCCAGGTCACTGGAGTTGTGTATCTAGGAGGATTATGGCTGTCTTTGCTGAGTCATGCAGGTTGTCAGGGAAGTGGGGGAAAGCCGGCAGTCACAGGCCTCACCCAGCTCCCACGCAAACTGAAGGGCTGGTCTCACTCCCACTGTAACCCCCACAACAGCCTCATGTCTGTTTCTAGGTGGTGGCAAAATGAGCTTGAGAACTTGCCCCAGGCTACCCACCTCCTAGCTGTGAAAGAAAAGGGCTTGGTTTTTCCCCTGCCGGTGGAGTCTACACACAGGATTTGCACCCTTTCCTGAGTTCTGGCCAGGAAGCTTCTCACCCATTCAAATTGTTACACAGTTCAGCTAGAGATTTCCTTCTTCGTGTGGAGTCTTGTCGCCCGCTCCTCTGACAGCCCTCCCGGTGGATCCCTGTGGCACCAGGCAGGAGTGGCCTACTTGGGAGACCCAGCAAGCTCCCAGGGCCTTCCTGCTGCTTCCTCTACCCTTGTATTTCACTCTGTTCTCTACATTGACTCAGCTCCAGGTAAGGTAGGAAACTTATTCCACAAACAGACCTTCAGTTTCTCCACTGCGGGTGTGAGTTCAGGAGAGAAGGGTCTCCCTTTCCCACTTCTGCAGTCGGGGCACTCACAGTAGTTGAGATGTCTCCTGGGTCCTGCAGGAGCAGTTTGCTTCTTTCAGAGGGTCTGTGGATCCTCTCGGAATTGCTGGATTGGTCTTGCAGTCAATATGGAGCTAGAATACACAGTGTGAGCTTCCGCATGCTGCTCTGTTCAAAGCTGCAATCTAGTCCTGTCTCCTGTCTGCCATGATGATCCACCACTGATTTTGTTTTAGCTGTTTAAATGAATTTATTAGGTCTATAAGTAGCAATATGGATAGATCTCAAAATCAGGATTTGGTTTTTCTTACTTATTTCTTTATTATGCTTTAAGTCCTGGGATGCATGTACAGAACATGCAGGTTTGTAACATAGGTGTACATGTGCTATGGTGGTGTGCTGCACCATCAACTCGTCATCTAGGTTTTAAGCCCTGCATGCATTAGAGATTTGTCCTAATGTTCTCCCTCCCCTTGTCCTCCATCCCCCGACTGTCCCTGGTGTGTGATGTTCCCCTCCCTGGGTCCATGTGTTCTCATTGTTCAATTCCCACTTGAGAATGAGAACACGTGCCACCACCAATGTTTTAATGTTGGATTTTGAGAGCTTATTACATATACTAGATACTAGTTGTTTGATGGATATATGGTTTGCCGATGTCTTCTCTGTAGTTTGTCTTTCCGTCCCCCTCACATGGGCTTTCACTGAGCAAAAGATTTTAATTTTAACAAGAAAGAATTTATCACTTTATTATTTTATGTGTCATGATTGGAGGTTTAGTTTAAAATGCATTTTCTGTGCATGGTGTTTTCATGTGCATATTAATTTATATTCTATGTCTCTAGAGATCTGCCTTTTCCATTACTAGTATTTTTATTTCTTTATCTCTTTCTCCTTCCCCCTCTCTCTCTTTCCTCACTCTGCCGAAGAGCATGAGAACAGTGTTGACCAGATACTCATGGCTGAACGCTTCCCCGCCACAGTGGAGTTTGTGTCACACGCATTCCACCTGCAGAGCACGGACTCATGTGCCTACGAGCTGGTGCGTGTCCTGAGTTCCTGGAGGAAGAAGGTTGGTAGCCACGTCCTGTCCTTCCCAGGCCTCCTTTACTTGCTACGATAATGACAGGGGTGTGGTGTCTAATTAAGGAGTCTTAGTTTATCATTTGTAGTCTGTAACAAGGTAAAATTTGAGGTCTATAGTATAGTAAGGTAAAACAAATAAAATCTAGTTTAGTAATTTTAAGATTTTAGAAAACATTTTATTTTGAAATATCTAAGAAGTTATTCAAATCTAATTAATAGTGCAGAAAACATTTTTTAAATCTTCATCTTTTCTATGACATTATTCAACTGAAGGATGACTTCAGAATAAGGATTACTAAGGAGATGAGCTACTGAGTTAAAAAAAAAAAATTTGGACTAGAAATGTCCATGAAGAAAGATTGAGAAGTACTTCAAAGACATAAAATAAAAACAAATACTTAGAAAAATGGGAAAACTGGAGAGAAAGAGAGAGAGATCTACAGATTCAGAAGCAATAAGGAACCCCCATCACTGCTGAGTGGCTGCTGTGTGGTCAGTTCCTCTTCTCTGATTTCCACCTGCTCTGGGCTCCTTAGTGGGTCTGCACTTAATGAACTGAAGGTTCTTTTACACTCTTTCTCAGACCACAGCTTTTAATCCTAAATGTTTTTGTTTTAATTAAGTCACTACAGAATACAATCAGGAATGCACTGTTTATCTGGGCTGCAGGTGTGGACACTGAAAATACTCTCCCAGTGGAGCACTATTGGTTAGGAGGGAGAAGTGGGATGGCTTTTCCTCCTTCAGCACTAAGATCCTGCAAGAAGGGCAGAGGGACTCCAACCCTGCACAGAGCTTAAGCCTCTGGAAAGACTCTGTGCAAGGCCCTGGCTTGTTCTCTGCCCCCTGCTCTCTGGGTTGGAGCCTTCCATGTGGCTTCCTGAACCTGGCAGTCCCTGGGTCAGTGTGGGGTTTGATAAGAACGTATGAATGAGGAAGGAGGATATGGAATGGATTGAAATAGAATTGAATGAAAAGAAGAGCAAGAAAAATTTCAAAGTGCATTTTGCAATGGGGCAGATGTTATTTCTTAAATCCATTGTCCCAGGGGTGTGTGCCTATGTGTAGTGGGAGTGCTGTGTGTCATTCTTCTTGCTGGAGGTCAGGTAGAAGGATTAACAACATGCCGTAGATGAGGCTCCCTCTGTCCCAGGGCTGAGGTTACCCTGAAAACCCTTGGAGAGCCAATACCCTCCTGGGCACGTGACACCATCCTCTGGGAATGCAGTTGTAGGATGAGAGTGAAGCTGGGTCTCATCGTGGGAGAGTTGGAGGTGAAGCTGGAGACAGAGGATGCATTAGCGGGGTCTGACTCAGCCTGTGTCTGCTCCAGGACCCACCATGCACACCTGCTCTTTGCTCTTAACTCCTTTTTTTTTTTTTTTTTTTTTTTGAGGTGGAGTCTCGCTCTGTCGCCTGGACTGGAGTGCAGTGGCCAGATCTCAGCTCACTGCAAGCTCCGCCTCCCAGGTTTACGCCATTCTCCTGCCTCAGCCTCCCGAGTAGCTGGGACTACAGGCGCCCGCCACCTCGCCCAGCTAGTTTTTTTTTTTTTTTTTTTGTATTTTTAGTAGAGACGGGGTTTCACTGTGTTAGCCAGGATGGTCTCGATCTCCTGACCTCGTGATCCGCCCGTCTCGGCCTCCCAAAGTGCTGGGATTACAGGCTTGAGCCACCGCGCCCGGCCTGCTCTTAACTCCTTAATCTGGAATAAGGTTCCCCCAATTTTACCACCAGTGAGCTAATGCCAAACCCATGAGTGAGCTCCCTAATGGAGTAGCATGCTTGGGCCTTTCCCTACAATGGCAGCATCTTCGCTTTCAGGTATTTAGGTGCAGCAAGAGGGGCGTGTTCACTGTCATCTCTCTGTGTACATTAGATAGAGTCCAAGACCATATTCTCAATGGAGCTACTGCTGGGGAGAACTAGGTGTGGGAAATTTGAAGAAGACATTGACAACTGCCTTTTTCAAGAAAGCCCAGAGCTGAATGATGTAAGACAGGACACCAGCTTCCCTCCTGGGCACAGCTGTGGATGCCACATGGGGTGTGGTGTGGACACTGGTGCAACTGACAGACTTAGAGGAGTGAGTCCGCAGCAGCCTCTACCAGGCTGCTCTGCTTGTGCCTTAGTGGGGAGCACAGAGGGGCAGGCAGCCAGGGGTCCACTTGCAGGTTCCTGGCCAATCTGAGTTTCCTGACTCTGCCCTGTCATGCCACTGCAGCTGCCTGCATCCAGGGCACATGGGCTTCACACTGCTCTTGTCCCCCTGGGGTCCCGGTCTCGCAAGCCTGAATAGAGGCTGCTCCCTCTCTGGTCGTCCTACCCAGTCTTCATCTGCCTTCTGAAGAAAGAGCCTGGTGGGGATCCAATATCACCTCTCTCTGAGTATGCAGTTCTCAGGCTCCACCTCCCCTAATCTAGAGGCTGAGGCAGGTGGAGGCTGAGGAGGGCCCCCACTGCCCTCCCTCCCTCGTCCTGTCCTGGGCCCTGCTGAGCTGCAGTGCCTGCTCCAGAGGACAAGGACAGGGAACAAGGGGAAGCCCAGCTCTGGGCATAGCCTACCTAGGACAGGTGGACCCCCTCATCAAAGGATTAACCAATAGGTTAAACATTGGCCTACATCTGAGAGCAGCTCTGGGGAGACAGAGTGACTTTTGGTGCTCTTGGGGGTATGAATCACTCAGGCCAGCCTGTGGAGTCCCGGGAGGCCACTGTCTGGGAAGCAGGTCCTAACATGGGTTACCCTGAGTGAAGAGGGAGCCCCAGATCTGGAAGCAGCTAAGAAATGTCCCAGGAGTAAGGCTGGATGGCCCTACATGAGGACGAGAGCTGCATCCATCAATTGACAGTTGGGGAAATGTGCAAGGTGGATAGTGATCCTTTGTTCAGAGTGGGAGCCACAAGCTTCCTGAGCCCCCTGTCCCCAGTGCCCTGCCCATGCTTTCCCTTCCAGATGCTCACCTGCTTCTTCACTTTTAGGACCCAGCCCTGGGTAATGCAGTGTGAGCTCCTGGAAAAGAACTGCTCAGATGGGTTCCCCTGATTGCTTCTCACCCACATGCAAGGGCTCAGTCTGCCCTCACCTCTGTGGACACTAGAAATTCTCCAAAGGTGGCTCTGCGGTAGCCAACCTACTCCATACTTGTTTGTTCTTTTCAATTTACAATTCCCTTGGATTAATGACTGGGCATGCAGATGCTGTCAATGGAAATTCCACACTTCTCCAGAATCCTCAAGTAGAATATAGATCATTAAACATAAAAATTTCCAGAAGCTTTGTGTGCTAGTGTTCTGAAAGGAGGGGCCTGAGCAGTTGATGGAGTTATTCTCAGCAGGGCAGCCTCCTGGGCTCTCAGGGGTAAGTTTTTCTCCCCTGTTGGGCCTCCTGAGCCACTTCCAGAGGTACAGCTAAGGTGTGTCTGAGCTGCCGTCTCAGGGCCCCTTGCAGACTGCAGAGGGACAGTGAGGGTGGCCTCATAGGGCAACGGATGTGCACATGGAGCAGGACAGGGACTCGGGATCCCACACAGCACATGTGACATGTGGACACCCTGTCCACATCTCCCAGATCAGGCTTCAGCATGCATTCTCTGTAAAATTTAAGCAGTAACTATGTTGGTCTTTGCAGGCCACATAGTCACTTTCTCAACTACACGGCACTGCCGTTGTATGTTGAAAATAAACAAATAAGAGCAGTCCTGTCCCAACAAGACTTTGTTTATACATAGAGACAAGGAGACTGGACTGCTTTTGGCCCTCAGGTCATGGTTGCCAACCCCTGACCTTACAGGCCTTCTGAGTGCAGCTGCCGCTGGTATCCCAAGTACCAGTACATGGGTAGCTCCCAACTCATGCACCTGCAATGTGCCCAGTTTGGCTAGTGGCTTTCTCCATGTAACTGGAGCTCCTCCAGCAGAGCAGGTACACCCCACAGGTGTGGAAAAGGTCAAGTCTGAGAGTCACACTCCTTCAGGAGGGAGGCAGGTGAATGTCCCAGTCTCCCAGCCTCTGGGCACCCGATTCAGAGGTGTGTGTCACGTGGTTCTCAGAGCTCCCCAGCAGGGTGAACGCCCCCAGCCCCAGAGTAACCCATTGAGAACAGACACCTTGTGTTTCCCCTTCTCCATCTCCCTTTCTCACTTGTGCCTCCTGGGATCACCTCCAGATAAACCACTTGAACCCACCAGTCTGCGTTTCAGAGTCCACCTGGGGGGACCCAACACAAGACCTGTGGTGCGTTTGGACCATCATCTTGGGATGTGCCCTCCATAAAGATGCTGGGAGAGTGGCCCCTAGACTGTGGGCATTCAGGCAAAGCAGAGGGGAGAGCCAGGACCGGAGATCTCCCTGCGGCCTGTCAGCACTGAGGTGGGCACACCTGCTGCATTTTGTCCCATCTGGTGGGTGGGTCTCTAGAACCCACACAGTCCTGCCCTGCCTTGTTCCAGACTTGAACAGATTTTCCTTTGAGACCCTCCCACCACCTCCCCTGTCTGCTTCCACCCTTGGTGCTTCTCTTGACCCTAACTCCATCAGCAGAAGGAAGCTCAGAGGAGGCACTTTATCCACAGTGATTCCAACAAGTGTCCTCCAAACGATCCACCCCGCTCATTCCATTCGAGAACCATTTCTGAGGCAGCTCCCAGGACAGGGTCTCATGGGGACTGAGCCCACTGAGGTGAGGGGTGTCTTGCCTCAGGACCCTCTGGGAGCACAGCCGTCCCTCGTGAAGCAAGGGGAGAGGAGCCCACTCCAAGGCACTGGATCCTGGGAGGATGCACTAATTCCTGCCTGACTCAGGTTACATGCGTGGGTCTTTAACAGTGTTCTATATATCCTATAAGGGAATATTTGTGAAATAGAGGATGTTTCCTGGAATATTCACGAAATATAGGATGTTTCCTGGTTACAAATGTATCTCCAGGGTTCAAAGCAGTGCATGACTTGAACTGCGTGCTTGGATTTTGCGTGCAGACAGGGCTAGTATTGAGGGCTCTGTTGCTTTGGAAAGATCTCTCCAATCTCACACTTACCATCCATTCCTGCTCCTGAAGTTGACCTCCTGGTCACTTCTCTTTCTGGAATCTCTATAGTGAAAAATCAGGGAATTGTGGCCATGAATGCTGTGTATGGTCACAAGGTGGGTCTGCAAGTAAATCCTGTGCCAGAGGCCAAAGGCCAGGGACATGCTGGGAACACCTAGTCGGTAGCATCCCTGGGCCTCAGCCCCAGGAAGGAAAAGGGCCACAGATTGTAGTGTAGTGTCACAAATTTCCTCCTTCTCCAGAAATGTGAGTTCTCATCCAGGTCTGCATCCTCCAGCTCCTAGTCTCTCATCCTCTGTCTCTGCATCATTTACATGGAGATGACAACTTTTCCTTGGCTGCCCTCAAATGGCTATAGCTGAAATCAAATGAAATAGCAGAAGAAAATACTAACTATTAATCTGTTCAAAAATGTGTTAGATATGCACTTCCTTCTTCTGCACTGCAGCCACTTCCTTGTCTACTAGGGAGACATCTGGACACTTTCCTCACCTTTCCCAGTGTGTCAGGGATGAAACATAGCCCAGGGGACGTTATAGGACTGAACAGAAAGTAACAACAATGTGGAAAACTTGGGTAGGGCCTTGCACACTTCCCGTGCCTCTCTTCTCGAGACAGAGCAAAGGCAGATGAGGTGGAGCCTGAGGAGGGGAAGTGGCTATCAGTGTATTTTCACAGGGACCACATCCCAGCTGTCGGTGGTTCTGGCCTTGTGTCTTGTGTCTGGATGACTTCCACCAATTCCCAGAAGAGACTAAGAATCTCTGGATAATAACATTAGACACACGAATGGGTAGAATCAAATAGAATTAAAGTTTTACAGTAAATAAAGGTGAAGATCGTTTGAGGAATAATGTAAGAGCATCTACCTGCACCAAGAACGGAGAGAGATCCACAGGGGGTAAGCAGGTGTGTGGCAATGGTGGAAAGGGAGCAAGTGGGCTTTGGAATTCTCAGAAAATTACCTGCTTCCTTAAGTTCTGGCCCAGCCAAGGTGGAGTGAAGTTCCTCAAGAACACAGGAATTCAAAAACCCAATTCTCAAAATCAATTGCAAAAGTATTAAAACAAAAACTCTAGACAAAATAACAGTTCTTTGCTGTTTAAACTTAACAGCAAAGAACAATTCACAAATTGGGAAGCAATCAAAAGTAGAAAATGTTTAGAGCTCTCTGCTCTAGTAGCATTAGCAGCACACTTTTGTAAGCTGAACATGGAAGCAAAATATAGAAATTAGCTGATTAGCTAGAGCTAGGCATTCGCTTTGCCTGGGCATGGTGTGGTGGGAGGCCCTAGGCGTTTGCATCATTCGGGGATCATGTACTGGGAGATGTCTAGTTATAAAAGCAATTGGCTGGTTTGACTGTTTGTGACTGACTGAGGCTAGGTTTGTTTTTTAAAATGTCAGTTACAAGTAATGCCTCCAAAGTAAGCATCTGTTTGCTTACATAAGAGCTACAGTACAGAGACAACCTCAAGCTAATGGCCTTATTTGCTTTAACAATCATGAGAGGTTGGCCAAAGCTTTGGGCATTAACTCTGCTCTCTGTCATCATTATAAGAGACTTAGTTGGTCTCAGTATGGTATTCATAAGATGCTAGGCTGAGTAATTCTTTCTGTTGTTTTTCATGTTTTTGTCACTCTCACTGGGGTGATGTTGTTTGACAAACAGTAGGTGGCTCCACGCAAACATTTAAGACTCAAGAGGACACAGTGAGCCAAGAGGACTAATCTGACCATCAGGAGGGAAATACTGAGACTAAATATACTCTATAATCAAGGCCACCATGACCCAAATCAATTAAAGTCAAATAAATCAAAGAATGAGCCAAAAGAAAAATGTACTTGTTTTAAACAAGTGCTTTATTAGTTGATTTCTTGCAACTGAGTTTCTCCTATACCAGACGTATTTACCTAAGTGAAGCAGACAGTGACAGCCATCTCACACCCCCCTCCCTGTTCAGCAAAGAGGTATTCCAAAGCAATACTGTGAACTACAACAAGTTTAGCGAGATGATTTGGAGGAGGCTGTGGCATTATAGCCTTTGCAGTACAATCAGCTGTATGTTTGCAACATATGTCTCATCACCTCATTTATATATATGTCAAGACCGGAAAGGAGTATTCTACCACAAGATGCCAATTTAGGGGAACATATGCCTGCTGGCAAATTCTTTGTTATTCTACAATGCAAATTAAAGGGTGTTGACCTAGGCTTAGTTTCCAGACAGTTATGGAGTAAGAGTGGTGCTGATGAAATCCGCAATGCACATGGACATTTTATTTCTCATTTATCAAAGCCTGGATTTGCTCATTCTTATGGCTGATTATTAAATCTTCTACAGATAAAAATATACCCTGGAGGGGCACAACAGACAGTTCCCTATGGGGGGCTTTATGTGTTAGTCGCCATCAGAAGATAAGCATTAATATGACTCAGCCAAGGCTATTTTATTGAATTATCGCATGGCTGAAGGCTACCCACAGTGAGGGTATTTGGGTTATGAAAGTATCTATAAATTGCTGCATAATCTTTCCCTTTGGTTTTTAAATTTGGTCTGGCAAGACTTCACTGCAAAATCCTCACTAGAGATTCTGTCTACTGTTAGATTTAAACAAGAAATCTGAACATATGAATCTTAAAGTATAATCCACATATGCAATTCCAACATGCATTCACACTAGGGGTATCAGTAAAACTTATTATAGGGTGAACTAGAGGATCTCTAAAATCATATAGGAATTTAAGTTTAGCGTGACGTCTCCAACATTCAGTTATGATTCTTGCTGAAACTATTGATTGGGAGAGCCTCATCATAGCATTATTCTGCCACTGATAAACAAAAAGAATGCACAGGGAAAAGAGAGAAAGGAATAATTATTTTATGATGACATTAAGAGAAGTCTTGATTCATGATCTTGGGAAAGCTGTCTACGCCTAGAATGTCATCTGCTTCTGGGCAGTTTCACCTTGGAGTCGTCAATGGATGTGCAGTTACAAGAGTCTAAAGGGGACCTTTTGAGATGAGACATGTGGACCCAAGGCTCAAGGCCCTGAAGTTTTGCTGAAGTGTGGATACTGAGAGGAACTTGGTATGGTCATTTCCAGTGGGGTTTAGGCACAGTCTTTTTCTGGTGTCATTTTTAAAAGACCCAATCTCTGTGTTCTAGATTACAAACGGTCTGGTTGTCATCAGCTTGTGGGTCATGTAAGACTTCTTTTACTTGATGAAAATACACTGAAATAATGGAGTAAAATTTATAACGCTGACTCCTCTTGGAATTTATAAAATCAGAAGATACATAAGGCTCTATTATTAGGTGCATAGGTCTTCTGGTAAGGAGTTCATGAAATATTAATATGTGTTTTCTTGTAGGAGTGGATCTGATTACCACCAAAACTGATAGGAATACATTTGGCCAAGAAAGAAAGTCTTGTTGATTGATTAGCTTTTCCAATTTCAGTCTTAAAATGCCATTTGCCCTTTCTCCTGTACAATTAAGTATGATAGAAATACTGGTAATGCCATCGTGCATGTAATACCTTATTTAACTGTGTTATAACTTGTCCAGTGAAATGAGGATTTCTATCGCTGGAGATTTATTCAGGAATTCCCCATTAAGGAAACACGTTTTCTAAAAACCTTCTATCTACTATTATAGTATTAACCTTCCTGCATGGGAAAGCGTCTATACAAGCAGAGACCACACAGATTTTTGTAAGAACATGTTGATATCCCACTGAGAGTGGCAATTGAATGAAGTTCAACTGTAAGTGCTCAAATGGTCCAGCTAGTGGTGGAAATATTCCACCTGAGGATTTTTATTATTTGACACTACTTCTTATAGAATTTAACATATCGAGTAAGCCTAATTTATCATTATTTGTAAGGAGAGAAAACAAACTCTTTCTAGATGTGACATGGGTCAGCTGGAAATTCCCAAAGTTAGTTTAAGGTCACAAGACTTAATTTAGAATTTGATTTGGGATATAAATTTTTTAAAAATTAAAAAATATTTTAAAAGCAGCAAAAAAAAAATTTAAAAAAAACAGAAAAACAATTTGATATGAGGAAGTGGTCAAAAGTATTAAGGCTTGAATACCTGATTAAATAGGATATGAAGTCACTGTGACAAAATGTTGTCACCCAAGATGATGATGAATAGATTTTAAAGGCAAATACAGGAAGGTGCATTGTTATAGTGAAAACCTTGACTCTTTCAATGGAGAGGTTTTGGTTTTCTAACGTAACTAAAGACTTGACAAAAGACAACATGAAGCACAGTAAATTGTTTTGATAAGAAACATTCTTTGTTTCCTAGCTAGAATTCTTAAAAGGCTGAAAAACATCTTTCACAATTTCGCATTAGGGCAGTGCAATAATTCAAGATATCCTTGTCATTTTAACATAGGAGGCCAACTTCTAGTGTTACATCAGTATACGTTTGATATGAATAATCAGTTAAATAAATTATAAATAATTTCTTTCTAATCTTATCAAACTTTATCACACATGAAATCTTTCCCAAGATTCCTTTCCACAAACCTTCTACAACTTCTTTTACATCAATTTGGTTTTGTCCTATCGGCTTTCCCTTTTCCATTGTGGAACAACCAGCCATTCTACTTTAGGTTAAAAAAATACTTTTTTCTTAAAGAAAAACACATCCTTTATATCTCATAGCTTCACCTACCAAAATCTTGTCTTACTATTCTTACATACGGAGTTGTTTCTCTTATTATTTCTAGCATTAATTACCATATGTTATATGGAACTCTTAAATACTATTAGCTTGAATTTCTAGTGAAAACTAGGGGTAAGCAACAGTGAATGGCCTGTTTGTTAGTGATGATGGTGGTATTGTTTTTAAGTATTTTGGATTCTTATCTACTGCACCTTGCAAATGAACAATGTCACCAAGATTAAAACTTCCCCATGCGAATGCTGTCATCCTAAATTGTCCTTAGCAAGGTTAACTTGTTTGTCCAAAAATATAAAGGTTCGTGGTCTCTAATTATCATACATAAAATTAGCCAGTATCCCAGCAAGTGGAGTCCCAGGCTCCTTTCTTCGGAGAAATCAATTTTCAGAAAGTACCTACCTGAGGGCTCTAACTGGTCTCAGTTCTGCTATTTATTGAATCCAATCTGATTCTGAATGGAGACTGACTAAGGAAATGTGCAAATAAAGTTGGAGAGGTCAAAATGCAAGTTTCTGAGGCTCCTATTTGAAAGGAAACTCACCCCCACTTTCCAGCTACAGCAAGAGAGCACCATGGCTCAGCTGGTGTCTTTGCTGAGTGGTAGGTTTTCCTAGATGCTGCTGGAGGTTGCCTTAGGATTCCACATCTGACACTAAATTGTTTTTTTTTTTTTTTTTTTTTTTTGAGGCGGAGTCTCACTCTGTCGCCCAGGCTGGAGTGCAGTGGCCGGATCTCAGCTCACTGCAAGCTCCGCCTCCCGGGTTTGCGCCATTCTCCTGCCTCAGCCTCCCCAGTAGCTGGGACTACAGGCGCCCGCCATCTCGCCCGGCTAGTTTTTGTATTTTTAGTAGAGACGGGGTTTCACCGTGTTAGCCAGGATGGTCTCGATCTCCTGACCTCGTGATCCACCCGTCTCGGCCTCCCAAAGTGCTGGGATTACAGGCTTGAGCCACCGCGCCCGGCCTAAATTGTTAAAGAAAAACTTTAAACAAAATGAATTCAATAGAGTTATTTGGGCAAAGAAGAATTCATGAACTTGGCAACACTCAAAACTGAAAAAGACTGAGAAAGCTTTTCTCTAGTAGCATAAACAGCAAGGTTTCACAGGCTGAACAAGGTAGCAAAGTAAAGAAATTACCTGATTGGCTTAGCTAGATGTCTACCTTATTTGAGCATGATGTACTGATAGGTGTAATGACTTCAACATTTATCTGCAGGCACTTGTAAACTTCAGAGAGACCAGAATCTCCTGAGCATGTGTTAAAACCCAAGTTTTAGCCACCCCACTTCCCAAGACACTGACCAAGTAGGTGTAGGTGGGGCCAGGAAAATCACATTTCTAACCAGCACCCAGGGAATGGTGATGCTCCTGGTCCTAGGTGTTTGCCTTATTTGGGTATCTTGTGATCAGAGGTCCCTAGTTATATAACTAACTGGCTGGCTGTTTGTGATTGATTGATGCTAGATTTTAATTTGTAAGTCAGTCATGAGAAATGCCTCCAAGTTAAGTTTCGGTGTGCTTATGAAAGAGCTCCAGGTACAAAAGCAACCTCATGATAATGACCTATTACTTGCTTTAACAGAGGACATTGTAACAATATTTATTAAAAATTCTTAAGAAATTTTAATAAAAATATTGGGCAATAGTTTAATCTCTGAGCACATTGCCTATAAGAAAGCAATAACCATATATACACAACGATAAATATAAAAGAAGTATTCATCATACCATTTTTCATAAAACAAACAATTAGAAAAATTTAAACAATTAATTATGAGAACTGACTAAATATAAGCTCCAGCTCTGAGGAGTTGCTGTGCAGAGGGCCAGGTTGTCAGTGCCGGTGCAGCCTCTCCCTTCTCCAGAGGCACCATCCTGTTGCCTGGGGTCTAGAAACTCTCCTTTTTCTTTACAGTCAGGCGTAGTGTTCTGACCCCTTCCCCAGTTCAGCGTGCAATGAAGAAATCATTCTCAACCTCACCCCAATGCCGTTTGAGGTGAGATATTTCTCACTTGTGGTTTGGTCTGCATGTACCCGCAATGATGGCTTCTGAACCTGCACCATTCCAAGTGTGGTCTGGGGACTAGGAACAGGTCTGTCCCAGGAGAGCTGGTGAGACATGCAAATTCCCTGGCCCTGCCCAGACCTAGTGGTTCAGATTCCTGGTGGATAGGGAGAATAAGAACTTGGGTTTAGGGTATTTAGAACTTGCCTTCAGGGTATTCTAGTCCCTCTGAAGTTCACAGGTAACTACAGATACATGCCGAAGGCATCTTCATGGAGAAGAAACTTAAGTCTTGTCCAGAAAGAGTACTTTATTTAATTTTTAGCTGGAGGATGTGATGGTTTCTTTCCAGAGGTCAGACTGTGGACGATAGGGGTATATCCTGCTGGGATGCAAATGCAGAAATTCAACTCTGAATTGGGTGCCCTGAGGTTGGGAAGACTGGGACATATACCTGCTCACTTCCATGACAGAATGTGCCCCTCAGATTTGACCTTTCCCACACCTGCAGGGCACACCTGCTCTGCTGATGGAGCTCATTTGCACAGATCAACCCCTGAGTGAAGGTGGGGAAGATGCAGGTGCCTGGCGTGGGAACTGGTAGCATGGTGTGTCTCAGGGGCACCAGGGTCCAGAGGAGCTCTTAGCATCAGAGACTGGTAACTATGGCGTGAGACCCAAGCAGCTCACTGCCTGTTTGTGTAAATCAACACTTATTGGAACACAACCACTCTTATATGTTTGCACATTGGCTATTGCACCTGTCAAGATATGACAGCAATTCTGAGTAGCTGAGAGACCATCTGCCCACAAAGGTCAGAATAGTTACTCTCTGGCTTCAGAAAAATTTTTTGCCAAACCCTGGTTTAGGTGATTTGGGCAAGGTCTTAGTAGCATCTAGTCTGCCCATGCATCTCACGCTGCATCCCCTGGGGGTGTGCATTCCTGCAAATCCTGCATTTTCAGGGGATTTCTGCATCCCTGGGGATTTGTGAGAGTGCAGATGCATTTTCCAAAGGTCAGAGGCCCTGAAGTTGGACATTTCTAAGATTCTTCCAGAAGATGCTGCGGCCCCAGATGCCAGGACAACTTTATAAGGGTGAAGCTAGAAGTCCTTCCTCTATTCACCAGCCTTCCACGGACCAGGAAAGGTGTGTGGGCCTCCCCTCGAGAGCAGAGGCCACATGTGCTGAGTGGGACCCAGAGGCCCTGTCTTGCTCAATCGTGCACATTGGGTGTCCTGCAAGATCACAGACATTCTACCTCTGGCCACATGGGTCACCATCAGCCATGAGCATGGAGACAGCAGCTCAGACTCATCTTGGTTGTGCCACCTGGAGCTGGCTCACGAGGTCCTAAGGGAGGGAGGACCCCACTGACACAGATGCAAATAGGCTGCCTTTCGGAGAGGAACTCCATCAACTGCTCAGCCCCTCCCTCCAGAACATGGCACAGGAAGCTTCTGGAAATGCTGATGTTTAATGACCTATTCTACATGAGGGACCTGGACAATGAGGAGTTTCTAAAATGCCAAGTCATAAAACCTCAGACACTTGCAAAGTAAGAGAACAAATATGCACGGAGCTGCTCAGCCACTGATGTGCAACTCCTGGGAACAGCTGGTGTCCACGGGGGAGGGGACAGCATGTGGCCAGGCATGTGAGTGGCTTCCACTCAGGAGAGCCCCTCTGAGCAGGTCTTGTTCAGGAGTTCAAAATATGTCTTCCAGGGCATGGTTTCAACAGTGAAGAAGCAGCTGAAGGTCTGAGGGAACAAACAGGAAGAGACAGTAGGGCGGGGTTTGGGGAGGTTCCGGAATCCTGTGGCATCTGCCCGTGACACAGGTTCCATCTCCACCTTGCCCATTCCCGGGCCAGCAATCGAGCCACGTGGCTCTGGCCTTCAGGTCTAGCCTGAGCCTGAGACCAATCCTCAACTACATCGTGATTTGAGGCTCCCTCCTTAGCCAGGGTCACTTGTGCCATGACTCCTCCTCCAGCCCGTGCCCCTCAGGGAAACCCCAGGCTGTCCTGGTGTGATCCCTGCACCCAAGAGCAGCAGGAGAACATTTTGTCCCAGTGGAAGCAGTTCCAAGACTTAGGCAGTTAGTTACCTGTTTGTTCATCTTACAATAAGGGGGTTGACTAAGAACGGGAAGTTTTCCCAGAGCCAGATTTCACTAGGAGCTCATTCCCTAGAGCAGGATCTGCAGCTCAGCGGGGCCTAGGAGCCAGGGCAGTGGGGCTTCTTCTCAGCCTCCACCACTTTTGGGTCTAGGGAAACCATGAGAAAAGTATCCACAGACATTGTCACCATTGTCTCCAGGCTCTTTCTCTAGAAGGCAGGGAAGAAATGGGGAGGAAGACCAGAGAGAAAGTTCTGAAGGCCATGTGGTCCAGGTGCAGGCAGCTGCAATGGTGTCAGAGGGCAGAGTCAGGAAACTCAGATTGGCCGGGGCCCTGAAAGTGAAGCCCGGGGCTTCCTGCCTCACTGGGCTTCCCACTAAGGCACAAGCAGGGCAGCCTGGTAGAGCCTGCTGGGGGCTCACTTGCCTTTGTCACTGGGAATGGCTTTGTCAGCTGCTCCTGTGCCCACACTACACCCCATGCAGCATTCGCAGTTGTGGACCTGAGGAAAGCTGATGCCCTGTCTTACATTGTTCAGCTCCAGGCTTTCTTGAAAAGGGCAGTTGTCAATGTCATCTTCAAATTTCCAACATACAGTTTGGCGCAGTTGCAGATTCATGAAGAACACCATCTTACCTCGCCACTGTTGGACAAAAAGAGATTCAAGTGGATGCACCGCCTTCTCACCCCTAAGTAGCTGCTAGTGAAGATACCATTTGTGTAAGAGAGACCCCAACACCCTACTGCATTTGAGAGCTTGCCCATGGGCCTGGCATCAGCTCACTGGAGGTAAAACCCACGGGATCCTCTCTAGCCTGAGGAGTTAAGAGCAAAAAGCAGGTAGGCATGGTGGGTCTGGGGAGGATGCAGGCTGAGTCAGACCCCACTAACACATTCTCCACCTCCACCCACCCCCATTTCCCACGGTGAGACTCCAGCTTCACTCTCAGCAGGCATGTGATCTTGTAGCTGCATTCCCAGAGGACAGAGCCACAAGTCCAAGAGGGTGTTGGATCTCCAAGAGTTTTCAGGATAACCTGAGCCCTGGGACAGAGGGAGCCTCATCTACAGCGTGTTGTCAAAACCTTCCAACCGACCTCCACCAAGAAAAACGACACAGAGCGCTACCACTACACACAGGCACAAACCCTGGGAAAATGGCTTCAAGAGACACCACCTGCCCTATTGCAAAGTGCATGTTGAAGTTCTCCTTGCCCTCCTTCCCACTCCATTCTATTTCATTCCACTGCATAGCCTCCGTCCCACCCATCTATTCTTCCCAGCCCCCAACATGACCCTGTGATTGCCATATCCTGGAAGCCATGTGGAAGGCTTTTAGGACTTACAGTCATTTAGTACTTATAGACCATAGTAAGGAGCTTACATTTTATTCTAACGGTATTAAGAATGGAGGCTTACACCGAGGTCTTGGAGAATCAAGCAAAGCACTGGGAAAGAAGAAGCATGAGGTCTGGCCAATCTCAATCTCTGAGACTTCCAAGGTTCTAGCATGAATCTTAGCAGACACCATTACTTGACCAGATGCCCCTTTGAGGGCTGCATCAGGCTTTTAATTCTCCTGAGAGGAGGCAGGAAATGAGCAAGGAGGAGAATTCCTCTGTACCAGCATTGCAATCCTGAGGATGGCAAAGAAGAATCCAGGGCAGAGGCAGAGAATCAGCCAGGGCCTTGCACAGAGTCTTTCCAGAGCTTAAGTTCCGTGCAGCACTGGAGTCCCTCTGCCCTTCTTTCAGGCTCTTGCTTCCGAGAAAGGAAGATAAATGCTCCTCTCTCTAAACCAGAAGTGCTCCATTAGGAGGGCATTTTAACTGTTCATGCCTGAAGCCCAGATGAACTGTGCATTGCTGACCACATTAATGATTTCATCAAAAAGACAAGCATTTTAGGATGAAGGTCCATTGAGGAAGAGTGTAAATCAGCCTTCAGTTCATTAAGTGCAGACAGAGCAAGGAGCCCAGAGAAGGTGGAGATCAGAGAACTGACCTTTCACAGTGGCCTCTCAGGGCCAATGGTGTTCTTTATTGCCCTGAATTCTCACTGTTCTCTCTCTGTCTCTGTCTCTGTCTCTGTCTCTCTCTCTCTCTCTCCTCTCTCTCTCTCTCTCTCTCCGTGTGTGTGTGTGTGTGTGTGTGTGTCTTTGCTTTTCCATTTTCATTTTATGACCTTGAAATATTTCTCAGTCTCTTTGGTTATTTTCTCTTCTTGTCAGCTTCATCTCCTTAGAAGTCCTTATTCTGAAGTCACTCTCCAGTTATACAATGTCATAAAAATCATGAAAATTGAAAAATATATCTTGCATGTGAATAGACATTTATCTAATTTTAAATTTTTTTTAAGTTCAATGTTTTCCAAAACTGAAAGTACCGTACTTGGTTATGGACTACCCAACTATGGGCTGCCGAGGGTGAACCAAGTCTCCTAGACCAGACACCTTGGTCCCTCACTTCGGGGCAGATGGAGAAGGACAGGCCAGAAGAGGATGTGGTCACCAACCTTTCTGTCCATGCTATCCTCTCTCCAGGAACTCAGAACACGCAACAGCCTGTAGGCATGCTCCTCCTTGCTCTGCACGTTGAAAGTGTTCAAGGCAAACCCCACTGTGGCAAGGAACATAGGATCCTGGACTATTTCATTATTACCACCCATTTCCTCTTCAGAACACCAGGCATAGGTCACCAAGAGCTGGAAGCCCATGAGAAGCAGTGACAGTGCCCAGGGCAGAGCCCTCCTCCTCTGTGCACTCGACGTGATGCAGGCTCCAGCAGCCCGTGCCTTTGCCCTTCAGATACCTGGCGTCCACTGGAGCCTTCCAGGGCTCAGGTCTGGCCCTTAAACTCACTTACTGGGGCAGAAACTCCTCCCTCCAGGCCTCATCTCTGTGGTTACAGCCTGTCTCTCCCACACATGGCCTCTCTTCTTCCAAAGCTGTTTAAATCATCTCCTGTTCAGGGGACAGGAACAGCACCCAGGCAGGTGGGTTGGGAAAGACCAGCAATGGGAGAGAGAGTGCCCTGAACATGAGGCCCAGCCTCAGCTGCCCTAGTACCTCTGCGGGCTAAAGGGGCCCTCCACTGGGCGCCCCAGTGGAGGTCAGAGCCCGGCACTGGAACACAAGTGCAAGAGGTATGAGTGGAAGGTGAGCGCTGGACTCAGCAGTGGAGGTGGGATGGGAGGAGAGGATGAGTGGAAAGGCAGGAAAGGATGGAAAGGGATGACAGTGGACGCTAGGATCGTGGGTGGGCAGGCACAGGCCCCAGAGAAAGCGCTGAGCCTCTTGAGAGAGAGGCGGGGAGCCCGGGAGGCCTGGTGCGAGGTCCTGCAGGTGTCTGCTCCCCCGAGGGTCTTGGGACGGGGGCACCAGCCTGGGGGTCCTGGGCAGGGGTTAAGGAAACCTAGAGCAGGAGCCCCCAACCCTGTTCTCTGCACCTCCCTGAATCCAGCTTCCCAAGCCTGGGACGCGCTGCCAAGTGCTGGTACTAGGGGCCTGGCTCCTTATGGCTGTCCCTATTCCTCAAAGGTGTTTCCAGGACGGGTGGCCTCTTGCAATTGGAGCAGTGGAGAACCAGAAAGACGAAGATGCCCCCAGGGATGGCTGAGGTGCGCCCATTAGGTCGTCACGGGTGCCCTCTTGTGGCCACAGCTGGCACAGCTCAGCGGCACAGTTTGTGGGTGGAGATTCTGAGTTCTCCACCAAGACCCTCCCAGCCTCCAACTCCAGCAGCAAATGGGGCTCTGAAAAGACTGAATAGTGCACTCTTCCCAGACCAGACTTCAGCTTTGTCGCTGTGAAATATGCCTTTGATGTTTATTCGCAGCTCCTTGTACACTTCAGAAGCAACCAGCATCCCCTGAAGTCATGTTAAAAATCAAGCTCCTAGTTTCCCCACCTGAAGATTCTGACCCAGTAGCTGTGAGCAGGACCAGGGAACCTACATTTCTTACCAGCTTCCAGAGGATGGAGTGTTCCCGGTCTCGAAACCACACTTTGAGTGCTGCAGGCTCAGAATACTTCCTGGGAGGTGCATACAGACCAAACCACAAATAAGAAGTAACTCGGCTTGAGGGACATGGAGGTCAGGGGGTGAGCATGGTTTTTGTGGGGAACACGGGATGGAGAACAGGCTCAGACAGCATGCCTGGTGATAAAGAATAAGAATTTGTTTCTACACCCTGTGTGCAAAGAAGAAGCAACTCAATGTAACCATTCCAGGAAAGCAGCCAGATGTGCCAAAAACATCACCCAGGGTGTCTGTATCCTTTCTCTGATGGCGTTGAGTTCACTGGAACTGCAGCTGAAGCGTAAGTAACATGGTTTCTTAACTGGAGAGTGATGGTGCACATAGGGGTAGGAAGGGGGTGTCAGTGAGGGTGGAAATGCCTTCATGGGTTTTGGGATGAGCAGGCCATAAGGTGTTGTGAGAACTAGAATCCTGATACCTGGAATAGGTTGCGAGTGTCCTGAGAGAGGCCTGCAATGCCCACGGAGGTCACTCTCACCTTGTAAGGTCAGGGGCTGGTGAACATGGGACATCCTGCCAATCGCCAGTGAGTCCCCCACCATTCTGAGGGCAGATAGGCACATGCACTCCAAGGGAGTGCCCACACTCGCTCTTCCATGAGCAGTGGTTTAGGGTCCTGGGCACCAGCTCCGTCCTCACTGTGCATCCAAGGAGGGGCAGGGTATCCCCACACCCAGAAGTGAGACCACGGGTGTGCAGACACCATAGACCCTTACAAGTGTGTATTTTCTAGTTGAATCCCCAGTGGCCTGGGATGGCCTCCCTTCCCAGGTGGAGAGAGATGGGAATATCAAGACTTAGTCAGGTAAAGAGAAGTACATGTGGGCTCCAGGCTGTGGAGCCCCGAAGACATCAACACGTTGCTGGGGCCAGAGTGAAACCGGAGGGCCCGGAGGGACTGGCTGGCCAGCCCATAGCCGCAGCTCACAGCTCTCTGCGGGGCTATCCCCAGGTCTCAGGTCTGGGAGGTTTTCACAGCCGCAGCTAACAGCTCTCTGAGGGGCTATCCCCAGGTCTCAGGTCTGAGAGGCTTTTTCTCCTGAGACCCCTTGCAAGAGTTCTCTCTCACTCAGCTTCTTCCTGGGCATTCGTTGGCCTGTCTGTCTCTGGAGCCACCGGGACTTGTGTGGTGCCCTGTTTGTGTTGCTGGCACTGGCACCAAACACCCATGTGGTCTCATAGGAAGGTCCCAGTAACTCCTCACTGAAATGGACCTGCTTTTCCAGAAACGAGGTCCTGTATTTCTGGACGCATTCCTTTGAATGATTAGAGAATGCTGGCAGCGACCAGGACCAAGCCACTGGCCCTTTTCTGTGAAGCTGAATGTGAGGTGGCAGACCAGGGGAAGCCCAGTGACTCTTCGGGACACAGGACACTCTCCCCAGCTCCCACAGACCCTGCAGCTGAGTGATCTCCCCAGGTTCTGACTCATGTCCCTCGCTGCTCGGCCTACTCAGCCACATGCTCTCAAGGTCCTGTGCGACCTTGCTCACTGTCTCTTTCAAGCCGGGCCAGGCTCAGTGGGGCCTGCCAGTTTCAGGATCGCCTGCTGGGCTTCGGGATCACATCCTCAGGACACTCCCTGTTCTCCCTGCTTGGCATTTCCTGAGGAGACTCCCCAGACAAGCCAGCATTCCCGGGGGTTCCGTGTGCTGGAAAACAAGGTGGCATCCAGGAGATCAAAGGAAGACAGCAGGGGCAGGGAGGAGCCCTGGACTCAGAGCAGAGTGGTCCAGGGATTGCTGTCACAGCAGTCATCAAAGGGGCAACTCTGGGCATGGGGGCAGGGGTGGGGTCGGCTGCCAGGGAATTCCAGGGCCCTCTCCATTCCTCCCTCCCCTCCTCCGGTTTTTCCATCTGGTGGGTTCTTCTTAGCTGTCTTCAGCTGACTTTGAGTTTTGATAATCTAAGGAATTAATCTCATAGAGACTTATGGCAAACTTAAACTGAGAAAGAGAAATAACAACTGAATTAAAAATGACAAAAGGGGAAATAAAAATACAAACATTACCACTAAATATATGAGGCCTAAATCAGGGTCGCTCATACCACGTGCAAATCGGAAGGCCCGTGGGCTGTTTCTCCTCCCTCCTGTGGGTCCAGCAGGTCCCTCACTCTGGCTAGGTCGGGGGTGCTGCCCTGGGCCGGGGAGTTTTGCTCTGAAGAGGAAGTGCTGCCTCAGTCACCCTCAGCAGTCCTCCTGTTCGCCGGCCTTTGCGGACACACCTGCCTTCCCTCCTCAGTGGGCGTTTGCTAAGCTTCTGCTGTGCTCCCAATGGAATCCTCTCCCATCCAACGCAGCCCAGTGTTTTCTTTCCTAAGTACTTTAGTTTTCAAAAAATTTTAAGTTAGTTTAAATTTAAAAGAGTATAAAAATGTCATAATACCACTTCTTTTTTATTTTTAAAATTTTCTGTAGAGATGGAGTCTCACTATGTTGCCTAAGCTGGTCTAGAACTGGCCTCATGATCCTCCTGCCTCAGCCTACAATTCCACTTTTACTAAGTGAAATGTAGGTTTCAACATAATAGAAACTCTAAATACCAGTGGCTTAAGTAAACTGGTGTTGCTTTCTCTTTCATGATGCTGACAATGGCTAGAATTCTTACAAGTCTCACTCCTGCTGGGCACTGCCTCGTTGACTCATTTAAGCCTCACATAGAAACAGTCAACCAAAATTGTATATAATTTTATGTTTTATGTTTTTAGCATTTTGCATAAATAATGACTGTATTTCTCACCACTTTAGGCCTTTACTCACATCATATATGTGAGTGTCACCTGTGTTGACACTTGTCGCTCTAGCTCCTTCCTTATCACTGTTTTGCTAAATTCTCCGGGACCTTGTCCTGATGGACTGTAGTTAATTAAGTCCTTCCTGATTTAATTGGGAATGGTGAAATAGGGTGCAGCTTGTAGGATCAGGTGCTTGTGATGATAACTAACAGACTGTGGTTAATTAAAGCATTCTCTACTGTCTTGATTTTACACTGGGTTGATTCCATTCGTTTCCTCTTAAATTGGGGTTGCAACGGGCACCTTTGTCCCAGTTTTCATGTGCACATGTGTGAGAGCTTCTCTAGGGTAGGCCAGAAAGAAAATTGCAGCCATATGAGATAGTCTCCTTTCAGCTTTATTAGGGACTGCTGTGCTGATGATTGCCTTTTCTTTTTCCTTTTTTGAGACGAGGGGGTGGGGGGGCCTCACTATGTTGCTTAGGCTGGTCTTGAACTCCTGAGCTCAAGTGATCCTCTCACCTCCGCCTCCCAAAGTGCTAGGATTACAGGCATGAGCCACCAGGTGCGGCCTGATTTCTTTCACCATATAGATTTTTCTTAAAAATTGAAGAAGTTTAATGTATCAATGTTTTGTTTAGGGTATGTGCTTTTGTATTTTTCATTTTAACAATCCTTTCCTATGCTCTTCTATGTTCTCTTTCACCATGTACTTTCTTTTACTTTTCACACTTAGGTGTGTGATCCAACCGGAGGTTGAGTGTGTGTGGTGCGAGGTCAGAATCCCAGGGTCGATCCTCTCCCCTACCACCTGCATGCACAGCTGGCTTTTCCAGCATTGATGATGGAGCAGTTCATTCTCCACCCTCTGATTCCAACAGCATTTCTATCGTAGTCCCCTTTCTCCAAAAGGCTGGCTACCTTTGAGTCTCTTTTCTATTGGACTGGCTGTATGAAAGAGGCACAGGCCTGAGCTAAGAAGGTCATTGTTGGATCTTGGCCAGGAAAGGAAGAAAAATTCTTGGGCACATCCCAGGCCTAGGCACACTTCCTGGGCCCTGCCTGCTAGAATAGATGGGTCTGTTCCCTGGTTCTAGCCCCGGACTCCCTGCCACAGCCTCCCATCCTCAGGCTGCTGCTTTCTGCTAAGATCTTCTCTTTGGGCATATGGTCTGAGTTTGGATGCCAGCTTTTCAGAAAAGCTTCATGTATTGGCAGTGATTAATGATGCTACTGTTATCACAAGCACCTCACCCTGCAAACTCACCCTCTTCCTTCATTCTTTGGAAACATGAGATTTGTTCTTGCAGGCAGCTTTTCTTCCTAGGAAGCTGAAATTACCTTTTTGATGCAGACAAGCACTTGTCCTGAAGAGTAAGGGGAGGAACCAGATGTCTATCACTGAGAGCCCGGAGTGCAGAACTGCAGACAGAATAAGTGGGGAGATCTTGACTGATTGTAAGGAAATAGTACCATTATTGGCTCCATTTGTAGAGGCTGGAGTCTTTAGATGACTTGTATGGTTTACAGACTCCACGGAAGGAGGCAAAGCAGTAGCTGAGGAGGTATTTGGAGTTGGGCACGTGTGAGTTCAGGTCTCATTTGCACCTTTTGCTAGTTGCATTTCCTGGGGGCACATTTCTACTTTATGTGAGCTTCTGTTTCCACGACAGTGCAATTGAACTCTTGTGGTATCTCCTTCACTGAGGTGTCATGAAGATGAATGGGGAGATGTATGGAAGGCACTGGCAGGAGGCCCAGCAGGACCAGGCCCTCCGGAGACAGTGTTTGTGCTGCTCATTCTCATCACCAGTTCTGGGGGAACATCCCTCACAAGCCAGGCATGTTGATAACAACTTTCTCATCAGGCAAGTGGCAGAGGAGCTGCAGAGGGACCCAAATGTCCAAGCTCCCACCAGGGGTAGGCAGGCAAAAAAGAGGAGCAGACGATTCCATGGCTCATCAGCAATTACCAGGTTGTCTGGGACAGTGTCGACAAGGCACAGAAAAGGGATTGCATTTTACTGTTTGGCTTTGAGTTTAGACTTTTGGTCCAAGTCAGGTTGGGATCAGAACTCAAGAGAGTTTCTTCTGGAGAATTAAATATAATGATTGTCTCTTCGAAAGGCTCTGACAACCAGACTCACTTTCCCAAGCTTCGTTTGAAAGTGTCGAGATGCTTGGGTTCATGTCCTTGTGTTCTGCCTTGCAGCTGGGAAACCTGGTGCACGTCAGCATTCTGAAGCCTCCTTTCCTCACCTATGGTTTTGGATCAAGTTTAGCTGAGAGATCGTATACAGTGACATTGTGTGACCTCTTATAGTATGTATGATTTGACTGTTTGCTGTTAGAAGACCCACTATCTCCCGTCCTCATTCTTAAGTCAAAAGAGCCTCTGGGCTCCTCTTTTTCTCTATTGGGAGCAAGTTTTATTTTAAAATAAAGTCAGGGATACGTGCCAGATGTAATCATCAGCTGAGGTCCTCAAAACCTTTCATTCCAACCACTCTAATTTCTGTCACAATGGCCCCTTGTCACTGTGAGCCTTTCTGTAGAGGGTATTTGGGGCTGTCCCGCCTCTGGCCACTTCATGTACACTGATCACAGTGTTCTCAATACTTCTCATTTTGACACTTGGACAATGTTTACCTCTACTTCTTTGGAAACATTCTCTTTAGACTTGGCCAATTTGACAAACGTGTTCTTTCCGCCTTCTTTAGTGGTTGTCCAGGCATGGACAACAGTGGCTTTCTCCTGGAACTGATTCCATTCAGGGTCCTTTTGGATCTATTGCAATAGTTTTCCTTTGATTCAGCCAAATTTTCCACTTCTTCAATAAGTGTTATTTAGAGATCAACCTCAAATCTCCAACATTGGCACTTATTTTGAAACCTTAAGCAGTTCAATCCATGCCAGAGATAATACTTCCTTTTGGGGGATGAAAACCGATTCAGTCTATTTTCCACCTTCTTTACTTTTCCAGACACATCAGTGATTCTTGACACATTAATATCTACCTTAAGGCTCACCACAATCTATGTGATTTTAGGCTAAGGAATTCGATTTGGGATATGTTTCTCCAACATCAACATACAGTGGTTCAAGACAAAAGATAACCTATATCAATATTTAAATCTAAATGCCAAATATTGGAGGTGGGGTTATACATGGATGGGTCAATTGCCATCTTCCACATCACAGGTGGGACACATATTCTGTGAAACAGGCAAGTGCAGTTATTGCTGGGTAGGCCTATGGTCTAGAGAAGTTGTAAGGTAAGACGCCAGGAGAACTGGGACATAGCAACCTGCTCCTGAGCACTGAAACAGAAGCTTGGAACAGATGGAGATTTGGATTTTTGTCTTAAGCTCATCTGCAATTTCTATCGTTTGCAGACAGTACTTTGATAATAATAAAATAATGTTTCTTTTTTATTTTAGCTTTGAAGTCAGAGTCTTTCACACCCAAAAGGGTGATATGGGTTGGGGGCCAGGGGTAGGAGGATTGGGTAGGGTGAGAGGACTTGCTCCTTAGGGTTGCTCCACCACAGACACTCAGATGAGAAGTGGGTGGGAGGAGAAGAAAGCTCCCAGAAAATCCAGTGGGTCATGTGGGAAGTAATTTGTGGCACTTGTTTTTAGGTTTACCAGATTAAATGGTCTAAGATAATCATGGGGGATACTTCATCCACTGCCACACATTTCAAGAGCTTAAGGCTGGAGTCTTTGAAGTCAAATTCTAGGCTGTAGAATGTGCCTGCTGGGCTCCCCAGCCTGTACCCCATCTCTGTGTTCCCTGCTCTGTTTCAGGATACTTTTCTACAGGGCTTTTCTACAGGGCTGGCACATTCTCATGAGATTGTAAGATTGCTTAGAAAAACTGAATTCACAGCAATGCTTACTCACCCTGGTTTGCATACACACACACACCCAAAAAGCAAAACGTAAACAACAAAGACTCCTTGGTGGAACTTCAGAGCACTAGATTCAGCACTGGGTCAGGTGCGCTCTGCCCCAGAGCCTTTTATGTTTTACTGTGTACTTAGAAGGGTATCAGAGTCCTGGAAGTGCGGCTGGTCTCCATGTTGGCTTGGGTCCTGGAAGAGACGGCCAAAGGCTATTTGGCAACAGAGAGACCATAGAGCCCTACAGGACTCAAACTTAAATCCTCCAACTACAAATTATAAATTATTAATACTTCCAATGGACTTGTTTGTGTTTCCTTCCCAGAATCAACAGTTCTCAAATCTGGCTGCCCATCTAAGCCACTTGGGGAGCTTAATCTGTAGATGCTCATATGAATTCTGAAGCCTTACCTGATGAATTCAATGTCTGCAATGAGGCCTGGGAACCGGATCTTTAACAGCCATGGTGCCTTCTGCAGGCTGGCCTTCGGTAACCACTGGGGGTTGATCCAAAGGTCTTTCTGAGCTCTTCGGACCCAGGATCCTCTGATTCAATGAATGCATCCCTAGCAGGGCAACAAAGAGCAGAGCTTCAGTCCCTTACTGCATGCCCACCTGCCCATCAGTGCATCCTGCCTGCACCTCGCCTCTCCCAAGCTGTGGTTGCTTCTGAGAACTGAAAGCGCTCCTCTCATTAGAAGAGCCCAGCACCGGTCCTGCCTCTCACTGGGACTCTTTTGGATCCCAACTCAGCAGGACCCTGTGGGAAGAGAGTAGGGTCTGTTGCCTGGGGTAAATCTATGCTCCAAACCCTGATGGCTTCCACTCAAAGGCCCTGCCTGTTCCAATCTTGGTAATGGGTAATGACCTTGCCCTTCAGGAAATTGTTTCTGACACAAAATGAGACTTCCGTGCCTGTGACTACTGAAAAGGATGTGACAGATGCAAGAAATACTCTGAAGGAAAAAGTAATTTAGCCTAATGTAAAGGGTTTTTCAGTGGTAAAATATACATAATAAAAAGCTTACCATTTTAACCATTTTTAAGTTTATACTTCAGTGGCATTAAGTACATTCACATTGTTGAGCCACCATCACCAGCATCCATCTAAAGAGCATTTTCATCTTCCCAAACTGAAGCTCTGTCCCATTAAACAATGACTACCATTATCCTTACCCCCAGCCCCTGGAAACCACCATTCTACTTTCTGTCACTATGAATTTGACTATTCGAGTTACCTCATATACATGAAATCAGACAGTGTTTATTTTTTTGTGACTGGCATATTTCACTTAGCATGATGTCTTCAAGGTCCATTAATGCTGCAGCAAATGTCAAGATTTCCTTCCTTTATAAGGCTGAATAATATTCTGTTGTACGTGTATAGTACATTCTGTAAATCCACTCATCATCCATCAATAAACTCTTGGGTTGGTTCCACCTTTTGCCTGCGGACATGGATGTGCAAATATTATGTTTGAGTCCCTGCTTTCACTTCTTTTGGGTATATATCCAGAAGCAGAATTTGAATCAAATGGTAATTCTATTTTTATTTTTGTTATACTTCAAGTTCTAGGGTACATGTGCACAACGTGCAGATTTGTTACATATGCATACATGTGCCATGTTGGTTTGCTGCACCCATCAAGTCGATATTTACATTAGGTATTTCTCCTGAAGAGGTCCTTCAAATCCCTTGTAAGCTGGATTCCTAGGTATTTTATTCTTTTTGTAGCAATTGTGAATGGGTGGTCACTCATGATTTGGCTCTCTGTTTGTCTGTTATGGGTGTATAGGAATGCTTGTGATTTTTGCACATTGTCTTTGTATCCTGAGACTTTGCTGAAGTTGCTTATCAGCTTAAGGAGATTTTGGGCTGAGACGATGGGGTTTTCTAAATATACCATCATGTCATCTGCAAACAGGGCACTTTGACTTCCTCATTTCCTAATTGAATACCCTTTATTTCTTTCTCTTGCCTGATTGCCCTGGCCAGAACTTCCAACACTATGTTGAATAGGAGTGGTAAGAGAGGGCATCCTTGTCTTGTGCCAGTTTTCAAAAGGAATGCTTCCAATTTTTGCCCATTCAGTATGATATTGGCTGTGGGTTTGTCATAAATAGCTCTTATTATTTTGAGATACGTTCCATCAAGACTGAATTTATTGAGAGTTTTTAGCATGAAGGGCTGTTGAATTTTGTTGAAGGCCTTTTCTGCATCTGTTGAGATAATCATGTGGTTTTTGTCTTTTGTTCTGTCTATGTGATGGATTATGTTTATTGATTTGCACATGTTGAACCAGCCTTGCATCCCAGGGATGAAGCCAACTTAATCATGGTGGAAAAGTTTTTTGATGTGCTGCTGGATTTGGCTTGCCAGTATTTTATTGAGGACATTTGCATCGATGTTCATCAGGGATATTGGTCTAAAATTCTCTTTTTTTGTTGTTGTGTCTCTGCCAGGCTTTGGTATCAAGATGATGCTGGACTCATAAAATGAGTGAGGGAGGATTCCCTCTTTTTCTATTGATTGGAATAGTTTCAGAAGGAATGGTACCAGCTCCTCTTAGTACCTCTGGTAGAATTCAGCTGTGAATCTGTCTGGTCCTGGACTTTTTTTGGTTGGTAGGCTATTAATTACAGCCTCAATTTCAGAGCCTGTTATTGGTCTATTCAGGGATTCAACTTCTTCCTGATTTAGTATTGGGAGGATGTATGTGTCCAGGAATTTATTCATTTCTTCTAGATTTTCGAGTTGATTTGTGTAGAGGTGCTTGTAGTATTCTCTGGTAGTAGTTTGTATCTGTGGGATCGGTGGTGACATCCCTTTACCATTTTTTACTGCATCTATTTGATTTTCTCCTTTTCTTCTTTATTAGTCTTGCCAGCAGTCTATCAGTTTTGTTGATCTTTTAAAAAAAAAACACCTCCTGGATTCATTGATTTTTTGAAGGAATTTTGTGTCTCTATATTCTTCAATTCTGCTCTGATCTTAGTTATTTCTTGCTTTCTGCTAGCTTTTTGAATTTGTTTGCTTTTGTGTCTCTAGTTATTTTAATTGTGATGTTAGGGTGTCAATTTTAGTTTGTTCCTGCTTTCTCTTGTGGGCATTTAGTGCTATAAATTTCCCTCTACACACCACTTTGAATGTGTCCCAGAAATTCTGGTATGTTGTATCTTTGTTCTCACTGGTTTCAAAGAACATCTTTATTTCTGCCTTCATTTCGTTATTTACCCAGTAGTCGTTCAAGAGCAGGTTGTTCAGTTTCCATGTAGTTGTGTGGTTTTGAGTGAGTTTCTTAATCCTGAGTTCTAATTTGATTGCACTGTGGACTGAGAGACAGTTTGTTGTGATCTCTGTTCTTTTACATTTGCTGAGGAGTGCTTTGCTTTCAACTATGTGGTCAATTTTGGAATAAGTGCAATGTGGTGCTGAGAAGAATGTATATTCTGTTGATTTGGAGTGGAGAGTTCTGTAGATGTCTGTTAGGTTCACTTGGTGCAGGGCTGAGTTCAAGTGCTGAATATCCTTATTAACCTTCTGTCTCATTGATCTGTGTAATATTGACAGTGGGGTGTTAAAATCTCCCATTATTATTGTGTGGGAGTCTAAGTCTCTTTGTAGGTCTCTAAGGACTTGCTTTATGAATCTGGGTGCTCCTGTATTGGGTGCATATATATTTAGGAGAGTTAGCTCTTCCTGTTGAATTGATCCCTTTACCATTATGTAATGACCTTCTTTGTCTCTTTTGATCTTTGTTGGCTTAAAGTTTGTTTCATCAGAGACTAGGATTGCAACCCCTGCTTTTTTTGCTTTCCATTTGCTTGGTAGCTCTTCCCCCATCCCTTTATTTTGAGCCTCTGTGTGTCTCTGCATGTGAGATGGGTCTCCTGAATACAGCAGACTGATGGGTCTTGACTCTTTATCCAATTTGCCAGTCTGTGTCTTTTAATTGAGGCATTTAGCCCATTTACATTTAAGGTTAATAGTGTTATGTGTGAATTTGATCCTGTCATTATGATGTTAGCTGGTTATTTTGCCCGTTAATTGATGCAGTTTCTTCCTAGCATCAATGGTCTTTACAATTTGGCATGTTTTTGCAGTGGCTGGTACCAGTTGTTCCTTTCCATGTTTAGTGCTTCCATCAGGAGCTCTTGTAAGGCAGGCCTGGTGGTGACAAAATCTCTCAGCATTTGTTTGTCTGTAAAGGATTTTATTTCTCCTTCACTCATGAAGCTTTGTTTGGCTGGATATGAAATTCCAGGTTGAAAATTCTTTTTTTTAAGAATGTTGAATATTGACCCCCACTCTCTTCTGGCTTGTAGAGTTTCTGCTGAGAGATCCACTTTTAGTCTAATGGGCTTCCCTTTGTGGGTAACTCGACCTTTCTCTCTGGCTGCACTTAACATTTTTTCCTTCATTTCGAGATTGGTGAATCTGACAATTATGTGTCTTGGGGTTGCTCTTCTCGAGGAGTATCTTTGTGGTGTTCTTTGTATTTCCTGAATTTGAATGTTGGCCTGCCTTGTTAAGTTGGAGAAGTTCTCCTAGAAGAGTGTTTTCCAGCTGGGTTCTATTCTCCCCATCACCTTCAGGCACACCAATCAAACGTAGATTTGGTCTTTTCACATAGTCCCATATTTCTTGGAGGCTTTTTTCATTTCTTTTTACTCTTTTTTCTCTGAACTTCTCTTCTTGCTTCATTTCATTAATTGGATCTTCAATCACTGATATCCTTTCTTCCACTCAATCAAATTGGCTACTGAAGCTTGTGCATGTGTCATGTAGGTCTCATGCCATGGTTTTCAGCTCCATCAGGTCATTTAAATTCTTTTATACCCTGTTAATGCTAGTTAGCCATTCATCTAATCTTTTTGAAAGACTTTTAGCTCCTTGTGATGGGTTCAAACATCCTCCTTTAGCTTGGAGAAGTTTGTTATTACCGATTTTCTGAAGCCCACTTCTGTCAATGCATCAACTCATCAAAGTCTTTCTCCATCCAGCTTTGTTCTGTTGCTAGTGAGGAGCTGTGATCCTTTGAAGAAGTGATGCTCTGGTTTTTAGAATTTTCAGCTTTTCTGCTCTGGTTTCTCCCCAACTTTGTGGTTTTGTCTACCTTTTGTCTTTGATGATGGTGACCTACAGATGGGGTTTTGGTGTGGATGTCCTTTTTGTTGATGTTGATGCTATTCCTTTCTGTTTGTTAGTTTTCCTTCTAATAGTCAGGTACCTCAACTGGAAGTCTGTTGGAGTTTGCTGGAGGTCCACTCCAGGCCCTGTTTGACTGGGTATCACCAGTGGAGGCTGCAGAACAGCAAACATTGCTGCCTGATCCTTCCTCTGAAAGCTTCATCTCAGGGGGTCATCTGGCTGTATGAGGTGTCAGTCGGCCCCTACTGGGAAGTGTCTCCCAGTTAGGCTGCATGGGTGTGAGGGACTCACTTGAGGAGGCATTCTGTCCATTCTCAGAGCTCAAACACAGTGCTGGGAGAACCACTGCTTTCTTCAGAGCTGTCAGACAGGGACGTTTAAGTCTGCAGAAGATTCTGCTGCCTTTTGTTCAGCTGTGCCCTGTCCCTCGAGGTGGAGTCTACAGAGGCAGGCAGTCCTCCTTGAGCTGTGGTAGGCTCCACCCAGTTCGAGCTTCCCGACCACTTTGTTTACCTACTCTAGCCTCAACAATGGCAGACGCCCCTCCCCCAGCCAGGCTGCGGCCTCACAGTTCAATCTTGGACTGCTGTGCTAGCAGTGAGTGAGGCTCCATGGGCATGGTACCCACTGAGCCAGGCAGGGAATATTATCTTCGGGTGTACCATTTGCTAAGAACATTGTAAAAGCACAGTATTTGTGTAAGAGTGTCCCAATTTTCCAAGTACAATCTTTCACAGCTTCTCTTGGCTAGGAAAGGGAAATCTCCCAACCCCTTGTGTTTCCCAGGTGAGGCTATGCCTTGCCTTGCTTTGGCTCATCCTCTGTGTGCTGCACCCACTGTCCAACCAGTCCCAATGAGAAGAACCAGGTACCTCAGTTGGAAATGCAGAAATCACCTCCTTTCTGTGTTGATCACACTGGGAGCTGCAGACTGGAGCTGTTCCTCTTTGGCCACATTGGAATGGCCACTAATATTTAGAACTTTCTAAGGCAACCTGGAACGGGTGGTTTCACCAGATCCCATGATGAATGAGTAGGGGCAGATTAAACATAGCTCCTGACTCCTAGCTTCAGTACCTTCCTCTGGGATACCTCAACTCTAACCAGATATTAGGGGAAGACCAATTTTACTCAAACAACAGTCTTTTAAAAATACATTTTCTGAAATCGGACTGCTCCAACCCACATCTCCCTCCTGGATTCCATGCAGGGAATGGAGGTGGACACAAGAAGCCCCACAATGCACCAGGCCTAGCTCCCTAACTCTCTGAGGCCCCACCCACTCTGACTCTGAGCTTGGCCATGTAACTTGCTTTGGCCAGTCAGACTTCAGAAGGTGGGAGTCTGCAATGGCTGGGGCCAGGCCACACCTGGGTGCCGGGCTCCTAGAATGATCTTAGAACTAGTCTTCAAGTGAAAGTATCCTCGCACCTTCTTGAAGATGAAAGACCACCTGGAAGGAAATGTCCACTGTTGCAACTGAGCACACTTCTAGCCTACCCCACCTGAATGCAGCCCCTGAGTGAACCCAACAAGACCAGTGGAAGAGCCACAGATAGCTCCAGAGTCATGAGAACCCACGCATCATGTTGCTTTCAGCCAGGAAGATTTGGGGTGGTTTCTGATGCAGCAGCAGGTAACTGATGTGTATAGGATGCTCTGAACACCACTCTCAGCAGAGACCCACAGTCCACCCCATGTGGGGTCCAGAGAGGAGGATATCTCCTCCCTCGTAGACTGTGGTTTCTGCTGCTGTCTGCAACTGCCATGGGACATGTGGAGCGCAGCCCTGTCCTTCCAAATACAGCCTACATTTCATGCTCTCCATCTGCCTTCTCACCAGTTTCCATCCTCTTTTCATAGCACTAGAACTATCAAACCCATCAAGCTGCCCCCAGAGGAACAGCCTCTCAAAAGGTCTCACCCCAAAGGCCAAGCCAGAGCTCACCTGCCTGCAGGATGCACCAGGGAGGACAGGGACAGGCAGGGACAAGTTTAGATGCCAAGTACTCATCTGAGTTTCAATTTAAGGACACTTGGAAGCCATGGAGGGCTGTGAGCCAAAGATCACAATCTGATTTGCGGCAGTGAGTAGGACAGCACAGGAGTGGAGGCACAGAGTACAGTGAAGATTCCTCAAAGATTAGACAGTCACAAGACAGCCATGAGCGTTCTCATAGCTGTGGCAGTGTGGAGGACACACTGGAAATACAGGTAACAGAAAGTCACAGGACTTCATTTTTTATTGGTTAGTGAACAATGAGAAATAAGCAGGAAACACGATGGATGGATACATAGATGGATAGATTAAATAAATCTGATCGGTAAATAGATCAATTCCCTTTGTAAACCAAGAGTATCTGAGACAAGTCTCCATCAATTTAGAATGTTTACTTTTGCAAGGAGAAGGACACTCTCATGACACAGCCTCAGGAAGCCCTGATTACATGCATCCAAGGTTACAGCATGTTTTATACATTTTAGATAGTCATGAGACATCAATCAGCATATATTAGATATACATTGGTTTGGTCTGGAAAGGCAGGACAACTGGAAGTAGGGAGGGGGCATCCGTGTCATAGGTATCTACCTATGACAAATAGTTTCATTCTTTTGAATTTCTGATTAACCTTTAACTGAATAAGCACTTTACAGTATTTAGTGAAACAACAGGGCGAAGGCAGCAATCAGATAATGCATTGATCTCACGAGCTCATGTGAGCAGAGGGATGACTTTCAGTTCTGTCCGGTCTTTCTCCACAAGGAATTTCCTTGTGTGCAAATTGTGAGGGAGGATGTAGTTTTAAATCTTTGTAGCCACCTTATTTGGGAATAGAATGAGAGTCAGGTTTACCCGATGCAGTTCCCAGCTTGACTTTTCCTTTTGGCTGAATGATTTAGGGGTCCTGAGATTTAGTTTCCTTTCACACCTAGATAGCCAGATTAGTTAGGCAGATTAGATTAACTGACAGATTGATAGCTAGAAATATAGATATGCCAGGCACTGAAGCAAGCTCTTCACAAACATTTCATTAGATTTCCCTGACACCCCTATGAGTCAGTGTGGTACATTATTGGGGCATATTAGATTATTCTTCTAAATACTCACTCCCTGTCCTCCACCCTTTGTGGCAGAGTGCACTTCCCGATCACTTCCCTTTGGGCTGGCCGTGTGATTTGCTTTAGCCAAGGGAGAGTTGCAGGTGTGAAGTAACCAGAAGCTTGAAATACTTTTGTGCAATTCAGCTTGCCTTCTTGTGTACTGCTCTTGCCATGTGAGAATATGAAAAATGTCCACCATTGGTCCCTGGAGAAGGATGACAGACGTGGACCAGAGCCAGCCCAGACAATCCCATCCCAGGTCAGTGACTCCCAGCTGGACTGCAGATGCGAGCAAAATAACTGGTCGATGCCACAGGCCAATGAGATCATGCAGCACCGTATTACACAGCCCATTGTCATAACAATTCATGGATATCATTTAAAAACAGGAATCATTGTATTCCTGATTTTAAAATGGCAAGACTGAAGCACTAGGAGATTTAATAACTTGCCAGTGGTCACAACTACATCTCTGGGCAGAACCATGGGGAATAGTGGGGCTATTAACTAAACTGGGGATACACAATGGGAGGCAGGGGTGTGGGCCAAAATGATTGTAACACTGGACATGCTGAATTGTTGGACCCTGCAGGATGTCCAGTGATGACATTATGGGCAAGAGGATGTGCAGCTTCACTGCTTGAAGCCTGAGCTTGGTAGAGATGATTCAAGACTCTTGCAATAGGTGTAAAGACTCTCATAATGAGATGGAGAATGAGCTCAACTCTCAATACAAGGTGAAGTGGGATTTACAGCCAAGGATCAGGGTGGTGGGGTTAATAGATGAGAATTACTAAGCAGAGACAACAAAGGTAGGAGTTTCTGGATAAACTGACCTAACAATATTGTTGCTAAAGGCAGGACAAAGCCTTAGACATCAAAGTTAAGGAATGAAGAACTTGATCAGATGTTGAGAGTGATTAGTTCCCAAGGGTGGGGGGATTCTTTCTAAACTCACTTAGCAGGATTCTTTCCTAAAACTGGGCAATGCAGCCTTGCAATAACAGGAGGTAGGGGCTGGGGACTAGGGTTGAGGACTAGGGGAGAAGAAGGCTCAGAGGAACCTAACTAAGGTCAAGGTGAGTCTTGTCACTGGATCCAGCTCCTCTGTGACAGGAGGAGAGGGCAGGCAGGGTCACAGGAAGGGCAGGGCTTTCCTGATGGCCTCTGGCCCCAGCTCCAGCACTCAGTGATTGAGTTTAGGATTCCAAGCAGGAACAGGAACCACTCTCCATCGTCACTGCACTTTGCTAAAGGAATTGATATTTAAGGTTACACAAACAGTGACAGGGAAGTGCCCACAGTGACCTAAACAGGATAAGAAAATCTGACCACTCAACGATGTCAAGGAGATTACTTACCTCCTCAGAGTCATCTGTTTTCCTCGTGTCCAGGCCTCTGCAGGCTGCAGCCCAGGGAGTCCGATGGATCCCTGCCTGCAGCAGACAGCTGCCCGAGATCCTGGAGGCCGCCTCTACTCCCCTCCATTCCTATGTAGTTCTTCAGTCACTGAATCTGCACTGACAAATACTCTTTGAAAAATAAATGCTAACTTGCATTCCAAAACCATGAATACTGTTCACCTACTGGTCCCTGAGAGGAAGGATTCTCTTTCTCTCCATGGAGTGCAAAACTATAGGACCTCAGACACTGGGCTCTGCCCTGTCGCCTTTTCTTGAGGGAGCTACCAGCTGGTTTCCACATGAGTATCACAGTTTCCTAATGATATGGAAGAGCCAAATGTGCTACTGACATTGGCTCACAGTTCAGAAGCATCCACGTGTCCACCATGTTTGAGGAGAGGGAGAAAAGAAGGAGCGATGGAGTGTGAACGAGACGAGCTTGACCCCAGAGAATTCCAGGCACTCCATAAAGGGGGCTCCTGGGCTTCCCATTTGAGAAGCCACCAAATCCTGTGGCTGCTCAGTCTCAGCTCCTACCATAGACCAAAGTGTTAGCTGCTCAAAACCCAGATGTGCAGAATCTTAACTCTTGGCCAGCTTGTCCTCACCACTTGCACCTTTAGGTGATGCTTTCTGCGCTTGGTCATTTGTTTATTACAGTGTTGTTTAGCATTCACTTATTACTGGTCATTTATTACAGAGAACCTCTGCCACTCACCTAATTTCTCATCCTTCTAATTCAGATAATCGGATCAGTATTCACCCACGCAGCCTGGGGGAACAC
This sequence comes from Trachypithecus francoisi, assembly GCF_009764315.1. Classification (NCBI taxonomy): domain Eukaryota; kingdom Metazoa; phylum Chordata; class Mammalia; order Primates; family Cercopithecidae; genus Trachypithecus; species Trachypithecus francoisi. The sequence continues at coordinate 2,592,585 of NW_022681467.1, forward strand.
AACTTTCTCTTTCGTCATGTGGCAGAAGGAAAACATGCCCCCTCCTGGGCAGCTGGACTCCTCCAGGTTACATGGGAGCTGGAGGCCCCAGGCTTGTTCCTCAGTCCATGGTTGCTATCTGGCCCCGTCCTAGTGTGTCCTTAAAACTGTGGACTCTAGAAATCAGGGAACAAAGTGTTCTGTCACTTTTTTTTTGAGATGGAGGTTTCACTGTTTCACAGGCTGGAATGGAACTCCTGGACTCAAGGAATTTTCCTGACTCACCCTCCTAATTAGCTAGGATTACAGGTACACCACCACACCTGGCTACTCCATCATTTTCAAACGTGTTGACACATCACTGCTGAAGTCTGCTCATCTCTGCTGATCTGAACTTCCAGACACTATGCTTTACAAAGTAGTCTCTTTCTCCAGATGCACGACAGACACAACATTTGCCTAAGGTCATCAAACATCTGGAGCAGCTGGCCAGCTACCCTAACCTGCCACTTCCTATCACTCCTTACTGGACATCGCACTTGTACCTACTCCTAAGAGCAACCTACACTGGTATCTTTCCTACTGGGATTAGAAAGGTTGCTGCATCAGGACAGCCAACCCTCCGGGCAGTGCCGGCCAGCATCCTGACAGATGACCACTGGTGGTGTCATCACATATGGGGCACAGGTCAGCACTCTGACCTCCCTCCCTCACACTCCACCCACCTGCACATTCTCGCTATTTGGGTTACCTGCACCTCCCTTCCACTGATTACAAAAAAAAAAAAAAAAAAAAACAGGATTGCTTGACCTTCAGCTTACCCTCTGCACAGCATGTCTTCCTGAGTCTGGACTCCCAACTGTCCCAGGAAGGTGAGAGCCACAGAGAAGAACTAACTCCTACCCTTTGGAGATGACCATTCTGCTCACAAGCACCTGGTATGGGACTTCCCTCTCTTTCTCTCTCTGGGAATCTCTCCCCATGTCCTGTCTAACTAGGAGGCATATGTGCAGCCCTGTTTGAAGACCTTCCCTCCCTCACCCAGCAGTAACCACCATCCCTGGGCCACCTGCTGTATCTGCTGGGCTGCATGGCTTTCTAGGGGTGCTGGATTCACAATGGGGTGAGATGGTCACTGGGCCTTGGGTAACAAGGTCCCCTGTCCTAATACTGAACATGAGCACCCAAGAGTAATACTGTTCCCGCTGTCAGGTTCCTGCTGATCCAGCCACAGCCATGGCCGAGCCCCAGGATCACAGCAGGTCTGGGCTGATCCTGGCCAACCCTCACCTTGACCACTCCCAGGAGAGTCCTCTGGGTGTCCTGCAAAGGCCCAGGGTTTCCTGGTGTTTCTGGCCAAGCTGCCACCTCACCATAAGGACATTTGCCACAGGGTCACCTTCAGGTGTGGAGGGTGGGGTTGAGAGAACAAAGGGAACAGCTGTCTGTTCAGAGCCTCCTTCCACCCTCCCCACTCCTGGAGTCACTTTCCAGCCCAGGCCCGCAGCATCCCAAGCTGGGGACTTTGTCACCCCACAGGGCACCCTGCTGGATCAGGTCCTCTCAATCTGGGGAGAAGGAGAACTCACAGTCCTGGCAATGAAGCAACATGGGGGGCCGCTGGAAAGCCACGCTGAGCAAAGGACGAAGACACACCCAGGCTCGCTCTGCAGGACTCCATTCCTGGGAAGCTCAAGGACAGGCAGCAAAGGAGTCTACAGGGCCAGATGGGGAATGCCAGGGCAGGGTGGGCATGAGGGTGAGCTGCAGAAGCAGGAGGATACCGTCTGGGGCAAGGCAGATGTCACAGGTCTGGACAAAGTGGTAACACAGGTGTATGCATTTATGAAATCCTCCATGTGGAGCACATACTATTAGGCATTTTATTGTATGTAAATTCTACCTCCTTCAAGGCAATTTTTAAAATATCAGGTGAGTCTTCCAAGCAGTGCACAGAGAAAAGGAGCTGAAGCATGGCTCCCTAGGAGAGAAGCAAGAGAGGCCTGTGGACTCCCACATTCATCCTGTGGCTGCTGGTCCCTCTCCTGACACCCCCACTGCTTGCCAGGGTTCCCCGTGTACCTTCCACCCGGCCCCACCCACAGTTACCATGAGACTCCAGGTCATTCCCTTCCCTGCTCACACCCCCTCCAGGAGCTTCCTTTTCCTGGAGCAGACATGCCCCACCCCACCTCAGGGCCTGTTCCACACTGCCTGGGGCTTCTCAACCTCTCCGGTCTCATAGAGACCTCCCTGACCAGGGTCCACTGGTCTCTCTCTAGCCCCTGTTCTATTTCACTTCCAACAGAGGGAGTACAACTCCCTAATCCTAATTGTTGATCATAACCTACCATCCCCTACACACACTGTGTAAGGAATGGACTGTGCAGCTCCATAATCACCAGCCACATGTGCCACGGGACACTTGAAGTGGGGTCAGTCCAAAGCGACTCCTGGGCTAAGTGTAAAAAATACACAGGGAATTTCAAAGATTTACAAAAAAAAAAAAAAACAAAAAACCACATAAACTATCTCATTAATAATTGTTCCCATTAGCTGGAGTAATCTTGTGGCTAGATTAGGTTAAGTAAATATTTTAAACATTACTTTCACCCATTTATTCTTATCTTTTAAAATGCATCTACGAGAAATTTTCAGTTGCTCATGGGGTCATGCCACATCTCTGTTGGGCAGCAGTTCTGCAATGTCACCTCTATGGTTCATCATCCAGGTTCCATTTTCAAGCCCTAGACCTCCTGGCACAGGGAGTAACTGGTGACAGGTTGCTTTACTGAATAATGAGTTATGAAAAGAGAACCCAGTGACCTTTTCCAAACAGGTTATTTCCCTTACATTTGGCAAAGAAATTCTCTATAGTAGGGTGTGGACAGGGTCTTCTGGAACCTTCAGAAATAATCTCCCTGCTCCAGAGATTCAGAGACTGTGACCAAGGGCTCCTGGATGCCACCTATACCTGAAGACCCCGGAAGGCCAAAGCCTGTAGTTTTCCCTTTTCTGAGCAAGCAGGAGGTCACATTGCTTTCATAGAGCAGTGTCAAAGGAGCAGTGTCACCTCTGTGGAGACGCCGGTGACTCAAGCTTGGGAGCACCAGAGAAGAGAGGCATGGCTCGGGGCGGCTATAGTGAGGACAGGAGTGGGGAGGAGGGGGATATGGAGGAGGAGGCCTGGGAGGGGCAGGGGGAACTTAGGCAGGGTGGGAGCTTGTGGTGGTGGGGGAGTGAAAAGAGAGATGGAGAAAGAGGGGATGGGCAGAAAGAGGAGGAGGAGTCAGGGGCGTGGCATGGAGGGGGTGGGGCTGGGCTGCCAAAGCAGGATAAATGCACAGCTGCCTGCTGGTCTGGGCTGCCCACCTCAGGCTCTCAGCCTCCTCTCCTGCAGCTCCAGCTCTGTGCTCTGCCTCTGAGGAGCCCATGGCCCAGCCTCTCTGCACCCTGCTGCTCCTGCTGGCCGCCCTGGCTGGGACCCAGGCCTGGAGCCCCAAGGAGGAGGATAGGGTGATCCCAGGTGGCATCTATGACGTAGACCCCAATGATGAGTGGGTACAGCGTGCCCTTCACTTCGCCATCAGTGAGTACAACAAGGCCACCGAAGATGAGTACTACAGACGTCCACTGCAGGTGCTGCGAGCCAGAGAGCAGGTGAGTGCTGCCACCACCCGAGAGGTCCTGAGTTCCAGCCTGGTTTGTCGCACAACTCCCAAGAGCATTCCCAGCAAATCAACATTGACACATTCGTGATCTATGTTCAGACTCTTTCAGCTTTCCCTGACTCTCCCCTGATGGCCTTCATGCCCTAGGATGCTCCGGGACCATGAGTGCAGGAGTTCAGCCCTGTCCTGTCCCCTCAGCCTCTTTTAACCTGCAGCAGCCGCTGTGTCTGTGACACGACCGTGCCATTTCCCAGGGTCCAGCAGGTGCAGGTGGAGACTGTGCTGACTCTGGCTGGGTTTGATGCTGCTCAGGATGAGACCCAGGCCATGAGGCTTATCCTTTTCCCTGAATCCTGTCCGCAGGGGCCACATGGGAACCTGGCTCCCTGTTCCACAGAGCCCTGCTTCCCTCCCCAAGTCGCGCCCCTGGGCACGACCCCTTAGGGCTAGCAGCCTTCACCCTCGGTTTGGCTGGCCACCCCCTACAGCCCAGGGCAGCTGAGTCCCTGCTGGGGTGGAGCTTGCCTGAGCCTGCCTCTACGAGTTGATGCAGAGTTAGACCTCAGCCAAATGAGGACAGCAGTCACTCAGCAGAGCATAGGATGGGGTCAGGTCGGGAGGGAACTTCGCAGGGCTACTGGGCCCAAGCTTGACATGCATCCCATGGCACGGCAGCAAACAGTGATACAGGCTTTGGAGCTCCTCAACCTCCTCTTGGAAATTCAAAGGAATCCAGACCAGCCTCCTTCTCCTGCAGCTGTCAGCTGGGGCCCTCACCCTGCACACAAGGTGCACTCCCTGGTATGGTGGTCCCTTCTGGCCTGCACCTCCCTTTCAAGCATGACAGTAACTTGGAGTGAAGCACAGGGCACTGCAGACCATCCGGTCTGGAAGCCTATTTTATACGTGGATAAACTGATACTCGAGGGATCACAGCAGTTCCTCCTGGTTCCAAGGGGCAATGTCTAGCATCCTGGTCTCAGAGTCCCTCATCCCAGGTTTCTCCACAGCTCTGCCACGTTGTGTCTGGGAGAGACCCCGTGCAGGGAAAGAGTTCAACTCTAGTCTGCAACTGTAAGACATGCAGGTGTGCTGCTGACTTTAGAAAAGTAGCTGGAATCTCACACCTAAAATGGTGGCATCCGGGAGGCCCCATTGACCCAAAGTATCTCTGTGTGTGAAGCACCTCATTTCCTACTCTTAAATGAAGGAATAAATCTAGGTTAAATGGAGGGAATGAGATTTTCAGAAGTTAGCTGAAATGTTGTCATCAGATGACAGCCTTCCTAGAAAAGATTCAGTGTTCCTTTGCTCCTGAGCCCCAGGTAGCAGAATTCAGTGAATCCTTTTATCCAGCACAGAGAAAACAAGTTTTTTTTTTTTTTTTTTTTTTTGAGACGGAGTCTCGCTCTGTCGCCCAGGCTGGAGTGCAGTGGCCAGATCTCAACTCACTGCAAGCTCCGCCTCCCGGGTTTACGCCATTCTCCTGCCTCAACCTCCTGAGTAGCTGGGACTACAGGCACCCGCCACCTCGTCCGGCTAGTTTTTTTTTTTTTTGTATTTCTTTTAGTAGAGACGGGGTTTCACCGTGTTAGCCAGGATGGTCTCGATCTCCTGACCTCGTGATCCGCTCATCTCGGCCTCCCAAAGTGCTGGGATTACAGGCTTGAGCAATCGCACCCGGCCAGAAAACAATGTTTAAGAGCAGGCATGAGGCCCAGCACACTGCCAGCTGACAGGAAGAGGGGGCTTGTGTGCCTTGTGGTGACATGTGGGCAGCTCACGAAGCCCCAAGCAAGTCCAGTGACTCAGCCACAGTGAAGTGCTATGTGTGCATGAAACTGATGGGGAGCGCTGTCCGTGCGTCCTGTTTTCTCGTGTGTGTAGGTCGTGGCCGGAACGAATTACTTCCTCGATGTAGAGTTGGGCCGAACCACATGTACCAAGTCCCAACCCAACTTGGACACCTGTGCCTTCCAAGAAGAGCCAGAACTGCAGGAGGTACGTTCCTGATGCGGGTCCCGGGCCAGTCATGCACTGCAGAGGGGTGTGTATGTGTCAGCCTCTGCCCTACCCATGTTTGGAAGGTGTGTGTGTGCAGGTGGGCATGTGGGGGCCATGTATGCATGGATGTGTACATGTTCATGTACTTGTGGGGGTGTGTGCATGCAGGTGTGCATTAGGAAAGGTGCATGTGTGTACACCCATGTGCCAGTGTGTGCAGGGAGGTGTAAGGGAGATGTGTGACCCTGTGTGGGTGTGTGGGAGCTGTATGGGGGTTTGTACATAGATCCAGGAGGATGAGGGGTCCAAGTGAGTTTACATAGTTGCCTATGTGTGTGCAGATGGGGTGGTGAGGGAGGGGGTGATGTATTTGATTTGCTAGGAAGGTTTTAGCCTGGGAATAGTTACTGAGAGGTCAACTCTGCCTTCTTTGGGGTGTTGCCTGTTGGACAGGAAGAAGCAGCTGCTGGGCTGGGTGCTGGGCAGGGAGAAGGGGCTCTGTCTAATCCCAGCCTCAGGCACCTGCACGCAGCCACAGCCACACTAAGCAGATTAGTGAGACCTAGAGGCCTGTTAGCTGCGTAGCCCTGGACCTGCCCCGCTCACCCAACACGAGCCTCTCCAAGGACCTGCTGGTTCTTGTGAGGTGTCCCCTCAGGGGAGAGCCGCCCTCCCCTTGTCACCCTTGCCCCGGCCCCAGCTCTTTGAGGGGGCGTTGGCCTGCCCTGGGCTCTTCCCTCTGGCCCCTCTGAGTGCTGGCCTGGGTGCTGAGGTGGAAGGAGCTGGGGGAGGCGAGTCGCCTCCCCCTGCCCTGCACCCTTGGGGCTCCCGAGGCCTTGCACGGGCTGCTCCTCACAGGGCTGTGCTGGGACAGGAACCCTACAGGCTGGGGTGAGGGCCCAATGCCACCTGGTGACTTGGAGCCTTGCGAGGGGCAATGGAACAGACACTATTCATTCTAGTTCGGTGCTCTGGGACTCAGCAGGGGTGGGTGTGGGCCCGGTGTCTCACCTCCATCCTCCTCACCCAGGCTCTGACATCTCATGCCTGGGCGTCTTCCCCTTTAACTGTAACCCACACTGATTAGCCCCCTCTCTTCCCTTTCGCAGAAACAGTTGTGCTCTTTCGAGATCAATGAAGTTCTCTGGGAGGACAGAATATCCCTGATGAATTCCAGGTGTCAAGACGCCTAGGGATCTGTGCCGGGCCAGTCAAACCAACCATCCCCTACTCCCACCCCCTGTAGTGCTCCCACCCCCGGACTGGTGGCCTCCACCCTGGGCGCAGTCTCCCCATGCGCCTGCGCCAAGAGAAAGACAGAGAAGGGAGCTGGAGGCCTTTGTTGCTCAGCAGGGGGCTCTGCCCTCCCTCCTTCCTTCTTGCTTCTAGCAGCCCTGGTACATGGTACACACAACCCCACCTCCTGCAATAAAACAGTAGCATCGGCTCCCTCTGAGTTCTTGGCTGTCTAGGGATGTGCACACAGGCAGGGTTTCCACAGTTCCTTTATGAAGCCTCCTTGTTCTGCTGGTGTGCAGATCAGAGGAGTACCTGGGAGCTGAAGCAGCCACAGCAAGGCTGTCATGGGAGCTGCTGCCTCTTTCGGAGACCTGAGCTTCAGAACAGGGAGAGAGCAGCCAGCAGCTGGGAACCCAGGGCTGCAGCTGCAGCAGCCCCTGGTGAGGGCACCAGGGAGAGGAGGGGGCCCAGGCTGCTGGCCTGGGAAGCTGGGCTGCTGCTTTGGTCTGAGCTCCTGGTCGGAGCAGGAAGAGGGGGCTGGCTGTGTCCACAGCCAGGGGCCAGGCCTCGGTGGAGCTCACCAGGCCGTAGATTCCGTCTGTGCTTGCAGAGTTGAGCAGACTCCAGGGACTGAGCTGCTCTCATCAAATCCCCTAGACACTAACTAGATAGTAATGGACATGTGGTTCTTTCCACAAGAAACTTTAGACCCCTACATGGAAACAAAGCCCAAAAGTGTGGGGGGGTGTGTGTGTGTGTGTAATTGATTGGGAAGAATGCCAACCAGATGAAAGATGGGCGTATCACCCAGAGAAAGCAGTGCCTGCTGTCATCGATCCTGGGAGGGTGTGCCCCAGCCTGGGAAGTTGTGTCCTAGGCTAGTAAGCTGTGCCTTAGAAGAGTTTTACATGTTCACATCCAGCCCCCCTTTTTCTGGACTTCGATTTAAAACAAGTACTCAGGTCAGCCTTCTTCATAGGGATGGAGAAGTTAAAACACAAATGGAAGTGACATGCAGTGGACACTCGTTTTTTTCAAAAAGGATGTTTTAATTAATAAATAACATCACCTTAGTGTCAAAACCATTCTTTAGAAAAATGGTTAGTTGCCCTCCAAAGAAAAGGCTACAGTCTTAAGACCCAGCCCACCCTGCATGGCCCTTCCCTTTGCTATTTCAGGGTAGAAGGGTGCAGCCCTCAGGGCAGGTGCCTCTGGGGAAGGGCTCTCAACTATCTTCCATGCTTAGAGCTGCGTTGACCAAAGGTGGCTGCCATGAACACTGAGGGAGAAATGACCAAGGGGAAACTGCTGGAACAGCCCTGCGGCCCGCACCCTATGTGCCGCACATAGAAAGCCAGGAGGAGGATGGTCTGGCAAGGAGAGTGGGGAGCATCTGCTTCATTTCCTCTCCACCCCCACGGGAGTTAAGCAAGGTTTTGGGTTGAAGAAGGTGAAGCAGCGCCCAGGAGGTCGTGAGCTGGGGAGATTGGAGTCTGGGCCTCACCCGGTGTCAGGGGGTGGGAGGTGCACACACACCGGTTCAGGCTTCTGTTGGAGGAGAGGGGCTGACAGCAGAGCAGCGGGTGCTCAGGAATGGTGGTCGGGGCGAAGTCTTCCCTGCATGGAGATCCTCATGGTTCTCTACCTGGTGAAGGGTCTATCTTGACATAAGCAATCACCGTCCAATGACACAATGAACAGGTGATTTCGTGTAAACCCGTAACTTTTCTGACATCTCTCTTCCTGGGGAAGTGGAGGGGGAAGTCTGGCTCTGTAGAAGGCTCCCTTCACCATCTCCCTGTGTGTCTGTTCCCTAGGAGGGGAGCAGGGAGCAGGGAGGCTTGAAGGTGAGCGTGTGGGTCTTGGTCTTCTGGAGCAAGCTGAGGGTCTGGGCACTTTCCAGAAGCTCCCGGGTTTTTGGAGTAAAGGAGGCTCCTGAGGGTCATGTTTTGGAAATATTGCACCCCTTCTAAGAGTTCCTTTAGAAAAAATAATTTCACAAATTCTTACTAAAAGACTAAAACCACTGAGGTCAGAAACTCCACCTTCAGCATAGACAAATCACTCTGGAAGGAGGGATAAGTCCATTGGAGGCCTGGGAAGCAGGAACCAGTGCAGTCATTCCTTAGGCAGGTGGTTTCTCAGCACTATGACCACAGGCAACTCAGGTTCGGTGAGGTCTAAGGCTTCCATAATGCAGAGGGTTATCTGCATGAAAAATAGCATAATATAACCAACTAGAAACTAAGCACAGAAGTTAGTGTTTATTTAAGAAGAGGAAATAAGTCACAACAAATTACTCATTTTAAAGTCCTGATAAATACTACAATCATCCCAAATTCCAGAAAAATAATATACATCCTAGTGCGATCAGTCACCACAACAGATTTTGCAGTCAACAGACTCAGGATTATCGGCTTGTAGCAAAAAGGGAATAAATTCACATCAAGAAACCTGTGATGACTCAAAAAACAATGGAAAGAGCTTATTGTAAGATTGTGGGGAGGGATTTTTGAGGCTGTAGTGATGGACTCAGAGCATGGCAGGCCTTCATGTAAAGCAGGCAGTGTCAAGTCTGGTCTGCAAAGTGGACCTGGATCCTGTGTCCTTAGAACCCATGAGGTCAGATGTGGAATGTTCCATCCAGAAACCCCTTCTCTGTAGTTCTGTATTTCTGTGTAAAGATGGACCCAGATCCTTCAAGCGGTGGGATGTCTTTCTCACTCATAAGCAAAGATTCTGACAGCCCTGACGCTAGAGAGCAAGATCTTCCATTGAGTCAGAAAGCAGCCGTCAGCCAAGGAAAAGGCTGTTTGACATTTCAAAGCTGCAGCTTGAGAGAAACATTGTTTCCTGCTCGTGATGTCATTGGCTTTGACCCCATCAGTCCATCCATCCACCCTGCAGATGGAAGGGCAGATTTGCCCTTCCTTAATTTGTGTTCTTTTTACTTGCTAACGTAATATTTTTATTAATTAACTACTTGACACAACAGTGTAAAAAGTTAATTCTATGTTTTCATACTCAACTATTGAGTCACTATTTGCTTCATCACATGACATTGGTTTTATAATAGAATTTTCTGTAAATATAGCAGAAGCATAAACCAGTCTTTCCACTAAGTTTGATCACTTTAAAATTCTGATAAATACTATAATCATCCAAAATTATGAAATACTACAATCAATCCTACTTGTGAAAATCATGGTTTATAACATTTTCTTTCCACTTCAAAACTCATATTGGTAATATTATGCAAATTTGTCTGATTGTTGTCTAATTTGGGAAAGCTTCCAGTTTTTTCATGTGAGTGCTAAGATTTTAGTACTTTCTAAATTTTCTTGACTTAAGATTAATGATCTTAAAGACTCTATTGACAATGCTCACTAAACGCAGCATTTCAAAACTCTGACTGTTGTAGTGGGCTTCAAAATGGTGCAAATGTGTAGCTATATACTATATTGATTACCTCCTGGAATGCACAGAAAGAAGAATTTCTTCAAGCCATCTTACTGTTGATCAATGTTTTGTGTCTGTGTTGTCTGGAGCTGTGAGATTTCATCAGGACAAGAGGAGGATGAAGGCCAAGTCTCATCCATTGGGTCTCGGGTCTGTGCCACCTTACAGGCATATATTCTTGCTGTGGGTAGTTTCACTACACAGATCTGCACCCTCCAAACGTGGAAAATCAAGAAATTCTATCTCATTAAATTCCCATAAAAAATAAAACTACTTAGGTCTCACTTGGGTAAAATTAAAAACAAAATAACATAAAATAAAAACAAACTGCATGGTGCACTTTGTACATACCATATTAGTGAGTACATTTTCATGAGGATAACCTATTTTCAGCATTCTTAAAGACAATAGATTCCAACCAAGTATGCCCTGTCCCATCAAACTAAGCTTCATAAGCAAAGAAGAAAAAAAATATTTTCCAGACAAGCAGTTACGGAGAAAATTTGTTACCACTAGACCAGTCTTAAGAGATGCTTAAGGGAGTTCTAAACATGGAAATAAGAGAACAATACCTACTGTTGCAAAAACACAGTTAAATATAGCTCAGAGATGCTATATAGCAACCACACAATACATACTACAAAGAAACCAGCTGCCAACTTCATGATAGGATCAAAAACTCACATACAAATATTAACCTTGAATAAGGCACAGTGGCTCAAGCCTGTAATCCCACCACTTTGGGAGGCCAAGGCAGATGGATCATGAGGTCAGGAGTTCGAGACCAGTCTGGTTAGCATGGTGAAACCCCAACTCAATTAAAAATATAAAAATTTAGCTAGGCATGGTGCTGTGCACCTGTAATACCAGCTACTTGGGAGGCTGAGGCAGGAGAAACACTTGAACCCAGGAGGCAGACATTGCATTGAGCTGAGATCATGCCACTGCACTCCATCCTGGGTGATAGAGTGACACTCTGTCTCAAACAAACAAACAAACAAAAATTAACCTTGACTATAAACAGCCTAAATACCCCACTTAAAAGGCACAGATTACAAGTTGTATTTAAAAACCCAGACCCATCCATCTGCTGTCTTCAAAAGATCCATCTCACACGTAAGGACACCCATGGTCTCAACATAAAGGGTTGTAGGGAGATCTATCACACAAATAGAAAACAGAAAAGGGAGAGGGTTGTTATTTTTACATCAGATGAAACAGACTTTAATCCCAAAACAGCAATTTAAAGAGGACAAAGAAGGGCATTACATGATGACAAAGGGTTCAATTACATAAGAAGACTTAATTATTCTTAAACATATAGGCACCCAACATTGCAGCTCCCAGATTCATAAACAACTATGCCCAGGCCTACAAAAATAATTAGCCACAGAATAATAATGGGGTACTTCAACGTCCCACTGGCAGTATTAGATAGATCATCAAGGTAGAAAACTAACAAAGAAATTGTGGATTTAAATTTGACACTTGACCAGTTGGACCTAATAGACATCTACAGAATACTCCACTCATCAACCACAGAACATACATTCTTCTCATGGGCCCACAGAGCACCCTCTAAGACAGACTACATGCTCTGCCATAAAGCAGGTCTCAATAAATTAAAAAAAAATAAAACCATACTAACTGTACTCTCAGACCACAGTGGAATAAAAATAGAAATCAATACCAAGAAGACAGAATGAAATAAAAATGGAAATCCATACCGAAGAGAGTTGCTGAAGCCACAATTTTTCCTGAGTGATAGGAACTATGACCAGGAATAGCTTTGCAGACTTGGACTTGCCTGTGGGTGTCATTTCTGGGTGCCCCAGCCTGCCCCCTTTGTCAGTTGGGAGGTATGTCCCACCAGTTTTGAGCTGCTGGTCTGAGTTGGGAGTGTGGGCCACAGCTCCCTTATCTTGCAAATAACTTGGCAAAGCAACACCACCCCCCCAGGTCCAAGCCTGGGCATATTTCCCAGCATTCAACACTTGTTGAAAGACCTTGTTGCAACAGCCATTTCTCCACTCTGCTGCAAATGTTTTGTTCCTCACTGAGGGACATATTTCCAGGCATTTGGCCCATCTGCTCACCTAGATTAAGATCCTGGGTCACCACTCCATTCTTGTGCAGACATCTTGGTGCAGAAGCACCCTCTTCACTCCACAACCAGGCATAATTTCAAGAATTCAGTGCACCCCTCACCTGTTGCCTTTCCCTTCTAATGTGGAGATCTTAGTGCGTCTGTACTTTTCTACTCCACTCCAGGGTATAGTTCCAAGCATTCAGCACACCTGCTCTACTGCACTGGAACCCTGAATCACTTCTCTTGTCCTGTACAGAAATCTTGGTACAGTAGTGTCCCCTCTGTCATGCTCGGGGATATTTCCAGGCATACTGAGTACCCACTTACCTGGAATAAGAACCTGAGCTGCCCCTCCCTTCTCATGCAGACATCTTGGTGCAGCAGCACCTTCTCTACTCCATGCTGTGCATGTACCCAGGCATTTGGAGAACCTTCTCACCTGGATTAGGAGCCTCAGCCACCCCTCCCTTCAGGTGCATAGGTCTTGATACAGCAGCACCCACTGTGCTCCATGCCTGGACATATCTTCAGGCATGTGGAGTACTCACTTTTCTAGATTGGGAGGGTAGCGCTGACCCCTGCCTTTCCAGGCAGAGAACACTGGGCAGCAGAGGATTATCCCCTCCATACCCAGGCACATCTCTGGATGTTTGCAGCTGCCTCTTTATCTGCCCTCAGAGCTAGTGTTTGAGCCTACCACTGGTGGACATGTAGGCATGTCTGCATTCTCTGGCCCCCGCCAGCTTGATTCCTCAGTCCAGGACTGTACAGGGAGCTCACACCACTGTGCATTCGCAACACAGCCCATTGCCTGAGGCAGCAGAAAGCATCTCACCATTAACAAAAATCAAGTATATGCCCCATCTGCATCAGCCTTAGCTAGTTCTTATCCATAAGCACCACCCACTGGCTTCGAAAATAAATGACACAATCTAATAGAAAATCTGCTGACAGAAATGTGTAGCACTGGAGAATGAGATAAGCTTCCAGAGACCTCAGCCATACTGGACTTGTAGGAGGCAATGAACCCACTCATTCATCCCTACACCACTACTACAACCAACATCTAAGAAAGTCACCATACAAAGACTATGTATAACCAAGGAGCATACACAGAACCTTTGACTGTGAAAGCTCCCTGAACCAAAGTTGAACCCTACACAGCACACATTACACACATTCTCAAGGGAGAAAAGGAAAAAACAAAAACATCCCTTCCAAATGAAAGTAAATTTAAAAATTAGAAACAGAGATAGCTTTTGCAGATGAGAAGGAACCAGAGAAAAAATTTCAAAAGTATGGAAAAGTGGAGTATAACAATACCTCAAAAGGACCACACTAACTCTCCATCAATGGGTCTTCATGAAAATAATTTTTTGAAATACCTGATAAAGAATTTAAAACACTGATTTTTAAAAGCACAATATAATCCAAGAGAAAGTTGAAAACCAACATGAATCAGAAATACAATTCAAGATATGAAAAAAGAGATAGATTTTTAAAAACCCATACAACTACTAGAATAAAAAATGTATTGGTGAAATAAAAAAAAAATCTAGTTAAAAGCATCAATATTAGCCTTGACCAAAGCAGAAGAAATTATTTCAGAGATGGAAAGTAGGTCTTTCAAATTAAACCAGTCAGACAAAAATAAAGGGAAAAAAATGATTAAAGATTTCAAGAAATTTGGGACCATATAAAAAGCATGTAAAACTAGGAGTCATAGGTATTCCAGAGAGAGAAGAAAAAGTAAAACATATAGAAACATCTATAAATGAGATAAAGAAGGTAATTATATAATGATAAAGAAATTTATTTGAGAAGATATAACAATTCCAAATACATTTGCACCAAACATTGGAACACCTAGATTCATAAAACAAATACTACTACACGTAAAAAAGAGACAGATACTAATACAGTATTAGTAGGGGACTTCAATTTCCCACTGACAGAACTAGACAGTTTATTGAAGCGGAAAATCAACAACAAAAAAAAAATTCTGGAGTTAAGTTGAACTCTAGAGCAAATGGACCTAATAGATATTTACAGACTGTTCTACTCTACAACCTCAGAATACACAATCTTCTCATGTATGCATAAAACATTCTCAAAAATTTATCATATGCTAAGCCACAAGGAAAATCTCAATAAATGTAAAAAATTGAAATCATATCAAGTGCCTTCTTGAACCACAGTGAAATACAAATACAGATCAACACCAAGAGGAATACTCAAAACTATACAAATACATGAAAATTAAATGATCTGACTCTGAATGACTGTTGGGTCAATGATGAAATTAAGATCGACACCAAAAAAATTTAAATGAATAAAAATAAAGATATAGCTTTCAAAAATGTCTGAAAAGCAACCAAATCAGTGCTAAGAGGGAAGGGAAGTTTATAACATTAACTGCCTACATGAAAAAGATAGAAAGATCTCAAATAAGCAACTTAAGGTTATACCTCAAGAAACTTGAGAAAAAAGAACAAACCACACCCAAGGCTAGTAAAAGAAAAAACAATAATGATCAGAAAAGGACTAAATGAAATTGAGACCAAAAAAAGAAAAAGAAAAAAAGAATCAATGAAATGAGGTTGGTTGTTTGAAAAGATCAGCAAAATCAATAGACCACTAGCTAGATTAACCAACAAAAAAAGAGAAGATTCAAACAAGTGCAAGCAGAAGTGATAAAGGTGTAATTACAACAGATACAACAGAAATACGAAAGATTATCAAAGACTACTCTGAGCATCTATATGTGATCAAATGAGAAAATCTAGAAGAAATAGATGGATTTCTGGAAATATACTACCCCCTAAGTTTCAACCAGGAGAAAACAGAAATTTTGAACAGGCCAATAATAAGTAATAAAATTGAATTACTAAGAAAAAAAAAAACTCCCAGCAACAAAAAAGCCTAGGACCAGATGAGGTCACAGCCAAACTCTATCAGATGTACAAGAAAGAACTGATGCCAATCTTACTGAAACTGTTCCAAAAAGGGAATCTTCTCTAATTTATCCTATGCAGCCAGCACTGCAATGATACCAAAGATAGATAAGGACACGACTAAAAACAACAACAAAAAAAACTACAAACCAATATCTCTAATAAACATAGAAGCAAAAATCCTCAACAAAATGCTACCACACAAAATCCAACAGCATATCAAAGACATAATACACCAAGATTGAGTGGGTTTTATTCCAGAGATGCAAGATTGATTCAATATACACAAATCAAAAAATAGGATTCACCACAGAAACAGAATTAAAAACAAAAACTATGTGATCATATCAAAAGATTCAGAAAAAGGCATTCAACAAAATCCAGCATCTCTTCATAATAAAGACCCTTACCAAAGTAGGCATAGAAGGAGCATACTTCAAAACAATAAATGCCATATATGACAAACCCAAAGGCAATATCATTCAGAATGAAGAAAAGTTGAAAGCATTTTCCCTAAGAATAGGAACAAGGCAAGGATACCCACTATGGCTACTCCTATTCAACATACTACTGGAAGATCTAGCTAAAGCAATCAGGCAGAAGAAAGAAATAAAGTAATCCAAATTGTAAAAGAGGAAGTCAAATTTTCTGGTTTTGTTTTTTATGATATGATCTTATACCTAGAAAACCCTAAAGATTCCCCAAAAAGACTCTTTGATTTGATAAATTTCTTCATGAAAGTTGCAGGATACAAAATTAATGTATACAAATCAGTAGCATTTCTACATAACAATAATGACCAAACTGAGAACCAAATCAAGAACTCAATCCATTTCATAATAGCTACAAAAAGTAATAAAATACCTAGAAATACATTTAATCAAAGAGGTGAAAGATCTCTACAAAGAGAACTACAAAACACTGAAGAAAGAAATAATAGATGGTACAAACACAATTTAAAAATCCCATGCTTATAGATTGGGAAAATCAATATCATTAAAATGACCATACCGCCCAAGCTATCTACAGATTCAATTAAATTATTATCAAACTACCAATGTCATTCTTCATACACTTAGAAAAAAAAATCCTAAAATTCACATGTAACCAAAAAATGATCCTGAATATCCAAAGTAATGCTAAGCAAAGAGAATAAAATTGGAAAGATCACATTATATTGCAAGGCTGTAGTAACGAAAACAGCATGCTCATGTTATAGAAATAGACACATATCAAAAAATAAAGCCACACAGCTACAATCAACTGATCTCTGACAAAGTTGACAAAATTATGTAAAGGGAAATCACATTCTATTCAATAAACGGTGCTGGGATAAATGGTGAACCATATATAGATTCATGAAACTGGCCTCTTACCTTCTATCACATACAAAAATTAACTCAAGGTGGATTAAAGTCTGAAATGTAAGAACTGAAACTGTAAACCTCTTAGAAGACAACCTAGGAAAAACTCTTCTAAAGATTGGTCTAGGCAAAGAATTTATGATGAAGTCCTCAAAATAAAGCACAACAAAACCCAAAATAGAGAAATGGGACTTAATAAAACTAAAAAGCTTCTGCAAAGCAAAAGAAATAATTTTCAGTAAACAAACAACCTACAGAATGGGAGAAAAGATTTGCCAACCGTGTATCTGACAAACAGCTAATATTCAGATTCTACAAAGAACTCAAACAACTCAACAAGGAAAACAAGAATAACCCCATTAAAAAGTAGGCATAGGGTATGAACAGACTTTTTAAAATAAAAGACATACAATTGGCAAACATATGAAAATGATTAACATGGCCGGGCATGGTGGCTCAAGCCTGTAATCCCAGCACTTTGGGAGGCTGAGACGGGTGGATCACGAGGTCAGGAGATCGAGACCATCCTGGCTAACACAGTGAAACCCCATCTCGGTGGAGCAAGATGGCCCAATAGGAACAGCTCCTGTCTCCAACTCCCAGCGCCAGCGACACAGAAGACCGGTGATTTCTGCATTTTCAACTGAGGTACTGGGGTCATCTCACTGGGGAGTGCCAGACAATCGGTGCTGGTCAGCTGCTGCAGCCCGACCAGTGAGAGATGAAGCAGGGCAAGGCATTGCCTCACCTGGGAAGCATGAGGGGGAAGGGAATCCCTTTTCCTAGCCAGGTGAACTGAGACACACAACACCTGGAAAATCGGGTAATTCCCACCCCAATACTGCGCTTTAAACAAACGGGCACACCAGGAGATTATACCCACACTTGGCCAGGAGGGTCCCATTGCCACGGAGCCTCCCTCATTGCTAGCACAGCAGTCTGCAATCTAACCGCAAGGCAGCAGCGAGGCTGGGGGAGGGGTGTCCGCCATTGCTGAGGCTTAAGTAGGTAAACAAAGCCACTGGGAAGCTCGAACTGGGTGGAGCTCACAGCAGCTCAAGGAAACCTGCCTGTCTCTGTAGACTCCACCTCTGGGGACAGGGCACAGCTAAAAAAAAAAACAACAACAAAAAGGCAGCAGAACCTCTGCAGACACAAACGACTCTGTCTGACAGCTTTGAAGAGAGCAGTGGATCTCCCAACACGGAGGCTGAGATCTGAGAATGGACAGACTGCCTGCTCAAGTGGGTCCCTGATCCCTGAGTAGCCTAACTGGGAGACATCCCCCACTAGGGGCAGTCTGACACCCCACACCTCAGAGGGTGGAGTACACTCCTGAGAGGAAGCTTCCAAAGTAAGAATCAGACAGGTACACTTGCTGTTCAGCAATATTCTATCTTCTGCAACCTCTGCTGCTGATACCCAGGCAAAAAGGGTCTGGAGTGGACCTCAAGCAATCTCCAACAGACCTACAGCTGAGGGTCCTGACTGTCAGAAGGAAAACTATCAAACAGGAAGGAACCTATACCAAAACCCCATCAGTACATCACCATCATCAAAGACCAGAGACAGATAAAACCACAAAGATGGGGAAAAAGCAGAGCAGAAAAGCTGGAAATTCAAAAAAAAAGAGTGCATCTCCCCCTGCAAAGGAGCGCAGCCCATCGCCAGCAACGGATCGAAGCTGGTCAGAGAATGACTTTGACGAGATGAGAGAAGAAGGCTTCAGTCCATCAAACTTCTCAGAGCTAAAGGAGGAATTACGTACCCAGTGCAAAGAAACTAAAAATCTTGAAAAAAGAGTGGAAGAATTGACAGCTAGATTAATTAATGCAGAGAAGGTCATAAACGAAATGACAGAGATGAAGACCATGACACGAGAAATACGTGACAAATGCACAAGCTTCAGTAACCGACTCGATCAACTGGAAGAAAGAGTATCAGTGATTGAGGATCAAATGAATGAAATGAAGCGAGAAGAGAAACCAAAAGAAAAAAGAAGAAAAAGAAATGAACAAAGCCTGCAAGAAGTATGGGATTATGTAAAAAGACCAAATCTATGTCTGATTGGGGTGCCTGAAAGTGAGGGGGAAAATGGAACCAAGTTGGAAAACACTCTTCAGGATATCATCCAGGAGAACTTCCCCAACCTAGTAGGGCAGGCCAACATTCAAATTCAGGAAATACAGAGAATGCCACAAAGATACTCCTCCAGAAGAGCAACTCCAAGATACATAATTGCCAGATTGACCGAAGTTGAAATGAAGGAAAAAATCTTAAGGGCAGCCAGAGAGAAAGGTCGGGTTACCCACAAAGGGAAGCCCATCAGACTAACAGCAGACCTCTCGGCAGAAACTCTACAAGCCAGAAGAGAGTGGGGGCCAATATTCAACGTTCTTAAAGAAAAGAATTTTCAACCCAGAATTTCATATCCAGCCAAACTAAGTTTCATCAGTGAAGGAGAAAGAAAATCCTTTACAGATAAGCAAATGCTTAGAGATTTTGTCATCACCAGGCCTGCCTTACAAGAGACCCTGAAGGAAGCCCTAAACATGGAAAGGAACAACTGGTACCAGCCATTGCAAAAACATGCCAAAATGTAAAGACCATTGAGGCTAGGAAGAAACTGCATCAACTAACGAGCAAAACAACCAGTTAATATCATAATGGCAGGATCAAGTTGACACATAACAATATTAACCTTAAATGTTAATGGACTAAATGCTCCAATTAAAAGACACAGACTGGCAAATTGGACAAAGAGTCCAGACCCATCAGTCTGCTGTATTCAGGAGACCCATCTCACATGCAGAGACATACATAGGCTCAAAATAAAGGGATGGAGGAAGATCTACCAAGCAAATGGAGAACAAAAAAAAGCAGGGGTTGCAATCCTAGTCTCTGATAAAACAGACTTTAAACCATCAAAGACCAAAAGAGACAAAGAAGGCCATTACATAATGGTAAAGGGATCAATTCAACAGGAAGAGCTAACTCTCCTAAATATCTATGTACCCAATACAGGAGCACCCAGATTCATAAAGCAAGTCCTTAGAGACTTACAAAGAGACTTTGACTCCCATACAATAATAATGGGAGACTTCAACACTTCACTGTCAACAGTAGACAGATCAACAAGACAGAAAGTTAACAAGGATATCCAGGAATTGAACTCATCTCTGCACCAAGCGGACCTAATAGACATCTATAGAACTCTCCACCCCAAATCAACAGAATATACATTCTTCTCAGCACCACATCACACTTATTCCAAAATTGACCACATAATTGGAAGTAAAGCACTCCTTAGCAAATGTAAAAGAACAGAAATTATAACAAACTGTCTCTTAGACCACAGTGCAATCAAACTAGAACTCAGGACTAAGAAACTCAATCAAAACCGCTCAACTACATGGAAACTGAACAACCTGCTCCTGAAAGGCTACTGGGTACATAACGAAATGAAGGCAGAAATAAAGATGTTCTTTGAAACCAATGAGAACAAAGATACAACATACCAGAATCTCTGGGACACATTTAAAGCAGTGTGTAGAGGGAAATTTATAGCACTAAATGCCCACAAGAGAAAGCTGGAAAGATCTAAAATTGACACTCTAACATCACAATTAAAAGAACTGGAGAAGCAAGAGCAAACACATTCAAAAGCTAGCAGAAGGCAAGAAATAACTAAGATCAGAGCAGAGCTGAAGGAGATAGAGACACAAAAAACCCTCCAAAAAAATCAATGAATCCAGGAGTTGGTTTTTTGAAAAAATCAACAAAATTGACAGACCGCTAGCAAGACTAATAAAAAAGAAAAGAGAGAAGAATCAAATAGACGCAATAAAAAATGATAAAGGGGATATCACCACAGACCCCACAGAAACACAAACTACCATCAGAGAATACTATAAACAGCTCTACGTAAATCAACTAGAAAATCTAGAAGAAATGGATAATTTCCTGGACACTTACACTCTTCCAAGACTAAACCAGGAAGAAGTTGAATCCCTGAATAGACCAATAGTAGGCTCTGAAATTGAGGCAATAATTAATAGCCTACTCACCAAAAAAAGCCCAGGACCAGATGGATTCACAGCTGAATTCTACCAGAGGTACAAAGAGGAGCTGGTACCATTCCCTCTGAAACGATTCCAATCAATAGAAAAAGAGGGAATCCTCCCTAACTCATTTTATGAGGCCAACATCATCCTGATACCAAAGCCTGGCAGAGACACAACAAAAAAAGAGAATTTTAGACCAATATCCCTGATGAACATCGATGCAAAAATCCTCAATAAAATACTGGCAAACCGGATTCAGCAGCACATCAAAAAGCTTATCCACCATGATCAAGTGGGCTTCATCCCTGAGATGCAAGGCTGGTTCAACATTCGCAAATCAATAAACGTAATCCAGCATCTAAACAGAACCAAAGACAAGAACCACATGATTATCTCAATAGATGCAGAAAAGGCTTTTGACAAAATTCAACAGCCCTTCATGCTAAAAACGCTCAATAAATTCGGTATTGATGGAACGTACCTCAAAATAATAAGAGCTATTTATGACAAACCCACAGCTAATATCATAATGAATGGGCAAAAACTGGGAAAATTCCCTTTGAAAACTGGCACAAGACAGGGATGCCCTTTCCCACCACTCCTATTCAACATAGTCTTGGAAGTTCTGGCTAGGGCAATCAGGCAAGAGAAAGAAATAAAGGGTATTCAGTTAGGAAAAGAAGAAGTCAAATTGTCCCTGTTTGCAGATGACATGATTGTATATTTAGAAAACCCCATTGTCTCAGCCCAAAATCTCCTTAAGCTGATAAGCAACTTCAGCAAAGTCTCAGGTTACAAAATCAATGTGCAAAAATCACAAGCATTCTTATACATCAGCAACAGACAAGCAGAGAGCCAAATCATGAATGAACTTCCATTCACAATTGCTTCAAAGAGAATAAAATACCTAGGAATCCAACTTATAAGGGTTGTAAAGGACCTCTTCAAGGAGAACTACAAACCACTGCTCAGTGAAATAAAAGAGGACACTAACAAATGGAAGAACATACCATGCTCATGGATAGGAAGAATCAATATCGTGAAAATGGCCATACTGCCCAAGGTTATTTATTCAATGCCATCCCCATCAAGCTACCAATGAGTTTCTTCACAGACCTGGAAAAAACTGCTTTAAAGTTCATATGGAACCAAAAAAGAGCCCGCATTGCCGAGACAATTCTAAGTCAAAAGAACAAAGCTGGAGGCATCACGCTACCTGACTTCAAACTATACTACAAGGCCACAGTAACCAAAACAGCATGGTACTGGTACCAAAACAGAGATATAGACCAGTGGAACAGAACAGAGCCCTCAGAAATAATACCACACATCTACAGCCATCTGATCTTTGACAAACCTGAGAGAAACAAGAAATGGGGAAAGGACTCCCTATTTAATAAATGGTGCTGGGAAAATTGGCTAACCATAAGTAGAAAGCTGAAACTGGATCCTTTCCTTACTCCTTATCTGAAAATTAATTCAAGATGGATTAGAGACTTAAATGTTAGACCTAATACCATAAAAACCCTAGAAGAAACCCTAGGTTGTACTATTCAGGACATAGGCATGGGCAAGGACTTCATGTCTAAAACACCAAAAGCAACAGCAGCAAAAGCCAAAATTGACAAATGGAATCTCATTAAACTAAAGAGCTTCTGCACAGCAAAAGAAACTACCATCAGTGTGAACAGGCAACCTACACAATGGGAGAAAAATTTTGCAATGTACTCATCTGACAAAGGGCTAATATCCAGAATCTACAAAGAACTCCAACAAATTTACAAGAAAAAAACAAACAACCCCATAAAAAGTGGGCAAAGGATATGAACAGACATTTCTCAAAAGAAGACATTCATACAGCCAACAGACACATGAAAAAATGCTCATCATCACTCGCCATCAGAAAAATGCAAATCAAAACCACAATGAGACAGCATCTCACACCAGTTAGAATGGCAATCATTAAAAAGTCAGGAAACAACAGGTGCTGGAAAGGATGTGGAGAAATAGGAACACTTTTACACTGTTGGTGGGATTGTAAACTAGTTCAACCATTATGGAAAACAGTATGGCGATTCCTCAAGGATCTAGAACTAGATGTACCATATGACCCAGCCATCCCACTACTGGGTATATACCCAAAGGATTATAAATTACTCTACTACAAAGACACATGCACACGTATGTTTATTGCGGCACTATTCACAATAGCAAAGACTTGGAATCAACCCAAATGTCCATCTGTGACAGACTGGATTAAGAAAATGTGGCACATATACACCATGGAATATTATGCAGCCATCAAAAAGGATGAGTTTGCGTCCTTTGTAGGGACATGGATGCAGCTGGAAACCATCATTCTTAGCAAACTATCACAAGAAGAGAAAACCAACACCGCATGTTCTCACTCATAGGTGGGAACTGAACAATGAGATCACTTGGACCCGGGAAGGGGAACATCACACACCGGGGCCTATCATGGGGAGGGGGGAGGGGGGAGGGATTCCATTGGGAGTTATACCTGATATAAATGATGAATCGAGGGGTGCTGACGAGTTGACGGATGCAGCAGACCAACATGGCACAAGTATACATATGTAACAAACCTGCACGTTATGCACATGTACCCTAGAACTTAAAGTATAATTAAAAAAAAAAAAAAAAAAGAAACTCCATCTCTACTAAAAAATACAAAAAAAACACAAAAAACTAGCCGCGCGAGGTGTCGGGCTCCTGTAGTCCCAGCTGCTCCTGAGGCTGAGGCAGGAGAATGGCGTAAACCCGGGAGGCGGAGCTTGCAGTGAGCAGAGATCTGGCCACTGCACTCCAGCCTGGGTGACAGAGTGAGACTCCGTCTCAAAAAAAAAAAAAAGAAAATGCTTAACATAATTAAATATCAGATAAGTGAAAATTACAGCCGCAATGCCATACCATCTTATACTAGCCAGAATGGCTGTTATTAAACAGTCAAAAAATGGCCAAGTGCAGTGGTTCATGCTTGTAATGACAGTATTTTGAGAGGTTGAGGTAAGTGGATCACTTGAGCCCAGGCATTCAAGATAAGCCTGGGCAACATAGTGAGACCTTGTCTCAACAAACAAGAAAAAAGGAAAAATAGCCAGGTGTGGTGGTGTGGGCCTGTAGTCCTTGCTACTCAGGAGACAGAGCCAGGAGGATGCCTTGAGCCCAACAGGTTGGGGCTGCATTGACCTATGATCATGCCAAAAAGCAAGATGTTGGAAAAGATGTATTTGTTGGTGTGTAATTAGTATAAGCTCTATGGAAAACAGTATGATAATTTCTAGAAAACTAAAAGTGGAACTACCCTTCAATCCAGCAATTCCACTACTGCATATGTATCCCCAAAAAAGAAAGAAATCATTATATTAAAAAGCCTTCTGCATTGTTTGTTTATTGTAGCACAATTGAGAATAGCAAAGTTGTGAAATTAGCATAAGTGTCCATCAACACATCACTGAATAAAACAATCTGGTAAATATATACCGTGGAATACTATTCAGCTACAAAAGTGAATGAAATTATGACTTGTGTAGCAATGTGTATGGAACTGGAGGCCATTACCCTTAGTGAAATGACTCAGACACAGAAAATCAAGAACTGCATGTTCCCACTTATACATAGGTACTAAACCATGGATATGGACTTACTGAGTGGAGTAATAGACATTGGAGGCCCCAAACGGTGAGAGCACAGAATGAGGGTGAAAGTGAAATGCCGCCTATCGGGTACAAAGTATCTTATTTGGGTAATGGTACACTAAAAGCCCAGATTTCACCTCTACACAATATGTCCATGCAACACAACTGCACCTGTACCCTTAATTCCATCAAAAATCTAAAAAAAAAAAAAAGTTTTAAATAAATACATTTTTAAATGCCATACATCCTATAATTCAACAATGTATAGTCAATCTTGCCACTGTTATTTCTGTAAACCAATGAGAATTACTGATCAACAACTTTTGTAATCATGCCTTCTCTTCATTTGTACTTTTTTTTTCCCTTAAAATCTTGAGTTTCTTTTTTGTTCTACAGAGCAGTCCCCAAGGCAACTTGAAAGTGTGTCTTGTGGCCAGGCGCCGTGGCTCACGCCTGTAATCCCACCACTTTAGGAGGCCAAGGTGGGCGGATTACAAGGTCAGGAGATCGAGACCATCCTGGCTAACACAGTGAAACCCCGTCTCTACTAAAGAATACAAAAAATTAGCCCAGCGTGGTGGTGGCCAGCTACTCGGGAGGCTGAGGCAGGAGAATGGTGTGAACCCGGGAGGCGGAGGTTGCAGTGAGCTGAGATCGCGCCACTGCACTCCAGCCTGGGCGACAGAGCAAGACTCCGTCTCAAAAAACAAAACAAAACAAAACAAAAGAATGTGTGTCTTGTGCTCCACTCTGCTCTGCTTGATCTCTGCACTTAAATAAACTCTTTTTCTTTCTTTTTTTTTTTTTTTTGAGACGGAGTCTCGCTCTGCCGCCCAGGCTGGAGTACAGTGGCCGGATCTCAGCTCACTGCAAGCTCCGCCTCCTGGGTTCACGCCATTCTCCTGCCTCAGCCTCCTGAGTAGCTGGGACTATAGGCGCCCGCCACCGCGCCCGGCTAATTTTTTTTTTTTTGTATTTTTTAGTAGAGACGGGGTTTCACTGTGGTCTCTATCTCCTGACCTTGTGATCCGCCCGCCTCGGCCTCCCAAAGTGCTGGGATTACAGGCGTGAGCCACCGCGCCCAAACTCTTTTTCAACGGGAAAAAAAATTAAGAGAAATGAATGAATGAATGAATGAATGAATGAATATAAAAACAATTTCAAAACAAACTGTATAGTGTACACAGAAGCCTAAAGCAAGACTGTTAATATTTATCTTATGGCTCAAGCCTGTAATCCCAGCACCTTGGGAGGCCGAGACGGGCGGATCACGAGGTCAGAAGATCGAGACCATCCTGGCTAGCATGGTGAAACCCCGTCTCTACTAAAATATACAAAAAATTAGCCGGGCGAGATGGCGGGCGCCTGTAGTCCCAGCTACTCGGGAGGCTGAGGCGAGAGAATGGCGTAAACCCGGGAGGCGGAGCTTGCAGTGAGCTGAGATCCGGCCACTGCACTCCAGCCTGGGCGACAGAGCGAGACTCCGTCTCAAAAAAAAAAAAAAAAAAAAAAAAAATTTATCTTATAATTAGTTATTAAAGTCTCTTCTTGATTATTTTCTTTTTCTGAATATAGGAGATCAAACTGAAACCAATAGGTATACAGACAACACTTTGCTATAAATCTATGAACTGAATGTTGGCAAATTATACCTTTCTAAATGAGGAGAATTGTGCAGAACAGAAGGTCAATGTATAGCCTATATTAGATGGCCAATAAATATTTGTATTTAGTAGAAAATGAATAAAACTCTGTTTTACAAAAAGCATGGGATATCCTACAAAATTAATGGAAGACCTTCCTTCCTTTTTTAAAATAAAACAAAGTTTTAAAAGGGAAGAAAATTCTAAGAAATTATGAAGATTGCATGTGCTTGGTTCCTAGTTTACTGCTTTTCCTCCTTACATATCTTCCTCCTCTCTAATTCTTTCTCCTTCTCCTGCTCTTAGCAAATAATCAAATGTTTCTGCCCTCATTTTGTCTATATCTTGATTGTCAAAACCAGAACATACACCTATAAGGCAAGCACAGTGGGTGGGAACACAATGTCCAATCTTGAGGAAATACCTTAATCTTTCTCAGTCTTATTTCTCTTACCTTGAAATGGTGGCATCAGCCAGGAGCTGTGGGTTAGGCTGTGGTAACAAAAAAAGTATCAGGGACTTAAGACAGCAACATACCATTCCATTACTGTGACTGCTATTTGTATAGATGCACTGTGTGTGTGTTGGGGGTGCTGAACCATGTTGTGCTCACTCTGGACCCCAAGATGATGGAGAAGACAGCCTCACAACAGTATCAGGGGCCAGGCAGTGAGCACCAGCTTTCCCCAAGTGCAACTGGAAGTAACAGATGTCACTTATTCTTCTATTATATTGACCAAAGCAGGTCATGACTACAACAAACTCAAAGGAAGGGGAAGGACAATCGTGTCTTGTACCCATAAGAAACAGAAGCACTCAAGGGACAGCCCTAATGACTACCACAAATGCTCACCCAATCACACCAGGCAGATGTCTGTGCTTCTGCCCTTAGCACCAGGGTACCAGGCAAGCGGTAGCACAGCTCAGATCCCACTTTGTCCCTGCTCACCACCTCCACTTCCCCAGACATTTTGGACATAGTGAACCTGAAACCAAATAATAGAGGTACAATAAAATACAGTCACCTCACAGCGGGGCTGGCTCACGCGTATAATCCCAGCACTTTGGGAGGCTGAGGCGGGTGGATCACTTGATGTCAGGAGTTCGAGACCAGCCTGGCCAACATAGTGAAACCCTGTCTCTACTAAAAATACAAAAATTAGCTTGTCATGGTAGCATGTACCTGTGGTCCCAGCTACTTGGGAGGCCGAAGCAGGAGAATCGCTTGAATCCAGGAGGCGGAGGTTGTAGTTGGCCAAGATTGCACCACTGCACTGCAGCCTGGGTGACAGAGTGAGACTTCATCTCTCTCTCTCTCTACATATATATATATAAACATTTTACCCATCTTTGGGCAGTCAAGCATCACCTGGGCAGAGTACCTTGGTACCTTGATGATCATTTGTGCTTTTCACCCACAAAGTTCACCAAGATGCCAAGATTATTTTGCCCTGAACCCACTTGGAACTGCCTCGGTGCTGGCACGTGGCTTCAGGTGGTCTCTCTTATTCAATTCCTTGTTTCAAGGAAGGAAAGGAGCTTCATAGCACCTGTGATTCATTTTCACCTCTACCTTATTTTACTTTTGGGCCTCCAAGCTAATGATTACAATTTTCCTTGTCTCTTATTTCCTTTATAGACATTTTAACTTTTCTGTGTGATCATTTTTAATGACATAAAGATATTTGCTTTTGTTCCTGCAACTTTTATAAAATGTTTCTCTTTTAATTATTCAAGAATATTAGTCCATAAATTAAAGTTGCTAAATAAAGATCTATGGAAAATTTTCAGGCTTGTCATAAAATGGGCCTAATTGTGTCCTCCTCCTGTATTCTTGAGCACGTGCTCTGTGGTAGACATTGGATTGAGTGCTGGAGAAATCAAGGAGGAAGATCCGAGCTTCCACCCTCAGTGGGTGTCAGGTCTGCTAGACAGGGAAGTGGAAATCAGGGGAGAGAATAGGGCACTGGAGAGCACAGAGAAGGGCACCAAACCCACAGAGAGGCTGGGGGAGGAGGACAAGCTGCCCACATTCCTGGGTCCTCTCTGCCTCATCACCTATCAGCCCACCTTCCAATTGCCAGCATCTGTACCCATTTACCTGTACAAATAGCCCACGTAAGTGCAAGATAACTAATTCCCTAGCACATTCTCCAACAAGGACTGACACCAGCTGACATGTTCAACACAATCTCCCAGAAGTTCCCAGCAGAAATGAGCTGCATAGCAGTAGCCTGACAGCTCACGCTCATAGCGTTGACCACCTTCTCATCCCTGTTTCATTTCCTCACTGTCCTAGGAGCGCACCCTGGGACTGCCTTCCAAATAAACAACTTGCAATTGAATTCTGGTTCCAAGGTCTCCCTCTGGGTAGCCCAATCTAGACAGTCATCTTTACGGAGAACGTAATTTCTGTAGAATCACAAAAGTTGAAGAGGAATCAATGAGGTGACATGGGGGAGGGGAATTCCAAAACCGAGAGTCTGGGCCAAGACACATGGGTGTGAATAAGTGTCAGGTTCCATATGAGGAGGATGACCCTGGAGTTTAAGGGGTTTCAAACACTGAGCTCCAGCTCAAAAGCTGTCAAACTGGGCCCACCATAGAGTTTGCCAAGTATCCAAAGGTGTTGAGGACTGGGGACTGCTGGGCCATCTAACCTCATGCCAAAAGCATGAAACCAGACTACATGGGTTAAAAGCCTGGTTCTTCCACTGATAAACTGTGCAACTTCGTAATACTTGCGTCTCTGTGGTTCAATTTCTTCATCCGTAAAATGGAGACAGTAATAGTAACTACTAAGTAGTTATGTGATGCTATAATACATTATTGAATGTTATGTGCATTGTAAGGTGACGTTATTACTATTAGCTAGTTTTTGTTTGTGATTATCTCAGTGATCTCTGAAAGGCAAATTACATGGGGAAGGAGACTCGATCCTTGCTCTCCAGGACCTCATGGACTGATGGGGGACAGAAATATACACACAGGTAAGAAAGACCATGAGAGGAGGATGATAAATGCCTATAGTGAACATAGAAGTGCTGTAGGAGACCAAAATCAAAAGGTTCACACCGGGTTACACGGACCAGAGAATGATTTATAGAAAAGGTTTGTGTAGACCTGAACTTGAGAAGCATGTTATATTTGAAGAGGCAAAGATCTAGGGTGGATGGGGAGCTACAGGTGCACTTTCCAGAAAGACAAATTCATATAAGCTTGGACAGGATGTGTCTGAGAACATCAAGGAAGTCTAGCTTCTCTGGAGGCCAAGCTACGTAATGGGCAAAAGCTGGAGGGCAGCCACAGAGGGCAAGTTTCCAGGGCCTCATGTGGCAGGGGATGTGGCTTTCAGAACATTTGAGAACCAGTGAAACAGAATCTAAGGGTGGAGACCAGTGGACCAGTGAGGACTTCACTATGGATGTCCAGACCGACCTATCTAGACAGGATCCAGCGACGTGGGAGATGAGAAATAAAACAAATCTCTTTTATTTATTTCAAAATAGTTCTGAGAATAGAAGGTAGTTATAATGTTACAAAGCCAATTACCACCTTCTTTTTCTGTATAAAATATAGAATCAGAGTGGCTGTATAATCACACGAGGTTGATGAAGGGCAGAACACAATGTACAATGCAGAGTAACTGCTGACACCTGGCAGAGGCAGTGATAATGCTGATGGTGATGATGATGGTATTGTGGAGATGGAGATCAGGGTGGTGGTGAAGATGCTAATGAAGATGCCATAGCAGCGGTGGTGATTGTGGTGATGGTGATAGTAATGGTGGTGATAATGACGGTGATGGTGGGGATTGTAGTGGTCATGTTGGTAATAATGGTCATAGCGTGGTAATGGTAGTGGTGATGGTGGTGATAATGTTGGAGATGGTGGTAGTGATTATCATGTGGCAAAAGTGGGGATGGTGATGATGATGGCTGTAATGGTGATGGTGGTGACGATAATGGAGAAGGTGGTGCTGAGGGTAGAGATGATGGTGGTGAGAGTGGCGGTGATTATGGTGACGATGATGGTAATGAACGTAGTGATGTGGTGATGATGGTGGTTGTGGTGGTCATGTGACACTGGTAATGGTAGTCATGATGATGATGGTGTTACTGATGAGGATTACCATGGTGATTGTGGTGGTGATGGTGATGGCAATGGTGGTGGTGATGGTAGTGATGATGGTGGTGATGGTAATGGTGATGGTTGTGGTGATAGTGGTGATGGTGATGTTAGTAGTAATAGTGATGGCAGAAGCAATGGTGTTGATAATGATGGTGATGGTGGTGATGGTGATGGTGGTTGATAGTGATGGTAATAGTGGTGATGGGGGTGTTGATAATGGGGATGATGGTGCTGATGGTACTGAGGATGGTAATGGTGATGATGGTGATGTTGGTGGAGATAGTGATGGTGACACTAATGATGGTTACAGCAGTGGTGATAATGGTGATGGTGACAGGACAGTGGTGATTGTAGTGATGATAATGGTGATGGCTTGGATGGAGGTGGTGATGATATTGTGTTTTATGGGAGAGGATGAAGCTGTTTGGAGCAGAATGTAAGCACCAGGCCTGAGCAAGTACCAGTGAGAAAGTTCTACTGTCTAGAGATTTATCAGGTTGGGACTCAGGTGAATCTTCTCCTTAGACACCTCATCGCGGATGGAAAACTGTGTCTGCCACAAATGGATCACGTGTTCCTGTTAACCATAGGAATAAATGTAGATTTTCCCTGGCATTCATGCCTCTGACCTCCAGAAAGGACCATGAACAAGAAGGAGATGGGAGATGGGAGATGGGTAGCTTTAGTAAAGGGGGAGGGGAAGAAGAGGGTGAACAGTGAGATCAGCGGAGGAGGGAAGGGTGAAAGAGAGGAAAGAAACCAGACTTGTCCACAGAGGTGTCCACATGCTTATCACCCACCCTGAGAGAGTCCCTGTCTTCTGAGAGGGTCCGTTCTGGGCCTGTCCAGCAGGGGCCGTGGGGACAGCTGCAGGAACAGGAGGCTGTGCCATCTACCTGCCATTGCTCTGATCAATAAAACCCTGAACACCCAGGTAGCCCAGAGCAGCAAGGACAGAGCCAAGCAGAGGGGCCTCTGCAGAACCCGTACAGCACTCAGGGAGGGTTTAGTTTGTAGAGCTTCTTCCTTCAAGGTAGACCCTATGTCGACCCCCAGGGCCACCTTCAGAGCCCGCTTCCCAGGCTGAAGCTGGAGTAGAAGGCGCCGGAGAGGCTGGTCATCCGTGGGTGAATGCTGCCCTCTGGTGGTCACTGCGGTGAAGTGGCTGATGCAGGCCCCACCTTACAGAGGTTCTCTGTAAACTCATGAACCGAGCAGGATTTACGGGGCAGGTGGCTGTGGGCACAGGAAATGCCCTGTAGCTTTGTGGTTTACCTGCCACCTTGGAGGATTCTCTTCATGATGTCTTCATCTTCACATGTCATATTTCAACATATGTCCTTCTCTGTCTCGTGGGGTAGGATGATTGCCGCTCTGCGAGCCTCTTCCCGGCTTGGTTCCCGTCAGAAGCCCCCGGTCTCTCAGAGATCAGCCAACTTCCCCTCCTCGCCGACTCTGACACAGCCCAGGATCCCTCTCAGACACCTTCCATGCCATGGGTTGTAGACTCTGGGTTCCTGTAGTCCATGCTTTTTTAGATTAAGAATTGCTAATGCTAATTCTGGAAACATGGTTGGCAAAGATTAAAATTGACTATCACTATTTCATAATGGAAAACCATGTGGTACTGCCCCAAATGAAGGCCATGATCAAAATTGAGAGCTGCCCTCCCCTGCACTCTCATAAAAACTGAACCTCTAGGCTGGATCCAGGGAGTGGCATTTGAGATTCACAGTCCCAAGACTCTGTGAGTCTTGAGATCCACAGATGTCCCAAGATTCTGTGAGGACAGCTCTGGATTCCTCCCCAAAGCCCCAGCCCTGACAATCTGCTCACCCTCACCTCTGCCTTGGCTGAGTAACCATCCTGTGACTTACTCAGGCTTGGGCTGAAGTTCTGTTCTTTCCTCCTCACTGTGCCCTCACCCCAGCCCTCAGCAAATCCTGCCCCGCCGCCTCTCACAGGCATCCTGAGTCTCCTGTGCTCCACCTCCCGGCTGCTGCACAGGCCCAGGTCACTGTCCTCCCTTTCCTGAGCAACTGTCCTCCTGACTGTTCTCCACCCTCCCATTCTCACTGACTAAAAGCCTGTTCCTTCCCTGTGGCCTTGCCAGCCTTCCAATAACATAAAAGGTGTCTGGTCATGTCCTGGAAAAACCTTTCAAAGGCTTCTAATTTCACTTGGAGTAAAATAGAAATTCTTCAGCACGGTGTGCAAGGTCTGGCAGGAGTTGATGTCTGCTCATCCACCAAACCCAGTCTGCTTATGTCTACTGCCTGCCGGTCCCTCACTCAATTCAGAAGCTTCCACAGGTTAGGATCATTTCAGCTAGAGGTCGGTTTATGATTTTCTTTGCATTAAACACCCCTTTTGTTGGCTTTCGGCAGTTGGCTCTTCCTCCTCCTTAAAAGTCTAGCTCACATGTTATCCCCTCAAATTGATATTTCCTGATCATTCTCTGCAGTTAG
Source organism: Trachypithecus francoisi (assembly GCF_009764315.1). Taxonomy (NCBI): domain Eukaryota; kingdom Metazoa; phylum Chordata; class Mammalia; order Primates; family Cercopithecidae; genus Trachypithecus; species Trachypithecus francoisi. Next base: position 2,625,309 of record NW_022681467.1, read on the forward strand.
AATTTTCTTGGCCACCAGTTCGTTGAAGGCAATGTTGTATCCATCTTAATCTCTGTAACATGTCTGTACTTCTCACAATCCTTGGAGTGTGGAGGACAGTCAGTGTGCATACTGGATGAACATGCCTTTATGGGTGTGTCAGAGACGTTCCCAGTGTGGATAAGATGATTCCATGTGGACGGCTTGCTGGCAGCCCCCATGAGGTGATGATGACTCTAAGACGACTTGTTAGAACTGCCATTTCAATGGCTAGAGTTTTAATTACTTTTGGATCTTTTGAAAAAATAGTAAAATCTTAGAAGAAAATATCAAAATGCACCTGGAGAAGGAGAAGAAATGACCCTGAGGAGGGTGGCAGGAAGCACAGGCAGTCCCAGAAGAAGAGTCCTGGAACCCAGCCAGCAGAGCCCCCACTAGCAACACTGTCACCCTTTCTCCAGGGCTTCTCTGTGCAGAGCAGTTTGGCAAGAACCTCTTACACGTCATCATTTTGTTCTTCACGTATTCCCAAAATATAGAGAGATTCTTTTTCTGATGAGAAGATAGTTCCTGGTGTACAACAGGCACAGCATAACCTTATTTTGACTGAATGCATGGAGGCATCCCATGTCCACTCTTAAGGAGAGGAGATCGCTGGAGAGTTCCAAGATTCCAGGCAGAGCTCAGCAGTGATGAGATCACAGTGTGGGGTCTGACACTTTTTGTTGCAGGTTCCTTGTCTGAAACTGTGGAAAACACATTTTATAAAGATTGTTGGAGCATCCATTCATTCACTCAACTAATTCCTTACTGAGTCCTGTGCTAGGGCTGAGACCACAGCATTGAGCAAGTAGACAGTGTGCCATGTGCGTGGAACAAAGGAAGCAGAGAGGTACAGGCACGGCAGCTGATAGATATCCCCTTCTTTCCTTCTTGGCCTGTGAGTCTCACGAGAAGAGAACGCCTTGGAGTAGGGTGTGTCCACTGGTAGGAAGCACAGGAGGTAAAGTGAGTGCATCTCTAATGTCATGCTACCCTAGGAAAATGCCACAGTGCTGCTGAACTGACAGTCATAGCAAATGCTGCAGTGGGAACCCAGACACCTCAGAGAACAGCAATGAGGGGTTCCGGGGGAACACCAGAGCTGCTGAATGGAGTGAGCCATCAGGGAACCCATAGTGGGCAGCTCTCAGGCTCCTGAGGGATCGATTGGTGCCTTGTTCAGGTGCATGCATGCACACAGTCTTAAACACACACACACAGTCTCATGTAATAGTGTACTAGTACAGAGAAAGCCTGCTGCATAAATATTTCCCAGTAATGAATTTCCTTAAAAACATGAAACTCTTTATGTTCATGGAAAAATCTAGAAAAACTCCTTGCATGGTGCAAAAGATCTAAAAGTGTTTGCAAACTGTTGCACACAGCACAAATGTGGCTACGAGTTAATATATGTTCCTAATTACATTTTCAAAGATTCCCTGAAAAATACATTGAAATTATTCTGTATACAAATGTCTCCATTCAGAGATACCAATGCACATTAGAATATTCATTAAAATATAAAATACTTGCAATAAGAATCTGATTAATTCACTTCCAACTTTCCTAGACGATTCTGTTCCTCAAACCCTTTGTGTTTTGCGAGGAAGGGCTAACACGTATCAGCAACCATGAGAAAGAGTGTCCTGTGAAGATAAATTGGGAAACACTGATCTAGAATAGTGTTTCACTTTCTGTGAGTTCTAGTATAGAGAAAGCAAGTAAATATATTGATGATAATGGAATTAAGGTTTATAATTGTCAAAGAAATGAGTCACAACTGTAGAAGGGAGGGGACCGGAAAGAATCTCATTGCATTGGGTTTGGTGTCAGTATTAACTCAGGGTTTTTAATATGGAAATAGGTAATAGAACAATAGCTATCTACACGTGGTATGTTTCTGCGTGTATTTCGTAGCACTGTCCAGCAGACAAGGCCAAGAACAAGGCCCCTCAATTTCTGCACTGTGGCCATTTGAGACCTAGGAATTCTTTCTCTGAAAATGTCCTGTGCGTTGCAGAATGTTGATCAGCATCCCTGTCCTCTCTCCCTAAATGCCAGTAGCACCTGCCTTACAAATTGGAACAACCAAAACCATTCCTAGACATTACCAAATGTGCCCTGGGAAGCAAAATTGCCCTAGGTTGAGAACCACCGACTGAGGCCTGACGGCATTCCAGGAGCGGTGAGTGCAGGCAGCACAGGAGCGGTGAGTGCAGGCAGCACAGGAGCGGTGAGTGCAGGCAGCACAGGAGCGGTGAGTGCAGGCAGCACGCGGGAACTGCTTTCTACAGTCACTGCGGATTCCAACCACTGGTTTTCAGCTTGGATCAGAGAAAGTAAAACATAAATCTGGAGCTTCTTGTAATATCAGAAAGTAAGGATAGGCTCAAATAATGAGGGAAATATGTCAAGAGGACACAGGAAGCAGCTTAAAGGGGCTCCCGTTAGCCTACTCTGAGGTAATTTTCACATTCTAATAAACAAGAGCAATAGATTATAACTCGTTCAGTAAAATAAGAAACGATGAGTCGGATAGATCTATGGAAAAATAGATGACTAACAGATAGATGGATAGATAGGTAAAAGAGAAAAGTTTTTCCTTGCAGTAGAATGAATGCCACTTATAAGTATTTTTTAAAATGAAGTAAGGAATACAATTTGAAAGCAACCATAATAACAATTGATTCAAACAGGAATTATTATTGTATGCTAAAGCTAGACAGCAAAAGTGAAAATTTGATAAGTAAGACATAAATATATTTCAAAGTATTGCTCCATGAAATACTTATTGATTATAAAGAAGAGAAAAGAAAACTGGACTGTGGCGAGACCTGTCAGATACTCTCTGAACCCAGAGATCAAAGTCAGTGTCTGTAAGCCGTGGGACAGCGATGTTGTGGCCTCCTGGTAGGAGGTACTGAGGGACACAAGATAGCATCTACAGTTCTCCTCTGAAAATCTGCATAGCCTGAGTCTCATCCATTGGCAAAGCCCAGCTGAGGACATTCTATGAAATAGCCAGTTATCTTCAAAAATGACAGGATCACAAAGATAAGAAAGACTGAGAAACTGTTTCAGATGAGGGGAGACAGGTGGCCTGACAACGACACGCAGTTGATGAATTGCATGGACGACAGGTTAGACCACAGCGTGGACCCATGCTAGTGCCGTGATTCTGCTCACTGCACTGAGGCTGGGCTGGAGAATGTCCTTGGCCTTACTCCTTTTGTAGTACAAAAGGAGTCATGCCTGCAACTTGCTCTGAGATGGCTCAGGAAGCACTGCAACAGTGTATATACATATAGAAAGAGGGAACAGTGTATACACATATAGAAAGAGGGAACAGTGTATACACATATAGAAAGAGGGAACAGTGTATACACGTATATAGAGAGAGAACAGTGTATACACATATAGAAAGAGGGAAAAGCGCACGAGACAGAATGTGAGGAGTGGGAGGGTCTGGGTGTGTACAGGAGCTCTTTATATCACTCTTGCTGTTTTTATTAAGTTTGAAGTCACTTCAAACCTGCAACTAAAAAGTTTATTATTACTTCTTTTCTAATAAATATAGAAAAATAAAATTGCTTCTTTTTTCCTATATTTATTAATGGTATTCTTTATACTCCAAGGAAGAACTTTTCTCCTTTATCTGTATCAATCTATCCATCTCTCTATTTGTTAATCATCTATTAATCCATAGATCTAGATGACTCATGGTTTCTTATTTTATTCAATGAGCTGTAATGTGTTGCTATCATTTATTTGAATGTTTAAATTATCTCAGAGCTGTCGAGTGAGAGCCCCTTTAAGCTGCTTCCTGTGTCCTCCTGACATATTTCCATCATCTTTTTATTTCTTACAAAAAATTTTAAAAAGACAGCAAAGTGCTGCCTCAGCACGGAGACCCCAGCCCACCCAGCATGCACAGGCCTGTGAGCTCAGCTTGTTGGAAGGTCCTGGCTCATGCTTCCCAGCCTAGCGTGGGCTTCCCAGCCAAGCCACAGCACCATGAAGCTACAGGCCCGCTGGTTACTAAGGATGCGCTTCACCAGTGTCCACACCCTGTACTGTTCCTTGCAGCAGAGAAACGGGGCGTGAGACAGCAGGGACTGGGGCACCGGAGGGAATGCGTGGGCAGAAGCTGAGGAAGAAGTGCCCTCTGCTTCCCCTAGACGTGTTGCCTCACAAGGGGCAGCCACGTTCCCCACCCCTCACTCTACCTGCACCTCCCTCTGCAGCGCAAGGGTGTCACTACTGTTTCCCAGCCCCCTTCTTCTGTTTCCTCCTGGGTTTTCACCATAAGCCCCCTCTCCCACATGCACACCCCCACCAGGATGGGCCTCTGAGTCTGGTACCACATTGCCAGCAATGGATAGAGGTGGGAATGGAGGTAGAAGGGGGTCAATTCTTCATCCAGAGTAACACAGTAATCAGTGGATCATAGACTCTCTGAAACCATGGCCTTTGACCTGCTCATTTTATAGAGAAGAGAGGTCCTGAAAAGGGAGCTATCCACACTTAGAGGACCCCTTAGAAGCCAAACACTTCCCAGAAATCCCAGGAAGGAACAGAGGAGACAGAGAAAAGTCAGCCTCGATAGCAGGAGTTCAGCCAACCACTGCCAGCATGAAATCCACCGGCTTCCTGGGTGCATATGTGCCATGTCACAGCAGTGTTTTTCCAAGATTCAGAGGGGTGTGGCAGGATGGATGGACAGCTGGCTCCCTCGCTGGAACTAAAGTATACATCCATGCCCTGTGCCACGCAGCTAGCAGTGCCTCTCTCCAGAAAACACAGAGTAGACCCCTCATTGCCATTGTGCAAGGTCATAGGTCTTGCTTGGCCCATAGGATGTTAACACATGGGACAAGCACAGAGACCTTAACCTTGCATGTATGAGCGGCTGGTCCTCCTGCTCCCCTCTGAGGCTCTGTGAGAAGAACTTGGCCCAGACAGGCACCACCCCTTCAGCATGAGCCCCAGCATGAAGACACAAGCCAAGCCAGCACCAGACCCGCTGACCCCCCAGTCCATGTGCAGGCAGCAGAGCGTGACAGGAATAGCTTGTTGCTGTCAGTCCCTGAGATGCTAAGGTTTTTCCTAGGGAACAGCAGCTGACTAATGCATGAGTTATCACATTTTCCATGGTGCATCTTCTCCACTCTTGTTCCAAGTGAACCCTTGGCTGCCCCCATAACAATCTGTGTTCCATAACAAGTACTTAAGATGGTTGTTACAAAGACTAGAAACAAGAGCTTTAAATATTTTCTTCTGGTCATTCGTGTGGCTCACGCCTGTAATCCCAGTACTTTGGGCGGCAGAGGTGGAAGGATGGCTTGAGCCCAGGAGTTTGAGATCAGCCTGAGCAACATAGCCAGACATTGTTTCTACTAAAAATTTTAAAAATAGTGCAGCATGGTAGTGAATGCCTCTAGTTCCAGCTACTAGAAAGGCTGAGACGGAAGGATCACTTAAGTCTGGGAGGTCAAGGCTGTAATGAGCCGTGATTATGCCACTGCACTCCAGCCCAGGAGGCAGAGCGAGCCCCTGTCTCCAAATAAACAGTTTCCTTTTGGCAAATCCTAACAGCTGCCCATCCCTCTGAAGTTAAATGCTTCAGAGGACAGCATTTAACTCTCTCCAGACAGATGAATACCTGTGCTTTTTTCTTCCATCTGCTATCCACAGCCCTCCGCTTCCTCTGCTCTGCTCATCAAACACTGTTTTATGAATGATGTACTGCCCAATTCTAGCCTCTAAACTAAAAGCCAATAAAGGCACTTTAAACGGGATGTGTTGTAATCTTTTCTTCTGACACCTTGTAGCTATGGATATGACTTGGGGACTTTGTTCAAGGTCTCCAGGACACACAGGGAGCTGTTGTCCTCACATATCCCAAGAGACTTCTGGTGTCGCTTTAAGTGGAGTATTTTATCCTATTCAGAGGACCTGAGCATGTAGGAGACTACAAATGGGGAAAAGAAGGTGAGTTCAAAATTAAAACCAAGAAAAAAAGTTGTTTACCGTGATTGCAAGAACAAGAATTCCCCAGCAGGGCTATTGCAGAGGAGTGTTTAAAGTTCGCATTTAAAATCATGTAATGTGTAAGCCAGATCAGAGATAACAGAAATTAAAATGAAACTGCAAACCAGAAACACGCCCTTCTGGGGTCTACTTCCTTCCCTCTCTGGGCCTCCAGTGTCTAATGTCATTGGAGGGTCCCTCCACAACTGCAACTGCCTGGGATGAACAGAGATCGGCAGGAGACTCGCTTCCCACGGTCCCAATGCCCAGGAGACCAGAGAAAAATAGCCAGAGCAGTGTGGGCTATGTGAGGTGTGCAAACCCTGTGAGGCCTGGAGAGAAGTGAGTGTGGGACTTCAGTCATGTCCTTCCTACCCACGGCTGGCGGTCATTGTTTAAAGGCATTCTATTCCTGATGACCTGTCTCACCCATTAGCTCCCCAGTCCTGCAAATACGTGTAGCCAATCTACAGCATATGTTATCTTAATGTAAATTATTGGTAAACAATTTAGAAATGGCCTTTTTGTTCTTTAAAAACTCACTTGCAACTGCTGCTAATGGAGCATATCTTCAGGCCAACCTGAACCTATGCCACCAAGTTTCAGTTTCCACATTTGGCCCATATAACCGTTCTACTGCTGTTAATCTTGCCTGAGTTCTTTCTTTTCTTTTCTTTTACATCCCCACCTTTGGCTTGCCAGGGGTACTGGGATCCTAACTCACCATGGGGCTGAGCCGCAGCTGGAGTCGAATTCTATCACATGGAATGATCAAGTTCCGGGTTCATAGTAGGTCTCAGGGCAGCCAATTCTAAGAAGTCCTGAATTCTAGAGGCCCTGTGAAGCCTCTTTCCATCCAGCTCACAATGGAGACAAATCTCAGAGCTTCCATAGTTTTCCTAAGCCCTTATCTTGTTCCGTTTCTTCACTCCCACAATCCAAGCTCCTCCGAGGACTTGCTTTGTCCAAGCCTAAGATTCAGACGTTTATTCAAGGACAAGCAGGAAGCCAGAGGCCAGAGAATGGAGGAGGGCAGGCCTGGTGGAAAAGGTCATGTCAAAGTGGCCTCTCTCCCAGCTGGGGGCACAGCCCACTCTGAGAAGGCCCAGCCCAGCTGGCCTTTTATGAGGGCATGTATGTCTCTGCGTGTGTATGAGTGTGTCTGTGTGTCTGTGTATGTGTGTTCATGTGTATATGTGCATGTGTGTATGTATGTCTGTATGTGTGTATGCCTGCATGCATGTGCCTGTATGTGGGTGTCTGTGTGTATATGTGTGTGTATGTGTATACATATGTGTATGTGTGTATGTATCTGTGTATGAGTGTGTGTATGTGTGTGTGTGTCTGTGTGTATATGAGTGAGAATTTGTGTATGTATGTGTATATGTGTGTACATGTGTATATATATGTGTGTGTGTATGAGTGTATGTGTGCATGTGTGTAAGTATGTGTATACATTATATGTGTATGTCTGTGTGTGAGTGTATGTGTCTGTATAGGTGTGTCTGTGTGTACGCGTGTCCATGAGTGTATGAGTGTATGTGTGTATATGTGTGTGTCTGTGTGTGTACGTATTTGTGTGTATGTCTGTACGTGTATGTCTATGTGTGTGTGATGGTTAATATTGAGTGTCAACTTGATTGGATTGAAGGATGCAAAGTACTGATCCTGGGTGTGTCTGTGAGGGTGTGGCTAAAGGAGATTCACATTTGAGTGGGTGGACTGGGAAAGGCAGACCCACCTTCAGTCTGGGTGGGCACCATCTAATCAGCTACCAGCGTGGCCAGAATAAAAGCAGGCAGAAGAACGTGGAAAGACTAGACTGGCTTAGCCTCCCGGCCTACATCTTTCTCCCATGCTGGATGCTTCCTGCCCTCAAACATTGGACCCAAAGTTCTTCAGCTTTGGGAACCTTGGACTTTCAGCCACAGACTAAAGTCTGCACTGTCCACTTCCCTCCTTTTGAGGTTTTGGGACTCAGACTGACTTCCTGGCTCCTCAGCTTGCAGACAGCCTATTGTGGGACCTCACCTTGTGATCGTGTGAGTCCATACACCTTAATCAACTCCCCTTTATATACACATCTAGCCTGTTAGTTCTGTCCCTCTAGAGAACCCTAATACAGTGCATATGTATGTGGTTTGTGTACATATGCATGTATATATTTGCGTATGTGTGTGTGTTTGTGTGTGTGTGTGTGTGTGTGGCAGACCAGGTCTCATTAATGGCTGAGCAGGCAGGCCTCTGTAACACCTGTTTCAGCACTGACTGAGTGGTTAAGTTAAACATTAAAAGCTGAGAGAGCCAGTGCCCTTAGACAAAGGCTGGAATGTAACAAAAGCCACCAAGAGTTTTGCCCAGGCCTTTCCTGGGCCTTGAAGCATGACAAGATAACGAAGAAATTTTTTTTTTTTTTTTTTTTTTTGAGACGGAGTCTTGCTCTGTCGCCCAGGCTGGAGTGCAGTGGCCGGATCTCAGCTCACTGCAAGCTCCGCCTCCCGGGTTCACGCTATTCTCCTGCCTCAGCCTCCTGAGTAGCTGGGACTACAGGCGCCCGCCACCTCGCCCGTCTAGTTTTTTTGTATTTTTTAGTAGAGACAGGGTTTCACCGTGTTAGCCAGGATGGTCTCGATCTCCTGACCTCGTGATCCGCCCGTCTCGGCCTCCCAAAGTGCTGGGATTACAAGCTTGAGCCACCGCGCCTGGCCATAACGAAGAAATTCTTAACGGGACCTGTTGAGGACTAAACAAGTTTTTACTGGGGTCTGAAGAAACTCCCTAGACCTCCACCAACAAGTTTACTGGGGTCTGAAGGAACTCCCCAGACCTCCACGATTTAGCGGGAGACTAGATGAGGGCAGTCACCCCAGCACCTGGACCCATCTAGATTAAGTAAATTTGCTGAGACTCCAGAGGAAGGTCTTCAGGACTCAGACCTCAGTTATAGATTAGAAGAAGTTAATCACTTATGTCTTTAGATGAATGCACACTTACACATAGACATAAAGCTTAAAAGTTATATAAGCTCTAGAAAACTTTGTAATCTTGAGTTGGTTTGGCGATATTTTCCTCGCCTTCTCCCTGTACCCAGTTACAGAAATAAACTCTCTACTTTCTGAGTTCATCTGCATCTCGTTATTGGGCTCAGAGAATAAGCAGCTCCACTCTTGGCTTGATCCAGGAACATGTGTGCGTGTGTCTGTGTGTATGTGTCTGTGTATATGCGTCTGTGTGTGTAAGTGTCTGTGTGTATGTCTGCGTACGTATGTCTGTCTGTCTGTGTGTATGTGTGTGTGTGTGTGGCCTTAACTCCATGCCCAATTACCATTTCCTAAACTACTAATTATAGCAGGGCTGTGGGAAGTTACAGAAATTCCTTCAATTACCTCATCAAGCAATAGAGCCATTTTGTGTTGTATTCTGGCATTAAAGGTGTTAGCCTCTTAATTTTTATTTTTACACAAGTAAGTTCCAGGTAAAATTTTTATTTTCACACAAGTTCCAGTAAGTGGTGATTAACTGTTCACCTTCATGACAAGATCATTTGGCCCACGCTGCGTGTACTATTAATGCAATCCTTGCACCAAAGTGATGAGTTGGAAATGGAAAACGTTCAGTGAGTGCCAGGGTACTCTCCTCTCCCCTTTTATTTGTCAGCTCTAAAATCCTTGGCATTTCTGTGGCATCGATTTGTCAATGTCAGTGAGCAGTTAAGTTTCCTTAGAAGATACGTGATCACACATCAGAGAATGTTGTGATGATTTCATTGGTTGGTAAGCCTGATACTATCTGCAAAGGAAATCCTCATGAATTATCAGGATGCCCAGCAGCTAACTTGGGGGTATTCGTGATCTTTTGTTAATGAAAGCACACTATGGCTAACATTTGAAGACACAGATTCTCCTTGCACAGCTACTCTCTTGGACTTAGTATATCTGGGTCTCAAGCAGACAGAGTCACACCTTGCTGGACATATGACAACCAGCAAAGTAATACTTCATTGGAAAAGATACTTATTAGATTATGTAATACATACGTAAATAATGCTCTAGGAATCACACACCAAATGACATGAAGTTGTGTTCTAAATATACTTATGATGGGCAGTAGTGTTATTTTATTATGCTAAAAATTATTGAGAATCCCCGAAGATCCCTAATCAGCAGTTAGGAATAGAAAAAGAAAGGAAACTAACCAGTGCTGTCTTTTATACCTGTAATGGGATTTTTTTAAAGGTGAGAAGCATAGTACATCTCAGGGTGCTTGACTACAAGTAACTAAAACCAAGCCTAATTGACTTAGAAAAAAGATTCATTTGAAAAGAAATGAGGTGGTTCACAAACCTATGGGAACCTAGATAACAAGGCTTGGCAAGTGAGCACAGACGGAGTGGGCATGCCACTGTAGCAGGACCGAGGTCACACCTCACACCTCCCTGGTGAGCAAGCTGCAGCCCTCCCACCTAGCACCATGGGTGAGGGACAGCCGTCAGGCCCTCCGACACCACGGCCTCGCACATGGCCATGGCATTTCCCCTCTCCTAGCCCACTGTCCCGTCTCTTTATATAATCAATTCCCAATTTAAAATCTAGAATTGGAATATCTGATTGCTTGACCCGAAGATAGGTGTCACGCCCTACCTTCTGGGACCAGGAAGACAAGGTGTCTGGCTTCTTCAGCTTCCATACAAGGGAAGCTCTGACTTTTTCCACAACACGCAAAAGGGGAGATCTCAAAGAAGAAGCCCGTTTAAACATGACTTGGCTCCCAAAATTAAACCTTAGAGCTGCAAATGTCCAGTTCAGAAAATTAAAGTAAAATATTATATTTGACTAAGGATCTAAAATATTAAAGATTCCTTCACAAGCATAAGTTTGTAGAACGGTCACTGGGCTACCCTGAAAGGGTTGGTTTTTTCTCAATGTGTTTCCAAGAGATAACTAGGACGGCTACGTTTAAAATAACCGAAGCCTTCAGAGTCATTAGTAATTCTAAGGCTTTACTTTCGTGCTATCATACGAAACATAGGAACACACTGTGTGTTGTGGAGTAGCCGAATAGATTACTCACTTCTGCTTGTTAAGGATTGCAGCTAACATGTAACTGGACATTTCCCCCACTAGAACTCAACTGTAGCCATGTATTCCCATTTACTCTACCTGTTAATGCTAGGGTAGTCAAGCAAGAAAACTAGTAAATCTCCCAACGAGAAGCACTCCAGACCTCAAGGGCGGAGGGGAAGAGCTGACTCAGCACCAGCAGTGCGGCTGCTCAGCTTGGTGCCTGCCCTCCACAGCCCTGGCCCTCAGAGTAGTCCCCAGACCGGCAACATCAGCATCCCTGGGAGCATCAGAAATGCAGAGCTCAGGCCCGCTCCAGAGCTACCGAATCAGAACCTGCATTTTACACATCCCTCAGCTCAGAGCATGTTTCTCCCTGGGTTCCATGGCCCTGTGCTGCTGCCAGCCCAGGGTTAGGGTATGTTGGTGTCACCTTGTGATGATGAAGCCTAGTTTCCTCCAGAGAGATTGTGAGGACACGGGACTCCACATAGGGTTTTTCCTTGAGTTACATAATTTTCCCTCCCCTTCTCTGGGATTTATCTCCAAAGAAGCCCTCCAGAGGCAAGTGGCCAAAGGGAGGGGAAGTGCCCGCCCTTGCTGGGCGAGCTCCGAACTCGGAGTTGTAGGACCCCTCTCCTGCTGGTGCCCCCCTCCTCTAAGACTGCACAGCCGCTGGTGAGCACAGGGTGAGGCCTGCCCACCCTCAGCCGGTCCTTCGCGTGTGCTCCAGGCTTGGCAGCGGGAAGTGAAAGAGGGAAGGAAAATAACTGGACTTCCTCCCGTGGGGAGGGAGAGGTCTGGCCCTTTTCCAGTCACTCAGAGAGGAAGTGAAAAGAAGGCGACACAGGCCCTCTGGATGCAGCCCAGGAAGTGAGGGGGCTGAGGGAACCCCCCGATCCTCAGGGGGAGCCCTGCCTGATGAGCTGGCAACCCTGCACCCCCAGCAGCCAAGTCCAGATAACCTATGTAGGAGTGCGGGGGTGGGTGTCAGGGCTGGGCCGCAAATGGGCGTGCATGGAGTTTGAAGCAGAGGAGAAACAAAAGCCTATGTCCATGCCGTTTTACAAAAGGGTTGTGTATTTAGCCAATTCCAGGCTGAGTCCTGGACCAAGCCCCATGTTCCGGTTTCTGCAGCACAGCAAGGCCTTGTCTAACATATTCCAGATGCTGCTCTCCATCCAAGGGAAGTGGCAATGGTGCCATTCTGAGATTTCTGCCCTGAGTCTTAAGTACAAGAGTGTCGGCTGACGATAAACTCCTTTATTCTACCCTCTTCTGTTCTCATAAGGAGAAACTTAAATTCTGGAAGGGATGAAGCTTGCATTTATCCAGGCCTGTTAATGAAGAATGTTGGACTAAACATTGAGAATTCAGACTGCGTAAGAAATTTGCTTCAGAATCCCCAAAGGATTCTACAAGGAGCCAGAAAGAACATTTTCTAACATCAGTTACTTGTTTTGTTTTAATAAACTCCTTCGGGATAAGATTTTTATTCCCACCACTGATCATATCATTAAAAAGTATATTCTCTGCACTCACTTTTTCTTCTCCTTCAAGTATCACCACCAAAACCTTGAGCATGTTTTGTCATTGATTTAGCTCTTCTGATCTTAGGACTTGAGTTTCATGTCACGGAGAAGCAAGTGTAAGCTAAATGTTACATAAACGATTGCCAGAATATCTGGGTGCTTGCCAGTAAAGATAGGCCAGGTTATTTTCCTGTTATTTGCACTGCAGTTGGCAAAGCAAACACGAGGGGCTCCCTCATTGCTCAGGCTCTGGCTTGATGCATGTGGGGTTCCTGGTTTTGCAAGGGTCCCTCCCTTCCCGGTTTCCCTATCTGCCTCCTCCTTGGTCTTCTAGACCCCTTGTCTCTGCACTTGGCACACTTCCCACTTCTCCAGAAAAGGAGCAGACTTGGCTTGCATCCCCTTTCTGCCTAACTGTGAAGGATGTACTTGTCTTCAGCTTTCTGTTTTAATGTTTATAAGACAGTGGAAATGTCTTCCGGGGTTGTTTGAAGGTTAAATGAGGAAGCACATATAAGAGGTCCGGGTGCAGGTAAATAGCAAGTTAGCTTTAAAACCTTTGTTTTTCTGCCCCACCCTCCATTCCTGCCTCCACCTCTTTATTCCCAGCCTTGCCCTATCCAAGTCATCCCCACTCCCTTGCCCTCCATCAGGGACCTCTTTTCACTAGTTCTTACAGTCTCGGGGTGATGTGGAATTAAATTTCCTGAACACTATGGTGGCTATGTTAGAAAGAAACCTACACAGTAATAGGATGACCTTTCTGCCACAGCTCTCCTGGCCCCGTATCTCCACACAGCCCTTGGACTCCAGCTGAGACCATGATTGGATGCCTGTTTGGAATTTGCTGCAGTGCTGGTCTCGATTACCCGCCTGCCCTGGGGCTTAGAGAAGCCTCACCTTCTGAAATGCGCATGTGATACAAGCCTGAACTTGTGAGTCATGCCTTCTGGGATTTTCACAGGATTTGCAGCTAAGACTCAGCACATGGTGTTTTTCTTGTGAAAATGAAAACATTTGGTAAGATGTGGGTGTGTGTATTCTTAATACCTGAGTATGATTGTTCTGTTTTAGAGACTTGGGTCCAGGCAGTGGCTAATAGCCCCAGCTTACCCCCTGCTCCAAGGAGCACCTCAATTTACCTGCTACCTGTGCTTCTTGCTTTTCAACTCAAGCAGGGCTTGGTGGGATCCCAAAGGAAACCTCCAGGTCTGCCCTGAGAGGGAATTAAAATAAATGCACAGCAGAATTTCCCCCCATCCTTGACTGCTAAATCTTTGATGTAACTTTTAGACTGAGGAAAGATTAGTCCCCTGGCTCATGAAGCTTGCGGTTTGACCTTTTAACCCATGGCCCTTGACACTTCCTGTCTGACTCTAGAATCACCTGTGCAGGGTGAAAGCGATGAATGCCTGGGCCTCTCCCTAAGGAGTTAAAGCAGAAACCCTGGGGGAGGTGACTAGAATAGCTCCCAACAGGAGTCCACTCTGTGACTGGGGTGAGGTCCTCTAGGGCATGGTCAGCCTTGGGCAGTCTCTGTGTGGCCTCCCCTGATCTGACACTGGAGTGGAGGAAAGAGAGGGTCCCAGGGCCACAGAGTGGAGGAAGGGTGGCCACCACTGCAGAATAAGAGATCACAGATGGCAGAGAATGGGTGAGAGCCAGAGGGAAAGTAGGGGGAGTGAGGGAGGAGAGGCCCACAGTGCCTAAGAAGATCAAATCCTGAGGTCAGGAGTTCGAGACCAGCCTGGCCAACATGGTGAAACCCTGTCTCTAAAATACAAAAATTAGTCAGGCGTGGTGGCAAGCGCCTGTTGTCCCAGCAACTTAGGAGGCTGAGGTAGGAGAATCGCTTGAACCTGGAAGGTTGCAGTGAGTTGAGATCACCCAATGGCACTTCAGTCTGGGCAGCAGAGTGAGACTCCATCTCAAAATTAAGAAAAGATCAAGTCATTCCTCATCATGCTGCTGGAGGAGCCACAGTCCTTGGAGTTTAGCTCAACATCACGGTCACTGGGCCTGGGCCTGGGTCATGTATGGGGGACTTGGAATGTCCCAGAGTCAGCTACTGGCTCACCCCTTCAGGAGCTCCTTCCTGACTCCCCTCCAGGGCTGAGATGCCCAGGCACAAGCTGCCACCAGCACTCTGAAGGACACAGATCTCAGGCTTCTGACTCTGAACTGTTGCCTGGACCCACTTTCAGCCACCAGTCGGCATAGGTAAAGCCTGTAGATTTTGACAGCTAAAACGGAAGGCTGCCATTTTCCATAAGGCCTTCAGGTCTTAAAAAGGGGTGTCCTAACGAAACATGCCCAGAGTACCTTATATCTTGCTCGGGAAAAAGGAAGTGCACAAAATATTTTGTTGACAGGGATACACCACCACCTCCATTGAAGCCTAGTGTTTTGGGACTCCATGTTAATCAGGAAGGCAGAGCCTTCCCTAACAGCCTGCTGCAGGCTGAATCAAAGAACAGCATTTAAAAGCCTGGAAGCAACCACAGAACAATAAAATACTTGGATATAGTCATCAATAGACACTAAAACCACTGGGGGAAGTGATTGGTGCACAAGGTATTTTATAATGTCTCCAAGCATCTCCCCATAGGTTACTTATTAATGGTAAGTATGGAGAAACTTATGGAGAAACCTGCAGACACTGCCTTAAATAATGATCGACATCATGTCACCAGTAACAGGACAAACCCACATCCTGGGCCTCCTGATGTGATGCACTGAGAAGGACACAGCCTCACCCAGGTGAAGCTTCTGTCAAAAGTGTTGGCCTTGAGTCTAATCATCAAGAAACAAAAAGACTCAAATTTATAAGGTTATAAATTATGTAAAATATTATTATAAAAACAACTGCTCTGTATTCCTCAAAAATTGTCAATGTCATGGAAAACAAATAAAGGACAGCAGTTGTTCCCATGCACGTTGATTAAAGCAACATGATACAAAATGCAAAGTGAGATCCTGGATTTGATCCAGGAGCAGATGGGAAAATACTGGAATGGGTATCTTGGGGATAACTGGAGAAATTTTTAAAAGAACTACTATTAGATAATTGTGTATTGGTGTTAAATCTCCTAAATCTGATAATTATGTGACAACAACTACCAAAAACCTTTTCTTCAGAATAACTTCTTTCTTTTCTTTTCTTTTCTTTTTTTTTTTTGAGACGGAGTTTCGCTCTTTGTTGCCCAGGCTGAAGTGCAATGACTCGATCTCGGCTCACTGCAAACTCTGCCTCCGGGGTTCAAGCAATTTTCCTGTCTCAGCCTCCTGAGTAGCTGGGATTACAGGTGCCTGCCACCACACCTGGCTAATTTTTTGTATTTTTAGTAGAGATGGGGTTTCACCTTGTTGGCCAGGCTGATCTTGAACTCCTGACCTCAGGTGATCCATCCACCTCGGCCTCCCAAAGTACTGGGATTACAGGCGTGAGCCACCGCACCCAGCGAGAACTTCTTTCTTAGGCAGAAGTATTTAGGGGTAAAAGACCATAATATCTACAACTTACTCTCTAATATATATATGTGTTTGTGTATATATATAATTATGTATCTATTTATAATATATGTATGTATATATAAAATAAGAGAGATAAGCAAATGCTAAAGTTGGCATATGGATGTGTATCACTCAGGGTTCAACCTCTCTCTTACTAGGACTGTAAGTTGTTATATGGTATTAATCCATATATAAGTTAAATTAATACCATATACCAACTTACAGACCTAGTAAGAGAGATATATTAAGAGATACGCTGGCCGGGCGCGGTGGCTCAAGCCTGTAATCCCAGCACTTTGGGAGGCTGAGACGGGTGGATCACGAGGTCAGGGGATCGAGACCATCCTTGTCTACACGGTGAAACCCTGTCTCTACTAAAAAAAAATTACAAAAAACTAGCCAGGCGACGAGGCGGGCGCCTGTAGTCCAAGCTACTCGGGAGGCTGAGGCAGGAGAATGGCGTAAACCCGGGAGGCGGAGCTTGCAGTGAGCCGAGATCGCGCCACTGCACTCCAGCCCGGGAGACAGAGCTAGACTCCGTCTCAAAAAAAAAAAAAAAAAAAAGAGATATGCTGGCATATTTCACTTAATTATCCTCTGCTGACATTACATTTTTTACAATTGGAAGTCTGTGGCAACCCAGAGAGGAGCAAGTCTATTAGCACCATTTTTCCAAGACCATGTACTCACTTTATGTGTCTGTGTTACACTTTTGTAATTCTCACAATATTTCAAACTTTTTTATCATGATTATATCGGCTGTGATGATCTGTGATCAATGATATTTGATGTTACTATTGTAATTGTTTTGGGGTGCCATGAGCAGCACCCATATAAGATGGCAAACTTAATCTATGTGCTGTATGTGTGCTAACTGCTCCACTAACCAACCATTCTCCCATCTCTCCCCCTCTCCTTGGGCCTCTGTATTCCCTGAGACACAACAGTATTAAAATTGGGACAATCAGGCCGGGCACACTGGCTCATGCCTGTAATCCCAGCGCTTTGGGAGGCCAAAGCGGGCGGATCACTTGAGGTCAGGAGTTTGATATCAGCCTGGTTAACATGGTGAAAACCCATCTCTATTAAAAATACAAAAATTAGCCTGGTGTGGAGGCACACACCTGTAATTCCAGCTACTTGGGAGGCTGAAGCAGGAGAATTGCTTGTGCCTGGGAGGCGAAGGTTGCAGTGAGTGGAGATCGAGCCATTGTACTCCAGCCTGGGTGACAGAGCGAGACTCCATCTCTGGAAAAAAAAAAAAAAGGAAGGAAGGAAGGAGAAAGAAAGAAAGAAAGACAGACAGACAGACAGACAGACAGACAGAAAGAAAGAAAGAAAGAAAGAAAGAAAGAAAGGAGGGAGGGAGGGAGGGAGGAAAGGAAGGAAGGAAGGAAGGAAGAGAAAGAGAAAGCAAGAAAGCAAGAAAGGAAGAAAGAAAGAAAAGAAAGAAAAGAAAGGAAAGAAAGGAAAGAAAGAAAGAAAAGAAAGAAAGAAAGAAAGAAAGAAAGAAAGAAAGAAAGAAAGAAAGAAAGAAAGAAAGCAAGCAAGCAAGCAAGCTGGCCAGTTAATAACCCTACATTGGTCTCTAAGTGTTTAAGTGAAAGGAAGAGTTGCACCAGCTCTTCCACCATCACTCACTTTAAATGAAAATCTAGAACTGATTTAAGCTTTGCAAGGAAGACGTGTTGAAAGCCAAGACAGGCAAAAAGCTATATCTCTTGTGCCAAAGAGCCTAGTTATGAATAAAAAGGAAAAATTATTGAAAGCAGTTAAAGGTGTTACTCCAGTAGATCTGCAAATAGCAAGAAAGTGAAATAGGCCTGGTGCAAGGGCTCAAATCCCAGCACTTTGGGAGACTGAGGCAGGAGGATCACTTAAGCCCAGGAGTTCAAGACCAGGCAGGATGACAAAGTGAAACTTTGTCTCTACAAAAAATAAAAACACTTAGCCAGGTGCAGTGATGTGTATCTGTAGTCCCAACAATCCATGAAGCTAAAGCAGTAGGATTGAGCTCAGGAGTTCAAAGTTGCAATGAACTATGATTGCATCACTGCACTCCAGCCTGGGTGACAAAACAAGACCCTGTCTCAAAAAAAAGTGAAATAACCTTATTGCTGATATGGAGAAAGTTTGAATGGTCTGAATAGATGATCAAACCAACCACAGCATTCCCTTTGGCCAAAGCCTAATTTAGAACAAGAACCGAACTCTCTTCTATTAAGACTGGAAGAGGTTAGAAAGTTGTGGAAGTTTGAAGCTAGCAGAGATTGGCTTATGATATTTGAGAAAGGAAGCCATCTCTGGCCAGGCGTGGGGGCTCACGCCTGTAATTCCAGCACTTCGGGAGGCCGAGGCAGGCGGATCATTAGGTCAGGAGATCGAGGCCATCCTGCCTAACATGGTGAAACCCCGTGTCTACTAAAAAATACACACACACACACACAAAAAACTAGCCGGGCGTGGTGGCGGGCACCTGTAGTCCCAGCTACTTGGGAGACTGAGGCAGGAGAATAGCGTGAACTTGGGAGGTGGAGCTTGCAGTGAGCCGAGATTGTGCCACTGCACTCCAGCCTGGGTGACAGAGCGAGACTCCGTCTCAAGAAAAAGAAAGGAAGCCAACTCCATAATGTAAAAGTGTAGGATGAAGCAGCAAGTGCTGATGTAGAAGCTGCAGCAAGCTATCCAGAAGATCTAGCTAAAATCATTGATGAAGTTGACTACACTCAACAACAGATTTTCAATGTCGAAGCAACAGCCTTCTATTGAAAGAAGTTACCACCTTCTTTCATAGCTAGAGAGGAAAAGTCAATGCCTGTTTTCAAAGCTTCAAAGGACAGGCTGACTCTTTTGTTAGGAGTTAATGCAGCTGGTGACTTTAAGTTGAAGCCAACGCTCATTTACCATTTCAGAAATCCTACAACCCTTTCTAATTATGATGAATCTATGCTCTACAGATAAAACAAATATAGCATTTCTGTTCACAGCATAGTTTACTGAGTATGTTAAGCCCAATTTTGAGACCTACTGCCCAGAAAAAAAAAAGTCCTTTAAAAAAAAATCGCTGCTCATTGACAATGCACCTGGTTACCCAAGAGCTCTGATGGAGATATACAAGGAGATTAATTTTGTTTTCATGCTGCTAACACAACATCCAGTCTGCAGCCCACAGATCCTGGAGTAATTTTGATTTTCATGTTTTATCATTTAAGAGATCCATTTAATATGGCTACAGCGGGTACAGATAGCGATTCCTCTGATGGATCAAGGAAAAGTACATTGAAAACCTTCCAGAAAGGATTCTCCATTCTAGATGCTATTAAGAACATTTGTGATTTATGGGAGGAGGTCAAAATATCAACATTTGCAGAAGTTTGGAAAAAGTTGATTACAACACTCAGAAGTGACTTTGGGGAACTCAAGACTTCAGCAGAGGAAATAATTGCAGATGTGATAGAAAGAGAAAGAGAACAATAATTAGAAGTGAACAATTAATAATTGCAAAGATATGGAACCAACCTAAGTACCCATTGACCAACGAGTGGATAAAGAAAATGTGATATATATACACCACAGAATACTACTCAGCCATAAAAAAGAATGAAATCATGTCTTTTGCAGCAACTTTGATGGAGCTGGAGGCCATTATTCTAAGTGAAGTAAGTTAGGAAAAGAAAACCAAATACTGCATGTTCTAACTCATAAATGGAAGCTAAGCTATGGGTATGCAAAAGCATAAGGAGTGATATGATGGACTTTGGAGACTCAGAAATGGGAGGCTGGGATAGGGGGTGAAGGATAAAAAACTACATATTGAGTACAACATACACTACTCAGGTGATGGGTGCACTAAAATCTCAGAATTCACGACTATATAATTCATCCACGAATTGTTTATTACCATTTTACTATATAAGTCATTCATCCATCCATTCAACCAAAAACCTATTGTATTCCAAAAGCTATCGAAATAATAATAAAAATAAATAAAAATTTATTAAAAAGTAGAGCCCAAAGATGGGACTGGATTGCTGCAATCTTATAAAACTTGAACAGATGAGGAACTTTTTCTCATGGATGCGCAAAGAGAGCCGTTTTTTGAGATGGAATCGACTCCTGATGAAGATGCTGTGAACACTGTTAAAATGACAACAAAGGACTTAAAATATTATGTAAACTTAGATAATATAGCAGTGACGAGGTTTGAGAGGACTGACTTCAATTTTGAAAGAAGCTTTATTGTGGGTAAAATACTATCAAACAGCATCTCAGGCTACAGAGAAATCTTTTTTTTCTTTTTCTTTTTTTTTTTTTTTTTGAGATGGAGTCTCTTCCTGTCACCCAGGCAGGAGTGCAGTGGTGGCACGATCTCAGCTCACTGCAACCTCTGCCTCCCAGGTTCAAGTGATTCTCCTGCCTCTGCCTCCCAAGTAGCTGGGACTATAGGCCTGTGCCATTACACCTGGCTAATTTTTTTTTTTTTTTTGTATTTTTAGTAGAGACAGACATTTTGCCATATGCCATGTTGACCAGGCCTTGAACTCCTGACCTCAGGTGATCCGCACCTCCTCAGCCTCCCAAAGTGCTGGGATTACAAGCATGACCCACTGCGCCAGGCCTACAGAGAAATTTTTGGTGAAAGGGAGAGTCCCTCAATGTGCCAGCCTTCATTGTTGTCTTATCCCACCCCAACCTTCACAACCACCACTCTGATGAATTAGCAGCCACTGGACTGAAGGAAGGCTGTCCACCAGCAGAAAGATTATAACTCACTGAAGGCTCAGACGATTGTTAGCATTATTTAGCAATAAAGTATTTTTAAACAAAGGTATATATATTATATTTACACATAATATTATTTCAAACTTAATAGACTACAGTATAGTGTAAACATAACTTTTACAAGTACTTGAAATGAAAAAGTATGTGTGACTCACTTTATTGCAAAATTCACCTTATTGTGGTGGTCTGAAACAGAACCTGCAATATCTCCAAGGCGTGCTTCGTGGTAAGCCATCGGCTTATGCAGTGGTGGTAGCTGGCAGGAACAAAAAAGGCAGGTCGTTGGGAAGGGCAGCTGGGGCTCTCAGGCACAAGCTGACACTGCTGTCCACAGTCACAATTTCTTCCTCCTTAGGGAAACTCAGTTCTGGTTTTAGGGCCTTTGGACTGATTGCATCAAGTCCACCCAGGTCATCTAGGATAATCTCCCTTCCTTAAACTCTACTGAGTGTTAACTTTAATCACTTCTGCAAAGGACTTTCACAACACTTATATTAGTGTTTGACTGAAAACCTGGGGACTATAGACTACCCAAGAAGACAAATAAAACTGACTATCTCTTTTTGCAGCTTTTCTGTAAGTTGGAAATCTTTCAAAACACAGCCTTGGGGCCAGGCACGGTGGCTAATGCCTATAATCCCAGCACTTTGAGAGGCTGAAACAGGTGAATTGTTTAAGCCCAGGAGTTTGAGACCAGCTTGGGCAACATGGCAAAACCTCATCTCTACAAAAAAAATACAAAATCAGCTGGATATGGTGGTGTGCACCTGTAGTCCCAGCTACTCAGGAGGCTGAGGTGGGAGGATCACTTGAGCTCTGGAGGTAGAGATTGCAGTGAGCCAAGATGGTGCCACTGCACTCCGGCCTGGGTGACAGAGTGAGATCCTATCTCAAAAAGTAAAGGCAAAAAATGCAGTCTCACTCTGCTACTACATTCCTTTCTCAAGTGCCAGTAAGCGAAGGACATTGCAGTAGAGGAGTCTGAGGAATCCTAACCACCCATTCCTTGCTATTTCAGAATTCTGTCCCTGTGGTTACTACAGCTGCAATTTAAGGAACAGAATTGTTTTTCTTTACCAGCTTTTATGACCCAGTGCCATGCCTCAGGCACCTGACACAGTGCTTCTCAAACTTGCCTATGAATCACTTTGGGTCTTGTTCTTCAAGAAGGAAAACAATATAAATCAAAAATTCGATCTACATGAAGAAAATGAGAGCATTAGAGAAGGAATAAATGAAAGTAAAACAAAAATTTTCATTTTTATTATGTATTTTATTTTTCTTTCACTCCTGCAAGTTAACTTGAATCGGGTTAACGCATTAGACATATATGTTAGCATAATACATTCATTCTCTTCTCCCAGATAAAACTTCTCTATGCTTTCATTTTATACTGTTTTCTTTGGCCCATATTCTAGCCTTCCCAAATAGCTATTTTCCACTTATTTTCTCTTTATCTTAAAAATCACCACAAGTGCTTCATGCACAGACATGTGGCCATAACTGCTCTAGTTACAAGCATGCAGGTGTTACACTGTGTGGCCAAGGATGTTTGGGCCCACTTAGGGACCCTCACAGGCAAGGAGTCATGGTCTAGGAGGGGACTCAGGCTAACACTCATTCTTCTTTCCATAAAATCCTTCTTCTTGGATAAATTAGACATAAATTAACCATTACCTGCCTGATGTTGGATGTTACTGGCTCTACGTTTCCTTGTTTTGAGGCTGACCTTTATAAAAAGAGTGAAGGAGGCGAGGAAGGGAACCACAGATCTGCATACATAGGAATCAGTTCGTGCAAAGGCCCTGAGGCAGGAGTATGCTTCATACCTTCCAGGAGCAGCAAGAAGAGCAGTAAGACAGGAGGTCAGAATAGGCAGGCAGATCATGAGGGCTTTGTGGACCCATTGGGAGGTCTTTGGCTTTTACTCTGGGTGAGATTGAAACCATTAGAATTTCACCATTCAGCATAGCAGCCACAGGCCTCATGTGGCTATTTTAAACTTTAGCTAATGAATATTCAGTGAAACCACAAATATGCCAGCCACATCTCAAGAGCCACATGTGGCCTAAGAATTTTGAACAGAAGAGTAGCGTGATTCGATTGAGGTTGTAAAAGGAGCCCTGGGCTTCAGAGGTGAGCATGGGCTGCTGGGGCTACCCATCAGATGCTGCCTACAGCTGGCAGTGGTCTGGCCCAGTGGTGCCCATGAAAGTAAAGGCAGTGAACAGATCATCTAGATGTGTTTTGAAGGTGGAACCGGCAACATTCCCTGATAAATCAGAGAAGAAGAGAAGTTGGTGGAGGGGGACTCCAGGTTTTGGCTTGAGCAACCAGAAAGGTGGAGCAGCCCTTACTGAGCAGGAGAGGCTGGGAGTGAGGGAGGTGGAGGGGTAGGCCCCACGTGCAGCTGAAGACCTGGGTGGCCTGGGGTGTCTGGAGCCATCCAGGAGAAGGGCACTGAGATGGACTTGGAGGTTCATCAGTAGTTCATGCTGGAGACATCCATGCTGGAGATATGGGTGCAGTGTTGGTGTTAAAGCTCCAGATGTGCCTCAGGAGAGGGGTTTCATTTCCCCGGGGTTGGAGCTGTGGCACTGGTGTCTGCACCTTTTAGTGTCCTGTGATGACCTGCACCACACTGTGTTGAAATATCTGTTTAAATGGCCTTTCTCTTTACAGACCCAGGACTTCTTGAAAGCATACCTTTTACCTCGTTAAAGTCAGAATCTCACATCTTAGGTGTTCAATGAATATTTACTAAACTAAGTGAAAGAATGAAAAAGGTAATGCCTATTATAAAGGATCAGTAATAACAAGATGGGTCTACCACGATGTGATTCAGATGCAAACGATGCCTAGAAAGAGCATTGCCCTTTAGGTAGGACCACCCATGGTCTCAGGCCCAGCATGACAACTGAGGACAGTTACACTCACCAACATTGACACCTAAGATAAAGCACAGATTGCTGCAGTTGGCCACTCGAACTGCCTCATGGCTAGTTGGACCTGACTGAGGCAGGTGTATCACTCTGAAGAGCTATTGGCAGTCTTTTTTCAAGATTCATTAAAACAACAACTTTGTAGCCCCAGACTCAAAAATTTCACTTCTAGGAAGAAAACAACCTATGCACCAAGATTTTTTTTTCTGTAACAGTGTGTATCACAATATTATTCATACTAGAAAAAAACTGAAATAGCCTAATAGTCTATCATTAGAAAAAAAATTAACAACTAAACTATGGAATACTCCGAATAGGAAATGAAACAAAACTTTCAAAGACAATTTAACAACATGAAAAATGTTCATGACATAATGAAGTTTTTAAAGAGCAACATGAAATTATAACCGCCACATGATCTCAGTTCGGTGAAAATGCACACATGCGCACGTGCACACACGCAGGCACATGCACAGAAGCATGCGCACACAAACTCACATGCACACGTGCACACACGCAGGCACATGCACAGAAGCATGCGCACACAAACTCACATGCACACGTGCACACACGCAGGCACATGCGCAGAAACATGTGCACACAAACTCACATGCACACATGTGTACACACGCAGGCATATGCACAGAAGCATACGCACACAAACTCACATGCACACACGTAATTTATTTTTCTTACACTTGTATTCATTTTCTTATTCATTTTTGTAAAGAGTATGTATAAATTTGATTCTAAAAATACAAGAACTTTTATTTCCAAATATGGAGAAGAGTTGGAGAAATCTGTTCGTTATCTTCGAAAACTGGGTTTTACTCCATTGATGGTGACACTTTTTCCCCATTCTAGATTCTGCTTGGAGCAAAAAGTCAAAGTAACCTTAGGAGAAAGAGAGAGATGAAAGAGAAGGAGCAGGGAGAGTGGGGGTAAGGTAGGGCAGTTGGTCCAGATTAGAAAGGAGAAAGGCGAAGCAGTGGCAAAAGCTCCGAGTGCCTGAGAGCTGCCTCCTCAGCAAATGCTGCTGAAATCCAGGGCTGCGAGTGTCAGGAGCCTCATGTGTGGCAATCGAAGACTGATGTATGAATATACCGTTTAACATGGATACAGCTCAAAAACATCATGCTGAGTGAAAAATGGCAAGCATAAAAGTCTACATGATGTAAAAATCTGTCTGCATGCACTTCTACAATAAACAAAACTCATCAATAGTGAATGAAGCATTGGTGCAGTGGCTGTCTCAGAAATGAGGCCCCCAATTGACTGGAAAAGGGGACGAGGGAACTTTCTAGGGGGTGATCACGCTCTGTATCTGATAGAGTGTGACTTTGTCAAAATTTAGTGAATGTATGCTTCAGATGTGTGCATTTCACTATAGGTAAATTTTATAACAAATGAAAAAGGTATAAATAAATGATGAGCTTGAGTTCATGATATGCATACTAACACGCGTTTAAGAGTGGAGTATACTAATGTCTGCAACCTACTACAAAATGCATTTTTAAAAAGACAGATTGAGGATGTTTAGAGGGACAGAGCAGTGGACAGGTGAGAAAAAAATTAAAGTCTAATATTAATGACAGAATCATGGCGGTGGGTAGATAGGTGTTTGCTAAATATTTTCATAATAAACTATAGGGGGAAACACATGCCACACCCCCACAGCTCCACCTTACCCTACACCCATCCCTTTCCCATCACCCCCACTCCATCTGCACTCTTCCCATTCTTTGTTTGCTTCTAGTCCTCCAAGCCCCTTACTCTTACTTGGCAACAGGATTTTCTGGTAGGGCAGAGTTTTGGCCTGGCTGGCTTCTACTGTTAAAAAAAATATTCTGTAGACATTTATTAAAATGGTAAGGGAGACTTGATTCAAGACTATTGCAGTGGGGGTCAACACTATTGCAATAAGAGAGAGATAAAGCTCAACCCTGAACACAACAACAATAAGTGGGATTTACAGCCAAGGAACATGGTGTGGAGGGGTGATGTTGGCAGGTAGAAAGTTACTAAGCAGACATCAAGGGAAGGGAGTGCTGGCTGAACTAACTTAGCAGGATTCTGACAAGATGCAGCAGGAGGCCTGGGCCTCCAGCTCCAGCACCCAGTGAGTCAGCTTAGCAGGATCCTGGGCAGGAGCAGGAATCACTCTCCAGGTTACTGAACTCTGCTAAAGGAACTGATATTCAAAGCTGCAGAAACACTAAGAGGGGAGTGTTACAAGAAGGTGGATCTAGTAAGGAAACCGACCACTCAGAGATGCCAAAGGGATTGCTCAACCCGCTCAGAGCCATCTCTTTTCTTCCTGGCCAGGCCTCTGCAGGGAGTCAGGTGGAGCCCTGGCAGCACCAGCTAGCAGCCTGTGTCCCTGGAGGCCTCTCCCTCTCCCTTTCACTCAGATGTGGTTCTTCAGTCACTGGCTCTGCTCTGGTGAATGCACTCCTTGAGAAAATAAATGTTAACCCTGTAATCCAAAACGATGAGCACCGTTTACCCACTGGCTCCTGAGCAGAAATGTCCCAAGGATTCTCATTCCCCCATGTAGTGCAAAACAGACCGCAGACACTGGGCTCGGCCCATTCTCGTCTCTGTCTGCAAGGCTGCCAGCAGGCTTCCCGTGCGTATCGGTTTCCTAATGATGTGGCATCATCTCTATTGGAGCCAAATGCATTACCAACATTGGCCTACAGTCTAGAGGCAAGCATCTGCACGTCCTCCATTGTTGGGGAGAGAGAGGGGACAAGGAGGGACCGTGTGTGTAAGGGACACGCTTGACCCCAGAGAACTCCGGGCACTCCATAAAGAAGGCTCCTGGTCTTAGGCTTTGAGAAGCTACCAAATCCCGTGGCTGTTCAGTCCAAGCTCCTACTGTAGACACTGAGTGCTAATTGCTCAAAACCCAAAGTGCAGAATCTCAACTCTTGGCCAACTTGATTTAACCAGTAGCACCTTTAGGTGCTGTTTATGTGTTTGGTCATTTATTTATTATAGCATTGTTTAGTGTTGTTATTATTGCTTATTTATTACAGAGAATTTCTGCCATTTACCTAATTTCTCACTCTGCTAATTCAGATAATGGGATCAATAATCAAAAAGGCAGCCTGGGAGAACATGACTTTCTCTTTCATCACCTGGCAGAAGAGAAGCATGTCCCCTCCTTGGCAACTGGACTCCTCCAAGTTACATGGGTGCTGGAGACCCCAGGCTCAGTCCTAGGTCCGTTGTTTCTCTCTGTGTCTCTGCTAGCATGTCTTTGAAGCTGTAGGCTGCTCTGTCACTTTTAATCATGTTTAAACATCATCACTGATGCCCAGGCACAACAGTTTACAAGGCAGTCCACCTCTCCAGACACATGACCACAGAGAAGGCAAAACATTTGCTCAAGGTCACCAAATATCAGGAGCAGCTGCCCAGCTACTGTAACCTTTCACTTCCTACTACAGCATACTGAACACGGCTCCTGCGGCTCCCGAGAGCACCCTACACTGGTGTCTGTTCTACAAGGGTTAGAGAGGTCGCTGCATCAGGCCAGCTGACCCTCCCTGCAGCAGGTGCCTGCAGGGCACATCCTGACAGAGGATGACCACTGGCAGCGGCATCACATACAGGGAAATAGGCCAGCACTCCAGCTCCCACCTCACACCCCACCTACCACCATGCTCCTGGTATCTGGGTGACCTGCACCTCTTTCCTAATGACAAAAGACAGGGGATTTGTGTGTATTTCACTTTACCCTCTGCACAACACATCCTCCTGAGACTCGAGCCCCAGTGGCCAGGGAAGGTGGGAGCCACAGAGAAGAACTAACTCCCACACTTGGGAGGTGACTATTCTGCTCACAAGCACCTGGCGAGGGGCCGCCCTCTCTTTCCCTCTCTGGGAATCTCTCCCCATGTCCTGTCTAACTAGGAGGCATATGTGCATCCCTGTTTGAAGACCTTCCCGCCCTCACCCACCATCCCTGGGCCACCTGCTGTATCTGCTGGGCTGCATGGCTTTCTAGGGGTGCTGGATTTGCAGTGGGGTGAGATGGTCACCAGACCTCAGGTAACAAGGTCCCCTGTCCAAATACTGAACATGAGCACCCATGAGTAACACTGTTCCCACTGCCGGGTTCCTGCTGATCCAGCCGCAGCCATGGCCGAGCCCCAGGATCACAGCAGGTCTGGGCTGATCCTTGCCGACCCTCACCTTGACCACTCCCAGGAGAGTCCTCTGGGTGCTCTGCAAAGGCCCAGGGTTTCCTGGTGTTTCTGGCCAAGCTGCCACCTCGCCATAAGGACATTTGCCACAGGATCACCTTCAGGCTTGGAGGGTGGGGTTGAGAAAACAAAGGGAACAGCTGTCTGTTCAGAGCTTCCTTCCACCCTCCCCACTTCTGGAGTCACTTTCCAGCCCAGGCCCGCAGCATCCCAAGCTGGGGACTTTGTCATCCCACAGGGCACCCTGCTGATCAGGTCCTCTCAATCTGGGGAGAAGGAGAACTCACAGTCCTGGCAATGAAGCAACATGGGGGGCCGCTGGAAAGCCATGCTGAGCAAAGGACGAAGACACACCCAGGCTCGCTCTGCAGGACTCCATTCCTGGGAAGCTCAAGGACAGGCAACAAAGGAGTCTATAGGGCCAGATGGGGTCTGTCAGTAGTGGGCATGAGGGTGAGCTGCAGAGGCAGGAGGACGCCATCTGGGGCAAGGCAGATGTCACAGGTCTGGACAAAGTGGTAACACGGGTATATGCATTAATGAAATCCCCCATGTTAGACATTTTGTTGTCTGTAAGTTCTACCTCACTCAGCGATGTTCTAAACTCAGGTGAGTTTTCCAAGCAGTGCAGAGGACCAGCACCGGCAGTGTGATGCCCAGAGGGGAGGAGCAAGAGACATCCGTGGGCTCCCACATTCGTCCCGCAGCTGCTGCTCCCTCTCCTGACACCCCCACTACCTGCCGGGGGTCTCCTTGCACCTTCTACCCGGCCCCACCCACAGTTACCGTGAGACTCCAGGTCGTTCCCTTCCCTGCTTACACCCACTCCCGGAGCTTCCTCTTCCTGGAGCAGGCATGCCCAGTCCCGCCTCAGGGCCTTTGTAATGGCCCTTCCTGCTGCCTGGGGCTCTGTTTCCTGCCTAGGCAGGGCTTGTCACTGTTCCAGTCTCATAGAGACCTCCCTGACCAGATCCAGTGGCATCACCTCTCTGTATCCCATACTCTTTCACTTCCAACAGAGAGACTAATTTCCTGATGTTAATTATTGATCACTATTCGCCATCCTCCCACACACCCTAATGCTGGGCTGTGCAGTGCCACAGCCACCAGCCACATGTGGCCCCAGGGCTCTTGAAATAGGGGCAGTATAATTGACACCCACTCTAGGTGTAAAAAATACACAGGGAATTTCAAAGACTCAGTATACACACCCAAAATAAAGTAACCTATGTTATTAATGATTCTTCTTATGTGTTGAAATAATATTTTGGATATATTGGGTTAAGTAAGAAATATTATAAACATTACCTTCACCTGTTTCTTTTTTACTTTTTGAAATGTGTCTCCTAGAAAGTTTTAAATTGCTCCCAGGTTTGTGCCACATCTCTGTCTCGCAGCAGCCCTGCAATGTTGTGTCCATGGCTCGGTCACCCAGGCTCCATCTCTAGCTCCTACACCGCCTGGTGCAGAGGGAAGCTGGTGACAAGTCTGTTTGTTGAATAATAAGGAGTTGTGAAAGGAGAACTCAGAGTTTTTTACTCAAATAAAGGTTAATTCTTCTGTTTGAAAAGTCCCCTGGCACAGGGCATGGCCTGAGTCTTCTGCAGCCTCTGGAATCACACTTTTGCCTTAGTGATTTCTAGACCTTGACCAAATGCTCACGGATACTCGGGACCTCCCAAGACTCCGGAAGGCCAAGACCTCTATCCTTTCCTTTTCTGAGGAAATGAAGCTAGGGGGTCGCACGCATTTAGGGCTCAGGGGGACTTGACACCTCTCTGGAAGGCAGGGTGACCTAAGCTTGGGAGGAGGGACAGGTCTATGGGATGAGATGGAGCTGAGGGGATGGAGTGGGTAGGAGGGGGGCGTGGGTTTAGAAGGGGTGGGGGAAGGGGGCCAGAAGTGGAGTTAGAAGAGGGGAAAGAAGAGGATAGGAGGGACAGGGACAGGGAGAGGCCAGGGGTGGGTAGGAAGGGAAGACAGAGGACTGGTGGAACGAGGGAGGGGCGATGAAGAAGGGCAGAGCTTGGGGGCGAAGTGGAAGCAAGGACAGGAGTGGAGGAGGGAGAGGAGGGGCAGGGGAGGCGGTGTCTGGGGGTTGAAAGGGGAAACGGATAGAGGAGAAGGAGCTTGAAGAGGGGAAGCATGGAGGGGCCTGAAGTGGGGAGGTTGGAATGGTCTGGGATGGATGGGGAAGAATGGGGAGGATAGGAGGGGCAGGGGAGGCTGGGGGGAAGACAGTAGGCTAGGAGGGAGAGGGGAGGGGAGGGGATGGATAGGGAGAGACAGGGAGGCTGAGGGGACAGCCGAGGAGCGAATGGAGAGGGGAGGCCGGGAGGGGCTGGGAGGGGAGGAAAGGGGATGGATGGGGAGGGAAGGGGATCCATGGGGAGGGCCAGGGAGGCCAGGATGGCAGGGGAGGCAGGGAGGGGAGGAGATTGATAGGGAGGGACCGGGAGGCGGGGAGAGGTAGGGGAGGCGGGAAGGGAGAGGGGAAGCGGGAGGGACTAGGCGTTCCGGAAAAGGAAGCGCAGGGCGCGAGGGGCGGGGAAGGCCGGAAGGGATAAAAGCGCAGCCGCTGGCCCCGCAGCGCTCACGGCCTCGGGATCGCACTGGGTCCTCAGTAGCTCCAGCCTCTCGCCTGCGCCCCACTCCCGGTGTCCCGCGTCCTAGCCGACAATGGCAGGGCCTCTGCGCGCCCCGCTGCTCCTGCTGGCCATCCTGGCCGTGGCTCTGGCAGTGAACCCCGCGGCCGGAGCGAGTCCCGGGAAGCCGCTGCGTCTCGTGGGCGGCCCCATGGACGCCAGCGTGGAGGAGGAGGGTGTGCGGCGTGCCCTGGACTTTGCCGTCAGCGAGTACAACAAAGCCAGCAACGACATGTACCACAGCCGCGCGCTGCAGGTGGTGCGCGCCCGCAAGCAGGTGCGTGCAGCCCCCCGCAGGATACCGAGCCCTGGCCCCGCCGCCCCAGCCCGCCCCGCGCCGCTCCCGGACCCCGCGCTGCTCCTTCTCCCCGGCACCTGGGCTTCTCACCCAGACCCTGTTCCCGGTCTTCGCTGTCACCCTGGAGCCCTTGGCGGGCGTGTCCGGGAATGCCCCGAGTCTGGTCTGGCTTGGAACCGCAAGGACACGCCAGGTCCGCGCCTGGCGCCTGAGATCTGCTTCCAGGCGTCAGCTCGAGCGGCGCTGCAGCTCGGGGGCAGGCACAGGACGTCCCACCCAACTCTGTCCAGACCTCCTGGGACGCGGGGCTCCGGGTGCGCTGCTGAATACGCAGGAGAAGGGAAAAACAGAGCCCCTCATCTGGCTGCCTCCTTGTTCTTCCGCCAAATAATTTTTAAACACTTTAGTTTAACTTTTTATTCTCACATAATTTCTGACTTACAGAGCAGCTGCAAAAATAATACAGGGCATCCCTGTAGATCTTTCACCCAGATCCCTCAGATGTTAGCACGGATGTTAACATTGTGCCGTTTGTTCCCCCCAGCTCACTTTCCGAATGTGAATATGGGTGTGTGTATATGTCCTGTATATGCATTTTTTTTTGCCTGAATCTTTTGAGAGTGAACACTTCAGTGTGTTTTTCCTTAAAACAAGGGCAGTATCTCACATAACCACGATTCCATTTTGAAAATCAGCACTGACACATTCATGGTCTAATGCTCAGACTCATTCAACTTTCCCTGACTGCTGAGGGGCTTCATGCCCCAGGACGCTCCCGGGCCATGAGTGCATGAGTTCAGCCCTGTCCTGTCCCCTCTGCCTCTTTTCACCTGCAGCAGCCACTGGGTCTGGACCATGACAGTGCCATTTCCCAGGATCCAGCAGGTGTGGGTGGAGACTGTGCTGACTCTGGGTGGGCTTGGTGCTGGTCAGGATGAGATCCAGGCCATGAGGCTCGTCCTCCTCCCAGAGTCCTCTCCACAGGGGCCACACCTGGGCCTGGCTCCTTATGCTGCAGAGGCCTGCTTCCCTCCCAAAGTCACACCCCTGGGCACAGCCCCCTAGGACTGGGGGCCTTCACCCTCAGGCCGGCTGACCACCCCCTACAGCCCAGGGCAGCTGAGTTCCTGCTGGGGCGGAGCATGCCTGACCCTGCTTCTACCAGCTGATGCAGAGTTAGACCTCAGCCAGATGAGGACAGCAGTCACCCAGCAGAGCGGAGTAGGGGGTCAGATCAGGAGGGAGCTTCAGTAGGGCTACCAGGTCCAGCTTGACCTGCATCCCATGGCAGAGCAACAAACAGTGACACACACTTTAGAGCTCCTCCACTTTTCTCTTGGAAATTCAGAGGAGTCCAGACCAGCCCCGTTTCTCCTCCTGCAGCCGTCAGCTGGGGCCCTCTCCCTGCACAGGAGGGACACTCTCTGGTGTAGGGTCCCCGCTGGCCTGCACCCCTCTCTCACTGGGAGTGAAGCATGGGGCATTGTAGATCATTGGACCCTGGAACCTATTTTACAGAGCAGCAGACTGACACCAGAGGGATCACAGGACTTGCATGTGGTTCTACAGGACTTGTGTGTGGCTCCACAGGGCAAGGTCTAGCACCCTGGTCCCAGGGTCCCTCATCCCATGCTTCTCCACAGTTCTACCAGTCATGTCTGGGGGTGGCACTGTACAGGGAAAGCATTCAGTTCTCTTCTGAAGTTGCAGCCGTAAGACTCACTTTAGAAATACTGCCTCCAAAATCACACCTGGAATGGAGGCATGTGGGAAGCAGTTTATTGGCCTAAAACATCAATGTATGTGAGCATCTCATCTCCTATTGATAAATGAGGGAAAATACCTCTGGGTTAAATGAGAGGAATGAGATGCTCTGTGGACTGAATGCCAGGAACTGGAAGTTTGCCGAAATTTCATCATCACATGAGAGCCTTCCTAGAATAGATCCAGTGTCCCTGCCCCCTGGGTCATAGGTAGCAGAATTCAGTTAATCCTTGGCATTGGCCTAGAGAAAACAAGTTACCAGGGAGGCCTGGGGCATGGTATCCCTGCCAGCTGGCAGGAGGAGGTGGCTTGTGTGCCTTGCAAGTGACAGTGTGGGTAGCTTGTGAAGGTAGGCTTGAAGCCCCAGGCTAGCCCAGTGACCCAGTCACAGTGAAGTGCCTGTGTGTGTAAGAAACTGACAGAGCATGCCGTCCCTGCCTCCTGCTCTTTCACATGTGTAGATCGTAGCTGGGGTGAACTACTTCTTGGACGTGGAGTTGGGCCGAACCACATGTACCAAGACCCAGCCCAACTTGGACAACTGCCCCTTCCATGACCAGCCACATCTGAAGAGGGTATGTGCCTCATGTGGGTCCAGGGCCAGTCATACACTGCAGAGGGGTGTGTGTGTGTGTGTGTGATGTACATGTTCTGGAGGGTATGTGTGCGTGTGCCTGAGTGTGTGTACATAAGGAGATGCACATGTGTTTCCATGTATAGGTTTGTGTGGGGAGGTCATATGAGTGTGTGCTAGTGGGTGTGTGGATGTGTTGGGGAGGTATGGGGGTCTATGCATGGATGTGTGTGGGTGTGTGAGTGCGCATGCGTGTGCACATATGTGTGGGGGTCTGTGCGCATACATGCTGTATGAGGAAGTGCCTGCACTGTATGTGTGCATGTGGGTAGATAGAGGTGTGAGGGAGTATGTGGATTCACGCATAGATCTGTGTGGGTGAGGGTTGGGGTGAGTTCATGTGGAGGCCTGTGTGTGTGTAGATGGGGCGGTGTGGAGAGGGCTGATGAATCTGATTTGCTAAGAGGGCGTTAGTTTGGGAATGGGGGTACTGGGAGCCCCACCCTGTATACTTTGGAGTGTTGCCTGCTGGACTGTAGGAAGCAGCTGCAGGGTTGGGTGCTGCGCAGGGAGAAGGGGCTCTGTCTAACCCCAGCCTCAGGCACCTGCCCGCAGCCACAGCCACACTGAGCAGATTAGAGGGTACTAGAGGCCTGTTAGCAGCCAAACCCTCAGACCTGCCCCAGCTCACCCAACACCAGCTTCTCCAAGGACCCAGGATTTCTTTTTTTTTTTTTGAGATGGAGTCTCGTTCTGTCTCCCAGGCTGGAGTGCGGGACCCAGGATTTCTTGTAGCATCTTTGCTCAGGGGAGAGTCACACGCTCTTTGTTATCTCGTCACCACCCCAAGCACTATGAGTTGCAATTTCCAGTTCCCTGGTTTCTTCCCTCTGACCCTCTTAGTGCTGACCTGGGTGCTGGAGGTGGTAGGAGCTGGGGGCA
Organism: Trachypithecus francoisi; assembly: GCF_009764315.1. NCBI lineage: Eukaryota > Metazoa > Chordata > Mammalia > Primates > Cercopithecidae > Trachypithecus > Trachypithecus francoisi. The sequence goes on from NW_022681467.1 coordinate 2,659,626, forward strand.
GTGAGCTGCCTCCCCCTGCTCTGCACCCTTAGGGCTCCCGAGGCCTTGCACAGGCTGCTCCTCATAGGGCTGTGCTGGGGCAGGAATCCTGCAGGCTGAGGTGGGTGCCACCTGGTGGAGCTGGAGCCCTGGGAGAGGGATGGAGCAGTCACTGCCCAGTCCAGCAGTGCTCTGGCATCAGCAGGGGTGGGTGGAGGGGTAGGTAAGGGCCAGTGTTTCACCTCCATCCTTCACTCCCACTCTGATGTCCTGTGCCTGGGCATCGTCCGCTTTGAACTGTAACCCACACTGATTGTCCCCTCTGTTTTCTTTCACAGAAAGCATTCTGCTCTTTCCAGATCTACACTGTGCCTTGGCAGGGCACAATGACCTTGTCGAAATCCACCTGTCAGGATGCCTAGGAGCCTATACCAGGCTGGCCTGTGCCTATCACCTCTTATGCACACCTTCCACCCCCTGTATTCCCACCCCTGGACTGGTGGCCCCCGGCCTGGGGAAGGTCTCCCCATGTGCCTGCGCCAGGAGACAGAAAAGGCAGCAGGCGGCCTTTGTTACTCAGCATGGGGCTCTGCCCTCCCTCCTTCCTTCTTGCTTCTCACAGCCCCAGTGTGTGGTGCATATACCCCCACCTCCTGCAATAAAACAGTAGCATTGGCTCCCTCTGAGTTCTGGGCTGTCTGGAGATGTGCACACAGGCAGGGTTTCCACAGTTCCTTTATGAAGCCTCCTCGTCCTGCTGGTGTGGAGACAGAGGAGTATCTGGGAGCTGATGCAGCCACAACAAGGCTGTCAGGGGAGCTGCTGCTATAGGAGACGTGAATCTCAGAGCAAGGAGAGGGCAGCCAGGGGCTAGGAACCCAGGCATTCAGCCACAGCAGCCCCTGGTGAGGGGTTCAGGGAGAGCAGGGTGCCCAGGCTGCTGCCCCCAGAAGCTGGGCTGGTGCTTTGGTCTGAGCTCCTGGTCAGACCAGGAGGAGGGGGCTGGCTGTGTCCACAGGCAGAGGCCAGGCCTCGGTAGAGCTCGCCAGGCAGTAGGTTCCATCTGTGCTTGCAGAGTTGAGCAGACTCCAGGGACTGAGCTGCTCTCATCAAATCCCCTAGACATTAAATAGGTAGTGATCGATGTGTGTTTCTTTCCAAGAGACTTAGGCCCCTTCATGGAAACAAAGTCCAAAAAGCCTGTGTGTGTAACTGAGCCGGAGAAATGTCAACCAGACCAGAGACCGGCAAGATTACACAGAGAAAGCAGCACCTGCTGTCATCCATCCTGGGAGGCTGTGTCCTCAGAGAGTTTTACAGGCTCATGGCCACCAGCCCTTTCTCTGGACTTGGATTTAAAACAAGTTTTGTCCAGCTTCATGGTAGGGATGAAGTTAAAGCACAAATGAGACTGACAATGCAGTGGACTCTTCTTTTTCCAAAGATTAAGAGAGAACATTCCTTTCGTGTCAGCATCGTCCTATAGAATAGTGGATCTTTGTCACAAGCAGGAGGCTACAGTCCTAGGACACAGCCCACCCTGCATGGTCCTTCCCTTTGCCATTTCAGGACAGGGGTGCAGCCCTCACAGCCAGTGCTGCCAGGGCAGGTCTCCCAGGTACCTTCCAAGCTCCAGGCTGCACTGACGCCCTCTTTTGGCCACTGCCATGAACACTGAAGGTGAAATGACGAAAATCCACCCTAGTAACCCCAAGGACATGGTGTCCCTGCAAAGCCAGAGCAGGGGACACGGCAGGGAGAGTGGAGAGCATCTGCTTCCATTTCCTCTCCACCCTGACTTGCTTTAACAGGGTATTTGGGGTGAGGAAAGTGTAACAACGCCTAGGAGGCCATAAGCTGAGGAGACTTGTGTCTGGCCTCGCCCTGCTGGGGGTGGGCGGACTTAGTGACTCAGTTTTCTGTTGGGGATTGGGGGATAGAAGTGGGGGTTGGGGTCAGGGGTAAAGGGTCCCTGCAGAGAGGTGCTCCTGGCTTTCTACCTAGGTAAAGGATCTCCTGTGACACAGCAACAACCATCCAGGCACACAGTGGAAGTGAATAGCTGACTGTGTAGCCCAGTCCCTTTTCTGACACACTTCGTCCCTGGGGAAGTTGAGGTGGGGTGGGGGCTGTACACAGGACTCCCCAATCTCCCTGTATGTCTCCTCCCTTCCCTGCCCTCCAGCCGTAGGCCCCATGGCCCACAGCCAACAGGGAAGCAGGTTGGTGCCACCCCTGCCTCTCCTCCGCAGCCATCAGGCCTGTAAATGCCTCCCTTGGACCCCCATGAGGCCAGTGAGCCAGAAGCCCCTCTGACCCAGAGGTTACTGTGACCAGCACATCCTGGAGAGGAGGCTTCGCCCTTGCACCTTTCATCTGCAAGAGTTAATTTTACATTTATTTTAAAAGTTGGTTTAAGTGTATACTTCATCTGCAGTTAACCATATAAATAGATTCATTACAGGGCCTGGCTCTGAATAATTAGTAAGTTGGAGAGGCTTTTTCATTGATCTGGTTCTACATTGGTGGCTTTATAACATAGTGCTTTGACACCTCTTGCATTGTGATACTGGTGAGCATCAGGGCGGGATCAGGAAGGGCCCAGTAGCTTCCAAGCTCCCTAGCATTCTTACCCTGAAGGAAGCCAGCCTCTGCAGAAGGATCCCTTTCCCCAGGACAGTCAGGCTGGCAGGGTGTTCCTCGATGGCAAGCCTGTACACGCCTGCCCTCAAAGTCCAAGGGAGCTGAGAGGCCAAAGAAGGGCTGACAAGTCTAGTTTCTTAGAAAGAAAGTTGTAACAGGGACTTGCGAGCAGAAACCATGTCCTGCGTGGCCACAGGACAGTGGATCCCCATCCGTTACCCCAGACCCTGGGCTTCTGTGCCATAGGGGAAAGGGTATAGGAGCTTCAGAAGGAATTTACCTAAGGGCTGGATTTACAGCAAACAGCAGATGAAATAGAAATCTTAGAAGCATTGATGGAACTGAGGCTCAGCATTGGCATCCAAGATGGAGTGGCCTTAGCCTCCACAAGAGACCTCCCAGAGCCGCTCCAGGTGACGGCCCACAGCAGGTTTCCATAACCATAGGTCAGTTTCAGGATCTCGGTCCTAAATCTGCCTTGTGCTTTTCCATTTTTTTAAATCACTCCATTTTAAATACAATATTTTTATGTCTTTTAGGTAAGAGCCATTCTCCATTCTGTTTATTCTTTATTCCCCCCAAATTTTGTTTTCTAAATGTATTTGTTCCTCCAAATGAAACTGTTTTCTCATGTTCAATAAGTAGGAATATGTTTTTTTAGGAAAAAAAATTGACAACGTTGAACATTTGAGTCTTTCATTTTAGAATACCATGCATCTGGCAATACATTCCTGCTTTTCTGATGGTCTTCAGAGAGTAAATTTTATGCATCTTTTATATTTTCTGTGAAATTTAATCCTGGATATTTTATATTTTGGTCAGGAATATTTCCAAGTATTGTACCTCTAGTCTTTGCTGATAGACTAGTTAACAGTTCAATAGAAAACTATTGATTTTGCCTGTTTTTTTTCTCCTCTGCCTTGGTGGTTTTTTAAGGACTTAGAGGCTTGGGATGTTGCCAGCCTTGATGCTGTGAGAGAGAGGGGAGCTGGCTTATGACTGCTGGCGGGAGTGACCTCGAACTAGGCCACAAGCCTCCCTGAAAGATGGAGAGAGAGCAAATCGCCAGCCCTGTCCCGTAACTCCAGGGTGAAGCTGCAGAGATGAGGCCCAGGAAGACGATCCACTCCAGTAGCCCCAAGGCCAGCACCCTGCAAAGCCAGAGCAGGGAACACGGCAGGGAGAGTAGGGAGCATCTTCCTCCTCCTTATACTCTGCTGTGCTGTCTGAGTTCATTACTCGAACACACAAAACTGAGAAGCCATGAACAAAATGGTGACTAAAATAGGGAACAGTCATTCCTTTAATTACCCATACCCCCTCTCACCCTTGGCCCTGAGGTGCCAAGTGGGTCACTTCCGAATCCTGTCACCTGAGGCTTATGGGGTCAAGTCAGATGTGCTCAGGCACTGTGACATCAGCTGGGGCTCTGGCTCCCTCGAGACCAGGTCAGGCTCATCTGAACTCTAGTTTCACGCTTGGCTGTACACGGCGTCACTGGGGAGCCTGGCTGCACGTGGCAATCCCATGGTCCCATTCGGAAAAGTTGGTTATGTTCTGGGATGGGATGTGGACATTGGATGTTTAAATACTTCTCCCATTGCTTCCCCAAGGAACCACTGAACTAGAACTCAATTAGAGTCCCAGTCAAAGCCCAGTTGCTCCTAAAACATCTGCAAATTGCAGCAGGTAAAGATATTTTTATGGTCACATCTGCCTGTGGACACACCTTCCTTGCCAGGTATCTCTGCAAGTGTGTAGCCCAGCCCCATGATGTCCAGTGAATGAAACACAGCAAAGCAAAAGCAAATGGCAATTCCTTCCATCAAGGTTTTGTTTCGGGCAATGAAATGTGTTGGTGATTTCAGAAAATCACCTCCTGCCCTGTGGAAAAGTAACCCCCAGACTTCAAACCCAGCACTAGGTATTTCTGTCCTTGAAATGCCCTTGGCTTCCCCCCCAAAGGTAGTTACCCCTTGACCTTCACATTCCGCCCCACACCAGTCACTGGCCTTTCCGCTGCCTGCCCTTCACCGTGGCATTCCCCATCTGTCCACACCATCTTCCCCACCGGGTCCCTCAGCAAGTCCAAAAGCTTCTTTGTGAGGTAGAACAATTCAGCTCTTTGTAGACTTCCCCACACCCATCAAGGTGCTTATAAACCAAATGCCTTCCTAGTGCACAGGACCATCTTCTTTGTGAGGGACTTTAGATCACAAATAGCAACAGTTATTTATTTATCTATTTTACCCAAATCCAGGACCCTGATGAACAGACTGAGGAAAATGCTGCCTTTCCTGAATGGCTGCTAGGCAGGAAATGATGCTGGGACGTGTTTTCCCCGCAGGCTCTGTGCCTTCTCTGACTGGGCAGCTCATGCTGTATGCATGGAGGCATCATTACCAAACACACCTCCGAGGCCAGCGGCCAGCCCAGCGTCCGACTCACAAGCTGTGACTGCCCCACCTTCTTACAACACCGATAGCAGTTTCCCCGTGAGGATCCACCCCTCCTCCCCTCTCACTCCGCCTGTTTCCAGGGAAGCTGACTCTACTGTTTGGACCACAGCTTGGAGCACTTGACCCGGGCTAAACTGGTCCGGGCAGCGGGTCTCCCTCCCTTGAAGCCTCAGTGATTGGTGTGAGGACAACAGTGACCTATGTGTGGCCGCCTGGGACCCAGGAGGCTTAACAGAGGGATTTTGTTTGACTATGTGATAAGTGGGTTCTTCCTTCCCTGCTGAGTGTGAAGATAAAAAAGACATGAGGTCTGGGGCCCACTTGGAGCCTGTTTGAGAATGAAGCCAAGTTATGGGGAGCAGCAAAACTAAATCAAGAGACAGCAGGGAAGCCAGGCCTAGCGGTGCACTCCCAGTTATTCCGTAGGCTGAGGCAGGAGGACTGCCTGAGCTCAGCAGTTTGAGGTTGCAATGAGCCGTGATTTCACTACTGAACTCCAGCCTGGGCAAAAGAGTGAGACCCTGTTTCTCAGAAAAAGAGAGAGAGAAACAGACAGACAGACAGACAGCAAGGAGCAGGTGGGTTATAATGTTGGAGTCCCTGCACCAAGCAGAGCCTGATGCCCGCCCTTGCTCTGAGCTTCCTAGTTATATGAACTGACTACCAGGCCAGTTGGATTGGGTTTCCAGCCCTGTGCTCTTATCTGTCCTCACTGATAGACAAAAATAACTCATTAGTCGGTTCTCAGACCCACAGTCCCATGACATTTCTTGACTGTTTCAGAAGTAATACCTCAAGGGCCAGCCTGTAGAAAGTGGAGGACCTGCCCCCTGGACCTTAGAAGTAGCAGCCACTCTTAAAAATGCAAGGACAACAGATGTCACCATGACTGAAAAATAGAGGCTGACCCTGCCTCTGAAGATGCTGCGATTGACTCGTGTTCAAGGAGATATTAGCTGTCACTTCCTTTCTTGTGATATAGTCGGCCTCATCATTAAGCTGCAATCAGCCAGAAGTGTAGCTGTGCCCCTGGAATTGAAATCAGCAGTCAATCTGGACATGCTTTTTCCATCTTCATGAAGTACCGCCCCAGTACCAACCAAATTTATCACAAATGGAATTGATTTGAACTCAGGAAATCCTCAAATAGTCCAGAACAATTCACTAATTAAATTCATCCACAAAACAAAACAAAAAAAACATGAAAAAACCCACATGATAGGAAAAAAATTTGCAGATTATATATCTGATATAGAACTTGTATTCAGAACATATAATGAACTCTTACAACTCGAGAAGACAGGTAACCCAATTAAAAATTCTTTTAAAAAAGAAAACCGAATTTAAAAATGAAGACAACCTAACTTTTATATAACTCAAAATTGTTAAAGAACCCAATTTAAAAATCCTAAAGGATTTGAATAAACATTTTTCCAAAGAAGATATGTAAATGGCCAATAAACACATAATAGCTAATATACACCATTAGCTATTAGGGAAAAGCAAATCAAAACCACAATAAAAAGCAACTTCACACCCACTACATGGTTGCGGTCAAAGAGACAGAAAATAACAAACTGGAACCTTTATACATAGCTGGTGGGAATGTAAAATGGTGCAGCTGCTTTGGAAAACAGTTTCACGCGTTTTCAAAAGGTTAGACCTACCGTATGACCTAGCAACTCTACTCATATTTATATGTCAGCTACAAATAAAAACATTAAGTTCACCACAAATGTGCACATGAAAGTTCATAGCATCATTATTAATAAAATCAGAAAAAAATATAAAAAATAACTCAAATGTCCATCAACTGACAAATGGATAATCAAGATGTAGTGTTAGTATAGCCAGAAAATGGAAAACAAACGGGCTTAAAAAAGAATGACATGATGACCCGTGCTACCATGTGGAGCAATCTTGAAAATGTGCTAAGTGAAAGAAGTCAGCAAGCCATGCTGAAACAAGTCAGCATTCATACAATATGATTCAATTTATATGAAATACCCAGAGCAGAAAAATATATAGAGACAGACTGTAGAGTAGTGGTTGTCTAGGGCTGGAGGCAATAGAAGGCAGAGTGACTGCTAATAGGAGGTTTCTTTGGAGGGATCATGAAAATGTTCTAAAATCAGACTGTAAGTCTATTTGCACAATTTTGTGAATGTACTCAGAACCACTGAATTGTATACTTTAAGTGGGTGAGGTGTGTGAAAAGTAAATGTCAGTAAAGCTGTTTTAAAAAATTTCATCCCAAAGCTACATTTTACCCAAGGCAAATGTTTACTACTACTTCTCTTTCAGTCCCAAATAATTTTAAGCCATGCATTCCAGTCAAGCCTCAACAAAATTAAACACCACCACAACTTACTCCAGTTACAAGCCAATGTGGAAATGCCCCAAACTGGGCCATAAATTTACCACCCAACCCCCATCATCTCATTCCCAGGAAAAACTAAACACAAGATCAACTCCCCTTGCAAGCTGAAGTCCAAGACATTGAAGTCTAAAGAAATTACAGCCCACAATAAAATCCTTAAAGTATACAAACAATTCTTCCCAAATTCTTATTTGGCTCATCTCAGGCTTTTAACCACTGAGATCCCCAGCCTTAGTGCATGCGTGACAGGTGACGGCGCAGTGCCTGTAGCCCATTTGTCACTGTGACTGGGCGTATTTTTTAAAGGTAGAGAATCCCGAAGTGCAGTTCCTGGACCAGCAGCAAGAGCAGAGATCTTGTAAGAGATGCAAATTCTTAGGCCACAACCCAGCCTGTTGAATTAGAAACCCCGAGGCGTGGCCCAAGAACGTACGTTCACAAGCTGTGAGACAAAGTAGTAAACATGAGAAGCAGTGTGTGCTCATGCCTGCCTGCAGCGAAATTTTGGAAAGGCCTTGATTCTTTCCTTGTGTTCAAGCCCCACTTGTTTCCTCTTCTTACGCAGTCCACTGCATTTTGCCCAAGGGATACCCTAAGGTAGGATATAAATCAGTCACTTCCAGTCTGCTCAAGTCATGTGATGTTGAATAGGTCTTGTTTATTCTCTCACCCTGAGTGGGATAACTGTTTTCCATCAGAATGAGCACTGACCTGAGACGCTGGTGGCTGACTCCGCTTTGATAGGTCCCACGTCTGCTCATCCTCTCTTATTTTCCTTGAGTTTATCAAGCACGTCCTCTTGAAGCTGAATCAAACCTGTATCTTCACCTACAGTGTCCACATCACCTGAGAAACCCCCAGTGGAGCTTTGATGATTTCAGGTTGGTGAAGTTGGTCAGAAGACCTGGCCTGGTTGCTAAGACTGTGGTCCTCACTCCTGGGGGCACAGAATGAGGCAGGATAAGGAAGGTTAGGGGGCCATACTGACTCATCCCCTTGTGTGAAGCCCAGTGGGTTCACTTCTCAGCGGGCTGACTCCTTTCACTTTCTCCCTCACATGTCAGCACCGAACTCTTTTGCAGGTCAGCAGTCCTACACGGTACCAGCCAACCGCCAGAGTCTTACAAGTTCCTGATACCCAATGCAGCTGGGAAAGAGAACAAAAGCCCCTGGTTCATGATGTAGCTCCCCTCATCTTCAGCCAATCAGCACCAAAGCCCAAGAAGATATAGCTACAAATTTCTACTTTGGGTTGGGGGGAGGGCTAAGAACTTCTCTGGGGTCCCACCTGTGCAACTAGGCTCAGGGTTTAGCTTATAGTGTCCTTTCCCTCATCTTAATAGTAAAAAACATTCCTAGGTGGAGATTGTATGTGCTAATGATGCATGTGATGCATCTTAGAGCCTGTAGATGCTGAGTGCGTGCGCCAACCGCAGGTCCACCTTTGTGTACTTGACCTCGCCAGTATTTTATGAATGTGTATGAACAGCTCCCATAAAGGGAATCACCCTTACAGCACTAGCTGCTGTTTCTTCTTCTGAGCAGCCCACTCTGCCTCTCAGTGTAGCTGTTGCTTTGCAGCAAACTTCTTTGCCTACTCTTACTTTGGACTTGCTCTTAAGTTATTTTGTGTGGCGAAGTCAAGAACCTGAACCAACGACAATAAGAATCACCTGGATGCTTTGAATGGATGCTGGTTCACAAGCCCCATCCAGACAACTAAAGTCACACGCCCCAGGTGATTCTAACAGCTGTAGGAGGCAAACTTTCAGCTGTTCTTACTGGGAGTCCTCTTAGTGCAGACCTAAGAGACTTCCCCCAGATGCCAGTAATTCCCTGGATCCTACCTGCACCTCACCAACCCCCCAAGGTGTCATTCTGGCCTGTCCTGAGACCACTCTCCTCTTCATCAGTGAGATGCCTTTGGCCCCAGTCACTCTTTCTCTTTCTTTCTTTCTTTTCTTTCTTTCTTTCTTTTCTTCCTTCCTTCCTTCCTTCCTTCCTTCCTTTCTTTCTTTCTTTCTTTCCTTCCTTCCTTCCTTCCGTCCTTCCTTCCTTCCTTCCTTTTCTTTCTTTCTTTCCTTCCTTCCTTCCTTCCTTCTTTCTCTCTTCTTTTTTTTTCTTTTTCTTTTTCCTTTCTTTCTCTCTTCTTTTTCTTCTTTCTTTCTTTCTCTCTCTTTCTTTCTTTCTTTTTTAGGCATAAGAATTTTGTTTCTTTTTGTTTTTATTTGTACAAATTTATGGGCCACATGTGAAATTTTGTTGCATTTATATAAATGCATAGTGATTAGGTCAGGCTGTTTAGGGAGTCCATCACCAGAATACAATATATTTTTGTTTAACTATAGTCACCCTAGTGTGCTATCAAATTTCAGATGTGTTTCTTCTGTCTAACTGTACATTTGTACCCTGTAACCCACTTCTCTTCATCCTCCCCCTTCCCTGACTCATTCTTCCGAGTCTCTGGTATCTATCTTTCCACTCTCTGCTTCCATGTGATCAGACTTTTTAGCTCCCACATATAAGTGAGAACATGTGATATTTGTCTTTTTGTGTCTGGCTGATTTCACTTAAGATAGTCCCAGTCAGTGTTTCTAATTCAACAATAGCTCAACTGTCTCTCACTTTTTTAGTGCCCCCTGCAAGAGAAATTGAGTCAAGGTTGGTCTCATCTCCCTCTCTGCCAGCCTTCAGAACCACATCGTGCTTTGTATCAAATTGGTCCTGGTCCTTAAATTCATAGGGAAGGCTCTCTCTTCTTGCTGAATTAGTCAGTGTATTGATATGGTTTGGCTGTGTTCCCACCCCAATCTCATCTTGAATTGTAATCTCCATAATCCCTGTGTTGAGGGAGGGACCTGGTGCGAGGTGATTGGATCATGGGGGCGGTTTTCCCCATGCTGTGTTTATGATAGTGAGCTCTCATGTGATCTGATAGTTTTATAAGTGTTTGACAGTTTCTTTTTTACACACACTCTCTCTTGCTGCCATGTGCAGAAAGTCCTCGCTTCCTCTTCACCTTTCGCCATGGTCATAAGTTTCTTGAGGCCTCCCCAGCCATGTGGAACTGTGAGTCAATTAAAATTCTTTCCTTTATAAATTACCCAGTCTCAGGTATTTCTTTATAGCAGTGTGAGAACAGACTAATACATGTATCAACTCGGTTTTTCCAGAGAAACAGAGCCAACAGGATATATATACACACACACATCTATATAGAGAGAGATTTTACCAATAGGATATATATTATGTGCACGTAAATAGAAAATTATACATATATAATATGAAATGTAAACATATATATTATATACATGTATTAAGATATATTTATTAAGAGAATGATGTGTGTGTGTGTGTGTGTGTATGTGTGTGTATAGATGTAAAGGGATTTATTTTAAGGGATTTGTTTATGGGATTGTGGGGCCTGGCAAGCCCAGGATTTGTCAGGCAGGCAGGATATCTTACAGTCTAAAACAGACTTCATTCTTCTTCTGAAAATCTCAGTTTTTGCTCTTAAGTCCTTCAACTAATTGAATGGGGTCCAGCCACATTATCTAAGGTTATTTTCTTCACCGAAAATCAACTGACTATACATGTTAGCAATATCTACAAAATACCCTCACAGCAACACACAGGTTGGTGCTTCACCAAACAACTGGCACCATGGCCTGGCCACGTTGACACAAAAAATTCAGGCATCACAGCTGGTTTTCCTCTCTCTTGTTTTTACTTTTTCTCTGTTCCCGTTTTGAAAGTGAAACTGAAGCATGTTTTCCAAAATGCTCTCGATCCTGCTTAATTTCCCAAGCAAATATGATTAGAACAGAAGATCCAAAGCACGGGCCCTTCCATTCACCTTCCCGGCCTTTAGCTTTTCAGTGATACCACTGGGATGAGAATAAATTCTCTTCATAAGAAAAGCAAGGCATGGGCAATGGAGCCCAAAGCCTCTGTGGCTGCAGCCATTTGCTCTCATCTCCCTGGCCAGAGATGACTCACTCAGCCACACCCAGCTGCCAAGAGGCTGGGAACTGGTCTCCTGGGGGATGGTACTGGGCAAAATCACAGTTCAGTAGTTCTATTGTTAAAGAAAGGAGAGGGAGCAGATGGGCCCAACTTTTATTCACTTAAGTAAAAATATGAGAGTGTCTCTGCTTTTGATATTCTGTAAGTTATACTTCACTGTCCACGAAACGAAACAGAACTGACCTTATGTGAATGCAAAATGCATTCCCACTTTTTATTAAAAAGTCAAAAAAAAAATAGATGTTGCTGAGAATGTGGAGAAATAGGAATGTGTTGACACTGTTGGGGGAAATGTAAATTAGTTCAATGACTGTGGAAGACAGTGTGGTGATTTCTCAAAGATTTAGAGCCAGAAATACCATTTGACCCAGCAATCCCATTACTGAGTACATACCCAAAGGAATATAAATCATTCTATTATAACAATACATGCACTCATGTGTTCACTGCAGCACAATAGCAAAGACGTGGAGTCAACCCAAATGCCCATCAATGATAGACTGGATAAAGAATGGTACATATACGCAATGGAATACTATGCAGCCATAAAAAGGAATGAGATCATGTCCTTTGCAGGGTCATGGATGGAGCTGGAAGCCATTATCCTCAGCAAACTAATGCAGGAACAGAAAACCAAATACCTCATGTTCTCACTTATAAGTGGGAGCTGAATAATGAGAACACATGGACACAGGGAGGGGAATAACACACACTGGGACCAGTTGAGGGAAGGTGGGGTGGGGAGAGCATTAGAGAAAAGAGCTAATACATTCTGGGCTTAATACCTAGGTAATGGGTTGTTAGGTGCAGCAAACCACCATGATACATGTTTACCTATGTAACAAACCTGCACATTCTACACATGTACCCCGGAACTTAAAAAATAATAATGAAATAATTTTTTAAAAAAGAATCTGCCCTTATCACTTCCCATCAGGTCCCTTCTTCAACACTGAGGATCACAACTCAACAGGAGATTTGGGTGGGGACACAGAGCCAAACCATATCAATAATAATATAAAATCAAAAAGGGCACTCACACTATCAGCAGAATGAAAAGGCAACCCACAGAAAAGGAGAAAATATTTGCAAATTACATATCTGACAAGTGGTTAATATGCAAAATATATAAGGAACTCCTACAACTTAACAACAAAAACAGAGCAAACAACATGACCAAAGATAGGCAATAGGCTTGAATCGATATTTCTCCAAAGAAGATACATGCATGCATGACCAGTACACACATGAAAAGATACCTGACATCACTCATCATTAGGGAAACACAAATCACGGCAATAGTGAGATAGCCTATTACATCCATGAAGGTGGCTGTAATTAAGGAGGCATAAAAATGAGTATTCTTTTTCACTGCTGGTGGGAATGTAAAATGGTGCAGCCACAGTGAAAAACTTACAATAGTTCCTCAAATAATTAAAAATAGAATTACTGGTCGCTGCCAAGATGGTCAAATAAGAACAGCTTGGGTCTGCAGCTTCCAGTGAGATTGACACAGAAGACGGGTGATTTCTGCATTTCCAAATGAGGTACCTGGTTCATCTCATTAGGACTGGTTGGACAGGGGGTACAGCCACAGAGAGCAAGCCAAAACAGGGCAGGTCATTGCCTCACCTGGGAAGCATAAGAAGTCAGGGGATTTCCCTTTCCTGGCCAAGGGAAGCCATGACAGACTGTACCTGGAGGAACGGTACACCTCTATTCAGATACTGCACTTCTCCTATGGTCTTAGCACCCGTCAGACCAGGAGATTCCCTCCCGTGCCTGGTTCGGTGGGTCCCACACCCACAGAACCTTGCTCACTGCTAGCATAGCAGTCTGGGATTGACCTGTGAGGCTGCAGCCTGGTGGGGGGAGGGGCATCCACCATTGCTGAGGCTTCAGTAGGTAAACAAAGTGTCCAGGAAGATCGAACTGGGCAGAGCCCATCACAGTTCAGCAAGGCCTAGTGCCTCTCTAGACTCCACCTCTGTGGGCAGGGTGTAGCTGAAACAAAGGCAGCAGAAAACTTCTGCAGACTTAAACGTCCCTGTCTGAGAACTCTGATGAGAGCAGTGGTTCTCCCAGCACGGTGTTCAAGCTCTGAGAACACACAGATTACCTCCTTAAGTGGGTCCCTGGCTCCATGTAGCCTGACTGGGAGACACCTCCCAGTAGGGGCCGACAGACACCTCATACAGGTAGGTGCCCTTCTGGGATGAAGCTTCCAGAGGAAGGATCAGGCAGCAATATTTGCTATTCTGCAATATTTACTGTTCTGCAACCTCTGTTGGTGATACCCAGGCAAACAGGGTCTGGTGTGGACCTCCAGCAAACTCCAACAGATCTGCAGCTGAGGGACCTGACTGTTGGAAGGAAAGCTAACAGACAGAAAGGAATAGCATGAACATCAATGAAAAGTACATCCACACCAAAATCCCATCTGTAGGTCACCAACATCAAAGACCAAAGGTAAATAAAACCACAAAGATGGGGAGAAACCAGAGCAGAGAAGCTGAAAATTCCAAAACCCAGAGTGTCTCTTCTCCTCCAAAGGATCACAGCTCCTCATTAGCAACAGAACAAAACTGGACAGAGAATGAGTTTGACAAGTTGACAGAAGTAGGCTTCAGAAGGTCAGTAACAACAAACTTCTCCACACTAAAGGAGCATGTTCTAACTCATCACAAGGAAGCTAAAAACCTTGAAAAAGGGTTAGACAAATGGCTAACTAGAATAAACAGTGTAGAGAAGACCTTGAATGACCTGATGGAGCTGAAAACCACAGCATGAGAACTTCGTGACGTATGCAAAAGCTTCAATAGCCGATTCGATCAAAAGGAAGAAAGGATATCAGTGATTGAAGATCAAATTAATAAAATTAAGTGAGAGGACAAGATTAGAGAAAAAAGAGTGAAAAGAAATGAACAAAACCACGAAGAAATAGGGGACTATGTGAAAATACCAAATCTACGTTTGATTGGTGTACCTGAAAGTGACAGGGAGAATGGAACCAACTTAGAAAACACTCTTCAGGATATTATCCAAGAGAACTTCCCCAACCTAGCAAGGCAGGTCAACATTCAAATTCAGGAAATACAGAGACCACCACAAAGATACTCTTTGAGAAGAGCAACCCACATAATTGTCAGATTGACCAAGGTGGAAATGAAGGGAAAAATGTTAAGGGCAGCCAGAGAGAAAGGTTGGGTTACCCACAAAGGGAAGCCTGTCAGACTAATAGTGGATCTCCCAGCAGAAGATCAAGCCAGAAGAGAGTGGGGGCCAATATTTAACATTCTTAAAGAAAGGAATTTTCAACCCAGAATTTCATATCCAGCCAAACTAAGCTTCATAAGTGAAGGAGAAATAAAATCCTTTACAAACAAGCAAATGCTGAGAGATTTTGTCACCACCAGGCCTGCCTTACAAGAGTTCCTGAAGGAAGCACTAAGCATGGAAAGGAACAACTGGTATCAGCCACTGCAAAAGCATGCCAAATTGTGAAGACCATCAACACTAGGAAGAAACTGCATCAATTAATGGGCAAAATAACCAGCTAACATCATAATGACAGGATCAAATTCACACATAACAATATTAACCCTTGGCCAGGCTCGGTGGCTCAAGCCTGTAATCCCAGCACTTTGGGAGGCCGAGATGGGTGGATCACGAGGTCAGGAGATTGAGACCATCCTGGCTAACCCAGTGAAACCCCGTCTCTACTAAAAAATACAAAAAACTAGCCGGGCGAGGTGGCGGGCGCCTGTAGTCCCAGCTACTCAGAAGGCTGAGGCAGGAAAATGGTGTAAACCCGGGAGGCGGAGCTTGCAGTGAGCTGAGATCCAGCCACTGCACTCCAGCCTGGGCGACAGAGCAAGACTCCATCTCAAAAAAAAAAAAAAAAAAAAAATTAACCTGAAATGTAAATGGGTTAAATGCCCCAATTAAAAGACACAGACTGGCAAATTGGATAAAGAGTCAAGACCCACCAGTGTGCTGTATTCAGGAGACCCATCTCACATGCAGAGACACACATAGGCTCAAAATGAAGAGATGAAGGAAGATCTACCAAGCAATGGAAAGGAAAAAAAAAAAAAAAAAAAAAAAGCAGGGGTTGCAACCCTAGTCTCTGATAAAACATACTTTAAACCAATAAAAATCAAAAGAGACAAAGAAGGTCATTACACAATGGTAAAGGGATCAATTCAACAAGAAGAGTTAACTCTCCTAAATATATATGTACCCAATGCAGGAGCACCCAGATTCATTAAGCAAGTCCTTAAAGACCTACAAAGAGACTTAGACTCCCATACAATAATAATGGGAGACTTTAACACCCCACTGTCAATATTAGACAGATCAATGAGACAGAAAGTTAACAAGGATATCCAGGAATTGAACTCAGCTCTGCACCAAGCAGACCTAATAGACATCTACAGAACTCTCCACCCCAAATCAACAAAACATTCATTCTTCTCAGCACCACATCACACTTATTATAAAATTAACCACGTAATTGGAAGTAAAGCAGTTCTCAACAAATGTAAAAGAACAGAAATCACAACAAACTATCTCTCAGACCACAGTGTAATCAAATTAGAACTCAGGATTAAGAAACTCACTCAAAACCACACAACTGGTATCGAACTCCTGACTTCGTGATCCATCTGCCTCTGCCTCCCAACGTACTGGGATTACAGGCTTGAGCCACTGTGCCTTACTCAAGGTTAGCATTTATATGTGAGTTTTTGATCCAGGTCATTTGAAATTACCCTGTGAGAGAAACAAAACAAAAAGCACAAAAACAGTAAATAAATCCTACAAGAGTTATAGAAAACTTTCAAGCAAACCAATGAATGCAATACAGGTGTCCCAGAGGAACACAGAAAAGGAAGAGGCAGGAATCATCTTTAAGTAAATAATGGCAGAAAATTTTTCAAATCTGGAGCTAGAAATTAACATACAGATTCAGGAAGCCCAAATAACCCTAAATAAATTAAATATCAAGTGATTTTTACCAATGCATTATAATACAATTTTCAATTGCCAAAGGCAAAGAGAATTTTAAAAGCACCAAGAAAAAATCAACTTGTCACATACAAGAGAATCTTCATAAGATTATCCTCTGATTTCTCAGCAGAGACCTTAAAAGTCAGGACAAAGCTGAATGATACTTTAAATAAACTGAAATAATTTTTTTAATTGGCAACCAATAATACTATAACTAACAAATCTGTCCTTCAGAAATGAAGAACAAATAAGAATTTTCCCAGACAAATTAAACTGTGGAAGTTCATCACCACTAGACCTGCTTTAAAAGAAATGCTGGCCCAGCATGGTGGCTCACACCTGTAATCCCAGCATTTTGGGAGGGGAAGGCAGGTGGATAATGAGGTCAGGAGCTTGAGACCAGCCTGGCCCACATGGTACTGAAATACAAAAATTAGCCTGGCATGTTAGTGGGTGCCTGTAATCCCATCTACTCTGGTGGCTGAGGCAGGAGAATTCCTTGAACCCAGGAAGCAGAGGTGGAGGTTGCAGTGAGCCAAGATCTCACAAGAGTAAGACTCCGTCTAAAAAAAAAAAAAGGTAAAGAACAGTCCTTTAGCTGAAAGAAAATAATACTCATTGGTAGCATATTAACATATGAAAATAAAAATCTCCCTAGTGAAACTAAGTACATACTGAAATTCAGAATACTCTAATACTATAATGGTAATTTGCAAATCTCTTATATCTTTAGTGTAAAGATTTTAGGACAAAACTCTTTGAAATAATAGTAGCTACAATTATTTGTTAAGGCAGTGGTCCCCAACCTTTTTGGCACCAGGGACCACTTTCATAGGAGATAATTTCTTCATGGACTGGGGGGTAGGGAGTAGGGGATGGTTTTGGTATGCAATTGTTCCACTCCAGGTCACCAGGCATTAGTAAGATTCTCATAAGGAGCATACAACCTAGATCCCTCTCATGTGCAGTTCACACTCCTGTGAGAATCTAATGCCACTGCTGACCTGACAGAAGGCAAAGCTCAGGTGGTAATGCTTGCTCAGCCACTGCTCACCTCCTGCTGTGTAACCTGCTTCCTGAAAGGCCACAGACCGGTACCAGTCTGCGGCCCGGGGGTTGGGGACCCCTGTGTTAAGGGATATACACATTAAAAGATGTAAACTGTGACATCAAAATCATAAAATGCTAGGAGAAGAGTGTAGAGTTTTTCAACGTAATTGAAGTTAAGTTATTATTGGCTCAACATAGCCTGTTGTAACTATAATATATTTTGTGTAAGCCTCATGATAGCCAAAACCAAAAACCTATAGTAAATAAAGAAAATATCAGAAGTAAAAATTCAGGCTGAGTGCGGTGGCTCACGCCTGTAATCCCAGCACTTTGGGAGGCCAAGGCAGGCGGATGACGAGGTCAGGAGATCGAGATTATCCAGGCTAATATGGTGAAACCCAATCTTTATTAAAAACACAAAAAATTAGCTGGGCGTGGTGTTGTGCACCTGTAGTCCCAGCTACTTGGGAGACTGAGGCAGGAGAATGGCATGAACCCGGGAGGTGGAGCTTGCAGTGAGCCAAGATCATACCACTGCACTCCAGCCTGGGCAACAGAGTGAGACTCCATCTCAAAAACAAACAAACAAACAAAAAATCAAAGCATACTACTATATAAAATCATCTAATCATAAAGGAAGAAAACAAGAGAGGAAGAAAGAAAAAAATCTACATAACAGCCAGAAAACAATTATCAAAAGGGCAGTAGTAAGTCCTTACATATCAATAGTTACCTTGAGTGTAAATAGTTTATAATCTTTAATCAAAAGACATGGAATGGCTGAATGGATAAACAAATAAGATCCATGTCTATGCTGCTTACAAGAGATTCATCTTACCTTAAATGTATGAATAGGTGGAAAGAGATGAAGAAAGATATTCTATGCAAACAAATCAAGAGAACAGAGATACCTATACTGATAGCAGTTCAAATAAACTTTAAGTCAAAAATACTTAAATAACACAAAGAAGATCCTCATAATAAATTAATTGATTCATTAAGAGTATATAAGAATTATAAATGCAAATACACCAGGCATCTATCTGAGCACCTAAACATGTAATTCAATAGTTAATAGAATTAAAGGGAGATGTAGATTGCAACACAATAAGAGTAGGGAACTTCAATATTCTACTTCCCACAATGAGCAGATTATCCAGACAGACAACAATAAGGAAACATTATAATTGAACTATTCCCTGGACCAAATGATCTCACAGGTATGTCCAGAACATTCCAGCCACCAGAAATGGAATATACATTACTTTCAATTGCACAAACAACAATCTCCAGATCCATTTTACATTAGGCAAAGCAATTTTCAAATTTAAGAAGAGTGAAATCATTATCAAGTATCCTTTCTGAGCACAATGGTATGAATCTACAAATCAATAACAGAAAGATTGTTTTAAATTTCCAAATAACGTGAAAATTTAAAGATGCGCTTCTGAATAAACAATGGGTAAATTAATAAATTAAAAGGGAAATTTGAAATTATCTTGAGACAAACAAAAATAAAAACACAACATACCAAAACTTATAGAATGCAGGAAAAAGTGGTTCTAAGATGGAAATTTATAGCAACAAATGCCTATATCAAATAAGAAAAAAACCTCAAATAAACATCCTAATATTGTACCTCAAGATGCCAGAAAAAGAAAAACAAACTAAGCCCAGACTTAATAGCAGGAAGAAAATTATAAGATCAGATAAGAAAGAAATAAAAGAGACTAGGAAAACAATGGAAAGTATCAACAAAACAATTTTTTTAAAAAAAGATAAACAAAGTTGACAAATCTTTATCTAGACTAGGAAAAAAATAGAAGAGTCAAATAAATATAATCAGAAAGGAAAAGCAGGATATTACAACTGATACCACAGAAATACAAAGGATCTTAAATTACTACTATAAACAATTATGTGTCAGCAAATTGTGTACAGTAAAAAATAAATGGAAAAATTTCTGGAAATACAACCTACCAAGCCTGATTCATGAAGAAATAAAAAATTGGAAGAGACCAAGAATGAGTAAAAGAACTGAATTAGTAATAAAACATCTCCTGTCAAAAAAAAAAAGCCCAGAAATTGGTGGCTTCATTGCTGAATTCTATCAAACATTTAAAGAAGTAATACCAATTCCTCTCAAAGTATTTCCCAAAATTGAAGAGAACAGACTATTTACAACTTTATTTTATAAGGCTACCATTACTTTTCTATGAAAGCCAGAGAATGACAATGTAAGGAAAGAGAATTACATGCCAATATCTCCGATGAGCATAGATGCAAAATTCCCCAATAAAATATCATAATGTCAGTTCAGCAGCATGGTAAAAGGATGATTTACCATAATCTATTGGGATTTATCCCTGAAATGCAAGGATGGTTCAGCATATGAAAATCTATAAATGTGACACACCACATTAACAGAATGGAAAACAAAAAACAAATGATCTGCTCAATAGATTCAGTATATGCATTTCACAAAATTCAATATCCTTTCATGAATAAAAATCCTCAAAAATTAGGTATAAAAAACCCTCAATAGAGCATATGTCCAAACCACAGCTAACATTATACTCAATGGTGAAATTTGAATTTTTTTTCTCTAAGATCAAGCAAAAGACAAGAATGTTCACTCTTGCCACTTCTATTTAATATAGTACTGGAAGTCACACCATAGCAATAAGGCAAGATAAAGAAAAGTCACCCATATCAGAAAGGAAGAAGTTTAATAGTATCTGTTTAGAGATGACATTATCTTTTATATGGAAAATCCTAAAGACTCCACACAAAAAAACTGTTACAACTAATAAAAGAATTCAGTAACGCTTCAGGATATAAAATCAACATACACAAATCAGTAGCTTTTCTATATGATAACGACAACCTATTTTACACAAAATATGTACTATTTAGAAATAAACTTAACCAATAAAATGAAAGATCTGTAAACCAAAAACTATAAAACATAGAAAAGAAACTGAAGAAGACACAAATAAATAAAAAGATATTCCATGTTCATGGATTGGGAGAATAAATATTGTTAAAAATGACCATATTACCCAAGTGTTCTATGGATTCAATGCAATAGCTATTAAAATTCTAATGATGCTTTTTACGTAAATAGAAAAAGCCATCCTAAATTTGTATGAGAACCAGAAAAGATGCTGAATAGCCAAATAAATCTTAAGAAAAGAACAAAAGTGGAAGCATCACTCTACCTGATTTCAAAATCTATTGCAAAGGTGGAGTAATCAAAACAACATGAAACTGGCATAAAAACAGACTCATAGGCTGAAGGAAATATTAGACAGCCCAGGCATAAATTTAAGCACCTACGGTCAATTGATTTATGACAAAAATGCCAAGAACACACAGGGAGAAAAGGACAGTCCCTTCAGGAAATGATGTTGGGAAAACTGGCTATCCTTATGCAGAAAAATAAAAATAGACACATCTCACACTACCTACAAAAATCAATTCAAAATGATCTTGTAGTTAAGTGTAAGACTCAAAACAGTAAAATTATTACAAGAAAACACAGGGGAAAGGCTTTATAACATTTTTTCTGGGCAACAATTTTTAGGATCGAACCATAAAAGTACATGCAACAATAGGAAAAGTAGAATTACATCAAATGAAAAAGCTTCTGCACAGGCAAGGAAACAATTAACAGGGTGAAGAGACAACCTATGGAATGAAGGGAAAATGTTTACAAATGATTCGTCTGATAAGAAATGAGGAGGGGCGGAGCAAGATGGCCGAATAGGAAGAGCTCCAGTCTCCAACTCCCAGCGCGAGTGACACAGAAGACCGGTGATTTCTGCATTTTCAACTGAGGTACTGGGGTCATCTCTCTAGGGAGTGCCGGACAATCGGTGCTGGTCAGCTGCTGCAGCCTGACCAGCTTGAGCTGAAGCAGGGCGAGGCATCACCTCACCTGGAAGTGCAAGGGGGAAGGAAATCCGTTTTCCTAGCCAGGGGAACTGAGACACACAACACCTGGAAAATCGGGTAACTCCCACCCCAATACTGCGCTTTAAGGAAACAGGCACACCAGGAGAATATATCCCACACCTGGCCAGGAGGGTCCCACGCCCACGGAGCCTCCCTCACTGCTAACACAGCAGTCTGCGGCAATCTATCTGCAAGGCAGCAGCGAGGCTGGGGGAGGGGCGCCCGCCATTGCTGAGGCTTAAGTAGGTAAACAAAGCCGCTGGGAAGCTCCAACTGGGTGGAGCTCACAGCAGCTCAAGGAAGCCTGCCTGTCTCTCTAGACTCCACCTCTGGGGATAGCCCACAGCTGAGGTCCAATAGGGGAAGCAGCGGGGGTGGTGCAGACGCGAACGACTCTGTCTGACAGCTTTGGGGAGAGCCCTGGATCTCCCAACGCGGAGGTTGAGATCTGAGAACGGACAGACTGCCTGCTCAGGTGGGTCCCTGACCCCTGAGTAGCCTAGCTGGGAGACATCCCCCACTAGGGGCAGTCTGACGCCCCACACCTCACAGGGTGGAGTCATCCCTGAGAGGAAACTTCCAAAGGAAGAATCAGACAGGTACACTCGCTGTTCAGCAATATTCTATCTTCGGCAACCTCTGCTGCTGATACCCAGGCAAACAGGGTCTGGAGTGGACCTCAAGCAATCTCCAACAGACCAACAGACAGTCCTTCTGACTGTCAGATGGAAAACTATCAAACAGGAAGGACACCTATACCAAAACCCCATCAGTACGTCACCGTCATCAAAGACCAGAGACAGATAAAACCACAAAGATGGGGAAGAAGCAGGGCAGAAAAGCTGGAAATTCAACAAATAAGAGCGCATCTCCCCCTGCAAAGGAGCGCAGCCCATCGCCAGCAACGGATCAAAGCTGGTCAGAGAATGACTTTGACGAGATGAGAGGAGAACGCTTCAGTCCATCAAACTTCTCAAAGCTAAAGGAGGAATTACGTACCCAGCGCAAAGAAACTAAAAATCTTGAAAAAAGAGTGGAAGAATTGACAGCTAGACTAATTAATGCAGAAAAGATCATAAATGAAATGACAGAGATGAAAACCATGACACGAGAAATACGTGACAAATGCACAAGCTTCAGTAACCGACTCGATCAACTGGAAGAAAGAGTATAAGCGATTGAGGATCAAATGAATGAAATGAAGCGAGAAGAGAAACCAAAAGAAAAAAGAAGAAAAAGAAATGAACAAAGCCTGCAAGAAGTATGGGATTATGTAAAAAGACCAAATCTACGTCTGATTGGGGTGCCTGAAAGTGAGGGGGAAAATGGAAACAAGTTGGAAAACACTCTTCAGGATATCATCCAGGAGAACTTCCCCAACCTAGTAGGGCAGGCCAACATTCAAATTCAAGAAATACAGAGAACGCCACAAAGATACTCCTCCAGAAGAGCAACTCCAAGACACATAATTGCCAGATTCACCAAAGTTGAAATGAAGGAAAAAATCTTAAGGGCAGCCAGAGAGAAAGGTCGGGTTACCCACAAAGGGAAGCCCATCAGACTAACAGCAGATCTCAGCAGAAACTCTACAAGCCAGAAGAGAGTGGGGGCCAATATTCAAGGTTCTTAAAGAAAAGAATTTTAAACCCAGAATTTCATATCCAGCCAAACTAAGTTTCATCAGTGAAGGAGAAATAAAATCCTTTACAGATAAGCAAATGCTTAGAGATTTTGTCACCACCAGGCCTGCCTTACAAGAGACCCTGAAGGAAGCCCTAAACATGGAAAGGGACAACCGGTACCAGCCATTGCAAAAACATGCCAAAATGTAAAGACCATCGAGGCTAGGAAGAAACTGCATCAACTAAAGAGTAAAATAACCAGTTAATATCATAATGACAGGATCAAGTTCACACATAACAATATTAACCTTAAATGTAAATGGACTAAATGCTCCAATTAAAAGACACAGACTGGCAAACTGGATAAAGAGTCAAGACCCATCAGTCTGCTGTATACAGGAGACCCATCTCACATGCAGAGACATACATAGGCTCAAAATTAAGGGATGGAGGAAAATCTACCAAGCAAATGGAGAACAAAAAACAGCAGGGGTTGCAATCCTAGTCTCTGATAAAACAGACTTTAAACCATCAAAGATCAAAAGAGACAAAGAAGGCCATTACATAATGGTAAAGGGATCAATTCAACAGGAAGAGCTAACTCTCCTAAATATATATGCACCCAATACAGGAGCACCCAGATTCATAAAGCAAGTCCTTAGAGACCTACAAAGAGACTTAGACTCCCATACAATAATAATGGAAGACTTCAACACTCCACTGTCACATTAGACAGATCAACGAGACAGAAAGTTAACAAGGATATCCAGGAATTGAACTCATCTTTGCACCAAGCGGACCTAATAGACATCTATAGAACTCTCCACCCCAAATCAACAGAATATACATTCTTCTCAGCACCACATCGCACTTATTCCAAAATTGACCACATAATTGGAAGTAAAGCACTCCTCAGCAAATGTACAAGAACAGAAATTATAACAAACTGTCTCTCAGACCACAGTGCAATCAAACTAGAACTCAGGACTAAGAAACTCAATCAAAACCGCTCAACTACATGGAAACTGAACAACTGCTCCTGAATGACTACTGGGTACATAACGAAATGAAAGCAGAAATAAAGATGTTCTTTGAAACCAATGAGAACAAAGATACAACATACCAGAATCTCTGGGACACATTTAAAGCAGTGTGTAGAGGGAAATTTATAGCACTAAATGCCCACAAGAGAAAGCAGGAAAGATCTAAAATTGACACTCTAACATCACAATTAAAAGAACTGGAGAGGCAAGAGCAAACACATTCAAAAGCTAGCAGAAGGCAAGAAATAACTAAGATCAGAGCAGAACTGAAGGAGATAGAGACACAAAAAACCCTCCAAAAAATCAATGAATCCAGGAGTTCGTTTTTTGAAAAGATCAACAAAATTGACAGACCGCTAGCAAGACTACTAAAGAAGAAGAAAAGAGAAAGAATCAAATAGACACAATAAAAAATGATAAAGGGGATATCACCACCGACCCCACAGAAATACAAACAACCATCAGAGAATACTATAAATGCCTCTACACAAATCAACTAGAAAATCTAGAAGAAATGGATAATTTCCTGGACACTTACACTCTCCCAAGACTGAACCAGGAAGAAGTTGAATCCCTGAATAGACCAATAGCAGGCTCTGAAATTGAGGCAACAATTAATAGCCTACCCACGAAAAAAAGTCCAGGACCAGATGGATTCACAGCTGAATTCTACCAGAGGTACAAGGAGGAGCTGGTACCATTCCTTCTGAAACTATTCCAATCAATAGAAAAAGAGGGAATCCTCCCTAACTCTTTTTATGAGGCCAACATCATCCTGATACCAAAGCCTGGCAGAGACACAACAAAAAAAGAGAATTTTAGACCAATCCCTGATGAAATCGATGCAAAAATCTCAATAAAATACTGGCAAACCGGATTCAGCAGCACATCAAAAAGCTTATCCACCATGATCAAGTGGGCTTCACCCCTGGGATGCAAGGCTGGTTCAACATTCGCAAATCAATAAACGTAATCCAGCATATAAACAGAACCAAAGACAAGAACCACATGATTATCTCAATAGATGCAGAAAAGGCTTTTGACAAAATTCAACAGCCCTTTATGCTAAAAACGCTCAATAAATTCGGTATTGATGGAACGTACCTCAAAATAATAAGAGCTATTTATGACAAACCCACAGCTAATATCATACTGAATGGGCAAAAACTGGAAAAATTCCCTTTGAAAACTGGCACAAGACAGGGATGCCCTCTCTCACACTCCTATTCAACATAGTGTTGGAAGTTCTGGCTAGGGCAATCAGGCAAGAGAAAGAAATCAAGGGTATCCAGTTAGGAAAAGAAGAAGTCAAAGTGTCCCTGTTTGCAGATGACATGATTGTATATTTAGAAAACCCCATCGTCTCAGCCCAAAAGCTCCTTAAGCTGATAAGCAACTTCAGCAAAGTCTCAGGATACAAAATTAATGTGCAAAAATCCCAAGCATTCTTATACACCAGTAACAGACAAGCAGAGAGCCAAATCAGGAATCAACTTCCATTCACAATTGCTTCAAAGAGAATAAAATACCTAGGAATCCAGCTTACAAGGGATGTAAAGGACCTCTTCAAGGAGAACTACAAACCACTGCTCAGTGAAATCAAAGAGGACACAAACAAATGGAAGAACATACCATGCTCATGGATAGGAAGAATCAATATCGTGAAAATGGCCATACTGCCCAAGGTTATTATAGATTCAATGCCATCCCCATCAAGCTACCAATGACTTTCTTCACAGAATTGGAAAAACTGCTTCAAAGTTCATATGGAACAAAAAAAGAGCCCGCATTCCCAAGACAATCCTAGGTCAAAAGGACAAAGCTGGAGGCGTCACGCTACCTGACTTCAACTATACTACAAGGCTACAGTAACCAAAACAGCATGGTACTGGTACCAAAACAGAGAAATAGACCAATGGAACAGAACAGAGTCCTCAGAAATAATACCACACATCTACAGCCATCTGATCTTTGACAAACCTGAGAGAAACAAGAAATGGGGAAAGGATTCCCTATTTAATAAATGGTGCTGGGAAAATGGCTAGCCATAAGTAGAAGCTGAAACTGGATCCTTTCCTTACCCCTTATACGAAAATTAATTCAAGATGGATTAGAGACTTAAATGTTAGACCTAATCTCATAAAAACCTAGAAGAAAATCTAGGTAGTACCATTCAGGACATAGGCATGGGCAAGGACTTCATGTCTAAAACACCAAAAGCAACGGCAGCAAATGCCAAAATTGA
Organism: Trachypithecus francoisi; assembly: GCF_009764315.1. Taxonomy (NCBI): domain Eukaryota; kingdom Metazoa; phylum Chordata; class Mammalia; order Primates; family Cercopithecidae; genus Trachypithecus; species Trachypithecus francoisi. The sequence goes on from NW_022681467.1 coordinate 2,686,040, forward strand.
CACATGGGATCTAATTAAAGAGCTTTTGCACAGCAAAAGAAACTACCATCAGAGTGAACAGGCAACCTACAGAATGGGAGAAAATTTTTGCAACCTACTCATCTGACAAAGGGCTAATATCCAGAATCTACAAAGAACTCAAACAAATATACAAGAAAAAACAAACACCCTATCAAAAAGTGGGGAAGGGTATGAACAGACATTTCTCAAAAGAAGACATCCATACAGCCAACAGACACATGAAAAAATGCTCATCATCACTCGCCATCAGAGAAATGCAAATCAAAACCACAATGAGATACCATCTCACACCAGTTAGAATGGCAATCATTAAGAAGTCAGGAAATAACAGGTGTTGGAGAGGATGTGGAGAAATAGGAACACTTTTACACTGTTGGTGGGATTGTAAACTAGTTCAACCATTATGGAAAACAGTATGGCGATTCCTCAAGGATCTAGAATTAGATGTACCATATGACCCAGCCATCCCACTACTGGGTATATACCCAAAGGATTATAAATTACTCTACTACAAAGACACATGCACACGTATGTTTATTGCGGCACTATTCACAATAGCAAAGACCTGGAATCAACCCAAATGTCCATCTGTAACAGACTGGATTAAGAAAATGTGGCACATATACACCATGGAATACTATGCAGCCATCAAAAAGGATGAGTTTGCGTCCTTTGTAGGGACATGGATGCAGCTGGAAACCATCATTCTTAGCAAACTATCACAAGAAGAGAAAACCAAACACCGCATGTTCTCACTTATAGGTGGAGCTGAACAATGAGATCACTTGGACTCGGGAAGGGGAACATCACACACTGGGGCCTATCATGGGGAGGGGGGAGGAGGGAGGGATTGCACTGGGGAGTTATACATGATATAAATGTTATGCACATGTACCCTAGAACTTAAAGTATAATAATAAAAAGAAAAGAAATGAATATTCAAAATACATAAGAAACTCAAACAACTCAATAGCAAGAAAACAACCCAACTGAACAATGGACAAAGGATATAAATACACGTTTATCAAAAGTGGACACAAAAATGACCAACAAATATATGAAGAAATGCTCAGCATCACTCACCATCAGGGAAATGTATTAATAAATCAAACCATGAGATGTCACTTCAAATATGTTAGAATGAATATTATCAAAAAGATGAGAGATAAATGTTGATAAAGGTTTGGAGAAAAAGGAATTGCTGCACATTGTTGCTGGAAATGCAAATTAATATAGCCATTTCAGATAAAAGTACAGCTATTACTCAAAAAATCAAACATAGAACTACTATATAATCCAGCAATCCCAATACTGGGTATATATCCAAAGGAAATAAAATCAGTCTCTCAAAGAGATATCTGCACTTCCATGTTCATTGCAGCATTATTCACAATAACCTATACATAGAATCAACCTAAGTGTCCATCAATCGATGTATGGATAAAGAAAATGTGGTGCATATACAAGATAGAATATTATTGATCCTTTAAGAAAAAGGAAATTCTCTCATTCGTGAAATCATAGATGAACCTGGAGGCCATTATGTTAAGTAAAATAACTAGGCACAGGGGGACAAAAGCCACATTATCTTACTTATATACTGACTCTTAAAAAGTAAGAATCATAGAAGCAGAGAGTAGAATGGTGGTTATCAGAGTCTGTAGGGATAGGGAAGGGAGAAACTGAGATTAGAGAGATGCTCATCAAAGAAAACAAAATTTCAGTTAGAAGATATAAATTTGAGAAATGATAACTATAATTAATAACAATTTATTTTATATTAAAAAATTGTTAATAGATTAGATTTATTCTCACCACACACAAAAAATGATGAGTATGTGAGGTAATGCATATGTTAGTTATCTTGGGATAGCCATTCCACAAGGCATATATATTTTAAAACATTACATTCTATATCATATTTATGTGTTTCTGTGTGTATATGTTCATGTGTATATGCATATATATATACAATTTTTATTTGGTAACTAAAATAACTAATTAAATTTAAAAATAAAAATCAGGAAGTTAAGAAAATTGAGTAATTCAACTTCTGAGAACTCTGTCTCCAAGGAAGAAACAATCAGTCATATATGCGAATACATATAAATGACATATTCAGCACAACAGTCTTCACAATAGCTAAAATCAGAAAACTTTAAACAGTCAATTCTGGGCATTGACTAAAATGTAAATGTGAGTCTCACAATTGTAGCTACTGGGAAGCCTCAGCTCTGAGAGGCCACTGTGGAGAGGGTCAGGTCAGAGCTTTAAAGCAGACTCTTTCCTTTCCAGAGGTATCACCCTGGTGACTAACATCTGGGTCTAGAAATCCTTTATCTTTATCACCAGGCATGGTGTTCTGAACCCTTCCCTGATTCTGTTTGTCTCCCCAAAGCCACTGGCACTCCCATCCTCCACCTCCATGTCCTTCAAGGTGAATTACTTGTCACTTCTGGTTTGGTCTGTATCCACATCTCAAAGAAGGATTTTGAAACTAGGCTACCCAAAGTATAGTCTAAGGACCCTGAGTCATTATATAAAGATGGTAACCTCTGCTTGGCTGTCCTCAAATCGTTACAGGTGAAATCACAAGCGGCAGTAGAATAAAACACTAAGTATAAATTAGTTCCAAAATGTGCTACATATACACTACTTTATTCTACATTGTGGCCACTTTCCCATCTGTTGGGGGACATCTGGACACTTTTCATTTTTCCCAGGGGGTCAGGGCTGGGACACAGCTCTGGGGAGATATACCATAATAATGAACACAAAGTGACAAGGAAAATGTGAGGAGGTTTTTGCAGACTCCCCAAAACTCTCTCCTTGAGACAGAGGAAGGGAAGATAGGGTGGAGCCTAGGGAGGGCAGGGAACTGCCAGGATATACACACAAGGAAACATCCCAGCTGTCAGTCCTGGCCCTGTTTGTAGTCTCAAGACAACTCCCACTCACTCCAAATCTCCACTTCAGGCCCCAAGATCCAGAGTCCCTCATGTCCATATACCTCTTGTGAGTTGGAGTTCTGGTTCTTCCCTGGCCCCTGCTGAGCCCAGGAAAGGAACTGTCCTCTTCTGTTTATGCTGCTATTACAGAATAACACAGGCTGGGTAATTTACAGGAAACAGAAACTTATTTTTCACAGCTCTAGAGGCTGGGAAGCCCAGGACCAAGGCGCCAGCATCTTGTGAGGGCCTCGCTGCTGTGTCCTCACGTGGCAGAAAGTGGAAGGGTAAGCTACACTGCATGAAGCCCTATTATATATGTCTGTGTCCATCCTGGTGTGCCCAAGGCGAACATAGCCTTGGTAGAGAAGGAGACAATTTAGAGTTGTCTCAGGAGCCCCTGTGTCCACACACTCCACTTCTTTTCATGCTCACACAAAAATGTTGCTGTTAATAAACTCAAAAATTCGGTGAGTCAATGGAATTGTCTTGGTCTTAATTCTTCATCCTGACTGACTCAATGGGTCAAGAGAGGCCAGATGGTTTTGAAGAGCTAAACCTGAACCTATGCACGGACCACACCAACAAAACTGACCTTAGATGTGGGCAGTAGGGTTTGGTTGGTCCTAAGACAACAGGTGTTATGAGTATGATGGAAACAAGCAGCCCAGGACGTGTGAAGACCCAGGTCCCTCCAATGTTCAATCACACTGTCAGGGCTCAGCAAAGAACACCTTCCTCCATGGGCTGCTCAGGCAACCACGTAGGGCTGGCCAGCTCAAGCCAAGAAGCAAGGGAGACCAAGTGCCCCAGAAGGACAGGTTGCACACCCACAGAGCCTGGGGATGAAGGCGGCCATAGATGAGAGAGATGTGTTCTCAGGTGCTGGAGCTAGCAGCATAGGGATCCCCTTCATGAGGAGGGGAAATAATGGAACGAGAACTGCTCTCACAGTGTCCCCACAATGCTGCCAGCACACGGAAGGAAGTGGGCTCAGGGTTGGGTGGGGCCATAAAGAACGCCACTTCACCTGCCCCCCACCCAAGAGCTCAGCGGCTGGCAGATGTTACAGAGTGCAGGTTGAGGACTGAACTCTTATCTTTTTTCTTTCTTTCTGAAATTCCTGTTTAAGTACCTGAGGAATCATGCCTTACAAACCATAAAATTTCATCAAAAAGGTCCTTTCTGACCCAGTACATTGTGACTTGCTTTCCAACCTGACTCTGTCATGGCATCATCTGACAGATAGTAGACCTCCTTAGCATTCCTTTCTACTGACTCCATGTTTTAAACAAAGCTTAACTTTTTCTACCAATTTCCAACTAAAGAATCCCTAAGCCTACCTAAAACTTGTAAGCCCATGCCTTGAGATGTCCGACCTTTTGGGGCCAAACCAATATATACCTTCCATGTATTGATTTATAATTTTACCTGCAACTCCTGACTCCATGACATGTTTCTTTTTTTTTAAATATACTTTAAATTCTAGGGTACATGTGCACAACTTGCAGGTTTGTTACATATGTATACATGTGCCATGTTGGTGTGCTGCACCCATTAATTTGTCATTTACATTAGGTATATCTCCTAATGCTATCCCTCCCCCACCCCCATCCCATGACAAGCCCCAGTATGTGATGTCCCCCACCCTGTGTCCAAGTGTTCTTATTGTTCAATTCCCACTTATGAGTGAGAACATGCGGTGTTTGGTTTTGTGTCCTTGCAATAGTTTGCTTAGAATGATGGTTTCCAGGTTCGTCCATGTCCCTACAAAGGACATGAACTCATCCTTTTTTATGACTGTATAATATTCCATGGTGTATATGTGCCACATTTTCTTAATCCAGTCTATCATTGATGGATATTTGGGTTGGTTCCAAGTCTTTGCTATTGTGATTAGTGTTGCAATAAACATTTGTGTGCATGTGTCTTTATAGCAGCATGATTTATAATCCTTTGGGTATATTCCCAGTAATGGGATGGCTAGGTCAAATGGTATTTCTAGTTCTAGATCCTTGAGGAATCACCACACTGTCTTCCACATGGTTGAACTAGTTTACACTCCCACCAACAGTGTAAAAGCATTCCTATTTCTCCACATCCTCTCCAGCACCTGTTGTTTCTTGACTTTTTAATGATCGCCATTCTAACTGGTGTGAGATGGTACCTCATTGTGGTTTTGATTTGCATTTCTCTGATGGCCAGTGATGATGAGCATTTTTTTTATGTGTCTGTTGGCTGCATAAATGTCTTCTTTTGAGAAGTGCCTGTTCATATCCCTTGCCCACTTTTTGATGTGGTTGTTTGATTTTTTCTTGTAAATTTGCTTAAGGTCTTTGTAGACTCTGGATATTAGCCCTTTGTCAGATGGGTAGATTGTAAAAACTTTCTCCCATTCTGTAGGTTGCCTGTTCACTCTGATGGTAGTTTCTTTTGCTGTGCAGAAGCTCTTTAGTTTAATTAGATCCTATTTGTCAATTTTGGCTCTTGTTGCCATTGCTTTTGGTGTTTTAGTTATGAAGTCCTTGCCCATGCCTATGGCCTGAATGGTATTCCCTCGGATTTCTTCTAGGGTTTTTGTGGTTTTAGATCTAACATTTAAGTCTTTAATCCATCTTGAGTTAATTTTTGTATAAGGTGTAAGGAAGGGATCCAGTTTCAGCTTTCTACATATGGCTAGCCACTTTTCCCAACACCATTTATTAAATAGGGAATCCTTTCCCCATTTCTTGTTTTTGTCAGGTTTGTCAAAGATCAGATGGTTGTAGATGTGTGGTATTATTTCCGAAGGCTCTATTTTGTTCCATTGCTCTATATCTCTGTTTTGGTACCAGTACCATGCTGTTTTGTTTACTGTAGCCTTGTAGTATAGTTCGAAGTCAGGTAGCATGATGCCTCCAGTTTTGTTCTTTTGGCTTAGGATTGTCTTGGCAATGTGGGCTCTTTTTTGGTTCCATATGAACTTTAAAGTAGTTTTTTTCCAATTCTGTGAAGAAAGTCATTGGTAGCTTGATAGGGATGGCATTGAATCTATAAATTACCTTGGGCAGTATGGCCATTTTCACAATATTGATTCTTCCTATCCATGAACATGGAATGTTCTTCCATTTGTTTGTGTCCTCTTTTATTTTGTTGAGCAGTGGTTCGTAGTTCTCCTTGAAGAGGTCCTTCACATCCCTTATAAGTTGGATTCCTAGGTATTTTATTCTCTTTGAAGCAATTGTGAAGGGGAGTTCACTCATGATTTGGCTCTCTGTTTGTCTGTTATTGGTGTATAGGAATGCTTGTGATTTTTGCACATTGATTTTGTATCTTGAGACTTTGCTGAAGTTGCTTATCAGCTTAAGGAGATTTTGGGCTGAGACGATGGGGTTTTCTAAATATACAATCATGTCATCTGCAAACAGGGACATCTTGACTTCCTCTTTTCCTAATTGAATACCCTTTATTTCTTTCTCCTGCCTGATGCCCCCAGCCAGAATGTCCAATACTATGTTGAATAGGAGTGGTGAGAGGGCATCCCTGTCTTGTGCCAGTTTTCAAAGGGAATGCTTCCAATTTTTGCCCATTCAGTATGATATTGGCTGTGGGTTTGTCATAAATAGCTCTTATTATTTTGAGATACATTCCATCCATACCAAGTTTACTGAGAGTTTTTAGCATGAAGGGCTGTTGAATTTTGTTGAAGGCCTTTTCTGCATCTGTTGAGATAATCATGTGGTTTTTGTCTTTGGTTCTGTTTATATGCTGGATTACATTTATTGATTTGCGTATGTTGAACCAGCCTTGCACCCCAGGGATGAAGCCAACTTGGTCGTGGTGGATAAGCTTTTTGATGTGCTGCTGGATTCAGTTTGCCAGTATTTTACTGAGGATTTTTGCTTTGATGTTCATCAGGGATATTGGTCTAAAATTCTCTTTTTTTGTTGTTGTGTCTCTGCCAGGCTTTGGTATCAGGATGATGTTGGCCTCGTAAAATGAATTAGGGAGGATTACCTCTTTTTCTATTGATTGGAATAGTTTCAGAAGGAATGGTACCAGCTCCTATTTGTACCTCTGGTAGAATTCAATTGTGAATCCATCTGGCCCTGCACTTTTTTTGGTTGGTAGGCTATTAATTATTGCCTCAATTTCAGAACCTGTTATTGGTCTATTCAGGGATTCAACTTCTTCCTGGTTTAGTCTTGGGAGGGTTTATGTGCCCAGGAATTTATCCATTTCTTCTAGATTTCCTAGTTTATTTGCATAGAGGTGTTTATAGTATTCTCTGATGGCAGTTTGTATTTCTGTGGGATTGGTGGTGATATCCCCTTTATCATTTTTTATTGTGTCTATTTGATTCTTCTCTTTTCTTCTTTATTAGTCTTGCTAGCGGTCTATCAATTTTGCTGATCTTTTCAAAAAACCAGCTCCTGGATTCATTGATGTTTTGAGGGGATTTTGTGTCTCTATCTCCTTCAGTTCTGCTCTAATCTTAGTTATTTCTTGCCTTCTGCTAGTTTTTGAATGTGTTTGCTCTTGCTTCTCTGATTCTTTTAACTATGATGTTAGGGTGTCAATTTTAGATCTTTCCTGCTTTCTCTTGTGGGCATTTAGTGCTATAAATTTCCTTCCACATACTGCTTTCAATGTGTCCCAGAGATTCTGGTATGTTGTGTCTTTGATCTCATTGGTTTCAAAGAACATCTTTATTTCGGCCTTCATTTCATTACATACTCAGTAGTCATTCAGAAGCAGGTTATTCAGTTTCCATGTAGTTGAGCAGTTTTGAGTGAGTTTCTTAATCCTGAGTTATAGTTTGATTGCACTGTGGTCTGAGAGACACTTTGTTATAATTTCTGTTCTTGTACATTTGCTGAGGAGTGCTTTACTTCCAACTATGTGGTCAATTTTGGAATAAGTGCAATGTGGTGCTGAGAAGAATGTATATTCTATTGATTTGGGGTGGAGAGTTCTGTAGATGTCTATTAGGTCTGCTTGGTGCAGAGCTGAGTTCAATTCCTGGATATCGTTGTTAACTTTCTGTCTCGATCTGTCTAATGTTGACTGTGGGGTGTTAAAGTCTCCCATTATTATTGTATGGGAGTCTAAGTCTCTTTGTAGGTCTCTAAGGACTTGCTTTGTGAATCTAGGTGCTCCTATATTAGGTGCATATATATTTAGGATACTTAGCACTTCTTGTTGAATTGATCCCTTTACCATTATGTAATGGCCTTCTTTGTCTCTTTTTATCTTTGTTGGTTTAAAGTCTGTTTTATAAGAGACTAGGATTGCAACTCCTGCTTATTTTTGTTTTCCATTTGCTTGGTAGATCTTCCTCCATCCCTTTATTTTGAGCCTATGTGTGTCTCTGCACATGAGATGGGTCTCCTGAATACAGCAGACTGATGGGTCTTGACTCTTTATCCAATTTGCCAGTCTTTGTCTTTTAATTGGAGCATTTAGCTCATTTACATTTAAGGCTAATGTTGTTATGTGTGAATTTGATCCTGTCATTATGATGTTAGCTGTTTATTTTGCTCTTTAGTTGATGCAGTTTCTTCCTAGCATTGATGTTCTTTATAATTTGGCATGTTTTTGCAGTGGCTGGTACCAGTTATTCCTTTCCATGTTTAGTGCTTCCTTCAGGAGTTCTTTTAGGGCAGGCCTGGTGGTGACAAAATCTCTCAGCATTTGTTTGTCTGTAAAGGATTTTATTTCTCCTTCGCTTACGAAGTTTAGTTTGGCTGGATATGAAATTCTGGGTTGAAAAATCTTTTCTTTAAGAATGTTGAATATTGGCCCCCACTCTCTTCTGGCTTGTAGAGTTTCTGCTGAGAGATCCACTGTTAGTCTGATGGGCTTCTCTTTGTGGGTAACCCGACCTTTCTCTCTGGCTGCCCTTAACAATTTTTCCTTCATTTCAACTTTGGTGAATCTGACAATTATGTGTCTTGGAGTTGCTCTTCTCGAGGAGTATCTTTGTGGCATTTTCTGTATTTCCTGAATTTGAATGTTGGCCTGCCTTGCTAGATTGGGGAAGTTCTCCTGGATAATATCCTGAAGGGTGTTTTCCAACTTAGTTCCATTCTCCCTGTCACTTTCAGGTACACCAATCAGACATAGATTTGATCACATAGTCCCATATTTCTTGGAGTCTTTGTTTGATTCTTTTTACTCTTTTTTCTCTAAACTTCTCTTCTTGCTTCATTTCATTCAATCTTCAGTCACTGATATCCTTTCTTCCAGTTTGATTGAATCAGCTGCTGAAGCTTGTGTATGCATCACGTAGTTCTCATGCCATGGTTTTCACTTCTATCAGGGCTTTTAAGGACTTCTCTACACTGTCTATTCTAGCTAGCCATTCGTCTGATCTTTTTTCAAGGTTTTTAGCTTCTTTGCAATGGGTTTGAACATCCTCCTTTAGCTCGGAGAAGTTTGTTATTACCAGTCGTCTGAAGCCTTCTTCCTTCAATTCATCAAAGTCATTCTCCATCCAGCTCTGTCCCATTGCTGGCAAGGAGTTGTATTACTTTGGAGGAGAAGAGGTGCTCTGATTTTTAGGGTTTTCAGCTTTTCTGCTCTGGTTTCTCCCCATCTTTGTGATTTTATCTACCTTTGGTCTTTGATGATGGTGATGTACAGATGGGGTCCTTTATGTCTGTTAGTTTTCCTTCTAACAGTCAGGCCCCTCAGCTGCAGGTCTGTTGGAGTTTGCTGGAGGTTCAATCCAGACCCTGTTTGCCTGGGTATCACCAGCAGAGGCTGCAGAACAGCAAATATTGCAGAACAGCAGATGTTGCTGTCTGATCCTTCCTCTGGAAGCTTCATCTCAGAGGGACACCTGGCTGTATGAGGTGTCAGTCAGCCCCTACTGGGAAGTGTCTCCCAGTTAGGCTGCTTGGGGTCAGGGACTCACTTGAGGAGGCAGTCTGTCTGTTCTCAGATCTCAAACTCTGTGCTGGTAGAACCACTACTCTCTTCAAAGCTGTCAGACAGGGACATTTAAGTCTGCAGAAGTTTCTGCTGCCTTTTGTTCAGCTATGCCCTGCCCCCAGAGGTGGAGGCTACAGAGGCAGGCAGGTCTCCTTGAACTGCGGTGGGCACCACCCAGTTTGAGATTCCCAGCCGCTTTGTTTACCTACTGAAGCCTCAGCAATGGCAGATGCCCCTTCCCCAGCCTCACTGCCACCTTGCAGTTGGATCTCAGACTGCTGTGTTAGTAGTGAAGGAGGCTCCATGGGCATGGGACCCTCCGAGTCAGGCGTGGGATATAATCTCCTGGTGTGCCCTTTGCTAAGGCCCTTGGAAAAGTGCAGTATTAGGGTGGGAGTGTCCCAATTTTCCAGGTACTGTCTGTCACAGCTTCCCTTTGCTAGGAAAGGGAATTCCCCATCCCCTTGTGCTTCCTGGGTGGGGTGATGCCCCACCCTGCTGCGTGGACTGCACCCACTGTCTGACAAACCCCAGTGAGATGAACCTGGTACCTCAGTTGGAAATGCAGAAATCACCAGTCTTCTGCGTAGCTCACGCTGGGAGCTGTAGACGGGAGCTGTTCCTATTCCGCCATCTTGGAACCTCCTCCACAAGTGTTTCAAACCAACCTATAACCGGACCGCCTCAGGCACACTTTCTCAGGACCTCTTGAGACTGTGTTTCCTTCTCGGCCACTCATATGGCTCAGAATAAACCTCTTTAAATATTTTGGCAGAATTCGGTTTTTCCATTGTCAAGGTGAAGGGTGTCCTGATGTCTGATCTCAGCCAGGCAAGCCCCTGGGGGTCTCAGGGTGCCACTTACAGTAGATCTGGGTTCTACTATCAGGTTGGCTCCTCCAGAAGCTGACTTTGAGAGAAAAAATTCAAGTACAAGTGGCTTATTTAGAAATAATTCCAGAAAGGCAACTGAAAAGTGGAAATGGTAAGGGGCAGAAGCAGCACAGATAGTGAAATTAACAATATGGATAGCTAGGGCTCAGTCTTGCTGAGTCAGTGACTGGGTAGACACAACTTGGTGTTATATCCCAGGGGACAAAAGGCCAGGATGTTTATCCTCCAACTTCTATCATTGGCTGAGGGCTCCTCTCAGGGGTATTACCCACTGGCACTCCAGCCTGCCCTTCATTGGCAGAGAAAGACTTCAGGCAGAGAGGCTCAGAAGGTTGCAGTCAGCCCTGTCAGAGAAGAGCCCTCATGGAGAGTTGTCATGCAGGTGACCTCTGAGCTTCACCATCCCTCTCTCATGTGTCTAAGTTAGAACCTGACCCTGTATTATTACTGATTATTACACAATATTGTCTCCTGGCCCCAACCTGCACATTGGTGCTGCTGTCTAAGCATCAGGATTTCAGAAAGTGCTTCTTTATGGTCATGATGTCCCCCTTTAGCACCTCAGTCCATTCCTCATACACATGCATGCACACACATGCACACACATGTACACACTGTAGTGGCCAGTCTCCCGGATAGCCTCCAGTGACCCTAATCTCCTATCTTTATGTCCTTGAATAGTCCACACTGAGCCAGGGCTGTTCTGGGTTGAGTCTAGTTTACAAATGATACAGTGGCTTCCATCTTGGTCTCTGGGAATACTGTGTCTGGAGCAAGTCAACCGAAATACCAAGCTCACATGCAGTCTTGCGGAGAAGCCACGTGGAGAACAAAGACGTCATTCAATAGCTATTATCAACCTGCAGCCATGAGAGTGAGCTACCTTGGAAGGGATTCTCCAGAGTCCATCAAATATTCCAATAATGGCAACACAGCCAATATCAGAGTGTAACCCAATGAGACGTGACTACCAGAGTTGCCCAGTCAGGCCACCCAGAGATGTTTGACTCACAGACACCATGAGATATATAAATAAATTGCTTGAGCCATTAAATGACCAGGTGATTTGTCATGCAGCGTTAAGTAACTAATACATTTAACTGTGAGCACACACTTATGCACAGACATGCACACGCATGCATACACACACACACACACATGAATGCAGTCTTCTCTCCCTGCATCATTAACTTTTCTGCTTCAATTCAAAACCAATGAAAATCTCTAAATGGCCAAACTGTCTTTTTGGTTGGATCTGGTTAAAACTAGCTGTTTCTAAGCTAACAGGCTGCATCTTCCAAAAAGTCCTGGGAAGGGAGATTTCTGTAGAAATCCATGGACAGAAACTCTCAAGGCAGCCAGACTCTCAGAGCCTTACAGAAAGTGCCAGTATGCTTGAAGCAATTGAGGACTGTGTCCTCTGGTTATCTAGAAAGATTTGTCCATGAAAAGTAATTTGTACTCAGAGTTGGGTGAGGTGTAGAAACTGCTTCCATTTATTGGTAGCAGATTATCCCAGCTAGTAGGTGAAGTATCCAGCTAGAATAGGCTGTGCAATGCTGTCAAAACACATCATGGATTTTCAACACCAGCACATGAAGAACACACAAAAATGCAAAAAGCCCAAACAAATGAAGTCAATGGGTTAACTGTGTTGTTCTAGTTCTTGCAAGTGTCTTTGCTTCTTCTTTAAAATGGAAATGAGTGTGCAAAACACGCTAGAAGATAACTACATATCTTTGCATCGTTTCTTCAGCATGGTGAGTTCAAATTTCCATGGTTTAGATGCAACAATGAAAGTACAAAAAACCACCTGAAAGAGACAAAAAGAGTATTCAGCTTCTATTTTAAAAAGAAAAAAAACAAAAGCAGAAGTTCCTATTTCCAGGCAGGAGTTAGAATCAGCAGGGCTAATCTGTCTGAGTCAGCCATGCCTCGTCAGAAAACAGAAGATCCAGCCCCCTCACCAAAGAAGTCCTCATCGGTTCACCTGTTGTGATCTGAGCCATCATGGGTGTGGCTTCATTCACTCCAGGAGAGCAAGGGTCAGAACCCAAGGACGGGTTATTATCGGAAAATCCCCAACTCCAGCCCTGACTCTCATCCATCCACATGGACTCCCTGTAGCCCACAGAGACCCCAGGCTGCACAGAGAGTCCTACCCAGGGAATGCAACATTGTAAGAATAGTGCCAGGTCCTATACCCCTTGGGGAAATAAAAATTTGCCAGCAACCAAGGATGAAAGCTTGCAGCTGTAGGACTGGAAGGAAACAAGTAGCTCTCATCCCAGAGTCCTGCAGAATATGTGGGGTTTTGGCTCCCTGCCTGGGAACGAGAACACTGTTTCCCTCCTCTCTCTCCTAAAATCTTCATTTAGAATAAAAACATAAAGTAAGAATACTTCCATGAAGTCAGTGTAAACTTGAATGACAGCAACAAGTAGAGAAGAAGTTGTGTAAGATATAAAGGTGTAGGAACAGTTTGGGGGAGAAAATAGGACACTCCACCAGCAACCCAGACAGAGCCTTGCAGAACTGAGTCCAGGCTCCTACACCTGGGCCGGAGGGGGATCCAGGGATGGGGGAGCCTGTGTGTGCCAGTGGTGCAAAGAGAGAGAGTGGGCATCAGGTTTGCCAGAGAGTTGACTAAGTAATTGCTTAACTTCTGGACCAGCCAAGGTAGACAGAAAACAATCAGGAAACAGAGGACCTGAAGAACCCAATTATCAAGCTCAACCCTAGAGGATATTTTAGCAATGTATATTAAAATTTTTAAGAGGTGAAAAAATATTGGATTAGTAATTCAATTTCTGAGAACCTTGCCTATAAGGAAACAATAATCAGACATACACACACATAGAAATAAGACTATTAATTATAGCACTGTCCATAGTAGCTAAAAATTAGGGAAAATCTTAATCAATTCTCAAGAATTGGCTAAATAATATATGGAAGCATCATAATATAATATCAAATAGTTTCATTACATGATGTTCTAATTTTACAGTTTTAGAAATGCTTAGGTTTTATTATTAAATGAAAATCTAGATCATGAAACAGCATTCATTATGGTCTCAACTACAAAAAATATAAACATAAAATATTTTTAAACTAAAATACATATCAATATATTTACAGTGGTAAGATTTGGATAAGGGTATCTATAGTTGATTTTAAAAAGCTTAGTATTTTTTAAAATTTCCAAATTTTTTACATGGACTGAATCAGGCCAGTGACTATTTAAAATAATATTGTTTTAAAATTTATTTTCCAAAGATCCCAGATACCCGCAATTTCTTCCTTTCTAAATACCTATAAATAAACCAAGAAAACAGATAGGTCCCATCTATAGGAGCTTTATGAAACAGGAAAGGATCCTATGCAAGGGCAGAGACAGATAAAAATCTCCACGTGGTAAATAGATGTGGGCAAGTGGATAAAAGTTTATTGAGTGCCATGTACTCAAGATAGAGGATGCAATCATAAGAGAAAGCAAAGGCAGTAAACCACCTCCCAACCTCTCAAACCCAAAGCCATCCTGATTTTCCTCCTCCATGGCTAATCAATCAGCAAATTCTAAACAAACTTTCATAGACCCAGAATCTGAGCACCTCCCCAACCTAACCAACATTAGCTCTCATTCGAGGTATCTCAATAGACTAATAATGGACTCATATGGCTCTCACATCTCCACCCATGCCCCTGTGTTAAATTTTCTCCTTTTGTCCCCTGAGGTCTGCACTCCTCCTGTCTCTACCTGGCTTGTCTTGGAAGACTGACCTCCATGGGCTGCTCCAGTGGGCACCCTTGCCCTCTGACCTCCATGGGCTGCTCCAATGGGCACCCTTGCCCTCTGACCTCCATGGGCGGCCCCAGTGGATACCCTTACCCTCTGACCTCCATAGGCAGCTCCAATAGGCACACTTACCCTCTGATCTCCATGGGCAGCTCCATTGCGCACCCTTACCCTTTGACCTCCATGAGCCACTCCAATAGGCAACTTTACCCTATGACCTCCATGGACTACACCAGTGGGCCCCTCACCCTCTGACCTCCATGGGCTGCTCCAGTGGGCACTCTTGCCCTCTGACCTTCATAGGAAATTCCAGTGGGCACCCTTACCTTCTGACCTCCATGGGCTGCTCTAGTGGGCACCCTTACCCCTCTGACCTCCATGGACTACACCAATGGGCACCCTTACCCTCTGACTTCCATGGACTACACCAATGGGCATCCTTACCCTCTGATTTCCATGGGCTACTCCAATGTGCACTTTTGACCTCTGACCTCTGTGGGTTGCTTCAATGGACACTCTTATCCTCTGACCTCTCTGGACCATGCCAGTGGGCACCCTTGCTCTATGACCACCATGGGCAGTTTCAGTGGGCCCCTCTGGCTTCCAGTTGAGTTTGGCCAAGGGGGAATAAAATCAGAAAAGTGGGAAGCAGGAGTAGAGTGAGGTCAGGGAGTCGCAGCAGGTTGGCTGTGTTCCTCCACCTAAGGCTGTGGCCCCAACAGGAGCTGCCTTATTGCTCCAAAAAGAAGGATATTAAAAAGCAAGTCCTATAAACAAAAAAACGAAACAAAACAGAAAGTTCCAAAATTTATGTAAATTTTGAAAAGCATACAAAATTCTTTTACATAGGCAAAAGTTTTTAAACATAGGTAGAAATGTTACCTACCAATGATAGAAGAGTGGTTATCTTTGAGGGGGAGCATAATAGATGTGTAGCATTTTACTTTTTAAAATAAATAGTAATACCCTTTAGGATGGCTATTACCTAAAAGTCAAGAGATAACGAATATTGGTGAAGGTGTGGAGAGAAACGAGCCCTTGTACACTGTTTCTGGGAATGTAAACTGGCACAGTCATTATGAAAAACAGTATGGAGGTTCCTAAAGAAATTAAAAATAGAACTGCCATATGACTTAGCAATCCCTCTGGAAATAAAATCGTCACTTCATAAAGATAGCTGCACTCCTGCGTTCATTGCAACATTATTCACAATACCCAGCATGTGGAAACAATGTAAGTGCCCATCAACTGGTGGATGGTTAAAGAAGATGCGGTACACACACACAGTGAAATATTATTCAGCCTTAAAGAAGAAGGGGATCATGTCATTGGCCACAAGGATGAAACTGGAGGGGGATGTACTAAGTGAAACAAGCCAGACACAGAAAGAAATATATGGCATGATCACACTTATATGTAGAATCTAAAAAAAAGTCAAATATACAGAGAGAGAATAAAGTAATGGTTACCCCCAGAGCAGGTTGTGGGGGGTTGGGAGATGTAGGCTAGAAGCTACAAATTAGCAGATATAGGATGACGTTTAATGTACATCATGAGTTAATTAAATTACACTATATTTGGAACTTCTTTTAGATGACTAGATTTAGTTGTTCGTGTCACAAAAATAATGCATAATTATGTGAGATTATGTTATTTTACTTCACTATGGTAACCGTTTTACTATCTATATGAATCACATAATACCATGTGATATATTTTAAATATATCCAATAAAATTTATTTTTAAAAATAAATAAAAATAAATTTAAAAAAATAGTTAAAATTAATGTAATAAAATGATAATATTTGTAAAACTTGTGTGGTAGGTGGATAGGCATTTGATATATCATTGGTAGTACTTTCTTGAATTTTTGAAATATTACTTAATTTAAAATTACTTCTAATCTTTTATAAGAATTCACTCTCTAGATTTAGCCACCTGCTTGCACTTGGCATTTTGCTAAGCTGTCTGCTCTTCATTAAAAGATGAGGATTTTGGCCGGGCGCAGTGGCTCACGCCTGTGATCCCAGCACTTTGGGAGGCCAAGGCGGGTGGATCACGAGGTCAGGAGATCGAGACCATCCTGGCTAACACGGTGAAATTATTTCCAATTTTTTTCTTTCATAAATGAAACTATATTGGAAAACCTTATATATGCATATTTCTGTGCCCTGTGTATTTTTTCATCTATTTACTAAATATCTAAAGCAAGCACAAGACATGGATAGCCAGAAATAGTGGCAGATAAGTGATTGGCAAAAACTGCTCAGACATAATACCAATTAAAAATATCCTCATATTTAGGGCAGGCGCGGTGGCTCATGCCTGTAATCCCAGCACTTTGGGAGGCCAAGGCGGGTGGATCACCTGAGGTCAGGAGTTCAAGACCAGCCTGGTCAACAGGCTGAAACACTGTCTCTACTAAAAATACAAAAGTTAGTTGGGAGTAGGGGCACATGATTGTAGTCTCAGCTACTTGGGAGGCTGAGAGGCAGGAGAAGTTCTCTTGAACCTGGGAAGTTCTCCCTGCCCCCTACAGTCTTGGAGATGCCTGCTTATACTGACTGGCCTCTCCCCCTCCTGGCACCTGCTCTGATCATGGAGCAAGGCTAGGGCAGAACCCGGAGTTGTCGCAATCCAGTTGGGTGCACGCCTGCTTAGGACAGCTGTAATACTCTGACCCCCTCCAGTCTTTGGGCACCAAGGAGTACGGGAGGGAGGCTGAGGGGAGTGCTGAGGACAGCTCAGCACTGGCCTGCTGGTGCCACTTGGCATGAACAGCCTGGGCCATGAAGGGTGGTGGAAGGCAGACAGGCTCCTGGGCAGAAGGGGGTTGGTCCCGGGTGAAGTCCCACCTTCAGGTTGGGGAGGACCTGAGGCCTCTGGGCTGGACTGCCAGTCCTGCAGACCAGAGGGGGAACTTGTACTTATTGCTGGGCCCACCCATAGCTGACTATAGACCAATCAGCACACAATTCCCCTCTGAAGACCATAGACACCCCCAGACTCAGATAAAGCAGAAGACAGACAAACAGCTGCAGAAAGGAGCTATCCTCTCTGCTGAGAGCTGGGAAGACTACCAGATGACCAGCGGCAGAAAGGAGCTACCCTCTCTGCTGAGAGTTGAACACTCTGAATAAACTGCCTACAGAGAGGAGCTACCCACCACGGGTTTTCCTCTGAGCTGTTCTAACACTCAGTGAAGCTCCTCTTTGTCTTGCTCACCCTCCACTTGTCTGTGTACCTCATTCTTCCCAGAAACAGGACAAGAACTTGGGCAAAGGTGCCACCAGTCACAGAAGTTTCCAGCCAGAAAAGCAACACCCCAAAGATCCCATAACGTTCGGGAATGGAAGGTTGGCATCAGCAACAGATAATAGAAACGATGCTCTGTGTCTAGAACCTGGTCATCCACAGTACTGAATATGATGTGGTACACAAATCTTACCAGGGCAAGGGATTCTCCTTGTCTCAGCCACATACCTTTTGCATTTTGGGATCCTCTTGAAAAGCACAGTTTTCATCTTCTGAAATTTTCTTGCAAATGGTTCGGGCAATTTTGACCTCAATATAGTACTCCAAACTATCTGTCACCTGTCAATGAGTAATGTAAAAATAATATGTTATTAAAGAAGGTATAATATCAATTGTCATCTCTGGTAAATAAACATGTCATTGACTACTCAGGGGAAAGAATGTCTTTCTGCCTTCCCCCTCTTCAACTGTTTTCGTCCAGAAGTTTTGGAGTGATTTGGAAGGTTTCTTATCTTGATATCTCTGTCTCATCATAGTATTTAATTTTAAAGTAATGGTAACTGTCTCCAAAATAAAGCAAGAAAATGATTCCCCCAAAAATTATTTTCCTGGGGAAGCTAATGGTTTGCTTATTAGAGCTTGGGAAACAGCAGAGCTTCTAGCCTCTTCATGCCTAATCAATAGATATTGAGGAAATAAAACTATGACCCAGAACTGGAACTCACTTAGTGTGTATTTGTATTGATTATCTCTAAAGTCTCCTATTCTTTGTCAATCTCAGTATCCACACCTTATTGAAATACGGATTCCTCCAAAATTTCTGCTTCTCAGGGCGTTCTACCTGCATGAAGCCCCTAGCAGCCCTTCTGTTCAAGGAGAGCCTCTTGGGGAAACAGAACAGCTCAATGGCAAAAGTGGAATTTATTTAAAAATGAACAAGAAAACAAGGTTTACAAGACTTAAGGGAGAGAACATATTAAAGAGAATGACCAAGTTTAAACACAATAACTCGTCCCAGAAGAATCAGAGACAACTGACAAAATATTTTTAAAAATTTTAAGAAATTCTAGAAAAGTTTCCTGGGCATTGAACAAAGGGAGTGTGGTAGGCAGAATTCTAAGATGCCCCCAGGAGTCCTGCTTCCTGTTGTGTGTGCCCTGTGGGATCCCTAGGACTATGAATAGGATGGATTTTACTTCTGTGATTAGGCTATCCTCTAGGGGAAAGCTGAATTAAAACAGGGAGATTGACTTGGTTGACCTGACTGAGTCACATGAGCCCTTTAAATCTTAGGTTAGAGGTCAGAGAGAGAAGTGCACACTCTTGGATCGAGCAATTTCACTTTTGGATGTACACGTGACTTCAAAGGCACACACATGTACAAATACAGGTACACCTCATTTTATTGTACTTTGAATTATCATGCTTCACAGGTACTGTGTTCTTTACAAATTGAAGGTTTATGGCAACCTTGAGTCAAGTATCTACCAGTACCATTTTTCCAACATGCACATGCACATTTCCTGTTTCTGTGTCACATTTTGGCAAGTGTCAAAATATTTCAAACTTTTTCATTATTATTACATCTGTTATGGTAATTTGTGATCAGTAGTCTTTGATGTTACTATGTAATTGTTTTGGAACACTAAGAACCATGACCATGTAAGTCAATGAACTTAAATCTATAAATATGTGTGTTCCTACTGCTCCACAGACTGGCTATTCCCCATCTATCTCCTCTCCTTAGGCCTCCCTATTCCCTGAAACACAGTAATACTGAAATAAGGCCAACTAACAATCCTACTGTTGCCTCACTGTAATGTGAAAAGAAGAGTCACACATATCTCACTTTAAATGAAAAGCTAGAAATGACTAAGATTAGTGAGGAAGGCATGTTGAAATCTAAGATAGGCTGAAAGCTAGAACTCTTGCACCAGTTAACACAGCTATGAATGCAAAGAAAGAGTTCTTGAAAAAAAATTAAAGATGCTCCTCTAGTGAACACGTAAATGATAAGACAGCAAAACAGCCTTACTGGTGATATAGAGAAAGTTTTAATGGTCTGGATGAAAGATCAAACTAACCACAACATTCCCTTAAGCCAAAGTCTAGTCCAGAGCAAGGCCCTAACTGTCTTTAATTCTATGAAGGCTAAGGGAGGTGAGGAAGCTGCAGAAGAAAAGTTGGAATTTAGCAGAGACTGGTTCATGAGGTTTAACAAAAGAAGCCATTTCCATAACATTAAACTACAAGGCAAAGCAGCAAGTACTCATGTAGAAGCTATAGCAAGTTACCCTGAAGATGCAGCTAAGATCATTGATGGAGGTGGCTACACAAACAAGAGATTTTCAATGTAGATCATTCAGCCTTCTGTTAGAAGAAAATGCCATCTAGTACTTTCATAGCTAGAGAGAAGTCAACCTTCGAATGACCTTCGAATGACAGGTTAACCCTCTTGTTAGAGGCTAATGCAGCTGGTGACTTTAAGTGGAAACCAATGCTCATTTACTATTCTGAAAATCCTAAAGCACTTAAGAATTACGCTAAATCTACTCTACATATAAGAAAACATCAAATCTTGGATGAAAGCATTTTTGTTTACAGCACGGTTTACTGAATATATTACACCCACTACTGAGACATAATGCTCAAAAAAAAAAAAAAAAAAGCACATGCACAATTCCCTTCAAAGGATTGCTGCTCACTGACAATGCACCCGGCCACCCAATAGCTCTAGCGGAAATATACAAGGATTTATATTGTTTCCATGTTGGCTAATACAACATCCATTCTGTAGGAGTAATTTCAACTCTCAAGTGTTGTTATTTAAGGAAAACATTTCATAAGGCTGTAGCTTCCTCTGATGGATCTGGGATCTGGGTAACTTCCTCTGATGGATCTGGGCAAAGTAAGTTGAAAACCTGGAAAGGATTCCCCATTCTACATGCCATTCAGAACATGTGTGATTCATGGGAGGAGTTCAAAATATCAACATTAACAGAAATTTGGAAGAATTTGATCCAATCATCATGAATGACTTTGAGGGACTCAAGACTTCAGTGGAGGAAGTAATTGCAGATGTGGTGGAAATTGCAAGATGACTAAAATTAGAAGTGGAACTGAAAATGTGACTGAATTGTTGCCATCTCATAATAAAATGTGAATAGATGAGGAGTTGTTTCTTAGAGATGAGCAAAGAAAATGGTTTCTTGAGATGGAATTGTTTCTGGTGAAGATGCTGTGAACGTTGTTGAAATGACAACAAAGGATTTAGAATATTACAGAAACTGAGTTGATAAAGCAGCTGCAATGTTTGAGAGGGTTGACTCCAATTTTAAAAAACGTTCTACTGTGAGTAAAATGTTATCAAACACCATCACATGCTACAGGAAAGTTTTCATGAGAGTAAGTCAATCAATGTGGCAAACTTCCCTGTTGTCTTATTTTAAGAAATCGCCACAGTCCCCTCAACCTTCAACAGCCACTACCCTACTCAGTCAGCAGCCACCAACATCGAGACAAGATCCTTCACCAGCAAAAGATTACAATTGGCCTAAGGTTTAGGTATCATTTGCATTATTAACAATACAGTATTTTGAACTAAGGTACACATTTTTAGATTTAGGGCTACTGGACACTTAATAGACTCCAGTATAGTGTAAACCTAACTTTATTGGCACTGGGAATCCAAACTATGTATGTGACTCACTTTAGTGTGATATTCAGTGTATCGCATGGAATACAATGCAGTGGCTTGTATTATGGAACTGAATCCACAAGGCACCGTATCCACAAGGTATGCCTGTGTGTGCACAGTGTCACTACTCATACAGTCAAAGACAGAAAACAACCCCAATATGTATCAACAATAGCAGGATAATACATGGTAGTGTGCTTATATAATGAAATTCTCTACAGCAATAAGAATGAACATACTTTTTTTTTTTAAGATTCCACACATAAATGAGATCATGCAGTATTTTTCTTTCTGCATCTGATTTTTTACTTCACTTAACATAAAAAGTGAAGTGGGTCAGGGAAGAAATGGGGAGACATAGGTCAAAGGATAAAAAGAGACAGATATGTAGGTCAAACAAGTCTAGAGTTCTAATGTACATCATGAGGACAAAGTCAAGGTTACGGTATTGTATTTGGGATTTTTCTGAAAGTGTGAATTTTGGGTATCTTGATCCCCATAAAAAGGTAACAATGTGTAATGATGGATATGTTAATTCACTCGACAGTAGTAACCATTCCATTATCTACAGGTATATGAAAATATCATGTTGTATACTTTAAATATATACAATAATTTTTTTTAAAAAAATAAAACACTTGATTTTGAAAAAAATGAAAGGAGTATATTACTGCTACATGCCACAACATGAACGAAATGCGCAAATGTAATATTGAAAGACACAAGCCAAACCAAAATAACACAGTATGTGGGATCTCACACCTATGAAGTTCAAGCAGCAGGTAAAGCTGTGGTGTGAGGGCTGTACACTTAGGCAGTGTTCACGGTAAAGGTTTCTTCCAGGGCAGAGCAGGGAAGAGCGGCATGCATAACTCCATGAAGCCTGAGAAGCTCTCTCCAGACTAGACGGGGAATCATTTCATTTTAAAGCGTTCATTTTAAAGTGATTCACTCTGCTTGACATCTATGCGTTATGAACTTTTCTGTTTTTGTGTTAGTTTCACAATGAAAAGGTTTTAAGGAATAAATGGGAATTCTTATTTTTAAAAGGTTTTTAAAAGAATAATGTAAAGGACTGTTCCTACTCAATAGCAACTCTACAATACCGACTGAGGAACAAATAAAATAATCAAGGATCCTACAACAGACCCAGTTATATTTGGATACTTAGTCTATAGTGAGCTGGCTTTTCAAAACACAGAGGTCTTTTATAGAGAGGGTGAGGAAAATTTACTATTTTAAAAAGTTGAAGTTAGATCCAGTACCCACATCATAAATAAAAATAATTCCAAGATAAATTACTGAGCTAAAATTATAAATGTCTTAGAAGAACTGTGTTAGATACGAGTTCTAAATTTCTCTTCAAAGAATCAATATGTCAGTATGTTCAATTCTTTGCCTTCTACTTTTAAACTTAACTTCCTCGTAAAGCAACCTTTCTCGAATCACCTGCTCCACCCTGACTCATTCAGATTACCTGCTCTGCCCTGACTCATTCTCCACCCTGACTCATTTCGATTTCCTTCTCTGTCATAACCATTTTTCCTGCCAAACCACTCACCCTGTCACTCTCTTTAAATTAGCCAATCAGAATTAGTTTGGCCTGTGCAGTCTAACCCTAGCCAGTAGGGGAATGACGTGGCAGCAGGGGCCATTTGCTTCAGGAATAAGAACCCTTTCCCCTCCCTTGTCCAGGTGTGTGCTCACTGTTGCTCTATCTGTGAGGATGCACCCTGCTATAGAAGTAAATTGCCTTGCTGAGAGGAAAAAAAGAAAATTTTATATTCGAGTGCTATTTCTTTTGTGGCACCAAAACTTTATGTATAACAATTGTAACTGTCATACTCAAAAATGGAAAAGGACTTCTTAAGCAAGATATAAACTCCAGACAACATATGAGAAGAAAAAACAAATGTTATTATGTCAATATTTTTAAAAAAATCTTAAAGACATCGTAAGCAAAATTAAACTGCAAGCAACAGACAGGCAAGCACAAAACATTGGCAGTACATATGAGAACCATAGTTTAATATGAATAGTACATAAAGAACATCTATAATTCTGTAAGAGCAACACAAGCAATGCAAAAGTAAAAGAGAAACAATTCCTAGAAGTAAACAAATATTGCAGAGAAATTCAATGAAAGACAATTGCTCACTCTATAGGGGAATTTTAAAAATGTTATTTTTGCCTCCATCAGACTGGCAAACATCTGAAAGACAAAATAAGACCACAGCTGGTGAAAATGAGAAGCAAGAGGTACTCAGACCTGCAGCATTGCCAAAAATCTAACGTAATTTAGCCCTTTTAAGGGGCAATCTGCCATTATTTTGCAAATGTACTCTTTAACCAATGAATTCAAATTCAGGATACTATTGGTATTAGTCAGGGTTCTCCAGAGGGACAGAATTAATGGAATAAATTTGTATATAGAAGGAGTTTATTAGGGAGAATTGGCTGACACGATTACGAGGCAAAAATCCCATAGCAGGCTGTCTGCAAGCAGGGAAAGAGAGAAGCCAGTGGTGGCTCAGTCCAAGCCCAAAAGCCTCAAAACCAGGGAAGCTGGCAGTGCAGCCAAAGGCCCAAGAGACCCCAGGGACCCACTGGTGCAAGTCCCAGAGTCCACAGGTCGAAAAACCTGGAGTCAGATGTCCAAGGACAGGAGAAACAAACATCCAATGCAGGAAGAAAAGAGCCAGAAGCCTCAGCAAGCAAAGCCATCCTCGTCTCCCACCTGGCCTGTGTTGTCCTAGCCTCACTGGCAGCAGATTGGATGGTGCCCACCCACACGGAGGGTGGGTTTTCCTCTCCCAGTCCGCTGACTCAAACACTCATCTCCTCTGGCAGCACCCTCACAGACACACCCGGAAATAAGACTTAACCGGCCATGGTGGCATCCTTCAATCCAGTCAAGTTGACACCTGATTTTAACCTCACAATATCATAGCAACACATACAAAGGAATACTCATTGTTTCATTTCCTATCAACAAAACTCATGGCCCATTAGGAAATGGGCAAAAAAAAAAAAAAAATTATGGCACATCATCTCATGATACAACTACGAGGTGGATCCAAGTGTATTTATGTAGCTTTTTCAAGACATGTTTCAAGTGGCCAAAAAAGTAGAGAATAGCATAGAAAGCATGATTTTATGACCATAAAGTATACTTTTAAATATTTCAGACACACATGTAAGTACATAGAAAACATCTAGAAGGATAGAGCACGCTGCTCTTAGTGGTGCCCTCAAGAAGGACAAGCCAGACTGGAAATGCAAGAAATTGAGGGCTTGCTTTCATTTTTTTAAAAAAAACTTCCAACTGTACTCTTAGAACTTTTTGGTGACTGTATATCAAGTTTCTTAACCTCAGCGCTATTGATATTTTGAGCTGGATCCTCTTTGTTTGGCGGCTGCCATGTGCATTGCAGGATGGTTGGTAGAATCCTGAGACTACACTCACTAGATGTCAGGAGCAGTCACCTCTGGTCATAACAACAAAAAAGTCCCTCCAGGCATTGCCAAAACACCCCTAAGGAGCAAAAGCCACTCCTAGTTGCAAATCACTGCCGTATATTTGAGTCATATGTCATGAGTTGAAATTACAGTAAAAAACTAACAGCTCTAGGCCGGACGCGGTGGCTCATGCCTGTAATCCCAGCACTTTGGGAGGCCGAGAAGGGTGGACCATGAGGTCAGGAGATCGAGACCACCCTGGCTAACACGGTGAAACCCCATCTCTACTAAAAAAAAAACAAAAAAATTAGCCGGGCATGGTGGTGGGCACCTGTAGTCCCAGCTACTCGGGAGCCTGAGGTAGGAGTATGACATGAACCTGGGAGGTGGAGCTTCCAGTGAGACGAGATTGTGCCACAGAGTGAGACTCCGTCTCAAAAAAAAAAAAAAACTACTTACAGCTCTCATTCATACTCATCAGCTACCAAGCAACCACTAATCCTATCTTGACCCACGCTTGCTCAGGAAATAGGAGGCAGGTGGAGTCCTGACTGCTGAGGAGCCCCTCAGTCTTTTTTTTTTTTTTTTTTTTTTTTTTTTTTTTTTTTTTTGAGACGGAGTCTCGCTCTGTCACCCAGGCTGGAGTGCAGTGGCCGGATCTCAGCTCACTGCAAGCTCCGCCTCCCGGGTTCACGCCATTCTCCTGCCTCAGCCTCCCAAGTAGCTGGGACTACAGGCGCCTGCCAACGCGCCCGGCTAGTTTTTTGTATTTTTTAGTAGAGACGAGGTTTCACCATGTTAGCCAGGATGGTCTCGATCTCCTGACCTCGTGATCCGCCCGCCTCGGCCTCCCAAAGTGCTGGGATTACAGGCTTGAGCCACCGCGCCCGGCCAGTCTTTTTTTTTTTTTTGAGACGGAGTCTAGCTCTGTCGCCCAGGCTGGAGTGCAGTGGCTGGATCTCAGCTCACTGCAAGCTCCGCCTCCCGGGTTTATGCCATTCTCCTGCCTCAGCCTCCCACGTAGCTGGGACTACAGGCGCCCGCCACCTCGCCCGGCTAGTTTTTTGTATTTTTTAGTAGAGACGGGGTTTCACCGTGTTAGCCAGGATGGTCTCGATCTCCTGACCTCTTGATCCGCCCGTCTCGGCCTCCCAAAGTGCTGGGATTACAGACTTGAGCCACCGCACCCGGCCCAGTCTTTACACAGACAGGCCTGTCTGACTCCTGGCCATCTGAGACCCCTCCCCTCCGCTCCCCTGCGGTTGCACTTTTTCCCCCACCTTCGCTCCACTGGGCATTGTTCAGAGGCAGGTGCTGATGAAGAAGAGCATAGCAGCCTGAGTTTATTTTTATTTATTTTCTTTTTTTTTTTTGAGACAGGGTGTAGCACTATTGCTCAGGCTGGAATGCAGTGACAAAACTACAGTTCACCGCACCCTTGAACTCCTGGGCTCAAGCAATCCTCTAGTCTCAGCCTTTGGAGTATCTGGGACTATAGGCAGGTGCCACCACACGCAACTAATTTTCTTTTTCTTTTTTTTTTTTTTTTAAATTTACAGACGAAGTTCACCATGCTGACCAAGCTGATCTCAGGCTCAGGCAATCCTCTCACCTCAGCCTCTCAAAGTCTGAGATTACAGGTGTGAGCCACCACACCTGGCTCAGCCTGGCTTTAAATCTTGACTCTTCTACTTACTAGCTGTGTGGCTCTGGGTAAGTTACTAAACCTTTTTGTGACTGTTTCCTCACCTGTAAAGTAGAAGAAGGTAGTTGTAGCTTAGTGAGCTATGAGACCTGAGTGCACCTGCAGAAAGCAACCAGCCCTGGTGCCAAGTAAACTAGAATTCTCTCATTGCTGTGTGGCTCCAGGCTGCTGGGGATGGGATGCTCCTTGCACCAGCACTCACGTTGCACAAACTCTGCAGCAGAACTCAGTCTACCAAGAGATAGTCTAGCATGATGACATCAGTTATTAACAGTGTATCATATGCTTGAAACTTGCTCTTAGAGTAGATTTTCAGTATTCCTAACACACACAAACCAAAAAAAGTAACTATGTAAGGTTATGGGTATGGCAATTAGCTTGATTTTGGTAGTCATTTCACAATGTGTAGAGCAAAACATCATGTTGTATACCTTAAAAATAAATAGAAGCATTTAATGTGTCAGGAAAAAATTAATAAAATTGCTTCAAATGTCCAAAAGAAAAGAAAAGAGCAGCATCTGTAAACTTTTCCCTAAAGGGCCCGATGGTAAAGATTTTAGGCTTTGCAGGCCAAGCTGTTTCTGTAACTACTCCGTTTAAAAACCTGCAGCAGGCTACACTTCGCCAATCCCTGACACAAATCGGTGTATTTTTGTGGCTTTGTTTGTTTGTTTGTTTTTTGAGACGGAGTCTCGCTGTGTCACCCAGGCTGTAGGGCAGTGGCGCGATCTCGGCTCACTGCAAGCTCCACCTCCTGGATTCACACCATTCTCCTGTCTCAGCCTCCTGAGTAGCTAGGACTACAGGCGCCCGCCACCACGCCTGGCTAATTTTTTGTATTTTGAGTAGAGACGGGGTTTCACCGTGTTAGCCAGGATGGTCTCGATCTCCTGACCTTGTGATCAGCCCGCCTCAGCCTCCCAAAGTGCTGGGATTACAGGCTTGAGCCACCGCGCCCGGCCCAAATTGGTGTATTTTTAACTTAAATCTCCCAATAAGAAATGGCTGTTTTCTTTCCGTGAAGCCTATGTATATATTATTAAGTTTAAACTGAATTGTCACCAAGAATTTTTCTTTTTGCTTTTATGGTGTGTTGTTTGGGGGATGGTACATAAAAAAAATATTTTTCTGTGCTCTTTTCCAGCAGTATGTAGCTGTAAGGTCAAGGAATTTTAAATACTTGTGTTGTAGTCTCTTACTGAATCTGTTTCTACCTGATTATTTTGAATTATTGCCTGCATTCCAAAGCTCACAGCGAACTGAAAAATAAAACATTCATTCACGGAAAAAAAAAAAAAAAAAACAAGAAACAGTACAAAGTGGTATATAATTTTTTTAGATATCCAGGTATTCGGTTTACTGTTATTACTAAACACCTGCCTATAAAGCAAAAACACTATTTTACTGATGTAAGTAGGGAAGCTTAGACACGGAGAAATCCAAGACAGTGGAATAGTTCTGGAGGGGGTGGGAACTTACTGAGAACAGCTGTTAAACATGCCTGAGAGGCTGCAGGCTGCCTGTGTTCTAAGGTTTTAATTTCGCTCATTCGTGGCACATTTCTGCTCACAGGTGTCCTCTACTCAAGCAACACAAGCAACATAACCAGACCTACAGAAAGAACCAGAGGGAGCCAAAGTCCCACAGAGCATGGCAAGATGCATAAGGGGTCTAATGTCCCAGCACTATCGGGGATGCAGCCTCCCAGTGAACCTTCTCTCCTGATCAGATAAGAAAACAGGAAAGTAGGGCAGGTGGCCTGGTAGCCTGGAGACATGAACAGGAAAGGTCAAAGGGAAGGCAGCAGAGAGATGAGCTCGAGGAGGAGGAGGAGGAGCACGGAGAGGCATCTCTGCATGGTGCTTCATGTCAGCACCTCCATGACCCAAGCTCGGTGTCGCCTTCCACCTCTGCCACCCTCTCACTCCCCAGACTCCGGAAAACTGATCTCATTCCTGGGCCTTCATGGTGTTCCACCCTGTCCTGTCTTGGGCTCCTGCCAAGCCCCAGGACAATAACTTTTCTCAGGAAATTTAACGCAGGTACAAGGCTCTCTTCTATTATATAGCCCAGATTAAAATCTCATCAATTGTCCCAATAATATCCTTTATAATTTTTTTCTTTTCTTTTATTGAGAAATAAACATAAAATCCTAAACTCCAATGGACTGAATAGACCCCCTCTAGGCCAAGGGGACCCCAGAGAAACCTTAAAAACTGAATTCCCAGCCATAATGGGATGGGAGGTCAGACATACCTCAGTGTGTCCTCTCCTCACTAATCTTTAATTTGTATCCTTTCTTAAGGAGTAAGCAGAAACCAACACCAGAAAACAAGAAATAAACGACTCATTCTTTTATGGCCATTAGTCAATCATCTGAGGCCAAGACCAGACACCCTCTTCCCTCTTTGCATTTTGATGTGAGAGCTCACCAGCTTCACAAGGCATCCCTTCCTGAAAACTGACCACCACCTCTGGACTGGTTTTGGCTGACGTGTGAAGGATGCACAGTGAGGGTTTTTGTGACTCTGCTTCAGCTTTTGCCATCAGAGGACTGAAAATCCACCTTTGGATCATGCTAATATCAGCAGTTTTTTAAGATGCAACCCATGAAGAGGCATGAAGCTCAACTGTGCTTGCATACATTTTTCTTTAATAAATATTCATGACTCCTCCTATAGCTTATTAAATATGTATACTTAGCCAACTCATTCAGCACAGATTCCTGTCTTATGCTTCTTCCCTCAAAGTGCCTCTTTCCAACTTCTGTCAGAATTCCCAGCCTGTCAGGATGGTCACCCTGCAGGCTGCAACCCTTTAGAGAAACAAAGCTCTCCTTTTCAAATTCACAAACCAGACTGAATCTCTAGATGACACCGAGATAATACAGGACCACCTTCTGCATTTAGTTGTCATGCTTTGTAGGTCTCCTTTGTTGGGGAACAGTTTTCCAGCATTTTCCCCCATTTCTCATGATATTGGTATTTTAAGTGGTCTTATAGAATGTACTGAATTATGGATTTGTCTAATTTCTCCTCTGATTACATTCAAAGTATGCATTCTGAGCAAGAATACCATATACAGGTGCTGGCATCCCCTCTGTGCACATCGTGTCTGGAAGTATGTGATGCCAATTTGTCTCAGTATTGGTGGTGAGCATCTGGTAAGAAAGGTGTTTATCAAGTTTCCTGATTAGAAGGGTGTCTTTTCCCCTGGTAACTAATAAGCAGTCCCCGCAATGGTTCACACCAAACACTCTCATCCAGTGGTTGTAGGATTGATGATCTTTGCCTGAAATAGTTATGACCGTGGTGGTGGTGAGAAGATACAGCTAGAAGATGGCATAGTTTTCTAGTTAGGCCATTTCTTTCTCATTTTTGAGTTGGCATTTTCCTGTAAAGAGGAGCCTCCCTTCTGTCCAGGCTCCTTTCCCAGCATCAGCTGCACTCACTCAATGTGTTGTAACCCACCCTTGCCACGGCCCACATTGATGATGCACAAATGGTCCAAACTTGCTCCCTTTAAGCTGCCTTCTGGGCTCTTATCTCTGCTTTTTGATGTGACTATAACCACTTTTCAGTGATTTTAATGGATATTTTATGTTTCATCTCCATCCCAGTATAACAAATAATTAAATATAATTTGTTTTCCTTCAAAAACTCCTAAAATAAAATAAATATATTGTGGCTAAAGGCATCTCTCAGTTGTGTCTTCCATTCCTAGTTTCAGTTGCCATCCGCAGATAACAGGCTCTGTTCAGACGGATGTAAACCAATAATAAAATTCTAAGACCTCTCAAGTGACTGAATGCACCCCCCCTCTCAGTCAAGGGCATTCCAGAGTAAAACTGAAACACTAGTTCAGGCCATGACGGGAAACGGGGTCAGACACGCCTCGTTATACCCTCCTGACTTTGAAATTCAGAAACAACTGATCAGCTTTAACATTAAAACAGAGGTCTTCAGACTGACAGAACAGATTATTTGTAGCAATAAGATACCAAATTCCAACTTGACTCTTCTATGGCATCCCAAGACACATACAGGTCCTGAAAGAAGCATTTTACCCCAAAATATATTTCTTTGATGAATTTTGAAATGGCCCCGCAAAACCAGCTCTTACAGGGGTAAATTTGCATTCTGTAGAGAATCCCCTTCCTGTTCCAGGTCTTTTCCTGATCCAGGAGAGAATTAACTAAAAGTTTGGCATTTTTAAAGGCCTGATAAGAGACATTTACCATCTATTCTCTCTGAAGCCTGCCACCTGGAGGCTTCATCTGCATGATTATTAACTTTGGTCTCCACAACCCCTGATCTTAACCCAGACATTGCCTTCTATTGATTCTAGGTTGGGTTTTTTTTGTTGTTGTTTGTTTGTTTGAAATGGAGTTTTGCTCCTGTTGCCCAGGCTGGAGTGCAATGGCGTGATCTTGGCTCACCACAACCTCCGCCTCCCTGGTTCAAGTAATTTTCCTGCCTCAGCCACCAAAGTAGCTCAGATTACAGGCATGCACCTCCACACCCAGCTAATTTTGCATTTTTTTTTAGTAGAGACGGGGTTTCTCCATGTCGTTCGGTTGATCTTGAACTCCTGACCTCAGATAATCCACCCCCCTCAGCCTCCCAAAGTGCTGGGATTACAGGTGTGAGCCGCCATGCTGGGCTGATTCCAGGTCTTAAGGTAACAACTTAACTCTTTCAACCAATCAACCATCAGAAAATCTTTGAATCCATCTACTACCTGGAAGCCCACACTTCGAGTTGTCCTGCCTTTCTAAACCAAACCAACTTATACCTATGTGTATTGAATGATGTCTACCTGTAACTTCTATCTCCCTAAAATGTGCAATATTAAGCTATAAACCACCTTGGGCACATGTACTCAGGACCTTCTGGGGCTGTATCACAGGCCTTGGTCACTCAGGTTTGGCTCAGAATAAACCCTTTTAAGTATTTTACCGAGTTTGAGTCTATTTGTTGACACTGAGGGCAGGGAGTGAAAAGGCAAGGAGCAAGCACCCCACCCACCTGCTCCTGGCTCTTCAGAACCTTCAGCGCCCTAAAGCTGAACTTGTCTCTGCTGGCCTTGTTATACTCCTTCATGGCGAACCAGAGTGCCTGCTGCACATAGACGTAGTTTTGAGGGATATCTTGGAATGTCCTCACCACTTTCATTGAGCTCCAGGCTTGGACTCCTCTGGATGCAAGGGCCATAGTGGCCACTACCAGCAGCAGAGCCTGGCAGAGCCTGACCATGGTGCCTCAGCCAAGGGCCACAGGCCAAGCACCATCTATCCTTTCAGGACTGGGGCCAGATGTGGCACGCTGGCCCCTGCTGCCTCTGAAGATGCACAGATACTGGCACCCCAGCTCCTCTTGGCACTGCTGATTAAAAGGAAGGAACTTCTGTTAACACAGTGGTGACATTGTAGTAGAATTAGAAATATACATTTGGTCTTCACCCCAGGTTTCTAGCAGGAAGCACCTAAAACCCTTACAATTGCCTGAGTGGTTGAGATGTGACAGCAGCATCTTGGTTATTTCTAACATGCCCTTTTTAACCACACCTGAGTGTATGCTAATGAGGTGAATCCTGGTAGGATCCCAGATAGTCTCAGGATGGAGGCTGGTTGCAGTGTGGTTTGTGGGTCGGACCTTTCAGCCCCACCCTCCACCCCAGGGAGGAAAGAGGGGCCAAAGATTGCATTAATCACCAATGACCAGTTAATCAGCCATGCCTATGAAATGGAGCCTCCATGAAACCCTCAGAAGGACAGGGTTGAGACATTCCATAGGCACTTTGTGTGTCTTAGGTAATCATTGCCATCCCCCATGGGGCTGTTTAGTGAGTAACCCCTTTATACAGGAGGAAAAGGAGGCTCATCAAGAGGTCAAGAAAGCACCTAAGCATACTTGATGGAAGTATCCACTCTTTAACTCAGGGCCTGCCCTTCCCCCTACCTTGTAACCTATCTCAATCTAAGAGATACACACATGTAGATAACAGCTTGGAATGTACATTTGCTTTTGAGGATATCCAATTCTACTATAGAATATAAATGAGCATGTAGTTTGTAAGACAGGCAAACCGGTTAAAATGTGTATAGAGAGTGGGCAAATAGAGACGGACGTAGGCAGAAATCGTAAGTTGTGTTAATGAAATATATGTGGAGGCAGTGTATATCTAAGTTGAACACAGAGCATGTTGACAAAACTAAGAGACACCTGATATCCATCAGGCACTAAATATAAATGACATACACACAGTCAGAAGATTCATGAGGTCTTAATCTGGCCACCCTCTGGTGACATTCTGGTGACGTCATTCTGGCACCCTACAAGCTCTCCCCTAGGAATGCAAATCAAGTCCTCAGCTATGCAGGAGGCTCATCAGCTGGCTGGGGCAGCCCTGCCTGCATCTGTTCATAAACCAGTGTGTGTGACTGACAAGCACCTTCCATCTCTAGGACTCTTGCCCAAGTGTCCACTGTGGCACCCCAACCCTACCATTACTGGGGAGCTGATGCGGCTGAGAGAGATGGGGGATGTGAACACGGAGGACCTAGGACCAGGCAGATGGTCTCCTCACCATCACCCCATTTCTCTGTGTTTTAAGCACATTGACCTGTTCCACCCTCTTCCCGCTCCTTATTTTACACTGACCTGACACTGGTGGCTTCCAGCAGCTCACTTTGACAAGGACGCCTTTCTGCTCTGTGGTCTCTGGATCACCTTCCAGGGTGGGCTTGGAGGCCACTCTGGCAAGCACACCACAGCTGCACCATGGGCCCACCTCAGATCCAAGTTCTTCACCACGTTCCTGGCTGCTGGCCCTCGAGCCGACTGTCCTGGCCCACAGGTGGTATTGCCCTCCTTCGTGAGGACTTGAACTGACTGCCGGCTGCCCCTTGGCTGTTCTCTGTCCCCAGCACGCTCAGTTCATGCTTCTGTGCGTGGTCAGAGTGTCTGCTGGGGTCTGCACTCCAGGGTGCCTCTGCCCTCTGGCTTCACTCCCCAGCCAGGTAGTCACACCCATGGCCCCTTTATGAGGTCAGCCCACACCCTCTGATGCTGCTCAAGTGAAGGACGCCTCTGGCCACCAGCCCTCAGAAGGCCATGGGCTCACCAAGGGCTGCCAGTTTGCAGAAGTCCCTCACCTTGTCCCACACCCACTGACTTTCTAAACTTCTGTCCTGTGGACTGTGCCGGGTACATGTGACAACACCTCGATGGCCATGTCTTTCAGAGCCCCATTATGCGATGTCATGACCCTAGAAGCAGAAGGAGCCATCAAAGAACCAGGCTAAAGGACTTTGGGACCAATAGGCCTTCGGGAATGCACCTGGCCAGGAGCTAAGGGGCCACCAGCTGACAAGAGTTGCCATCAGACACGCCAGGTGGAAAGTGTCAGCTGGCAATGGCCATGCCGGCCTAAGCTATCTCTGTGGAGTGAACAGTGTAGCTCAGAAGAGCCAGCACAGATCCCTCCCACCTGCCAGTCCTGTCTTCCCCCATCTTGACGCATGTCCCAGGTAAGCATTCCTGATTCTCCTTACTTGGGACACAGTTCTCTCCCCTGTTTGTGATCTCAGGACCTGAAACCTATCTGCCCAAACCTATCTGCCCAAGTGGGCTTGGCCAGGGAGGAGGAGCTATGCCAAGAGGAGGAGCAGAACTTCATCCCACTCTGCATTTAGGGCCTGCCTCGGTGACAGTAGGGGAGCTCCCAAGAACTCACAAGTTTGGAAATTAATATTTCTCTTTGCAAGATAAAATACAGATCAGCCCAAAGTACATCAGACCTGAGATCCAATTCCAAACAGAAAGCCAGGCCTGAGAATCCCTGGGTTAAAAAAGTTCGGGTGTTTGAAACTGAATTGCATGCTCGACTAGGGAGCCCTTTCTAAGCTGGTACAACATGCAGAGGCCAACGGAAAAGAATAATAAATCTGGCTATACATTTTGTGTAGTGTGCACACGCGCACAAACACACACACACACGACACAAACACCACAAAGATCAAAAAGGAAAGGGAACACAGAATAAGTCATTTAGAACATATTTGGTAAAGGGCTAAATTCCCTTTTATGGAAACAGCTCTTTAAAAGTGAAAAGAAAAAGACGATTTCCTCAATTGTCTTGGCTCAAAGTGAGCCAAGAATTCAAGCAGACAATCTACCCAAAAGGAATCCATTTCGTCTCTTGGCCACACATCAGTTGTCTGAGAACAGTCGACCTGTGGTGATGCCTCACTCCAACTACCACGCTGATCCACACATCTTGTGTCCAAAGCAGAGCACAAGTGTCCGTGGGAGGCTGCACCACACAGAGCCGAGAGATGCCTGCATCCTCCACTGAGCATTCCACAGGGGAAGGAGTCTGGTAAAAGGAAAAGGACGGAGGTAGTGTTTGTTGAGCACTGTGGTGGGTGTGGACCCACAAGCCTGCAGGAGAACCAGAACTCTCATGGGCTTCCTCAGGGCTGGGGTGGGGCCTCTTAGAGCTCCCAGGGCCTGTGCATGGGCCCCTGTGGCATAGGGACAGGAGGCAGCCCTCCTCTCCTCTTAGCATAACTCCTCCTCCCTGCCAATGTTCACATCTCCAAACACATTCTGTCTAAGGTGGGGTTATCAGGACCACAGGTGCTGGTTGCTCCAGGAACTATTGCCTCATAGAAAGCATTTTACTTTGCTCATGTCTCAGGATAATCAGGATTTTAGGAAAGGACCCAGTTAGGAAGGTCCCAGGAGGTGCAGGCCGGGGAGTGGCTGGGACCGCCATCATCTACACCACGACTGGGCTCCCTGATAATGAGGAGGAGATTTTATAATGTATTTATTCAGAGGTAATTCACACACTGTAGGATTCACCCATTTAAGCATATAAGTCAATGACTTTAGCATATTCACAGAATTTTATATCCAAACCACAATCAATTTTACAATGTTTTTGTTACCCTAAAAAGAAACCTTAAACTTTTTAGCCTTTATATGCCAATTTCTCCATCCCCTTTCAGCCCTAGGGGGCCACTGATGTGCTTTCTCCACAGATGTACCTCTTCTGGGCATTGCACGGAAACGGAATCGCTGTGTGGATGTGTCTGGTTCCTGTCACTTAGCATGTTTCCAAGGTTCTTCCAGGCTGCAGCCTGTATCACTACTTCATTTATTTTTATTACAAATAATAACCTGTTGTATGGATATACCATATTTTATGTATCCACTCATTAATTAATGAGAAGCAGGGTTATTTTGGCTATTGTTTTGGCTTTTGGGCTGTTTTTGATAAAATACTGTTATGATCATTCCTGTTCAGACTTTCATGTGGACCTATGTTTTTCTATCTCTTGGGCATATACCTAAAAGTAGAATTATTGGGTCATATAATAACTGTATGTTTAACTTTTTGAGAAACTGCCAGATGGTTTTCCAAAAGTAATTGCACCATTTTGCATTCCCATCAGCAGTGTATGAGGGTTCTACTTTCTCTATATCCTTGCCAACACTTGTTACCTGTCTTTTTTATTATAGCCATGCTAGTGGGTGTGGAGTGAGACAAGTGGTAAGAATTTGACAAATGTGACACCTGGAACTTTTAATTTTCATAATATCAAAGGGCTCTTATGATAATTTTTTTTTTTTTTTTTGAGACAGAGTTTTGCTCTTGTTGCCCAGGCTGGAGTATAATGGCGTGATCTCAGCTCACTGCAACCTGTGTCTCCAGGTTCAAGCGATTCTTCTGCCTCAGCCTCCTGAGTAGCTGGGATTATAGGCATGTGCCACCATGCCTGGCTAATTTTGTATTTTTAGTAGGGACAGGGTTTCTCCGTTTTTATCAGGCTAGTCTCGAACTCCTGACTTCAGGTTATCCACCCTCCTCGGCCTCCCAAAGTGCTGGGATTACAGGCATGAGCCACCTTGCCCAGCAAGAAAATTTTTTAAAAAGACAAACAATCCAATAGAAAATCTGGGGAAAAGTCATGTACACAAATCACAGGAAAATAAATATAAATGTCTCTGCTACACATGTGAAAATATGGTTAAGCTCTTCAACAATAAAAATTTAACTCAACAAGGAAATGTTACTATTTTCTTACACTGGAAAAAAGTTAAACACAACAACAATGCTGGATTGATATGTGGCCTTCATGCCATGCTGGCAGAGTGGGAATTCAGTAGTCCTTGTTAGTAGCAATTTAGCAATCTGTTAAACATTTAAAAATTACATATTCATCAACACAGTGTTCCACATCTAGGATTTTTATCCCACGGAAATATTTGCCTACGTGCACAAAGTTGGCTGGAAAATTATTCACTGTGACATATTTTCTAAGAGTTAAAAAAAAAAAAAAAGAAAATGAGAGAAACAGCCCAAACACGTATCAATAATAGATTTATTTATTTATTTATTTATTTATTTATTTATTTATTTTCATAGCGATGGAGTCTCACTATGTTGCCCAGGCTGGTCTCAAACACCTGGCCTCGAGCTATCCTCCAGCCTCAGCCTCCCAAAGGGCTGGGATTACAGGTGTGAGCTATCACACCCAGTCCAATAGTAAATTTTAAATACAATGTTTAATATTTGTGATATCAGATTTAAAACATCAATCAAAATATGTACATACACTGAAAGAGATCTGTCATATATAAAATGCTGTAAGTGAGTTGTAAAACACTAAGCAGAGGAGAATTTGCATTTTTTAAGAATGCAAACTGATTTCTTAAGGTCAACGAAAGGAGATCTGGGTATTTCCAACCATTCGCAGCTTTGTGCCTGAGGCATGATGTTATGCAGGAATTTCACTTTCTAAGTGAATTATTCCTGTTCAAAAATAAAGTTATTTTTAAAAAGGTCAAATTCCCATAGTAAAAGTCAAATGCAGAGAAGCCTGAAGATGATGACAAGCAAGCGCCCACCCCGTTCCTTACCTCCCAATTCCACTTCCCGGGTCTCCTAAAGGTTGTGGAGTTCTAAATATAGAAGAGGAGAGGCTAGTTCACACAGTAGTTTATTATTCGTCCCTCTGCCTCTCACTGTTTTGACTAATTGATCAACAGATAGATAAATATTCTACTAGTTGCTTTTATAAGATTGAAAACTATCATCACACTCTCCCAGTTCATCATCTCCCAGGAGTCTGTGGCACTTCTCTCTGTAGGATGAGGATGGCAGCACAGCCCTGCTGTGGCCCTCACCACCCCTATGCCTGTGTGCCACCTTCTGTTGTCAAAATTCTCATCTTTTTTCTCAAGACTGTGCTTTGGCCAACATTTGACCTAAAATATTGAAAACCAAGAAAACAGATGCTTAAACACACAGGCATGGCATGATAAAATATCTATTTTTTTCAGTATGATTCTCAGTATGATGAGAGATGATTGACTGAATCTTGGCCAAGGTGGTAGAGCTGGGTTTAAGGCCATTGGAATATTGCAGTTTGAGCAAAGGTGACTTCAGCTGGGGGATGTGTCACACGTGTCCATGTGAAGAGACCACCAAACAGGCTTTGTGTGAGCAATAAAGCTTTGTAATCACCTGGGTGCAGGAGGGCTAAGTCCGAAAAGAGAGTTGGCAAAGGGTGGTGGGATTATCATTAGTTCTTACAGGTTTGGGATAGGCGGTGGAGTTAGGAGCAATTTTTTGTGGGTAGGGGGTGGATCTTACAAGTGACATTCTCAAGGATGGGGAGAATATTACAAAGTACCTTCTTAAAGATGGGGAGAATATTACAAAGTACCTTCTCAAGGGTGGGAGGGTATATCATGCAAAGTACATTCCCAAGGGCAGGGGAATATCACAAAGTACATTATTGCAAGGGTGGGGAGAGTGTGTTGTCATAAAGTCAATTGATCATTTAGGGTGGGACAGGAACAAATCACAGTGGTGACACGTCATCAGTTAAGGCAGGAATTGGCTATTTTCACTTCTTTTGTGGATCTTCAGTTGCTTCATGCCATCTAGATGTATACGTGCAGGTCAGGGGATATGATGGCTTAGCTTGGGCTCAGAGGCCTGACAGTACTTACAGGCAAAAGGGAAAACGAGCCATGCCTGGAGCTATGGAGCTGACTGAGTTAACACAGCCTGGAGAAGGAAGAGTCAAAGGTGACCCCCAGACAATAAATGGCTTCAGCAGCAGGTAGTGGTGGGATGTGCTAAAACAGGGAGTGGAGGAGAAGCAGATTTGGGTAGGAAATGTGAAGGGTGGAATTTTGGCTAAATGGATTGTCAAGTACCTGCAAGTTGCACCTGTATCAGGTGGTCCATATCCTACCTCTGGTTGCCAGCCAGTCTCCAGCCCACTACCCCAGTTTGCATTCCATTGGCACTTGGAAATACCAGCAATACTCTTATTTGCTCATTGACCTGTTGTTGCCCCCCTCCAACCCCTATTATACAAAGAGTTCCTTTTTTACCTGTAATGCTGAATAATGTTCCATAACTGATTTCATGTAGTCCCTATTCTGAGCATATGTGTTATTTTCGTCATTTGCTATTATTACTAACAGCATAATTCTTGTCCTGTGTATAGCTCCTTGTACATACCCAATGTCTTGCTTGGGAGAAATTCCAGAAAATCAAATAGTCAATAAGCATGCAAATGCAACAAGCTACCCCAGTCCTGTAAAAGAATTGTTCATTTGTGTGTGTGTGTGTGTGTGTGTGTGTGTTTGTAAGAGAGAGAGAGAGAGGAGGAAGATGGAGAGGGAGAGAGTACATGAGCAGTATATGTAGTTCTTTAGATTCCTAAACTGAGGAACCAAAAAAAAAAATCAGTACAAAGAGATAATGATTGACATATACAGTCATGCTTTGCTTAACAACGGGGCTAAATCTGAGAAATGTATCACTAGGTGATTTTGTCGTTGTGTGAACATCATAGAGTGACTTACAGAAACCTAGATGATAGAGCCTACTCCACACCTAGGCTGTATGGTATGGCCTGTTGCTCCTAGGCTGCCAATGTGTACAGCATGTAACTGCTGGATACTGCAGACAATTGTAACATAATGGTAAGTGTTTCTACGTCTAGTCCAAACATTTCTGAACATAGACAAAGTACAATGGAAACATGGCACTATAACTTGGGCCCACCGTTGTACATGTGGGCGGTCACTGGTGGAAGTGTCCCTATGCAGCACAGGACTGTAGCTCATTCCCACAACAAGCCCAGTGGAGAGAGGTGAGAGGGATGCAGAAAAGGAAATGAGGGAAGAGAAAGAAACCAGAAGAAAAGTATAAGCCAAATGGGGAAAACATAGTAACAAAAGGTTGTCTTTGAGGCCAGGCAAGTGGTCAGGTGAAGCCAGCAAGCTGGCCTGGGAGAACAGAGGAGGAAGGAAGGAAGACCTCCTACACC
Source organism: Trachypithecus francoisi (assembly GCF_009764315.1). NCBI lineage: Eukaryota > Metazoa > Chordata > Mammalia > Primates > Cercopithecidae > Trachypithecus > Trachypithecus francoisi. The sequence goes on from NW_022681467.1 coordinate 2,726,093, forward strand.
GGAGGTGCCCCCAACCCGCCCACACCCTGGGCCTCTGAGGCTCGGAGTGTTCCTCCTCCCTGGGCTGTGCTCTTCCTCCGCCTTCCTTCTCCTCCCCTGCCCAGGTGGATTTCTTCAATGCACAGTCAATTCCCAATTATGGGCTGGAGTCTCCTGGGAAATCCGTCCTTGTTCCTCAACCCCCTTGGGGGCAGATACGGACTCCACAGGCATCCCCATGATGAAGGTGCTCCCTGTGTGCCCTGCCTCTTCCAGCCCTTCCTGATTGGCATCTGCCAGCTCTTGCTTACCATGAGAGGTGCATGCAAAGATGCCTGCTGTCACTGGGGCTGCCTCCCTGTCACCTGGTGATGATTCTGTCCACTTTGGCTCTGTTTTAAAGCATCTATATAATTTGGGGTGCATTTGGGTTCAGAATTTTTACATCTTCCACATGAATCATTCTTTATGACATTAAATGGTGGCTTTACTTAGTACTTCAAGAAATATTTTCTGAGGCCTACCGTGGGAGCAGCCTGTTCTGAACATAGTGGTCAGTGCCAGGTTCCACCGAGCGTGAAAGGTAGGGGCACCACCTGCTCAGGTCGTTCCTGGGGGTCCACTGACCAGGCAGCCTTCTCACCTGAGTCTTAAGTCCTCTAGGTGAGTAACTGTACACAAAGAGATGTTTTACCTCCTCTTTTCTAACTTTTATGTCAGTTCTTTCATTTTTCGGCCTTAGTCCATTTTCTAAAACGTTCCAGAACAGCATTTTATTTTAGTTCCTGAGACCTATTTTCATCAACTTATTTACATATAATGTTTCATGGTCATTTCATTTTACAGATATCATTTATAAACATATTACTGGACCTTGGTTTCTTAACAAATATGAAATTACCTGTCTTTTAGTAGAGAAATTTAATCTACTCACATTTTTGTGGTCACTAATACTTTCTTTTAATCCATTTACAACTCATTTATTTTCTTTTCTTGTAATCATGATTTCTATCATTTTTTTCCCTTTACTGATGTTTGGAAAATCAATTTTCTTTTCCTCTTCTAGTAAACTGGAAGCTCTCCATTCCAGTTCTTTTGTATAGTTTAACTCTTCTGTATTAAGAAATATTACTCTTAAGGATCTTGAAATGGGGAGATTATCTGGGATTATCTAGATGGGACCAACACAAAAACACAAGTTCTTGTACAGGGAAGAGGGAGGTCACAGGGTTATAGAAAATGGGACACAAGAAAGAGAAGAGAGGGAGGCTGAGATGTGAGGATGCTGCATTGCTGGCTTTGAGGATGGAAGAAGGCAGTCCTGCCTTGGGCCTGGGGCTGGAGAGAGCAGGCTTCTGTTGGAACCAGGAACAGCAGGACTGTTTACAGAATGACAGCCACCATTGTCACCAGCGTTGCCAGCTCACATCAATTTTGACCTAGTAGGCAGGGCTTGGGAGAAGGAACAAAACACATAGTGGGTGGTGGGTGTGGGGGAAGCTTCACAACCGGCATCACAAGTTGAACATAGGGAGCAAATCCCACTGAAACTGGTGCATGTCAGGAGCATGGCGGGCTCATGGTATGAGCGAGGACCTGGCCCCCCTACTTCCCAGGTTGCATACATCAGCGGAGCATCTATTTCTGCGTGTGAACAGTTGTATCTCTCTCACTTTTATACACTCTATGGAAAAGCAGATCAGGACAAGGCCTCCAACTTCTCCCGGGATTGCTGTGGGAGAGCCCCTTCTCTGCAGAACTTCTGGAGCCACCTCAGGCTGGAGGGCCCAGATGACGCTACTGAAATAAGTTATTTAGTGATTGATTGATTGATTTCTCTGTCTGTCTCTAGGCCTCAGTCCCTTCCCTCTGACCTCCCCGAGATTTCTCCAGAAACCACCTAAAGCCCTTCTCCATCTGTAGGATTAGGGGTCTCCTGAGAGGCAGGTCTCCCGAGAGGCTGCCATGTCCACACCTGGAGAACTCGGTCCCATTTGGATTAGTTCCCTTTCAAAGTAAATGAGCCTGGGAAAGGAAACAGTTCCACCACCCCTTCTTTCATAGACCCATCATTTACTGGCCACTTCCCAGATGTTAAGCTGCAGGTGCAGCCCCAGCTGGGGACAGCGCCCAGCGCAGCCAGGCTCACCGTGAGCATGGGCATGGGCCTATGGTCAGCACCCCGGGCTGCAACTCATGTTTGGGAAAGTTGTCTAACCTCTCTGGCACTCAGTTATCTCTATGGAGCAGATAGGATAGTCTGATTCAGTGATTCTCCTTACAGCAGGGCCCTCAAGTCTTGCTTTAGGGATTGCTGAATTAGGAAAGACCCTGTAGAAACTTCTGTCTTGATCACCTCTCCCTTTGTCCAGGGAAGCATGGGGGGACTTTGAGCAATTCTGTAACTGCAGCCTGGCACTGGGTTTTGTCTTATAGTTGAAGTTTGCTGTAACGTTTAGCAATTAAAGCTGGCCCCACCACAGGGTCACGTTCCTCCTTTGCAGCGAGTAGAGTCTCCATGTTCTATGCTTTTCCTACTTGCAAGGTGAGGCTGAGTGAACTTCAGCAGGCACAGGACACACTTCCCATGTGCACCTATTCCTGCAAGGGCCCCAGTGTGAGCCCTGAGGCTCCTGGAGGGAAGGGCAGACAGGGTTCTGGAAGCAGAGCATGCTGGTCGCCCGCACATGTGCACCCACTGGGGTCAGCCTCTTGTGTCAAAGTCCCAGAGGGCTGTCACTGCAGTGTCTCTGGTGGCGAGATCACTGGGACAGGGGATGGGCCCTGGGGAGGAAATGGAAAAGTATCTTCACTCTCCCATAGTTGTCTTCCTCAGCAAGGCCACCAGACTCACACACATCTTCACATCCATGGAAGCCTGGGAGCTGCAGATGCTCCCTGTGTTTAGGCAAAACCTGGGGGCTCCTGAACTTGAGCCCTCCCTATACCCCAATCTGAGAACCGTCTGTTCTTTGGAAAAGAGATTTGCAGTCTCTCTTTGTCCCTGGCCTACTTTGAAGTTGCAACAATCAAACTCTGTGTCAGCTCAGGAACAAAACGGACCTGAGAAGTAACATTTCTCAACTCTGGTGAAAGGAAGTCTGCAGCCAACCTGTGGCGGAGGCAGCAGAGGCAGGGATGGGCACCTTGCTGCTCTTCTATCTGTCCCAGGTCCCTGGCTTGACCCCATCAGTGACTCACAAAAGTGTCCAAATACATCTATGGCCTAGACAGAGAAAGGCCACCGCCCTCCCATTCCAAGGCCACTGAAGCTGCTCTGCCTGTCCACACTGCCCACTCCCGGGAGGCCAGCAGCCCTGTCTGAGGTGGGAGGCAAGCTTTCCTCCCAAGCTGCAGGTGAGCCACTGAGGGCTGAGCTGCATGGCGAAGCCTTAAAGCCAGATCATGGCAGAGCTGAAACTGGAGCTGCCTTCTGAGCTGGCCTGTGGCTGCACCTCTGCCCTTTTCCGGGTCAGTGACCTGGAACTCAGATGCAGGGTCTGGGAGGTTACTGCAGAGCCAGCCTCTGCTCTGACCTTACTTCCTACTGACCAGCCTGGCTCCCGTGGCCCAGCCAAGATGTGGAAACTCGTTTTCCTTGTGCTAAAACATGGCTAAGAAAGAAAGCTATTAGCTAGGATTGACCACAAGGTAGCCAGACACTGCCTGCCTGAAAAGATGGATAGAATACTGAGGGGACAGTGTTTCCCCACACTCCTCAGCCTCTTCGCCTCCCATTACCCGAGACTGGCCTCACAGCTGCGGGCAGTTACTCAGACCACATGGCTCCTTTGATCATGCCCCGTTGCCCCGGTCATTCCCTCCGTCCTCCGTTCCACATGGCTTCCTCAGGCACTGGTCCTTCCACAGCTTGGACTGAACCTGCCAGGATGCAGCCAGGGAGGTGGGAGGCTGCCAGTCACTGGGGAGCAGCCCTGGCTCAGGAGGGACAATGGGGTGGGTGTGGGTGTATGTGTGTGTGTGTGTGTGTGTGTGTGTGAGAGAGAGAGAGAGAGAGAGAGAGAGGAGTTTCTGAAAAGGGAGTACTGACCCCAGGATGGGGATGCTTCCTGTGTGATTGGGGTCGGAGTGTAGGAGCAGAGGAGGGTGGAAGGCCTTGTGTGGAGAGCATCTAACAGCTCTGGGCAGGGTGGGAGCACAAAGGCACTGTCAAGCCATCACCACCAGCAGCAATGCTGCCAGGTCCGCACAGGAGGCTGTCCAGACACTGAAGTCGCCTCTCCCATTTCGGAGGCCCAACACCAGTCCCTCCATGGGAAAGAGCAGAGCAGACGCTTAGGTAGGCCCAGAGAGGGGCTCCCATTCACCCTGTGAGAGGGCAATGGTGCTGAGCTGACCCAGCCCCAGCACATCCAGCCAAAGCTTGTGAAGTCAGCACAAGTTTATTTTTGTTACTTCTCTTTGGTCTATGAAGAGAAAAACAGCTAATTTTGAGAGTGAGAAAAATGCACCAAGTAATGACAAAGATAGTATGAGTTATGCTTTAAATATATTTTATGGCCCTTTGATGATGAGGAAAATAAAGGAATTATCTGGCTGTGGTTTCGTGACAATAATTATACAGTGGGTACTGATTGAGCTAGAGGATGCTGGAGGGGGACGAGGTCGTTTTGACCCTTCGCCCCTTAGTTGCCCATCTCATTCCTGGTCCTGCCAGGAAATTGGAGACAAATTCCATAGGGTATCTGAGGAGAGGTAACAGAGGGATATTTGCCAAGGAAAGCCTACAAGGGAGGGTAAGGGACCCACAGTCAGCGAAAGGGGCACGTGCACCATCCCTAGGCCCCATGGGTGAAGGGTGCAGCGGTGGCCAAGCCCAGTGTGTTAGTTTCCCACAGCTGCTGAACAAATACCACCGTCTTGGCAGCTGACAGCACAAGTTTGTGCTCCCACAGCTCTGAAAATCAGAGTCAGGACGGGCTCACCGGGCTCCGGGCAGTGTGATGGGGGGCTGCATTCCTTCTGGGCGCTCTAGGAAAGAACCCATTTCCTTGCCTTCCCCGGCTCCTAGAGGCTGCCCACAGTTCTTGCCTCACGGCCTTCTTCCATCTTTCAAGCCTGAAGTGAGTTGAGTTCTTCTCATATTGAATCACTTCAACTCTGACTCCCCTACCATTCTACCATTTTTTAAGGAATTTGGGCCCATCTGGATAATCCAGATAATCTTCCTATTTTAAGGTCAACCTATTAGCACCCTTAACTCCCTCTGCAACCTGAACTTCCCCTTGCCAGGTTGCATAACATATCCACAGATTTCAGGGCTCAGGATGTACACATCTCTGGAAGCATTGCTCTGCCTGCCACAAGCACTGGGGGTTGCTGTAGGTGGTGGGGAGGGACTGCCCAGCAGGAGTGCTGGCCCCTGGCGGAAGAATGCAGCTGCTGTTAACTGGGTTCCAGCAGCCAGGAAGAAATACCCCAACACTGGCTCCAGCTGCCCTCATGTTTCCTGCTGCTCCCATTCCCCAAAATTAGCTAAATGCAGCCATCAGTGGAAGGGCTAGGGAGCCTGTTACCGGAGTCCAATAATGGCAGACTCCCAGGACCCAGAGCTGCCTATCAGTGAGAACCATGCAGCCCAACCCCAGAGTGGAAATGAATATCGAGTTATTATGGGTATGTATAAAATATATATACTCTAAATATATATCTACACACACATATACACGTATGCATATATATGATTCTGGAGTTCAGAAGGATGTAGCACAAATATGAAATATCTATTAAAAATGAAATGTTTAATTCACCTAAAGATATCAAAGTAAAAAGACCAATTGGGAGTTTATTACAGGTGCGAGTGAAATGTATTCAAAGGAAAGAATAAGCTCCCTAAACAGGGTAAGTAAAAATACTGGGACATGTGTGAACAAGGCATATACATGCAGTCACACAAGCTCCAAGAACTGCCAATCTAATGTTTATGGTGATCAAGGTTTAGACCGTAGATGAAAGCTCCAAGAGCCAGGGCACCCCAAACCTTAAAACATTGGGGCTGGAGGGAGAACTTCTCATTGCCAATGAGACAGCTCTCCTCAATGAAGCAAGTTCTTCTTGGAGCTGATGTGGCTGAGAACTCTTGGGACCCTGTGTTGATGGCACTAAAAGAGAAAGGAAGGAAAAGCCAGAGGTAAGACTCAGGAGTTATGAAGGGACCATTTCCCTGGCTATATATGATGCGTAGTCAGAAATTTAGCATGAGGGATTTGTAAATTATCTTTTATTTCTAAATTTTTTGCTATGCTATTACGTGTTGTTTTACAGAAAAAAAAAATCTGTGTGATACCATGATGCTCTTTTAGTGCAGAATGTCAGGGATTTCTGAAGAATATAGCAGAGATTAAAAAAAAAAAAAAAGGAGGAGGTGTCTTGAAAATCAGAATATGGGGTATAGAAAGTTCTAAAATCCTAGAACCATGGAATCCTCATAAGCTTCAGGAATGGGGAATGGGGTTCCTTTAAACCATGGTTTTCTGTAAAACTGGTAGGTCCCAGAGGAAAGTGAAGCTGTCCGTCACTCTCCACACACCTATAGGCAATCCCATACCTGAAGGAGGAGTCTGGGAGCCCCGCAGCTCTCAACTTCACCATGTCTGAGTTGGTGTCCTCGCATAGGAGTGCTGTGTGTCCTCGTGTGTCCGTCTTGTTTCCCAGTAATCCCTAAGCCCCTTGACTTACCGTCAAAGGAGTCAATGAGTATTTCACTTAAATTATTCCAGGAAGTAAGAAAAGTGGCAAAATGTTATAATGTAATCAGATTCACAACATTCTCCGGCACAAAGTACCAGCAACTGGGGAAAATTTCTACTTACAGCGACAACTAAAAATCATTTGGAATCTATTTAGGAGCAAAATGGTCTATAGGATCTTTGTAAAAAACAAAAAACAAAAAAAACAAGAAAACTGGGAGATTTAAATAATTTAACGTCTTAAATATTCTTAACATGTCAATTGTCCTACATGTTAATGTGTAGAATTAAGTGGTTTACCATTGATATTCAGCAGAAATTTTTAAGACTCTAGGGCAGTGCTTCTCATGCTTTAATGTGCACACAAACCACCTGGGATCTCATTAAAATGCGCCTGTAGTCCCAGCTACTCCAGAGGCTGAGGCAGGAGAATGGCGTGAACCCGGGAGGCGGAGCTTGCAGCGAGCTGAGATCCGGCCACTGCACTCCAGCCTGGGCAACAGAGCCAGACTCCGTCTCAAAAAAAAAAAAAATGCAGATTTTGAATCAGTGCGTCCAGGATGGGGCACGAGATTCAGCATTGCTAGCAAGCCCCCAGGGCCACCGATGCTGCTGATCCATGGCCCCCATCTGTGCAGCAAGTCTAATGGAGGACATCTCATTTTCCATTGGATCCACCTCAATAAGGGTGTTCCTCAGGGAATGAGCCAGAATCAGCACAAATTAGACCACGTGTGGCCCCACGATCGACCCCAGTCTTTCTTATTCTTCAAAAGTGGGTTGGGTTTTCAAAGTAACATTTACAAGAAAGGGTGAAGAGAGTTCTGTTGGCCTTTATTTTTAAATGTCAGTAAGCACTCTATGCTTCTTTCCCAAACATCCATGCAGGAATATATGTTTAGCACCATTAGGAAAGAAAGAATCTTGCCTAGGCCGGGCGCGGTGGCTCAAGCCTGTAATCCCAGCACTTTGGGAGGCCGAGACGGGCGGATCACGAGGTCAGAAGATCGAGACCATCCTGGCTAACACAGTGAAACCCCGTCTCTACTAAAAAATACAAAAAACTAGCCGGGCGAGGTGGCGGGCGCCTGTAGTCCCAGCTACTCGGGAGGCTGAGGCAGGAGAATGGCGTAAACCGGGGTGGCGGAGCTTGCAGTGAGCTGAGATCCGGCCACTGCACTCCAGCCTGGGCGACAGAGCCAGACTCTGTCTCAAAAAAAAAAAAGAATCTTGCCTTCGGGGTGACAAAAATCTGGGCAGGAGTTCCAGCTGGTTTCCTTCTGTGCCTGTCCCTAGAGTGCCTGGCCCAAAGACAGGAGTTGTGTTTGACTTACTGGCCAGAGAGGTTGCTTTGGAAACCCCAGCCTCATCCCAGAGCTTCCAGCAAGGAAACCCTGGGCTTGAGGGCTTCGCTTGAGGCAAAGGGAAATCCCTTGCCCTGAGCAGCCCTTGGCTGGTGTGTGGTTTTCATTTTTCTTCTCCTACTTTTTAAAATTAGCAGTTGTTCCGTATATCTTTGTCCATTTAGAAGCCTCAGTCAAGAATACTTCTTGCAACCAGGCCCAGTGGCTCATGCCTGTAACCCCAGCATTTTGGGAGGCCGAGGTGTGCGGATCACAAGGTCAGGAGATCAAGATCATTCTGGCTAACACAGTGAAACTCCATCTCTACTAAAAATACAAAAAATTAGCCGGGCATGGTGGCACATGTCTGTAGTGCCAGCTACTCAGGAGGCTAAGGCAGGAGAATCTCTTGAACCTGGAGGCGGAGGTTGCAGTGAGCCGAGATTGCACCACTGCACTCTAGCCTGGGCGACAGAGCAAGACTCTGTCTCGAAAAAGAAAAGAAAAAAAAAAAAAGAATGCTTCTTGCCTGTGGGATCTACCAGAGCTATTTCTCTGGGGTGAGTTATGGTCATCTCAAACAAGGAGATTGCCCACAACAATCACAAAAGAGCTTCAAATTCAGAATTCAAGGAACCCCAATCAAGAAAAGGTAGTCACAGGGCAATTATCAAAGTAGCCGTGTGTGGTCTGATCACAGGGAAGTCCTCCAGCTCCAGAACACCTCCTGATTGCAGGTTCCATTTGCCCTCCTGTGAGCAGCTGTGGTGAGCACCCCAAAACTCCCAGCCTCCCCAGCTTCGTGGAAACTAGTACTTGTGACATATTTAATGTTAAATCTTCCTAACAGGAATACGATCTGTCTCTCCATTTTGCCAGACTTTTTGTTCCATCAATAAAAGTTCAGTTTTCCCTCCTTGAAGTCATTCTAAAGCTTGTCATTGGGTATATTCTATACATTTGTTGTTGTTGCATTATAAATGTTATTTTTATCATATATTTTCTATATATGCATTAGATAGTAAAGAATTTCATTTTCACATTTTCAAGGTAAACATTTATATCTATAAATAAAGTTACTTTGGCCTCTTACTTTTCAAATTCTCCAAAATTTCTCTAGTTCTCTTTGGCAACCTAAAGAAAGAAACTGAGCTAAAATTAATATAGAGAGTTTATTTGGGCCAAGGTCAAGGACAGCAGCCCAGGACATTGTCTTGGGGAAGAGTGCTCCTGTTCAGCTTTTGCTACAAGCAGGCTTTTAAAGGCAAGAGGAGACAAGGAGTGGGCAGATACAAAGGTGTTTGCCAGGAATTTTCACTGGTTCACAGAAAGAACTTTGGGTGATGATTAGCTCTACACTATTGAAATATATAGGGTATGGATAGTGGTGTCCGGCACATGGTACCTTGTAGCTACTTGGCATCCATTAGTTCAGAGTTCACATGGCTGGCGGCTTCAGGAGGTCATGATTTAGTTCAAAGTGGGAGGGAGACATGGCTGCTGTGTCTGCTGTCACATTTCAATGCCTCTCTGGGCTTGATAATTAAAAGGGACTCACATTCCTCAGATTCAAAGTTTCTTTTTTTCCTCACCTTTACAGCAAAATCTTTCAAAAGAAGTGTCTGTCCTCATGGTCTCTAATTCCTCTCTTCCTGCACTCTCTGTGACCTACTCCAGTCTGTGATCCACGTTCTCACCAAGGTGAGAAATGACGTGGGAAGGCTGAACCCGTGGTCAGCTCTGAGCACACATCCTCCTTGACCAGCCCGCCATGTCCGGCACAGGTGGGCACTCCCTCCCTTCGAGGACAGCACGTCTCTGTGGCCTCAGTGCTCTTGCTGGCTGCCTCTCACCTGGGAGTGGCCGGGGCACAGTCCTCAGACATCTCTGTCTTTCCTGTACTTCCGCCCTTGTTGATTTCCTCCAGTCCCGTGAGTGGGAGCCACACCTTCGTTTGCATGTACCTAGGAAAATAATGGCTTCTTTACTTTATCCACCTCATTTATAGCCTTAATGTTTTTGTACTTCTGAAAGATTTCTCAGTCTTTAGCTCTATTTGTGATTTTCTCATTTTTGTAATCTGACATTGGCTTGTGTGTCATTTTGGGCCATTTTATTTGTATTTTCTTGGTGTCTTAGAGTATGTTTTGTTGACACATAATTCTTTACCCCACCTAACACTCCTTGCCTAAATTCCATGATGCCTGATATTAATATTTTCTCCCCTAGTTTCTTTAATTAGCAGCTGTTCAGTACATCTTCATCCTGAGCAAATTTTCACAAACGTCAGGATTAGTTTGTGGTCAATGTGGCTTTTATGAGCATCCTGTGAGTTTTATACTCTAATAAAAGTCTAAGACTCTCAAGTCTATTGGTTTATAAAATCCACCCACATTTATTGTTTCTATTACTGTGTTTTATTTCCTGGTTTTAGCTTGGGTAAATTTTCATTCCTTTGGATTTCCCTCTCATGCGTTTGTGCATGCTACCTGATATTTCCATTCTATTATCACTTGCTGCTAAAATTTATTAACTATACGTTTACCCTGGTATTTTTTTCAATGCATCAATCAGTATCTGCCCAACATAGCCTGTTAGACACCTGCCGTGGGAAACTGGTTTTTCTTCTTCCATGATTGCTCCTTTAAAAAAAAAAGGTAATTAATCATTTTTCTTTTTTAGAAAGTAATTTGTTCTTTTTTCAGTAGGAGCCAACCCCTAGATTGGTAAATTCTCCATCATAAGAAAAAGCACAGTAGTGATACCTGACCATTTTCTAGTGTTGACTAAAGAAAAACATCAAGTTTTTCAAGAATTAAAGTTCATTTTGTTCAGGAGTCTTACTGAAGACCATAGATGGAGGTCTACAGCCCAGGAGCAGCCCTCTAGAGAAGTTCCATCAAACGGCTCTGAAATAGGGCTTTAGCCGACAGTTTATGTATGAAGTGTGGAGGTTCAGTATGTGCAAAATCACAATACACTTGCTCAGACATTACGGTAAAGCAGAATCATGTGAAGGTTTGAGTATAAGAATCCACCTGGTTATAGATGACAGAAGCACCATCACTAACCCCAGCAGGCATCATCTCATATGCAGCAGGAAGCAGGGACTAGCATGGTTTATCTTTTGAGGAACATAGTGGCCCAGGCCAGAGATGTGGGGGCTGTGCGGCACTCTATCTTGTTTTGTCTTCCAAGCGTCTTTCGGGAGAGCTGAGTGTTGTCACAGAGTCAGGGGCTTTGTGAGAGTCTGCTGCAAGCATGCAAGAGCACACAGGCTTCTCATGTTTGCTACTTTGTCTCACACTAGCACCATGCTTTCCCCTTTCTTTAATTTTGTTTTAAAACAGCAATGATATATACAGAGGTGATTTCCAAACTATTTGGTCTCATTGGTTCTCCACCCTGAACTGGTTTCCTGGACACTTCAGCAAGTGCTGGCTTTCAGGTGGCTTCTGTGGCTACACCAGTAGAGTTGCTTTCATCCACAATGGAAGTCAAGGCAGAATTCCACAAGCAGGTGTGGCTTTTACCTCCATGCCCTGAGGTTCTGTCACCTTGCTTCTGGAACAGGACTCACTCACTGAGTCTTGAACTGTCAGATTGTCAGATTTGGAGTTTTATCAGCTTCACCTGGGTAGTCAAGGTACAGCATAGAGTAGGTGACAAAGCCTCCAGCAATATGGTTAGCAAAGCAGAAAGCCAGCGTGTCCACACAGAGGATGCCCCCAGTGGCTCACTCAGAATGTCTCTGTATTTGAGGATGTAGGTGTGTTATTAAAAACAAGGAATCTGAAGGAGTTTGGAACCAGAAAAAAGGAACAATGATTGCTCCGGGGACATGTTGCTCATTTTATTGCCTTCAGGCATCATAAGTGCATGACCGAAAAGTTCTCATCTGGCAATGGGTGGCCATCATCAGAGTCAGAGCACTTGCTCTCTTCCCTGGGCAGGATCCAAATAGGACGTTCTCAGAGTCGCCTTCCCTGGACCCCAGCTGACTCCCAGGTGGCCCTGCAGTTGCCAAGCCCCTACGTAAGGGGCCAACGTGCATGTCCATCAAAGGCATCTCTTGGCCATTGGGTATTTTTCTGTGTATCACTTGCACCCTTCACCCCTGTCCCCTCTATAGCGAGTGGTAGGCCTCTGAGGAGGCGTGCCTCAGTCTCCCTGGCTGAGGTACAGGCGATGCTGGGTGGAGGAGAACTGGAGGAATCGTGGTTATTGGGCATGAGGGGAAATCCCAGGTCAGTTACATAACTGGTTCACTTCCTAAAAAACCACAGCACCTGGGGCGATCTTTTCTGCTGCACAGAAATCACTGGCATCTCACTTGGACAAAAAGCTCCACAAGTTAACGGTAATTTTCGAGTCTTGCCTTAAATCAATAACAAAGACCAAGTCAAACAGAGGTGCATTCCCTAGATAACTCCATCACCAGCAGTAGGCCTGTTGAGCAATGTTCCAGAATGGTGGTGGAAGCTCTGCTAATCTCCCTCTGCCTTTTTCCAAATTTCAAGCAATTTTTTTTTTCTGGACAGAGTCACAGAGGAGAGCAAGAAGAAAGGAATATGGCCTGGGGGTGGGAGCAAAAGAGTCCCCTTCACTGAGGCACAAGTAGGTCCCCCAGAGCTCACCCCCTGTGCACCCCCTACCTGCACCCCCTCTGTCCAGCCACCCCACCACACAGAGGTCCAGAAAGAATCAGCAGAGGACACTGATTGGCTGCCATCCGCACCCCCACACTCTCAGGGGCATCGTCTGTTCCCAAGTCTTAACGACTGTCTGTCCCTGACATTTTTGCAGGTTTTACAAACGCATCTAATGGTCTAAGTGTACCAACCACGTAGGAGAAGGAGGGTCCCTCCTAGGATGCACATGGGACATTGCTCCCAGACCCACCCCTCTTACCTCTCGCTCCACCAGGCCCCTGGTGGGCAGGCAGTCCTGACGCTCTCCCAGGTCATGTGTGAGCAGATGGGATTAAGTTAGGTGGTGAAGGCCCTACAGGTAGAAACCAGCTAGGCTGGGACAGCACTCACGTCCTCTGAGATCAGAGCACACCGGGCTCCTTCCCAAGTCTGTGGCTCTGAGCTCCATGCTGCTGCTGTCCCTGTGGTCGGCAGGCAGCCCACCCCTGGTCCCAGCAGGGTCAACACCTTGCATCTTGATATAGTTTGGATGTTTGTCCCCTCCAAATCGCATGTTGAAATTTGATCCCCATCTGTTGGCGGTGGGGCCTGGTGGGAGGTGCTTGAGTAGATCCCTCATGAATGGCTTGGTGCCTTCCTCAAGGTAATGAGAGAGTTTCTCCCTGCAAGACTGAGTGTTAAAATGTGCCTGGCACCTCCCTCCCTGCTTCTCCTCTCTGTGTCTCTCTTCTCCCCTTCTCCCCTTCTCCTCCCTCTCCTCTCTGTTTCTCTCTTTCTCTGTCCCTCCCACTCTTCCCCTTTCTCTCTCTTTCTCATGCTCTCTCTCTCTCTCTCCGGCACAAGAAGCGCTATGCTGCTTCTTCAGCCTAGAGAACTGTCAGCCAAATAAACCTCTTCTTTATAAATTAGCCACCTCAGGTAACACAAACAAGCTTTTATCGCAACACAAACAGATTGAAACAGACCTCACTCCCCACCAGACTGCGGGGTCCCCACGGCCCTGCCCAAGATTGTCCTCAGCTGAATTCCTGCTTATTCTCATGCACAGTATGGTCATGACTGGTCATCAGGTGGACAGGCCATGCAACCCTGCAAGGAGGACAGCAAGGTAGAGGGCAAGGACCCCCGCCGTGAATCCCGAACCTGGGCAACATCCAAGACCACACGAATTGCCTGCCTCTGCCCATCGCCTCGAGCTCCATGGTCTCCTGTGCTCCCAGTGCTCCTGCATTTCAGGCCCAGACAGTGCTGGACATTCAGAGCTCCCCATGACCTTTAAGAGAAGCCAGCAGGCCCTGTGACAGTGGGCTCATTTCTGGAAAAGTCAGGGAAAGGTGGTGGACAAAAGGTGTGGACAGTGAGTTCATGTGCATGCACATATGTTGTGTGTTCTCCTGTAATATATTAGCAAAAAGACATTAAACGCTGGATAAGAAAAAATGAGGCTTGTTTTGCACTTTATTTCAGTTTGGCAGTGTTTAGAGGGAAAATGAAAGGAAGAGATTAGGACAGGCAGGTTGAAAAGAGATGACATTAAATTAAATAAAATTTTACTATAAATAGAAATGCACTTCCAAATAGACCTGTGCATAGAAACACATATACACGGTGTGTCTCTAGGGCCATACAGGAAGCTGATCTGTACACAGCACAGGTGGGCGTCACTCCCACTGCACCGCATCCAAGCTGGTCACACGCTGCTGATCCTTATCTTCTCCCGACATCTGAGTCCTTGAGGCTGCCTCTCACCTGTCTATCAGGAAACACAATTCAACATGTTCCAAAAATACTGTCTTTCTTAAGACACTCCCATCCCAGAAAACCAGAAAAGACACGTGGAGCTGTAGGTCCATGCGGCCACTGGGAGCCCCTGGAAGGTTGGGCTGCGGTCTTCTCTAGTCTGCGTTCCTCATGGCTCATGACTTCCTGTGTCTGGGGTAGAGGGACGGGAGGGCAATTTCTTATGGTCTTCCTAGCACATAGGAAAGAAGCACTTTCAATCAGGATATGTGTATTAAGCTCAAGTCATAAAATATGTGTCGCATCCCCATCCTGGTTCCTTTGTTAGTTGGGGATTTGAGAAGGCAAACAAGTGAGCAGAGTGGGGCCTCAACAGAGGAAGCAGGGTCGGCATAACCGGAGTGGCACACAGATGCAGACCACAGGCAGGGCCTGAGGAGGGAGAGGAGACAGCTAGGACAGCAGAGGCTTTCCAAGGCAAATTCCACTTGTCTCTGTTGCCTGAAGGCAGGGTGGGAGTCTCTAACTCCCGAAACACACATTGGCTAAGACAGAGGAACCAGAGGAAAAAGAAGTTTGATGCCTTGGCGTTTCATGGCCTCATCCTGTCCGGGGCAGCAATATTGAAATCCCTACCACCTACCAAGCAAGCCATGGGAGATAAAACCTGGCTTCTCCTAATGGACACTGGAGATACAATTAGCCTCTTGAGTCATACCCAACACTATGTTTAAAATAGATACATCTATTTTAAAAATTTTTAATTATGGTAAAATACATACAAAATGTACCATCTGAACTATTTTTGAGTGTGCAGTTCAGTAGTGTTGTCTATTCACATTGTCATGCATCCAACCTCCAGAGCTTTTTATTTTGCAAAACGAAACTCCACCCATTAAATAAATCTCTATTAGACACATCTGTTTAATAATTACTTTCTTCAAGAGAATTTTATCTCCTGCTCTTGTCCTCGTTTGGCTACTTCCTTCTCCAAGTCCCCCTTCACTCTCTCCTTCCTCCTTCTCTCTCTACACACAACACGCACACACACAAATATACACACACACATGCACACACACATACAGGCACACATGTACACCCATGAACAGACACATGCAAACAATGCAACACAGCTTATCTTTCAAGATTTATTGCCACCACCCATCTCTCTTTGTGACCATTGTTTACCTACACAGTGATATGGTTTGAAATCTCACTTTGAATTGTAATAATCCCCATGTGTCAAGCATAGGGCTAGCTGGAGATAAT
The DNA here is from genome assembly GCF_009764315.1 of Trachypithecus francoisi. Lineage (NCBI taxonomy): Eukaryota > Metazoa > Chordata > Mammalia > Primates > Cercopithecidae > Trachypithecus > Trachypithecus francoisi. Next base: position 2,741,786 of record NW_022681467.1, read on the forward strand.
TGAATCATGGGGGTGGTTCCCTCCATACTGTTTCTGTGGTAGTGAATAAATCACACAACATCCGATGGTTTTATAAACGGGAGTTTCCCTACACAAGCCCTCTGCCTGCCACCATGTAAGACATGACTTGGCTCCTCATTCACCTTCTGCCATGATTATGAGGCTTCCTCAACCATGTGGAACTGAGTCAATTAAGCCTCTTATCTTTATAAATTACCCAGTATCAGGTATGTCTGTCAGCAGTGTGAGAACAGGCTAACACATATAGGAAGATACACAAATCCCCCAATTTATAGAAATCCCACAGGGGAGGGCTACTAGTTCTGCCACAGGGGTCCCCCAGCCCAAATGACCTGTCCATTCAGGACTCTTAGACAGGAAGAGCCTCAGGCCAAAGGAAGCATCCAGATGGAACCTGCTGAGTTGGCGTCCACTGAGTGCAGACCTCTGTAAGGGATTGTTACCCAAGCAAAAGGGGTTCCTCCTCTGATTTGCTGTAGGGAATGGAATCAGGCCTCACCCTATCCTTTGTACTTGGTGATGGGTCTACCATCAAGCTGACCAAAGGGGTATGGCTGTGTTCGGTGCCAGGAAAGAGGAGCTGGACATGCCCATCTTCTGTCCCCACATACTATGAAACTAAAAGACAGAACACCAAGCAGAGAGGCACGCATGAAGAAAGCACCTTGGGAACAGCCTCCCACCTGCCATTGTTTTATTTTCATGGATCAGTAGTCGCAGAGGTTGGACGGATGCCCCAAAACACCATTAGTCATCTTCACACTTTTTCTCCATCACAGTAAATTCGCCATTCCAGGGAAGTGCTCCTACCAAAAAGCTGCAGCTTAATTTCTGGAAAAGATGACAACAATAAAAATTAGTAGAGTGCCGAAAAAAACAGAAAACCCATTGTCCTGTTGTTAGATGTCAGTTTAGGAATGTGCTGAGAGATGGGTCACCACCCTCGAGCGATGCTCCCAGGAATCTGCAGAGCTGGAAGCTGCAGACTTCATAGCCATCAGCAGTTTCCCAGAGGGATCTCTGTTCTATTTTAACCACAGGAAGACAAGAAATGTTAATAATCCTAACATTGTGGTGCAAGTTCAGATATAAACTTGACATTCTTTTAATTCTCTTTAATGGAATGTAAATAAAACAATTCTAATTGTTAGCTAAAGTACGTTATTTTATTGATTAAATAATCCATTTTAATGTTGGCCAGGCTGTGGACAAAAGGGAATGCTTGTACACTGCTGGTGTGAGTGTAAATTAGTGCACCCATTGTGAAAAGCAGTGAGGTGATTCCTCAAAAAACTAAAAACAGAATTACCATTCAACTCAGGAATCCTGCCCAAAGGAATATAAATTATTCTACCATGAAGACACATGCACATGTATGTTCATTGCAGCACTATTCACAATAGCAAAGACATCAAGTCAGCCTAAATGCCTGTCAATGGTGAAACGGATTTAAAAAACAGTGTGGTACATATACACCATGGAATACTACACAGCCATAAAAAAGAATGAGATCATGTCCTTTGCAGTAATATGAATGGAGCTGCAGACCGTTATCCTAAGCAAACTAATGTAGAAACAGAAAACCAAATACCACATGTTCACCCTTATAAGTGGGAGCTAAACAATGAGAACACATAGACATAAAGAGGGAATTACAGACACTGGGGCCTCCTGGAGAATAGAAGGCAGGGGACGGAGAGGATAAGAAAAACATACCATATTGGGAACTCTGCTTACTGCCTGGGTGATGAAATAATCTGTACATCAAACCCCTGTGACACGAATTTACTTATAACAAACCTGCATGTGTACCCCTAAATCTAAAATAAAATTTTTAAATCCCTTTTGTTCTAATAACAAGTCAAGAGCAATTTATAAAATTTTAGGGCCTAACATATCTTTTCTTCCAAAGAACTCTGCTTTTCTTTCAAAATATCATTAAAATGACAAATAAAATATCCTATGTGTATGTGACAGATTAATGAATGGGTGGATGGATGCGTCGATAGATGGGGAGGCAGAGAGATGGTGGTCCTGGACAAACTGCAAAGGCCATGTCAAATAGACTGAAATCACTGGGGCACTTCCAGGAGTTAAGAGGCAGACAAAGTCAGAGAGAAGAAAGTTTAGTCCCTGCTGAGTATTGAAAATCTGCAATAAAAAGTATTGGATCAAGATGACTTTATAGGCAGATTACATCAAATTTGGGAAACCAAAAGCATCTGCTTGGAAAAAGAGAAAGTTTTTATTATTGACAAATGTCTGCTTAAACATGTATGTTTAAAACCTGAGACATATCATGGAAATCTTAGACACAAGTGGGCTCCTTGGGAACAATTTTCTTTAATGCAGTTTAATATTTTCTACAAACTGCCAAAAGCAAAAACTTTCCTACAATCCCTAAAAGCCCAGGAGAAAATATAAATTTAAAACAACCATACTCCTACTACCAGTAAAAGATAAAACAAGCTTAAAAGATCAGATAGCATTCAGACAAGCTCACTGCTGAAATGTTTGTCCTGACAGACATACTGTGAGCTGGAAATGATAGGGTTTGTTTCATTTGAGCATACAGAGGCAGATTTCATCAAACATAGTGACAGAGCAGTTCATAAACGTATCTGCAATTTCCTGTGCCATGGTAGTGCTTAAAGCAGTGGTTCTCAAAACGATCCTAAGGCCAGCAGCAGCAGCAGCAGCACCACTCGGGAACTCATTAAGAATGCAAATTCTCAGACCCCATTTCCTGACCTACTGAATTGGAAACTCTGCAGGTGGAACCCAGTCATCAGGGTTTGTCAATATCTCCAAGTGATTGTGACACCTGCTCACATTGGAGAACCACTAATGTAAAGACAGGGGCAGTGATGCACCTGTTGGGCAAACCTGCAGAATGCTCAGGCCTTCATCAGTCTGGGACCGAGTACTGGCATGTGAGCTGCTCTAAGATAAAAAGATACAGGCTTGAAGCCAAAAGCCCCTGGGCCAAGTCCTCCTTTTGTTGGGAGTCTTTGGGTTTGCCCCAGCCTTCCTGGAAACCTAGGCTGACCCCAGCAAAAATCAGCTGTAAATCCAGGAGGGTGGAGCCACCATCTGGCTTAGTCATTGCTTAATCTTCAGCACCCAGAATAGACCTGGTACAAAGCACGCAGCACCTGGTGCTCAGTAAGTTTCTATGAGTGGATGAGTGAATGAATGAAGTTCCTTTTGTGCCTGTACAAGGATGAGTGACTGTGGGCCCAGCAATAGCGGGTGGCTGGTCTGGACCCGAGAGGACAGGCTTTTGGTGATTGTTGTCCGGTGTGCCTGCATCAGAAGATCAGAAGTCAATGGAGCCCTTGAGATAAGAGTGGTCTTGACAACATCCTTTCTGCAGGATGAAGGATGAGAAAGAAGCTCAGAGGGTTCCACCACATTCTGTGGCCCTGGATCCTCTGCTCTAAAGGCCACAGGGCTGGCTATCTGGGGCTAAACACTGGGAGCCACCCAGACCTCAAAGAGAAGGTCTGCATGCCTCAGCTTTCTCTCTTGGGCTCAGAGCTGCCCAGGCCGTCACGGACAGGTGATTCATCACCTACCTTTTTCAGCTTGGAGTTTTCTTGAATGGCACAGATTTCATTAGTGCTGAAAGGCTTTCTGCAATCGCTGCGGGCAATTTCTACATCAATAAGGTATTCCAGACGATTTGTGACCTGTTGGTTAGCAGTTATGCAATTGTATTAAAAAAGTTGTATTTTTTAAAAAGTTTTGGCAAAAAAAAAAAAAAAATTACTCTCACTCTCGTCCTTTCCACTTTCCTTCCTCCCTCACCCCACGACAGAGCTTTAGCGGAAGGCTAAGATGCCCATTGCTTGGAGCCCTGTGCACACCAAGACCAGTCAGCACTCCATAGCCTCCTGGAGCCAGACACTTGGGTAAAGACTCCTCTGCAGATTGTCACCTCCTTGAAGGCAAGGCCTTCTCATTCCATTTCCTGTCGCCAAGCCCAGGGCATGCTGCATGCTCAGTGAGGACTGAGAGGAGAAAGGTGGGCTCTCCAGAACCATCAGCTCTCCTGGGCCTGAGATGCTCAGGTTCACACAGGCCCAACCAGGGACAGCCCCTTCAGTCACATTAGGCCCCAGTCCCCCAGATTCCAGTGAAACCTCCCACCCTCTAGGGTTTCCCCACCCAAAGCCCCTCCCACCAGCTCAACACACAGTCCATAAGGACCCATGCAGACATGAGTTTGCCTGTCTTGTTCTCTGCTGAGTCTTTAGTGAGCAGAAGAGCAGTAGGTTTATAGCAGGACATTACTATTTGTTGAATTCATTAGTGACTGAATGCAATCAAGGCTACTTGTGATGCCTACTTAAATCTGTTTGCATCTGGCATTAAAGGATTACAGCAAGAGATGAAGGAGTGTCTCTGCTAGTTGGGTCCGGGTTCACCTGGACTCACCTTCCTTTATCAGATCTTTTCTCATGGCTAGCGCTCTATTTGTCTCCCAACCTTAGCAAATACATGAACATTTGATTAGAAGTTTGGGGTTTAAATGAGTTAGTCTATGCAAAGGACTTAGAACAATAGCCCAAGCATTTGTGGAAGGCACTCTGTGTATTCACTGCCTTATTGATGCTGTGGAAGTGCCTACGCTATTAAGCATTCACATATTTAGGATTTTTGCATATGGATATTTTTCTCATATGGCCACTCTTTCAATCTGACTTCAACTGTGCCGCCACATGAAAATGTACACCTATATGGAGAGACACATTTACCTGCAGCTGGGCTTGCAGTGTCTTGACCACCAGGAAGACATACTTGTCCTCGCTCTCTTTGTTGTATTCTTGCATGGCAAACCACAGACACTGTTTCACGTTGGCATTTGAGGCATTGACGGGTTTTAATTTCCTCAACACCACCGTCTCATTCTTGTTTGAGTCTTTCCTGGCCACCAGGGCCAGGGGAATGGTGAGGAGGAGCAGGGAGAGCCACCGGCACCTGGGCATGGTCCCTTGGGCAAGAGGCACAGTCAAGTCTCCTCCTCGTCCTTTCAGGGCTGGAGCTGTGGGCAGGATGGGGTGGCCGCGGCTGCTGCTTTGGATTCAAGAATCTTCGAGCCACACGCTGCCTCCTGTTAGCGTCAGCCCAGCTGTATTCAAGACAGGGCCGTTAGGGTCACTCTTGGGGTTAGCCCTCTCTTTCTCCAAGGAAACCCACCCAGGAATGCCAGTTAAGGGGTCTCTCTACCAGCCTCCTCTCCTTATCCTGAGAGCAATCTGTGTGTCTAGGGAGAGCTCTTCTCCCCTTAGGCCCCGATGTGTCTATGCCTACCCCTGCGCACGTCACTCTTGTTATCTGCTTCTCCGTCCTGTGTGGTGTGATCATGAAAACTGTGGCTGCCTCAGAGGCCTTGTGGTCTCAGCCATTGGTGGACTTTCAGCCTGCTCTGCCTGCAGCTCCCTCTTACTCCCTGTGGGGTACTTACTGACCTGTGGTTCTCCTGGGTCTTTGGCACTCTTAGTTCATGCCTGTGGCCCAGTCAAGGATCTCTGTGGGTCCTGGTCTCCGGTCTCTCTTGCCCTTCTGAGTCCACGCCCTGCAGGGAGGTTACGCTTTGTGATGTAATTCAGCACCTGTGTCCTGTCCCAGTGAGGACACTTCCCACTTGCCAGCCTCAGGCCTTTGGTCTAAACAGCTCTCACAGGGGCACAGAGAGCGGGCAAATGCCTCCTGCTCTGCCCTCAGAGTCGGGGGCCTGCAATGGTTAATACTGCGTGTCAACTTGATTGGATTGAAGGACACAAAGTATTGATCCTGGGTGTGTCTGTAAGGGTGTTGCCAAGAGAGATTAACAATTTGAGTCAGTGGGCTGGGAAAGGCAGACCCACCCTCAATCTGGTGGGCACAATCTAATCAGCTGCCAGCGAATATAAAACAGGCAGAAAAACGTGAAAAAGAGAGATGATGGGTCTAGCCTCCTAGTCTACATCTATCTCCCATGCTACATACTTCCTGCCCTCGAACATCAGACTCCAAGTTCTTCAGTTTTGGGACTCGGACTGGCTCCCCTTGCTCCTCAGTTTGGCAGACAGCCTATAGTGGGGCCTTGTGAGCATGTAAGTTAAGAGTTAATAAACTCTCTTATATATATATATTTATACATATATTATTTATATATATATAAAAAGGGGAGTTTATTATTAACTATATATACATATATATGCATGTATATACATATATATATATGTATATCCTATTCATTCTGTCACTTTAAAAGAACCCTGACTAATACAGGGCCCCTCTGGCATCTTCTGCTCACCTGTGCCAATGAGTCCGGCTTCCTGAATGCCTGGCCTCTGAACTCCCTTGATTTGGGCCAACAGTACCCCCCTGCCCTGTCCTGCCAGGGTGAGGGTCACATGGCCCACTCTGATGCCCAGGCCTGGCCCTTAGTGGGAGGAGGGGGGCATGCACCTGTTAAGCTCTCAAAGCTTCTGCTTTTCTGTGAAAATCCCAAATCAGTGTCCAGAAAGTTCCTGGTGAGGCAGAGAGACGAGCATTCTTCCTAGGCTTCAAAGATCAATGGGTTCTATGAGCCAGGGCAACATACAGAAAATACATATGGGCAGGAATCTGTCAGGCAAGTGGCAAAGCATTGCAGAGTGCAAATGCATTATGCTGTATTTAAACTTTTTCCCTATGAGTGGATTATTCAGATGTTTCTCATTTTCAGCTGTTACAAACACTATTGCAGCGAACAATCCCTTTCCAATATCTTCATGATGTTACACAAGTACTTTTGTGTAATAAAAGACTAGGTGGAAAATTGATACAAAGCTTCAGGCAAATTTAAATTTACTATTTATTGCCAAAATGTTCATCACTTCCTAATTACGTATTCATGATTTTCGAATCCTGCTGTGTGTTAAACGTACTGATGAAGATTTAAAACACCAGGGCATACCTCACTGATAAAATCGGAATCTCTGGAACAGGGTCCAGGAAGCCAGCTGTTTTTAAAGTTCCCCAGGGGTTCCAATCTGCAGCCAAGTTTGAAAATCGGTGTAGTGGATCTGCAACTTCCTGATATTAACGTGCACATGAACCACCTGGGACTCCTGTTAAAAGGCAGGTGCTGAGTTTGTGGGTCTGAGGCAAGGCCTAGATTCTGCATTTCTAACTAGCTCCCCATGTGATCCAAATGCTGCTAATATTCAGATCCCAGTTTGATTAGAGAAGTATTGACCTGTGACAATCCCTGCTTCTTCATATCTTTGCCTTCAGTCAAGCCTTTCTTCATGGGATAGATGATTATGTTGCATTGATTTGATTTGTACTTTTTGTATTATTGGTCAGGGTTAACCATGTTTTCATAGAGACTCACTGAGTCTAGGAGCACCTGATCTGGGCCCCAGGGTGCATGTAGAGCAGAGTTCCCCTTGGTGAGGCCATCTGTGACACCCTGAAGTAAAGCCAAGCCTCCTGGACCAGCCAAGGGGCAGTCAGCCTGTAGACCTATGTGCCTGAAAATGAAGGCTCACTGTGGTTAGCTACAGGGTAGGGGTGTTTTGTTATGCAGCACTTCTGGGCCAACAGCTGACTGATACACACACATTCACTGAAGCAAAGCAGTATTTCTAGGTTTTAGACTTTGGAGAAGTATGTAGTGGTGGTTGATAACTAGGTAAAAGATCCAAATAACATACCCCTAACACTTTCATGCTCCTCTGGCTTTCACAAGAATGCACACTCACATGCACACACACATGCACACACACACCATCATGTTGATATTACTTAGAAATTTTTGATTTGGGCTTTCTCTGAACATATTCAGAGAGCTGCTCCTGTTGCTTTATACACTTTTCAAGGAGGGTAAATCCTCACTGCTGCATGCTATCAGTTTTGAGGCTGTTTCTTATGTAGCATAGCTTATTGATACCAAATCTTTATACCTGAGGTCTTTTGTCTTCCTTTAATTTTAGAAAATGTATCTCTATAATTTCTTCAAATATTTCCATTTTTTAGTTTTCTTTCATTTTGAGATGTCTATGGTCTTTTGGGGAGCAGTAGTTGCAGGGTTTTTGTTTGTTTCCAGCTTTATTGAAGTATAATTAACAAATAAAAAGTTATTTATAGGGTGCACATGTGATGCTTAAATAGACAGATAGCAAAATGATTACCACAATCAAGCTAATTAACATATTCATCTCCTCATATAGTTACCTTTTTTTTTTTTATGGTGAGAACGCCTGCGATCTACTCCCTCAGTGAGCTTCAAGTATACAATACATTATTATTAACTATAGTCACCTCATGCTGCATATGAGGTCTCCAGAACTCATTCCTCTTACAGTTGAATGTTTGTACCAGTTGACCAATATCTCCCTCTCTCCTCACCCCTAAACCCTTGGTAATCACCATTCTGTTCTCTTTCTATGAGTTCGACTTTTTATTAGAGTCCACATATGAGGGAGATCATGCAGTACTTGTCTTTCTGCATCTCACTTATTTCACCTAGGATAGTGTCCTCGAGGTTTAAGCTTGCCACTGCAAAAGGCAGAAAACCCCATAGCCTTGGCCCAAAAGCTCCTTCAGCTAATTAACAACTACAGCAAAGTTTCAGAACACAAAATCAACTTACAAAAATCACTGGCATTCCTATACAACAACAACAGCCAAACCAAGAGTCAAATCAGAAAGGCAATCCCATTCACAATTGCCACAAAAAGAATAAAATATCTAGGAATACAGCTAACCAGAAAGGTGAAAGATCTTTACAACAAGAATTACAAAACGCTGCTCAAAAAAATCAGAGATGACACAACCATATGGAAAAATATTCCATGCTCATGGATAGGAAGAGTTAATATCATTAAAACGGTTGTACTGCCCAAAGCACTTTACAGATCCAGGGTTATTCCTCTCAAATTACCAATGCCATTCTTCACAGAATTAGAAAAACAATTTTAAAACTTATATGAAACCAAAATTCAGCTCAAATAGTCAAGGCAATGCTAAGTGGGAAGAACAAACCTGGAGGAATCAAGTTACCTGACTTCAAAGCATATTACAAGGCTACAGTAACTAAAACAGCATGTTACTGGTACAAAAACAGGCACATAGACCAATTGAGAAGAATAGAGGGTCCAGAAATAAAGCCATACACCTACCACCATCTGATCTTTGATAAAGTTGACAAAAACAAGCAATGGAGGAAGAGCTTCCTATTCAATAAATGGTGCTATAACTGGCTAGCTATATGCAGAAAATTGAAGCTGTACTCCTTCCTTCCACCATTTACACAAAAGAATTCAAGATGCGTTAAGGACTTAAGTGTAAAACCTACAACTATAGAAACCCTGGAAGATAACCTAGAAAATACCATCTGGACATAGGCTTTGGCAAAGATTTCATGGTGAAGATGCCAAAAGCAATTGCAACAAGCCAGAAATTGACAAATTGTACTGATTAAACTAAAAAGCTTCTGCACAGTAAAAATAAACTATCAACAGAGTAAACAGAGAACCTACAGAATGGGAGAAAATATATGCAAACTCTGCATCTGACAAAGATCTAATATCCAGAATCTATAAAGAACTTTGTTTAAATTTACAAGAGAAAAACAAATGACCCCATTAAAAAAGTGGGCAAAGGACATGAACAGACACTTTTCAAAAGATGGCATACATGTGACCAACAAGCATATGAAAAAAAGGTCAATATCACTGATCACTAGAGAAATGCAAATCAAAACTACAATGAGACACCATCTCACACCAGTTAGAATGGCTACTCCTAAAAAGTCAAGAAATAACCTATGCTGGCGAGGTTGTGGAGAAAAGGCAACATTTATACAGGGTTGGTAGGAGTGTAAATTAGTTTAACCATGGTGGAAAGCATATGACGATTACTCAAGGAGCTAAAAGCAGAATTACCATTTGACTCAGTTACCCCATTACTGGGTATATACTCAAAGTAATATAAATAATTCTATCATAAAGACACATGCATGCAAATGTTCATTGCAGCACTCTACACAATGGTAAAAACATGGTCTCAACCTAAATGCCTATCAATGACAGATTAGATAAAGAAAATGTGGTACATATACACCATGGAATACTATGCAGCCATAAAAAAATACAAAACAAGATTATGTCTTTTGTGGGAACATGGATGGAACTGAAGGCTATTATTCTTAGCAAACGAACATAGAAACAGAAAACCAAATACTGCATGTTCCCACTTATAAGTGGAAGCTAAATGATAAGAACTTACAAAGACAAAGAAGGGAACAACAGACACTGGGGCCTACTTGAGGGTAGAGGGTGAGAGGAAGGAGAGAACCAGAAAAGATAACTATTGGGCACTGGGCTTAATGTATGGCTGATTAAATAATCTGTACAACAAACTCCCATAACACAAGTTTACCTATATAACAAACTTTTACATGTACCCTCCAAAATAAAATGAAGTTTAAAAAATTAAAAATAAAAAAGAATAACTTTAAAAAATGCTTCTAATAAAGCAATTTTGACAGTCTTCCAAAATTGGAATCCACTTGCATTCATTTCCTGTGACTGCTGTAACAACTTACCACAAATCTGGTGGCTTCAAAGAGCACAAATGTATGATCTCACAGTTCTGCAGGTCAGAAGTCCAAACTGGCTTTCACTGGGTTAAAATCAAGGTATGGGCAGGGCTGTATTTCTTTTGGAAGCTCTAAAGGAAAGTGCATTTCCTTGCCCCTCCAGTTTCTGGAGGCTGACTACATTTCTCAGCTCCTGGTCTCTGATGGTTAACATTATGTGCCAATTTGACTGGGCTGAGGAATGTCCAGATAGCTGGTAAAACATTATTTCTGTGAGGGTATGTCTATAAGGACATTTCTGCAAGACATTAGCATTTGAATGGGTGACAGAGCAAAAAAAGATCTGCCCTCACCAGTGTAGATGGGCATCTTTCAATCCGTTAAGAGCCAGAATAAACCAGAAAGGTGAAGGAAGGGCAAACGCATTCTCCCTGTTTGGGCTGGAGCATCATCTTCTCTTGTCGTCAAATATCAGAGCTCTTGGTTCTTAGGCCTTCAGGCTCAGACACCACCATCAACTTCTGTAGTGTCTCTAGCAGTAATTTCAGAAAGAAGGTTTTCGGACTCGGTCTGAATTACACCACCAGCATTTCTGCTTCACCAGCTTGCAGGTGGTTGGTCATGGAATTTCTCAGCCTCTATAATTGTGTGAGCCAGAGCCCTCAATAAATATATAAATATGCTATTGATTCTCTTTCTGTGGAGAACCTGGACTAACACAGTCCCTTCCTCTATGTTCAAAGCCAGGTGTGGAGTATATTCAAACCTCTCTCGCTTGCTCTCCCTCTCTCACTCTCTGCTGCTTCTGCCATCACATCTCTATCTCTGACTCTGATTCTGACCCTCCTGCTTCCCTCTTATTAGGACCTGTGTGTTACATTGGAACTGCCCAGATAATCCAGGATAATCTCCCCATTCCAAGATCCTCAATCACACTTACAAGCTCTACATGCAAAATATATTTACCCCTCCTCAACATTCGAATAGTCTCAACCGTTCATACCACCATACCAGGAGATTTGGGATGGGCCATGTAACTCCCTGAAAATAGACTTTTGACCCCAATGGTTGTCATCAACTCCTGTTACTGAAAGGAATCTTGCACTGTCCTGTTCTTTCCTGGGGCCCTGGTACCTGCAGTCTTAGAATTTGCTGCCAGTTTCGACGGTGAAAAATTGCTTCAAAACAAGAGCCAATCTGTAGCCTCTAGTCACTCAGGAGTCTCACACAGATTTTGTTTTGTTATTCTTTGATGGTCACTAGAATTTAAGTTTCTTTCTCGTTTCTGTAGTCTCTCTAGCATTGATTTCAGAAAGAAGCCAGCAGCCTGTGCTAGCTCACCATCTTGACAGAAACTGGAGGCCACAGGGGAAATGAGCATGAAAATGGTCCTGAAGCTAAGTGAGCAGTAACCACAGGAACAGAAACAGAGTCGAATAAGCAGAAGGAACTTCAGCTTATCCATCCAAAGGCACATCAGTAGGAGGATGTACAAACACAAAATGAGAAAATACAGTAAACAGAAAGGCTTGAAAATAACGGAGAAGGTATCTAGTATAACAGTAATAAAAATACCTCAGTAAATAAAATATTGAGACTCACAGATTGGATTTTTGAAAAAGACCCACAGCATAGTGTCTATAAAAGACTATCAAAACAAAAAGATGCCCGAAATGTTTTTTCAAAAAATGTTGGAAAAATGTTTGGACAAATTTGAACCAAAAAAATTAGACTATCAATCTTAATCTATGGCAAAACAGAACTGAAAGCAAAAAATAAAGTAATAAGAAACGGTGGTAGATAGAAATCTTAAAAAAAAAAAGAAAGAACCAAGATATCCCCTCAGGGATACACTCTCTGTATAATCTCCTCCCCTTGATTGTGGGTGGGACATAGAAATATAATGGAATGTCATTGCTGGGATTAGGTTAGGTTATATGGCAAAGGTGACACTATTTCATAGATGTAATTAAAGTCTCCAATCCGTTGCTCTGAGAAAATATAAAGGCATATTTCCCTGCATGGACCTTACCTAACCAGTGAGTCCTTAAAGGAGAATCTAGAGAAGAATTCTACTTTCAGGATGACAGAGTGGGGAACTCCATGGACCCATTCACCCAAGAAAATGCAGGAAACCCAGACTATGAAAAACAATCTTGAAAAAGAACAAAGTTGGAGGACTCATACTTTCCAGACTCGAAACTTACTATAAAGCTACAGTCATCAAAATGGTATGGTACCAACATAAGGTTATATAGAGAGATCAATGGAATAGAATTGAGAATCCTAAAATAAACTCATACGAGCTTAGAGGAGGACCCCAAGCCTCAGACGAGTCCACAGTCTTGACTGACAACTTGATTTCAGCATTATGAGACTCTGATCACAGGACCCAGATAAGTCTGACCCACAGAAACTGAGAAACTCAAATAATAAATAGATGTTTTAATCTTCTAATGTTGTGGATATTTGTTATATAGCATAGAAAACTAATACAGGAACAAAAATAAACAAAGGAAAAAATAGGACAAGAAACTACAGTCATCAAAACATTTATATATCATCATTGTAGTCTAACAAATATCTAGCAAAAAATAAGAGAACTGCAGAGAAAAAAAGATAAGTGACCAACATTTTATTTGATAGTTCTGAAGCCAAAAATTTTTAGGTCAAGAAGACAAAAAATAAGCAGAGAGGAAAAGACTTGAAGAGTACTCTAAAAATGTTTAGTATAAAATGCCACACCCCACATTAAAAATTATAAAATTAAGGATTTCTGATCCACAGAAGACATAAGAAGTCAATAGATAAATGACAGTGTAGACAAAGACATTGGCCATGTCTGAATTAATATGTAGAACAGAAAATCAGTGTGAAGATAAACCTCATAGCCAATAGAACGTCCTGTGTTTCTCAAAATCTGTTTTGAAGGACCAGCCTTTTTTCACATTTCCAATCAATTACAGACTGTATTTTTAAAATATAGAAAATATAAAATATATTTTATATTTTAAAATACATTTTAAAATATAGAACTAATTTGAGGTTATGTATGATTTAGACGGCCTTTTAGATTTTTCTAGCAATGCACAGGATGTAAGCCTGGGACATGTCTGTGTAAAATATAGACCATTGCAGAGATAATGGGTATCATCATTTAAAAAGCAGCAGAACTCTTCAAGTGGGGTGCTGCCAGGAGGCTGGAAGAGGAATGGGAGGAGGCCATTCAGGGTCTGTGGAGTTCAGAGTGCAGATGGGGCAAAAGATGAGTATAGCATGGCTGGAGACCAGACAAGCTGTTCTTCATGACAGATAGATTTGTTACTTTGATCTGCTGATTGCATTCCTGGGCTGACAGGAGAAAGGAAATAAATGATAGCAGATTTGTAGTGGGTGATTTTGTTTTGAAAAAAATAACATTTGGGAAACATCAGAAAAAGGAGATAAGTGGCAGTTGCAAGTGTTCCTAAGCCTTTGATTTGTTCTTTGCTGAATGCCTGTGGATCCGTGTGGTTGGAAACTCAAGAGTTAGAAGGGCAGTTGGTGATATGGGTAGTGAACTCGTTTGGCTCTGAGTTCAATTTCAGAAAATCCCAGTAATTAACCACAAGAGTAGCTCAGTGCCCTAATATGAAGATGGGGAGGGGGCTGTGATGAGGGTTAAAGGAGATGATTTCAGTGACCATATTTTACAGTGTCAGGTGTGTGGGGCCATAGCTCTCCTGTCTTTCTCTTCAGACTCCCTCACTCCAATGCTGAGGTTTCAATTAAGTCCTAATTTTAGGAGGGGTCTCAGCAAATGCATTCCAAAGAGCCCTGCTGCTTCAAAACATGCCACCCGATAAGATGTAGAAAACATTCGGGGTTTGACAGAGATCTAGAATTTAGAAATATATGTCAATTTTGTGTACTATAACTTTCAAATAAATTTTTACTTCCTACTTATTCAGGCCACTTAATGACTGAGCCAAATCCAGAGAGATTTCTCCAGGACACAAGACAGACTCGTGGATTCTTCTGGCTGATCTTGGATATTGACACATTATTCAAAACTCTACTAATTTGAGGTCATGATATAACTAACAAGAGTGGCAGGCACACAATTTACTAACCCTATCAAAGCTGCTTACTTAGCTCATGACTACTGGACACCACCAACTCAGTGAAATCTGCAATGGGGCCATGTTTTTAATTTCTGTGAGAGCTGGAACTAAAGAATACAGACCATGGACAAAATACTAAACTGCAGTAAACACGATTTCTAAAATATTGGAGTACCTTAAAGAACCACTTCACAGCCATGGCCCCAAGCACTGAACACCTGAGGACTTCATGTATTTCCGATTTAGGCCCAAATTTTCTGTTGCTCTAGAAATAGTGGTGATGCTTGATCCCTAAGAGAAATATAAAATGAAAACAGTGGGATTTTTTGTGGATCAAGGGAGAAAACAACTGGCATATTGTGAAAAAGAGCAGGATGCCAGGCCTTCCTCGTAAACTTGGAATTGAAGGTAAAGGTGCATCCATCAGTGAACAATGCTGACCAGAGCTCAGGGAGGGTGTGGTTGTGCTTGTCCGGAACAGTAGGCCTGGGGTCCATAAACAAGGGCTCCACCCCTCCCCGCCTGAGTGCTCTCAAAGCCAAGGGCCAGCAACAGATTGGTTTTGCTAACCATGCAGACACACCTTTGGTAATATAAATATGCCCTATCAAATTGTGGAAGCATGTTGCACACAAATCCTGCACAGAAATTGATTAAAGGACCAAAGCTGCCCCATCTTTTTGCCATGACAGATGGAGCTACCCAAAGCTGTTTCTGAAAATTCTGTCCCATAAGCCCTTATGGCAAATTCATGCAAATGAGCCAGCCAGGAAAAAGGCAGACTTCTTACCAAGAAATATTCAAATCACCCCCCAAACGAAGGATGGAGGAGTAAAGACTTCCTAGCCTTTCTGTTCGGAAAGACTCCTCCAGAAACTGTTGCACTGTCTCTTTGTCCAACGCATGTCCGCCCACCACTCGATCCCCTCATCTCTCTGCCCCTCCAAGGTTGATCCCCCACCAAGACCCCAGCAGAGAGGCGTGCTCATCAGGATGGGTGTCTGTCACCACAGTGCTTCTCCCAGGGGCAGTGAGTGATGCTGACAGCTATGAAGCCCTGGCTGGGTCCCAGACGGGTAACACAGGTGTCAGGATCAGGTGGGGACATGCAGACTGGAGCTGCCATCTTCTGAGTTGTGATTCATGCAGCCCTCGGTGTCTGCAGAGGGCAGAGCCTCCTGTCAGCTTCAGTGACCTCCTCTGACCCCTGGGTCTGGGCCTGACCCCTCTGCTGAAGGGCCACACACTGTGAGCCTGTCCCTGAGATGGAAACAGAGGGGACACATGTGGCTAACAAAATGTTCTGCATTCTTTTGAGTAGATGGATGAGAGCATAGAGAAACTGGAGAAGGAAGGAAGGAAGGAAGGAAGGAAGGAAGGAAGGAAGGAAGGAAGGAAGGAAGGGAGGGAGGGAGGGAGGGAGGGAGGGAAGGAGGGAGGGAGGGAGAAAGGGAATAGAAGAATTAATGGACGGACGGATGAGCACACAAACCAACTGGTGGGAACCCTACAGTAACTGCCTCAAATCAACCAGGGAGTTTGATTTATTTAACACACTACACCTGCAACCAAAGTAATAATGATGATAATAAATTCACCATTGCTTATCAATGGCTTATAAACAGTATAGGAGAGAGAAAACTGCTCAGGGACTCAGAAAGTGCTTTGAAATGCCTTTAATTCTGCCAGGCAGCACAGATCTAGGACTACAGATTGTCACACTTTGGAGGAAGAGCGGACTTCTGCTGCAAAAAACCATGGACTCTGTCACCACCTTCTCTCCACACAGGTGCTGTTCAGGAGGCTGAACTGGGAAAACCAAGGTCGAACATCCACTATAAAAGTGCAGCGCACCTGAAAAAAAAATTGTAAGACTCAAATTAGAAAACGTAAGCATTGAGAGCATCTAGCATGCAATAGGGGGTCAAAATATATTTAAAAATACAAAAATAAGTCAATAAAAAGCAAAAGCAGTCACCCAGGAACAGGGCTTGAAATGCCTAAGGCTCTACCAGGACAATGGGCACAGGTGGTTTAATCCTCCCACCTGAGCCTGAGGATTTCCGAAGGGATGCCTGGTTGAGTCATCATCTGACCCCTGAAACATCATTTCCACTCACAGCCTCCAAAGAGCACATGAGGGTGGATAAGCTGCCTCCACCCTGTGTGCTCTGGGGGAAACCATGGGCTTACTAAAGGAATGGCCCTGCCAGTCACCCACCAACTGAACAGCAGCTCTAAACCCACCCCAAAGGGAGGCTGCCCATGAGGCTGGGGGTTGGAGGGTGAGATCAGCCCCACTGATCCTGTAACGCTGATTCAGGGCACCCTCAAGCTCCAGGATCCCATCAATCACGTGTGGGTCATAGAAGGATGGTGTCAGAACTCAGACTGACCAGGACACATTCTTACCACACAGGAACTAGAGGGACAGGTTGGGTGACGAGAGAAACTAGACAGTCCTCCAGTCCCCAAGAACATGAGCAAAAGAAGAGTGAGGGCCACAGGGAGAACACTGTCTGCCTGGATCTTGAGGGTCTCAGGAAGGTACAGGGCTGGGACCCAAAGTGAGGGCTCCATCCAGAGACATAGGCCTTGCGGAATCTGCAGGTACCTGTGTCCAGCCAGCCGGGCTGTGGGCTGAGGGCTCTCCCTGACATTGAGGGCCAAGCTCTGTCTGTCAAATAAATGCCTGCCTTCTGCCTTCACTAAGGGAGCCCTGACACCAGGCGGGAGAGGGCCAGGGACCCTCATTCTGCCCTAGGATCACCCCAGATGCCTTTCCTAAGCCTCCCCCCAAAGGCCTGCCTTGACATTATTTTTTATTCCTGAGAGATTCATGATTTGGGTTCATTTTATTCTCAAACCATTTTCTCTTCTGTGCCTTCTTGCAATGGGCAATTGTCAATGTCTTCATCATGTTTCTTACAAACTGTACGCCCCATCTCCAAGTCCATTAAATATATGAACGTCAATCTCTGTCAAGAAGAAATTGGAATGAGAAAAACAAAGAGAATCAAATAGAAAAGTTGTCAGAAGAGGTGAATGTTAATATTCATGTGAATAAAGATATACATATCCTGTGCAATCTTTCTTCTCTTATTTTTTTTTTTTTTTTTGAGACGGAGTCTGGCTCTCTCGCCCAGGCTGGAGTGCAGTGGCCGGATCTCAGCTCACTGCAAGCTCCGCCTCCCGGGGTCACGCCATTCTCCTGCCTCCGCCTCCCAAGTAGCTGGGACTACAGGCGCCCGCCTCGTCGCCCGGCTAGTTTTTTGTATTCTTTAGTAGAGACGGGGTTTCACCATATTAGCCAGGATGGTCTCCATCTCCTGACCTTGTGATCCACCCGTCTCGGCCTGCCAAAGTGCTGGGATTACAGGCTTGAGCCACCGCGCCCGGCCTCTTCTCTTATTTTTTATTTCAAGTTTCTTGTTTCAAATTTTTCTCTTAATTCTCCATTTTTTTTTTTTTTTTTTACAAAAACAGATATCCATTCACTATACTTAAAGCATGCACTAGAGTCTTTCCTGTAGTACTCTTCTTGATGTCTAATACCTGGCAGTCATATTGACAGGACAATGAATACACAGGGTGTGGACCATCACAAGATTGAATCCTACACAGCAGTGCAGGCAGTGTAAACAGAATGGCACTATCCCTTGGGAGATAGATCTAGATGGTAACCTGGGGTGGGGAGTCCTGGGGGCTGCAATGTTGTGTCCTTTATGTGAGTAAAGACCGCATAAAAGTACTTGAGAATATTAATTGAAATAAATATTAAGGTTGTTTTTCAGTATGTTTATTAGGGTGCTATAAAAAGTTATTAAAAGTTATGGTCATTTCTGTAAATAGAGATTCATAAAACTCAGGAAGCACCCAGAGAGAAAGAAATCAAATCCAACCAGGAAATCTTCCCAGGCTTGAACTCACATCTCTCCTGAAAGTTGTCTAGAAAGCAGACATCCCTTGGGGATAGCAATCCATGCAGGTGACAATGATACCCACTCATGCCTCTACACATGCACACACTCACGCTCCAACACATCAACACACTCACACACACTCATGCCCCAACACACATGACCTACACACTCACACACTCATGCTCCAACACATCAACACACACACTCATGCCCCAACACACATGACCTACACACTCACACACTCATGCTCCAACACATCAACACACTCACACACACTCATGCCCCAACACACATGACCTACACACTCACACACTCATGCTCCAACACATCAACACACACATTCATACCCTAACATACACCAACTCACTCCCAGTCATGCCCCAACACACACACTCATGCCCCAACACTCACCAACAACACACACACTCATGTCCCAACACTCAACATACATGCACTCCTGCCCCAACACACACACACACTCATGCCCCAAAACACAACAACACACTCACACACACTCATGCCCCAACACACTCACACACACTCTTGCCCCAACACACACGCACTTATGCCCCAGCACACACCAACACACACACTCATGCCCCAAAACCCAACACACACACACTCATGCCTCAACACACACCAACACAGATAGCCATGCTCTGACACCAACATGCTCACATGCTCATGCCCAACAAACACCAACTGCATAGTCACACACACACTCATGTCCCAATATACCAACACAAACACACTCTTATGCCCCAACACACCAACTACACACTCACATCTATGGCCTGACACACACCAGCACACACACTCATGCCCAACACAAGGCAATACGCTCGCACCCATGCCCTGTTTGCAGGGGCTACCCTCACTAAGGAAGCAAAATAGAAAGCTGGAGCTCTCCTAATGATACCTTATATTTAAATTATATGCGTTCAGAATTTGGAATGCCATTGCTCTTTCCTGCAGACCAAGGATCCACCCAGCCCTGGCCTGGCGCCGGGGAATGTACGGTTCATGGGGAGAGACAGCAGCTGCTCACCTTGCGCTGGCTCCGGTGGACCTGCAGAAACTTGTAGGCAAACTCATCTTCCTGGTCCTCATTGAATTGAAACATAGCATACTCCACAGCACTGGCGAAATCCTTCAAGTTCTTATCGATGTCTACAAATTTGCAGCTGCAGACATGGGTTCCCAGCACGATGAGCCCCACAAGCAGGGGCAGCTTCCACTGCATGGCTGTCTCCAGAGTTGGCACTGAAGGCCAACTCAGTGGAGGGGGAGGTGGCCACCACTGCTGGTGACACCTTTCCCAGCTCTGACCCCCCGCAGCACTGCCCAACAGAGGCCCTGAGCTGCTGAGCCTCCCTTTGACTAGTACTTCTGTCCAGTGCCTCTTTCCACTCCTCCACAGCGTTCTTCCCACTATCTCCAAACTGAAGGCCAGCAGAAGGTCACATAGCCTTGGACCCACAGGCATGCATGCTACACACAAGCCCTCACATTTTCAGGGCCGCCTTCTCTGGCCCTGGCCCAGCCCTGATAAGACTGGGGAGGAGGTCTCAAGCCCACCTGCCTTGCCTTCACGGGGCTGCATTGCAGGACTGGCAGAGTGATGGGAACACTTAGGAATAATAATGGGCACTGAGTCCTGAGCAGTTAAGGGAAGAGCCATGTCTGCCTGTGACCCTGACTGCAGTCCATGACCTCGGGGAGCCTCGGGTGGGTACATGGGGGAGGGACCAGCTTTGGGGGCTGGGATCATCCTCTCCACCCTCTCTGGCACCTGCTAGCCAACTTGCCACGTCCCCCTCCTGCTCTGTGGCCTTGCAATACTTGCTCTCAGCACAGGGGCCAGAAAGAAGCCAAATACAAGGCTAGAGCCCTGCTAGGATGGGTGTGGAAGGCAACCATGAACATGAGAAGGGGCCAGGGGCTGGGAGAAGCCCTGGGAGCACTGGCCAATGTGTGTTCTCACCCAGCGCTGCCTCTTTGTAGTCCCCTGGGCACGCACTGAGCCACCGTGTCAGACTGTCCTGAGGGGAACTGATCCGAGCTCTATCTGACTCCTGGGGAAGCCTCTGGGAGGTAAACAGGGCCAGGGGATGAGCAGGTTGGGAGGGTATGGAGGTGCCTGCACTGCATCTGAATGCACCAACGTGCACAAGGGGGCCTGTGCTGGAGCAACTGACCCTACCTTGGCTATGTGGTATGTAGATTGATGATCTCAAAAAATGTCTCAGAGCTTGGGCCACTGCCTTGGGGACCGGTAGTAAGGGCAGGACTGGGGCTGACACAGGAAGAGATGAGACTGTGGCCAGAATGATGAACACAATTATGACCACCTTCTTGCAGCTTCTCAATGGGAGGAGACACAGAGGCTCAGGTGCACTTCCACACAGCACTGACCTGAAAGTGGCCGACAGTGGGGGCCTGAGGAGCACAGTGGCCCTGTCAGGTTGATCATGCTCAAAGTGTGCCTGAACCCCCATGTGTCCTCCTGTCAGGGAAGCTACAGCTCCCAGTTCTTGCTCATCTTTGCCATTCCTGCCAGCAGTCTTATTAAAATGTCTCATTGTTGTCTTCCGAGGTTGGCAGGATCTGTCCTGAGGCCCCTCCTCACTGCTGGTGTGGGCTGTGATCGCTTTCTCCAATTCCAGCTCTCCCTTACCCAGGGTTAGATATTTATTAGACCTTCAAAAAATTAACTGTTGATCCTTTCTGTCAGTCTTTGCTTTCTCTTTCACTCACCTATGCCTTTTTGCTATGATTTTCTTCTTTTTTTCTTCTTTCTTTTTCACCAGTTCAGTTTACATTTCTTTGATTCTTGACATTGAAGGGGAGGTCATCAGTTGCATCCTGTTCATTCTCTAGCATGTGCATTTCCAGATCTGGAGGCAACCCTCAGAGCATGGCATCAGCAGCATCCCATAAGTTTGCTACTGAGGTTTCAGTTCCAGTATTTTAAAAGTACAGCCTAATCTGCACTGGGATTACTTCTTTAGTCCATGTGTTCTTTACAGGCGTGTAGCTGAATTTTCAAATATTTCTGTCCTTAATTTCTACCTAAATTTCACAGAGGACATATTCTATGTGATTGAAATTCATTAAGAATATGTTCAATTGTGATAAATAGTCTATCAGGTGAAAAAAATGAATGTTCTCCAGTTGTTGGGTGACATTCTGTATAACAAAGATCAAATATGTTTAGTGAACTCTTAAATTTCTTGAGCCTCTTCTGAGTTTTACTTGGTGGGTTCTGCAGTTCTTAAGAGAGGTGCCTGAAACGTTCCCATGAGGATGATGGGGCTGCTGGTTTTTCTTCTAGCCCTGCAATGTGTCTCTTTATATACTTTTAGGCTGTGTTAAGCGTGGGCACCACAGAACTATTGTAAATTCAATAATTGAGCAAAACTGTGCCCTTTAGTTCCCAAAAGGCCATGTTTCTAATTTCATAAAATCGGAAGAGAGAGAGGCCATAGTCAGAACTGGTCATGCCTATTTTCACCAAGGTGCCCAACTAGAGGCTCATGAGAATCATCGGAGGAAACTTTCAAATAACCCAGCATCTGAGCCCAAATGCTAAAGAGTGCGGCATGAACACTGAATGCTGCCTGGTGCACTTAGCTGCATCTGACCTCAAATTATAACTTTAAATTGAAAAAGAGCAGGACACCAGGCCTTCCTTGTGAACTGGGAATTGAAGGTAAAGGTGCTTCCATCAGTGAGCAATGCTGACCAGAACCCACTGTGCTTGTCTAGAACAGTGGGCATGAGGTCCATCAACAAGGGCTCCACCCCTTGCAGCCTGAGTGCGCTCAAAACCAAGGGTCAGCAAGATTGGTTTCGTTGACCACACAGACACATCTTGGTGATATAAATATGTCCTCTCAAATTGTGAGGGGATGTCACAAATACTGCACACAGGTGGATCAAAGGACCAAAGCTGCCTCATCTTTTTACCATGACAGATGGAGGTTCCCAGAGCTGTTTCTGAAAATTCTGTCCCATCAACCCTTATGGCAAATTCATGGGAATGAGCCAGACAGGAAAAACGCAGACTTCCTACCAAGAAATATTCAAATCAAAGTCCCCAAAACCTAGGATAGAGGAGCACTTCAGGTCTGAAAGACTCCTCCAGAGGGCTTTGCCTTGCCTTTCTGGCCCATCCATGTACCCCCTTCCCCCCAGACCCTCATTTCTCTGCCCCTCCAAGGCTGCTCCCCTACCAAGACCCCCGCAGAGAAGCTTGCTCATCAGGATGGGTGTCTGTCACCACGGTGCCTCTCCTGGGGCAGTGAGTGGTGCCGACAGACATGAAGGCCGGGCTGAGTCCCAGCTGGGGAACATATGCACCAGATGGGGCATGGGGGACATGGGGACTGGAGCTGTCATCCTCTGAGCTGTCATCTGAACCCTAAAGAAGATATCCCTCAGTGTCCACAGAGGGCAGAGCCTCATGTCAGCTTCAGTGACCACCTCTGACCCCTGGGCCTGGGCTTGGCCCCTCTGCAGAAGAGCCACCCTCTGTGAGCCTGTTCCTGAGATGGAAACAGAAGGGTCATGTGTGGTTAACAAAATTGTCTGCATTCCTTTTGAGTAGATGGATGATGGCATAGAGAAATGGAAGAAAGTGAATGAATGAGTGCATGAATAAATGAAGGAACAGATGGATGGATGGATGGATGGATACACCAACCAACTGGCAGAGGGATCCTACATGAACTGCCTCAAGTCAACTGGGGAGTTTTGTTTATTCAGCACTCTGCACCTGCAGCCAAGGTAACGATGATAATGAATTCTCCCTTGCTTATCACTGCCAGCAACATCCATGGCAAATAAATAATAGGAAAGAGTGCAAAACTATTCACAGACCCAGAAGTAGCTAAGATGCCTTTAATTCTGCTAGTGCAGCATAGGCCTAGAACTACAAACTTTCATGCTGTAGAGGAAGAGATGACTTCTGCTGTGAAAAATCAGGGGCTCTGCCACTACCTGTTTCCACATTACAGGTGATGTTTAGGAGGTTGAACTGGGGAAACCAAGGTCAGGCATCCATGACAAATGTGCAGTGCACTTGAAAAAAAATAAATATAACATACAAATCAGAAAAATGTAATGCATTGAGAGCATTTAGCATGTAGTAGGGGGTCAAGATGTATTTAAAAACTACAAAAAAAATGAAAAACAAAAACAGTCACCCAGGAATGGCACTTGAAATGCCCAAGCCTCCACCAGGACAAGAGACGCAGGTGGCTGAATGCTCACACCTGAGCCTGGGGATTCCTGAAAGCATGCCTGGTTGGCATGGTCACCTGACCCCTGAAGCATCCTGTCCACTCACAATCTCCCTAGCACACATGATGCTGGATGAACAGCTCTCACCCTGTGTGTTCTGGAGGAGAGAACGGACTTCCCAAGGGATGGTCCCTCTGGGTGACCACCAACTGAGCACAACAGTTGACAGCAAGGCTACAGATGGAAGGGCAAGACCAGCCCTGCTGCTCCTGTAACTCTGATTCAGGGCATCCTCAAGTTCTGAGCTCTTATGGGTCATGTATGGGTCATGGGAGGATGGTGACAGAACTCAGACTGACTAGGACACATCCTTACCACACAGGAACTAGAGGGACAGGTTGAGCGACCAGAGAAACTAGACAGTCCTCCAATCCCCAAGAACAAAAGAAGAGTGAGGACCACAGGGAGAACATCATCTGCCTGGATCTCGAGGGTCTCAGGAAGGTACAGGGCTGGGAAGCAAAGTGAGAGCTTCGTCCGGGGACAGAGGCCATGTAGAATCTGCAGGTGCCTGCTATGTCCAGCCAACCATGCTGTAGGCAGAGGGCTCTCCCTGGCACTGAGGCCAGGCTCTGTCTGCTTACATGCCAGCCTTCTGACTTCACTGAGGGAGCCCTGACACCAGGTGGGAGAGGGCCAGGGACCCTCACTCTGCCCCAGGATCACCTCTGATGACCTTTCTAAGCCTCCTCGCAAAGGCCCACCTTGATATTATTATCCATTCCTGAGAGATTCATGACGCTTTGGGGTTGATTTTATTCTCAAATCTTTTTCTCTCCTGAACCTTCTTGCAATGGTCAATTGTCAACGTCTTCATCATAGTTTTTACAAATTGTGAGGCCCATCTCCAAGTCTGTTAAAAATATCATTGTCCACGTTTGTCAAGAAGAAATTATACAAATAATTGCTAAGTATTTTCTTTTCATGAATTTTTTAAAAAGGCAGAGAAACAAGTAGGAAAGTGGATAAAAGGTTGTCATGTGCGTGTCATATAAATAGGGCTAGACAGGGCCATGTACAATCTCTCTGCAGGTCAATAGAAGAGAGTCCACTAAGTGCACTTCAGATACACACTGGAATATTCCCAATGGCTAATGCCTGACAGTCAAATTGACAGTGATAAACATATAGGGTATGACACACTCACACAATCAAATCCTATGCAGCAGTAAGCCTGCGCATGCCGCAGCCACACCTGACAATACACTGCCTCCGCCTTACACCTGAGCCTCAGCCACACACAGAGGGCTCACACTGGGTGGTTCCTTTTACGCAGAGTGAGAAATGGGCGAGACTAATGCCTGGGATTAGAAACTAGATCAGCAGGACTCCTTGCAGGGATAGAATCTAGATGGGATCACAGAGGGGGTTCTGGGGGATGGCACTATTCTGCTTCATGTGGGTGCTGACTGCTCGTAACTGTCTACCTTGCCAGTTTTCATCGAGGTGAATGCAGAGCTGCACCATGCTGTTGTGAATGTTTCTTAGGCTTCTATAAGAAATGATTAAAAGTTATTTCCATTCCTTTATGCAGAAGTCCATGAAACTCAAGAAACACCCAAACGTAGAGAGAAAACCAATCCAGACAGGAAGTCTGGGCAGGCTAGGGCACAGGTCTCACTGGACAGCCTAGAAATGATCAAGAAACCTGACCCAGTCAGGGGCTCAGCAATCCATGTTGGGGATGAGATGATACCCAACTATGCCCTGGCACAAACTAACAACACACACTCATGCCCCTATACAGACAACACACTCACACTCATGACCAACACACACAACACACTCACACTCATGCCCTATACACACAACACACTCGCACACTCATGCCCAACACCTGCCAAAAACATGCACTCATGCCCAACATACATCAACAACATACATTCATGTTTAATACACACACTCATGCCCAACACACGCCAACACGCTTACATTCATATGCAACACACACAACACACTCACACTCATGACCAACACACTTACACTCACACATTCATGCCCCTATACACACAACACACTCACCCTCATGCCCAACACACACCACACTCACACATGCATGCCCAACACATACCAACACACTCACACTCAGGCCCCTACACACACAACACAGATGCATGCCCAACACATACCAAAAACGTATACTCATGCCCAACACCCTCACACGCTCATGCCCTGACACACACCTACACATTCATAGTCATGCCTGACACACACCAACATACACTCATGCCCAGCCCTCATTAACACACTCATACATTCATGCCCCAACACACCAACACACTCACATGCACTCCTTGATACACACCAATAGCACGCTCATGTTTTTACATATATCAATAACACACTCACATACTCATACTCTCATACACACCAAGAACACTCACATATGCCCTGCCCCTCCTTGCATTCTCCCCTCCTGGGCTGGCGTGAAGTCCCCCTGGGCACTGTGGCTGGGCAGCAGCATAACCCCCTGTGCCCAGGGTTCCTGCAGCCTCCCAGGGTCCATGGATGGAGATGCAACCCAAGGAAGGGGCAGATGGCCAAGGAAATGGGTAAAGATCAGGAAGGCTGTGTGCCCTCCACAGGAGGAAGGGTCCCCTGAGCCCTGTCTTCAGAAGTGTGGTACAGACGTGGGACCCCCCCATGTGAGCCCCTGCTGCCATCACCCCTGGCTCTAGGCTATTCAGCTGGAGAAGAGTGTTCTGGAAATGCCACCCACCTTCTGCTGGGCTCGCTGTACCTCCAGCAACCTGTACGTGTACTCTTCCATAATGTCCTCATTGAACCAAGCCACAGCAAGCTCTTTTGAGGTCATAAAATACTGATGTCTATGAATTCTTTTTGAATGGTCCAGATATGGGTGCTCAGCACAATGAGTGCCACAAGAAGGGGCACCTTCCACCACATGGCTATCCTCAGCGTCCGCACTGGGGGCCAGGGACACCGGGTGGAGGAGTGGAGGCAGCTGCTGCTGGTGACACCCTTCTCAGCTCTGAGTCCCACACAGCCCTGTCCACCAGGGGCCCTGAGCTATTGAGCACCTCCCTTTGAGCAGCACCTTATCCAGTGCCTCTCTCCACTCCCCCACAGAGTCTGTCTGTTATCTCCAAACAAGGCAGAGCATGAGGTCACATAACCTTGGACTCGCAGGAATGTGTGCAACAAGACTGCTGCCTACACCTTTTCAGGAAAGCCTCCTCCAGCTGCAGCCCAGCCCTGAGAAGACCCAGTGGAGGTCTCCAGCCCACCTGGCTTGCCCTCACGTAGTGCAGGTAAGGCTCTCCAGGTACCAAGGAATCTCTGAGACCTCTGGTGAGCCAGTTCCTGAAGAGTGGAAGCAGTTGCTAGGCCTGCCCTGTGACTTTGGCTGGAGCCCACATCACCAGCTGGGCCCAGGGGAGCCCAGAGTGTGTGGCCAGTGGGGCTCGGCAGGGTGCAAGGGGGATGTCTATAAGAGTCCATTTTCCTTGCTGCCAGACCTTCCTCCATCAGAAGGTGCAACTGGCTTCATCCTCCCAGGCTGATTATTGGTCTTCCCTCATTTCGAAACCAGTTCTAATTTCCACTATGACATTTTTTTTTAACCTGTGGGCTATTATAGCTGTATTGTTTAATTTCCAACCATAGTTGATTTTCTAGTTATCTTTTTTCTTATCAACTTCTAACTCAAGTCCACTACAGTTAGAAAACACCATTTCATTATCTCCCTTCTTTGAAATATTTGAGTTATTTTTTGTCAAGAATAACCAATGTTCTATCAATATATGCAGCTGAAAAGAATATGTATTCTGCATTTTATAGATATAAAGTTAGATATTTATATACATCAGTAAGTCCATTCTGTTGAAACTTTTTATATATTTACTCTTTTTTTATTTTTATTTTTTGAGGCAGAGTCTCACTCTGTCACCCAGGCTGGAGTACAGTGGCACGATCTCAGCTCACTGCAACCTCTGTCTCCTGAGTTCAAGCAATTCTCATACCTCAGCCTCCCGAGGAGCTGGGATTACAGACGTGTACCACCATGCTTTTGTATTTTTAGTAGAGACAGGGTTTCGCCATGTTGGCCAGGCTGGTCTCAAACTCCTGGCCTCAGGTGATTTGCCCAAGTCGGCCTCCCAAAGTGCTGAGATTACAGGTGTGAGCCACCGGTCCTGGCCATATTCAGTCTTTTTACTTTGTCTTGTTTCATTGAGTTTGGTTTGGTTTGGTTTTGGTTTAGGTTTTGGTCTCCTTTTCTGCCAGTTACTGAGGGGTATGTTAAAATTTCTCATGATGATCATGATTGTGAATTTGTCTATTTCTTTCTGACAATTGTCGCTTTATTTATTTTCAGACCATGTCATCAAGTGCTTATACAAGTAGAATTGTTACACTTTCTTGGTGGCTGACCATTTTATCATTATAAAATGTATCAGTTTATGCTGAGTAATGCCACTTGCTCTGAAGTCTGATGTCAGAGACGTAAAAACATCTAGCATTGCTTTGATTCTTATTTACTTGAATATCTTCATCCATATTGTTATTCTAATGTGATGTCTTAATTAATATGTGCCTTTATAAGCAGGAAATTATTTTTAAAATCAGTCTAAGCATCTTATTTGGAATGCTTATTCCATTTATAATTACTCATATTATTAGTTACTAATGACTAATATTAGCATATGTTTGGGTTCAAAGCTACCATATTGCTATTTGTTTTCTATTCATTTAATTTGTCCCTGTTTCTTGTTTTATTCATTTTCTTCTCCTCAGTGGCTTTTAGTTATCCTCCCCTTTTTTCTTTTCTTTTTTTGAGATGGAGTTTTGCTCTGTCGCCCAGGCTGGAGTGTAGTGGTGCAGTCTCAGCTCACTGCAGCCTCCTGGGTTCAAGTAATTCTCGTGCCTCAGCCTCCCAAGTAGCTGGGACTACAGATGTGAGCCACTCTGTCCAGCTAATTATATATTTTTAGTAGCAACAGGGTTTCACCATGTTGACTTGGCTGGTCTTGATCTCCTGGCCTCAAGTGATCCACCAGCCTTGGCCCACAGTGTTGGGATTACAGACATGAGTCTCTGTGCCCAACCAAGTTATCCTTTCTTTACCTCTTCTTTTAGTGGTAACTTAAGTGATCATAATGAGTATCGTTGACTTAATTGAGTCTACCATAAATTAGTACCTTTACCACTGCAAAGATGGTGGGGAAACCTTAGGGCACTATTACCCGTTTGTCCCCCTTCTACTTTGTATGTTATTGTTGTCACGTACTTAAATTCTACATATTTGATAGCCTGCAAAACAATATTACTGTGGTTTTATACATTTAGTATTCACGTGGATTTATCAATTATATTTACCATTCTTCTGTGCCCCATTCCTTCAACATTACTTTGCTTCCACCTGGGATCATTTTCCTTTACCGCCAAAAATCTCTCTTTAGTATTTATTTTTAATTGGCTCTTGTTGATATATCATTTAACTTTTTCCAAAAGCTGACTTTTCTCTAAAAAAATTGTACTTCTTTGGGACCCCCTATCCTAGGGATTCAGCCAAGTCTCCATCCTCTCTCTTCTAGGTGTCCCCAAAATATTGCTAATATGTGGGTTTAAGACTATAAATTTCCCTCTAAGCCCTTCTTTGGCAATGTCTCAGAAATGTTGATGTGTCATATGGTTATTATCTTTCAATTCAAAGAATTTTTTATTTATTTTGTGATTTTAATCCATGAATTGTTTTTAAATACACTGTTAAATTTACAGCTAGAGTTATTAAAATTATTTTTAACTATTTTTATTATAGTTGTTTACTGTGAACAAAAACACACTCTGAACCATTTTCATCTTTTAAATTTTTGAGTTTTTTTTCTTTTTTGATGTTCTGAAAATGTCTTTATTTTGCTTTCATTTTTGAGGAGTATTTTTACTGACTATAGCATTCGAGATTATTCATTATTTTCTTTCAGTTCAAAGATTAAAATCTGGGCTTCTTCAAATGGTCTATTTCCAGTTCACTTTGACTCCTAAGATGTGGCCTGTCATGGTTTCACCTGAAATCCTGGGATATTTACCATAGTCTTCTTCCTTAACAGGCACTGAACTTTAATTTTTGTCCCCTCAATTGAAGCAGAGAAAATGCATCTTCCCAAGCAGCGATGAAAGTCAAGACCTTTCATCCCCTTTCTGCCCCTGGTGCCCTCCACTTTAGGTCTTGCTCCAAGTCAGGCAGGACAGAGATGAGACTTTCCTACATCAAGGCAAGTGTCTATTACCACAGTGTCTCTCCAAAGGGCAGTTCGAGTAGCATCTGCCACTGAGTCCACACCATGCTGGGTCCCAAGGCTGAAGGATTTAAGCATCAAAAAGCTGACAGGGACATGCTGAGTTGAGCTGCTGCTTCTGCGGTCATCTGCAGTCTTGGCAAAATTTTTCTTATTAACCAAGAAGTTGGTCAGACCCCTAGGGACAGGCTCATATACCTGGAGGATCCTTTAGAGACTCATGGGCAGAGTAGAGAGCTGCCTGATCAGGGCTCCTGCCGTTAAGCTTCTTCAACCCTCTCTTGGGATTGCTCCATTACCAAAGGTGCAAAGTCAGAGGTTCAGAATTGAGCATATATCCACATACTGGTGTTCACAGCAGCATTGTCCACAATAGCTGGCAGGTGGAAGCAGCCAAAGTGTCCATGGATGAATGAGTGAATAAAGAAAATGTAACATTTCCATACAATGGAATATTATTCGGCCATTAAAAAGAAAATCCCGTCACATGTTACAACATGGGTGAACCTTGAGGAGGTTACCTAAGTGAAATAAGCCAGTAACAAAAGGACAAACACTACATGATTCCACTCATATGAGATATCTAGACTAATCAAATTCACAGAGACAGAAAGTAGACTAGGGGTTGCCAGGGGCTGAGGGAGAGAAGAATGAGGTGTTATTGTTTAATGAGTATAGAGTTTCAATTTTACAACATGAAAAGAGTTCTAGAGATGGGTGGTGGTGAGGGTTGCACATGGATGAATGTACTTAACATCACTGAACTGTACACTTTAAAATGCTTAAAATGGCAAATTTTATGTTATACACATTTTACCACAATCAAAAAATTAGGCACTCAGGAGAATTCAGAATCACAAAAGAGAAAGCTTATTATTTGAAGGCAAGTTGCTCCCTATAATGTGTCCTTTGGCATTGTCTTCTGGTGCCCAATCTGGCAGTAGAGGAGGGAGCGGAAGGGAAGAGCACCCCTTCCCCCACATCCCCACTGCTGACCTGCTTGGTCTCCTCTGGTCTCCCAGCTGGCCTGAGGATTACTGCCTCCTTTTGGAGCATTTGTTCTGCCTAAGAGCACAAGGGGCTAATGTTAGCCACTCTGGAAGTTATGTCTCTGCCTGCTAGACTTCTGCAGAGTTCAACTGTCCAAAATATCTCTCTTTGGGGGTCCAATTCTTGTATCACATTTGAGAGCCATCATTCCCAGAGAACCACTGAAACCAGCAAAACACAGCAGAGTAGCCATCTGGCGTTAGAATATTTCATCATTTTGCGAGCTCTGAAAAGTAGATCCGGAGAGAAACAAACAAACAAAATGCCTTTTCTTCAATCACTGATCTATAATCAGAACCAGGATCAAGCATCAGCACAGTTATTTCACCATGTGAAAAAATAATAGAAATTTTCTTCCTGGCAGCTGACAAAACACTCTGTGAGTGTCTTAGGGAACCTTGCTACAAGGGAACATGGATGCTAGAGAAGACAGATATGATAGCTAAGGCTGTTCCTAGGGTTCATATGCTGAGGAACTGCATGGGCCTCTAGATAGTAGACCTAAAATTCAAGCATATCAATCACTACATTAAATATAAGTGATCTAAAGTAAAAGATAGAGATTGTCAAATGAATAAAATGAATAAAAATATCACCCAACTGTATGCATATATCTCCCTATTTGCATACAGAAATATGTATGATTATATGTGTCATGTTATGAGAATCCCAATAGTCTACCTCAAATCCTATAGAACTAGAGGATGGTGGTATTTATAAGGTGATGGACACATATGTAAGAACAGAATAGAACAGTCAAAACATAGAATAGAACAGAATAGCCAAAAATAGACCAACTGGTAGCCAACTCACTTTTGGCATTGGTGTAGAGGCAATTCAATGTATAAAGAACAATCTTTTCAATAAATGGTATTGGAACCATTGAACTTCTATATGCAATAGAAATGAATCTAAAACTAAATTTCATCATATGTGCATTATACAAGAATTAACTCAAAATTTAATCATAGATAAAAATATAAAACTATAATAGTTTTAGAGCAAAATATTCATGGCATGAAGTTAGAATTTTTAGACATGACACCAAAAGCATGATCCTTTTTAAAAAGATTACATATCTCTCATTTTATGTTAGGGAGTCATAAAAATGATGTCTCAGGATATAAAATCAATGTGCAAAAATTAGTAACATTTCTATACGTCAACAACAGTCAAACCAAGAGTCAAATCAGGAATGTACTCCCATTCACAATTGCCACAAAAAGAATAAAATACCTAGGAATACAGATGACTAGGGAAGTAAAAGATCTTTACAAAGAGAACTACAAGACACTGCTCAAAGAAATCAGAGATAACATAAACAAATGGAAAAACATTCCATGCTCATGGATAGGAAGAATCAATATTGTTAAAATAAATATTGTTTAAAAGCAATTTATATTCAATGCTATTCCTATTAAACTACCACTGACATTCTTCACAGAACTGAAAAAAAAAAAAAAACTATTTTAATATTCGTATAGAACCAAAAGAAGAACCTAAATGGCCATGGCAATCCTAAGCAAAAAGAATGAAGCTGGAGGTATCATGCTACCTGACTTCAAACTATACTACAGGGCTACTGTAACCAAAACAGCATGGTACAAAAACATACACACATACCAATGGAACAGAATAGAGAAGCCAGAAATAAGGCCACATGCCTACAACTGTCTGATTTTTGAAAAACCTGACAAAAGCAAGCAATGGGGAAAGGATTTTCTACTCAATAAATGATGTTGGGATAACTGGCTAACCATATGCAGAAGATTGAAACTGGACCCCTTTCTTACATTATATACAAAAATTAACTCAAGATGAATTAAATATTTAAATGTAAAACTCAAAACTATAAAAACCCGGAAGACAACCTAGGCAACACCATTTAGGACATAGGCATGGGCAAAGATTTCATGACAAAGACACCAAAAGCAATTGCAACAAAAGCAGAAATTGACAAATGGGATCTAATTAAACTAAAGAGCTTCAGCACACCAAAAGAAACTATCAACAGAGTGCGCAGACAACCTACAGAATGGAGAAACTTTTTGCAAGCCATGCATCTAACAAACGTCTAATATCCAGCATCTATAAGGAACTTAAACAGATTTACAAGCAAAAAACAAACAACCCCGTTAAAAAGTGGACAAAAGACATGAACAGACACTTTTCAGAAGAAGACATACATGCAGCCAACAAGCATTTGAAAAAAGGTCAACATCACTTATCATTAGAGAAATGCAAATTAAAACCACAATGAGATACCATCTCACACCAATCAGAAAGGCTATTATTAAAAATTTTTAAAATAACAGATGCTGGCAAGGTTATGGAGAAAAAAAAGAACACTTATATACTATTAGTGGAAATACAAATTAGTTCAACCATTGTGGAAAACAGTGTGGTGATGCCTCAAAGTCCCAAAGACAAAAGTACCATTTGACCTAGCAATCCCATTACTGGGTATGTACCCAAAGAAATACAGATTGTTCTATTACAAAGACACATGCATGCATATGTTCATTGCAACACTATTCACAATAGCAAAGACATGGAATCAACCTAAATGTCTGTCAATGATAGACTAAATAAAGAAAATGTAGCACACATACACCATCGAACACTAGGCAGCCATAAAAAAGAATAAGATCATATCCTTTGCAGGGGCATGGATGAAGCTGGAGGCCATTATTTTTAGCAAACTAATGCAGAAACAGAAAACCAAATACCACATGTTCTCACTTATAAGTGGGAGCTAAATGATGAGAACACATGGACACACTGAGGGAAACAAACCACACTGGGGCCTATTGGAAGGTGGAGGGTAGGAGGAAAAAGAGGATTAGGCAAAACTAACTAAAGGGTACTAGACTTAATACCTGGGCAATGAAATAATCTTTACAAAAAAACCTCATGACACAACTTGACCTACAAAACAAACCTGGGCATATACCCCTGGAAGAAAGAAGATAAATTGAGCTTCATGAAAATTTAAAGTTTTGCTCTAACAAAGACACTGTTAAATGAAAAGACAAGCTACAAACTGAAAAACGATATTTTCAAATCACATATATAAAAAATTGTAACCAGAAAAAATAAAAAACCTCAAAAACTCAATAGTAAAAAAACAAACACACCAATTAATATATGGACAAAAAGACATGAATACTTTACCAAAGATAAACACATAATAAATAAACATATGAAAAGATCACTAGTTACTAGTGAATAGGCTCCATGTCATTAGTCCTTGGACAAATACTGATTAAAACCATGATGAGATACCACACAGCTAAATAAAAAAGAGTGATAACAACAAATGCTGGAGAGAATGTGGATAAACTGGTTCTCTGATTCACTGCCAGTCAGAATGCAAAATGGTGTAATCACTGTAGATATGTTTTGCAATTTCTTACATAGACATACCTCGGAGACATTGGGCATTTCATTTTAGACTACCGCAATAAAGTGAATATTGTGATAAAGTGAGTCACACCATTTATTTTGGGTTTCCCAGTGCATATAAAAGTTATGTTTCTACTATATCTTAGTCTATTCAGTGTGTAATAGAATCATGTATGAAAAACAACATACCTTAATTAAAAATGATTTATTGCTAAAAATCCTAACAATCTGTGCCTTCAGTGAGTCATAATCTTTCTGCTGGTGGAGGGTTTTGCCTTGATGTTGATGGCTGCTGACTGA
The DNA here is from genome assembly GCF_009764315.1 of Trachypithecus francoisi. Taxonomy (NCBI): domain Eukaryota; kingdom Metazoa; phylum Chordata; class Mammalia; order Primates; family Cercopithecidae; genus Trachypithecus; species Trachypithecus francoisi. Next base: position 2,776,728 of record NW_022681467.1, read on the forward strand.
TCAGACTGGTGGTTGCTGAATGTTGGGGTGGCTGTGGCAATTTCTTTTTTTGTTTGTTTGTTTGTTTGTTTGTTTTTTGAGGCGGAGTCTTGCTCTGTCATCCGGACTGGAGCGCAGTGGCCGGATCTCAGCTCACTGCAAGCTCCGCCTCCCGGGTTTACGCCATTCCCCTGCCTCAGCCTCCCGAGTAGCTGGGACTACAGGCGCCCGCCACCTCGCCTGGCTAGTTTTTGTATTTTTAGTAGAGAGGGGGTTTCACCGTGTTAGCCAAGATGGTCTCGATCTCCTGACCTCGTGATCCGCCCGTCTCGGCCTCCCAAAGTGCTGGGATTACAGGCTTGAGCCACCGCGCCCGGCCGGCAATTTCTAAAAATAAGATAACGATGACGTTTGTGAAGTTTTAATACCTCACCAGGAATTTCCTTGTGGGAAGAATACAGGGGAGGCGGGTAGCTTTTCATCTTGTATTCATTTTATTTAGGAACCAAAAGGTGGAGGCAGGTTTGCATGACCCAGTTCCCAGCTTGACTTTTCCCTTTGGCTAAATGAGTCTGGGGTCCCAAAATTTAATTTCCTTTCACAGGGTGTATCTGACTGTTCCCCTACCCCATTTTGTCTGTGTTATCTTAAGTAAAATGTGGATTCCTGACATTTTTATGTGCCTTTTGTTTATGTGAAAACTGTGGGCTTCTCAATATCCCACCCTTTCCCCTTTAAATTTCGAGCCCTCAAAATCATCTTCAGAGAAAGGCACCTGTCTCCCAGGTGCGTCCTTAACTTTGGCAAATAAATCTCCAAAAATGATTGAGACTTGTCGTGCCATTTTCCTCGGTTGACAGCCCCATGATTACAAAATTTATGAATTAAAAAGTGAAAGATGACTATTCAACAAATGGGGCAGGTAAAACTAGATGCCCATCTGCAAAATAAATAGATAAAAAAATACATAGTTCAATCCCCAGGGCATTGCTTCCACCAACACAAATTCCAGATGGAATCAACAAGTACAAGGGACACTTCTGAATGTTCCTCTGGCAGCCAGGACAGCCTCCCTGTGACCCTCTGGATCCTACTGACGCTACAAGGGAACCCTGGCTGAATCGGGAGAAGGAGCCCAACTTCCTGTTGGTGAGAGCACTTGGGGAAGCTCAGCTGTTAAGCAGCCACCATTTGCCTTCTGAACTGTGAAGCAGGATCCTATTATATTTGTTCCCAAAACAGTATAAATGCATTTTAGGTGTTTATAAGGGACTTGGGGAGGCCAGCAGGGTTTGTGGAAAAGGCATTCTCATCTAATGTTGGCAGAAGTGCAAATTGGGGAAGTATAAACAAAAGTGATGCTATAAACACTAGTTGTCTTGTGAGTTTGTTCCTTATTTGCTAGTCCACTGGGAACCAGCTGAAGACCTCACAGCAGTGGTGTAAAACTAGCTGCGTTGTGCAGGGAGACACCAGAGTGGATAGCGCAGGAATGGTCAGGATATTACATGAGTCTGGATGGAGTCAGTGAAGACTGGGCTGGAACGCAGCTGTGGAAATGCAGTGTACGGGGAAAAGGATTTTATTCATTCAATCATCCATGTGTTCATGCTTTCACTCATCCAACATGTTTTTCAGCAATGATTTTGTGTCAGGCCCCGGAGATACAGTTGTGAATAAAACTAAATCCTGCACCATGCCAGTGGTTTTTGACAGGTGTTCTGAAGAACGACCCAATGGGACCTTATGATGGACTGGGCACAAAGAATGAGTCAGAGGAGAGAACCAAAGTTTAACACTTGGGCAGGTGCGTGTGTCTGTGTGTTTGTGTGTGTGTGAACATTGTCAGCGGTTCATTCAACATCAAGAACTGCACTACTTGTCAGAAATACAGAAAATAACAATGATAACAACAACAATAATAATTGAACACTTTTTGAAAACCATTATAAGCTCTTTGCCTGGATTATCTCATTTCATGAGCATGAATGGGAACTATTTTATACCCATTTTGCAGGTGAGAAGTCTGAGGCACACCGAATATAAGTAACTTGCCCACAGCCACCCAGCTGGTCAATGGTGGAGCCAGATGTGAGTCCAGCCAGTCTGATTTTGTTGTCCCGAGGGATTCAAAGTGAGGTTCCAGAGGCAGAGCCGAAGAGCAATGGAAAGAGAACAGCTTGCATGTTTTGATAGAAGTGTGGCCGGAGAGCAGTAGCATCCATGTTAGCCTGGGCAGAGGGTGGCGCAGGCAATCAGAAGGTGCTTCTTGGAGGAGATTGCTTCTTCAGCAGAGTCCAGGAATATGAGCAGCTGTTAATAAAAGGAAGAAAAGGGCAACAGTGCTCAGCAGAGGGGAATCCCCTACGAAGACCAAGCTACAGCACGTATGCTAGAGACTTTGTAGGAGGGAATTCGGCTGCCCCAGGAAGCTCACGATCTTGGACTCCTAAAAACCTACATCTCTTAAATGTTGACCCCACTTTGATGGAGAGAAGAGGCCACATGGGTCTAAGGAAGGTGAGGAAGAGGAATCTCTGGTAAGAGCTCGGCCTCTCCTCTGAGGCCCAGCAATTCCAACTCCTCTGGCTGACCCCAGACCCACAAAACAAAACCCAACTTAACCAAAGTCTCAAAGGAAACTGGGGCCACCTCCAATGGTCCAGGGGCCTTCCTTCCTGGGGCCAGTACTGATAAATGTGCCTTTCTCATCCTCACCATAATTCAGTGATATTTGCTGGTTCTCCTGGAGACCAGCACCCTCCTGATTAATTGCCCACTCAATCCTCTCTGAGTCCAAGGAGCTGCATTCGTTCAACTTGGTCGGGAGAACAGTTTTCATGAAACATGAAAGCTGAGGTAACAATAGCAAGCGAGAATCAGCATGCAAGGAGACACATCCACCTGAGCTATGAGGAACAGTGAAGAAGCTTTAGCAGAGCAGGAACATTCATTGATTGCAACCTAAAAACTTACAAAGCCACTGGAGTTGAAGAGTGCATGGAAAATTTTAGAAACCAGCGAGTTCCTCAGCATGTTCATCTATGTGAGATGACAGTTTGGTGGCCAGATAACATTTTCCAGCAGAGCAACTCCATGCCTGTGGCTGCAGGAACTTCGGGCAAATATATGCAAACTGCAGTCTGAGTATTCTATATCAGGTTGAGAGGAAGTCTTTCTGACAGCTGGAAATGACAGTCCATTCTATTTTTAATGTTAGCATCTTAACCAACTCTTGGTAGGATGTGCAAAGTCAGAAAGATTTTTTTGGAAGATAAACATGCTACAGTATTGCATCTGTGGATGGATGTCTACTAGCAATTAACCCATGGACCCATGGATCCATGTTACCGAGAAGAAGCCATAGGGGATGGGATGTGGAACTGAGACATGACTGGAGAACTTGTGGGACTTGGTGGCTGACTCTGGGGCTCCAAAGAGACAAAATGGGGTACCCCAGAGAGGCGGTGGAAGGGCATGAGGACAATGAGCCCTTCTTTGGCTGGAGGAGATTCAGTTTATAGTGGGACTTTCAAAGGAATTTGCAGCAAACAGGTAGCAATATAGAATTACACTTCAAAAAGGGAACTTGGAATGAAGTTAACTACATGAGAGTCACATCTATAGGAGCATTAAATGTGGCTAAATTGTTAGTAACTGAGATTGTAGGAAAGGGGTTCCTAAAATAGCATCAAGGCTGGTGCAAGTACAATGGTATTTACAACTTATTGATCACAACCATTTACAGATTCCTTTGTTCTTTCTCCACTCCCACTGCTTCACTTGACTAGCCTCTAAAAAGAATCATATATATATACATATAAAATCCCATGCCAAGGGATTGGATTCAGGGGCCTGTAACCTCCCTAAAGTCATATGCAACATTTTATGTAAATGTTACTGAAGGTTAAATGGAATTTTTTATTAGGACAAGTTTCAAAATCAGGTGTCAGAGAAGAACGTAAAATTTTTCATAGTGGATAGAGAAGCCACCTGAATTGCTCACCCATGTTGAGAAAATGAAATGTCCAGGAGTCGGGAACAGAGGAAGTACTGAGGGAGGTGATCTACCTGACCCTCGCCCAAGCTAGTGGTGACTGACTTCCTGCTTTTCTGGCCAGGCAGCCAAGAAGCAGCTAGGTTGAGATGGTTCAGAGCAGAGAAGGAACTGAGGTGGTAGGGATGTCAACAGGGCTCCACATACCTCAGCCAAAAGAACCAGAGCAGTCTTGGATGAGGCAAGAGCAACCGGCAGCCAGAACAGAGAGCCTCTGTGCTGCCATGACAGGCAGAATAACACCCCACCCGAGATGTCCACATCCTAACCCCAGAACCTGTGAACCTGTTACCTTGTGGGCAAAAGTGACTTTGCAGATGTGATTAAGGTAAGGATCTTAAGATGTGAGATTATCTGAAGAGGCCCTATGTAATCAATCACAAGGGTCCTTAGAAGAGGGAGATAGAGAGTCAGAGAAGGAGACATGCTGGGATAACTAGAGGTCAGAGAGAACTGAAGAGACTCTGTGCTGGCTTTGATGATGGAGGAAGGGGCCATAAGCCAAGTAGAAAAATCAGATTCTCCCCTAGGGCCTCCAGAGGGAATGCGACCCAGCCAATACCTTGATTGAATAGCTGGTAACCTCCAGAATTGCAAGATAATCAAAGGGTGCTGCTTTAAATCACTGTTTTTAGTAACTAGTTACAGCAACCACAGGAAATGAGCACAGCTGCCAGGGTAGCTGCAGGGGAGGGGTTGCTAGCAATGGAGGCTGGGCAGAGGCAGGAAGGGACCCCAGAACAGCCAGTTTTAAAATTCTGCCAAGGCTGGCGAGCACAGCAGCTGCAGTCAAGTAGGAATTTTCCAGTCCTCTACATCTTCCTCCTCTGCTTGTTCTGACACAGAGGGGTCCTAAAAACCATGGTGAGATGGAAGAGGTAGAGGAGATGTGGTGCATAGGGAAAAAGAGAAAGAAGCAAGCACTCCTCCCCCAATGCAAGTCTCCAGGAGGGAGAAGTGCAACTTTAAATCATGTTCAAAGTTTTGATCATCTCCAAAAACTAGCATTTCAATAACTGGATTGAGACCGTGTATATTGTCTGGGAGTCACTTGAAAAGTCACAGGGGACAAAAAGCATGGCCGAGTCCATGCAAAAGAACACTAGGAAGTAAGGACAAAGCCACACATGATGACATTTCCAAGTGAAGCCTGTTCCCAATTAAGGGGCACATTCTCTGTTTTCGGGGCAGTGGGCCACAGCTTCCATTAGCTTCTCAAAGGGGATTCTTACATCTGCTAAGGTTAAGCATTATGAATACAGAGGAAGAGGTCAAGGTTTGGGCTTGGAGAAGAGCTTGTATTCCGGCCTGCAGGGGAGTGGGAAGGGAATAACAAGAAGAAAAAGCAGAGGGGAAAAAAGACAAGATCAAGAGGGCTGGAGGACGTGGTGTTCTTCACACTGCTTACCTCCCCATGCAGGGCCAGGAGGGCGAGCGGGCGACAGGAAGAGAACCCACGGGCCACTGGCGAGATCAACCAAGAGGAAATGCTGCCAGTGCAACCCTGCGGCCCATCGACCACCTGCGCCTCCTGGCCCGGCTTCTTTGGTGCTGCCCTCTTGCCTTGCTACCTGGAGCCTGAGAGAGCTGGCAAGACATGTTTGCGGTGATAGAAGTGAAGGCCCACGGGCTGACCACTGAGGTCGGAGATGAACATTGCCAGTTTTGCACAGCTGCAAAGCGCACATGGGAGGGGATCCACAGTCAGACCCCCACAGACATTGATAGGAGAGATTCTTTGTGAGCCCCACAACCCTGCCCCACCACGTGCTGGATGCTTACATATACTATCCCTAGTCTTAGAGTAACTCTGCAGGAGATGTGTAGTAAGTATGTCTATGCCATGAACAACCTAAATCAGACAATAAAAAACAAAATTTCATAAATACTGTCCAGACAATTGCACAACAATCCCACTACATACTAAGCACTTACTATGAGTCAGATTCTGTTTCAATTAGTAGTAGTATGTGGCCAGCCATGAGAATGAGACCAAAATTATGGTGGTTGAAACACACAAGAGTTGAAAATACACTCTTATTTATATAAACAAGAAAATAAACTTTACTATAAAAGAGTTGGGGTGGCACTATAGGACTGGCACTGTAATTCCAAAGTGACAAGGGCACAAGGCACTACAATCCTTTCATCTTTTTCTCTCCCATCCTCAGAGCTCCAATAGAGCTGCTGGAGTTCCAGCCATCATGTCCTCATTCCCAATGGCAGATAAGGCAAAAATGACTCTTTGCAACTCAGTCAGCAATTTACAGAGTAAATTCCTCTATGTCTCAAACAACAATTTCACTTAGATCTTGGTCATGAGACCACCCCCACTGCAAGGAAGGCTGGGAAATGCCATCTTTATTGCAGGCAGTCCCATACTCAAACAAAAATGCACTTCTGTTACTGAGAAAAAAAAATGAGCAGTCTTTGCCATAGGCTCTTAATTATAATATAAGAGTAACCCAATGAAAAGAGCATTGATATCCTACCTACAGTCGCTCAGGGAGCTCAGGGCAGAGGCCAAGACCTCACACGAGGCCCAACTGATGCCCAGCTTCTCACCTTTTTCCACTTTGCCTTTGTGCCACCAGACAAATTGAGGCCATCCTGGAAGCACAGACAGGAGGTTGAGACAGAGCCCTTCCACAATGCTCATGCTGCAGTGATGCCAAATCCTCCATCAAGAGGGCGTGGAGGATGTGTGCTCCACTGCACTCCAAGGAGTGAACCCTGAGGTCCATGAGTTTGGGGGGTGTGTGTGCAGGTGTGTGTGTCTGTATGTGTACTGTGTCTGTGTGTTTCAGCGTGAGTGTGGGTATGTACGTATGGGGGTGTGTGTCTGTGTGTGTTGTGTGTGTGTTTCAGTGTGAGTGTGGGTGTGTCTGTGTGTATGTTGTGTGTGTGTTTCAGTTTGAGCGTGGGTGTGTACATGTAGGTGTGTGTGTCTGTCATGTGTCTATGTGTTTCAATGTGAGTGTGGGCATGTACGTGCAGGTGTGTGTGCTGTGTGTCTGTGTGTTTTAGTGTGAGTGTCATTGTGTATGTGTAGGTGTGTGTGTTGTATGTCTGTGTGTTTCAGTGTGAGTGTGGGTGTGTATATGTACATGTGTGTGTCTGTGTGTGTTGTGTCTGTGTGTTTCAGTGTGAGTGTGGGTGTGTATATGTACATGTGTGTGTCTGTGTGTGTTGTGTCTGTGTGTTTCAGTGTGAGTGTGGGCATGGACGTGTAGGTGTGTGTGCTGTGTGTCTATGTGTTTCAGTGTGACTGTGGTTGTGTACGTGTAGGTGCATGTGTCTCTGTGTTGCGCGCCTGTGTCTTTCAGTGTGTAAGTGAGCATGTGTGGGAGTGTGTGTGGTGTGTCTGTGTGTTTCAGTGTGAGTGTGGGTGTGTATGTGTAGGTGTGTGTGTCTGTATATTTCCGTGTGAGTGTGGATAGGTATGTGTCTGTGTGTGTTGTGTGTCTGTGTTTCAGTGTGTATATGTGCGTGTGTGGGGTTGTGTGTGGTGTGTGTGTTTCAGTGTGAGTGTGGGTGTGTATGTGTAGGTGTGTGTGTCTGTATATTTCCGTGTGAGTGTGGATAGGTATGTGTCTGTGTGTGTTGTGTGTCTGTGTTTCAGTGTGTATATGTGCGTGTGTGGGGGTGTGTGTGTTGTGTCTGTGTTTCAGTGTGAGTGTGGGTGTGTATATGTAGGTGTGTGTGTCTCTGTGTGCTGTGTGTCTGTGTGTTTCAATGTGAGTGTGGGCATGTATGTGTAGGTGTGTGAGTGTTGTGTGTCAACGTGTTTCAGCGTGTGTGGTTGTGTACGTGTAGGTGCATGTGTCTCTGTGTGTTGTGTGTCTATGTGTTTCAGTGTGCATGTGTGCGTGTGTGGGGGTGTGTGTGGTGTGTGTGCTTCAGTGTGAGTGTGGGTGTGTATGTGTAGGTGTGTGTGTCTGTATATTTCTGTGTGATTGTGGATAGGTATGTGTCTGTGTGTTGTGTGTCTGTCTTTCAGTGTGTGAGTGTGACTGTGTGTGTAGGTGTGTGTGTGTTGTGTGTTTGTGTGTTCGGGTGTGAGTGTGGCTATGCGGCAAGTGTGTCTGTGAGGGAAGGTTGAGCAGGGGTGTCAGGAAAGAGGCCCTGGCTTCCTGGTTCCCTGGAGGCAGATGAGGAAGCCTCGAAACAGGCCTTGGGTGCACCCAAGGCTCCTCCCCTGGGTTCCCACACAGGAGCCATCACTGCACATTTGTATATCCCATCTTCCCAAATGACACCATCACAGGCCTTCTAGGAACCGAGCGTAACCGCACCAAGCCTGCATTCTGTGTGCCGTGAGACACAAGCTCCAGCCGCCACCCACCAGTGGCTTCTTCCTTCCCTAACTGACCGCCAAGTCTGGGGACTCCCATCAGGTCCCTAGGATGAGGCCTTTAGGAAACTAGAATGTCCAAGCAGAAAGCTCCCCATGCCTCACACCTGAAGCTTCCTCGCCGCTTCCTTCTCCTCCAAAATCTCCAAGTCCAGCGGAGGCCACTCCAGGGCTTGGCGGCACTGGGGAATCGTCGGTGTCAGAGTTGACTCTCCCTCACTTCACACTTCTCTGCAGGGTGCCTCTGCTCCTTCGTCCTCTAAGGGAGGGGATTTTCCAGAACCCGTCTCCAGGAACCAGGTGTGGGGAGAGTGACTTCCGGTGCAGGTAGCCCCTCCCCACAGTGTCCATCCCCCACTGCTCACCTATGCATGCTCCAGTCCTGGCCTCCAGTCTCCCTGTATCTCCAGCAGTTACCATCCTCCAGGACTCCCAGGGGCCCTGGCCTGGCTCCCACCAAGACAATGCTGGGTCCACAGAAGCCTGTGTGTTGCTGAGGGAGCAACCCCTCAAAGAGAAAATGTGTGTGTTAGCATGTGTGTGGCATGAACTTATGCAAAAACCATTGCACAGTCTCTTGCTGCTCTCGCCTCAAGTTCAGCTGCTGATGAAGGGGGAGGAGGAGGAGAGGAGAGCTGTGGGTGTCCACCACCAGCTGCTCTTAAATCCTGCCAGGGCAGGTCGGGTCAGTGTGATTCAACTTGTCCCTGAGGGGTGCAGAGAGGACTCTTCCTGTTCCTTTGCAGCTGAAGGATGATGGCTGAGCCCTGGCAGGCCCTAAGGCTCCTGCTGGCCATTTTATTGACTCTGATGGCCCTCACCTACCAAGCAAGGAAGAAAACCTTTCTAAGTGTCGAAGAAGTGACGGCAATAGAAAACTATGCGAAGGACAGCTTGCAATGGATCACCGACCAGTACAACAAGGAAAGTGATGACAAGTACCACTTCAGGATCTTCCAAGTCCTGAAAGTCCAGCAGCGGGTGAGTCTATGACTTCCCGCCTCTCCCCAGGCCTGATACACCCACATCGGGCGGCCACTGGTGTCAGGAATAGTCCCACTCAAGGGAAATTCAACCTTGCTTAGTTTGAAGTGAGCACTTTAAGAGAAGCATAAATTCACTAGGGTGAATGAAGTTACGGCACTTAAACGAAACCCAGGGCCAGGGATCCTCAGCACATTACATCCCAAAGGCCAAATCTGCCTGCCGCCCACCTTTGTAAGTTGTGTTCTTGTGACTCAGCTATGCGCGTGAGTGTGCTTTGTCTGCCACTGCTTGCTGCTGCCACACTCACGCTGAACTGAGTAGTTACAGAGACCGCATGGGCAAGAGAACCTACAATGTTTACTATGTAGTCCTTTACAGACCCCTATCCAGAACCACTAGCGTCACTGTCACTTGTGTTATCCAAGGGATAGATTTGCCCAAGGGGAAAGATCATGTTTCTGATGGTTTCTGGTTAATTCTCTTTGAATGACAAAAACAATCATAAGTCAAACAGAAAGAGGAGAGAGGAGCCCACTAACCCGCCCAGGACCAGGTCCTTGCCCTTGGATGCAGGGTAGCGGAGCTCTCAGGCACAGAAACCACAGACAGGGGAGAAGGAGACACGCTGTACCTGCCCACCACCTGCCGCCCACAGATCACTGACCACCTGGAGTATCACCTGAACGTGGAAATGCAGCGAACCACCTGCCAAAAGCCAGAGACCACGAACTGTGTCCCCCAGGAAGGGGAACTTCACAAGGTATTGGGTAAAAGCATTCTAACTTAGACAGAAGTCCTTTTCAGTGAGGTTGTTCTGTGGCCTTAGAATGAGTTGGGAAGAATTAATTGGAATTTACTCAGGCTGGGATGCTGCTCCTTTGTTGCTGGAAGGAGTGTGAGGAGGCTGAACGTATCCAGAGAGAGGAGTTGAGGTGGCCAAGCTACAGGGGCACACTCTGGGGTGAGGGAAGCAGACAATTCTTAATATTTGAGCAGCCTGTGGGAGGGACCTGGCAGGTGCGCTGACTGAGTACCTCAGCGTCAACATGACAAGGCTGTGCAAGCGCTGGGCCGCACAAGTGCTGGGCTGCTGTCCTCTCTCATTTCATCCAGCTGTGTTCATCCAGGGGGAGAAGGAGGGGAGGAATCAAGTTCGGAAATGATTTGACTGGGTGAGGGGCACAAACTTGCATGCGTGTGCTCTGCTGGGAAGCCACCACCCCCGAAGGCAGCTCCAGCTCCAAAAGGCCTTCTTCCCACGTAGCACTGGCCCGTCTGTGGGACAGTAAGCAGATCCCGACACACACCACCAGCACCACAGTGTGCATGGGCAGAGTGAACCCTGCATACAAAGCGGCCTTGAAGGTTGCCAATCCTATGCGCCCTGCAAATCTCTTGACTTTACCCAAACCAATGAAAACCAGGCTGCCTGGATGTCCCGCTCTGCCTGGCATGGCCCTGATCTATGCCTAACTTCTCAGTGCAATCATTCATAGCATCCCCTGTTGCTTGCAAATGTCTCCCGGTTAGGTTCATAAATTATATGATCAGCCTAGTTATAATGGCCTGGGTGTCCTCAACACAGAAATGTGACCCTCCCTGAGCTCCCTCTGCACTTTTTACATGTTTTTTAGTTCTTCAAGATCTAGCAAGGTAGACTTTTTGTTTTTTTCCTGAAGAAGATTGTGAAATCTGCAAAAAGAGTAATTAAAGATAACAGTAAAGTAAAATGAAAGACAATTTTTGACTCGAGAGATTGAATTAGTGGAGTGAGTATTCTGAATGTTATTTTAAGAGAAAAGTAAACACTAAAGCCTAGCACCCCTACCCCAGGCTTTCAAATGAAGAGCAACAAAACAAAATTATGCTAAGAAATTATAATTAATAATATGCATAATATGTTTAAAGTATTATTTTTATTATGGAAAAAGGAAGCAAAACAGAGAAGATAAATTTGGGAGAAAATAGGGATAAGTGAGGAGACAGATGATGCAATGGACAGATGGATGAAGAAATGAAGCAAGGCTGCATGCACGGAGAGAGAGGAAGCAAAATCAGGAAGTAAAGATGGATGGGTGGATGGAAGGAGGGATAAATGGAAGAATGAGTGGAGATGGATGATGGGTAAATGGAAGGATGGATGGATGGATGGATGGGTTGATGAGTGGACAGATGGGTAAATGGATGCATGGGGGAGATGGGTGGAAGGATAAATGGATGGACAAATGGATGGATGGACATATGGGTAGATGAATGGAGGAATAAACAGATGGCTGGAAGAATGGGTGGATGAATAAATGGAGTCAAGAGAGGACAAGTAAGGAAAGAAGTGAGTTTTAAAAAATGAGTAAAAATGAAGAGGGAGAAAAGAATCAGCAGTACCCATGGTGAATATGGGCTGCTCAGACACTTTATTTCTAAATATCTCGTTTGATATTTATTATGATTTCAGTTGCTTGATAGTAACATTGCTGGAATCATTCCAGAAAACGCTCTTCTGTTTGTGGTCAGATAGGACTGTAGGGGTGGAGAGGTGGCCTTTTCTTCATTTTCATGTCTTATATCCTCTTCCTTCTCCTTTTAAATTTCACCTTGTATCTTTTAAAATACTGCCTTTGTTTTTTTGTTTTAGCAAGTCAACTGCTTCTTCTCGGTGTTTGCTATACCCTGGTTTGAACAGTACAAAATTTTGAACAAAACCTGCAGCAGTGACTAGGTGTCCTGGAACATACACCTGTGGCTACTGCATGCGAGAGAATCCTGCAGTAAGCAATAATCCTTAAAATAGGCAATAAATGTTTGTCAACATATTCTCTTAAGATTGTGAGTCCACTTTTTTTATTTTTCCTTTAAACCAAATTCTTCAGCTCATAGTAATAATCTGAAACTCTGCTGAGCCAGGGCAGTTTGGGGGTCCAAATGAGGTGATCTACATTATTCCTGACCTTATCGCCTACGCCTTCATGGTAGCAGAACTTCAATTTCATTATCACATCAGGCAAGATTTTAAGATTCTTTAGATTTTAAAATAGTATGGAGAAAATGAGAAGCAGAATAAGGAGAGGGAAGAAGCTCAAAGCAACTGAACAGTCAAGAGATATTTGCAAGTATGGCCTATGATGGCACCTCTGAGGGGCCCATTGAAGATTACCCTCTCTCCTTGCCTGAAACGCGAAATAAGAAGAAATCACACAAAGAACTAAGAAAGACAAGGCCTTTGCTACTGATGCGATAACCAGGTTGAGAGATGTGCCTTACTTTTGCAGGCAAGTGCACTTTCTAACTGCAAATTCCAGAATTAGACTTCTGCCCCTTTGCACGACAACACTGGACCAAACTAGGTCTGTCTATGAACAAATTCCTCTCCTGGAGGAACAAAGGGAAACATGTGCTCCCCATGTGAAGGAGGCGGACCTGGTGACAATGCCCAGTTCATTCTTCCCAAACAGACCTGTCAGATTAATCCCACCAGGAGAGGAAGTCCCAAGGACAGGGAGAAGCCAGGAGTACTCTGTTCAAGGGGCTTTCTTTCCACAGAGGGCACAGCAGCCACGGGAGGAAGCATCCCCCAACTCCATAGCCTGATTCAAGATCTCAGATGATGTTGCCGGGCTCACCCCACTCCACTTTCTCCTCCATGTGGTCGCAGGGAGGCTGCCAGCAACTCAATGGGTTAGGTGTGTCCTCCTTCATGTCCAGTAAGAAAGAGAGGAAGATCTTGTTCCCAAAAGCTCAAGCAAAAGCCCTGGGTTTAATACCACAGGCGAGGTCTAGGGACACCATAGCGTGCACACGTGCACGCTCACACACGCACACACACACAAACACACACGGCATTCATCTCCTTGTGGGGAGAGGGAGTTGAGGTATTTATCCAACAGTTCAGTTCCCGTCAGTATTGGCTCCTAGGGGGACATGAATTCCCTAGTACCTGTGGCCTGCGGCAGCTCCAGGGCAGAGTAAGCAGCAGAGACAGTGCACAGATAAAGGGGCACAGGGTCTGGCATCCGGAAGTCGAGCTGATACACGCAGAAAGTGGGAGATTTGAGAGATTATAGACAGAGCACCGATAGGAGAGCTCTTGCATGTGTGAACTGTCAGCTGAGATGCACGTCAGCAACACCAAGTCTCACCACGATGGGGTTGGCTTTGAAAGAACGAATCATTTTTTTTGGCTTTTACTCTCACTATTGAAGTGCTGGAATGCCCAGGACCCTGTTTCAGTGGGGAGCCTAGGTGGGCTTTCCCTCCACTAGCTGCCTGGGATGATGCTAACCTACAACGTCTTCATCTTTAACTGGGAACAACAGCACCTACTCCTTGAGGCAGTTGCAAAGATCGATGATGATATTGCATATACATTGCTTAACACAGTGCCTACCACGAAGCAGACATTCAAATACATATTAACCATTAGTAGGAACGCTGGCAGTGGCAGGTGGCAGTGGTAGTAATTTAATACTAGTCAACATTCAACACTTTTCTGACATGTTTGGCTATGGTGTCCCCAAAGCAGGCATTATTATTCCTGGGGAGATTAAAAAGAGAAGGTGGAACATTTGTGCCCACTAATCTCTTGGATTTCTCAGCCAATGTTGTGGGGCTTTCTTTGAAGTTTTTCAAAAAATTAGTGTATATTTCCAGGAGGTTACAAAGGTAGTACAGAGAAGTCCCCTGTGTCCTTCTTGTAGTTTCCCCTAATGGTTATCTCTTATCACATCATAGAAAAATATCACAATTAAGAAGCCATCATTGGTACTGTGTGTGTGCCCTTGAGTCACATGTGTACATTTGTGTAACCAGCACCACGCTCAAGACACGGCACTGCTCCATCACCAGAGAGCTCTGCTGTGCCGCCTCCCTGTACTCAGCCAGGGCCTGGGTGCCCACTCCTGTCTCGATGCTGGCTCAGGCCCACCCTTCCTGTTTGCCAGTTATGAAAGCAAGGTGGGCAGGGGGTGGTGGTGGGAGAGTTCACTTTAGAAAATTCAAAATAATGCCACAAAGTTTGATAAAACATTATAAAAAGAATAGTGTCCATACGAAATTGTATTTAAAGAGTTAGAAATACACATTGGGTACAGTGTGCACGGCTCAGGTGAGAGGTATGCCAAAATCTCAGAAATCACCACGAAAGAAGTTATCCATGTAACCAAACAGCACCTGTTCCCCAAAAACCTATTGAAATAAAATAATAAATAATAACAATAACAATAATAAGAGATGACTAAAGTTGGAAAGCAAAAAAATAAAAAAAAGATAGAAATAGTACAATTAGACCATATAAATAAAAGGTGTTCAAAAAGTAAGAACTTAGAGATTGAACAAAATTTAAATTGATAAGTAAGCAACATTAGAAAAACAAATTAGGTAAAAAACAAAAACTGTTTAAAAGTCTTGAGCAAAAAATAGCTAAAGGCTAAACATAAGCACATCCTATTACCCACTAACTCTTAGGCATATATCCAATAGAAACACATGCATGTGACCAGGCACGGTAACTCACGTCTGTAATCCCAGCACTTTGGGAGGCCGAGGTGGGTGGCCTGAGGCCAGGTGTTCAAGACCAACCTGGCCAACATGGTGAAACCCCATCTCTACTAAAAATACAAAAAAAAAATTAGCTGGGCATGGCAGCGGGCACCTGTAATCCTAGCTACTTGGGAGGCTGAGGCAGGAGAATCACTTGAACCCAGGAGGCAGAGGTTGCAGTGAGCCAAGATCATGCCACTGCACTCCAGCCTGGGCAACAAGAGTGAAACTCTGTCTCACAAAAAAAGAAAAAAAAAAAAAAAAGAAAGAGAAAAGAAAAGAAGCACATGTAATGTGTCTAGCATTAGACAGGTACACGCATGCTTGTTAATAGCTATTGTTCTTAGAAGCTGAAAACGACCCAAAAGTACATTATCAGTACAATAAATTGTGGTATATTTACACAATGGAATTCTATACAATAATGAAAGTGAACTATAACTACACAAGACAACACAGATGTATTGAATTCAAGAAGCTAGAAATAAAAGAATATACATTGTGTGACTCCATTTCTAAAAATGCAACCAACAAGCTGTGTTAAGCTAGGATGTTAGAATCTGGACAGAGGCTGCCTTTGGAGGCTCTTCATCTATCAAGTGGAGGAAAAGTTGCCATTTCATAGGGTGGTCATGATGATCAAATGGGACAATGTGGGCAGCAGACCAGTGTTGGTCACCTCGTCAGCCCTCAATTAGCTTAGATTTGCAGGACTGGGTGCTTTCTGGCCTTTTTGTTTTTGTGATGTTTGTGGGGAGGTTGTTTTTGCACAGGAATTTCACCTCCTTTAATTCTCTTCCTCCGTCCTCTCTTCTCCCTCAGGTCTTGCTGTCAAGTTTGAGGTTCTTGCTCTGTGTTTATTCTTTCTCTTTAGCAATACTCCCTCAAGTTGCCATTATGACCAGCTGGTGGCACTGGTGCCTGGGAAGAGGCTGAATGGTCAAGTGGTACAATAGGCACACTGTCAGCCATTGTCTGTGGCTGTGAGACCATTTCTGGTCTAACATGCACCTTCTCTAATCAACTGTCAGCCAGAGAAGGGGAGAAAACATAGGTCTTGTTTTAGCAGCCACAAGAATATGGGAGGCTCAATGACTCAGTGTGCAGAAAAGAGTTTGCACAGCTCACCTGAACTGCTGTCTTTAGAAAGGCTGCTTGCAGGCTGGGCGCGGTGGCTCACACCTGTAATCCTAGCACATTGGGAGCCTGAGGCAGGCAGATCACAAGGTCAGGAGATCAAGACCATCCTGGCCAACATGGTGAAACCCCGTCTCTACTAAAAATACAAAAAAATTAGCTGGGCGTGGCAGCATGCACCTGTAGTCCCAGCTACTAGGGAGGCTGAGCCAGGAGAATTGCTGGAACCTGGGAGGCAGAAACTGCAATGAGCCAAGATCATGCCACTGCACTCCAGCCTGGCAGCAGAGAGACTCCATAAAAAAAAAAAAAAGGAAAGAAGGAAGGAAGGAAAGAAGGAAGGAAGGAAGGAAGGAAGGAAGGAAGGAAGGAAGGAAGGAAGGAAGGAAGGAAGGCAGGCTGCTTATAAGGCTGGCCTTGGCTGGAGTTTGAGAATTTGGAGGGTCAACAGTTCCATGGAAAACTTTTCCTACATGATAAGAGGGCCTCAGTGTGTCTACACTCTCTGTACAGCAGTGAGGTTGATGTTGAACCCCTGCTCTCCTCTAGGAGTCTGGAATTTCGGCATGTGCCAGGCAGAGGCTGCCTTCATGACCAGCCCCCAATAAAAACCCTGGCTGCTGTGTTTTAAGGAACTTCCTTGTGACACATACTGTCACAGCTCACTTCTGGGGGAATTGAGCGTGCTCTGTGTAATGGCACTGGGAGAGGACTCTAGAAGCTCCCACCTGGTTTTCTCCGGACCTTTTGCTTTTGCTGGTTTCGCCCTGTGTCCCATTGTTGTCATATCACAGCTGTGAGAATGACACTAGGCTGAGTCCTGTGAGTCTTCTCGTGAGTCACTTAATGTGATTTTGGTCTTGGGAATCTCAGACACACTCACAAAACTGTGTGTGAGTCACAGTGTCGTGTGTGTGCTGGGAAGAAATAGGGCTCCCCACACTAGGGTCAGAACTCAGGGACATGCTACATTCCGAAAAGCCATAGAGAGGTGGGGTGGTGTAGAAAGAATGGTGAGGTTTCAGGCCGGGCATGGTGGCTCACGCCTGTAATCCCAGCACTTTGGAAGGCAGAGGTGGGCGGATCACAAGGTCAGGAGATCGAGACCATCCTGGCTAACACGGTGAAACCCCATCTCTAATAAAAATACAAAAAATTAGCTGGGCGGGCTAATGGTGGTGAGTGCCTGTAGTCCCAGCTACTAGGAAGGCTGAGGCAGGAGAATGGCGTGAACCCAGGAGGCGCAGCTTGCAGTGAGCAGATATCACACCACTGCACTCCAGCCTGGGCAAAAGAGGGAGACTCCATCTCTTTGAAAAAGGAAGAATGATGAGGTTTCCCCAATAATTATGAACATTCTGTTCTAATTACACAAGCTGGGTGGGCACAGTGGCTCACGCCTGTAATCCCAACACTTTGGGAGACTGAGACAGGAGGATCACTTGAGCCCAGAAGTTCATGACCAGCCTAGGCAACAAAGGGAGATATTGTCTCTACAAAAAGAAGTGTTTTAAAAAGTTAGCTGGATGGCCAGGCGTGGTGGCTCATGCCTGTAATCCCAGCACTTTGGGAGGCTGAGGAGGGCAAATCACAAGGTCAGGAGATGGAGACCATGCTGGCTAACACAGTGAAACCCTGTCTCTACTAAAAATACAAAATATTAGCCAAGCATGGCGGTGGGCACCTGTAGTCCCAGCTACTTGGGAGACAGGCAGGAGAATGGCGTCAACCCAGGAGGCGGAGGTTGCGGTGAGCCGAGATCGCGCCACTGCACCCCAGCCTAGGCAACAGAGCGAGACTCCATCTCAAAAAAAAAAAAAAAAAAATTAGCTGGACATAGCGGTGTGCTACTGTAGTCTCAGCTACTTGGGAGGCTAAGGTGAAAGGATCACTTGAGCCTGGGGAAGTCGAGGCTTCAGTGAATTGTGATTGTGCCACTTCTCTCCAGCCTGGACAACAGAGCAAGACTGTGTCTCAAAAAGAAAAAAAAAAGAAAGAAAGAAAGAAAAGATTGTACCAACCCCTGAAGACCACTGAAAGTGTGTGTGAGTGAGTGTGCATGTGTTTGACATGTATGAGTGAGTGGGTGGGTGGGTGGGTGGATGAGTGTGTGAGGCTGTTAAAGTGGGTGTGCCTGTATGTGAGTGGTGAGAGTGTGAGGGTGTCGTGAGTGTGTGCATTGTGTATGGGGGTTGTGAAGGTGTGTGCATGTGTGTGTGCGTGTACAATCATGTGTGCGTGCATGTGTGTGTGTGCATGTGTAATGAGACCCCAATGAGGGAGACATGATCCTTTACAGTTTAATAACAGCCAGTGCACAACTCAATCGTCTGAGCCCTCATCCAAGGTTTCTGCTCACATGCTCAGGCCTCCAGACAGGAATTGTTCCAGAGGTGGAAATAGTTTATCCAGGGCACGGTGTATATCAAAGACTCACAAATTAAACTCTGTGGAAGAAGAAAGAAAACAGACTTTGGGGGAAGTATTTTTCAAAGGCGAGCAACAGGTCCCTGTTCCCCAGGTCTGTCCCTGTGGCTGCTCATGAACCCCATCGGCAGAGAGGGGAGCTGTCCACAGTCAAGGTTAGAAACAGAAATGAGGGCCAGTCTGCAACGGGAATGTCACCCTGTCTTCCCCCTACCCAGCCACTTGGGACCCACAGCAGGTGCAGCTGGAGCCTGCGGCCTGGCAGGACCCTATGATATGGACCAGGCAGGCCAGCAAGGAGCAATAGCATCGTCCCCTCCTCCTGCACCTCCTTAGGCATGGGGGAGCCACTTGTATCTGCCAGCTTTCAAGGGGTGCCACTGACAGACCAGGAAAAATAGGAGGGAACAAGGAGGAAATTGGGCAATGCTTAGAGACCTGGAGAGGGAGAGAGAAGACAGAAGAAGGACCCCAAGGAAAGGGAAACACTTTCACACAGAGGCTCTGAGAAGCGGGCCAGGTTGGAGAAGGGTCCAGGCGACTAGAGGCCTGGATGCAGGGCTGTACCAGCCCAAATACAAAACCTCCCTCCTTCCCCCTTAGGAGGTGCCAGGCAGCTCCAGGGCTGGGCCCCAGCTGGCCTCAATCCACATAAGTGGAAAAACTGCCAACTTCTTGCTGTTGCTTTTTAAAATGTTCACTTCACAAGTCCCTTTGGGATGACTCCTACTACACACCTTTCTCAGCTTCTTGCTTTGCAGGGGACAGGAAGAATTGCTCGTGTCATTCCTCTTGCATTTGGTCCGGCCAATCTTCACGGTGACTATATACTCCACTCCTGTTGTCAGCTGCACAGAATCAGTTGTGCTGTTAGTGTGGACTCCAAGCACCCAGTGGCTGAACCTCTCCTGGAGAAGCTAGGACTGAGAGTAAAGCCCCCAGAGCCATAGTCCTTGTTCCCGGAGCTTACCCACCAAAAGCAGGGCTCCCTTCTCCCTACTTCTGGCTGGAGGGAGGGCAATGGCAGCCAGAGCTCCTGGTCACAGGTTGGTTTGCTGCAGCAGCCACAGAAAGCTTCTCACCTGCCTCCTTTCCATCCTCAGGACAGAAGAGGTAACATCAAGCTGGGTTGCCTGGCCACCACAAGCCACTCCCAGGCTGGCTCATGTGGCCTTCATAATGTAACAGAGTCAGCATCTTGTCCCCACCCTCCCAGTCCCTTCTGCCACTTCCTGTCTCCCTACTATCCTTCCTGACCAACCTAGCGGAAGGCAGCTTAGCAATACAGTTAAAAACAGTTTTGAAATCAAATTGATTTGGGGCACGCTTTTCCATTTACTGACTGACCTTGAGCAAGCTACTTAGCATCCTCAGCTTTTCCACTTACAAAGTACAAATCACATTTGTGCCTGCTCATGGAGTTGTTATGTGGGCTAAATGGAAGCATGCATTTCCCTTAATGTATAAAATACATTTTAAATATTTTCATAATTATAAATTATAAAATGTTTTAGCAAAGTGTCTGCAGCGTTACTTTGAAGCAGATTCGGTGTTAGGAGAGTGACAGAACACAAAATCTGGCTTTATCCCCTGCAGACTCTGTCACCATAGGGGAGTCCCTCCATTTTCCTGAGCCTCAGTTTCCTCATCTAGGAAACAAGGAGAGTAATGCCAGTTTCCTATTAGCGTGTACAGAAATGAAGGAAGGAGGCGTGGTGGGTACACGAGCCACGGGACAACGCATGCCAGGGATTTCCCCATGGCTCTTTCACTTGTGATCAAGTGTGAGGCCGTGAACCCTACAGGGGTTGGAGCCTGGAAAAGCTCTTGTGGGCAGGGAGGTCCTACGCCCAGCATGGAGACTCTAACAGAGAGCTTGGGGGTTACAAGTCCGGTTCTGAGCTGGATTCCCTGAGTAGATGTGTGGATTAGTAGATCTTCACCAGTGCAGGAGAAGCTCTGGGAGGCTCCCTGCTGCCTTGCCTTATCACTGTTGGTCAAGCCCATCGAGAGGGCTTGGTCGTCTCTGGGGTGGTGACTGACGCAGAGAGTGCCCACACTGCTCCTGGGAGGAAGACACCCTTAGCAAATACTGGGACAGGGCAGCGGAGGGGGGTGGGGGGGTGGCTAGGCCTGAGGGCAGTACCTGGCTCCCAGCACCCAAGCATGCAGGGGCCAGCCACGCATGGGCATTTGCAGGGCTGTACCAGGCATGGTCACACTGACTTTCAGCACGCTCGGAATGTAAGAAAAAACTAAACCACCAGTCATCACTGTAACTGACGTTCCAGTGTGCAAAGAGTTATTCGTTATTAGACTTATTTGTTTGATAATGACAGGAGTAGTAGTAATAACGGCAAAGATTTTTACAAGTGCTATTAGATGTTGGCACTGTGATAAGTACTTCCCTCCTATTCTGAGCCACTTTGCAGGTGAAGAAACTGAGGCCTGGAGAGTCTGGATGTCACTTGACCAAGAGCCTCAATCAGAAGGAGCTGGGCGTGAAGCCCCAGAGGCACCTGACAGCCCTCCATGCCGGCCCTTGTCCCCTCTGTGAGGTGTAAGGACAGACACAATCGTCTGGGTGTGGGGGTGCCCAGAGGCCCATGCCAAGATCCACCCAGCTACCAGGAGGCACGCCTGCTCTGTCTCCTTATCAATATGAATGACATCAAATGCTTATCATTATTCTTTAACAGCTAACTTAATGGTAATTGATTGATTTCACAAGACAAGCCTCCTTGGGGTCTCAACCAATCGGGAAGAACCAAGAACCAAATGGACAACATCGCCATCTTGTGGTAGTAGTTCCTCACTGAGCTAGTCCGCGGGACAGTCTGCACTGGGATAAGGATTTGACCTACACTGAGTGGTCCTGCCCACCCTGCCCTCCCGCCTTGCGGGTTCTCTCAGTTTCAGCTGCCTTACTCTCTGGCCAAAGAGCTTTCCCATAGCCAATTGTGTTTTCCCAAATCCAGCTAATTGAAGTAGGACATAGCATTGTTGCTGCCCCAACTTCTACAGTCGGCCCTCTGTACTTATGAGCTCCACATCTATGGATGCAAATAACTGTGCATCAAAATATTCAGGAAAGGCCGGGCGCGGTGGCTCAAGCCTGTAATCCCAGTACTGTGGGGGGCCGAGACGGGCGGATCACGAGGTCAGGAGATCGAGACCATCCTGGTTAACACGGTGAAACCCCGTCTCTACTAAAAATACTAAAAATTAGCTGGGCGTGGTGGCGGACGCCTGTAGTCCCAGCTACTTGGGAGGCTGAGGCAGGAGAATGGCGTAAACCCGGGAGGCGGAGCTTGCAGTGAGCGGAGATCCGGCCACTGCACTCCAGCCTGGGCGACAGAGCGATACTCCATCTCAAAAAAAGAATTAAAAAAAAAAATTTTTCAGGAAAAAAAATGTATGGTTGCCTCTATACTGAACATTTTTGTCTTGTAATTATTTGCTAAACAGTACAGTATAATTATCTACACAGCATTTACACTGTACCAATTATTATAATTAATCTAGAAATGATTTACCGTATGTGGGAAGATGTGCATAGGTTATGTGGAAATGCTATTCCATTTTACACAAGAGACCTGAGAATCCGTGGATGTGGGCATCCTGAGGGGTCCTGGAACCAGTTCCTCATGGACACCAAGGGTGACTGTATAATTTATTATCTGACCTTGAGGAAATGTTGGACCAATAAAAATGGTTCCCAAACAACTTTTCTTTCTTCTATTATCCTTCAATTAATATATTTCAGAGAAATTTTATATGTAAAACAGAAGGTGAGGTGATCTGGCTGAACCCTACTTCTCACATCCCCTCCACTTCCAGAATAAACCCTCTGTGTAATTTGAAGTTTGTATAACACAGAAAACCCAGTTTTGAATTTTACAACCCTGGACATTGAAAAAATATTGGGGGCTACAGGCCTACAGAGAATATTTGTATTTTGCGAAATGAGAACTTTAAATGGAGCAAAATCATCCTTGCTGTCACTCTGGCAGGGTCAAATATCAGAATGGAAGGCAATTCTTCCCAAGGAAAAAGAGTTGGCCGGGCGTGGTGGCTCATGCCTGTAACCCCAGCACTTTGGGAGGCCAAAGTGGGCAGATCACCTGAGGTCAGGAGTTCGAGATCAGCCTGGCTGACATGGTGAAACACTGTTTCTACTAAAAATACAAAAAATTAGCTAAGTGTGGTGGCGCACACCTGTAATCCCAGCTACTCGGGAGGCTGAGGCAGGACAATCGCTTGAACTCGGGAGGTGGAGGTTGCCATGAGCCGAGATTATGCCATTGCACTCCAGCTTGGGCAACAAGAGTGAAACTCCATCTCAAAAAAAGAAAGAAAGAGAGAGAGAGAAAGAAAGAAAGGAAGGAAGAGTTTAATCCTCAGTGAACATTTTTGTTTCTAAGTGTAATGGAGTTAGAGTTCATGCCAGTCCTTAGAAAAGCATTTTAGAAGCATGGCTGAGGACATTCTGGGATCTGAACAACTCTACAATGGACCCACTACAAGTGAAAATGCTCCCCACTCGGGACCTCACGGAGAACCACTGCTTGGTTGTTTCGGGAGCCACCCCAGAATCCTCACATGTCTGAAAGGGCAAGAACGGGGCCTGCTGATGTCTGGGAAGAGCAAGGTACAAACCTGCATCTGACTTCGAATTAGCTTCTGAACTCGATATAAGTAGGTGTCGTTGCTGGCATTGTTGTAGGATTGAATGAAGAAGTTAAGCGTTGAATTCATGTTCTTCTTGCTCATGGGCTTCTCCTGGAAGCCCTCCCACCTTTGGAAGTGACCCAGCTTGGCCAACAGGACCAGGGCAATCAGCAGCAGCAGGGGGTTTCTCCAGCATCTGATCCCCATGTCTACAGCCTCGGAAACCTTCTTCCCAACTGCACCTTCCAGGGTGTGGTGGTGCCAGGCTCACTCGTTCTCCCACGGTGACCCTCACCAACATAGGCTTTCCTAGGGGATGGCCTGCCTGCATTTAAACAGAGATTCAAACTGAACCTTGTCACTCACTTTCCAGTCAGTTCATTTTCTACTTATTTACATCACCCATTCAGTTCTTTGGTGATCCAGGCAAGCAAAATTTTTAAACAGCTGCCAAGGTGTGCAAGCCCCTCTCCCTGCCTTCACAGGTCTCAGGGAAGAAAGCCCTCAGAACAGCCCCTCCAGTGCTCTGCAATAGGATCTGGGTCATAGAGAAGCATCACTTACGGGAAGGGAGGAGGCCTTATGGAGAAGGTAATATCTGAGCTGAGATATAAGGAAGCAGTCATATGGAGCAAGAGGTGGTACATTCTTCTTACCTACCTTGGGGTCCAACTGTCTTACCAAGCCACCACCTGTTCCCTGTGCTTCCTTTAGAGACACGTTCTCCTTGCTCACCTGCCACCCGCCCACCACAGATTTCTGCCTGTGGGATCCCCCTGTACCTGCAGGCCCTGCCCTGGCTTTTGCTACCTTGTTGTGACCCTAGTGGAGCTTTGTGAGGTAATTGCAGCCTCCCTATGAGGGAGGAATAAGCTGTGAGCCCCATTTAGAAATTATCCTGCAGACCCCTGAAGATTAGGTGTCACTTACCCCCAAAAGTCCATGAGTGCCCTATTTTAAAAACATTTACTGGCTGGGCACAGTGGCTCACGCCTGTAATCCCAGCACTTTGGGAGGCTGAGGTAGGTGAATCACCAGAGGTCACTAGTTCGAGACCAGCCTGGCCAACGTGGTAAAAATCCCGTCTCTACTAAAAATACAAAATTAGCTGAGTGTGGTGGCATGCTCCTATAGTCCCAGTTACTCGGGAGGCTGAGGCAGGAGAATCGCTTGAACCCAGGAGGTGGAGGCTGAAGTGAGCTGGGATGGCTCCGCTGCAGTCCAGCCTGGGTGACAGAGCGAGACTCTGTCTCAAAAAAAAAAAAAAGAAAAAGAAAAAAAGAAAAAGAAAAAAGGAAAAACAAAAAGCAGCAGAAAAAACACCCTAAATGGAATCCCACCAGAACAAAACATTAGTGGAATAGTTGATGAAATGTGAATAAAATCTGCAGATTGCTTAATAGTGTTGTGTGAATATTGATATTCTAGTTTTCACTGTTGTACTGTGATTGTATAATACGTTAAAATTTGGGGCAGCGAAATGAAGGGTATATGAGAATGCTTTGCGCTATTTTTGCAACCTTTGTTTAAGTCTGAAATTATTCCAAAATAAAGGTTAAAATGTTGAAAACGAAATAAAGCATTGTTCTGTGAAGAGTAGCGTGCTGAGGCGGGGGAAGCAGGAGCCTTGGGATCCAACTGTCCTGGCTCAAGTCTTTTGCTGGGGACTCTGGGAGAGTTACCTCATCTCCCTACACTGGGTTTCTTCATCTGTAATATGAGAATGGGGAGAAAGACTCCTCTTGCATTGTGGTAGAGACTAACTGGATATAGGCAAAGAACCTGCTCCCAAGTCAGGTGTCGGGTGCATAAGAACATCTTCTTCGTGATTCTTCTGTGACTCTGAACCCACACTTAACCTTTGGCCTGGTCAGGTCCCTCCTGTCCCGGAAGCCAGGCCACCTTCCATCATGACAATGTTGCTAGCACCTGTCACAACATCCTCCCTTGGCCCCAGAGCCTGTCTCGAGAGGACTTGTCCGGCCGGTGGAGGTGATACGTTTGAAATTCCCTGAGCCTGAGCTGCCGAGGGCCACTTGCTGTAGAATAGATAATGAAGGATTCTGAGTAATCGGGGAGGCCACTCAGACCTGGGTCATCTCAGCACCCCCTGGACACCTGGAATACTCCTGTCAGACTGAGGCCTGTAGAGAGGAAAAATAACATTGAGTGGGCTGTATTAGAAACCCCATGGACGTGGGGCTCAAAGCATAAACAATAAATCTGTTTAAGAAACATGGGAGTTGGTTGTGTCTGTAAAGAGAAAAATGAGTCACTGGCAATTTTATTTGAAGAAAAGGAAAACACAGACCCTGGCTATGCTGCAGAAGGAGATGCAAGGGGCCTAACAGGTCACACTGGCATTCCTTACCTTGTGGCAGTAGAACGCTGATCTCTGACTCTGTGGACATGGAATCAGGAAAAAATATGATTCTGGTAAGGTGCATGTGTAAAGGGAGACAGGGAGCTCAGTTACAGCATGGAATACTGGCAGAGCATAGTGGCTGATGCTTGGGGGCTGAGGCTGGAGGATTGCTTCAGCCCAGGAGTTCCAGACCAGCCTGGGCAACATGATGAAACCCTGTCTCTACAGAAAATACAAAAATTAGCTAGGCATGGTGGCATATACCTCTAGTCCCAGCTACTTGGGAAGCTGAGGTGGGAGGATCGCCTGAGCCCAAGAGAAGTCGAGGCTGCAATGTGCTGAGATCGCACCAAGCACTCCAGCCTGAGTGACAAAACAAAGGGAAATAGAGGACTTAGTTGTCTGGTTACTGCCATGAAATAATGGAAAAGTAGGGGCCTGAGTATTTCCATGGAACAAGAGTAAATTAGGAGTGCTGGCTATAACAAATAGGAGCCCTGTTCTTGCCAATAAAAGAAGGGAAAAATACGAGCTCTGGTTAGACAATGGAATAACAGGAAATGTGGGGTCTGCTCATGTCCGTGGAATGAGGGGCATAGGAAAGAAGGATTGCAAAAGGGCATGAGAAATCTTCAGGTGATAGACATGTCTGTTGTATGAATTGTAGTGATGATTCCACAGATGCATATGTATGACAAATCTCATCAAATTGTACACTTTAAATATGTGCAACTTGGCCTGGTGCAGTGGCTCACACCTGTAATCCCAACACTTTGGGGAGGCCAAGGTGGGCAGATCACATGAGGCCAGGAGTTCAAGATCTGCCTGGCCAACATGGTGAAACCCCATCTCTACTAAAAAACACAAAAATTAGCCGGGGAGCACACCTGTATAGTCTCAGCAACTCTGGAGGTGAGAAGAAAGGATCGCTTGAGCCTTGGAGGTCTAGAATGCAGTGAGCTGTGATTGTGCCACTGCACTCTAGCCTATCCTATAGAGTAAGACCCTGTCTGAAAAGAAAGAAAGAAAGAAAGAAGAAAGAAAGAAAAAGAAAGAAAGAAAGAAAGAAAGAAAGAAAGAAAGAAAGAAAGAAAGAAAGAAAGAAAGAAAGGAAGGAAGGAAGGAAGGAAGGAAGGAAGGGAAAGAAAGAAAGAAAGAAAGAGAGAGAGAGAGAAAGGAAGGAAGGAAGGAAGGAAGGAAGGAAGGAAGGAAGGAAAGAAGGAACGAAGGAAGGAATCTTTCCCAGGAGTCCAGCAAACCAGGCCTCCATCTCATGAGCTGAACCTGGTAACAGGCCACTGCTGGACCAGGCATGATGGCAAGTGTGGGATTCCTGTTGGATCAACCCGTGGCTTGGTGCTGTGTGGATGAGATGGTGCGTGTCCCACAGGGGCCCTCTATGAGTTGCAGAACTTCCTGGTTCTCTCTGTTGACGACCAAGCTCAGGATTTCTTTATCAGTCAAGCTCCTAGGAGAAGCAGGAAATAAACAAGAACATGGTGATGTGTTTTATCCCAGCAGGCTCTGCTTGCATAGGCTGAGGAACCTGCAGACAGGGAGTTTCCTGGCTGTAGCTTTTCATCACTCCTTCACCAGTAGATATGGCATTGGTGCTGGGAAAGGGTCACACTGTGACACTCTCTCCATCAGCTTACATCTGCTATCTGAAATTTTCCCATCACTCTAGGGAAACAAATAATCCTCTGTAAACAACATGGCTGATCTCAGTTGGTTTCTTCTCTCCACTCTCTCTTTTCTGTTTTTTTTTTTTTTGCATGTAGCACTGTTTGACAAGCTCTGCTTTTTCCCCTAAATAATCCTGTTCTAGGCTCACTGCTGACCTGGATATAACCCAGGCAGAAAGCAAATCTATTTGCGACCCATCTGCTGCCGGGCACCCTCCAAACATGGCCCAGGAAGGAATGGTTAGCAGTCTGTGCCTGCTTGAGGACTCTCCCAGCCATGGCTGCAGGGCGGGGGTAGGGGAGCAGAGTCCACACTGCCAGCAGCAGCTCCCGCTGCAGCCCTGAGCCCTCGCCTCCAGGGCAGTGGCAGAAGAACATGGCTGACCTTGGCTGGAAATGCCTTCTGATTCTGGGGAGCAGGCCAGCGGCAGGCGCACAGAATGTCAGCAAACAAGGTGGTGCTACAGATGGCTCCAAACTGGCATCGCTCCAAAGGTCCCAGGGTACATTTTCTCTTTCCAGACACAGAAACCTGAGAAATCACAAGGCTTAAAAAGTCAGAGCATGTCACAAGAGGCCAAGGATGCCCAGGGTGGAGGGGCTTATGGGGAGGTCATTGTCCTCACCCAGCCTTTGGTCTCCTTTCTGCAGACATTTTCCACAACACAATATCTGTTTACCAGCTCTTAAATAGTCATCAGGTTCCATTTTGAAAGCAAAGAAAAAGCAGGTGGATTCTGCAGGCTGCGACACTCCTGCTTCCACCTTCTCCTGAGATCTTTCTGGTTTTCTATAATCAGTTGCTCTTCCCACTGAAGTAATGAGCAGCAAAAGCAGAAGAGGGCCAAGAGTTTGTTGAAATCTGTAATTAAGACTTCAGGTTCAACTCTTTTTTTTGCCCATTTTTCTTTTTGGTTGTCTTCAATTGATTGGTAGGATTTCTTTATCCTTCTTGCAAATGTCATCCTCTGGGTTGTGGTTGTCTTTTCATTTTATTTATGGCATGTTGATGAAAAAATATTCTTGGCCGGGCGTGGTGGCTCAAGCCTGTAATCCCAGCACTTTGGGAGGCCGAGACGGGCAGATCACGAGGTCAGGAGATCGAGACCATCCTGGCTAACACGGTGAAACCCCGTCTCTACTAAAAAATACAAAAAACTAGCCGGGCGAGGTGGCGGGCGCCTATAGTCCCAGCTACTCGGGAGGTTGAGGCAGGAGAATGGCGTAAACCCGGGAGGCGGAGCTTGTAGTGAGCTGAGATCCGGCCACTGCACTCCAGCCTGGGCGTCAGAGCGAGACTCCGTCTCAAAAAAAAAAAAAAAAAAAAAAATTCTTAATCTTAATGGAAAGAATGTATTGATTTTTCTCTCATGGTTTGCATTTTTATGTCCTATTTAGGAAATCAAGGTCATAAAGCTACTTTTAAATAATTTTTTTCTGAAATTTTTAAAGTTTAGCATTTCCCATTTATGTCCATAATCCATCCAGATATTTGTGCATGGTATGTTTACTAATGTTTTCTTCAGAATTTTTGTATCTATCTTCATGAGTTAAACTGGCCGATGATTGTTTTTTCTCATATTGTGCTTTCCTGGTTTGGGTTTCAAGGTTATACTGGCCTCATCCAATGAGTTGGGGAGCATGTCAGTCTGGGTCTCCACAGTCAGCACAGGCACACTTGCAACAGGAGAGTTCAGAGAAGTTTCCATATAGGGCACTGTGCAATGGTGCAGGTGCACAGAAATCCCAGGGCACAGGGCAAGTGTCTGCAGCTAGCAGCAGCCATGCCAGCAACCCTAAGCCTGAAAGATGAGGTAAACAATCTAGAAAGAATTGGAGTGCCAGCTGGCCACCTTGTGGAGGGAGAAGGGGACAAACACCGTGATCTCAATCCCCTCTGTCCTCTACCTCATGCCTTGGCATCTTGTTGTCAAATACAAACAGAAGTTATAGGGCACAAGAGCCCTACTGATGGAGTCCACAGCAGCCTGTGTTGTGGAGCAGAGAGCAGCATGGAGAAAGTGCATTAGTCAGGGTTCTCCAGAGAAACACATAGATATGA
This sequence comes from Trachypithecus francoisi, assembly GCF_009764315.1. NCBI lineage: Eukaryota > Metazoa > Chordata > Mammalia > Primates > Cercopithecidae > Trachypithecus > Trachypithecus francoisi. The sequence continues at coordinate 2,805,984 of NW_022681467.1, forward strand.
AGATATTTATTATAAAGGATTGGCTTGTACAATTATGGAGGCCTTGAAGTCCACCATCTGCTATTTGCAAGCTGGAAACCAAAGACAACCAATGGTATAGTTTGAAGGCCTGAGAGTTGGAGAGCCACGGGTGTAGATTCCAACCCGAGTCTGAAGGCTTAATAACCAGGAGCGCTGAGGGCAGGAGAAGATTGATGTCACAGTCCAAACAGCCAGGCAGAGCTAATTCAACCATCTGCCACTCGGGCACTCAGTGGATTGGATTGGATGGTGTCACTCACATTGGAAACCATTTGCTTTTACTCAGTCCACTGATTCAAATGCTGACCTTTTCCAGAAACATCCTCACAGACCCATTCAGAAATAACATTTAACAGATATTGGGCATTCTGTGGCCCAGTCAAGCTGACACACAAAATTAACCATAACAGAGGGGTAGCAAGTGGGGCTAGGGGGCAAACAGAAATTAGCCAGCGCCGGACGATTTCCCTCTGTCTTAATTCTCTTGAAGAGCTGCTAGTTTTTACCTTTTTACCCATTCCTTTTAAGGATTGGGAAAGGGAGATTCTATGATCTGACTTCATTTCATTTCTTTGTCCAGATACTCTCCTAATGTGCAGCCGATTTTCATCATTTGCAGAAGTTATCTCTATAAAATCTCTGCAAACACAGAAGTAGTAAATGCTAAACCGTTGTGCCCAGGAAAAATACAAGGCTTGGTTTCCTTGAGTCTCTGGTTACAACACTTTCTTTCAATTGATCAATATATAACCTCGTTTTATGTGTGTCTCTAGTTAGAGGTGTCTTTTAAAATATATATTGTTGACTCGTTATCATCAAGCTCATCACCAACAGCTCTGTAAATGCCTGAATGAAGCTTATTTTTTTTTAAATTTTTATTTTTTATTTTTATTTTTTTGAGACGGAGTCTCGCTCTGTCACCCAAGCTGGAGTGCACTGGCCAGGTCTCATCTCACTGCAAGCTCCGCCTCCCGGGTTCATGCCATTCTCCTGCCTCAGCCTTCCGAGTAGCTGGGACTACAGGTGCCCGCCACCTCGCCCGGCTAGTTTTTTGTATTTTTTAGTAGAGACAGGGTTTCACCGTGTTAGCCAGGATGGTCTCGATCTCCTGACCTTGTGATCCGCCCGCCTCGGCCTCCCAAAGTACTGGGATTACAGGCTTGAGCCACCGCGCTCGGCCATGAAGCTTATTTAAGACACATTTTCTCCATAAGGCAGCTCACAGCCTTCCTGTGCTTAGGAACTAGATAGCACTGCAGCACTATGCCTGGGGCCATTTTAAACGGCAAAAGCGCCAACCAAAAAAGCACAAAACTGAAACCACATGTGGTGGCTCGTACGTGTAATCCCAGCACTTTGGAAGGCTAAGGCTGAAGGCACTTGAGCTCAGGAGTTCGAGATCAACCTGGGTAACACAGCAAGACCCCACCTCTTAAAAAAAAAAAAAAACAAACCACAAAATTGCAAAATGTGGCAGTAAACAGGCTGTGAAAAAGAACACTTGCTAACAACATAAGAGCTGGAACAAGGCTGGGAGTGGTGGCTCAAGGCCAAGGTGAATTACCTGAAGTCAGGAGTTCGAGACCAGCCTGATCAACATGGGGAAACCCCATCTCTACTGAAAATACAAAACTTAGCTGGGTATGGTGGCATGTGTCTGTATTCCCAGCTACTTGGGAGGCTGAGGCAGGAGAATTGCTTGAATCCAGGAGGTGTAGGTTACAGTGAGCTGAGATCGAGACACTGCACTCCAGCCTGGTAGACAGAGTGAGACTCCATCTCAAAAAACAAACAAACAAACAAAAAACAACAACAGCTGGAACAAGAAGGCAGAGTGTTGCTGTGTTTGACCTCAGCTTGGAACATATGTGTCAGGCCACCCACATTTTTTCCCACTCTGAGTGTCTGTGAATGACTGCAAGAGTGCCACAAGTGTTGATTTTAGGATTGTAACTTAATTTCAGCAAGTAGGTGAGTTTGCAAATATGAAATCCATGAAAAATAAGGGTTGACTGTGTTTTTAAAGCCAGTTACTACCATGCTAAGAGTAGATTTGTGAAGACCCGGTTCTTCCCACCTGATTATGAAGAAATGCTAGCACTGTACCCTAAAGAAGCCTGGGACAGTGTAATTTAGTGATGGGAAAATTATTTAACTTTCCAAGACAGTCTTAGATGTTTCTATAAGAGCCAGATGTGATGCAAACCAAATATACCACAGTGGAAAAAGGTTTTGTGAAATTTGATTCATTCAACTATTGGCCATTAACAATCAATTACAAACACTTACAGCAACAGAGAAAATATATGTTTCATAAACAAACAAAAAATACAAACTACAAGCATACTCCTAATAATACTTACATGTGTATAAGTTTCATGAATAAAAATGAGATAGCACTATATACGTATAAAAAATTAAAAATGTTTCATTGGGTAGGTAGAATTATGAGCATCTTTTTTCCTAAAATTTCTCCTAATGTAATATTAAATAATGATGTGAAAGGAATTCAAAGAGTATGTGGAAAATAAACCATTTTTCCCTTTAAGCAATTGTGTCTGTGGCTCATAACCATAACTTATATTAAGCATAGATAAGAAAGGTCTCAGAACATATAATATAAATAAAAATTGTCAAAATGATCGTATGCCCATTTGCCATAAATAAAGGCATCAAGTTAATTTCAAAACTTGTCTGTAGACTTTTATATCAGCTAATAAAAAGAAGAATATTTGGTTGGGCACAGTGGCTCATGCCTGTAATCCCAGCACTTTGGGAGGCAGAGATGGAAAGATTGCTTGAGCTCAGCAGTTTGAGACCAGCCTGGGCAAGACAGCAAGACCTCATCTCTACTAAAAATAAAAATTAAAAAAACAGCTGGGTTTGGTGGTACATGCCTGTAGTCCCAGCTACTCAGGAGGCTGAGGTAGGAGGATCACTTACTCCTGGGAGATATAGGCTGCAGTGAGCTGTGATTGTGCACTTCAGCCTGGGCAGCAGAGCAAGACCCTGTCTCAAAAAAAAAAAAAAAAAAAAAGAACACTTACTAATGACAATAATACGTATTTTCTCATAAGCATTTATTTTAACTTAATTTACCATTTTTTGTTTTCCCTAACAGATATTTGTGTATATTTAATTTTACCTTTTCTAACTTTTTGGTCTGAATTTTGTAAAGTAATTTTTTAAGGAAAGGTTAAGTAAGATTAACAAAGTTACACTTGGGGAAACTTATAACAATTTTGACAGGGTGTGAAATGTCACCCCACACACATAACACACAAACACATAAACTGATGTTGTTTCAAAAAGTTTGAGATTAACAAAAGCTGTTTAATTATTTCTCTGAAATGTGCCATTCAAATGTTCTTGGGTCTCTTGTTCTATGGGTCTATGTCTATGAGAAAAATGAAAAGAATCCCTGTAAATAGAACAATTAAATTCTATCCTTAGATTTGCACAACCTCATCCACATAGATGGAAGATTTATTTTCATTAATGCATTCCTTTAACGATTTTGGGTGAAGAGCCTCCTGAAATGGACTTCCTTCTTCCCTGCCTTCTGAAGCAGAACACTCTGCTTTAGATGGTTTGACCTTGTCTGATGACTCTGAGCCATGCTTAGCATTTCAGGCAGAAGCAAGGCTGAGATGTCATCAGAGGAGGCCACTGTAGACCTGGGCAGGGACCCTTGGGCCATGCCATGCAGGGCCATGTGAGCTGAGGGCTGTCCCCCAACCCCAGCGTAGGGGCTCCAGCTTCCCAACTTTGTCAATGCAACCAGAGTGGACCAGGGTGAGCAGTGACACCCTCTAACCTAGCTGTTGTGCTGTGAAAACGTCTGCAAATCCTCGGAGGCCCTCCCATCAGGAAATGGAGTCTCATTGCCCTCCCTTTAATGTGGGTGAGCCTTCTTGCTTTGCTTCAGTGAAGCAGCAGTGATGTCCTGTAACTTTCCATACTGGATCTTTGCCTGGTGCTTTCTCTCCTTCTGTGAACACATGCAGATGACTACACCCTTTTTCCATACCGATTCTGTTCTTTTCTGACTCTGGCTTTCTTAGTGTTGGGGTTCTCAAGTAGCTTCAGCCCTGTCTTGATAAATCATATTTCGGGGTGTGTGTTGATTCAGTCTGAGCGTCCAGGTGTCCACCTCCATCTGCTCACAGGGAAAAGCCAGCAGTACTGTTGGCTCTGCCTTGTTCAGGCTACAGGCTCCTTTCCTGCTCTGACTTCTCAGAAACTCCCTGAAGCCTTTTTATTTTCTTTTCTTACACGTGTCTAAAGTTTCTGAAAAGCAAGGCACATAGAGGCTAGTGCAATCCACTAGGACTTGTGCAACGATAAAATTGTTCTCTGTGCAGTCCAATATAGTAGTGTAGGGAGGCATCTCACGCTCCATCCACCTGGGCTCCTGGTGGAGTCTGAAAATTAAACTTATGTAAGACAAGTTAATAGCAGAAAAGCACACAGATGTATTTGATACACGTTTTACATGGCATGGGAGGCCTCATAAGGAAATAAAAACCCAAAGAAGCAGTTATAGTGTGTTACTTATTTACTGAATTGGACAAAGAATAGTAAACTGAAAACGTGATGAGGCAGAGGAGCTTGGGCTAGGGTAGTTAATTAGATAGAAAAGTGACTAGGAAGATAAGGGTTAGTTTAACAGGGTTTGTACAGAATTCTCTTGGACTCAACTTCCTGCCTTTGATGATAAAAATGTTGCTTTATTGCTAGTGTAAGAAGGACATCTTTCATATGGGAGTTTCATCTCTTGCTTTAAAGAAACAAGAGGTTGGGGCCAGGCGCAGTGGCTCACGCCGTAATCCCAGCACTTTGGGAGACCGAGGGGGGCGGATCACGAGGTCAGGTGATCGAGACCATCCTGGCTAACACGGTGAAACCCCGTCTCTACTAAAAATACAAAAAATTAGCCAGGTGTGGTGGCGGGCGTCTGTAGTCCCAGTCACTTGGGAGGCTGAGGCAGGGGAATGGCGTGAACCCAGGAGGCGGAGCTTGCAGTGAGCGGAGATTGCACCACTGTGCTCCAGCCTGGGCAACAGAGCGAAACTCTGTCTCAAAAAAAAAAAAAAAAGAAAAGAAAAAGAAACAAGAGGTCAAAGCATCCAGTGTGTATTCTGCATGCAAAAAGAAAAGAAAAAGGTCAAAGTAATCTTCTTGCACCTGTCATTTTTCAGGTGTCTTTTTTTTTTTTTTTTTTTGAGACAGAGTCTCACTCACTCTGTCGCCCAGGCTGGAGTATAATGGCACAATCTCAGCTCACTGCAACCTCTGTTCCACCTCTCAGGTTCAAGTGATTCTCCTGCCTTAGCCTCCTGAGTAACTGGGATTACAGGCATGCACCACCACACCCAGCTAATTTTTGTATTTTTTGTAAATTTTGTATTTTTAGTGGAGATGGGGTTTCATTGTGTTGGCTAGGCTGGTCTTGAACTAGTCACCTCAAGTGATCCGCTTGCCTCAGCCTCCCAAAGTTTTCGGATTACAGGTGTGAGCCACCGCCCTCAGGCGTCTAACTTAGTCAATCCACCAGGTGTCTAACTTAGTCAATCCACTAGGGTTATATATTTTTAACTTTTTCAGTAGCCACTGGCTATGTGTGGCTATTGAGCACTTGAAATGTGGCTAGTACAGCCCTGAAATGGAATTTTACATTTTATTTAATATTATTTAATGTGAATGTAAATGGCCACCAGTGGTGCGCAGTTCCATCCTGGGCAGCGCAGGTGTGGGCAGTGGGTCCTTTGGCTCTTCTCCAAGGTGACTTCTACTCTTCTCCTGATCCACACCAGGGGTGCTTCTCCTTTTCTTTTCCTTCTTGTTTCAAGGATTCCTCAACTGTCTCTCTAGTCAGGTCTTATTCTGTGATGTTCATCTCTCTGCCCTGCCTCCTTTCCTCCCCTAGCCTCTGGGAGAAGAAAGCACTTGCTCTACACAGTAATTAAGTTTTGAAGGTTTTCTCCCGCTTTGGTGTGGACTGGCGGAATGGTGGGAGTGCCCACAAATTTCCAGTGACAAAGAAGAGAATGAAGGAAATTACCAGAAACCACCAAAAATGTCTCTCTTAATTGCAAGTACTAGCTTCGAGGAGGCAGTCTGTTCCGGCTCCTTTTCAACTGACTACAGATTTGAGAATCTAGAACTGTGTGCTTTAGAATAGGGGTGGATTTCAAAATGTGCATTTTCTAGACCCCAGCTGCAAGGGACCTTGATACCAAAACCCAGTGGCCTAGCAATCAGTATTTCTTAAATATCCGTTAGAGCTTCTGCATCAGACCACGTTTGGGAACTAATTTAATCAACACACTGATTTACTTAGGAGTTTTTGATTTAGCCTCACTCCATTAAACGCCCATAGACTGCTCTGCTTTCCAAATGCTTATGTTCACTTTTTACGGTTTTTCTCTGATCTCCCCTGCATTTACGGTCACCTCCAACTTCCTGCCTCCTTCTCTCTCCAAAAGCACACAGATCAGCTTTTCAAAGTTAAAATAATGCATGTAGTAATCGTAAATAAACTGCATGAAGAGCTGAGATTTCTTTCTATCTCTACAGAGGCCTGAAATGTATGAACTCTGTGACATGTGCTTTAGTCAACTTTCTTTCTAGGAGTTTGGCCCCTCTTGCCTTGCTCTCTACAGACAGTCTTCATTTTTTAAAATTTTGCATGCCAGTGCCCAGAGTGTATTTATTAATAGTTTGAAACTGTCATAAATCTCACTTGGCGGTGATTTTCTTATTAGCTTCAGCATCTCTGCCTTAGCACTGCCAAGCTTGAATGGTCTAGACATTGTATTCAAAAATAACTCCCTCTGGGACAGGCCTGAAAGTCTCTGGCACAGGATTCCATCTATCTATGGATACTTCTCCTAGGAGATTAGAAGTCTTCCTGGCAGGCACAAATTTTGTCCCTGGAGATCCATCCACTATGGCCAGTATTATGTAAAGGATAAGAGTTCAGTGGCTGATATCTCCTGAATATAACTCAGTCAACAAAAGAGTGGATTGTGCATATATTGCATATATGCAACTCGTTTATAACCAAGGAAGAGAGGACCAACAGAAAGTTACAGTTTGGGGAGATTTAAAAATAACTGAACTTATATTGGGGAAGTCTTGCTCTTGGAGATAAAAATGGCTCTTATTGCCAGCTGTTGCTCGTTTTTTGGTAGGCGGTATCAAGCATGTGATGCTTTGGTGGCTACACCAGATTCTCTTTTGCAGAACTTGCAAGTAGGGTGTGGGTTCCATCCAATCTGTTATCCCCCTGTTCCTTCATCCATCCCATTGCCATGCGAGTTTTACTGAGTAGGTGATATTTACTAGAGGCCACGGATCATTTACCATGTCCTCATACCTAAAAGATTAAAGTTCACCTTGGCCCAGGACCCCTCTGGGTGGTCACGCCCCCTGCGCCGATGTCCCGAGAGTAAGCTGTGCGCAAGCTCGGCTCACACACACCCCGCCCCGGGGCCTCCTGGGAACTGTAGTAGGCGGCTCGAGCATCCCCGCCCCCATGACAGGACCTGGACTACAGCTCCCGAAAGGCCTCGCGCGTCGCGCCTGCGCCTGCGCCCCTGCGGCCGCCAGAGGGAAAGCTAAGGCGCCTGGGCGCGCAGCGAGCCGGCTGAGGGGGCTGTGGCGGCCGCGGCTGGCGACATGGACAACGCGGGGAAGGAGCGTGAGGCGGTACAGCTGATGGCGGAGGCCGAGAAGCGAGTCAAGGCCTCCCACTCCTTCCTCCGAGGGCTGTTTGGGTGAGCGCCAGACCGTGCGTGCCCTAGGGGGTCTCAGTACTTGGTCCCCTTCCTTTCACGCTGACCCCCCGAGTCCCCCCCGCAACCTCTGGGACCCTCAGACCACGCCTAGGGGCCCTCAGCCTGCAAGGCGTCCTCTAGAAATCCTGTAGGGCCCCCCAGCGCCCCCTGGAGCCCCCAGGACGCCCCGGGGCCCTCCATCCGCACGCGCCCTCCAGAGACCCCACAGGGCCCCCCAGGGTCCCTGGAAACCCCGCATCCTCCCAGGGGCTCTCAGCCCCCACGCGCACTTTCGACACCCCCTAGGGCCGGCAGAACCCCCCAGGGTTCCTCAGCCCCCACACGCCCTCCAGATCCCCTAACACGCCCCCTTGGAATCCCCAGAGTCTCACAGGGACCCTCAGCCCCCACGCGCCTTTCAGAGGACCCCTAGGACCCCCAGAGCCCCCCAAGCGCCCCACGAAGCCCCTAGAACACTCTGAGGGGGCTGTCAGCCCCACGCGCCCTCTGGACACCCCGGATCTCCCCCGTCGCCCTGGCCCGGGTTGGTGCGGGGGGTCCCACTATCTAGCAGGTCAGCAGCTCCCTGAGGGCCGCGGGCGGGGTAGCTCGGGGCGCGCATGGGGCCCCCTTCTCCGTGCGTGGCGAGTCGTATTGGTGCATTTCGCCACGTTGAAGCCCGTATCACTCCGGAGACCGGTCCGGGTGAGGCGCGCCCGGGAGGAGCCGGAGGGGTCAGTGCAGGGGCCGCCCCGGCGCCTGGCAAGCGCTTCTGGGGGCGTCCTGCCTGCTGGTGGGCCCCGCGGGGGAGGGGGTGGCCCGGCGCCGGATCCAGAGCTGGTGTGCTTGTTGGCCTCCCGCCAGGGGCCTTGCGCTGAGTACACGTTTAGTAAATACTTGAATAATGAACGAATATATTTTCTCAGCATAGTATTTTTCCTTCTCCAGAGATTGATTGATAGCCAGGGCCTCCTGTTTGATTAACGGTGACGCTGCTCCTGTTTAAGTCAGCGCCCTTTGGGAATCCCGTTAATTTCCTGTAATTCTTCCTTGCTCTCCTAAGGAGGATTTTGAATTCCAACTTCTCAAAAAGCAGAGCCCGCACTGACAGCCCAGAAGAATTCTGGGCTGTTGAATATGTGAATGATTCAGCTGTTTAGGATGAGAAAGGCAGAAATTTTGTGTGTGCCTGTTTTCGTTTTTTTCTTTTGAAAGTGAAAGATCCTTTGCTGTTACCAAGAGCAGATACTTAACCCATTGCATGACTAGACACGATTTTATTTCTGTACACATTCAGTTCAGACTCTTATTTCCGAAGACATACATAATGGACTCTTAGCTTGTTTTGCCAACTTCATTCTTTTAGCTATAAATTATAGTACTTTACGGCTGTTGATATATCTTTAGGAAATGCTTAAGGACAAGTTTCGTGCAGTACGCATAACTGCGGAAATGCATAAAGGGCTGCAAAAATGCATGAAGATCAGGGTCCCTGTCCTCAAGAACCTCTAAGAGGACATTTATCACAGCTGGTTTCTAAATTTCTCATGTGATGTGTGGGAGATACAGCTATGAATTATGTTTTGTTTTGTATTTAAAAGATATAACAGTACCATGAAGTGCTAGCGCCACACTAACTCCTTTTAAATGTTTTGATTCACAAAACATTTAAAATTCACTCTGATAAAATTTAATGTCATAGTACCTCACGCCAGGAGGTTATTTTAATGTTACAACGTATTTCAAGTCAGGAAGTGCTTCCCTGTGGGAGAGTCTGTAACTGGCAGAGGAAAAAGCATGACAGCACTTGGTGCTTGTCTCAGGAGAACACTCCTTTTGGGAAAGAGGTGTTCGATGTTTTTAGGAAATTAGGCCAAATCTTGAGCTTATAATCCTTAAAGGATTTTGAAAAGCCTTTGTTTTTAAAGAAACATCTCCCTTTTAACTGTTGCTACCTATGTTATTGACAGAACATATGTGAAGACCAGTCTTCACCATTCACACTCAGTTTACACAAAAGTTAGTGCATCTTAGTTCTTACCCAGGTACAACAGGTCAGTTTATTATCTAGCTTTGGGACCTAGGGCAAGTTACTTAGCCTCTCTGTGCTTCAGTTTCCAGTGTATAAAATGGAGACAATAATAGTATATCTCCAAATTTATGCGGGTTCAATGAGGTTATGTTTGTAAAACGTTTGGAACCATGGATGTTGGAGACAGTGACTATTAGATATTAATTAACATATTAATCAAAATTGTCAGCTCCAGTTATTTATCAAAGAAGCAGTAGACCAAACAGATGACTTTTCCAGAATTTCAGAGCCAAAGACCTTTTAGAGTACATCATTGATTTTTTTTTTTTTTTTTGAGACAGAGTCTCACACTGTCGCCCGGGCTGGAGTGCAGTGGCACGATCTCGGCTCACTGCACCCACTGCCTCCCAGGTTCAAGCGATTCTCCTGCCTCAGTCTCCTGAGTAGCTGGGATTACAGCTGCCCGTCACCACACCCAGCTAGTTTTGTGTGTGTGTGTGTGTGTTTTTAGTAGAGACAGGGTTTCACTATGTTGGCCAGGCTGGTCTCGAACGCCAGACCTCATGATCCACTTGCCTTGGCCTCCCAAAGGCTGGGATTGCAGGCATGAGTCACTGCGCCCAGCCTCATTGATCTTTTAATGAAATAAAATATCTGAAAGAGCTTTAACCATTAATGCAAGTGTGATTTATACTTTGAAGACTGTTATTTCCAGTAATACTTGCTCCAGGAAAGCTTGCAGGAAGAAGAGTACTTAAAATTTTAGGAGTTTAGTAATATTATATAATTACTGAAGCCAGAAAACAGACGTAGTGTCTCTGTGACAGTCGGACTGTATCAATGTTAGAGGTTTAGAATCCTACCTTATAGATGGCACGTATCATCACCTTTCTAGACTGGAATACATGTTACTCCACCCTGCCCCTGCCTTCTTAGCTATAGAATGTCCCCATATTCATTCCTAAAGGTCTACATGTAATCCTTTATTTAAAACGCAGGGTAGTCCATCTCTATGTCAGACTCCTGAATTAACGTAACACGAAATTAATAAAACACACAGACTGACTTGAATATCATCAGAGCTCATGAGCTGACTAGCTGGTGCTTTAAAGAGGACAGGCGATCTGTTTTGAGGTTGTGGCAGTCATTAAAAGGTGCTTGGCATATTGCAGATATTTCACATCACAGACATTCTGAACGTTCTGTCTGCAGATTAAAGCCTGTCATGAGTTTTCCTCTAGCGTTTACCACTCACTGGTTTTGTGGCAATACTGTATTCTTAGTAGTATTCTACAGTTTTTTTTTGTTGTTGTTGTTGCTTTCAGTAAAAGTAGATGAAAATATGCTTATGTATTTATGAGAATGTGTCAGTCAAATATTTCTTCTCTGTGTAAGGCACAAATCTTCTGCCTTATCTGCTTGATAGGTAAGGTATCAGTATTTCTTCCCCACCCCCACCTTCCTCCTCAGGAAAAGAGCTGACAAGGGATGCAAACATTGCAGGAAACCATTGTTGTGATGGTTTTTGTTTCTGCTGAATTACCAGTTAAACAGTGATGTGCTTTTGTAGTTCTGGAGTTAAAATTTTTTCTCAAGTTTGTAGTATAGTACATTTAGTAGAACTACTTCCAAAGGAGTTATATTGTCCTTTAGTTTGTTGCCAGGAATGAGCTATGGAATTTTGTAGTTAATTTCAAATTCCAACATATAATGTTAATGAGCTACTGGTATGATTTTAAATCGGCCTGAGGCTGACATTAAGATAGTTTTCAATTGGAAAAGCCTCTTTTAATACTATCCCCTCCATCTTGTTGCTGTAAGACCCGACTGGGAATAACCTGCACAATGCACATACAAGAAAGTGTTTAAGAATGACAATGGAGACCAGATGCAGTGGCTCACGCCTGTAATCCCAGCACTCTGGGAGGCCAAGGTGGGAGGATCACTTGAAGTCAGGAGTTTGAGACCAGCCTAGCCAACATGGTGAAACCCTGTCTCTACTAAAAATACAAAAATTAGCCTGGTGTGGTGGCAGGCACCTGTAATACCAGCTACTTGGTAGGCTGAGGCAGGAGAATCACTTGAACCTGACAGGTGGAGGTTGTAGTGAGCTGAGATTGTGCCACTGCACTCCAGCCTGGGCCCCCGAGAGAGACTCCGTCTCAAAAAAAAAAAAAAAATGCCAATGGAAAGATGTTCTTTATGGTTAACGCTGTCTTCTTTTGCCTTTCAGTGTTTAGTCTCAGAGTTTACACAAGAGCTATCAATCTGGCAATGTCAATGTAAATTTAATGAAAGGCCCCATTGGGTTATCTTGAAATAATTATGAATCTATACTTTATTAGCTGTTTGTGAAAATTGTGAATATTAAGCATTGCAGACTATAAATTATCAGTATTCTTCACTTGTGTTTATTTCAACAAAGATTGCTTTTAAGTTTTGCCAAAATATAGTGGGGCCATGTGATAACATAGGTGAAGCATTTAGGTTTTCCTCAGTTACAATTGTTGTTCAAATGCAGATTGAACTTTTAAAAAAATTATTAGGCTCAGGTTTACTTATAGAGACAGGTGATACAGTATAAGAAATAGATACGTATATTTGTGTATCTTTCTCAAAAGAAATAGATTATAAATTGAACAATTATTTTTATGAATTATATAATACACATAAGAAATATAATTATATTATTATTCATGGGGAGACCAGGTGGAGGCTCAAATTCTCTCATTTACTATTTTGGTGACCATAGTCAAGTAAATCATACTTAGAACTTGTTTTTTTAGTTTTCAAATGGGCAGAGGGACAGAATCTGTTTTTCGCGGTTGTTAAGGATTGAATGAGGTCAGAATGCTTATTCAGTTGCATAGAGCTATGTAACTTTATTATAATTGTTTGATTTTCTGATTTTTTTTTTTTTTTGAGACGGAGTCTCGCTCTGTTGCCCAGGCTGGAGTGCAGTGGCGCGATCTCAGCTCACTGCAAGCTCCGCCTCCCGGGTTCACTACATTCTCCTGCCTCAGGCTCCGGAGTAGCTGGGACTACAGGCGCCCGCCACCACGCCCGGCTAATTTTTTTGTATTTTTAGTAGAGCCGGGGTTTCACCGTGTTAGCCAGGATGGGCTCGATCTCCTGACCTCGTGATCCGCCCGCCTCGGCCTCCCAAAGTGCTGGGATTACAGGTGTGAGCCACCGCGCCTGGCCGGTTTTCTGATTTTAGGTTGTTACAGCTTGGTATCAAATGATAAGCTGTTACCAGACTGGCCTTTTTCTTGTTGGATTTTTGCAGTTTTCTCCACATATTCTTTCATTCTTGTGAGCTCTGTGAAGTGCAGTTACTCTAGAGAGAGAGGGAGGGCCAGTGGTCATGTGTGGCTCCTTGGAAGTCTGCCTGTTTTTTTGCTGTGGCTAACGCGTCACCCAGCCTGAGGCATGTGGTGGGCACGTGGTAAATATTGGTGGAGAGAATGAATGTATTAATGCTAATATAAATGCTGATATTTTTTCTTTTATTCTTACCTAGTTTTCAAGAGTAAAGCTATACCAAGTAAAGGAGACTTTAAGTCACTTTCTTCCGTTTTATGTATGTATTAATTTTTTTGAGACAAGCTCTCACTCTGTTGCCTAGGCTGGAAGGCAGTGAGGAGATATCTGCTCACTTCAACCTTGACCTCCTGAGCTCAAGAGATCCTCCCACCTCAGCCTCCCAAGTAGCTAGGACTGCAAGGATGCACTACCATGCCTAATTTTGTATTTTTTGTAGAGACAGGGTCTTGCTATGTTGCCCAGGCTTGTCTGCAACTCAGGGACTCAAATGCTCTGCTCTGCTGACCTCAACATCCCAAACTGCTGCTGTTACAGGGGTTAGCCCCCGTACCAGGCCTTTTATTTAAATATTGTTTATTATAAACATTGTAACTGTACACGGTAGAAAAGTACAAGGAATACAGAGAGTTTTCTTCTTCTTTTTTTTTTTTTTTTTTTGATGGAGTCTTGCTCTGTTGCCCAGGCTGGAGTGCAGTGGCGTGATCTTGGCTCACTGCAACCTCCGCCTGCTGGACTCAAGCAATTCTTCTGCCTTAGTCTCCTGAGTAGCTGGGATTACAGACATGTGCCACCACGCCCAGCTAATTTTTGTATGTTTAGTAGAGATAGGGTTTCACCATGTTGGCCAGGCTGGTCTTGAATTTCTGGCCTCGTGATCCGCCTGCCTTGGCCTCCCAAAGTGTTGGAATTACAGGCGTGAGCCACCGTGCCCAGCACAGAGAGTTTTCAGTTGAAAAGAAAAGTTCTCTGAGCCTTTTCCATAATCTCACTCCTAAGAAGCAACCATTTTTAACTTTCTCATTAGTTTTTCTGATGGTTACCACCACATTTCTAAATAATTTTAGAGCACTTCTACTTCCTGATTTCTTGATTTTAGACAGTATGATGAAGAATTTATTATAACTTTCATGGTCTTAGATTTTCCCCTTTGCCCCCTCATTTTACTTAGTTATATCTCAATCTCTATTACCTTGTGTATATAAACAGCAGATTTAAATCTTAATTAATCATATGGATTAATGCTGAATAAGTATTTAAGCTAATCAAAATATTTTACTTAAAAATTTTTAAATATATTTTTCTATTTTTGTGAGTTATGGAGTCAAAGAGAATATATTGTCCAAATTGCGATATTTTTGAGATAATAAGGAAATGGGTACAAGTCAAGCATGTCTATGCAGTGAGGACACACAATCACCCTAGTTACAGACTTCATATACTCTTCTTAGATTTTTACATTGTGTTTATTTGATTGGATGATAAAATCAGTAAAGCTTTTGTACCTTCAAAGAATTTTCAGTGACTAATAAAGTTCACAGTAAGGAAACTTAGAAGTAGAGTTTCAGAATGTTAACTATTTTTGTGTTTAAGTAGAACTTATAAGTAATAACAAAATTGAATAAGTCAGTACTTTCTTGAATTAAGGTATCTTTTTTCATGGTAAGGACATGTCTCTCAATTCCAGTTTTAGTCCGTGTTTTCATTAGGCATTAGTGTTGTATTTTGAAGGCCTTTTTGAATATCTGTGGAGATAAACATTTTTCTTCTTAGAGTCATTATATGTTAATTAGTAAATACGAGGCCTCGTATTGTACTGTCCTTGCACTCCTGGAGTAAATCTCTCAGGATTGTAATATATTTTTAAATTTAGATTCTATTTTTATTTTTATTTATTTATTTATTTATTTATTTTTTTGCGACAGGGTATCACTTTGTCGCCCAGGCTGGTGTGCTCATTACTCACTGCAACCTCTGCCTCCCAGGCTTAAGTGATCCTTCCACCTTAGCCTCCTGAGCAGCTGGGATTATAGGCACAGGCCACCATGCCCAGCTAATGTTTGTATTTTTATTAGATATGGGGTTTCACCATGTTGGCTAGGCTGGTTTCAAACTCCTGGGCTCGAATGGTCTGCCTGGTTCGTCTCCCACAGGGCTGGGATTATAGGCTTGAGCCACTGTGCCCGGCCTAGATTGTATTTTTACATATATGATTTAGGATTGTTTTATCTACAGTTCATTTGTATGTAGTCTTTATCAGCTTGAAGTATTGCTGTTGCAGGTGCCTCCCAAAAATAATTTGGATTTTTTCTTTTTTTTTTTTTTGGACTCTGGTCTTTGAAGGTTTAAGAATACACCACAGTGAAACCATTGGGGCTTTTGATGGGTATTTCTTTGATAACTTTCTTGTTTTTGTCTCTGGAGTTTGTAATTAAATTTTCTTTCTCTACTGATGTCAATTTTGGTAAATTGTGTTTTCCTAGGAAATAATTCATTTTATCTAAGTTTTAAAAAATATATTTGCATTGTGCATAGTAGTCTTTTCTGACTTTTAAAAATGTTCTGTTTTAGTAATTTTCTTCTGTCACTTTATTTTTGTATTTGTGTTTATTCCCTTTTTTCCTTGATTCTTTTGATTCTTTTTCCCTAAACAACGAATATTTTGATTGATTTGTTCTACTGGTTTTGTGTTTTCTGTCTTACTGACTTCTACTTTTATCTTTATTGCTTTCTTTGGCTTCTTTTGTTTTTTCCTCTGGTTCATTTTTCTAGGGAGGTGTTTTTTCACTGTTTTCATTATTTTTGTATGGATTCAAATATTCATGGCTATACTTTTGTTCTTAAAACTGCTTCAGTTGTATTTTATAGATCCTGTTATATAATATTTTTATCTTAGTTTGTTTCCCCTTTGTTCCAAGAGGTTTTTTTTTAAGGGTTTTATTCCAGGTAGAAAGAATGGCCTTTCTTTGTATATTATTACTTAAACTTTTTTTTTGTTGTTATGATCAGAGATTTTCTTTGCCACTTAATATATTGTTGGTGTTCATGAATGGTCCAGGTACACAAATTGTTTTTAGACACGGAGTCTTGCTGTGTTTCCCAAGATGGTCTTGAACTCGTGGCCTCAAACAATCCTCCTGCTTTGGCCTCGCAGAGAGTGCTGGGATCATGGGCATGAGCCACCTGCACCCAGCCCCAACGTACACTTTATTTTCTTGGAGACAGAGTCACGCTGTCGCCCAGGCTGGAGTACAGTGGTGCAACTCACTGCAATCTCCGCCACCCAGGTTCAAGCGATTCTCCTGCTTCAGCCTCCCCAGTAGCTAGGAATATAGGCATGTGCCACCCCACCTGGCTAAGTTTTGTATACTTAGTAGAAACAAGGTTTCACCGTGTTGGCCAGGCTGGTCTCAAACTCCTGACCTCAAATGATCCAATTGCCTCGGCCTCCCGAAGTGCTGGGATTGTAATCCCCTGTGTATACTTTAGAAGGTGGATATTTTGTTGTCAAATTTTGATAGAGATCCCTCATGTCTAGTTATTGATTATATTGTCTGTGTCTTTCATGTCTGTATTTTTTGTTCACTTGATCTGTTTTGGACTTAGAGGGGCATATTAATATCTGCTTTCTTATAAGTGTATTTCTGTCTTTTTTAACTTTTGCAATTTCTGCTTTATAAAGGGGGCTACTGCGTTTTTGGTGCATAGATTTTCCCAACTAATATTATTATGAATTATATGTTTAGCATTATGAAGTGAGCTTCCTGAAGGCCTTTGAGCCCAAATTTTGTCTCATTACAGGGTAGCAATCTCTTTTTTCTTATTACTTGTATTTGCATTCCTTAGGACTGTATTATGTAAGAGGATCATACATGCCGTCTGTTACCGTGTGCCCTCTGCTGCCAGTTGTGGCCATGTGACTGACTTCGACTGATAAAGTATGAGTGGAAGGCACTTCTGCCATGGCTTTTTCCCTTCTGTAAGAAATTAAGAAGAGTATATATACCGGATAAGTGGTACTTTCCACAGTAGAGAATGATGACACTTGGAGAAAGAGCCAGCAGTCACAGCCAATCTGCAGTAACAAGTCAAGTGACTGAGAGAAGCCTTTGGGAGACATCAGGGTTATTTGCTGTTACGACAGCTCTAACAAGAGCTGCTTGATTTGTTTGGTATACTTTTGACCATCTCTTTATTTTAAGCCTTTCGGAATTGGTATTTTAGTTGTGTTTCTTGTATTGAGCACAAAGTTGGGTTTTATTTTGTGAGCAGATCTGAAAATGACAAGTATATGATTGGTTCTTAACTGTCATACTACTATATGTACTGTATATTATATTTTCATTGTTAGTTGTCTTCATGTCGTCTCTTTTCTCTTTTTAGGAAGGTTTGTAATTTTGTTCTACTGGTTACCTTTATGCTATAAATATTTTTAAATATCCTTAGCTCCTTTTCCTTACTTAGGTGCCTATTATTTTGTTTACTCTGGAAAACTCCTATTACCTATGTGCCTCTCAGTAAGCATGTTCCACATCTCTTGTTCTCTAATGTGCTTTTTTTTTTTTTTAAGCTGTTTGTACTTTATCAGACATAGAAGTGTTTCCCTATTATTTTTCTACCCTTGTCCTCACATTTTGTCTTAGATATACAATACAACATATGCAGTGACACCACCAGTCATTTCAACTATGTTTCCTAGTCATCTCTTAGTTATCCCTTGGGTCCTGGCTTACACTGGGGGGTGCTTGATGGATGGCCTGGTTGTATAATCCTTGGCTCACACATTTTTCCCCCTTGAGTTTCCAGTAAAGGATTGTTCCACTGTTCTTTTGCTCTATATATTGCTGTTGAAGTCTTAGCCTGATTTTCTTAGTTTTAGAAGTAACTTTGCCGTTTTATGTGGAAGCCCAGAAATGTTCTTCATTTATAAAATCTAGTCATCTTACTAGGATATGTTTCATAGTAGACTATTCTGGGTCCGTTTTCCAAGTACGTGTCGGCCTGTTCAGTATTTAGATTCATGCCTTTTGTTTCCAGAAAATTTTCTCAGATTGTGAAAGTGGGTTTTTTTCCTCCCTTCTTCAGGGACTCTAATTACATGGATATTGGCTCTTTGCCCATCCTGTATCACTTTTACTTAGATCCTTTTTCTCTTCATTTTTGTTCTCTTGGCTGTTTGCATAGTTTTCCTTATTGTCAGTAGAATCTGCTCTCCCCTTAGGCATGTTATAACAGAGATTTTATTTCCGAGATCATTTTGTCTTTTTATTTCTGTCCTTCTAGAATTTGAAACAAGAGTTCATCATCTTACTTTTTTTGTGTGTATTTCCATGATGAGTTTTTAAATTTCTAACTTATGATATACTTTCATATCTGTTCAATAATATTTCAGTTATATGGAATTGTTTTCCTGTGCCTTGTGATTGTTTTAGGGAACATATTTTAATTCTTGTTTCTTTTTTGTTTTGGAGTTGTTTTGGTATGACTCAATTTTATTTTAATATTTATTACTTTTTTACAACTTTTATTTTAGATTCGGGGGAACATGTGCAGGTTTGTTAACTGGGTAGGTATATTGTGTGATACTGAGGTTTAGGGTACAAATGATCCTGTCACCCAGATACTGAGCATAGTACCCAATAGTTTTTCAACTGTTTCTCCCTCCATGCCCCTCTAGAGTCCCCAGTGTCTACTGTTGCCATTTGTATGCCCATGGGTATCCAGTGTTTAGCTGCCACTTATAAGTGAAAACATGCGGTATTTGGTTTTCTATTCCTGCATTAATTCACTTAGGATCTTCTTTCTTATATAGTAGCTTCATATGGATGCTGTTTCTCCTTTCTGTTTAGTGTAGAGAGTCACAGAGATTCTTGGGCACACAATAGCATGTGTTTCTGTGACAGGAGATGAGGGGTTTGTGTGACTTCATGGGTTTCTTAGTTTAAATGCTGCCTTGTGTAGGTACAGTTAAATGCGGTTTCTTTAATGAATGGTGCTGTAGAGGGGTAGATAGAGGGTTGGTGTGACTTCTAATTCTGTGATACTCTTTTGTTTCAAGAATGTATTTCCATCACTTGCCTTCTTTCCTTTCACTGCCAAGCCTCCATAGAGTTGCCCCCACCTTCTAAGTTGCCTTCTCCCAGAAGCAGTGTCTTCTGGAAACTGCTGCCTGTGGCAAAGCCCCTCTATTTGTTCCCAACTGCAGTGCTCTAACCTACCAGGTCTTCCACCTGGTCTGGGGTGTTTGCCTACCCTGGTAGGGCACTTCCTTGCTGAGAGTTCTTCCCTGGACAGCGATTGCCAGGTTAAACTCCCCTCTCCTGTCCACAGATTCCCCTCTGACTGGCAGCAGAGGCAATGTTGCTAGCTCTGGTAGTTTTGGATTTTTTTATTTCCTTAATTATATTTAATGGAGGCTTGCTGAATACTGCCTCCTTTTGCTGTGGGCACGGATTATGGGTGGTTGTGTTTGCTTTTTGTTGATCTGTAAGGTTTTTGGAGGATGTGTAGATATATTTATCTATAAGCAACCACCATGATTTTTTGGGAATCACATGTCTCATCAATATTTTCTGAAGACTGAAATTCAGCTTAAATTTTTATAAAGACTGAAATTCAATTTAAAAACTGCTCTTGGTAAATTAGGTTGTGTAACAGTCATTTCTGAATTAATCTAGCAGTTACCATTATCTTAAGTATTTAAATATCTCTGTTTTGTTTTATTAATAGGTCCAGTCTATGCCTATTTCTTCTCTATAAAGATGACTACTCCCCATATAAAGTTGAGGCTTTAGAAAACTATTGTCAAAATAAAGTCTAACTAGCTTTCTTTGTTATACTTGTTCTCATAAGCTTTATTTCAGGAAATTGTGCTTAAACAGAAATACTTTGGTCACAGTCCTTAAATGTCTCTGATTATTTTCTCTGTTTGAGAATCTATGATTTTAGTCCTTAATTAAGCAGAAGCAAAGTGAAAAGTTCTTAGAAAATTGATTCCAAAAGTCCAAGGCCACTGAGACAGCGCTCCCCTTAGTGGTACAGTGCTAGCTGGCTTGGTGGAATTTCTCTTTCTCTCCAAGGCCAAGACAGGCCTGGCTGCTCCAGGGAACTGAAGGCTCGTAAATAAATGACAGTGTTCATTTGTAGGTAGTCTGACTCAAGCCCATGCCCTGGACCTTTCCACCATACCTTGGGCTTCTGCATTACCGATTTATAAAAGAACAGTGAAACATTTAGATGCTGCCTTTTGATGTAAGAATTCAAATTAGCATTCTGGAGAGTATCTCCCTCCTACCTTTTTTTAAAAAATAGTTTTTAATTGACACATTGTATTGCACATGTTGATGGGGTACAATTTGTTTTTTTGATATACGTCTGTGTTGTATAATGATCAAATGAAGATAGTTAGCATACTCATCACCTCATGCATTTATCATTTCTTTTTGTTGAGAACATGTGAAAATATCTCTTCCAGTTGTTTTGTGTCCTCCTGGGGCCTCTGCATCTCCCCCACTGAAGAAATCTCTACTTTTGCATCACATAAAAGATTTGTACTCTTTTAAAATATATTAAGACCTGAAATAGAATAATCTTGGAAGGGTTAAGTTTATCTAAGAAAGCCCCAAGTTTTTAGAATCCATGGAGATTCCAGAAGTGAAGCATCAGGTAGAAATAAAGTGTTTATAGAGCCTATAATATCACAGAGTAGTTCTATATGGCAGAGGCACTTTTAGACAGATTTTGAATTTTCCTCTTTTCTGGATTCTTTCTACATTTGCTTATTATTTTGAGGCATACATGGGAAACCTTAAAACATTAATGTGGACAGTTTGTTCCATCCAGACACTAAGCAGTCAGCCTTGTTATTGTGGCAGGCCCTGTGCTGCTTCCTTTCCCCAGAGCATCAGTCTAGTGGCTAAGGAGATACTGCTGGTAAATAATGAGAAAAAAGCTACACTGCTTTGTGGGGATCCCCCCAGGATCCCCACACTGGGCAAGTCCCTTTTCAGTCTTTTGGGGTGGCTTGAAACACCCCTTCATGGCATCCTGATGTTAGAGCTGAATTTTGCCTCTGGTTCTACATGCTTATCTTCATAGTACTGTCACTGTCACTTTTTGTGGTATTTCTACTCTAATATCTTGTGATTTTAGAGGCAGCTTTATTTCTACCTCAGGAGTTGTCAGCCTTTTTCTTTGAGGTACATCTCATGATGTGTGTGTCATTAGTTCTCACAATTCTACGATGTCTCCTTCCTCCCACCCACAGTTTTAAAATAGTACGGACTATTGTTGTCATAGTTTTATAATGCTCTGAAATAGTTATTATTCAGGATGGGGGAAATCAAGATTTTAGATTATTTGAAGATGAATTGGTTTTTACAGCTCTAATGTTCACTGGCTTCTGGTGGGACATTTGTGGTTTTGACCATGTTTCCTCAAGGGAATATGGGAATTGATAGGCTTTTTCTCAGACCCTTCTAGCCGTGAAGCTTGATATTCTTTCCTCAATGTTGTGACCTCTTTATGGGCAAGAAGTTTATTTCCTTAGTGTTTTCTGGCACATGTAGATCTCAGTAAATGTTTCCTGAGTCAGTATGGTCAAGAAGAAGAGAGTCTGCCTTGCCTCTGGAATGCAGGGGTGGTTCAGCTGCATGAACCACCAGGCAGCCAGGTGGCAGTGGTTTTGTGCTAGCTGGGCAGTGTTTTCTTTCACGGTGGGGAATATGTCTTCTTCTTCCAAGTCAGATTCCTGTAATACAAAACAAGAGTTAATTTAGCTCAGTTTAGCTTCTTAATGTCAATTGAGTGTCGTGTATTTAACTTATGTCACTGTGTAATATGGATTCCTCACAGAATATTGTTTCCAAGGATCTTCTGCCTCACTGTGAGACCTCTGGATAACAGTTGTTACTTTGAATGCAAATTCTGAATACTTGTCCATAAAATTTACAAAAAATTAATTTTCATATAAAACAAAATATGCATCGGGGTAATTTCAAAAGTACATTTTTTCATGAAATTTTAAAGTTATGGTCGGTTTATGACAAATGGATTTTTAAGGTGAGGCTACCTCTGGTGATTCTGTTTCAGGAGACATGAGGATCTCATGGTTTTGCAAGGTTCAAAGATCACTGAACTTTAAGTCAAGTGTCAGGTACACTACTGACCTTGGCTTAAATTGAATCCCTTGGATAAGCCATTGACCTCTATATACCATTTTCTCTTTGGTAAAATGGAGATAGTGTCTTCCATGGTTGTAATAATGAAAATGACATGACATATATGGAAGTATCTAGCATAAAACCTAGAATAATGTAGGAACTCTGTTAATTCTAGCTGTATCTGTCTCTGAAAATAAGTGGATAAAATACATTTTAATTAAGCTAGTTTTATTTAGAAACCTTTAATAAGAGTGATTGAACTATAATTACAGTTCAAGATTCCCAGTACTCTTTAGAAAAACAAGACCCAGGAAAGTAGCAAGACTTTACGTCAAGGGAGGTATGGCTAAGGTTGAGAACGTTTTCATGTCAGGAATTTCCCATTTAGGAAACTTATTAGGTATTTTTCTTTTCTTTTCTTTTCTTTTTAATGTGTAGATTTGAAGTGGAGGGAAAGGGACATGAAGGTGTGAGAGAAAGCTGTAGCTTACTCTGATACTTCAGGTTTGGTATGGCTTGTTGCCATTCCATCTTTCACTGTGTAACATAGTCCCCAAAGGTTTTTGTTTGTTTTTTGATTTTTTTTGGTGTGTGTTAGGGAAGAGGCTTTATTGAGATTTAATACACATGCCATACAATTCACTGATTTGAAATGTACAATTCAGAGGTTTTTAGCATATTCACAGGGCTATGCAACCACCGCAGTTTTAGAACATCTTCATCACCCCAGAAAGAAACCCTGTACCATTTAGCTGTCATTTTCTCTCACCTCCCTGTTTTTCCCCAACACTCCCACCTCTAGATGTCTTTGCCTGTTTTGCCCTGCTGTAACACAATAACCTTGGCCTGGGTAATTTATAAAGAACAGAAATGTATTTCTCACAGTTTTGGAGGCTGGAAAGTCTAAGATCAAGGCACCAGTGTCTGGTATCTGGTGAGGGCCTTCTTATTTTGTCTTCACACGGTAGAAGAGAGAACCAGGGAAAATGGAACCTCCCTTTCACAAGCTCTTTTATTAGTGGCCTTAATAAATTCATGAGAGCAGAGCGCTCATGACCTGAACACCTCCCAGTAGGCCCTACCTCCCAACACTGTTGCATTGGGGATTAAATTTTAACTTAGTTTTGGAGGGGACAAAAACATTCAAAACATAGCACTACCAACCACTGACCTGTTTTCTGTCTCTAAAAATTTGCCTACTGTAGACCTGTCATATAAATGGAATCATTGTGACTGCTCATCCATGGTGTACTATGTATTGGTACTTCATTTCTTTTTCTTGCCCATTAATACTCCATTGTGTGTGTATACCACATTTTATTTATCTGTTAATCAGTTGATGGACTTTTGGGTTGTTTCCACTCTTTAGCTTTTTTCTTGTTTCGAGACGGAGTCGCTCTGTCACCCAGGCTGGAGTACAGTGACACTATCTCTGCCTCCCAGGTTCAAGTGATTCTCCTGCCTCAGCCTCCCGTGTAGCTGGGACTGCAGGTCTCCGCCACCATACCCAGCTAATTTTTGTATTTTTACTAGAGATGGGGGTTTCACCAAGTTGGCCAGCCTGGTCTCGAACTCCTGCCCTGAAGTGATCCGCCCACCTCGGCCTCCCAAAGCGCTGAGATTACAGACATGAGCCACTGCACCTGGCCACTTTTTAGCTATTATGATTAATGCTGCTGTGAACACTTGCATACAAGTTTTTGTGTGGATATGTGTCCGTCCTTCCTTCCATTCTCTCTTTTCTTTTCTTTCCTTTTCTTCCTTTCTCTCTTTTCTCTTCTTGACAAAGTCTCGCTCTGTTGCCTAGACTGGTGGGCTGGAGTGCAGTGGTGCGATCTTGGATTACTGCAACTTCAGTCCCTCAAGTAGCTGGGACTATAGGCATGCACCACCATGCTGGCTAATTGTTTTTGTATTTTTAGTGTAGATGGGGTTTCGCCATGTTGTCCAGGCTGGTCTCGAACTCCTGACCTCAGGTGATCCTCCCGCCTCGTGAGGTGGGAGGGATTATAGGCGTGAGTGCTGGGATTATAGGCGTGAGGCTCCTTGCCCTGCTGGGAAGTATTTTCATTTCTCTTGGGTGTGTACCTAGGAATGGAATTGCTCGGTTATGTGGTAACTTTAGGTTTAACCTTTTGGGCAACTGCCAACCCATTTTCCAAAGTGGCTGCACCCTTTTATATTCCTCCCAGTCGTATATAAGGTTTCTCCATGTCTTCCCTGACTCTTGTTATTTTGTGTTTTTTTACAGACAGTAGCCCATCCTAGCCATTCTAGCAGGAGCCACGTGATATCACATATGTGGTTCTGATTTGCATTTATTCTAGATATGTTCCTTATGAGACATACAATGTAGTATTCACAAAGGTTTTTATGCCTTCCATACATGGATCTAGATATGATAACCATTCTGATTGAGTACCTACTCTGGGTGAAGCTCTGCAGTGGCAGCTGTATATGGATTATTTCTTTTGATCTTCATAATAACTCCTAGGTATACATAATATTATCTTCAATTTACACATGTCAAAACTGAGGTGTGAAGGAGTTAAAGAACTAGTCCAGGGCCAAACTGTTGGTAGTTATTGCCTAAGGTCTGAGTCACACCTGAGCCTTGCCGTATGCCCAGCCTCTGCTCTGCACTAGGACTTGTGTTAACACGGAGCTGCAAGCTCCTCTGCTGGAGCTTGGAGTTTATTGGAGTTCCTGGCACATGTGTTTGCACTCTTTCATGTACATGTGTTCATACCAGGCCCAGGATCCAGTGTCAGCTTCGACCTCTCCTGTCTCTGAGTCCTTATGTCCATACCCCACTGAGTTCCTTGTTGTGTGTACTGTACAGAGTCTACTGTGTCTCAGTTTTCCACTGGTTATTTTATGATGTATATAGACAAGATAAACGTCTTTCATGGAGGGACCTTAGCATAGTTAAAGCAAAGTTAACTCTTGGAGGATTACGGTGGATAATTTTGGCTTTTATGTGAAAAGAAATTTCCAAGTAGCTTAGAGCTGTCCCTCGGTGGAGTCAGATGCTTGAAGAACTTTGCAGAACTGTATATGTTCAAGCAACAGTGGAGGTACCTTTCTCTCAGGGTGTTGTAAAATGCATTTCTCAAGGTGTTGCAAAATGCATTTCTATACTGGGCTGGACCCTGAGGCCTCCTCCAGGTTAGAGAAGGACTTGCCCTTACCAGAGTTGACATCATACAGCTGTAGAATGTAGAAAGCCACTTTCTCATCTGATATGGCTTCTGAATAAACATAATGCTGAACTCTTGGGAGATAACAGGGAAAAGATGTCTTTATCCTTCAAAATTTAATGTCCTTTGAAAAACCTACTTTTAACTACTCAGGCTGATATAAAACTTCCAACTTTTATAGATGGGAAGGACTCTGATTAAAGATGTAATCAGAGTAACATCTTTAGTCTGTAACCCCTCTGTTTCTGGGGTCAGCCAGATCTGTGTTTGAGTGTTTTTTTTTTTTCCTTTTTTTTTTTGTTGTTTCGAGACATAGTTTTGCTCTTGTTGCCCAGGCTGGAGTGCAGTGGCGCCATCTCAGCTCACTGCAACCTCTTCCTCCCAGGTTCAAGCAGTTCTCCTGCCTCAGCCTCCCAAGTAGCTGGGACTACAGGTGCCTGCCACCATACCCAGCTACTTTTTGTATTTTTAGTAGAGGTGCGGTTTTACCATGTTGGCCAGGCTGGTTTTGAACCCCTGACCTCAGGTGATCCGCCTGCCTTGGCCTCCCAAAGTTCTGGGATTACAGGCATGAGCCATCATACCTTGCCCTGTGTATGAGTCTTAATTCTGAGCTATCCTTTCCATGTCACCTCGGGCTAGTTACTTTACCACTTAACACCCCAGTTTCTCATCTGGAAAACAGGGATAGTAAGAGTATCTCCTTTAAACAGAGGTTAAGATTCTGTAATGCTTGTCTGGCACATAGCAAGTACATACTAAATGTTTATCATTTGAGGGAGGGAGAATTAGAGATGTGGATGGTTGTTAAAATGTAACCTATTTTTTAACTTTTTCTCAGAGGAAACACAAGAATAGAAGAGGCTTGTGAAATGTATACCAGAGCTGCAAATATGTTCAAGATGGCTAAAAATTGGAGTGGTACGTACAAAGTATTTGTTTGTTTTTTAGGCAAATGGTTTAAAATCACTTTGAAGGAAGAAATGACTGTTTTCCCCTTAATGAGCAAGACTATTGACCCCAGAGACAGGTGTCAGTGCTGAATAACTGGCTTGGCTGCTGCTGACATGGAGACTGAAGGGGTGTGCTCTAAGTGAATGAAGCTGGAAAGCCTGGCTTAAAGTCAAGTACAGGGACAGTATCTGTCTTAGTTTCCATAAACTTCTTAATACAGTAGGCATGTGGTAACTACAAATAGTTAAAATTACTTGGAATTAGAGTAATCTTTGTTTCTTACTAATATGCTTAAATAAATACAGTGCTATAAGGAATGAAAGTTGGAATAAAAGTCATTAAAACTAGTGGGATAAAGAGAAATGCCTGGTTTTCTTTACCTGAACATTGGTTGAGAATGACCATTCCCTGCTATGCAATAACTGATTGTGATTCCACTGAGAACTATGACAGTGTGGTTTGGGGGGAGGGGGATGAATTTACATTAACCTCAAGAGACTCATGGTTATTTTTTAAAGTAATGCTTTCTACCCAGTGAGACTGGGCATAACAAAATTCACAGGGTTATTATTTTCATTGGTCTGAGATGGGATGGCTCTTTCAGAGAAATTCATCCCTCTCCCTTCAGCGAAAGAGATCTTTCATGCCTTAGTGATGGGATATTTCTGTAGTGAAAATGGAGACCACCGTTGACCAGAGCAGGGGACGTGGGTGTTGAGCTCTGGCTCACAGCTGCTGTGGGATTGGAAGTGGGACTCTTGCCCTCTACAAGCTGTTTCAAGGCAGACGCTTTAAAATCATTTCAAAGGAGAAAAATGCTTTTGAGCTAGTTGAATCTAAAAGGTAAGATCTTTATAAGAAGTTTAGTTTTAGCTAAGGCTTTAGATATGCTAGTTTTCAAAACACACTTATGCCTGAATTGTCTTGTGTTTTTAAAATGGAGGAGAAAACAGTTTGTTTCACATTCCATCTTTTGTTTTGTTCAGGTCTTGTAAGTAAAAAGTGATCTTACCTGAAGAGACTACTTATTTATTTATTATTTATTTATTTATTTATTTATTTAAGACAAAGTCTCACTCTGTAGTCCAAGCTAGAGTGCAGTGGTGCAATCTTGACTCACTGCAATCTCTGTCTCCGGGGCTCAAGTGATTCTTGTGCCTAAGCCTCCCATGTAGCTGGGACTACAGGCACGTGCCACCACGCCCAGCTAATGTTTTGTATTTTAGTAGAGACGGGGTTTCACCATATTGCCCAGGGTGGTCTCGAACTCCTGAGCTCAGGCCATCCACCCACCTCGGCCTCCCAAAGTGCTGGGATTATAGGCATGAACCACTGCGCCTGGCTGAGACCACTTATTACTAATTGTATCTGGTGATCAGATATTCTAACCTTTGGAAATTCCATTTCAGGGAGGCCACTGATCATGTATATAACTAAGGCTTCGTATGTGCACCACCCATTATCTGTTGCCTGGGATGACGCTCCAGCCTCCTGACATCGCCATACTTCTGCACTTTTCCAGTCTGTTTCCACTTATGTCTGAGGTTGCAGTTTTTTGAATTTTGGAAATCAGACCTTGGCGATGACCTTAGCAGTAGGATAGGATATAAATACCTTCCACATGCTTAGCGTTCCAGTAAAGGAACACTAGGCATAAATGTGTTAATGAAGTAACATAACACAAGTTAAGTAAGGTCATATCATTCCAAATAAGAGCTGACCTCCCTGTAGTGGCCCTCAAAGACTATCACCTTCCTTGTGCACCCAGCTCCCACCTCAGAGCCTTCACATGTACTGTTCCCCCGTCTCCCTACTCTTCCCCCAAACAGAATGTTGCTGGGTCCCTGCTTCCTTCAGCTCCCTCTTCACCTGTCATCTTCTTGGTGAGGTCTTCTCTGGCCACCCCTTTTAAAAATAACAAACTTGTCCTTCCTGGAAACTGTTTTTTTTTTCGTCCAACATACTTATCACCATCTAGCAAAAATAAATTACATAATGTTTTATTGATTTATATTTACGTTTTTATTATATGGTGATTCTTATTAGAAAGTAAACCTTGGAAGGCCACATTTGTGTGTTTTATCTCTGCTGTATCTCCAGGCTTTGGATTATTACCTGCAAAGTCATAGGTGCTCAGTATATTTGTTGAGTGGATGAATATTAGATTCCTGAAATTCTATCCATGTTGCATTGGTGATGATCATAACAGCATTGCATCTCTTTATAGTTTTAAAATTTCTTTCAT
Source organism: Trachypithecus francoisi (assembly GCF_009764315.1). Classification (NCBI taxonomy): domain Eukaryota; kingdom Metazoa; phylum Chordata; class Mammalia; order Primates; family Cercopithecidae; genus Trachypithecus; species Trachypithecus francoisi. The sequence continues at coordinate 2,834,702 of NW_022681467.1, forward strand.
AATGATTAAGCTAATTTGTTTGCTTCTCAGTTTTTGAGAGATCATCCTGACGGGTATTATACCAGTTTTGCAGGTGAGGAAATTTAGCCCAAGTTGTGTGGCTTCTCAGAGGCCATTTAATTTAATATATGCTCCTTTAAAGACACTTTCAAGTTCCCTCCCTCACCTCCGAGAATGGAGTCTTGCTCTGTCATCCAGGCTAGAGTGTGGTGGCGCGATCTCGGCTTCTGCCTCCTGAGTTTAACCGATTATCCTGCCTCAGCCTCCGGAGTAGCTGGGATTACAGGCATGCGCCACCATGCCCAGCTAATTTTGTATTTTTAGTAGAGATGGGGTTTCTCCATGTTGGCCAGGCTGGTCTCGAACTCCTGACTTCGTGATCCACCCTAAGTGCTGGGATTACAGGCGTGAGCCACTGTGCCCGGCCCGATACTTCCAAGTTTAGATAGACCGAGCTCGCATTTGCTATTAGTGATTGGAATGAATAGTCAGAGTGAAAAAGTAAGCCAGCAACTCGTTTTGGAATGTGGGAATGTGAAAATGTAAAATTAAAGCACTTACTATTGTCTGGAGAAATGGAGGTAGCCTAGAAGAGCCTGGGTGTTGTGGTATGACTGAGCAAGAAAAGGATGGACCATGACTGATTCTGGGACAGGAAACATAGATAAGTTACTAAAAATGAAATGCCAGCAGGGGAGCAAGGATGTATGTTGTAAAAAAATGATGGCATTTTAACATGCCAGACCGCAGATGTGATCTAAGGCTAGATTTGCATATAATAATGAAAGTGGCCACTGTGTATAATGTGAGTCAGGCCCTTCTAAGCACTTTACTTGGGAAGTCCAAGCTATTACTACCTTCTTCTGAGGCAGAGCCCATCAAAGCTCCCACTTAGCCAGATATGTTACTGAGCTGCCACTTCATGGTTAAGTGCTGCCCCAAGTACCCCAGGTGCCTGGCCACTGCCCTGGTAGTGGCCTTTGCCCCTCCTGAATACCCACCAGCCTCTCATGATTCACCAGGGGCCAGCAGGGCTTCTTCAGTTCCAGCTCTAGCCCTGAGGCTGGCATCTACTCTGATTCTTCAGTGCCTTGCTTTCTTCTTGCTGCTATCACAGAATACCTTAGGGTAATTTATAAAGAAAATGAATATATTGTTCAGAGTTCTGGAGGCTGGATAGTTTAAGATCAGGGTGCCCAGCAGATCCTGTGTTTGGTGAGGACTGTTCTCAGCTTCCACGATGGCACCTTCTTGCTGTGTCCCCATGTGGTGGAAGGAGCAAGGCAGCTCTCTTCAACCTCTTTTATAAGGGCACTCATCCCCTTTATGAGGATGGCGCTCTCATGACTTTGTCACTCCCCCAAAGGCCCCACCTCGTAACACTGTCAAATTGGATATCAGGCTCCAGTAATACAAATTTTGGGGGGATACTACCATTCAGATCATAGCACTACCCATGTCATGCTGGTGGCTACATATTTTTCAAAGATGCCTGGGTACGCTTTTAATCAGAAACTGAGGTACAGAGCAAGAATTGAACCTGGGCAGGTGGGCTCCAGAGTTTGTACTCCAGAGTTTGTACTTTGCCTTCAGGTTCAGAAACCCATGTGAGAATTATGCATTTCCTCTGGGGAGAGGGAGTTGGAACAAGAGATACAACTGAAGCTTTAGCAGAATTGGATGTTTATGGCCAGGTATAATCACCTGTAATCCCAGCACTTTGGGAGGCCAAGGCTGGAGGATTGCTTGAGCCCAGAAGTTCAAGACCAGCGTGGGCAACATAGTAAGAACCTGTCTCTACAAAAATTTTTTTTTTTTTTTTTTTTTTTGAGACAGAGTCTTGCTCTGTCATCCAGGCTGGAGTGAAGTGGCACAATCTCAGCTCACTGCAACTTCCGCCTCCCGGATTCAAGCAGTTGTCCTGCCTCAGCCTCCAACGTAGCTGGGATTACAGGCATCTGCCACCGTGCACGGCTAATTTTTTTGTATTTTTTGTAGAGATGGGCTTTTGCCACATGACCTCAGGTGATCTACCTGCCTCAGCCTCCCAAAGTGCTGGGATTAAAGGCTTGAGCCACCAAACCCGGCCAAAAATTTATTTTAAAAAATTAAAAATAAAAAAAGCCAGGTGTGGTGGCACACGCTTGTGTCCCCAGCTACTCGGGAGGCTGAGGTAGGAGGATCTCTTGATCCTGGGAGGTAGAGGTTGCAGTGAGCTGTGATCACGCCACTGCACTGCAGCCTGGGTGACAGATTGAGACCCTGTCTCGAACAAAAGAAAAGAATTGTACTTTTTTTCTCACAAAAAAATGTATAGCAAATGTTTAATATCAGCAGTGAGTACTGGTTTATGATAATTTTTTTAGAGACCTAAAGGCTTTGTGATATTCTTAACCATGCTTTTCGTGGTAGATCAGATTCTTTCCTTTTCATTTCTACTGTACTGACTTCCCCAATGTGACTCATTTTTTGGAGGCACTCTGCCATGTTGCTTCTCTGAACTCAGGAAGTTTCCCTTGTTGATGTTTAAACCCTCTCAGAAGTGGCCTGATGCAGCTTCAGCCTTGATTTCCACTGCCCTCCTCCAGTCATGGCAGGCTTGTCACTGGCCTCCACTTCCAGCCCTTTCTTACCTTCAAGCATTTCTTCAGTGTTCATGTGACTCCTCTGCTAGCAATTCCTTCCCTCTTTCTTTTCCAGCACTCCAGAATCCATGGTCCCTGATCCAAAACCTTTTCTGAAAAAGATTAGGTCGTGTACCTTGTATGTTGTGCCATGTCCCAGTTGGAGACCTGGGCAGTACCCCACAACCAGATCCATCAGTGATTCTGCAGGGAAATGTGTAAATTTTCACACTAAATGGGGTAAAATAGATTAAACCTCGTATAAATTACAGTCAGATTTTGCTATAAACTAAAGAAAAAAATTTGGATTTTTAGACTTTTATGGATTTCAAAATTGTGGGCCTGATTTTCACTCTTTAGGAAACTTACTTTATCCACGAAGCTCTTCCTTAGCAGTTTCTTCCACTCTGACAGCTAAGTCTAGAAGACACTAAGAAAAGTGAGCAAATATCTTTGAGCTTAGTGTTTTACCTTTCTTTAATCATTCGTGGCTTGAAGCCCTTAGCTGGTGTTTATTATGTGTTAGTGGAATTGAATCCAGTAGCCGAAGACTTGGCTTTTGGTATTGAATGATCAGATCAGGGAATGGTGGCTTAGTGCCCAGGGACACTTGGAAAGTCTGCTGGGGCGGAGATGGAGAAGCTTTCATTGCTGTTTCACTTGATTCTGGTTATTTTTATATTTGCCCAAGGTGCACTGGACCACATGGATTTTTGCTTCTGACTAGAATGCTTCTTTTCAGTGGAATATAATAGGGAGGTCCACTACTTAGAGCATGGGTTGCTCTGGGGGGGGACTTATTCCTCTGTGTTTAATTGTATTGTCTTCTTCAGCTGCAGGAAACGCATTTTGTCAGGCAGCCAAGCTCCACATGCAGCTTCAGAGCAAACATGACTCCGCTACCAGCTTTGTGGATGCTGGAAATGCTTACAAAAAGGCAGATCCCCAAGGTAAGGCAGCCAGGCGCATAGCATGCCTATCTCTGTGTGTAACTAACCAGTCAGTACTACCTCAACGTTAAGGTCAGTGTTGGTGTCCTTTCAAGTCCTGGTAAAAAGGAATTTTTGTATTTTGAAATAATAGATACATTTTGATAACCTTAGGGATTTTTATTTTTTAATCATTTGGGGGCTTTTATGAGGAGAAAATATGTTAAATTTATACTGGCTGTTTAGTTTATAGCATCATTTAATTAAACTCCATTTATACTGCATTTTAGGGAATTTTTTGGAAATAACCTTTGATTTTACCTAAGACTTCTTATATCTTAATTTTGTGAAAATGTATATTGTTCATAAAAGGAAACTCTTATGTTCCCTTACTCCTAAATACCTAAGGAGTTTTCAGATCCAGTTAATGGGAAATTGTAATATTCAATCGTTAAAAAGTCTTATTCATACAGTATCCATTTGGTTTTTTAAAAAGTGTTTTTCAAAGTATTTGTTTTGAGGAAAGAATGCAATTGGATATTTAATGTGATAAAATTTTGCAAAGGTTATTTCTTTTTAGTTAGAAGAGTGTAGTTAAAAGTATTTCTTCCGTTCCACCCGTGTGCATGGCAGAAATTTTGTGTTTTTCCTTTTTCTTTTAGCAGTCCATTTTGTTTAACACCATATCCCAAATTTTGAGAATAAATATGTCATAAAGAAATAGGGTATCTTCACGACCTTCACAGTTTATTTCCCAAAGTGAAAAACTCATAGGTTAAATGAGCTGTTAGAGTGGTAAAATTGTAATGCATCAGTACTTTAGAATATGGTGCAGGCATTAAAATCCCTGGTTTCAGAGAATCTTCAGTGACCTGCTAAATGTTTACATGGCAATTAAAGAAGCACATGTTGTATAATCTCATTTTTAGAAAAAAGTTTGTGCATATAGAAATGTGTTTAATAAACAAAGGAAAAGTACATCTGAGTACTAACAGCGGATTTGAGTGGGATTATAGATAGATAATTCTTCTCTTTATATTCTGTATTTTTAAAGGTATAACAGGGATCCACATTTTTTATGTAGTTTAGAGGGAAATTGTTTCAATTTTTGTTTATCTGCTTACCTTTCTAATTTTGTAGTCAGGCCATTCTACTTTGCTGCCTCTTTAAACCAAAAGTAATAAACTTGGAGCTTATTATATGCCAGCATTATAAACACCATCATTTTATGATAGGGAAAATTTTTTGGCTCACTTTTTAAGAAAATTAATATAATTTATTAGCATTATTATTTATTAGATTTGTTTCTTCATTTTGTTAGTATGCTACAATTTAGCATCTTTGAACATTATACAGAATGTTGACTTTGCTTAAGGGTTGTTTGAATAGGCGTTTCAAAGTGCTTTTGCTTTTGGCTGCATGGAGAGTAGAATCTATTGAGGTGATCGTTCTTGTGATGTGGTGCCATAGTCCAAAATTAATATATATGCATAGTATTAATGAGGAATATGTTTGCATTCATATTTTAGCAGATATAATTTACCAGTGTTGGTGACAACCTCCATGATTTTATTTTTTTTATAATACAGTCTTTTGCCTGGATGGAGTCCTCACTTTAAGGTTAAGAGTAACTAAGACAATGTTACTCCAGCTACAGTTCCCTAAATTACACTGTAGCTGCTGGGAACAAAGCCATGCTGATGAATCTGGACTTGTGCATGATTTTTGTTTGCTTCTCACTAACTAACCTGCCCACCCTCCACTCCAAAATTATACCTCATTAACGTTCTAGTAACAGACAAGAAGACAGCCTCACCTGAACCCTCTTTGACTGAATGGATTTTTTCGTTGTTTTTCTTAAATGCCTGCGCTTCAGAGGCTATCAACTGCTTAAATGCAGCCATCGACATTTACACAGACATGGTAAGACATTGCATTGCTTGAGTAGCTGTGGGGTGGAGTCTTGAGATGGCTTAGAGTGCTCTCTCTCTTTTTTATGTTCCCAAACTGGCATTCAGATAGGAAAACAGATGTATGACTGTTTCTTATTTTTTCCCCTAGGGAAGGTTTACAATTGCAGCCAAGCACCACATTACTATTGCAGAGATCTATGAGACTGAACTTGTAGACATTGAGAAGGTAAGCAGTGGGCACACTTCCTCAGATGTGAAGCAGGCAGATAAGCTGACTCAAAGAACTCTCTTGTCCTCAGTTTGAGAGTGATCATAGGTGTAGAGTGATCATAGATGGCCTTGCCTGGAGACTTTTAGGGTCTAGCTGGCTAAAATAGTGGGCTGTTTTCCTGGAATTGGCATCTAAGACATGAGAGCTGGTTAAGATTTACAGAAATCACCTGTTTTTTCCACGCTCTGATTCACGTCAGAACGTTAGCATTGCCAAAAGAACCTTCGGCTGTATTGCTTAGTACTCTAAGGCCCAGTGAAGAAAGTGTAAGAGGTGACCTCTCTACACTCAGTCAGCATCACAGCTTTAAGTATCTGTATGCCAGTGACTCACAAATCTGACTGCAGCTCAGACCTCTCTCCAAATGCTAGATTCCTGTATCCACCTGCCTGCTGACCTCTCCACTTTGTCCAGCAGTCATCTCTAACCTGTCTGGGACTGGATTCCCATCTTAGACGCCCTGTCCCCAACCCAGTGTTCCCCCCTAAACTACAGGCTTCCTTGCCTTTTCTCTTTCTCTACAACCTGTGAGCAGTTTTTGTGAGCAGTGTCCTTCCTGCTCCCAAGTCTCAGCACAACTCACTACCTTGTCTCCCAGCTCGCACTTGATCGCTGCAGGATCCTTCAAACCGGTCTCCTTGTTTCTGCTCCCCCTGCCTTGCCAACCCCACATCCCCTTGCCACAGAGTAGCCAGAGTGAACCTTCTAAGCATTGCATCATATTCTGTTTCTCCACTGCTCACAGCCTTTCATTAGCCCCCTATCACTAAGAGGAATAACTGGAGCTGTGCAGAGCCTTCATGGCTCCACTGAATTGCTTCCTCCCAGCCCCATACTCCCCATGTACCTGTGTGGCCTGGCCTCTCCTCTTTTCTTTTACTCTCCTCCTCTTGCATACCCTGCACAGCCACCCTGGCCTCCTTGCTGTTCCACATACGTGCCAGATGAGCACTCCTGCCTCAGGACCTTTGTACCCGTGTTTTCCTCTGTCTGCAAAGCTCTTCCCCAGATGTCCATGTGTCTGACTCCTCACATCTTTCAAGTCCACGTGGCTAACTTCTCCATGCCCTTCCATTTTTGCTCATTTATTACCTTTTCCATGAGGCCTATTATGACCCCCTAGTTAATTTAGCCCCCCAGGAAGGCATAACAGATCCCCACACACCTCACTTAACTTCTTGTATTGCTGAGCAGATACCACCTTACAACATGCCCTGTCATATGCTTGCTCATCATTCTTATATTGGTTGTCTCCCTCCCTCTGCCAGAATAGGCACACATGTCAGCAGAGAGCTTTGTCTTCGCTTTACTGATGTGTCCCAAGAGCTCTGGGACCTAGTGGGGTCTAAATATTTACTAAATAAACAAATGCTACCCCTACCTCCACCATACCAAATGGAGTCTTCTTGGTCTGGGGAAAGATCTGCTAGGCAGTACTAAAATTGGACTGGCATTGTTAACATTCACTCTTTTGACTATGTGACCTTCACCTGTTATTCAGCACAAAATTTGATCATATTTATTACAATTTATTATTTGACGTCTTTTTTTTTTTTCATAATTGCCATACTTTTCTGAGGATACTCCCTGATCTTGATCAAGTCAGGGCCACCCTGTGCATTGACATGTGCATGTGAACCTTCTTTCTGGAAGGTTATCTGTGGATCCTGGAGGAAGGTGATGGAGCTGGACCTGAACCTCCTTTGTTCCGTGGTGTGGAATTGATGATGGAACGGGAGGGAGATGGGTCTGGTGTGGCTGGGGTATTTATTTGGTCAGGGTGTCTGCGATGGCCACAGTATCTTTATTTAGGTTTGAGTGAGTCTTGCGGGGATGAGCACTGTGCACAGAGCATCTTTGCCAGCAGAGGCTCCTGTTCCAGCTTCCTCTTTCACAGTGGTGAGAAGGGCACTCTGGGGCAGGAGCCTGCAGTGCTTTGTTATTTCTGCTGCCCAGGCATAGTCTCCAACACATGGGTCTCCATAAACTTGAGAGCAGATAAAATGAAATGTGACATACTCTTTTTTCCTCTTGAAAAAAATAAAAAAATAAAAAGGCCAGGTACAGTGTGATGCCTATAATCCTACCACTTTGAGAGGCCAAGGCAGGAGGACCTCTTGAGCCTAGGAGTTCAAGACCAGCCTCGGCAACATGAGAAATCCTCGTTTTTACTAAAAATACAAAAAAAAAACTAGCCAGGAATGGGGGTGCGTGCCTGTAGTCCCAGCTACTTGGGAGGCTGAGGTTGGAGGATCTCTTAAGCCCAGGAGGTAGAGGTTGCAGTGAGCCAAGATGGCACTGCTGCACTCCAGCCTGGGCAACAGAGTGAGACTCCATCTCAAAAAAAAAAAAAAAACCAACAAAAGCAATTTAAGAATATTACTGAACACACTTGCACACACATACACACACACACACACACATACATGCACGTGCAGGCACAGATTGTTAGGGTCCCTGATGTTTAAGCTCCTGAGTTGTTTAGAAACGTCATTACCTGGCCAGGCGTGGTAGTTCACACCTGTAATCCCAGTATTTTGGTAGGCCAAGGTGGGAGGATCGCTTGAGCCCAGGAGTTGAGCAACATAGTGAGACTTCCTCTTAAAAAATAATAAAAGGAAGTATTATTACCTTCTCTTCCCTGGTTGTACTCACCAGATTGTGGTTGGTGGACTGTGAAATTCATGTTTGAAAAATCAGTTACACCCAAGGTACCTTATATCTGCCTTGTTACAGATCACTTTCTTCTCATTTAGCGCTCCTACCCAATGTCCCTTCTCTGATTTTAGATCATTCACAGATTTTAGTTAGTGGACAGTGAAGTGTGTAGTTTCATAGCTTCATATTACCTCTTTTCTTGAGATAGAGTATATTAGTAGCTGATAAGTCAAGCAGATGTAACATACCTAATACAAATAAAAATCTTGTGAAACCTTAAAAATATGTAAAACATGTTTTGGGGTTTTCTAGAATTTTTTAACGTTTAAGTTCAGGGCTGCATGTGAAGATTTGTTATACAGGTAAACTTGTGTCATGGGGGTTTGTTGTACAGATTCTTTCATCATCCAGGTATTTTGCCCAGTGCCCAGTAGTTAACCTTTTCTGTTCCTTTCCCTCCTCCCACCCTCCACCCTCAAGTAGACCCCAGTCTGGCTGTTGTTTCCAGTGTCTGTGTTCATGTGTTCTCATCATTGAGCTCCCACTTATAAGTAAGAACATGCAGTGTTTGGTTTTCTGTTCTTACATTAACTTGCTGAAGATAATAACGTCCAGATCCATCTGTGTTTTTGCATAAGACATGATCTTGTTCTTTTTTATGGCTTCATAGTATTCTGTGGTGTATATATACCACATTTTCTTTATCCAGTCCACCATTGATGGGCTTTTTTTAGGTTGATTCCTTATCTTTGCTGTTTCGAATAGTGCTGCAGTGAACTTTTCATGTGCATGTGTCTTTATGGTGGAATTGTTTATATTACTGTGGCTGTATACCCAGTAATGGGGTTGCTGGGTTGAATGGTAGTTCTGCTTTCAACTCTCTTAGGAATCATCATATGCTTTCCACAATGGTTGAACTAATTTACACTCTCACCAACAGTGTATAAGTGTCTCCACAACCCCACCAGCATTCGTTGTTTTTTGACTTTTAATAACAGCCATTCTGACTGGTGTGAGATGGTATCTTATTGTACTTTTGATTTGAATTTCTCTAATGATGCGTGATATTGATGTTTAAAAAATGCTTGTTGGCTGCATATATGTCTTTTGAAAAGTATCTCTTCATGTCGTTTGCCCACTTTTTAATGGGGTTGTTTTTCTTTTTTTTTTTTTTTTTTTTTTTTTTTTTTTTGAGACGGAGTCTCGCTCTGTCGCCCAGGCTGGAGTGCAGTGGCTGGACCTCAGCTCACTGCAAGCTTCGCCTCCCAGGTTCACGCCATTCTCCTGCCTCAGCCTCCCGAGTAGCTGGGACTACAGGCGCCCACCACCACGCCCGGCTAGTTTTTTGTATTTTTTAGTAGAGACGGGGTTTCACCGTGTTAGCCAGGATGGTCTCGATCTCCTGACCTCGTGATCCGCCCGTCTCGGCCTCCCAAAGTGCTGGGATTACAGGCTTGAGCCACCGCGCCCGGCCATGGAGTTGTTTTTCTCTTGCAAATTTGTTTAAGTTCCTTATAGATGCTGGATATTAGATCTTTGTCAGATGCATAGTTTGCAAGTATTTCCTTCCATCCTGTAGGTTGTCTGTTTACTTTGTTGATAGTTTCTTTTTCTGTGCAGAAGCTCTTAAGTTTCATATGTCAATTTTTGCTTTTGTTCCAATTGCTTTTGGTGTCTTTGTCATGAAATGTTTGCCTGTTCCAATATCCACGATGGTATTGCCTAGGTTGTCTTCCAGGATTTTTATGGTTTTGGGTTTTACATTTAAGTCTTTAATCCATCTTGAGTTTATTTTTATATATGGTATAAGGGAGGGGCCCAGCTTCAATCTTCTGCATGTGGCTAGCCAGTTACCCCAGCGGCATTTATTGAATAAGGAGTCTTTTCTCCATTGCTTGTTTTTGTTAGCTTTGTTGAAGATGAGATAGCTGTAGGTGTGTGGCCTTATTTCTGGGCTTTTTATGCTGTTCCATTGGTCTGTGTGTCTGTTTGTGTACCAGTACCATGTTGCTTTGGTTACTGTAGCCCTGTAGTGTAATTTGAAGTGGGGTAACATGATGTCTCTAGCTTTGTTCTTTTTGCTTAGGATTGCCTTGACTATTCAGGCTATTTTTTGATTCCATATGCTATTTTGATTCCACCTTTAAAATAGGGTTGTCTAGTTCTGTGAAGAATGTCGTTGGTAGTTTGACAGGAATAGCACTGAATCTAAATTGCTTTGGGTGGTATGGCCATTTTAGTGATACTGATTCTTCCTATCCATGAACATGGGATGTTTTTCCGTTTGCTTGTGTCTCCTTTGATTTCTTTGAGCAGTGTTTTGTAATTCTCATTGTAGAGATCTTTCATCCTCCTGCATTGCTTCTTTTACTTCATGAAGTAAAACACTGAACCACGTAATAAATGGGTCCTTTTTAGATGGTTTTTAAAAATGATCTACAGGAAATATAATTCAATTCTATTTTCATCCTCTGGAGAGCCTTATTTAATACTGTTTGTTACAGCATAGAATAGGTGTATATGGCAGATTTATGTTAGGTCTCCTCTAGGGGCATTTGTTCTAAAAGAATTGATCCCATTTCAAAGCTACTTAAGGGTATTTCACCTACACAGTGGACTCTTAAGCCTGGAAATTGCATTTGCTTTATGGCGTCATTGATGCAGTCATAAGGACCTTGTTTCTCATTCCAGAATTGAATGTATTGTGACACTCATCTAGGTGCCCCAAGCAGAAATGTTGTGACCTCCTTGGTCCTCTACTTAAATAACAGGATAACCAGCTGGTCTTAAATTTCTGGATTTATTGTTACGTGTGCTGTTGTTATTGGTGGCTGTGTTCTGCTTTTGACATTTATTATAGTCCTTGGGATTGTCAGATATCTAGGTAGGCTGATTTCTGGTGTGTAAGGATCTGATTTTATCTGATAAATTTCACTACATGCTAAAATTCCAAACTAGATGTGAACATTTAGAGATAGCCTGTGGCCAGTCTCTTCTCTGAAACCAGTGAATTGTGCTTTTTTTTCAAGTACAATCTGTCACAACTAGGGAAAACCATGGAATTTAACGATTGGTTTAATTAGCATTATTGAAAACCAACTTGAAATTTTTTCTTTCGCTGTGATAAACGTAACTGTAGTTTACATCTCTAAAATTCTAATGAGCCAGTGCCATTATTGGTAAAGTGTTAAGTTACACCAAATTGTCAACATCTAGCCTTTTCTTTTTTAACCTCCAAAGCAGCAGTTACATATGGTTTAACCCAACCCTATTTATTCATTGAGTTCTGGTGCTGTAAGAATTAGGAAGATATGTAGTTATACTCTTATCTGTCCTGAAAAAGAGGTTATATAATCCAGTATTCTTCACAGACAAATTTGGTCAGGTTTATCATGATTTGCCCAGTTTATTTTGATGGGAAATGGTGCTAAACACTTTAGAGAATGAGGCCAGTTGAAAGGAGGTTATTGATTAATCATAAGTTCGCTGAAAACCTTTTATTTCCTGAGTATTTCACATAATCATGATACTGGCAATAGTTTAATAGGCAGCTTTCATTTGTGATGCACTTTGCCTTCATTCACTTAGCATCTGTTACTGAGCACCCACTTTGTAAACAGGCATCATGCTAGGCTCAGGGCTGTGATGGTGAGCCAAACGGTCATGGCCCTGCCCTCACAGAGCCCACATTTTAGTAGGAGGAGATGTACCTTCATCAGGTAGTCCCATTTGTGTGTACATAACAGCTTTGACAGGTGTTCCAAAGAAGTATTTTCTTCCCAGACTATTTCTGTATGTTACTAAGTATTTGCAAAAAGAGGACCATAGTATACCTATTCTTTTATAGCTGCATTTTTAAATTCAGTATTCTGTGAAGGCCAGGCATGATGGTCCATGCCTGTAATCTCAGCATTTGGGAGGCCAAGATGGGAGGATAGCTTGAGTCCCGGAGTTTGAGACCAGCCTGGGCAACATGAAAAAACCTCATTTGTATGAAAAATTTAAAAATTAGCTAGGCATTGTGGCACATGCCTGTAGTCTCAGCTACTCGGAAGGCTGAGGTGGGAGGATCGCTTGAGCCCAGGAGGTTGAGGCTACAGTGAGCTGTATTCATGCCACTCCAGCCTGTCCAACCTGGACAACAGAATGAGACCCTGTCTCAAAAAAAAAAAAAACTTTTCAAGTATCCCATTATATGTAACCACTTAATTTTTTTTCAGCTTTTCTTCTACTGTAAATAATGTTCAAAATATGTGTTTTGGGGGAGCATATTAGGTTATGCTAAATGACTGAAATCATGGACCCAAAATGTAATCATATAAACACAGTATAAGTGTCTGTTTTTCACAAAACTGTTCAATGTGAAAGTTTGAGGCAGGGTTCCTCTGTAGTCCTGAGAGGCTGATACTGGCTCTGCCACTTCTAGCTTATGGCCTTCTGGTAGCTCAGTTTCTGCTCTTGGTCATCACCACCACCATCTGCAGGGAGTTGGGGGCCTGGGGCTTGATGGGCCAGGTCTAAGTACTTTTCTAACTTTAACATAGTTCCATGGCCTGTTTTGTTTTATTTGTTTTTCTTGTCCCTGAGGCTCTCTTCTAACTCACTAGGAGCTGCCTTGAAGCCACTGAACTAATGGGCTTGGGCAGAAAGGCAGCACCTTTACTCTGATTTTCAAAGACTGCTAGCTCCCTCATTTGCATTTACTGGGAAACCTTTGTAATTCAAGCAGCCTGCAAGCCCACCACCTGCTTCTGTATGTTTGCATACTAAAAATGATTTTTATAGTTTTTAATTCTTGAGAGAAAAAAGCATTTGCTACGTGTAAAAATTATATGAAATTAGACATTTCATTGTTCATAAATACAGTTTTATTGGAACACAACCACACTTATTCATTTATATCTTGTCTATGACTGCTTTTATGCTACCACAAGAGAGCTGAGTAGTTGCGGCAAAGATGCACAAAACCTAAAATATTTCTTGTCTGATCCTGTTAGAGAAAAACTTGGCTAGAGCCCAGGTTTAAAGAACTGCTTATACTTACCTCTCGTTATCTGGGGTGTAGAAGGTTTTTTCAATCTTATGAGGGCCTTATTTCTAAGATTGTCTATAACTGTCTACAAACCAGCTGATTCTTTGCAGAGTTCAGCTCTCATAAAACTGTGCTAACAGCAGCACACACTATCTCCTGGCTTTTCTCAGCCATTTTGCTTAGTTTTGGACTCTGGTAGACACCTATTTTTTTGTTTGTTTTGAGACAGAATTTCACTCTTGTTGCCCAGGCTGGAGTGCAATGTTGTGATCTCAGCTCACTGCAACCTCTGCCTCCCAGGTTCAAGCAGTTCTCCTGTCTCAGCCTCCCAAGTAGCTGGGATTACAGGTGCTTGCACCATGCCCGGCTAATTTTTGTATTTTTTTAGTAGAGATAGGGTTTCATCATGTTGGCCAGGCTGGTCCTGAACTCCTGACCTCAGGTATTCCACCTGCCTTGGCCTCCAAAAGTGCTGGGATTATAGGCATGAGCCACCGTACCCGGCTGACACCAATTCTTTTTCCTGAGTTGTCACGTGCTTGATTCCACTAACTTTCATCACAGCATGACAGGAACTTCTAGCTTTCTGGCTTGTGATCTCTGTTTCCTCTCCACTTGATGCCATATATTTTTAGATTGACAGCAACATCCTTATTCTAGGTGACACTTAAGGTATTAGTGGGTGTAGTCTGTGCTGCAAGTCATAGACCTAAAGTGTAATTAGGGCTTCATACCTCTCTAACAATCCAGTGTGGCTGCTAAGGGTTTGATAGTGGTAGAGACACTGGGGTTGGAGGTACATTGTGTCCTTTGTAGTTATTTAGGAATCTGCCTGACAGTTACTGCCATTTTGGGTGTCTAGCTTACGGTGTCACTCTGGACTTGGTCATAGCCATCCTAGCTCATGGGAAGTGGAAGGCCTGGAGAAGGATGCAAAGTGAGATATATGGCCCAAGCCTGGGAGTGGCCCCCAGCATGTCTGTTTACATTCCACTGGAAAGAACTAGTCACAGGCTAGTTCTCTACAGAGGAAGCTATAGAGGAAGCTGAGGAAGTGGTGTAGCTGGGCATATGCCATGTGGGGAGGGAGAAACAGATTTTGATGGTCAGCAAGCATTCTGCTTCCAGAGGTGCATGCTTTCTTGTATTTCGTAAAGAAATAGGCCGAGTTGTGAAAAGTTTGCTGGTAGAGTAGGTTTGTTTATAAAAAAAATACCTATGCAAATGTGGCTTTAAAATGCAACTCTCCAAATAAATTGTGTGTGAATAAAATCTGTATGTTTTCAGGCTATTGCACATTATGAACAATCTGCTGATTATTACAAAGGAGAAGAATCCAATAGGCAAGTATTACTTTTCTTAATATAATTTAATGGGTTTTATTATGTGTGATAAAAAAAATACTTCTTTTTATACTCTGTGAGTGTATTTAACTATACCAAATGAAGATGTACTAAGGCCCAGTGCACATCTTTTATTTTTCCATTGGCTTGTTATTCATTCTGCTTTGGTTCTTGATTTCAGCTCAGCAAACAAGTGTCTGCTGAAGGTGGCAGCATATGCTGCCCAGCTTGAGCAGTACCAGAAAGCCATTGAGATCTATGAGCAGGTAAGGATACTGTTGTTTTCTTGGAGAGAAGTTTTCTGAATCATTTTTTAAAATTAAACTTTTTATTTTTCTTTTTATGGAGATATAATCCATATATCATGTGATGAGTACAGTTCATTGGTTTTTAGTCTATTCACAGAGTTGTATAACTATCACCACTACTTAATTCCAGAACATTTTCATCATCCCCAAAAGAAGCCCAGCAGTCCATTCTCTCCTCCCAGTCCCTGGAAGACACAATCTACTCTCTGTCTATATGGATTTGTCTATTCTGAACCTTGAAAATAAATGAAATCCCATACTATGTGGCCTCTTGTGACTGCCCTCTTTCACTTAGCATATTGTTTTCAGGCTTCAACCATGTCATAGCAAATGTCAGTATGTCATTGTTTTTCGTGGCTAATACCTCTTGGTTCATTTATCAATTTATGGATGTTAGGGGTTTTTCCACTTTGGGTCTATTATCAATAATGCTGCTGTGAACATTTGTGTTAAAGTTTTTGTGGTGGTGTTTTTAGTTCTCTTAGTTATATACCTGGGAATAGAATTGCAGTTGCTGGGCCATGTGGTAAGTACATGTATAACTTTTTGAGGAACTGCCAGGCTTTTTCACAGTGGCTACACCATTATACCTTCCCACTAGCAATGCACAGGGTTCCAGTTTCTCCACATCATCACCAATACTTGTTTTTTTTTTTTTAAAATAGTCACCTTAATGAGTGTGAAATGTCTCATTCTGTTTTTGATTGTTATTTCTCTAATGACTAGTGATGTTGAGTATCTTTTTATTTGCTTATTGACCATTTGTATATCTTTGGAGGAATGTCTATTCCAGTACTTTCTCTGGATTTAAATTTGGTTGTTTGTTTTTTGGTGGTGAGTTTTAGGTGTTCTTTATATATTCTGGATATTAATCCCCCATCAGATATGTGATTTGCAAGTATTTACTCTCATTCTGTGGGTTGTCTCTGGACTCTGTTATTAATGTCCTTTGATTCACTGATGTCTTTAATATTTTGGAAGTCTAGTTTGTCAGTTTTTTCTTTGTCTGGCTTTTGTTGTTACATAGAAGAAATCGTCACTGAATCTGTTATCATGAGGCTTTTCCCTTCTGTTTTTTTCTAAGAATTGTGTAGTTTTGGCTGTTAGGTTTAGATTTTTTATCCATTTTGAGTTAATTTTTGTATGTAGTATGAGGTAAGGGTCCAGCTTTATTCTTTTATATGTGGATGTCCAGTTTTTCTAGCACCATTTGTTGAATAGAACTATCTTTTAACTATTGAATGGTATTATGACCCTTATTGAAAATTACTTCACCATATGAAATATGAGGGCTTACTTCTGGGCTCTCTATTCCATTGATCTATTTATCCATCTTTATGCCAGTATTACACTCTTTTTATTTCTGTAACTTTGCAGTAAGTTTTGAAGTCAATAAGTATGAGTCCTCCAACTTTTTGTTCTTTTTCAGAATTGTTTTGGCTATTCCAGATCCCTTGCATTTTCATCCGAATATTAGGATCAGCTTGTCAATCTCTGCAAAGTAGCCAGCTTAGATTTTGATAGAGATTGTATGGAATGTGCATACCAATTTGAAGAGTGGTTTTAGGGTTTTCCAGAGAAACAGAACCAATAAGAGGTATAGAGGTGTATGTGTGTGTGTTTGTGTGTGAGTGTGTATGTGTGTTTAGAGAGAGAAATTATTGTAGGGAATTGATTTGCTTGATTATATAGGCTGAAATCTGCAGTCTGAAGACCCAGGAGAGCCAGTGGTATAGCTCCAGTCCAAATCCAAAGACCGCAGAACCAGGAGAGTTGATGGTGTAATTTCTAGTCTGAGTCCAAGTCTGAAGCAGGAGAATACCAGTGTCCTGGCTCTAAGACAGGCGTTGAGAATAAATTCTTCCTTTTAACCTTTTATTTTATTCAGATTTTCAGTAGATTAGATGAGGCCCACCCACAATGGGGAGGGCAATCTGCTTACTCATCCTACTGATTCAAATGTTAATCTCATTCAGAAACACCCCACAGACACACTCAGAATAACACCAAATATCTGGGCACCCTGTAGCCCACTCAAGTTGACACATAAAATCAGTCATCACAGAGAGTATTGCCATCTTAAAATCAGTCATCACAGAGAGTATTGCCATCTTAACAATACTAAGTCTGAGTCTATGAATACAGAGTTCCTTTTATATTTATTTGGATCTTCTTTCATTTTGCTCAACAGTGTTTTGTAGTTTTTGGTATGCAAGTTTTGTACTTCTTGGGTGAAACATACTCCAAAGTATTTTATTTTTTCTGATGCTACTATAAATTGAATTATTTTCTTAATTTTCTTTTAAGATTGTGAATTGCTAGTGTGTAGAAATACTGTTGAATTTTGTATATCAATTTTTTGTCCTGTAACCATGCCAAACTTGTTTATTAGCTCTAATAGGTTTTTTTTTGTGGATTCCTTAGGTTTTCTATATCCAAAATCATGATATCTGCAAATAACAATAGTTTTACTTCTTCCTCTGCAATCTGAATGTGTTTTACTTCATTTTGTCGGTTGCCCTGGCTAGAATCTCCAGTGCAGTGTTGAATAGAAGTGACGAGAGCAGACATCCTTGTCTTGTTCCTGATCTTGTAAGGAAAACTTCCAGTCTTTCATATTAAGTATGATATTGGTAGTGGGGTTTTGGTAAATGCCTTTATCAGTTTGAGGCAGTTCCCCTCTCTTCCTAGTTTGTTGAGTGTTTTTATAATCAAAGAGTATTAGATTTTGTCAGACGTTTTTCTGTGTCTGTTGAGATAAACATATGGTTTGTGTCCTTTATTTGTCAGACTTTTTTTCTGCATCTGTTGAGATAAGCGTATGGTTTTTGTCCTAATCAGCTTAATATTGTATATTACATTGATTGATTTTCATATGTTGAACCAACCTTACATTCCTGGAGTAAATTCTGCTTGGTCATTGCAAACTTTGAGGGGTTTCCCAAGAACACCCTCAAGTTTATTAATAATTTGTTAGATGAACTTACAGAACCCACCGAAAGCTGTTATACTCACGGTTATGGTTTATTACAGCAAACGGGTACAGATTAAACTCAGTCAAAGGAGAGACTCATGGGGCAGGGTCCAGGAGACTTCCAGGAAGAACTTTCAGTTGTCCTCTCTCAGTGGAGTTATGTAAACAGCACTTCCCCCAACAGTAATGAGTGAAAATAAGCGTAGACTACTGCCAATCAAGGAAGCTCCCCTGAACCCTGTGTTTTGAGTTTTTACTGGGGCCCAGTGATAGATGTTGACCACCCTTATGGCTGACTTTACTTTTTGTAAAGTAAAGTCACCCAGAGCTATACCACTGGCTCTCCTGGGTCTTCAGACTGCAGTGCCAGAATTGGTTTGCTAACATTTTGTTGAGGATTTTATGTCTATATTCATAAAGGATATTGATCGTTAGTTTTCTTGTGGTGTCTGTGTCTGGTTTTGGAATCAAGGTAGTTCTGGCCTCAGAATGCATTAGGATGTCTTCTTCCTCTTCTGTTTTATGGAAGAGTTTGTAAAGGATTGGTGTCAATTCCTCTTTAAATGTTTGGTAGAATTCAATTATTTATCTTTTTTGTTTTTATTTTCACTGATTTCTGTTTTTATTGTTATTTCCTCCATTTTGTTTTCTTTGGATTTGTTTTGCTCTTTTTCTGGGTACTTCACATGGAAGTTTAGCTTGCTGATTTTTATCTTTGTTGTATATGCATTTTTAGTGTTATCAATTAGCTTTTCACAGGTTTGGCTACTTCCCAATTTTATTATATCATTGTACTTTTATTTTTATTCAATTAGTTGGATTTATTGATTTCCCTTGAGACTTCAGTGACCCATGGATTATTTAGTAGTGTTTTATTTAATTTCCAAGTGTTTGGCAGAGATTTTTCTGTAATCTTTCTGTTGCTGACTTCTTGTTTTTAATTCCATTGTAGTTAGATAACATATTTTTGCATGATTTCAATTCTTAACAAATTTGTTTTGTTTTATGGCCTAGAATATGGTCTGTCTTGGCATATGTTTTATGATTATGCTGTTATTGGGTGATGTTTATAAATGTTGATTAGCTCCTGTTGGATGATGGCATTATTAAGTTCTTTAATATACTTGCTAATCTATCTATCTGTCTTTGTCTGTCTCTCTCTCTTTCTTTCTCTTTCTCTCTCTCTGTGTCCTCTCTCTCTCTCTCTCTTTTTTTTTTTTTTTTTTTTTTTTTTGAGACAGAGTCTTGCTCTGTCACCCAGACTGGAGTGCAGTGACTTGATCTCAGCTCACTGCAACTCTCCACCTCCCAGGTTCAAACGATTTTTGTGCCTCAGCCTCCCAGGTAGCTGGGATTACAGGTGTGTGCCTTCACATCCAGCTAATTTTTCTATTTTTTAGTAGAGACAGGGTTTTGCCATGTTGGCTAGGCTAGTCTCAAATTCCTGGCCTCAAATGATCTGCCTGCCTTGTCCTCCCAAAGTGCCAGGATTGTAGGTGTGAGCCACCATGCTTGGCCTTTGATTTTCTTTCTAATTCTGTCCATTGTTGAGAGTTGGGTGTTAAAATCTCCAACTGTAGTTGTGGAGTTGTCTGACTCTTCTTTCATTGTGTCAGTCTTTGCTTCACATACTTTGCACCTCTGGATTGCTATTCTTGCTGGAGTGACCCTTTTATCATTACATAATGTCCTTCTCTGTCTCTGGTAATTTTCTTGGCTCAAGTCTACTTTATCCACTTTATAGCCCTGCCTATTTTCTTTTGATTAATGTTTATATGATATGTTTGTCCATTCTTTTTCTTTCAGCCTGTCTATATCACTTAACTGAAGTGAGTTTCTTGTAGTTGGATCCTGGTTTTTTTTGAGACAGAGTCTTGCTCTGTCTCCTACGCTGGAGTGCAGTGGCGTGATTTCCACTCACTGAAACCTCTGCCTCCTGAGTTCAAGTAATTCTCCTGCCTCAGCGTCCCAAGTAGCTGAGATTATAGGTGCATGCCAGCATGCCCGGCTAATGTTTGTGTTTTTGGTAGAGATGGGATTTCATCATGTTGGGCAGGCTGGTTTCATACTCCTGACCTCCGGTGATCCACCTGCCTTGGCCTCCCAAAGTGCTGGGATTACAGGCATGATTCACCACAGCCAGTCTGGATCCTGTTTTTTAATCCACTGTGCCAATCTTTGTTTTTCAAGTGGTGTATTTAGATCATTCACATTTAATGCAGTTATTTATATGTTAGGGCTTAATTCTGCTTTCTGCCATTTAAGTTTTTGCTTTCTATCCTTTGCTTTTTGTTTCTCTTTTTCCAACATTTTTGTGGGTTGCATTGCTTTTTTCTTTTCTTTTCTTCTTTCTTTTTTTCTTTTCTTTCTTTCTTTCGAGACTGGGTTTCACTCTATCACCCAGGCTGGAGGGAAATGGTGCAACCTTGACTCACTGCAGCCTCCACCTCCCAACCTCAAGCAGTCCTTCCGCCTTAGCCTCCAGAATAGCTGGGACTACAGGCATGCACCACCATACCTAGCTATTTTTTATAGCAATGGGGTTTTGCCATGTTGCCCAGGCTGGTCTTGAACTCCTGAGCTCAAGTCATCTGCCCACCTTGGCCTCCCAAAGTGCTAGGATTATAGCCATGAGCCACGACACCCAGCGTACTTGATTTTCTAGTGTTTCTAAGTACAGTTATTCCTCAGTGTCTGCAGAGGATTAGTTCCAAGACCTCTCTCATATATCAAAATCTGTGCATAGTCAAGTTCCACAGTTGGCCCTGTGGAACTCACATATAAAAACATCAGCCTTCCATTTACGTGGGTGTTGAATTCCTAAGACTACTGTATGTTCAATCCACATTTGGTTGAAAAAATCCGTGTATAAGTGGATTCACACAGTTTAAACCCGTATTGTTGAAGAATCAATGGTATATATCTTTGTGTAGCTTTTGTGGTTAAATGCTCTAGGTTGGTGTCATCATTTTATCAGTTCTGGTGAAATACAGAAATCTTTCCTCCCTTTCTGTTCTTTTACTCCCCCTATTCAATATACAGTTGTCTTTTTTTTTTTTTTTGAGACAGGGTCTTGCTCTGTCGCCCAGGCTGGAGTGCAGTGGCCGGATCTCAGCTCACTGCAAGCTCTGCCTCCCGGGTTTATGCCATTCTCCTGCCTCAGCCTCCCGAGTAGCTGGGACTACAGGCGCCCGCCACCTCGCCGGCTAGTTTTTTTTTTTTTTTTTTGTATTTTTTAGTAGAGATGGGTTTCACAGTGTTAGCCAGGATGGTCTCGATCTCCTGACCTCGTGATCCGCCCGTCTCGGCCTCCCAAAGTGCTGGGATTACAGGCTTGAGCCACTGCGCCCGGCGTATACAGTTGTCTTAATGTTTCCTCTGCATACATTTAGAACCACATGAGTCAGTGTTAGAATTTTTGTTTCAGCCACCAAACATAATTTAGAAAACTCAAGAAAGAAAGCCTGTTATATTTACCCATATTTTTGCTTACCATGTTTTTTCTTCCTTCTGGATGTTCCAAGATTATTGTTTCCTTTCTATTTAGAGAACCTCCTTTTGTCATTTTTTTAGGGTAGGTCTGCTGACAACCAGATTTTCTTAGTTTTCCTCTATCTGGAAACATTTTAATTTCACCTTCATTTCTGAAACATAGTTTCCCCGGGAGTACAATTCTAAGTTGATTGTTCTTTTCCTTTAGTTTGAAAAATGTGCACTTCATGGCTTCCAAGGTTTTACAAACTTCTGACATCAAGTGATCCACTTACCTCAGCCTCCCAAAGTGCTGGGATTACAGGCATGAGCCACCGCGCCCAGTCAGTTTCCATTGTTTTTTTTTTTTTTTTTTTTTTTTTGAGACAGAGTCTCGCTCTGTCGCCCAGGCTGGAGTGCAGTGGCCGGATCTCAGCTCACTGCAAGCTCCGCCTCCCGGGTTTACGCCATTCTCCTGCCTCAGCCTCCCGAGTAGCTGGGATTACAGGCGCCCGCCACCTCGCCCGGCTAGTTTTTTGTATTTTTTTAGTAGAGACGGGGTTTCACCATGTTCGCCAGGATGGTCTCGATCTCCTGACCTCGTGATCCGCCCGTCTCGGCCTCCCAAAGTGCTGGGATTACAGGCTTGAGCCACCGCGCCCGGCCCAGTTTCCATTGTTTTTGATGAGAAGTCTGCTGTCATTCAGCGTGTTTTCCCCTATAAAAAAAGGTGGTGTTCTCTGGGCACTTTCATAATTTTTTTTCTTTTAGTTTTCAGAAGTTTAATTATAATGTGGCTTGGACAGATATATGTAGTTTTAAGCTATCTGAGTTTCACTAAACTTACAGAATCTGTAGGTTTATGTTTCTTGTCAAATTTGAGAATCGTTAGCAGTTATTTCTTCAAGTACTTTTTCAGCCTCCCTTTTTTTTTTTTTTTTTTTTTTTTAAAAGACCGAGTCTTGCTCTGTCTCCCAGACGTGCCAGTGTAGTGGCACAATCTTGGCTCACTGCAACCTTTGCCTCCCATGTTCAATCATTTCTCTTGTCTCAGCCTCCCAAGTAGCTGGGACTACAGGTGCTCACCACCACACCTGGCTAATTTTTGTATTTTTAGTAGAGACAAGGTTTCGCCATGTTGACCAGGCTGCTCTTAAACTCCTGACCTCAAGTGGTTTACCTGCCTTGGCCTCCCAAAGTGCTGGGATTACAGGTATGAGCCACTGTGCCCAACCAGCCCTTTTCTCTTTCTCCTCCCCTTCTAGAACACAGATGCCACCAAAGTGAGACTGTTTTGTTATTCCATGGGTCCTTGATGTTCCATTCTTTTTTGTCAGTTTGTCTTCTCTCTGTTTTTCCTGTTGTCTTCCATTCACTGCTTCTTTCCTCTGTCCCTTTCATCCTGCTGTTGAGCCCACCCACTTTTTATGTGTTTTTTTTTTTTTTTTCAGTTTTGAAATTTTTATTTGTTTTTACTTTATATCTTTTTTCCTGTGGCTTCCTTTTTCTTTGTGGATGCTTT
This sequence comes from Trachypithecus francoisi, assembly GCF_009764315.1. Taxonomy (NCBI): domain Eukaryota; kingdom Metazoa; phylum Chordata; class Mammalia; order Primates; family Cercopithecidae; genus Trachypithecus; species Trachypithecus francoisi. Next base: position 2,857,747 of record NW_022681467.1, read on the forward strand.
CCATTTTTCCATTAGCTTCAGCTGTTGTTGTAATTGCTTGTTGAAGCATTTTTATGAGGGCTCCTTTAAAATCTTTGTTGGATATTTTGGACATTTCCATCATCTGGAACCATCATCCATTAATGGTCTTTTTTCATTTAGCTTGAGATCTTCCTGTGTTTTTGGTATTACGAGTCATTTCTGATTGAAAACACGGCATTTGCACATTAGGTTATGAGACTGGGTCTTGTTTAAACCATCTCTTTCAGTTGGCCTTCTTTGACATTCCTCTGGCTGGGGAAGTTGGGGATGTTACCTCATTACTGCCAGGTGGAGGTAGAAGTGTCAGCTCCCCACCAGGTCTCTGTTGACACCTGAGGGGCCTAGTCAGCCCTGGGCAGAAGTGGCATCCCCTCTCCTTATCTGTTTCTGCCAGCACAGTGCTGGTTTGTTCTCGGTATGGTGAGAGTCTTCACCTTCCACTAGACCTCTTCTGACAGCACATCAGCTGGAGAAAGAAGGGGAACCTCTTTCTTGCTGGGTAGTGGCAGGATGCAGGCTCCCAGTGTGGTCTGCACTGCCTTAGTGGCAGCGGGTTGGGTGAGGATGAAGCCTCAGCTCCCTATTTGGCCTTCTCTGAAGCTCCTAAGCAGAGGTGTTGGGGTCCTTCTTACAGTCTTTCAAGAATGGACTTTAGGACAATGTAAATGGGGTTAGGGCATCAGTTTTTCTGTGGTATTTGGCTAGAGTAGAGCAGTTATTGTCTAAGTGTTTTCTCTCTTACTTCGCTGCCCCTTTTCTAGTCCTTTGGCCAGAGAAAGCAGTCTTTTGTCTCTTCTCTTTTGATCTGCGCATACGGGCATTTCTGGGTTGCTGGTTCCTCATTTTCATGCCATGGATATAGGAAGGGAAAAGAAAACCCAGGGAACCCACCACCACGTTTTCCCTTGGGAAACATTTGTTTTTTAGAAAATGACCTGGGCTTTCAGTAGTGCTTTGTGGGAGGATTAGGGTAAAGGATGTTTACTCCATCTTATTGGAAGCAGAATTCTTCTAAGCTATTTTTAACTGGTCAAGACTTCATGTATTTAACGGTCTTGTCTAGTAAAATTTCTACTATATGGTATTGGGTTAAAATAATGTATTTCATAGCTAAACTAACATAAGATCAATAATTATTTTCTTTTTTTTTTTTTTTTTTTTTTTGAGACGGAGTCTTGCTCTGTCGCCCGGTCTGGAGTGCAGTGGCCGGATCTCAGCTCACTGCAAGCTCCGCCTCCCGGGTTCACGCCATTCTCCTGCCTCAGCCTCCCGAGTAGCTGGGACCACAGGCGCCCGCCACCTCGCCCGGCTAGTTTTTTGTATTTTTAGTAGAGACGGGGTTTCACCGTGTTAGCCAGGATGGTCTCGATCTCCTGACCTCGTGATCCGCCCGTCTCGGCCTCCCAAAGTGCTGGGATTACAGGCTTGAGCCACCGCGCCCGGCCGATCAATAATTATTTTCTAAAGGACAACAGATGAGGATGACTTTGCCTGATATAAGAGGGTAAACCTTTTAAATTTAGTTCTGCGTTCTGTGCCTAGGTTGGGGCAAACACCATGGATAATCCTTTGTTGAAGTACAGTGCAAAGGATTACTTCTTCAAAGCTGCCCTCTGCCACTTCATAGTAGACGAGTTGAATGCCAAGGTAAGGAGTCCTTCAGCACTGATTGACTGATTTCATCCTTAAGAACACGTACACATTCTCTCTTGTTCTTGGAGTCGTTTCATTGCGATGTTAGTACCAAGAATAAACTGGGTGCATTAAAAATAGTAGGTATTTTTCTGTGGTATGTGTCCCAGTTGTCAAAGCTGTTCTCAAAAGTTACCTGATAGTTTATGGCCATACCATTCTGGACACACCCAGTCTCATCTGATCTCAGAAGCTAAGCAGTGTAGAGCCTGGTACTTGAATGGGGGGCACTGCCTGGGAATACTTACTGCTATAGGCTTAAATATATGTATATATTCACTGGTAGCCAGTTTTTTGTTGTTGTTTTTTTTAGTAGTTTTGCTTTAAAGAAATCACGGGGCCGGGCGTGGTGACTCACGTCTGTAAACCCTGCATTTTGGGAGGCCAAGTGGGGTGGATTACCTGAGGTCAGGAGTTCGAGACCAGTCTGGCCAACATGGTGAAACCCTGTTTCTACTAAAAATACAAAAAACATTAGCCAGGTGTGGTGACAGGTGTCTCTAAGAGCTACTTGAGAGGCTGAGGCAGGAGATTCACTTGAACCTGGGAGGCAGAGATTGCAGTGAGCTGAGATTGTGCCTCTGCACTCCAGCCTGGGTGACAGAGTAAGACTCTGTCTCAAAAAAAAAAAAAAAAAAAAAGAAAAGAAAAGAAAAGAAATAAGGAACTAAGGGGGAGGAGGAGACGATAAGAGTAGGATAATATCCATTTAAAAAACAACCAGAAAAACAGGCAAGCTCACAAACGGTGTTGGAGTGAGGACTGAGAAGCAGTTGGAAAGCACAGTGAGCACTGGGAGCCAAGAGGCAAAAAGGCAGGCAGCCTTGGTGTGGCTGGTGTCTGGAGTTGGAAGAGCAGAATTAAAGCCACTAAGAGAATGTTCTTTCTGTCAGCTTTGAGCAGGAAGCTAAATGTAATTTATTTGGAATCTGTACTGTATTAAGAGCTTCTCCATTTAATGGATGGCACAGATACCTGGTCTGTGAGTGTTTACGAATTCATTTTCATTTACACTGTCTTCTCGGCAGCAGCATAACTCAGAAGAAAATGGTTTAGAAATTATTCTTAATTGAAATGGAAAGTTCAGAATAGACAGATTTTCTATGTTGATTCTGCTGTTGAGTTTAACTGCATACTTCTTCAACACTTAATAGGATATAGGTAGATCTTATTTGAAGCTGGTAAAATGTCGAAAGCTTTGTTTGTTTAGTAAGTCTGAAATTGATGAGTGGTTTTTCTCTCTCAGCTTGCTCTTGAGAAATATGAGGAAATGTTTCCAGCGTTTACTGATTCAAGAGAATGTAAATTATTGAAAGTAAGTAATACTAGAACTTTGGAGAAAAATGCTTTTGTTCTATCAGGTGACAACACGTAAGTGGGATTGGGTATGAAGTGAAGTTTTAATCTATAAAGTCTACTAACTGAGGGGCCCTGGTACTTTCCTGCTTTAGCATTATGGGTGTTCAAATGCAATTAAGGTCAGAAACATGTAGTTGTATTCTGAAATAGGCACCTCAGAAATGTTAGTACAAAAACTAGATCCCTAACTTGAATCTTGTATTTGAGTATTTCCTTAATTGTGTGCAATATTTGGCAACATTGGTATTATACTTAAAGTATATATTTAGAAATGGGACTTCATCTTACGAAACTATTTTTTAAAATATTTTTGTGCTACCAGAAACTCCTAGAAGCTCATGAAGAACAGAACAGTGAAGCTTACACTGAAGCAGTAAGTTATGCTTTTGGGACATGTTGCATTATTTGAAGATTTAAGTTAAACCTCTGTTCCTTTTCATTATGTAAAATCTAAACATTTATTTGAACATGACTCCAGCATACCTTGAGTTGTATTTTCCAAAGGTCATCTTTTATATATCACACAAATTAAACAGTTCTATTAGCCATGCTGAGATTCAACTTATATTCAAAAGTAATTTAGCTGTAAGACTAGTTCAGGAGCAAATATTCCATTTATATTCTTATAATTTGCTCTTTTAATTTTTTCTTTTGAAAATAATCTGGCCCATAAATAAGTGTGAAGTAAAATTAGTTAAGGCCAGGCACAGCGTCTCAGACCTGTAATCCTAGCACTTTGGGATGCCAAGACAGGCAGATGATGAGTCAAGAAATCGAGACCATCCTGGCCAACATGGTGAAACCCCATCTCTACCAAAAGTACAAAAATTAGCCAGGTGTGCTGGCACGTGCTTGTAGTCCCAGCTACTCAGGAGGCTGAGGCAGGAGCGTCACTTGAACCTGGGAGGCGGAGGTTGCAGTGAGCTGAGATTGCGCCACTGCACTCCAGCCTGGTGACAGAGTGAGACTCTGTCTCAAAAAAAAAAAATACATTAAATATAATTTAAAATATAAAACTAAGTAGTGAGAATTTGCTATATTCGTGGCATGAAATAAATGGAAGGTGGCCAGGCATGGTAGCTCACATCTATAATCCTAGCACTTTGGGAGGCCGAGGCGAGCGGATCACCTGAGATCAGGAGTTTGAGACCAGCCTGGCCAACATGGTGAAACCCCATCTCTATTAAAAATACAAAAATTAGCTAGGCATGGTGGAGTGTGCCTGTAATCCTAGCTACTTAGGAGGCTGAGGCAGGAGCCTCAGAACCTAGTGGGTGGAGGTTGCGGTGAGTCAAGATCACGCCATTGCATTCCAACCTGGGCAACAAGAGTGAAACTCCGTCTCAAAAATAAATAGATAAGTAAAAAATAAAAATATATATATTTTTAAATGGGCATTTTTTCCTTTATACTTTTTGTTTTCCATTTTTTGCCATGTCATGTTTAGAATCAAGCAAAAATAATTTTTTTAATATATTTTGAAACAGAGCCTCACTCTGTCACTCAGGCTGGAGTGCAGTGATGTGATCATGGCTCACTGCAGCCTCAGCCTCCTGGATTCAGGTGATCCTCCCACCTCAGACTCCTGAGTAGCTGGGACTATAGGTACACACCACCACACCCAGCTAATTTGTGTGTGTGTGTGTGTGTGTGTGTGTGTGTGTGTATTTTGTTGAGACAAGTTTTCGCCATGTTGCCTAGGCTGGTCTCTTAGCTCCTAGGCGTAAGCTGTCCACATGCCTTGGCCTCCCAAAGTTGAAGGATCACACCCAACCTCAAGCAAATTTCTCAGTAGCCTCCTGTAACATGTTCATCACAACTCAGGAGTGATAGTGGAAAGGAATGTTTTCCTATCGAACTTTTGCCTGCCACATCATTTTCATCCTATTGTCATTTTTTTCTTTGATAATGCATTGAAATGTGTTAAAGGAATTCCGCTTCCATACATATTCTAACTCTGCAATTAATGTTTTCCCATGTTCAGTGAGTAATTTTCCATATTACTTTCACATTTTTATGCAATGTCCAGTTTCTTTTGCCACAATAATTATGTCTGTTAATTTTCTTTTTACACATGTTTGAAAACAGAGAAATGTCAAGCCCAGGAACTAGTCACTAGTATCATCAAAATAGTAACAGGATAATGAAAAAATAAACAATTTTTTAATGAAGAAAGTTATAAACTGGAATGATTAATTTCAAATAATGAAGAAAGTTAGTAGATTATAGCTGTAAATGTATAAACAGCTTGGGGTACTATTATTTTGTGTTTTTAATGTATTTACATGGGGTAATTCCTGCTCCTCTTTCCTTATACTAGGTGAAGGAATTTGACTCAATATCTCGTTTGGATCAGTGGCTGACCACCATGTTACTTCGCATCAAAAAGTCCATCCAAGGGGATGGAGAAGGAGATGGAGACCTAAAATGAAATGTTTTTGTCTTTGTGGCATGCAGCTAACTCCTCTGTAGTTTTGTCTTAGGGTCAAGTGATCTTTATGGGATGCCCATTTAATGGCTTAATTTTGTTGCATATGAGCCCGACAGCCTGGGTATTGTTTAAGCTCCCCGAGTCTGTGTTGCTGTGAAATGGATGAAGGGGAGGCTCCTGTTCATCTTGTGGTAATGATGGGTTGTTTCATGCTTATCAGAACCCCCAGCGTTTTCTGAGAAGTACTTCAGAATCTCATTCCTCATATTTCATTGGTATTTGTGGAGCCTATTTTTAATGTTGCCACGTGTTTTTATGTCCTTTTTGTTAGACTTGAGTACTCAGCCCAGTTGTTCTCATAGATGCTTTGCATTTTCTCTGTGCTTTGGCATCTGGATATGTTCTTTAAATGTGTGTTTAGTTTAGGACAGTTACTAGGAATGAGTTTATAACTTTATTAGAAATCACTTCTATTTTTGTTATCCTGTGATTATTTTGATGGTGCTAGTGACTAATTTATTTGCTTTTTGTGTTGTTCCGTATGCTAACATGTGCATGGCAAAAATTTAGAATAGCCAGGGTCTGTAGGCATCACATTGCGAGCAAAGGAGCTTTCTGGAAGTACTTGCTTCATGTATGGATGAGTGTCAAAGTGAATTTGATTTGTACTTACACACACACACACACACACACACACACACACCACAAGATCTATTAGAAATGGAATTTTTCTCTTTTTCTGGAGATAGTTTTCACTTCTAGTTGGAGTGGAAATCCCTTTATATTTGCATTAAAGTATTTTAATTGGCACAACCTGCTCATTATTTTCATGTTTATACACTTTCCCACATTGAGGTGGTGTGTTCTGTGCTATGGCTATAGAAATCTTGGTCAGGGCTGGATAGATGATCTAAGTCAAACTTGAGAATGAATGTATGTAATTTTCCTGTTTATTGCACGATGGGTTAGGTGGGGTAAATGTGGTACAGGAATGTACTGTATGCCCAAGTGGGCAAGAACCCCAACTTGTTTCTCAGGGGACTTGATTGTTCTCTTAGCTGGTGGAATATTTTGGCTTATGTGTTTGAACTCTGTCATGTTTAATTGGTTTATATATGTATGCTATCTTGATTCATGAACTTGATTCTATTATTTTATATGCTGATATTTAGACATACTCTTGTCTCGTGAATGTCCTCTGCATATTTTATAGTTAAATGATTTATATTTGAAATGTGTTTGTTGCCATACTTAACCCAGCAGACACTCTGATATCATAGAGCTTCACTGATGACAGATAACGAAACTTCCTATGTTATGTCAGGTAGTAGTAAGTAGTATTGGAATGATGTTTTCATTTTTGATGGCTCTCAACTGGAATTGGTAGGATTTTATTGGGCTGAAGTACAGTGAGTGTTTCCAGGCCAAGGGTCAAGTGCAGGTTGTTTGAGAAATGATGAGTAGGTCAGTCTAGGAAGAAAGAGAAAGCAGCAGGAAAGGAAGTGGGAAGGGCCAGCCGAGGACAGATTGTAGAGGATCCACATCAGATGGCCACGAGGACTTGTAGGCTATAGTTATGGTGGTGACATGCATGAGGTGGGCTGGTAGAGCAGGAAGCTCTGTGATGTCAGAGCATCCACTGGGGGTGGCGATGAAGATGCTCTGTCTGTGGGCCCTAGAATTTAATGTGGATTTCCTCCTTCCTTCCAAGTTCTGAGATTCTTAAATGAGAGCTGGCTGTCTCTAGAGGTAAGACCTGGAATGGCGTCCCAGTTGGTACTTTTTCACTCCCTCTTAGAATCTCTTATGAGAAAATGATCAGAAGGGAAAGTGGGGTTTCCCTAGCTAATAATATATCCTACAACCAGCCAAATGCACTTTTGTGAAAATAGGGTTTGAGGAGTGGTTCTGCAGCTTGAGTCCTCTGGTTTTAAGTAGTTTGTTTCTACTTGTTTAAAGAATCTTCTGGTCTAACCACTTAAAGTAAAAACCAAATGATTTATTTTAGGGCAATTATGTTTAGCTTTCATCATGATACTCCAACAGACCCCTGTCGGAAGGGGTATGTTTTTTTAACAGTAGTGTTTGTAACATTTTGTTGTGTCAATTAGAGGGTCACTTGTTTGTATTGCAGTAAACACTGGGACCAGTTCTGGGGTTAAGAATTAATTTTTGTTTTTAATATTTCACATAAAAAGAATCAGAGTAACTAATGGCTAGAAGAGACCTGCCAGAAGATAAAAAAAAGAATGAGAAAAAGCCCAGTCAGTGGTGTGCAAACTTACTTCCTTTAAATGTCCCATGGATGTAGGACAGTGACTTGTTTCAAGATGCCTGTGAGCTAGGTCTTCAAGATGTATAGAATGTTACTTATGAACAAAATATAATTATTTATGGTAAATTCTTGTACTTTAGCAAATCTGGAGTTAGTTCATAGTCAAAGTCAATTAATATTTCTTACAGGAAAGTTTTGCTTTTTGTGGCAACATTTTTATAGCTTGTGTGAGTTCCTTTTTTATTTAATGATTTGAAAGCAGTATTTTTGCACAGTCGTGACCGTGTGTGGTGGCGTCACTGTAACCAAAGTGTATGCACCAGCCCTTGTGCATTTATTGTTTCTCCTGATTTTGTGCATTTAAATGTCCAAATGCAAACCTTTGTGACTTCCTTTGGAGGACTTGGCAGCACAGCATGCCCCCGTGACCTGCCTGCTGTGGTATGAGCTGTGACCAAGAGCAGGCTTCCTGCTCCATGGAGTCCTGAGTTGCTCTGGGACAGGGGATTACATTATGAAAACTAACCATGTGTAACAATAAATCTACCTTAGCAGAAAAAGTATGTTTGTTTTATTTTAACCTGTATAGTAAAGTAGAAATTATCAGTACTATTTTGACGAGTCTTCTTGCTAAATTGGCGTAGGTCAAAAGTAGCTTCCATTGTTTCAAGTTGTTCCCGTTAAGATTAAGGCAACAGACGTTAATACTCTCTAGGCTCTGGTCATTTGGTGGGAATTCCAGGGCACCGCAGTGGTTTTGCAGACTGAGGGTTTAGAAGGAAACCCTGGTTACTTCTGTTGATGCAGTCCACTGAAGTACATGATAACCCAGCAGACCCCACATTCTCATCCCTTTTTTGAATCCTTTAGGATCTACACTTACTTGCAAAGTTGAGGAAGGCATGGTTGCTGCAAGACTGGTGGGGAGACCTAAGCCTGACACTCTCCTACCCCAAGAAAGTACCACTCAACTATCTGGTCAGTGTGGGCATTTATCTTAATTTTGCAAGTATCTGCAGGGGAGAGGAGATGCCCCTGGGGAAGGGTCAGTCCCACTGACCACTGGGGCTTGAAGTTCTGGTGAGGAAGAGGACCCATGGTGGGTAGTGCAGGCTGGCTTATGCTACCATCCTATCATAGAGCCTTGACTTCAGGTCCTAAAGTATATTCACAACACTTCAAGTAAGTCAAAGCAAATGTTTTAAATGGTAGAACAAGCTGTCCCCATCTAGGTATTCCGAGTTGTTGATCATTTGAAGCCTAAATCAAGTGGCTCTTCTCAGAATCAGTTTCCTAATGAAGATGCCACCATGGTAGTTTAAAAGCTTAGTTTTGTCAGCCTTAGTTAAGAGTCCACATACAGATTGCCAAAGGTACGCAGATGATTTTCCAAGTCTCATTTAGGATGATGTGATAGATAGGGATCCCCAACCCGTTAGAAACTGGGCCCCACGGCAAGAGGTGAGCTGCGGCCAGTGAAGCTTCATCTGTATTTGCAGCCATTCCCTGTGGCTTACATTACCACCTGAGCTCTGCATCCTGTCAGATCAGCAGCGGCATTGGAGTCTCATAGGAGTGCGAACCCTATTGAACTGCGCATGCACGGGATCTAGGTTGTACGCTTTTTGTGAGAATCTAATGCTTAATGATCTGTCAGTGTCTCCCATCATCCCCAGATGGGACTGTCAAGTTGCAGGAAAACAAGCTCAGGGCTCCCACTGATTGTACATTATGGTGCATTGTATAATTATTTCATTGTATATTACAAAGCAATAATAGTAAAGTGCACAATAAATGTAATGTGCTTGAATCATCCTGAAACCATTCTGTCCCCCCACCTGTGGAAAAATTGTCTTCCACAAAACTGGTCCCTGGTGCCAGAAAGGCTGGGGAATGCTGTGCTAGATGGTCCTCTGATCTGTGTGGCTTTCTCAGTGACATCAGATGAAGTATTGTTACTCCCGAGTAGATGAATATCATGACACTTGGTTAAATTAACAAGTACCCATCTTGTTTCCCAAAAATGAACTCCTTGGAGTGACAAGGTTTATTTAACAGGTTAAAAATTAAATTATACACTCAAATTTACTTGTTTGGATAATCAATCACCTACAGCAAAATCACTTATCTGTAAAAATCACCTTAAATGTCTCCACCACACGACCCATTTTTTCCAAATGACAACAAAGAATTTGGTAAAACCAAAGGCTGCACATCCCTTTGGAGTTTGGGCTACAGTATTTCACAGAAAATGGTTGGAAAATGGTTGAAATAAGCTCCTGAATGGCCCTTCTTGAGGCTCTGGGAGAGGCAGTGTGCCAGCACCTCGGCACTTTCCTCATTACACATTTGGGACCAATCCACTCAGAGGGTGGTCTCGCTTCCACTCAGCATGGCTGTGCTTGGACTTGGAGGAATGGGGCAGATGCTCTAGGAGGTCCTCTGTAACCAGTTTCCTACAGGGTTAGGTTTCTCTGTTCTCAGAGACAGAGAAATGTATATAGAAGTCATATCTTTGATGCTTACTTTTTACATTGAAAAAAGTGGCAGAGAACTCAACCACACTTACACATACCCCAGCCTGGTTGCGGCCTGTGCATGAGCAGAGGTCAGGGTTTCTCCTCTCCAGAATCCCACTGCCAGAGACCAACTGGGATCCAAGCAGTTAAACAGCTTAATCCTAGGACTGTAAGAAATAAAGGCTTATGGACCCTGATTTTACATTTCATTATTCATGTAATTAAGCAAATGATATTGGTTTCAATTAAGAATCCTATTTCTGCAGAACCTAAATTATAACAGAAATAGATCTTTAAAAAATTGCAAAACTACTTTTATAAAGCAGACATTTATTAACACCTTTTTTTTTTGTAGAATTTCTAAAGAAACAAATTCAAGACAAAAATCCCTCCAGTAGGTAACAAAATAATCTATTGTTTCAGTTCCTTCTGATCAAGTGACTTTATTCCATAAAACAGTACATCAGCTGGGTAGGTTCGGTCTCCTCTGGATGTGTGACAGTCATTATTTATTTGTTCTGTAAACATAAGTAGGATACAGTGACATTGTCATAACTAAATTTGAAGTAAATTAGTATTGTGACCTGCAAGGGCAGGTGTGAAACATGTTATCAGCGCCTGAAACACCTTGTAGTGGTTTCACTAACATAAGTTAAAACATAAGCACTTAGGAAGAAAGTCTTCCCTCATTAATTTCTGGCATAGTGCAGCTACATCTTCATCCTGGAACTTACGGACAAAGTACCTTCCTCTTAGAAAATCATATTTTCACAGCAAGTTTAATAAATTAAAAATGTAGAGAAAAAAGGAACTAGTGAACAAAAGAATTCTCCAAGGTTCCCTTTTTAAATTAGTATGTTTAAATGTTACATGTGAATCAAAGCATTCCACAAGCACGTGGCACATACTCAAGGCCCTAGAACCAAATGTCACCGTTTAGCAAATACAGCAGAATTTGTCTTTTCATTGTGAATTTCTTAAAGCAATAATTCAGTCCTGTGTGAAACAGCTAAAGGAGCATTTGAGACAAAGTTACTGGGTCTTCACAATCAAATCTTTAAGGCATAATCAGAGGTAAGTGTGCTGAGACTTTTGGTCCCTTCTGCTATGTTCTCACATGCTCCCAAGGAAACAGACATGTCAGTTACTTGCCTGTTTCCATCTCTAGGTGTGGAAATGAGAAGTCTGGGTTTCTGGAAATTACAGAAATCAAGTCAGAAAAACCTGGAAAAAATATTAATACTCTGTTCTACAATTTGCCACAGTCACCTCATTTTGCAAATAAAATGACTACACAACTTTCAAGTACTCTAAAGCATCTTAATTTTTCACGCCTCTGCAAAATAATACTATATTGTTTTGCTGGACTCTTTGGTAGGACAGCTTTTAGCTAATCTGATTTTTTTTTAAGACTGAAACTGAACAGCCTCATCTCATTTCTAAGTTGATTTTATGACAAACTTCCTAGCTGCATATGTGCTGAGATTACGCTAGCAGTTTTGCAGGTGTTCAATCTGTCATACCTTGTTTACTGCCTACAAATGGGGGGTGGGGAGAAATGAATGCAACCATCCATTTCTTCAGTTGCATTTGAGGGTCCCCACAGAAAATCAGATTTGCTTCAATTCAACAGGGAAGAAATGGCTGAAAATATGTGGCCCCAGTTTTATTTCAGCTTGGAAGAAAAATACCTTAAAAGTAGTTATGAGAGAAGTAAACCCACATGGAAATATAAGGCAGGGTGAGAAGCCAGGAAGACTGCTAACGACTATATCAGGAGCTGGTTCAGTGCTCTGTACTCTGCAATTAAGACCAGCAGTTGTCTAAATCAGATAATCAAGAATTAGAACGATTAACATACACCCTACACCAGAATTAAGTGCGGTCATGTTCACTGCCTTGTTTGTCAATAAAGTAGCTGAGATCATGCAGATCAGGATTTTTGAGGGAAAGCTTTTAAAATGCTGTGATAAAGCCGTGCAAGTTAGCAGAAGTTCAGGAAAATCTGCAGAGGCCGTTCTTGCCCACATCTTTGCACGTGAACAATTGTTTATCTTAGCCCCACATCATCTTGAGTTCAGCTACCACACACGCAGACTAACAGGATGAGAACTGCTTGAAGCTCTTATTCCATGTTGCTCAAAGAGTGAAGCTGTGTGGGCATCGAGTCTGTCTGTGGGGTCAACTCACTAAGCTCACTGATGGTGGTGCCCAGCAGGGTGTCCTGGGACACCACGGAGTCATCCGACTTGCAGGCTGTGTCTGCAGAACTGTTCTCCTGCATGGTAGGTACAGTGCTTTGGACTGCAGCCAGGTTGTGGAAATGGCCATTTTCTGCAAAAGACAGCAATTTATCCGAAAGTTTGGACGACACATACTCTTCGTCAGGCTGTTCAGTCTTGTGTCCGTCATCGTTCTTGGGTGAGCCATCTACAATGACAAGGAAAGACTTCCATGGAGTATTCTTATCGTGTATCTATAAGTTAAACACAAAACAAAAGTCACTGAATGTATCTCTGAACAAGTGCATCTTTTAAAACAACAGTCCCTCTACAACCTCAATTTTCAACTTTCACTAATAAGTACCCGCCTGCCGCCACCCTCACTGTTACAGAGTAGTCATCGTGGATTGTGCTTTCCCTGGGCCTTGGGGCTTCATTCACTCCGTGAGTGTTCCACTGCAGAGACAACCCAAGGAGAAAGTACCTGTTGTCTCGACCTCTAACCACCTTGGAGAATGGTGGTAGGTATTTCTCTTAAGGGTTCTGTGTATCTAAGGGCAGCAGCTTGTTCTCAAACAAGCCAACCCATTGCTTACTGAGGTGTGCCGCCGAAGAGTGGACTTGTCGGTAAATGTCCGTCCGCACGCATTGCACATGTACGGCCTCTCCCCTGTGTGGATGCGGCGGTGGCGCTGGAGGGCGTTGAGTTGGGTGAACTGCTTGCCGCACTGGTCACAGCAGTAGGGACGCTCCCCTGAGGCAGGGAGAAAGGAGACTGCTAGTGGGTCTCTTTGGCCTACTGTGCTTAATTCTGAATACACACTTGAATGAATGCTGCTGCCGCAAACCACTGGGACGCCTCAGCATCCAGCATAAGGAAGGTTATGTTGGGAACACCTTAAGGGCTATAAATCTATCTCTATAATACCAAGAATTTATGACCTACACCAAAAGGGCCAAGACATGTGCCTGCAGCAGGTATTATAACTACAGGAATGACACCTGTTTTCCACAGTAATTGAGTTAAAATTACAAGTCCCCTAACAACTGAATATGCATGTGTGTGCATATACTAACATGCACAGATTATCCCTATGTCCACACATCCACATCCACTTCCTACATTCACACCATGACTAAGCTGTCTGTCCTTTTCAATAAAAACTCCATGTAGCAAAGGGACTTGGTCTTCTCCCATTGTAAGTGCTCCCACTTTTCAGTTTCTCCGAGTTAGAAACAATCTCTAAAAAAATGCTATTATGACATACAAAGTTTGGCCAGTTTTCTTCAAAAGCTTAGTTCCAAGTAATTTGCTGGTAAATCTACAAGTTTTGGAATTTTTTTTTTTTTTGGCCAAACTAAACTCCCTTCCCTAGGACATTCCAACCATACCTGTGTGGACTTTAATATGCTGGTAGAGTGAATTCCGCTGGGCAAAAGTCCTGAAACATATTTCACATTTAAAGGGTTTGGATCCAGTATGGATTCTATTGTGGTGTTTTAAGTACTCCTTAGAAGCAAAACTTTTGCCACATGTTTCACACATAAAAGGTCTTTCACCTACATGAAAAAATGAAAGTCATAAACAATACAAGCATTAAAAACACATGGAACAGTAGGCCTACACTGTTAAAACCCAAGTAAACTCCTCAAAAGTGCCTGTAGGCAGCATGTTACATTTTCTAGTAAAAACTATCATAAACTATACATGTAAGATGCTTGCTACTTACTGAAAGTTGGTGTAAAATATCCTTGGAAATTGCAAGAAAAATTCCATTTGACTAGAATCAAAGAGGTATTGTTTGTTCAGCTGGCTCACATTTTAGAAATTATTCCAAACAAGAAAATAATTTCACAACTTCTGTTTGGAGGAACTGCTGGATTATTTTCAAAGGAACACTTTTATGGATCTTTATCAGAATAAAGGGGAAGTTGACAATGGATATATATCACTATTCTAGAGTAGCGACTCCAATCAACTTGATTGAATTGTAGGACAAAAGTTTTAAATACCATCTCACTTTTTGTAGTTTAATCCCACAAATCAGCCTTACTAAATTATTAGGTGTGCTCCTGATTTCACAGACATCAAAATAAAAATAGTGACTTTAATAAAATCTTACCATGTTAATATTCTTACCAAAGGACCAATTCTAACTTAATCCTTCATTATAACCTGACCTTGTCCCCAATCCCAAGCTTTCTTTAGACACCAATTCTACTCATTCTGTAGTCGTAACTCATGTCATTAAATGCTAATTTCATGACATTAAATGAGATTTGCATTTAATGACATGAATTATGACTTCAGAATGAGCAGAACTGGTGTCTAATCACACAGACGTGGTGTCTAATGAGTCAGAGACATGTCATCTCTGTCTCACCTGCATTTGAACTTCAGACTTATAAGCCAGTGTTTACAAGTAAGAGTAAAAAATGCAAGCAAAGAAGAAACTTAGAAGAACTGGAACACTTCAGTGCTGTATGCTTCTGTATCTTCCATAAGATTCTGAACCTCAGGGTTACTGTGCTGAAGCAGAATAAAGCCAACTTAAATTTTCTCTGTCACATAATAAATCATAAAGACTTTGGAAAACAGAAATGAGATAATCCTACTACCTTAATATATCATAACAACTTATTTTCTTCTGGTCTTTTATGTGCAGGTTTTCAATACAGTTGAGGTGAACTGTACGCTTAATTGTGCATTTTAAAGTTGAACATCCAAGCACAGACTTTTTCATGTCATTCAGAGCCCTTACTCCAAATAGCCGGGTCATAAGCCAGGGTATAGATTTACCAGAGTTTACTGGAGCACTTCCTTGTGGTTGGACAATCAGGCTGTTTCCCATTCTTAGTTAATAAAAATAGCAAGAAGGGGGGATAACAGCATATAGCTCTTCCCATATGTTGGACAATTTCTTTAGGACAGAGTCTTAGAAAAACATTTTCAGTTAACAACAGTAAGAACTATTTTATATCTCTTGATACCTAAGACTTGCATGCCATATCCTATGGCCTGGTGGTATGAAAGCCAAGGCCACATGCACACTAGCAATGAAGGCAGTGGGTGTATGTTTATTCATTTTGCTCACTTACTAGGAAAAGCTATATCATGGCTTTAACTTGCACCACCTTGACAGATGTCAACTTCAAAGTTAATCAATTGCATTTCCTTCTACATCTAGGAAAGACATTCAATCACAACAGCATGGGTATTTACCTGTGTGACACCTTTTATGATAAATCAGCATGTGGTTCTGAGTGAATCTTGCACCACATTCATCACAGACAAAAGGTTTTTCCCCTGTATGAATTCTGAAAGTACAACATTCAGATGATAACTTAGGATGTATTTCAAAGCTCACTTTGCAGTACAATTTCCACTCTATCCTGCAAAAATCATTTATTCCAAGAGACCTAATGAGAATGACTGTAGTGACAGGTCAAGAGCCCATAATCTCCATCCCAAAATAAACTGAGTTTCTGCACAAGGTCAATGGATCCACACATTTTCCCTAAGTCACTGACCGGAATGTTCATCTACACCTGCTCATAAGCCCTGCTGCTGGTGCTATAAGGCATGTGCAGGTAGAGACCAGGCCTTTGCAGAGTTTTTAAAACACTAAAGACCACCATCTAATATTTGTAAAGCTGTCTCATACAGAATAATCAGCCACAAACACCTTAGGAACTACTGCTGATTAAGTGTCACATGATCAAAAATGTTACTCTCATTTCCTAATATGACATAACCGGTAGAGAAAGGAGAACTGTTCTCAGAATGCTGAAGGTGGCATTTTAAAAATGCATCAGCATTTTAATGTCACAACTAGTATGAAGTAGCAATCAACCATAATTTACTGAGCACTTCCTAAACCAAGTATTTTTAACTTATTAGATAAAGTAAAAGATGAACACCATGCTACTAACCCAAGAGTGACTTAGGTTTGAGGGCAGAACTAGAATAGAACAGAAAACAATGGCCTGTTGGGATTCCAAGAATAAATATACTAAGAACTATAAGGAAACTTATTTAAAAACATCACCACACACCTACAGTTCAGAAACATATTAAGAAAAAGAAAGCATTGTCTGTCCAGATTCTGGAGTGTAGACTGCCCAGATAGCACTCCTTCCAAGCCTGAGAACCGAAAAACCAGAGACGAGTCCTAAAGCCCTAAATGGCATCTCACTGAGGTCTCTACTGAGACTGTGGGACCCGGGGGGTCACAGAACCCAAGATCTAAATGAAGAGTCAGGAAAGGAGAAATAAAGGCAACGAGGCCCAACTCTTCCTCCAGCACAGCGGGGCAAGCCCATGGCCGCTGTCGCAGTCCCACCAGGGGGACGTCCATGCCAGCAGGCGCGCCCTGGGGGTCTCAGAACAAGGGAGCAGAGCCATCATTCGCAGCCCCTCTACCTTGACAGAGAATTCAACGCTGTCTCGAAATAAGCCCCCAGGTTTGGAGCGGAGAAATTAAGCAGTGAGACATCACTGGGTCCAAATCCCAGGACGACCTCAGTGCTTGACACGCCCTTCCAGTGCGCAGGGACCCCTCTGGACGGCTCTACGCGTACCTCATGTGCGTCTTGAGCGCGGACGGCTGCGAGAACCTGGCGCCGCACTCAGTGCAGCCGTAGGGCTTGTCTCCCGTGTGTGTGCGCTCGTGCAGCCGCAGCGCAGTCTTGGAGCTCAGGCCCTTTCCGCACTGGCCGCAGCGGTGCCGCTCGCCTCCACCCTCGTGCACCTGCAGCACGTGCCGCTTCACGTCCTTCTTGCGCTTGAACTTCTTGCCACACAGCTCGCATGGGAAGTGGCGCTCGCTGCTGTGCACGTGGCGCTGGTGGCTCTTCAGGTTGCAGCGGTTGGCGAAGGTCTGGCCGCAGGTGTCGCAGCGGTACACCAGCTCGGTGGCCACGCCGTGGCGGTGCTTGCTGTGCTTCAGGAAGCTCTTCTCGTACAGAAACGCCTTCTCGCAAATGCTGCACTTAAAGTTGCTCTTCTTCTTCTCCCCTTCTTCGTCCTCCTCCTCCTCCTCCTCCTCCTCTTCCTCCTCCGGCCCTGCTTTCTTCGACACTTCCTCCAACTCAGCACCCACCTGGCAACCCTCATTTTTGGAAATTGGCTCCATCTCTGTGCCCACCCTGTCCGGGCTTTGGTCCTGGGGACACCTGTAGTCCCCCATGTCACCCTCAGCACTTTTC
Organism: Trachypithecus francoisi; assembly: GCF_009764315.1. NCBI lineage: Eukaryota > Metazoa > Chordata > Mammalia > Primates > Cercopithecidae > Trachypithecus > Trachypithecus francoisi. The sequence goes on from NW_022681467.1 coordinate 2,875,474, forward strand.
TGCTGCTCTCGGAGTCTTCTCGTATATTTCTTTTTAGGGATCTCCACAAAGACCTTCCTCCCAGCCAACCTTCCACTAGCTCTCCTGATTTTAGGGTAGGGAGGCTTAACTACCTCTTTCTTCTTGTCTAGTTTGTCCTTGGACTTCTTTGGTGGCAAATCTGAAGACATGCCATTGCTGGCTCTCTCTCCTGGGTAGCCCAAGGAATCCGTGAGACCATTGGGGTGAGGGCCATCCGTGGCCACGCTTGCCCTGGGGGCAGGAGCAGCACTAACTTGGGAGCCACTGCTCACCTCCACCTCCTGGGACTCTGAGAAATTTTGCAACTCCAAAAGTACCGACTCTAACATCTGTTTCTTTAACTGAAAACAAGTTTCTGATAAGTCCAAACATTTCAGCTTTTCAGCCATTTCCAGCATTCGCTGCACCCGATCTTCTTCCACCTGCACCTTTGCAGTGTAGACAAACTCAAGAAATGAAGCAAAGTCAGCAACCTGCACTTCATTTAAGTAGACATTAGTCCTAGTACCATTCCCACTCTTCTCGTTAAGGAATACTTCCTTAAAAAACTTGCTGGTGGCAGCCAGCACTGCCTTATGGGCCATGAAGTCCTTGCGGACGCCCTGATACTCCACGCTGACTGTCACGTCACACAGGTGACCCAGGAGGCGAAGCTCATGCATCTCATGCAGTAGGTTAAATGGGGAGGATTTGGATTCCAGCAGAACCGCACCGCTTTCCATCTTTCTTCCTTCCAAAAACAGCTTTGAAAAAGAAACAAGAATTATGCATGAGCAACCACTGAAGCAAAAGGACTAAAATTTATGAGGATTCCTTCAGTACTTGAGAAGATATAGACTCATTAACAACCTAGCTTTACTCAGGTAAAGATTCGAATGACATTTTACTTCTTAGCACAGTTTTCTAAAGTGAAGTTCCCCATGCATTTTCCTAAGGTACTAAATTGTGTATTCTAAGATTTCCTCCAGTGATCAACAAATGATGGAAGCTGTGATTCGTGAAATACATTAACACAGTAATTTGCTCACCAAGGTCACTGTCTAATTTGCTTACAAATATAGACCCCAAAAGTGTAAAAGAATTCATGGCAACAATAACGTCTAGTTCTTTGATCAGGACACCAGATAATTAAAACGCATAGCCACCACCATCTGGGAGCAAATCCAAAACATTAGGGAATCATTTCTGCCTTTGAAAAGAACCAACTAAATAACTACTTTCCATGAGGAAAACTTCTTGGAAAAGTAGTTCCCAACATCCTAAACTCATCATAATTTGAATTATTGTTACTCTACGGAAATAATGCAAGTTCCACAGCTTTTACAAGCTGTGTTACTTTGAGCAAGCAAATTCTCTGAACCCATTTCCTCCTCTGAAGAAGGCTGACCGGCTGTTACCAGGGTTCCATGAGCCTGAAACTTGCTGGCTAATTGTTAATTGGTTTCCCACACATAGGCCAAGGTGCTACAGTGATCCCCATTTCATAGATGAAGACCTAACAGGGTAAAGTCAATGGCTGGTTGGGACCTGAGCCAGGCCCTGGTAGGACTCTGGATTCAACTCAAACTACTCAACACACTCTTCCCCTCAGCCTCGCCAAAGAGGCAAAGGGCTATCTTTAGCCCCTAAATCTTTCCACTGCAGTGGGTATGCAAATTTCACCAACCCCACCTAAGGCCTCCAGATACCTTCACCCCCCATCATCATTTCTGCTGCTTTGCCCCCAACTCCCTGATACGTTTTCTCCACGAAGTTCGTCCCTGCCCTTCAGTTCCTGAATCTACCTTCCTCTTTAATTCCTGTTACCATCCATCCAAAGCACGTGCCTTCCTTCTAGCCTCCTTCGTCCAGACCACAGATGTCACCTCAGATTCAACATGTCTAGAAAAAATCTTGTCATCATCCTCCCTGAAAAACCAGTCCCACCCCTCTCCCCTTCTCTGGTCTCATCAAAGATACCGCTCCCTACAACCACCAGTCCCCCAAACATGCAAGACTGCCCTCTGGGAGTTCCGCTGTAAACAAGTACCTATGAGGTTTGATCAATGTCGCCTGAAGGAGACGCCACAGTAAACTGTGAGAACACTGACAAAGCCTAAGCAAAGGATCTATAAGAGTGGGGCGGGGTTGCAGTGGTCCCAGCCCCAGCCTGGGGAAACAAGGCTGCAGAGGGCTGTCTTAGTCTGATGCCCATATACACTGCCAGCCCTGACTTCCCCAGACCTCTGCCAACAGGGCCCTCGAGGGGATCTGATTTCTCAATCAACAAAGTGGGTCTGAGCGCGATTTCCTATGTTGCTTGGCCACTGGAGTGCAGACACTGGAGGTGGCGACAGGGCCGTCTGCGGCCGGTGACAGCTGCGTGTCCACCGAAGCTCATTGGCATTCTGGCCGCCTCCCAGTGCGCCCGGCATCTGCACCAACGTCGGCGGCCCCTGAATCCCCGAGGCTCACGGGGCCAGAGCCCTTCCCAGGAGACGCTGCTACCGGCAGCCCCGTCCACGGCCACAGGGGCCGGGCTTCCAGGGGGGCTTAAAGTCGCCGCTGTCCTCGCCATCCTCACGGCACCTCCCACCCTGTCCGCGCCACTTGGCCTCCCCAGAGCCCGGACGCCGCTCGGCCACTCCAAAGACCACCCGGAGAACAAACTACTGCAGCCACAGAGAAGCCCCTCCTCTGCCTGACGCGCCGCCTCCCAACGCGGGCATCCGGGGCCGCGTGGATCAGGCCCTCGGGCCGCCCCCTGCCCCCGCTCCCGCATCCCCGAGACCCCGCAGTTCCTCAGAGCAGCCGGAGAGCGCGGACGACTGGAAGGCGGCGGCGGGCGGCGAGGGGCCGGGGCCAGGCCTGCGGGCCGCGCACTCACCTCCCAGCCGGCGCCCCCGCTGCAGCCGCTGTCCGCTGGACCAGGCCGGTAGGAACGGCCGGCCCGGCTGGGCGGGGCGTGGCACGCTGCGCGGGCACCGCCGATTGGTCACTGAAGGCCCCTCCCCTCCCGCGGTCGGCCCCGCCCCTGGCGGGGCTGAGGAAGCGGCTGAGCGCACAAGTCGGGCAGCGGAGTCGTTCAGGCAGAGTTACCTGATCTGACGTACACGGGGCCGCGCGACTGACTGACGAGCCCGGATTGCGTCACCCGCCGCATTGCGTCACCCGCCGCGAGCCAAGGCCTGCGCCTGCGCAGGAGACACAGACGTCTGCCCTGCGGCACGCCACAGCGGGGCGGAGCCAGTTGCGAAGGGTCACGTGAGCGTCCGAGGCGCGTAGTCACTTTCGCGTCCGTTCCTGGCTTCTGGCTGCGATTCGCCAGAGCTTCCTTGTGCCAGCAGCCTGCGGTCAGGGTGTGCCCTGCAGTTCGCTTCCTACTAAGAGCTGCTCAGGTCCCCGAGGCCGAGCGCACCCGCAGGGCACCGTGACCACGCGAGGGACCTCGCGTAAAGCCGGGCTTGGAGCTGGCACTCGCCGTGGCTACTGGGGGCGCAGCCGCGGGCAGATGTCTCTACGGTCGCTGGAGAACAGGCGCCAGGCGGGGCTGAGCGCGGCGCTCTCCTCTGGGGTGCTTTTTCCGCGGTGCCCCCGCCTCTGCTGGGGGACCCGGCGCGCCAGGAGCCAGGACTGCACCCTGCCGTCTTTATTGCAGGGGTTTATTTTTCCAGGAGTTCCCATCCCTGCGAAGGCTTTGTTCACTACAGAACTTCCTCACCCATCCACTCTTCCGGGGAAAGCATAATTAATGCCCTAAGATTCGCTGACTCCTGGAAATCTTGCTGTTTCCACCAATTCTTGCTCAATACTAACTAAAGCCCGCTTTGAAACACCTGCCTTAAGTCAGACTTCCAGTTCTCCATAAAGTGACCTTGCCTTTTGATCCCAACCATTGCTAAAGCTTTGCCAGGTCATGCTGTCCCTTACTGTGGCCAGCAGTTAGCCTTGTCTTATCGATAGGTTGAGTTTGTAATGTTTGGGGACTGTCAGGACAAGTACAAATTTAAAATAAAAGGTTTACTACTTCCTGTTGAAAATAGATTTCCCTCCCTTTTTCTTTGAACATTTACTTTTAGAAAACTGGTAATTAGTGTACGTACTTTTTCCTCTCTTTGAAATATATAAATCCTTTTGAAGACTAGGCCTTTTTGTCCGCTTTTTAACTTAGATATATGTTTCTCTAGGACCTAGGAGCCATCTCTTTAAGTATCAAGGGAACTAATGCCCCTATCTCCCAGTTTTAATGGGAGAGTAGGAGCCTAACTTCAATGGGCCCTTTGCTCCAACTTACAAAATTATCTCATAAAGATACAAGTTTCTTTTTCCTCTAGATAAAGCCAATTGGCTAACACAGAGGATCACCCCAAATACCAGGTTAGATGAACTATGTGTGATGAAAAGTGCTGCCAAGTTCCCTTGAGTACTAGTTATTGTTTATCTTGAAAACGTGTGTAATAGATTGCTTGGCTGCACAAAAGTGAGATTTCTTTCTGTCTTTGCAATCTCTTAGTGGATTGCCTGTGATGGGTATCACATTCTAGTTTAATGCTTATTCAATTAAAAAGTGTTTTCTTTCTCCACTGCCTTTCCGAAGAGGGTTTTGTACTTTTAATTATATTTCCTGAACAGGAGCCAACTTCCCACACATAGTAGGTGCTCAATAAATATCTGAAGAATGAATGAGTGACAGAAATCTTTCTTAGGCCGATTCTCTTTATATTTGCATTCCATGATTTGAAGAAATTGGAATGGATGCAGTTTTCACTCATGGCTCCAGCAGGCCCAGAATCATGTTTTATGATTTTGTTTTGCATTACAAAAAGGTGGCCAGGCACGGTGGCTCACGCCTGTAATCCCAGCACTTTGGGAGGCTGAGGTGGGCTGATCACTTGAGGTCAGGAGTTAAAGACCAGCCTGGCCAACATGGTGAAACCCGGTCTCTGCTAAAATACAAAAATTAGGCCGAGTACGGTGGTGCACACCTGTAATTCTAGCACTTTGGGAGGGTGAAGCGGGCAGATCACCTGAGGTCAGAAGTTCAAGACCAGCCTGGCCAACATGGTGAAACCCCTTCTCTACTGAAAATACAAAAATTAGCCAGGTGAGGTGGCACATGCCTGTAATCCCAGCTATTCAGGAGGCTGAGGCAGAAGAATCGCTTCAACACGGGAGGTAGAGGTTGCAGTGAGAGGAGATTGTGCCACTGCACTCTAGCCTGGGCAACAGAGTGAAACTCTGTCCCAAAAAAACAAAACAAAATTAGCCAGGAGTGGTGGCAGGCACTTGTAATCCGAGAGGCTTAGGAGGCTGAGGCAGTAGAGTCACTTGAACCCAGGAGATAGAGGTTGCAGTGAGCTTAGATCATGCCATTCCACTGCAGCCTGGGCAATAGAACGAGACTCCATCTCTGATTATGTTAGCTAGCATTCAATGCTGAAAAGATTGCTTTAGTTGAGTGTCTTAATAGCTTTAATGCCTAACCAAAGAAAGAAACAGCATATGATAATAATATGTTTTATATTAAAATTATCTTTAGAAATGCTACAGGAATTTATAAACTAGATCAGTTTCCAAGGTAGAAATTACAACAAGCTTATTCAAAGGAACTTCTGGAAATGAATAAGGTAAAAAACACCAGCCTAACACAAAAGTAGCAAAGTATATTGTAAACTAAAAATAAAATTCTAAGCCTCCCAGCCAACTGAACAGACTCCTTCTTGGCCAAGAGGGAGACAATAAACCTTAAAAACAGTTTTTTTACCCCAGAGAAACCTTAAAAACTGAGTTCCTGGCCATGATGGAACAAGAGGTTGGACAGGCCTCATTTCTGTGCATCACCCATCCTAGCATTAAGGTTACTATAGAGGTCATAAGACTCACAGACTCTGTGGCAATACTAAATGATAAACAATGAAGGGCCATGCCCGGCAAGGGCTGTCACGCACCTCTACACTTCAGGAAGAAACTATGCCCTAACTGCCACAAGGTTTTTATTCTCTAGCAGCCAAACAAGCACTGGCCTCTAGATAAGCAATATTCAAACACTGTGCATCTCATCCACCTCCACATGCTGACGCTCCCCATCCCCCGCCAGGCCACTTCCACAAATAATTACTGCTTTGATTGGACCAGAGGCTGACTGCAGTAACTTTTTCCTGATAGGAAACAACCGAACAGGGGCTGATTCTGGCGGTTTACAGAGGCTGCACACAAGTGCATTAGTGTTCTGAAAAGACCTTTCAACATATAGGATTAAGTGTAATACATGAATACATGTAAATGCTAAGAGTCCACCCCAAAGTAAACATAGGTCACCTGTAACATGCATGTTTGTCCAGTAAGCATGGGTCAGGATCCGTTTCATGAATATTCATAGCTCTTCCTGGGGCCTGTTCATACCTGTACTTGGCTAAGCCCTTCAGCTTGATTGCCTGTCTTAGGCCTCCTTCCCTCCAGGTGCCTGCCTTTTGAGCTTCTGTCAGAGGCTATGCTTCCCAGCCTGTCAGAAGGGCCACCTTGCAGGTTATCACCCTTTAAAGAAATAAAGCTCTCCTTTCTAAGTTTATGTTTGTTATTTTTTAAAAAATAATACGAATAGACAATTCACTTGAGAGTGTGAATGGCATACTTCACTGAGAATGGAATACTCTAAAAACAATAATAAACCACTGATAAAACATCAAACTGATAAATAGAGTGTTTCATGCTGCAGAACTCTGCACGAGGAAAGTACACGGGAGTGAACAACTTTTATGTAAGGGCGTTCACTGCAGTGCACTTATATTAGTGAAACTTTGGAAACAATCTCACCTATAAGGAGATGGTCAATAATTTGATATATCCAAGCACTGAATTATTATGCCGGTCATTAAAACAACGTTTAAAAATATGTGTAATAGCTTGGGGAAATGCTCACCATGTTATAATGAGTAAAGACGGCTACACTATTTTACACAGGGCCTGATCTGGTTTGAAAACAAATCTACAGAAATAGACTGGAAAGAAATGTATCAAATTCCAAACCGCGCTAGTAAGAATGCGGAAGCACGCGCAACCCCGGCGCCCTACCCACTAGACGTCCTCGCAGTCCCTCACCTGCACCGCTGGCGCACGCCCAAAGGCTCGTGAGGGCGCGGCCGGTGGGTCAGGCTGGGCAACACTCCCCGCCCATTGGCTGTCCCGTAGTCCGGCCCCGCCTTCCCCGCTTTCTGGAGCTGCTGATATCGCTCCTTCCAGGGCTCCTTGGAGACCGAGGGCGGGGCTAGGGCGCCGGAGTCACGTGGTGCGCGCCACCACGGGATTACTTCCTGATAAGAGTCCTCCGAAGGGTCCTGAGCGGTCGCAGGGTAGTGACGTCGGCCGTATCCAGGAGACTGGAACCTGCTGTTGAGTGCCAAACCAGCGCGACCCCCTGCGTCTTGGTTTCGGACTGGTGGCCAGCGGGGTCTGGGCTGTGGTTTTACCCAGCTCCTTTGCAGAGCTGCTGTCCTTTCCTCAACATCCCTACTCTGCTGGGCAGCCTACCCTCGGTCAGCACGTCCTGGCGAGAGCTGCCCATGGGCGCTCTGGGTTCCGAGAGCTGCTTAGGGCGTGGCGTTCTTGTCATGGGGGAAGAGCAGCCCTCAGAAGAGGGGCGGCCGCGCTCATAGGGAGCCCGGCTTGGGAGAGGGCGCCGCAGGAGGCGTGTGGGCTCCGATCGAGAAAGAACGCCACCGCCTCGTGGGGGCTCTTCCTAATGTGCAGATTCCAAGGCTCTACAATGCTGCAAAATAGATTACAGTCCACATCAAATTAAGCATGCCCTAAAGGGCAGCTGGGGTTCAATTCAAGAGTTGAGTTTTAACACATGCCTTTAGCTGCTTTAAAGTTGGGCAAGGTGTCACAACGTTAAGCCATTTCTCACAAGGCTCGTTGGTGATGTTTAAGACTTTTTGTTTTTTGATACGGAGTCTCACTCTGTCGCCCAGACTGGAATGCAGTGGCGATCTTGTTTGACTGCAACCTCCGCCTCCTGGGTTCAAGTGATTCTCCTGCCTCAGTTTCCTGAGTAGCTGGGATTACAGGCGCCCGCCACCACGCCCAGCTAATTTTTCTATTTTTAGTGGAGATGGGGTTTCGCCTTTTTGACCAGGCTGGTCTTAAGTTTTGCATCCTGGGTCCCGCCTCTTACGTAGTCCCAGCCTTTTGTCTACAGGACAAAGTAACTTTCTCCAGTTTTCTGTTTGCTCTTTAAAGGAGAGACGGGGCCCTAATTTGGCAAGGTGGTAGGGGAGGCAGGGCTGGTGTTTAAGGTCGACCAAAGCAGCATTTAAATCTGCTCTTCCCCCAAATTGTCCAAATCAGCAGCAACAGGTGTGCACCTTCCAAACTTGCAGCAGACCACATTCAGAAGTTTCTTGATTTCCTGGTGTTCTGGGAATAGCTGGATCAGAGGTAACAGGTTCACTAGGACTCCTCAGCTTCACTTAATGTCCATTTCAGCTCCCCCGGCCTTCCAATGTCTCTTCTTCCAGATTTCTCCAAGCTACTCTCCCCTTCATCTCCTCCGCCCCCAGGCCCCAACTCCTGCCCCTGCCACCCCAGCCCCTGTTCTCCCTGCCCACCCCCTGCCCCACTGGAATGGGCTTTCATCAAACCCAAACCAAAGAAACCAACAGACCTTGCTGTCACCACTACTCCAGGACCTGGAAGTTGAAGCGAGGGAGAGCAGTGAAACACAGAAAGCAGAACGCCTTCTGTTCTTCACACCACAGGGTTTGTGGACGTGGCCACTATAAGAAAGAACTCGCATTGCGTGCTGATTACACTCCTCAGCATAATTAATTTCTTAAAATAATTTAAAATTTACAAAAAGTTGTAAAAATAAAAACCAGTAAACTCTTCACCTTCATCTGCCTTATAACGAAGGCAGAGGCAGCGCGCTGGACAGAACGGGAGGGGCTTGCGCTTTCCGCCCTTGGGAAACCCCACCCACAGGGACGAGCGGGGCCATCTGCCTGTAATTGCTGCACGGCCGGTTGGTGATGTGTCCCAGAAACGAAGGAGAAGGGTGCCATGCACATCTGTCTTGCCTTCCCGGATGGCGGGGGCATGGCAAGGGCGGAGCTTCCCGCTGTGCACTTAGAGACCGCCGGCAACCAGGTTAGTGTGGGTGGGGACGCAGCGCCCTGTACCCTATCCGCCCTGCCCACTGGGGGTCTGGCCCGGACCTGAGGGGCAGTAGTTGGGGCCGACCCGCGTCCTCTGGGCCTAATAGTGAACACGGTCTGCCCCATTCAAATCCTTTTCCTCTCTTAGGATTACTGCTGTGTGTCAGTGTCACACACCCCAAACTGGTAATAGCTTAAGATGGGATTTACTTCTCATTTAAAAATAAGTCTTAGGTTGAGTGAGCTGGGGCTATTTTGGTGTTTCCACATGGGACCTAGGCTCCTTTTAGCTTAGCACTATCCTACCTCTAGGGTATAGCTGCGCTGTTCTCTTGGCCAAGACTGAGCCAGAGCCTGTGGTCAGGCCAGCATAACCTTTCCAGGTAGCAGGAGAGAGGGGGGAAGAAAGAAGGGTCTGTTGAAGGAAAATTCCCACAAGTTCAGTCCTTCTATTTCATTGGCCAGAACTTAATCACGTCAGGCCTAGCTACAAAGTGAACGAGAAAGTCAAGTATTTAAGATGGGTCCCTTGTCTCTCAAAACACTGGCCTTCAGATCATAGAGAAGGGAAGGGGTGTCAAGAGGAAACAGCTACCCATGTCACTGTGCTCATCAGAATTCTTACCCTTCTCAAAATTTCCCATTCCAATATCTTGACTACCCTATCCCAAACCTAGCACACTCTTACCAAAGACAACTGGGGAAGCTGCAGCATGGCAGGCACATCATCTATTGGTCCAACTTCTACAGGGTTTTCTATTCTTTACATTGGAGAAATGCAATTGGGTTTAGCCTTTAGGATCAGTAAAAGCAGCTTCTAGTTCTGATGTCCTCGATCAGTTTCAGTGCTTCTTCCTCTCAGAATCAGTACTGATTCACCTTCTCTTTATGAATGAGTTTAATATAGTGGCTTCATTTAAAAGCAATTATTAGCTAACTCTAGTATTTCATCTATTCTCATCAATTCTCAGCTAAGGTGCTAAGATAGGGCCCAGTCATCTGTTAGGTGATTCTGCTACATCCTAAGGTGATGTATCCTAAAAGACAATTAGGGTGCTTTTAAAAACTGCCCATGCCCAGCCCTACCCTCAAAGGTTCAGGCAAACAATGAACCAGCGTGGATTGCATGTGCCTGCAATCCCAGCTACGCAGGAGGCTGAGGCACAAGAATTATTTGAACCCGGGAGATGGAGGTTGCAGTGAGCCAGGATTATGCCACTGCACTCCAGTCTGGGTGACTGAGCAAGACCCTGTCTCAAAAACAAAAAAACAAAAACAAACAAACAAAAAACCCCTATCCACCACCACACACACAGACTCAAGCATGGTTGGGTCTGCAGTATGGCCTTGGCATAGGTAATTTTCAGTGTCCCAAGGGATTCTAGTGTGCATGGGGTTGTGAATCACAGTTCCAGGTGGGTCAACTGTGTGCCTACCGGTGCCTGGCGTAGGTACTAAGCCCTGATCCTCACCCCTGTGCGGGTGCTTCCTATTATGCTTTCTGCCTTTGGCCCTCCTCCTCCCTCAAAACCTGGTCAAACATATCAGACGGGGGGAAAGAAGCAACATGTGTATTATTAAATTATTTGTCAGAATTTCCAGAATCAGAGTCTCTACTGGGCAAGTAGAAAAATAGAAAAGTTTACTACTTTGAAAAGGAAACTATCACAAACAAGTATATATTCAGGAAAGGGACTCCTAGAACTTGAGCAACAAAAAAAGAGTTCAACCTCAGCACAGTGGAGTCTGCAGTGTCTCCGTAACAACAGAAATGAACTTGTGTTCCTTACATCCTTGAGAGTTGAGGTTTGCATTTCTCTACAGAGCTAGGGCTGAATGAAGCAGAGACCTCTGCCACCCTCACTAGCTGGCCCAATCCTGGAAGCGGAAGCAGTCACTTGCAATCTTCCACACTGTGTTGCTGGGTGAGGCCTGGGCGGTCAGGATGAAGTTCTGGTTGAAGTCCCGTTGTTTGTTCCCCTCAAACTTCACTGATCCACAGATCACAACAAGGACTGTGGTCTGGCTCGGTGTGGCTTCATCATGTACAGGCTGGCAGTCTACCACACTGATTTGGAACTCGCTGGAAGGCAGCATTTCAAAAAACTCACTCAAGGATTCTTGTCCTGAAACAGCATTGCCATTCCAGACCAGGGTGGCTGTGCCCATGTACAGGCGGGAGAGCAAACGCCGCCGCTTATCCATGGTGGTGTAGTAGACGTTGACAAACTCCTCAGCAGCTCTGCAGGCCTGATCCACGTAGGTCTTGAAATCCACAGATGCCATTTCTGGTTCTATGGAAGAAGGGCTCCACCAGGGTATTTCCTCTGCCTTGGGGAATCAGGGGCTGCAGGGAAGTAAGGTTGAAGAGAACCCATGTGAATGTCAAAGTTCATTCTGCCCTGACAATGGAACATTCCTCCTTTTCTATTACTGGCAAAATAGTTACAGACTGCAGAACAATGACTGTAGGCTCAAATAGTACCCAACGCCTAAATGCCTAATTTTACTAAGCCTCAGTTTGCTCATTGTTAAGATGGGATTACCACTGTGGCAAACTGAGACAGTATACATTGTGTTTAGTTAAAAACATTTAGTTATAGTCAGCACTCCATATCTGAGGGTTTTGCATCCACAGATTCAAGCAACCTCAGGGCGCAACCTGCAAATACATTGAGCTGACTATTGTTAAGATGGGATTACCACTGTGGCAAACTGAGACAGTATACATTGTGTTTAGTTAAAAACATTTAGTTATAGTCAGCACTCCATATCTGAGGGTTTTGCATCCACAGATTCAAGCAACCTCAGGGCGCAACCTGCAAATACATTGAGCTGACTGTGCTATGCCATTTTGTTTTTGTTTTTGAGACTGAGTCTCACTCTGTCACCCAGGCTGGAGTGCAGTGACGCGATCTCGGCTCACTGCAATCCCCCACCTCCCAGGTTCAAGCGATTCTCTTGCCTCAGCCTCCCAAGTAGCTGGGACTACAGGTGCCCGCCACCACACCTGGCTAATTTTTGTATTTTTAGTAAAGACAGGGTTTTGCCATGTTGGCCAGTCTGGTCTCAAATTCCTGACCTCAGGTGATCTGCCTGCCTCAGCCTCCCAAAGTGCTGGGATTACAGTCATGAGCCACCGTGCCCGGCCTTAACACCATTTTATATCAAGGACTTGGAGCATCAGCAGATTTGGTCTGTTGCAGGGGTAGGGGGGCTGCTGGAATCAACTCCCAGAAGATGAGGAGGGCTGACTGGACCATTAATTTTTTAAATCACACTTTATAAAATAGAGTACATTTGACTATGGAAGGCCACTCTTTCCTGAATGCTTGCAACAGACATGACTGCCCCTTGGTAAAGACAGTGAACCATGTTGAAGGGAAGAGTGGTCACTGGCTCAATAAAGGCCAACCAAACCAATGAAATGCTCGTCAGCTGCTGAGTCTGGGAAAGTCTATCATGAGCTCACTCAAGAGGAACTAGGAGGGCAGAGAAGGCAGGTTTCTTAAGAGGGTAGAAACACAAATGACATGAGGATAGAACCAAAATGGCAGCCATAATCCCCATGGTAAGCTGGAAGCAGCAAACCTCTTGGGTGAGTGGGGATTAGAAGGGAGTTCACCCAGCTTACACAGGTACTAATATCCACCAGATAAGTCCTGTGGAGCCACAGTACCTCCACAGAAAGACATGTTAAATTTCAAAGTTCTTGGGTGTGTGGGCACAGAATGTGTACTATAGCTGAAATGTCACATTGTCCTCCCAATAAAAAAGTACAAAAGCATAAAAAAAATTGACATTTACTTTTTTCAGGGTACAGGTACAACTGTTATGTTCTTTTCTCCATAATTAAAATATTTCACTTAAAATAGAGGACATTACTAAAATACTGGATTACTAAAATAGAGGACATTACTAAAATAGTTTATACTTGCAAACTTAAATAGTGAATTCTTTTTTCATTTCAAAAAAAGACCTTCTTTTTAAAAATGATTAGCTTATGAATTCGATAAAATATTCCATATAGGGCTGGAAAGAGCCAGGTTCTTATAACGGCTGCAAAGGTGGTGCATTGCCTCTGGTAAAGGGCTGGCTGGGAGGGAAGCTGTCCTAAAAATGAGCAGTTAAGAGCCAATTTCAGACGTGGGTCTTTCCACGCCCTCCACAGACCTCAAAGTGAAGCCTCAACTGTACTCTGAACTAAGTACAGCGGTCCCTCGGTATTTGTGAGGAACTGGATTCAGGACCCCAAGGATACCAACACCTGCAGATGCTTAAGTCCCTGATAAAACGGTTTACTGTTTGACACAACCTATGCGCAGCATCCTCCTATATACCTTAATCACCTGTAGGTAACTTATAACACCTAATACAATGTAGATGGGATGTAAATAGTTGTTATACTGTATAGTTTAGGAAATAATGACAAGAAAAAAAAAGCCTCTACATGTTCAGTACAAACGCATTTTTCTTTTTTGAAGAGTATTTTTGATTTGAGGTTGGTTGAATCCACCCCAGGCGGAACCCACGAAGAAGAAGCGCTGTGTTTGTTAAGAGTTTCACATATATTACCTCATTTAAATGTCACCACAAATGGATGAAAAAGGTATTACTATAACAATTTTACAAATGAGAAAAGGGAAACCTAGGGCTGGATCAAGGTAATGACGGTTAAGAACATTCCTGATCTATCATTTACAAGACTAGACTGAGGGCTGAAATTTTGTCAAGACGATGCTGTCCTTTTACTCGCGTAAGCAAGTCTCCATGAGGACAACTCCAGGACTGCCGGAGTGGGAATTTTCCCTCAGGGACCCCATTTCTCTTTGGCTGGAATTCCCGATCTCCACCTCACTCCTCTTCCCTCCATGGCACCAGTCTCCCCATCATCTCAGAAATGCTCCTCTTCTCCGCCCCTGGCTGTCCTTCCAAACACAATCTAACAATTGGCCACGCCCCCACACTCCATAGAAGGACCATCTCCACTTTTGGTTCTCAGTTACCTATGGGGCCGTCAGCCCCGCTGCGTCAAATCAGAAAAAGAACCAGACCTTGAGGACTGGAGTAAGAGGCTGTGAAGACGGCCGCCTCCTCCCACGGCCCGCACCGTCGAGTGTCCGGAGCTGGACGGGAGAAGCTGCCACAGAGGCATGGCCTTATTTCCTGCGAGTCGCCTTTAATTCAAACCTAGACAGACGCACGCCCTGCCCGGCCCTCCTCAGACCCGAGAGCTGCTCTGTGAGGGGACGCGCCTCTCCTCATTGAAGATAATTCGCTGCCACGCGTTTTGCACAGTAGAGAGGCAACTCTACCACGTGGACAAAGGTACAGCCGTGTCTTATGCCCGACAATGGAGGAGGGCGTGGGGTATGCACGAGGGGCTGTTTCCGGGGTCAGACCGCCGGAGGGACTGCAACCTACCTGCGCGGCGACGTCCAGGGTCAGCGCGGGCCGCGGCGCCCACGGTCGGGATGCCCCCCGCGCGGGCCGCAGCTCCACCGAGGGGCCGGCCGCGGAGGTCACAGGGTGGGCCCACCGAAGCCTCGGGTAGGGGCACGGGAAGAGCCGCCTTTCTTCCCTCCTCTTCCTTCTTGGAGGCTTACTCTGGGTCACCGGGGCCCCACAGCCTGGGGACTTTCCGGTGCAGTTCCGCGGCTTCCCGCGCGCGGCCAGCCGGGCTCCGCGCAGACGGGAGCGCTCCGGCCCCGCCCTCTCCCGCATTCCCGTGACGGGCAGCGAGGTTAGCCAGTGGGACTGCGAGCCGGAAGGCTAACTCCACCCATGTGTGGCCTATAAGATATGGTAGCTTCCGGGAGTGTCACCTTCCCAGAAACCCCGGCAAATCCGTCCTCGAGTTTTCATTGGTCTAACCGGGTCAGACCCCGGCCCGTCTGGTTAGGTGGGATCCCTGATTGGGCCAAACCTCTCAGGTCCCGCCCCTAGAGCCTCGCTTTTCTTTCCGCTGCGCGGAGGACCCTTGGCTGGAGAGGGAGGGGAAGTTGTGTAGGGTCGGGTGAAGTGCATTCCCCTAGTCCCGCATGCCCTTGTATTGGAGTGATTTCAGTTAAAAGGCTCGTGAAACGTCACTACTTGATGCAGTCACGGCCAGCAGCAGCTGCCTGACCCCGCCGAGGCCTTCCGTCCGGCAACATGTGAGGCGCCGCGATGCTTGCGGCCACAGCGAGGGCAACGCCGGCCGCGCCCTGTGGCATGCGCGTGGTGGAGCGCCTGAGCCGATCGCACTCCTTAGGAGCTTAAGCCACTTAGAGGCGGTGTGCTGGTGGACACGGAGGAAGCCAGTTTTAGTCAGATGGGAAATGTAGCTAAAAGTGGGAGGAGACTGGGGCGAGGGTGGGACGTGGGTGAGGCGGGGGCTTGACGGCGGCTCCCCACTGCCCTGAGGCCTGAGGTGTCCCGGGAAACCCGGGCCGGTCTGGAGTTGGGATTCTGTTCTTCCGCGTCCCTAGCTAAGTTTCAGCTGTTCTGGAATGAAGACTGGATTTTTACTGAACTTTACCAACAGGCTCAACAGGATGTAACCATTCAGAGTGGAGGCTTGAGAAACTGTAGCTTGTAAAGTAAAAGAAAAACCTCATTTCTTTAGACAACATTTTCAGCTCCATCTGCTGGTCTGAGGCTGAATAATTAATTGCAAAGCCAGGAGAGAACTGGGGCTAGATGAAGTGAAGTAGTTTAACCTGTGCTTTCTTGGCGTGCCATCGGCTCCCTTTGCTTGCATTCCTAAGAGAAACTTGGTCTTAGATTTCAGGACAAGTTGAAAACAGTTGGGCTGTTTAGTATAGGCCACCGCTTCCCCCCCCCGCACCCCCACCCCGACCCCACGCACACACTTCAGTTAAGTAGGTGGAGAGTTTGGATTATTAAAAGGACACGTTGGAGGCTGAGCAGAGAGGGTGAAGGAGCATTTTCGGTGCTTTATGAACTGAAATGACTTCATGAACCCCAAGGCAGTGATACTTGGATTGATCTAAATCAGCATGGATGGAATGGAAGTGGGAATGAGAGTTGATTTACTGCACGCTCAGTAGTTTGGATGTTGTGCTGTTTTTTTGTTTCATATGTAATAAGCCCCTTTCATTTCTTTCACATAACTTATTGGGGGAGGTACCATTATTTCTGATTTTATAGACAAGGAGGCTGACAAAAAACCATCCTGGTGTCACAGGGTCAATTCATACCTAGAAAAGATGGTTAGAAAGACATTAGAACGTTAGAAGAACGTTAATGAAGCTCCAAGGCCTTTTAAAAATGTGAGACTTTAGCCTTGAGAGGCAACTGTTCTGCCTTGTAGATTTGTGGGGTCTGCCTTTTAGGTTAGGGTCCTTTTAGGTTTGTGTATCCAGCATATAAAGTTGTGCCTGACCCATAGCAAGGGCTCAATAAATACTGTCTGAATGAACAGACAAGCCTGGGTTCAAATCATTGCTCCTCAACTGCATAGTTGTGATGATCTGTCCTCAACACACTCCCTGCTCTCTTTGGAAGCAACCCTGGCTTTTATTCCCCCTATGATCCTGGAGTTTGGGGAGGTTAGAGACATCCCTGGTTCCAAAGGGCACACAACTGGCACTGTATGCGTTGAGCACAGCTGAGGGTGGTGGGAGGCCCAGTTAGGGCCACTGAGCCTGGAGTTTGCTGAGGGATTCTGGGAAAGGAGATTTTTCTCCCTTCCTTTCTGTACCCATGGTGTATGGATAGCACTGCTGCAGCCATCTTGCTGCCCTAAGTGGCAGACCCTTGATGATGAGGCAGACAGGAAAGCTGGGAAGAAATCAGGCTCTTGATAACTATGTTCGGAGTCAAATCATCCCTCAAGTTTGGACTTTTCAGTTTCAAGAGCCAGGAAATCCCTTTTATCTTTTATACTATTTAAAATTGGGCATAAACATAAAGCTATTTGCAACTTGACTAGTGTGGCTTAAGCATTAGCAGGGTGGCTGTGGCAAGTGAGTTACCTCTTTGGAACTCAGCTGCCTCCTCTGTAGAATAGGGGCAATGGTCAAATCCATCTCCTTGGGCTGACGTGAGGAGCGAAGGAAACAATGCACGCTAAGTGCTTCATATGGGGCCAAGCACAAAGTAGCATCCAGAAAGCATTAGGAAAGCAGAATCATGCTTTGACATTTTACATCTACAGCAGCTTCCTTATTTGCCAACAATTCCTCCAATGACTGGCTTTTAAACTTGGAAGAAGTGTATTGACAAATTGGTGGGATTTGTCACCAAATTGCATGGGCATCTTCTGAAGATGAACCCAGTGGTTTAAGCAGCCAAGGAGCCAGTGGTCCCATGTGCAGCGTGAAGTCCATCCGGGGAGGACGGGCACATCTGGTCACACAGACAGAGTCCTTGGCAGCTCTGACGACAGGCTTGACTTAAGGATCTTTAAGTCTGTAAACACAGGATTGATCTTTTCCCTCATTGTCAATGTTGTTCTCTGGCGCAGGATCTTAACAGCATTTGTTTGCCATGAGAGGCTGTGTGACTTGGAGCCAGTCGATCTACAGTGACAGCAAAGCAGTTGTGACTGTAATGCACTGACACCAAAAACACTTTTTTTCCCATCTCTCAGCCTTAGCAGGATCATCTGAGCCACTACCAGTTCAGAGTGAGCTGGGCTGCTTTTCCGGGAGGACAGTTGGGGACCTGACTTTTGAGGAGATTCTGAGGTTTACCGAAGGAGCAAACCTTATGGGGTCAGACAGTGTCTTGTGAAATCTGAGCTCTGCCTTCTCTGTCCCTCAGTTATTGCCTCTGTAAAATGGGGGTGTGGACACTGTGGACATTAAATGGTAGTGTATCAAGGAGGCACCATCTGGAGCATTTGCCCAGCCTGCAATGATGCCATTTGTCTGAGAAGGTTGTAGGGATCATTTCTCGTTTGGATCTCAGCCCTCTTCCCAGCTCAGCCATCAGCCATCTGGAATTGTGGGAGAGGTCAGACGGGTGCAAAGCCTCTATGTGGAATTGGAACTAAATATGCATATTAGTGTTTAATGGAAGACTGCAGGATGCTTGCAGAGTCTACAGAAGGCACGGGTAAGGTAGCTCTTGGAGTCTGGAAACAAGAACTGGGCAGTGGATGCTTCAAGGGTTGAGTTGGACGGACAGAACTGTGACCAGTGTCTAGCACCTGGGATTCTCCACTAAAGTCACATTCTCAGGAAAGAGTTGGATTGGCCCAACTCCAGTCATGTGCCACCCCTCTGCTGCCCGGGAGGGATGGGTGGCCTGAGGGATGGGTGGCCTGAGGGATAGTCCCGCCAAAAACACCTGGGGAGGAAGTTTCTCTAAAGAAGTAATGTGGAGGAGCTCTTCCCAAAGGAAGGAGGGGGGATTCTGAGAAGGCAGGAAGAACTGAGGCCATGAGCACAAACAGAGGATGAAGCAGAGGTCAAGGCCATGTGACCAGAGAGAGGAGAGAGCTGGAGCAAGACATGTATGCACACACACGTGCACACGTGGACACTCACAAATGCACACTTACATGTACGCACACGCACACACGAGCTATGGAGAGTGGTTGCATGGATTCCTTACTATGATGGATTACATTTTCTGAAAATGGCCACAAAAAAAATTTCTGGTCCCATGTCCTCATCTGGAACCTTACCTTGCCATCCCCCATCAGGAGATGGTGTTGAGTCCTTCCCTTGATCAGGCAGGCCTTTGTGACTGTGTGAGCTCAGGCTAAATGGAGTTACATGGCTGCCAAGGTTGACCTATAAAAGGAGATACAGCCGGTGCTGCTCTCTAGCTGTACATGTCCCTGGAGCCCAGTCTGTGCTGCAAGCAAAGCCCAGCTCCAGCTGAGCCACCCCACAGCAACACGTGCCCAGTAGCCAGTTGTGTGAGTGGCTTGTGTGAACCACCGTGGTCCCAGGTTGGCATGGCTTGGAGAGAAATGAGCCTACCCTGCCATGCCCCATCCAAACTGCAGATGTGTGGGCAAAATAAATGATTGTTGTCATGCTAACTTACTAAGTTTGTAGTGGTTTGCAATGCAGCAAGACAGAGTTCTTACTCATTACTTTCCAAGTCCTTGCTGTGGTTCTGCCCCAAGGCTCTAGGGAATAGCCTAGTGCTGGCAATAACTCCTTTTTAATTTATGTCTGAACTGGGTTTGCCACTTACTGCTAATGGAACCTTGAAAATAGGGCCCCTCGGCTGGGCACGATGGCTCATGCCTGTAATCCCAGCACTTTGGGAGGCTGAGGTGGGCACATCATGAGGTCAGGAGTTTGAGAGCAGCCTGGCCAACGTGGTGAAACCTTGTCTCTACTAAACATACAAAAATTACCCGTGAGTGGTGGCAGGTACCTGAAATCCCAGCTACTCAGGAGGCTGAGGCAGGAGAATTGCTTGAACTCGGGAGGCAGAGGTTGCAGTGAGCTGAGACCATGCCATCATGCCATTGCACTCTAGCCTGGGCAATGAGACTCCATCTCAAAAAAAAAAAAAAAAAGGAAGAAAAGGCCCCTCAAGGCCTTACATAGTGATGCTACCTCAACGAACTCACCACAGTCCTGAGGCTGACTTTGTCCTGATTTCTGAGAAGGGGTCCATTGGCCAGGGAGAGTCACAGGAACAAGCTCACAAGGCTGCACTCCAGAATGGGTGTTGGTTGGTTCATCTACAGCCAGAACCAACTTCCTAGGGACTAAGCAGTGTGGGTTCATGTGTTCTCTATGTGAGCAGTGCAGGTGGCTATAAGAGCATGGGCCGGAACAAGGAAGCACAGTAGATGGCATGATCCCAGTGTCCAGGGGCACAAGTTGACAGGGCCTGAAGGATCTGTGTTCTCAGGAAGGAACATGGTCACCAGGGAGACCAGATACCCCACAGTGAGTCTGGTGACCACAGTCCCTTCCCACCAGCCCTGCCCACATTTGCCCCTGTGAATTATCCCACCCCTATTTTTGGGCGTTTCCATATTCTGCTGGTGGATATTTTAATTTGTTCCCCTCGTGGGCTGGGAGCCTCTTTTCTTTTAGAGGTGACATTGTATAGGTATGTTCCGAGTCTTACTGACTTTTAACTCTCAGGGACACTGTTATTTCTCTGCTTCTAAGCTGGTTTTATAAATTACTGTGTAGGAAGTGCCTAGCACATGGTACATGTCTTAGTTTGGATTCCCCAAGAAGTCGATCTGAAGCAGATATTTGGTGCAAGTCATTGATTTGCTAGGCATAGGGGTGTGGGGAATTGGGATGGGTGAGGAGTAGATTACCCAGGCTGCTACCACTGTAGGTGACTGGATCCTCATTACGCTGTGCAGCTCCTCATTGAACAGCATAGAACACATGCTTCAGAATTATTCCCCCTGGTGCTGGGAGCTTGTGGGAACTGTGGAATTTACACACAACTCCTGAGAGTTGAGGGCTGCTGGGGAGGATGTCATTGTCTGGCAAGAGGGGCAGAGAAGATGTTCTTCCACTGGCCTGGAAAAAAGCCCTCAGGCATTTGGAAATCAGCTGGAGCCCCCTGAAAAGAGAAGTACCAGGCCTCAGACAGGCACTGAAGGTGTCAATCATAGCAGGCATTGTAAGTGGCTGCACAAGCAGTTTCTGGAGGATCGGGCACATTCAGTGTCCTTCACAAGCAACCCCGTGGTGACCTTGGGCATAGCCTTGGAGGTGGGTATTCCTATGGACCCAACCGTGCAGGCCAATTGTAGATCTGAGTAGACAGGGTCTATGAACCTCATTAAGCCATGGGTACTCGGAGCTGATGACACAAAGGAAAGGTAAGATGTATGATCCCTGCTCTCGATGAGCTGAACTTCGAGCTGAGGGCATGACAGTTATAAACACGAGGCTCTTAGGGAATGATGGCCTTGTAAAATGGCCTGTGCTGCTTTGTTTACTAGGAATGTCATTCTCTGGACATGCAAATCAAAACCCCAATGAGGTGCCACTCTGCAATCTTAGGGTGCCTAGAAGCAAAAAATGGAAAATAACAAATGTTGGTGAGAATGTGGGGAAATTGGAACCCTTGTGCATTGCTGATGGGAATGTAAAATGCTTGAGTCACTGTAAAAAACTGTATGATGGCCGGGCGCGGTGGCTCAAGCCTGTAATCCCAGCACTTTGGGAGGCCGAGATGGGCGGATCACGAGGTCAGGAGATCGAGACCATCCTGGCTAACACGGTGAAACCCTGTCTCTACTAAAAATACAAAAAACTAGCCGGGCGAGGTGGTGGGTGCCTGTAGTCCCAGCTACTCGGGAGGCTGAGGCAGGAGAATGGCATGAACCCGGGAGGCGGAGCTTGCAGTGAGCTGCAATCCGGCCACCGCACTCCAGCCTGGGCGACAGAGTGAGACTCCGTCTCAAAAAAAAAAAAAAAAAAAAAACTGTATTATGAGTCCAAAAAAAATTAAGCATAGAACTGCCATACTTCTAGTTAAATACCCAAAGGAATTGAAAATAGGTACTCAAGTGAGTATTTGTTCATGATTGTTCATAATAGCCAAAAATTGAAAACAATCCAAATATCCAATGGATGAATGAATAAAATATAGTATACCCATATGATGGAATATTATTCAGCCATGAAAAATAAAGTACTAGCCAGGTGTGGTGGCTCATGCCTGTAGTCCCAGTGCTTTGAGAGGCTGAGGCAGGAGGAGTTCTTGAGGCTAGGAGTTCCACACCAGCCTGGGCAACATCATGAGACCTGGCCTCTCCAAAAAAAAAAAAAAAAAAAAAAACACATGGCAGGCATGGTGGGCCACACCTGTAGTACTAGGTATTTGGGAAGATAATGTAGGAGGATCTCTAGAGCTCAGGAGTTAAACGCTGCAGTGAGTGATGATTATGCCACTCTACTGCAGCCTGGACAGCAGAAACCCCATTTCTAAAATAAATAAATAAAAATAAATGAAGTACTGATACATGCTGCAATGTAGATGAACCTTGAAAACAGTGAAAGAAGCCATACACAAGAGTCACCTGTTGTAGGATTCCATTTCTGTGGACTATCCAGAATAGGTGACTCTGCAGAGAGAATGCCGACTGGTGTTTGCCAGAGGCTGTGGGCAGGGAGGAATGGGGAGAAGCAGCTTCATGGGTACCAGGCTTTTGAATCATGGAAATGTTCTGGAACTGATAGAGGTTGGATGATATTGTGAAACTACTGAAAGCCACTGAATTGTTTACGTTAAAATAGTCCATTTTATGTTATATAAACTTCACCTCAAGAAATTATTAAACAGAAAAAAAGATCTCTTTCCTCGAGGCTCAGTTGACATGCCAGCTGCCCAAAGGCATGTCCTCTGGTCCAAGTGACTGGAGGTGACTTTTGTGACCTCATGGCCACTGGGTTCCTCTGCTTCTAGATGCTTTGTCTCCCAGCTGCCATATATCCCTTCCTCCTGACTCTGAGGGCTGGGGCCAGTGTGTGTGTCCCTTCCTCCTGACTCAGGACTGGGGCCTGGAGCCAGCCATTCCTCTCACGCTCTGAGGCTCACACTTACTTCAGCCTTGCTAGTTGCTCGTGGCCCTGCAGCTCCTACTGTGGGTCTGGAGTTTGGGCTCAGCTGTCTTTCTCTGGGGCCGTTTGAACAATCCTGCTGGATAGAGCAGAAAGAGCATGCGAGCTTGGAGCCAGATAGACCTGCATGACCTCCTGTGAATGATCTAACTCTCTGAGCCTGTACAATCAGGGTACCCGCTCCCTAATGCTGGCATGTGGATAGCTGAACAATGCCTGAGTAGTGGGTGCAGCTCTTGTGGCACAATTACCCCAACCCCACTCCCATCTTCTCTTCCTCTCTTAAAGGGTCACTGACTTTTCTGGTCCTGAATCCACACGTGCTCCTCAAAGGGACTTGCCTGGCACACAACTGTCACTCTGCAGTATCCCTACTTGTGAGCTCCCCATATCCTAGACTAGGGTCCCAGGCCCAAGGTCCTCCATAATGAGACGTGAGCTGGGTTCCCACCATTCTCCACCTGTCCCATGTTTCATCCACGTGGAATCCATGCTGCTTGCCCCAGTCCTTAGGCTGCCCTCTCTGCCTTGCATACCTTGACCCCATTTCTGTACACATTTCCACTATCCTTCAGAGACTGGCTCAGATGCCACCTTTTCTTTACAGCCATCCCACTTTCTGGAAAGGTCTGTGGTGTTTCCCCCTCAGAACATTCCTGTGCCCCTTTTGTGGCATTCATTTCTTGCTCTCTCCCCAGTGCTAGGCCAGGCCGTGTGGGCTCAGGGCCAGGCCCTGGTTTGCCCAGCATCAGCAGAGACGTTTGAGTGATGCATGGATCTGAGGGCTGCTCTGTGTGCAAAGAGAGGCTGCTCCCAAGTGGGAGACGCTGAGGTGCTTGGCAAAGATGGGACTTGAGAGAGGCCTTGATTGATGAGTGGACTTTGAATAAGGAATCAAAGAGTCTTGAGAGCTCAGAAGTGAGCAGCAAGCACTTTTTGTCTCTGCCCCTGCAGCCTGGGAAAGCTGAGTGGAGCAGACAGTGAGGTGCCCTCTTCACTGCTTTCCAGACCAGGGATTTCTGGCCTCAGTCTTGGACCTTACTCAAGGCAGGTCAGGAATGCCCAGCATTAACACCCAAGAGCATCCTTCAATAAGGACAGATGGGAATTGGAGGGTAAATACCCCAGCTTCCAACCCCTCAGGCGGGACATCTCTGAGGCACCACCTGTACCATCGCGGAGCTCCCCGGGGACTAAGCCAGACATCTGCAGTGCTGCCCCTGTACTGGTTTCCCCGTGCTCCGCCTCACATCCTCACACCCCAACAGGTGCCCCTGAGATCACCTCTCAAATAAGTGACTTGCAGTGTAGTTGTTGTCCCAGGGGCTGCTGCTGGGGACTCTGTCTAAGCTAGGGAGCAAAGAAAGGACTTTCACTATTGAAAGTCTTGAAGAATGTCTAGATGGGTTTTCCTGGTCCCTTGAAGGGTCAGTGCCTTGGCTATCAGCTCTCTTTTGGTGCCAGATAGTAACAAATCTAATGCTAACTACAGTTCTCAAAGTGAGGGAGTGTCAGAATCCTTGCTAACACAAGGGTGCCAGAGCCTTAGGTTCAAAGTTTCAGATGTAGCAGGGCCCAGGCTAGGCCAGAATTTGCATTTCTAACCAATTTCCAGGCATGCTGGATGCCCAGGACCACATTTTGAAAACAACTGTGCTTGACTAGAGAATGAAAGTAGCCTAGGTTGAAAAGTGCTCTGCAGCTTATTTAATGAAGTAAATTATTATTTTATACTCTTCTGCAATTAGTTCAGGCTTGACTGTTGAGCTTAGTTTTCCTTTTTTTTTTTTTTTTTTTTTTTTTTTTGAGACAGAGTCTTACTCTCTCGCCAGGCTGGAGTGCAGTGAGTATTCTCGGCTCACTGCAACCTCCGCCTCTCGGGTTCAAGCAATTCTCATGCCTGAGCCTCCTGAGTAGCTGGGACTACAGGCATGTGCCACCTTACCTGGCTAATTGTTTTATTTTTAGTGGAGATAGGGTTTTGCCGTGTTGGCTAGGCTGGTTTCAAACTCCTGACCTCAGGTGATCTGCCCGCTTCAGCCTCCCAAAATGTTGGGATTACAGGCCCGAGCTACTCACTGCGCCCAGCCACTTTTCCCGTTTTTAAAGCTGTCTGATGTCTTGCTCTTTGAATCTGAATTGCCATTCACAGAAGCAGCCACACGAGGGTGGTCTAGCCTTTGACAAGAGCCGGTCTGCTTGCATTGTAGACAGGATCTGAGTGACATCTTTTCTGATCAAGGAACCAAAGTGTTCCTTCCCTATATCAAATATATGGCATGTTAAAGAGTCCAAGGAAATCTCCTTTCGTCTTGACAGGTGGCTGCTCAGAGAGGCGTTTTTGTTTTTCCCTAGGAGAGTTTAGAAACGGCTTGGGAAAGCAGATGTCCCTGCCTCTCCAAAGCAGCACCGCTTTTAGTGTGGTGGTATTTCAGATTTCTGAGGTGCTGTCTCTACAGTGCTTCCTGTTGAGCATTTTGGTCTAATGGCTGGCTTTGGCACTTTGTCCTGGGATGCACAGTGTATGATGGGATGAGCGCGATGGCGGGTGGGAGTGATCAGCTCAGGGTGCTGGCGCAGGGCCCCAGGCAGCCCATTCTTGCTAGGCAGTGCCTATGACCAGCGATGGGTGGGGGGCATCGAGAAGATCCTGCCCCTTGCCATGACCCCCCACTTCTCCCGTGATGTCAGAGGGTCATCACAGGTGGAACATTCCCAGTCTCCCTTCCTGCTCCCAGCTGTGGGCCCCTGGAGGGCACTCCGGGTGGTGAGGATTCTCATCCCTGCTGGGTTTGAAAGGGGAGCCCTGACAGGAGAGCCGGCCATGCCCCAAGCCTCCCCAGCCTTGCCCTCTGCATTCCTTGGGGGCCCTGGCTTCATGGGGATGAGGGAGGGCAGCTGTCAGCAACTGGCCAAGTGGTTCTCTCTTCTTTCTGATAACTCTTCTGTCCCCAACCTTGAGTGGAAGCAGAGGCTGCATTAATTTAATTTAAAATTTTAAGCCAAAGTTCCAACTCGTAGTACAGTGATCCAAGAGTGTAGAAGGTTTCTAAGGAGAACAGGTACCTCTTGTCCTGCCCCTTGCTTTCCCTCGCATTCAGGCTCATGGGGTAAAACACTTGCAACTGTTCCTGTGTTTTTGTTCTTTTGGCAGTTACCTCTGTAATTCTAAATAATGAGCTTGTAATTCAATTGCTTGACTTATCAATTTTGGACAATCTTCAATGACTATTACAATGGAATCTTACAAAATAGTCCCTTAGCTAATTTCATTAGATTTAGTTCTAGTGATGATCTTTATAGCTTTAAATACATAATTCCTCTCTGCTTCTTATTCCATCAATGATAGAGAACTGTTGTCTAACTCTCTGCTCTCTGGGATGGGGATAGCAGTTCTCTCAGCCATCTCTTCCTAAGTCACATCTCTGTGACTAACCCATGAACTGCTGTCACCTCTATGCTCTCCTCCACCTGTGGAAATAGAACCGTGACTTGCATGAGGCCACTCTGCCTGAAGACCATGCTTCCTAGTTTCTCTCCCACTAGCTATGGCGTATACCTCATCTGGCTGATGAGATGTAGTTTGAAGTGTTGTGTGGGACTTCCCAAAACTAGGGAGGCTGGGCCATCTCCTATGTTTTCATTCGACTGTCTGAAATGCAGATGTGATGGCTGGCACTTTGGCTGCTATTTTGGACCATGCAGATGTGGGCCAGATCCTAGGGATGGTGGAGAGGAGGGTGGAAGGACTTGGCTCGCTTTATTTCATAGAGCTATGATAAGTTCTCTTTTAGGCAAGTGAGAACTACTACAAGTCTATTTTGTTTCCATCATTTTGAGCTCATCACTTAGATGCCATCAAAACTAATTCTAGATAATATGGTAAGAACTGTCTTCACATTTACAGCATCAAGGATGACTACATTTACCTTCTCTTCTAACAGCAATGATTAGGTTTATTCTTCATCTAGATTGAGTCTAAGCATTGAAAAGAAATAGACAGCATTTTCATTATTAGGCCTAACTGTTGATTACTATAGAACTACACACATGTAGGACTCACTCTGTTCTCTCCCACAATGCCTATACCCCCTAAAGGGTGACGTTCCCAAATTCAAAGTCTAGTGTACAGCCTTCTCTTTTCCAACCCTCCTTACACCATGCTTATTTTAGTTTACTTTCTATTCGGCTATATCTTTATGGAACAGGATCTTGTTTTTCTTAGAGTTCCTAATTGTTTTTATCTTTGTTGCTTTTGCTGTTGACAAAATAATGTGCCTTCATCCCTTCATCTGGTGGGCCAGTCTTTCCAGAGCACCCCTCATTGCTTGAAAGGCCCTTTACCCTGGAGCCACTCCCTAATGATCGTTGGACCTTTCCAGTCTGTATGGGTTTCCTTCACCCTCTGGAAAAGTTATTCTGTTTTTTTTTTATGGCTTTCCCCCATTTACTTTCTCTCCTTTTTCGTTTTTGCAATTTTGGCCTCTCTCTTGCTTTTTTTTTTTTTGCCTGTGCCTTGGGAATTAAAAACAAACAAACAACTTTCTTGTGTATCCTTTTTATTGATTTATTATTTCCCTTATCTTACCAATTATATTTTTATTTTCTAAGATTACTTTCATGATCTCATGTTCCTGACTGGTCTTTTTTTCTAGTATTCTGTTCTTCTATTGTACTTTTTGCCTTGTTCCTTTTTATTTGTAAGGAATACAATTACCTCTCAAAATTTATGAGAACAGGCTCAAGTCCATAGAAACCTCTGGAGCTGAGCATCCTCATTTCAAATCCTGGCTCTGCCGTTTACCAGCTGCATGATCTTGGGCAAGTTAAAAGAGATTGAGAACAAGAGCGTTCTTTCAGCATGCCCACACCCCTGCCTGCCTTAACGGGTCTGAAATGTGAGGGGAAGCCAAGTAGCCGGCTTGCCTCTGTTACTCATGGCCCAGTGGGTCAGCTCATGACCCTCAGGCCAGCCTGTGCCACTTTGGTGGCTGGTGGCTACTTTGTGGTCTACTCCTGAACAAACCAGAAGTGAAATTCAGAAATGGCTGCAGAAGCCAAACTGTTCCCTGGCCCCTCTGAAATCCCCCAACACTGGGGGAGCCACAACAAGTTTGGGGGCCGTTAGGAACATTTTAATCTATAAAGCTATGTGCTATGGAGGGGTAGGGGAGAGATGGTTGCAGGAGGCCATGGGAGGGCTGAGACCCACAGTTGGGAATGTTGAATGTTGACAATAACAAAATACTACTACTACTACTACTACTACTACTACTACTACTACTACTACTACTATTATTACTACTACTACTTATGTTTTAACATTTTTCAGAGCTTTGCTATTTATATTATTCTGTCCTAGATTATCGCAGCAACATTATGAAGTATGTCTCAGGTTGGGTCCCCTAGAAACAGACCCTGAGATGGAGATTTGCATGTCGGGGTTTGTTGGGGAGGGGATCTTGGGAGTCCCACCTGGGAAGGGTAAGAGGGCAGTGGGGCTTTGATGCTGCTGCAAGAGAGGCCTCCACTGGCCCCTGGGGAGCTTGGAGCTTTGGAAACCTGCAGAGTTGAGGCAAGGGTTCCGCATGTCCCTGCCCTAGACTGCTCATTAGACCAGCGGGGGCTTGGTGAGGATGCAGAGGGGGCTCAGCCATTAGCGGGGAAGGGGTACCCTGGCCCTGGAGCAGGCTCTGAAGAGGACACTGAGCATCCATCACACATGGGCACTCTCAGGATCTTGGCTGCAGAGCAGGCGCTGAGTAGTGAGGGATTTGCCCAGGGGATGAGCCTACCTGGTGGGGTCATCATGTGGACCTGGAGGTCCTGACTTACTCAAGATCTCTCAGCTACTGAGTGGCCACACTGGGATTCCAGCTAAAGACTGTTTTAGGTTAGGGCTTCCTGATCTCAGAATGGACTCCCTAACCTAAGAATAGGATCCCCTACCTCAGGATGGACTCCCCAACCTTAGAATAAACTCTCTGAACTCAGAATTAATTCCTGGGCCTAAAAGTGAACTTTATGACCTCAGAATGGATTCCCTGACCTCAGAGTAGACTCTCTGACCTCAGAATGGACCCCCTGACTTAAGAATAAACCCCCAACCTAAGAATGAACTTCCAACCTAAGAATGAACTCCTGAACCAATAATGGATTCCCTAACCCAAGAATAGACTCTTCAACCTAAGAATAAACTTCCTGACCCAAGAATGAATCCCCTGACCTAAGAATAGACTCCCCAACCTAAGAATGAACTTCCTGACCTCAGAATGAACTGCCTGACCTCAGAATGAACTTCTTGAATTAAGAATGAACTTTCTGATATCAGAATGGACCCTTGACCTCAGAATGAACTCCCCGACCTCAGAATGAACTCCCCGACCTCAGAATGGATTCCCTGACCTAAGAATGAACTCCTTGGTCATTTTGCAGGTGATACTCAGGAGCACCAGTAGGGAGTGGGAAAGCAGACAGGGAAGGGAAAGAAGGCTGGCTGGGCACAGTGGCTCACGCCCGTAATTCCAGCACTTTGGGAGACCAAGGTGGGTGGATCACCTGAGGTCAGGAGTTTGAGACCAGCCTGGCCAACGTGGTGAAACCCCATTGCTACTAAAAATACAAATATTAGCCAGACGTGGTGGTGCACACCTGTAATTCCATCTACTTGGGAGGCTGAGGCAGGAAAATTGCTGGAACCCAGGAGGCGGAGGTTGCAGTGAACCATGATCATGCTACTGCACTCCAGCCTGGGCAACAGTGAGACCCCATCTCAAAAAAAAAAAAAAAGAGTCACTGGGAATGTCTAATGAGCTGGCAACCTGTGTGGTCTGCTAAGGCTCACCCCACTGAGGGGCTCTGGCAAAGGGTGTAGCACACCCCTCAGATACTTGTGGGATGGAGATGCTGGGCACTGACCAGCCAACTCCTTGTCTGTCATGGACTGAGGACCACTCCTGGGGTTTTGGCCCCTCTCCCAGTACCTCTTGCTGTGTGCCTGGCTGACGTGCTGAGAGCCAGAATCACCCTCATACAGAGTTCCAGGAGCTGATATTGGCAGTTTTGGGGTTATAGAGGTGAGCCAGAGGGAGGGTATGGTAGGTCTGACTCCAGGGTCCATGAGATGAACCCTCCTACACCCTCTACATGTAGAGGATGTCAAGAAGAAGTGACTGGCTTTATAAGTCAAGAGGCAATCACAGAGTGAGACATAGAAGTTAATGTGTATTCATCCTTTCCTGAAACCCTGCAGGATGTACCCCATGCTATGTGCACCCTGTTCAGTACAGACATACCAGCCACCACTCCCACCCTCCAAGAACCATATGGTGCAGATACAGAAGCATGGGCCTGTGGGCATGTGTGTGAATGTGTGTGAGTGTGCGTGAAAGTGTGTGTCTGTGTGTGTATGCACATGGATATATGGGCATGTATGAGTGAGAGTGTGTGTATGCACATGGGCATATCAGCGTGTGTGAGTGTGCATGGGTATATGGACATGCGTGTGTGTCCACCTGGGCACATGGGTGTGTGTGTGTGTGTGTGTGCATGGCATATAGGCTTGTGAGTGCACATGTTTATGTGTACACTTGGGCATATGGGCATGTGTTTGTGTGCACGTGAGCAAATGATCATGTGTGTGCATGGACATATGGGTATGTTATGTGTGTGTGCACATGAGCAAATGGTCATGTGTGTGTGCATGGGCATATGGGCATGTGTGTGCATGTGTGCATGCACATGAGCAAATGGTCATATGTGTGTGCATGAACATATGGGCATGTGTGTGTGCAGGTGTGTGTGTGCACATGAGCAAATGGTCGTGTGTGTGCGTGGACATATAGGCATGTGTGTGTGCATGTGTGTGTGCACACATGAGCAAATGGTCATGTGTGTGCATGGACAGATGGGCGTGTGTGTGTATGTGTGCACATGAGCAAATGGTCGTGTGTGTGCATGGGCATGTGGGCATGTGTGTGTGTATGTGTGCACACATGAGCAAATGATCATATGTGTGTGCATGGGCATATGGGCATGTATGTGCATGTGTGTGTGCACATGAGCAAATGGTCATAAGTGTGTGTGATTGGGCATATGGGCATGTGTGTGCACGTGGGGTATATGGGCATGTGTGTGTATGTGCATGTGTGCATGGGCATATGGGCACATGTATGGGGACGTTGAGAGGACATAATCATGGAGGAGGTGACTCCTGGGCGGCATTTCCTCCCCCGGTAGCAGGGTGGAGGGAAGGGGAAGGAGTCGGGAACAGAGGCTCAGAAGGCTTGTGGTGTGGAGATGCACAGCTGGTTT
This sequence comes from Trachypithecus francoisi, assembly GCF_009764315.1. Lineage (NCBI taxonomy): Eukaryota > Metazoa > Chordata > Mammalia > Primates > Cercopithecidae > Trachypithecus > Trachypithecus francoisi. The sequence goes on from NW_022681467.1 coordinate 2,906,456, forward strand.
GTTGGGGGAACAGGCCAGGGGCAGAGGTGAGTTATCACGAGAGCTAGGGCAGGGCGGGTGGGCAGTGGTCACTCTGAAGAGGGCCTGGGAAGCCCAGCTGAAGCATCATCCTGGGAAAACGGGTTAGGGAAGGGTTTTATGCAGCTGAATTAGGCTCCGGGTACTATGGGCTGTGAACAAATTGCCCCTAAACAAGAGCAAAACTTAACCTTTCATTATGCTCACAAGTTATGTGGCTCAGAGATTTGGACAGGAAAGGGCAAAGATGGCTTGTCTCAGTTCCATGACACGTGGCCTCAGCTAGCAGGCGGGAGTGACTCAGCAGCCGGAGGCTTCTCTCACCTGCTGGTATTTGATACTGGCTTCTGGCAGGATCTCCAGGGTTCTTTCCTGGGATCCTTCAGAATGTGAAGTTGGGTTCTAGAGCTGTAGAGGCGATGCGGGGGGGTCACACAGAGAGAGACGGAGGGAGAGGGAAAGAGCCTGCAAGTGAGCCCAGTGGATGCTGTGTACCCCTTAGCATGACCTGGCCTCAGTCATCACATAGCATCGCTTCTGTTGCATTCTGCTGGTCTGGATGGTAATCAGGTTCTGCTCTACATAGACCCTCATCTTTGTGGGAGGAATGTTGACGTCATACCCTATGAAAAGCATGTGGGATGGGATACAGATTGAGGGGCTGTCCTTGGAAGTTAATCTACCACCAGTTACATGGGCCCACTAGCCCTAGCACTGTGGAGGGGGCTTTCCGGGTGCTGGATGGAGACAGGAGGACAAATTGAAGACAAGCACAAGGCTCTCTTGAATGCAGTAGCACTAAAGGTGCGGATTAAATATTATTAGAAAGAGAGTCCCGGAGACTTGGACACTAAATTGCTGGTGGTGGGGAGAGGGAAGAATGAGAAGGAATCCAGAGTTTTTCCTTGGGTAATTCCATCCATAATGATGGACTGGGGAATACGGAAGGGGATGACTGGGGGAGAGGTGGATGTGAATCTGGAATACTGTGCTGGGGGTGGGTTATGGGATGTGAAGCGGAGAAGGCTGTTTGGGGCTGGGGCCGGAGCATGGGTGAGATTGGGGCTGAAGGTATAGATCTGGGGATCTGATTGCAGATGGAAGACAAAGCCTCAGGAATGACAGGCACAGCTGACCTTGTAGGGGTGTATGAGTACAAGGAGAAGCAAAGGAGCCCAAGGTGTTATGCACCTGGCTTAGAGAAAGTTCTTTGTAGGTGGCAGCTGTCATGATCACATCACACCTCATTTTTCTCTGAGGGTTCCTTGTGTTGTTTGTATCAGCCAATATGCTGGCTCCATATTGCTCTTTTATAAGTTCTTATGTATCTGTTGAATATTAGAATTTATTATACTTCTAGTAGGAGGGGAAAATGAAAGTGGCAAATTGGATGGAATATAGAGCAATTTGTAGGGCTCACTGGAGCTCAGGAGGATTGCAGGGGTGCCATGGATCAGAGTTTACACTGGGGATACCAAATGATTTAAGTACCTGGGAGTAGCGCAAAACACTTTGATGATTCATGGAGGAAAATGACAAAGAAGAATTAGGGGAACATTTTGAAGAATAAGGTGGAGGGGAGGGCTTTAGTTGCAGTTTCAGGAAACGGCAGTGGTCGGGACCTTTTCCTCTTCCCAGACTCCCCACACTCCAAGAACTGAGGTCTTGAGCCAGGCAAGGTAATGCACTCCTATAGTTCCAGCTACTAGGGAAGCTGAGGCTGAGGTGGGAGGATTGCTTGAGCCCAGGAGTTGGAGGCCAGCCTGGACAACACAGTGAGACCTAATCTCAATTAAAGAAAAAAATGAACTGAGGTCTGATGCCACTGGAGAGATGGGATGCAGTGCTGACCTGCTTGCTACAGCAACTGAGTGGTTAGTCTCAGGCCTGGGTGAAAAGACTAAGGAAAAACAGGGTAGGAAGGGCCACCTGGGTTCCCTGACTGGACGAGGCTCCTTAGCCCCAGCCCCAGAGAGTCCTGTAGTAGCACTTGGTGATTATCTGTCCAGAGCCCTTTCTGAAGCATTGCTCTGCAGACCCTCCAGCCAGGGTTTTCATTAAGTAGCATTAAGTCGTAACATTAAGTAATAAAGCAAGCATGCATAGAAGGGCAAAGCCAGTCACTTCTTGGACCCTGAACCCCTCAGCGAAGGTTGGTGCGTGCAGTGGGCTGGCCTTTGGGTGGAGACTGAAGAAAGAGTTTGGTGCAGGTGGGAATATTACTTAACCAGGGATTGATGGAGGACAAAAGGGATTTCTGGTTCCATGAGGCAGGAGATAAATGAGATGGGAATCCTGAATCATACATTTTATTCACTTCTCTGGAAAGGGTTTTGGGGGCTTGTTTAGGGGAAAAATTAGGACAAGAAAAATGGACTCAGCTGGCATTGGACAGAGACAAAGCCAACTGACGTCTGGGTTCTAAATTTTTTTTTTGTCTTTATTCATACGTGTTGGTTGTTTGGGTTGGTTTTCCTTGACCATTGTAAGTTAAATCCATATCAGGAGGATCTGAAAAGCTTATAATAAAAATATAAAGTAGAGACCAAGCGTTGTAAAAGTGGCATTTTACTCAAGATATAGTCAGGCTGTTTTACAGTAGTGGGTAGTAATGAATAATTTAAATGAAAACCCTCAGGGGTTAGATGATGATAGAGCTGATGCTCTTATTTACCAAGAAGCACCAACCAATCTTGAAGAGGATCTGCTTTTGTAAATGAGCAATGCAGAAGAAGAATTCCCAGAGGGAGCCTAATGTCTGCAAAACGTCATGTATTGCTTACACAGAAACCAGTTACTCAAAGAGCTATGCTGTTCTTGTGCCCTGTGATGGATCCACTGGGCAGAAAGATCAGAGCCTGCCTGCCTACCTCAGCCTGTGCACCTGATCTTCCTTTTCCTGAAGCAGCTTGTCATGCTTCACACTGCACACCTGAACAGTTCCAAACCAAAAAGAGATGTGCCTGGACATGTGTGGATAGATGGTTGAGGGAGACATTATTGTTGGTGAGTGAAATGGTTCTTTCTTCCTGGGTCTGGCATTTTATTTGAATGATTCTTTAGAAATTACTTAAAAATTTTCTGCCAGGCAAAGGTTTGTACAAGTGTTAACAAATAGCTCACCCGTACCCAAAAAAGTTGGGATTTGAGTTCTGGAAGTTTATGTAGAAAGGAAGACGTCGATTCTTATGGTTTTAAGATTTATAATGGGAAGTGATGGGGATTTGTCAGCATTGAATTGTGATTTTTAATGAAGCTATTGTGAGAGAAAGGTGAATTGACGATCTCAGGATTGAGTCCCTCGCGAAGGACCTTGGTTGGTCAGATATGGCTCTAGTGAACATCTGAGAAACAGAAAAGAAGACTTGAATGTGGTCCTTTCTGTTACTGATACCGTTATCGTCCCAGTCAGTCATGTGTAAAACATCAGCATTAGTCACTTCTTCCTCTTTCCTTTCCAGTCCCTGCCATGGGTCTCTTGTAGTATTTTCCAGTTAAACTTTGCTTAGAAAAAACACCAATAAAAATCCTTGCAACCAAAATCACCAGACCCTGAAGAAGTAGCATCTTCTCTAGGGATTGATTCCTTTTCTCCTTCTAACGCCAATAATACCTCCCTTGGCCAGCCACTGACACCCTTTTGGGGACTGTATTTTTGGCTTGAAACTTGGCCTGTCAGTAAACTTGAAGGGGTGTGTGTTGTTCCAGGGTTGATGTATTATAACTCTGCAGGTGCCCTGCCCAATTCATTTTACTGAGTGGTCACACCCCCAGCTGTTGTGTGTGCTGGCTGGAAATAGCCACATTACCACCATGGTCCTTGTGAGTCAAGGTGGATCAATGCCACAGCGCAGTCCCTACTCCAGAGCCCCCAGTGGGGCCAGGCTGAGGTGTGACTGCAGCGAATATGAGGCCATCTCACTCCTTCCCTGACCTGTTATGCTTCCCTCCCTCTCTTCCTCCTGAGTCCTCCCTCCAGTCATGGGGATCCACACCCCTGTCTCTGGCTCTGCTTCTATAAGACCTGACTCCAGGCTTTACCTTCACACTTGGAGTATTACAAGTGCCTCCATCCTTCTTTGATCTTCTCCAGGTGTCCAGCACCCCCTCCACTTAGTGCCTGTTATATAAACTGCTGGACTGAGCTTCCTAAAATGAAGCTCCTGCATATGTCCTTATTCCTGAATATCTATGGCATTGGTTCTCAAACTTGTGTGCAACCACAAGCAAACAAATTATGCATGTTTCCTTAAAATGTTGAAGTTAAGACCCATCTCTAATGTTTTGATTCAGTCCATCTGGGCAGGACCTGGGGATGTGCGCTTCCACAAGCCCCCACTCCCACCCTAGGTGATTTGTATTTTGAGAAATCTACTTTAACACTGATTCTTCCCTGGTTCCTATTCAAGTTCTGAACCTGTTTTGGTTTCCTTTCTGGAGCATCTTTGAGGCAAGTATGTGCAACTCTTTCATCTTTGTGGGAGTCAAGCTTGGCCCTATCTCTGAGTATAAGTAATCCCGTGTCATAAATATTCAATAAGGAAGAAAGGAAGAAAAGAGAGAAATAAAGTAAGGCCAAGAAGGGGGCAGTTGTAGCATGTATGTGGGTGATCATCCTGGGATACTGTGGGTTACACAGAATGCTGCTACACTTGGTACGGTAGTCAGGGTTCTCCAAAGAAACAGAACCAATAGGATAGTGGAGATATAAATCTATATATCTTCAATGGGTGCTATTATATATAATATATAATATATAATAATAATATGATAGATTATATGAATATAAATTATAAATATAAGAATAATATGAATAAATATATTTCCAGATATATATCTAGAAAAAGAAGATTTGTTATAAACCATTGGCTCACATGATTATGGGGGCTGAGAAGTCCTACAATTTGCCATCTGCAAGCTGGGGATTCAGGAAGGCTGGTACTGTGGTTCAAAGGCCTGAGAGCTGGAGAGCCGATAGTGTGGATTCCAGTCCAGTCTGAAAGCCTGAGGATCAGAGGCAGAGGGCAGAAGATCCATGTCCCCGCTCAAGCGGTCAGGCAGTTCTTCCATCTAAGAACTCAGGAGCCAGTGTTCTAAGACCTGGCTGAGCCTGAAGACCCGAGAACTAAGAGCTTCAGTGTCTGAGGATGGGAGAAGATGGATGACCTGGTTTCAGAAGAGAAAGCATTTGCCCTTCCTCTGCCTTTTTGTTTTATTCAGGCTCTCAACAGATTGAATGATGCCCATCCACACTGGTTAGAGTCATCTCTTTACTCAGTCTACCAATTCAAATGCTGTTCTCTTCTGGAAACAGCTTCACAGATACACCAGAAACCATGTTTAACCAGCTATCTGGGCACCCCGTGACCCAGTCAAGTTGATACACAAAACGACCATCACACTTGGTGAAGTTTTATTATATCCTTGACTTGTGTGTGCTGGACTTTTGAGAATAGGGTGCAGCCATGCAAAAGCAGACTGAGTTTCACAAATTGCCTTTGATGGAGAAATTCTCCCAATCTTAATCATTGCGTGGTGGCAACAAGGAATGACTCCAGTATGCACTATGGAGCCAAGAACAGCATCTCACTTTATCAGATACAATTCTTCAGCTAGGGTAGTTGTTTCAGCTCTCAAGGACCTAATCTTTTTAGCAGGTGGCAAATAAAGGCATTCGTGTAGGTAGCAGGTCAGCAAAAGAGATGGTATCCATCCAAACCAGAGACACTGGGCCTTCCTCATTTTACCTAATTTTAAAAAACTGGTAGAGCCCACTGTTAACCATAGCAACAGCCCCAGTGGGGTCTAGTTGGCTCTGTGTGTTATGGGCTGCACCATGAAGGAAGAAGACTGAAGAGATGCGTCTGGGCCCACCAAGAAGGGGTGGACAAGGACTGAATGGGAGCCTGCTGGGCAACTACAGGCATGAGGAAGAGGGGGTGTTCTAAAGCATTGGGCTAAGAAGGGGAAATGCCTTGGTGGTACCACGGCCCATGAAAGCCAAGAGGTCTCAGGAGGGCAGTTCTGCCCACAGGTGTGTATGCGGAGCAGGGGCCCCAACAAGCCAGAAGCCAGCCACCTGCACTTTGTAGGTACGGGGGCCTGCAGTGATGCACTCCCAGCCCTGAATAAGAATGTGGTACATGAACTTTGGGGGTTTTGAGCAGGACCAATGACTGGGAGCAGCAGGGCAGCCAGGGTAGAAGACAATGGCCCACCAGGCCAATACGTCAGGAGTCAACTGCCTCCCCAAAGAAAATGAGAAGGCCACTTTCTTCTTGAGATCCCTAAGGCAGAGGGCAATGGTGAGAGAAAGGCAGACACCCTTGGCCAAGGCTTACCCTCACCCAGCACAGCTGCTGCTAAAACACAGCCCTGGATTCTCTCTGTTCTTGTGCGTCTTTCTTAAAGCCTGTGCTGTTGCTTAGGAACAAGCCCTGTAATTTGGAAATCAGATCAGATATTTTATTTTAAATAACTTGTGTAAAACAATTGCAAAATTATCATTATTCACTGTCAGGATTCATGATTGGCAGCAGCTCCTAAATTGTGGAGTTTAGGGGGAGGGAAAAGCAAGCTGATGATGTTCCAAACTGAACATTGTTCTTCAAGATTCTGAGTTCATTGCCGCTTTTCTCATCTTAAATAGTGATGACTGCTTTCATCTGGGTATGGCTTTGTAGTTTTGGAAGATTTTTGCAATGGTCCTGTCAGGTGGGTTTTATGACTGCCTCCATTGTACAGATGAGGAAACCGAGGCTGAGAGGTGAGGTTGGGGCACTGTGAGGAGCAGCATCATGCCCTTTGTCCGGGCAGGACTCCATAGAGGGGCTGCACACACCTGAAGAACCAGCCAGCTACACCTCAGGGCTCTGGCTGGATGGTGCCTGTCGACCTGGCCAAGCTCTGTGACCTGAACCCCTTCCCTGCATGGCTCCAGGTTACAGTTGGCCAAAGAAAAACTTGCCTGAGATCCAGGAGGCTGCAGTGAGGTGGCGGTCATTGCTCTCAAGCATTGTCGAGGTCGGATATGGCGATGGACAGATGCAAGATGATCAGCAGGTCCTGGCATGGCATGGCCCTCCTTTGCTCAGGTCCAGCCTGTCCTCCTGACCACCAACCCTGCTGATCAGCAGTGGCTCAGGCTTGGGAAATGTAAACATCAAGCAGCCTGAGGTCTGACTGCCAATTAGTGTGGAATTTGTTTTTACCTTGAGTTCTTAAATATAAGAAGTGGACAATTACATAGGAGAACTCTTTGACCTGCAGCTTGAGGTGGCCACTTTGCTCTTTTGCCAAAAGGGAGAAATCTAATCTCTAGGAGCCCACTGAGGCCCAGTGGTTGGTGCCAGTGTGGTGTCCCTCTGCTCCTGCCTTGTGTTGTGCAGACACTGAGCCTCCTGAGAGCCCTGTGCAGGGTGCTGGTTGCTGGGGAGACCTTCGGAAGGTGGCCAGCGGCCAGAGCGGTATAGAGCTTTCAGGTCCTCGCCCTTCCAGATGCAGGTGATGCTGAAATCACCAGGCTTCTGTTGGGATCCTGTGGCCTCCTGTGGTTCCCTCTTCCCTTTCCCTACACTGCTTAATTCCCAGGAAAAAATCCTTGCTACAGCACTATCGAGAAATGGTATCTTCCTGAGGCCATCTGGAGAGAAAAGGGTGTTTCTGTCATTCAGCCGGCTGTAGCCGTTTAAGCCATCCCCACCAGAGGTGGCTCCTCTCCCAGATCCTGCCCCGTGGCGCTGGTTGAGGGTCTCTCCTCAAGCCTTCCCAGCCTGCAGCCCCCTTCGTGTGTCTGGGGCTCTCCCCGGTTCTATTTACAGCCCTCTGGTGACTTAGATTGTGGGTAAGTTTGTGACATGCCCCCTTGTGCTTCATCTGGAATGTGATGACATCAACCCAGGACACTGGCTCTTCCTCATTTCATCTAATTTTTATTTATTATTATTATTATTATTATTATTTTTTTTTTTTTTTTTGAGACGGAGTCTCGCTCTGTGGCCCAGGCTGGAGTGCAGTGGCGCGATCTCGGCTCACTGCAAGCTCCGCCTCCCGGGTTTACGCCATTCTCCTGCCTCAGCCTCCCGAGTAGCTGGGACTACAGGCGCCCGCCATCTCGCCCGGCTAGTTTTTTGTATTTTTTAGTAGAGACGGGGTTTCACCGTGTAGACCAGGATGGTCTCGATCTCCTGACCTCGTGATCCACCCGTCTCGGCCTCCCAAAGTGCTGGGATTACAGGCTTGAGCCACCGTGCCCGGCCTATTTATTATTTTTATTTTTTTTTTGAGACAGAGTCTTGCTCTGTCACCCAGGCTGGAGTGCAGTGGCATAATCTCGGCTCACTGCAAGCTCCACCTCCTAGGTTCAAGTGATTCTCCTCCCTCTACGTCCCAAGTAGCTGGGATTACAGGCGCCCACCACCACGCCCAACTAATTTTTGTATTTTTAGTAGAGACAGGGTTTCACCGTGTTGGCCAGGCTGATTTCGAACTCCTGACCTCAGGCAATCTGCCCACCCTGGCCTCCCAAAGTGTTGGGATTGCAGGCGTGAGCCACGTGCCTGGCCTCATCTAATTTTTAAAAAACTGGTAGAACCCACTGTTGACCTAAGCAGCAGTGGCCTGTGGGGTCTAGTGGGCATGTGTGGAGAGAATGTTTGCAAGCGCTTCTTGTGTTGTACACATAGCTGTCTGCCTGTCACTGGCTGGTTCCACAGGGGAGCAGTTCTGCATTGAGACTGGAGAGCAGGAGGTTCACTGGGGAGAAACAAGGTTGCAGGTGTCTCTACAGAGGCCTCAGCCACCCACTGGAGACCCATCAGACTATAATGGCTCTTCAGAGCTGGTCAGCTCAAGGGAGGGCCTCCACCCTCCAAGCAGATCAGTATTGGGTGCAGCTGCTCCCAGGAGAGACAAGACTTCATGTGGACTCAGCTGGGCTGAGGTGGCTCCTGGGGAGAGCTGACAGCTGAGGGTATCGGCCGACACACCTCCCAGCAGCTATGGGACAGATTCCTCGGTCCTGAAAGCAACATGGCTGCTGCCATCATCAGCGAGGGGAAGAGGCCTGGCTCAGGAGGGAGGACACTGTGTGTTTCTCTTACCTGTGGGATATGCCAAGCCCTGGGTTTCCAGTGGTTGCCCTGGTGGATGGGGAGGTTGGAGACAGGGAGGCTCCGTTCCTTCCCCACAACTTCTTTGCTAATTCCTCATGTCATCTGAATGAGGAATTGCATTGTGATAACCTACTGAGAATCTGTGATTTCAGCCCCCTTCATCCCCTGAACTGGAATTAGTTAGGACCTAGATTTGTCTGCTCTGATAGCCACCCCATAAAGAGAGGTTCCGCGAAGAAATAACTGGCATAACTTGCATTCTTTTCACATAATAGGGCAGGTGTAGGAAGTCCAGGCAAATGTGATGGTCCACGGTATCTGGTACTTTTTTGTCCTATTCCTTATCTTCTTGACCTAAGCAAGATGGTATATTTTGACCAAGGTAGGAAGGAAAGGGGAGACAACTCTTCTTTTCCGGCATCAGCAATCTTGGTGGCTGGAAACGTCCTCATCATCACTCAGATGGCAAAATCGTTAACTCTTCTTTTTAAGGACAAGACCAAGAAGTTGTACACTTCTTCCTGCTTACTTCCTGCTGGCTGGAAATTAGGCACATGGCCCATGCACAGCTGCAAAGGATGCTGAGGAATGTGGCTTTTATGCTGAGTAGCCATGTGCTCAGAGGAATATCGGGGAAGGAGAAAATGGATATTGAGGGACCATTTTCTTCCTTGATAGACAGCCTGCATTTGTCACTGTGGATTGGGTGTGCCTCGTCTAGAGCTTCCCATGAATGGAATTGCACTTAAATGTGGTCCTTTGCACTTGGGTTCTTTTGTTCAGCATAATATCTTTGAGACTCATCCATGTTCGGTGCATTGATGGTCTGTCTTTTTTCATCACCGAGTAGCATTCCATGTATGGCTGTTCCACAATCTCTTTATTTACCTGTGGGCTGTTTCCAGTTTTGGGCTGGAATAGGGCTTCTAGGGGATATTGTCTAGAAGCCTTTTTGTGGTGTTATGTTTTTATTTCCCCTGCCCCCCATTCCACCTACTTTTTTTTTTTTTTTTTTTTTGAGACAGTCTTGCTCTGTGCAGCGACTGGAGTGCAGTGGCATGATCTCAGCTCACTGCAACCTCTGCCTCCTGGGTAGAGCAATTCTCCTGTCCTCAGCCTCCCCAGTAGCTGGGACTGCAGGCGCCCACCACCATGCCTGGCTAATTTTTTATTTTTAGTAGAGATGGGGTTTCACCATATTGGTCAAGCTGGTCTCAAACTCAGTCAAGCTGATCTCAAACTCCTGACCTCAAATGATCCACCTGCCTCTGCCTCCCAAAGTGCTGGGATTACAGGCGTGAGCCACCGTGCCCAGACTTTATTTCCCTTAAGTAAGTATCTAGGAGTAGAATTGCGATCTTGTGGCTAAGTGAACATTTCACTCCTTAAGGAACGGCCAGTTTTCCAAAGCACTTGCACCATCTTACATCCCACTACCACAACTAGCACAGCATGAGAGTTCTTGTTCTTCCACATCCTCACCAGGACTTCATAGGAACAATTAAAACACAAAGGACTTTATATGAGGTATCAGCTAGCAAAACAGCCTCCTGCAAGGATTGCAGTGAATGGAGGGTTTGCTGTAGCTGAAGAGCAGGCTGCATGCTAGAATCAGCAGGAGAGCCATTTAAGCTTGCTCTGTCTGGGCCTCATCCTAGATCAATTAAATCCAAAATTCTGGGGTGGTTCCCAAGCATAAGCAGTTTTCAAAGCTGCACAGCTGAGGCTGAGATCCACTGTTGCAGGAAAGGTAGCATCCTATAGAAAGAGCTATTTTGCAGAGAAGGTTGGGACCTGGTGCTAGGGAAGGTGCTGCTGCCACCCAAAAGGCAGGAGCTGTCAGTCCCAAAGGACCTTGTTACCTCTTGTTACTCCTAAGGTGGATTCAACCTCCCAGCTGCCCTCTGTCCTGTTTCTGCTGCCTCAACCTATTGCATTTCTTCCTGAGCATGGGATGCAGTGGCAGGATGTTGGGCAAAAGCCAGAGAGGGAGCCCTTTTTCTTTCTTTCTTTTTTTTTTTTTGAGACAGAGTCTCACTGTGTCGCCCAGGCTGGAGTGCAGTGGCCGATCTCAGCTCACTGCAAGAGGGAGCCCTTTTTCTTACTGTTCCCAATCAAACTCATAAAAGGAACAAGAAACACTCTCTGTGTATCCCTCTCCCCACCAGAAGTCTCTTCTCAGTCTCCTGTGCTGGTTTTTCCTCGTGGCCCAGTCTTCTAAGCACTGACATTGAGAGTTGAATTCCCACACCTCTTTCTTTCCATTCCCAATATAAACAGAGCCCATCCTGGGGTCTCACATCCTATCCAATTGTTGCTGATCCCACAACTTACATTTCCTGCTCAGATCCCTGAATTTCAGATTCAACCTCCCACCAGTCAGCTCCACTTCTCTTCATTGGGTGCCCAGTAGGATGTCCCAAATCAACACCGCCAAAACCAGGGCTTGACTCTTGCCCCCTCCCCACAAACCTTCTTCTTCTCCATCTCACTAAATGACAAGTCCAGTCTCCTGGTTATTCAGCTAAAACTTCTGCAGAGGCAGAATAATGCCCCCTAATGATGACCATGTCCTAATCCAAGGGAACTGTGACTACGTGACCTTACATGGCAAACGAGACCTGTCATGTGTGGTTCAGTTGAGGATCTTGTGATGGGGCAGTGATCTTGGCTTCCCCATCTGGGTGGGCCTGATGTTCTTCTGATAGGAGGGAGGCAGGAGGATCAGAGTCAGAGAAGGGAAGGTGACTACAGAAGGAGAGGCTGGAGTTAGGTGGCCATGAGCCAAGGAATGCAAGCAGCCTCTAGAACTGGAGAAGGCAAGGCAAGGATCTCCCCTAGAGCCCAAAGAAGAAGCTCAGCCCCACGCACACCTTGAGTTCAGCCCGGTGAGACCTGCACCAGACTTCTAGAGGGCTGTTTACTTTATCTGTGTTGTTTCAAGAGACTGGTTTCTGGTAATTTGTTGTGCAGTCATGGAAACTGAAAACCATTTTGGTTCCTGGCTCCGCTCCGTCACTCACATCCACACCTACGTCATCAGCAAAACAGGTCAGCTCTGCCTCCGGAATATTTCCAGAATTTCACCACTTCTAAATATTCACTGTCAATCTACAAAGAAGAAGCTGGGGCACAATTTATATAAGTAGAATTGATCTGGGCCAGCCTTGAGGATTGCAACCTGGGAGCATTGATTCAAGTTGCCCTGAATACATATACTCCAGTTAGCAGCACTCAAAAGGGGATTTTCAAAGGCAGGAAAGGGGGACAGGGAGGGAGCCAGTACAAAGTTGTTCGTTAGGAATTCTCATTGGTTTAACTATAATAATATTGGTTAGTGATTGATTGGCTACATATTGTCAAGCTATAGTGTGTGGGTTATAGTGTCTGCTGAAGCATTATTATGTTAATTAGCTACATAAGACATTATAGCTATTTGTGGCAATAGCAAGCAGTTTCAGGAGATAAATTCATAGCTCAAGGCAGAAGTAGTATGTGATTGCTGTCTCATTTTAATATCTCTCTGGGCCTGATGTTTATTTCTATTTTTATTACTTTTATTTTAAATTTTTAAATTCTTTTATATAGATTTTCTTCTTTTACGTAGAGCAGTTTTAGGTTCACAGCAAAACTGAGCAGAAAGTACAGTGAGATCCATGTACTCCCTTACCCTCAACTTATTATTATTTTTAAAAATTAGTTCTGAAATTTCAATAGCTTTTGGGTACAAGTGATTTTTGGTTACATGTATGAATTGTACAGTGGTGAAGTCAGAGGTTACAGTGCACCTGTCACCTGAGTAGTGTAGTGTACATTGTACCCGATACGTAGTTTTTCATCCCTCATCCCTCTCCAGCCTCCCCCTTCTGAGTCTCCAGTGTTCATTTCGCCACTCTGTGCCTCCACGTATCCACAACTTAGCTCCCACTTATAAGTGATAACATGCGGTATTTGGTTTTCCATTCCTGAGTTACTTGACTTAGAATTGCCTCCGGCTCCATCCAAGTTGCTGCAAAAGACACATTATTTTGTTGGTTTTAATGCCTGAGAAGTACATTCCATGGTACATACATCCCACATTTTCTTTATCCACCTGTTGGTCAATGGGCACTTAGGTTTGTTCCATATCTTTGCAATTGTGAATTGTGCTGCAATAAACATACATGTGCTGGTGTCCTTTTGATATAATAATTTATTTTGCTTTGGTTAGATAACCCAGGAGTGAGATTGCTGGATCGAGTGGCAGATCTACTTTTAGTTCTTTAAGAAATCTCGACACTGTTTTCCATAGAGGTCCTACCAATTTACATCCCACCAGTAGTGTATAAGCATTCCCTCTTCACCCACACCCACACAAACATCTATTGTTTTTGACTTTTTAATGCTATTCTTGCAGAGTAAAGTGGTACCTTATTGCAGTTTTAATTTGAATTTCCCTGATGATTAGTGATGTTAACCATTTTCTTTTAACATGCTTGTGGGTTTGACATTTAAAAAGACTCGTATTCTCAGATAAGTTTTTTCTTTTTTCACCCCCACCCCCACTATCCCCATCCCAGTTGAGCCTCCATCATCTCTCACTTGGACTCATGCAGTCTCCTCCAAGGTAAACATGGCTAATGGTCTCTCCAGCATTCATCCCCCATTTTTCCTTAGGAACAGAACTCCTGATTATTTTGAAGTGGGAGGGCACATGGTAGCTCAGAATTTGCCAGCCTCCCCTGGAGCTCTGGTCAATAGGAAATAAACAGAAGTGTCCTATACAACTTCCAGGAAATACACTTAAAAGGACAGAATGGGTTCTTTTTTGACCTTTCCTTACAGCAGCTGGCTGGAATGCAGGCGTGCTGGCTGGGGCTGAACCACTCTCTGGGACTGTGAGGCAGCAACATTGGATGGCGGGGAAGCAGGCTAGAAGAAAATTTAAGGTCTTCATTACCAGCCTCGATCGGCCTATCTCTATACTTGGTTTACATTAGAGAGAGAAGCATCTGTGTTACTGAAGTCATTGTTATTTGGAAATTTTGGCCCCATGCAGCCGATCCTAATTAGCCACATCTTTGATATAGCTTCCTGTCCCTGCCCTTACCTAACTCCCTCACTGTTCATTTCCAACATAGCAACCACAGTGGTTCTTTAGAAACGTGTCAGTCCCCCTCTGCCAAACCCTCCTATGGCTTCCCTCTCACCCCGACTCCTGACTATAAGCCAAAATCGAATCAAAGCCAAGTCCCTGCATGGCATGCACCCCCCATTTCCCCAACTCATCTTCTCCCCCTTGTACCCTTGTTCACACCAATTTAGCTCCCGTGCCCTGTTTGCTGTTCTCAGAGCAAGCTGTGTTTGCTCCTTTCCCAGGGCTGAGGGTTAGGGGTTAGCTGTTATTGCAGTGGACACTTGACGGGGCTGGCTTTCTCTTTTCGTCCTAGTCTCTGCTCAAATGTCCTCAAAGGTCCTCATCTGAGAGACCTTTCCTGACCCTCCTACCTAAAACAATTCACACCTTCCCTATCCCTCTCTAGCCGGGTGCCTTTTTTCTCTACCTGTGATAAGGACAGGAGACAGGGGAATACTGGGTAGAAGTGGGCAGTTCCCCAGCAAAGATCCCACTCTCAAGCCTGGAAACCCATGGCCCTAAATGGGAACACGCATTCCTGTTTTCAAGCCCAAAAGTTGCCTTTTGGCCTGCCATGCCCTCCATCCTGTACCTGTATAAACTCAGACCCTATAAACAGAGGAAACGAGCAGAAGAACAGAAGAACAGTAGAACAGCATGGCAGAGAGAAGAGAGGGACCCTCTGAATGCTAAGAGAAATTCAGCTGGGGGTGGTCAGAGAGGAGATTGACCGCAGGATGGCCAAGCTCCAGGGGAAGATCATCTTCCTACTCCATTCCCTTTCCAGCTCTCCATCCATCCTGCTGAGAGCTACCTCCACCACTCAATAAAATCCCGCATTCACCATCCTCAAGTCTGTGTGTGACCTGATTCTTCCTGGATGCCGGACAAGGACCTGGGTACCAAGAAGACACTAAGCTGGTTAACATTTAAACTATCTGTGGACAGTAAAGCTAAAAGAATGCACTGTAACGCATGCCTACCTGGGCTTTGGGAGTTGCAGGCACCCACCCCTAGAAGCTACCATGGGGCTGGAGCCCCAAGGTGCTTGCCCTGGCTCCTGCACCTGCTCGTCTGCATGCTCCCCTTCCTGTAAGGGGTTTGAGCAGGTGAGGTGGCCAAACAGGTGAGCCACACCCCTATTGCATATCATGCGATGGGGGTCGGGAACTCTTCCATTTCACATGAACTTTCCACTGACGTTGTGTATTCACTTCCTTGTGTGCTGTCCCCTTCCTCTCCACTAGAGGGAAAGTTCTTTGAGGCTGGGCTAGCCTCCATCTTGTGTGCAGCTTTATCCTCACTATTCAGAGCAGTGCCTGGTGTGCAACAGGTGCTTAGCTAAATGAATGCATTAACAAATAAGTGGCGTGAGAGGGGCTCCTGGCTTTTTTGGGGAGGACACAACAACAGTGGAGAACCAGGATGCTTGGAACAGATGACTATGGAGTCTGGGATCTTGTTTCCAGCTGGCAAATTTTTGTTGAAAAAGGGTCTTGCAGGCCGGGCATAGTGGCTCAGGCCTGTAATCTCACCACTTTGGGAGGCTGAGGCAGGTGGATTATTTGAGGTCAGGAGTTCAAGACCAGCCTGGCCAATATGGTGAAACCCTGTCTTTACTAAAAATACAAAAATTAGCCAGGTAGTAGTGGCATGCAACTCTAATCCCAGCTACTCAGGAGGCTTAGGCAGGAGAATTGCTTCAGTCTGGGAGAGGGGAGGTTGTGGTGAGCGGAGATCATGCCACTGCACTCCAGTCTGTGTGACAGAGTGAGACCCTGTTTAAAAAAAAAAAAAAAAAAGATAAAAAAGGTTCTTGCAGAGCTGAGTCAAAATAATTGAGAGTTCTTTTCCTGAATAAATATTTAGTTCTTTGGGGTCATTGCTCTAAATCAGTGGTTCTCAAGGCAGGACATTTTGCTCCCAGAGGACATTTGACAGTGCTGGAGACAGCTGGTCACACTGGAACTGGGGGTGCTACTGGCATTGAGTGGGTAGAGGTCAGGGGCATTACTTAGGAAATACTTCCATGCACAGGACAGTACCCCCAAACAAAGAATATCCAGCCCCGAATGTCAATCATGCTGAGATTGAGAAAGTCTTGTTTAAACATCTCATTAAATAACAGCATTCAAATCATATTATATGCTGCTGGTATGAATACAGAATTCTGTGCGATTCTTCAAGTTCAGGAGAAGTGGGAGGAAGACTATATTTTGCTTTCAGGATCATCAGTCCTTAGTTATTTACAAGTGTTTCCATAAATAGATCAATAACCCAACAAACATTTACTGAATATCCCAAGCGTGTGGTGTACTGGTCTATTGCATTTTTATTTCCTTCTCTCTCCACCTCTGCTCTCCTCCACACCCCACCTCTGGGCCTTGTCACTGGACTTTTGTAGTCTTATTGTACCATGGAACCTCTTTTAAGAATGAACGAATAAAGGAAATTCACATCGGAAGGTAGGCAACATGGAACTCAGGTGGAGGGGTGGGCGTTGGGCCATGTGGCTGTCTTTGGGCCAAGGGAATTTCCCAGACGGGCTTAGCAGGAAGCCTTTGGCAGCCACCATCGTGGTCTGTTAGAGGATGAGGGGTGTCTGGGAAACCACAACACAGCATCCACCATGGCCTTTCCCGTCCCATGATGGTTTACTTAACTGAAATTCTATTCTTCCATTTTATGGGGAAAACCCAAACATGAATTGCTCCCAGATATTGCCAGATATCAACTTCTCTTCTTTCTGATAGATGAATAATCAAAAGACATATTGTTTGAAAATTGTTGCTGTTTCCATTCTAATTAACAAGGTCTTACTTCACACGAAAATCAAGATTTACAAAAACACACCTGGCAGGGCTGGGGCAGGGAAAGAAGGCAAGTGAGGATTGACATTGGCACAGCAAGATTCATGGGGCTGCTTTAAAGAGCTACATCCTCCAGCAGACATGCTTTGCCATAACTGCATTGCCATGTGCCTTTTGAGGAAGTCCACTACTGGATTTCCACGACAGACTATTTCATCCCTTCTGCCTTCTTCCAGTGTCTTCTAGATATGTAATGCATTTAATTTTCACTTTAAAACTCAGAATGTCTGAAATTAGCAGAAAAGAATACGTCCATGTGGTTAACTTTGCCTAAACTTAATGAAAACCAGAATTCTTCCAGCACTGGCCCCCGCCCTCCGCACAGCTCCCTGCGTGGGCTTCTCCTGCAGAGCTCAGCTGCTCGTCACTCTAGGACCCATTTCCAACATTGCGTCTCACCTTGGGGAATAATGTGTTCAGTTGGTAAGGGTGAGGGGTGGATGAAGAAGCATAATTCAGGGTGCACGGTGCCTGCAAGGTCTGGATGCAACAAGAACACAGAAAAGATTATGTTGGTTTTATCCTCTCGCTGCTGTTAGCTTAACTGTTGTTTATTTAGAGGAACAGGGCAGACAAAAAAAAAAAAAAAAAGGGACTGAGCACAGTGGCTCATGCCTGTAATCCCAGCACTTTGGGAGGCCAAGGCAGGAGAATCACCTGAGGTCAAGAGTTTGAGACCAGTCTGGACAATGTGGTGAAACCCTGTCTCTACTAAAAATACAAAAATTAGCCGAGTGTGGTGGGGGACACCTGTAATCCCAGCAACTTGGGAGGCTGAGGATGGAGAATTGCTTGAACCCAGGAGGCTGAGGCTGCAGTGACCAGAGATCGCACCATTGCACTCCAGCCTAGGTGACAAGAGTGAAACTCCATCTGGAAAAAAAGAAATAAATAAAAAATAAAACAAATACAAGTAGTTTGCAAAACAAGACTGTCAGCAAGTGGTTCCCTCTATACCAGTATAGTTTTGCTCTTGCAGCTTCTCACGAGGGCTTCTGCTTGGGCTTAGGACAGAGTCCTGTAGTGACACAGGCCAAAATATTGTAGGGAAGTCATTGAAGCCCTTCCAAAAATATCTTCCCTCATGGAGATGGAAGGACAGCCAGGCAAATTTGCTTTATGACCCTTTTGAAGGTGCTTGAGCTCTTACTTTCAAGCAGGGACCTCAAATCTGAGCGTCTGAGTTCGGGTCCTATACTTTCTGGGTAATTTACCAATCTTGAGTTGACACAGGCAAATCTGGAAACTGGAGAGGATATGTGCAAAATATTTTGAGAAGGTCACGCAAGAGGGTGGGGCACGAGCTCCCTAGCAAGAGTAGAAAAAATTTCTGGGTTACTCTGACCTAGTTATAAATTTAAAATGATACCTTTCCCTTAAGGCAAACAACTCCTACAGCACAGGGTTGGCAGTTGGGAAGAGTGGAAACAATGAAGAAGGAGCCAGAAAACCCAAGCACCAGTCTTGATTCCTGCCAACTCATAGGTTTGTTCCTCCCTGCCTTCATTTAGTTGTTAAATTCATTTGCTGAGCACTTTGGAGGGGTGGAGTGGAAGAAAGCCATGGGAAAGTTGCACAAACATAGAGCATTTTGGCTTTCCTGCATGGGACTTCTGGCCTCTGACATGCACATTAGATCCTCCTCACCACCCATGCATGGCCACCCTGGTGCCTGGCACCAGGGCTGACTTCCCAGCACATGGTATGTGCAGTCGCACAGGGCTCAGAAGGGCCCCATGCTAGGTTAATGCTTTGTGGTCATCGTCTTGAGAGTCTTAGTCAGTTTTGAACAAGGGAAGCTGCATTTTCATTTTGCACTGGGCCCTGCAGATTATGTGACTTGTTCTGCCTGGAACTTTGGTTTTTTACTCAAAGGAGGAAAGAGCAATGTGACTGCACATGGTAGCCCTTAGAGAAGATGGCCTGACATTTGAACTCAGTGCTGTGGACAGGGTCTGGGCAAGGCAGAGTTGGAAGAATGGGCCTTGAGAAAAGAACCCCACAAGGCGTCTGGATGAAGACTAAGTTGCCTTGGGCCCAAGGGACCACATACATGATAGAAGAACCCCTCACCCTGCACAGAACCTAGCCCTGCCTCAACATCCAAATAGCTGGGAGAGCTCAGGATGTGGAGTGTGGTGTGCCTGTGATAGGCGCAAGTGGCAGGTGGTTTGGGTACAGCAGAAGTTAACAAGGAACAGCCATTGAGGGGACAGGGAGCATGGTGGACACTCTGTGCTGGCTGCTGAATGGCCTGTGGACTCAGGTATGGTTGCCGTCTGGGAGAGGAGTGGGGATTGGAGCCATTTTATTTGCACGTTGGGATAATTTGTATTGTGAGAGTTTAGCAGCCCAGAGACATTTGGGGGACAGGTAAACAGGAGTCTGGGGACCTCTGGCTCAGGGTTGCTGTGAAACTTAGGAACCTCAGTGTTACATTCATTAGGGCACAGCCTGTGGTTGACTAGGTGCTCAGTAAGCAGTAGTAGTCACAGTGACTACTCTGCAAAGCATACCATGATTCTATAAAGCTGGAGGTAGAACACAGAGAAGCTGGGATTCTCTGCTCCTAAATAGAACATAAGAATGGGTGGGCCTTCAAAGTCACGAAGTCCACATACTTCCGTATCTGGAAGACACTAAGCCCATAGCTGAGTAGTGTCATTCCCTGGATCCTGGGGCAGGAAAAAATATTTCCATCTCCGGACTCTCAAAGGAGCGCTCTTTCCCTGAGACCAGACTAGGACATCCCTAGGTGGTGTCAGGTCTGGAAGTCTAGTGAAGTCTGGTGCAAGAGAGCTGATGGAAACTGAGGGAGGCTGGCAGGGAGTGGCTCTGCTGGATCCTCCTGATATCTTGCACTGGTGAGTCTTGCATATCTCTCAGGTCTCAGTGTAGATGTTATTAAATAGCAGAGGCTTCTTGGAATCTCTCAGCCACATTAGGGGTGCATGATCTACCCAGAGGAACATGTAAGACCGGTTGCCAAACTGTGCATTGATTCTGTGAGCTCTTAGACAGCTTTCTATTGAAATTTCCCCTTTGGCTGGCATTAGCCAGCTTCAGACTCTGTTGCTTGCAAATAAGGTCCCTGACTGTTCCAGGTACCCAGGTTGGTTTGTGAGGACAGGGGAAATGAATGAGGGTGGATGTGTGGGGGATACACAGGAATGATCTCAGCAGGGGGAGCCTGCAGCCAGAGCACATTGAAATCTTGCCAGGTGATGGTGGACCAAAATGAACGAGACTCCGGCTCTTCGTGACTTGCCAGAATATTGTTGAATTCAGTGTGCTTGTTTTAGAAAGTGGGGCCAGTGTCCCTGCTTGGGCAGGGCTGGCTGATGGGAAAAGACACGGAGGTGGGACTGAAGCTGGTTCTCACCTGGTGTACATGGCTCTCCAGGTGTGCTCACGTTCTTAGGAGGGGCATACGTTGTGCCATTCAGAACTCTGTGTCTTGAGCAATTTCCCTTGTGGCCCCAGTCTGGAGATGGAGCATGAAAATGCTGGACTCCAGAGAGCAATCCTGCAGAGACAGGAGTTTTTGGTCTGCCAAGAACAGCATGTTTGTTTGGGTCAGCCAGGGTGTGGAGGAGCCTTGGGTGACCCGATGCTCTCTTTGAATAGGAATGAAACTAACCTTCAACCCAAAGTGAGACCAGAAAAACACGTTTTCTCATAGTTCTATTCACTGAACTGGTGGCTGATGCATTTACACATGTCAGCTGGGGTTGTACTCCCTGGATGCCTGCTTGTTTGTAATTGTATTTCTGAGTGAAAAAGCGTTTCTAGTGAAGGCCATAGGGAGACATGCCAATGGTCATTTCCCTGGGAATTTGAAGGAAATACCTTAATGAGACATAGCAAATGTGCAGCTTTGACATGGGAGCCAGGCATCTCTCCCACGTGTAGCAGCCTGTCCCCTTGAGCATCAGAGGATCTCTTGGGGAATATCTGCCTTCCTTTCAACCTTTAGCAACGGTCAAAATGTTGCATATCCTGAGGTTCCTTTGTGCTTTGCCTGGCACTGTGACACATGCTTATAGTGAAATGGTCCCCAGCGAGGCTCTTACGGCTACACCCCTCCGCAACGTGATGTTACTGCTCTTCCCAGGAAGAAGTGAAGCCTCCAATTTGAATTAGCCCTGGGAATTGCTTTGACCAGCAGACTGGAGGAATGATGTTCTAGTTCTGGTCTCAAGAACTCCCATTCTCACTCTCTTGGAGCCTGAGACCTCCATGATAGGTGGAAGTCTGGTGCAGCCTGCTGGAAGAAGACTGAGACATTCCAGCCAGCAGCCACCACCAGTGCCAGCCAGATGTGGGAGCAAGATCATCCTGGGCTGTCCAGCCCAGCCCAGCCCAGCCATCAGCTGAAGATAGTCACAGCAGCAAGACCTGATGAGTATAGGAGAATTGCCCAGGCAACCCACAGAACTGTGTACATTGTTATTTTAAGACACAAGCGTTGGGTTGGTTTGTTAGACAGCAATAGACAACTGAAACAGACAGACACTAGACCAACTAGAGAGTGGCTGAAAGGTTCTCCAGGGCCATTTCTTCTATTTTGACAGCAGCACCAACTACTCTGTATTGAGAGTAAGTAAATAAATGACAATCTAAATGTAACTGCTGTTGCCCAGACACAGTGGCTCACATCTGTAATTCCAGCACTTTGGGAGGCTGAGGCAGGAGGATCTTTTGAGGTCTCATACCAGCTTCGGCAACATAACAAGGCCCTGACTCTAAAAAAAAAAATCAGCTGGCAGCAATGATGTGCACCTATAGTTCTAGCTCCTTGGGAGGCTGAGACAGGAAAATCACTTGAACCCAGGAGTTCAAGGCTGCAATGAGTTCTGATCACATCACTGTGCTCCAGCCTGGGTGACAAAATGAGAACTTGTCTCAGAAAATAAAATAAAACAAATAAATAAAAAAATGAAGCTTCAATCACCTACTCCATGAAATTCATTCTGTATATAAAAACTTGAGGGATATATACATACATATTTGATATATATATAGATATATAAATATATAAATCTGTATCTATATCTATATTTGAACTCCTTAGCTCTACGCCAAAAATCTAATTTCTTCTACATGTTCTTTCTGTGTCAAAGATTATTATTGTTATTATTTTTTCTGGAGACATGGCCCTGAATTTTTAAAATGTCCTCATGCCAAGTATTTAGGGGAGACACATCCTGATAGCTGGGGTGTGCTTCTCATATTTAACAATTATAAAAATTCTTTATTCCATATTCTAATGTTGTCACAATCAGTATAATCATTTTTTAAGTGTTTATGACATCTGCCAAATATGGTGAAAGTTTCAACATTGCTATTTTTTGTCCACTGCCTTGCTCTGTGCTCTCTGCTTTCTGGAAGTGTGTTCCCTGTGAATCTGCCCTTGGCTGGAATTCAGCAGGAAGGGAAAGACAGAGTTGGGGAAGGAACTCAGTCAACAATGATTTGTAAGGTTCCCGTTTTACTATACGCATGGAGTGGGGGCTTAAGGAGATAAAGGAAATCCTGGTCTTCAAGGTCTGCTTGATTGTTGTACCTGAGGGGTGATGATGGCATCTTCCTCATCCTTGTGCCCTCAACACCTGGCCCTGTGGGCTAGGAGTGTCGCCAAAAGATGTTTGGTGGTTGGGGTGGGTGGTGAAATAAAGAGTTTTCCAGGTCTTTGGGAAGATGGGACATAACCAAATAAAAGAATGTCTTCATTGAGTGCTCTACAAAGAGAAGGTGCCATATGCTATGGCCACCGAGTTCCTATAAAAGGTATGTTTCCGGCACTAACAATTCCCTTGCCCGGCCTCCTGTGGGCAGATCTCTGCATTTAAACATGTTAGATGCCAAGCCTTGGACAAAGAGCATAGGCCAGTCTACTGAATCCCATCACCCTCCATCACTGACATTCTTGACCTCCGCCCAGAATGAAGCTCCTCCAGTCATCTGCCCTCCCCAGAGTTCTCTCTGCCTCTTCTGCTGCTGCCCTCACTTACTCCTCCACTTAACCATCTGGTGAAGCCCTGGGGACACCTCCATCTGCCATTTTGGAATCGTTTGCTTATTTCTCTGCCTTCTTCACTTACCAGCAATCCTGATCGTGGAGATCAGGATTGTGTCTTGGCCATTTCTATTTCTTGGGATCTGGGTTAGTGTTTGGCTCAAGATGGGTGCTCAAGATGTTTTTAAAATAAATGAACAGGGCAATCTTTGAAAGAACCATCTGATTCCCTGTCTTTGATAGACAGGATGTGGGAACACTAAAATAGTCTGTGTCTATCATTAATTCTATTTCTAAAAATTAAAGACAGATAAGCCTATATCCTTTTTTCCAAGGATCATTTTGGGAACCTGACGATGTTTTACCAAGAACTTTCTGATTTGTCTTTCTCTGCTTGCCTCACCATCCGGGACAAACACAAAGAAAATCACTTAGGTTTCCTGAGCGTCGTCAGTCAAAGCAATGAACCAGAATGTTGTTAGCTGAGAACCCTGGTGACAATTTTACCAGGTAGCTGTTAGTGCAGTAACATCTATGGCAGTCCTAACACCAGGAATGCTTTTATTTGAGGCAGCCTCCAGTGTGGGAAATACTGACAGCTCCTTCTTGCCTTACCCCTCCTAAGAATAAAGACAGCTGTCACCTCAGACACATCCTA
This sequence comes from Trachypithecus francoisi, assembly GCF_009764315.1. Lineage (NCBI taxonomy): Eukaryota > Metazoa > Chordata > Mammalia > Primates > Cercopithecidae > Trachypithecus > Trachypithecus francoisi. Next base: position 2,930,250 of record NW_022681467.1, read on the forward strand.
ACACACAAAATGACAGCTGTCTGAGTTGACTTGATTTGTCAGCTCTTTGTCAGAAGGTCGCAGACAGAGTGCACAAGTCAGAGTGACGCCTCCTCCCCTGAGTCCCTGGAGAAAGGGCAGCTCTTTTCCTGTGGTTAACAAGTCTGTACATTTTTGTCCTGTTCATCAGTGTCCCTGAGAGTCACACACAATAGAAAACATTATTGATGACAGCATTTTCCATCCTTTTTCCATCTTCTGGGATTCAAGATTACAAAGGAAAACCCTGCAGTGTCCTTGGTGTTGCTCATGACATACACATATTCACTCTTTCAGTCGCTTGTTCAACAAGTAGTAACTGGGCATTGACTTACTGCCAGGTGTGTACTTTTGGATGTGAAATACAGCAATAAACAAGAGTCATAGCCCTGTCCCTGGGTGGCAAAACAAAGAACACACACACACACACACACACACACAGAAGATGATAAAGAAATTTGGGGCACATTGTATGTTATGAAGGGAACAGAACCTAGAACCCCTCATGACCCATTTATAAATAAAGGAATTGTAAAGAAGGAGTGACTAGTAAGTAAGAAATGGAAGACTGGCTGTAGACAGGATTGTCAAGAGAAAGCCTTTAAGAGTGGGCTTTTAGCCAAGTCCATGAAGATCAGAGGAGAAAGATCATCATAGGCAAAGAGAACAGCTAATGCAAAGGCCCTGTGGTGGACTAGATTTGGGAGTGTTCGAAGAGCAGAAGGAGGACCCCGTGGCTTGTGCACAAAGTTGGTGGGAAGGCAATCCTGCCACAGAGTGGCATAGGATGAGGCTGGAGGAGCCTCTGGAGACAGGTCACGCCTGGCCTGGTGTGGCAAGGAAGAGGGAGGAATCCTGTTCATACCTAATAGGAGCCACCAGGAAAGTTGCAGGTGCAGCAGTGATGTAATGCATGCACAGCACACTAAAGGGCACCCCCCAGGCTCTGTGGGAAATGGGTTAGAGAGCTGGGGCAGGAGGGGTGGTGGTGTATAGGAATGAATGGGCGCAATCTGAAGCACTCAAAGAGAGGTCACGGTGGCCAGGGAAGGTGACAGGAGTGAAAAATGGAGCAAAGGGGCCTTGGGTGAGAGGCATTTTGGGGATTGCATAATCTGGCATTGTTTCCTCACTGTTGGGGTGAGGAAAGGGAGGAACCTTATACCTACCGTGTGTGGAGCAAGCCAGAGCACATGTGAGCCCTTCTGTGTATAAAGTTCATGAGGCATCCACATGGGGTAACCCCTGGAAAATCGAAACTGGAGCTGAGGGGAGAAATGGGTCTGGATTTATAACAGGGAGTCATCAGGCTTATAGGGTTATTTGAGTTTATGGGAATGGGTGAACATGTCTATAGTGAGAACCTCTAGGGGTAAGAAAAGAGCATTTAGGGCGAGAAAGAAGTGGAGAGCAGGCCAGGCTCTGATGGGATAGCCAGGGCCAGGGAAGGGGCACAGCCCCAGAGTGGATGTGGGTGGGTGTGAGTCCCTGAGGCCAGCAGAACCCTCAGTTCACCAGCAACTGGGGGCAACAGGGGCAGCAGGGGCAGCCAGGCCTAAGGGTAGAGCTGCCCCCTGTTTCTACTTTTTTGGGGTGAAGTAGGAGAAAAGATCGTGAGCAGGGGTAAGACCAAGTGTTGAGGGAAGATGAGGAACGCACAGTCCTAGGCCTGGAGGGAGAGTCTGGCACCAGGGCAGGTGGGAGGCACCCATGTTGTGGGGGCTGGTGGGCTCCCTGCCGGGTCTTGGAACCCAGGCTGGTGCAGGAGGGGCTGTTGCAGGGTGAGGAAGTGGGGGTGGGATGGGCTGGTGTCTAGGTGAAGCTCTGGATGGATAACAGGAGGTGTCAGAGTGGATGAGCTGAAGGAGAAAGGAGGTAGTGGCTGCAGACAGATGTGAAGTTAGACTTCAGATGCTGTCAAATGTCATGTTCTCATGTATTTCTGGGGTGAAGATGATCCTGATTAATGAGTTCTTTCCAGCAGTCAGTTTGTTATCACTGTGATTATTCAGTATGTCTTTGTGCAGAGGCTGCGGCTCCTGGGTTGTCTCATCTGAAATGTCACCTCTGATTGGGAAGCCACATCTCTCACAGATGGCCAAGCTGTACCCGACTCCTGGCTGCTGGATCTGTGACCTTGCAGAGACGGCTGAAGCAGGAACAGCCGGTGGTGATGACTGCAGACGGGTCCACAGGAGCTGGCAGCAGAAACAAGAGAGCAGCCTTACCAGGCATGAGAAGTAGGGCCTTCCATGAGAGAGTGAGCAGGAGAGATAGGCCGAGCATGAGAAGCTGGTGGGTGGCCTGGGCAGAGGAAGTGGTGAGGGGGCAGGAGAAGGAGGGCGTGGAGCTTTGACCTGCTGGCATATCATCTCCATCTCCACCTGGATTGGTTGTCCTTTACTGCATGACATATGTCCTTAAATGTGGGGGCTTCCAACTACAGTGATCATTTTACTATCTCCCACAGTTTCTCTGGGTCAGAAGTTCAGACATGGCACAGTGGGATGGCTTGTCATTTACTGACAGAGGAAAGCCCTCTGAAATCTTGCAGGGAGGGTGGTGAGGTGGTTGTGACACTGAGGAACACTGTGCAACACTCAGGAAACGATGGATTGTGCATGACCAGAGGAGTGGAGAGATTTTGGCTCGGAGTGAGTTGGGATGGCTTCAGCATGTCTTCATTCACTTTCCCATGCCCTGGCGCCTCAATTTCTCTCTCTGCCATTTGCTCTCTTTTTCTGGTAATAGTAATGCTGTGCAGAATTAGATCATGCAGGCAACAGAGGAGCATGGCGGGTGTGTATGCGCAGTTGTGGGGATGGTGCTGACTACTCTCGATATCACGGCTGTTATGCACCACATGAAAACTAACCCAGTCTTACTAAGGAGAGATGTTATTGGAAAAGATTCTTGCATGGGGAGGAGGGCTATTGCCACAGGGAAGGAGATCACACCAACTGTGGGGTTTGCCAACGTCACAAGGGTGAGGCAAAGAGGGCGTTTCTTTTATGAAGGGAAGCCAACAAGGCCAGAAAGAACCAAGTGGGGAAAGTGGCTTGAAGAAGTGGAGGTGGCATGATTGAGACCAGACTGTAGTTCCCAGAGTGTTCTCAGGAGGGGCTGTGTGCTGGCTCAGAAGGAGAGGTGGTCTGCCAAAGTGTGGTTAGCAAGCATTTTGTTCCAATTGATCAGTGGGACAGAAAGCTCAGTACATCACTTATGACTCAAGGAATGGGAGTTTGGAGGGTCTGTGTCTGACCTTATCATAGGTAAATGGGTGTGGACAACTGTGACTTTTATCTAAGTCATGTGAGGCGTTTTTGCAGTGTTCTCAGAACATAAAAGGTGGGGCAATTTCTTAACCTTCACTGTTTTCTAAGATTGCAAGACTCCTGTGAAGTTTAGCCTTGTCATGTGGTTCCAAAGGACAGGCGTGTATGAGACACTGCCTTGACATCCACTTAGAGCAAGGCCGGGCCTGAGAATGTGGTGGCGAGTGAAGTCTGCCTGTCCTCCACTCAGCATCATGGGGAGTGGGTTCTCCACCCCTGCAGGCATTCAGTGCAGGCTGAGCAATCTGTATGAAGGCCTGTGGCTTAAAAGTCCAGCTGTTGCTGGGAGCTCTGGGCTCCCTGAGGTCTCCGAGTCGGCTGTTTCTCTCTGCAGTGTCCCAGGTGGGCTGGTGTATGTGCTGCCGAGTGGGGAAGGCTTGAGCTCCTCCTTGCTTCTGGTCATTGGCTCCTAGAAATTCAATGTTACTCTCAGGGTGAGAGTAAACAACAGGATATGTGTTTTTTCCTTCAGCGGCAGATGTATGTCTGGAAAACAACTGTTTGAGAATTTCATTAAAAATCAAAGCCTGTTGTCATTTTTGAGACTTTATTTCATGCTGTGATATAGTGTTGGAATAAAAAGCTTGTTGTAATTTAATCCCCTAATTCTCCCGTGTAAGAGTCATACAGTCTGGGGCACTACTCTTCTGGTCCAAGGCACTACTGATAAAGGGGATCCTCATTCCTATCCCTGTGAGGGGCTCCCTGGCTTTTACGTGAGGAAGCTACAGCATTATGTTTGGACCAGTGCATCAGTTAAGCTGCTATTGAAGATAAAAATCCAGGCCTTGTGAATCACATGGCGATCCCATTAAAAACACAGTGATTAAGCAATTAGCTCCCTTGAGGCTCCTTGGGTAAATGTGGATTTTTGTGTATTTCATTTTTGTACACTATAACTCAATGATGGTGACTTTCCTTGGGCTCTGGTTCTGGTTTGAAAGCACAGAGTTGGGCATGCACAGTTCCCAAAGGTTTGCAGACTTGGCATGAAGGACGCTCCTAGGTCGGCTGGAAACTTATCTTAGCCACACACAGTCTGTGGAAGGAGGCAGGCTCTGGCAGACCCTGCCTACTGGAATGAGTAACTGTGAACAAGAAGTTCATAGAGTTCTGTGGTTTGGTAAACATTTTCAGCTGGCCAAGTGTTTCCACCCAAGACACCATGAGTAGAGAGGAGACAGTGATGACTTCAGGGCCCTGTTGGTGGCACACCCTCAGTAACAGCTAGTTCTGGCTGCGGTTAGTGTCTTGGGAGGAGAGTGTCAGTGGGAGGTAGATGCTTCATCATGAGGCCTGTAGCATGAGCCCAGAGAGGGATGGAGGGAATCTTGAGGCTGAAATCTGAAAGTAAATTCTAGGGGAATCACAGGTAAGGCTCCAGATGAGAACAGAAGTGAAGGAGATGCCCAGAATCACACCCATGGTCTCAAAGAAGGGAGATGGGATGCTACTGGGGAGGCAGGATGCTGTTGGGGAGGCGGGATGCTGTTGGGAATGTGGGATGCTGCTGGGAAGGTGGGATGCCGTTGGAGAGGCAGGATGTTGTTGGGAAGGTGGGATACCGGGAAGGTGTGATGCTGTAGGGCAGGCAGAATGTTGGGAAGGTGTGCTGCTGTTGGGAAGGTGACATGCTGTTGGGCAGGCAGAATGTTGGGAAGGTGGGCTGCTGTTGAGGAAGTGGGATGCCATTGGGAAGGTGGGATGTTGTTGGGAAGGTGGGATGTCGCTGGGGAGTTGGGATGCCGTTGGGGAGGCAGGGTGCTGTTGGGAATGTGGGATGCTGTTGGGGAGGCAGGATGCTGTTGGGCAGGCTGGATGCTGTTGGGAATGTGGGATGCTGCTGGGGAGGCGGGATGCTGTTGGGAAGGCAGGATGCTGTTGGGGAGGCGGGATGCTGTTGGGCAGGCTGGATGCTGTTGGGAATGTGGATGCTGCTGGGGAGGCGGGATGCTGTTGGGCAGGCTGGATGCTGTTGGGAATGTGGGATGCTGCTGGGGAGGCGGGATGCTGTTGGGAAGGCTGGATGATGTTGGGAATGTGGGATGCTGTTGGGGAGGCGGGATGCTGTTGGGAATGTGGGATGCTGTTGGGGAGGCGGGATGCTGTTGGGAATGTGGGATGCTGTTGGGGAGGCGGGATGCTGTTGGGAAGGCTGGATGCTGTTGGGAATGTGGGATGCTGCTGGGGAGGCGGGATGACATTGGAGAGGCGGGATGTTGTTGGGAAGGTGGGATGCTGTAAGGCAGGCAGGATGTTGGGAAGGTGAGCTGCTGTTGGGAAGGTGAGATGCTGTTGGGTAGGCAGAATGTTGGGAAGGTGGGCTGCTGTTGGGGAGGTGGGATGCCGTTGGGAAGGTGGGATGTTGTTGGGAAGGTGGGCTGCTGTTGGGGAGGTGGGATGCCGTTGGGAAGGTGGGATGTTGTTGGGAAGAGGAGGGATGTTGTTGGGAAGGTGGGCTGCTGTTGGGGAGGTGGGATGCCGTTGAGCAGGTGGGATGTTGTTGGGAAGGCGGGATGTCGCTGGGGAGTCGGGATGCCATTGGGAATGTGGGATGCTGTTGGGGAGGCGGGATGTTGTTGGGAAGGTGAGATGCTGGGATGCTGGGAAGGTGGGATGCTGTAGAGGGCAGGCATGATGTTGGGAAGGTGAGCTGCTGTTGGGAAGGTGAGATGCTGTTAAGGAGGTGGGATGCCGTTGGGGAGGCGGATGCTGTTGAGGAGGTGGGATGTTGTTGGGAAGGTGGGACGCTGTTGGGGAGGCCGGATGCCGTTGGGAAGATGGGATGCTATTGGGAATGTGGGATGCTATTGGGAAGGTGGGATGCTGGGAAGATGGGATGCTGTTGGGGAGGCGGGATGTTTTTGGGGAGGTGGGATGCTGAGAAGATGGGATATTGTTGGGAAGGTGGGATGCTGGAAAGGTGGGATGCCATTGAGAAGGTGGAATGCTATTGGGAAGGTGGGATGCTGTTGGGAAGGTGGTATGCTGGGAAGGTGGGATGCTTTCAGGAAGATGAGATGCTGTCAGGAAGGTGGGATGCTGTTGTGGAGGTGAGATGCTGTCGGGAAGGTGGGATGCTGTTGGGAAGGTGGGATGCTGTTGGGGAGGTGGGATGCTGGGAAGGTGGGATGCTGTTGGGAAGGTGGTATGCTGGGAAGGTGGGATGTTGTTGGGAAGGTGGGATGCTGGGAAGTTGGGATGCTGGGAAGGTGAGATGCTGTCAGGAAGGTGGGATCCTGTTGGGAAGGTGGGATGCTGTTGTGGAGGTGGGATGCTGGGAAGGTGGGATGTTTTTGGGAAGATGCGGTGCTGGGAAGGTGGGATGCTGGGAAGTTTTGGTGCTGTCAGGAAGGTGGGATGTTGTTGGGAAGGTGGGATGCTGGGAAGGTGGGATGTTGGGAAGGTGGGATGCTGGGAAGGTCGGATGCTGGGAAGGTGAGATGCTATTGGGAAGGTGGGATGCTGGGAAGGTGAGATGCTGTTGGGGAGGTGGGATGCTGTTTGGGAGGTGGGATGCTGGGAAGGTGGGATGCTGTCGGGAAGGTGGGATGCTGTTGGGGAGGAGGGATGCTGTTGGGGAGGTGCAATGCCATTGGGAAGATGGAATGCCATTGGGAAGGTGGGATGCTGTTGGGAAGGTGGGATGCTGTCGGGAAGGTGGGATGCTGTTGGGGAGGAGGGATGCCGTTGGGAAGATGGGATGCCATTGGGAAGGTGGGATGCTGTTGGGGAGGTGGCATGCTGGGAAGGTGGGATGCTGTCAGGAAGGTGGGATGCTGTTGGGGAGGAGGGATGCTGTTGGGGAGGTGCAATGCCATTGGGAAGGTGGGATACCATTGGAAAGGTGGGATGCTGTTGGGGAGGCAGGATTTTTTTTTGTGGGGCAGGATGTTTTTGGGGAGGTGGGATGCTGTTGGGAAGGCTGGATGCTATTGGGGAGGTGAGATGCTGGGAAGGTGGGATGTTGTTGGGAAGGTGGGATGCTGGGAAGGTCGGATGTTGTTGGGAAGGTGGGATGCTGGGAAGGTGGGATGCTATCGGGAAGGTGGGATGCTGTGGGGAAGGTGGGATGCTGTCGGGAAGGTGGGATGCTGTTAGGGAGGTGGGATGCTGGGAAGGTGGGATGCTGAGAAGGTGGGAAGCTGTTAGGAAGGTGGGATGCTGTTGGGGAGGTGGGATGCTGTCGGTGAGGTGGGATGATCTCATGGACATGGGATGCTGTTGGGAAGGTGGGATGTTGTCGGGGAGGTGGGATGCTGTTGGGGAGGTGGGATGCTGTTGGGGAGGCAGGATGCTTTTGTGGAGGCGGGATGCTTTTGTGGAGGCGGGATGCTGTTGGGAATGTGGGATGCTGTTGCGGATGTGGGATGCTGTTGCGGATGTGGGATGCTGTTGGGAATGTGGGATGCTGTTGGGGAGGTGAGATGCTGTAGAGAAGGTGGGATGCTACTGGAGAGGTGGGATGCTGTCAGGGAGGTGGGATGCTGTTGGAAAGGTGGGATGCTGTTGGGATGTGGGATGCTGTTGGGAAGGTGGGATGTTGTTGGGAAGGTGGGATGCTGTAGGGAAAGTGGAATGCTGGGAAGGTGGGATGCTGTTGGGGAGGTGGGATGCTTGTGTGGAGGTGGGATGCTGTTGGGGAGGCGGGATGCTGTTCTCACTCTGACTGTCCCTGTACACCAGTCCACTGTCTCTGCCCAGTGTTCCTGCAGCCTGCCGTCTCCTTCCCACTGAGGCTCAGTCAGTGGGAAGAAGAGTGGGAGCAGGCCAACAGACAAGGGGACAGTGTGGCCCTTCTTTCCCTGCCTCAGACCCCGGGGAACAGCACCTGCACCCACATGACCCTACCTCTCTGTGCTGCAGTGACACCAAACAGCCCTGCAGCGTAAGGCTTTAACAGCTCCCAGGCATTGCCCATCCTGGGTGCTCATCATCCTGATTGTCTTTCACACCGGGAAAAGTGCCCTTCTATTAAAGGTTCCTATCTGAACCCTCTGAATAGAAATCTGTTTACTGCCAGCATCATAATGATACAGTGAGAAATAACTTTAGGCCAGATGCGGTGGCTCACGCCTGTAATCCTATCACTTTGAGAGGCTGAAACAGGCAGATCACTTGAGGATAGGAGTTTGAGAGCAACCTCGCCAACATGGTGGAACCCCGTCTCTACTAAAAATACAAAAATTAGCAGGGCATGGTGGTGCATGCCTATAATCCCAGGCACTCAGGAGGCTGAGTCAAAAGAATCGCTTGAACCCAGAGGGCAGAGGCTGCAGTGAGCTGAGATTGCACCACTGCACTCCAGCCTGGGTGACAGAGCGAGACTCCATCTGAAAAAAAGAAGAAAGAAAGAAGGAAGGAAGGAAAGAAGGAAGGAAAGGAAGGAAGGAAGAAAGGAAGAGAGAGAATGAAAGAAAGGAGAAGAAGAAGAAAGGAGGAGGAGGAGGGGGAGGAGGAGGAAGGAAGGAAAGAAAGAAAAGAGAAAGAAAGAAAGAAACTTTAAATCACATCAAAGCAGAACAGGCTTCCTGGTGAGTTTCTTATCATTAGAGAAGCTCAAGGCGAATTTGGATGGTGCATTGGTTCAAGAGGCAGATGCCAAGATGAAATGTGACTTGTGGAAGGTCTGCTGGGGAACCGTGCTGTGTAGCCTGACCCTGGGACAAGGAGAGGGTGAAGGATGAGGGATGGGGAGGAAATGCTGAGAAATCCTCAGCCAGCCCCGCGGGGGGCCCTGGCGCACAGGCTGCTCCCTTGTGGGGTGACGCCTTGGGCAGATGGCTTGGCTCTAGTCGCCCACCATGCTCAGTCATATTGGGTGAGCGGGACCTCAGTGTGAATGCCTCAGTGGAGCTGAAGGGGCTGCAGGCCTCCTACCACTCTTCTGGAGAGAGAGAGAATGAGAGAGAGAGAGAGAGAGAGAGAGAGAGAGAGTCTGAGCTCAAGTTAGGTCAGGTAGAGGCTGCTCCCATCACTGCCTTCCTGGGTCAGACTTGTCCAGATCAGCTTTCCCATCACCAGTCTTTTCTGCGCCAGGTGCACTAGAATGTGAGGCCCCTACCTGCTCCCTGGAGAAGGACAATAGGTTCCCCGTCATCACCACACTGTACACACTACTTTCCTTTTTAAGGACTACAGGGAAGAGAGGTAGGAGGAAGCATCAGAGGTGCCGCAGGAATTTTGTCTCTCTGCTGTTGGCTGCCGCCCCGTATTGGTTCAGCTGTCTGCAGTGTGCTTTCCCCACAACCCTGCGAGCAGGGAGAAGGGAGGCTTTGATGTCCACTGGAAGACTGAGCCCCCGAGCCACATCCTCCCTAGCCCATCACAGAGGCTCTGGCCCAGCAAGTCCTCACCCCAGCACATTGGCTCCAAGACAAACAGGCCCTGGTGAGGCAGCACTGCCTGCGTCTGTGATGTGCTGGTTAGGCCAAGTAGCTGGATGAGGTGGCGGGGGTGGCGGGGAATGGTGGTAGGGAGCGGGGGTTGGGGACGTGGCAGGGAAGGGGAGGAGGTGAGCCCACCTCCCTACTCTCCACTGAGAAGGCAGCATGAAGAGCACCTGTGCTTATGGATGCAGCACGCGACTTCAGACTCAGGAAGTGCCCTCACATTTGGTGCTGTTTTGTATGGAAGTCCTTGATTCGTGCTCATACTGTTGAGAGTTTGGTCTCGGTGGCACATTTTTTTTTGAAATGGGGTCTCTCTCTGTCACTCGTGCTGGAGTGCAGTGGTGCAATCATGGCTCACTACAGTCTTGACTTCCTGGGCTCAAGTGATCCTCCCACCTTGGCCTCCCAAGTAGCTAGGACCACAGGTATGGCCCACCATGTCTGGCTCTGTGGCCTGCTGCTAGTTAATGATGTTTCCATGTGGCTGCATTTTAGTTCATGGAATATATTCTACTGCGGTTCATGTCACTGGACCTTTCTCTTAAAATAGGTGCCCCTGTTTCTCTGTCCCCCTGGGGAACAGCCTCATATAGGTCCCAAATGTGCAGACTCTCCTTGTGGTAGGAGTAGATACCTTGGGTCTCCTCTGACCTTGCTCTACCTCCATGTCTCCTGCCAATAGGATACCTCCCAGCACAGATACACACATCGATGTAATGTCCATTTGTTAGTAGCTGCTTGTGGCTGACAAAGAGGGCTGAAGACCCTTTACTGCTCTGTCCACTGAGAGGTGGTGCCTCAGTCCCCTCCCCTTGAGTCTGGGCTGGCCATAGGGACCCACTTGACCAGCAGACTGCAGCAGAGATATTACAGGACTGCCAAGTTGGGCCAAGAAGCTTCACAATCTCCACCCCGCTCCCTCTCCAGATGTGCCCTCTCGGGACATTCACTCTCGCTGTCCGGCCACCACGCTGTGAGTCACTCAGTCCCACAGGGAGGCCGCGTGCAGGGCCTTGCTTTGGCAGCCCTGGCTGAGCTCCCACAGTGAGCCACATAAGAAAGCCACTGTGCCAATCCACTAGGAACTAAACGCTACCTGTTTTGGGTGGTTCAGACAATAGAAATGTATCATCTCTAGGGGCTGGAAGTCCAAGATCCAGGTGCCATGGAACTGGCTCCTTCCGAGGACTTGGAGAGAGTCTGTTCCATGCCTCTCCCTGGCTTCTGGTGTTTGCCGCCATCTTCGGTGATCCTTGGTTTGTAGACACCACATCACTTCCACCTCTGCGTTCACCTTTACATGGCATTGTGCTCTGTGTGTGTGTGTCTGTGTTTACATTTCTCCTTTTTGGGTCTTTTTTGCTCGGAGACCCCTCTCTCTGGAGAGAGAGAGCTGTTTCTCTTTCTCTTCTCTTCTGCCTGTTAAACCTTCGCTCCTAAACTCCTCGTGTGTGTTCGTGTCCGAAATTTTCCTGGTGCAAGACAATGAACCCCAAGGTATATACCCCAGACAATGTAGCTGCTTCATACTGGGGACCTCATCCGGGGTACCAAGGTACACCACTCATGGAAACAGTGAGTAGAGGAGCGGACTCCAACTCTGTCCTTGCATTTCGAGGCTCTCAGCCTCCATTCTAGAACAAAATCAAACCAAATTTGGGGCCCCCTTCAGCCGTTTAAAAATGATTAGCATGGCTGCCAACCTTATAAGACTTGGGGGAGGGCTTACTGGGCAGAACATGGAGAATCTCCCAGCACCCAGGGTTGCTGGCATATTGGCCATGTTTGAGCCAGCTTTCTTTCACAGAGGACTTAGCCATCATGTGGGGCTGAAAGAAGTCCTGGAGTAACTGAGGATTTCTGGCTGGGGCTACCTCCTCCTGTTGTTATCCAAAGGCTTCTGGACTGACTCCAGCCTCCCATGGCCCAATGAGGTGTCGGCAACAGGATCTCCAACTTTTCTGTCATAATTTCCTCCTTTCCTGTCCACAGCCATCGTATCTCTTATCCCCTCTGCGTATGCAGTGTGTGGGAAGTTCTACAGTTCAGGGAAGTGATCTTGTTTGGCAAGATCAGGGAATGTCATAGTAACCAGAGGTATAGCTTAAGGGAAGGCATCCTTGTGATTTTCTAGGAACAGAAGATCCTTGTCCCAAAATAAGATTGGGGTGGGGTGACCAACCTTCCCCACATGCTATGTAAATGTCACACCTGATGGAACTAATCTGTGAGCCCTACGTAAATCGGACACTGCCTCCTCAAGCTGGACTACAAAATCTGGTGCATCTGCCAGCCGGTCTTTTCCACTTGGAGACCCCTCCTCTCTTTAGAGAGAGAACTGTTTCTCTTTCTATTCTGTTCTGCCTATTAAACCTCAACTCCTTAAAAAACCCCACAATTCCCCTTTTTATTAGGACACCAGTGTATTGGGTCAGGGCCCACCCTTCTTAAATATGACCCCATCTTAACTAATTACATCTGCAATGGCCCAATTTCCAAATAAGCTCACATTCTCAAATAGTGAAGGTTAGGACTGCAACATATGACTTTTTTAGGTGGTAGGCACACTTCGACCCATAACAGCCGTCTTGGGTGTTCAGCCTGGTGGAGCCTCCAGACAGCTCCACCTCCAGACACCATCTGATGGAGATCTCCTGAGAGCCGGTGAGTGAGAACCGCCCAGCTGAGCCCAGTCACCCCAGAGCTGCGGGAGTTGTTTTTAGCTACCAAGTTTGGGGTGGTGTTTACATTGCCACAGATGACTGTGACCCTCCCTGGTTTTGAGAGAACAATTAAATATCAGACTGAGGATATCAATTCTGAGTTTTTTAGGATGCCGAGGTCCAGTGTGGGTTAACTCCCATACATTTCAGCAGTGACACTTGCCAGTGCTCTGACTGTGTAAGATTGGAAACAAAGTTCCTGTGAGCAGCAGCTTATGTTACTGGGTGCTGTTATTTCTAACAACAGCAGCACTGTGCAAATGGCTGGCAGCTCTGGTAGCTTCTTTCTGTTATCCCCTGACAGCCAGCCAGCTCCTGTGCTGCATGTGAGATCCCTCAGGCCCTGTGGTCAAGCAGACGTGATCCCAGGCGTGGCCTTGTAGTGGGGCTTGATTTCATCTCTTCTCAGCCTATTGATTCTGACATCACTACTACCACCATCAGCAGCAGCAGCCTTACTGTCTATTTGCTACTCACCATGAGCAGTGCAGTCAGGCTGTGCCCTGGCCGTGAAACCAGGCTGAGAGTTGGCTTGCTCTTTCTGCTTCCCAGATGTAGAGGCTGAGACTCTCTGAGGTTGAGTGTGACTGACTGAGACCACACAGCCTGTGGACAGGGGAACTGGGATTTGGACCAGCCTCACCTGCATGTGGGGCCAGCACTCCTGAATCAGAAACAAAGCAGGGTGGACTGAGAGGAAGGACGCTGAGGGATGGGCTATGTCCTCCTAACTTCTCTGGTGACGACAGTCTCCCGGGCTGCTGTTGAACATGCAGGGCACAGGGCCTCCTCCTGGAAATCCTGGTTGGGCTGGTGGGGGCCTGAGGATCTGTTATTTGGAATTAGTGGATTCCAAATTGCAGACCTTGCTGTTGGAGGAGTTCTGTCCCTGCGTTCGTTCTACCCCTTTGATCACAAAGCCTAGGTGGCCAGGGCTGGAAATTCTGTGAATTATCAAGACTGGCCTTTATGACTCCAGTAAGTTGTATGTTTAAGTACGTTTTAAGCATCGTGTATAATTTAGGGATGACTTACACACTTATATCAGGTGAATGAAAGGCAATTGGCATTCAAGACAGGGCTTTTGTCGTGAAAACGTGTCTGAGAAGTGACAGAAACCATTTGAAACAGTGATCAGGCAGGTAGTTTTGATTCTGAGAACTAAGGCTTACATAGAAGGAAAGACACAGTGGGAGGGGCCAGTCTCCCCCCGCTCCTGGTTGTCAGTGGGTGCGCAGTTGTCATGAGGGAGGGAAGCACCGGGCAGGGCATGGGTCTTCTCAGAGAGAGGAGAGCAGGAGTCACCCTGGAGAATGCCTGCTGAGCTGCTACCTGCTCACAGAACACCTGAGCTCTAGCTTCTCATTTCCAGGGCGTTGCCCTGGCAGGAGAAGCACCCAGAGGTGCAGCAAACTGCCCGCTTGGAGCACGCATGTCTAACCCCTCCTTAGAGTTCTCTGCATTGCATGTGCTCACATCTTATTTCTCAGGGAGTTATCAAGTAGGTTTCGCTGCAGGCTATTATTACTTTTTCCTGGCATGTTCTTCCAAAAGCTACCTGCTCATAAAAGAAGAAATTGTTCTTTCCCCAGAGCCTGGCTGGCCTCTGGATGCTGCTACCACTGCATCAATCTGATGCCAAGGGACTCACCTCTGTGTCTGCGGCACCAACATCTGAATCCTCTTTGCAAGGTCCAGGGAGCCACCCCTTCCTAGGCTTTGCTATGGGAGTCCAGCACTCCCTGCCTGCAGTCCCCGGAAGGCTCTATGTCTTGGCTATAAGCTAACAGGGCTAATGTCTGGGTGTGGCCAGCCTGCCCTCCAGGATATGTTGGCTCTGAGCTCTCTCTCTGCTTCCAAGATCCGCATTCCCAAAACGGAGCGCCCTTCCCTTCCCATCAGTGCCATCACTTCCCAGTGTTATCATCCACCATGCCCAGCACCTGCCCTGAGCACTGACCCCTGGAGTCTGCCCAGCAAGTTTATCTGCAGGGTGGGGGCTGTGGGGCATCAGCAGGGGAGTGATGATGCTGTACCACAGTGATGGCCACGTTGAGGGGAGGCAGTGGAACCCTTTGGGCCAGCACCACAATGGCTCCACACACAGGCCCAATAAACTGTGCCTCAGTGCAGAGCTGCAGAGGGATTCAGGCCAAAGCCTCCAGGGCAGCTCAGGGAGGGTGCTTGGAAGGGAGGAAACATGACTGTATTCTGGGCACAGGCCTCCTGCCTACGTGACCACCCAGAGTGATGGTGCAGAGTGGCAGCCAGGGCTCTCCAGGGCCCCTCTGTCCTCGCGGTCCCTGCCCCAGCGCCCTGCACTTGCTCTGGTGTTCCTCCGACTACACCCCACATGGCTGCTCTGACTCCTCTAGCGAAGCCCAGGTCCCAGGAAGTTTGGAAGCACTCCGCTGGAGTGGAGGATGCAGAGGGGTGACCTGAGGACTCCTCCCCTCATGGCTCAGGGGCTGCTGGATCTAAAGCCTCTGGACAAGGGAAGGCATCTGGGAGGGTCAGGGGAGGTGCAGGGTAACCTCTGGTCATGGGCACTTTGGCCCAGCAACTTTCCCAAGGCCTCCAAAGGCTATAGGAATGACCAAGCACAGGAAGAGGTATTCTGACTCCTCAGGCACCAGGGAAAAGTGGACTGAAGTTTCAGTGAGATGGCGCCACATGCCCCTGGGATGGCTGCACCGATTATACCAAAATTGAGGCGTAATTTGCATCTAGAGAAAGGCCCAGACACCACTATATAGAGTTGTTTTTAACTTGAATTTCCATAATAACGAATGACATTGACCATCTTTTAAATCTGCTTATTTGCCATCTATATTTCTTCTTTGTTGAAGTGCTCGTTCAAATCTTTTGCCCACTTTTATTTTGGATTATTATTATTGAGCTTGAGAATTCTTTCTATAGCCTGTCTACCAGTCTTTACCAGTTATGAGTTCCGCAAATGTTTTCTTCCAGTCTGTGATTTGCCTTTTTATTTCCTTAACCATATCTTTCAAAGAGTAGATGGTTTTAATGATGATGAAGTCTAAGCTGTCAATTTTTTAAAATGGTTTTTGCTTTTTGTGTCCTATGAAATCTTCCATTTCTCCTGTGTTTTCTTCTAGCATGTAGCATCTTTTGATTCTAGCTTGTGTGTAGGGGTGTGCATGTGTATGTGTGTGCCTGTGTGTGCATGCCTGTGTGTGTGTGTGTGTGTGTGTATTCGAGGCTGTCTCCCTAATCAGCATCAGACTGCCTTGAGGACAGCACTCACAGCTCAGCCAGCTTTGTCTCCGCCATGTGCTGTAGTCCCCTGCACAGTGTGGCCTCCTTGACTACAGATGAGCCACGATCAGTAACAGGCCCCTGCGGAATGTCTTTGGCCATGCCGAGCCGGCTTGCCAGTCTTCTCAGCCCAGCACTGGGGAAATGGCTCTATTTTTCTGGCAGGCTTGCAGACCTTGCTGTTGTCTGTGTTCCCAGCTCATACCAGCCTCTCTCCAGTTCGCCTTAGAGTTAGACAACCTCTCCAAGTGGAGAAGGCATTTCAGCTACTTCGTGTCCCTTCTCTGCAAGCATCCTGACCTTTCCAAGATTCTCCAAGGGTGATGTCAAATGCACGAGCATTTGGTACTTGAATCCTTCCACATGGGTAGCCCACCTCCTCCAGCCAGCACCCACAAGTCTGTCTGTAATGGAGAGGGGGGAGTGTGCATCTTGCACAGTCTCCCCTCTGCTTAGTTCAGTGGGTGTCTGAGCACTTACAATGATGCCAGCTCATTAGCCCCTGACTTAAACCCTCTAAGCCATCTATATTTGTTCACAGCAGGAAAAGGCATTCATTAAACACAGATGTGGCGGGTCCACACAGGCTGCTCTGTCCCGTGTGTTTGTTCTCCTTGGAATTCCCTTGTCTGGTGGACACTTCGTTCTTTTGAAAAGTTTTCCTCTGAGGTTCTCTGTCATTGGATTAGTAAACACTTGATTAACTCTCAGCTAAAGATAAACAGAAGCAGGAATGTAAATGATGCTGTAGATGAAACCAGGCCTGGCGTTCTCAGGGGGCGCCTTCCACTGAGCCAGCGTGGGGATGGTCTGAGGGACTCAGCTGGCTCTCTAGGTGGGTGGACACATTTTTTCCCCTGACTCTCGCCTTCCACAGTTCAGTCCTTCCCCGCACTTCTCTTGTTCTATGCTAGCTGGAGGATATAGCATTTCCATGCAGATAGAAGTTGTCTATGTGGATATTTTGCACAGCCCTTGGGAAAGATCAGCCTCCACAGGTGCCTTCAACAAAGACCAGTTCCGCCTTTCACCTGGGGGTGCGTAAGCATAGGGGCCTCTGTGTTGTTAATAAAGACAGCAGAGTTAGGATACAGATCCTGGCACAGCTGCAGCACCCCGTGGGGGGACATGGTGTGTGCTTTGATTTAGAATCTTTAAGATGGAGAGCACCCCCTAATGATTAGAAGAGACACAGACAGAAATAAAGGTTTTATTACCTTTTTTTTTGGAGACAGAGTTTCACTCTTGTTGCCCAGGTTGGAGTGCAATAGTGTGGTCTCAGCTCACTGCAACCTCCACCTCCTGGGTTCAAGCAATTCTCCTGCCTCCCTCCCAAGTAGCTGGGATTATGGCATCTGCCACCACGGCCGGCTAAATTTTGTATTTGTAGTAGGAACAGGGTTTCGCCGTATTGGCCAGGGTGTTCTTGAATTCCTGACCTCACAGTGATCCACCCACCTCGGCCTCCTAAAGGGCTGGGATTACAGGCGTAAACCACTGTGCCTGGCCTCTAGGTTTTATTACTTATGGGCCCTGGGCATACACGGCACTGCTGGAGGCCACACACATGGGGGTCAGGGAGCACAGGCAGGGAGGGAGGAGAGAGGGAGGCCACTGGAGAACATACTGGGGGCTAGGGTGTGGGTCACTGTGAGTTTGTGGGAAAATGCCTAAATGGTGCATGTAGAGGAAGCAGCAGAAAAGTGTGAGCCTCATCTGTTAGGCGGAAGAGATGTCTCTAAGTTCTTAGCTGTGGCCGCTGGCTTGAGCCGTTTGGGTATGGTATAGAACCAGAAACTGTCTAGGGTGACTGAGCCCTGCCTCTAGCAGGAGAAAGCTAAGCCTGCATTCAAAGTGGATGCTGAAGCATGGCAGGATGCTGGCCACCACATGCAAAGGAACTCTTCACATTCATGGTGGCTTTACCTAAAGACACACGAGAAGTGGTTTTGTCTGCAACTAGCCTGCATATTCTCAGACCTGGGAGAGGCAATAGCCTCAGTGCTGACACTGGCACTCTGCTGTGCACACTTGGCGCCTGGTGGCACAGCACCACCACACCCCCTTGCCACTGTGTCTGGATGAGCCATTTTGTGTTTTGAATCACGTGTCACCAATACACAATTCGCTAGAGAATTGAATAAAGGCTTCCAGTGACCCCTAAGGAAAACACTGTTTTGCACAGTGTCAGTCATGGCCACGGTTGAGTGCAGCCAGGCCTGGGAGGATGCATATTAACGTTTGGCTGGGTCTGGTCCTTGGAGGACACTCAGGCCTTCCTGATGAAGTAGCCAGTTACCAGTCAGGAGAAACCAGCCTTCTGCAGGCTGCAGCAGCCTGGGTGCTGTATGCACATGGGACCATCTGGGAGTTGGGTCAGGAGGATTTTGTTAGTTGATTCAACATTTTAAAAATATCCCTTGTGCTGAGCACGTGGGCGCTGACAATGAAATGGTGGGCACACAACCCTGTCCTCTGGGCTCAGAGTGTGAATGCAGCTGTGGAAGTCACAGGAGACAGACAAGCAAAAGCCTGTCAAGACAGGGGATGAGGCGTGGAAAAGAGCAGCTGCAGCTGTGACGGCACAGAAGACAGTGCCCTGGACAGCATGGGCATCAGAAAAGCCTGCCTGGCCAAGGAGGTCCATGCTGAGTGCTGAAAGTAAACGGGAGTGAGTGGGGCACGATGAAGTGAGAGTGTATCCATGGAGGGAAGGGCTCTGCCACAGAGGAACAGCCACTTCTCCAGAGAAGGGCAAGAGCAGAATGAATCTGGGGCTCTCAGGGGTGTCAGGTCATTAAGAAATAGTGCTTTCCAGGTAGGCCAGGCCACCAAAGGCCCTTAGTCCCTTAGAGCACTCCTTATCTCCAGAAAACCCAATAAATGAGGCCATGGGTGTGAGACAATCTAGTGTATTGCTCCAGCCACTGTTAGCCAACAGAAACCTCCCAAAGCATTCTCTTTTCTCCGTCTTTGGAGAAGAATCACAACTCCTTTTGGCAAAGTGAGGGTGGTCATTGCAGGAGAGTCCTCCAGGTGACTTTGCAGCTGCCCAGTTCTTCTCTCTTCCTCGCTTGTAGTTCTCAAAATAACTGTGGAATGTGTGAGGGCTGCACCATCCTGAGATAGGGGACGGTGGGTGGGAACAGCCTGGACTCGGTTCCAGTCCCCCCTAAAAACAGGTGTCCTTCAATGTTTTAGCCTCAGGGTCATGTGATCTCAGGGTATCCCACCCATGGTGGGCTGCCATTGGAGGTCCCTTAGCTGTGGTGCAAGTTGGGCAGGCACAGTCAGACTCCATCCGCCCCAGGCAAGTGTCCTGAGCCTTGGGGGCCCCGGTGTGTGATGTTCCCCTTCCCGAGTCCAAGTGATCTCATTGGTTATGGAGCTGTTTTCTAATGCTTTCTTCAGATCAATTTCAGTTTAGAATTGGTGGACACAGCTGTATTTCTCTGGGCTCCAAGCAGGTGAGTCAGTTTCTTTCCCTAAATCCCTTGTGAACCCGTAACTCCTGAATTTTTTTGTTTGTTTGTTTTTGTTTGTTTGCTTTGAGACAGGGCTTTATTCTTGTTGTCCAGGCTGGGAAGCCTCGAACTCCCAGGCTCAAGCAATCTTTTCACTTGAACCTTCCAAAGCACTGGGACTAGAGATATGAGCCACCATGCCCAGACACTCCTGTGTGTTTTTTTGTTTTGTTTTGTTTTGTTTCTAAATAAAAAACGTCATGTTGTGGGCCATCCTTTTAAATGGGCCACACTGGTGCAAACTCGTTTTCTGACTAAAGGTCTCACAACCAGTGCAAATGAAAGGAGCCATTTTCCTTTGTTAAGAAACTGAAGAACTTCATTTGGGAAATTACCTTTTATTTCTATTTTAAGCATATACTTATTTGAACATTCCTTGTGTTTCCCTAGGGGTTAGACCTAACTTGGAACTGTGGGAAACACTGAGGATTTTGTGAAATTTTGAAAGATTCCCTTTTAGCTCAATGGCTAATTAGCGTAAGAGACAGTGACATCAGAATGAGAGGCATTCGTAAAGCTGCATTTGAATTGTCACAGCTCAATTTTTGTTTGAAATTTAATTTTTAAAAAATTAATTAATTTTCCCCAGGAGGCAGAGGTTGCAGTGAGCCAAAGTTGCCACCACTGCACTCCAGCCTGGGCGACAGAGCAAGACTCCATCTCGAAATAATAATAATACTAATAAAAATAAATTATTTTTATTTATTTTTTTGAGTCAAGGTCTCACCCTGTCACTCAGGCTAGAGGGTGACCGTAGCTCACTGCAGCCTTGACCTCCTGTGCTCAAGTGATCCTCCTGCCTCAGCCTCCCGAATAGTTAAGACTGCAGGTGTGTGCCACCATGTCTGGCTAATTTAAAAATTCTTTTTTAGAGATGAGGTTTCTTTCTGTTGTCCAGGCTGGCCTCAAACTCCTGGTCTCAAGTGATCCTCTTCCTCAGCCTACCAAGATGTTAAGATTAATGACTTGAGCCACTGTGCCCAGCCTTTAAACTTAATTTTATCTCTTAGGTATATTTTGCTTGTGGAGTTTTTGTACTTGTTCTGACAAAACAAAGCAAAGCAAAGTAAAACAAAATTTGACCCAGCCATCCCATTACTGGGTATATACCCAAAGGATTATAAATCATTCTTAAAGCATCAGCATTTGGGGAAACGTTTTACCCAACTGGACAATGGTGTTTGTTTTATGAGTGGTTTTATACATTTGCCCAGAGGCCCCTACAGAATAGATGACCTTAAAAGCCATTGATTACTGCTCTGGTACAGGCAGTGGTTTAGGTACTAAGGATGTAGCAGGGAGCAAAACAGATATGGTCATGTGTCGCTTAGTGATGGGGTTACGTTCCGAGAAATGCATCCATAGGTGATTTCATTCTCGTGCAGACATCATAGAGTATACTTCACAAACCTAGGTGACAGCCTGCTATCTAGGCTGTATGGTATGGCCTTTTGCTCCTAGCTACAAACCTATACAGCAAATTATGGTGCTGAATGCGCACATAATAGTAACACAGTGGCATTTGTGTATCTTAACATAGAAAAGGTATAGTATCTGTTGGCTGTATGAATGTCTTCTTTTGAGAAATGTCTGTTCATATCCTTTGCCCACTTTTTGATGGGGTTGTTTGTTTTTTTTCTTGTGTATTTGTTTGAGTTCTTTGTAGATTCTGGATATTAGCCCTTTGTCAGATGAGTAGATTGCAAAAATTTTCTCCCATTCTGTAGGTTGCCTGTTCACTCTGATGGTAGTTTCTTTTGCTGTGCAGAAGCTCCTTAGTTTAATTAGATCCCATTTGTCAATTTTTGCTTTTGCTGCCGTTGCTTTTGGTGTTTTAGACATGAAGTCCTTGCCCATGCCCATGTCCTGAATGGTATTACCTAGGTTTTCTTCTAGGGGTTTTATGGTATTAGGTCTAACATTTAAGTCTCTAATCCATCTTGAATTAGTCTTCGTATAAGGAGTAAGGAAAGGATCCAGTTTCAGCTTTCTACTTATGGCTAGCCAATTTTCCCAGCACCATTTATTAAATAGGGAATCCTTTCCCCATTTCTTGTTTTTGTCAGGTTTGTCGAAGATCAGATGGCTGTAGATGTGTGGTATTATTTCTGAGGACTCTGTTCTGTTCCATTGGTATATATCTCTGTTTTGGTACCAGTACCATGTTGTTTTGGTTACTGTAGCCTTGTAGTATAGTTTGAAGTCAGGTAGCGTGACACCTCCAGCTTTGTCCTTTTGACTTAGGATTGTCTTGGCAATGCGGGCTCTTTTTTTGGTTCCATATGAACTTTAAAGCAGTTTTTTCCTCATCACTCGCCATCAGAGAAATGCAAATCAAAACCACAATGAGATACCATCTCACACCAGTTAGAATGGCAATCATTAAAAAGCCAGGAAACAACAGGTGTTGGAGAGGATGTGGAGAAATAGGAACACTTTTACACTGTTGGTGGGATTGTAAACTAGTTCAACCATTATGGAAAACAGTATGGCAATTCCTCAAGGATCTAGAACTAGATGTACCATATGACCCAGCCATCCCACTACTGGGTATATACCCAAAAGATTATAAATCATGCTGCTATAAAGACACATGCACACGTATGTTTATTGTGGCACTATTCACATAGCAAAGACTTGGAATCAACCCAAATGTCCATCTGTGACAGACTGGATTAAGAAAATGTGGCACATATACACCATGGAATACTATGCAGCCATCAAAAAGGATGAGTTTGCGTCCTTTGTAGGGACATGGATGCAGCTGGAAACCATCATTCTTAGCAAACTATCACAGGAACAGAAAACCAAACACCGCATGTTCTCACTCATAGGTGGGAACTGAACAATGAGATCACTTGGACTCGGGAAGGGGAACATCACACACCGGGGCCTATCATGGGGAGGGGGGAGGGGGGAGGGATTGCACTGGGAGTTATACCTGATATAAATGATGAATTGATGGGTGCTGATGAGTTGATGGGTGCAGCACACCAACATGGCACAAGTATACATATGTAACAAACCTGCACGTTATGCACATGTACCCTAAAACTTAAAGTATAATAAAAAAAAATTAAAAAAAAAAAGAAAGAAAGAAAAAGAAATGATAAAAAAAAAGAAAAGGTATAGTAAAAATATAGTATTATAATCTTACGGGACTACCATCGTATATGTGATCTGTTGTTGACCAAAATGTTACATGGTGCATGACTACATATTCTCTACCCTCCTGTGATGGTTACTTTTAGATGTGAGCTTGACTGGATTAAACATTACCCAGAGAACTGGTAAAGTATTACTTCTGGGTGTGTCTGTGAGGGTGTCTCTGGAGGGAATTGGCTTGAGAGTCAGTGGACTGAGTGGGGAAGACCCACCCTCAATGGAATAGAAAGGCGATGTCCTGTCTCTGAGAGCTGAGACACCCTCTTCTTCTCTTGTCTTTGGACATCAGAACTCCAAACTCTCAGGCTTTGGGATTCCAGGACTTACACAGGCTGCCTCAGTTTCCGAGGCCTTCAGCCTTGGACTGAGAGTTACACCATCACCTGATTCTGGGACCTGTGGGCTTGAACTAAGCCATGTTACTGGCATCCCATGGTCTCCAGTTTGCAAGCAGCCTGTCATAGGACTACTTGACTTCCATAACTGGCTGAGCCAATTACTCCAAATAAATCCCCTCTTATATATAAATATATACATGCACATATAAAGTCATACCTCAGTGATGTTGTACGTTTGGTTCCATACCACCCCAATAAAGTGACTATTGCAATAAAATGAGTCACACAAACTTTTTTGTTTCCCAGTGCATGTAACAGTTATGTTTATACTATACTGTAGTCTATTAAGAGTGTACTAGCATTATATCTAAAAAAATGTTCATAGCTAAATTAAAAAATACTTTATTGCTAAAAATTGCTAATGATCATTTGAGCCTTCAGTGACTCATAATCTTTTTGCTGGTGGATGATCTGCCTCAGTATTGGTGACTGCTGACTGGTCAGGATGGTGGTTGCTGAAGACTGGGGTGGCTGTTGCAATTTCTTAAAATACGACAGCAATAAAGTTTGCTGCAGCAATTGGCTCTCCCTTTCACAAAATATTTTTCTGTAGCATGTGATGTTGTTTGACAGCATTTTACCCACAATAGAACTTCTCTCAAAATTGGAGTCATCACTGCTACGCAACATATGCATGTAAGAAACCTGCACTAAATATATACATTAAAACATCCAGGGAAATAACTAGAAGACTAAACGGGAATACTAACAGCCTCTCAGTGGACTGTTACACATGATCTTATTTTCTCCTTTATACGTATTTTAATTTTTATGTTCATATAGTGGTGCAATATCGTGATAAAACCTAAACAGATAAATAGTTGCTTGTTATGAATGAGCAAAAAGATTGGTTTGTTGAGATGGAAACTATTCCTGATGAACATGCTGTGTATGACAGTTAAATTTAAAAAAAGGGACATATTTAGGAGCAAAGAGCTATAATGTTTACAACTTCATCTCAAATGGTTACAAAATAATATGTGTGTGGCATATGTATAAATGTGTATATACATATATAGAGAGAGAGAGAGAAAGAGAAAAAGAACGCATGCACACCCATAAATGATTAAGCAAATGAGGTAAAATGTTAATGATAGTGAATTTGCACAAAAGAAAATGAACATTGTTTGTACTATTCTTGCAATTTACTCTAAGTTTAATATTATTTCCAAAATTTAAAAAAAGTACTATGATACAAGATTAAAACACAAAAATAAAAGGTTAAAAGTGGAGTCAATCCTTCCAAACTCTGTCACTGCTTTATCAACTAAATTCATGTAATATTCTAAATCCTTTACTGTCATTTCAACAATCTTCAATGGCATCTTCACCAGGAATAGAGTTCGTCTCAAGAAACTATTTTTTTTTTGTCATTCATAAGAAGCAACTCTGTAGCTGTTTAGATTCTGTCATGAGATTGCAGCAATTCAGTTACATCTTCAGGCTCGGCTTTGAATTCTAGTTTGTTGTTGTTGCTGTTGTTGTTGTTATTTCCACCGTATCTGCAGTTACTTCCTCCACTGAAGTCCTGCATCCCTCAAAGTCATACATGAGGCTTAGAATCAACTTTCAACCTCCTGTGAATGTTGATATTCTGACCTTCTCTCATGAATCTCCCTTAATAACTTGCTGCATGAATGTTCTTAATGGCATCTAGAATATGAATCCTTTACAGGTTTTCAATTTACTTTGCCCAGTTCCATAAGACCAATGCTATCTATGGCAGATATAGCCTTGTAAAATGTAATTCCTAAATAATAAGAGTTGAAAGTTGAAATTACTCCTTGATCCATGGGCTGGAGAACAGATATTGTGCTAGCAGGTGTGAAAACAACATTAATCTCGAACATCTCTATCAGAGCATTTGTTTGACCAGCTGCATTGTCAATGAGCAGTAATATTTTGAAATAAATCTTGTGTGTGTGTGTGTGTGTGTGTGTGTGAGCAGTATTTCTCAACAGTGGGCTTCAAATATTCAGGAAACCATGCTGTAAACAGATGAGCTGTAACCTAGGCTTTGTTCCAATTATAGAGCACAGGTAGAGTAGATTTAGTATACTCCTTAAGGGCCCTAGAACTTTGAGAATGGAAGATGAGCATTGACTTTAATTTAAGAAAGTCACCAGCTGCATTACTCCCTAAAAAAGTCAGCTTGTCCTTTGAAGTTTTGAAGCCAGGCACTGACTTCTCCTCTCTAGCTATGAAAGTTCTAGCTGGCATCTTCTTGCGATAGAAGGCTGTTTTGTCTATGAAAATCTGTTTAGTTTAACCACTTTCATTAATTATCTTAGTTAGATCTTGGTAACTTGCTGCAGTTTCTTGTGCTTTTACATTATGGCTTTTACAAATGGCTTCTTTCCTTAAACTTCATAAAGCAATCGCTGCTAGCTTCAAACTTTTCTTCTTCAGCTGCCTCACCTCTCTCAGCCTTCACTGAATTAAAGAGCAGAGGGCCTTGCTCTGGATTAGGCTTTGGCTTAAGAGAATGTTGTGGCTGGTTGGATCTTCTAACTCTACCACTGAAACTTTCTCAAATTCAGAAAGAAGGATGTTTCACTTTCTTATTATTCATGTGTTCACTGGAGTAGCACTTTTAATTTTCTTCAAGAACTTTTCCTTTGCATTCACAACTCGAATAACTGTTTGGCACAAGAAGCCTATCTTCTAAGCTTAATGATTTCTAGCTTCTGGTTTAAAGTGAGAAATGTGTGACTCTTCCTTTCACTTGAACACTTAGAGGTCCACTGTAGAGTTATTAGTTGTCTTAATTTCAATAGTGTTGTGCTTCAGGGAATAGAGAGGCCCAAGGTGAGACAGAGAGATGCGGGAACAGCTGGATAGTGGAACAGAATATATACAATACAGTGTTTATTGATTAAATTTACTGTATTATATGGGTGCAGTTTGTGGTGCCCCAAAACAAT
Organism: Trachypithecus francoisi; assembly: GCF_009764315.1. NCBI lineage: Eukaryota > Metazoa > Chordata > Mammalia > Primates > Cercopithecidae > Trachypithecus > Trachypithecus francoisi. The sequence continues at coordinate 2,956,008 of NW_022681467.1, forward strand.
TACTATAGTAATATCAAAGATCACTGATCACAGACAACTGTAACAGATATAATAATGACAAAAAAGCTTTAAATATTACAAGAATTACCAAATGTAACATCAAGACATGAAGTGAACACGTGCTGTTGGAAAAATGGCACCCGTAGACTTGCTCAAGACTATGAAGTTTCCATAAAACTTCAATTTGTACAGAATGCAATGTCTGCAAAGCATAATAAAGCAAAAGCAATAAAATGAGATGTACCTGTATATCCTACAGGTTCTGTCTCTCTGGAGACGCTGACTAATCCACTTTCTAAGACTCATTAGATGGTTGGATGGAATACAAAACCAGCTGAGCACTACTTTAAACTGGTGAAACCTTATATAAGCACCTAAATAAATCAGCAGGTATTACTGATGTTTCCAGTGGGAACCTGAGAAAATCAGGACAACAGCGGAGTTGGCCTGGTGAGTTTTCTCTCTCTCAACTTCCCAAGTCCTCTCATTGAGCAAGTTGTTCTTTGTCCCACAGACACACCCCAGCTATGTCTACTCATTCTCCTCCTTGAGATATTTCTCTGTGTTCTAAGATTTTTGTTCCTCATGTTTCTAGTATTTTTCCTTTCCCTTCAAAACCTCCTCTTTCCCATTCATCAGGAATTTGTTTAGAAAATGAAGTGCTGTCATGAATTAAGTTATCCAAAGGCACAGTGGGCCATGTGGAAAGAGCTGCAGAGACCTGCATTCTCACTTCAGCTATTCCATTCACTGATTATGTGACCCTGGTAAGAAATTAAACCTGTTAAGCCTCAGCCTCCTAGTCTGAAAAGATGATAGTGGTTAATTCTGTGTATGTGTAGATTAAGTACCTGGTCCGTGGCTGGAACGCAGAGTGAATTCCATTCTCCCCTCCTCTCCTTTGCTGTCTTTGCCTTTTTGTCAAAGGTGGTGATCTATGTTTCCAACAGAAGAGACCCCAGTGGTGGAGATAACTGGTAGACTGAGAGGTAAATGGGAGAAGCATGAGGGTATCAGGGCAGCTGGAGGCCCTGAGCTCACAGCACACAGGCAACATCACAGGGCCAGCTTCTGATGCCAAAACATGGGGAATGTGTCACAGGCAAAATCCACTTCATAAGCCCTTAAGCTTCATAAGCACCCCATCCACTTCACTGTGGCGCAGACCCGGTACCTCAGGTTAGGTAGGCGTGGAGCCTGCTGAGCTGAGGCTGCTCTGCAGCAAATCTGCAGGGAGAGAGGGTTTGAGTTTCTGGCACACCTTGGGGACTCATGGGGCAGCGTTTTTCAAATTTGGAATTGTGCAAATTCCTTTCAAATGGCAAAAGAATTTTTGTTCTTTTTTGGTGTTGACTTATTTTATTGTAATTTATCTAAATCTGTACAGACCTCAAAGTAGATATAAATCCTTGGTGCTTACAGGCCTTAGACCACTATGAAACCAACCCACATTTATAAATTAAATATAAATAAACTCAAAACAATTTAAATTCAGCGTTGACAGTTTCTTGCAGTGGGCGTGTTTTGCTGAAACAACTTTGTCTCTGACAACATGCAGGTTGCGTCACCACTGCTTTCAGAGTTAATGTGAGCATTTCCACTGCTGTTTGGTGGAGTCATATGATGAGGGTCAAAGTTCTGACACCAAGGGGCTATACTTAGAAACCCATCCTTAGACTCAGTCCTGAGACACTCCAGGCCATGAGGAGTGGATGTGCCCACAGGGTTTCAAAACTGCATAATGGAAACATTGCAGGCATAGTAATGTTTGAGAATTGAGACTTCTTGACATTGAAGGCAAAGCTTTTTATATTGTGAGTTACCTTCTAGGGTAAGGGATCCCATTGCTTTCATTGGAGTCTGTGCCCCAATAGATGCTAAGAACCACAGGGCTATGCAGAACTTTGAAACTTTATGTCAAGATACACAAAGAAAAATATATTTATGGGACAAACATTTGTGATGACCTGGGGTAATCAACAGCTGTTTCTCTGGCCCCCTGAGGCTGGCTGCCCCAATGCCCCAAGGACCAAGGGGGTCCATGCTTGGGCCCACTGTGCCCCATGCCTCACAAGCAGTTTTGGAAGAGGTGCTCCACATCCTTGCTGCTCATAGTGGGGTCCCTGGACCAGTATGATTGACAGTACACTTTGCCTGGGGATGTGGAATGTTTATAAAGTGCTGCATTAGCCACCCCTGGCCCTGATACAAAAGTAAGAATCCAGAGCCACAACGCCAAGGCCTCCCTTAGATGAGGTCACCAGGGAGCGTGTTGTCCACACATGGCATGGCCTCATTTTCCCAGGGTTTGACGGGTCAGCAATGCAAAACCTCCACCCCACCAGACCCTCTGAATCAGAATTTGCATTTAGAATATCTCTGGGTAATCCCTGAGTTCATTTAAGGGGGAGACTACTGGGGCATGGGATTGGCCTGTACAGACAGTTCCCAAAAATGTGGTGCAAAGTCTTATTACAATAGCTAAGTGGGGTCTATTTGCACTTGGAGCTATGGGGCACTATGAACATTTAATTATAATCTATAGGATTTTAGACACTTTATGGTTGTGTTTTTCAAACTCATGTCATGGTAAGAATCACTCAAGGACATTCATTAAAAATCCAAGATGTGGCCGGGCGCGGTGGCTCAAGCCTGTAATCCCAGCACTTTGGGAGGCCGAGATGGGCGGATCACGAGGTCAGGAGATCAAGACCATCCTGGCTAACACGGTGAAACCCCGTCTCTACTAAAAATACAAAAAAAAAAAAAAAAAAAAAAATCCAAGATGTCTGAGCCCCACTGAGAATCCGTGTGCAGAATTTCGAGAGAAGGTTAATTAAATCCCAGAATGGTCCAGTGACCTGCATAGGGTTATAGAGCTGGTTGGCAGATGGGTGAGTTTTGGGGGGCATGCATTTTCTCTTCTCTATTCTTCTTGCTCACTCTTCCCTTTTTCTCTCTCTTTAGAGGATGTTCTTCATGTCACACAGAGGGGTCTCACACTGACACTGGACCCAGAAAGAGCTAACTTTCATCCCAGCAGCCTTACCATTTACCATGTGACTTTGAGCAAGTTAGACTGAGCCTAGGTTTCAACACTTTTCAGTGAGATTTAGTGCCTCACACCTCACAGGTAGTTATAAAGCTCAGAGGTACCCTGATGGCCAGTACCTGGAGACTGTGCCATCCTCTTTCGTGTCCCTCGTGAGGTGTGAGGGCATCTCCATGCCTTACAGCTTCTGGGCCAGATTTCTTGGATGAGGGCGGATGTGCTTCAGCCACCAGATCTGGTGTCCGAATCCAGCGCACCTAACTTCTGAGTGACAGCGCCTATTTATCATAGTCCTTCAACACTACCGACTGTGAATCTAGAAGAGTTACGGAAATAAAAGAAAATAGGATAATTGTGTTAACCACAGGAGGGTTTGCTCCCTGGTGACCTCATCTAAGGGAGGCCTTGGCGTTGGGACTCTGGATTCTTACTTTTGTATCAGGGCCAGGGGTGGCTAATGCAGCACTTTATAAACATTCCACATCCCCAGGCGAAGTGAACTCCATGCTGTGTTGTAGCAGCCCACGCCCTTTGGAGAGTACTTCACACACATCCTGTCTGTCCAGTTCTCATTGCTTGTTCAGGGCAGGTCAGTGCCCTCCTTCTGCAGAGACCTGGCTGCCTTGGGATGATGGTGGGTTCATTCAGGAGACAGATGTGCCAGTCATTTTGGGCCAGTCTCAGCTTTGCTGTGTGCCCATGATCTATCCACCTATCCTTTCACCCAGCATGGCCTGGAAAGCCCTACCCACCAGGTTGGCCTTTATCAGGGGTGTCTGCAGCTTGCTTTGTCCTCCTGGGTGGGAGGTGTGGGAGAAGAGAGGAGACTGTGACCTACCAAGCCCTGCAGAAATGCAGCCATGCTGTGGGTGACTAGACATGCTGACCTGCACCCCGACTTTATGCACATTTGTCGAGGCCCCTGGAGTCAAAGGCATTTGGCTTTCTGCCTCAGGTTCCACTGGTCTCACGATTCTGGATACACAGATGATTTCACACTCTGAAATCACAGATCGCTCATGTCACCTTCCTGCTGTGGAGTCCTTCAGACACAATGGTGACAGGTTTTTTGAGTCTCTTGCTAGGTCAAAATTGTGAAGTCATTTACCTCGAGAAAGAATAGAGGAAACACTGCTCCCTGGCCTCACTGTTGGCTGGCAGTGTCACCTGGCCTGGATTACAAACCATTGGTGGCTATTCTTTTGTACTGCATTATAGTACAAGGATATGTTAGAGCATCTTTTGAAAATGGGTACTTAGGAAACTTGTACCGCTCTGTGTTTTTAATTGTTAGAAATCAGTATTTGCTAAGTACCAAAATCATAAAACTCAGATAACCATTGAGGATATTCAGGAATCCACCTTTCTTTATGTTTGTGTCTCACACAATACCTACCCTTTCGAAACCTGACTTCCCCCTTTAATACTGAGAGGCTTGCTTTCCACATTGGTAATGGTCCAGGTGACATGATATTGAGATATTGAAGAATTATTTTTCCCTCCCTTTCTTAATTCTTCAGCTGGAGTCTTGCAAATTACATTGAAAAGACACAGATTAACAAGAGAAAAACAGAGAAGTTTATTAATATGTGCATTGCACATACATATGGGAAATTCAATGATGAATAAGGCTAAGGAGTGGTTAGAACTTGGGCTCATATAGCACCTTAACAAAAAATCAATAATTGTACAGAAGAGGGATAAGACAAAAGAAAAACTTTCAGGCTTCTGAGGATGGCAAACTCGGGGAAGAAAAAACATTGAGGGAAACTGAGGGAGTAAGGTTTTCCTGGGCAGGTCCATTTTGACACTGACTTTCCAGCTCCTTCATGGCACAAACCTGCCCCAGGATGGGGATCTATGACCATCTTCATTTCTCAGAAGTGTCTGCTTTTAGTCAGATAAGGGAAGCTCTGGGAAGGCTTCTTTCTGCATCTGCTGAATCTCAGATACCTTTAGCTCCAAATAATCTTTGTGTTCACGTGGCAAGTTTGGGGTGGCATACTCTGAACCTCTTCAGTTTGCCATTCAAAACTTCAAGAAGTTTCATGTATCAAAAGAGAGAGATGCACATTAGAAGTTGTGAGAGAGCTGTAAAGGGGGAAACAGAGATTGGAACAAGCAGACAAGAACAAACCTGAGCACATGGCCCTCTATTTACTGAATCAGCCTCTGAGTCTTGGGAATAAGTCAGTCCAGCTAAGCAGTTGTGTCTCATTTTGGGGGGCTACCCTGAATGCTTCATGGTACCTCCATGGAGATGCTGTATCAGGTAAAGCTGGTGGCACCGAGGGCTTGCAGCCCTAACAGCAAACATTTTCAGAGTGCATGTGTGCATCCTGAGAGCATGAACCTGGGCTGCATCCCCAGTGGGGGCTCAGGAGCAACACCTCAGGTCTTTGGAATGAAGGCATGATGTCACTCAACCATGCTGTCATTGCAGCAATGTTTTACTACTGACGTTGAGTGTTATTCAGTCTCAATACCAGAAAAGCGCATGGTGCTTCAAAGCAACCCATGAATGAACCTCTTATGTGTTCCCACTTACCTCACCGTCCCTTCTCCAAACAGTTGTTGCAAGGCAGGACTGCTTAGGAAATGCCAGGGAAAGATAACGGACTTTTCAGGACAGAGGCCCCAGGGCCCAGAGCTATTTATCTCTGGATGTGTGGGGCTCTGTTTTTGTACACATTTTTAGGTTGGTGAGTTTTGTTTTCCTAAATTTCTCGACTGCACTGGCTCAAGGTTTGTAGGCCAGGAAATGGCACAGAGCTGAGAAGAATAAACACTGTCCCTATTCCTGCTCTCCCTCCACCCACCATAACCCCACAGCAGGAGACTGGGGAAATGTTTTCCCAATCCTCTCTTAGGAAGAAAATGTAAACACAGAAAGAAAATACAAAAAGCTTTTCTTCCACCCAAACACCACCTCCTAAGTGGCCTCCTAAAGCACAAGGCAGGATGTTAGCGCCACACGAGGCCTCGCTTTACCAGCCTTTGTGGGGCGCCATCCCCCCATTCCCAGACACTTCTGTCCATCCCAGACCCCTTCTGACTCCCAGAGCGTCGGGCCCTTCTGCTCTCCTCAGGCTCCAACCCCTCCCTCCTCATGAATGCTCTCCCAGCTCCAAAAGGATTTCCTTTGCTGAAACAGGCTCCCCTAACTTGTTTTCACATACACCGCTTTCTTAAAAGGCTTCTGCCCCATCCTCTTATAAATTCTTTGGAATGTATTTTGAGCAAAACTGATTTTAAACACAATCACACAGTGGCCTCCTCTGGGCTGTTCTGCTTCTTGTTTACAGTGTGGCCGGCCGAGGAGGCCCACCTGAGTGGCCTGAAGGTGTGCCACAGGGGAACATTTGACCCCACAGTTGTGGGCTTCCCCAGACAGTTGTAGATCAGATAACCAGAATTCAGTGGGGAAAACACAGCACATCCCAGCACAGGAGAAGTTCACCTCCCAACCCTCATTCCTCACTTCCCTGCTGAGCAGAACCCCTACCTCCTGTCCACAGACCTCCACATCTCTATTGTCTTTAGTTTTCATAGCAGAGCCTTGATGATGAATGTGGCTGCTCTCCGAAGGCTGTACATGAGGAAACTGAGTCTCAGAAAGGCAATGTATGCTGATCTGCCTGTGGAGTAGTCATTCTTCATTCTTTTATTTTCCTAATAAATTTACTTTCACTAGAAAAAAGAAAAACAAAGAAAGTCAATGTAGTGCCCAGGCTAAGAGCAAGACTTCAAACTTACTAATGAGGTGTGGGTTTGGGAGTTAAATGCAGTTGTTATTGTTGTTTTAAGAAAGACCTTCCCTTTGGGAAGCCACTTTCCACTACTGCCTTGCAGTGGTTGCAGCCCCATCACCAGCCCGGTGTGATTTCCTATGTTGTACTCTGTAGGGGATCAGTCAGAGTGGTGGGAGAAATTATAAACATAAAGTTATAGGAAGTAGACAGAAACCTTCTTGGAAGACCAGGAGATTTGCATAGCTTCAGTAAGAGATTTGGCTGAAGGCAGCTGAATTCTCTTAAAAGCTTAGGGCATAGATATATAGGAATGTAGAGGAGCTTATCTAAATAGTTTGTTTACTCATGTGGTCATAAGACCAACCTTTGATCATTTGTAGGACTGTTCTCTCTGGGGGAGGGTGACCAGATTAATTACCCACAGGTGTGTTGACTCAAAGCCTTTGTCCTTAAATCTGTGCTGAATAAATGCCTGCAGGGCCAGCTAGTCAGGGCATAAGGCTGCCACACTCTTTCTGTTAGCGGCCAGTCCCCCTAGCTGCTCTTTCACTGAATATCAGTGTCTGAGTATGGTATTCATCCATCGTGCAGCCTGGGTCTGGGGGTCAGACCCCAGCAGTACTCATCACTACTTGTTGCTTTGTTTGGTTGATTTGTCTGTTTGCTAGTGGTGATTGTCTCCCCTTGCAAGAGGGCAAGTTCATGGAAACAGGAGGCTTGTCCTTTCTCCCTGCTGTGTCCTGGTGCCCACAATAGTGCCCTGCACAGTGTATGTGCCTGTAGTTATATTCAAAGGAGTGGACATGTAGATGGAGCCATTGGCCTAAGGTCACTGGGCTGGTGGATGACTGGAGGTGAGGTTGCAGTGCTGTATTTTTCAGGCCAATGTCTCTGCTTTTCTGTGCAACACACCTGCCTGCTGGGTGTCCAGGGCTGCGCTGGGCCATTCTCACCTTTCTTTAAAGTAGAAAGACTTCTTTTAGTTCAGGTAGGTTTCAAGGCCAAAGTTGCTAAGAAAGCCACAGTCTAAGCTCAGTGAGTTTCTAGCAAGAGACTTGCTGTGGCTGATCATGTGTAACACGTTCCCTTTGACTGAAAAGAAGCCATCGAGGTTAGATCAATGGTCTCGGGGGAACTACCACTGGCTTGTACACTGGATCCCTCCATGGAACCACATGTGCATGACATCAAGGGATAGGAAGCTTCCTGCTGGGCCACTCCTGCTATCAGAATATTACAGAGAAACCAATTATAGCTAACAAACCTCTAGAAAATGTGCTTGGCTTAATATGATTGGAAGCACAGGTAATCATACACCTATTTGGAGGCCTGGCTTTGAAGTGAGCCTGCCACTTTAAACCTCCCTAATGACAACGCAGGCCCCATCCCATCCCATCCCATCCCGTCCTATCTGCAGACCATGGGCAACTGGCAGTGATCTCCTGGGCTCACTTGCTGCCTGGGAGTTGGGGAGGCTGCTGTTGACTGTTCCCAGAGGAAGCTGCCCCGACTCAGAGACCTCTCTGGACATCAAGAGGGCCAGTCTGTGTTTGAGCAGGACTCATCCCACTGTTATGGAGTGAGAGCTGCCCTGAAGAGGGCAAAGGCTGGAGTCTCTGGGTAAGAATTGCTTCCTCAAATATGAGAGACTGGACTCTAGAAGCAAGAGGATCAACAAAGAGGATGTGGGCCCTAGCCTCAGCCCCTTCCTCAGGGTATGGCCATTGGTGGGTTCAGCTGGAGCCTCACTTCACCTGTTTTCCACAGAGATGCTGAGGCGAATTCATCCAGGCACTGTGACAGCTGATCATTCCAACCCTGGCCCTCCAGGTGTTGGCCACCACGTTCCATCTACACCACTGCCTTCAAGGCTGAAAGCCAGGCCTATTGTAATCACTGTCCTGGGGTTTCGGCAGGCTGCCTGTGGCAGGCATTCTTTCCAGAAATGATGGCCACACCAGCAGCCTCAGACTGGGCAGCAATCAGCCCAGAGAGAAACCCTGTAAATGCAGGTGTGTAATAAAGAAAATACACACCCAGCCAAACGCCCACCCAGGAAGCTCAGGCAGTGGGAGGTAGAGTTTCATTGTGTAAACTAAGCCCAAGGAAGATGCTGCACTTTAGAAAAAAAAAGCATCTGTGATTTCACCCACAGGAACAAAGGGTATCAGGGTGGGGGCCACAGGATGTCTCCAGGAAACTGGTCCAAGTGTGAGGTGTGCACTAACTGGGGTCAAAGACTCAGAAAAGCAGAATTCATGTCCTGGCTTTCTCACTCCCAGGCTTGGTGCACTTGATGAATCATTTAGCATCTTAAAAGGCAGGAGTGGACTACTAGCCCTACGTCCCACTGGCCCTTCCTCCCACTGGATCTTCCTTTCACCAGTTCTTATTCCAACTTATCCTTCCACCTGCCCTGCCTCCTGCATGCTCTGCCTCCCCCTCCCCGCCCTTCCTCCTACCCATCCTACCTCCACCTGCTCTGTCTCCTACCTCCCAACCCCCTTCCTCCCACCCACTCTTCCTACTACCTGGCTCATAGGTAGGGATGTGACAAGAAAGAGGTGATGCCTGTGAGGCTCCTTCTAGAGCTGACATGTCATGCAGGCTGCAGCAGTGTTTGGCTGTTGAGCAGCCACTGTTTGCCTTCCCACGGACCCTGACCCACTCTGGAGCAGCTGGGCGGCCCAGTTGGCCATCTCTCTCACCCTGAGTCTAGGTTTTCTGCCCAAGACTTTCCTGTACCACAGCCTACAAGAGAACTAAGCCAACAGAGTGGTGGATGCACACTTAGCTTGGCTTCCCATCCTTGGGGCAGACGTCTACAGCCTTGTCAGTGCTCACTGGATGACACTTCTCTTTCCCTATCTCCCTTTCTTTCCCAAATGCCTCACTTGTGCCTCCCAGATTACCTCCTGAATAGATTCCTTGCAATCAAGTCCCTGTCTTGAGGTATGCTTTTTGAGGAAACCAAATAAAAATCTTATTATAATACAGAAATTCAAACTAGCCTAAGGGCAAGTAGGCAAGTGCACAACCACTGCTCTTGAGGGCTGCAGCCAGTAGCATGGGCCTCCCATGGGAGCTGGCCTGGCACAAAAAACCTCAGACCCAGCCAGAACTACTGCATCAAAATCTGCACATTAGCAAGTTCCTCAGGTGTGGGTGTGCTTTAGAGTTTGGGGCATGCTACTCCCCACCAAACAGCAGAGCAGGAGAAGCTTGGGGTTTGGCCTCCCTCCTTCTGGGTTCAGGCCTCCTCAGGTGTGGCCTTGGGCAAATGAATTCAGTTCTTGGCACTGCAGGGGCCTAATAGTACCAGCTCCTGCATGGTTACTGTTAGAAATAAAGAAAAATAGGCTAGGCGCGCTGGGTCACTCCTGTAAGCACTTTGGGAGGCTGAGGTGGGTGGATCACGTGAGGTCAGGAGATTGAGACCAGCCTGGCTAACATGATGGAACCCTGTATTTACCTAAAACATACAAAAATAGCTGGGTGTGATGGTGTGCACTTGTAATCCCAGCTACTCAGGAGGCTGAGGCAGGAGAATCACTTGAATCTGGGAGGTGGAGGTTGCAGTGAGCTGAGATTTCGCCACTGCCCTCCAGCCTGGGTGACAGGCTGTCTCAAAAGAAAATGAAAAAATAAATAAATTGAATACTGTCTTTCTGTGCTTTGTAAGCAGAAAAACCCTGCCCTCTGTCTCAAAAGAAAGTGAAAAATAAATAAATTGAATAGAGTCTTTCTCTGCTTTGTAAGCAGGAAAACCCTGCAAACTTCTTTTTTGCCCGGTGTGTGCTTAGAGGTGAAGTTTCACCATGAAGGCATCCACGGCTCTGGTCAGCCAGTTGCGCTGTTGCCCCAGTCAGGGCGAGAAAGAAAGAAACCCAAATCTTCCAGCTGCTTTCAGGGCAGCATCACCCTCTGATTTCAGCTGTAGCAGCAACCTGAAGGGTGTGCTGAACACAGACAGCTGCACCCCACCCCACAGTGCCTGACTCAGAGGGTCAGGAGCGGTACTGAGAACTCATGTGTTTAACAGCTTCCTAGGGGATCTCCATGCTGCTGGTTAGCAGCCCCACTTTGAAGCTTTGCCTCCTTGGCAGAGTCCTGTGCTGTGCACACCTCACAGATGTGGATGCTCACAGGCAGGGACACTGTTTGGTGCGGACATCGCAGGCCTGGGTGCTCACAGCTGTGGACACCCACAGGCGAAGATATTCTTAAGTTTAGACTTTGCAGTTGTGGACACTCACAAGGACAGGCCATTAGCAACGAGACTTCTCCAGTTCAAGGGCAAATGCTTATATCTTGGCCTCACAAGCTTGCTGCCCATTTCTTCTTGGTGCTTTGAAATCTACAGGAAATTTATAAAGTTCAACTGGCTCTTCAGTTTAATCCTTAGCTGCCTTTTTAGATCTGAAATTGGGAACCTGGGCTAAGAGCACTGTCCTTGTGGAAGCGTGTTTACACGTGGCCAAAGCCCACAGGGAACCCAAATGATGGGACATATGTAGACAGGCACCAGAGCTGCGGAAAGGAAGGGTCAGCTCGGCAGGAGGGGGCTTCTCACACCAGGGTGGGAAGTTGAGGCTGTGCAAGCTCCCTGGGGACACCAGGGTTCTATGACAGCCCTGATAGGCCTCAGACCTCTAACCTGGATACCTGGCTCAGCAGTCACCTGTGGGGCCACTTTCTCAGCTCCTGCTCTGTCACCCACACAGGCTGGCCAGCACCTTGTCCACTCAATGCACTTGCCAGACACCCAGTGGCAGGCCATGGTCCCTTGGACCTCTTGAGAGCATGTGCCCTGTTTCAGCCAGAGAAAGCCTGAATAAATGAGGCTGTGGATGGGCACTGTGGGAGCGTTAGGGGCAGGGACTGAAGACTGGGCAGCATGGGCCTCAGGTTCATCACAGCTTTTGAACCCATCTAAGTCGTCTTGTACACTGCACACATCAGAACAATTAACCCTAGTGTTAGGGGCTGAATTAGGTCCTCCCAATTTCATATGTTGGAGCCCCGATACCTCAGAGTGTGACTGTATTTGGAGACAGGTCCTTTAAAGAGGTGATTACATTAAAATAGGATCATGCAGGAGGGTATTAATCCAATATAACAGGTGTTCTCACTTGAGGCCAGGAGTTCGAGACCAGCCTGGCCAACATGGTGAAACCCCGTCTCTACTAAAAATACAAAAATTAGCCAGGCATGGTGGTAGGCGCCTGTAGTCTCAGCTGCTCAGGAGGCTGAGGCAGGAAAATCGCTTGAACCCGGGAGGCGGAGGTTGCAGTGAGTCAAGATTATGCCACTGCACTCCAGCCTGGGTGACAACCAGACTCTGTCTCAAAAAAAAAAAAAAAAAAGGAGAAACAGAAGATTAGGACACAGAGGGGAGAAAATATGCAGACACAGGGAGAAGAGAGACAAGTTCAAACCAAGGACAGAGGCTTAAGGAGAAACCAACCCTGCCAGCACCTTGACCTCAGAATTTCAGGCTCCAGCACAGTGAGAGAAGAACTTCTATTGTTTAAGCCACCCAGTACATAGTATTTTGTTATGGCGACCGGAGTTGACTAATGCACCTGTCTTTAGGCCCTCAGAAGCAGGAAACTCATTTAAAACTCTTGTATTTCTCACAGGAAATAGCTCAGTGCTGGTTTATGATTTGGTCTCAATAAGCATGTGTGGCTGACAATCGGGGTGGCAGGGATTCATTCTTAGCATGTCTGATTAATGTCCTTGTATCAATGTAATACAAATAACGCGAAAGCAGGCTAGCATAAACTAAGAGGTTTAGTCTGTGTCCTGGCTGTGTCCCAGCTATGTCCAGACCTGCTGCCTTCTGTTCATGAGGCTGCCTAAATAAGCTTATATCTGTGGGCCTGGAATGTCTCATAAAATGAAGGTAATGAAGGCAGTTTTTAAATAAAGCTGTTGTGAAAATTTGCATGAGATCATTTAAATAAAGCAATTAGCACAGTGCCTGGCATAGAATAGGGATGCAATTCAAGTTGGCTGTTATATAGATTTTTAAAAATAATAATTACAATAATAATGGAAAAAGGACATTCTTTTAAAACATTTGCCTTGGCACACTGCAGATTTACATTTGGGCTTAGAAAGAAAAATTTAGTTACGAAGAGGCTTTAAAATTTGTTTGGAACATTTGCCTGCAGAAGACGTGTGTTGGCAACGACCTACCTCTTTTTCTCCTCAGTCCTACAAAGAGATTTTTGCTTCTTGTTCAAAAATGAGAAATGTGTAAAACAATCACTGAAAATTAGAAGACATTAAAAAGCCACTTGAAGCTTCATGAACCTAAAGTTGCAATATTTTTATATATTTCTTGCCTGTCTTTCAAAAAATTATAGTACATATACTATTTATTTTTATCAACTTTACCCATGCACATTGTGTAAAAAGTCGAGTCTCTCTGCAAGATGTGCCCTTACCCCTGCAGGAACAGCTCTCCCTTTTCTTGCCTATACCCCATTTTTTTGCTCCCCAGTAGCAGTAACCCCCTTATCTCCAACTCATTCTTCATATAAAGTTCATCTTCTTATCTCAAAATCACACATTTATATTTCTACATCTTGATTTTTCAGTCTTAAACACTGTTTATTAACTTTCATTCTAAAAATGGGGATTAACTCTGCTGCCTTATCAGAACAGCAGTAGTGACAGGTGGGAGCTGACACGCAACTCAGCAGACACAACCAGCTTTAACCCTGAGCCAGGCTGGCTTCTCTCTGTCTTAGGATGCGGGATAGAGAAGGCAGCATGCCCCGCATCTCCATCCATCTGGAGCCCAGCAGCCCTCACATTCATGTGGGATGTGCACAGCCATCACAGAGGACAGCCACGGTGAGTGGGGTCCCCTGGACACAGAGAGGCCACAGACTGTTTCCCCTCAATCTTTTACATTTTTCTGGTTACACAGGCCCAAGGCCAGTAGGCCAGTTCACAGCTTCCCTACTTCAGGGCAGCCCTAGAGATCAGGGGTTCCAGAGCAAACCAAGTGGACAGCCCCTTCCTCATGGATCTTACCACTGTCATCTCCAAGGAAACCACTGTGTGAACACAGACTCTTAGGTCTTTTCTCAGGCAGACCTTGATCAGCCCAGACCCAGGCCTTGATCAGCCCAGATATTAACCTTTTATGTATACACACACACTTATTCTCCTTGCCTCCAGCATACACACACACACATGCATGCACACCCACACATACACACACAGGCATGCATGGCTGCACTTCCATCCTCTCTTCTTTTCAGCACAATCACACTGCAGGTTTTGTGAAGTCCCCCTATTCAGCATTTTTATTTTTTGGTGATGTCACCCTCATTGACAGCTGAGCCTGGTAGTGTACTATGATTGCTCTTCTTGCCTACAACACTTTTTGTTTTTCCTGGGGTTCATAATTGTGTTTTTCTACTTTTCAAATACAAATCACTACTTTATTCTCAAACTGTCCTCCAGTTACTTAAGACATCCACACCAGATACTCTTCATTTCTTTTTCTTGAAGAAGTCTCTCCTGGAGCTCCAACTCCTCCAGTCTGGACTGAGGTCTAGATCTGGTGCATCACTGCCATCCTGGCATTTTCACCTGGAGTTCCTCCAGAGACTCTCCTCTCCTCTCCTGTGCTGGATTTTCTACTTCTTGGATTGTGTCTCACCACATTCTTTGATTCATTCTCTTAATTTGATGGAGTACAAACTCCAGTAGCTTCTTCAGAGAGAGAAGTGAAGGAACGTTTCTGAGATCTCACATATTTGAAAATGTCTACAGTCTACTTTCCTACTTAATTGATTGGCTGGTGCTATGATCTGAATGTTGTTTGTCCCCCCAAAATTCTTATGTTGGAACCAAATCCCCAATGCAATAGTATTAAGTAGTGCAGTCTTTGCGAGGTGATGAGGTCATGAGGGCTCAACCCTCGTAAATGTGACTAGTACCCCAGGGAGCTTATCCGTCCCTTCCACCATGTGCATACACAGGGAAGGGTTGGCTGTCTATGAAGCAGAGACTGAGCACTCATCAGACACTGAATCTGCTGACACCTTGATCTTGGACTTTCCAGCCTCCAGAACTCTTAGAAATAAATTTCTGTTGTTTATAAATGACCCAATCTAAGGCATTATGTTATAGTAGCCTGAATGGAGTAAGACAGCCAGGTATAGAATTCTAGGTTGCAAATTACTTACTTTCACAATTGAGAAAGTTTTTGTTTGTTTGTTTGTTTGTTTGTTTGTTTTAAGATGGAGTCCCACTCTATCACCCAGGCTGGAGTGCAGTAGTGTGGTCTCGGCTCACTGCACTCCAGCCTGTGCAGTGGGCTGGGGAGCCTCTGCCTCCCCAGTTCAAGCTAGTCTCATGCCTCAGCCTTCTGAGTAACTGGGATTACAGGAACCTGCCACCATGCCCAGCTAAGAGAAAGTTTTGATTTATGTCTTGTAGCCTCCAGTGTGGCTGTGGAGAAGTCAGATGGCATGTGACCCTTGGTCTTTGGTATAAGCTTTTATGGTTTTGCTCTAGAATGCATAGAGATTTTTGATCTTAGTCTATTTACTTCTAATGTGCTGGGCTCTGGAAGGGCTCCCTCACCCTGGAAATTTTTGTCCTGCAGTCATCTTTAGCCAGATTAGCAGGATATGTGCCACCATGGTGTGGTTTATGGTGCAGCTGGTTGGTTCCCCTGGTCTTGGCAGACAGAGTTTTCCCCTTCCCAGCTGTGACTGCCTTGGAGCCTAGAGGAAGTTGAGTCACTTCCTGATACAAATCACAAACTGTGAAAAATGTTATGCTTGCAAGTGAATTTTCTACATATCTGAAGTAATGATGGCTTAACAGGAGCTTTGAAAACACCCAGGCTTCATTGACACTAAACTGTAGAACTTATAAAGTAATATCCAACCCATTGTCAGCTACTGAAAGATGAATGGGCCATTCAGGCTTCCGCTCTGGACTCACCCAGGTTAATTCCCTCTTGCTCAGCCTAAGTGGCTTAGGAGTGAGCAGGGGGTTATTGGAAATAGGAGGCTGACTATACAAAAATCCTAGCAATATCGCATTCTGGGTTTATCAGTCATCAGGCACCAAGTTTTCTCACCAACAACATTTGCATAAGTTCAGGCCAGCCTCTAATCAATGATACAGTCCTTTCTCCTCTAAATAAAGACTTTTGAGTGTTTAATGGCATAATGATGGCTGCTGTTGATAAAGCTCACTCTGGGAGGTATGGCATCGGGCTTTATAAATGCTGCTTTTATGCCTCTGCACTGCGATGCCAGGCAGGGGTGATTATCCTCTCATGACTATGAATGAGCTGTGATTGGAACACTATAGCGCACTGGCCCGGGGCAGCAGAGACCAGATTCACATCTAGGTATTTTTGCTTCAATTCCCCAGCTACTGGGCCACACTTCTCTTGATCCTCAGGTGGAAACATATATGCTGAATATGAAACATATATATATTCAGGAGAAAAGGGACAACAGCCTGTGAGGTGACCCTGTGGGGTGAGCATGAAGGCAGAGCCCTTCTGGGATGGGGCCTGTGTTCCTTTCCAGACAAACCGCACAGGATGAAAACTGCTTCTTAGGTAGCACAGGATTATTGAAGGCCCTGAGCCTGGAGCAGAGCCTGGGATCTGACATTAGCTGTGCCTCCTTGGGAAAGAGCTCTGCACCTAACATTTTTCATTTGTAGACTGGAAATGAAAATGCTGGCCTATCTGTGGTCACGGTGCTCTGTGAGGGCTCAGATGAGTAAGGCGTCTGCTAAGCAGCTGTAGAAACCTGGAAACCCTGAGTGATTTTTTTCACCTGCAACTCCCAACTTCTTCAGTATCCTGGATATGGAGCTGAGGAATCGCTGCCCAAACAGACAGGTCTGCGCGCTTAAGTAGCTCAGTGGGTTTCTGCTCACATAGCACTTTTACTGTGGGAGAGAAAAGTGGCCAGCTTCTCTTTGGCCTGGCACTGGGACACTTGCCTTGAGGTGGGGGTGCGTCTCTTGGAACCCGGTGTGGAAGCGGAGCCTCTTCCTCCTGGGTGGGTGTGGGGCCCCTTGGGCTCCAGCCAGGATGGAGGGCAGGATCTGGAGGAAGTGGGAGGGGCTGGGCTCATCTGCTCCCCAGGGAGGCATCTGTCTCTCTGTCTATTGTGTGTGTGCTCCCAGGGTCAGACATGCCTTCCAGGGTCTTATCAATGATGAGTGACACTGCAGGGCTGGCCACTGCTGGGGAAGGTGAGCTATTGGAAAGAACAGGTGGGAAGGTGAGAATAAGCCTTCCGGGGCTGAACTGCCAAATTACATTTCCTGAGCTCTTCTTGTTATTAAGGGGAAATGCAAAACGACGTGCATGAGAACGCATGCTCCTGGGTGTTTTTATACGTCATCCTTCCTTTTTCTAAACCTAGATAGGATGATCAGATCCACCATGCATGCATGGAACACTTAAAATACTCACCACTTCCTAACATCATAAATGACAGCCTCTGTTTTAAGATGCAGAAACTGAGGTTTAGAGGGATTAGAGAAATTGGACACAGTTAAATAGTTACTAAGTGGCAGGACTTGGGTTGGAACCTAGGGTCTTTGTTGTTTAGTGTTGTGCTGGGGCACCTGGCCTCCTCCTGCTAAGAGCAGCCTGCTTATACATCACCTGTGATGCTTATATACGCCGTACTGGGTTGAAGAGCACCTCCCCACTCCCCACAAAAATCTGTGTCCACACAGAACCTCAGAATGACATCCTCTTAGTGTGTTGCAGATATAATTGTTTACATTGAGATGAGGTCATGCTGGAGTAGTATGGGCACTTAATCCATTATGACTCGTGTCCTTATAAGAAGAAGAGAAGAATCACAGAGACAGAGTCACACAGGGAAGAACGTCAAGGTAGAGTCTGAGATTGGAGCGATGCAGTCACAGCCATGGAAGGCCTGGAGCCACCAGGAGCTGGAAGACGCGGGAAGGATCCTGCCCTGGAGACTTTTAGGAGACTGTGGCCCTTCTGAAACCTTGACTTTGGACTTCTGGCCTCCAGACCTGGGAGAGAACACGTTTCTGTTGCTTTAAGCCACCCGAATGTGGGGTGATTTGTTACCATAGCCCAGGAAGTGAACACACAGGCTGAGCATTGTTTGGATTCAGCCTGTGAGCCACCAGGCTTGCTGGGCTCCATCAGACACAGAATTCCCTTCCTCACAGCCGAAGCCCTGCAACAGCTGCTCTGGCCCAGCCTGGAGTTTGTGTTAGGAGTTGTGGGGAATCCCTCCTGCCTTGTCTGCTTGGCTACAGGGTTGTAGATGAGTCCCACCTAAGTGCTCCTGCCTCTCCTCCATGGAGGGAAGGGAGTCTGCTGGCCCGGGACTATCATAGGCACAGAGTCCATCCCAGGGCGCTCCTGCATGCACCAGTGAAGTGAGCAAGCCTTGCAGATGCAGGGCCCTGGAGACCCACACCAAGCAGCTCTCCCCGCAGGGCAGCCCCAGGCCACACCCTCCGGGAGAGAGGGACAGGAGAGCTGCATCTGGAGGCTGTGCCTGCGACATCTGGTGGAGTCTCACACAACCCATCCCAGGCTGGGCTTGACCCAGGTCACCGGCAGCCATGATTTAAAGTCTGAGGGCAACCAGCTGCAAAGAAGGGGTTACCACTGAAAGCCAGCTGGAGACCCCAGTTTAGTTCTGAGCAAACATTCCCTAGCACAGTCCAATCTGGCTCCTCCAGTATCTCTTCATGATTGTGGTTTTGGGGAGAAAAGCAGAGAAATTTAGTGCCTTCTCATTGCAGAGCGGCCAGCACTGGGATGCTCTCAGGCATCACTGGGTACAGGAGTTAGCTGCCCGCTCCTCCTTTGTAAAGATACCACTTTCCCTCTTCATACGCTGTTCTTTGGAAGCTACTCACTAAGTCTGGCTCCCCTAAAGCGGGAGATGGGAATTAAGCTCCCCTTCCTGGAGGGGGAAATGTCCACATGTGTTATTTTGTGCCCCCTGTTTTAAATTGTGCCATCCCCCACTCCCACCTTGGTTCCCACTTGCAGATGTCATGCTCAGCACTTAGCATCCATGGACAGGCAGCATGTGTGTGGGTTTTTCCCCTGTCTCTCCCCACCAGGGCATCAGCTCCAGCAGGGATGGGGGTGGGATGGGCTGGGGGAGAGCTCAGAGGAGGGAGGGAGAGGCACTTACTGAAGTCTGTCTTTGCCAACTGTCAGATGTGAAGCACCATGTGCAATCTGTGAAGTATTAATAATCCTGAGCCCCTCCTGAAAAACTGGGATGAGAAGATCCATCTTTTAGGGATATTGTGAGAGATTAATGAGAATGCAAATAAAGTGCTTTGAACTAACCAGATTCTGATCTTTTTGAAAAAACTTTCCTTTTGTTTGTTTAGGGCAAAGCTGCTCTAGCATTATTTCTGAGAATATGAATCCTCTGAAAGAAATTGTTTCCCTCCCTTCCTCCCTCCCTTCCTTCGTCTCCTTTATCCTTCCATCTCTGCCTCCCTCCTGCCTTCCAGCCACCGCCATGCTGGGGCCAGGTCAGTGAGTACATCAAAGCCCTTGCCTTTGTGCAGTCTTCATCCTGGTGACCTGCTCTACGATCCTCACTTCTATTTTAGCTGTCTGTGCTTGCCCACATGAAATTAAAGTTACTTTCTTGCTGTTTGGTTGTTTGCAGACACTCTCCTTCATGGGGTTCTGCAGCACCCCAGAGGTAGACCCCAAAGCCACTGAAGACTATGCAAAGAGAAAGCTGCTTCAGGAGGCAGCCTGGGTACAAGAAAGATGCCCTGCTGAGGCTGGACAGCCTCCACATGGCGTGGGAGGGGGTGGCTCACTGCTTTATCCAGTCTTTTAATGAAGCCACGGAGTCTCAAAGCTGAAAGAGACTGTTAAGCTCTTCCAGCATCCAGGGTATGTGGGGCAGTGGTGTTCAGGCCCATCCAGGGGATGCTGGAGCCCGCTCCGACCTAAGAGCTAATCGTTAAACTGTCAGGATTCTCTGTAGCCAGTTTTTACATGCAGCCCTTATGAAAAGGTGAATTATGTACACTTACAATGAAATAAATCATATTAAAACAAAGGGAATATTTACACAAAACTCATCACTTTCTATTTTATGATTATTCATGATCTATGCCATTAAGGTTAATTTCATCTGCTGTGTCTATGTGGTGGGGATACTCTGTAATGGTGGCTTCTGCGTATCCCTTCCCCAGTTCACATTTGTATGACATCATACTGGCAGCCTGAGTGGGCATGCTCTCTCTACGTGAGAATTTCTGTGTTTTCTGGAGAGTCTGTGGTTCAACATTTACCAATACCACTGGATCCATCTCCAAACTATGCATCAGAATTTCTGTGACTGGGCCTGGACTTTTGTACTTTCTCAGGGGATATTGACGTAGCCAGCCAGGCAGTCTTCAGAGTGGGTTTGGAAAATGCTGACCACCCACTTATGCAGAGCTGGGGAGATGTTGGTCAAAAGGTACAAACCTTCAGTTACATGTTCTGGGGACCTAATGCACAGCGTGGTGACTGTGTTAATAATACTGTATTGTTGACTTGAAATTTGATAAGACAGCAGATCTTAAGTGTCTTCACTGCCTCATCCCCCCAACATGACGGTAATCATGGGTGGTGATAGATGTGTTAATTAATTTGATCGTGGTAATCAGTATACCTGTATATATCTACATTAAATCATCACATGGCACCTTGAATAGATGCAATTTTTGTCAATCAAATCTTTTAAAATAAAAAAAAGGGTTCCAGTGCTGCATGAGTGGATGGGCTAGCCAGTGTCTTCCTATGGTTGCTGAGCAGTAGTGAGTTCCATGTCACTGGAGCTATCCAAACCCTCACTGGACATCAGTTAGCAGGAATCCCAGCTATTTGTCCTGTCTTTTCAGTTTGTTGCAAACAATATGGTACTGATTCTGTCAGCCAACTTATTACCTTTTATTCCTCGTTATAGGTCAACTGCCTCATCTAAACACCCATTCAAGTGTTTTAAGGGATGAAACCTTTAAATGGCCACCTTTCTTGAGACATTCAGAATCAGACAGAATTAGGACATTTTCAGACATGTATTTATTGTGCAAAGCAATGCTTTTCTGCCAAAAGAAGTCTCTATTTTTGCAGAGAACAAGATTTAGTAAGAATCAACCATCAAAATTCTTCCCAGCTGACTACCAATTCAGGATGAAATCTTAAATGAACAATTCCTTAATAAGATCTTTATCATCCCAGATTATGTATTCCATTGCTCTTGCTTTTTTAAAAACTTTTTTAGTGTTTACTTTTTTTTGTTTGAGACAGGGTCTCACCCTGTTGCCCAGGCTGGAGTGCAGTGGCACAATCTCTGCTCACCGCTACCTCCGTCTCCAGGGCTCAGGTGATCTTCCGTCTCAGCCTCTCGAGTAGCTGGGACCACAGGCACTTGCCACCACACCTGGCTAATTTATGTGTGTGTGTGTATACATATATATATGTGTGTGTGTGTGTGTGTGTGTGTGTGTATATATATATATATATATTTTTTTTTTGTAGGGATGAGGTTTGCTATGTTGCCCAGGCTGGTCTTGAACTCTTGGACTCAAGTGATCCACCTGCCTTGGCCTCCCAAAGTACTAGGATTACAGGTGTGAGCCATCGCCCCCATCCTTGCTCCTGCTTTAATTCCTTTGAACACACCTTCCTGGTCTTGGCAGGACGTCGCAGTTGACTCTTTTGCCTCCTCGTGGGTTCATCTTCACTAGGGCCTCTCATCTCATTCCCTTGTTGGGGTCATACAC
Source organism: Trachypithecus francoisi (assembly GCF_009764315.1). NCBI lineage: Eukaryota > Metazoa > Chordata > Mammalia > Primates > Cercopithecidae > Trachypithecus > Trachypithecus francoisi. The sequence continues at coordinate 2,977,632 of NW_022681467.1, forward strand.
CCCATGATCTTGTTCTCTACAGCCACCTCCACCAATCATGCCCACATGGACCCACTCTCTGCTGGCTCCTTTTCCCCAGAGCTCTTGTGCTTTATGTCCCATCCTTAGAAATGCCCGTACGAAGGGCGTGATTCCAAAACCCAAAGGAACTGCAGGATCTTTCCCTGTCAGGGCCAAGAGGATAGAACCTTTGGAACTTTACCATGTTGACTGGAAAGTTCTTGAGTTACTAGGGCATGAACTGTGGGTACAGCCACCATGGAGAGGGTAAGCCAGTGCTTGCTGTGTGGCTGAAAGTGTGTGTAGAAATGGGATGCTCCTTAGAATTGATGTCCACACTCTTCCTTTTGCTCAATGCCTTTCTTCCTCTTCTTGCAAGCTAACAACCGAGAAGAATTTGTTCAGCATTTAAAAATACTTTTGAGCATGTACTACACACTGAAGATTGCTCTGGGCACTGGGGACTCACCACAAAACACACCAGTATCAATCCCCACCTCTGCAGCTCGTACAGTGATTCTCTTTTGAGTTGACACCTGGGGGAGGTGGTGGTTAGGGGAAAAACTGTTTCCGACATCATCAGAATCTGTAACGTCCCTAACTTATATGTCCCTTCTGTTGTGAGAGTTGTCAGTGTTTGAGGATTGGGCCCAAAGCAGGCTGCCATCAGGACTTTTTTGGCAGTTTCTATAGAGGCTGAGGCGTCGCAGGTAGCTGAGCTTGGGTATAAATCCTTCACTTGCTCAAGTTGAGTTACTTAACTTCACAAAGACATGATTTCCCCAGAGTGGTGATGCTTTCTGGAGTGGTTTGGGATTTTAATAATAAAAAGAACGCAACCAGATGATCATGCAGGTGTGACTCACTGTGGACACTAAACCCATGATGGACCCACAGAGGGCAGCTTCCCAGGGGGCTGGTGCCTCCTAGTTCCTGAGACTGGAAGCCTGACAGAACCAGGGCTAGGGGTTTTAGGCCAAGCTGGGAATTTGGCAGAGGCGAGAAGCAAGCTCCTAATGGTGGAAGTTTAGGCACAGTCATTTGCTCAGGGCTCATTTTAAGACAGAACAGACTTTGGCTTCATCAAAGTCAACTGCAAGGTCTTGGGACAAGTTCAGAGTAACAGCCTACAGGGCTTTGATAAGATTTCAAAGCAAACCTATTAGGCACACAGAAAGCAAGTAGCAGAGGCTGTCCTGATTGGGTGGTGAGGAAGTCCTCTCTAAAGGTGGTGGGAGCACAGATAGATGGAACTCTTCCGGATCCCAAGTGGGGAGTATCTATGGTCATATGCAATACAGATCATCATATAGATTGACTCAATAAATCTCCTTCTAAGAATCTATTATAAGAAATAACAGGCCGGATGTGGTGGCTCACACCTGTAATCCCAGCACTTGGGAGTCGGAGGTGGGGGATGAAAACTCAACAAATGGAAATGACTTTCAAGGAAACAGAGCACACACAATGCAATTTTAGCACATGCATAAATACTACAAGTAATAACTTAGTATATGGTGAATGTAGCCTTTCAAATACATGGGAAATTTTGTTATGTTCAAAAATGATACAAGGATTCAATTGTGATACTTGGATATACTTTTGGGAAAAAAAATAGATCCCTCTTTTCTGTCATTAATGTTCCTGGAAGTTCTTTATAAGAAAGAAAGAAATATAAAAACTAAAACTGTAGTTTATATGCGTATGACATTTGTGAAACTTTTTTTTTTCCTTAAAAACCTTTGTCTTCCATTTCCTCTCTGAATACAACATGATTTACTATGGAATATGTATTTCTATTGCAATGCTTTCTTCCCAAGTAAGTATCCTTTCTCTTAGAAAATCTCTTTTTTTATTTAGTCTCTGTTTATTATTTAGGTGGACACATTTTTTAAAAACTCACAAAACTTATTAAGGAAAAGTGAAGGTTTTGATTACATAAAAACATTTTTTAAAATTATCTGTGATAAAGGTACTATAAACAAAATTAGAAGACATTTTAAAAAACTAGGAGAAAAAAATATACAAAGATTTAGTGCAGACTATAGAAAGAAGTTCTAGAATCACTTTAGAAGACTCGTTACACAGGGGCAAGGATGTGAGGAGGTTATTCGCAGCAGTGGAGATGCTCCAGCCAGTGTAGACATCGCCAGTGTTCAGGGAAATCCAAACTAAAACAGCCATGAGATAATCCTTTTCACTTATTAGGCTGGCAAACATTAAAGTGTGTAATGATTTCAAATGGTAGCAGGTGTGAGAAAACAGCTGTTCCAATTTCAGGAGAACACATTAGTACAGCTATTTAGAGAACAATCTGGTGTATTTATCAAAATAGTGTGCCCAAGCTTTGACTCAGCAGTTCCACTTCTCTGTGTCCGCTCCAGAGAAAGAGGTGTGAGCTGGAGCCCTGGGAAAATGTTCACAGCAGCATACTTACCTGGCAGGGGAGATACCATGATCACGAAGGTGGTTTTCCCAGGGCGAGGCTTATCCATTGCACTCCGGATGTGCTGACCCCTGCGATTTCCCCAAATGTGGGAAACTCGACTGCATCATTTGTGGTAGTGGGGGACTGCGTTCGCGCTTTCCCCTGTAAAAAAAAAAAAAAAAAAGAAAAAAGAAAATGTTCACAGCAGCATTGTTCACTGGAGCAGGGAACGGCAGCAGCCAGAAGGGGATGCATGAGTTTGAGGGCTGATGGGGAAGGGACTCTATTCATTTTTATTTTGTTTGAATCTTTTGCAATGTATTCGAGGATTCCAAAAAACCAATGGAAAGTTGAGAAGAATAAATTGCAAGACGAACTCACTTTTATGAAAATAATTATGTTTGTACATATATAAATACATATAATGCATACTGGAAAGAAAAACATCAAAACATGAGTGGAGTAAGGTAGGATCATAGTAAAGAGGAATTATAGGTATTTTCAATGTTTCTTAGCTTTGCTTCTCTTGATTTTCTAATTTTCCTATACAAACATAGAAAATTTCTGTAATATATGTTTTAAAAGGCATCCTGATCACCCAGCGATTGTCCTAATGACCTGGGTTGATTGTAGAATACCATGACCTTGGGCTCGACGGGTTCTGGGCCCCGCCTGCTCCACAAGGGAAAGGCAAGGACTGGGCTTGAGAGATGGGAGCTTGTGGGGTCCTGCCGATAACCTGACTCAGGATCCCTGTCCCATACTTCTTCTGGGATCTGGCCATTCCCCTCCTTCCTTTACAGGGGGTCTGTGTGGGGAGCAGGGGCCTGCGTGTGATGGGGACTCCCCTTCAGGTTCTGCCAAAGTCCATTGGAGCTTTCTACATGGCTCTAAGGAGTCTGTTAAGGACAGCAAAGGCCAAATGTGTTACCAGTGCCCCTTTCATCCTCACTGTGAGGCAGGAAACTGAGGCTCAGGACCCAGCTCCTTGCCTAACTGGCTGAGACTGGAGGAAGCACAGGCCTCCCTGACACTAGCCTTCCTGGAGATCAGAAACCACCATTGAAGCATCAATATTCTTTTTTGGGTCTTGAACTTAAAATATGACAAGTGTTATGGCTTCAGAAAACAGCTCGAGACCTTGAGCCCTCCAGGGCTTTTACGTGGACAGGCTGCATTAGACATGTTGGTGCTAGAATAATACATCCGCTTTTGTTTCCAGGATCAAAAATTACTGGAAACCAGAACCACATTCTAAGTGTCTGAGCTGGAACAGGAACTGATATTCCTATTAAACGGGTCACCGGGCACCACTGCTGTGAGAAGTGTTGGCCATGTGTGAAAATCTCGGTGGCTTCAGCAGCTAAGAAAAGAAAACCTTTAGGGATAAAAACTATAGAGGGAACATTTTTTGCATGAGCATTAGGGAAAATCAGAGGATACTGATTTTCTGAATTAAAGTAGTGCCTGGGCCCTAGAGGTGTGGCTAACTGTGCTAAGTGTTGCTGATGAACATTTGGCCACTGTCAGCAGCTGCAGCATCAGCACATCCCGCTGAAAAACACAGGGCTGGGTGGACCAAAGCCCACTTCCGTGGTCCTTTGCCAAAAGGTGGAGCCCAAAAATTCCAGACCAAATGTAATGTCTTGACCTGGGAACTGATTTTGCAAACAGCAGCCAAAGTTTCCTAGAGGTGGAGGTTTTAGAAAGAAAGGCAGAGGGCAAGGGTGGGGGTGGGGGAGAGCCAAAGAAGGCAGCCTGTTTAGTGTATGAGCAGTGAATAACGAGTTAAAGGATGGGGTCATTTCTGTAATCTTGATGAAGAGTCGGTCCTCACCTCAATAACCATGGGGGTGGGGTTGCCCTTCCAGCTCCACTCACACTGGTTGCTGAGTCACTGGGTGAGTCCTGCCATTTCCTTCAGTTGCTCTGGATAATGGGTTGATAATGTTGTTCCACAGAGAGACTCAGCACGCTCCTCTAGCATCCCATCCTCTCTTCTGTGCATAAGCAGTGGAGACGCTAGGCACACACTTTCCTTTCCACAGAAACCTTTCAGATATTTATATCCAATTTATGCAAATATTTACATCCCCCAATTCATAGTGAGAAGTGACCCAGAAAACAGGAGACATAAGAGCGTGGTGGTTAGGGACATGGGCCAAACATTTGCAAGGGGTCCGGGCAAGTGCCCCAGCCTCACTAGGCCTCTGCCTAATCTGTAGAATGGGACTATAGCTGAGGATGGGCACACCGCTGGAGAGATCACCCATGCAAAGCTCATGGAGCTGGGCCATTTTTATAGTAATTATTGCAGACTTTGCTCTTGATACAACTGTTGTACAAATTCCATTAGCCTTATTTTTTTAAACTTAAGAGCAATTAGGATTCAAGTAGTAATACTAGGATTCCTTCAAGACAAGGCAGTTTCATGGCTGAACAAGGCAGTGTGATAGTAAGCTGTGTAGTCAGCTTATTTTATTTACAACCAGAGTAGTAGGTCAGGATGAAAGAGGGAATGTGGGGAGGGGACACACAAAAGCGCAGGGCAGGAGAGAGATAGCCCCAGAGAACTGGGACTTGGCCGAGTCTCCCTAGGACCCAAGGCTGACCGCTGAGAGCCCAGCGGGCAAGAAGGGATGCTCACTGCCTCACACCAGCAGTGACCAGAGGCTAATGTTCAGACAATAACCTGATAGTCCACCTCCTTCCCTCCCTCCCTCTGTGCCAGCTGCTAAGCTCGACACCAACGTGCATGTGTACTCCCAGCAACTGAGTTCCCATCAGCGCAAAGTGGCTTATCTGAGAGGCAATGTCAGGAAGCAGCCATAAGAGAATGGGGAAGTGAGGCAGGGGAGCAGAGGCAGAGAATCAAGGTGCGCGCTCCAGCAGGGGCCACTGTGGACAACTTCAGCTCAGTCCTGGGAGGAACCCTGGAGAACCACACACACACACAGACACACACACAGAGACACACACAGACACAGACACACATGCAGATACACAGAGACACAGACACACATACACAAGCACACAGATATACACACACACAGACACAGACACAGACACACATACAGACACACAGAGACACAGACACACATGCACAGACACACAGATTCACAGACACACAGACACAGAGACACACACAGAGACACAGACACACACACACATCAGCACTGTTCCTCCTGGGGCGAGCGAGCACAGGTCTGCACACACACTGGCAGAGTCTCTGGGTAAGGGGTGCTCCCAGCCTGTTGCTTGTGTGGACCCGCGTGTACCCGCAGACCTACTCTTCTGGGGAAAGCTGCCAGGCACGGAGAAGCAGGCTCTGCTGTGGAGGTGGGCAGGAGCCATCAGGAAGGGCAGGAGGAACAAGGCAGGTGCCTCATCAAGGCCTCACTCTCATGGGCAAGAGGGAGAGGCGAACGCCAGAGGGTGAGTGGAGAGGTTCTAAAGAGACTGATGGCGAGTGGGACCCAAGAGCTTTCCTGAGGGAAGTGACCAGGAGGAGACAGGGGGATGGAGAGGAGTCCGTGAGGGGTGGGGCAGCGCCTGGGGTAGGGGAACTGCAAATGCCTTGAGAAAGGGTGAGGACATTTTCATCTTTCCTGAGTTTTTAAGGAGAGGCGTTCACTGTCCCATCCATATTTTAAGATCCCTCTGGTCCCCAAGTGGAGCCCGAGATGGGTGGGGGCATGCAGGGTGTGGGCGGAATCGTGGTCTGGACTGGGAGGACGGCTGAGGAGGGGAGCATGGGGTGGACTTGGGATTTATTTAGGAGTGACCTTGGCAGCTGCCTTGGCTGTGGGAGGTGACAACGAGGAAGGCGTGGAGGGCGACCTCGAGTCCGCCCTAGCAACTGGCAGAAGGCACACCCTGCCCTGAGACCCCCGACTCTGTCCTCTTCCCTCCTGGGCCTGCTCCTCCCATCACAGACGCCCTCCCTGAACCCTCTTCCGCTTTCGGGCCCTCTGTCTCTTTAAGGTGCTGGTTCTGTGCACAGGGTGACCCGGGCTCTGGGCGCCAGTCCTGGTGGGGCCACAAGTTTCTTGCTTCATCCGCTACAAGTCCATGAGCCTGTCTTATTTTCTAAAGCAGTAAACAGTGACTCAGTGTGTAAGCAGTCAACGCCAAGCTCAGAAAAATAAAGGCTCAGTAAGATCAGAATTCCAACTTCCTGGAAATGCGTCTTGGAGAAAGACGATCGCCGTGGCTCCATCATTCCTTCCAGCCCTCAAGACAGAGCCTGGTGCCCTGAGTTTATGTTTGCTGCTCACGCAGATCTGCCTGGTTCTGCAGGGACAGAGCCCTCTGCCGTGGGTTCTCTGCCCCCCTGCAGCTCCACAGTGGGCCGGCTGTGCTTTGTTTTGTGAGCAAAGTTCCCTGAAAAACAAAATTGGGAGGAAAGAGACTTTACCCCAATGAAGAGTTTGCAAACTGGGGAGACACAGCCTTTGGTGTAAAAGAAAGTTATCTTCCTGGGGCCAAAGAGAGGGTTTGGGTTTTGTAGCAAAAGTGCCACACAAGATCCCAATCAGGTCGGTTGATGCACATAAAGGATTCAAACTTGCTTAGTTCTGATTGGTCAATGCAGCTGAGTTCTGATTGGATACAGGTGAGCTGTGATTGGTCAGCTAAGCTTTGAATGCAAAGGTAGGTGAGCTTTGATTGGTTGGTTCAAGTAAGCTCTGAGCGTCCCAAAGCTAAAAAGGTGCTGGTTTTCAGAGTGCTTGTGTGAGTTACCTGTGTGACCTCGAATCAGCAAATAGCCACTCAGCTATATTTTAAATATAGGGCCAGTTACCCACATGGGATTCATCTGAAAGGACTGACTCTTCCAGATTCGCGTTGGTTCACAATTTTCACAAAGGTGTCACAGTAGGGGCAGCAGGGACTAGACCAATTGTGTCCAGATACTGATTCTGCCATGTACTATCTGATGTCTTGGGCAAGGTCCTCATCCTGTCTGTTCTCCAGTTTCCTCCCCTGTATCTAGCTAATCGGTTGCAGGAATGATCAAATGAGGTGCTGGGAAGCGTCATTAGCTGTTGCTGCTGTGGGAATTTGGCTGTTTCAGCTTCAGTTGCTGCAGCTGGTGGAGAGTGAGCTAATTAGCCTAAGCAGGGCAGAGTAGATGGTTTTTAAGGGAAAAGTAAACATTTCTGTCTGCTCTTTTTACCCCTTCTTCACAGAGCTGCTTTCACCTGAGCACATGGTTCTTGGGTGGCATCTGTGGTTTTGGCTCCAATAATTATTTGGGTATTTAGGTCAGGGCTTGGCAAATTATGACCCTTGGGACAAATCTGGCTAGCCACCTGTTTTTGTATGATCCATGGATTTTACATTTTTAGGTGGCTGGGAAGATTAATATTGCACAACACCCAAAAATTATATGAAATTCAAAGTTTAGTGTATATAATAAAGTTTTACTGGAACACAGTGACACAATTTGTTTATATATTGCCTGTGGCTGCTTTGAAGCTACAACAGCAAGTTACCCAGTTGCAGCAGAGTCTGCATGGCCCCCACAGCCTGAAATGTTTGCTGTTTGCTCTTCACATAAGAAGTTTGCTCACCTGGTTCAGACTGTGAACTACCCAGCAAAGATACTAGGTCAAGCCCAAAGGTCAAGAAGGGTGCAGGCCAGCCCCTGTGTCTATTTCACTATCAGGGCCCTTTTGTGATTCCTCAGACATTTACGTCCACAACCAGATGTAGGAATGTATGGACACTGGGGAGGGAGGGTGCTGAAGAGGAGAGGCTGGGGAGGAAGCACGTGTGTGTGTGAGTAGGCACCACAGAATGAATGATGCCAGCAAATCCTAGGGCTGGTGGCCTGATGGGAACCAAGGCTCCTCTCTGCCCTCTCCAGTCAGGTGCAAATGTTTACCTGGTGGCTCCTAAGGAGTGATGAGGACAAAACTTAAGTCGTTGAGCTCTTTCTGACAAGCATAATGCCACATACATCTTGAATTCATCACGATTTTATTTTTAGATATTTTCCTCACTACTTTCACTAAAGCCTCAGAGTCAAGAAAAATTCCAGGGGTCCTTTGCTGGTTGGGGGATTGAGGAGTGTCCCTGCAGTGGCATGGTGCCCCGATGATATGAGCCAGGTGGTGAGGGCAGTGAAAGTGTGGCAGTTCTCCCCCAGCTCTGCTGAGGGCAGCACCCCAGAACTGGCCAGGCAGGGAACCCAGGCTGCCTGGGCTCTGCCTCTCCTCCTCCTACCTCAGACCTTCTGCTTCTCTTGGATGTCCTGTCAGCCTGCTGTCCTGCCGGTCCTCTGAGCAGCCTGCTGTCCTGCCAGTCCTCATGAACCCCACTTCTATCATCCACTTCCTCCCACCAGTGGATCCATCTGGTTGATGGAAAGCACCAGTGCAGGGACTTCATGTACATGAGTGCGCAAGTGCTGCAAACCCTTCAATAATTTGTACTTCAGAAGATGCTTGTTGGCCGGACATGGTGGCTCAAGTCTATAATTCCAGCATTTTGGGATCCCAAGGCGGGAGGATCACTTGAGCCCAGGAGTTCAAGACCAGCCTGGGCAACTGGCTGGTCTCTACAAAAAATCTCTACAAAAAACATCTCTACAAAAAATTGTAAAGTTTTAAAAAATTAGCCAGCCGTGAGGGTTCATGTCTATAGTCCTAGCTACTCAGGAGGCTGAGGTGGGGGATCTCTCAAGCCCAGGAGGTGGGTGTTACAGTGAGCTGAGATAGCACCACTGCACTCCAGCCTGAGTGACACAGGGAGACCCCCCACAAAGAAAAATATAAGATGTGTTGTTTTCCTGAAGGGTTTTTTAAAGGCAAAGTCAATGCTCACTTCTACTGATTGATTGAAGTACAGTTGATCCTTGAACAACATGGGTCCATGTTAGACATTTTAAACTGCACAGTGGCATTAGGTACGTTCACATTGCTGTGTAACTATCACCACCATCCACTTCCAGAACTTTCTTTCCAAACTGAAACTCTACACCCATCAAACAACTCTCTATTCCCCTTTCCCCAAACACCAATTGTTTTTTAAGATTTATTCTTGTTGATAATACATGAATAGCATGTTGATTTTAACCAATGAGTAGCATTCCAGTATATGAATATGTCACACTTTATCTCTTTTGCTGTTGGTGGACATTTAGGTCATTTCAGTTTTTACTTGTGCAAATGGTGCTTTAAAAAAAACACACCATGTATATTTCTTATTGTGCATACATTTCAGAGATTGATGCCTAGATTTTCTAGAATAAAGTTTGCTGAGTCATGGGACAAGCGCAATTTTTAACACTACCTGATATTACCAGCTAGCTCTTCAAAGATGTCTCATCAGCAGTGTATACAAATTCACAATTTCCTACCACACTTTCAACACTTGTTAGCGTAGGATTTGTTAGATTTTTCTTTCCTTTGAATTGAACATATGGCAGGGTGTGGTGGCTCACACCTGTAATCCCAACCCTTTGGGAGGCCAAGGCAGGCAGATGACCTGAGATCAGGAGTTCAAGACCAGCCTGGCCAACATGGTGAAACTCCGTCTCTATAAAAATACAAAAATTAGCTGGGCATGGTGGCAGGTGCCTGTAATCCCAGCTATTGGGGCAGCTGAGGTGGGAGAATCACTTGAACCTGGGAGGAGGAGGTTGCAGTGAGCTGAGATCATGCCATTGCACTCCAGCCTGGGTGACAGAGTGAGACTCTGTCTCAAAAAAAAAAAAAAAAAAAAGAATTGAACATATGATATTGTTACAGTGGATAGCTAGTCAAACACAAACAGGGCAGGAGAGGGCTCCCACTTCCCCACCAGGAATGCCAGGTGACCATCAAGTGATGGTCAGGTGGTTGTAACACTCCCTCTCTAAAATAATAATTGGTCGCAGCCAGCGCTAGGGAAAGGCAGTTTCCCAATAGATAAAAACACCTGTAACTGGTGATGGGCAGCTTCCTAATAAGATCTTAGGAACTGGACGAGTGGGCTCAGGCATGTGGATTAACAGGCAAAATGAAAAAAAAAAGCAGGAGCTGCAATCCTAGCCTCTGATAAAATAGACTTTAAACCAACAAAAATCAAAAAAGACAAAGAAGGGCATCTCATAATGGTAAAGGGAACAATTCAACAAGAAGAGCTAACTATTCTAACTATATCTGCATCCAATACAAGAACATCCAGATTCATAAAACAAGTTCTTTGAGACCTATAAAGAGACTTAGACTCCCACACAATAATAGTGGGAGACTTTAACACCCCACTCTCAATATTAGACAGATCAATGAGACAGAAAATTAACAAGGATATTCAGGACTTAAACTCAGCACTCTGGATCAAGAGGACCTAATAGACATCTACAGAGCTCTTCACCCCAAATCAACAGAATGTACATTCTTCTCAGTGCCACATGACACTTATTCTAAAATCGGATCACATAATTGGAAATAAAACACTCCTCAACAAATGAAAAAGAACTGATATCATAACAATCTCTCAGACCACAGTGCAATCAAATTAGAACTCAGGATTAAGAAAGTCACTCAAAACCACACAATTTCATGGAAATTGAACAACCTGCTCCTGAATGACTCCTGGGTAAATAATGAAATTAAGGCAGAAATCAAGAAGTTCTTTGAAACCAATGAGAACAAAGAGACAATGTACCCGAATCTCTGGGACACAGCTAAAGCAGGGTGAAGAGGGAAATTCATAGCACTAAATGCCCACATCAGAAAGCTAGAAAGATCTCAAATCGACACCCCAACACCACAATTAAAAGAGCTAGAGAGGCAAGAGGAAACTATTCCAAAATTCTCTGAGCTAAGTTAGCTCAGAGAGGAATTGAAGGAGATAGAGACACGAAAAACCCTCCAAAAATCAATGAATCCAGGAGCTATTGTTTTGGAAAAAAAAAAAAAATAACAAAATAGACCACTAGCTAGGCTAACAAAGAGAGAGAAGAATCAAATAGACACAATAAAAAATGATAAAGGGAATATCACCGCTAACCCCACAGAAATACAAACTACCATCAGAGACGACTACAAACACATCTATGCAAATAAACTAGAAAATCTAGAAGAAATGGATACATTCCTGAACACATACATTCTACCAAGACTAAACCAGGAAGAACTCGAATCCCTGAAAAGACCAATAATGAGCTGTGAAATTGAGGCAGTAATTGGTAGCCTACCAACCCAGGACCAGACAGATTCACAGCCGAATTATATCAGAAATAGGCGAGGAGCTGGTACCATTCCTTCCAAAACTGTTCCAAACAATTGGAAAGGAAAGATTCCTCCATAATTCATTTTATGAAGCCAGTATCGTCCTGATACTAGAACTGGAAAGAGACATGGCAAAAAAGAAAACTTCAGGCCAATATCCCATATTGATGTGGAAATCCTCAATAAAATACTGGCAAACCAAATCCAGCAGCACATCAAAAAACTTATCCCCCACGATCAAGTTGGCTTCATCCCTGGGATGCAAAGCTAGTTCAACATATGCAAATCAATAAATGTAATCCATCACATAAACAGAACCAATGACAAAAACCACATGATTATCTCAATAGATGCAGAAAAGGCCTTTGATAAAATTCAACATGCCTTCATGTTAAAAACTCTCAATAAACTAAGTATTGCTGGAACGTATCTCAAAATAATAAGAGCTGTTTATGACAGACCCACAGCCAATATCATATTGAATATGGAAAAGCTGGAAGCATTCCCTTTGAAAGCCAATACAAGACAAAGATGCCCTGTTTCACCACTTTTATTCAACATAGTATTGGAAGTTCTGGCCAGGGCAATCAGGCAAGAGAAAGAAATAAAGCATATTCAGATAGGAAGAGAGGAAGTCAAATTGTCTCTGTTTGCAGACAACATGATTCTTCTATGTTTAGAAAATCCCATCATCATCTCAGTCCCAAAACTCCTTAAGCTGATAAGCAACTTCAGCAAAGTTTCAGGATACAAAATCAATGTGCAAAAATCATAAACATTCCTATATACCAATAATAGACAAGCAGAGAGCCAAGTCATGAATGAACTCCCATTCACAGTTTCTACAAAGGGAATAAAACACCTAGGAATACAGCTAACAAGAAATGTGAAGGACCTCTTCAAGGAGAACTACAAACCACTGCTCAAGGAAATAAGAGAGGACACAAACAAATGGAAAAACTTTCCATCCTTTTGGGTAGGAAGAATCAATATTGTGAAAATGACCATATTGCCCAAAGTAATTTATACATTCAATGCTATTCCCATCAAACTACCACTGACATTCTTCACAGAATTAGAAAAAAACTACTTTCCATTTCATATGAAATCAAAGAAGACCCTGTATAGCCAAGACAATCCTAAGTAAAAAGAACAAAGCTGGAGGCATCATACTACCTGACTTCAAACTATACTGCAAGGCTACAGTAACCAAAACAGCATGGTGCTCATACCAAAAACAAACATATAGACCAATAGAACAGAGACTTCAGAAATAACACCACACATCTACAACCATCTGATCTTTGACAAACCAGACAAAATCAAGCAATGGAGAAAGGATCTCCTATTCAATAAATGGTGCTGGGAAAACTTGCTAGCCATATGCAGAAAACTGAAACTGGAGCCATTCCTTACACCTTATGCAGAAATTAACTCAAGATGGATTAAAGACTTAAATGTAAAAACCCAAACCATAAAAACACTAGAAAGTGATTCAGTGCAGCTCTGAAGCTCCCTGAAGCTTAGGCCCACAGGCAATACAATTTTGTCCTAAGTCTATTTAAGTTTGACCACAGAACTCCACCCTCACCTGTCTGCTTGTCACAGTCTGTGCTCTGAATTTTACATACGATTGCTTCTTATGTTGGGATTTTAATTATAATGTCTTTGCTAGAGAACTTGCAAGAAGAAAGATGAAAATAAGATGTTGTCTTGACAACAAGGACACTGGGGCCTGGTAATGTTTTCCATTGAATCTATATAAGTCAGTCTGTGCACTTTCCACACATAACCCTTGGTGGAGACGCTTCATGCATGGAGTGTCATGGGAGAGGATATATAACCCGGTATTAGCACCATTCCTAGCCAAATATAGCCTTCCCCACTTATTTTATTTTTAAATCTTTGAACAATGACTTCATATTCATAAGACAAATAATAAGATTTTCTGTAGGTGGCAAATCTGGAGAAAACATTTTGTTTCCTAGACCCAAGAGGGAAACACATTCTCCCATCCCCAGGCATCCTGGAAATGCAGCCTAGCCACCTCCCTCACTTCTACCTCTGTTACCTTCCCCCTGACAGTGGCAGAAAAGTGTTAGAAACTTGTTTTTGCATCAAAGCAAAGCAAGCTATGGCATGTAAGGCCAATGCTCTTGGTCTGGCTTGTCCTTGTGTCTCTCTGTACTCTGTAGTTGACATGGCCAGTTGTGTTTTTCTGAAACAGTGTCTTTTGGAAGTTTACCTGGAATCCTGCTCTGTTGCCTAGGAGACACTCAGGAGGGGACTTCAGGCTTGCAGAAATGTTTGGCCCTAAAAGGACAGTTCCACCTTTCTCTCTTGAACTTATTGCAGGTCAGTTAATTGACGTTGTCACTGGAAGTCCATACGTCTTTCAATGGACTATGTACTACTCAATCAAATCTATGCTTACCTGCACTGCTAGGTAAAAAGTTCAGATAGATTAAACTTGTTAATCAATTTCTTACAATATTCTGTCAACTGAATGTATGCATGTAGTCGTTAAGAATTTAAAAAGATATGCTGACTGAAAAAATGTTACTATAAAGTACACCGTAGGGACAACTGATAAAATTTAAATAGATACCGTGTATTAGATAATAGTATTGCATCAGTGTAAAATGTTCTGATTTTGGTCATAATACTATAGGTATGTGTGTAAGAAATTGTCCGTGTTTTTAGAAATCACACTGAAGTAATCATCAGTAAATTAGGGAATATTTCTCCAACTTAATTCTCAAATAGCCGAGGAAAAGTCTGTCTTTTTCTCTCTTGCTTTCATTGCAAATGGAGAAATAGATAATTAACTGGTGAATCTGGGGAAATGGTAAAACGGAAATCCTTGTACTATTTTTGCAATTTTTCTTTAAGCTTAAAATTATATTAAGGTAAAAACCAAAAAAAGATGTGTTTTGGAGAAAGCAACTATAAGGTGTGTATATAACCAGGATGGCCTGCTCCAACAAGTGGAGCGTAAACGCAATCCTGCTGTTTATTTTTCAGCCACTAAAAATTTATTGTCCTTATGCATCTTAATGCCTTAAAGGCAGGAAGGACAACATCCCTTCCTTGAGCCACCATGGGGCTTATAAACAGAAGCGGGTCAGTCTTCACACCTAAGTGGGGAAAGACCTGCACCTGCTCCGACCGTTACTACCATTCCTTCTTCCTGCCACATGGTGTCGTTGTTGGAGACGGAGCGCACAGATTCAGCAGTGCTGTGCTGGCCCGGGCCCTGGCAAATGAAGCCTTGGGTTTGCATGGAAGCTAACATGAAAGCTGTGCACTGTAGAATGGGGAGGGGGACTGATGTCCTTGTAGGGAATAGTGGCAAGCCTTCACGATGTTGGAATAGCTTTGACCTTGATGGAAGGGTAGGTTTATTTAGGAGGAGAGGAACAGGGAGCAGCACACAGAGGCCCCGATCTACAGAGCAATAGATTGGAAATGAACCAAGTGTATGATGGTCAGGAGCAGAGTTCTTACAGACAGGACAAGGGGCTGCTTCTTAGAGTCTTTGGTAGTTTGGGTTCCTGGAGCTGTTTGCCTGTTTGTAAGCTGTGCCCTGGCAGGTACTTGATAATATGCAAGGAATTAAAGATTTTGCAGCAGCTAGGTGTTTACCATAGTATATGGCAGAACTGGCTGCAATCTTTCACCACTCCCTATATCTCGACCTTTGCAATATGACTGGGCAGCTCCACTGACTTCCTCCCCACTAGAACCTGAGCTGACCTCATGACTTTCTTCAGCCAATGGAATGAGGTAGAAGAGGCTCTGTGTCAATTCTGAGACTATACCTCAATATGCCTTGAGTGCTTTTGCCTCATTTCTTGGAACCGTGTCCAGCTTACATGTAAACAAGCCCCTCCTAGCCTGCTGGAGGGTGAGAGGCCACAAGAGCAGAGACAAGCTGTCTGAGCTGAGGCCATCCTGGACCAGCTAGCCGTCAGCTGACCCAGCAGCTGCTGCCTATGCGTGATTCAGCCAAGCTGGGATCAACAAATGCCCAAATTGTGAGAGAGATGTATGGTTTTTGCGCTTGACCTTGAACAAAATGCCAAATAACAGACCTCACCACCCTCTACAAATAAAGATGTCCACTTCCTAATCCCCAGAATCTGTGAACATGTCACCTTCCATAGGAAAAGGGCCTTTGTGAATGTGATGAAGTTAAGGGTCTTGAAATGGGGAGACCATCCCAGACTATCCAGGTCAGCCCAATGCAATCACTAAGGCCTTGTAAGAGGGACATAGGAAGGTCAGACAGAAGACAAGATATGGCAACAGACAGAGACTGGAATGATGCAGCCCACGAATGCCAGAGGCCTCTAGCAGCTGATGAGGCGAAGATCAGATTCTCCCTGCAGCCCCTAGAAGAAGCCAGCCCTGTAGATGCTTCAATTTTAGCCCAGGAAGACTCACTTTGGACTCCTGGCTCACAGAACTGTAAGAGAATAAATGTGTAGCTTTTTGTTTTTTTTTTACTTTTATTTTTTGAGACGGAGTTTCTCTCTTGTCACCCAGGCTGGAGTGCAATGGCGCAATCTCCGCTTACTGCAACCTCTGCCTCCCGGGTTCGGGTTTGAGAGATTCTCCTGCCTCAGCCTCCCAAGTAGCTGGGATTACAGGTGTGCACCACCACACCCAGCTAGTTTTTTGTATTTTTAGTAGAGATGGGGTTTTACTATGTTGGCCAGGCTGGTCTCGAACTCCTAACTTCAGGTGATCCAACTGCCCCGGCCTCCCAAAGCGCTGGGATTACAGGCGTGAAACACCACACCTGGCCAAATGTGTAGCATTTTAAGTCATTAAATTTGTGGTAGTTTGTTACAGGAACAATGGGAAATGAGGTGGCTTGTTAGGCAGCAAAAACTGACTGATAGACTTGTGGAAGCCTTAGGACAAGAAAGAGAAAAGGGTGGTACTAATACAGATGAGAAGGGTATGTGCTTAGAGGCATCAACAAGTAATGCTTTAGCAGATATTTTGAGGAAAATGTTTTTCAGGATACCTGCTTTAAAATATACATATGAGACATTCATTTACTGGTGAATCTCTTGGTTAACAAGAATCTATGTGTTATGTGCTGGATGGAGGAAGCTGACTCAAAGATAAATGAAACTTTTTCTATGCCCTCATGAAATTCATAATTGCCCCAATCAGAGCTTGTCCCTTATGAAGCTGGGCCAGATGCATGGACTTGTCCTTAAAGGAGCCTCATGGCACTTCCTGACAAACCTGGCCTCCCCTCCTCACCCCTCACCTCTCCTCGCACACTCTGGCTCCCTTCATACCAGCCTCTCTATCCCTCTATCCTTGGTGCGTCTTTCTCTCCTTTTTTATTAGATGAACAGTAGAGGTCCACATTTTCCATCCGCACTTTCCCCCAAGCTGAGCCTTCGTCTCTTGCCCTTGGCTTGGCACACGCATGACAACGCCTGGCAAAAGGACTCCTTTATTCGATCAGGTCTCCAGGACCACCCCAGTCTCTTCTGAAGATGTGTCCCCCGCAAAGCCCTGCCCCAGCCCACCCTCACTTGCTACACAAAGGCCTGGATAGCCTTTTGTAGCAGCCACGTGCTGGGGTTGGGCCCCAACAAGATCCACATGGTTTGAGACACTCTCTGATGGCCTCATGAGCAAAATGCCTCAGGAACGTGGAGAGGGCGGGGATGGCTTCTTCCCAGGGCCAGGGAAAGCTTCTCCTGAGAGGGTACAGAGAGGCTCTTTTACAGCAGGTACCTGGGACAGGGAAGGGCTTCCACCTATAAGTAAAGCAGGGCAGAGGTGCAAAGGCACAGAATGACACAGTTTCAAAGGGCAATCCTCAATAGTTAACATATGATCCCCCCACAAATATTTTGGTACCAAATATTCACTTAGTTCATTAGTGAGAGAACTAGAATGATAAAGCTGGTTCAAAGGACTGGAAAAACTGACAGACTGACAGTGCATATCAGAATGACAGCGTCCAATGATAAAGTCAGATACGAGACTGATTACTGTCCTGTAGGACAATGGAACCACTATCTTTCAGGTTATTACTCTGCCAGGAGAAAGGGTTGCAATGTATCAATATTCAACAAGTTAACATCCAACTTCATAGAGTCTGGTCCTTAATCAACAAACACTTTCATTTTTTAGTGCGGTATCACCCTAAAACTTAGCAGCCTCAGCCAGCACACATTTCTTGTCTTGCATAGTTTCCGAGGGTCTCTATGAGGTTTTGGTCAGGCTGTGAGCCTGGGCTGCAGTCTTCAGAAGGTGCTTCATAATCCGCTTCCAGGCTTACTCAGGTGGCTCTGGGCAGAGGCTCCAGATCTCTGCATGAAGGGGGCCTCTCTGCACAGCTGGTCACAAGACCTGGTGGCTCCTTCCCCCAGGGAGTGATGAAAAGGGACATGGGGAGGGAGGGGAAGGGGGAGGAGTCAAGATGAAAGCCACAGTCGTTTTATAACCTAATCTCAGAAGTGGCAGCTCATCACTTCCTTTGTGTTCTGTTCTCTAGGTGTGAGTCTCCAGGTACAGCCCACTCAAGGGGAGGGAAACTAAGTTCCACCTTTTGGGGAAGGATTATCAGAATGTGTGGACATTTCTTAAAAATCACCATATTACCTCCCCTAGGAAATCTGGCCACTCTCAGGCAGGCCTGCTTGGCAGCCAGTGCTCTGGTGTGGCTGTCAGAGTGTCACATAGTAATCTTTTGACTCGTTCCCATGTTTTGGGTAATTCTTCATAACAAAGGCATATTTAGGGACACCAGATCATCCAGCAGGGTTGGGCAGACTAGGAGAACAGACAGGCTAAAAGGACAAACTGGCAGGGTGGGAACGGGCCTGGAATCCTGGAATATCTTGTCACATGGGGACACTCTTCTGTGGCCTTAGTGTGGGCTCCGGGCACCTGACCCAGCCCTGCAGCCAGTCACTAGATGGGTATTTTAAGAGGTTCCTGACACTGTAGAGAATTGGGCTGGTTGGGGCTTGGCAAGGGAGGCCAGATGGAGACCTTGGCCTTGGAGCCTGCAGGAAGGCTGTGGGGGAAAGGGCACAGGGAGCTTTTGAAGGAAATACTGGGGTGAGAATTGGCCAGGCCTGGGGCTGACTCACAGCCTTGCTGAGCATCAGAGTGAGCAGAGGAGAGACAGAAGGGCAGAGGTGGAGGTGCTGTGGGGAGTAGGGAGAGGACTGGTGCATCTCAGTGCCCCCCAAGATCTCCATTTCTGCATGCAGGGTAAAGGTGTGGGATTTTGAAGGGGAGCTGAGAAGAGTGTCTGGCAGGTGACTGAACAAATGCCAGGTGGTCCAGGCTACGAGTGGGCTGATGTCTTGGGTTTGGGAATCTTAGAGCAAGGCCAGATCCCTCCTATCTTTGGGGAGCTGGAAGAGAACGCTCCTTCAGGGATGGAGCAGTAACAGAAGCCCTAGCGACTGGAGGGCAGCTCTGCCCAGCAGCTGGTAACCAGTAACAGACAATGCGCCTGTCCAAGACCAAAAGATATGGAATTAAAAACACACCAAGAGCTCACAGGCAGTGGGGCCAGGCGGCAGGAAATTCTGTCTCCTATATAAGGTGGAGTTGCTTCCTGTGGGGGCTAGACAAGTGCTTCCACCTGGCACATGCTGGAGCAGGTGGCTCGGATGCAGGGAGTGCAGGTGGATATGCAGTGCCATGGTGCCTTGCCTCCAGCTGGTGGAAGTCCCACTCCCCAGCTCTGGGACATGCCCATCCAGAAAATACAGTGGCAATGACTGACCCCACACCTAGCACAGCCTTAGTGTTTGGAAGAACAAGAAATACTTGCAGTCTGCACACACCACACCTTGTGGTACCACTGGATGGGAGGCCGTGTCCATTGGACTTGGTGGCATGTGTTTATGTGGTTACCCTGAAAGCAGACTCAAGACACGGTGTTGGGGGTGGGCAGTGCACCTGCGAGGTGATCCCAAAACGCAGGTGTGAGGGGGTGGGAAAGTGAGATGGGAGGGGAGGAACAGCTGACACGGGAGGGGATTCTCATGACCAGGGCTGGGCAGCGCCTGCCTCAGAGCTGTCTGGCAGCAGGGACAGGGAGCCAGGGTCCCTCTTTGCCATCAGTTATTTACCACTTAACTCATTCATCTCCCTGAACCACATGCCCCACTGGGGCCAGCACTATTAGGTACACATACCTGTTTGTTCTGCATTACTTTATTCATTAACAAAGTATTTATTCTTTTCTCACTGCCCTGATGTCTAAAAGTGTTGTTCTCTCTAAGTTAGATTGTAAATTTTTCAAGTTTCTTTTCTGGCTTTCTTTCTGCCACCCCATCACTTCATTGTTAATTTTCTGGACAATCAAAACTATCATGAAAAATACATGCACCTCAGATGTGAACTCACTTGTCCAGTGGTGTGTGGAGGCATCCTCCTGTGATGTCTACGCTGGCAGGGGAGGGTGTGAGGGAGGCAGAAGTGAGAAGAGGGAGCAGGAGGCGGCTTCCTCCAGAGACACCCAGAGCAGGAATACTCCCTGATTTGATCATGGAAATCCCTTTTTCCCACTCACTTAGTGACAGACACTTGTCTGCTCTGGCTGTTGTCTGAGGATCTCACTTGGGTGTGGTTTCCACATTGGTCCTTTTGTCAAAGTACACCTTCCATATGTGTTTGGGCAGAGCAGGAGCAAGTGAGAAGAGGCAGGTCAGATGTCAGGTGGAAAGGAAGCTGGAGGGCAGAGGTGGGCATGACTGGGCTGTTGGGTGGGTGGGAGCTGTGGACGGCGGGGAGTCTGGGATTCAAGTGTGGCTCCTCAGGGCCACCAGTCAGGGGAAACATCTGGGCCACTGAGATCCCCAAAAATCTAAAAACTCACCCCCAATATATGAATGCATTATGTATGTCTATGGACACACGTGTTCTATCCTTATGACACTGACATAGTATATTATCTGGAAAATAAAATATACATTAAAATAAAAAAGATAAAAATAAAACAAGGATGAAATAAACAATATTTAAAATATTTTATTGTTATGGACATGATCTTTTTTATTTTTGAACTAAAGTGGTATTAGAAGGGTTACTGACACTGTTGGGCATCTCCATCGATTTCATAAACCTTGGTTTATAATTTCTGAGGCAGCTATTCAACCTTCTCAGTTTGGGCTGATTTGGGAGGACCCCTCTCAACACACCAGGTTCCCAGGGATCCAGTGAGTGCACAGAACTGCCTAAATCACAGCACTCGTGTTTTCCACTCCATTCACCAAACATGCAAAGGCTTGTGTTGAAATGTGGCTGAAACTTATTTTTTATCTCAGTTTTTCTTACAAGGTATTTGCATTTTTATAATTTTTAGGCAAATAGCTTCAAAATCCACTAAAACACTTTGGAAGATTTTTAAACAGTTTAGAAAATCCTGTTTGCAAGTTTTTTCAATGTATGAGATATGAAGTTTTTAAAAATAAATGATATGCATATGTTATTTTTGGTAACAAAATCACATAAGGAGGGAAAAGTCCCATGTACCATTTTTCAGTCTCTCTGTAGGGTAAATTTCTTTGAAGAGCAGTTTCCTTAACACCTAGTGTTCCACTTCACCTTTCCCTTGAAAAGACAGCTTGAGCATGTTTATTATTTTTGGAAACACTGCCGGTTGCATGTTGATGACTAGCTCTTGTCCACCCACAGAAGACAGTTTAGCCAAAGAAGTGCCTGCCTTTTGTAAAAGAAAACCACCCACCTCGAAATCACTTGTCTGAGTACATCAGCTACACAGGGAGTTGCTAGCAGAGTGGTGTGAAGATTCTACTCTGTAAGGAAATCTACACACTCTGATGCATATAAACTGCGCAATATGCAGACAGGGTCTCACACCTGCCTCTCCACTGGGCAATTCCTTCTCTTCCCTCTGGATAGCTCATGGATTTTTGGCACTACAGTGCTTGCCAAGCAGAGTTCATCCTTACACTGAGTATTAGAAAATATTATTTATTATATGCAGGTGAAATAAAAGTAGAGATCTCTCCATGTATCCTTCCCATACCCCACTAGATTGTCATGCACTCCCTTGGGGTTCCACATCCGGTCTTGGAGACCACTGATCCAGGCTAAGTGCTGGTAGGAGCAAGCTTCCAGCTCCACTGCCTTAGCCCCTGCTTGTACTGGTATCCTAACTCCACAGCACACTGAGTCAGGGCAGGTGTCTTAGTCTGTCTGGCTGCTCAAACACAATACCATAGACTAGGTGATTTATACACAACAGAAATTTATTTCCCACAGTTCTAGAGGCTGGGATGTCAAGATTAAGACACCTACAGATTTGGTGTCTGCTGTGGGCACTCTTTCTGGTTCATAGAGACGTATTCTCACGGTGTCCTCACATGGTGTTTGGGGAGTGAGGGATCTCTCTGGGGTCTCTTTTATTAGGGCACTAATCCCAATCACAGGGACTCCACCCTCTGACCTAATCACCTCCCAAAGGCCCCACCTCCAAATACCATTATGCTGGGCATTAGGCTTCAACATATAAATGTTGGGAGATGAAGCCATTCAGTCCATAGCAGCAGATGTGACCACCACTGTCACAGTAGCAAGGAATGTGCTGTCCAGGTTCTCCCACTGGATTAGTCAGGGTTCTCTAGAGGGACAGAACTAATAGGATACATGTACAGATGAAGGGGAGTTTATGAGGAGAATTGGCTCACAGGATCACAAGGTGAAGTCCCACAATAGGCCATCCGCAAAGCTGAGGAGTAAGGAAGCCAGTCCAAGTCCCAAAAACCTCAAATGTAGGGAAGCCGACAGTGCAGCCTTCAGTCTGTGGCTAAAGGCCCAAGAGTCCCTGGCAAATCACTGCTGTAAGTCCAAGAGTCCAAAAGCTGAAGAAATCTGATGTTCGAGGGCAGGAAGCATCTAGCATGGGAGAAAGGTGAAGGCCGGAAGACTCAACCAGTCAAGTCGTTCCACATTCCTCTGTCTGCTTTATTTTAGCCGCAGCTGATTAGATGGTGCCCAACAAGAGTAAGGCTGGGTCTGCCTCTCCCAGTCCACTGACTCAAATGTTCATCTCCTTTGGAAACAAATACCCTCACAGACATACCCAGGAACAATGCTTTGCATCCTTCAATCCAATCAAGTTGACACCCAATATTAACCATAACACCCATATTGTCTGCTAAGGGTGCCCAGTTATGGATCCCCGGGTCCTATGCGGGTATTTCAGATGTGCGTTTCTGATCCTTGTATCTTTATAAGGTAAATGCATGATTCCCATTTTACAGACGATGAGACTGATCCTGGCAGGCTTCAGGTCTTCATGCTAGAGAAGGGCAGAGGCAGAAGGCACAGCACAGGCTGCCTCTACTTACCATGCCTTTCTGCTATCCCCACACCACTGTCTTGCCGCCTCTTCCCTGCCTTGCACACTTCCATTTGGTAGGGGAGAGGTCATCCAGCCAAGATAGAATTCTCTCACTCTTTACTGCAGTGAACCATTGCCCTGGACTTGCTAGAGCTACCCCCGAGATGTCCTCAACCCAGGGCTGGGAAGTAGACTTGGGGATTGCAGGGCAATGTCCTCATCAGGGCTTCAGGCCAACATTGACTCTCAGCAGGATTCTGGCCCATCCTTACCCTCCTAGGCACAGGCTGCTCCTCTCATGGACCTGGCCTTGGGTTGAATAAACTCACAGTTCATCAACCAGGCTCAGGTGGTCAATGCACCTTTATGAACTTGAGAAGCCCTTTCTATCTCATCGTGGATGCTGAACCCTCAACCCGTGGAAAACTTGTAAGGAGTGCACTTGGCCAACTAAGTCTTCCTGTTTTTAAGCTCTGAGAGATTCTTTAAAAGCATAAACAAATGGAGGTTGTTTTGGAGTAAATATTCCCCAAGAGCATTTAGCGTGAAACATGAGTAAGCAACATATGGGCTACATTTCCTTCAAAATACACACATTTTAGAGGAAAGGGGCTTAGAAAAGTACATCCTGAACTTTTGTTGAGTGGAAAAATATCTGGAAAGATGACTGGATCTCATTCTTGTCTTTTTTTAAAGCATTTAATTATATCATCTAAATGCAATTTCTGAGACTCGCATTCATGGGGAGCCCATTGTTGAAAAAACATTCTCTACCTCTGTTCTTCTTACCCCACAGGATTTATGTTTGTTACTGGCAAAACTTGGTGTCAACCCCTAGAATCCAGTCCTGTTAAGCTGAGGTTGGGGGAGGAGAGGGCCACCTTCTGATTTTCACGGTAAAGAAAGGGATGCCCGGAGGAGGGAGCTCCAGCCGGAAGTCTGGCCTCAGTGCCCTGCTTACCTACCACCACCATAGTTTCTGCTGCATATTAGCTAGTGCCAAAGAAAGGGAGCACTTAAAAATACCAGACCTTAAGGAGCTGCATCAGGTCAGTTTCTTGTTTCCACCGGCAAAATAAACTGACTGGAGGCGGTTGGAATGAAGAAGGGAAATTATGGAAAAGATGTTGGGGCTTCTGGAGGAATTCAAGGAAGAGTTGGATTGGACAGGTCTGGGGACTTCTCTTCTCTGCAGCCATCATCAACAGGACTTGGCCCTCAGCTCCCAGTGCTGTGATCCCATTCCAGATCCCAGGGGCAGGACTTTGTGTTCCAGGGTTCAGCGGGGGTTCCATCCCCAGCCCCAGGAAGTGACTTGCGTTCTGCCTTGTCAACCTTGAACAACAATTAAGTGTGTTCACCAAATATACCTTCCCACACTCTGCGGCTGTTTAGTAGCCCCAATTTTACCGATACACTTCTAAAGTACAGCCTCCTTCCTTCCTCCCCTCATTCTTTTCTTTTTTTTTTTTGAGGCGGAGTTTCGCTCAAAACTGGAGGAGGAGTGCAGTGGCCGGATCTCAGCTCACTGCAAGCTCCGCCTCCCGGGTTTACGCCATTCTCCTGCCTCAGCCTCCCGAGTAGCTGGGACTACAGGCACCCGTCACCTCGCCCGGCTAGTTTTTTTGTATTTTTTAGTAGAGACGGGGTTTCACCGTGTTAGCCAGGATGGTCTCCATCTCCTGACCTCGTGATCCTCCCGTCTCGGCCTCCCAAACTACTGGGATTACAGGCTTGAGCCACCGCGCCCGGCCCCTCCCCTCATTCTTTATTTGAAGAAATATGTATGTTTTTCGATTAACAGCTAATTAACAATAGCTAATAATTTAGTATTTACTATGTGGTTTGCTATGTGAGGTATACAGTAATTATTAGCTGTTGGACTTTCCATGTATTATTTAATTTGCACAAAACCCCAGGAGTTACTATTTTTCTACTATCTGATGACCATCATTTTACAAGGAAACTGAGGACAAAGGAGTCTGTCCAGGAGTGAGGACTCTGCTCTGGCTTCCCAGTGGCCTCCGATGTGTGAGCTTCTTGAGTCTGGGGTCACAGCATAGCCTGCTTTGTACCCACACCCCAGCACAGAGCCCTGGGCAGTGAGGGGCTGCAGACTTTTGCTGTATGACATTGACTCTCTTGACCTGCTCCTGGGAACCTCTGGCCTGGGAGGAGAAAAGACACAGTTTGGTAAGCACTAAGCAGATTAAAACAAAACAAAATGTTTGATTGTGGTGCCTTAGCAGCTCCTGAATCAGGATGAATAACCTTCCTCATCAAGTCCAAGCCACCCTTGGCTGCCGTGCCCTTATTTGTGATTGCTCAGCCTGGACCTAGAAAGCAATCTGCTATCTACTGGGACTGGGCCATTGCCTTATAAGAGACGGGAGGCCTGCTGGCTCAGAGACTGTGCAATCAGGAAATCAGTCTCGAAGGAGAACTCTGAGGTTTCTTAGCCCATTGGGGTGTCATTGGGCAAGCTGCTCATTTCAACATCTTGAGAGACCAGAGACCAGAATACACTGAGTTACTCACAGGTTGGCACGGAGATTGCGCGGGAAGGATCTTTGCTATGAAATGGAATGAGTTCTGGTATCTCTTTGGGGCTCAGAATATCCTGGAGGTTTAGTCTGTTGGGAGAGGAGATACAAGGGACACCCTCATGCCCAAACAGGCATTCCGCTTTTCTGTTTCAATTCAAAATGACTGGCCTTCCATTCATTTGTGGTTGGATAAGGAATGGCAGTGTTCCCTAGTCAACCTATTCCTTGGCCTCCCTTGGCCCCGCTCCCTCCTTGTATTCCTCCATGTTCTAAAAAGGGACTCTGAGTTGGCCTAAGTAAGCCTATGAAATATATGATTTGGTTGGAAGGCATCTCGGCTTTAGGCATGACAGACAACCTGTTTTATTTTGTGAGCTGTCTCTCACGCTCTACCCTGCAGGACAGCGGGGAAAATGCATTGCTGCCGTCACATCCTGGAAGCCCAGTCCCAGGCAGCGCTGTCTGTGGTCTCTTTAGATTGACACAGTGCTTTGGATGGCTTAGCCCTTCTCAGAAGCCCTTCCAGACCTCTCCGGGATGGTGAGGCTGTAAGGGTTGCGCTGGTCTGCTCAGGCTGTGAAACAAAATCCAGCTGGCCCCTGGCAGCCATGGGCTCCAAGACCATGGGTTCCATATCCATGGATTCAACCAACTGCAGATCAAAAATATATATATTTTTAAAAAGGTAGGTTGCATCTGTACTGAACGTGTACAGATTTTTTCTTGTCATTCTTGCCTAAATTATGCAATATAACTATTTAATAGCATTTACAATGTATTAGGTATGGTAAGTAACCTAGAGATGATTTAAAGTATATGGCAGGATGTGTGTAGGTTATATGCAAAATACTGTACTACACCATTTTATACAAGGTACTTCAGCATCAATGGATTTTGGTATCCACAGGAGGTCCTGGAAGCAATCCTTTCTGGGTACCAAATGATAACTGTACCAGAGACAAGGTGGCTTAAACAGAAATTTATTTCTCACAGGTCTGGAAGCTGACGTCCGAGATTAGAGTGTTGGCAAGGTTGGTTGATCTTGAGGCCTCTGTCCTTGGCTTGCAGAGGGCTGTCTTCTCCCTGTGCCTTCACATATATGTGTCTGTGTCCTAATCTCCTCTTACAGAGACACAAGACCCATTGAATTAGGGCCTCACCCTTCTGACCTCTTTCAAGGCCCCATCTCCGCATACAGTCACATTGGGAGTAGGTGCTTCAACACACGAGTCCAGGGGGCACAATTCAGTCCATAACTGGATTCATTTGACATTGTGGCTCTGGCCTCAGGCTTGCCTTGCTGTTTGCTGGCTGCTGTCCTCTGGGCCCTTTTGGTCAGGTGCCTCTCCTGGCCATGGGCAGGTCTGGCATTCATTGTTGCAGCCTGGGCTGGAGGATGTGTGCTGTGCTATTCCCAGGGGTCCAAGAAAGGTCCCCTTAGCCTGGACTTTGGCCTGGAGGGAGAGGCTATGGGCAGGAAGCTCCTCTCCTGCTTCCTACCTCAGCCTTGTCTTCCCACAGTGGCCAGACAGGATGGGTAACACCACTCCCTCTTGGTGACCCCTGGGAGCCTTCTAGGTGACACATTTTTCTCCTTCTATGTGGTATCCATTCTTTTCTTTCTTCCCTTTCCCTGGGTCTATGAAGATGTATGGAAAGAGAGGTGGTGAGAGCAACATGCTTACATATAATGAATAATGTCAAAAGTGAGTTTAAACATTGTGATATAACCATACAAAGATGTTGCTATGGTGTGAATATGGCTTGTCCCCACCAAAAGTCATGCTGGGGCTTGGTTCCCAATGTGACAGTGTTGGGAGGTGGGGCTTTTCATAAGTGATTAGCTTGTTAAGAGGAGTTACGGCCTTTCTCACAGGAGCGAGTGCTGCTCTCTGGACTTGAATTCTGTGGGGTCTCCTTGGCACATGCACACACCTGCCTCCTTTTTCACATCTCTGCCATGTTCTGATGTAGCTCTAGGCCCACCAGATGCAGCCACCCAATCTTTGACTTCCCAGCCTCCAGAACCATGAGCCAAAATACACCTCTTCTCTTTATAAATTACCCAGTATGAGGCCTTCTGTTATAGCAACTTGAAACAGACTAAGACGGATGTGCTCCACTTTCTTCCTGTAAAGGAGAGCCACGGTGAGGGCACTCACAGAGCCTGGACAAACCCAGAAACCACAAAGGGTGGAGGGGAGGAGCTTCTTCTTCTCCCTATACTTACTCAGAGCAGCATCTGCTCCCGTCCCCTCTCACCAGCCTATATATTCACAAGCTTCTCAGGGCCTCCCAGGCCATGGTCCATCTGGTGGCTCTTACCTCTCTCCTGCCCCTTGTAGGCCCAGGCTCCCATTTTTGCAGTCTGGGTCCCCAAGGGATGGGGTGTCTGGTGACTGACTCACACTTTGAACTTGGCCACAGAAGCCAGAAGTCCTTGCTGGTTGAGGAGCAGCTATCCACCCTGTGCTCAGTCCCTTGTGGCCAAGTAGGGACAGGGCCATGGGGACCATGGTCAGCCCATGAGTGAGACAGACACTGGCAAAGGCAGTTGCTATCATTTCTGTATGTTATACAGTGAGATATGATAAAAGCAAGAACTTTCCCAAGTGCTTGAACTAAATGAAGACTGCACGATTTGAGTTCAGAATCAAGAGGAACTTCGGAGAGTACCAAGGAAATCACAACCTCCTTGTTTCACAGCCAGGCAGGTTGAGGGTCATGTAGGGCATGTGATTGCCAAAGGTGGCCTGGCTGAGAGACTGGGCTGGGCTCACAGTCCTAGCTGTGGAAAGGCAGGTGTCAGGTGTCAGGCTGTATTTTGTATGATGGTCAAGGCCCAGCTGGGGCAAGACCTGCCTGTGTGCACATCCCTGCTCAGCCATGGGGATATATTTGTATTCCCCCATTTCTTCAACTGTAAAATGGGAATATTCACAGCGTCCCCTCCTTGTCTTGGTGTAAACATTTTTAAAACTGGTGCTGCACACAGTACCTGATTCATAAAGGCAGTGAGATTTGCCTTTGTTAAAGGTTGGAATAGATCATCTCAGAAAACATAACAATGTGATTTCCAGAAAGGAAGAAAGAGGCACTCGAGGTCCAGGGGCTGTCAGATGAAGCCCACCATCTCCATGGTGAGCTGCCCACCCACTCATTTGATGAGTCCTAAATGGGCACGTGCCTTGTTAACGTTCCGGGCAAAGGGCTAGACACTTAGACCCAGC
Organism: Trachypithecus francoisi; assembly: GCF_009764315.1. Classification (NCBI taxonomy): domain Eukaryota; kingdom Metazoa; phylum Chordata; class Mammalia; order Primates; family Cercopithecidae; genus Trachypithecus; species Trachypithecus francoisi. Next base: position 3,006,428 of record NW_022681467.1, read on the forward strand.
ACATGCGACATCCACGCAGTCCGACTGCGAGAAGGCATTGTGGAGGCTCTGAGTGAGTCCTGGGGGCTTACAGGGGAGTGAGAGTGTGCAGCAGGGACATCTGGAAATGCATTTGATGTAGGCCCAGGAAGCTTTTTGCCCTTGTGCAGCGTGGAAATTCTCCAAGCAGAGGGGCCAGCCTAATAGTCCCACATGCTCAGTACTCACTTGAGAAATACGTATTAAAGATCACCAAGTGCCAGGCAGAGTCCTGAAGTGGAGGGATAGTGAGCCCTTCTGCAGTTCATACTAATAACCCCGAATCAGCTTTCATGGCTAAAAAAGACACTCATTGTTTACCCCTTAGAAATTCTGGAAGTGGGTAGTCCAGGTCAGGCCGATTCCATCCTACGGGGCCGCCGTCCCCAGCCTGTAGGGTCTGTCTTCAGGCTTGCAACTCAGGGCTGCAATCCAACTGCTACCCCACTCGGGCATTGTTTCCAGTGATGGGAGTGAGACAACTCTCTGGAAGAAAAAAGCCTTTCCAGGAAGACCCCGCCCCACCCCCACGGAATTCCCCTTCCCATCTCCTGGCCACCCCTAGGTGCAAAGTATGCAGAGGAGACACAGCAGGTTGTCTGGCCTCTGCGGATGCAGGTGGAGTTAGAAATGGTGGCTGCACTGTCAACCCAGAGGGTAAGCCACATAGGAAAGGCCACATTCCACCAAGTTCAGTTTGGACAGTGGTGAGCCTGACCCAGAACAGCAACTGCAGAACCTGAATGCTGGGGTTGGTGTCAATGTAACTGGCAGTTCTGGTCATCAGGAGTAGAAGTGCCTCTGGCCTCCAGAGAGGGCCAGGCATCTGTGTGGCTCTGCTCATGCCAGTGAGCCATTTCCTGAGCTTCAGAACAGCACGGAGGATTTGGGGATTTCATAACAAAGGAGCACTTGCCGTCATGAACCGTCAGACATCAGAGTGAACTCACTTCTTTGTGCCCTTGTTCTAATGAAGGAAGATCAGAGTGCTCTGCATCACAGAAGCAATTGACAAAACCCTTCTACGTAAAACCAAGGTGATGACATCATCCAAATTCATGAGTAATGCTGTCTTCCTGCTTCTTGCTAAATGATGGCCTAGCTGAGATGAAAGATTTCTTCAAAATAGATTCTAAAATTTAGAGAAAGTGTCCTTTTTCTTCAAGCTGAAAGAACAGCAGGACAACTTTTAAATTCTTTGCCTTTCTCCAATGTGTATCATCTGTGCTGTTCCAGAGGCAACGAGGGTCATGTGCTTTCAGAAATATAGTCAGCTCCCTAGATTCCTAGGTTCCTCATGCACGGATCCAACTACCCAAAAAGAAAGATCGTCCACAAAACAAGCAAAACATAATACAAACTTAGAAACACATGATAACGACTATTTCTATAGCATTTATTAGGTGTTAGAAGTAATCTAGAGATGGAAAATAAGTGGAAAAACTGTGAGTTCTGAAAGTATGAGAGGGGAAAAGTCTGCCTCTGAACACGTGTCCCCAGTGGGGAACCTGAAAATCCATATCACGGGAGAAAGATTTAACCTTACCTAGAGCTGAAATGGATTTAAGGAGTCAAGCAAAATATAAAAATAGAAGAAGCTGTGGGAAGATCCCTGTAGGCACCCCTCGTCCCCAGCTTGAGCCCGGGGAAGTGATCCCTGGCTTCATCTTATAGGGGTCCTTGAGGAAGGGAGCCAGTGAAATTGGGGAGGGACCACAGGGTGAAGGAAGCATCTAGCTGAACTTTATAATAATTTTGATTAAGCACAAATTTTCCTAAGCAGAATCTGAGGGTGGGAGGCAAACAGGAAGTGCAGATATGAGTACAGAAGCCATAGCTGGCAGTGCAGGCAGGTAGGGAGGGGTGAGACCTGAGAGCCCTGCTTGCTTTCTCAGTGGGGAGGCTTGTAGCTTGGGGCAAGATCTCAGCCTTGCTGGCTGGTTGCCTGGATACAAACTTGGTGCTGTTGGTGGGGCAGGGCGGGAGTGAGACTGGCCTTGCTGGCTGCATGGGAGCTGGGTGAGGCCCATTACCGCCAGCTTTTCCCCCACTTTCCTGGTGACTTGTATGATGCAGCAGAGGCAGCCATAATTTCCCTGGGAACAAAACTACACTGGCCTGAGAACTGCCCCTCATCGCCTACAGTGGCTGCAGCAAGCCTTGCTCAAGTAGAATCTGAGCTGAGACCTGTCTAGCCCTGCCCCGATCTGATGACTTTTCTCTACTGGCCCAGCCGAAGACAAAAGACATAAACTGCTGGGAGCTCTATGGCCCCACCCATTGCCTAAGAAATCCGAGTACTTGTAAAATACTGGCCAATTTAGGGCAAGCTTATATCCTCCCTATACTACCATAGTTGATGCTCTCTTGAAAGCACCACCTCCTGGCTGGATGCCAACCAACTCAGGCCTTTACAGCAACTTATAGCAGAACAACTCTGCTCCAAAGAAGGAGAAAATAACAGCTAATTCCACTGCCTATAACACCCTGGCTAAACGGAGATCTTGAGTCTGTCCACGTGACAACTTCACTGCTAGCATACCCAGCATTCAAGAAAGCCAGGACACTAAAGAAAACCATAGCCAAGGACTCTCACAGAGCCCACTTCACTCCCTTACTAACTCCACTGAAACAGGTGCTGGTGTCCACAGCTGGGAGACCTGAAGATGGATCACATCACAGGACTCTTTTCAGACATTTCCCCAGCACCAACCTGGGGCCCTGGAGCCCTTGAGAGGCTACACACAGAAGGGCAACAACAATCACTGGAGTCTGGCTCTCAGGAAGCCCTAAGCTTAAGGGAAGGGGAAGAGTACCATATCAAGGGATCACCCCATGGGACAAAAGAATCTGAACTGCAGCCCTTGGGTTCCAGATCTTCCCACTGAAACAGTCTACCCAAATGAGAAGGAACCAGAAAAGTAATTCTGGTAATATACAAAACAGGGTTCTATAACACTCCCAAAAGATCACACTAGCTCTCTAGTAATGGATCCAAACCAAGAATAAATCTCTAAATTGCCAAATAAAAAATTCAGAAGATTGATTATTAAGCTACTCAAGGAGATACCAGAGAAAGAAGAAAACCAACTTAAAGAAAATTTGTAGGCCGGGCGCGGTGGCTCAAGCCTGTAATCCCAGCACTTTGGGAGGCCGAGACGGGCGGATCACGAGGTCAGGAGATCGAGACCATCCTGGCTAACATGGTGAAACCCCGTCTCTACTAAAAATACAAAAAACCAGCCGGGCGAGATGGCGGGCGCCTGTAGTCCCAGCTACTGGGGAGGCTGAGGCAGGAGAATGGCGTGAACCCGGGAGGCGGAGCTTGCAGTGAGCCGAGATTGCGCCACTGCACTCCAGCCTGGGCGACAGAGCGAGACTCCGCCTCAAAAAAAAAAAAAAAAAAAAAAAAAAAAAAAAAAAGAAAATTTGTAAAATACAGTATATAGATGAAAAAGTCTCCAGATAAATAGATACCATAAAGAAAAGAGACCCACAACTTCTGGAAATGAAAGACATACTTAGAGAAATGCAAAATACACTAGAAAAATTCAACAATAGAATCGAATGAGTAGAAGAAAGAACTTCAGAACCCAAAGAGATGGCTTTTGAATTAACCCAATCCAACAAAGACAAAGAAAAAAGAATTTAAAAAAATGAACAGAGCCTCCAAGAATTTGGGATTATGTTAAACAACCAAACATAAGAATAAGTGGTGTTCCTGAGGAAGAAGAGAAATCTGAAAGTTTGGAAAACTTATTTGAGGGAAGAATCAAGAAAAATGTCCCTAGTCTTGCTAGAGATCTAGACATCCAAATACAAAAAGCTACAAGAACACCCAGGAAATTTTATCGCAAAAAGGTCATTACCTAGGCACATAGTCATCAAGTTATCAAAAGTCAAGATGAAGGAAAGAATCTTAAGAGTTGTGAGACAAAAGCATCAGATCAGCTATAAAAGAAAACCTATCAGATTAACAGCAGATTTCTTAGCAGAAACCCTACAGGCCAGAAAATATTGGTATCCTATCTTTAGCCTCCTTAAACAAAATGATTATCAGCCAAGAATTCTGTATCCAGCAAACTAAGCTTCATCAATGAAGGAGAGAGAAAGTCTTTTTCAGACAAACGCTGAGAGAATTTACCACTACCAAGCTAGCATCATAAGAACTTCTAAACGGAGTTCTAAATCTTGAAAAAAACCTCAAAATACACCAAAATAGAACCTCTTTGAAGCATAAATCTCACAGAGCCTATTAAACAATAACACAATGAAAAAAAAAAACCCAAGGTATTCATATGACAACTAATATGATGAATAGAACAGTACCTTACATCTCAATGCTAATGTTGAATGTAAATGGCCTAAATGTTCTACTTAAAAGATACAGAATGGATAAAAATCCACCAACCAAATATCTGCTGTCTTTAAGAGACTCACCTACCAAGTAAGGATTCACATAAACTTAAATGGGTGAAGAAAGGTATTCCATACAAATGGAAAGCAAAAGTGAGCAGGAGTAGCTACTCTTACATAAACTATATAGACAAAACAAACTTTAAAGCAACAACAATGAAAAAAGACAAAGAGGGACATTATGTAATGATAAAATGATTAGTCCAACAGGAAAATATCACAATCCTAAATATATACGCACCTAACACTGGAACTCTCAAATTTATAAAACATTTACTAGTAGACCTAAGAAATGAGATAGATGGCAACACAACAATAGGCGGGGACTTCAGTACTCCACTGACAGCACTAGACAGGTCGTCAAGACAGAAAGTCAACAAAGAAACAATGAATTTAAACTATACCCTAGAATAAATGGATTTAACAGATATTTACAGATCATTCTACCCAACAACTGTAGAATATACGTTCTTTCCATCAGCACATGAAACATTCTCCAAGATCATATGCTAGGCCACAAAACAAGTCACAATAAATTTAAGAAAATCAAAATTATATCAAGTACTCTCTCAGACCAAAGTGAAATAAAATTCAAAATTAACTCCAAAAGGAACACTCAAAACTATACAAATACATGTAAACTAAATAATCTGCTCCTGAGTGATCTTTGGGTCAACAATGAAATTAAGATGGAAACTTAAAAAATTTTCAAACTGAATGATAATAGTAATACAGCAAAATTGGTGCTAAGAGGAGAGTGCATAGCTTTAAATGTCTACATAAAAAATTCTGGAAGAACACAAATAGACAATCTAAGCTCACACCTCAACAAACTAGAGAAACAAGAGCAAACCAAACCCAAACCCAGCAGAAGAAAATAAATAACAAAGATCACAGCAAAACTAAATAAAATTGAAGCGAACAAAATATAAAAGATAAGTGAAACAAAAAGCTGGTTCTTGGAAAAGATAAAATTGATACACCATTAGCCAGATTAACCAAGAAAAGAGAGAAAATACAAATAAACTCAATTAGAAACAAAATGGGAGCCATTATAACTGATAGCACAGAAATACAAAAGATAATTCAAGGCTATTATGAATACTTCTATGCACACAAAAAAACCTAGAAAACCTAGAGGAGATGGATAAGTTCTAGGAAATATACAACCCACCTAGATTAAAACAGTAAGAAATAGAAATTCTGAACAAGTAGTGAGATTGAAACAGTAATACAAACATTGCCAACAAAAAAAGCCCACGACCAGATGAATTCATAGCTGAATTCTTTCAGACATTCCAAGAAGAATTGGTATCAATCCTACTGAAACTATTCCAAAAGATAGAGAAAGAGCTTCCTGAATTATTATATGAAGCCATTATTACCCTAATACCAAAACCAGGAAAGAACATAATAAAAAAAGAAAATTACAGACCAATATCCCTGATTAACATAGATGCAAAAATCCTCAACAAACTACTAGTAAAAAAAATCCAACAGTATATTTAAAAGATGTATATTAAGTATATTAAAAACAGTATATTAAAGGGTGCAGGATTGGCTTCACATACACAAGTCAATAAATGTAATACACCACATAAACACAATTAAAAACAAAAATCACATGATCATCTCAATAGATGCAGAAAAAGCATTTCACAAAATTCAGCATTGCTTCATGATTAAAGCCCTTAGCAAAATCGGCATAGAAAGGACATACCTTAAAGTTATAAAAGACATCTGTGACAAACCCACAGCCAACATTATACTGAATGGGGAAAAGTTGAAAGCATTCCCCCGAGAACTGGAATAAGACAAGGATGCCCACTTTTACCACTTCTATTCAACATAGTACTGGAAGTCCTAGCCAGAGTAATCAGACAAGAGAAAGAAAGAAAGGGCATTCAAATGGGTAAAGAGGAAGTCAAATTGTCAATCTATAAATTCAATGCAATTCCCATCACTGTTTGCTGATGACGTGATCGTTTACCTAGAAAACCCAAAGACTCATCCAAGAAGCTCCTAGATCTGATAAATAAATTCAGTAAAGTTTCAGGATTCAAAATCAAAGTACACGAATTAGTAGCACTGCTATACACCAACAGTGACCACGCTGAGAATCAAATCAAGAACACAACTCATTTTACAACGCTGCAAAAAATAAAATACTTAGGAAAATATCTAATCCAAGAGGTAAATTATCTCTACAAGGGAACTACAAAACGCCACTGAAAGAAATCATTGACGACACAAACAAATGGAAACACATCCCATGCTCATGGATGGGTAGAATCAACATTGTGAAAATGACCATACTGCCAAAAGCAATATATAAATTCAGTGCAAGTCCCATCAAAATACTATCATAATTCTTCACAGAACTAGAAAAAAAATCCTAAAATTCATATGGAACCAAAAAAGAGCCACATAACCAAAGTAAGACTAAGCAAAAAGAACAAATCTGGAGGTATCACATTATTTGACTTCAGACTATACAAGGCTATAGTTATCAAAGCAGCATGGTACTGGTATAAAAACAGGCATGTAGACCAATAGAACAGAATAGAGAACCCAGAAATAAAGCCCAGTACTTACAGCCAACTGACCTTTGACAAAACAAACAAAAACATAAAGTGGGGAAAGGACACCCTATTCAACAAGTGTTTCTGGGATAATTAGCAAACCACATGTAGAAGAATGAAACTAGATTCTTATTTCTCATCTTACACAAAAATCAAATTAAGATGAATCAGAAACTTAAAACTAAGTCCTGAAACCATAAAAATTCTAGAAGATAACATTAGAAAACTTCGTCTAGACATTGGCTTAGGCAAGACCAAGAACCCAAAAGCAAATGCAACAAAAACAAAGACAAATAGATGGAACTTAATTAAACGAAAACACTTCTACACAGCAAAGTAAATAATCAGCAGAGTAAATAGACAATCCACAGAGTGGGAGAAAATATTCCCAAACTACACATCCAACAAAGGACTAATATCTGCAATCTACAAAGAACTTAAAAAAATCAACAAGAAGAAAACAAATAATCCCACCAAAAAGTGGGCTAAGAACAGAATAGACTATTCTCAAAGGAAGATATACAAATGACAACAAACATGTGAAATAATGCTAAACATCACTTTTATCATGGGAATGCAAATCAAAATTACAATGTGATACCACCTTACTCCTGCAAGAATGGCCATAATCAAAAAATAAAAAAATAATAGATATTGGCATGGATGTAGTGAAAAGGGAACACTTTTACACTGCTGGTGGGAATGTAAACCAGTCTGATGGCTATGGAAAACAGTATGAAGGATCCTTAAATAACTAAGAGTAGAAATACCATTCGATCTAGTAATTCCACTACTGGGTATCTACCCTGAGGAAAATAAGTCATTATATGTAAAAGACACTTGCACATGCATGTTTATAGCAGCACAATTTGCAATTGCAAAAATATGGAGCCAATCTGAATGCCTATCATCCAACAAGTGGATAAAGAAAATGTGGGATATATATACATACACACCATGGAATACTACTAAGCCATAAAAAGGAACAAAATAATGGCATTAATATCAACCTGGATGCAGGTTGGAGTCCATTTTTCTAAGTGAAGTAACTCAGGAATGGAAAACCAAACATCCTCTGTTCTCACTCTTAAGTGGGAACTAAGCGATGAGGACGCAAAGGCACAAGAATGACTCTGGGGACTTGAGGGGAAGGGTAGGAGGGGGGTGAGGGATAAAAGACACACAATATGTACAGTGTACACTGCTGAGGTGTTGGGTGCACCAAGATCTCAGAAATCATCACTAAAGAACTTATCTATGTAACCAAACACCACCTGTTCCCCCCAAAATATTAAAATAATTTAAAAATTTAAAAAAACACACGATAATGTAGTAAACCCCAAAGCTAACTAATTATAAAGTCATTTTCACATACATTCCTTCATTTGGTTTTCTCAATAATATTCTGAGGTAGGTTTCAGATTAAGAAATTGAGAGTTAGAGAAGTTAAGTCATGTGTTAAAAGTTCTTACAGTTGGTAAGTCCTTGCACTGATCCCATTGCTCTTCCCAACTTCCCATAGTTGATCAATCATACTACTACTATTTCCTTCATTCCAATAGGTGAATGGACAAGGGTCATCTTTCAAAAATCAGAAAAGCAGGTGAAAAATTTTGTTTTCAATTGTTGTCCATCCTATGGCACACTGTAACAGTGAAACTTTGGTGTATGATTTAGGTGATGATGCGTTTGAACATGGGAGGGAGGGTAAGGACTGGGTCCTTCATCGTACTTCTCAAATGCTTATGCATAGATGGATCCCCTGGGCGTTCATTAAAGTGCAAACTTGGATTCCGTATTTTGAGGTGGGACCTGGGCTTCTGCATTTCTGTAGCTCCCTGCTGATGCTGATGCTGCCGGTTTGTGGACCACACTTTGAGCAAGGGAATAGCTATATTTGTAGAGACATGATCATGTGCTATCTATTTGCCTCCTCTGAACTTACTGAGTTCATTTTTGATTAAACAATAGGAGCAAAAAGGCAAGAACAGTGTATCTAGGGTAAACGAATACATGAACAGCTATGCCAAAACAAGAAGTAACCTAGAGATGATTTAAAGTGTACGGGAAGATGTGCATAGGTTATGTGTAAATATGATGTCAATTTATATCAGGGGCCTGAGCTTCCGAGAATTTCAGTATCCATGGGGGATACCGAATGGTATCCATGGGGGTCATGGAATTAATTACTCCCAACCCCTGCACCAAGGGTCGACTGTATTTGAAATTTTCTCTAGTAAAAAGATCCTGTCATTCCCTCCCATCGTGTCAGGGTGCTGGCTATATAAGGGGACACAATTTAAAATATACCAGCATCCCCCTCCAACCAAACCTTTGGGGCAGTGTGTTGTGAGGAGGCTGGGTTCTGAGACCCCTGTCCTAGACCCGGGTGGACGTCTCTTTTCATGTCATGAAGAAAGGGTCTTTCATGGAGTCATATATGCTCTTTAAACCTGTTTTAAAATAGAAAATAATGATCTTGACCTTTTCTTCTTGCAGGCTGTGGCCTCACTCCAGAGGAGTCCAGGGCTCAGGTGGCCCCAGTACCTGTGGTTGGGGTTTGTCCTCAAATTTCTGTTCTTTGTTATCTCTTCCTCCTCTGTTGGTTTTGCCCCCAGACCAGCTCCCCTTCAACCACCAGCCGTAAATGGGACACAGTGTTTCCTTTTTCATAGCCCCTAGGAGAAAGGCTTTGTCTCCCAGTCATGGAATAACAGGCTGTCCTTCCAGCTGGATTGGGCCAGTTTATGTCATGGCTACTCACATCAATAGCATGGAGGAAAGCCAAGCACTGATTGACCAAAGCCCAGATTCATGAGTCAATCAGTGGCAAGAGGAGGTGGGATTCTCAAGGAGGTCCTGCTCTTAGGAGAAGGAGGCCTGGAGCTGGGGCAGAGCCATCTTCCCCAGACACAGATGAGGGCAGAGCCTGGGCATACTAGAATTTTACATAGTATAGAAATATAGTATATTTTATATAGTCGAGTAATTACTAAACCAGCAATTAGAGAATGATCTAGTAATTGTAAATAACTACTCTAGTAATGGAGATAACTGATCATCCTATAAATGACTGATCAGCCTGCAAACAGTCATGAAGCCCGAACTACTTTCAGGCGCAGTGCAGGATAGGAAGGTATGGGAGGGAGAAATTCAGAAGCCCTGCCCTCCAAGAACTTGCAGTATAGATGAGAACACACAACGGAGGCCGAATCAGTGAGTGGGGAGTGGGTAGTCCTGAGTGCTGGAGGGATCCACGCAGCCCAGGCCTCTCAGACGGACTCACGGGTGCATCCAACACACTGCAGGGACACTCAAGCTAAACTTAAAAAATGTTCATCAGGGCTGGGATAACTCATGTGTTTGTTTTTTTAAAGTCTTGCAGTTGAAATACTTGTGGCATTCTTGACATGTAATGTGGTTTAAATTTGAAATGTGAAATTGGTTTTAGACTCGTGAGTTTAAGTTGATAAGCATATAGGGATGTTGTGAAGTTTATAAATCGGCATTGCAATGCCTAAGAGAACACTGATTCTCTACAGTTCTAACTTTGGTTTATTAGATTTAAAGGGGCTGTTTAAGTACTGTGTTAGTCTTTCATTGCCGCTGTTACAAATTACCACTAACATAGTGGCTTAAAACAACAGAAATGCATGATCTTCCAATTCTGTGGTTCGCAAGTCTGGCCTAAGAATCACTGGGCTGAAGTTGAGGTGCTGGGAGGACTGTGTTCCTTGCCGGGGCTCCAGGAGATACTGCCTCCTTGCCTCCTCTGGTGTCCAGAGGCCGCTCTATCGGGCTGTCCAGTGGTCCCCTCCTGCCATCTGCAGCCCCACCTGGGTAACAGAGTCATCCGCCTATGTTATGGTCAGTTGTTTAGCCGACTTAGTTCCCTCTGCCACGTAAATTCCCCACTTCCGTATAAACTAACGTATTCACAGGTTCTGGGGATTAAGGTACAGTGTTTTTTGGGGAGGTCACTATTCTGCCTATCACGAGTGCTCAGAACATTTTTCCTCTGGGGTTTATAAGATGCCTTCACGGAAAGTCATGTGAATTGGGGTTGATTTCCTAGTGTGGCCATGCTTGCATCTCCAGGATAGACTGTCCTTGATGGGCTATGGCTTCTTTAATGTATTCCTGGGTTGTATTTACTACTATTTTACTTGTGATGTTTCCACCAATAATTATAAAGAAGATAAGTTTATTGTTTTGTGTATGCTTTCTCAGAATGGGGTATCTTATTTGCTGAATAAAAATAAATATGAAGCTTTGTCTGTTTTACTGACCTAGAATACTTAAAATGGCATTGGAATTACCTGTTACTTGAACTGAAGGTTTTATCAGATTTCATAGGAATCATCTGGACTTTAGTGGGGAGGGTTCAGACCTTTAGTAACAGTCCCAGTTGTTTCACATAACTTCTCTGTTTAGATGTTTTATTTCCTCTGAGGTCAGGGGTGTATTTTTCTAGATAAAGAAAAATGAAAATACTGTATATATTTCCAGAATAACATCCATTTTATTTTATTTGCATTCAGTTAAACAAAATATTCTCTCAAAATTGTTTTTCTCTATTCCTATTATTTTTTATTCTCATTTTTAATTTTGAATTTTATGATTGCCCTTTTATTCCCTGTTATGAAAATAGTTTTATAGTATGTAAAAATATAAGCAACACAAAAAATAAGTAAAAATTACACTATATCACATCATTCTGAGATAAAATCATTAATCATTACTGTTCTTTTCTTCCTTCGTAGTCCTTTAGTATATATATATATGTGTGTATATATATGTACACACATGTACTAATGTTAACCATCCATGAATTCCTGGAATATAATAATTTTGACATGGTCTTTTATGTTTTTATGTGTGTTGACTGAATTCAGTTTGCCAATATTTTGCTTTGTTATTTTTTGCATCTATGTTCATGAGTGATTGATCTCAAATTTGCTATAAGCTTTGATAACTATAGTTTTTATTTCAAACCTTTTAAATATTGAAAATGTTGTTTACTTTTCTATTATCTATAACTGTGCTGGCCAGTATAGTAAGTAGCCACTAGCCATAGGTGGCTATTAAACGCTTGGATTGTAGCTAGTAAGTATTGAGACATGCTCTGTGTGATATACACTGGATTTTGTTTTTGTTTTTTTTTTTTTTTGAGACGGAGTCTCGCTCTGTCACCCAAGCTGGAGTGCACTGGCCAGATCTCAGCTCACTGCAAGCTCCACCTCCTGGGTTCACGCCATTCTCCTGCCTCAGCCTCCCGAGTAGCTGGGACTATAGGCGCCCGTCACCTCGCCCGGCTAGTTTTTTTGTATTTTTTAGTAGAGACGGGGTTTCACCGTGTTAGCCAGGATGGTCTCCATCTCCTGACCTTGTGATCCGCCCGCCTCGGCCTCCCAAAGTGCTGGGATTACAGGCTTGAGCCACCGCGCCCGGCCTACACTGGATTTGGAAGACTTAACATACAATATAAGAATGTAAAACCTCTCAATAATTTACATGTTGAAATTATATATATGTATACATATATATGTATAATACATACATATATATCTTATATATAGACTGAAAATTGTTAACTATAATTCAGAACATATATATACTCAATTAAAAAGAACTTTTCAAAGTTGGGCATTTAAAAACCTCCACTGGAGCCAGGGAAGGAATGAAGGTATGAAGTGGGTGTATGGGAAGGACTTTGGGCTCTGAAGTCAGCTGGAAGCTTTTGGAAGCTCTGAAGTCAGCTGGAAGCATTTCTGTTCCCTCCATAAACTGAGTCATGTTACTACCATGGTTGTACTCTGGGTCTGATCACAGTTCTTAGGAACAAAAAGATCGTGGGTGGTGTCTCCACCCTCACAGAAAGCCCTTACCATGCGCCCTATCTTGGGCTCTCAAAGCAGCCTGTGATGGACTGCAGTTCACTAACTGGAATAAAAGCAGGAGACATCAATGCAATACATAGCAAACAATTCAGCTCACTGCCATCCCACCCCAGACATTTGTTTCCCAGGGGCGTGTACACTGCTTTGGTTCTGCAGGGTTCTCCCAGTGTGGAAGGAGTCAGGCTGGTAATTTTATGACTGTGTTAAACCAATTAGTCATATTGCACTGAGAAGAACAAGCATAAGGGTGAGGAAAGCAAACAAAGTTCCTACAGATTCTAGAATAAACAGATCATTTTATTAGACATTTTGTGGATAGCCATTAATTTCTTGCTAGATAATCAAATAGTGAAGGGTTTTCTATTTATCCTGACAGCACGAATTTCAAACTGATATCATCCTCTCAGTACAAATGTCATTATTCCAGTCCTCGTGGAATGTCCTAGGCCAATAAGTAAATAAAGACACAAAGAGGAAAAATAAGATGAAAACCCAGTTCCTAGGGTGGGTGCTGCTTTGATGTCTGAACTTCTTGTGAGATGTCAATGGCAATGATCATTATCTCCTATCAGCTTAACAATCTTTGCAGCAAAGCTTGTTATTTCCTCACTCTGTAATTAAAAGCACCAGGCATCAGTGTCTGGCTCTCGCAGGCCACATGATGGAAGGGGAGCGAGAATCTTAAGCAACTTTCAGGGCAAGTAGCAGGGCAAAGAGAGAACCTGGACCCAGGCTGTGAGCTCAGAGCTGGGTCTCCAGCTGCGGATTTGTCTCTGGTCAGTTTTGTGATCTCTGATAGCCACAGAGTAGGGATAATCTGTGGAACTATGTTGAGAATCGCTGAAACCCTCTGTCCAAGACTCCCAACATCAGAGAATGGGAGAGTTCCTGAAGTATCCACTCTAAGGCATGCTTTTGAACCAGGATCTTGAAGACCCTCGGGACACTCCAATGTTGTCTGGAAGGGATAACCAACCACCAACAACCCACCTGCTGACACCTGAGCTTCAATCACTTTGTAACTCTGAGCACAGGACTGGGTCCCGGGACAGGCTGAAAGCTTTGAGTCTAGGCTTGAATCAGGGAGAGTCAGTGTTGGGTACTCAGATGTGAAGTCCTGGTGTGGGGGTGCATCAGAGACCCCCTTGCCTGCCCCAGGCTCTTGCCCCAGATCCTGCTCTGCCACAGGGAGGGAACGCTCCCGTCCAAGCGCAGCCTCCATGAGGCCTGAGTGCACAGAGGGAGATGATGTGGAGGAAGGAGAAGGAGCGTGGGCCATATACTCAGGCTCAGGCTCCCTCTCCTTTCTAGGCCTTTTCTTTTCTTTTCTTTTCTTTTTTTTTTTTTTTTTTTTTTTTTTGAGATGGAGTCTCGCTCTGTTGCCCAGGCTGGAGTGCAGTGGCCGGATCTCAGCTCACTGCAAGCTCTACCTCCTGGGTTCATGCCATTCTCCTGCCTCAGCCTCCCAAGTAGCTGGGACTACAGGCGACCACCACCACGCCCGGCTAATTTTTTTGCATTTTTAGTACAGACGGGGTTTCACCATGTTAGCTGGGATGGTCTCCATCTCCTGACCTCGTGATCTGGCTGCCTTGGCCCCCCAAAGTGCTGGGATTGCAGGCATGAGTCACTGTGCCTGGGCCTTTCTAGGCCTTTTCTAAAGTGGAGGCTCTTGAACAGGCAAGGAGTGCACCGTGTGAAAGTATTGAGGGTAATTTTTTGAGAGCCAGTGCAAGGGCCAGGGCCAGAACAAGCTCAGTGAGTTGAATGACACAGAAGGGAGTGGAGGAGAGGAAGGAGGGGAGGGGGACAGGGGTCAGATCACATCTGCAGCTTTGGAGGCCATGAAGAAGAGTCTGATCCAATAAGAAGAATGCATTGGAGGGTTTTAGGTGGAAGGAACAGTATTATTTAACTTGTGCTCATAAAACAGTATTATTTAACTTGTGCTCATAAAACAGTATTATTTAACTTGTGCTCATTCTGGATAATGGAGAGATAGAGGCATAGACTATAAGAGGGAAGATGGGAAGCAGAAAGACAGATCACTGAGAAGTGAATGAAGTAGCCCTGAGGATGGAGGAGAGGGCAGCAGCTATAGGCAGGGGCAGTAGGGATACTGATTCAGGTATGTCCTCCTTCCTGGCTTGGCATTGTCTCTGTTGCCAAGAACTCCTGCTCCTTCAAAGCTCTGAGGTTGTGGCCCTGCATTCCCCTTCCCTCTCCCAGCTCAGCACTTTATTAATACTTGTAATTGTTTCTATTAATCAGACACTTACAGCATTCAAACCTCACTCACATGCTGTCTTAGTCAGCTTGGGCTGCTGTAACAAATCGTCATAGACTGAGTGGTTTAAGCAACAGACATTTATTTCTCACAATTCTGGAACTTGGAAGTCTAAGATCAAGGTGCTGGCTCTTTCAGTGTCTGGTGAGGATCCACCTCCTCTCTCAGATAGCCTTCTTCTTACGGTGTCCTCACCATGATGAAAGGACAGGAGAGCTCTCCAGGGTCCCTTTTAGAACAGCAGTAATCCCATTCTCAAGGGCTCTACCCTTGTGAACTAATTACTTTCCAAAGTCTACACTTCCTAATCCATCACATTGAGGGTCAGGACTTCAACACATGAATTTGGAGAGACACAAACATTCAGTCCATAACATTCCAGCCCTGCCCCACCCCCCTACCCAATTTATATTCTTGCATACAAAATATGTTAATTCCATCCCAGCAGCCCCCAAAGTCTTCACTCATTCCAGCATCCACTCTGAAGTCTCGTCTAACTATCATCTAAATCAGATATGAGTGAGACACAATGTATGGTTTATCTTGAGGCAAAATTTCTCTCCAGTTGTGAATCTGCCAAACTCAGCAAGTTATAGTGATGGGAAAAGTATAGGATAGACATTCCCACTTCTAAAGGAGAAAATTAAAAAAGAAGAAGAAAGGGTGACAGCCTCCAGAAAAAAGTCCAAAACCTAGCAATGCAAATCTCATGAGATCTTAAGGCTAGAGAATGACCTCTCTAGCTTAGTGTTTTGCCTTCTAGACCCTTACTAGCAGGGGGCAAGCTCACCTCCCTGCTTGAAACTGAAAACGCAGCCCCAATGATTCTCTGAATCTTCTTTAGAGTCATTCTTCCTTGTCTTGAAGAACAGAGCACTTTTAAATAGCTCTCCGGTCCTGTCCTATAAAATTCAGAAAGCCAGGTAACCTTCCTTCACCCCTTCCTATATTCTTGCTCACATTCACTTTTCCTGCTGGGGTACCTAATTAACTCTGTGGTTCACAGCTGTGCTAATCTCTTTACCAAAATGTCATTTGGCCACAAACTGAGTGGTCTCTTCCAAATATACTTTCTCATCTTTTTCCATATGAATAGCCTGAGCATTTTCCAAAACTTTAAGTTCTAATTCCTTTTTTGCTTATAATTCTGTCTTCAAGTTATTTCTTCCTTCTTGCATTTGCTATAAGCTGTTAGGAGGAACCAAGCCACTCCTTCAACATTTTGTTCAGATATATCCTCCCCTAAATATCCAATTGCATCATTCACAAATTCTACCTTCCACAAAACACTGTAACATGAACACAGTTTAGCCAAGTTCTTTGCCACTTTGTAACAAGAATGCCTTTCCGCTAGTTTCCAAAAACATGCTCCACATTTCTGTCAGAGACTTCCTGAGAATGGCCTTTATCACCCATATTTATATCAACATTCTGTTCAGAATTATTCAGGTGTTTTCTAAGGAGATTGAAGCTTTTCCTGCAGCTCTCTTCTTTTCTTTCTGAACTGTTACCAGAATCTCCTTTAAAACACCCTTCACTTCCTTAAACCTTGGCTTCCAGCACGTACCTCAAAGCTCTTCCAGCCTCTGCTACCCACTTCCAAAGCTACTTCTATATTTTCAGTGTTTTTTACAGCACCATTCCCACTTCTTGCTACTAATTCCTGTCATAGTTTAGGCTTTTGTAACAATCTACCATAGACTGGGTGGTTTAAAAAATAGACATTTATTTTTTCTCATAGTTTGGAAGGCTAGGGAGTTCAAGATCAAAGCACTGGCAGAATCACTGGTGAGGTCTGCTTCCTAGTTTGCAGATGGCTGTCTTCTTGCTATCCCCTCACATTGTGGAAAAAGAGAGTGAGAGCTCTCTGAGGTCTCTTTTATAAGGACACTAATTTCATATATGAGGGCTCTGCCTTCATGACTTAATCACCTCCCAAAAGTTCCACCTCCTGATGCCATCACATTGGAGATTAAGTTTCAGCATGTGAATTTTGTTGGGACATGAGCACTCAGTCTGTACATATCCTATGAATGATGAACCCTTGTGGTTCTCCCATAGGTGAGAACACTATAGTTAGAGCAGTTCATTTACTTGTCCAGTGTCACACAGCTACATCATTGTGGTAGAGGTGACAATAGAAAGCAGATCCTTCTGGTCCCAGAAACCTGTTGTCTTCCTACAAGTTGAGTTGAGCCTGGTGGAGGACTGGGAGGGCCACTTCTGAATAGAACTGAAATGAGCATGTCGTTTTGTCTCCTTCCTTGGCTCCCACCCCATTTTTAACTCAACCCACACATATACTTAGAGTAACCAACTTCCTGGTGCCAAATAAGAAACTTATTTGTCCTGATAGTTTTAAAAAATCACTGTCCAACCCAAGTGGACATCAGCAATACTCTCTAGCTCTGGGGGCACTGGGCCCTGGAAAAGTCTACCTTTGAGGAGGTCTGCTATGGTCAACTTCCTCTTCATGTTTGTCCCTTGTGAGTAGACCCTCCCAGGAGAGATAGTCATGCACTTCATGGCGTGACAGGAACCTAGGGTCATGCAGAGGGTAGGGATGTGTCATTGTAGAAATGCATCCATCAGCTGCATCGTTGTGATTGAGCAGGTGACTCCAAGACACTGTGGCAGTTTTTCTAAAACTATCCATCAGGTTGGAATTCCCTTTTTTTGTGGAAAAATCCTACTGGCATAGTACCCTTTGGAAGCCCTAAGCCCTGGAAGATAGCCGGTGACCCCAGGGGAATTGTTTCCATGTGTGCATAAGACTCAGACACATTTCAGCCAGTGTGTGCAGTGCAGGGCAGTGGGCATGAGAGCTGGACCTGAGGGCCACAGTCAGGGCTTCCCATGCCAGGGCCAAGGCATTTAGGTCAATGGAGTCCATTCCTTTTGCCTCTTCCACTGGGTCACTGCCTGGCTGAAAGCTGTTTCCTGTTATTTTTTATGGAAGCACAAATCTGGATGCATTTTGCTTTGAATGCGATTTTCAGATTTTTATCAATGAGATATAAGCTTGGTGTATCACTGACCTCCTCTAATGAGAATCAACATGAGAAAATCTCACATATGAAAATGCAGACTAATAACAATAACAAACATAAATAAGCACCACCAGTTTGCCAGGCAGCATGCTATGCAATGTTCATGCCTTCTCTCATTTAGTTCTCTCAAATACCCATGGAGTACATATGATTATTGCCTTGAACCACCTATTTAGTCAACAAGTTGAGCACCTACAATGTGTCCAAAATCATTCAGAGCCGGACATTTGATACTAAGTAGAACAGCAGGACACCTGTCCCTATGCTGGTGGTGGGGGTGGGGACAGAAAAGGACATTGAGGCTTAGTGAGATCAGGTCAACTTCCAAGGTCATATAGTGAGAATTTTAACCCAGGGCTGCAGGTGGGGCACAGGAGTCCTCATCCCCACCTTGGTCTCATCCTGGAGCCCCCTAGGGAGCCTTACGAAGTGCACATGTCCCGGTTAGAACTCTCGGCCATGGGTAGGGTTGTTTTGGTTTTTGTTAATAAATAACGTCAAACTGATGGTGAAACCTTCTCCAAGCAACAACTTCTGACCCCTGTGGATAGCTTTGGCTTAGTGCACTGGGGAGACAAGAAACTGCCCACAGCCTCTCAGTCCTCAGTGGCCCCCACCCAACAGCGTCCTCTTCATCCACGCAATGGGGCTTCAGGTCAGACGAGTCAGAGTCCTTTGGTCCCTACAGGGGTAATTCTGAGGACAGTAGGTTCTGGAAACCTTTTTCCTGCTGCGTTCTAAGGTAATTAATTAAACACATTCCAGGCTTTCACACTGTCTGAGGAAGGGAGTCCGGGGCAGCTGTCATTTTGGGTCAGAGGTTCACACTGAGTGTTCCTAGCAGAGGATTTGGGACAAAGAAATATAGCTCTTCCTTTAAGTCAGTGATTCTCCAACACGAGCTGAATTAGAAGTATCATAAGGATGTTTTAGGACATAGATACTTGCATTCTCATCCCAGAGTTTCTGGTTCAGGGGACCTGGAATGGGGCTGAGAGCTTGCATTCCTGCCAAGTTCCAAGGGGATATGGGTGCTTCTGGGCAGGAGCTCATTCTGGAGAACCTCTGCTCGAGCTGAAATGGGACACATGATTATCAAGTTTTCCTTTTTTTGTTTTTTTGAGACAGAGTCTCGCTCTCACCCAGGCTGGAGTGCAGTGGCACCATCTCGGCTCACTGCAAGCTCCACCTCCCGGGTTCACGCCATTCTCCTGTCAGCCTCCCAAGTAGCTGGGACTACAGGTGCCCGCCACCACACCCAGATAATTTTTTTTTGTATTTTTAGTAGAGACGGGGTTTCACCGTGTTAGCCAGGATGGTCTCAATCTCCTGACTTCATGATCCGCTATCCTTGGCCTCCCAAAGTGCTGGGATTACAGGTGTGAGCTACCGTGCCCAGCCTACCAGATTTTCAAAGAGTGAAATTCCGACATGTGACGATTCCCTTTGCCCTATGTGTGCTGTCAGCCCTGGCAAGGCAGGAGGCACTCTGCTGCAAAATCATGGCATCACGGCATGTGAGAGCTACGTGGGATCTTAGAAACATCCACCTAGTGCCTCTCAGCCCTAGTGCCATATAGAGTTACCTGGCAGAGCTTTTGAAAAATGGAGCCTTGCTTAAGTAAGAATTTCAGGGGAGGCCTAGGGAAAAAGTCTGTCTCAGGAGCTCTACAGAACAAACTGGCTGGGAAACTGGATTTACTGCAGTTTCCCAAAGTGAGGTCCCTGGACCATCAGCATCACCAGAAGCCTTGTTGGAAATGCACATTCTCAGGCTTCATCCCAAACTATGGAATCAGAAACTCTGGGTATGGGGCCCTGCCACGTGCACTGTCCCCATGTTCTTTTGGGGAGGCTGGTGGATGCTCAGGTTTTGAGCCACTTCTCTAGAATATTTCCCCATTTTACAGGCATGACAACTGAAGGCCAGAGGTTAGAGGCTCTGATGGCATCATGCAATCTGCCCATGGCAGAGGTGGACTCGGAATCAGGCTCCTGCACCTGGTCAGGGCTCTCCCACTGCCTCCCTGCTTCCCTTTATCACAGTTCTGCTCAGGGCCCAGGCCCTGGGCCACCCCTAGAGGTGTTGGGACAGTCAGGGTGGCCATTTCCTCTACAGCTTCTCCACACAGTCAGGCATGAATCCTCTTGCTCAGTGAGCTGGCAAGCACAGAACGGAAAGCAAACAGGCAGCTCAGCCAAGCGAATAAAATGAGGCCCAGGGACTGGGGATTGTTCATTTACAGGATGACAAATCTGGGCTGCCAGAGCCTGGGCGTCACTCTCAGCTGCAAGAGCAATGCCCAGAGCCAGAGCTCAATGTTGCCAAATCCCATGGTCACAACTTCAATGTGAGGAGCAGCTGGGCCATGCATTTTGAATGCTTTGGAAATCCAAGTTTCTCCTGCAAGGAGGAAAGGAAGTTGCAAAGAATAAGTAAAGTTGTCAAAGAATGGCATAGTGACCATCTTTCATAAAAAGAAAACGAGAATTTGCCTGCAAAGGGCTAGCTGTTTAATCTAGGAGGTTTATTAGCATATAAAAGGGGGTTTATGCGATGTTTGTATTCAGATTTAGCTCTGCCTCTCTAAGCACCCAGGAGGCCAGAGAACAGCAGCTGGCAGACACTAGCTGTGCTGGAAAGGCCTTCCATTTGAGATAAACTGCTCTTGGATACAGAGCCCCAGGAGAGCAGGGATTTAGGGTGGCCTGTGCCAGTGCGCTCTGCAGCAATGCTTCTCATGCCTGAATGTGCACATGCATCGCCCTGAGGTCTTGTTAAAATGCAGATTCTGATTCTGGGAGTCTGGGGTGGGCATGAGATTCTGAATTCTAACTAACTGACGAGTGTCCTTGATGTTTTGCTCCATGAACCACATTTTGGGAAACAAGACTCTATAGAAAGCCACTTAGGACACTTATCAGGCACATGGCTAGTAGCTTGAGTGTCAAGTAGTCCTGGGTCTGGGTTCCTAGGAGGGGCAGGGAGGAGAGGAAGAGCAGGTGCCATGAAAGCACTGGGTTGGGTCCTTTCTCTTTGCAGTGTCAGAATAGGGTCAAATCAGAACAAATCAGGACTTAGATATAGAGACTTTATTGGAAAAGATCACTGCTGCACCAGAAGACCATTTCAACATGGGAAAGACAGAGACAACAAGATCTGCATGTGTCTCCCAAATCAGGCAGGCAGAAAAGAGTTTTCTTTGAAAGAGAAGAGTAAAGCAAGCCTGGAAAGAATTGGTGTGGTGAAGTGGGATCGGCAGGTGGCCTAGCAGGACAATTGATCAGGAAACTGACAGCCAGTTCTCTTCATGTTGGGAGGGAACATCAAGGAGGCGCTGTCCACATTCTGATGATGGCTTAGGCTGAGGGTGGGTCTTGGGGAAGGAGAGAAACTTAACCAAAGTTTGGTTAATTCAAATGAGCAGGTATCTTGTCCAGATTGGTCACTGTGGCAGGCAATTCAGCTAATCATTTATGAGGCAAAGAATGGAAATGGTGGTGAGTCTGTGACTGTGTGTGTTACGGGTAAATGAGGAGGCATCCATGCATCTTATCCAATGCATGGGGAAGGGTGGGCTTCTGCAGTAAGCCATCTCCAGGAACAGGAGGGTGGGGGATTTCTTATGTGTCCCTGTTTTCCAGGGTCTCGGGCTTAGCTAAAGTTGAACATTGCTGCTGCCTGTCATATGCCACCACTTTTGTTATTTGTCATTCCTGTCAATGTACAGTTTTCAACAACTTAAAAAAGACTCATACAAATATAGAATGAACACAAGTCAGATATTTCACTCAGCTCATCAGTGAAGAAATAAGATGATAAAGTTGATTCAGAAAGAAATAGAACAGGTTTTAGTCTACCAGAAAAGACATCTTGAAACGTTTGCTGACTTACAGGCAACACTGGTTGGTTAATGTCCTGCAGGGCAATAAAACTGTAATCTTTGGCATTATTTTCCTATAGGACAGAAGTGATATGCATTTCTCCTAGACAAGTTCTCTAAAATATCATGTGATCTCAGTATGCAGCCTCAAATAATAGTAACTGGCAGGTCAAACACAGGTGCATTTCCCTAGATAATTAAATAATCCTTGTGTGACCTTAGTAAACATGGTCCCAGTATTGTAATAAAACATCGTGCCACCCACTTTGGGGCCTTATTTCCATATTTTAAACACTTTTTCTTAACATCCCTAAGGATTTACATAGGGCCTGATTATGAGCTGGCCTGTTCAAGGCATATTCAAGTCATAACCTTATTCCAGACAAGCATTCCAATCAGGAGAACAGAACTTAGGGGATGGTCTTTTTATAACCATTGGCAGGAGGGTGGTGATAATGTTTTGTGTTTTGGTATCCTAGGATTTTCCATTATTTTGGGAAACTTTAAAAGATTAAGGGGGAGGAAAAGAACCTGTTTCTATTAACATCACCCCACAGACCAAAAACAGTTTAGTAAGTTTCAAAACAAAAATATTTTCCTGAGGGATGAACAATGCAAGCTACCAGCAAGCTAGTGTGTCAAGGCTCTGCTGCAAAGTGTTGCCAAATAGCTATTATTAGTTCTTCCAGACCCAGAGCCCTTGTTTGCACACTCAGATGAGGCCACGTTTCCTAAAACCATCAAAACCCACTTTAATTAGTCTGTTAATAGAAATTGTTGTGAGCTCAGTTACTCCTTGCATCCAATCTTTGCCTCCAATCTCTGTTAATTCAGTTGAACATCACGTAGCAGGAGGAACCCAGTGATTCTGTTAATAAAAATAAGCTGACTTATCAAGGTTTTAACAATCAGAGTGAAAAACAGGAATCATTTAATAATCCTTCCAGCTCAAATGTGAACAATATGATGTTTGTTCTCTGCAAACCCTTGGTGCTTTAAACAATTTAATTGCCCGTGTTATTTATAGAGAAGGTGTTTTTTGGAAATGGATGCCAGAGAAGGATGCTACTCTGAGTAGCTGAGTTCAGCACTCCTCTAGGGATGGAGGATGTACACGCAGGGTCCCATTACCAAGGGAAGACCAGTGCAGCAAAGGTGAACCAAGAATGCAGGCTTTGCATGGTAACGGGGCAGAGGAAGATGAGGTGGGTGGGGAGGGAGGAAGAGGGTGTTTTTAGCTGCATCTTTTGCTTGTTAATCCTCACCAGTGCATTATTTTTTTCTTCATGACACTCATCATTATCTGACCTTCAATATATTTTGCTTTCTGTTTATTTGCTGTCTGTCTCTCCTTACCCCACCCTCCACCCCCAACTAGAATGTCATCTCCATCAGGACACTTTTTATTGTTTTATTGTTACTGTTAGAACCATGCCTGACACATATCAGGCACTGTTAAAGGTAGAATAAAACTGTAGAGACAGATGTCTTAAATGTAACATTTTATTTGGGACGTGAGAATTGCAATGCAAGACATACAGGTAGATGGGGTAGTCTTCAGTATGATGTCCAAAGACAAAGAGGAGGTAGGAGGCTTTATAAAAAGGTAAAATGTTAGATTTTTTTTCTAGAATGTTCTTTGACATGAGTAAAGTTTTGGGGAGCTGGCAGGCTCTGCTTGGTGAGTGATGGTGGTGGGTAAAACTAGTCTTAGAGTCATGTCAGGGTGTTTTAGTAGCCATGAGATAAAACTGGTTTCAAGTTATAGGCAGTTTCTGCAGCCAGGCTTGCAGACAATTACATTTTGGAGCAATTTTGTGCCCTGAGTGCATTACCCTAGGCCTCTTGAGTCTGTTTAAGTCAGGTGCGACAAGAATAATCCAATTTTTATGATCAACTCCCACAGCCTCAATACATACTAGCTGAATAATAATGATGAATGAGAAGAATGGATGAGTGAGGCCAAGTGCTCAGGAGAGGAGCTCAGAGTGGGACTCACCGTGAAATCATGGATGTCAGGGGATGGACAGAAATCCTTGGGGTTTGAGTTGATGTCTTGGCTACACAGTTAGCGAGCTGCTTTATTGAAAAGGGAAACTATTTATATGCCTGAGAGTAGCACCCCCCAGCTCTTCCCACATGCAGCCAGAGGCCTGTCCTGTCTTCTGTTTTCCACTCTGTGGTTAGAAGCCCACCCCTCACTCCTTGGTCTCCAGCATCGGAGAGCTGGGAGCTCTCTGGAGTTCCACGCTGCTGTTACTTAGCCTTCATGCCCTCCCCTGCCTGCAGCAACCTTCCCCTCCTCATCTGCTTTAGAGGAACTCCTAAAGTTCAGCTAAGGCTGAACTCATTAAGCCTTCAAAGCCCAACTGGGAGTCAGCCTTTGACCCCTCCCGAGCAGCTAGCACATCCCCTTTATGCTGACCTGCGGTTTGAGTCTTTGTCTATTGTTACTACTCTGAGCTGGAACGGTTGGTTCCACTACAGCTACTCGAGAAATCCCTGGATGCCACTTATTGAGCACCTAATCTGTTCCAAGTCCTTGAAATTGGGTCTTATTTAATTCTCAGAACAGCCCCAAGAGACAGTAGCTTGTCATTCAACAGATGGAGAAAATGCAGTTCAAGGGAGATTGAATTATTTACCTATGACAGTGACACAGCTCACACGTAGCACAGTGAGGTCAGAGGATGTGTCTGACCCCAAAGACCATGCCATTTAACAACACAACAGCACTAAGTTACACTTCCGTCCATCTCCCCAACTGTTGGGATCATTGCCATAAAGAACAGTCCCGCTTCCATGATTCCATGGCTTCTTCCCCCACCTATTCTTGTCGGATATTGGCTCTGTAAAATTCCCTCCAGAATTTCTAGCCGGTTTAGGAGGGAAGCTCACATGTGCTCATGGACTTGTCAATTCCCATGGGCTGTCACTGCTTCCTGCCACACACCCACTGGGTAGACAGGGTCCCTGAGGCTGCTCCCAGCTCCCTGTGCATGTCCAGGTTGGGTCCTGGCTGTCGGGTCCTTGCTGTCCACCAGGTGTCATGCTTCTCCTTCCAGGAGCTGCTCTGATACCCAGCCTGCTGTCTCTGGAGGAAGCCCACCACCCCTCAGCCTCCCTGGCAGGCCAGATCTCAAACCGTGATTGCTACACCCTAATGATTTATAGTAAAGCAGCCTTTTCTGTTTTATCACTTTTATCACCTTGCTGCGGACGTCCATAGGGCTTAGACATGAGTCACTGGGGGCTGTACTGGACCATCCCAGTGTTGATGCTGTGTTGAACTGGAAGCTTCTTTCCCTACAATGGTTGAGGTTTGGTCCCTGAGTATGTTCACGGAGCCCAGATGCCCTGCCCTTGAGAATGGCTCCCACTGTGCCGCTCAGACTTACATCATCATGGCTTCAGTGCACGGCAGAAGGGGCCTTACACTGTGCACATTGGTATCAGGTGGATTCCTATCATGGGGTGGCTGGCCTGGCCTCCAAATTGCACACCCTCAAGCTGGCCACCACTGTGCACTTACTCCACCCAGTCGCCCTGCACGCGGCTGTGGGCCAGTCCTCCCATCATCCTAGTACGTTGCACAGCACCGTCCTCACCACACGTTTGTGGAGCACAAGTGTGAATGAAGGCACAGATGTCTAAATTGCATGCCTGGTAGTTTTTTACTGGGTCTAACATTGAGGCTTATTTTACTTCCAATGTGTTCTGTATTTAAAAAAAGATTCTGCTCAATTTTTCTGTGAAACTAAAACTCCTCTAAAATAACAACATAGAGATTGTGTGTAGATGATGAATTAAAAACAAACAAACAGATGGCTTGTTGAGCTGCTTTGCAGTCGAAGCAGAGGTCATAACATGGCTACAGGTTTCACTCCAGCAAATACAAACAAACAAGCAAAAGCATCAATTTGTTAGTCAATCAATAACCATTCAATCAGGGGTTCACCCAGAACCTGTGGGGTTGAGTCCTGGGACTGTACAAACCTCATGTGGTCACACAACTGTACAACTGTCTATACCAAAAGGAACATACATTTATTTTCAACTGATTTCTAACTTAATTGCAGAGTGATCAGAGAGCTTAGGAAACCTGTTCTCTGGCATCTGTGAAGCTCTGCTCTGGGGCCTCACAGGTAGTCCATTTGTATTAGACTTCTGGGCTGGCTTTGAGGAAGCAGACAAGATATTCCAATGCTCTCAGGGTTGTTGTTTGGAAACTCAGACCTTTCTCTGGGACTCCCCCGCCGACGGAGATGCCCAGCATCCTCCCCTCTCGTGTTCTCTTTCCCCTTGTAAGCACAACCTTGGGAAGGACTCAGCTTGCAAGTCGTCCACAGCTTCCTTGAAGTCATACGGTAGACAGAGTTATCCCCAAATCAAACTGCTGTAAAGAAAACCATTGTCAAGACAAAATTTTAAATGTCCCGATGGGGCTGTTGGTGTCCTGTGCCATGCTGGATTGAGAAGCAGCCTGCTCGGAATTGTCAGCCCAGTCGGGTGGCAGTGGTGGGGTAGGTAAGAACAGTTGTAAATTCCTGGGGTTTGTGCCGGTTCTTACTCTTCAAAGCATTCTGCATTCATCTGCTTCTTGATTCCTCATGACAAGTCTGTGAAGTCCGCATTATCTTGCCTTAGGAATGAGGGATTTTCGCCCCTGTGGCCTCTGTTCCACTCAGCAGCACCCTTCTGTAAGCCAGATGTGAAAGTATCCCACAGGCACAGGAGATCGGGGTTCTGATCACAGGCCACGTGGCAAACTTCCTGCCTGACCCTAGGTAAGTCTTTTACAGATTTTTCTTCTTTATCTGAAAATTGCAGCGGTTGGATCAAATCAGTGATTTTTCTGATGAAATCTTCTTCATATATAAAATAAGCGGCTTTGACTGAAGGAGGAATGGGCCTGGAGTCCTCTCTATCTTCCCGCTGGCCTCCCTGTCTTCTGTAAAATCCTCTCAGGCACTGCTGTAACCCCTAGGGCTCCCTGGAAATGTTGACCTCATGAGATGTAGGTATTTGTTTACCTTAGCATTATGTGACATTTTATTTCTCTGTAAAAGCAAGAAGATTGGATTCAGTTGTTTCCAAGGATGAGCTGTGATTTAACCCCAGACTTGCAGAGATGAATGAATGATCTGCCACCTCTTGCTGATTAAAGGCTTTAACTTATCCATCCAGTGGAAGCAGTTTCCTCCATGAGAACTAAGAAAGGTCACATATGGGGGTGAGCTTTTTTGAACATTGGGGCTGCCTCCTCTGGTTCTTGGGGAGATTCTGCTTCCTGCAGCATCAACTTAGAGATAGCTTTGCTTTCATGCCACAGATCCTCTCCTTGGGTACCAAGCAGAGATAGAGTTCCCCATCAGGAGATCCCGTTACATGGTTGGCTACACATTTCTTTTGAAATGTCACTGGGGAAGAAAAGCTCTCACCAGAATGACTTCCTTTCCTTAGGAAAGATTGTTTTTAATCATAATTTAAAAATTCATGGGCAGAACTCTGTTTCTGTGCAAGATGGAGTAACAGGGACTGGATTTACATTCCCACCTGAAAACAAAACAAAACAAAACAAAACAGCTAGACCAAATATATAAAACGACAGTTTCAAGACAGGAAACATCAGACAATGGAGAACGGTAAGCCCTGAGAGACAGGGAAGAAATGAGGCAACTCATATGATTGCCCCAGCTACTGCTTTGAGAGTTTCCAGGCAAGGGTAAGGACAGTCTTTTTAACAAATGACACTGGAAAGGTAGGTGTTTGTTTACCTTAGCATTATGTGACATTTTATTCCTCTGTAAAAGCAAGAAGAATACCTACAAGGAAGAAGAACCCAGCCAGAGTCTGGTGGACTCTGAGTTGAAGAGATAGAGTGGAGAGTCCAGGGAGAACCAGCTGACTAGAACTGATAGGATGAGTACCAAAGAGGAGACACATGCATGGAGAGAGCGGGCAAGAGAGCTCTGAAGATGTACAGAGGGTCCCCCTCAAATATTCAGCAAATTATTAATGAGTTCATGCAGGAGAAAAATCTGTTGAAGGCTGGGGAAGGAACCATCTGAAAGATTTGATTGAGCAATGCCCCAGGCTTACTCAGAGCAGTGAATAGTGCCTGTTCTTACCGAGATGGAAAAATCCCATAAAGCTCATTTGCATATATATTTTGGAGAAATGTCTGCTCAAGTCCTTTGCTAATTTCTTAATCAGGTTGTTTTTGTTTTCATTTCTTCAGTTGTGAAATCTCTTTAGATATTCTGGCTATTAATCTCTTATTGGACATATGGATTTGCAAATATTTTCTTCCATTTTGTGGATTGATTTTACTCTGTTGACAGTGTCCTTTGATGCACAAAAGTTTTAAATTTTGATGTATTCCAATTTATCTATTTTTTCTTTTGTTGCCTGTGCTTTTATTGTTATATCCAATAAATCACTGCCAAATCCAATGATATGAAGGTTTCCTCTATGTTTTCTTCTAAGAGTTTTATAGTTTTAGTAATTATATTTAGATTTTAGTAATTACATTTAGTTTTTATTAATTACATTTAGTAATTACATTTAATTACAAAATTACATTTTGAGTTAATTTTTGTATATAGTTAAGGTAGGTGTTCAACTTCGTTCTTTTCCATGTGAATATTGTGTTTTTCCAGTGGCATTTGTTAAAAAGACTGTCCTTACCCTTGTTGAATGGTTTTGGCATTCTTGTTCAAAATTATGTGACAATATATGTGAGAATTTAAACCTGAACTCTGTATTCTATCCCATTATTGTATATGTCTGTCTTTATGTAAGTACAATGTTTTGATTACTGTAGTTTGTTTTTTAAACTTTTATTTTAGATTCAGGGGTACATGTACAGCTTTTTTACCTGGGTCTATTGTGTGATTCTGAGGTTTGGGGTACGGTAAATGATCCCATTACCTGGGTACTGAACGTGGCACCCAAAAGTTACTTTCTTAAGCCATACCCACCTCTCTCCGTCCTCTAGTAGTCCCCAGTGTCTATTGTTGCCATCTTTATATCCATGAGGTCCTGATGTTTACTTCCCACTTATGAATGAAAACATCCAGTATCTGGTTTTCTGTGTCTGTGTTACTTTACTTAGGATAATGGCTCCAGCTGCATCATATTGCTGCAAAGGACATGATTTCATTCTTTTTATTGGCTGTGTAGTATTCTATGATGTATATATACCATATTTTCTTTATCCAATCCACCGTTGATGGGAACCTAGATTGGTTCTACATCTTTGCTATTGTGAATAGTGCTCCAATGAACAAGTGTGTGTGTGTGTGTGTGTGTGTGTGTGTGTGTGTGTCTTTTTGGTGGAACAATTAGCTTTCTTTGGGGTATACACCCAGGAATGGGATTGCTGGGTCCAATGGCAATTCTATTTTAAGTTCTTTGAGAAATCTCCAGACTGCTTTCCACAGTGGCTGAACTACTTGACATCCCCATCAACAGGGCTCCCTGTAGCCTCACCAGTATCTGATATTTTTTTGACTTTTTTTTTTAAAAGAGTTTTGCTCTGTCTCCCAGGCTGGCATGCAGTGGCGCAATCTTGGCTCACTGCACCCTCTGCCGCCTAGGTTCAAATGATTCTCATGCCTCAGCCTCTCTAGTAGCTGAGAGATTACAGATGCCTGCCACCATACCCAGCTAGTTTTTGTATTTTTAGTAGACACAGGGTTTCACCATGTCAGACAGGCTGGTTTTTAACTCCTGGCCTCAGGTGATCCACCCGTCTTGGTATCCCAAAGTATTGGGATTACAGATGTGAGCCACCTTGTCCAGTGTTTTTTGATTTTTTAACAACAGTCATTCTGACTGGTGTGAGACAGTGTCTCATTATGGTTTCAATTTCCATTTCTCTGATGATTAGTGGTGATGACCATCTTTTTCGTATGTTTATTGGCTGCTTATATGTCTTTGTTTAAGATGCGCCTGTTCATGTCTTTTGCCCACCTTTTAATGGGGTCTTTTTTTGCTTGTTCAATTGTTTAAATTCCTTATAGATTCTAGATACTAGACCTTTGTCAGATGCATAGTTTGTGAATATAGTTTCCCATTGTGGAGGTTGTCTGTTGATAGTTTCTTTTGCTTTAGTTTAATTAGGTCCCATTTGTCATTTTTTGTTTTTGTTGCAATTGCTTTTGAGGACTTAGTCACAAATTCTTTCCCAAGGCCAATGGTGTCCAAAATGGTGTTTCCTAGGTTTTCTTCTAGGATTCTTCTAATCTGAGGTCTTACATGTACATCTTCTCTCTATCGTGAGTTAATTATTGTATATGGTGAAAAGTAGCGGTCCTGATTACTGTTGTTTTGTAGTAAGTTTTGAAATCAGGAAGTGAAAGACTTTCAGTTTTATTTCTCTTTTTAGAGATTTCTCTGGCTGTTTGAGGTTCTTTGAGATTCATATAATTTTAGAATAGATTTTTGTATTTCTGCACAAAAAGTCACTAGGGTCTTTACAGGGATTGTATTGAATTGGTAGATCATTTTGGGTAGTACTGACTTGTTAACAATATTAAGTTTTCCAATTCAAGAACACATAACCTTTTTTCATTTACTTATGCTTTAAATATCTTTCAGCAATTTGTTTTAGCTTTCAGTGTACAAATCTTTTACCTCCTTATGTTTGCGTCTAAGTATTTTATTCTTAGAATAAAATATTTATTCTGATGCTATCATCAGTGGGATTGTTTTCTTAATTTTCTTTTCAGATTATTCATTATTAATGTATAGAAATGCAACTAATTTTTGTATGTTAATTTTGAATCCTGAAACTTCCTGAATTTTCTCTCCTGCTGGATTCATTTTTTTATTTTTAACTTAAAAACATCTATAGCTGTAAACACATTAAAACAGAAGATCTGACATCAACAACCTAACTTTATTTAAAGGAACTAGAAACACTTCAAGGTACTAAAGTGTGAGTGTGTGTGTGTGTGATCTAAATGGTTTTCTACTTAAAAGATCATGTCATCTGTGAGCAGAGATAATTTTACTTCTACTTTACGATTCGGATGTCTTTTTATTTGTTTTTCTTGATTCATTGCTCCGGCTTAGTCTTCCCTTACAATATCGAGAAAAAGTGGTGAAAATGGGCACCCTTTTCTTCTGCCTGATCTTAGAGGAAAATATTTCAATCTTTCACCATTGAGTATGATGTTAACTGTGGGTTTTTTATATATAGCCTTTATTACATTGAGCTAGTTTTCTGTAACATGACTATAACAATAATCCCTACAATACCAATATAATATGTATTATACTGCATATCATTTTTCCAGTGTGCTTGCATAGGCCTCACACATATGGGAATCAAATATTTTTAGGAGCTGCCTCTGCCTCTTTAAAAGACGTTCCCCTGGTGTTTTGAAAGTTCCCGGGTTCTGTCTGTCCTCTAAACTGTGTGGGTCTAGAATACAATCTTGTCTTCAATGATGTTATTTGGAGCCTTAAATGAGATGAATTATGTAAGGTGCTTAAAAGAAAGCTGGATACAGCCTAAGCCTTTGATCCATTGTAGCTTTGAGTTTATCTTTATTATTATTATCATCGCATTGATGGCAGTCTCCACAAACTCCACAGCAATGGCCCAGTGTTGGTGGGGGTGTCCCAGCTTCACGGAAGCCACCTCTCTCAGGTTCCAGCCTCTCCTTAGTGAAGATCCCAGTCATGCCTGATTGCATGATCTGGAGTGCATGGACCTCGGCTTGCCTCCAAAGTTGGGCCCCAGGAAAAAGAGCCAAAGGAATTGACCAGAAAACAGGAAAAACTAACCAAATCAAAACATAAGATAACAGTACCTTCGGTCTGGTCTGAAGACTCCACAGTCTTCTGAGTAAGAATGACTTTTGGAGAAAGCCACTTCTCTATTTTCTCCTAAGAGGATGTTAACATCTTCATTTTGGGACTAGGTGGGGAGATAGTTTCAAAGTCTTGGGTAGTGAGCTTGTAAATACAGGTCTACATCTGATGATGTCACCTGATGTGGCCCAGGAGATAAGTGGCTTAAGGGTTATGCATGAAGAGGTTTGAAGGGATTCTACTGGCTCCTGCCAGGAGCTAGTGAATGACAAGTGTTCCTGGTGTAACATTCACACTCTTCAGTGTTTATCACCCAGAAGCAGGGGTTCGGTAGCTGGCAATGAGATGTGCTGATTGTGTGGGCTACTCTGCCCACAGCCCAGGGAGGGACAAGATTTTAGCTTATCCCATAAGCATTGCTTAATGTCTGAACAGAAATTAACACCAAATTAACACCACTGAGTACATCCAGCCCAGATCATTGATGAGTGGAGGCTGGGAGTGGTAAGGGTTGTGTGAACAAATGGAGACTGAGTTTGGGAGCTAATTATCACTGCATGAGGTCAGAGGTGTGTGAGCTGCCTACATATGCACGACGACTTCTCTGGGCCCAGTCTTGGGATCTAGAGCCCTTCACACTCAGTCTACTGAGTGAGCTCAACAATCATAGAAATGCTTTTACAGTTCAGCCTGACCCCAGGCTGGGCTATGCCAAAGCCTGTTTTGAAAACTCTTTTTTTTCCCCACCACAAATAACAAACAATAAATCCCCCCAAACCCCAAATTCCATGTTCCATCAATGACCAATGATCAATTTTAACAAAGAAGAGAAAGGGCCATCTCTATTTGCTAGGCCCTTGACTTTGTTCTTCATCCATAAAATGATTTTTTTTTTATTGCCAAGTCTTGCTTGAGCTCTTGTGAATTAAGTGTTCAGTGTTTTCACCATGTTAGAGCCTTTACACTCAAGAGAATGGGTCTTGATTCACAAAATGATAAACCAGTGGTGTTTTGTAAACCTGCATGCTTGAAGAGAGCTACTAAATGCTGAGTATTAATTATGAATAACTGACAAAGCTGTTGATTTCTATCATTCAGGGTTTGTTTCCCCATCAGTTAGAAAATTATACAGTTTTTTTCTTATTCTAGACAAGCAGATTTTTGTAGTCAAGAATTTGAAAGTGCACAAAAGTACTGAGATGTGAATAAAAATCTCCTATAATCCACCTCAGAGCATGTTGATGTTTATGGCATTGTATGCATACAGACTTACACAATTAAACGGAATCTTACAGAAAATGTCATACAGCCTTAAAAGATCTTTATCATACAGTATTTGCTCGTGGCACACAATTTTTTTTCAAATGCAGGTTTTATGGCTGCCTAGCATTCACTGCATGTGGCATCAAAGCTTATTTATTCCATCCCCTACCATGGTCCATGGTAGCTGTTTCCAAATTTTCATGATTCTATATAAAACAGTGATAAACATTTTTGGATATTCATGTTTGCAATTAACTCACTATCTCCTTAGGATAGATTCCTGGAATTGGAGTGGCTGGGAGGCAGTAAGTGCACATGTTAAAGGTTGGCAAACCTTGTTGATGTTTGCCCTCCAGAAAGATTGCAGGAGTTCATTTTCCCACAGCAGTGCTGAGCACCTGTTGCCTTGCCCAGCATCACTGGGCATGTCCATTCTCATTGGCTTTAAAGATCAGAAACAGAAACAGTAATGTTTTGCATCTCTTTATGAGATAATCAGTCAGATGCTGCTGCCACCGAGGAGACACGAGAAAGACAAAGTTGATTACATGTGCAGTTCCAGAGAGGAGGCCAACGCATACCACTCAGGGCCACACTGGAAGCATCAAGCTTTGGTCAAGTGGCAGAAGACAGGATCTGGGGACAGCTGGGACCTCAGTCCTTATTTTGGTTACAACAGTAAAGGCAAAACAGGGCAGAGTGAACAATTTAGGACTGGCCAATTGGAATAATTTGGGGGGGCTTTTGGTGGTCTCTAGTTGTCTGGTAGCTGGCCCTGGGCTTGTCAAGGTATAGGAATATTACCTTTTGAGATGTACAGGCCAGATAGAAGGGAATGGCTCTGGATGGGTTACTTGGTGCATCATAAGCATACTCCCAGCTGAGTCCTTTGCTGTCTCTAAGAACTGGCTAACCCCAGAAGCCATTCTCAGCTAGAAAGATTTTTTTTTATATCAAACATCATACTTAACAGAAAATAAAAATATATGCAAAACAGGTAAGTAAACAAGTGAGACCTTTTTTTATATCTGAACTGCAAATTGAAGAGCCTACCTGGACAGGGGGCAAATCTCCATTCTCTGATGATTTCACATGCAAGTTTGACTATTCTTAAAACCATAAAGCTAGATTTTATAGCCTTTGAGTAGTTTTAGCTGTCAGTCAACATCCTCTGAGTAGATGATAAAAAAGGAAAGCACTTGCCCCCCCAACTTCATTTCAGGTCCTAGGTCTGGAACTGAAATATCCTCGCTGGTCACGGGTTATATTGTTTCTCTGGTTTGTCTCTGATACTTTGAAGAGGGCACCTGGAGAAGGGGACCCAGGACAGGGCGAGTATATGAGGGCTGTTGGTGGTCACTAAGGTATGTTTTAATGCTTGTTCTTCTTTCTCCATGCTTGGCTCTTTATATTTGCACATCAACAATCACAGACATGCTTTTTAATCAAAAGTGACAGCATATTTGCTTGTGTTCTTGGTGAGGCTGTAGAGCAACAAGAGTTATTGGTCACACTTGGTTGGAGTTTAGATAACCTGAACCCCTACCCTGAACAGAAGTGCCTGCAGGCTGGAGAACTTCCTTCCTGAGCTGTCCATAGAGGGTCCCTTTTGGTCAATGGTAGGTAACACTTATGCGCAGTGGCACCAAATATTCTTAAGCTAGAGGTCAAAATCAGCCTCATCTCTTGGCTTCTAATAGCTCTCTCATTTTAATAACATTCACAGAGTCTCTACCGTGTAGGAGTTTTATTTTGGAGAAGTGACAAAGTTTGTGGTTGAGATTTATAAACAAAGAGCCATATCTAACAGCTCCATCTATCCACCCACCCATCCACTGATCCATCCATCCATCCATCCATCCATCCATCTATTTATTATTTTATTCATCTATTGGTCAGCTAAAAAACAAACTCATCTTCTATCAATTAAGACAAGTATAGTTGTGCTATGTAATTCACACTTACTGAATTTAAAAAACAACAGTTGATTTCATCTGCACATTATCATGTTCACTACAGCTTATCTGGGGGGCTCCACTCCATGTCATTCTTGCTCTGGGATTCAAGGTGATGGAAGGACTGCTACCTGGAACATTATTGGTCACTGTTGCAGAGGGAAGGAGAGCTCTGGAGGCAATTAAACTCTTTGGCCTGCAAGAGCAGATGCCATTTCCATCGTGACCATTGTCCAGAGCCAGCGCGTGGCCCCATCTTCCTAGGGGACCAGGATGGCCAATCCCTCCTGAGCCTGGAGGTCAGGAATGGCAAGTATTTGCTGAACAGCATTACTGACACAGGTCTCCTCTCTGGTCTCCAGACAGATGGTTTCTAGTCACTTGGTGTTAAGACAGTTACTCACTTCGGTCAAGACAAGAGCAGCTCTTTGGTCTGGGGCTGCTGTTAGCGTGGGGAATTTGGCACGGTTTTTTAGAATGTGAATATAGATCTCAGGCCACAGTTTAGTAAACTTCACTGTTTGGAAAAAGTTTTCCTCTTACAGTTTAAATTTTTTTATGCTACATATTTCAGATGAGGGAGACATAAAAGGGAAAAACAAGACATGCACACATGTAATCCCAAAGCAAATACATCCAGAACCTCCCTCTCTGTTCTGTTTTCATTCTTTGTCTTCCTCCTTCCGTCTCAGCCCATGAGTCACTTGTTTCATTTTTGTCATTTTAATACTTGACTATTTCCTACATTTAAAAAAATGAGACTACCAATGGCAGAGACACTTTAGAACTACTTTTATTTAAAAATATTTTTTGGCTCCTTGCCTTTTGAAAGCCTTGGCTTTGTTCCCTGTGCCTGCTGCTTTACTTCTTCAGACCTGGCCAAAGGAAATTCCCCTGCAACACAAGGTATCTGCAAAACCTGCTGTCTTACATGCTTGCAAAGGGCAGGGGAGATCCGTGGCCCACTTGCCATGTGGCCTCACGTCGAGGGACGCCTTGTGATGAGGCTTGGAGACACGCACTTGACGCCAGTGACAACAGCTCTCAGCCATGCCTGGCAGCCACTTACTTTCCCCAAGCACGTCATATTATCACCTGGCAACAGCTGCTCTCCTTCTTGGGAACACAGATTTGAGGTCTCATGGCTTCCCAGGGATAGGGGAAAAATGCAGCAAAAGTGTTTGGGGCCAAAACCCATTTCTTTTCCCCAGAAGGACCACCTGGGGTCTCTCATGGTCTTCGGCTCGTCTTTGCAGCAGCACTAACCAGCGTGGGTATACCCTGCCAGGAGGACTTCTGCCTAAGGGAGAGAAGGGGTCTCTTAGGACCTTGGTCAAACCCTTGCCTTGAGCAGACGGGTGCTAGGCTTCAGAAGGGAGACAAACCCCACATGGCTGTAATTAGGGGTTTTTCTTAAGTCCCTGTCACGCATGATCAAGTGTGCCAGGGCTCAGAATCACACTTCCTCCCAGTACTTCCAAGCACTTGTGTGTGACCTTCTCTGACTAAGTCTGGGGGCTGAGGAAAAGCCAGCCCGCCCCTCCCACCAACCCCCACTCAGTGCACCTCCACCCACAGCTCTCTCCCAGCCAGGTCTGGACCAGAAATGCCGCAAGATGGGCAACATTGGTGACATCAGGGGGATCCCAGAGGGTCTTCATTTCACTCCCAGAAGCAGGCAGAATTCTGAAAATCACCCTCATGGGCCTACCTCTGCTCCACAGGACAACAGATGGCCCGAGGAGCTCAGGTTCACCTCACCCGCCAGGGTTCTCTGTTCCTTTAAAATCCTACCTTTCTTGGCGTTCTGACTCAGAGGAAGTTCTCAGGACTGCGTTTCCTCCTCCACAGCCCTGGAATCTTTGCCTGTAGAGCTCCTTCTCCTCCATCTGTGAGCAAACCTCCTCCCATAGGCAGAAACCACATGCACACACACACACACACACAACGCACCAACATCACACAGACACCATCACACTCATAAACCCACACACAACACACCAACATCACACAGACATATATAAACTCACACACAACATACTGACATTACACACACCAACATCACACACAAACATAAACCCACACATAAAACAGTGACATCACACACACATAAACCCAACCAACACACTGACATCACACACATAGACACCACACACACATAAACCCACACACAACACACCAACATCACACATACACATATAAACCCCACACAACACACCAACATCACATACAAACATAAACCCACACACAGCACACTGACATCACAGACACCACATACACACAAACCCACACAAAACACACCAACACCACACACACACAAACCCACACACAACACACCAACATCACACATACACATATAAACCCACACACACACACCACATGCACACACACACACACACCACATGCACACACATAAACCCACACTCAACACACCAATATCACACACACCAACATCACACAGAAACATAAACCCACACACAAAACACCAACATCACACACACTGACATTATACCCACATAAACCCACACACAACACACTAACATCACACAGACATATATAAACTCACACACAACATACTGACATTACACACACCAACATCACACACAAACACAAACATAAACCCACACATAAAACAGTGACATCACACACACATAAACCCAACCAACACACTGACATCACACACATAGACACCACACACACATAAACCACACACAACACACCAACATCACACAGACATATATAAACTCACACACAACATACTGACATTACACACACCAACATCACACACAAACATAAACCCACACATAAAACAGTGACATCACACACACATAAACCCAACCAACACACTGACATCACACACATAGACACCACACACACATAAACCCACACACAACACACCAACATCACACATACACATATAAACCCACACACAACACACCAACATCACATACAAACATAAACCCACACACAGCACACTGACATCACAGACACCACATACACACAAACCCACACAAAACACACCAACACCACACACACAAACCCACACACAACACACTGACATCACACACACACATATAAGCCGACACACAACACACTGACATCACACACACACACACCACATGCACACACATAAACCCACACTCAACACACCAATATCACACACACCAACATCACACAGAAACATAAACCCACACACAAAACACCAACATCACACACACTGACATTATACCCACATAAACCCACACACAACACACTAACATCACACAGACATATATAAACTCACACACAACATACTGACATTACACACACCAACATCACACACAAACACAAACATAAACCCACACATAAAACAGTGACATCACACACACATAAACCCAACCAACACACTGACATCACACACATAGACACCACACACACATAAACCCACACACAACACACCAACATCACACATACACATATAAACCCACACACAACACACCAACATCACACACAAACATAAACCCACACACAGCACACTGACATCACAGATACCACATACACACAAACCCACACAAAACACACCAACACCACACACACACAAACCCACACACAACACACCGACATCACACACACATAAGCCCACACACAACACACTGACATCACACACACACACACCACATGCACACACATAAACCCACACTCAACACACCAATATCACACACACCAACATCACACAGAAACATAAACCCACACACAAAACACCAACATCACACACACTGACATTATACCCACATAAACCCACACACAACACACCAACATCACACACACTGACACCACACACACACACATAAATCCTCACACAACACACTGACATCACACACAGACACTACATACACACACAAACCCACTCAACACACAGATACCACATGCACACATCACACACAGTCAAACCTCTCTCTTACACTCTTCCATCACACCCTCATAGAGTCATGACACATGAGCATAACTACACACATATCACACAAATATTCACGAACAGGACACACAGACCCCCCCCCCACACACACACACAATGCACACACCACACAACCGTCTCCCTGGGCCCACACCCTGTCCATGCACAGACCACGGGGAGCAAAAGGGGCTGAAGCTGCTCTTGCTCCCACCTCCTGCAGGACGAGGGTGCACCGGAGACCAGACCCAGCAGGAGACGGGAGCCCCGGGAGCAGCTCAGCTCCAGGTCCTCTGCAGGAGTGTCCCGGTCACCACCAGGCTGCCCTGCACAGCTCAGCAGGTTCCAGTGGTGCAGGGGGCACAGCCAGGCTGCAGGGAGGTGTGTCAGTGGTGCAGGGGGCACAGCCAGGCTGCAGGGAGGTGTGTGGGGCTGGAAAGTGAAGGCAGCAGAGACTCCCTGCTCTCTCTGATGTCAGAGGAGGGAGGGACCCGTGAGCAGTTGTGGCAACTGTGGTTCTGTCCACGTCCCAGATCTCTCGCTGCCCCTCTGCCTGCCTGTACCTACAGGACCTGCTGAGCTGGGCAGGGCAGCCTAGTGGCAGCCAAGTCACTCCTGCAGAGGACCTGGAGTGGGGGCTGCTCCTGGGGCTCCCACCTCTTGCTGGGTCTGGTCTCGGGTGCACCCTCCTCCCTCAAGAGGTGCCGGCAAGACCAGCCTCTCCTGCTTCTGAGGGTCATCCTCTCTCTAGAGCCCTGCCCTGGGCTTCCCTCCTTCCCTACCTGGTTCTCTCCTCCTTCCGTGGATCCTCCCTAATAAACATGTACTCCCCAGTCCTCATGTCAGGGTCTGCTTCAGGGGACACAGGCTGCTCGGCGGGGACTTCCACGGTGGGGACTCCCATGGCTTCTTTCTGGCTGCCCTGCCCTCAGGCTTTGCCAGTGGTGGCTCCCATTTCCCTCTCTCCCCTAAAGAAGAGCCTCCACCAGGTCCTGTTCTGGGCCTGTCATCCCAGGGTCTTTGGCTCTGTCCTTGGTGGTGCAGGTTAAATGATGTCCCCCTCAAAATACAAATGTCAAGGTCCTCACACCCAGTACCTCAGCATGTGACCCGATTTGGAGTTCGGATCTGTGAGAGGTACTCAAGTAAAAGTGAAGTCACACGGATGGGCCCTGATCCAGTAGGACGGGTGTCTTTGCAGAAAGGGGAGATCTGGAGAGAGACAGGCACAGGCGGAAGGTGATATGGAGAGCCAGGGAGCAGATGGCTGTCCCCCAGCCAAGGTGGGAGGCCTGCACTGGACCCGCCGGCCACCCTCAGGGTGATCCAGGCCGTCCAGCACCTTGATCTCAGACTTCTGACCTCCAGCACTGTGCAAGAATAAACATCTGTGGTTTAAGCTGCCTGGGGTGTGTTCCTTGGTGATGGCAGCGCCAGCAGACACCCGGCGAGCAAGGCTCTGCTTTGTCTGGGCCCTCGTGGTGTCCCGTCAGTGAGCAGAGACCTGCCTGTACCTGACAGAGCCACGTGCACCTGGGTGGGGTCACCTGGTGCTCACCAGTCTCTTCACATGGAACATCAGGCCTGGCGGACAGGACTACCCCAGCATAGGCTCCACCTGCCAGCCTAACTTGCTGTGGGTGCTAAGAGAAGTCTTTTGGGCAGTTGGCTTTTTTATTTTTCTGGCCAACCTGGAGATGGAATCAGCCTGCAGTACCTGCCTGAGGCCCTGGGAGACTCTGTGGAGCTGAGTCTCGCCCCTTCTCAGCCTAGGGGCAAGTGTGACTGCTGAGGAGGCCCATCCAGGCTGATGGGATGGTGGGGCCTCAGGTAAGAAGATGACCCTGGCTGTTCCCTAGTGAAATGTAATTTCTACCTCCCTCATAGGACCCAGGACAGCTCGGAAAACCCCTCTGAGGAGCTAAACTGTATCCAAGGAAGTAGTGCTGTGTTCTTGCCCTCTTCCTGGGTACCCACAGGGCAGTTCTCAACATTTCAGAGCCCTTGGAGCCTCCAGTGGCCTCCTGCTGTGGTGGGAAGAGCCAGCCAGCCAGAGCTCCAATTCCAGACCCACTACTTACCCACTTTAAACTAACCTCACCTCAGTTTCCCCACCTGAGTGATGGGAACAAGACTATTCCCTTCGGAGTTCAGTACGATGTGGGCACTCTGTCAGTGTGCTTGCCAATGTTCTAGAAAACAACAGTGGCTCTGCATGATTCGAGGAGACAGCAAGGGTAGTGATAAGGACAAAAAAATAAAACTGGCTGTGCCACAGAAGGAGAAGGGGAAATTTAGATAAGAACTCAGAAAAGCATCAGAGTTAGCCAGAGAAAGTTTTTTGGGAGGGGGGCTCTGTTCCAAGATGGCCAAATAAGAACAGCTCCGGTCTGCAGCTCCCAGCATGATTGACACATAAGATGGGTGATTTCTGCATTTCCAACTGAGGTACCTGGTTCATCCCACTCGGACTAGTTGGACAGTGGTTGCAGCCCACAGAGGGTGAGCCGAAGCTGTGTGGGGTGTTGCCTCAGCTGGGAAACACAAGGGGTTGAGGGATTTCCTTTTCCTAACCAAGGGAAGGCATGACAGACTGTACCTGGAAAAACAGGACAATTCTGCCCAAATACTGCACTTTTCCCAAGGTCGTAGCAACCGGCAGACAAGGAGATTCTCTCCCATGCCTGGCTTGGTGAGTCCCATACCCACAAAACCTTGCTCTCTGCTAGTGCAGCAGTCTGAGATTGAACTGTGAGGCAGCAGCTTGGCTGGGGGAGGGGTGTCCGCAATTGCTGGGGCTTGAGTAAATAAACAAAGTGGCCGGGAAGCTTGAACTGGCCAGACCCCATCAGAGCTCAGGAAGGCCTACTGCCTCTAGACTCCACCTCTGTGGGCAGGGCATAACTGAACAAAAGACAGCAGAAACTTCTGCAGACTTAAACACCCCTGTCTGATAGCTCTGAAGAGAGCATTGGTTCTCCCAGCATGGCGTTTGAACTCTGAGAATGAACAGACTGCCTCCTCAAGAGGTTCCCTGACTCCCATGTAGCCTAACTGGGAGACACCTCCCAGTAAGGGCTGAGAGACACCTCATATAGGCAGGTGCCCCTCTGGGACAAAGCTTCCAGAGGAAAGACCAGGCAGCAATATTGGCTGTTCTGCAATATTTGCTGTTCTGCAGCCTCTGCTGGTGATACCCAGGCAAACAGGGTATGGAGTGGACCTCCAGCAAACTCCAACAGACCTGCAACTGAGGGACCTCACTGTTAAAAGGAAAACTAACAAACAAAAAGGAATGACATCAACATCAACAAAAAGGACATCTACACCAAAATCCCATCTGTAGGTCACCAACATCAAAGACCAAAGGTAGATAAAACCACAAAGATGGGGAGAAAACAGAACAGAAAAGCTGAAAATTCTAAAAATCAGAGCGCCTCTTCTCCTCCAAAGGATCACAGCTCCTCGCCAGCAACAAAACAAAGCTGGACAGAGAAGGACTTTGACAAGTTGACAGAAGTAGGCTTCAGAAGGTTGGTAATAACAAACTTCTCCAAGCTGAAGGAGTATGTTCAGATCCATTGCAATGAAGCTAAAAATCTTGAAAAAAGGTTAGAAGAATGGCTAACTATAATAAACAGTGTAGAGAAGATCTTAAATGACCTGATGGAGCTGAAAACCGTGGCATGAGAACCTCGTGACACAAGCACAAGCTTCAGTAGCTGATTCAATCAAGTGGAAGAAAGGGTATCAGTGATTGAAGATCAAACTAATGAAATAAAGTGATAATACAAGGTT
Source organism: Trachypithecus francoisi (assembly GCF_009764315.1). NCBI lineage: Eukaryota > Metazoa > Chordata > Mammalia > Primates > Cercopithecidae > Trachypithecus > Trachypithecus francoisi. The sequence goes on from NW_022681467.1 coordinate 3,049,337, forward strand.
AGAGAAAAAAGAGTAAAAAGAAATGAACAAAGCCTCCAAGAAATATGGGACTATGTGAAAAGACGAAATCTACGTTTGATTGGTGTACCTGAAAGTGATGGGGAGAATGGAACTAAGTTGGAAAACACTCTGCAGGATATTATCCAGGAGAACTCCCCCAACCTAGCAAGGCAGGCCAACATTAAAATTCAGGAAATACAGAGAGCACCACAAAGAGACTCCTCGAGATGAGCAACCCCAAGACACATAATTGTCAGATTCCCCAAGGTTGAAATGAAGGAAAAAATGTTAAAGGCAGCCAGAGAGAAAGGTTGAGTTATCCATAAAGGGAAGTCCATCAGACTAACAGTGAATCTCTCAGCAGAAACCCTACAAGCCAGAAGAGTGGGGGCCAATATTCAATATTGTTAAAGAAAAGAATTTTCAACCCAGAATTTCATATCCAGCCAAACTACGCTTCATAAGTGAAGGAGAAATAAAATCCTTTACAGGCAAGCAAATGCTTAGAGATTTTGTCACCACCAGGCCTGCTTTACAAGAGCTCCTGAAAAAACCACTAAACATGGAAAGAAACAACCGGTACCAGTCACTGCAAAAACATGCCAAACTGTAAAGACCATTGATGCTAGGAAGAAACTGCATCAATTAATGGGCAAAATAACCAGTCAACATCATAATGACAGGATCAAATTTACATATAACAATATTAACCTGAAATGTAAATGGGCTAAATGCCCCCAATTAAAAGATACAGACTGGCAAATTGGATAAAGAGTCAAGACCCATCAGTGTGCTGTATTCAGGAGACCTATCTCATGTGCGAAGACACACATAGACTCAAAATAAAGGGATGGAGAAAGATCTACCAAGCAAATAGAAAGCGAAAGAAAAGCAGAGTCTGCAATTCTAGTCTCTGATAAAACAGACTTTAAACCAACAAAGATCAAAAGAGACAAAGAAGGTCATTACATAATGATAAAGGGATCAATTCAACAAGAAGAGTTAACTATCCTAAATGTATATGCACCCAATGCAGGAGCACCCAGATTCATAAAGCAAGTCCTTAGAGACCTACAAAGAGACTTAGACTCCCACACAATAATAATGGGAGACTTTAACACCCCACTGTCAATATTAGACAGATCAATGAGACAGAAAGTTAACAAGGACGTCTGGGACTTGAACTCAGTTCTGCACCAAGCAGACCTAATAGAGATATAAAGAACTCTCCACCCCAAATTAACAAAATATACATTCTTCTCAGCACCACATCACCCATATTATAAAATTGGCCACATAATTGGAAGTAAAGCACTCCTCAACAAATGGAAAAGAACAGAAATCACAACAAACTCTCTCAGACCACAGTGCAATCAAATTAGAACTCAGGATTAAGAAACTCACTCAAAACCACACAACTACATGGAAAGTGAACAACCTACTCCTGAATGACTACTGGGTAAATAACAAAATGAAGTAACTTCAGCAAAGTCTCAGGATACAAAATCAATGTGCATAAATCACAAGCATTTCTATACACCGATAACAGACAAACAGAGAGCCAAATCATGAGTGAACTCCTATTCACAATTGCTACAAAGAGAATAAAATACCTAGGAATCCAACTTACAAGAGATTTGAAGGACCTCTTCAAGGAGAACTACAAATCACTGCTCAATGAAATAAAAGAGGACACAAACCAATGGAAGAACATTCCATGCTCATGGATAGGAAGAATCAATATCGTGAAAATGGCCATACTGCCCAAGGTAATTTATAGATTCAATGCCATCCCCACCAAGCTACCAATGACTTTCTTCACAGAATTGGAAAAAACTACTTTAAAGTTCATATGGAACCAAAAAAGAGCCCGTCTAGCCAAGACAATCCTAAGCAAAAAGAACAAAGCTGGAGGCATCACGCTACCTGACTTCAAACTATACTACAAGGCTACAATAACGAAAACAGCATGGTACTGGTATCAAAACAGATAGATAGACCAATGGAATAGAACAGAGGCCTCAGAAATAACCCCACACATCTATAACCATCTGATTTTTGACAAACCTGACAAAAACATGAAAGGGGAAAGGATTCCCTATTTAATAAGTGGTGCTGGGATAACTGGCTAGCCATATATAGAAAACTGAAACTGGATCCTTTCCTTACACCTTATACAAGAATTAATTCACAATGGATCAAAGACTTACATGGTAGACCTAAAACCATCAACACTCTAGAAGAAAACCTAGGCAATACCATTCAGGACATAGGCATGGGCAAGGACTTCATGACTAAAACACCAAAAGCAATGGCAACAAAAGCCAAAGTAGACAAATGGGATCTAATTGAACTAAAGAGCTTCTGCAAGGCAAAAGAAACTACCATCAGAGTGAACAGGCAACCTACAGAATGGGAGAAAATATTTGCAATCTACTCATCTGACAAATGGCTAATATCCAGAATCTATAAATAACTCAAACAAATTTACAATAAAACAAACAACCCCATCAAAAAGTGGGCAAAGGATATGAACAGAAACTTCTCAAAAGAAGACATTTATACAGTCAACAGACACATGAAAAAATGCTCATCACTCGCCATGAGAGAAATGCAAATGAAAACCACAATGAGATACCATCCATCTCACACCAGTTAGAATGGCAATCATTAAAAAGTCAGGAAACAACAGATGCTGGAGAGGATATGGAGAAATAGGAATGCTTTCACACTGTTGGTGGGAGTGTAAATTAGTTCAACCATTGTGGAAGACAGTGTGGCCATTCCTCAAGGATCTAGAGCAAGAAATACCATTTGACCCAGCAATCCCATTACTGGGTATATACCCAAAGGATTATGAATCATGCTACTATAAAGACACATGCACATTTATGGTTATTGTGGCACTATTCACAATAGCAAAGACCTGGAACCAACCCAAATGTTCATCAATGATAGACTGGATTAAGAAAATGTGGCACATATATGCAATGGAATACCATGCAGCCATAAAAAAGCATGAGTTCATATCCTTTGTAGGTACATGGATGAAGCTGGAAACCATCATTCTCAGCAAACTATCACAAGGACAGAAAACCAAACACTGCATGTTCTCACTTATAGGTGAGAATTTAACAGTGAGATCACTTGGACACAGGGTGGGGAACACCACACACCGGGGCCTGTCAGGGGGTGGGGGTCTGGGGGAAGGATAGCATTAGGAGAAACACTGAATGTAAATGACGAGTTGATGGGTGCAGCAAACCAACATGGCACATGTATACCTATGTGTCAAACCTGTATGTTGTGCACATGTACCCTAGAATTTAAAGCATAATAATAATAATAAAATAAAGTCTTTCGGGATGAAAATAAGTCTAGGCCCTCAACCAATGCATCTTCCCACCTTCTGGCAAGGAGGGGAAAGAAGGGCTCATTCCCAGTGTCTCTTTGCTACGGTGGGGCCAGGGTCACAGTGAGGAGACTGGAGCTCAGAAGCAGGAGGGCAGGTGCGTGGCCTCCACCTTGCAGAGGAGATGGCACATGGGTTCGGTTCTTGTAGAGAGGCCTCAGGCTTCTAGCAATCTTCCCAGTGCTGAGTCGAGCCCTGCCTGCCTCACCTCAGGTACAATCCTGGTTTCCTTTTCTTTCTTTATTTCTGTAAAGACACGTGGTGAATGCTCGCCTGCCTGTAGGGTTTGGGAAAGGATGCTCCCGCCCATCATCTGTCCACAGCTGCTGCAACTGTCACCAGCCATGGGGAGGGCCTGCTTCTCTGGAATAGTGAAGGTGTTCTCAGGCATTCTCAGGGAGGGGCAGGGACTGATCTGGGCCCTAGTGTCCCATCAGCTCCCTGGAGTTCTTCAGGTTCCAGGGAGAGGCCTGGGCTGGGTCTCCTGGGTGGGCCTCCTGGGTGGCTCTCAGCTGGACAGTCCTCCACCCCTCACCCAGCACAGCAATGGAGCCATAGCACGCAGTGTGTGGTCCCACATTTGGAGCAAAAGACTGAGGAAGGGGGCTGGCGGGGAGAGAACGTCACTTTCTGAGTCCCACGCACCATCCACCCAGCAGCTGCTGAGGCCCGTGGCTCACCTTTGACCCTCACTGTGATCTGGCTGATCTTTCGGAAAGATTGGTCCAGGCAGCTGGCAATATCCAGGAGGCGGACTCTGGGGACACCAACTCCAGAGATGCTCACATGCTGTTTTATCTAGAAAGCAAAGAATAGCATTAGAAAAACAAAGTAGATTTCTTGCTCTTAGCTGATTACAACTCCTATTACTGTGCTTTCAGCAGGGCCACCCTCAGACTCAGGCCCTGCTCATCTCCAGCAAGGGTTCCCTCTGTCCCAGCAGGGAGGCCCCAGAGCTTACAAGTGCCCTGTCTCTCTCCTTGGGTTGTTTTCCCAGACCCTCTGCTCTTCCTCCTCTGGGAGGGTTAACTCAACAAGGACAGCTTTTGGTATTTGCAGTGGCAGACTGAACCCCAGCCACCATTCTTGAGCTCTTGTTCATGCCATGAAGGGTGTTTCACATGCTCTCAGAGTGGTCTGGGCTCACAGCAACTGTCCAACAGCAGCCCAGGTCAAAGCATAGATGTGGTGCAAAACCCACCCACAGGTGAGGATGGTGCTGGGAGAGCCTTCCTGGAAGACTTGATGGCAGAGCTGGGGTTTTGAGGGATGAATAGGATTTTACTGGTGTGGAGGTGAGCATGGGAGGGGAGAAGGAAGACATTCCAGGCAGGCCATAGAACATGTTCAATGACACAAGACAGGCCACTGTGTTGAGGAAATGGAGCTGTAGGAGGGTGTTTCATAAAACAGTAGACGGATCTGAGCAGAATACACTCAGGATCACGTCATCCCTTTTTCTAGGAGTGCCCTCCTCAGCCCACCATTCAGATAACAGGTTCTTAGAGGCCTCCTCTTTTCCCAGCCACTGTATTGTTGGTCAGTTTGAGCTCCTCTACCTGTCCTGATCAGGTAAATTTACTCATCAGCATAACCAAATCCTTCTTACATTTTACACCGTGGACTTCGAATCAGCCAATGCTTGCTGAGGTTGTCAAGACCTCTTATATGAGTTATTTCACCAGATTCTCAAGTTTATCCATGAGAAATGAGTTGTGAGAAAATGGAGGCTCAAATATATGACTTGTTTAAAGCTAGATAGCCAGGAAGTAGAGAAGCTTGGTCTTGCAACCTGACTCTTGGATAAAGTCTAACATTTCCTCACCATGCATACCTACAGCTATTTTAGTGTCAACAGAAGGGCACAGTAAATGGGGAGAAATTTGCCACAGTCCCTGCAAGTGAGGTCAGTCCTGCAAGTCCAAGTTCAAAGAGCTGAGACAGTGGTGGCCACAGCTGATCTTTTTTTGAATGCCATCACTGTGTGCATGCCTTCTATAATTTACTCCTCATAATCCAATGATGTGATGTGTCTTTATTTCCCCTCTCCAGGTGGAAACACAAGGTTATCTGAGGGAAGCAACTCCATGGGCCTTGCCATGCCTGCCCCAGCACAGGAGGGCAGTGCTGAGGTAAGGGCTCTCACCGACTGCCCCTGCGGGATCCAGACACCCCACCCGGCAGCTTGCTAGATAAGCAGGCAGATAAGCAACTGGATCCTGCCATTGTTTGCCTGAGCAGAGGAAGAGGAAGACGGACAGCCCACAGCCCCTCTGCCTGCCAAGGGTACTGCCTTCTTCAATATTCAGCCCAAAGCAAGCCGTCTACATTTGCTGTGGCTGGGAGAAAAAATAAACACAGAAACTGTGAACTGATATGTTAGGTTGCTAAGGAAAGAGCTGCTTACAGCTTGGGGAACTGAAACGACACTCACATTTTGTCTTGTCTTTTAACTCTTTCTTCTTCAGCGTCATTAGGGGTGCTTCTGGGATCACTGCTGGGAAGGGATGAGAAAGACACAGAGCAATGTAGAGGGAGCGTGCTGACTGCTGAGACCCCTGCCCACTCTATGGGGACTTTGAAGGCTGAGACAACCCTTCAGAGTTGTCTTGGGGGGACAAGGGGCCCAGGCTCTCATGGCCCACATTGAGCAGTCTGGGGATGCCATCCTGGAAGAAGGCGTAACTTTGGGTGGGGGGCTCTCTCCAGGCCAGACAATCCTGGAGGAATTGACCATGCAGCTAGGGGCTCTGGAGCTGGGGCTATGCTCTTCATTCCTGAAGCCGGTTTGAGGGATGCATCAGTTGCAGGGTCCTCTGCACACCTTCCCTGATATCTCGGCATCTCTTAAGTTATGTCTATTAGGAACTGGAAGCTCTCTGCTTCTCTGCAGATGCCCTGGTTGCCTCCCTAGACATCCTTCTTTGTTAGCATCACCAACTTTGTCCACCCAGGGTCACAAAATTTTACACAGAAGCTCCATTGTCTGAAATTCTCAAGGATAACTGTGTGCCTGATCCCACTGGGGAAGCTGAGGTGGATGGGTCAGGCAGCAGCAGCCAGTCGAGGTAGGAGGAGTTGCTTCTGGTCTGGTTCAATTAGTAGAACTAGACAGAACTAGACAGTGCCCTTTGCAGTGTCCAGACAGAAGACTCTAAGGTTCTGCTCAGACCCAGGCAGGGATGGGAACATGATATACCACATGGCATATGGTTCCATGGGCAGCTCTCAGACATGAACACTGGTTACCACCGAGTTGAAGCTTTCCTGGCATCTGTCTTTGGTCCTAGAACCATCCTGTGAGGGTAAAGGGAAGTCTGGTCCATTTTTCGGGTCAGACTTTTTTAAGACTACCGTAATAGTCTTCAGATACACAAATACTGAATATCTGATTCCATCTTGTTCTGTCATCAGACTCTGTAAAGTGGGAGCATGCTATAGTGAGGGAGAGGAGAGGGGAGTTGGAAAGATAACTAAGAGCTTATTGGATACGATTTAGATACTTTTCTCTCAAAATGTGATGAAAAGTGCTTTTTGTTTTCTTTCTTTCTTTTCTCTTCTTGCCCTTGTTATTCATGTAAAATGTACATACATAAAGTGTGCAAATTAATAGATCTATAGATCACTTTGTGTGTATTGCCATCTCAACAATATTAAGTCTTCCAATCCATGAACATAGGACGTCTTTCATTTGTTTAGGTATTCTTCAATTTATTTCAGTACAGTTTTCTAGTTTTCAGTGTACAAGTGTTGCTCCTCCTTGGTTAAATTTATTACTAAGCATACTATTTTTTGATACTATATTAAATAGCATTGTTTTTAAATTTTCATTTCAGGTTATTTATTAATAATGTATAGAAATACAACTTTTTGTTGATTTGGTATTCTGCAACTTTACTGAATGCTTTTATTAGCTTTAGTAGTTTTTAATGGATTTTTTGGTATTTTTCTATTTGTCAGATTATTTCACCTGTGAATAGAAATGATTTACTTCTTGTTCTTTAATCTGAATGCTGTTGTGAGCTGAATTGTATTCCTCCAAATTCATATTCCTCCAACAGAATGTGATTGTATTTGAAAACAGATCCTTTAAAGAGGTAAAATGATGCTATATGGGTGGATCCTAATCTAATCTGACTGGTGTCCTTGTAAGAAGAGAAAATTTCAACACACAAGGAGACACCAGGGGTGCACACGCACAGAAGGTGACCATGTGAAAAGGCAGAAATAAGGTAGTCATCTGCAAGCCAAGGAGAGAGGCCTCAACCTCAAGAGAAACCAACCCTGATGACACATTGATCTTGTACTTCTGGCCTCCAGAACGATGAGAAAACAAATGTCTGCTATTTAAGCCACCCAGTCTTTGCAACTTTGTTGCTGAACAAACTAGTTAACTAATACAGAGACCCTTGTTTTATTGTTGAATAATAACATCAACGCCCCAGGAAATAGTGCATTGTCTATTTTGTGCCCCAGGTACCCAAGCCAAGTAAAAGAGGATTTTGAAAATATTGTGATAAAATGGAATTAAAGATAAAAATTTATTTCTCAACATAAGCAAGATGAAGAAACTTTTGAAACCAGTGATACAAGCTGTTCAGTCCATCTCTAAAAGAACTGAGTCCTGGGAATTTAACCATGTTAATCAGGTTTTTAAAACATTATTAACTGAAAAAATGGGTGCCCTTTAAAGATTTTTTAATATTAGAAAAAAAAAAGAAGTAAGAAGGAGCCAAACCAGGCCTGTGAGGTGAGTGCCTAATGATTTCCTACTAAAGCTGTGGCAAAATTGCCCTTGTTTACTGAGAGAAATGAGCAGGAGCATTGTCATGGTGGACAAGGGCTCCCTCATGAAGTTTTCTTAGGCATTTTTCTGCTAAAGCTTTGGCTAACTTTCTCAAAATACTCTTATAATAAGTAAATGTTATAATTCTCTGGCCCTCCAGAAAGTCAAAAAGCAAAATGCCTTGAGCATCTCAAAAACTATTGCCATGACTTTTGCTCTCCATTGGTCCACTTTTGCTTTGACTGGATCCCCTCCATCTTTTGGTAGCCATTTTGGTAGATTGTGAGTTGTCTTCAAGATTGAACTGGTAGAGCCATATTTCATCTCCCGTAATAACTCTTTGAAGAAATGCTTCAGGATGGAGATCCCATTTGATTAAAATTTCCATGAAAACCTCTCTTCTTGTCTGCTGCTGATCTGGGTGCAAGAGTTTTGGCACCCATTGAGTAGAAAATTTACTCAACTTTAATTTTTCAGATAGAATTGTGTAAACTAAACTAATTGAGGTGTCTACTGTGTTGACTATTTTTGTGCAGTTAATCATTGGTCCTCTTCGGTTAGGACGTGAACAAGATGAATATTTTTCTCACAAATTAATGTTGGATGCTTTACTATCATGGGCTTCATTTTCAGCATTGTCTTGTCTGTTCTTAAATGAGTTATCCATTTGCAAACTGCTGATTTCTTTGGGTCATTGTCCCTATGAAATTTTCATAAAACATCAATTTTTCACCACTCTTCCACTCAAGCTTCACTACAAATTTGATGTGTTTTGGGTCTTTTCTGCTCAGAGACCTTTCTCTCTATAGAGAGAGGGCTGTTCCTTTTTCTCTTCTCTTCTGCCTATTAAGCCTCTGCTCCTAAACTCTTCATGTGTGTCTGTTTCCTAAATTTTCCTGGTGCATGATGATGAACCCCAGGGTATATACCCCAGAAAATGTAGCCGTTTCATATTGGAGACCTCATCTGGGATATCAAGGTATAACATTCATCAAAATGTGATAAAAGTTACAGGTATCAACGTCTGGATACATCATACTCCAGTCAAAGACTAGAAAGCTGATGGAGCAACCCTTGACAGCCCAGATAAACATCCTGGATACCAATTTGAAGAAATAGGAGATCTTAGGTGACAATCATAAAGGATAAATAAATGAGCAACGGCTACTCATCCCACTCAGTCCCACCTTTACTTTCCATCATTTCTACTTTTCCCCTCGAGATGTACTGTCAGATAGTAAAACTTCTTTTTGATGCATATTTGCAGGGAGGTTTTAATTATCCATGGGATTGCATTTGTAACTTCATAGACCCCCAAAAGGGAAATGTTGTGTCTTGGCAATTTAGATAAAAATTATCTACTACACCACACTTGCAGGAATTGCGATATTGACTCTGTTTGCAGTGAGACTATATGCTGTGACACCTAACTGGAATATCAGACAGAGAGTTTCCATTGCTATAGTATTTTGCTTAATTATTATCCTTATAGCAGGAATAATAGTTACCAACAAAAAGGAAGCATGAAAATTTTACTGTCACTGAGTCCACAAGGACTTTTTATTGGGTTTGGTAATATGTCACACCCTGGCTATGAAAAGAAGGTTATAAAGGAAAGAGATTTTATATAACAAAGGATCTTGGATGGTAAATACTTGTCTTAAAGAAAATAGTTGGTTGTTGAAAAGAGATGTTTAGGACAAGTCAGAAGGTTTAAGCATGTTGTTGATGGTTGTGGAAATCAAGAAAAGATTATAAGGATGGATGGTAAATACTTGTCCTAAAAAGAATGGTTGGTTGTTTAAAAAGAGGAATATTCAGGACAAGTCAGAAAGTTTAAGCATGTCATAGATAGTTTGTGGAAGCCATGAAGGAATTAGTTGCAGGAAAGATTTAGCTAAGATTAACACTAAAATTACACTTGCCACTCAATAACATACTTCTCCCAATCATATTGCAAGTTATAAAAGACGACCTGACCTGAAATTATTCCCTAATGGCAAATCAAGGGGGGAATATATGTTTTTCTCAAAGAAAAAAATGTTGAAAAGATAAATAAAAGTGATAGACCAGCAGCAAGATTAACCAAGAAGAGAGAAAATTCAAATAACCTCAATAAGAAGCGAAATAAGAGATATTACAACTGACACCACAGAAATACAAAAGATCATTCAAGGTTACTGTGAACACCTTTACACACATAAGCTAGAAAACCTAGAAGAGATGTATAAATTCCTGGAAAAATACAACCCTCCTAGCTTAAATCAGGAAGAATTAGATACCCTTAACAGACCAATAACAAGCAGTGAGATTGAAATGGTAATTTAAAAATTATCAACAATAAAAATCCAGGACCAGATGGATTCACAGAAGAAATCTACCAGATGTTCAAAGAAGAATTGATACCAAGACTTTTGACACTATTCCACAAGATAAACAGGGAACCCCCTATTTCCTTCTATGAAGCCAGCATCACCCTAATATCAAAACCAAGAAAAGGCATAACCAAAAAAGACAACTACAGACTGATATCCCTGATGAACATAGATGCTAAAATCTTTAACAAAATACTAGCTAACCAAATCCAACAACATGTCAAAAAGATAATCCACAGTCATCAAATGACTTTCATACCAAGGATGCAGATATGTTTAACATATGCAAGTTAATAAATGTAATACACCACATAAACAAAATTTTTTAAAAATCATATGATTATCTCAATAGATGCAGAAAACACATTTGACAAAATCCAGCATCGCTTTATGATTAAAACTCTCAGCACAGTCGGCATACAAGGGATATACCTCAATGTAGTAAAAGCCATCTATGACAAACCTAAAGGCAACACAATACTGAATGGGCAAGAGTTGAAAGCATTCCCTCCGAGAACTGGAACAAGACAAGGATGCCACTTTCATCACTCCTCTTCAGCATAGTACTGGGAGTCCTAACCAGAGCAATCAGACAAGAGAAAGAAGTGAAGGGCATACAAATCGGTAAAGCAGAAGTCAAATTGTCAGTGTTTGCTGATGATATGATCATTTACCTTGAAAACCCTAAAGACTCCTCCAGAAAACCCCTAGCACTGATAAAAGAATTCATTGAAGTTTCTGGATACAAGATTAATGTACACAAATCAGTAGATCTTATATCCACCAACAGTGACAAAGCAGAGAATCAAATCAGGAAATCAACCCCTTTTACAATAGCTGTAAAAAACAAAAAATTTAGGAATATACCTAACCAAGGAGGTGAAAGACCTCTACAAGGAAAACTACAAAATACTGCTGAAAAAAATCATAGATGATACAAACAAATGGAAACACATTCCATGCTCGTGGTAGAATCAGTATTGTGAAAATGTCCATACTGCCAAAAGCAATCTACAAATTTGGTGCAATCCCCATCAAAATACCACTATCATTCTTCACAGAATTAGAAAAAACAATTCTAAAATTCATATAGAACCAAAGAAAGAGCCCACATAGCCAAAGCAAGACTAAGAAAAAAGAACAAATCTCGAGGCATCACACTACCTGATTTCAAACTATACTATAAGGCCATAGTCACCAAAACAGTGTGGTACTGGTATAAATATAGGCACATGGACCAATGGAACAGAATTGAAAACCCAGAAATAAACCCAAACACTTAGGGATCTCGGACAAAGCAAACAAAAACATAAAGTGGGGAAAGGACACAGTTTTCAACAAATGGTGCTAGGGTAATTGGCTAGCCACATGTGAGATAATAAAACTAGATCCTCATCTCTCACCTTATACAAAAATCAACTGACAAGAGATATGTGATATGGTCCCAATCTTCACAAACTCCTGTTGATCACTAACCTGGGCTGACTGTCAATAACATTTGGTTAAGGGAAGAAATCAGTAAATGGATGGATTTTGTTAAAGGAAGACTTAGTAAATGGATGGGTTTGTGTCCCCTTTCCTATCCACTTTCTGTAGAGGAGCTGGCAAGTTGTTTTTGCAAAACAACTCACTCCTTTCATCACTTGCTTGGATGTGGCTTGTCACCATACTGGCACGTCAGCAGCACCGGCGAGGGGTGCTGTGATGTGGCCCCTGTGTGGCTCTCTGCAGGCATCTCCCATGGCACTTCTGGCATTGCCCCTCTTGGCCACACCCACCTTCTCTCTTTTGTTTGCACACTCAGCTTCTCCAGTCTCTAAGGATCTTTGGACTCCCTGGCCTCCTCACCCATACCCACAGGGCCCTGCTTGAGGTCTTTGCAGCTGGTCCCATGGTAAGGACAGGTCCCAGCACAGAGGTCACTCTCTTTTTTGCCCTGCCTAAGGAACCCACCTACCCCCAGATGCTGTGACCTTCCACATGTGCTGCTGCACCGGAGCTAAGCTCCTTCCTTGCTGAGGCTCGCACATTATTAGAATCCCCCACTAGAGCGCATGCCCCTGAGCACAGGGACTTTATCTTAATTTGTTTCTCCATCCCTAGTGTCAACCACAGTGCATGCCTGGCACACGGAGAGCCCATGAATGCCTGAGTGAACGTTTCCAATTCCCAAAGCGTCTGTGTACCCAGAGGTGAAACAGAGTCAGGTGGGCGTGCACGTTGAACTCAGTTCCCTATCTGGCATCCTTAGGTTATAAGTGAAAATTTCCACATGGTTGAAGCTGAGAAATTTAAGTACATTTGAAAGAGTAATGTTCCCAGACGTTGTTCTGAAATGTATTAAACACAGACATCTCGGTTCAGGGGACACATGTGCCACCAATGTCACCTGTTCCTAATGATGGATTCCAAGCACACAGCTCGCCCTGAACCTGGTACAGGAAGCCCCAGAGGCTGGGCGGGTCAGAGTCACATTTGCCTCTTGCCTATGACCGCAGGGGCTGAGCTTTCAGGATTGTGAGATGCATTCTCTTGGTTCTCTTCTTATTTTCATCCATAACCCGGAAAGTTTCTCCGAAGAGCCTGCAGTGACCTAACTTATCACTGAAATCCACCTACAAGCTGAGTGGCCCCTGCATCATCTGTGCGGTGCTCCCCTCCCTCTCCTGTGGCTTTGTCATTGCAGGTTGTGGACTGGAAAAGGTCGAGGCCACCTTGTCCCGACCCACTCCAGTTTCAGCACTAAGGAACCCGCCACTGGAGCCATGAGGCCCTGCTGCATCTCCTGGGGCCACAGCACCATCCGGGGTAAGGAAGGAAAGCAGCTCTGGGGTGTGGGAGGGTGGGAGCACGTTCCCCAAACAAATATGGCGTCTGCTGGCCTCTGCCCAAGAGTGGGACCCGCAGCCCCACTCCCCACGTGAGATGAGCCCAGCCTCCCCCAGGAGGTGATTTCTCCTCTCTGGGAAAGGCCACCCCACAATTTGATCTGTTGAGAAACTTCACAGTTCTTTCCCCTCAAAGACTCAGAGGACTATAAAGGTAGTTACAAGTAATTTTTAAAAGCTTTTTGGCTGGGTGCAGTGGCTCAAGCCTGTAATCCCAGCACTTTGGGAGGCCAAGATGGGTGGATCACCTGAGGTCAGGAGTTCGAGACCAGTCGGACCAACATGGTAAAACTCTGTCTCTACTAAAAATACAAAAATTAGCTAAGCATGGTGGCATGCGCCTATAATCCCAGCTACTCCGGAGGCTGAGGCTGGCGAATCGCTTGAACTGGGAGGCAGAGGCAGCAGTGAGCCAAGATCGTGCCATTGCACTCTACCCTGGGCAACAAGAGTGGGATGCCTCTTAAAAAAAAAAAAAAAGCAGCTTATTTTTGAGGCTGAAAATTACACTGAGGAAAGAGGAAAGATGAAGAGAGAAGGAAAAGCCTGGAGACAGAAGTGGAAAATGGAGTGGGACGAGGAGGGGACAGGGCCACATGGCAGGGAGTATGGGAGGAGGGAGAGCAGCTAGGGTGGCCACAGGTGTGCATTTTGGCCAGAGGGGTAGATAAAGGAATCATCTTTTTTTATCAGATATTTCAGGAATGTGTGTTCTCTTTCTCACAGCTGATAGAGGCCTTTTCCCTGGACACATCCCAAATAGATAGAACTGGCAGAAAACCCTCGGAGCAGCCAGTGTCCAAGGTCCCCCAAGGTCACCACGCAGCCCTGCCCTCCGTCTGGGAGAGGAGGGGACTGGCCAGTTCTCAGTGCTGCAGGAGCGCAAATAACCCTGGCAAGGGACACACTTCTGGAAGGCAAAGCGCCCACTAGAGGCCCCCGGCCGCTGTGGCGCACGCCCGACAGCTTACTGTGCAGTCCCAGTCAGCTGCAGCTCAGCACAGCCCTTGAGCCCAACCTGCCTGTGGTTGCACTGTCTCTCCAGGAGGGACTTTGGAATCAACCGGGTTTATGTTTCCTTTCCCTCTCCTTCTTACTGTTCTGCCACCAGACAGCCCCAGAAAGCTGGAGGCAGAACCCAGAAAGCAACAAATACTGCAGAATCTACAGGTGGGTGGGTGGACCCTGCGGCCCTCAGAGGTCCAGAAACCTAACTGAGCTCCTGCTCCCACAGCTTGCCTGTCATCAGCTGCAACTGCTCTGCCTACAGGTGCAACTGAGCTAAAGTTAGAGAAAATTTTAGGATTCTCCAAGCCAGGGATCTCCAACACTGTCACACATTAATGAATCACTTGCATTAAATGAAGATGTCCAGGCTGCACCCAAGGCCCAAGACACCAGAATCTCTGTGCTTGGAGTTTGGGCATCAACATTTTGCAAAGCTTGCCAGGTGATTCTGGCATGTGCACAAGGCTGAGGCACATGGCTTTGCAGAGAAGAACCAAAATTGCCATCAAGGTGCAATTTTCAGGACATCAGTTCATCTGGCAGGTCCTGCTCACATCACCTTTCATGTGCCTCTTTGGTCCACCATTCTGCCTCTGTCCTTGCCCAGGGCCAGGTGCTCTCCCCCAGGCTGCAGCAGGGGCTTCCTCTTTGGTTTTGTGTTCTGCTCTGCTGACCTTCTGTGACCGCCCCATCTCATCCTCACATCTGTCTTCCCAAAGGTAGATGGCAATATCTGACCACGTGGCCACTATGTGTTGAATGAATGAATAGATTTTTGTACCTGCTCTGGTACTCCCTGAGATGCTCCCACCCTGGCCACCCCTGCCGGTCTGTCTGGTCTCGTTTCCAGATATCTCCTTTTGAACCCATCCTGATGCCCACAGGGCTCTGTTTAGCAGTTGTAGCTTTAGCTCCCAGGGTTCTCTTTATGTTCCCTCCCTGGGGCTGCTGGCCTGGGATTGTAGGAAATGTCACTGTTGCCTCCTTCACAACTGTCAACCTGGGGGTCAGTGGGGACTGTAACCCTTTTCCAGAGAGGATACTGCCCTCACCATGATTCCAAAGGTGAAAGCCCAGCATGTTCATCCACATGGTATTTGTAGCTCACAGGCTTGGCTGCGGATGAAGCAAAAACTCCACTTGGCAAGTGCGGCCACTGAGTGCTGGCCTGTGCGGGCTGCTTGCTATCTATGTGCACCACCCCTCTCTGTCCCCAGTACATGAGGACACCTGCCCAAGGCCAGCTGGGCCTGCCTCCTGCTCTCCTCAGACAGCTCCTTCCTCCTTGGGAGAGAGGAGGAGAGAGGAGGTTGGCCAGTCAGGTCTTGGGGAGAGACCCTGCAGAGCGCTCCAGATCCCTATGGCCCATTACCAGGATGTGCGGGGCCTGGCCAGCAGAAGGCACAGGACTTACATCTTGGAGTCAGAATGGGACCTTGCTGCTAGAATCTTCCCTTTTCGGGAATAGGGAGCCAAAGAGAAGGAGGGGCCTGATGGGAGCCCCTCCAACCCAGGGAAGCAGAAGCTGGAGTATCTTAGCAGAAGCTAAGGGAATTTTATAGCATTGGCTTCCTCCAGGAGAGGGGTGCCCCCAAGCAGGACTCTCTGAACTGGGTGCCCAGATCACCTCTCTGCTATTCTACCATCAGTCCTAGCGCAGTCCCAGGTCCCTCTGTCCAGTGTCAACCAGGGTCCATCTGGATGACACATCTATCCCTGCGTCCTGGAAGCCAGGAGCACTCGTAGGCCTCGAGAGGAGGAGCCCTCTCATCAGAGCCCATGTCTGCAGTGAGCGTAGGGGTGGTGGAGCAGCTGCCCCGGCGGTTTCATGTCCGTGTTGACGCAGTCACTGAGTACCTTACAACATACTGGGCACAGCGCCAGGTACTCAGCGAACCCAAGTGTTAAGGTCCAGCCCTTGTGCAGTGTGCTGTCTCGTGGGGAGACAGATATTTAATACGTCATTGCATGACTTACTCTGAATTATATCACAAATGTAATGAGCACAGTGAAAAAAAAGGTGCCATGAGAGACAACACTTGGGGGTCCCACCTGCTCTGGGCAGTTGGGGGCTGCTCCAAAGAGAACCTGCTCCTTTGAATGTGAGATGCCAGGGCTTGGCCTTCCCTGGCTTCAACCACACTCATCCCAAAGTTAACACCTCTGTGTGCCAACTATCCCTGTGGCTAGGGGCCTCTGACCTCACTTCTCCCTGCTGGGAAATCGTGTCCATTTCCCAGGGCCTAGGTTGAGACCCTTTTCTGCTGTGGAGCTGCCCTTGCTGTTCCATTCCACACACCTGCAGCCATTTCAACTCCAGAAGGCTACTCTCAACCCAATTTTTACATTTCCTGTGCTATTTTCTATAATGTCATGTATGTTACTCTGCTTTCTGCAAATGCGAGCTGAACTCCCTGAGGAAGGGGTTCCCTGTTGGAGGGTGTCAGTGCCTGGGGGTTTATCCAGTCACTCAACACTCGTGTATTGGGTTCCTGCTATGCACCAGCCCAGCAGTGAGTGTCCAGGACTACAGTGGTGAGCCTGTGTGGGAGGATATGGGGAGGCAGCCAGGAAGGCTGGGGAGCCATCATCTCAGCCTGGGGCCTCAGCGACTGCCCCCCACCCCCAACAACAAGGAAGGCTGGGGAACCATCGTCTCAGCCCAGGGCCACAGCAGCTGCGCCCCTCCACAGCGGAGGATCTGCTCCAGGGCCCTGCACTCGCACAGCAGTTTCCTGTGCTCGCATGCTAGTGTGGCTTAAGAACTTTCAGGTTGCACAATCATACTTTACTCAGCTCCGTCAGGATCCCTGGGTCTGCACGAAATGTCAGTCTTGACTTGGCGAAAAGCAGGCTAGGGGGTTGGAGCCTCAGCATGCCTAAGCCAGCCTCCTGGAGGAGCTGGGGCTGGCTCCTGGGGCCTCCTGGGCTCAGCTTGCTGCCTCATCTCGCCTCAGCCCATCCCTCTGCCCACACCTCGAGGTGCCAACCCAGGTTTCTAGAGGCAGGAGTGGCACAGAGGCAGTCCGAAACCCCACAGACGCTTACTTGGTGGCACAGCATCCTCTGAGAGTTTCCACAAGCAAGGGCCCTGTGAGTTCCACCACCGACCCCGAGGCTTGTGAGGAAACCCGGGGCTGGATTCCAGACTGTGCAGTGTGGGAGAGTCTCAGAGAACTCCAGAGGGTGACACTCACGCCTGAGAAGGAGACGTTGCCCTGTGTGTGTGCTGGGGATAGAGGGGAGTTGGGCTGTCAGCGGAGACACCTTTGGGTGGGCCGTCCATATGGGCTTTTCTTTTTAGAAGTCTGCAGAGCTGGGCCTGGGAGCTAGGGCAGCAACATGATTTAGCAACACAGAAAATAAGATTTCTGCCAAGAGCCACACCACCCTGATCATGCCGCATCTCAGCAGATCTCAGAAGCTCAGCGGGGTCTGGCCAAGTTACTACTTGGATGGGAGACTAAGACTATCAGGGTTAAAAAAAAAAAAATCCAGTTTCTCCCTGCTCTAAACCCCTGTTCTTCATTGCCTGACCATTGCCTCAGGACCCAGTCAGAGGACTAGAAACCTCTGAATGAGTCTCATCCTCTCCCTTGCTTGCTCCTAAGGAGGGCTGGGTGTCAGCCAGCCAGGTCTGGGGTGCAGGACAGACAGGCAGGGTGGGCGGAGACAGGAAGGGAAGGAGGTTCCTGCTTCTTGGATCAGCTTCTGAGACGTCTTTTGTTTTGAATAATTCAGGTAATGGGTAAATAGGGAGAAAATTTTTCAGTCCATGTAAAGTGCTGATAAAGCACAGACAGAGGATGAAAATAGGAAAGACTCAAAAGCTGGAAGTGATGTGAATGTTTGCCATTTCAAGTGAAAGGCTACCGAGTTTTGGAAGAATAAGAAAATAAATGAAAGATAATTTTAACAAGTGTTGCTCTGGTTTTTAAATGGAATTCCTTTTAGCATTCTCTCACACACTTGAGTGAAAACTGAAATTAACCACTGATGCCTTTTGTTTCAGGCTTGTGCTGCTTTTGACAGTGACTCTGTGTATAGCCTGGACCAGATGAAGCCCAGTTTCTATTTGGGTTACACACACACAGGTGCATGCACACACACTATAGAAGTGCATCTCAGAAATGTACTCTTAAGGGGACAACGGAAATGATTCATTGCACCATGGAAATGTATTCATTCATCTGTTAAGCAGCCGTGTCTATCTCACCAATAGATTAAGGCCCAGTTTTATTCTGTATGCTGACTCCTTCATTCCCTCCTCCTTGGCAAAGCATTTTACTTCAGCTAGCTTCAAAGGGTGTCACACCCAGGCTAAAGAAGTCAGTCTCCTCTCTGCTTTAAATTTCACAATGAACCCTGCTATAGAAATCATAAAACGAGATGCTTTTCTCATCTGCTGCAGCCAGCCCCAAAGTGCATCCAGCCATATCCAATTAAAGCTGCTTACCGTGTCAGCTCTGGCTGAAACCAGTGCAGAAGCATTGCTGAACTTCCTGGAACTTGTGGACAGAACATCTGCCAAGGCAGCTGGAAGCTGAAGTACCAAGAAAATTAAAACCCAGTGACAAGATGGATGAAGATCCCTTGCTCCCATGTTGTGCCTAATTACCCAGAGGAAAAGGCAACAATGGGTACTGTAAATTGTCCTTGGAAAACAATCCTGGGAGTGGTTCTGCCCTTCTCTGTCCCCAGCCAAGCCTCCCCACCCACCCCACCCCGAGGCTGGCTCCACCAGCCCCCTTCTAAGGAACCCTTCAAGTGGGCTCCATCCTGCTCCACACCCCTGGGCGCCACTTCCTCTGCATTTCCTCTCCCTAAAGGAGGCCTCACCCCCTTCCTGTTTTCCAGGTCACTAGTGACTTCAACTCAGGGAAGGGAAGTGTTATCTTGAGCCCTTTCCTTTGTCTTCACCTGCACTATTTGGCTTAGCTGTGGATCTAAGGATACATGAGGGGAAGAACTGCTTTGGGTGCTTGCAAATGGGGTACAAGGAACCAGTGACTGACTCTGGTGCTTGTTGTTGGGCGGTTCCACCAGGTGCTGGGACCCTTGTCTTCAAGTCCAGCTTGTACAGGTGGCAAGGGGCAGAAATGATGCCCTAGGGCAAAGCAGCAGAATAAAAATCACTTGCAAACACAGGCTTTGGTCACTTGTAAGGAGAAGCTTCATAGCTTCCAGCCTCCAATATAAAAATAAAGCTCTGTGAAATATATAATACATAAAGTGTGATTCCTATTTTTAGGTTACAATTCTTCTTTAAAACACAAATATAGCCAAAGGCAAATGTTGGACACCCATGCAATGTGCTTGTCTTAAATTCTTGGATGCCATGTTTGTGTACTTATCCCAAAATGTCGGCACCAGCACAATGTTTGTTTTCTAAAATTGCTTCTGTGTCTTTTAGAGGATTATAATACCTGATTTCTTACCCCATGAAACACAGCTGGGGGTAGCGATCAGAGGAGGACTCTGGCCCAGTGGCTTGATGTCCTCTGTTGAGGAGGGGATGGAGATGGACCCTCCCTCGTCGTGATGCATGAAAGCAAGGTGAGTCCCTGCATGGCTGGGTCAGAGGTATTCAAAAGGCCCATGGGGCATTTGATCTTTTCTCTACTGCTGTCTTGACCTGAGCTTCCTCCTCAGCATGGAGAAATGGACTGGAAGAAGCTTCTAAGGGCAAGATGAGGCCATACAGGAACTCCTCCTTCCTGAATCTCTTTGGATCAGCACAAGTGCCTTTCCCCCAGAGCAAATATTTTGGTATATTCCTAGAAGGTGCTCCGGGTCAGTGGAGGTGCAAGTTGGCAGGGTGGAAGGCACTTTTCTGGGCATCAGCTGTTATTTTTTGACTATCAATAACAAAAGACACACAATGCAAAGCACTTTGCTTTCTCTGAATCTCATTTAATCTGCTTGGATACTATGAGGAAGCCGGGAGTTAATCTCCCCACTTTTTTTAGACAGAGACTCAGAGAAGTGAAATGACTTGCCCAAATTAACACTCATTTAGCAAATATTTACGGGTCATCTACTGAGTACCAAGCACTGGTTTCACCCATGGGTTTATGGAGAGGAAAAGCAGAAGGGTCCCTTGTCCTCCTGGCACCTATGGCCTGCACCCAGGGCTGCCTAAGAATGGGAAGATGTGAGCAGCTAACCACAGAGTGGAACTGGGAGCAAAAATAGCATTTCTCTGGGCATCAGGTTTGAGATGAACTGAGTTGCTCTTCAGGGACCTGCTGCCTCATCTGGATGCATACTGGAGTGAAAGATCAGCTCTCCCTTCCTTGGAAGGGCTTGGTGCTGTGAGTGACGGCTGGCCCAGCTCACCGTGTTGAACAGAATTGCCCTACGTGAGTAGCAGTATTTAGAGAATCAGAGCACAGTGAAATGGGCTCAGCTCAATGACTGGAGGGAAAATTGCCCAACCCTTGGAAGATTCAGATGACAGTAGGGGAGTTTACAGGGCTTTGGGGAAAATTAAATAATGTATATGAAACAGTTTTTGAAGAGAGGATTAAAACATTCTTCCAACACAATTTATATTCTCCTATTTTCTAAAGAGACTCAAGACAGATTATAATAAAATAAGTAGAAAAATTAGGATATGTAAAGACAAAGATTGAAAGTACACAACATGCCCTGAAGGAGAAGAAAGACAAGTCATAAGATAAAATCTACTTGAATGAAGGTTGCCGACTCAAGAATGTAGTTAACATCTGAGCCCCCGGCAGCCATGGGAAAAGGTGAAGCGCCGCCATGAGTTACGTGACTTTTATTCAAGGTTGTAAAGACATGTACCTCCCTCAGCCCCAGATGCCAGGGGGTGTCCTCTCCTGCAAAGAATCTCTGTATAAACGAAATGAAAACAGACATGGTCCTCAATAGCTTTTGATTAAACTAGAAATAATGTGGTGTGGTCATGTATCCCAGCCAAGTATTATTTTTAAGAGCCTTGAATTCCAGTGATTTCTGGGCTTGAGGCCCGCTAAAATTTTGGCTGATAGGCCCTGCAGAGATGCGGAGAGACTGTTTTGGGGGACTGTGGTCAGGGTGACGTGGCTGTGACCCTATGTGCCCTATGTGCCACAGCCAGATCACTCTGACCACAGTCCCCAAAAACAGTGGGGGGATTCCACTGTGGCCAAAGTTCTGAAAGGTCTCCATACACCTTTCAGGGCCACTGTCAAAGCCCCCCAACCTCCCCTGTGCCTTGATGTCATTGGCTGTCTTCTCTTTCTGGGATGATTCTGCTGCCCTGCCATGCTGTGCACCCTCATGTCACCCTCAGCACCTCCCTGCTGCCCAAGCACCCACCAGCCCCAAGCATTCCTAACGTCATAGCTGGGATCCTTGCCTATGTACCCCCCGACTCCCAGCTGAGTGACCTGGGACAAATGCTAAGAAAGGGAAAAAGGAAGAGGTCATATTAAATGACTGTCAAAGTTTCCTTTCAGCTCTCATGCCCCTGTTAGGATCAGTGATTCCTGACAGGTGGAGAACCACCTCTCTGAAAGGTTTTCATTTCGACAAGGATACATGGCCAGGCTTCTGTCATGGTCCAGTGATGGGACTGAGACTTTCATATTTTCATCCAACCCTGGCCAATGTGTATTTGGTGATGGCCTTGCTGATGACAGAAGGACCCTGTCTGACTGCTCCCAACAGCTGGAAAACCACATAGTGTGAGTCATCTCCACCCCGCTATGACTTCTGCCAGACTCAGCCTGAGTCAAATGACATGCAATCAGGGGACAAGGGCCGGGGGACAGGGAAATGACCTAGATGACCCTACTGTCACCCTCACCCCTCAGCCCAGAGTGCCCAACTGAACACTTTCCCTGACATCTGATGAAATCTTTATGGTACTGATGGCAGAGTAGACACTCTCAGGAGCAATCCTGGGTCCTTAAAGGGGAGAGCTCCTTGGAGAAACCCTCCCTCGAGTGGGGGCTTTGCAGGCAGGTTCTTGGTCATGCAGTGCCTGATGGGAAAGTGTAAATTAAAGAGTTCTGTCTCCCTAAGGCTGCAAAGTCCAAAGTCCAGTGAAGAGCACAAAAATTATCAATGTGTTAAGACCTTCCTTCCTTCCTCTTTCCTTCCTTTCTTCTTTTTCCTTCCTTCTTTCTCTCTCCTTCTTTGTTTTCTCTTTCTTTCTTCTTTCTTTCTCTCTTTCTTGCTTTCTTTCCTTCTTTCTCTCTCCTTCCTTCCTTTTTCTTTCTCTTCTTTCTTTCCTTCTTTCTCTTTCCTTCCTTCCTTCCTTTCTTTTTCTTTCCTTCTTTCTTTCTCTCTTTCTTTCCTTCTTTCTCTCTCTCCTTCCTTCCTTCTTTCCTTCCTTTCTTCTTTTTCCTTCCTTCTTTCTCTTTCTTTCTTCTTTCTTTCTCTCTCTTTCTTGCTTTCTTTCCTTCTTTCTCTCTCCTTCCTTTCTCTTTCTTTTTCTTTCTTTCTCTTCTTTCTTTCCTTCTTTCTCTTTCCTTCCTTCCTTTCTTTCTCTTTCTTTCTTTCTCTCTTTCTTTCCTTCTTTCTCTCTCTCCTTCCTTCTTTCCTTCCTTCCTTCCTTCTTTCCTTCCTCTCTCTTTCTCTCTCTCTTTCTCTCATACTCTCTCTTCTTCTCTCTCCCCTCCCCTCCCCTCCCTTCCCTTTCCTTGTTTTCCTTCCTGTCTTGTGCTGCAAGGCAAATTTACTTCTGCAGAAAGGTGCTGCCTGCAACAATCATGACTGCAAAAGCACACTGAACAAAGGAGAGTAAGGGCTTTTATTTCTAATGGAGATTCTACCTCTGTGTCTTTCCCCCATTGACTGGGGTTGGACCACACAATCTGAAATAGTCCTTATTGGCTAAACATTCAAACTTTCTTAGATAAGGTAGGCGTGTGATAGTAGAACCAGGAAGAGAATGAAACGGTCATCTGAGGGGGGACTAGAAAGCTAACTTATTCCCATGAAAGGGAAGGAATGTGAACTGGGACTTACCATGTCTAAGTATGTTTAGACAGGTCACTGCACAGCAAAAGCCAGGGGGCGGGGTGGCGGTTACTCAGAATTTAGAGGATAAAGAACAGGGGAACTGGAAAACTGTTTGAAGAAGAACCTAGCTGTATCTAACACTTTCTTTTTCTCCTTTTCTTTCCTTCTTTTCTTTCCTTGTTTTCTTTTCTTTTCTTCTTTTCTTTTTTCCTTTCTTTCTTTCTTTCTTTCTCTCTCTCTCTCTCTCTCTCTTTCTTTCTTTCTTTCTTTCTTTCTTTCTCTTTCTGCCTCTCTTTCTCTCTTTCAGAAACAGGCTGGAGTGCAGTGGTGCAATCACAGCTTGCTGTAACCTGGAACTTCTGGGCTCAAGCAACCCTTCTGCCTCACCTCCTAAAGTGCAGGGTTACAAACATGAGCCACTGTGACTGGCTATGACCTTCTTCCACAGAAACACATTCCCAACTATTGTTGTGAAATGGGCGAGGACTATGGAAGGAAAGGGCTGCCTTCTGTCCTCCCTGCTGGGGTGAAAAGCGTAGAGGACCAGGCATCTGATTGGAAACCCTGATCTAGATGCCACCAATGGACTTGTTTTTAAACTTCATTGTCTTGCAGCATCTGGGAGTCTGTCCTTCCAAACCTTGTTGAAGCTGAGTCCAGAGGGAACAGGACTGGCACAATGGGCAGATTTCTGTTTTTCATTTCAATTCAGCAAGCCTGTCCTGATACCACAGTCGCTCCTCCTTGGGTCTCTTAATTCCTATCCTTACCTGCAGCAGTTCAGATCAGGAGTACACTTTCAAGTCCAAGGGTTTAAATGGGACAACCTCTGTTAGAGACTAAATTCTGTCTCCCCTAAAATTCCTACGTTGAAGCTTGGACTCCCGGTACCTCAGAATGGGACTGTATTGTAGATATGGCCTTTAGAGTAGTGATTAAGGTAAAATGAGGTCATTGGACTGGGTCCTAATCCAATCTGAGTGTTATCTTTAATAATAAGAGGAAATTAGGATCCAGACACACAGGAAGGGCTCTGTGAGGACGCAGAGAGAAGATGGACATTGGCAAGCCGAGGAGGGAGGCCTCAGAAGAAACCCACCCTGCTGGCACCTGGATCTCAGACTCCTTGCCTCCAGGACTATGAGGAAATCAAGGCCTGTAGTTGAAGCCACACAGTCTACCCAGCAGCCCCAGCAGACCCACACAACCTCTAACCTGAGGAGTGGATGTGGGTGCATGGCCTGAACTGGGGTTCCAGCCTCTCAGGGCATGGGCTGAGCACGGGGAAACTGTCCATTGACAGTGAAACTGTTTCTCAGTAAGAGGGCCTTTTTCTCTTCTGGGAAGCGGAGAACATCAGCCTGCTGTTTCTGAAGACCTCTCCCCTGATCTTACGGTGCCAGGCTCTGTCTGACTTGCTTTGAGGGGATTTGCTCACCTGTCCTCTGTCAGACCTGGGTGGAAGAAGGGAAGTTCAGAGCTGATGTCAACCCTGATTCACCTGAAGCACTGAGGACCTTCACAGTTTTCTGTCTGATGCCTACTGGGAGTGGACAGAATGCAGGCTTGGGGTGGGGACTCTGCTTCTTTCTCCTAATACGGTGATAGAATAAGGAAAGCATTCTGCTAATGTCTAAACTGTTCCTAAAAGATCATTTTAACCCCCTTAACACTGAAAATACTTTGCACCATTCACATTGAAGGCTAACGGTGAACAGAGTAGCAACAAGTAATATTTTTTCACTTTAAAGGAAGAAACAAACACAGTTTCTAGGAGGTAGTTATGTTCATCATTGCATATTTTTTAGGTTATCCATGAAATTTTTAATAGCATTGTAATTCTAACATAGCCTTCAAGATGAACACAATAGACATTTTTCATCTATGGAGAAATGAAAATTATAACACAATGTAGAAAACCAGTGCAGCCCGTGGTCCCCGATTCTTCTCCTGTCGCTCTGAGATTGGGATGCCACCTTTGGAGATGCCTTGAGAGGGACTGTGGCAGTGCGGTGGGCCTGGGGAAGGCTCCTCCCATGCCTCGGAGTCAGTAAGCTCTGGGGCACGTCCTCTTCCCAACCCAACTTCCGAAGAGAAATCCCAGACACTGCCCAAGGCTATGAGCTTAGTTCTAAGTACATGTCCATTTTACTTTCTTTTTCCAAAATAATAATTTACCATTCACTGAAGATTGCTTATATATGAACCAAATGCTTAAATTTTATTCTTAATTGAAAACAGAAATTGGCCCAACCATTACTTAAGTGAGATATGATTAATGCTTATTAGCTAAGTATTAATGTCCCCCAAAGCTCGATGCTGAAGCTGTTAGTCAGCTCACAAGGTCCTGTGCTTGCAGAGGGTGGCCGGCGCTGGCTCAGTCGGCTCTTCCTCCATTGTGCGGCCCTGTCCCTGGGGAGGCATAGGCGTCAGGGTGAGCCTATGATGTGGAGCCGATGTTTCTGAGCAACAGTTGCTATTTTTAGCTGGTCTTAGCTAAGTGACCTTGCAGCACGTCAGGCTGGAGAGTGACCCTGCGCCCTTCAGATAGGAGAATGACATCAGGGAGTGACACAGTGCAGCTGCAGGCGAGAAATACAGGGTGTTCCTAATGCCAGTGCTTCCTATAGGAGGAGGCACTTGCTTCCTGTAGGAGGAGGCACTTGCAACAGATACTGTTTGGTGGCACTTGGCACATAAACAGATATTTCCCAAAGATAAAACCCTGGCCGGGATCTTTAAGACTATAATAAAACTGTAGTAAGATTGTTAAGTAGTCAAGATGAAAAATGGTCTTTTCCTAGTATTTTTATGGTCCCTCAGAACGAGTGGGCCCCTGAGAACACTGCTGTCTCCTGCTGCCTGGGCTGGGTCTTCATTGCCTCCTTGCTGGAAACTCAGGCATTGCTGTGGAATTGAGATGCTGTAAACACAGAATCCAGTGATGGCTTTCGGTGTTCATGCTGCCCTGTTGCCCTCCACTGCGTGAGTCAGAGCGGGCCTGTGACCCACATGCTGTGGTGGAAGGGACCTTGGCCTGTGCCTATGGAAGGCCTGGCCACCTCCTACAAATAGCTCCTACAAATAGAGCTCCTATTTGTGCTCTGGGAATGCTGAGCTGCCGTATAATTAAAAAGTCCACATGGAGAGGCCACGAAGAGAGGCAGAGACCCTGAGATGACGCCGAGAGTCCTGGCTGAGCGTAGTCTCCTGGTCGTTTCCCAAAGCACTGGGCCTGAGTGAGCCGTGCTTGGTGTCACACCCCAGGTGAGCCCCTCCATGACAATGCCACACAATCACATCAAGCACAGCAGAAGGACCACACACTCAACCCATGGTAGTGAGAAAGAATAAACTGCTGTTTTAAGTCACTAAGTTTTGAGGTGGCTTACTTTACAGCAAGAGATAATGGAGACTATTACAGATGAAACAAAGCCTTGGGCCAAGTCGAGCATCATGGCTAGTGCAATCACAATCAGCCCAACTATCCTGCCTGTTCATGCTGGCTTAGGACACGTGATAGTTCCAACCCCCAGCAAGGGCGGGGTAAGTTCCTGGGTCAAACAAAAGGTGAGGTCAGGTCAGCAGGGGTCTGGGCAGGTAGCTCTCATGCTGGTAACTGATTTCCCCCACCCACCAGGATTCTGGCAGGCACAAAGGCCCGGGGCATGATCCCGCTGGGTAAGGAGTTTCAGGGGAGGCCTCCACAGGCCCCGCCTCCCTGGTCTTGGGAGGCCCCACAGCAAGGGAGGGCCCTCTCTCATGCCCAGTGCCTAAGAAGCAAGGGTCAGTTCCTAAGAGTTCTCAGTGGCCACTGCAGAGAGCACGGCAGATGCAGGGTGCCTGGAGTGTGTGTGAGATTCCTTCATGGTCAGCACCATCCTTTTTCTCTAACTGAGCAGCCTTTAAGAGTTGAGCCACAGGAAGCTTCAGGGCTGCCTCTGTCCTCCATGGGCCAAGGTGGGAGTAGGGAAGACTCTGGCCTGATGGGGAGGAAAGGGCAGCATCTTCTCTCTACCCCATGAAGAATGTCTCTTGTGCTGTGCAGAAAATAGAGTGGCTTCACTGTGCTCTACTCACAGGAATGGGCCTCTCTTCCTCCTGGGGCAGCTGTGGGAAGTGGGGCAGGCACCTGCCACCCATTGGCTGTCAGGGCACAAGGAGGTCACCCTCCAGTGGCAGGAGAGCGATGGGCACTGCCCCATCCCTCTCTCAGCTTCAAGGCCTGCCCTGAGTGTGAGGGGCAGCACACTGCTGATGGTGCTGGCCCAGTGGCATTGTGCACCTCAGGCAGCCCGGCCCTGGCATACAAGCCTGGCATGCAGGCACCTGAACTGGCTGCTTCTCCAGTCACCTGCTTGCCTGCTGGGGGCCTCAGGGCACACTCTGCCCTCACCCATTTTGGAGCTGCCTTTTCCTCAAAGCTTTCTGAGTCCTCCCCTTCCCTTATGGGTGAGCCTCTCCATGCCCCTGAGACCTCTGGGAGCACCTGTGAGAATTCTTCCCGAGGTGCCCTGTACAAGCCCTGGACTAGTAGATCCAGAGGTGTTTTCTCAGATACACTAAAAGGCTTGTGCATTCTCTCGGGAGCCAGCCCTGGTGGCCTGGCAGGAGGAGCTTGGAGGTCTGGGTGCTGAGGAGTCTGGAATTCGCCCAGGCTCAGGTGCAGGGTTCCGTGACAGGCTAACTATGCCTGCTGGGGAGCAGGGGGCGCAGCGGAGGGTCGGGCTTTGGGAATCCCTGCCCCAGGCCGTCTTCACAGCTACACAGCTTTCTTCTTTCCACTTCTCCCTCAGATTTTCTAGCCTTTAAATAAGGTTCCCACAGATGAAGAGAAATGTCCCAGATAGAAACCTCATTGCTGAAAGTGATCCCCTCCCTCTGGGAAATAGAATCTCTGAGGAGGAACTTAGGCAGGATGGCACGCTGTGAGTTCAATCAGCTTTCTTAAGTGGATCTCAGGTGAAAACCAGGCCAATCCTCGCCACACATAGGGTCTAGGCTCTGTTTCCTGGCAGCAAGTAGGAGGGGTGATCCGAGGCTAGAGGCAGGATAGCACCTGGTCTAAAAATGGCCGTGGTTAATCCTCAAGGTAGCACTGATGCCACTTTTTGAAGAGTCAGGCCAGGGTAAATAAACTCCTGAGATGTAAACATTTAGTCTTCTTTATTTCTGCCCACCTTGTGCAGAGCTGGGTCCTAAGCTCTGAGCAGGTTTAAATTCGCACAGGTGATAGGTTCCCCCTGGAGAGCCTGCATCCCAAATGCACTCAGCCCTGGCCTACAGTTCTCCTATAAAGGGCTTGTTCCTAGAGGACATTGACACATCAGAGGGAGAGTTAAGTGGAGTCATTTATTTGACTCTTCACTCACTTAGCAAACTTTGATTGAGAGAAGAACCTGAGTTTGTTTGGGAGATGGTCCCAGGGAGCAGAAGGAAAAGGAAGAGTCAGACAGGAAGGAGGCAAAGAGGGTGTGTTTTGGGGCCTTTGAAAGCACACAGATTGCCTCTCAGAATTGTCCCTCTGAAGGACGATGCCATATGCACTAGCTCCTACCTTGGGGGCACTGGTGCCTTCCCCCAAATACTCTTCAGGTGGTGCCTGCACTCAGGCTGAGGAGGAGGATGTCACGGTGTAGGTGCAGGGAAGGGTGCTGTCAGGAAACAGCTGTGTTCACCACAGCTGGGAGCCACAGGCCCGCACCTTCACACAGGTGCTGGCTGCTGCAGCCTGGGATGGTCCTCTGTCTCCAGCCCAAGGTCCCTGTGTCTGGGCCGTAGGAGTCACTCAGAAGACTTCATCCCAAACTCATAACTACCATCCTCATCTGAACCTTTGGAAGTCATGAAAATGTGGACACACTGGCTGGAAGTTAGAAAGCAGGTTATTACCAAGGCAATGGCTTATGCCGCCTTCCTGGGACCTCCATGTGGAGAAAGCCGGGGCTGCGGCAAGACCTCTGTCTTGACCCTCGCTGTGGGTCTTGGATCTCACTAGAGCGGGAATCCTTTCAGACCATGGTTTCCTGGCTCATTTGTTTTGTAAAAAATCTGATAAAGAGGGACTAAGAAGATGTGAAAGTCACATCCACATATTATAAAAGTTGCACATAGAACAGGGAGGAACTTGTCCTGTGTATCCCAGAGAATAAAGCTAGGGACAAGGGTGGGGTGTGTGTGTGTGTGTGTGTGTGTGTGTGTGTGTATGTTGTTTTGTTTGTGGTTCTCTGTGTCATCCCCATAGGATTTGAGAATGAGGGGAACTAAAGGAAAACAAAGGAACACTTTAGATTGTCCTCTTGAAAACTCATGGATTTCCAAGCACTGTGCTAGAAGCTGCCACATCAGCATCTTCTGGAAACTAGTTAGAGAGGGAAATTCTTGGGCCCACCTCAAACCCACTGATTCTCATACATGCTCAGGTATGAGAATCACTCTTCTAAATACAGGAAAAGATCTTTCTAACAGATATCACTGACCAAAGTCGCAGTGCCTTTCCTCACGAGGTGGTGAGTGTCACACCTCTGGAAATATTCAAGAGAAGGGGTAACCGTTAGTCATGCATGTTGCAAATGAAGTGAACACAGCAGGCAGAGAGTTCAACTGAAGTCACTTTCTTGGTTTCTCAGTGGTTTAGCAAACATTTACTGACCAGCAGTACTGGTCACTATTCACAGTGACAGGCGACAGGAATAGAAATTCACAGAAGCTCCCCATTCTCGCCTGCTCCAAAGACTGAAGTCCAGCAATCTCTCATGCTGTGAGTCCAGACACTGTTCTTTGTCTTGACTGCCAAACCCTGACTGGCCAAGTGACGATTCACCATCCTTACAACATACTCTAGTCACTGAAGATTCCCCACGGAACCACCACCTTCCTGCTCAGGCCTGCTTCATCTATCCAACGGGAGGAGGGGAAAGAGACCATTGACCCAGGACTGCCCTGGCGTGCATGAAGCCCTGAGTGAGGACTGTGGCAACTTCCCGGCCTGCACACACTGCTGCTGCTTTCTTGGTGCCTATAAGTCATGCCTTGTCACCCGTGTGACATTAATCACACAGTGGGGCTCAGAAATCCAGCAGATGAAATCTGAAACTGAGTTGGGGTGGAGGCCGAATGTGTCATGGTGAGATGAGTCCTGGGGTACAGTCTCGGACAGATGAATATTCTAGATTACTAAGGCTTAGCACTTTAACCAGAGAATAAATACAGACCGTGGTTGTTTCCATGTATTTAAAAAAAGTAAATTGTGACACAAGTGATGCACTTGTTGGGGGAAAGTTACCGTACAGATGTGCAAAACCAAAGAAAAAAGGGCATCAATTCCCCCAAACTCCACCACCCAAAGACAATTGCTATTAATATGAGGACATGGTTTTCTTCCAGTGCTTTTCTGGGTGCATATGTAAGTGTGTGTATGGCAGTGCAACAGTGGAATCTCATTGTAAGACTTGACCCTAACACAGCTGTCCATTTAAAGTATATTGTGAATACGTTTCTATGCCAATACATTTACATGATCAATTTTAAAGCTATCTAGCCCTCTACTGGCATGAATGCAAATTTTCCTCAGACTGTATCACGTTTAAAAAGTCTTTCTAAAATATACCACACACTCTCCTGCCTTCCCCATCTGTTTTCTAATCCAAGTACAGAAACACGACATTGCTTGCTTCTAGGTGCCTTGCGGTTGCCATTATTCAGTGAACCCCTTAGGATGTAAAGTTTCAATAAAGAAGCAGTTTGGTAGAGACAGAAGAGCTCCAGATTAGAAATCGGGATAGCTCTGGGCCTCTATGCACTCAGGCTCCACACGGTTATGCACAGAACCTTCAAAACCTTCAGATTCATCACTAGCAGGATGGGTCCAGGGCGTGGGTCTTTGCTATGAGATCACCTTAAATACCTCTGGAGGACCTGGTCACACCAGCAATAACCCTTTGGAGAGGAGAAAGTCAATGGAGGTGGAGAAGGCATGCCTCAGGATCACACCCCACTTGTTGCTTGAAGTGTGGTTAAGGAGCTGCTTATCTCCACCCACACCTCCTCCTGGGTACACAAAGGATACACATTCCTGGGCCCAGTTCAGCTCTTCCAAATTGGAACCTTTGTGGGTGAAACACCAATAATATGCTTTTAAACAAGTACCCCGAAGTTTGTCACAGAAAGTTGAACTCATTGCTTCACTCCTAAAATGTCATTTCTCTTAAACATCTGAAAGGGTTCTGCCCAGAAAGGCCACCTGTTGACCATTTGCTGGCTGCTTGGCCTCATAGGGCAGGGGGCAAGCAGGAGGCAGAAGAAAGATTGGGATTGGCATTTTTCTTCAGTGTTCCACAAGAAAATCATTCCTTTGTGTTTCTCTTTGGCATTTGCAAGTACACACCAAAGATTTGCCGCCTCTGGGTTTTTTTGGGGGATGGAGTGGGGTGGAATGTCCTCCCCCAGCCCCTTCCTCACTGATTCTTAACCCTCCCCTCTCCCCGGATCCATAGTGCCCTCAGATACTGACCCTCTGAGACTGCCCTGCCCCGAGACCCGCCACATCCCAGCAGTGAAAAGATGAGAAACGTGACTGTGAAGCATGGTAACCTTGAATCTACTGCTTCATTCATTTCAGCAGATGTCACCAGGATCCTGAGGGAAGATTGTGCAGCTCTGTGTGGTCTAAACAGACAACTTCTTGTAGATTGCACTGGATTTATCTTGGCTCTGCCCAGAGGTGATTTGGCTCTGATAGGGAGCCTTCTCATGGAGTGGTTTTGGCCTCTGAGAAGTGGCAGAATAGCTGAGTTCAGCCTGATTCTCCAGGAAGGGCCACATCTTGTACAATTCTAATATTTCCTCAAGATCTTGGAATAGCACTGCTATTCACCAAATAATGCTTACTTATTAATTAAACCTCTGTTAAACTCTCCATAGATGCCAGACAGTGTAGTAGGTGGCCATATATCAGAACGAATAAACAGTTGACTCATTGCAGATGAACTTTGTTGCTCTTCAGGGAATTAAAATATAATTCAAACTTGTTTAGGAAAATAAAATCAATTTCATATGTCATTTAAATATACAATTAAATAGATAAGATAATAGCTATTCACTACTCACTAAAGATCTGTTTTTAGTAAGCATATTTCTCATTTAAATCAAACCTCCTCATCTCTGTGAGAGCTGTTTTGATGAAAAACTTTCACAAACAAGTGGCACATTTCTTGCATCTGCTTTCTTAAGCAAAGTGTTCTTGCTTGGACTTTGATTTGACTTTCTCTGTCGTGCATTGTGCTGTGTTGGGCAAATGAATCATACAATTGCACACCCCACCTGGGTGCTCCCAGTGACCCTGCCTGGCCAGGCTTCAGGGCACTGTTTTGGCCCTTTCTCTGACTCACTGCTTCCATCAGTGCCCGTCTGGGAGCGGTTGCCATCCTGGATGACAGATACAGTGCATGTGCTCTCTCTGTGAGTTCTTGTCTTCCATGCCAAGTCTGCTGACTAGCTCCCACTCAACTCTGACCCTCACACCTCACGCCGTCACCCTGGCTTGTCCCGCCGCAAAGCCTCCTAAGCACCCTACTTGCATCCGGCATCCTTGTCCTGCAGTCCCTCCCCACAGGCAGCCAGCAAGCTCTTTCTTTGTAAACCACCATTCAGATGATTTCATGTTCCTGATTCAGACCCAGTAGCCTTGCTCCACGACACCGATGGAAGTCCTGACCTCCCTTTCTTGGCCTCTCACTGCCTGATGTGGCTGCTCTAATTCCCTGTGCCATGGCTCACAAGACTGCAGCCTCGTCATCCTTCTTCTCTTTATTTGGACAAACCAAGCTGTTGCACAGGCTGCTTTCCTCACCGGGCTGTGGCTTGCATGTGGCTCTTTGTGGAAATGGGCCTTCCTGGGCCTTACCCCAGCCCGCTCAGTCATGCTCTGTTTTCATTCTGCATGTAACACTGGCTTGGTCTCCTGAGCCATCAGTGCCCACAGCCTGCCGTCTGGCACCCTTGGCCTCTGAGTATGGGGAGCTCGTTGACCTGAGCAGCCCCGCAAGTTGGGGAGAATTGGGTTATCTGAAGGACTTGATTCTGTTCTAAAGGTTTAACTCTTTCCACCAGCCAGCAGGGCTTCCCCAGCAGCCCACTGAGAGAGCTGCCTACACTTGTCCAGAAGGAGTCTGGGCCTCCTGCCTCCTGCCGACCTGTATAGCTCCTGCTGAGAGAACATCTGGGAGCTGTGAGAGCTGCATTTTTCATGGAGTGCCAGGGAAGAGGGCAACATGGCAGAGGTTCCCACGCAAGGTTGGGCTTTCCTTGGAGCCATAGCCATGCTAGGGTGGGTGCCAGACCTCCAAGCCCAGAGAGTGTATTTTCTGAAACCCTCCGTACGTCCCTCAGAGCATCTCAATGGATATCTGTTCTGTGGAGCCCGCTGTGGTCAGCACTGTTTTGAGGGAAGAGAACTGACATGGTAGCTGGGTCACTATGCTTCCCAGCACATCTCCAGGCAGGTGGAGGCGGATGAGTGACCCACACTACATCAACTAGAGCTGGTATTGGCCGACTCAGGGAACCCAGGCAGGTGACTCTCACTGGAAAAGGCATAGCTCACCTCACTTCTTGCCTGCAGCCCTGCAGAGAAGGTCTGTTCTCAGACCAAGTTCACCAGACCTTGGAGGACCAGAAATCTGACGGATGGTAGGGACAATAGTTCTGTTGAGTTAGCCTGTGAGAGGCAGAGCAACCCATCCAGGTGCTGAAATTTGTTGAAGGGCTGAGTTGTGTGGTAAGTTCCTGCAAAACCTGCTCTGGGACAGGCAGGACTTCCACAGAGTGAGGAGGCTGGAAATACAGTGGGCATCATATGAACAAGAAGGAGAAATGACTTTGTCAATGTCTGACATGAACCTGACAAATCAAATCTTTCTCCATTCTTCAGCCAGCCCTGCAACTAGGGCCAGCTTCTCACCTGGGAAGGAGGGCAAGTGTGTGTGGTTCAGACTGGAGCAGCAGCAGACTCC
Organism: Trachypithecus francoisi; assembly: GCF_009764315.1. Taxonomy (NCBI): domain Eukaryota; kingdom Metazoa; phylum Chordata; class Mammalia; order Primates; family Cercopithecidae; genus Trachypithecus; species Trachypithecus francoisi. Next base: position 3,083,794 of record NW_022681467.1, read on the forward strand.
AGGACAGCATCACAAAGATGCATGCATGCACACACACACACACACACACACACACTATATATATATAAAATATATGCATACACACACAAATACACATACACAAATACAAGCACACATAAATACCTACACACACACAAATAAATACATGCACACACACATATTATATCGATCTAGACATTTGTATTCCTGCTTTCCTTCTTTCCCTCCCTCCTCACCTCGCTTTCCCCTTCCTTTTCTTCCTTCTTTCCTTGGGAATGGAAATTTCTCCAGCATCACTAGCTGCTAAGAAACTCAAAGGTTCTAAATTTTTATTGCCTACCTGTCCTTTGGTTTGGATGGAATTATCCTAGCCCCGTGAATAATGTGCTTTCTATACAAATTTACAACTTTGCACAAAAGCTAAACTTGGTTCTACAACTCATGAAATAAAAGATGTTAGGAGATTTTTTTCTTCTTTTACCAGATAAAAAATCCCAAAGACAAGTGAAACTTTCACTGATTCAAAACAGTTTTATTGCAAGCTTATTATTTTAAGGAATCTCCAAAATGTGATGAATTTCCAGAATTCTCTCCCTTCTGAATGTCTCTTTTATCTGGCTTCCTGTGTCCTTCACAAAAAATAACTACACCATCCCTAACACTAGCTGACAGACCCATGTCACTACTCGCTGGGTTTGAAGGTCAGCACAGTCTCCTTTAACATGGCAGGAAGTGGCTTGCTTTCCATGGGGACGAGTCATCTGAGGTTTCCCAAGTGCTCAGCACAGAGATGACTGCTTTTCCTGCTTTGGGATTATGAAGATCATAATTATGAAAATCAGGACTGTTAGCATTTGGGAAAAGAGCTTCCCTTTTAAACAATACATGCTTAGATGTAAAATTCAAACAATGTGGAAAAATACAGGCAAGAAAGAATATTAGACAGCCCACCACCCAGGAGGGCCTGATCAATTAACAGGCGACAGAAGTGTGGGGCTTATAACCCTTAGAGCCTTGAATAAGGCTCCAAAGACCCTGATTACCTTCTTACCTTCATGGTGGTCACATTTTATTGGCTCAATTTGCTACCAGAAATTATCAAAAATCACCGCCGCACAGAATGCTTAGCTCACGTGGACTTGGCCACCTACTGAAGTGTAAGCTATAGTACAGGAAATATATGCTATGAGAAGAAAAGAGAATGCCCTGGTGCCCTGTTGTCTAGCAAATGTATCTAGGGCCCCTTCTGCACTGAGTTGGGCTGGTGGCAGGAGTGAGCATTCATGGCACCACTAGGCCTCACTCCGTGCACCTGACCTGGATCGAGCCAGCATTTCCAGGAAAGCCGTCTGCTGTACATCCTTTAGCCCGGGGCTGGCAGCTGCCCTGGCCAGGTCGCACCACAGCCCATGCTGGACCAGAGCCTATCCAGGGCCACTGCTCTGGTATGTTTCCTGGACTGCTGTCTGCCGGCCTAAGACCTCTCCTCAAGGATCCATGCAGGCCTGGCCCACTCACTCTCTCTGTGACCAGATATTACACAGGCTGTGATTTGACAAACTTAGTTCCTCTTGCAATGTTTGCTACTTCCTCTAAGTTCTGTCAGAGGCCTTCTTTTGTGGTTGATCAGTCAAACCTGCCCCATTACCCTTGACACGTTGGCCACACCTAGCACTCAAATGTGAACTCCTGAGGCCTTCCCAAACCACTGTACCCAAAACATCAGCCTCTGTCCTTGAGCCTCTGGCTTTTTGCATTTTTATTCATAGCATTAACCTACCCAATACTATTCTTGTGTTTAATTTCATGTTGGCTGCCACCCCACTGCAAGGCAAACCCCATGCAGGGGAAGACTTGGTCCGGTTTGTTCATCCCTATATTTCCAGCACATCAAAGTGGCCCTTCATAAATGCACTTGGAATGAATGCACACATGAATGAATACACTGCTCCAGACAGGGTTCTCCCACTTTGTTTCCAGCTCTCAGGAGCTGCTGCGTGCAGAATCCATTGGCTTCGATGAAAGGAGAATCCAAGACTTGCCAGATGTCTGAGCTGACCAAGGCCGTGCAAATGCTTTCATCTTGTGTCCCGTCTCAAAGGGTTTTAGCAAGAGCTACTGGGAAGTGGGAAAAACTGGAGTTGTGAGGTGGTGGGCAGGAGGCTGGAGGAATGGCTCCGCCCCAACACTGTCTAATCTCTGCTTGCTCAGCCCTCCACCTCCCCTCAGATCCCAGCCCCTCTCTTCAGTGTCCCCTGAAAGCAGAGTCACTGTCTCTGTGTCACGGTCCCCTGCCTGCACCTGTTGCTGCTCTTTGGAGCTTTGACTTTTTGTCACTTATCTAGGTGTCTGCTCTCAAAACCCTGTGAGGCCCAAGAGGCCAGAGGCACCTGTCATTTGTTTTTCTAAGCCTAATGCCTAGGACACAGATGCCCAGGAGACAGATGCTGGGCATTAGGCTTACAAAGTGAACATCTACAGATACACGCTGTCCCCAGAGACCTGATGGCACTGATGCCCAGGAGGCTAGACAGAGGACAGAGAGGGTCTCTTGAGGACCTCTCCTCCTAGTGAGCACTTCATAGCCTGTACCTTACTTATGGAAGCCCAGCCCTGGCAAAGAGCTGGGCCTGGATTCCTCCCTTCAGAGGCTCTGAGGGCCATGGGGACTGCTCCACGACCAAGCTGTAGTCAAAGCCACCAGGACTGAGTGTCAAGTGGTCAGCAGAGGGACATGCCCAGGACCTCTGGCTGCAGCCATGTCCACAATGCTTGACACTCAGCTTAGGCTGACCCAGAGTGGGGTGTGGCTGACAGCCCCCAAAGTCACTCTGGTGCGGGGAGGGAAGCTAGGGTAGCACTGCGTCCCGGAAAACCTGACCCTGAGGACCTCTCCCTTGCTTAGCTAAGAACATTAGGTCACTCTGTTTGCATCATAATGTCTCATGCTTCCCAGTTTAACAATTTTTTAAAATATATTTTTGAATGTTTTCCTTTTAAGTAATCGTGAAAGCCCCTGGTTATAAGCCGACCGCCTCAGACATGCCATACTTGCTCCTGGGGTCCAAAAGGAATCAATTCAAATTGATAAAATCAATTAATATTTAAAGAACAGATGTAAACACCAGAAGAATTTTTAAAAATAGCATAACTAAAATCAGGTGATGGAGGGAAGTAGAAAAAGTGCAGTACTTCTAAAATTCTGTTTAAATCATGGGTACATTATCTCATAGAAGAATAGCGTTACAGGAGTAACAACAGGATGAGCTAGAAATGGAGGTCACAATGTTCCAATAATCAGGAGGACACGCATCCAAATCAACATGCAGAGTATAAACCAGACACAGACACAGAAAGCTCGTGCAAAACATGAAGACAAAGCTGAGACTGAGGAGCTCTAGGCTTTGTCCAGGAAGGACCTAGCATTTAAATATAAATGAGAAGCTCCCTAAAGGTAAAATAATAAATTTATTGGAAGGAAATGTAGTAGAAATAAAAAAATCACTAATTTTGGGATAAAGAAGAGAAGTATGAATAAGGTACAAGAAGCCAAAACCCAAAAAGTTAATGCATTAACTGCATACAAAATAGAAATAATCTACATATTAATAAACCAAAAAATTTTTAAATTTAAAAAGTGATAGTGTGAGATATGTTTGCATCATATATCAACTTCAAAGGGGATAGTTTCTTTATTTCATGTTATTATTATTAATCCGTGATTAAAAATATCGATAACTCCACAGCAAATGGACAAGGGATAGAGGCAGAAACAGAAAAATAACTGCATCCAATACACAGGGAAAGATGAGAAAAACGCACTCAAAACTGCAGTGAGATGCTCCTGCTTCACCCGGCAGGTTGGGACCCACCAGGGAGTGTGCCCACACCATGAAGCGAGAACGAGCAGTGTGAACCAGCACCACCTTCACAGAGGGCGACTGGCAGCATCTCACGAAGTAAAAAATGCCAACACCGCGTGCCTGACACGTCCCCCTGTAGGGACGTTTCCTGTACGTGTCCGTACATGCATGTAGGCTCAGATGTTTATCATAGCACACCCTTTATCCAATGACTGGGGCCAGAGCTGAATAAATCCTGCGCACACACAAAGCTAACCTCACTCCAAAGCATTAACAGAACAAGGCAATCCTCTACTCTTGTTCAGAGAGAGAAACTAAGTGTAGAGCTGTGTATATAATATACTATGGTCTGTGTAAAAGCCACAAAGAAAACACCAGTCTGTGTCTCTTCGTGATTAGGTAAGAAACTAGCAATCATCTTTGTAGCTGAGAAGTGCTTTCTACATTCTAAAATGCCACTTAATCAATCCCTTGTTAAAGCAATTTTTCAGCAGGTAAGGTCTAACATGATCACACACTCAATAGTCTTATTTTCTAGGTCACTCTCAGTTTCAAATATCTTGTCTGATGTTAATGCTCGTATACTCATCGTTGACTAAACATGTGTCTTAGTTTCTGTGTTTAAGGCCAACAGAAAGAGAATGGGTCCGTAAGAGTCAAGGGCTGGCATTTCTTTCCTTGAGAAGCTGTCTTTGCTGGCTTATGCCAGAGCATATTTGTTGGCCTCCCTCGCAGGCCTCAGGGTTCTACGCCTTTCCTCTGCTTATCTTGACTTACATTCCCATATTGTTGCCCTGAACAAGGGCAGGTATCTTTGACTTCATACATCTGAAAATCCTTGATCAGACAGCTTTTGGAGAATGAACAATATTTCAGCAGTCAGGCCTTTTTCCCATGCCTTGTCATTCTAGCAACCCGGCTTCCCTCCTTACCCAGGGGACGACACAGGATGACACAATGCTTCTGTTTCAGCTGGGTGGTCCCAAAGAGCTCGAGAAGCCCAGCAAATGGATGGGTAAATTGGAGACCCGAGGTAAGCCAGGTGAGGCTGGTGTGTCTGCAGCAGCCGGGTGACTTCAGTTGATAGGTGGGGCTGCATGCAATGTTTGTGATGTGAATTTTGCAAGTCTGTTCTGACATTTTTAACATTTATTTTGCAAACCTGCCTCTCTGGATTTCTAAAGACTCTTTGGGAACTATTATTATTTGGTCAGATCATTAAAAATGCAAGGGGAGGGTGCAGTGCTCTAACCAGTCCAACTCAGTGGCAGATGATTTTTTTGGCTACAATGGAAAGAAATATTAATCTGAGATACCAAACTCAATATCAGATGCAGCAATACAAAAGGGATAAGTAATGAAAAGGACAGAAAGCCTGCCCCCTCCTCCAGCACCTGTCCTGCCAGGAGCTGGCCCTGCGGATAAAGGACTCACCATGAATTGCCTCTGCCCTCTTATTAGACCATTGTACAGCCTCATGAAGCAAGTGCTATCCAAAGGACCACCAGGATGGCTAGGTAGTAAAACAGAGGGTTTCAATGTCAACATCAGTTTGCAAACCAAACTGATGGAGAGAGTTTCCAGCATGAATCAAAAGTGCTCTCTCTGAAGAACAAAGAGAAGCTCAGAGGTTTTATAAAAAGGAGAAATGCTATGCATTACTCTCTGAGAAATTTCACTAGCACTAGTGAGGTTCTGAGTAGCTGGCAAGCTCTCACTGGGAAGTAACAGCTGTGGGCAAAGCTAGTCTGAGAGTTGCAGCAGGTCATTTCAGGAGTCCTAGATAAAACTGGTTTCAGGCTACTGCAGGCAGTTTTAGCTGCCAGGGCTATAGAGAATTACATTTTTGGAACAATGTATTGTGCCTTGAGTGCTATCCCCACTGGATTCTTGACTGTGTTTTAGTTGGATATGACAAGAATGGCCCAATCTGTATGATTAGTTTTCACAAAAGGAAAACTTTTCTTGCAAAAGACAAAGTGAAGATAGACTCAGCAGAGCCTGTTCTCAGCCTTCCTGTAGGACCAAGCCCAGTCGGAAAGAATTTACAGGGTCTGGGATCTGAATACTTCTGCCTGGCCTTCAAGGCTCTCCCTGGGCTTCAGCCCTTAAACCACCTTCCCCCTTAGGCTTCTTGCCTTCCTTCATTTATCCTGTCTTCACCCTCCCGCCCCATTACCCTCCTTCTCTCGGAGACCCTGGGTGGAGGGAGTCTTTCCCACTCCCAAAGTTTACCGGGTGTTTCTTGGGCTCTTTGCCAGGCTGAGGCCCAGGCACGTCCCCAACACCTTCATGTTCCTTGGTTTTGCCCTGGAGTACCCACCTGGGTACTGAGACCACTGGAGGTTTTCATGTCAAGTGCCCATGAAGCTGGCTGTGCTGTCCTCAGGACAGGGCAATCTTCCTGCTTGAAACCCACTGTGATAAAAGAAACGATGGGCTCAGCGGGCAGGCGGGGTTTGCATGCTGCCTTGACCTCGGAGGGGCCACTTCACTCCCTCCTGGCTCTCTTCAGCAGAACAAATGGAGAAAGTAATGGGACCAAGACCGGGCTGAGCAGAAGGGCGGCCACTCCCTTCACTGACCCGTGAACCAGGCAGGGTAAGCAACGGTGCCTGTGGGTGGGGCCCTGGGTGCAACCTCCCTGTTCCCACAGCCCCAGCCATAGGCCCCTCTGCTGCCGCAGTGGGCTGGTGGTTTCTGCTCTGAGCTCTAGTGTTCAAGGTAACATTTCAAAAGAGGGTTGGAGAGCCACACCCGGAGAGTTCACGCCCTGGTGCGGCCCCTCCCGCGTGGAATCTGGGCTGGGCGCTGACTCACCCCTAACCAGCAGAATAAGTACCAGTAAACGGTGTCTGTTTCCCGCTGGCCCGCAGGAGGGCACAGCTGCTGCTGCTGCTCACTGGAACACTCATTCCTGGGAGCCCTGAGCCACCCTTCTGGAGAGGCCACAAGAGAGGACAAGAAAGGCCCCTCCACCTGGTCTAACCTCCAGATGACTCCAGGCCCCTGTACCATCGAACTTAAACCACAGGAGAGACCCCAAGAAAGACAGCAGGAGAAGTGTCCAGCTAAGCCCCCATCCTACCCAATCCAGAGAGGTGACAAAATGGGTGTGAAGTCACTGAGATTTAGGGCAGTCTGTTAAATAGCAAGAAACAACCCAAACAGAACCCCAAGGCCTGGCTCTGTCCACCTCTGTGGCTCGCTGGTTGTGGGACCTCTGGCTGGTTTCTTAACCTCTTGAAGTTTCAGCTTTCCAGTCTGTACAATAGGCGTAGTCCTGCTCAGAGCGGAACTCTGCACATCAGAATCAGTGCGAGACCCTGAACAGGAAGTTAGGAGCATTTCTGTCCCTACAAATGGCTTTCCCTTAGATGAACCAGACCTGGGAAGCTACAAGTCCAGTGGCCCCCTATAAGGCGAATGTGTTACGTGCATGAGCAACACGCTTTCCCTTCTCCTGGGAGCAGGGAAACACTCCCTGCCCCACAGTGGGCAGTGGGCCTGTGGCCCAGAGCCTGTCCACTCCCCTCTCCCTCCTCCTCACACTGACACCCTACGCAGTGATGGGCCACAGAGGGCACAATCCACCCAGGTTTGGGAGCAGCAGCCCACGTCTGACTCACTGACAATACAGGGTATTTCCTTCAAAATTATGGTTTCTGTGCAGACATTTTGTGTGTATTTATATTTTTTGAATTAAACTGTGGTAAAATACACATAATAAAATTCATCATCATGACCATTTTTAAGTGTACAGTTCAGTAGTGTTATATTGTTGTACAATATATATATTAAGTGTACATTGTTGTACAACCCATCCCTAGAACTCATTTCATCTTGCAAAACAGAAACCCCGTGCCCATTAAACAGTAACTTCCACCCCTCCCCACAGACCCTGCCAGCCGCCCTTCTGCTTTCGGTCTCTATGGAGTTGGTAACTCTAGCGCCTCATTTAAGAGGAATCCCACAGTATTTACCTTTTCATGACTGGCTTATTTCACTCAGTATAATGTGTTCAAGGTTCACCCCTGTAGCTTGCATCAGAATTTCTTCCCTTACAAAGGCTGAATAATATTCCACGGCATGTTTGTGCCTCATTGTGTTTACCAGTCACATGCTGATGGGCATCTGGGTTGCCTCCGCCTTTGGCTATGGTGTGTAGTGCTGCTATGAACATGGGGTTACCAATGTCTCTTCGAGACACTAATTTCAATTCTTTTGGGTATACACCCAGAAGTGGAATTGCTAGATTAAATGGAAATTCTACTTTTACTTTTATTCTAACTTATTTTTATTTTTTTAAGAACCACTATATTATTTCCCATAGTGGTTTCACCATTTTACATTTCTACCAACAGTGCTCAAGGGTTCCAATTTCCATACATGCTCATTAACATTTATGACTCCTGGTTTTTGTTTGTTTGTCTAATAGTAGCCATCCTAATGGATGTGAGGTGGTATCTCAGTGTGGCTTTGATTTGCATTTCCCTAATGACTAGTGACGCTGAACATCTTTTCATGTGCTTATTGGCCATTTGTAAATGTCTATTCGTGTCCTTTGACATTTTAAAAATTGTTTTGTTGTTGTTTGTTGTTCAGTTGCAGGAGTTCTTTATATAATCTGAACATTAACCCCTTATTAGATACATAATTTGTAATATTTTCCCCCGTTCAATGGGTTGCCTTTTCACTCTGTTTATTATCATTCATTGTCCTTTGATGCACAAAACATTTCAATTTTGATATAGTCCAATTTATCTGTTAGTATATTTACTCTTGCAGTGCCTGGTTTTGGTGTTATATCATTGCCAAATCTAATGTTATAAAGATTTTCTTCTATGTTTTTTTCTAAGAGCTTTATAGTTTTAGGTCTTATGTTTAGGCATCTGATCAATTTGAATTAAGTTTTATATGATATGAGGTAAGGTCTAACTTCCTGCTTTTGCATATGTATTTCCAATTTTCCCAAACCATCTGTTGAAAAATTTACCCTTGGGCCGGGCGCGGTGGCTCAAGCCTGTAATCCCAGCACTTTGGGAGGCCGAGACGGGTGGATCACGAGGTCAAGAGATCGAGACCATCCTGGCTAACACAGTGAAACCCCATCTCTACTAAAAATACAAAAACTAGCCAGGCGAGGTGGCGGGCACCTGTAGTCCCAGCTACTCGGGAGGCTGAGGCAGGAGAATGGCGTAAACCCGGGAGGCGGAGCTTGCAGTGAGCTGAGATCCGGCCACTGCACTCCAGTCTGGGCGACAGAGCGAGACTCTGCCTCAAAAAAAAAAAAAAAAAAAAAAGAAAAATTTACCCTTTCTTCATTAAATAGTCTTGACATTCTTGCTGAAAATCAAAGGTGTATTTCTGGGCCCCCTATTTCATTCCATTGGTCTATATATCTATCTTTATTCCAATACCACAGTGTTTTGCCTACTGTAGCTTTGTAATATGATTTGAAATCAGGAAGTTTGAGTCCTTCAACTTTGTTCTTTTTTTCTCAAGATTGTTTGACTCTCCAGATCCCCTTAAAATTCCATATGAATTTTAGGATGTATCTTGCTACTTCTGCAACAAACCCCTTTGGGATTTTGATAGAGATTGCATTGCATCTGTAGATCGCTCTGGTTAGTTTTGACACATTAACAATATTAAGTCTTCCAATTCATGAACAAAGGCAATCTTTTAATTTCTTCGTTTATTCTTTAATTTATTTCATTTTTTTTTTAATGTTTTGGTGTACAAGTCTTTCTCCTCGCTGGTGAAGTTTATTTCTATATGTTTATTCTTTTTGATGCTATTGTAAATAGAATTGTTTTCTTAATCTCCTCTTGGAATTGTTCACTATTAGTGTGTTCTGTTTGCCCTGACTGGCGTGGGGAGCATGACCTAGCTATGTCTGTAAGATCTGAGAACCCTCCCTCTGAGCAGCTGGAAGAGCCCGGGACAGCCCCCTGGGATAGCCTTGGTTAGGCCGCAGTTTTCCAGAACAGACTCACAGCCAGGGAGGTAAGTTGCTCACAGCACCCATCTGATAACTGGCTGATAACCGGCACCACAGGAGCTGGCTGCTGGCTCTGCCTTCCTCCCTCCCTAACCAGTGTCTGTGCCTTCCAGTGGAGGGCACTAACCTTACCATCTCCACCTGCTGATGCCTGTGGGCATTTAAAGTGAGTTTGCATCATATCAATGATGCCTGCGTAATACAGACACATTAAACTGATACAGATGCTCCCTAAATCCCAGTTAATCTCTTTCTGGCCTTAGCCTGAATCAGTTGAATTGATAGATAAACAAAGTTAACAAAGAAAAAAATGTGCTGAAATCCTAATGCAGCTCCTTAGAAAACAGCCCTAAATACCCCGACCCTGCATCCACTGGGATGATGAAGTTCCGGGAGAAGCCGGTGGGCCTCCCCTCTGCTCTGGAGGCTGAAGCTTTTACTGCCAATGAATGTGTCTGGGCCCCTGTAGGGCAAAGGCAGCTATTGGGGTGGGAGGTGTAGAGGAGACCCACCCTCCATTGTCAGTTTCATCATCTGGTCTCTCCTGTAAACTTTGCAGCCCCAAAGGGAAGCCATTTGGGCGTTGGAGGCTGGAGAGCCCTGGCCCAAGGCACCTTATCTGTCGGCACACTTCTGGAGCTAGGCCCGTGACCTCACTCCACCCATGACCTTCCCCACTGACTTCACAGTTCCTGGAATTGTTAGAAAAATACTTTTTAAAATTCGAGGAAGCCCCAGTCCCCTCAGTGCTGCTGCTCATGCATTAAGAAAGAGAGAGGTGGAGCCAGGCTGGGGGGCTGTGTGATCCTGGAACCCCCACCACTGGGACCTGGGGCTGGGGTTAGTCTCTATCTTTCTCTGCTGGCCCTTGGTTCCAGAATGTGGAAGCAAGACCAGGCCCTGCAGATAGAGAAGGTTCTCGTGTTCTTGGCCCCCAGCCCTCCAAAGGAAAACCTTTAGCTTAAGGGACTCTGTACCTCCTTAGAAACACATACCCCTCCACACTTTTCAATATGAAACCCAGAAATTCAGAAAACAGAAAGGAAGAATAAGAGGAATATTAAAAGCCAACACCTTCCCAGCTCTCATGGTGGGCCTGACACTGTGCAAAGGGCGCTACCTACAATTACCTCATTGGATTCTGACAGTAGTAACCCATACGACAGAGGTTGCTGTTACCTCATTTTGCAGATGACACACTAAGGTGCGAAGCGGCTGCACATGTACGTCCAGCCTCATCGTCTTCAGGGATTTATTCAAAGGTCATTCCGAATTGTAAGGTAGCCACTGCAGAACACAAACCTTTCCTGAGTAGGTATGGTAAGTGCTTCATAAATGCTGTTCTGAGGCCAGGTGCTAATGGGGACAGGGCAGAAGAGTGGTAGAGTGAGCCCCGGTCCCAGGCCTAGTTCTGCAGCTGCTGGAGGAGCAATCCATCAGCCTGCTCCAGGCCCCGGCCCTCTCCCGGGAAACAAGTCCTTCTGCCATATGAGCTCCCTGAGGACTAAATGGGACTGCGTTGTAGACTTAGTTGCTGGACACACATGATTTTGCCACCTCTGTACTAGTGTGACTGGGACCCACCTTCCAGGCAGAATAAATCCATGCTGAAATGACTTGATGTCTGTGCTGTTATTCTTGGAGAAAAAGATAAAAATCAGGAAATAAATAGTGCATAAACCACATAACCGGAAAACACTCAGAATAATCGTGCTGATGATATAACAATAAGAAGCGGGGCCTTAACAAATAAGGAAAAGGGCTGCGGTAGGATGAGCTGCTGCTCGTCTAAGAGGGCAGCTGATTGTTTAGGCTGAAGTCTTTGGGATTCTTGGAAGACCTGGCCAGTCATTTCACGTGCTGAAAGGATTGTGAACCACGTTCTAATCATGGCCAGATTATCAGGAGATTCTTGAGGTTTGAGGTCAATTTAAGCTCCTGGACACCATGTAAGCCTCACAAATACGGTCACTGCCTATGGCAGCTGACCCGGGTGATGCTTGTATGGCTGAATTCTTCAGTTATCACAGAAATAAATATCAATTGGTGGAAAAAGAATATCGTGCTATTCTCTAGTGGACTTTAGGAATGGCTGGCAGAAGTCAAGAACCCTTCAATAGCACAGGCTACACCATGCCCTTTTTTATTATTTTATTTTTATTTTTTAATATAATAATTTTTTTTTTTTTTTAGATAGAGTCTCCCTCTGTTACCCAGGCTGGAGTGCAGTGGTGCAAACATGGCTCACTGCAGCCTCAACCTCCTAGGATCAAACAATCCTCCCACCTCAGCCTCCTGCGTAGCTGGGACCAAAGGCACATGCCACCATGCCAGGCTGATTTTTTTGATATTTTATAGAGATGGGGTCTCAGGGTGTTGCCCAGGCTGGTCTAAAACTCCTAGGCTCAAGCCGTTCTCCTGCCTCGGCTTCCCACAGTGCTGGGATTACAGGCATGAACTCCGCACCAGACCTCCATGCCTCTTGAGATGCCAAACATCTGGATCAAGATACAGAAAATTAGAGTGTTCAAATATAGCTTAAATCCTACAGAGTGAGCTCTCTACTGATTACACAGGGCACTCAATCCATAACATGTGCCGTGTTTTCCAATGGACAACGTTGCTTTTAAGTAAACCAGGTTTCTTTATTTAAAGTGCCTTTAATATGCTAATAAATGTTTTAATTGCCAAGCCAGGGTACGGCTATGCTCAAGCATAATTTGACAAAACATTCGAACTCATTTTGCTTATTTTTTTTAATAGAATATCTACTGACTTATTGTGGAAAATACATGATTCAAAAACAGTGGCTTGCCAAATACTGCTTGAAGAAACCTAAAGATAACTGAATCTTTTCCACTTAGTTGTGCTGTTTGGAGGTCCGGTTTATTTTGTTCCACTGAAATCCTTGGCAGGGAAGTGGAATAAAAGAAAATCTTGCTGTGACTTAAACCTTCTGAGTTTGCTAACACCTTTGACTCGTGTTTAGAAGACTACATGCTTTTAACCGTGTGAACTGTGAGTCCTGGGATGTTGGGTGACTTGGAGAGTGGCCCTCTTTGAGTTTTGTCCTCAGCTCTCATGCAGTTTTGGCACTTCAGGGACAGCGTGTCACAGGCAGCCAAAAGCACTGGATATGCAAGAAGAGCCATTTGGAGCTTTCTAAGTCTTATGCAAGTTTTGGCAAAAAAAAAAAAAAGCCTTCCTTGCTCAATGTTGATACTAACATTTGCCCCCCACCCAGGGTGTGAGCTGGAGGCATCACTGCCTGGATGCGTGCCGGGGGCTGTGAAGGGTCCTCCGATGTGACTCTCATTCCCAGTATTTTCAGGCCCAATGTCTATGGGAGTGCCCAGCCTCATGCATCCCTCCTGTCCAGGCCCAACTTCAGAATGACCAGAAACACCCACCAGAAGGCTGCATTGCTTCCAAACTCTTCTGCTCCTCAGTTCCTGGTTCCAGGACCCCCGTTCTCACCTGCCTTTGTCCTACAGCTCCTCGGAAAGCCCACCGTGCCTGTCTCCCTGCAGAGCCCACTCTGTCAGCTCTCAGCATCCTCAAGAGGGCTCAGGCTGCGTGCTCTACCCCAGGTATGCCCCAAACACCTGGAGGGCACTTCTCAAGTCTTTGGTGCCTCTGCTTTCTCACCATGCTTGGTGGACTGATCCTGAGTTGGGAACTGGGAAATAGCTTCCCTCTGAGTCCTAACTAGGGAAGGGAACCCGGGGGCCTGTGGGTTTTCCCCTGGAGGCCGAGGTGGGAGGTGTTATGGACCAGAGTCTTAGGAGAGGTGAACCCCATGGCCCAGGCCACAGTCTGGCTGACATCAAGGCCCTGTGTCTTGCTCACACTCCAGGCTGGGCCTGTCCACAAGTGACACTGTAGGGTGAAATTTGTGGTTTGCAGCCTTTTTGTTTTTTTCAAGGCATTTAAACCCCTCTTATACCTAATACTACCAGAAGCCCCTATAAAAACACATAAACATAACATTGACCTGGCTGGGTTGAGAAGGGGCCTTGCACCCACGTACCGGCTCACCCTCACCTCCTCTCCCAGGATCATCCCGGCAGGGGTCTCATCTGCACAGCTGGAAACACTGGGCTGGCCAAACTCCATCATTCCTTCCAGTGCTGATGGTCTGAGTCTGTTTCCCGAAGTGTGGCCTGAGGCCACTTGCAGAAAAATATCCTGAAAGTGTGTTACAAATACCCCTTTCTGGGGTTCCTGCTTTCCCTTCTAGTCAGATGGGAAGAGGGAGCAGGGACGGTGTGCAGAAGGAAATCTGTGGTTTACAGCCCATGTAGTGTTTTAGGCCAACTCTGGTTTGAGAACTATTTTCTTCTGACCTGCATGTCTTATCAAAGTAGATAAGAAAAATATTTCATGCGAGACATCAGTGTCAGGCAAAGAATGAAAATGGGGTGGGGACAACGTGAGCAGCTGGGTGGCCCCTCTGCAGCCAGGGATGGTGCTGCTGAGTCTTCTTGTGGTGCTGCAGTCCCTTTATTGGAGGGTAACTGGGGAGAAGGCACATCTCTGGGCCTCCGAGAAGGACTCTGCCCTAGGAGGCCTTCCCTCCCTCCATTTCTCCATCCTCCGCTTTGTCCCCACTTTTCAGGTTTATCTCTGCCCTTCACGGTCCCACTCAAGTCATGCCTCCCTCAGGGAGACCTCCCAGACCTCATCAAGCTGTGGGCACATGGACCAGAAGCCATGGACCCCAGAAGCTCATTTAGGGGTCTGCTTTCTGAACCCAGGTCCTAACATCTGCACTGCCGCCAGCATTTCTGGTGCCTCAAGTGCATCACTCCAACTTCCAGGTCAGTGCCCAGCACACAAGGGGTGCTTTTATTAGAGGTGTTAGGTGAGGCCTCTGTGTAGGCAGTCCACACCCTCAGCTTCCAGATTTCCACCAGGGTCACCCAGTGGGAAACGGCAGCTGCCTCTGCATCCCCATGAGCCCAGCCTGCCCTCTCTAAGGGACAGGGACCACCAGCCTCACAGTGGTGGGTGGCATCACCTGGCTGTTTTTCTGTCATTCTCCTGTCATGATCAGCTCACTGAGGGGCAATGGAGTGCTGAGTGCCAGCATCGCCCAGCACTGGAGGAGCTACCTCTGAATAGACAGCTTGGCAGCAGCCTCAGCACAGAGCAGGGCTAGAGGTAGGGGCCACCTGCACTTTCTGACCTCCTGTTCCCTAAGTGCTTCTTGGCAGCGGCCTCAGCATGGAGCAGGGCTAGAGGTGGAGCCCACCTGCACTTTCTGACCTTCTGTTCCCTAAGTGCTTATTGATTAAATAGTGCTGCATCAGAGCTAGGCTGCCTGAGTCTGAATCAGTGCTGATTAGCTCTGTGATCTTGGGTAAGTGACTCAACATCTCTGTGGAAGAGGGATAACCATATGGTCTTCCTTATGGGGTTCTCATGATGATTAGTTAATAATATAAAGCTACCCCCGCCCCCCGCCCCATGCAGAGATGAGGCAGAGGGGCTGCCACCAGCCAGCCAGGATGTCGGAGGAAAGGGGGAGGTGCTGAGCAGGCTGCGGCCTCGTGGCTGTCCCTGTCGCTGGTTTCAGTCTTCTTCCCACTGTGCCACTGCCCATGCCAAGACCCTACACACATTCACCATCTATCCATGCAGCAGGATGACCTGTAGTGCATGGAACTCAAACCCTAGGCCCCTGGGCCCCTTGGCCTCCCTCTCCCTCAGCCTGGTCTCTATTCCCCAGACTTCAGGCCCTACAACTCTGGCCTGTCCAGCTCATTCCAGCCTACAGATCTCTCTTGGGCCCCCAGACCCTTACTTAGGCCCCGGTCAAGGCAGAGCCTGGCTGTCTTGGACCCTGGCTCTCCCTGCCCAGTGTCCAGTAATCCATAGCTCTCCCTTCCACAGCCACGGGCCCACCCTTGACAAGGTCTATGTGCCCTGGAACCTGGGCCTCTCATCTTCACACCAAACTCCTCTTTTTCCTGGACCCCCGATTCCTAGCAGACCGAGGTCAAGCTGCCTTGCCTAGTTTCTCTCTCCTGTGGACCCTCAATGCCAGCACCTCTCTGACCAATGCCCCATTACCAAAGTCCTCCGTTCTGACCTCCAGTGCCCAGGCCCTACTCCAGGCAACTTCGGGTACATATACTAACTGCCATGCCTCTGTGACCTGATTACTAACCTCTGCCCCCTCCACCTGGAGTTAAACCTCCCTGCTCTGCTTCGGCCAAGCCGAGGGCCTTGATGTGCTGTCCCCAGCCCTTGGTGGCCCACAGCCCCTAGGTTCCCCTGTACTCTGTGCCCTCTGCTCACATCCTGCTCCCTGAGTCCTGCCGGCTCTGATCTCCAGCCCAGGCCTGGCCCCACATCAGGGCCCCTTTTCTTCCCAGGCTCATGGCTCCCACTGGTCCCGGCTCAGGAGCGAGATTACTCAGAATCCCATGGCCCAGACTCCTTGCTCCTCCCACTCAGGCAGCCCCCTCAATCCTGACTCCTTGGGATCCCCTTGGTCCCCATCTCTTCCCTTCCTTCGATGCCTCCTTGCCTCTTAGCTTAGCCTCTTTACTTTGCTGCCCTCCAGGAATTCTTGATTGTCCCCTGACCCCAGCTCAGTCCTCTTCCGGAACTCCACCAAGGCAACCCCTGAGTGCCCCTGCCTGCCCTCCCCCATCAGCCCTGATCCTAGTGCCCGAATTACTCTAAATCCCCTTGCCTTCTGCTATTGCTGTATCTGGTGTTCCAGACCTTCTGCTCTCTAGTTTTTCTTCTTTCTGCAAGGCAGGACTGGAGCTCCCCAGGCAGGAGTCCCCTCTGCATGTACTCCTGCCCCTTCGTTTCTGAGCCCGGGCCCTCAGGCAGGCCCTTCCTGTTGGAACATCTCAGGCTCAGCCTGCGACCTTGGACCCCCAGCCTCTGCTAGGCCCACGGGAGCCCCAAGCTCTAGAGCCAGATCCAGACTTCCCCCAGGTGCCCTTTCACCCCAAAGCCACATTGTTTCCATTTAGAGCAGTGGCTGTCAACAAGGTGACACTGGGTGACGTCTGATAGGTTTTGGTTGTTGCTCAACACCCTACAGTGCCCAGGACAGCCCGTATCACAGGGAGTGGTTGCCCACAAATGCCCACAGTGGCGAGGTGGGGAGACCATGGGTTTGAGTGGCAGCCTAAATCCAAGGCACCAGGCTCCTGGGGGTGGAGGTGGAAGGCCAGGAACCCCTAACATCCTGAGTAAAATTTTACATGTTGTTAGGCTTTGCCACTGCTGTCCAGTAGTACTTTTTGTGATGATGGATGAGTTCTGTATCCTCATTGTCCTGTACAGGAGCTACCAGTCACAGGCGGCCACTGAGCCCTTGGAATGTAACCCATGCAACAGAAGACCTGAGTGTCCAGTGTTGCCTGCTAGAGATAACTCCAATAGTGTTCCCCCACGTTTTTCTCATCTCCCTCCCTTCCTTTCCCCTACAGCTTTCTTCCTCTTTCACCTCCTTCTGAGTCTTTTTGTCCCCAGAAAAAGGGGAATCCTTTTTCTGACTCGGCGTTTTCTCCTGAATGCCTCCTTCCTGGCGCCCTAGTGAGAAATGCAGAAGCCCACACAAGGGGCTGCTTTCCCTGCATCTGGCACTCACCAGGCCGGTCTCAACACTGGCCTTGCTTGGGGAGAGTGGAAAGACCTGGGGGGCATCCACTGGCTTCAGTCTCAGAGCTTCTCATTTGTAACCCAGGAGGCAAAGGCCCAACTCAAGGTTAGCCCAAGCCACTGTGTCTCTGCCAAGACCTACAGCTGTCCCTGTAGAGCAGGCATCTCTGCAGCCCAGGCTATCACAATGGTGTCCCTTTTGGTGGGGATGTGAGGCCTGCTGCTGCCTGGGAAACTCACGGGATTGTTGGTGCTGTGAGGGAGAAGCTGGTGTAACTGAGACCCATGAGGGAGGCCCCTTGTGGGTCTGTGGCTGGGAGGAGCTCTGGGGAGGACCGGCCTTGAGGAATCTCAGCCTGGCACTTTTGACAGTTGCTCCACTGAGTCACCCTAGACTGCAATCTTGCAGATGTCCTAACCACCCTGTCCCTGGGGCGCCCTCAGGGATGCTGCAAGCCCAACCCTCACTCACTGGCTTTGGGCTTTTCTTCCCGACTTCCTTTTTTGCTCCTGTTGAGAAATGCGGGTCTAGGGCTGCATGCTCCTGTGTGCGGAAGGAAAGGCGGCATGTTCCTTGAACTGACCTGGCTCAAGGCAAGTTGGGTCTGAGGGGAGACTGACCTCACCACTCCTTAAATGAAGCACCTTTTCCCTGTGTCGCAGTCACAGTTACCTGGCTTGATCACTGTGCACCACTCCCCATCACATCCATCCCCACAAGAACACCAGGAGGTGGGGTCATTGGCCTTTTTGTCAGCACAAACCTCTGGAGGCCCAGCTCCCAAGACCTGCCAGGCACACCTGCCAGAGTGCCTTAACTTGGGATGTCTGCAAACCACAGTCCACGGCCGACCCTGCCCCACTGCCTGTTACTGTAAATAAAGGTCTATTGGCACGCAGCCGTGCCCCTCCTCCAATGCATGGAGTGCCCAGCTCAGCACCTGGTGCAAAGTAAGCACGACCTGGCTTCCAGCCATCACTGCTATTGCTACTATCACAAATATCAGGCCCCTTCTGGAATGCAAAGATGACCCAGGAGCTGCTCGTTCTGTGTCCAGAGCACAGTTTTGTTTGTTTTTTTTTTCTTATCAACTCTATTGAGGGATAATTTACAGGTAATAAATTGTATCAATTTAAAGTTATTGTCAAGCTTTTAAAGAATTAAAGTTCGTCTTCTTCAGAAGCTTACCGAGGACTACAGGCTGCAGCGTAGAGCCCTGGAGCAGCCTCCACTGAGGTTCTGTATTTCAGCTTGCATTTGACATATAGGTGGGAGGTCCAGTACGTGCAAAGTCACATGAAAGTTTGGGTTTCAGAGTGCATCAGGTTATGGATTTGATTACAGAGCAACAACCATTGACCCCATCAGATGTTATCTTACGGGGATAAGATAAGTAGGAAAAGGCAAGTCTAGGGCCATTTATCAGTAAAGAATATAGTGACTCAGGCAAGAGTCCGGGGCGGGCGTGTGCTCCATGCTGTTTGGTCTTCAGAGCATCTTTCTGGAGAGCTGCACATCGTTATTTAGACAGGCACTTTGTGAAATTCTGCTGCCAAGCAGAAATGAGCAAACGTGGTTTCCTATGTCTCACATAGGAACACAAAGTGTACATTCACAGTGCGTGATTGGGGGCCCTGGCAGCACCACCACAGGGCATCTCCGCTCCCTCCTAAAGTTCCCCGTGCCCCTTGGCAGACAGGTCCCTCTCACTCCTGGGCCCAGGCCACCATTGACCAGCTTTTTGCCACTAGAGGTTAATTTTCATTCTATGTGATTGGAATCACACAGGTGTTCTTGTATCTGACTTATTTCACTCCACATAATGATTCTGAGATTCAAATGTTGTGTGTATCAGTTGTTTGTTCCTTTTTATTCCTTAATGGAAGATGGGATGTGAACCTGCACAGTTTTATTCCCGGGCTACAGCGGAGATGGATGGTGCTACCGTCTCTCTGGAACACCATCTGCGGTTTCTTCAAAAGCTACCTACACATCTTCCATCCCGTCCCGAGGAGCCCCCGAGGGCTGAGAAATGCATGACCCCACACCTGGCTGATGTATACAACTGGTGGAGTTAGTTTTTCCTGTTGACACTGGCCACAGGCGCCTCAGTATGCACATCCCTGGCCTTGATCCTCAAGGCATGCTGGGGACTTGTCCACATGTGTGGTCTAGGGGTGGAGGAGAGTGGCCTCTGGCCCATGCGTGCCATGCACTGGACCTTCCCAGGGAATCACGTTACATGATATTTACTTGAGAAGCTACATACAAGGTAAAAAACTGAAATCAAGAATATCAGTCATTTCTGAATATGCCAATTGCCCCCACAATGCAGTTTGCTACGGCTTACTCACTGCAGAACAATTTTGAAGATAAAATTAAGCAAAACCTGATTAGACAAAATATTCAAATTTTTGGAGTCTATCACAAAAATCCACAGATGACTTATTTTCCATTGTAGCTCATAATGTCTAAAAGCCTTTCTAGAAACTTATGCTTGATGGTGAGCTCCCACTCTGTGGCAGCTGTGGGGCACTGGTCTGAGGACTGCACCCTGATGCCTGGTGAGTTACAGAAGCCATCAGAATATGTCAGTGAGTCTGAAAGCCAGGGAGAGGCTGTGTTCCTGCCAGACTGTGGGGCTCCTTCACTCCCCTGCTGTGGCCCTTGGTCAGGCCACTTTCCCTCTCTGGGTGTCAGTGGCTTCATCTACAAAGTGATAGAATACTAATGCAAACCAGAGCAAAATGAGATAACAGGGGGACCCCTAATGTCCTGGGGAGACGGTGAACTGAGCACCACGTGCAGTGAGTTGTTGCTCTCTCCACCCCTCAAGCAGACGGCAGCTTTGCAGATGTGGCGGGTCACATCATCGGCCCCATTCTACATTCCTTCCTGTGTCCCTGCCATCGCCGGATGACTTTGCTGGGCCCTCCCACAGCCCCAACTCCCAACCCCAAGCTCTTTAGTGAACATGACACGTGCAGCAGATGCCCGGAATATATGTGTGCACGTATGGTTACAGCCAAGCCTGCCTGCAGCAGAACCCCAACACTGTAGCAGCTCGAACAAGCTGAGATCAGCAAATGCACATCTGACCCTCGACATGGGGGCAATAATAATAAATGTTGTTTGAGTTTTGGGGTCATTGGTTTTACAGCAATTGCTGACAGATATGACAGGGATGTATGACATGGCCATGCGGAACTGCATTATAGGGCAAGTGGTGAACAGTGTGATGAGATTTTAAAGAGGAACAGATTTACCGCTGACTTTAGAAATCATGGAGGAGAAATCTCTGGGGTTGCCCTTGACGGGTGTGTGGAGGAGAACATGGGAGAAGGGAGAAGAACGATGGCATCCTGGGTAAACACGCACCGCACTGCAGACACAGGGCAGAGGAAGCCTCTGTGCTGGGACTAGGATAGGGATGTGGGGGAAGGGACATGGCAAGCTGTTGGTGGGGAAGGCACGTATGGGACTGTGTTGTGATCACTGTGATGTATATACATTGTCACTCCCGACTGCCTCTGAGTCTGGCTCTCCCAAGCCCCAGCTGTGGAATCCAGTGGTGTTTGGGCCAACTCTCAGAACCTTGGCTTTGTCTAGGGGACCCCTCCCAGATCACTTCACCTGCAAGCCCTCCCACATGGTGACATGACAGCCCTGCTGTCACTGCACATGATGGAGGCCCACAGGGTGGCTGGCCACACTCCTGCCAGGCTGTGGGTACCTCTGCCCAGGTGCCAACCCTTTGCCCAACTGGGCAGTGCTCCAAAGCACTCAGAGTAGGAGTGCAATCATTTTTCATTCTTAGATTAAGTAGACACACTATTTTGTCCAATTTCCATCCTTGCTTCATCATATTAACGAATTGTGTGGACCCGTGGTGGCTCCAGGCGCTGCTTGGCTTAGCATAGACTTAGGGCACAGACTTGAGTCAGACAGAGCTGGGTTTACATCTCACTCTCAAAAGCTAAGATCTTTTTTTCTGGTCGTGGCAGAAGAATTGGTAAAAATCTCTGAAACTCAAATCACTCTTGCTCCAAAACTACAGGAACACATAGGTACTCAAGCTGACACATGAACACCCCCCAGATGTCATCATCAGGGTCGCTAATCAGCTGTATGTAGAGAGGCAGTGTTGGCGTCATCAAAAGCACAGCAAAAATAATAACAAGCTGGAAGCGAGGAATGGATTCAGATCCTTCTCTCAGAAGGGGCTTTGTCCTGCTGCCGTGACCTCTGCTCAGTTCCCCAGGACAGGTTGGGGCCTGCAAGTGCAGCAGAACATCCAGGCCACCACCCTCCCCCTCCCGCTCATTCTGCCCCTGGCCCTGGCTCTCCAGCCCGAGCTGACCGCCTAGCAGGGCTCAGCGGCAGTGCTCCCCGCTGGACACTGGCTCCTGCTTCTCGGGAGGCCTGAGCCCAGAGATACAGGATACAGAAGGCTTCAAACTCCTTAATTTCTGGTAAGAAAAAGGCTCTTATCTCTTGAGGAGTCATAATTCAGATAAGAGGCATCCAGCAGCAGGTTCCAGAGCTGGGAGGCCTGAGGAAGTGCAGCTTCGTGCTCAGGCATAAGACACACAGGGCGCTGGGCAGGCATCTTTTCGCGGATACATAAGCATGGTGACAGCAGTCCTAGGGGTGGGGCGGGATGTGTGTGGGCTGGTGGCTGGAGGGGAGGAACCCAGGAGCCATCCGCTGGACAGAAACAAGGCCCGCTGCACACCATCCAGGTGCAAGGGGCTACTTCCTAGAGGAAAGTCAGCTTTCTTGGATTTGGGGCAAATTTCTCATGTATCTACTTCTTCATCTACTGATTTCTGGGGTGAACCTCCTCATCTGGCAAGATAAGGGGCAGCTTGAGAGATGGAAGTGGAGGTGAGATGCAGGGTGAGAGGAAACCAGAGCAGGTCCCTGCAGCCTGGAGAAGACAGTGCTCTAGGAAGGAGCTTGAGGTCTAGGCTGCTTGTGCTGGGAGGTAGAGTGAGGCGGGACAGACAGAACTCAGACTGACTTTGGTAGAATTGAAACAAAGTCAGCCAGTTTTGACGAGGACGGGGGTGAGAGTTGAGAAGAGAGTGTGCCCTAAGGAGTTGGGAGTGTCATGGGAGTCAATTATTTAATTAGCAAATGTCTCCTGAGGGCCTCTCCTGTGCCAGCCCTGCACCAGCTGTGCTGTGCGGAAGGTGAGCAAAACAAACCTGGGCTCCCAGCCCAGGTCCCCTGCTAGTGGCAAGTTGTCGGCTACCCCCACATGCATGCTTCTCCCCACATGCGTGTTTCTCTCTAGCCAAGCAGGAGGCAGTGGAAGAGCCTCTGGGAACCTTGTCCTTCAACAGACAGTTGTGAAGCGTGGCAGGACCCCTCCCGAGAGAGGCAAGGTTGGAAAAACTGGAACTTGCCCTCGCGAGGCTCAAGTTGGAGACATTAGGGGCCCAGAGGCCAGAGAGAACCCTGCAGTCTTTGCCCTGTCTATGGTAAGGTGCTTGGGGCTCAACATAGTTTACAGATACCCCACCCCATCCCACCCCACCCCAAAGCTGACCTGAAACAAGGGAGGAAAGGACAGGGAGAAGACTGGATTGTGGCCATGCAAGGGAAGACAGAAGCGTGGCTGCTGCAACGTAAAGCGAGCTGGGGAGGTCTTACTTTGGGTGCCTTAGTATCTGATTTGTACTGATAAAGGGGTCACTCTGCAGCCACACCCCACAGGGCAAGGGGCCACTGGGCTACCATCAGGTGTCTGCTGTCATAGCCTAGACAAGGGACTGTGGCGGCCTGGGGAGGAGGGCACAGTGTTGGTGGCAAGAAACGGACATTTGGGGATGGAGGGGCCCATGGGGTTTGCTGAAGTGTTGGAGGTAGAGGAGAGAGGGACATGGTGTGTGTGGACCATCGGGAGGGAATCAGGCTCAGCCATGCTGAGTTGAGGGAGCCCTAGGGATACTCATCCATCTGTGCATTTGGTGCTGAGGAGGGTCCCAGCCAACCTCCTCTATGTCATTGCATGCAGCATCTGGGGTCTAGGGGATGTGAAGAGCATGGAACGGCTCTAGCAAGCCTTGACACCAGTGTTCAAGGAAGCAGTGGGCTCAGGAGCAAGGAGGTTGCAGGCTGGGAACTGGTAAGCCTGGGCTGCGGCAGGCAGGCCTGGTTAGGGCAGAGGCGCAGAGCCCAGCTCTAGGAGATGTGGGGACAATGAGCACCTTGGCTCTGGGTGGGCAGACATCCCTCCCAACAGGTCCTCAGTTTCTGTAACTCTGGCCTGTGATGGTTGGGACTTCTCGGGCTGTACACTTAGCACAGAACGTGTTATTGTTCCAGGCACAGGAAGGAAACTTAACAGGGGTGGACCTACCCAAAAAGCTGGAGGGAGAGGGGCAGGGTCAGGAAGTCGGGGTGCATTAGTTCCTTTCCTGAAGGACCCCAGAGTTTGGAAAAGGGTCTGGCACTGTGGACACTCAAGGAGCATTTTCAGCCTGAAGGCAGGAGTGAGCACGGGAAACTCCTCCAGGCCTGGACCCAACAGCCAGGCCACCACCATTGCAGAATTCTGGTGCACCCTTAGTCTCCTGAGTGGCCCCACATGACTCCTTCTGTCCTTTTTCTCATACAGAACAAAATAAGGAAGCGTGTGAGTCAAACAGTGTAGCTTTGGGTGTCGCACAGCTGGAGGTCAGGTCTTCTCTAGCTGTGTGGCCTCCAGCAAGTCACCTGGCTTTGCGGGAGCTCAGTGTGCTCATCTTCAAAATGAGTACTGTAATAGTAACATTTTGGGATGACTGTCAAGTCCGGGATGATGTATAGAGATGATAGACTGGTTATGTGCTTGCATATAGACCTACAAATACCACTCTCTTGAAAGGAGAGGAAGGAGCATGGGCCCAGCCCAGCATGTGGGAAAACCCAGGGAGGGTTTAAGGTATTTTGCTTTGGCAATGGAGAGCAAGGCAGTGGTAGATGGTATTACTCAACGCTGGCCCCAGCAATATTTCTGGCCCCATGTGCCCCTCTTGAACCTCACCTCCACCCATCATAAGCAGAGACTGTGTCCCCTCCCTTCGTACCCCCCGGGGGACCTTCGTGCTGCTCCAGTGAACAAACTGTGGTGGAAGTGATGCTGCACGACATCCAAGGCCAGGCCATTGAGGGCATGGAACCTCTGCCCGCTCTCTCGGGGCATGGGCTGTGGGTGACGGTGTTGAGCTGACAGTCAGAGGTCACGTGTCGAGACCACATGGAGATGGAGAGAGGTGCCTGAGGAGCCCCGGCTGCTCCAGCCCACATGTCAGCTGAGGGATCCAGGAGCTTGCATGAGCCCTGCCCAGATGGTATATTTGTGAGTAAAGTAGATGTTGTTGGATGTGTGTCTGAGGACTGTGGAGTTTTGCTACACAGCAACACCTGAGAACAAAGGGTTCTTGGTCAGAGGCTCAGGCATGAGTGAGTTTCTAACATCTGTTCCCAAAGCCAGCTTCTCCCCTAGGGCTGTGCGTGACTTGAGGGCCAAGCTCCTGGCATCAAACTCTTCTGCCCGCTGGTCTTTGCTGATGCATTCATCATGACTTACAGAATTTCATTTACTGGGCTGGGGCATTTTACTCTTTACCCAGAAAGTCATTTAAACTCTAGTGTGACTGAGTGTGGGGTGATTTTTCCAAAGCAGGGAGCCCTGGCTGCCTGAGAAGAGAGTGAAGAGCCTGAGGGACATCTTTTGGAGCTCCTTCCTGCCCAGACCCCAGCTGCAGCTGCTCTGAGAAAAGCCTCTGGCAGCGTGGGCTCAGGGACTGCCCCTCCCACGGCATCCCCCTGCTATCCTCTCATGGACATTTCCCCATGGGCCTGCTCAGGTTAGAGCTCTAGCTCTCTACTGGTCACCCCCAGACTGACAATATATTCACTCCAGGCTTCTTGCTTCTAATTTCTCTAGTGAGTTGCCATTCACACCAGCCCCTCATCTGTCTCACTGGACTTCCCACCTAATGCAGCCAGGGTGCCCTCTGCTTTGCCCACCACTCCAGCAGAGGATGTCTGCCCTAAAGCCTGCAGGCTCCATGCCAGGGCAAGGCAGGCCCTGCCTTCCACCATGTACAACACAGAGTGGCATGCAGTCACTGCTAGGGAATTTTTTTTTATTAAATTTTAGCCCAAGGGATGTCTGAGCATGGCTGGAATACTGCATTCGGAAGTTATGGCTGGTGTGCCCTGGTAGGCATGAGTGTGGCCATGCTGGCGGGAAGCAACTGTTGTTCGCTGCCCCAGAGTGTTCTCTGCCTCCTGATTCCTCCCCAGGGTTCCCATTCCTCCAGGGCTCTCTACAACTCAGCAAGGGCTTGGAGCCGACTCCAGCCTCTGTTCTGAGGGGCATGTGCTTGTGCCCAATCGATGGCGAGTATTTTTCATACGACCCCTGGAAACAAGCAAAGCCATGTCTGTGAAACACCAGATTCCTTGATGGAAAGTCCTTTGAAGTTGCTGCAGCCTCTGCTCTGTCCCAGCATGTGCAGCCCAGTCATTTCCACTTTGCTCCCAGAAGATGCCTGACCACGAGCCTTCACTTGTAGTTTCAGTAACATTCCCAGGATCATCGTTAAAACAATTCATGTTCTCTTCAAATGCCAGCACAAAATAAAGTCACAGGCCCCTCACCTCTAGGGACTCTGAGAGACCAAACTTTGAAAGAAAAATGCCTGAGGTGAGATGATCGAGAAATTAAAACTGTGTGCCTGTGATCTGAGCCCTGGAATTCAACCGTGGCCTTCTCCAGGAAAGGCATCCCCACAGAGCATCCACCCCTAGCTGGAAGGTAACGTGGTCGCAGAAGCTCTGGCCAAGTTCACCCCACCCCATGCCTGCAGAAATAGTGCAGAAGGTCAGCCAAGACCCTCACTAATGGAGAGAGAAGGGCTAACGCACGCGAGTAGGGTTTGGAAATATCAACAAAAAGGTGGGCTTTGCAGTTTTTACAGTCAGAGATTATCTGGTCCCATTTCTTTATTTTCCAAATGGAAAAACTGGCTCCAGTGAGGTGAGTCTCTGGTTCAAAGTCACCCATTTTCCGAAGGTCCAGTCTGGATCTGAGATTGCTCCAAGCTCAGTACAGCTTGTCCTGTGTGGCATTGGGTCTGAGTGACTCATGCACAGCCAGCAGGAGAGACAGACTAGACAAAAGCTCCAGGGTCTAAAACCCAAGGCCAGATGGTGAGTCATGGGCCAGTGAGGGAGATGATACACAGAGAGCAGCAGCCTGACTTGGAGAGGGTCTGTCTTGCAGGGACCACTTTGAGGTGTGTTCCAGACCATGCTCAGCGGTGCCTAGCAGGATGGAGCCCTGCTGCTT
This sequence comes from Trachypithecus francoisi, assembly GCF_009764315.1. Classification (NCBI taxonomy): domain Eukaryota; kingdom Metazoa; phylum Chordata; class Mammalia; order Primates; family Cercopithecidae; genus Trachypithecus; species Trachypithecus francoisi. Next base: position 3,110,619 of record NW_022681467.1, read on the forward strand.
GTGGCGGCCACCTGCTCATGCACCCACTGAGCTCATGACTCCTTCTGCCCTGCCTTGCTTCACAGCCCTGCCCCTGAAGGCTGCCTTCTGGGTCCTCTCCAGATAAGTCATGTTCACTTGCATCCTTAACTGGACACTTCTACCCAAAGGCAGGCTGGAGCCTTCGGAAACTGACAGCCATAGCCTGGGGACCAGTGTGACCCCAGGCTTTCCTGGCATTCACTTTGAATCACTTGTCTAATGTCACACAGCATTTAAGAGGCAGATCCAGGATTTGAAGCAGATCATTGGGCCCTGGAGGCTGCACTGTTCACCACCCTGCTATGATGCCTTCAGAAGATAAGACAGGCACATTCCGGGTAAATATGTAGGCTAACGCATGCACGGAAAGCATTTCCCCGGTATGAACTTGTACGTGAGTAGAAAAAGTTGCTTAAGACCTATGATGCCAGAGAAAGTGGGCATGACTATGACTCAAGATGTGGAGTTGGCGTTAAAAGAGGGGCAGGAACTACATCCCCAGTGAGCCTCCCATGCATTCCTGGGTGCTCCAGCAACACAGCAGGATTTTGGAATTAAGGAAAGCTGCTTGTTCAAAATAATTTTCTTCTGTCAGTCCAGCCTTTAATTAGCCAAGGTGAGAACATTGAACTAGGAATCCTGAGACTTAAGCTTGAGTCCTGACCCAACCTATAAATTTGCTGTGTGACCTTGGGAGGCTTGCATAACCTCTCTGAGCTTTCATTTCTTTGTAAATTCCACAATATTACCTTCAAATGTAATCATGTAAGAAATAAACTGCAGCTGCTTCTCGGGTTTAGAGCTGCAACATCTGTGTGGGTTCTCAGACGTACCATAGCCCTGACTATAAATTATCTCATAGCCAAGAGAATCACCTCATGGAACTCGAAAGCAGAACTTTTACTTAGTCTGAGTTTTTGATATTTATTCTGGGAAACTTTTGGGGAAATGACTACAGTCAGTCCCTCTTATGCAACAATAAAGATGCAGACATTTTTTGAAAGAAAACTGAGTTCTAGTCAAATTAATGAGATTAATATAAGTAATTTATTGGAGAAGAATTTATCAATTTGGATAGCCTTTTATTTTCATTTGGAAATTGAAATTACATTAGTAGAGACAAGTTGATGGTTTTGGTTTCATTATTATGATATGTTGCATTAAAAACAATACTTCCCAGGTGACATAGATAGCTAAGAAAAAGAGGATTAAACCTCAAAAAGGGTAAGAAATCTAAAAGTCTAGATCAGTGTTTTACAGAACTCAGGTTTTCAGATGACTCCTTTGGGCTAATCAACTTTCTGCAGGAATGTTATGTATGGGCCATTTTTGGGCGACAATAAAGAAAAAGAGATAGAAGTCAGACCTGTGGGACTGGGAGGCCTGTGAGACTGGGAGGCCTGCTACGCAACTCAGAATGGCCGGGGCTTCTTGGATCCCGTGCTTCTGTTTAGAGGGCCAAATAGAACCGTCTTCTTTGTGGCAGATAAAACCATGGCTAGGTGCAGTGGCTCACACCTGTAATCCTAACACGTTGGGAGGCTGAGGTGAGAGGATCATTTGAGGTCAGCAGTCGAAAATCAGCCTGGCCAACATGGTGAAACCCGTCTCTACTAAAAATACAAAAATTATCTGGGCATGGTAGCAGGCACCTGTAATCCCAGCTACTCAGGAGGCTGAGACAGGAGAATTGCTTGAACCCAGGAAGCAGAGGTTGCAGTGAGCAGAGATCTCACCACTGCACTCAAGTCTGGGAGACAGAGGAAGACTCTGCCTAAAAACAAACAAACAAACAAACGAAACCCACGAAAAGACAAAAAAGACCCAGAAGCAGTCCTTCCGGTTAAATGATACTTCCTTGTCATATGAAGGCCACATGGGGTCCAGTGACCTGCTGGGCAAATGGAGTTTCCCAGTAATTCGGAGTGGGGAATGCCAAATCCCAAACCTACACCGTGAGCCCCATGGCGCTCTGAAGGCTGAGACTTGGTGTGAGCCGGGAACTGTCCTTTCGCTGTTGTGTTACATCGGTCTGTTAAGTTGAACCATTCTGGTGTTCTAGTCTTGTTTTTCCGTATTTGTTTTTCCGTTTCAGTTTAGTAGTTACAGGAGAATTAGAGCATATGGTAATGATATCTGCTTTGACTATAAAGTACATATTTAAGGACTGCGGTGGGAAATATGGCCTGTGAGAGCCCAAATGTTACAGGTTACAGTTGAGACTCTAAAAAGCACCTGGCCTCTCAGACTCAGCAAATGGAATTCTTGGTTCAAGAACTGGTTTGCCCAGCACGTGTCAGTGCCCACACTTGGAGCAACCTGCCAGCACCAGGATGGGTCCCACTGGAGTACGCAGCAGTCGATTCTCTAACGCGGTGGGAAGAACAAGGAGCAATTCTGAAAACAGGAGTGTCAAAGTCACCATCCCTTCTCTTGGTTCCTGAGAATCCTCAGCCTGAAGACACAAACACCTGCCTTCCTTGCTCCAGGAACCAGAGAGGTCGTGTAGACCTCAGGAAGTCTGCTCAAGGACAAGAGGCAGTCAGCAGCTTCCAGAACAGCTTCCAGATTGTGAGGGAGTGGGGGAAGGGCTGATATGGGAACAGGAAGGAACTCAGTTCTGCTGCTGGCTGACTGTATGCCCATAGACAAGGAAGTTTCTTTCACAGTCCAAGCCTGAGTTTCTTTAAAATAAATGTAAGGTTAAAATAAAATGTAAGAATGCAGTGGCACCCTAGGTGTAAACTGTGTGTGCCTCAGCATAGAGCAGACACACGGGAAATGCCAATTCCTTCCCAGTGCCCAGCCCGCCCCAGGCCCACAGGGGGCTGCCTGGCCTCTGCACCCAGCCTGAGACTCTACACTGAACTCTGGGGGCATCATTTCCCCTCATGGTTGCCCTGTTCACACATCATCTGATTTCATCAGGACAGAGAATGGTGGAAGGAGGTTGAGGCAGCAGGGAAAGTAAGTATCCGTGAGATGACCAACAGCTATTCTGGACTTCATAAAAATGTAAAGCTCTTCAAAGGGTGTAGAATAACAGGCACAGTCTTCCTCAACTTGTTGGAGTGGTTCTCGGCTTTCCCGGTCTAACGCAACTCACGGGACAAATGGCTGGTGGTCCTCAATCCTCCCTGCCTTCTAAGTTATTCTCCAGCCTGGCTTGTGCCTGTGTACCAGGTCCTGTGCCTGCTGGGGCCGCTAAAGCCATACATGTCTCCAGGTCTCTGAAACAGCTGCAGGACTCCAGCGGCAAGCTCATAGGATAAATTTAACAGGGCTTTTCCTGTCTACCTTGCCTGGATTGTTCTTATTTTTATTTGCAGAAACCAGAGAGTAAGGCAGCCCATCCATCAATCAACGCCTGCTGCTCCTCATGCCCCCATGGCAGGTATCAAATGCCTGCCGCGTTTTGGGGCCTGAGGAAGAGTTGCAGATGCATGTGGAAAGAGCTGAACTCTGAACCATGTGTTCATGCAGTACGTTTGCCAGGTAGCTGCATACTCCAGCGACTGCTCTAGGTACTAAGGATGGATTAGTCACACACCAGGCAAGCCTCTGCCCTTGTAGAGCTGTAAGGTGACCAGTGCAATGAAGGAAGATGGGGAGGTGAGGGAGGTAAGACCTGGGAATGTCGGGGAGGGGGCAAGTACGTGCAGAAGCTGAGTGTGTGAGCTATGAGGACAACACCACGAGAAAGAGTATGCAGGCAGGGGGAGCGGTGAATGCACAGTTTCTGAAGTGCCCTGTGCTTGACATACTCTAGAAAAGCCAGGGAGCTAGTAGGGCCAGGAAGGAGTGTTTTGTCTTATTTTGTTTTTCAACATATGAATGAACACATGGGAACAGTGCATGCTGGCTGGTTACCATGTAAGCCATTCACCTGCTCTTGCTGGTAGGATGGTAACGCTTCCTGAACAGAGGTGTCCAGTCAGCCTGGCTCACATGCCCTACCTACAGGGGGACGATAAGCCGTCACACAGCTTGTGGGTCTGAGCCATGCTGCACAGTTCCACCAGACACAGCAGTCGTGCCTCCAAAGACCTGGGCAAGGCCGAACTCCACCTGCAGGAACCACACAGCTGTTAGAGCTGACGTCTTGGCTTTCTGTGCTGGGAGGAGCTGTCCGGGTCTTCTGGATTTTGGGGCTGGACACATCTGAGCTGTGACATTTTGCTGTAGTTGCTGTACCTCTTTGAGTATCTCATTAATTTCTACAATGGGCATAGTAATAGCTAGTAGCATGTAGAGTTTTGGGGAAGAAAATCAGATCATGTAAGTGATGCTGGCTGAACTGTGTCCCCAAAATTCATTTGTTGACGTTGTTATCCCAACGCCTCAGAACTTGACCTTAGTAGGAGAAAAGTCCTTTAAAGCAGTGAGTAAGGTATGTGAGACCCTGGGCGCTAGCTGAAACCCTAATGCAACAGGACTGTGTCCTTATGAGAAGAGGAGACTAGGACGCAGACACACAGAGAGGGAGGACCATGTGCGGAGCAGGGAAGAAAGGGGCATCCGCAGGCCAGAGAGTGAGGCTCAGAGGACCCAGGTCTGCCCACCTTGATCTTGAAACTGCAGCCTCCAGAGCTGTGAGAAGACACATTTCTGCCTTTGCCCCTGCCTGTGGTGCTGCCAGAGGAGCCCGAGCTGACTGTCAACTGGTGAGGACCCCCAGGAATGCGCGCCTGTGCAATTCAGCCCATGGACTCCAGGGAGGCCCCAACTGCCTGTGGAGGCAGGTTTGGAGTGACCACGGGCTGGATGTCCTCACAGCTCCTCTTCTGTTTTAAAAAATCTGACACTGACATAGCTTAGAGGCTGATAGGGCCAGAGTCATTTCACTGTTTTGGCTTAAATGTGTGTGTTTGCTGTTTTTTCCCCTTGCCCTGAAGTCCCTTGCTGTGTGCCGGCCCATGGGGCGTGTGTCTCTGGGGGCCGGGTGGGAGCTAGAAGTGGATTTGGACAGGTACAGGGGGCCCTGCCCTGCCGCCTCACCCTAGTGGCCTTGGGTCGCAGGGTCCTCATGTGTGAGCAGGGCAGTAACAATGCCTTCAAGAACCCAGCCAGTTCCTGCAGGATTCTAATGTGGTGATGGGGCAGGGGACACTGATGCTCCTCTCCCATCCTTGGCCCATCCCGAGCTCAGAGCTCAGCTCACAGCCTGTCCTCACTGATCATGAGTCCCTCAAGCATCAGCACTTCTCGGTCCTCAGCCTGAGCAGCAGCCTGTGCAGGGCAGCTGGGAATGCCAGGGCATAAAAGCCTCAGCCAGCCTCTGTGGTGAGGGTCAGGAAGCAGTTTCTGGCGGGTCAGCTTTTGGGCGTTTCATACCTGTCCCTTCAAGACTGTACTCCAGCTCCCCACAGAGCACCAGTCTCGGGAAGCATCTGCCCTGGCTCCTCTCCCTTCCCCATCTCCCTTCCCCCCACCTCACCTCCCAAGTTAACCACCTGCATCCAGGTCTTTGTCTCAAGGTCTGCTGTGGGATCTCAAACCATAACAAGGAATGAAGCAAAAAGCTTCATGAATATCATTGCTGCTAAAACATCATTCATCTCTGTATCCAACTCTCGCTGGTCCCAAGCCTGACTTTGAGTAATCCTATATGTTGCAAACTACAGACATGCTCTTCAGTTGCCTCGGGCTCTGAGCATTTATTGGAAAAACATAAGCACATTTTCTGTTTATCTAGACCAGCACTTCTTGACCTGGAGGGCTCGCTAAAACCCAGCGTTCTCATTCAGTGGACAGTATGAGTTGACTTGTTTCCCCAAAAGGAGATGTTGCAGTCCTAACCCCCAGTGCTGTGCATGTGACCTTATTTGGAAAAAGGGTCTTTGCAGACGTAACCAAGTTCAAAGGCAGGCACACTCAGGATGCGCTCTAATCCAGTGTGAATGAGGTCCTCATAAGAAGAGAAAAGAGAGACATAAGTGTAAACACATGATGGGGGCAGATGGCCATGGGAAGAAAGAGATAGAGCTTGAAGTGATGCGGCCACAAGCCCAGGGACACCTGGGTTTCCAGGAGCTGAGAGGAGCGAGGAGATCTCCTTCCCTAGAGGCTTCAGAGTGAGCGCAGACCTGCTGACAGCTTGGTCTCAGACTTCGAGTCTCCAGAGCTGTGGTAAGCCGCCCAGTTTGTGGTGCTTTGTTATGTCAGCCCTAAGACATTAATCCAGGGGTAGGAACTTTTATTTATTTGTTTGTTTGTTTATTTGTTTTGAGATGGAACCTTGCTCTGTTGCCCAGGCTGCAGTGCAGTGGCGAGATCTCAGTTCACTGCAACCTCTGCCTCCCAGGTTCAAGCAATTTTCCTGCCTCAGCCTCCCTAGTAACTGGGATTACAGGTGCGTGCCACCACGTCCAGCTAATTTTTGTATTTTTAGTAGACATGGGGTTTCGCTATGTTGGCCAGGCTGGTCTCAAACTCTTGACCTCAGGTGATCTACCCGCCTCGGGCTCTCAAAGTGCTGGGATTACAGGTGTGAGCCACTGTGCCTGGCCGGAACTTTCATTTCTAACAAAATCCTCCGTGCTGCAGACGCTACCATGGGGAGCTCACTTGGAGGACAGCTGGCCCAAGTCACGCCTATCCCTCCCAGCCTGGCCCAACACGCACATGCACTTGGAGAGGGTCTGAACTCCACACACACAGCTAGCCACCTCTCCAGCTTCCTCTCCCACAGACCCACCTTCCCATGTGCTCTCCTGGGGTGTAAAGAGTCCTGGCACCCCTCTCTTCCATGGATCTGCACACACCCATCACTCTGCCTACATCCCTCCAGCCTGGTCTAGACAGCCTCAACTCCACAACTCATAGCAGATGCAATTTCCTAGAGAACCTCAGAGCAGTTTGGGTCAAGGTTGTTTCAAATAAGTTCCTGGACACTTAAAATTAGCTTCACGTTCTGCTTCTCCCACCCCAGTGTTTAGTGGAAGGTCTTGTTTATTCTTGCACAGTCTTGGGGCAGTGGGCAGTGTCCTTGGTTTGAGCAGCATGGAGGACTTCAGCTTCCTCCCATATCCGGCCGAGTCCACCACACAACATACCGTGATTGCTGACAAATGCCTTGGGCACATTGCCTGCCCCAGCAAGTCCCTCCAAGTCAGGAAAATGAAGAGCAGAGATTGTCATTGTTTAATGAACATAACTCAAATTTCCCATGGCCTGCCTGGACCTCAGGAGAAGGTCCAGTCTTTACTCAGCAGGTGGCCACAGAGCCTGAACTGGCTGCATTCTACCACAAGCCACACTAAAGTTCAGTAAAGGAAAAAGCAAGGGGAAACAGCCTGGTTCCCACTGGACGCCAAGGCCAGGGCTGGGAACCACTGTGTCCACCCTTTGGCTTCTCCTCTCTGGTGAGTGGTACATTCTAAACCTATTGGAGGTCACAGCAAAAGCCTAGAAGCTTGTGAATTCTCAAGATGCTTTGGGGAAGTAAACACAAAGGAATTCAAGGTCAAGGGCACTGGGAGCCCATTTCCTGTCTCAAGGAGTGGGGCAGACGTTTGCCTAAGAACCTGCCCCAAAGGCCACATGTGGTCTCTGAGGTAGGTCAGTAAAGCACACCAGAGGAAGCCAGAAAAGGGGACTTTCAACCCCAGAGCTGCCCTTGTGTGGCTGAACTCATGCCAGACATGGAACAAAACTGCTGACTTTGTAAGAAAGAGGTCCTCTTGCAATCTCTGGTCCCTGGACGTGCCAAGGTGCTGACCAGAGCTGCAAAACAGGCCAAGTCACCAAACTGCTCCAGGTCAGGAGCCCGCATGCAAGTTTCTGGTTACACCTTCTCATTTTCCTTCCAGTTTAGGAATTGTGCTTTTATACAGAGATGTTTTTGGAACCAAAAAGTCATCCATAGTCTACTGCCCAGAGAGGCTCACTGCAGACAGGTCAACAGGTTTCTGCAAAGTTTTAGATATAGTTAAGGTTACTCTGAAGAGTTTCAAATCTTGGGTTTCTCCCACTTGATTGTTTAAAGATAAACATTGCCTTGTATGTGCACAAACTCATTGCCAACATATTTAATTTATGCATAACACATCATGTGGTTACATGACAGTTCACCTAATCATACTACTATTGTTGAATTGGTACAATACTCCTTTTGTTTCAATAATGGTTTCATGATATTAATGCAGAACACTGATTTTGTAATTAAGACGATTTTCTTAGAATGGACTCTCTTAAGATCAAGGATTTGGAGAAAAACACACAGATTTTCCACCTGTGCACCTACGTGCACACACACCACACACACACACATATCTTAGATTTTAGTTTGGCTTCTGCCGCTAACCGGATGTTTCAACATGGTCAGGTCACTTAACATTTCTGGATCTGATTTCTCTGCATCTGTGAAATGAAAGGCTGAAGCAGAAGTCCTCTGGTTCCCTCCAGCTGGAGCATGGGATGATTGTTGCCAAAAAGATTCACATGGCCCTTTCCAGGGTAAGCTTTAATAATGAGTGAGTCCATGTCTGCACTCAGGCTTGAGCATGTTTGAGTAGGCTCCTCTATCGAAACCATTTTTTGTTTGTATCCTTGGTGGAATCCACATATTAATGATTTATAAATCATGATTTTTCAGTTGGAAAATAACACAGCTACTGGCTTCTGTGCCCTGCCATGTGACTTCAGCAGGGTTGACTTCTTCTGTTTATTCCTCACATCAAGTATCAAGACTATGGGTGAGAAAAAGGTAAGTGGCTTTAAAATCACAACTGAAAAGCACCCAGACAAACCCCTTAACTCTATCACACTCTGCAATGTAAGAGATCAAACTTAGGCCTGGCCTGATCTCTTATCACCTCCCTTTCTCATAGACTTGGGAGTACCTTCCAGGGATGGCAGGTGTTCAGTTATCCAAAATTCATCAAGCACCTTTCTTTAAACCAGGGAGAGAAACTAATAGTTGAAATCACAAATAATGAACAAGAGCTACAAAGTATGACTGGGCTTTTTGGATGTGGATTTGTCAGTATTAATTTGTGGGAGTCTCAGTGACCAGATGCCGGCCGGGAGCTCACACTCCTGTAACATTCGGGAGAGGTGGGGGATTTCCATGCTTCTGGGGATTTGGCATAAGTCCTTCAAACTCTGGTCTCTAATCATCCACCACATGTGTTCTGGGACCTTGACATCCAGTCTGGACTTGGCTATCTTCAGATAGTTCACCTGCAGCCAGTTCTGGGGCTGAAGACCTGGGCTACCTTCCTTCCTGCAGGCCCCACGGTGCCATGAGCTCTCCAAGTTGTTTTGCTTATTATCCCCACGAGGCTGAGTCCCCCTAACAGCCATGAGCTTGCTGGAAATTGGTGTAACCCACAAAAGCTTTTCCAAGTGATGGGGTGTCACCAGGTCAAGGTGAGAAAAATGAGGTCTTTGGAGATTCAATAAGTTTGCTCCAGGTCAAAGCAGATGATGTGGATGTGGACAATGCCGAGGCTGAGGGTAACTATTAGGTCTTAACACACAGAGTGTTACAAATCTTTTCACATCTTGCCGTTTTTACTCTTACAGCATCAGCGAGCTAGAGCTTTAATACCTTAAACAAGTATACTTGAATACTGAGGCTCACAGAGGAAAGAAGTTTCTTCCAAGATTTTAAAATTGCTGCCAGCTTTGCAATAACACAGCATTCCCAATTCCTCATCTAGTTGTCTTTCTGAAAGTAGGTTTTAAACAAGTGACGTTTGAGAAGAGGAAAGCAGCCTCATGCAGGATGAATGCAGCCCTAAGTTACTACAGTGCACAACCCCAAAGTCCAGCTTAGAGCAAAGCACTCAGGCTGGGCCGTGCAGCCCTGTTGCTCACACAGCAGGTCCTTCTGGGCGTGAAACTCTAAAGAGGCTCTTGGTCTGTGAAACATGAGTTTTTCTAGTTTCTCTCATGGGTTTTGCCAGCACCTCCCAGCACAGCCTCTGTTCGATTGTTTGTGTGGTCAGCAGCGCTCCATAGACAGCAGAACTGCAGGGCACCCAGCAAGGTGACTCTGGCTCTGCAGAGAAGCTGAGAGACAGGAGCCGAGTGTGGTATGAACAACAGCTGACAGGCAAGGCTGACACAATATCCTGGCTCTTGATTCTCATAGAATAAACAATTTGACAAACTTCCTGAAATCCCTACCCTGCATCACACCAGCAGAAGAAAACACTGGACTTCCATATTAGGCTTGGACCGTAGCTGGCCGGTTGAACTGAAGTCCTTCTCCATTCTATCTGCACGGGTAGAACTAGTGATTGCCCAGCATCCCTGACACTAACATTTGGAAGTTTTATCATTCTACACTTAAGCATTGTAACTCAGCACCAGGGTCAAACAGGGTTAACCCTGACTTCTTTTCATGCTACCCCTTCTCTGCCCAGATTTCCAGAGCTGGAGGCCTTACACTTGGTGGTGTACGGGAGCCGGCCTGGGCTGACTTAGGCTTGTTTGCAAAAGCTGATTGTGAAATTTCCAGGAATCTCACAAGCTGGTTCTTAAACATACTCATTATTAAAAATAAACTTTGTAAACCTACAGGTAAGTAAATTATATTTTTTAAAATAATAAATATTAAAACCTTCTTCATGCCTGATTATTTTTACTGCAACCTGTGCTCTGAAGGTTATCTGCATGTGTGGAGCCTGCTGTCCGGTGGTGGGCTGCTCACACCTCCTCCCCGCTCCATGCTCCACAACATCATGTGGAGGCTGAAGCTAACCCTGGTGGAGGTATTCATACCACGGAAAGAGGCAAATGATACAAACGGGTTATTTTCTTTTCCTGAAAAGTTGTAGTTAATGATTTGCTGGGCCCACTGCTCACAGTTCATTGCTATGCCTTCTAGCAACCAGCACTGGGCAGGGTGCACGGAGGCCAGATATTCCCCAGATGTTCTTTTCCAGAGAAGCTCCTTGGAGTTTCTCTGAAATTTCTTAATGTGGAAGAACTTGCTGAGCATCTTTGAGGGCAATGCTGGCTGAGACACTTGGAGACCCACCTCCAGCAGAATGGTGACCACATTGGCTCTTTCCCCAGTCCCCAACTGCTTACCCCATATTGCTGGACCTTCTGCTCCTAAGGTCACGGCACAGGCAGGGTAGGGAAGTCATAGAGCCTAGAGTTCAAATCTAACCTTGAGCACAGCCTTGGCACAAAAACTTGCTCTGCACATACCCCAGTCTATTTGTCTGTAAATTGAGAAGATCACAGGACCCTCTTCCCAGCGTTGTTATAAAGCTCAGGAAGCAGGAAAAGTCAAAAACCAAATACGTCGTTCCTGGTCCTACCCTTACCCTGGCGTGGAGCCCTGGCTCCCCTCACAAGCACTTCCTCACCAACCTGAGCCAGCCTCACCTGGCCTGCAGGGGTGTGACAGGCCGTGCTGGAGCTGAATGGGTCCAGGGTCTGCACACACTGCAGGGGCTTCAGGGTTGAGCAGGAGACAAGGGTCAACTGCAGGACAGAATGGGTCCCTGAATCTGGCATCCATAGTGGACTTCAGCAGGCCTAGACAATATCACAGCTAAAAGTCACGGTCTGATCAGAAAACTGGAGGAGCAAAGTGTCAATCAGATGGTCCCACGGGCACTCCTGATGCCGGTTCCAGGCTGGCAGGGCCACCTCCCGGGGGATCTGGAGCAAATCAGCATAGAGACCCTCTGTGTCAGTCAGAACTCTCAGTGTTAACCAGCACATCCTCTTTCTTTATTCTTTCTCCACCCTCCACCCTCCTCCCCAGGACCCTGACCTCACCTCACAGCCGCCAACTCCCTCGGCCCACTCCTGTCTTTGGTAGTTTCTGTTCATCAAGGAGTGACAAGTCACCAGGCATGGGAATCAGCACTGAGCGCATAAACCAAAGAAAACAGGAAAATTCAAAAACACCTTTTCACTTCAACAAAGTCTCCCTTTATGCTGAACTGAGATTTTGTGGAGGTGCACTGTTACTCTGCAGGCCATTATATAAAAGTCACAACAATTAAGTGAGCCACAAAGAGAAGAGAATCCTGTGCACAATCATTACTTGATTCTACACCAAAACCGTGACTCAGTGACTCCTCTCTCCATGTAATAAATTTCTGCTGCAGTTGGTCACTTAAGATTTCTCAAAGCAAGTTTGATTTCTCTACTAATTTCTGTTTAACAAGTTTTGGGGGAAGAGAGGGTTAGTGGCTAAACTCTAGTTCTATAGGACAGTGCCTTTACCATTTTTTCCCTTGCAATGTAAACCTTTTATCATGGACATTTTCAAACACATAGAAATCCAGCGAATAATATAATAATGATTAATACATAATGAGCTTCATGCGCCCATCATCCAGACTCAATAAGTTTGATGCACAGTCAATCTCATGGCATCTGCACCCCACCATTCCCCCACCAACTGTTTGGAAACAAATCCTAGACAAGATAATAGTTCATCTGCAAATGTTTCAGAAAATATCTGTGGAAGATATAAAAACATTTTAAAATACATTGTCCAACAGCATTAACATACCTAAACATTGAGAATCATCATTAAATATCCAATGAGAGTTCATGTTATCCTAATTTTTCTGTGATCAATTTCAATAATTTGTTTGAATTGAAATTCAAAGAAGGTGAAAAGTTGGAATTTATTGACAAGTCTCTTAAGCCTGCTTTCATCTGTAGGTTCCTCTCCCTCCCTGACCTCATCCCCAAGCTAAAGACGAAAGTCATTTGTCCTGGAGAGCTTCCCACAGCCTGGATTTTACCAATTGCATCTCTATGGTATTTTTCACTATGTACTCCTATCCCCCGTCTTGACTGCAAATTGGCAGTACAATATGGATGTTTGATCAGCTTTAGGTGCAGGTTTATTTATTTGTTGATTTATTTGTGATGCTGCTTTGTAGGTGGTGCTGGGTACTTCTCTCAGGAGGCGTATAATGTACAGTTGTCTCTTTCTTTTACATTAGCAGCCATTGATGATCATTGCCATTACTTGATCAAGGGGAGTAAAATAGTGATATTATAATTCTATTATTACTGTCTCACTTACTAGTTGGAAGGTTTTCATAGTAAGAAAATTGGCTTCATCAACTGTTTTGTTGCCCTGAGGTACAACTCACAGAGAAAAGGTAGATAAATGCTTGATTCTGTCCTTCTATCCACGATTTTTTTTTTTAATGATGATTCTTTAGAATTCTCCAAAGGTGGAAGTATGAGTTATTAGTTACCTATTGCTAGATAACAAATTACTCCAAACTTAGTAACATATGACAACACACTTTTGATCTCACAGTTTCTGTGGGTCAGAAGCCTGAACGTGGCTCAACTGAGTCCTCTGCTTGGGGCCTGACAGGCCGCAGTTGATGTGTTTACAGGGGCTGTAGTCTCATCTGAGGCTGGCCTGGGGAAGAATCTACTTCCAACTCAAGGTGTTGGCAGCGTTCCCCTCCTCGGGGCACACAGACTGAAGGCCTGGCTCTGGGAGGTGGGAACTCTGGGCCATCCTGGAGTCTGCCCACCACAGTGGCTAATAATGATTTGTTTGTTTTTAGTATTATTATGAGCGTAGCAGATTTAAACTTTTTTTGATGTGTTTTATTCCTTAATCCTTGGATATCCAGTGTAACCTTCTTTTTTTTCACTTTACTTCAAAAATACAGATTTTTGGCTGGGTATGATGATTCACACATGTAATCCCAGTTCTTTGGCCAAGAAGGAAGGCTCACTTGAGGTCAGGAGTTTGAGACCAGTCTGGGCAACATCAAGACATGAGACCCCATCTCTACACACTCACATACACAGAAAAAAACAGCTGGGCATGGTGGTTTGTGCCTGTAATCTCAGCTACTCAGGAGGCCGAGGAGGAAGGACTGTTTGAGCCTTTCACTACAGATGAGCCCAGGTGTTTCAGTTATAAAAACCTGTGACTGAACCACTGCAGTCCAGCCTGGGCAAGACTCTGGGACCCAGAGAGAGACCTTGTCTCTTAAGAACTCACATATATATATACACACATATATATACACACACATATATACATGTGTATATATATGTGTGTGTGTATGTATATATGTATACTTGTATATATACGTGTGTGTGTATATATATATGTCCCCAAATTTGCTTCCATCGCCTCCCTGTGGAGGCTGCATGAACGATGGACCTGCCACTGTCTCAGCACATCCTCAGCACAGTTCACTGCTCGCTTCTATCAGAATCACCTGGGACACTAATTAGAAGGTGAAGTTTCCCAGCCCCAGCCCCGAGGTCCCGCTTGTGGAGGACTGGGTTGAAGGTTAAGCATCTGCCTCCTTGAGGAAACACCCAGTCACCCTTACCCACACTCCTATTTGAGATCCTCTGACGTAATGTGGTTATTCTCCAGTATGAACATTCCTGACATGCGAGGCATGATGCTGCCAAATAAATGTGACCTGTCTTGTTGGTTTTGTAACTTTAGTTCAACCAAGATGATGCAATCTTAGCTAGACCTACTAGAGTAATCATCTCACCAATTTCTCTTGTAGAGAGGTAACTAACTCATGTGAGGCACAATTGGCTTACTAAGAAACACCCTGGAGAGACACAGGTCACCTGTCACCACTGGATTTCTCACACATGAGAGAAGACCTGATGTAAGCAGAGGAACACATGCTGCTTTTTGTTAAGTACCTAGGCTGGATTCCACCATCAGAGACAATTGTTCAGTAAAGGGCAATCATTTTAAAAGAGGGCATGACAAAGCTGGATTGAGCCACCCAGCAGAGAGGAGCCACTGCTGCCATGAAGAATTATGAGCTCTGAGAACCTCCTGATGCAGAGGTGTGCCGCTACTGATGAGCTCAAGCGATTCCTTTGAAAACGGCTCAGGAAGTCTCATCATTTTAGCTCTGACTGCATCATCATAGAACCTTTGACACCATGTGCATGTCAAGGAAGAGACATCAAAAGGTAGCTTCAGCCGGTCTGGGCAGGGAAGCAATTTCTCCATTGCCTCTCAAAGCGCCACTCTTCTTATTCACAGAAGTAGTTCGAGAACTGTCTCAGAAAGCTCTAAGTCATGCAGTCACAAGCCAAAGGGACTTCCAAGGCTTGGGACATAAGCTTTGTCCCATTCCTCTTGTCCCTCATTCACCTGCTTGCTACAAAGCTCATAATGCTGTGACTCACATTTCTCCCCCTCCATGTGCGGAGTGAATGAGTAAGTGGAGAGAACCGACTGGAGTATACTGGGTACCTGCAGTGTTGTGCTCCTTCCCTGGGCAAGAAGTACTGAGGCACGCGAGGTCTTCATCTAGAGCTCAGGGCCCCCCTGCCTGGGCCAAGCTTGGTGGTTAGTGCACTGGTTTCTGAAACTCCCTGACTCTTTTCTGTGTTTCCTTTACCTAACATTGGTACCTTCCTCAAGCCCCTTTCCCAGTCTAGCCATAATATGGTTGGGGCCTGAAGCAAGAAGACAACGAAAGGCCCATATTTAAGTATTTGGAACTCTTAAGTAAAGCTAAGAAACTGTTAAATAAAACATGGGTTGTCTTGCTAGGTATCAATCACCTTTATAATGACCCAGGAGCCCAGGTTCAAATTTAGAAATCTCAGGCCTCTTCCTGTTCCCCTCAGGACACAGGCCCTTGGCCCATAGCCCCTCTCCCTCCTCCTCCCACCGGCCCTGTCCTGCTCTTCCCTCCAGCTGTAGAAGTCTTGTGTGCACATGTGTGACAATTCAGCCTCCCAGTATGTACAGATCCTGTCCACAAACACTCACAGGCAGCCAATGATACCATCCTGGATCAGGGCACATGCAAAAGGCAGCTCCACCAGTGGGAGGACGGACCAGCCAGGGAAGGGCTGACCAGCCTTGGAAGTACCTGCTTGAGAAGAAACTTATGGATGGCATGTACGTGGAACATGGACTAGAAGTGGGGAGTACAGGCTCTGGGTGAACACAACCCCCCTCCTAGACTCCTAGCTTTTTTGGAAGACAGGAAGCCAAAGCAGAAACCCTAATTGGGGAAGTTCAGCCCATGGGGGTGTAATGATGGTGCTGTCTTCACTCGTCAACTGCAACTCTCAGAACATTAATTGGGAAACCGATTTCTACCAGACTAGTCACCACTAGACTTCACCAATGTTGTCAGCCTTGTGAATGAGAACAGAACATTCCATCAAAGCAGGGGCATCCATGGCGAGGGTGGGTCCAATGTAGTCACTAGGGTCCTTATAAGTGAGAAAGAGTGGTAGAAGGGCCAGAGCCAGAATGATGCAGCCTGAGAAACACTCCAACATCTATTGCTAGCTTTGAAGACAGCAAGAGACCACAAGCCTAGGAATGCAGGAAGCCTCTAGAGGCTGGCAAAGGCAAGGAAACAGATTCTTCCCCAGAGCCTTTGGAAGACACACAGCCTGCTAACAACTTGATTTTAACCTCCTGAGACTGGCTTCAGACTTCTGACTTTCAAAACTGTAAGATAACACATGGGTGTAGCTTTAAGCCACTAAGTCGGTGCCACTGTATTACTGCAACTGTAAGA
This sequence comes from Trachypithecus francoisi, assembly GCF_009764315.1. Taxonomy (NCBI): domain Eukaryota; kingdom Metazoa; phylum Chordata; class Mammalia; order Primates; family Cercopithecidae; genus Trachypithecus; species Trachypithecus francoisi. Next base: position 3,127,133 of record NW_022681467.1, read on the forward strand.
TACTCATAGAAGGCTCTATCTTTTATTTATTTATTTTTTTGAGACAGGGTCTTGGTCTGTCACCCAGGCTGGAGTGCAGTGGCATGATCGTCGCTCACTGTACCCTTGACCTTCCAGGCTCAATTTATCCTCCCACTTCAGCCTCCCAAGTAACTGGAAATACAGGTGTGCACCAGGACCCCTGGCTAGTGTGTGTGTGTGTGTGTGTGTGTGTGTGTGTGTGAGAGAGAGAGAGAGAGAGAGAGAGAGAGAGAGAGAGAGAGACAGGGTTTCACCATGTTATCCAGGGTGGTCTTGAACTCCTATACCCAAGTGATTTTCTTGCCTCAGCCTCCCAAAGTGCTGGGATTACAGGTGTGAGACACCATGCCTGGCTGAGGTCTTTCTTTTTAAAGATGGGAGAATGGCAGTATCTGTGTCCAGTTCTCTTCCTTAAAGCCTACCAAAAACAAGAAGAGTAAAAACCAGAAAACTCCATTTTCAAAGAAACTAAAGCACACAGAACACCAATACACAATATTGGAGATTCAATCACCAGGTATCAAATTCAGGGAAAAGCAATGTGTGTGTGTGCGTGTGTTGTCTGAATGGGAATGAGAGAGAAGAGGTAAGCAAAACAAAAAACCACATTTTTTCTATAATAAAGTACCGTGTCTACAATTAAAATAGCACAAATATTATCCAAGTTGCTATCATTTGCATGTCCCCTCCAAAACTCATGTTAGAATTTGATTGCCCCTGTAACAGTGTGGAGAGGAAGGACCTTTGGAAGGTGATTAGGTCTTAATCATGAATAGATTAATGCTGTTGTTGCAGGAGGGGGTTAGTTATCTGCATGGAGGGCTCTCAATAAGAGGAATGAGTGGGGCCTGATTTCCTCTCTGTTCAGTGTGCACTTCCTCACCATGTGATGCCACCAGCCATGATGTGACATAGCAAGAAGGTTTCTTGATCTTGGACCCCCCAGCCTCCAAAACTGTGAGTCAAACTTCTATTGCTTATAAATTACTCTGTCTGTGGTATTCTGTGATAACAGCAGAAAACAGACTAAGACACCACTTATCTTGCATATGGATATATATATATAGATGTGTATATACAGAGAGAGACACAAAGATATACATATAGGTGTGTAAATGGATTACAAAAGGGAAGTCATCAAATTATTAATAGTTTTACCTCACAGTGATCAGATTTGGGGCAATTTTTATTTTATTCCTTTTCTATGTTGCTTACATTTTTTATACTAAAAAATCTCACAATGCTATTTTGTCGCAGGAGAAGAAAAGGGGAAGCACAAAATACAAAAGTAGAAATAAGAATGAACACCTCACAATGGGAGTAAAGGAAAATAAAAATAATTCTGAGGGAGCATTTTGTTTAAAATAGCAATAAATAATCCAAATAAAGAAATAATAACCCACTGAAGAGGAGCTATTCTGGAGATGCAAACACAGCCACATTAGGAAACCAGTTGCTATTTACTTAACTGTCCAGATGTCTGACATTAGTGGGGATTCCTGGAGACACAGCTGCATATGGGGATCTTCAGGCAAAGGATGCATAAGGAGAAGCTGTCAGGGAAAAGGGGCTGCAGAGAAAGTGAGGGGTGATTGGGAGGCTCCCTTGGCGTCTGCTCTGGCTGATCCACAGGGAGCTGGGAGCAAAGCTCACCCCACTGTCTGCTCCACCTGAAGCCAGGGAACTGGTTTGTGACTCTTACACCCATTGTGACTTGGACTGTGCCCACCTCCCAGAGATCCCTGGGCCACAGAGCCCCTGTGGGGTGGGGGCAGTTCTTTGGAGGGGGCAACTGTGAGCCACTAGCAGCCCACATTTGGCATCTGGTGGAGGGGGTTCCCCACCAAAAAGGCTCAGGAGTGGAGGCCCCAACTAAGTGGATGGCGCCTACTGAGTTAAAGGAGAAAAGGAAATACAACCATTTTTATAGAGGTCAGCAAGGCATTAGAAAAAAATTAAAACATTTCTGATTTTAAAGATCAATTGAACAGGGACCAGGTATTTGCTTTCCCAACTATTTGGGATTAAAAATCATGATTAAAGGTAAAATGCAAAGGACATTCCCATAAAAGCCTTGAACCAGGATGCCAACTAATGGCACATTATGTGACATATTCTTGAAGGGCTACTTGTTGCACTTAACTGGAGGGAAAATATTGAGTTTTTAAATCTAAGAGAAGACGAATAATTATCATGTTTTGCAGATGGAATGTATTATATATGAAAGAACAAAGAATCAACTGAAAAGTTGCCAGAAATATGAGCAGTTCAATTAGCTACCTGGATACTAATTTAATTTGCAAAAATCCATAACTTTTCTCTATAAAATCTGAGACGGGTAAGAAAACACAGTGAAAAAATATTCCATTTATGACAGCAATTTTTAAAAATATAAAAACCCCAAAGAATAAACAAAGTGCATGTTCCTTGTGACAAAAATTTTAAAATACAAAAGAGAGAGGGGGAATAATACTATGACTACATGGAAAGACATTCTCTGTTCTGGTATTAAAAACGCAACATAGTAAAACTTGAAACTTTTCTCACATTAATCTATATGTTTATAGTAATCCAAATAAATAAATAAATCCATGTTTATAGTAATCCAAATAAATAAATACAAATAAAAAGATAGCTTGTTTTCAAGTAGCTAAACTCATATTTTTCTGTGAGAAGTTTTTATGGGAAGTACTTACCAAAAAGAAAAACTGAGTTGCAATGGTGCCCGGAAAATTCAGGTAAACAGGAGATTCGGATACATAAAATTCAGACGTGCAAAACATTGTAACTTCCAGAAGTTTAAATAATTTGGTTTTTTGATGTATGAATAGGCAGGCCAGTGAAAGGAATCAAGGAGAGAAATTGACCCAAATAATATCAGAATTTAATTTATAATAAAGATAGCATTTAAAATCAATAGAACAGAAAGAAGTTAGGCCACTAGATAACCATCTGGAATAAAATTAAACTGAGTCTCTATCTCCCTCTGTCCATCAAAGTATATTCCAAATTTAACAAAAAATAAGTAAAAAGTAATACTGTTAAACTACTAACTGAAACAGGGATGTCTTTTTGGTTTTTTGTTTGTTTGTTTGTATTTAAATAAGAGTGGAAAAGAAAAGAATAAGAAGAAGAGGAAGAAGAAGAAGAAGAAGAACAACAACAACAATAACAACAACAACAAGAACAAGAACAGAAAAGAAAAGAAAAACAAATTCAGAAAGAGATGTGGGTAATAAATTTAATTGGGGAAAATAAGAATTTTCTACAAATAAAAAAATATTATAAATGAAGTCAAATGACAAACAAAAAAAATTCACACTCACACACGCATACACCTCACAGAGGGCTGACTTTATAAATGCATTTTACATTTGTGTAAGAGAAATACCAACATCTCAGTAGAAAATAGGCAGCCAGCCCCCCACCCCCCAACCGCCGCCATCCCCAGCAAAGCAGTCCCCAGGGGCTGGTGAAGGAGTGCAGACGACAGCACCATGGAATGCTCACTTCCAAACCCGGGCCAGCTCTAGATCGGCTGATAAGGGACAAATCCGCAAGACATTTTCTTTTTTTTTTTTTTGCTTTCTGAATTGACATTTATTTCTGTACAGTCAGTTGCACAGTGGTCTGTGATCATTGGATAGAAGATTGGTAGTTAAAATTCACACAATATAAAAGCTGTTTCTACTCCAGTCTTTTTTTTTTTTAGAAGTTTATGCATTTTAATTTTTTTTTTTTTTTTTTTTTACCCATCAATTGGTCATTTATATCAGGTATAACTCCCAATGCAATCCCTCCCCTCTCCCTCCTCCCCATGATAGGCCCCGATGTGTGATGTTCCCCTTCCCGAGTCCAAGTGATGTCATTGTTCAGTTCCCACCTATGAGTGAGAATATGCGGTGTTCTCACTCCGCATGTTCTCACTCAGAAAAACATGGTTTTCTGTTCTTGTGATAGTTTGCTAAGAATGATGGTTTCCAGCTGCATCCATGTCCCTACAAAGGACGCAAACTCATCCTTTTTGATGGCTGCATAGTATTCCATGGTGTATATGTGCCACATTTTCTTAATCCAGTCTGTCACAGATGGACATTTGGGTTGATTCCAAGTCTTTGCTATTGTGAATAGTGCCGGAATAAACATGCGTGTGCATGTGTCTTTATAGCAGCATGATTTATAATCCTTTGGGTATATACCCAGTAGTGGGATGGCTGGGTCATATGGTACATCTAGTTCTAGATCCTTGAGGAATTGCCATACTGTTTTCCATAATGGTTGAACTAGTTTACAATCCCACCAACAGTGTAAAAGTGTTCCTATTTCTCCACATCCTCTCCAGCACCTGTTGTTTCCTGACTTTTTAATGATTGCCATTCTAACTGGTGTGAGATGGTATCTCATTGTGGTTTTGATTTGCATCTCTCTGATGGCCAGTGATGATGAGCATTTTTTCATGTGTCTGTTGGCTGTATGAATGTCTTCTTTTGAGAAATGTCTGTTTATATCCTTTGCCCACTTTTTGATGGGGTTGTTTGTTTTTTTCTTGTAAAAAACATATAAACAGCATATAAACAGAACCAAAGACAAGAACCACATGATTATCTCAATAGATGCAGAAAAGGCTTTTGACAAAATTCAACAGCCCTTCATGCTAAAAACACTCAATAAATTCGGTATTGATGGAACGTACCTCAAAATAATAAGAGCTATTTATGACAAACCCACAGCCAATATCATACTGAATGGGCAAAAACTGGAAAAATTCCCTTTGAAAACTGGCACAAGACAGGGATGCCCTCTCTCACCACTCCTATTCAACATAGTGTTGGAAGTTCTGGCTAGGGCAATCAGGCAAGAGAAAGAAATCAAGGGTATCCAGTTAGGAAAAGAAGAAGTCAAATTGTCCCTGTTTGCAGATGACATGATTGTATATTTAGAAAACCCCATTGTCTCAGCCCAAAATCACCTTAAGCTGATAAGCAACTTCAGCAAAGTCTCAGGATACAAAATTAATGTACAAAAATCACAAGCATTCTTATATACCAGTAACAGACAAACAGACAGCCAAATCATGAATGAACTTCCATTCACAATTGCTTCAAAGACATTTTCTTTTTTTTTTTTTTTTTTTTTTTTGAGACGGAGTCTCGCTCTGTCGCCCAGGCTGGAGCGCAGTGGCCGGATCTCAGCTCACTGCAAGCTCCGCCTCCCGGGTTTACGCCATTCTCCTGCCTCAGCCTCCCGAGTAGCTGGGACTACAGGCGCCCGCCACCTCGCCCCGCTAGTTTTTGTATTTTTAGTAGAGACGGGGTTTCACCGTGTTAGCCAGGATGGTCTCGATCTCCTGACCTCGTGATCCGCCCGTCTCGGCCTCCCAAAGTGCTGGGATTACAGGCTTGAGCCACCGCGCCCGGCCTCAAAGACATTTTCTAAGTGAGAAAGCATGGCCCCACAGGACCGCACACAGACGGCTGTGCAGGTGTTTGAGGAGGCACCCGCAGCGGTGCCCTAGAACATCTCCCGCTGGAGCAGCCTTAAAGAGGGGAGGCCTGGAGCGGAGGAGGGGCTCATCTCACTGTGTCCTTCTCTACGCTGCTTCCAGCTCACATCACATACAGATAAGGTCCAATTTTTAAAATTAGGTAACTTTTCAAAAAATGTGGGAGTAACAGGGTTCTGCACAGTAAGGAGTGTGAGCTGGCTCGGGGGTGGTGGACGCAGGGGGCACCGGGAGGCCCTCAGATAGGTCAGAAGTCCTAGGGGAGGTGGTCCTGGAATGGCCCTGCCACGCTCTTTGTCCTCTGAGCCACGTTGGAGTGAGCTCACAGGAAACCAAGTCATCGGTTCCTCTAAGAGGAGCTGGGCAAGGGGGAGGGGTGGTGTTTCTAGAAAATCCTTCAGCATCCGCATTCTCGCTGATGTGAGGGCAGATCACAGGGCATGCAAGTGGCTCCAGGTCAGAAAACCTGGCGGGGAGCAGGGCAGGGGACAGCCGCATCCGAGCTTGGAGGTTCAATGGCTGCAGGACACTGGCACACCATCCCCTTACCTCTTGGGATAAGGCCTGGCAATGTACATGCCTGGGTCCATCCCCACCTCCCATCCCCCACGTCCCTACCTCTGCTGCCTGCCCCACCCCTGTCACAACCAGGCCTCCCAAACGCCGTTGTTGAACCGGCTTTGCATCTGAATGAAAAAAAGTAATTGAATTTACCAGATTCTGTCCCCAGTTCTATTTTGAAGGCAAGACTTGGTTCCATATCTGTCAGTGTTGACTCTTATTCTGAATAAGGTGGGTGTCTAGGCTCACCTTGTCCCAGACAAACAGCTACACAATCCTCTAAAACCCCATTAAGTTACTTGAGGCTCCCTGCCACGCCGTCCTTCCCCTCCTTCCCTGAGAGAGACCCTCAGTTGCCACTCTCACATGCCAGACTCTGGCTACATTTTTTGTCATTACATCAACCAAACTTCGTTTTGGAGTTTTTAACTTGTCTGTGAGCTCCTTGAGGGCAATGCTGTCTATTTTATCCCAAACCTGGTACCTAGCCAGGTCTTCAGGCTGCCTCTAAGTGGTTTGGAGGGAATTGCATGCGGAGGACCTCTAAGGAGTCGTAAAGACATCATGACTCAGACATACAATGATGAAGGCAGCAAAATGTGCCCAGTTACCTCTCCTCTGCCTTCTGCTGGGATGGAAGTCCCCTGGTGTGTGAGTGTCAGGGAGTCGATAACATCTTTGCGGAGGCCCCTCTGGGAACTCCCTTGGCTAAGGACAGTGGGGTGAGAGTGATGCCGGCAAAGCAACCTGCCTGGAAGGAAGAATTTCAGAAAACTCAGATGGATCACAGGGAGTGGTGGGCCCTTCCCTGTCTGCCTCAAATCACGCACAACAAAATCCAGAAGCCATCTATATCTCATCAATAGCAGAATGGATTTGCAAAACCGTGGCATATTCACAAAGTGGAATACTCAGTAGTGAGATGAACAACCTGCAGCCACACACAATGCGGATGAATCGCACAAAGACACCAGATACAAAGAACACACACCGTGTGATGCATGGATGCTCAGTAGCCCAACGTGACCATTGCTGCTGTCAGAGCAGGGAGCGTGGAGCCTGGGGGAATGACCTGGGGGTCTAGGGAGCAGAGATTCTTCTGCTTCTTGACCTAGGAGCTGGTTATGTGATGGGTTCAGTTGGTGAAGATTCCCCGGGCTGCTAGGCATGACATGTGTGAGGTAACCAGGCACAGAGGAAGTCACCTAGCCCACCTTCACAGAAAGCATCTGCACACATTCCCTCTCCTATCTGCCATGGAAAAATTCTCCAAAGACTCTTCTGAGTGGGAACTGGCATCATTTATAGGAAAAAAAGAAAAAAAAAGCTGATGTCATATCTTTTCTTGTTATTTTAGCTTGCCTTTCATTATTTTTTGTTCTTTTAAATGAGCTCCCCCACTTTTTTTTAAACTTCCTTCCTGGCATTTGAGTCATTTCCCAATGTCTTTGTGTGCTTTAGAGAAGGAACTTGGTAGCCAACATCGTCTGTGAGTTCTACAGTTGGTTTCTCCAGGAGTCTTCTATCCAGATGCAGGCAAGAGCTGGGCAGAAGGTTTTGAAGAAATAAGGCATGAGAACAATGGCTAGATTTTGCCTTAAGGCAAGACTGTGAAAGATCACCTTTACTAAAACACCTAAGGCAGATAAAGATCCCATTGTCTAGTGATGAGAGCTCACTGTCACACAACCCAGAGAAGGTGCTTTCAATCAGCCCCTAATTTTCCGGCAACATGGGACAGGAGTGAGTGCTCTGTTACGGCCAGAGCTAGGCCAGCCCTGGGTTTCTTGCTCCATGAAGTGTTTTCCTTTCCTGGTGCACAGTCTTGAGCATTGACCTGGGCAGATTCAGGGTGAACTAACATACTCTTAGCTGGCATGAGGGGGAGGAAGACCAGATACCTTCACCTTTGACATCAATATTGAGGGCTAAAACATCTCACCCCATTTTTAACTTATTCCCATCTGGCTCTAAAGACCCCTGACAGGGCCAGTGTGGGTGTCCAAGCTGGTCTTCAGCACCCTTCCCAGAACCCCAGGCCCTTATCCGGCCCTCAGCTGCCCCGTGCTTCTCTTCCGTTACAGAGGTCCACCTCTGAACCTGCTAAGAGGTATCCACGCACCCTCAGTGGTGGCTGGGGCCGACAAGCCCTGCAAACCACAAAAACATCATATAAAATAATGGGAGGGGTGAGCAAACCGCAGCATGTGGACCAAACCAGCCTGTGACCTGTTTCTGTAAAGCAAGTCTTATTGGAACACAGCCATGCCCATTGCTGTACATATTGTCTATGGTTGCTTTTAAGCCTCAAATATGGACTTAAATAGTTGCAGCAGAGCCCAGTGGCCCACCAAGCTGAGAATATTTACTATATAGCCCGTTACAGGAAGTGCTGGAGATCCCTGATGTTCTGATGATTATGATACTCCTTTGCCTCTGTAGTGTGTTCCATTTTAACAGAACTTTCTGGAGACAGTGTCTGCAGAGGACTGGCTGTTGTGTTGACAGTTCCAGCATCTTCTTAGGATGGTGGAGGCTGTGGTGCCCACTGCACCATCAAAGCCCTGCTTGATGGCTTCCTGCATCTCCTTGGCACAAAGCTGGTCCCCACCCCTCCCAGGGCCTGCAGCTCTGGCCCCACTGAAGACCTCAGCCTTGCGGGGCTGGACGATGAGCACTGGCTTTTGGTTCATGAGACCCATGAGGATGCTGGTGGCCTTTTGGATGGGTGTGACTTCCCTACAGCAAACAGGTGACAAAGCCACTTGCATCTAGTTCTTATGCAATGTATAAATAAACTTCTGCCCTGAGAATCTCTCCTGCTTTTTTTAAAAAATAAATATTTGGGCCGGGCGTGGTGGCTCAAGCCTGTAATCCCAGCACTTTGGGAGGCCGGGACGGGCGGATCACGAGGTCAGGAGATCGAGACCATCCTGGCTAACACGGTGAAACCCCATCTCTACTAAAAAATACAAAAAACTAGCCGGGCGAGGTGGCGGGCGCCTGTAGTTCCAGCTACTCAGGAGGCTGAGGCAGGAGAATGGCGTAAACCCGGGAGGCGGAGCTTGCAGTGAGCTGAGATCCGGCCACTGCACTCCAGCCTGGGGGCAGAGCGAGACTCCGTCTCAAAAAAAAAATAAAAAATAAAAAATAAATAAATAAATAAATATTTGCAGATTCACATACAACTTATGAGAAATAATACAGAAAGATCCCATGTGTCGTTTACCCAGTTTTTCCCATGATAGTACCTTGTAAAGTTGTGGAACACTATCACCACTAAGAGACTGACCCTGACACAGAGGCACAGCACATATCTGTCACCATGAAGATGCCTCCTGCTGCCCTTTTTAAACCACATTCACTTGCCCCCTGACTCCACCTCACCTTAACCCCTGACAACCATTAGTCTGTTCTCCATTGATAGAACTTTATCATTTCAAGATTATTGCATAAATGGAAGCATACAACATGAACCTTTGGGTATGGCTGCTCCACTCAGCATAATTCTCTGGAGATGTATCCAGGTAGATGCGTGGATCAACCTATTACTTTGTATTACTAAGTAGTAATTCAGGGTATGGATGAGCCACTTTCAACCATTTACCTGTGGAAGGATAACTGGGTTGCTTCTAGGTTTTGGCTATTGTGAATAAGGCTGTCATGGACACTCATGCACAGATGTTTGCATGAACATGGAATTAATACAGCAAAGCCTGGCCAAGAGAAGGCAAAGGACTTTGGCTATAGATTCCCTTTTCTGGTGGACTCTATTGCTGGAGGCGCATCAGGTCAAAAAGGAACATAAGCACCTTCAGTGGATACTCCTCATCGTGTCCCTACTCTTTCTACTCCAGGTCTAGGTTAGGGTCCTAGCTCCTCCATCACTCCTGGCTCCCCCATCACTCCTGGCTCCCCCATCTCTCCCAGGTCCTCCCTCATCACTCCTGGCTCCCCTATCACTCCCAGCTCCTCCCCCATCACTCCTGGCTCCCCCATCACTCCTGGCTCCCCCATCACTCCTGGCTCCCCCATCACTCCCAGCTTCTCCCTCATCAATCCTGGCTCCCCCATCACACATCACTCCTGGCTCCTCCCCCATCACTCCTGGCTCCCCCATCACTCCTGTTTCCCCCATCAGTCCTGGCTCCTCCCCCATCACTCCTGGCTCCTCCCTCATCACCCCTGGCTCCTCCCTCATCATTCCTGGCTCCCTTATCACTCCTGGCTCCTCCCCCATCACTCCTGGCACCTCCCTCATCACTCCTGGCTCGTCCCCCATCACTCCTGGCTCCCGCATCACTCCTGGGTCCTCTCTCATCACTCCTGGCACCTCCCCCACCATTCCTGGCTCCTACATCATTCCTGGCTCCTCCCCCATCACTCCTGGCTCCCCCATCGCTACTGGCTCCCCCATCACTCCTGGCTCCTCCTTCACTCATGGCTCTTTCAACACTCCTTGCTTCTTCAACATCAGTCTTCCAGGTGTGACCTTGGCGAGGCATCAGTTTGCCTAACGGCTGAGAAAACTGCTGCTACTCATCTCACATGGAATTGTGGAAGGACCTGTCTTGCAGGTTGGTAAGAGGATTAAGGGTACAGGGTAAGGGAAAGCGTTTAGAACTCCTAGTTCCCATACATGCCCATACAAGGATGCTTTACTCAGAATGCCCTGGGCTCAGCCCAAGGCCCAGTACTCCACAGTACACAGAGATCCAGGGAGATGCAAGCTGACCGGAAAGCAGCCTCCGTGAAAGATGCAGCTCTGCTCATCCCTGAGGGCAGTTCCACTCAGCACATATGTGTTGATTCATCAGAAAGCGCCAGGCCCTGTTATTGCTGAGCAGACAATAAGGTGCACGAGACGCAACCCCTGGCTTCAAGAAGCTCGAGGTGTAGTTAAATGATCTAAAGAAGAAATATCCTTTAGGTTGCAGTTATTTAATAACTCTTATCTCTTCTGCACAGAAGTCTGGGCAGAGGTTCAAGGCCCATTCGGGCCTCCCTGCAGTGCCCTGCAGTACCTGTACTGTTTCTGTCCTATTCTGGGGATCTGGTGTGCACGGCACACTATACAGGTGAGCTGAGGCTTGCTCTCCCTGCACAAGGCGGGTGCTGTAGCGTTGGCTGTATGTGACAGAGAAGCTGCAGTTTCCAGATCCTCAGGCATGCTGACCACACACTGACACTTGGAGAAATAAAGCTAGTTAGAACATCTGGGACTGTTCGATTTGGCCTTGGGGAAAGGAACAAGGAACAAGGAACAGTGAAGATTCACGCTGTTACATCAATGTTCATGCTAGCAAGCTCTCCACTTCTCACTTCTCAACATCAGTGTTTCTCAGAGCTGGTGCAAGAATCACCCGTGTGTGTGTGTGTGTGTGTGCACGTGCGCGTGCACGCACAAAAGCACCCCCAGCCCAGGCCTCACCCACAGCAAGTCTGATATACTTGGTCCAGAATGGGGCTTGGTACTATGGTTTGTCCCCCACCCCAGGTGACTCCCATGTATGGCTGGGATCAAGTAGTTACTGACCACTTGCTCCCTATAGCGGGCACTAGGGAGCCAGCAATAGACAAGAGAGATGAGTTTCCAGCTGTGACTCTCTCAGTTTACTGCCAGGAGATCAATTTCACATTTACAAAGTTAACACTATGCTCAGTTCTGGGAGGAAGAGGAGCAAGGTTGAGGGGTTTGCAGCCAGAGCACATAACCAGGAAACTGGATCTACAGTGGGGAGATGGGCAAAGCTCTCCAAGGCCTGATGCAGTTAAAAGAGTTCATAGTCACCTAGTCTACATGCATGTTCACACACGTGTGTGTGTGTGTGTTGGCCTTGTGGAAGGACTGAGTGGCCCACAGAACTGTGGCTGGGGAATGTGGACATGAAAATAGGAAGGACTGGCCGGGCATGGTGGCTCACGCCTGTAATCCCAGTACTTTGGAAGGCTGAGGTCGGCGATCACAAGGTCAAGACATCAAGACCATCCTGGCCAACATGGTGAAACCTCGTCTCTACTAAAAATACAAAAATTAGCTGGGCTTAGTTGCATGTGCTTGTAGTCCCAGCTACTTGGGAGGCTGAGGCAGGAGAATTGCTTGAACTTGGGAAGTGGAGGTTGCAGTGAACTGAGTTCGCGTCATTGCACTCCGACCTGGCGACAGAGTGGGACTCCGCCTCAAAAACAGAAAATAAAAAAAAAAGAAAATAGGAAGGATCAAAGTCTCAGGCCTAACAGGGCCGTGTTAGAAATCTGATTTTTGGCCTGGCTCAGTGGCTCACGCCTGTAATCCCAGCATTTTGGGAGGCTGAGGCGGACAGATCATTTGAGGTCAGGAGTTTGAGACCAGCCTGATCAATATGGTGAAATGCCATCTCTACTAAAAACAGAAAAAATTAGCCAGTTGTGGTAGTCCATGCCTGTAATCTCAGCTACTTGGGAGGCTGAGGCAGGAGAATCGTTTGAACCCAGGAGGCGGAGGTTGCAGTGAGCTAAGATCACACCACTCACTCCAGCCTGAGCAACAGAGTGAGACTCTGTCTCAAAAAAAATCTGATTTTTATCCTAAGATCAATGGTAAGCCCCAGCAGCATTTCACTGTGGTACACATGCTTGTGGGGAAAGAAATGATTAGGCTTCTATTTCAACATGATCTCACCTTACAGCATGGAGCATAGGGGATGAGGCTGGAGCCGGGGGCTTGTCAGGACACCAGTGCTGTGCCCACCCATGTGAGATGTGGTGGAGGTGGGGCATGGGCAGGGAGAAAGAGAACTAGCCCAGGGCTTGGTGCCAGATCATCCCTAGAGGCTGGGAAGGTAGGAGGAAGGATGCTGCCTGCACGTAGTGGATCACTGGATGGATGGTGCACTGGGGGAGGAAGTGAAATATTTTGGGTTGGTGACTCTGTGATGTCCTGGGAAATAGCGGGCAACTGGATGCTCTGACTGGGAGCTGAAAGGACGGGCCTGATGTGGACAGGCACATCCGTGAGGCTGCGAGATGGGGCAGTAGGAGATGTGTGGGGAGTGGATGCGACCATGCAGGGGTGAGTGGGGCAGGAGAGAGATGGGGCCCAGGAAGGAACCCTAAGGAGGCCAGAGCAGGAAAGTGGCCCAGGGAATGTAGACCACCTGGTACCCACACACTGGACACTTCCAGGAGGGATGCCTGAGGGTCAGGGAGCAGAGGACTGATGGGGCCCATGTTGTTGGCCTGCGGAGGTCAGAGGAGGCTGACATGAAAGCAGTTCCAGGACACCAGAGAGGCAGAAAGGACAGCCATGAATGAAGAAGCGGGGAGATGGAAAGCAGTAGGGGTGAATGCACAGTGCTGAGAGCCTGGCTGCAGCAGGAGGAGAGGACCGGGCTGTGCTGGTCTGGAGGTTGGTGGCTCCTGGACCCATGTAAGGCTCTGGCAAAGCTGAGGCTGGACCTGTCCTGTGGCTGACCTCCCCTCTCCTGGGCTGAGGAGGGCATTAGTTTGAGTGAAGTACCTACTGTACCTGTTTCTTTAGGAATCAGGTTGCTCTATTACAGGGAGATTTCGACAGTAACCCTCAATCAGAGCAGGACTGCTTTCCAGCTGTCACCCACATCCTTGATGCTTTTATTTGATATACGAGTTGTGTAGTTTGCTAATACTCCTGTGGTTCTGCACCCCCTCCAACTACCCATCACTTGAGGCTAAGTTGAATGGAAATGTGTTTTATTATCTTCTGTGCAATGAATTGGTTTTACAGTGTGGCAACCCAACTCCTGAAAGTGGTCATCATTTTCAATTATAATATTTTAGCTCAGAGATAAATTATTAAAACACACCGAAATTGCTCCTGAAGACAACAGAAAGCATGCTCACTTGGTGACTTACTCAGGTAAAATGCTGGTAAGCCCTGGGCATTCTGGCTTTGCATTTCTTAGGAAACCATGCGGGACTATCTCTGTATGATGCGGCAGAGTCACGTTTTATCCTGAGTAGGCAAAAGATGCAGCCTCCTCCCCCTGTGGGTCTGAAACGGCTTCTGCAAGTTGGAGCTTGAAATGACCGAGTATCTCACCCTGCTTTTTGCCACCCACTTTGTTCCCACGGGAAAGGAAGGTGAGGGTGCCAGTGCATGGGTGTAGATGCCAGGTTTCCTGACAACTCCAGCATGTCTGCCTTGCCCTGGCCATGCCATCTACTGCTCCTCACCTCACTGGACCCCAAGGTACAGTGCTGGCTGTTGGAGTATGAACAAGCAGACAAAAAAAAGGCCAGTCTTCCCCAGGTGTGGTTGTCAGCCATTCTGAGCCACCACCTGGAATATCTGCAGGTGGAAGTAGCCACTTAGCTGCCTCCCTCAGTATCAGCGCCCAGGAAGGAAGGCTACTCTTTCACCAGAAACAGCTCAGCTAGAAGACTCTTCTGTCTTCCAATATGAGTGGGTGGGGGTGTGGGAGAGCAGAGTTTGGCCCCTAGAACTGTTATGTAGAAATGAATCTGATTCAGCAAACAGACCAAAGCTCTGCAGGCCTGAGAGGGGCTTCAAGGCCTCTGGGTCAGCTCTTGTGTCAAAGAATGAAATTTTTAGGACTCAGAAGTCTGGAGAAAATGCTTTTGGCTGCAAGTAACAACCAAAGTATAACTGCTCAAACAATTAAGAATGTGAATAATTTCATATAAGAAGTCTCAGGTGGGATCATTTCAGGATTGGTGAATCCCACAGTTCCAGGAGGCTTTTGGGGATCCCAGCTCCTGCCCTCTTTTTGCCACCTTTCTGAGCCAGCTTGTCCTGACCACAGCAGCTTTGCACACCACCCCTCAGAAGACCACTCAGAGGACAGGCTGGCCATTTCTCCAGTCTCTGTTTAAGAGCAAGGGAGACTTTCCCAGAAGCACCTGGAACTTTCCCTTATGCCACATGGGCCAGTCTGTGTCACGTGTCCCTCCTGAGCCAGGTGTTGGCTGGAGACAGAAATGCCATCGTTGCCCAGACCTGTCAGGGTTGCCCCTTGATTAGGGGAGTCTCCCAGCACATCCTAACCCTTACTAGCAACAGGTGAACAGTGGAGCTGGTCTTAAGAAGAATAAGGGAGAGTAACGGTTGGAGAGTCTTCAAGAATTCACAAGATGCTGTAATTAGAAGGACCCTCCCTGCTTTATAAAAAACAGAAATGTCCAATCTTTTGACTTCACTTGGTCACAATGGAAGAAGAATTATCTTGGGCCACACAAAGATACACTAACACTAATGATAGCTGATGAGCTAAAAAAAAACAAAAACTCATAATGTTTTGAGAAAGTTTATGAATTTGTGTTGGACTGCATTCAAAGCCATCTTGGGCCGCATGGGCCCTTGGGTCGCAGGTTGGAGAACCTCGATATAGGGAGAATCCTGGATAGATCCTGGTTAACTTTCATTTGAAGAACTGTCATGACTTTCGATAGAAGATGCATGGGTTATTGTGTTGATAGGAATTTAGAGATGCTGAGGCTCCCAGGGCTGCAGGAACCAGCCTGGTGGCACTAACGAGGAAGCTAATGCAACCGCTGATTGCCATGTTGGGCTGGGGGCCAGCATGGCAAGACACTTTGATGTTTTTTAGAAAATCCAGAAATAGAAATCTTTCTGTAAAATCTCACATTTCTTAGATATGCACAATTCACTGAAATATTTAAAATACCGTGTGAGTCTAATACTAAATGATGAAGAGCCAGACCCAACCTGGGAGTCAGCAGCTGACCTTGTCTGGATGAAGAGACTGGTATCTGGAAGGTGTCCTGAGGCTTTGCCTTTACTTTCTCCAATGACCAGACACAGCATCTGGCTTGGGAGACACCAGATGCTCCAGCGGAGGACTTGAAGACCACTGCCTGTTCTCCCACACTGGGCTCAGGTCACTTTCCAACTTTTATCTTCCAGAAGGAACTGGAATGGAGGGACGAGATGAACCAGGGCTCTCAGGGGCAGTGGATAGGAGTGTGTCCTTCAGGGAGGGGTGCTTTCCTTACCGTGCTGGAGAAAGGCAGGGCGTGGAGAGTGTGACTCATACTTTCAGAGGAAAACCAGACAACATCCAGAATGTCTATGGGAAATGAAGCTGGATGATGAAATGCAGCCACTGGTAAAATAAAACCAGGTGAAAAAACCCCACTATGGGCAGACAGATACATACACGGGCACCTTCATCAGTGGAACAGGCCAGAAGTGGGGGTGTGGGTGGACGCTCATTGGGTGAACAGCTTTCCGTGCTAGGATCTGGCATGGAGACATCAACCACACCTTCATATCTTGGGGGATCCAGTCATGATTTGAATGCCTAACTAGGAAGGGCTCTTTGTCATTTCACCAGGGCCAGACTGGGCATGTGCCCTACCCATGCTCCTTGCTCCCCACTATTTTAGTGCTCAGGGACCCGATGTCACAGCCAGCACCTATTTGGGGGCTCTCTCTGGCTGCTGGGGCCATGACACAGTCATGTTCCTCCCCTCCTGCTGGTCCCCCCACTTCCTAAGAAATAGAGACATCTAGACTGAGAAACAAGGCAGGTTTACACAAAGGCAAGCTATTTGTCATTTTCAACAAAAAGGATATCAAAAAGCAACTTTGCTTATTTCAAAATGACTGAATCAAACCCAATTCTGTCAGCTCATTCTTTATGAGATATCAAAACCTGAGCACTCTTCATCCACATATCCAGTGAGGAAACACCATAATCGGGGCGGCATCATGGGTTGCATTCTCAGCTTGCCCTGCTCCTCTCCTTCTCTGCTCAGACTGGCTCTCACCGATGGATGACTAAGGGCCCTGCAGAACTGAATTACTCAGCTGAAGCCACAGAGCATGGGCCAGCAGTGAGAGGAGAGTTCAGAGGGTATCTATGTCTAAAACACAGGACTTGGCTTCGGACACTTCAGGACAACAGGGGGATTTCCAGGTTTCTGTGGAGCGACTGAATCCTACCATCGGGGCACACAGGGAGCTCCACAGACAGGCCCCTGCAGAGAGGGAGACCCTGTGCTTTGCTGATGGCTCTGAATGCTTCTGGCTCCCCTCCAAAGGGGGCCCAGCTCATGCCCAGTTGGCATGTCTGTGCTTTGGAGGTCAAGGCATATGAGCCCACAGACTCGCATATTTGAGTGAGGGTTACAGAGGGAGTGCACCTGCTGTGTCCTGCACCCCAACAAGGAGGGTTAGGTCATCAAAGCTGGGAAGTGTTCTTGCAAGGAAGCTGCCTTGTGCCCATTGGGAGCTGGCAAGCCCTGAATGCCTCAGACCAACTTGAATGGCTCTAGGACCCCAGCAGCAGGGGTGACGGGTTGGCATAAAGATGCATGGCCAATTGACCACATGGTGCTGAAACCTTCGGGCAACACCTCGACACCAGGATCCCACGGCAGGTAGGGAAAGCTCTCAGGGCTCAGGTCCTGGTGCTGGGCATGAAAACACACACACGCCATCCTAAGCCCTACACATGTTGCCTGGTGTCTGGGATTAGGGCCACTGTCTCTCTCCTCTGATGACATCTCTCCAGCAGCATTTCTTCTCTATGTGCAGGTGGGGTCTATCCAGCATTGCTTCATCTCTTGGTCTTTGGAAGGGTGTGGGGACCTAGGACATGCTAGACATTTCTTCATTCTGGAGTGTTCCTAGTGACTTCCTTGTCAGAGAATCGACTAGGGCAAAAATAATAACCGTAATCATAAGAACTGTTACTCGGTAAATGTGAGACTATATTCATACCACTAATCATGGAACCATGGACTTACCATTTACTATGCAAAGTGCTTTACTGAGTCATCTCATTTAATCCTTGTGCCTCTGTGGGTGTGACACCATTTACATGTAAGGAAACTGAAGCCCAGAGAGGAACGGTGTTTGCCCAGGGGCACGTGGCTAGTAAGTGGCACATTTTGACTAGTGGTCGAAACTACAGAATACGGGGGTTATTATTCCAGTTTTGTGCTAAGTCTCACAAAACTGAGACCCGGCAAGGCAAAGGCGGCCGTCCTGGCCTCGGGAGACTGGGCTGAGACCGAATGCTTCCTCCTGCTTCTGGGCAGTCTCGCTGGTTTAAAATCCTCATCCCAAGGGTGCCTGGGTGTGGACCTAAATGCACCCAGCACTGGAAAGCTCTCAACCAGTGCTTGTGAGCTTTTCCTTTCCAGTTCTAGTACGTATTTCTCAGGAGTCTTCAGAATTCCCCAGTCAGCTTCCCAAAGGAAACTAAATTTGCTCAGAAAAGCAGGCTTATCTATTCAACTTAAATGACTTCTTTTCAAACAACTGTAACGTCATTGTTCTCATTTTTATGAATAACTAAATCTTGGCATGTTAGGCTAAATTGATCATTTTTATTTCTTTCAAATTATATTGTCTAAATATGGCTAAATTGTTACGACAGCTTACTGGAATCACCGAGGATGTTGTTAATGTCAAATGGAACCTGAAATCATCCACACCGGCCGTGTGAACATAATTTAGAGACTTGTATTTCATGCTCAGAGCCGTCCCTGGAGATTAAATGTGTGAACCGATCCTGCTGAAAACTCTGTTTCCCTCCATGATCTATCTCGTTCCAAAAGCTGGTGAGTAGCCTTTGCTTATCACAGCCGGTGTCAAGAGGTGAGCACAAGTTAACCTCAAAAACAACATTCAGCCCAGCCAAGTTTTCTGTAAATATGGTACATGATTAATTATGTCAGAAGACTATTTACTAAATGTGAAAAAATCAATAACACTCTAGGAAGAATGTTTACCCAGCCTAGGATCCAAACAAAGACTCTAAAGCCAGGGAAGTTTTTGAAAAATACAAGCTCCATGTCTCCAGCAAACATAAGGGAGGTTTTGCTCCTTTTCATTTTTGCCTTGGCAGGGATGGGCCCTGGGGCTGTGGGCTCTGTCTCTTCTCTGCTCATTGCAATCAGAGCGACATGACTGTTGTCCACTGACGGCGGCCACGTGCCAACCCTTGCAGGAAGCACTTACCACTAGGACCTCATTTAATTTAATGTCACTGACAGGACAGCGGCATCCTGACTCTTATCCTCTCTGTTTTGTAAACTAAGAAACCAAGGCCCCAAGAAGTGAAAGTGTTGGTCCCAATCCCAAAGCCAGCAACTGGCTGAGGCCCTAGTTCCAGTTGTGGGAGTAGAGTCCGGGTGGTCTCAGGCCACAGTCTCCTGGTGTGATAGGCATTCACTGTTCCTGCCGGGTGCTTTTCTGAGCTGCTTCTTTTAGGTATGCACTCTCTTAGTCCCCACAAAGCCCTGTGAGAGGTGGAGACAGCTGAGGGTGTGGAGTTCCAGATAGTCGTACCACATAACAGTGGACAGAGTGGTTCAGTTGTGACCTTAGTCACACAGCTTGTAAGTCACAGAGTGGGAGTGTAACCCAGTGCAGACAGGTTCTATCCTTTCTCTTTTTTTTTTTTTTTTTGAGACAGGGTCTGGCTCTGTCACCCAGGCTGGAGTGCAATGGCATGATCACTGTAACCTCTGCCTCCCTGGTTCAAGTTATCCTCCTCCTACCTCAGTCTCCTGAGTAGCTAGGACTACAGGCACATGCCACCACACCCCACTAATTTATTTCTTCCTTCCTTCCTTCCTTTCTTTCTTTCTTTCTTTCTTTCTTTCTTTCTTTCTTTCTCCTTCTTTCTTTCTTTCTTTCTTTCTTTCTTTCCTTCTTTCTTTCTTTCTCCTTCCTTCCTTCCTTCCTTCCTTCCTTCCTTCCTTCCTTCTTTCCTTCCTTCCCCCTCCCTCCTTCCCTCCCTCCTTTCTGCCTTTCCTTTCCTTTCCTTTCCTTTCCTTTCCTTTCCTTTCCTTTCCTCATTCCTTTCTTTCTTTCATGGAGATGGGGTCTCAAATTCCTGAGCTCAAGTGATCCACCCACTTTGGCCTCCCATACAGCTGGGATTACAGGCGTGAGCTACTGCCCCCCAGCCTCTATCCCTCTCAATGCAGGACAGACCATCAATCGATGAGCCTCCGCCAAGGGGAGATGGGTGTCCTCAAGTGGCGTTGCCTGCAGCAATCCTGGCATCTTTATGCCCAGAGTGAATCTTGTAGCACCTCTCACCTCTGTACAACACAATAACTTTCAGAAATCATCACGTCATAATCAATATTTGTGATTTTTCCAGTTTTTTAAGTTTTAAAGCAAACGATTAATAGAGGACAAATTTCAATTTTACAAAAATGTTATTCAAATTTTGTTAAGCACCTCATGTAAGAACTAAAATTTGTACTGACAAGCAAAAATATCAGGTCTCATAGTTTTCACTCTGTTTCTGTTTTAAACTTTGGACACAAAATCCCTAAGTGGTCCCATAGAATGACAGGTGGCAGTGACTCCAGTTCTGTTTCATTCCCTTCACCATCTCTGTACCACTGTTGCTCACTGTGAGTCTAACATATACCGTGTTGTGCCAGGAAATATGCAATGTGCTTTGTTTCCCTTTTCAATTCAATTTTTAGTTAAATAGAATAAAAGGAAAAAGAGAGGCCAGATGCCTGAATGATCCACAAACCAACTAGTCTGCTCCCAAATAATTGAGATTAAACTGTCCCCATATTTGAGATCAGAACATTCCATTCCAGCATTATGTAAAGTAAAGTTTTAAGGCAATTCAAAAAGAAAGCCCAGAGTACTCACAAAGACTGCAGAATACACACAGATGATGTGGAGCCTTTTGCTCAGGGTACATGTCATGCTGTTAGGCTCGCCATGGTTCTAGAACACCTAACGTGGCTTCCGTCCAAAGATCTGCCGAGAAAAACTCTTTCCATCTCCTTCTGCTGATTCCTGCTGTTTAAGTATCAGTCCTTGGAGAGGTTTGGTATAATCTGCTCTCTAAATAAAATGGGATGAATCACCATCCATGGGGAATTTAGTATGTGAGGTGCAGAATTCCCTCAAAGTTTGCATTCAGACTATCTTAAATTCTTTGTAAAACTCCACCAAATCCCTACCAGGAAAAGCAAGCTCTTCCTCCTCCCTGAGTTTGAAGCATCATGCCCTCAGCCTGTAAGAATCCCCTGTACCGCCTCTAAGGAGCATCACCTATAGGTGGGAGCCGACACAGAAGGGTGGGACTGGAGCTAGAGAACCCAGCAGTAAGTGTCCTGGGTGAATTAACCCACCTGAGCCCAGCAGGCAGCAGCCAAAGGGTGAACGGACAGAGTGAAAGTCAGATGTGAGGGAGAAGGAATAGAAAACTTGCCCTGTGTCTTGGCAGTCAGTGGGTCAATTTGGGATGAAACTGTGTTGTGCAGTTTAGACAGAGGCTTGCTTACATGTGCAGCATGTCTAGGGCTCAGCAATGGTCTCAGCGTCCACTCTCTTCCCAACTTGCTTTCTGCCTAATTCCAGAGGGGAGAGTTAAGCATGACTTCACTTTTATTAATGTTAGAGCAAGAAAGTTTCCAGAGGCCCTGTTCCCACCTCTGCATTTATAGATGAGAAGTGGGGCTGAGTTAACCAAGTTACTGAAAATAATAAAATTCAAGGACTCCCACGGCAAGGCAGTTCTGCATTTTACATGGCCTTTCTCACTGTTGGTGCTTTACAAATACTTCCAAGGTTAATGGATATAAAAACAGAGTATATGTCTTGCTGGTTCATTTTCTTCTTTAAGATGTCATCACTTGGCTAAGTGAATAGTAATTGGTTTGAAAGTTCCCACATGGAAGATGAATAACTTACAGCTAAAGATATCTTGACAAAGATCTGGGGGTCAGAGTGGCTAACATGCTGAAAGTCACTCATTTAGCCCATATCCTTAAGCACCAACTAAGTAGAATGTGAGTGAATGCTGCAGATCACAATCTACCCCTGAGGAATCCATCTCTGAGCTGCACAAACAGGGACCTCGGCCACGAGAAAGGCTTCCTGCTATGAGTGGATGCCAAGGCTGCAGGATCGATTTTACAGAATGTTAAGAAGTTACCTGCTTGAAAAGAAACCCTTAGAAATGCAGCTTTTCCCAGGCAGAGAACATGATTGACCCTTGCCAAGCTCAAACGCATGGCCAGCTATGTTGGCTAGGAGCCAGGGACACCAGCCTTCCCTGGACCCCTCACAGCTGTCTACTCACCCAGCTCTGGCGGCACACTCAGCATCCCGAGGAGGCAGGTCACAAGGACAGCGGGCTGGGAGACCCTGAGCCCCAGGAGGCAGTCCCCCATGTTCTCAGAGCCAGGTGCCTCCAGCGGACACAGCCTTCCAGGACCCTATCCCCCCACAGCACAAGCAGGAGCCATGCAGTCCTTCTGCGTGCCCAGAGCCCTTCCCCCCACCTCCGCCCAGTCCCGAGAACATCTGACCTGGACCCTCCACAGCTCTTCAATCTTCCTTCTCTAATCTGGGGGCCAGCCTAGTCCAGGTGGTTGTCATCTGGCCTGGAAACCTGTGGCCACCTGCTGAGGGATCCCCACCCCCTGCTTGGGTCCACTGGATGAAGCCCCAAGCCTTCATTACTGGGGTTCACAGGCTCCATCTTCCCCTGAATCCTCCCTCCCACTGCCTGGGCCTTGGTCTCCCTGCCCTTCACTCACTCCCTGTCCCCAGGGCTTCTGTACATGCTATACCCCCATTCCGACACCATTCCACATTTGAGCTGCAACTCCTTTAGATTCTGACTTTACTGCCTGTCTTCTCCAGAGGAGCCTCTCCTAACTGCCCATCCCCCAGCCAGGATGCCACCCCTGTATTGACCACGACCTCCCCCCTCCCCTGTGCTGCCTGAAATAAAGCCATCAGTGCTATGACTTGTTCAAAGTTGTCCCACTCTAATAGGCCTCAAGGATCACAGAGGCAGGGATCCCCTCCTGGAATCTAGTGCCTCGCTCAGCACATAGCACCGTCTTCATCAACAAATGTTTGATGGGTGGATGGACGAACAGAAGGATGGATGAAGGGGCACAGGAAGGGTCCGGTGGCTTCTATGGAGAGTTCCCAAAGTGTCTCAAATATCTTTGCTAAAATGCAAGGACTTAAGGCACATTCTTAGGAGGGTATCCAGCTGGAGTCAGATATGGCCCCTTGTCTCTTAGGGAGCCAGCGAGCTCCCAGGCCCAGGGACACCCCAACATCTCCATGGAGGCCACTGTGGTGGTTGCTGGTGCCAGGTTCACAGGTGTTCCCTGTGTTCTCCACCATGGCGCGTCCCCTGGGGCCTTCACACTCAGTGCAGAGCACCAAAGAGTTGCCGCTGTGTGGTGAATTCTTATAATTGTGCATTGCATCCATTTTGAATGTAATTTGGACCTTCTCCTACCAGAAGCAGGGCTTAGTCGCCCTTGACACGGTGTCCAGGGATTCACCCACTCCCGGTTCCTCAATGTGGCCAACCCAAATATCTGCCTTGTACATCCACCTCCTGTGACCACCTCCCTGTGGGACAGGCAGATACAGCCCACTTGATGGCCTCAGTGACTCCACACCCCACAGGGACTTCCCAGACATGCCGCCATGCCCACCTCTCAGTCACAGGGACCCCACGGAGCCCATGTCTGGTTGCTCTAAACCCACCAGTGAGAAGTCCCCATGGGAAACCTGCTTGGGAAACACCCTAGACCCCAATAAAGGCTTAGGCCTCAGGTCCCTCTCTCTTCCTTCACCCCCTCCAGGTGAGTGTTCGTGACCCGGACAGCTCCCCACTTTCTGCAGGCCCCGTGGGGCGCGCTGCCCTCTCCCTGGGACACGGTGCTTCTGTTGCTTCCTGTATCTTCTTGTGCTGCCTCCTGCGTCTCCCCCAACCCACACCCCAACCCAACTCTCCTCCCATCAGGGCTCTCTTAGGAAGTGGCTGTCTTGATAGGAATAAAGTGGACATGGGTCAGACGAGAGCCACAGGGCGTCGTCTGTCCACAGAAACAAGTTTTGTGTGAGAGAGACTTCTGGTCACTGGGCAGGGCTAGAATTTATAGTCAGTCTCTCCAAGTGAGAGATATAGCCTGCTACCAATGACAGGGGACTTGGAGAACAGCCCAGCCCCTCCCTCAGCTGAGATGGCGCTGGGGTGTGGTCCCCTCAGGCCCCCAGAGTGACCCGGCACCAGCTCCAGCAGCCCAGGGTCACCTTCTCAGCAAGCCATCACGGGCTGGCTTCCTCCTTGTCTGTTTCATTTCCCCTTCCACATAAACTAGTCTCCCCAAATCCTGTCTCAGGGTCCCCTCCTGGGGGATCCCAACCAATGATCTAAGGTCTGTGGTTGCAAGAAAAGCACCCTGTGTGTCCCGGGCTTTTGCTGAGTTGCGATGTCGCGGCAGGGCCTGCCCCGGCTTGGATTCCCGCTCCTTGCCCAGATTTCCGGCCCTTGCGAGGGATCCTGAGCCAGGGGAGTGAGCCTGCAAGGCCTGCGCCACAAGGCCGGACACATTTTCATTTTATTTCTGATGCTTTTTGTGACCCTGCCACCTCACAATGCAATATTTCCACTATGAAACCCCCAAAACTGCCAAATTTCACCCATTTTGGATTAACATTATCAAGGAGCTTGGCATTATGTTGAAAACCCAGACATTCCCACGACCCGGCTCCTATTTAAAAAATGTCTGTCTATTTAAAGTTCAGGATGGGAGGATAAAAGAGAAAAGACTCCCAAAGTCAACAGAGAACATGAGCTAGGCAAAAGGAAAGTCCAGTTTGCTTCTAAAAAAGGCTGAAAATTATAACCATCCATGGCCTTGCGTCTTAAGTCTCAGGATTTTTTTTTTTCTTTTTTGATGGTTTGCAAAACAAAGTGGAATTTTATTATGGGTTACTAAGGGAGCTTCCTCGAGTTCTTAGCCCCCAAAGCCTCTGTGCACTCCATGGCATGCCTCCGAGGCTCCTCATGCCATGAGAAAGAGAATGGAGCCAAAATCAAGCCGGCAGTATCTCCAGGCTGTAACGTCTTCCCCAAGTCGCTGAGTTTCCACAGTGCTGAGCCAGGGACCCGGCAGAGCTGCCTGGCTCCTTTTATGAACAACAGCACCGTGATGAAGGCAGCAGGAGTCAGAGAACTATTCATTGCAGGAAGCCCCAGCATCCGGTGAGAAATAAGAAGTACAACAGTACAGGATGCGCCTTGGGTCACGGGGACGTGGAAAGCCCGCAGCCTTTGTGTCCTTCTCGGGGCCGGAGTGGCTGCAGCTCACCCCTCAGCTCCCGTCGGGTCCCAGCTGGGAGCCGAGATAGAAGCTCCTGTCGCCGCTGGGCTTCTCGCCTCCTGCCGAGAGGCACACGGAGACCGGGATGGCCACCTCTATGGGCCTGCTGCTGCTGCTGCTCCTGAGGCAGCTCGGGGCCGGGACGGGAGCTGACACGGAGGCGGTGGTCTGCGCGGGGACCGCCTGCTACACGGCCCACTCGGGCAAGCTGAGCGCTGCCGAGGCTCAGAACCTCTGCAACCAGAACGGAGGCAACCTGGCCACTGTGAAGAGCGAGGAGGAGGCCCATCACGTCCAGCGAGTACTGGCCCAACTCCTGAGACGGGAGGCAGCCCTGACGGCAAGGATGGGCAAGTTCTGGATTGGGCTCCAGCGAGAGAAGGGCAAGTGCCTGGACCCCAGTCTGCCGCTGAAGGGCTTCAGCTGGGTGGGCGGCGGCGAGGACACACCTTACTCTAACTGGCACAAGGAGCTCCGGAACTCGTGCATCTCCAAGCGCTGTGTGTCTCTGCTGCTGGACCTGTCCCAGCCGCTCCTTCCCAGGCGCCTCCCGAAGTGGTCCGAAGGCCCCTGTGGGAGCCCAGGCTCCCCCGGAAGTAACATCGAGGGCTTCGTGTGCAAATTCAGCTTCAAAGGCATGTGCCGGCCTCTGGCCCTGGGGGGCCCAGGTCAGGTGACCTACACCACCCCCTTCCAGACCACCAGTTCCTCCTTGGAGGCTGTGCCCTTTGCCTCCGCCGCCAATGTGGTCTGTGGGGAAGGGGATAAAGACGAGAGTCAGAGTCATTATTTCCTGTGCAAGGAGAAGGCCCCCGATGTGTTCGACTGGGGCAGCTCGGGCCCCCTCTGTGTCAGCCCCAAGTATGGCTGCAACTTCAACAATGGGGGTTGCCACCAGGACTGCTTTGAAGGCGGGGATGGCTCCTTCCTCTGCGGCTGCCGGCCAGGGTTCCGGCTGCTGGACGACCTGGTGACCTGTACCTCACGAAACCCTTGCAGCTCCAGCCCATGTCGTGGGGGGGCCACATGCATCCTGGGACCCCATGGGAAAAACTACACGTGCCGCTGCCCCCAAGGGTACCAGCTGGACTCGAGTCAGCTGGACTGTGTGGACGTGGACGAATGCCAGGACTCCCCCTGTGCCCAGGAGTGTGTCAACACCCCTGGGAGCTTCCGCTGCGAATGCTGGGTTGGCTATGAGCCGGGCGGTCCTGGAGAGGGGGCCTGTCAGGATGTGGATGAGTGTGCCCTGGGCCGCTCGCCTTGCGCCCAGGGCTGCACCAACACAGAGGGCTCATTCCACTGTTCCTGCGAGGAGGGCTACGTCCTGGCCGGGGAGGGCGGCACTCAGTGCCAGGACGTGGATGAGTGTATGGGCCCGGGGGGCCCCCTCTGTGACAGCTTGTGCTTCAACACACAAGGGTCCTTCCGCTGTGGCTGCCTGCCAGGCTGGGTGCTGGCCCCCGATGGGGTGTCCTGCACCATGGGGCCTGTGTCTCTGGGACCAGCATCTGGGCCCCCCGATGAGGAGTACAAGGGAGAGAGAGGGGGGAGCACTGTGCCTCCCGCTGCAACAGCCAGTCCCACGAGGGGCCCCGAGGGCACCCCCAAGTCTACACCCACCACAAGGAGACCTTCGCTCTCATCTGATGCCCCTATCACCTCTGTCCCACTTGAGATGCTGGCCCCCAGTGGGTCCCCAGGCCTCTGGAGGGAGCCCAGCATCCATCACACCACAGCTGCCTCTGGCCTCCAGGAGCCTGCAGGTGGGGACTCCTTCGTGGCCACACAAAACGACGACGACAGCACTGATGGGCAAAAGCTGCTTTTATTCTACATCCTAGGCACCGTGGTGGCCATCCTACTTCTGCTGGCCCTGGCTCTGGGGCTACTGGTCTATCGCAAGCGGAGAGCGAAGAGGGAGGAGAAGAAGGAGAAGCCCCAGAATGCAGCAGACAGTTACTCCTGGGTTCCAGAGCGAGCAGAGAGCAGGGCAATGGAGAACCAGTACAGGTAAAGGGGGCCCTGAGCGACCGGGGGAGGGGATGCACAGGCGTGGGGACACTGACCACAGTACAAAGAGGTGGCAGCAGGAGCAGGCCCAGGTTCCCTGTGGGCAGACACACCCCGGTCCCAGCAGCTGACCCCTCAATCTCCCCCCACGCCAGGCACGTGAGGTCCCTTACAGCATGCTGCCCCTCTGCAGCGCGGCTGCACTTAATGTGGGGCTCCCTCGCAAGGTCCAGACGTGCAGGCGGCAGGGGTGCCCTGGCTTCCAACACTGTCTCTTTTGTTTCCCATAGTCCGACACCTGGGACAGACTGCTGAAAGTGAGGTGGCCCTAGAGACACTAGAGTCACCGGCCACCATCCTCAGAGCTTTGAACTCCCCATTCCAAAGGGGGACCCACATCTTTCTGAAAGACTGGACTGAAATCTTAGCAAACAATTGTAAACCTTCTCCTTAAAGACCCCTTGGACCATGCAGGTATTTTCTATGCATGTGTGGTGTTTCTGAAGTGCAAGTTGTGTGTTGGCGTGCCGCAGTGGAGATTTTGTGACTCTGTAATGATTCTTACTCCCCCTTCCTTTTCAAATTCCAATGTGACCAATTCCAGATCAGGGTGTGAGGAGGCCGGGGCTAAGGGGCTACCCTGAATAGCTTCTCTGCTCACTTCGACCATCTAAGAGGAAAAGGTGGGCTGCTCATGCCGATTAGGATTGAAATGATTTGTTTCTCTTCCTAGGATGAAAACTAAGTCAATTAATTATTCAATTAGATAAGAAGATCTGATTTTTTGGTCAAAGGGAACATGTTCAGGACTGGAAACATTTCTTTACATTTGCATTCCTGCATTTCCCCAGCACAAGTCTTGCTGAATGTGAAATTGTTGACATCCTCCAGAATGGCCAGAAGTGCAATTAACCTTTTAGGTGGCAAGGAGGCAGGAAGTGACTCTTTAGTTCTTACATTTCTAATAGTCTTGGGTTTATTTACAAAGGAAGCTTGAAAAGTATGAGAAAAGTTGCTTGAAGTGAATTACAGGTATTTGTAAAGTCACATCATCTACAGGGCTAGGGCGAGAGAGGGCAGAGATTTGTTCACAGATACTTGAATTAATTCATCTAAATGTACTGAGGTTATCACACACTTTACTACGGATGTGATCCACACTAACAAGGAAACAAAATCAAGGACAACCTGTCTTTGAGCCAGGGCAGGCCTCAGACACCCTGCTTGTGGCCCTGCCTCCACTTCATCCTGCTGGGAATGCCAGTGCTCCGAACTCAGACGGAGGAAGCCATGCGGAAACTTCCATTGGGCTGTTTTCTGAAGGATGTGTGAATGGGAGATGATGCACTGTGTTTTGAAAGCTGTCCTTTTAAAGCATTTTAGCACAGTTCATAGTTCACAGTTGATGCAGCATCCTGAGATTTTAAATCCTGAAGTGTGGGTGGGGCACACACCGAGTAGGGAGCTAGTCAGGCAGTTTGCTTAATGAACTTTTGTTCTGTGTCTCTCTTTTCCTTAAAATTGGGGGTAAGGAGGGAAGGAAGAGGGAAGAAGAGGACTAACTAAAATCATTTTTATCAGCAAAAATTGCTCAAAGCCATTTAAATTTATATCCTAATTTTAAAAGTCACATTTGCAAAGATTTCTCCCTATGATGATAATGTGGTCGATAGTGTGCACTCTCCTTCTCTCTCTCTTTCTTACACACACACCACACACACACACACACACACACGGCACCATTCTGCCTGGGGCACTGGAACACAGCCCTGGGGTCACCAATGGTCAGAGTCATTAGAAGTTACCTGGGTATCTCTGGGAGGCCTCATGTCTCCCGTGAGCTTTTTGCTGCCACTGTGCAGGAGAACAGACAGAGGAAATGTGTCTCCCTCCAAGGCCCCAAAGCCTCAGAGAAAGGGTGTTTCTGGTTTTGCCTTAGCAATGCATCGGTCTCCGAGGTGACACCCTGGCACAGTTGAAAAACCACCAGGTGCAGGCCCTTAGAGTTAATACTCTTGCCAGTTTTGAAATATAGATGCTATGGTTCAGATTGTTTTCAATGGAAAACTCCAGGGGCAGGGGAGGTGAAAGGAAAGATGGAGGTTTTGTGGGGCTCAGTGGGGCATTTGGAACTTCTTTTTAAAGTCATCTCATGGTCTCCAGTTTTCAGTTGGAACTCTGGTGTTTAACACTTAAGGGAGACAAAGGCTGTGTCCATTTGGCAAAACTTCCTTGGCCACGAGACTCTAGGTGATGTGTGAAGCTGGGCAGTCTGTGGCGTGGAGAGCAGCTGTCTGTCTGGCCATTCAGAGGATTCTAAAGACATGGCTGGATGCACTGCTCACCAACATCAGCACTTAAATAAATGCAAATACAACACTTTTCCCTCTGGGCCTTGAAAATCCTTGCCCTTATCATTTGGGGTGAAGGAGGCATTTCTGCCCTTGGCTTCCCAGAGCCCCAACGCAGTCTGTGTGTGAATCCTGGGGTCCAACGAGGCCTCCTATTTCCACAGTGTTCTGATTACTCTCACAGCCCAGCCCATCGTCTGGTCTCTGAATTTTTCTTTAGGTGACAACATGCAGCCCCATTCTCAACAACAGGGAGGGCACGGACCCTCTCTATGGAACCCACAAGGAGAGAAATGGGTGATAAAGAATCCAGTTCCTCAAAACCTCCCCTGGCAGGGCTGGGTCCCTCTCCTGCTGGGTGGTGCTTTCTCTTGCACACCACTCCCACTGCTGGGGGAGAGCCAGCAACCCAACCAGACGCCTCAGGAGGTGTGTCTGATGGAAACCACTGGGCTCAAACACGTGCTTTATTCTCCTGTTTATTTTTGCTGTTACTTTGAGGCATGGAAATTCTTGTTTGGGGGATCTTGGGGCTACAGTAGTGGGTAAACAAATGCCCACCGCCAAGGGGACATTAACAAATCATCCTTATCCTGAGGGACCCAAGCTTGCGTGGCACAGTGGGGAATCCAGGGGTCATAGTGTGGGGAGAGGTGCACCCTGCCACCTGCTGACTTCTCACTAGACACAGTGTTTCTCTCCAGGTGACCTGTTCAGCAGCAGAACAAGCCAGGGCCGTGGGGACAGGGGGAAGGTTTCACTTGGAGAGAGACAACAAGGCAATGAAGACTTGTTGTCCAAATAGGTCAATAATTCCGGGAGACTCTTGGAAAAAACTGAATATATTCAGGACCAACTCTCTCCCTCCCCTCATCCCATGTCTCAAAGCAGACAATGTAAAGAGAGAACATGTCGCACATGCAGCTCGCCACACCCACTCATTCCTGAATTTCAGGTGCTATCACTGCTCTTTCTTTCTTCTTCGTCATTTGGGAAGGGTGATGCAGGAGGACAATTCCTACAGATAATCTGAGGAAGGCAGAAAAACCAGGGCAGGACAGTTATCGACAATGCATTAAGAGGAACTTGGTGAGCATCCTCTGTAGAAGGGACTCCACCCCTGCTCAACAGCTTGGCTTCCAGGCAAGACCAGCCACATCTGGTCTCTGCCTTCGGTGGCCCACACTTCAGCATCATCGTCATTGCCACAGCATCACGATGCAACACATCTGTGTGTAGCACTATGACGTTATGTTTGGGTAATGTGGGGATGAACTGCACGAGGTTCTGATTAAGGATATGGGGAAGTGGGCTGTGGTCACTGCCGACCTTGCAAGGCCACCTCAAGGCCTGTCTGTTGGTCAGTGGCAGAGGAGCAAAGCTTCAGGAAGGGTCAGCCTCATGTCATCTTCCCCACAACCAGACAGAAAATGGGGTCAAAAAGTCAAACCTTTATACGTATGTGTTATGTCCATTTTGCAGGATGAACTGAGTTTAAAAGAATTTTTTTTCTCTTCAAATTGCTTTGTCTTTTCCATCCTCATGGGTCTTATCCCTGAGCAATATTTCGATGGATGGAGATGATCATTAGGTACTTTTGTTTCAACCTTTATTCCTATAAATATTTCTGTGAAAACTAGGAGAGCAGAGATGAAATTTGACAAAAAATTTGAATTAAAAATAACACGGTCTTTTTAAAACTAACATAGGAAAGCCTTTCCTATTATTTCTCCTCTTAGCTTCTCCATTGTCTAAATCAGGAAAACAGGAAAACACGGCTTTCTAGCAGCTGCAAAATGGTTTAATGCCCCCTACATATTTCCATCACCTTGAACAATAGCTTTAGCATGGGAATCTGAGATATGATCCCAGAAAACATCTGTCTCTACTTTGGCTGCAAAACCCATGGCTTAAATCTATATGGTTTGTGCATTTTCTCAACCAAAAATAGAGGACAATAATCTGAATTCTCCATATATTCACTAATCAAAGACACGATTTTCATAATAGATTTCTGAGACAAATACTCACTGAAGGGCTTTAAAAATAAATTGTGTTTTGGTCTGTTCTTGTAGATAAATGCCCTTCTATTTAAAGTAGAAGCTCTGGAATCCCTTTATTGCGCTGTTGCTCTTATCTGCAAGGTGGCAAGCAGTTCTTTTCAGCAGACTTTGCCCACTATTCCCCTGGGCTGAAGTTCTTTGCGTAGATTTGACTTAAACTTGAATTTGATCCCTGAAAAGCCTTACTCTGTGATGTCAGATGTGATTGTAAATGTCAGTAATCACTTCATGAACGCTAAATGAGAATGTAAGTATTTTTAAATGTGTGTATTTCAAATGTCTTTGACTAATTCTGAAATTATAAGATTTCTATGCAGGATTTATCTTCATCCTGTGCATGTTTCCCAGACTGTGAGGAGGGAAGGCTCAGAGATCGAGCTTTTCCTCCAAGTTCTAACAAAATGGTCCTTTGCGTGCCATCATGGGTCAGCCTTTAGGAAGGTGCAGCTTTGTTGTCCTTTGAGCTTTCTGTTATGTGCCTATCCTAATAAATTCTTACATACATGGGTTGTGAACTTGTTTTAATATATTTCACGACAACTTGAAATACCTGGCAGAACTTGCTTTCAAGGTCATTACATTTATCCATCTCCCTTTTCAAAGAGTTGCTAAAAAGAAGGTACCTTGTGGTTGAGTTTCTGCACCTGCACCTGCTGGAGGTGACAGGGGGCGCTGGGCTCTGCCCTCCTTCATTACCTCAGCAAACGTGTTCCCTGCCCCTCAGTGTGCTGCCCTTGGGGACATGGAATACAGAGGGCTGCACTGCGCCCAGTGTCCATGGCAGCTGAGTCCACTCATCCATGGTCCCCTCATCACTCTTTAATTCCCTGCATCTTGTAAATTACATGGGTGATGCCTGGCGCAGAATTAAACATGTCCAATGCACGCGATGTGAAAATACTGTCCTATAATTATCATTGGAGCATTTATCATTACTTTGTCAGCAAAGCCCTTTCAGTTTATTTAACTAATTGGACAGGCAGATCAGATTGCTGGTTGTTTGGCTACACAAATCTCATGGTGATTCCAAGTCAGGAACAGCAGATGGTGGTCAATTCTGAGTCATGCTGCTTTAAGATTGTGCAAAAGGCTGTGGCAAAAGCACAGGACTTAAGAAGAATAAAGGATTCTGTTCTGTTATGCTGATGGTACAGAACACTTGCAATAAATATCCATTATTTAGGGTTAAATGCAGCTGATCCTGTTAGAAGTCTAGTCATTCACAACATACACTTGGAAATTATTCCTCAGTGTGAACAACCATGGCTGTTCTCCCAACACACACACACAAACACACACATGCACAACACAGAGACATGGATCCACAAACACACACAACACGCACCCACAAGACACACACCCACAAGCACACACAGTTCTATCATCCTTCTGTCTCGTACACCCCGGGCCAGTGTTTCTCAATTTAGGAAAAGCCTATGAAAAAAAACACCAACTTGTGATGGTTACTTTTCTTGGTGATTTTTGCTATCTCGCTAAAATTTCTTAAATGCTAGGTAAATCATTCACAAACAAATGATTTGCCAAGAAAAATTAATTTGCACACATATCTATTGCACAATGCAGAGTACATTTGTGTTGCTGTCATCAGACAAAATTCAGATTAAAATGAGAGACTCAGACATGTACTATGTACCTTCCATGGGATTGAACATACACTGAGTGAGCCTGTCAAGTTCTCACCTGACTCTTGTGTATATTCAGCAAGAGGAGATACGGAGAGCAGAGATGATAAATTGAAAACCAGAGAAGTCACAGTCAGCCTTTCCCTGAATTATATTTTATATTACAGTTGCTTAGAAAGAGAATGACTAATGGGTTTACCCTTCAGATCCTCTGAGTGCCTCCTAACTTCCCCTTTTCAGAGGAAATTATGGACAGCTCAAGAGTGAAATAGGGAAGAAAGAGGCAGAGAGAGTAAAAGGTGTGGATCAAATGCAGTCATTTTTCCAGAACTGTGATTGACTTAAGGATGCTCAGCGTGCAGCTCAGGCACAGGCCCTCTCCTGAGTCCCCAGGGGAACCACCACCGAATTCCCCATGAGCAGTTGTCCCTCTCTGAGTTCTAGTAGTTGGATTCTATTTGAGGTTTGTCATCATTAACTTGGATGCTGATGTTCTCTTGTGATTAAAACTGGTTCACAGAATTCAACTGAATGGAAGTAAGGAAGGCAGGGAGGAAGGGAGAGGGAGGGAGGGAGAGGGAGGGATGGAGGGAGGGAGGGAAGGAGGGAAAGAATGGGAAGGAATGAATGGGAGGGAGGGAAGGAATAAATGGGAGGGAGGGAGAAAATGAATAGGAGGGAATGAATAAATGAGAAAGAGAAGGAAGGAGAGATGGGGGAGGGAAGAGAGAGAGAAAAC
The DNA here is from genome assembly GCF_009764315.1 of Trachypithecus francoisi. NCBI lineage: Eukaryota > Metazoa > Chordata > Mammalia > Primates > Cercopithecidae > Trachypithecus > Trachypithecus francoisi. The sequence continues at coordinate 3,161,161 of NW_022681467.1, forward strand.
ACAAAAGGGGGTAGAGGAATGTCCCAGGTGTGGTGGTCACAATCAGGTCTCACAAAGCTGAGCTTGGAGCCTGAGAAGGAAGGGCTGAGTTTCTCAGGCCGTGCCTGTGCAAATTCCAGGCCACTTTGTTCTGCTGGCCCTGGTGAGGCCCAGCACCCTCCTGTTACCTTCCTGCAAAGCCTGCCTGCCTCTGCCACTGGCCTTACACCTGTCTATATAGTTCGTATCATAAGGTCTGAAGCCAAGCCCGTGACCTGTCTCTGTGGGACTCCTCCCATGTTCAAGTATCAAGGAATAATGAAATTTGTGAGGTGGAAGAAAATAATTGGGACGTCTACCTTCTTTCTCCAGGATCTGGCTTTCACAAAAAGGTTATGTCACAAATGTTTTACTTCATTGTTGAAATCGCCACCTCCCGTCCTGTGTGTGTCAGGGTGTCACCCGCTTGTCTGTTTTCCTTCTCATCCATCCTACAAGTCTTTATGTTCTGGCCTCCATCCAGGCCCTCATCCCCCATGGCTGTGGCTTCGTCAGCTTCTCCTCAGATTTCCACCAGTTTTGTCTTCTATTTATAGCCACGTGGTGAAGGGACTAATATGTGTTTGGCAGATTTCGTCCTTCACCAATATAAAATATACGTTTTTGAATCTTTTCACTTCAAATTATATTATATATGACTTTACAACTAATATACCCGTTTCATTCTACTGCATCTGATGAATATCTGATTGTTTTTTCCCTAAATTCAGGCTTCTGGTGGCACTTCATTTTGTCGCTTGTAAACAACAAAGCTGGATTTTATTTTATTTTTTTTCTTTTATTCAATCGAAAGTCTTTGTCTTTTAATGGGAGAATTCAATCTATTCACATTCATTAAGGTTACTAATAAATTTGTGCTGACTTATTTTACGTATTCCATTTATAATGATTCATTGGGGTTTCTAGTCTCTCGCTCTTGTCAATTAGATTGATTAAGTTTTCTTCGATCTACTTTTTCCCTTAATAGTTTGGAACTGATATAGACTACTTGTATTCTTCAAATAATCTTACTTTTTCACTTCACATATTAAAGCCTATGTCTTCCTATCAATGTCTTCATGTTAATTAATAGCTATCTCCTCCCCCTCCCCCAAAATACTCAACAATCTGTTATTTCTGTTTCCTCTCCTCTCAAGTTACCCAAATTCCCACACCACTGCCCACCTGGATTGCATTTGAATTTTATTTTTTGATTGTTATACATTTTTACCATCAAAGCCTACTTAGATGCCATGAGTTTTTCTTGATTTTTTCTCATCTTCACCTCTGATTCCCAGTACCGCTGGATTCAGTTCTCACGGGAGTGTTTTGTTTTGATTTGTGTCTTTTTCTGAGACGGTCATCGATGGGTAGGTTTGCTGCATGCTCGCATGACCAGAAATGCCTTTCCCTTCCGCAGGCTGAATGATGTCTCACCTAGACATACATTTCTAGGCTCTAAATTGTTGTCCCACAGAACTCTGGAGATATCCAGCCTTTGCTTTTTTGCATATGTTGTTACTGATGAGAAGGCTGATGTCAAATAATGTGTTTTCTTTCATGGACCATTTCTTTTTTCTTTTCCTTTTTTCCCTGAGTGCTTTGGTGATTTTCTTGTTCTCTGTGGAGTTCTGAGGTTTCGCTTCAGGTTGCAGGTGCGGTTCTTTTCTGGTCCCGCCTGCACTAGGTGAGCTTTTCCCAACACAGGGGGGTGTTTCCTTCTAGCTGTATTTGAACCTGAGCATGTGTCTGAATCCCCTGGAACCTCCTGCAAGGCTCCTTAAAACCAAACCCCTCCCTCAGAGCTTCTGACTTGGCCGATGTGGGGTGGAGCCCAAGACTGCATTTCTGCTGATGCTGCTGGTCCAGGAACCACCCTTGGAGAACCGCTGCTTCATTTGATCTTGAGTAGTCTTCTCTTATTCTTGTTAGTATATCTTTTTGTTCATTGTCTTGACTCTCTTATTTTGGAAACAATTTTGGATGGTTCTTTCCTTCCTCACTTTCTACCTGTCTATCTTCTCCCAGTGGGCTATAAGGCTGGACCTTCTCTCCAGCCTTCCCAGCAATCCTTGCTCTGCTCTACTGTTTTTCCAAAACACCAATCACCTTCCACCATGGTATATGATTTCTGTTTGTACACTATGATTATTTAGTACCTGTATTTATTTGCTAGGATCTAAGCACCCCCAGGACACTTTTTTTGTCTTTTGGTCTCTGATATGCTCTAGGCACCTAGACCAGGGCCTGGCATACTGTGGTGCTCAGTAAACACATGTAGAATGCATGACTGAGCTAGGGGTTGGGGCAGTGTATCAGGCAGGGTGGGCCAGTGCATCCTCCTGGTGGGCCTGCGTGAGCCTTGATGCTGTCCAGGGCCTCTTCCTCACCTGCCATCCAAGGCTGTGGGCTCCTCCTCCACCATCTGCTCTCCTGTCCCCTGTCTCCGGCTCACGGCACTGCCTGCACTCAAGTCTTCCCTATTGCTGATCTGAATTGTGGCCGCCATATCCATCTGGTCTGGGGCTTTGCACTCCAGCTCCCAGAAACAGAGCCTGAGACAAGGACTCACCTTCCTGTGGTTCACTGGGAAGCGCAGGGGACAGTGGCAGCAGCACTGAGTGGTGACATCACTGTGGAAACCCTGGGAAATGGTGCAAAACACTCCAGGATCATCACATCTGAAAGCCAAGGGAGCGGTGTGTAAATACCCATTGGTAATGAGTAGGGGGCTGCCCTGGGTGGTGGTGGTGTGTAATTCTAAGCACCTCCAGATGACCACACATGTGGGCGAAGTGGCCTTCCACACTTAGGAGGGGGAAACTTTCAAGTATAGGTGCAGGCCCTGGCAGGAGTACTTCACCTGAGCACGGTGAAAAGTGCAAGCTCAATTTGTTGAGCACTGGCAGCCTCCAGCACACAGCTGTCCTCTAAACTCAGTGCAGACAGTCCTCCCTGCCTCTAGAGGTCATGCCTCCTTTTTTTCCAGGAGGTGCTGTATCCATGGGGATGGATTTCTCTCTCAGGAGTTTCCTGCTGGCTTTCATCACTTTATTCCTTGCATGATAGGTCAGTGGCTACATGACTTGTTTCTTCCTAAGAGACTGTAAGGCACTCAAGAGTAAGGGGCACATCTGTATTGTCCCTTACTCACAGTCAAGCCTCAAAGATTTTTTAAATAAAAGACCACTGGATATGTTATTTTATACCACATATGTTTTTAAAGCAATGAAGAGGAAAAAAATCACTGACTTTTTACTACGTACCAAACAGGAAAATAGTATTTGCTACTGAGAAATAGGTAGTATTTGTATCTCCATTTTATAGTTAAGGAAATTGAGGCAGAGAGAAGATGAGTGGTGAAATAGATGAAATAAATCTTACACTCCCACTCTTAATCACTAGGCTTCCCTGCCTCCCGTTAGACATAAATAGGAACTGCAATTGAAAGAGTGTCAACCAGCAAAGAGTGGGGAGATGAGTGGGCCTCTCAGTCAGTTTCAGATAGGAAAAGCAGAGCATTAGTAATATGGATATTTTTAACAATATGTTCAAATAAATGTACCCAGGCTTGTGTATGTACCCCCCAAACACACACACACACACACACACGCACACATGCACATACACTGGGGTAGAATTACTCAAAAGCTCTCTGATCAGAGAGACTGTGCATCCTGAGACCTGCCTTGCCTGCACTGAAGGCAGATCCCAGGGAACGCACCCTCACAGTCCCCCCGTGTGGCCATCCCCAGTCTGCCTTGGTGAGAGTGATGTATTTGAATGCAGTGGGAGAGGAAGGGAAGTGGGAATGTGCAAACCGCCCCATGGTCCCAACCTGCTCAGAGGCCACTTCCCAACTGGAACTCTTGCACACAGTAATAGAAATATAAGCGGTACAACTTCTTCAAAAACAGATGGTTTCTTTCTTAGAAAGTTAAACATACACTTACCATACAACCCGACAATTCTGCTCTTAGATATTTATTTAAGGGAATGAAGCCATGATCTACATTGTCTTGGCCACAGATATTCACAAGGTTTATTTATACAGCTTCGATCTGGAAACAACCCAGACATTCATCAGTAGGTGAAGACTGTGGGCCATGCACACAATGGGATATCCCTTATCAAGGAAAAGGAGAAGGTGTTTGAAATATGCAATGAGCAAGAAAGCCAGACACAAAGGAACAAACTTAACTGGACACTGCATGATTCCATTTCTATGACATTCTAGAAGAGGTAAAACTAATCTGCTGTGATGGAAGGTAGTTCAGTGGTTATGTGAGAGTAGGGGTGAGGGTTGGGAGCAAAAGACCTTGAGGAACCTTCATGGAATGATGGAAATACTTGTGTCTTGATTGGGTGTTGGTTACGCGAGTGTTTGCATTTGTCAAAACTCCTTAGACCATACACAGAAAATGGGTACATTTTATTGTATGTAAATTAAACTTCAATAAAGTTGATTTTTAAATGCTGCTAATTATTGTTATGAATTAAACAAAAGATTTATAAGTTGTGACCTGAATATTTTTCTAGAAGTGGGAGACATGATTGCTTTGAACTTCCTTATTTCAGTGGTATTAAAAAGTGAATGATTATTGTGGGCTGGAGTTAGTTTTGTGCTTTCTACACTTTACCCACTGCAGGTTACTTCACCAAATCCTCTGCTCAGCACTAGGGACTGGGAAGGCATCAGTCTCTGACTGTTCCCCTCTACCTCCCACCAAAGCACCACAGGGATCATGAATATCCGTAATTACACTGACCTCCATAAAAACACACACACATCATGAAGGAGCAGTCACCCTTTCTGTTCCAAGGCCACTTTCCTCTCATCAGTCCTGAGTATTGACTTTTTAAACTTGCAACTTTGGTTTTTTTCTCTTACCTATTTTCCTTTGAATAATCTGACTACATTTCTTTCTTAGAGATGGCTACAGTCAAACCTTGCTTTTTGGCTGTAGGCCTTTTGGTTAGATGCCCTTCAGTTTTAGGAAAGCATCTTTTACTATGGAGACAACATTTCATGTTATTTAACTTTATGAGTTAAAAACTACCTCAGAAACTCTTATGGCAGAGACTGCAGGCACCAAGTTTGAAGTGGAATCGGTGTCAACAATAAAGTCATGGCCTTTCATTAGGAGGTTTTTTCCATTGCACAGGAGGGACCAGATGCCCAGTTTGACTTCTTTGATGTTCACAGCAACTGGATTTGATGCTTAATGGGTTTGTGGCTGCAATGAAATGCCATTCATTAACTTTTGTTATGTGTTGAATGGTCTTCAGAATGAGGTATTTATCCTTTTTGAGCAAAGAAAAAAATAATTCACTTGGGCCTTATAATTTCAAAATTTGGAGCCACATTGGGATGGAATTAATACATCTATTAGCTTAACAAACAGGAAACAAACCAAAAGAAGAGAAAGAGAGATAAAAGATATGTTGGGGAAATGAGGTTCATAAGATACTTTACCTGTGCTGTTTAGCCTACCAAAAATTCATCTTGTAGGAACACTTAGCTCTATATCTATTCATGTAAAGCAGATATGAATTTTAAATGATTATTACATGAATGCAAGAAAATCAGTATCTGTCCTAGGTATCTTATTCTGGTCCTGCTTATATCCAAATATGTTAATAAACTTATAATATTTAGCAGTAAATTTGCCTGTGCATAATAAAGCCTGGTTAACGTAATGCTTATTTTTCTCTCATGACAAGAAATTCAGAGGCGGGAAAGCCAGGGCTGCTGCAGCTGCTTTCAGCTGCATTTCTTCTTTCGGTCCTCCAGCACCAGCAAGCATGTGGCTTGCATCCTCGTGCCTACAGCATGGCTGCTGTGCCTACAGGCCTCACGCAAAAGTCCTGCTCACCAAGGAAGTATTTTTAATCCTTTTAAAAAAGTTGAAGTAAGATTTATATGCAGAGAAAGGTACTAATCCCAACTGTACAATTTAATGCATTTTGATAAATGTATATACCATTGTAACCATCACTTTGGTCAAGATGTGGAACTATCCATCACCCCTAGTAAATTTCCTATGCTCCTTGCAGTCAAGTCCCACCCCAAAGACAAATACTGTTCTGCTGTCTGTCACCACAGATTTGTTTGGCCTGTTTTAGAAGTACTCATAGATAGAATCAGAGTTTATTGGGGTTAGGCCTGTTATTCGGTTCTTTTTCTACCTTCCCCACCTTCCTCCTCCACCTCCTCCTCCTTCTCTTCCTTTCAGTTCTCTTTTCCTGTTTTCTTTGGGATTATTCAAGTACGCTTTTTAAATTGTTATAATTTCATTTTTGAGAAACATTAGATCTACAGATGAATTAGGTAGAAAGTACAGAAAATTCCCATAGATGCCTCGTCCAATCCCATCCCACGAGGTGTTTTAACAGCTTGCAGTTGTGGGAGAGAAAACATAATTCCCTTTCTTTTTCTTTTTACATTACTAGATGAGAAAGTCTCCTGAAAACAAAAGTCAAGTTAACATAAGAAAAATAAGCAGAAGTTTATTAATTTATGTAGTACCCATCACACAGGAGAAGCCTTAGTCCAAAAGTATTTCTCAAGGCAGTGGCTTAGGGAGTCCTTGGTTAAATAGTATTTCAGCAAAGAGAGATAAATCCTGTGTAGTGACAAAACTAAGGGGAGAGCAGTTCTTGTATTTTAAAAGGCAGGAAGATCTGGGAAGATAGTAAAGCCTACTTCCAGATGTCTCTTGTGCCTCCTGATGCCCTCTCTGGGCTGAGAAGCGAGTGCTGTCTTCAGTAAGGAAGGACTTAGGTGCTGCTGTCAGCCAAACAGCAGCTGAGGCCAAGTGCTTCCCTGCACTTGTGGCGTTTGTAGCTTATCAACCCTCAATGTTTTGGGAGACATAATTTGGTATCCCTCATGTTGGTGTGGTACATTTGTTAAACTTGATGAGCTAATATTGACATATTATTATTAACTAAAGCCCAAAGTTTACATTAGGGTTTATTCTTAGTACATTTCATGGATTTTGACAAATATGTAATGGCTAATGATGTGTTCCACTTTCACCGTGTCATGCAGAATCATTTCTCTGCCCTCAAAATCCTCTGTGCTCTGCCTCTTCTTCACTCCCAACTCCTAGCAACCATGATCTTTTTACTGTCTCCATAGTTTTACCTTTTCTGGAATGTCATACAGTTGGAATCATAGAATGTGTAGCCTTTTCAGATTGGCTTCTTTCACTTAGTAATATGCATTTAGGTTTCCTTTAAGCATTTTCATGGTTTGATAGTTCATTTCTTTTTTGTGCTGAATAATATTCCATTGTCTGAATAGAGAACTGTTTGTTTATCCATTCACCTACCAAAGGACATCTTGGTTGCTCCCAAAATTTGGCAATTATGAGTAAAGCTGCTATAAATATTCATGTGCAGATGTTTGCATGGATATAATTTTTCTGCTCATTTGGGTAAATACCTAGGAGTGCAATTTCTGAATGGTAAGAGTATGTTTACATTTGTAGGAAACTGCCAGACTGTCGTCCAAAGCGTCTATCATTTTGCATTCCCATCAGCAGTGAATGAGTTCCTGCTGTTCTACATCCCTGCCAACATTTGGAAGTGTCAGTATTCTGGGTTTTAGCCATTCTAATAGGTATGTAGTGATATCTCATTGCTGTTTTAATTTGCAGGTCCCTAACGACATGTGCTATTGAGCATCTCTTCAATACTTCTTTGCCACCTGTGCCTCTTTTTTGGAGAGGTGTTCATTTAAATCCTTGGCCCATTTTTTAATTGCTTTCTTTTTATTGTTGAGTTTTAGGGTTTCTTTGTGTATTTTGGATATTAGCCCTTCATCAGATAAAGTCATGCACTGCATAATGACATTTCAGTCAATGACAAACCATGTATATGACGATGATCCCATATGATTATAATACTGTATTTGTACTATATTTTTTCTATGTTCAGATGTTAAGATATATGAATACTTTCCATTGTGTTACAATTGCCTCCACTGTTCAGTAGAGTAACATACTGTACAGGTTCTTAGCTTAGGAGCAATAGGCCATACCACACAGCCTAGGTGTGTAGTAGGCTGTGCCATCCATGTACTTGTGTAAGTACTTTATATGTTCACACAATGACATTGCTTAACGATGTATTTCTCAGATGGTATCCCCATCTGAGACTGTATATATTTCACAAATATTTTCTTCCAGTCTGTGGCTTGTCTTTTCATTGTCTCCAGAGGGTCTTTTGCAGAATAGCTGTCTTAAATTTTATGTCTATTTTACTATTGCATCTTAATTCCTCTATTGGGTGTCAGGAGTTCAGCTTAGCAGGAGAGAGAGAGCTGAGCTGTCAGGTGTTGGAATAGCCAATTCAAGCAACAATGAGCCAAAATGAAAGTACTGGTGAAGATTTAAATTACTTATGGCAATGGTACAAGCAAGAGTCTCAACCAGAGAAAATGCTGACCCCTCTTGTGTCTCTTTGCCCACGGAACTGTAGTGCACCAATCCAGGGTCAGGTGGTTGGGGTCCTCTCACTATTGACTGAGTCCCAAACAAAAGGCTCCAGTGGCTTTATGGGTCCTGGGGTCAGAGGGAGGGTGAGTGGGGAAAGACCAAGAGTAGGGAAAATGTCTTTAAGCCTCTGTCCCATAAGGAGGCCTTTGGGGATCACAAATATCCATAATTATACAGACCTCCATCAAAACACACACAACATCATGAAGGAGTGGTCACCGCTGTCTGTTCCAAGGCCACTTTCCTCTCATCAGTCCTGAGAACTGACCTTTTAAACTTGCAACTTTGGTTTTTTTCTTTTACCCATTTTCCTTTAAATCATCTGACTACATTTATTTCTTAGAGATGGCCAGAGTCAAACCCTGCTTTTTGGCTGCAGGCCTTTTGGCTAGAGGCCCTTCAGTTTCTAGGAAATGTACTTGAGCACATTCTGTGGGCCTAGCATTGTGCTAAGGACCTTCCTCCATCCTGTGCCAGCCACTATGCATTGTGCCCATTTCACAGATGGAGAAATAGAAGCTCAGAGGTATTTCAGCAAATTGCTTAAGGTCACACAGCAAGCAGTGGTCAGAACCAGGAATGAAACTGAAGTGTATCTGACTCCTCAGAATCGTGCTTTTATTCCAAGCTTTCCTCCAGAGAGGACAGTGGTGGGCATCATTCTGCTGGTCAGATGGGCCGTGGCCGCCTCCACTGCTCGCCTCAAGGCTTTGTTTCAGTATTCCCCAACTGTGACAAGGCTGAATCACTGACTGGCATAGAACACCCGTGGCATTCGCTGTGGCAGCGTCAGATCGGGATCACCGCTGGTCCTTAACGGGGCAGGTGGGTCTCCTCCACATTTGGGGAAATGCAGCTGCACAGAGGAAAGAGCCTGGACTCCACATGCAAAGTCTTTTTCCTACTATTTTGCTACAAAAATTTACAAACAGTGAACAGCTATGCATACTCTACCTAGATAGAATCCTACCACTTAGATTCGAACACCACCTAGATTCTACACTTCTAATATGTCACTTGACTTGCTCTGTCACATCTTCTCATCTACCCAGCCATCAATACAGCTTATTTGTGATGCATTTGAGTAAGTTATAGGCATCAGTACACATCCCCCTAAACACGTCAACCCGTTTCATTAACTAGAGGCCAATATTTGTTATGTTTTTCTTTTGAGATAAGATTTACACACAATTAAATGTGCAAATTGTAAGTGTGTCATTCTATGAGTTTTGCAAAATGCAGACATCTGTGTAACCAACATCCTGTCAAGATAAGGACCTGGATCATCACCCCAGGAAGTTTCCCCATCCCCCTTCTCAATTTCACCTCCTCCCCAGCTAGAGGCAACCCCTGTTCTGATTTCCCCCCATCATGGATTATTTAGCCTATTTAAAAACGTTATGTAATTCAAATCAGACAGAATATATTGTTTTATGTAAAGTTGCTTTTATGCAGTGCGATGTTTTTGAGATTTGTCTATGATGTGTGTTCACTCTTAATTGCTCCTAGAATTCCCCTGCGCAGCTTCACTAACAATTGTGTATCCATTTACCTGCTGATGAACACACAAGTGTTACCAGTTTGGGACTGTTATCAATACACAGCTGTGCTTCTAAGTCTTTCTGAAGCAACATCTCATAAGACTGTTTCAACGGGCCCTTGACACATCTCAGAGGCAAACCCACACACAGTGCGTAAGACTATAAAGAGCACACGTTTCTTCTTATATGCTTCCTTTTGCTTAAATCATTTCAGGGGTTGAGATGTGGTTACATGCTGGATTTCAGAGTTACACAGGCTTGCGGTTGAATTCTCGCTTCACTGCTGCCCCATGACCTTGGCCAGGCTAATTTTCCTAAATTGATTTCATCTTCAGTAAAATAGTGATGATAAAAATAATTTGTTGTGAGTATTCCATGTAATGTGCTTAATATCCTTAATGTGGCACCTCGCACAAAGTAAATAGTCAGAAAATGGCATGGATGAACAACAAATGACATGCAACCACGTTCCAATAAATAGCCAAAAAATGCAAATGCTGGCACCAAGAAATGTGGTGGAGATTCTAGAGCTTTCCATTAGACATCTACAGAATAACTGCTTTCATGTTTTATAACTCATCCAAGGAAAGTGGGTCTCCGTATCTTGCTGAAAATAAAAAGAATTTTCCAAAACACCTCCAGTGGTCCAGCATGTGGATTATGTATTTATTGTCTTCAAAGGAAACTTTGCTATTTGCCGTGGGGGGTAATATATGGTAACATGAGTTTGGTCAGCCTGGGAATAGCATTCTTGGAAAAGGCATGCTATTGTAGATCTAGCTAAAAATAAGGATCTGAAGAAGAATGAGTCTGAAGGTCACTATTGCCATGAACTCTACATACACACCTCATTTTATCAGAAAATTCAGCGCTTAGGTGCCCATACTGTTGATACAAAGCTTCAAGGCAAACACATTCACATCCAGCTCAGGCTTCACAGGCACTGTGCTATCCACTGTGCTTTCTTTTAAAGGGATACAACATGTGGGTAGCAGAACCTAGAAAGTGTTTTCTTTTAATAACATTATTGGTGCTGGACACTTTTATTTCTAGGTACTTTGATGGGTGATGTTCCTGATAACGGGAGTTTTCTTTTCCTTCCATTAGATTGCAAAAGCAAATAAAATCACTCTAAACATGAAAGATTGTTACTCCCTGTGGTGCTTTCCTGCTTCTAATCATTTCTTTTCACCATAAACATTGTTTAAGTTTGACAACAGGGCTTTGTGTGCACTCTGAAACTGAAGGAGGGACTGACAGCAGCTTTTTACATTTTCTGTTTCAAGTTATAACAGGGTTTAAGATGTGTACTTTCGGCCGGGCGCGGTGGCTCAAGCCTGTAATCCCAGCACTTTGGGAGGCCGAGACGGGCGGATCACGAGGTCAGGAGATCGAGACCATCCTGGCTAACACGGTGAAACCCCGTCTCTACTAAAAATACAAAAAATTAGCCAGGCGAGGTGGCGGGCGCCTGTAGTCCCAGCTACTCGGGAGGCTGAGGCAGGAGAATGGCGTAAACCCGGGAGGCGGAGCTTGCAGTGAGCTGAGATCCGGCCACTGCACTCCAGTCCGGGCGACAGAGCGAGACTCCGCCTCAAAAAAAAAAAAAAAAAAAAAGATGTGTACTTTCATGGAAAATGATGTTTCCATCTTTTCAATGGTAGTTTGGTTCAAAGGGGTGGATCAAGAACAAGGAACATTAATTGGTAAAGAGAAAGAAAAAAGAGTGACCAATAAAGAATCCCCTGATCACTGTGTGGGCTGCAAACAGCTGGGATGAGACCACCCATCCTGCTGTATCCCAGGCTCCGTGACTCCTGGAGGCATGCTATAAACCAAGTCTGCAGGGAGCGGCACACGCACACGTCTTTAATTTCCATTTCCTCATTGTCCTCTCTTATATTCTACTGCTCAACATGAAAAAAAAAAAAAAAGAGTGTGAGATACTGATAATAAACCAATCCTTTCAAGCTTAGGTTCACAGCCCCAACAATCAGAGTTCTTAAAGTTCTTGCTGCTAAATCCGGGTGAGTTTTGTTTAAATGACCAAGAACTGATGCGATGCTCTACTGTGAGGACTAGAGTGCCAGAAATACAAAAGACCAAGACATTCTTGATGAAGAGGATTTATTACATCATCAAGGCCATCTACTCTAGGAATCAGCAGACAGGACTATAGTTTTAGTGAGATTTTAAAAATTTAATAAAATTCAGAAATGAATTTCTTAAGTGGAAACACTAAGCTCAGTTCAGTGAGAGATGGCTGACAGTTTTAACTCATTTCATTCACAAGCCATTAAGATTTCATAAGACGCAGCCCAAATGCTATATTTGCTCATGTGCTAAACCAGAAATGCTTGGGCAATTCTGTCAAAGGATTTTTTTCCCTTTGGTTTTATTATTAATTCTTTATTGTCCTTTGACTCTATGACTTCAGCTTGTTTGGCCCAATGCAATCACAGGGTCCTTGAAAGATGGAATATCAAGGCAGAAGGGTTAGAGATGTGACACAGAAGCAGAGGTCAGAGAGAGAGGTGAGAGGATGCTATGTATGCTCTTGGCTTTGAAGATGGAGCTAGGAGCCTCGGGTCAAGAAATAAAGGTCATCTCTGGAACAGATAAGGAAAGGATCCTCCTCCATATTCTCCAGAAGGAGAGCAGCCCTGATGGTGCCCCAATTTTGGACTTCTTACCTCCAGAGCTCTAAGATGACAGGTTTGTGTTGTTTTTAACCACAGCAGCAATGGAAAACTAATATACTCCATCACGGAAAATGCTAAGCTCCTCACTACAAATGACAGATATTTAAAGTTTTTTTAAAGTATAACAATTCTGTAATATAAAAGTAATGACATTCTCACTGAAGAGCGGTCAGAACAAATGTATGCAAAATGGTGTGTAAATGAGTGCAGTGTCTGTAGGATGGTGACCACAGCACCCATTTGCCAGCTTTATACGAATTACCAATTTTTGAGATGGAAACACCTTCATAGCAGAACAAAATGACCTTGTTAACTCACCAAAGATGAAAGTTGTTTTTCCTGCCTTGGGAGCTGGGGAGTCTAGAGTGTTCAGGAATGTCAAACACAGACTCATGACTTAATCAGAAGCTGCATGATACCGAATGCGAATAATCCAATAGGCCTGGTCTCAGCCAAGCCAACTCTGAGATCTGTGGTTCTACTGGGGAGTAAAGTGGAAGCTTTTTTCTCTTTAACTGAAAGAATAGAACCACATTTTTCTCTCTCCTTGTAATACAAAGCCTGTGGTCATTTCAGTCCTTACTCTGCCTTCTACAACTTCCTAAATACTGGCTGTATTTTGCTTCTCCTTTGTCTTCTCTTCCTTCTTAACACCCTCTCTTTCACTCACCATAATTGCACAACAGTGGTAAGAAACAGCCACAATGTACAGAAAGAAGACATAGAGGTTCTTCCCACCATTGTCTCTTGCATTTGAATACAATGCTTCTTAGTGGTTGGGTTTTTTTTTCTTCTCTCTATAGATCTTCTTTGAAGTAGAGAAAGTTTTCATAAGCAAGGACTGCATCTTCCAAAATTTTTTCTTTTTGAATGGGTTTAGGGCAGGGTTTGGAAAACTATGGCCTGCAGGCCCACTCTGGCCCACTGCCTGTTTCTGTATGGTCCATGAGCTAAATTTTTTTTTTTTTTTAATGGTCAGAAAAAAAATCAAAAGAAGAAAAATATTTCATGGCATGTAAAATTATGAAAATTTCAAAGTCTGTAAACAAAGTTTTGTTGGACCACAGCCACATCCATTCATTTGTATATCGTCTGCTGCTCCTGTTACAGCAGCACAGACCAAATGGCCTGCAAAACCTAAAGCACTTAATATCTGTTCCTTCGCAGAAAACAGTATGAGGTTGACAGTCTCATTGGGCTATGGATTCTTAATACTTTTAGCATCTTGGATTCCTTCAGTCTTCCTCCTTTCCATCCTATTGCATGACTTTCAGCTTCATGATAACAATGCCTTCTGCACTTCCTGTCTTTGTACAAAAATTCTACAAATTACATTTATCTTGGCTTGAAGGTGGAGTTCCACTGCCCCATCAGGATAATATTTGTGATACCTGTGCCCAGGTAGGTAGAAACTGTAGATTCAGGGTCCAAGGAAGAGTTGGTAGAGCCAGGACCCAAGATGGAAAGCCCAGGAGGAAGAGATGGGGTAGTGAGGATGTGAGCAGAGCCTCAGAGGCCACTTCATTCATGCCTCACATACAATGAGCCAGTGTTTCTCAGATCTGTGCATCAGAATGCCCTGGAGAGCTTGCTAAAACCCAGATGGTTAGGCTCAATTCCCAGAGTTTCTGATTCAGGTTTGAATTAGGGCCCAGGAATCTGCCTTTCTGACAAGTTGGTAAGTGATATATGTGTTCACAGAGAGAAGATAAAAGCTGATGCTGACCATCTTGGCCACTCCTTTTTCATACTCCTAGAGAGGATCATTGACTGTGGTGGAAGGTAGGGGAAGGCGGGTAGAATCCTGTGCACGCTGGTCTCATTGAGGCCATCGGGTTGCCCAAGGGAGTGTGTGCGCAGCAAATTCCCCAACACCCTTCCCCCCAAGACCTTGTCAACAGGCAGATTCTGATGCAGGAGGTCAAGGGTGGGGTCAGAGGTTGTGCATTTCTCTCTCTCTCTCCTCTCTCTCTCTCTCTTTCTTTCTTTCCTCCTTTTGGCACGGAGTCTCGCTCTGTTGCCCAGGCTGGAGTGCAGTGCCTAGATCTCAGCTCACTGCAGGCTCCGCCTCCCAGGTTCACGTCATTCTCCTGCCTCAGCCTCCTGACTAGCTGGGACTACAGGTGCTCACCACCACACCCAGCTAATTTTTTGTATTTTTTTTTGAGTGGAGACAGGGTTTCACCGTGTTACCCAGGATGGTCTCGATCTCCTGACCTCGTGATCTGCCCGCTTTGGCCTCCCAAAGTGCTGGGATTACAAGCGTGAGCCACCACACCTGGCTGGTTGTGCATTTCTAACAAGCTTCCACGTGCAGTGACACTGCTGGTCTGGGACCACACACTGAGGGGCAAGGCTGTAGGGGATTGCCTTGGTTTGCATACCCTTCTTCTTCCTCAGCCTGTATCACAGCAGGAACATCCTGTTTTCAATGCCAGCTGCCCTTCAGTCCACCAGAGGCAGTGGTGCTCCAACATTCTGGGGCCGTGTCCACATCTTTATCATTTCCACTGAGCCCGGGGGACTGACTCATTTAAATGACATTTTCAACTCTTTGGAAAAATGTTGGGCCAGAAATGGAAACAGCAGCAAACACTTTCTGGGAAACAGGAAGCCAAATATTTTGTTCTCGACAACTATTTTCCCCCCAGATTCAGAGCCTGCTTATTTCCCAAAGAAATAAAACTTTCAGATAGCAGGATAAAATATGAAAATGATGTCCATGCTCAAGACCACAGGATAAGAGCAGAAAGAGCGCACACCAGGAGAAAATAGAGGTCTATAAAGTGTCTCTGGCATATTTCAAGTTCTGAATTTACTTATTATCAGCTGTTTGTGTTTATCCTGCTTGCAGTAGAACCAGCTGGAGTTTTAAATGTGCACCGTGGGTGATGCTGCCAAAATTATCCCTTGCAGCTGTTGGCTCCATGCTTCTTCAGTGGCCAGCTGGTTGTCAGAAACGTAAATGTAACTACCAGTCCCAAGGAGGAAGCAGTCTGCCCTATTGTCTGTGGAGAGCAGACAATGCGTCCCACTGCCCTTCTTTCCTGCAGGCCCTTTAAGGGACCTGGAAAGCTCCCTCTTGCTGTATGTCCCAAAAGTCCTTTCCAAAGGAAAATAAACCCCAAAGAGGCATTTTTGCCAGTGCCTTGCTGGGATCTGGCTTTGGAATTGTTCCCAATCGGAAAAGTCTTCTCGATGATTTGGACGTGGACTGAATGTTTCCCAATCCCTCCTTCTACTTTTGAGCACCCATGGTGGGTGGGTCAGCTATGGGTGGAGGTAAGCGGGGTCTGAGGCACCCCCACTGGGAAGAGCCACTCCCTTCCTCTTCTCCCAGTGACTGCCAGGCCTGTGGGTAGAAGAGAGATTTCTGAATGATGGGATAAAATATTGGCCACCCCTACTTCAGAGTAAAGCCCTCTCCAGCACCCTGCTCTCTGTGACATCTTCACTCCTGGAAGGCTGTTCCGCCCAAGCTGAAGATGTCCCCAGACAGTTTACCCAGAGCTGTCAAGCCATTCTGCAGGCTTGTTCTCAATCACCAGAAGTCTGGAGTAGCTAGTCTGCAGTTTTCAGTCCTGAGGGAGCTAGATATTGATGAAAATAAGATGTCTGCCTGTACCAGCTTCTGCAAATTACCAAAAGATCTCCGTTCAAATTTATCCAATAATGACTTGGTCAGTTAACAGTGGTTTCAATACTCATTGTTCTCATCACTAAGTTTTGGGGAGGTTTGCTACCGGCAGTAATAACTGATTTTGTGGGGCTCCACCAGCCCTGCTGCTTTCACACAAGAAAGGCAGAGTTCAGTGGTTATGACAGAGGCTGAAAGGTCTGCAGCTGAAATGTTTACTCTCTGGCACTTGACAGACACTGCGTGCCAACCTTGCTCTAGGGCATCCACAGAATTCCTCCAGATATCTGGGTCTTAGCAGGTACTTTTGTTTATCTGTCCTTCCACAATTCAAACCAAGAAGCCAAAGATTTAGCATCTCAGTAGTCCACTGGTAATAACATAGAGTGGATTGGGATGGGTCTCTACTACACAGCCCAGCTGAATCCATGTGATAAAGTCTGTCCTTTTGTTTTTGGGGAAACACTCACTGAACTCAGAGGGTACAAAGATCCCAGCCTTCTCAAGATGACAGGAGTGGCTCTTTCAAGCAGCAGCCTTTTATTAAGTTCTTGAAAATTAGTGAGCTACAAGGGAATCAGAATAGCTTCTGTTTTGCAAGAGGCTGCAAAAATGTGATTGTGTATTACCAGCCAAATTACTTTGAACTGACTAGTTTTCAATTATCAAAAAATAATTTTACCTTTTTTTAATGGAATGGAGACTTTAACTTATAAAATAAATGCATGTAGAAAATATAAGAAAGAGAAGAAAGTAAAAACCGTTCTGCTTCAACCCAGAGATAATGATGTTACCAGCAGCAAATCCGTATGGGTCTGGAGCAACCTCAATTCTTGCCTCCTCAGAAGAAAGAGTTCAGCTGAGAGGCAGAAGGAGAGACTGAGGCAAGCTTTAGAACAGGAGTGAAAGTTTATTACAAAGCTTTAGAGCAGGAAAGAAACAAGGGAAGTACACTCGGAAGAGGGCCAAGTGGCCAACTTGAAACACAAGTGCGTGGTTTGACTTTTTGACTTGGGGTTTTATGTGTTGGCATACTTCTGGGGCCTTGCATCCTTTCTCCTCTGAGTCTTCCCTTGGGGTAGGCGGTCCACATGCTCAGTGGCCTGCCAGCACTAGGGAGGGGAGCATGCACGGTTTGTTTACTGGAGTTGTACACGTGCTCACTTTAGGCATTCATTCCTTGCCAGTCAAATATCCCTAGAAGGTCATATGCCAATTAAACTCTGTCATTTTGCATCTTAATGCACAAGCTTGAGCCCACTCACCCAACTCCTGAGATCTTATCTGGAAGCTGCAGGTCCCCAGTTTCAGGTTTTTTCTATCAATAGGGAGACTGCTTTCCCTGGGACTGGCTACAATAAATTATTACTATAGAAAGACAGTTAACAACTGCCTGACCATCACCTGATGGTTGCCTGACATTCCTGGTGGTGGAGGAGCCCTCTCCTGCCCTGCTTAGGCCTGACTAGCGACCTACTGTAACAATTATGTATATATTTCCTATACGGTAAGTAGTATTTCTTTCTATATTAGCTGTGTTTACTGCCATAGCTTTCCATCCACTGGATCTATCAGTTATAATTTGATAAGTATATTAAGTATACTTATTGTGTTAACAAAATGTTCAGACCTTTAATTTTCACAAAAGATTAAAGGCAAGCACTAAATATTTGCAGTTATATTAATGATAGATATTTTCATTGCTCAATTTCTCACATTTAATACATTTAAAGAATATATTAAAATATACTTCTGTAAAATAACATTAAAATATATAGTTCAAATTATCTTATTTTCCTGGCTAAATAAGTTTTGTTCTCTGCACATGCTCACTTTTAAGACTTTGTCCTGCATACATTTAAGGCCTGAGCTTATCCCACAGGAAATGTGTGCCAGCAGCCGAAGCATAGTTGACGTTTCTCAAATAACACTTGTGGATTTCTTGGCTTCCTTGTGAGGACTTTGTCTTCAAGGACAGTGTTTCTGAGTGTAAGAGCATTTCTTTCAAATATGCATTGTTTTCAATAAAAATATAATCTGCTGTGAATAAATATTTTGTAGAAAATAAAGGGAGAGGCTAACGGCACAAATGCACCTTGACACAACAATGTTCCAGAGGCTTCTACTTGATGGACTGAGATAATACTGTGTTCTTTCAAGTGAATCGTTCTTCATTCGGGGGTTTCATCAACTTGAATGGAGAAAACATTACTTCTATATTTTCACTAATCTGCGCCTGAAACAGCATATCCTTTCCTTCCAAAAGGAAAGAAAAGAAATGGCAAGGTAAATACCAGGAGTAGTGTTAGCAGGACCTGAGACTGACATCACTATAAATCACAAGACACTTCATTCCACATTACAATTGTCGCAGATCTCTCAAAATATTGTTTACATTGATCACCACTTTGAAATTATGGCACTTAAGTGATGTACCAAGAGAACTTGTGTTTTAAAATATCCCAAAAGAAGCACTTATATTTGATACCACATATTTGCTTCTTTTTGAGATTTTGATATTTCATTTTAAGGCCGGGCGCGGTGGCTCAAGCCTGTAATCCCAGCACTTTGGGAGGCCGAGACGGGCGGATCACGAGGTCAGGAGATCGAGACCATCCTGACTAATATGGTGAAACCCCGTCTCTACTAAAAATACAAAAAACTAGCCGGGCGAGGTGGCGGGCGCCTGTAGTCCCAGCTACTCAGGAGGCTGAGGCAGGAGAATGGCGTAAACCCGGGAGGCGGAGCTTGCAGTGAGCTGAGATCCGGCCACTGCACTCCAGCCTGGGCGACAGAGCGAGACTCCGTCTCAATAAAAAAAAAAATAAAAAAAAAGATATTTCATTTTAATATGAGTGGATTCCTTTGTAATTCTGTGTGTTTTATTTGATACATTTATTTAAAATATTATTCTAGAAAGGGGTCTGTGGACTTCAACCAACTGCCGGAGGACCCATGGCCCAAATGTCTATTCATCTCTTGCTCACCACCTATTGGCCTAAGCAGAGATTACTAGCTATACTGAGATATAATCCAGGGGTAAACAGTTTACTCCTTTAAAATGTATAATTCAATGGCTTTTAGTGTATGCATAGTTTTGCAAATTAATTCTAGAACATTTTAATCACCCCAGAAAGAAATCCTGCAACCATTTGCAGTCTTTTCCTAATTCCCCCTTAATCCCTAGGCAAACAGTAATGGACTCTTCATCTCTCTAGATTTGTTAATTCTGGACATTTCATGGAAATGAAATCATACAATATGTGGCCTTCTGGGACTGACTTATTTTATTTAGCATAATATTTGCAAGATTGTGCATGAATCAGTACTTCCTGTCTTTTTGTTGCCAAATAACATTTCATTATATGAACCCGACATGCCACATTTCATTCATTCATTCAACAGCTGATGGATATTTGGGTTCTTTCTACTCTTTGGCTATGAAGAATAATGCTACCGGGGCCAGGCACAATGGCTAGTGCCTATAATCCCAGCACTTTGGGAGGCTGAGGTGGGCAGATTACAAGGTCAAGAGATTGAGATCATCCTGGCCAACATGGTGAAACCCCGTCTCTACTAAAAATACAAAAATTAGTTGGGTGTGGTGGCATGCACCTGTAGTCTCAGCTACTCAGGAGGCTGAAGCAGGAGAATCGCTTGAACCCAGGAGGCAGAGGTTGCAAAGAGCCGAGATTGCACCATTGCACTCCTGCCTGGTGACAGAGTGAGATTCCACCTAAAAAAAAATATGTTTAAATTTTTCTTGAGTATGTATACCTAGGAGTAGAATTACTACATCATATGGTAACTGTTGTTTAACATTTTGGGGAACTGCCAAAAACTGCTTTCTAAAGTGGTTGCACCACTAAATATCTGCATCGGCACTATCTGAGGGTTCTTCTCTGTCTTTTGATTGTAGCCATCCTGGTGGGTGTGTATTGGTATCTCATTGTGATTTTGATTTGCATTCCCCTAATGGCTAACGATGTTGAGCATCCTTCCATGTGCACAGGATCTCTGTCTTCTCACTCAGGTGTCCTGATGTATTGGCCATTTGTATACCTTCTTTTGAGAAATATCTATCCAAATCTTTTGCCCACATTTTAATTGGGTTAATTGTCTTTAATTATTGACTTGTAATAGTTCCTTATATATTCTAGAGAGACCTTATCAGGTACATAATTTGTAAATGTCTCCTACCATTCTGTCTCCACTTTTTTTTGAAGCATAAAAGTTTTAAATTTTGATAATATCCAACTTATCTACATTTTCTTGGATTGCTTGTGCTTTTTGTACCATATTTAAAAAACCGGTGCCTTATTGAAGGCCACAGAGATTTACCCCTATATTTTCTTCTAAGGAGTTTCTAGTTTTAGTCTTACATTTAAGTGTTTTGACCATTTTTAGTTAATTTTTTATTTGATGTGAGGTAGAGGTCCTACCCTACCACATGTAGATATGCAGTTGTTCCAGAATCATTTGTGGAAGAGAACTGTTCTTTCAATTGCCTTGGCACTCTTGTGGAAATCAATTGACCACAAATGTGAGGGTTATTTTTAGATTCTCAATTCTATTCCATTGATTCATGTCTGTCTGTATCCCAGCACCATATTGTTTTGGTTCTGGTGCTTTGTGGTAAGTTTAGAAATCAGGAAGTAAGCATTCATATTTTTTTCTTTTCCAAGATTTCTTTGGCTTTTTGGAATCCCTTGAATGTCCATGTGAACGCTAGGATAAATATGTAAATTTCTGCAAAGAAAAAGGCTGAGATTTTGACAGGGATTGCATCAAATTTATAGATAAATTGTGAGGATATTTCCACCTTAATCATATTAAGTCTTCCAATTCATGAGCATAGGGTGTCTTTCCATTTATTTAAGCCTTTTAAAGTTTCTTTCAGCAATGTTTTGTAGTTTTAAGAGCAAATGTTTTGCATTTATTTTGTTAAATTTATCCCCAAGTATGTTATTCTTTTTGATGCTATTATAAATGGAATTGTTTTCATAATTTTCATTTTTTCATTGTTATACAGAAATACAATTGCTTTTTATGTAGTGATCTTGTATCCTGCAACTGCTGAACTCCTTTATTAGTTCTTAGTTTTATAAAAAAGTGTTTTCCTTAGGATTTTCCGTATACAAAAAAGATAATATCATCCACAAATATAGATAGTTTTATTTGTTCCTTTCCAGCTTGGACTTTTAAATTTCCTTTTCATAGCTAACTGCTCTGGAATCACCAGCATAATGTTAAATGGAAGTGGTAAGAGCAGACATTCTTGTTTTGTTCTGACCTTCGGGAGGAGGCTTTCAATATTTTACCGTTGAGTATGATATTAGCAGTATGGTTTTTTGGACATGCAACATATTTTCTTTTACAAATAATAGACAAATAAAGTTTATTCTGAAGAATGGACCAACAAAGAATTGTCCACTTTTACCCTATTTCTTTAAGAAAGCCTGAGTAAGTGCCAAAATTTAGCAAAATACTTGTTTTGCTCTAACATGCTGCAGTTATTAGACAACGTTTGCTTAACAGTTATTTGTCCATCCTTGAGTTTATATACTGCTACATAGCCATAGAGACTTAATTTTTACATTTGCATTTTAGTATTGTTAGTGTATTATAAATATGACTAAGGTATGTATGGGGTCAGCACAATGCCACTGGGGCCCCCTTCTGTCTGTGGACTCCTTTTCATCTCTGTTCTAACAACATTCACACAGGTTTGCTTTCAATAAAAATGACTGAAGTCTGTTCACTGCCCAGGTAGTTGGTCCAGCCTCCTCCACAGACGTCAAGCACAAACTTCCTTCTAAAAAGCCAGACTTGGCTGGGCACAGTGGCTCATGCATGTGATCTCAGCACTTTCAGAGGCTGAGGTGGAGGATTGTTTGAGCCCAGGATTTCAAGATAAGCCTGGACAACATAGTGAGACCCCATTTCTACACATACACACAAAAGAAAAAAATCAGCTGGGTGTGGTGGCATATACCCGTAGTCCTAGTTACTCTGGAGGTTGAGATAGGAGGATCACTTGAACTGGGAGATCAAGGCCGCAGTGAGCCATGATTACACTGCTGCACTCTAGTCTGGGCTACAGATTTTGAGACTCTGTCTCAAAAGTCAATATCAGTCTGTAAATAAATAAAAAGCCAGACTTCCTGGATGGATACCAGTGACCACAGGGGTCTTTGATAAAGACTTTTTTTTTTTTTTTTTTGCCAGTAGTAACAACTGTATGTGTTAAACAGCTGCTGTGTTCCAAGAAAAGTAATAGTCACTCTGTGTACATTTTCTGTTTTGATTTTACACTAATCCTATATATTAAATATTATATCTCCAGTTTTGGGGAAAGAACACCAGAGATTGAAATAACTCAGCCAAGTTGGCCAATATGTGGCAAAACGGGAGCGCAGACATACTCTACATTGTAGTTATTTCATCCTTACCACGGGCCGGTGAATCTTTGTTTCACCACTTACAAGCTGTGTGGCCTTGGAGAGTCATTGATTCTCTCTGGCCTTCGGCTTCCACACCTGGGCAATGGGGAGTCACTATGGATGTCTCTGGGGCAGATGGGAAGCCTGAGACAGGACATGCTTCAATTTCTTCCCTATGCCTCCATCCCCGGTTTTTTCACAATTGCTTATTGTTATTAATGGTAGAAATGCTTGGCTGGAACAAATTAAATCCAACAGACATTTGGTGAGTCCCTACCATGGACAAGAAACCATGCTGGATATTGAATGCAATCAGAGGAAGAATCCAAATTCTAGGGACCTGAATGTTTTCTCTTTTGCTAAAATGTATTGTGAGTTGACTACGGCTCCTCTGTTCTAAATGCTTTACACGTATAACCCATTTAATCTTCATCCTAACACTTTGAAGGAGGGACTATTCCCATTACACAGTCAAGGAAACTGAGCTACAAAGGAGAGGGGTTATCAGTCAAATCTTAAAACAAACACAAACTTGTGAATGCTGGAGCTGGGTCTCCAATGCAGCCAAGTTGGCTCCAAAGTCCACACTTTTAATTCACCCTGAGACTCTGAGGGCCCCCATCCTCGTCTTTGCTGGTGAATGTGAGAAAATCACCCTGGAGAGGACAAAGAAACATCCACCACAGGTGCTGTAATAAGCCCTGGGCACTGCCTGGTTACAAAGTGTGCTGCTAGGTGCAAGGGGATACAAAGATGTGTGGGAATCTGGACTGCATCAAAAAGTGTGGTATGTGCATGATTAAGTACAGAGCAGGGAGGGAGTGGTGAGTATTAAATTGCTGAGAAGACGACCTGTCTATGGGAGTCACAGACAGATCAGTTCTGGTTGGGTTATTCAGAAAACTTGCTGATGGGGAAGCTTGAACTGGGACTTGAAAGAAGGAAAAGATTTCAGTGGCTGAAGAGCCTGGCAGACGAGAATGTTGCTGGCAGAGGCAGAGATATGGACCACAGGGTGGAGGTGAGCGGACAAGGTGCTTCTCTGACAGTGATCAGGAGCCTCCCTTTCCAGGAAGTTTCCGTATCCATGGAGACCAGTAGGACACTGGTCCTTGAAGCCTTGTGAGGTGGAAGGGGTGCAGGCTCTGGATCCAAATTCCAGCACAGCCCCTTGCGTGCAAATTTCCTCACCTGTGGCCACAGAGTAGAGAGGCACTATTGCGAGCATCTTCAGTGCGGAGGGGAAAGAGCATAGGCTCTTCCAGTGGGCAGGTGCAGCACTGAGGCAGTATGAGGATCAGAGTGACCTCAGCCACAGTGGAGAGCTGGAGAGAAAAGAAGCAAGGAAAAGAGCTGGAGACCCAGCTGTCTTAGCATAAATTGAGAAGGCAGGAGCAGTGATCAGGGGAAACAAGACACAAAAACTGGGCAGAGGATGAAGGAGAGCAGAAAGTCAAAGGCAAATCCATGGTTTAAAACCTCAGTGGACCAACTATTAATACTGGGAAAGATGGAGTAGGGGTCCCTTCTAGAATACCCCCTCCCCAATCTCCTTGGACACTGCTATCACTGCCAGGGGAATGGGTAAGTTCACCAAAAGGTGGATTGTAAAGAGATGATGAAGACCACCAGCAGAACCTTGAAAATGACCACTCTAGTGGGCGGGACAAGAGGACCCCAGGGGCCTCCCCAAGGCTCATAAGAGAGGAGGGGAGGAAAACACGTGTCTCAAAAGTAATTGAAGGAGGAGCCTTGAGAATGGTGAAGGGTCACAAGTGCAAATGGCACCAAGGCTTCTAGAAAGGTGGCTGAAAACAAGATTTTGGCAACAGTATTTAGGACCAGATGAGTGTTCTTCAAGAGAGGTGTTTCAGGAGTAAAGCAAGTCTGCTGGTGCGCCAGAGTGAGGGTGCTGGGCCAGGAACTGGGCCAAGGAGTGGGAAGAGGATGTGTTACCTGCAAAGGGGTGGGAGGGAGTGGCCCACCCTGATGTGCAGGGAGCACAGATAGGAAGATAAGGATGGGGCAAGAACAGAGACAGGGGGCCTTCAGTCACCAGAAGGTAGTTTAAAATACGCAAAGCCTCCAAGGTGTAGGCTGGAGAGGAAAAACGAAGTGGCTGAAGGTAGGCACCGGAAGGCGAAGGTATCCTGAGGGCCAGGGGTAAAGCCCTGACAGGTGGGAAAGCCAAGTGGGTCATGTCCACCCATCCTTCTGCAGGGCAACCCAGACACTGTGGTGCCACCCATGGGGCAATGCTCTGCTCCTATCTGTTGTTGCTCTAGTTTCTTTCTAATATAGAAACATCCAACATCTGCACCTCCTCATATAGGGTTGATCCAAGTTTCACAGGCATCACTGAGTTCTTAGTGGACTCAGTTACTGGGGCTGTTTTTACATTGTTTTTTTTTTTTTTTTTTTCTTTCCAAGAATGTGTAATGGGTGCAAGTGGACCTGTATAGGACGTCCAGTGAAACACTGTGGTGGTGAATCAGCTAGAGTCCATCCAAGAATGCAACCAGCCTGGTGTGCGGTGAGATGGATCCTTCAGTGTCCCTCAGTCCCTTTTAGGGCTGGCAGGTTCAGAAGGGCCCTGCTCATCACCCCCCAGGGCCCCACTCCTTGTTTAACGCTTTGCTATCACAGTCTTGAATTCCTTGTAATTGAACAAGGGACCCCACATTTTCACTTTGCACTGGTCTCTGATTCTGTAACTGATCCTGTCCCCTCTCTTGTCTCATTCACTCTGGGAATTGTCCCCACATTCTGAGACCTTTCGGCAGTGCCTCAACGAGGTTCCTGCCCCTGAGGCTCCACCCTTACCCTCATGGCGGCACCCCAGGCAGCCCTGCTTTTGCGTCCCGCTAGGCAAGCTGTGCCCCGGAGTGCACCCCCTGATTCAGCTCAGGCAGCCACCGCTTGCCTGCTCCCGCCGGGGACAGCCCTACTGTCCTATCTGCTGCTCTTCCCTTCCTCTTCCCAGGGAGTCCGCGTCAGGGGAGGTGCAGCTGTGTGCATTCCGGGAGCTTCAGAACCCAGTGTCCAGCAGCTCCTTGGTTTCTGGGAGCTGGGGCGGCCTTCCCAGAGCAGAGCTCAGCTCAGCGGGATGTTTTGAGGCTCTCTGCCCCAAGGCGCTGGGGAGTATGGGGCGGGATAGTGGTGCTAGCCCCTTTCACTTTCAGAGTGTCCACGCCCCACCCGTTTGGTCACTGCGAGTCAGTCCAGTCCAGCCGGGTCCACCCCACCAGTGCGTGTCTGTCGCACGTGCAGACGCCATACTCTCTGTTCTTGTTTAAAGTCCAGGATCTACGGGGCCCTGGAGGCAAGAGGTGAACGCCGCGGAATCCACGCAGAACTGCCCGGGAACGGAGCTTCCAACCCCAGAGGGAGGCCTATGTGCTCCTACACCTTAACCCTTTTTAGACCGAAACTTCTCCGACTTCCTTGGCTTTGATTAGAGCTCGACAGCGCCGCCCCCTGGCGCTCGTTGTGAGGACAGTAGAGGAGAGAGGCAAGGGTGTTTTTAAACCGTTTGTCTCCGACCATTATGG
Organism: Trachypithecus francoisi; assembly: GCF_009764315.1. Classification (NCBI taxonomy): domain Eukaryota; kingdom Metazoa; phylum Chordata; class Mammalia; order Primates; family Cercopithecidae; genus Trachypithecus; species Trachypithecus francoisi. The sequence goes on from NW_022681467.1 coordinate 3,187,557, forward strand.
GGGCCACCCGAGGGGCAGACACACTCTTCCGCATTCCCGGTAAGTGTACTACCGGATGAGGTCGAAAGTGACAGATTCCCATCTCCTCCTCCAGGCCTCCCCACCCTGCCCATCCACAGGACCGTGGCTCTTCAGTGCCCTTTGCCGAGCAAGTGGCATTTCTATGCACCTCGGTATCAATTCGGCCTCTGGACGAAATGGAAACCTGCTTAGCTGACCCGGGTGGGATCCGCTGGGATCCCGCAGCGCCACGCGTGGGGCACTGCCAGCCACTCTGTTGAGGTGAGAGAAGCACGTCCCTCGGAAGCTGGACCGAAACCGGCCAGGATGACTTGCTCCCACGCGCCTGCTCCTACCCGGCGCCACAGCAATCCACCTGCCACCGCCTCTGAGCGGGGTCCGGACCTCGGCGCCCTGACAGTGTCCCCGCGGCTTCCCCACCCGACGAAATGGAGTCTGGCGTTGACTCGTGCGTGCCCAGGGACTCGCGGGTCCCTGGCCAGCCATAGGGCAGAGGGCGCTGGTGTTAGGCCAGTCTTCCCCGCCCTGCCCCGTCACCCCAGCCACACCCACTGTCCTGTGAGGCCAAGCGCTCCGCTGGTTTCCTGAGCCAGGCACCCAGGCCGGGGATGGGATCCATTTGCTTCTCCTCGCGATCCTGTCTTTGGGGAAGTCCACGTCCTAGGCAGTTCCTGCCAAATTTCCCTTGGTGCCGATCACCCCTCCCAGCGTCCTGCAGGTCCTGTCCACCATCTCCCCCACGCTCCATTCAAAGCCCTCTTCTCTGAAGTCTCTGGTTCCCAGAGCTCTGCAATCCAGGCTTTCCTTGGAAGTGGCCGTAACATGTATGAAAAGAAAGAAAGGAGGACCAAGAGATGAAAGAGAGTTGCACGCGTGGGGGCCCGAGTGGTGGGGGCGGGGACAGTCGTCTCGCTACGAGGGTGCTGGCCTTCCCTGGCGCCTGCCCCTACCGGCCCCGCCCGAGAACTTCCCTGCGCCAGGGCAGAGTTTACTCATCCCCGCGAGGTGATCCCACGCGCGAGGGCGGGCGCAGGGCGGCCAGAGAACCCAGCAATCCGAGTATGCGGCATCAGCCCTTCCCACTAGGCACTTCCTTCCTTTTCCCGAACGTCCAGGGAGGGAGGGCCGCGCACTTATAAACTCGTGCCCCGGCCGATCCTCATGTCAGAGGCTGCCTCGCAGGGGCTGCGCGCCGCGGCCAGAAGTGTCTGGGCTGGGATGGACAGAAGCGGCTGTCGCCATCGGCGTCCTGCGCCCGTCTGCTCTGGCACGGCCCAGTCTCAGTGCCAGCGCTTTCCCCGGCGCCTGCACGCTGCGCGCCTGGGTAACATGCTCGGGGTCCTGCTCCTTGGCGTGCTGACCCTGGCCGGCCTGGGGTCCCCCGCACCCGTAGAACAGCAGCCCGGTGGCAGCCAGTGCGTCGAGCACGACTGCTTCGCGCTCTACCCGGGCCCCGCGACCTTCCTCGATGCCAGTCAGATCTGCGACAGACTGCGGGGCCACCTAATGACAGTGCGCTCCTCAGTGGCTGCCGATGTCATTTCCTTGCTACTGAGCGGCGACCGCGGCGTTAGCCGGCGCCTCTGGATCGGCCTTCAGCTGCCACCCGGCTGCGGCGACCCCAAGAGCCTCGGGCCCCTGCGCGGCTTCCAGTGGGTTACGGGAGACAACTTCACCAGCTACAGCAGGTGGGCGCGGCTCGACCTCAATGGGGCTCCCCTCTGCGGCCCGTTGTGCGTCGCTGTCTCCGCTGCTGGGGCCACTGCGCCCGGCGAGCCGGTCTGGGAGGAGCAGCAGTGCGATGTGAAGGCCGATGGCTTCCTCTGCGAGTTCCACTTCCCAGCTACCTGCAGGCCCCTGGCTGTGGAGCCCGGCGACGCAACTGCTGCCCTCTCGATCACTTACGGCACCCCGTTCGCGGCCCGCGGAGCGGACTTCCAGGCGCTGCCGGTGGGCAGCTCCGCCGCGGTGGCGCCCCTCGGCTTAGAGCTGATGTGCGCCGCGCCGCCTGGAGCGGTTCAGGGGCACTGGGCTAGGGAGGCGCCGGGCGCTTGGGACTGCAGCGTGGAGAACGGCGGGTGCGAGCACGCGTGCAATACAATCGCAGGGGCTCCCCGTTGCCTGTGCCCAGCCGGCGCCGCCCTGCAGGCAGACGGCCGCTCCTGCACGCACTCCTGCAACGACCTCTGTGAGCACTTTTGCGTTCCCAACCCCGACAAGCCGGACTCCTACTCGTGCATGTGCGAGACCGGCTACCGGCTGGCGGCCGACCAACACCGGTGCGAGGACGTGGATGACTGCTTGCTGGTGCCCAGTCCGTGCCCGCAGCGCTGTGTCAACACAGAGGGTGGCTTCGAGTGCCACTGCAAACCTGGCTACGACCTGGTGGACGGCGAGTGTGTGGAGCCGGTGGACCCGTGCTTCGGAGCCAACTGCGAGTACCAGTGCCAGCCCTTGAACCAAACAAGCTACCTCTGCGTCTGTGCCGAGGGCTTCGCGCCCATTCCCCACGAGCCGCACAGGTGCCAGATGTTTTGCAACCAGACTGCTTGTCCAGCCGACTGCGACCCCAACACCTGGGCTAATTGTGAGTGCCCTGACGGCTATATCCTGGACGATGGTTTCATGTGCTCGGACATTGACGAGTGCGAAAACGGCGGCTTCTGCTCCGGGGTGTGCCGCAATCTCCCGGGTACCTTCGAGTGCATCTGCGGGCCCGATTCGGCCCTTGTCCGCCGGATTGGCACTGACTGTGACTCCGGCAAGATGGATGGTGGTGACGACGGCTCTGGGGAGCCCCCCCCAGGCCCGACGCCCGGCTGCACCTCGAGTCCCCCGGCCGAGGGGCGCGTGCATTCGGGAGTGCTCATAGGCATCTCCATCGCGAGCCTGTGCCTGGTGGTGGCGCTTTTGGCGCTCCTCTGCCACCTGCGGAAGAAGCAGGGCGCCGCCAGAGCCAAGATGGAGTACAAGTGCGCGGCCCCTTCCAAGGAGGTAGTGCTGCAGCCCGTGCGGACCGAGCGGAAGCCGCAGAGACTCTGAGCGGCCTCCGTCCAGGAGCCCGGCTTTGGCGTGGCCTTTCTCTCCCTCCTGGGCCTCCTCACCCCCAGCTTTGCTACCCAAAGCACCTTAGTTGGCATTACAGCTGGAGAAGACCCTCCTCGCACCCCCAAGCTGTTTTCTTGGATTCCATGGCTAACTGGGGAGGGAGTGATTAGAGAGAGGAGAATGAGCCTCGGCCTCTTCCTTGATGTCACTGGACCACTGGGCAGAGATGGCAATTTTGCAACGAAGACACAGACTGTGATGTGTCCCAGGTCCTCATCACTGTGCGCAGGAGGGTGAGCGTTATTGGTCGAGAGCCTTTTGGGCAGACCTTGACCTCGTGGGCTAGGGATGACCAAAATATTTATTTATTTTTAAGTATCTAGGTTTTTGTTTGTATCCTTTGTTCCTACCTGTATGTCTCCAGTATCCACTTTGCACAGTTCTCCGGTCTCTCTCTCTCTCTCTCTCTCTCTACAGACTCCCACTTGTCATGTGACAGCTAAACTATCTTGGTGAATTTTTTTTTTTCCTAGCCCTCTCACATTTATGAAGCAAGCCCCATTTATTCCCCATTCTTCTTAGTTTTCTCATCCCAGGAACTGGGCCAACTCACCTGAGTCACCCTACCTGTGCCTGACCCTACTTCTTTTGCTCTTAGCTATCTGCTCAGACAGAACCCCTACATGAAACAAAAACAAAAACACTAAAAGTAAAAATAGCCATTTGCTTTTTCACCAGATTTGCTAATTTATCCTGAAATTTCAGGTTCCCAGAGCAAAATAATTTTAAACAAAGGTTGAGATGTAAAAGATATTAAATTGATGTTGCTGGACTGTCATACAAATTACACCCAAAGAGGTTTTTATCTTTATTTTTAAACAGCGAGCTTGAATTTTGTTGCTGTTTTGATTTGTATTGAAAAATGGTAATTGTTGCTAATCTTCTTATGCAGTTTCCTTTTTTGTTATTATTACTTATTTTTGACAGTGTTGAAAATGTTGAGAAGGTTGCTCTAGATTGAGAAAAGAGACAAGCACCTCCCAGGAAACAGTTTAAGAAAGTTTTGAACTGCAAGATTCATACCAGTTAGCAATTGACTCTCACTGTTCTTGTCACTGGTAGACCAAAATAAAACCAGCTCTACTGGTCTTGTGGAATTGGGAGCTTGGGAATGGATACTGGAGGATGCCCAATTAGGGCCCAGCCTTAATCAGGTCCTCAGAGTATTTCTACCATTTCAGAGAGGCCTTTTGGAATGTGGCCCCTGAACAAGAATTGGAAGCTGCCCATGGGAGCTGGTTAGAAATGCAGAATCCTAGGCTCCACCCCATCTAGTTCATGAGAATCTATATTTAACAAGATCAGCAGGGGGTGTGTCTGCTCAGTAATTTGAGGACAACCATTCCAGACTGCTTCCAATTTTTCTGGAACACATTAAATATGGATCAGTTATAAGTAGCAGGCCAAGTCAGGCCCTTATTGTCAAGAAACTGAGGAATTTTCATTGTGTAGCTTTGTTCTTTGGTAGAAAAGACTAGGTACACAGCTCTAGACACTGCCACACAGGATCTGCAAGGTCTTTGGTTCAACTAAGCCAGGAATGAAATCCTGCTTCAGTGTATGGAAATAAATGTATCATAGAAGTATATCTTTTGTAAGACAAAGGTTTTCCTTTTCTATTTTGTAAACTCAATATATTTGTACATAGTTATTTATTTATTGGAGAGAAACTAGAACACAGGCAAAATCCTTGCTTATGACATCACTTGTGCAAAATAAACAAATGACAGTGTGCTCTTGGGTTGTGTGTCTGTTCACTTTTCCTCCCCCCAGTGCCCTCATTGTATGCCATTCAATGGGACTCAAAAACCATGCACATGCTGTGAGAAGCATGGAGGACTGCCCTGCACCCCAGCACTTGTGTTGTCTGGTGATGGCACCATCTCTGACTTTCAAAGCTTTTTCTAGAGGCTATGATTTTCACTGTAGAATGATTTCATGCTATCTCTGTGTGCACAGATATTTATTTATTTTCCTTCTGTAACTATAACAACTTCATATATGAGGACTTGTGTCTCTGTGCTTTTAAATACATTATAGGATCACTTGTTGGAATGAATTAAATAAACCCTTCCTGGGGCATCTGGAGAATCCCAGCTGTGTGTCCTGTGTATGGTTTGGCGTTATCTCCTCTGCGAGATATCCAAATTCACTGTAGTCATGAAGGGTCTCAGTTTGTGGCTCTAATTCAAGTATTCATTTCTAAACGTCTCATGCAGTATGAAATCATTCTCGTCTCTGTTGGAGATTAAAAACTTCACCTTTTCAATGCACGCATTTCTTGGGCTCGCTTTTCTAGGATGGTAGGGCTGGCCGAATGCAATATGCAGGGCCCAGAAAGATTTTTTTAAAGAAGAAATTAAAAGAAAGTAGAGTCCAGGCAAATATTCAAATGCTTTATATATCTGGATAATGCCAAACTCGTGAGTTTTAGTTTGAGTGGTTATTGTGAAGACAGGGTTGGAGATTTTGGCATCCATCGCAGATGAAGTGATGGCTGTAGTGTGTGTGCTGGGGCAGCTGCCATACATGGTGCCCTATGGAGATAACAAGCTGAGCCATGCTCTCCCTAAGGAGTAGACTAAATCTTTGTGAAGGAAGAGCTACACAAGTAGGGGCAGGACAGGTGCAGATAAATGGGGCTGGGAGACCAGAGAAGACAGTGATAGCTTACAGTTTGCCCGTTACCCAGCATTCTGTTTTTCAAAAGGGTCTGCTCCCAGTCACTGTTAAATCAACTTGTAGGACCTCATTGCGTTAGGATTTCTTGTTATTCCAGAAGAAGGGCGTTTTCTTAAGGAACACTGGAAGACCAAAACACACTTTCAAAACCCAGAGGCAAAAACCTTCATGCGGCATCTTGGGCCCCAGGACATTAGTTGTGTGGGGCCCTGAGCTTCCCTGTCCTCCTCACTCCCTGCTGCCCGGGGGATCAGCAGTTCTGTTGACCAGTCTCATCTGAACTTGAGATTCTCAAAACACTAAATAGCCACAGTGCCTCTCAGGGAAACACACCAGGACCACATAAACAAATCAGTTAGCTTTAAAAACTGGCCCTGAGCATTTAAAATCAGGACAGACCTTATGAAACCAGTGCCATGGGTCGACCTGTGTGGTCTCTGCTTTCTGTTCACATCATTGGACATCCAGGTTTGACAGAGACTCCCAGGGACCAGATGCTGGTGGTATTTCACAGCATGAAAGGCCAGGGCAAGAAAGCCAAGGTGGTATTTCTGGATAAGCCAGCATTCAATTTTTTTTTTTTTCTTAGCCTGCTGTTTTAAAGCAAACAGAATTCATTTTTTAGGTCAAATGACTTTGTTATCTTTTTTTTTTCCCAGTTCTCACCTCATTTCTTAGATTAGTTCAGCAATTACCCACTGAGCACTTACTCTGTGCCTTTCATGGTGATAGGTACAATGACTAGTCCCTGCCATATAAGCTAGACTCTGGCAGGGGGGAAAAATATGAAACAACTGATCATCCCCAAATTGTACTTAACTTAGAAACAGTGATAAGCGCAGGGGAAGAAAAGCACAGCACACTCTGAAAAGGCACACAAGGGAGGCAGGATTTAGAGTGGAGAACTAGAGGGAGCGTCCTGGACAAGTTGACACTTAACACCAGACCTGAAGGGGAAGGAGGGGCTTGTCAAATGCAAACTGGAGGGGGAGGCAGTCCAGGCGGGAAGAATCACACCACGAAGGCCCTGCACCAGTAAGAGACCTGGTGGAGCCCACTGAGCATAGTGAATGAGGTGAGACGGGCTGCAAGGGAGCTGAAGAGGTGGAAAGAGAGATACAAGCAGCAGGAGATGACTGTAGAGGCTGTAGGTCAAAGACACTGAAAGAAAGACTGAAAGAATGACATTGAAAAATGTTCTAGGTGCAAGTGGGTGTACTCAAGGAGTTTTGATAAGAGTGCACTGGGATTCAATTTATGTACTGCATTGTTTGGGAAGATAACAACTACTTCTAGATGTATTTACATGTCCCTCTTGGGCAGGAACCTGCACAATTTCCGCTGTAAGCACCCCGCAGGGCTAATATATGGTGTGAGCAGCATACACACCTGGGTGTGATCCCAGCCTGACACCTGCTGGTCACATGGCCACGGGCACCACATCACCCTTCAAAGGCTGTAAGACGGGTGCAAGCAGTGCCATCTCACAAGGTTTCCAAGAAGATTAGGTGAGGCGATAAGCTCAGTTTCTGGCCCACCGTAGATGTCCAATAACTGTTTACTTGTGTGCCAGTGAACTGGTAGATGCATAAATGAGTACAGAAAAAAGCTGTGTTGGAATCATGAGTGTCTTAGGTGCAAACTCAAGGTTGCACAAAGTGGAGACTGTTCCATCAAGGGAAGATGCAGTTGCTTGGAGTGATGTTGTCAATGCCAGAGGAAGTGTAATGTTGGATTTGCAGGCATCTATCATGGCTTAAACAGGAAGACTTTTGTGCCAGGTAAGAAGTGAGCTCTGACACTCAGTCACTTTAAAATCTAGCTTTGAAGGCTTCAGCTTATTTTCCCTTCTCACAAGGCCTAGTCAAGTACAGGGGGCAGAGACTCCCTCTGCTGTTCTCTCAGGGAGGCTCAGAGGACGAAGAACATGCTCCAGAGTGCTCTTCTCCATTTCTCAGGGCCCAAAGGAGAAAGAGACACACAGATTTGGCCCTGGCAGAGCCAGGCCTCCTATCAGAGGTACGGAGGGAGGTTCCTGCAGGTGACATTCCTTGGAGAGACATTATGGTTGTGGATGGGGCCAGGGGACAGAAGATCCCCCACCTCCTACCTTCTGCAGATGCTTGCTGTTCTCTGTTGAATGCAATTCCTTATTATATCATCTATTCAAGGAAAACTGAGGTTGCAAATAATGCATGAAAACACATTTTCTTCATGGTTATAGCTCAGTGGGGGTACCCAAAATACATTGCCTGAACTTTAGAGGCATTTCTTCATAAAACAATGCAGGCAATGCCCAGTTCTTTCTTTCTTTCTTTTCCAGAAAGAATGCTCTGGGTTCAGCGTTATCTCTTTTTGTTTTGAGTGTTCCCTTCCTCCTTTTTTTTTGGTTAGCAGGTTCAGATGTAGGCAAACAACTGATTTCCTCTTACAAGAGAAACTAAATATTGTTTTAACATCAGATTCTAATAGAATCGAAATCCTTTTCAGGGTGTTTTGAAAGTGTGATTGCAAAAGACAAAAGAACCCTAGGGATGGGTCAACTCAAGGTCACGCCCACTGGGGATGGGGAGCAGACAGCAGAGGGTTCCAGGGATCCAATGAGAAACACCAAGAGTCAAAGCTGGGGTCTGTGACAATTATGCGACCTGGGCCACAGGCCAGATATTTCCTTGAATCTCTGCCTGAAGAAAATCTTCTGTTAAAATAGCAAATTTTATAAGGATATTATCCTGAGACAAAACCCGCTTATCTTCTGCATATTCAACACTTGGCAATATAACCTCTGTACTTGCCCGTCTCAAATCTTCTTTCTGGCTTCTCACTAATGCCATCTCTAAATGCTAAGTTACCCCACTGTTGTCCAGCAAAGCTTTGCTCTACTTGGCAAAGAGAAGAGGGGCTTTTCAACATTCTCCCTAATTCCTCCCCCTTTCCCTCTGCCTCCTGCCTTATTTTGATTTAATTCCTTTGAGAACATGGATCCCACCTTCCACAAACTCTTTGAAGATCCTACGCCTTGTTCATTGTCCCCCTCTTTTGATAAATTTGTTCTGAAATGCTCATATAATCCCAAATCACCATTTTCAGTGAGCCGTTGCCAGGGTTTGACTACAGTCTTTCTTCATGTATTTTCCCCCTCCTCCAAAAAGGTAGTACTGCAGAAACCCAATAGTAATGCCAGGAGAATGGAAAGTCTGAGAAGGGCATGGGGCACGTCCCAGTTTCACTGTTTAATTTGTCTATGACTCTCCAGAGCACAGGATACAGCAGTGATAAACACGAACTAAAATGAAGAGCAAACTTAACAGCAAGCTGCCTGGAGGCCTGCGACAAATGGAAATGGTGGTTTTTGGATGGGGCTGGGTCTTGAGGAACACTCTGCTCTGTTCGGCTGGAAGGGAGCTTGGAGTGGAATCCATACCCTCTCTCCAGTGCTTGGAGTAAAGGATCACGAAGTCATTATGGAATTAGCAGCTTGCCCAGGGACATATTCAACCCTCTAGTTTCTCCAGGTGGTGTCTGGAGTCCAGGACACTTCTTTTCAGATCCATACGGTCAAGAGGGCTGTAGCTTCCTGTGTAAATTAGTTGAGGTCTCCTAGTCTGGGGGAAGGAGCTTGGGAAATGGTATAACCAGGTGGCCTTCCTGGATTTGGGGATAGCACCATCTCCAATTCTGTACCTCCTCAGATCCTCCCCATGCTATCTGTGTCCTGCTTCCTTGGCCACAAATCACAGCCACTAAGAGGGAAGTAGATATTGACCAAAACAGTCCCAATCTTGACTGGGGCAATAGTTAGTCAAATGTAAAAATTTGCATGTCAAAATTCATAGAACTGTACAACTAAAAAGAGAACACTCTACCATATGTAAATTATACTTCAATTAAAAATAGATTAAAAAGAAATTACAGCCTCCTCAGAACACTAATGAAAGTCTGATTTTTAAAAAAAAATGAAAAAAAAAAAAAAAGACACCCAACTCTGCACCAACTCCCTCTTCTTCCTTCTGTGTCATGAAGCAGTCACCATTTGAATGGTAAACCTTCCTCCCCTGGGCCAGGAACACGGACTTTGTGTGTCACTGTGCACCTGCAGGTGGATACTGTCCCTCTGTCCTCTCCACACAGGAATGCAGCCTTCCCTGGGCCACTGTGGGCTGGAAGCGGGAGAGCTGGGACTAGGCCCTGGTCTGCATGCCTCTCAATCTGTCCTCTCTCCCCATCTACCACACGTCCGCACTGGGCAAGTTCTGACCTTTGGCAGCCCCACTCTCTAGGCAGATAGAGCCCCAGGAATCCAGTCATTTCAGGTGCTATGTTGCAGCAGGTGGATGCTCATGGTGTCTTTTGACAATAGGAAGCCACATGTTTTTATTTGTAGAAAGTCAATACTCCCATTCTAGGCATTTTTTTTACACAAGTTCTCCCTCATTTCAGAAAGTGCCCCCATTGTTAAGCACTAAAGTCCATTCCTTCACAGGATTGAGGACCCTGCCTTTCAGTTGATACAAAGTTGATGAAAGTTGGAAAGAAGGACATGATCAACCCCTCCCTGAAGAGCAGAGGCGTGTGAGCCTCAATTTCACAAGGACCCCAGAGCTTGTGATAGGCTTCTTTTACTAGGCAGACCCAAGCCCCTCATTAGAGCTTGCCACCACTGACCCCTGGCTCTTAGGGCAAAGTCCTCATCCTTGAGGTGGCATAGAAGGCGTTGGGCTCCTGCTCATGTGCCTGCCAGTGCCTCACATGCCCCTGTGGTCTGGAGGTCACATTGAGCCCTTCAGTGCCTTCCACTGCAGACCCTTTGCACATGCTGTTCCCTTTGCTTAGAGCTTACAGGAACACCCTGTGTCCCGCCGCTTCCTTTCCTAGTTAATGCCCAGGTACCCTTCAGAGGAGGTCATCACCAGCCATTTTCCTGGGGGAAGCCTGCTCTGAGTCAAGGGCAGCCTCTTTTATCATCTCTTAGAAAGCATAGTCCTTTTCTGTAGAGTGCTTATTTAGGGTTAGAACTGTACTCTCATTTCTGTGCTTATTTGATTAACACATATCTTTTGCCACTAAACCTCCAAGCTCCATGAAGGCAGAAGCTGCCTTTGTAGACTCATCATTTTGTCTCAAAACCTGTTGCACTGCCTGAAAGAAGCACTCAGCGAACTGTCCGCATGTATACCCCCCTGCATGCTAGTCAGCAAGACAGTTTCCAGGGTGTGCTGCTGGTTGATGGTGTACACCATGGAGGAGCTGTCTCAGAAAACACAGCCCTAGGATTCTAACATTTTTCCTTAAGGAATCTGAGGCTATGCTGTCATCTACTTATGGAATCAGAATGTGGGAGATGGCGGTGATTCACTACCTCCATCTTCTCAGAGAAAAGTGTCAATGCCCACATCTGACAGGATTCATGTCTGGTTTCTGAGGCAGTGCAGCCAAAACATGCTGCATTTAGTTAATCCTTTTCATCCACCTCTAGCACCTAAGGAATGCTAGCTATGATGCCTTTAATGAAAGTGAAGCTAATACTTCACAGACGAGTGTGGAAGTCATATGCATCTTTGCTCACAGATCAGAGCTGACAAACTGGGCAAGTATCCTGTTGAGTGAGAGACTGTTATGTCCAAATACCATCTTCCCTGACCATCTGGGAAAATGGAACACCTGACTTGTCATGGAACGGTAAATTAAAGACAATTTTTAAAAGAAAAAGCAAGATCTCTGATGGATGGAGGGATGAGAAAAGGCTTTTTCCACCTGTGGCAGAAAATGTTTTTATTCACAACGATGTCAATAGCTGTGACTCCTGGCCTTAGCAGGCAGAACAAGATGACCATCGAAGCAAGTCTCCCAGGCAGGTGACGTATGTCAATGGCTTTCAGGATCCTGGCTGTATGACTCATGGCTTCAATTCATTGCAATCTTCTGTACACAAACTACAAGGGAGGGTTTCATGCAACCAGTTGTTAAAAAAGCCTGGGGTTGATGGAACTAAAGCTGGCAGCACTGTTGATGGGCTCTAAACACAGCCCCGACAAGTGTTCAGGGTGCCCTGCTGCTGCCAGGGAATTGAAAAGGACCTGAAGCTGAAGAAGAGAGCAGTGAGTAGGCTCACCCCCCATCTCCACCCCGCCACCATCCTCATGACTTATGACTGCAGAGTCAAGGGCAGTGTTCACATTCATTTTCCAGTGGTGATGGAAAGAGGACTAAGCAGAGAAGTGTGCTATCTCCCACCCTCCCACCATCCGATTCGCGTGTCTCCCCGGTGTCCCTGCCAGCAGAGTTTACAGCTGGGAAGAGCTCAAAACTCGAAACCTCCCTTGGCGCATATTTCAAGTGGGAAACTGAGGCTTAGAGAAGTTAAATCACTGCTCACGGGGTAGCTGAGGCTGAGGTGTCCTGCCTCTCAGAGACTTTTCTTTCTATCACCTGAAGCTGCCTTTCCTTCAGCCTTCATCAACTAAGTTAAAAGGTTGACGTTTCTAAATAGAATGTGTCTTATTCCATGCTAATCTGGGCAGCCACACACTAGTTTTGCCAAGACTCCTGATAGGTGCCACGCCTTGCTTATCAGAGAGTTTGCCCAGTCTGATCACTGGGAGACTAAAGAAAGGACTCCTCAACCCCACATACAAGCTGGGAAGAAGCTCTGGTGATCACTGCCAGTGCTGTGAACCCCTCACCTCACTGCTATCAACCTGGATGGTCCTCGGAGTTCCGTTCAACCACATTTATCATGTGCCCATCCTGGCAGGCATTGTCAGACACTGAGGAACAAAGAAATAGTGCAGTTTAAAAAACCTCCAAGTAGTTATGGTTACACGAGACCCACAGACATGGAGACTGACTTACTCCAGATGCCCGAGGTATCCCTGGTGGGTACCGACAAATTAGGGATGGTTGATATCTTTGTGTGTGTGCATGTGTGTTTGCAGGATCAGAGGGTTCTGTGACTTAGTTTTGTAACTTCCATTCCACAGTCATGTCTCTAGTATGTAGTACAGACATGGCTACGCATTCTCTCAGAGTGGTCTGTGAGGCTGACCACTCTGAAGGGCACAGGGGGTTGCCCTTTGGCTGTCTCTCCCCCTCCCCACACCATCTTCCCCATGGCACCAGAATGATTGTTCAGAATCAGGCTGGCTAAACCCAGAGGTAGTCTCTGAATGCTAAGCCAGGTGGGGCCCCCCAAACTTCATACATGTTCCTATGTTGTCACACCAGATGCTAACATAACTGTTCCAAGTTCTTCTTTGTCCCCTCCCCTGCTTTTATCAGAAAGCAGAATGAAAGCTCCTCTTGAGCTCTTTCCCTGTGGGAAAGATAATTTATCCTTTGGTTAACACATCAGGCAACAAAGATACGGCCTTTTATTGTGTTCAACTTACATGTTACTATCTAATGTGGCTGATGTTTTACTGAACGATGATATTCTAAAATAGGGGGGTGATGAAGCTGCCTCCTCTATCCAAAACCTGGGCTGGTTCCCATCCCTCACTGCTCTCTGGTCGGCTTTCCCGCCCGTGGCTCCTCTCCCACTCACCACCACTGTATAAATTGCTGCCTTAATGAGTTCTTATGTTCCCACATCAAAGGATCAGGGACAATAAAATGACATCATAGGAGCTAGACGAGGTTTTTATCATCTCTGCTTTGTCATTACGGACCTGGCTTTTTGTCTTGCAATAAACCCCATGTCATGTCTCTCCAAACCTTTTCTACTTACAGGAAGACTGCTCCGGGCTCGGAGCAATCCAGGGAGACAGCTGTGACAGCAAGCAGGTATTCCCAAGTGACGGGTAAGGGGGGAGGGAAGCAAGTGCCCCTGACTGTTAACATAAGTCTCACTTAACAAGAGCCCAGGAAGAGATATAGAGGGCAGGTGCTTGGGGGCATCTTCCTTCCTCTTCTCTCCTGTACAAGCTGTGCTCCCACCACAAGGCAGAGTGTCTGCAGAGAGGAAGGGTGCTACCTCCCTCTACCCTCTTGAGTCCTCTCCCAAGCAGTGGTTGTAACGAGTCACACACAGGGGCCATTCATTTCTCATCACCTCCTGCTTCCCAGTCCTTGAAGAACAGCCAGAGATTCAGGAATGATTAATATCCTAGCCCAGTTCCCATATGGAAGCATCCTTCTGAAAGCCAGAGTGCAGGGGAGAGGAGAGCAGCAGAAGAGTTCTGACACTCTCTGGCAGGTACATGGGCTGCTGGAAGGAACAGGTGGTGGAGCTTAGGTGAGCATCCAGGAGATGCAGTCTTTGGGCTGTAGGAATGGTGCCCACCCCTTGGGAGGTGGCCACCCAGGGCGAGTAGGGGAAGGGCTCTTCAGAAGGTGGGGGTCCTGGTGAGGGGGATGCACTTGCGGCTGGGCTCTGGTTGCAGGGGTTCCTGCTGGCAGGGGAGCGGGGGGCACATCCACCCTGCCCCACCTCTGCTCTTGAGAGCAGTGGCATAGTAGTCCAGGGGCTCCTCCTCAGCACCGCCAGCACCTTCCAGGAGGCAGCAGCGCAGGCAGAGAACCCGCTGGAAGGATCGGCGGAAGTTGTCAGAGAGGAAGCCATAGAGTACGGGGTTGGCGCAGCTGTTGGCATAGCTGAGGATGAGGGACACATGGTTGACGGTGGCATCAAGGCTGGTCACAAAGAGGTTCAGCAGCTGCACTACGTAGAAAGGCATCCAGCAGAGCACAAAGACCGCCACGACCATCAGCACCAGCCTGGTGATTTTCTTCTCCGAGCGCCTGCGCTGCTGCCAGCCAGCGCGCAGGGCCACGGCCCGCATCTTGCCCACGATGAGCAGATAGCACAGGCCAATGGCCAGCACCGGCAGCAGGAAGCCCAGCAGGAAAGTGTAGACCACGAAGACTGCCGACCAGGCCGGGTGTGGCCAGTGCAGGTTGCAGGCCACAGCCTGGCCACCGCGAGCCGGTCTGGTGTCTGCGAAGATGGCGATGGGGAGAGTGACCAGCAATGACGCTAGCCACACGCCCAAGTTGATGAGCTTGGCCACGCTGGGCCGCCGGTAGGTAGCCGCGCGCAGAGGGTGCACCACCGCCACGTAGCGGTCCACGCTGAGCACGGTGAGGCAGAAGACGCTGGTGAACATGTTGAGGCCGTCGACGCTTAGCACCGCGCGGCATAGCACTGAGCCGAAAGGCCAGTGGTGCAGGGCGGCCGACGAGGCCACGAAGGGCACGCTCAGCATGAAGAGCTCATCGGCGACGGCCAGGTTGAGCAGGTAGATGTTGGTAGCCGTCTTCATCTTGGCGTAGCGAAGGATCACGAAGATGACCAGGGCGTTGCCCACCAGCCCCACCAGGCACACCAGTGCGTAGATACACTGGATGGCGACCATGCCCGCCGCCCCCGCTTCCCAGCGCCCCGCCTCCTCCTCCTCCGCAGTAGCGTTGCTGGCATTGGCTGCGGGTGGCCAGGCCGTCTCTAGCCCTTCTTCGCCCCCGGGGGGCAGCGTCGAGGGGTCGTTCATGCCCAGGGGTGCCGGCGCCGGGCGGCGGGGTGCAGCGGAGCTAGCGCTGCGAGAGAGCGCGGGAGCCGGACCCGGGGCGGGAGCTGGCGCGCAGACTCGCGGCTCTTCCCCGCTCAGCTGAAGAGCTGCAGGCACCGCAGAGCGCCCGCCAATCCCCGCGCCCCGCGCCCCACCGCTGAGGGCGCCCGTCTGGCTCTCACCGCTGTGGCCAGAGCCCCTAGGCACCCCAACGCCTGGGCGCCTGGCCTCACACAGCGCTGGAGTCCTCTCTGGCCCCGCTCCGTTTTCCCACCTTCGCAGCCCCTTCCCTGCTGCCTACTCTGCCCCAGGTTCCGGGGTATCCAGTCCGGCTCCAGGGCCAATAGTAACCCCCGCCCCGTACGGCCCTCCCGGGGTCCCCCGCCTGGCCTCTTTTCTTCACATCTCTATTCAGATCCCGTCTTCCCCAGCAGCCCTTTGAGGTTCACTTCCCTGCTTTGTTACACGGGGCCTGCAGCGGCGGGGCTGGGGGTCCCGGAGTCCTCCCTTTGGTAAAGATGTGTCCGGAATTGGCCAGGGACCACCTGGAACCTCGGAGCCACTTGCCTTGCGCTTGACATCCCCTCACCCTGCCCTTTAATCCTCGCGACGACCCATCCTGGCCCATGGCTGGGTCCATTTTACAGAGGCGGAACTTGAGGCTTCCACTGGCGTCTTGGTGAATTTCAGGTCTGTCAGGATGTCGTTTTCCCCACCGCTCACCATTCCTTTCCCTGCCCCCCAACCCACCCCGGACAACTGCAGATGCCGGACCTTTTAACTTCTGTCTCCCAGCAGTTGAGGTGGGGTGGGCACAGGGAATGGAGACAGACAGGTGGAGGCAGAGATGCCACCAAAGAAGGCCAAGCCTGTGCTAGCTCCCTCAGGAACTGGCAGAAGCTACGGGAGCCGGACATCTCGGAAACTTCACCCTGTGACTGGGTCTCCATCCCTGGCCTCTGAAATGTGCCTGGGGAGGACTGTGGTTGAGAGGTCGGGAAAGAAAGGGGTTCCGGCCTGGAATTCCCCTTCTCCAGCTAAGCTCCAGAGATAGTGAGTTCACTCACCCCTGGGCTGGACACCCAGGAGCAGCCGCCAGCTCCAGCCCTAGTCCCTCTAGCTGGCACAGGGCGCAGCCACGTTCCTGAACTGGGGATTGGCCTGGGAACGTTATTCTTAAAGTAGCGCTGACTTTTAGGAGGCTGGCTGTCTTTGGCCCCATCTCTGTGGGATGGTGGCCCCCTTTAGTCCCCAGCACAGCCCAGAAGGGCTTTTGGTGGGTCTAGAATTGGCTACCTGGGGGATGGGGCCTCAGCTTTCCGCTGCGTAGCTGGCACAGTGATGGAGAGGAGAGAATCGGGATGCAACTGGAGGAGCCCTTTCCAAGGCTGCGGGGGCGGGAGAGCTGCCGATTGCTGTTTGTCCAGGCGTGGGATGGGAGCATGGGCTGATCAGCGACAGTGCAGCTCCATGGTTGACCTCAATCACTGTCCCCGTTCTCTGTCACTCAAATAGATGTATTGGGAGGATTTGGTCTAGCACTCCTCCACTCTGTAGGTTGGTCTGTCCTTTCCTCTTTGTCCCTAAGAGAGAGACTCTTCACATCTTTGTCCTTAAGAGAGAGACCCTTCCCTCAGAAAGAGGAAGGAGATGGCAACTTTGTCATTCTACTTGGCAACATCCTTTGGTGGAAGGGAACAAGGGCAACCTCAGATTTGGGAGGGAAGAAGAGTTTAGGGGCTTTTCCCTTTAACCCTGGTCTTGGGAAAACCCTTATGTTGCTCCTCTGCAGATAGCCTTTCCAGGGCTTAGTGTGGAAGTGCTGGGGGCTATCTTGTCCTCCTGGTCTCCTCTCTTCTGCTGTCCTCTCGGCCCATTGAACACCTGGCCCCTTCCCTTTCCTGAGAAAGTATTTCTTCTTGTCCTGCCTCATGTCTGAGCCCCTCGAATCCTTCCCATGTCTACTTTAGGTTTTTCTCCTAATGCTTCCTGATTCTGCCCTCGTCTCCCCATACACATGTGTATACCTCCTAGCATAGTAAGCTAGCATCTAAGAAGAAAGCATGCACAACTGTCCCCAGGGTTACTAGCCTTACGTGGCAAAAAACTAGTGCTTCCAGGAACTTACTTCGCTGTGCTCTAGGCTCCCTCTGCAGCATGAGGGCCTCAACCTCAATACAGAGTTTTCCAGTACACGCTGCATGCTGGAATTACCTGAAAGCCTCACACATGCATGCCTGGGCCCTGTCTTCAGAGACTGTAACTGAATTATCTGGAGTGGCGTCCAGGCATCCATATATTTTGAAGGTTCCCTGGTACTTCTAAAGTGCACAGATGCAACATTAGATGGAGAGACAGAGAGGCAACAGCTTGGGGACCAGCTACGATGTACAGATATTACGGTGCATTCAGGAAGGCTAGCGGAAGAGGTCAGGAGAAATGTCAGGAAAGCCAAAAAGAGAGGCCCCTGCTCACAGGAGTGGGAAGCTGGAGACTGCTGAGGGGCAACCTGGGGGCCCTGGGACAGGAAGAGCCTGGGGGAAGCTGGGTGTCCATAGCTGTTCTCTCTCAGGACACTAAAGCAGCACCAGAACAGGAAATAAGCCACTACCTTTCTCTCCCAGGAGAGGAGACCTAGAGAAACTTTCACGCTGAGTTAAAACACGGGAAAACAAAGTCTGTTTGTGAGATGCTTTTCAGCACACCCATCCCGTCCTTTTGTCCAGTACACACTGGAGCCTGTTCCTTGTCTGTTGATTAAATTCCAACATCAGGCCCAAGTGGCTTCCCTGTACATTGTGAGAGTGGCATGGAACCAAAGATAGGCTGCGTCTAAGGGACTTTCTCCTCCAAGTGCTGAAAGCATGGCCCACATGCCTAACTGATTCCTGTGGAGCTTCCAGCCCAGTGATAAGACAGTGAATCAGGGGACTCTCAGCCCCTCCTGAAGCCAGAAGCAGCAGCTCCTTTGTTAGAGATGTGAATAACTCACGTCCCATCTCCATACCTGAAAACTGCTGCTCAAGCTTGGAGGTACCTGCAACCTCAAGCAACCTTCAGAATCTCTGGCCCACAGGTCAGAGAGACACAGCTTTCCCTGCAAGTCACAGTGCACCAAGAGAAGTCTTGGCTGTCAGCAGCAATGACAGCAGGTCCTGAAAGCCACTTCTATCGCCTGCTGTTGTGGAAAATAATCTGAAGTGCTCTCAGCAGCTCAGAGTGGCTTTGACCAGTTCTGCCACTGAGCATATTAGAAGCATGATTTACCCATGGCTAAGTGCAGGACATTGTCTGAAGTCACCTGTGTGGAACAGAAAAATGTCTTCAGATTCCCATCTGAACTCCAGGGACACCCTAGACATTGCAATGATAGAGCCCTCAGCTCTACCCCAAAAACTCAACTGTTACACCAGATATAAAGGTGAGGGCTTCCTTAAGATTTCATTAAATGATTTCCTTTAAAGAAATTGAACCCACAGTCACATGAGATAAAAGAAAAGTCAGCCAGAGAAAGGCACAAGACTGGGATAGGTCACATTGGTCCAATGCTTACAAAGTATCCAAATGAGGTCACTCTGGTGTCACTGACTGGAGGACAGGGGCTGCAGCACATTGGGGTAACTATGAGCAGCACCTTTGTTCTTTGGTAGTTGTTTTCAGACTGTCTTAGCAACCTGGCTTCATGGCTGTGCATATAAAGAGAATGAGATGTAAGATGGAAAGCAAGGATTTCAATTCTGAGCCATCTACTTACTGGGATGTGAGTGTGGGTGGGGCCCTTGGAGCAATGCTTCTCAAAATGTGACCCCAGACTGGCAGCATCAGCCTCTCCTGTTAGGAATCCACATCCTGGCCCGCCCAGACCTGCTGGATGGCAAATGCAGAGGGCAGGGCCCAGTTGTCTCTGAGTTAACCTGCCCTCCAGGGACGCGATGACTCTGGAGTCTGAGAACCACTGGCTGAGCCTTCTGGGCCTTGCTTCCTTATCTGGCCACTTCCCAGGGTAGTGAATGAGGATCAGGCAAGATAATTTTCCACGAATGCTTTCTGAAATCTCTAAACCATGGCCACTTGGGCTATGGGGCACTCACAATGTGGTGAGTTCAAAGTCAGGTGCTGTGTCAGATGCACATGGGATCTCAAACACTCATGATGAACAAAGGAATATAAAATATCTCAATACTTCTTATATTTCTTACATGTTGAGATGACAATATTTTGGAAATAGAGATAAAATAAAGCATATTATGAAATGAATTTTACTTGTTTCTCTCTCTTTTTTTTTTTCCTGTGGCTACTTAAAATGTTAAGTTCCATTCGCACCACACATTCTATTTCTACAGCATTATAGACCTACAGGATATGGCTACTCCCATAGCAATGCTGCCCAGGGTGATAAATGATGCCACTAACAAGATGGCCCTGTGCTGTCAATACAGGAGCCGCTAGACCCCTGTGGCTCTTTGAATTTAAGTAAATTGAAATTAAAAATTTAAATGGGCTTTCTTAGCATATTAACTGTATTTCAAGTGCTCAGTGGTCATGTGAGGCTGTGGCTGCCAAGCTGGGCAGTGCAGACCTGAAAGGCTTTCATCACAATGGAAAGTGGAACCTTTGAGGTTAAAGGTAGAACCTTTAAAGCTTGGAGTTCCGGCCAGGCGTGGTGGCTCAAGCCTGTAATCCCAGCACTTTGGGAGGCCGAGACGGGCGGATCACGAGGTCAGGAGATCGAGACCATCCTGGCTAACACGGTGAAACCCCGTCTCTACTAAAAAATACAAAAAACTAGCCGGGCGAGGTGGCGGGCGCCTGTAGGCCCAGCTACTTGGGAGGCTGAGGCAGGAGAATAGGGTAAACCCAGGAGGTGAAGCTTGCAGTGAGCTGAGATCCGGCCACTGCACTCCAGCCTGGGCGACAGAGTGAGACTCCATCTCAAAAACAAACAAACAAACAAACAAACAAAAAAACAAAAAAAGCCTGGAGTTCCACCGTGGCTCCTGCAGTCTCAGCCATGGTTGCATACCTTCCAAGCTCCACTGCCTCTTCTTCCTTGTGGACTGATCTCCGATTTTGTTTAAGACTGCACTTTAAATGTACCTGTGTGCTCACATTGGTTTCCTCTCCGGAACCTCGGATCACTTCAGGGCTGGGCACGTGGCCCAACCATGACTGATGAGACATGCAGGGAAATTTGCAGAGGCAGCTTCTAGGAAAGGTTGGGCTCTTGCAGCCACCCTGTGACTATGAGGTGACAAGCTTGTCCAGTGTGATAACCGATCCACTGAAGATGACAGGGAAGACAGCAGAAAGGAACCAGGCTACTTGAGCATAGTGAGGGCTGACAAGGCAGCCAACCTGAACTTCTTTCTGCATAAAACAATTAACATTAGTGTTTTGTTGCATTTTCTATTACTTGCAGCCTAAAATATTCTAACTGCTGTCCTTGGGCAAATTACTGACCTCTTTAAGCCTTGATTTTCTCATCTCTGAGAGATGAACACAAGAGTTTGTATTTCATTGAATGAGATAAGGTAATGATAAGAATAGCAAGCATTTATGCTGCACTTACTATGTGCTCAACTCTGTTCAAAACAGTTTATTCATTTAACACACATAACATGCTTAGCCTGGGATCCTGAACCTTTTACATTCTCAGACTTATCCTTATAATCATTGTGATTGCGGGAATGAGGCTATTAATTCAGATTTTCTGTTTCTAGACATTTTACTAACAGGGAAAGCAACCTTTCACTCCTCCCACCACCCCACAAGGAAAATTACAGGGGCATTTGAAAACATTTTTGAAACCCAAATGCTCTCATAATTGAATGACACAGGAATCAATACTTAGAAAATTGCCTTTTCAGTGTTCAGAGTATAATGCATAGTTTTAAAAATACACTCAATACAAGTTCTTGCAAATACCTGGAAGCTAAACGAGCTTATTATAAGAATGGTTCTAAATGGATTAGAAACTTCTCAGTTTAGAAATGGATTTTTGGTTTGTTAGTACACCATGCTCTCCACCTGTTATTTCCTGCATAGTTTGAGTCACTCACTAAATAGTCAATTTCTTAACGCTTTGTCAAGGACTATGAAGGGCTGAAGATTTACTTGAGAATGAACCAGGTAGCCTCCCACAATTTCATGGATGCTGGCAAAAGACAGGACACTCCTCGGTTAGAGACCTAGGGCTTCATTACTTAGGGCCCAGCAGTCAGTGTGGGCACCATTTCCCCTTACCCCTCTTCCCACTCCCACAGCTCATGGTACGGGGGTGGGTCCACGTGGACACTGCACAGCACTGAGGAACCCAGCATTTAAGAAGTCTTAATCTTACAAGGTGCTAATAGCAAACTTTCCCAACCCTTATCCCAGAGAAAAATACCGTCTTTATCACCCTGATCTGAATACTAATCTTCTGCTGCAGAAGGAGACAGTATCTCTGTTTCCTGAGGTTCTTGCTGGACAAACATCTTTGAAAGGATAGTTCAGAGGAGATGCTGTCAGTCTCAGCTCACAAGATGTGCAGAAATGGAGAGGCCATGGAGAATTGTCTCCCAACACCACCCAGTCTCACTCACCTCTACCATGCTTTTTTAGCGTACCCTATTTTTTTTTTCTCAGCAGAGCTGCTTGCTATATTTGCATTTGGCTCTGAGCTGACCCCAACCTCAAGTGTCACCTCTTGGTCTTCCACTACTTTCTGAATAAATTATATTCAGTGTTCCAAGTTCAGATGACCAGGGAAGGGAATCTGATTGATCCAGCTTGGGTCCAGTATCCAGGCCTGGTTCAATTAGTGTCCCCAGGGGCCAGTGTCATTTAACACACTTTGCCAACCCTCTGTGGGTGGGCAGGAGTGAGTAGAGTCCTGTAGGGTAAGGACAGGAAGACAACCTTAGTAAAGGCTCATTTAACAAGCATGGATTGCATAACTGGTTTCATCATTGTTAGTAGCAGTAGTCCTTTTATAAATCTCATAAATCACTTATATTGAAAAAAGTCATCAAGCATGATTCAAATAACTTCAACAGAAAACAGTCACCCTAATAAATTTATTTAATTATAAACGTCTATGTATTGTGAATATTCAGGGAAGCAGATTATGCCAACCAGCTGAGTGTATCCAGAGTGATGCTTGACAGCTCCTTTTATTGCTAATGGCTCACAGGATTTATGCCCTTTAGGTAGTGCCAGAATCATTAGTACTATCACTGAAATATGCTGTTGATGTAAATTCTACTCAGAAAAATGGAACAGCAATTGCAACACCAGCAACCCGAGAAAGGGCAGCCCAGTGAAGAAAGATCAATGGGAGAAGGGCTTGTTCCTTTCTCCCATTTTCTAGAAATTCATGACTTTCTAGAAAACGAAGCCTGTCTCAACAGTGCCTCCAAGGACCTGAAGCTTCTCCCAGTGCTGTTTTGAATGGGAATGGAGGAGTCAGAACTGGCCATCCAGGACTGTCTACATGGCCTCTCTCTCTTCTCATCTTCCAAAAAATCCCTCCAGTTTTTCAATCTTGACCTCTCAGAAAAAAGAGGTTCTGGGCCGGGCATGGTGGCTCAAGCCTGTAATCCCAGCACTCTGGGAGGCCAAGACGGGTGGATCACGAGGTCAGGAGATGGAGACCATCCTGGCTAACACGGTGAAATCCCATCTCTACTGAAAAATACAAAAAATTAGCCGGGCGAGGTGGCGGGCACCTGTAGTCCCAGCTACTCGGGAGGCTGAGGCAGGAGAATGGCGTGAACCCGAGAGGCAGAGCTTGCAGTGAGCTGAGATCTGGCCACTGCACTCCAGCCTGGGCGACAGAGCGAGACTCCATCTCAAAAAAAAAAGAGGTTCTGATCTTGTGAATTGATGCTGCATGACGAATGAGTTTTCATCCCGCATGATACTTCATGGATTTATTTGCATTTTAATTATTCTTTTATACAAAAGAGCCATAGAAAAGAAAAGCCTGACCCAAGTTTTGTCAAGATAAAGCAGAGGATGGGAAGTGGGCAACTGTGAGAGCTTGGTCAGAGACAGCCTCTAGTTTAGTATTTAATGTGGAAGTTTGGGGGTGTGGGAAGTGGGACCTATTTCCTTTGCTCTTGAGGTTATGTTGAGCCATCTGGCTCCCTGCCCTGCAGTTCCCATAACTGAAGAGTTATATATCCAATAACCCCTGCCCACTAGTGAACCTCTTCCTCAGCTCTGGGACTGATTGTCCTCAAGCCGAGCACATACTGAGCACTGCCTTCTTCCTAACACAGGCGACTTCTTGCTTCGTTCTTTAACTTGAATCCCCACCCCACACCCCTGACATGTGGCTTTTCTCTCTCTCCTGCCATGCTGCTCCTGGGCTGGCACCTTGGCTCCCCGTAGATCTCTGCCTTGGAGAAAAACTCCTTGGAGATTTCTGCCTTGTAATCCCACTGGCTTTCTAGGGCTGGAGTTCATTTATTCATTAATTCATTCATCCGTTTAGGTTTTTGTAAGCTCCAGACATTGGATAAAGCATTTTGAGGGATAGGTGAAAACAAAATCCTGTTCTTTACTCTTGAGAACTCAGTCTGCTGTGGGAGGAGAGAAAGGCAGGTAAACAAAGAGCTCTCCCAATGCGATGATAGCTAGACCTGAGCCTGGGTCAGTGACTCAGGGAGCAAGGAAGATGAACCTCCTTCAGCTTGGGGCCTGGGACAGACTTATTATGGGAGAGAATTCGGATAATTACTCAGCCTTCTCCTCTAGATCAGAGAATGCGGGCAGCACGGAACCATGTGCATGGGTGGATGGGAGACAATCTAAGGACTCATTTTTTTTTTTTTTCTGTGAGGTTGGAGCAGAGGGCCCCTTGCCTTTGCTTCTCTTAACCTCCCCATTCCTGCCTGTTCTGGCCTCCAGTAGTGTCACTTGGCAATAAGAGTTGGATTCTGGGTGGGTGCCTGGATGGGAGAATCTTTGACTGCTGACACTGTTCAAGCAGTTCAGTATGACTGGAAAAGTGTGAATGGAGCTATGTTCAGAGTAAAAGAAGGTGTGTTTAAGGTTTACACGTATGTGCTCTCTGCAAACCCCTTGGAAGCTTGGCTACAGGATGGCGAGGGGTTGGCAATCAAAGACAGAATCTGGAGTAGCTCTGGGAGATGTGTTTTCACAGCATTAGATGCAATTACACTAGCAGGTTTCAACTCTTCTGTTTTAGTAACAAAATTCATGCTAAAAATAAATATTTGCTGAGTGACTGATTTGACACTCACCTTGCAGAGGCCCAAGAATGGCCCAGGTGTTGTTCTTTTAGGCCTCTGTTTCTCAAATTGGGATCCTTAGACCAGGAGCCTCAGCATTCTCTTGAGTCTGCCTAGAAACACACATTCTGGGCCCTACCCTCCGTGCTCTGAATTATATACTCTTGGGGCACAGGAATCTGCATCTAGCAAGCCTTCCAGAGGATTCTGCTGGTGCTCCAATTTGAGAACCAGTGCTCCTGACTTCAGTTGGCAGTTGGTGTCTGTCTGAAGAGGGTCTCCACTGCCCCCAGGCATGTTCCTTCTCTCACTGCTGCCCCCTGGGATGGAAACTCGACATCCCCTCTTTCCCTTCCGACTGGCACCAACGGTACCAGAGCAAACCCCACAATCTCCATGCCCACATTTCTTTGACATCCACCTATCACGGTCTTTGGAGGATTCAAGTGAAGTTCTTTGTCTTTTATGGGACAGAGATGTTTTCTAAAGACATAGTAACATTCTCGGTCAATGTAAGATAAAATGACTGGGAATTTCACTTTTAAAAATAGGTATATCAAAGGGAAAAATAGTAACTGTTCTGGTGGAGAGACCTGGTGAGCAGCACCTTAAATCAAGTGATGGAAGCTGAAATCAGCAACACTGGGACAAACCTGCGTCACGTAATAGTGGATGCGATGCCCTGACAGGAGCAGCAGTCCTGTTTGCAGCATCACTGCCCCAGATGCATGCCTGAATCCATTCCTTAGGATACAGAGGGCAAATCCAAGCTGAGGAATGTTCTACTAAACAAATGATCTCTATTCTTCAAAAACATGCGGGTCAAGGAACAGGTGCTGAGGAGCGGGAGAGGGTCTAGGAAGGCCCTAGTTGGAACAACTGGCAGCATTCCAATGTGGCCTGTGGATTTCGTAGTGGTACTGTTCAGTGTGAAATTTCCTGATTCTTGTAAGATTCTCCCTGGGGCCTGATAGCTTAAAGGGATGAGTAACTCCTCCCTTCTCAGGCCCAGTCCCAAGGTGCAAGGCCACTTGCATCAGCAGCCTGCGCCAGCAAGACAGCAGAAGCAGGAAGTGAGCCTGCCGGAAAACACGTACCCCTGAAGATGGAGAAAGAGGCCATCCGGGTACAACGTAGCAATTACATCAGACTAGGACACTTCCTGTTTAAAGGAGACTGTAAAACCTTTGTCCTGTCCTCACATGGGGCTGACGCCATTTTAGGCCTCAGCCCGCGTGCACCCAGGCACTCATTCAAACAGCAGGTTGCTCCACACTGCCTTGTATTGTCTGTTGGTGTGCTCTCGGGATTCGAACTGGTACAAGAACCTTACAATTTTGATTATGTAAGAGAATGTCCTCGTTCTTAAGAAAAGCCAACTGAAATATTTAGAGAGTAAGTTTGCAGGATGTCTACAGCTTACTCTCAAGTGTTTTAGACAGGAGAATCACATAATGGAAAATGTAAACAAGTGAATGTGAGAAAGGAGTATATGAAAGTCTTTGAACTATTGTTATTACTTTTCTGTGGAAATTTTCTTTACAAAAGTGTGTATAGACATATAGGAAGAATATTTTAGTTACTAACATAGTTATTTTTTAGTAGTGAGATGATGGATGGTATTTCTTTTAAAAAGATCTGCTTTTCCCCCAAATATTCTGTAACAAGCATGAACTATACTTGAAATCAGAACAGAAAAAAAAAAAATGAAATGATAAAGACAATTGTTTCTTTTCATACAGACTTCAATGTAGCACGTGAAACTCAGATCCGAGAGACCAAGACAGATGCCCTTTATCAACTAAGGTGGACTTTAAGGTTAAGGAAACAGAAAAGTTACTTATGGGTGGAGCAACTCCTTAAATTCCTAGGGCTACAAGAAAAGCACAGGCTTGCTAAACTCCCTAACAATAGGAGTTCTCAGGCAAATTCCTACCTCTGATTTACAACCCAGACCACCACAACTCTGATTGGACAGAGGACCTTAGAAACATTCTTTTCTGATAAGCAACTGAAGAAGTCAAATCAGTTCCAGCAGCTTACAGAGACTGTGCACACATTGTGTTTGTCTCCTACAGTTCACTTGTTGATGGAAAGAGCCACATTCCGCCTTATTTTTATGCTGAAACCATGCCCCAAAGTGAGCACGGAATGCATGTTAATACACCTGTGCCCATTGTGTGTGTGCTCACCTCCCCTCTCCACATGTATAGCTTTTCCCCAAAACCCGCTGAATATATGTAACTCTATTCTGTGATACATGCCTGTGAGACATAAAATCCAGTCCGCCCTTTCCCTCTTCAAAGAGAGAGCACCAATGGCATATGCTGGAGACAGTCTCTTCCTGGTTTGCAAACTTACATTGCCAATGTAACTGAAGTAAGTCCATGAAGGAGGCACAAGGCTAGTCAATCCGCCAAGACACCAATTCACAACAGAGAAGGAGATTGAATCCTAGGGCCCCAATCTAGAAGATGGGAAGGAACCTTAAATCCATTTCCCAAAGAGTAAGATTCTCTCTGGGGCCTGAAAGCTTAAGGAGATGAATACGTCCTCCCTTCTCACAGGCCCAGTCCCAAGGCACAAGGCCACTTGTGTCAGCAGCATGCATCAGCAAGTTAGCAGAAGCAGGAAGAGAGCTGGCCGGAAGACACCTACCCTGGTCAGAAGACAGGTACCCCTGAAGATCGAGAAAGAGGCCATCCGGGTACAACGTAGCAATTACGTCAGACTAGGACACTTGCTGTTTAAAGGAGACTATGAAACCTTTGCCCCGTCCTCATTTGGGGCTGATGCCATTTTAGGCCTCAGGCTGTCTGCACCCAGGTGCTCATTAAAACAGCATGTTTCTTCATACCGCCTCATATTGTCTGTTGGCATGCTCTCGGGGTTCGAACCGATACAAGAACCTTACACCAAAGAGTTTGATATTACGGATGTTAACGGTTTTGGAGTGGGCTGAAGTGTGGAGATGGTTGGTTGGTTGAAAAGTGCAGGGTGAAGTAACGGGGTGGGGAGATGGTGAAACTGTTTCTCATGCTGATTCTGTTCCTCTATGGGGGTCTTCAAACTGGTGGGTGTTTAGTAGGAATTTGGGATCTGGAAAACACCCTAGGCAGTTCTTAAACAAAAGCCTTATGGTTCTAACATCAGAAATCCTATTCATAGGAACAATAGGGATGCCAGGGGGTCAGTATCAGTGCTGCATGACTTTCAGTTACAAGGAAGTGGGTCAAGGTGCAGGCTGATTAATGCTTAATTATAACTATTTCTGTCCAGAATTCTTGCTAAACCTGTGAGGATGGCTTCACCAATAAAACACCCCTTTCTACTATTTACCCATCGTAGTGGTCTTTTGAATGACAAAAGAAAGGCTGAGAAAGATGGAGTAGGGGCCCATGGTCCCCCACCCCTCACCTCTCATTCTCTTGCTGGTGCTCCCTTCAGCTCCCTTCAGCTCCTTTCAGCTCCTTTCAGCCTCCTTCAGCCTCCATCGCTGGAGCTAGACGTCCATGAGCCTTCTGCATTTTCTCTTCTTTCTGCTGACTAAAAGGTATCATGTTTTGCTACTTTTTCTTCCATACCTGCTCTTCTAAGGTGTTAGAAATGCTTAGAGACAGAAACACACACAAGAAACAACTGTGAAAGTTGATCATACAAATTGGGTCATTCTTATCATATCCAAGTAAAACTGCCAAAAAGCCAGGAGAGAAAAGTGCTCAGGATGCATAACATTGCTCCAAGAATGTAATTTTCTGCAAGCCTGGTGGCTGTAACCTGAAACCAGTTTTATCTAATAGCTGCTAAAATGACCTACTGCAACTCTAAGACCAATTATACCCATGCCATTACTTACCAATCAAAAGTTGCCGTCTCACCGGAACTGTATTAGTGCGAATGAACTTTCTTAAAGAGCAATACATAATGCTTCTCTTTGTTATAAAACCTCCAACCATCTCTTTGCTCTTTGGACACACTGAAGACCACCCAATATGTGATCTTGCAATTCTTTCTTCCCAAATAAAATGCTAAATTTAGAGATTCATCTCTACGTTTTAATTCTTTGGCACAACCGAACAGGACAAAGTCATGCATTTAACTTGTTCAACTGTTGATGAGATCATTGCTGCCTTTGCCCCCCTTATTCTTGAAAGCTCTAATTTTTTTCAGACCCCAGTCTTCTGAGAGCATGAACAAACAGGGAGAGTCTTGAGTGATTATAAGAATGTAATCCCATTGAACAATCAGCCTGTTTTACAGCCGATTGCCCTGCAGCTTGTGTGGAATGCGGTTGTCTTATTGCATGGAACCAGCTCTTGGTAGATCTCAGCAGCTTATAGAGAAACCCGAGTGAACTTTCCTCATGACCATGCTAGTGTCTCCCTCCTGGGGTGAGCCACAGCTTCATCACCATAACATGCAACCTATGTGCTGGTGTGATGACTCGCTGTGCCTGTACCACTGGGGCCCCTCCTCCACATGCCATGACACATCCTCTCTTTTCTCCATCTCCCCATGAAGCCTTCCTGTCACTTTCCCTCGGAGAGATATTGCTTTGGAGAATACTCCCAACAGGATCCTTACGTGTGCTAAGTAATAAAACTTGATCAAACCTACGCTCTCAAGGAGATTCATTTCTTACTTGCCAAGCAAATGAACCTGGGTTTTTTTTTGGGTAACAATAGTGTCTAATCCACATGTACAATTAGCATGTTCCAGTAGAGTTACACCATCAAAAAGATAGTCTTTCTTCTGTCCCGTAGAGTGCTTTCTCCTCTGTCCTGCCATGGTTGAGGCTGTCTGGACTTAAGGGAGGCACTAAATTCCCTTTGCTTTGCCTTGCCTGCCTCACTGAGCAGCTCTGAGGTATTACGGAGATGCCTATCTTTCCTGGTAATTTTAGCATTGTTACAATGTGCAGATCTGGACAATACTTTGGAGAGGCCAAATGCAGAAGATAATGGCTGTTATTTTAAAGCTCTTCCTCCTCTGCAAATACAAGTTACTAAGATAATGCAGAGGGCCTCACTGTAATGGGCATGGCTTTGGATGTATAAACAGTGCAATATACCAGAGTCTCTTGATTAGCTTGAAGGGCTGTGGGCTGAAATCAGGACCTTAGATCTCTGCCAGGGGTGGTAAATGTGCTCACTTTTCCTTCCAAACAATGGGTGATGAACCTGAAGGAAATGCCTCCAGAAAAGCTTACACCCTGTCCATGTCTTAAAGGGCCACGGTGGAGGCCCTTCCAGTCCACATTTGACTTCTCCCATGTATACTTTTTTTTGAAAAATGTTTACAACCTATTTGCCAGTTGTTGGAAATAACACAGCTATTAGAAATAACATAATTTCTTAAAAAATATCTGTTTGTGTTAAATTTCCAGAACTCTGTGACCGTGTTCAAGAGAAGACTCTCAGTAGTGATAGCTACAAAACACACTCTATTTTCCGAGATCTTTTTGTTATGACAGACTTGGTGTCTAAAACCTTGCTTGGCCCATAGTATTACTGGAAGGGGGTCCTGATCCAGATCGTAAGAGAGGGTTCCTGGATCTCATGCAAGAAAGAATTCAAGGCAAATCAATAAAGTAAAAGCAAGTTTATTAGGAGAGTAAAGGAATAAAGAATGCCTACTCCATAAGCAGAACAGCGCTGAGGGCTTCTGGTTGGCTGTGTTTATGATTATTTCTCAACTATATGCTAAACAAGAGGTGGATTATTCATGAGTTTTCTGGGAAAGGGTTGGGCAATTCCCAGAACTAAGGGTTCCTCCCTTTTTTAGACCATATGGGGTAACTTTCAGACATTGCCGTGGCATCTGTAAACTGTCATGGCACTGGTGGGAATGTCTTTTAGCATGCGAACGTAGTATAATGAGCATATAATGAGCAGTGAGGGCAATCAAAGGTCATTTTCATCACCATCTTGGTTTTGGTGGGATTTGGCTGGCTTCTTTACCGCATGCTGTTTTATCAGCGAGGCCTTTGTGACCTGCTTCACGTGTCATCCTCCTGTCTCACCCCATGACTACGAATGCCTTAACCTCCTGGGAATGCAGCTCAGTAGGTCTCAGTCTTATTTTACCCAGCCCCTATTCAAGATGGAGTTGCTCTGGTTCGAATGCCTCTGACAACAGCCCATCTGTTCAATAAATAACTGTTTAATTAAGTAAATCCCTGCATGTCTAACTGACTCCTGTGGGTTGTTTTTAGGCCTCATTCCCTTTCGCAGAGCTGGGGTTCTAGGATTCCACAGAGTAGCAGAGACTCTGCAGCCTTCTGGGGAAATGCGCTGTTTCCGCAGGTACTTTCCTCGGCCCCATAAGGCATCAGGACATTCTCCAGGTGCTCCTGGGTAGCAGGGTGCTGTGAGAGCTGTGGATTGAGTAGATGTGGGCTGTGGGACTGCGGGAACCTGTTTCTGAGCATCTGATTATGTGACTGCCATGGTGCGGGTGGGAGGGAGAAGCTTTAGAGTCTAATGTTTTACTGCAAGTAAAGTCTAGTGATTTTTACTGCAAGATATAACAATCCTCTTTATAAAGAAAAAAGATGTAATTTATTGAAATAAGCCTCCCTCAAAAATCCAACATGAAATGGCAGGTATTTTCTCGTCTATCACAGGCATCTCTCGGCTGGCCATGGTCAGGTCTTGGGCAATATGTTTTTCTGCATATTTCAATAAACCTTAATTTTGTGCTTTTTCTCTTGAATCTGACAACAAAGACGCTAAGTTTTGTCAAAATAACCTGTGCTTATGAACTGCAGGAATTTTAAAAAGATACAGGCAATTTGTCAAGAGCCCTTGAACAGCATAAAGCCCTTTTAGCCAAGTCAGCATTGCCTCAGCCAAATCTCTGCACGGAACGACTGTCTACAGCCAGCCCCTGGCACCGACTGTCCCTGGTGGCACTTAGGCAACAAGGCTCTGCTACACAGGGCTGTTTCCTCTGCGCAGGCTGCCTCTGTTCACAGGAGAAAGCAGGCTCCAGACTGCAGCTGCTGCATTCTGTCCCAGAAGGTCTTGCTGGGCATTTGCACTGACAACCACTGAGTGGCACTCATGGCGTGGTGCCTGGCTCCAGAGCTCCCCACGGCTCTGGGGGTGCCTTTGGATGTTACTAGGGTAGATGGGGGAGCCAGCTTGCAGGTATCATGACCCTTCAGACCAAGGAGAGCCACCTTCCCAGAGAGACTCCCCAGCTCCCTGCAATGACTGACATGAATCCACAGCAGGCCCTCTTCTCCTGTCTCCCAGAGAGACCCACTCTGGAGGTCATTCATGCTGTCGTCATGTGGTGGGGCTCATCCTGGCTCAGCTCTGCTCCCCTTCCCCACCCTCTTCCCTTACTCTCCAATGAACAAGAATGCTGCCCATGTTCTGATTCCAGAAACCCAACCCAGAATGTTGCCCTTATCAAGATGAGTCCGGAGCGAAGCCTCCTGCCAGCATGTGGTGTGTGTGTGTGTGTGTGTGTGTCGAGAACACAAGGCCAAAGGTGTTCAAGGAACAAGTCACCACCCACTTCCCAACTATGGTTGTCAAACTATAGGATACTTGGCTGAATTTAAATTTCAGATAAACAATAAATCATGTTCTAGGATAAATAAGCCCCAAATATTGCGTGAGTCAATAGTATGGAGCTTACTTATTTTTAGTTTATTGCATAAACTAAAAAACCACTTCTGATATAAAATTCAAATTTAACTGGGCATTCTGTGTTTGTATTTGCTAAATCTGACAACTGTACCACTGTGCTTTTTGAGTCTGTGTCTATTTTGAATTCATGCAGAGCTTAAGAAAGCATTTGCAGCCACTCAGCTTCTCCTCATGAATAATAATGGTAGTACTGGTAGTAATAGCAATACCAGCAATAATAATAGTAGTAGTGATAATTATAGCAACAGCAGCAGTAGCAACAGTGATAATTATAATAGAAACAGCAGGAGTAGTAATAGTAGTAGCAATAATAGCAACAGCAGTAGTAGTAATAGCAGTAGCAGGCATATTAATAACAGCAGTGATAGTATTAAGTACTAATAATAGTAGAAGCTAGTATGTATTTAGTGCATCTTATATTTCAGGCAGTGTTCTGAGAGTGTTACACATATTAATTGATTTGATCTTCCAACTTCTCCCTTCCCCTGTAAGGTGGGGACCATTATGATCCACATTATGACATAATAGAGGTCCTAAGAGGTGAAGTGATTTTTCCAAGGCCACACAGCTGAAAGACAGTGGAGTGGACTTCAAACTCAGACAACCCAGGGTTCATGCAGTCTCTTAGAAGAGTCAGATTGCATGAGTTTTCCAGAAAAGTCAAATCGTTTTCTGACCAAGGCCTAGGAAGCTTTTTGGAGTGAGTAGGGATGGACAGGGAGTTGACCCCTTCTCTCTGCCGTGTGGCCAGTTTCTCTTCCTGATCCTGCCCCATATATAATGCAGGCATGTCCTCCTCTCTATTGTCTCCTGGGAAATTAATCTAAGCTTGTCATGAGCACCAGTACAGCCAGCTTCTTCTCTGGCTGCCTGTCTGGCCCACTCCCTGGCTCTGGGTTTGTGGCAGGTACTACTTGTTTCCCCACTGGTGCTGGAAGAGGCTCGTTCTGGCCAGGGCAGTGCAGGCGTCTCTAGTACCCAGGTTTCTTCAGCACTGATCAGTTAAGGAGGTTTGCATTCTTCCTCCAAGCGCTCTGAAGAATGTTCTCTGTTCCTGCTTTCTGCAAGTCTAGAAAGGTCACAGGTGGCCTGGGCAGCCCTCCCAGTCCTCTCAGCCCCTGTGAAGGGTCTCTGCCTTGCTCTCCAGTTAGAACTAAGAGGGGAGCTGCAGCCATGTTCCCTTCTGAGAGAAGGGTGGAGAGGGGGTTGTGTTCCCTTCAGAGCCTTCTGAGCACCTGCCCCCAACCCATGTCTCAGCACCTCTCTTAACTTTGCAGTCCAGAGCACAGCTTCTGTTGATGACTTATTCAAAACCACTCCTGAACAAAGGCAACCGTGATAGCAGCTAAGGGTGGCTTCACAGCAGAAAGAATGAGAACGTGGGCATGTGAGTCCAGCTGACCCAGGTCTGATTCCTGGCTGACATTTGCCAGCTGTTATCTTGATCTTACAGCCATAACTTCTCTTCTCTGAGCTATGTTTCCCCTTCAGTAAAATGGGTATGATCTTTAAGGCATCCCCCTCCTTGCAGGGCAGCAATGAGACTGAAATGAGGGGGACATTTAAGTGGTCAGCAAGGGCCCACAGAAAGGTCTTGAAATGAGCTTTTTGGTACTGGAAGAGACAACACTTGGAATGGCCTGCTGTGAGCTGCCGAATTTTTTCAGGCTTTCAGCCAAGGGCAGGCCCCGGTCTGTGCCACTCTGGGAAGCTAACACCTTGATCAATAATTTGCCTCTTTACTGACCTGAAGAACCAGAGGTCAAAGTTGAGAGGACTGTAGCTGCTAGGGAGTGAGAATACTGAGAAGAGGAGTCCAGAGAGGGGATGCATAAACTCTGCTTGCTTCCCTGACCAACCCCTGAGCCACGCAGGTGCAGAGCAGGCGCCAGGCACCCAGCTGAGGATCAGGGAGCTGACTGCATTTGCTCTCTTCCCTGAAAAACAGGGTTTCCAGTTTGAGCCCAGCTAAATTATTTTCCAGTTAAAACAAACAAGCAAGCAAATAACCAACCATTAGCATTCTTCTTAGAGGATAATTCACTTCACAGCATTCTGACCAAAATGCCAGAAGACAATACGGAATTACTCTGTACATGAAGCACCAGGAATACAACAACAGAAGAGAGAGGACCCAGACATTGGAATCAGCAGGTGAGGATTTTAAGGTGACTATTGGCTGTATGCTCAATGAATAAAGGAAGACATGCTTGTAATAAACAAAAAGATGGGCCTGGTGTGGTGGCTTATGCCTATAATCCCAGCACTTTGGGAGGCCGAGACAGGTGAATCAAGAGGTCAGGAGATCGAGACCATCCTGGCTAACACGGTGAAATCCTCTCCCTACTAAAAATACGAAAATTGGCTGGGCATGGTGGCATGCACTTGTAGTCCCAGCTACTCGGGAGGCTGAGGCAGGAGAATCACTTGAACTCAGGAGGCAGAGGTTGCAGTGAGCCGAGATTGTGCCACTGCACCCCAGTCTGGGCAACTGAGCAAGACTCCACCTTAATAATAATAATAATAATAATAGTAGTAGTAAACAAAAAGATGGAAATTCTGAGTGGAGAGAGAGAAATGATTAAAAATGAAAACTGGAGAACTTTAAAAATACAATGTCTGGAGTAAAGTTATTAGAATAATGTCCGGCACTCAACAAATAGGTAGATGTCAAAGCAACGTGGAATGGAAGACATACTCAGTTTTATCAGAAAGGAACTACAGCAGAATAGAGTGTTCTTTTAGCTAAAAATGTTATTCAGACATCATTGATTATGAAGAAGCCTGTCTTTGTGAAACTGAATTCCTCCTGAACTATTTTTACAGAACTCCCTTTCAGCACTGGGGCCATATTGAGCTGCACTTGAAGCCTGCTGCCTTACTGAATGGTGGGGTCTTGGTGGGGGTAGGTGGAGGGGGGTTGCAATTCATCTAAAAGCTTGTGGGTTTTGTGGCAGCATGGTAGAGAGAAAGAATACAGACTGTGGAAAGAGATGCTCATTCAAACCCCAGGTGTCTTTACCAGCTCTGTGACCCTGGCCCAGACAGTGTGTATATTTGTGCCTACGATTGTATTGTTGCTGTTGTTTGTTTTAGTCTAGAAAGTAGATATTTTAGAAGCTGTGCTTATACACTTCTTATGAGGATTTACTATGAACATTCATTCTAGTATGAGCCTGGCCTATCATATCACCGCCTCTGTGTCTGTCAAATTTAACACTTTCTGAGATGTCTCAGGTCCCTGGGAATTTTGTAGTGAGCCCCTGGCTGAGCTTTAGCTGAGTCTCCACAGGAACTTAGAAGCTCCACACACAGATTGACGGCAGGAGGGACCTTTAGGCCTCCATTTGCAGGAACTACTTCTCTTGGGCACCAAGATCAGCCCAGGATGGGGCAGGAGCCTGCCATGGGCAACTTCAGCTTGAGGGCCACATACCTGAGGCCTGGGGAAAGGGAGCCCAAGAGCAGGTTCTGAAGAGGCCACTTTTAGGATGGGTCCTGTCAGATACAGGGGAGGGAACTAGCCACACATCACATCTTTGAGGCCCTGGATAATAAAGTGTGCCTCAGTGATGCAGGAGGCGAGACTCGATTCCGGAGATAGGTCTCAGATGCCAGACCACATTGAGGACTAGTTAAGACAGGGATGGAGTGGAAGCAGCTTTCCCTAAGATACATCCACCAGTGTGCCATGTCAGTTTACCATTGCCGTGGCAACATCCAGAATTTACCGCCCTTTTCCATGGCAGTGACCAGATGATCCAAAACTTACCATCCTTTTTTCTGGAAATGTCTGCATACTCTGCTCTTTAATTTGCATGTAATTAAAAGTGGGTATGAATGTGAGTGCAGACCTGCCTCTGAGCTGCTGCTCTGGGCACACTGCCTAAGGGTAGCCCACTCCATGAGGAGCAGAGCCTCTGATGCTGCTGTGCACGTCTGCTTCAAGAGAATCTGCTGTTTAACATCACAGGCTGGCCCTTTAATTCATTCCTGCATGAAGCCAAGAGCCTTCTAAGGCGAAGCCCCAATCTGGGGCCTGCCTGCCTTGTATCACCACGGCAGGCTGTGGACCTTTTCTGTGTTCTGAGAGCAGCCCAGATGGCCTCCCCTGGGTGGCTGTGCCTCCCTGCCACCCCCAGGTTCTGCAGCTTTAGGAGCACCTGCCATGCTCATGGTCTTCCCCACCCTGAGAGTGAATGCTGCTCCACGTGGCTAGTGGGGCCACAGTGCAGTGAAGTGAACATTCGCTCCCTTTCTATTTCTTCACTGTTTTCCAGGCCCTGGCAAGAGAGCTGGAAACTGGGGTTAGCAATGGATGCAAGGCAAGCATATTTTAAAAATATTTTTGCTATACCTTTAGAAGAATTAGAAATAAAGATTGAAATCAAAATATTCAGGTGGTAACATTTCAGGTTTTAGAAGAGACTAGGGGTCAGGCGTGGTGGCTTAGGCCTGCAATCCCAGCACTTTGGGAGGCTGAGGCGGGTGGATTACCTGAGGTCAGGAGTTTGAAACCAGCTTGGCCAACATGGTGAAACCCTGTCTCCACTAAAAATACAAAAATTAGCTGGGCGTGGTGGCAGGCGCCTGTAATCCCAGCTATTCCGGAGGCTGAGCAGGAGAATCACTTGAACTTGGGAGGTGGAGGCTGTAAGTGAGCCGAGATCTTGCCATTGCACTCCAGCCTGGACAACAAGAGTGATATTCTGTCTCAAAAAAATAAATAAATAAAAATAAAAGAGAGTAGAGATGCCACTCTTTAGCTCAGGGCTTCAGGGTTCTCCAAGGCTGAGGGAACATCATTTTGACTCTTCACCTTGACCTGTGAGACCTTGCTTAGTTCTTTACCCTTATCTTTTGCCTATTGAACCTTTGTTAGCCCTGTCTCAGGCTCACTGATAAACTGCAGTTTCTGCTAAACAATCCAGCACAATTCCTACTCCAGGACCTTTGCACACACTCTTTCCTATACCTGGTGCTTTCTTTTCTTTTTTTGAGATGGAGTTTCACTCTGCCGCTCAGGCTGGAGTGCAACAGCTCACTGCAACCTCTGCCTCCTGGGTTCAAGCGATTCTCCTGCCTCAACCTCCCAAGTTGCTGAGATTACAGATGCCTGCCACCACACCCAGATAAGTTTTGTATTTCTAGTAGAGACAGGGTTTCACCATGTTGGTCAAGCTGGTTTCAAACTCCTGACCTCAGGTGATAGACCCACCTCGGGCTCCCGAAGTGCTGGAATTACAGGCGTGAGCCACCGCACCCGGCCCCTAGTCTCTTCTAAAAGCTAAAATGTTACCACCTGAATATTTTTTAGTAGAGATGGGGTTTCGCCATGTTGGCCAGGCTGGTCTCAAATTCCTGATCTCAGGTGATATGCCCGCCTTGGCCTCTTAAAGTGCCAGGATCACAGATGTGAGCCACTGTGGCTGGCTTGTGCTTTCTTTAACTCACATCTGATTGTTACTCCCAATTCTTAATTTTTACCTGCCAATTTCTACTGATTTGACAAGCCATCAGTCCTTTTCTTTGTCTGACCATGTTTCCTACCTTTCAGACTAGGCTGGAGCCAACATTTGATCATTTTATTAGGATGACTCAGCACTATATTATTAGCTGTGCAATTATGTATCTACTGACCTTTTTTTGTCTCTGGCTCTGGAACAGCAGAAACTTCCTGTACTTGTGCACTGCTGTGTCCCCAGGGATGAGCATAAACTGGATTGTCAAATATGTGTTCAGCGAGGGAGCAGCTACTTGCTTTCAAAGTTCTAGTTATTTTCTTAATTCCTCCCTCCTTCTCTAAAACCATTCCTAGGAAGAAGCTAATGATCCTAGATATATAAAATGAGGGCCAAATGAATCTTGTTTCACTAACTCGTTTTGGAATTTTAAACAAACGATACATTTGTGAAATTCAGATTTTGTTTATATACAGTTTGTATACATGTTTATATAGGGCACATTTATACCCCGCAGTCTGGAATTTTCTATTAATTATATGCTGTACCACTTCAAGAGCAGCACTGTTAAGTCCAAATGGGAGTGGTCTAGGCATCAGCTGTAGTATACCTTCTTATCAGCAACGAAAGCCATGCCACTAACTGGTGGGACCTAGTAGCTTCACTGACAGTGTCAGCCCAGCTGCCATAATCAGCCGTCATTTCACTCCCAGCTTCTGCTGACTTTTGTCCTGGACCTGAATGGGAGTTGGAGAGGGCTTGAGGGGAGGGCTGTTGTACATTTATTTTGTAAGGTGTTGATTTGCGATGACGAAATGGAGGGTTAGACAGAGCTTGGTGTAGCTAACGTGAGTGTGAGAGGCAGACAGCTGTCTCAAGTGGAGATGTTTGCCAGCCTCAACTACTCTCAGAACATCATTGGCCTGTCTTTGGAAATCTAGATCCTTTCAAAGTAAGCTTCAGAATTGTCCTTTGAGAAAAAAATAATTGGAAAGCTTTCTCAGAATCCAGGTGTGTGCTAGGCTGGTCTTCAGAGTTTCACATAAAAGGGTCATAGTTTGTGAACTCAAATAGCAAAGGAAGTTATCCATTTCATACTCAGCAGACTTCAAATGAGCACCTTGAATTCTCTGAGCAGAGACCATTGGCATAAAGGCCTGTGAGGGAGGTGACTGACCTGGGTGTGTCCCAGGCCACCCTGTGTGTGGACCTGGAGGAATAGGACAGCATTTTCATCAGAAGAAAGTGCCCTAAGGCCACATCCACAGGGACACTTAATCGAAGGTGGCAAAAGGTGCTTGCCCCCCTACTTCAAGAATAAACTTGTTTGTAATCTTCAAAAACCATTTCAAGCCCATCCTAGTTAGTGTCACTACTGCCTTGTGAGGTATCAGCAGGAGATATCATGGCTGTTGTTAGAGCTGGGAAGCCTACAGTTGATGGTTAAATGCTTGCTGGAGACTCATCCTGCCACACCACGACAGAGCTGGGTCTTGAAAGGTTTTCTGCTTCCAGGACCCCAGAGGTCACAGTCCCAAATGCCTACAGGGGTCAGGGAATAATATAAGTTAACAAAGTGGACCAAGGTTTTCGGGCAATAGGGAGTGTGGGGACCATGGCCAGGTGGGGTGCTATTCCTCATCTAAAAGCAGAGCTGCATTTCAGCCCTATCTGATCGTGGGCATGTAGTATCATGGGGCCTATTCTGCTACATCTAGTAATTTTACCAAAATTCACATTTGATGAGAAATTACTTGCAATTGCTCTTTTTAAAAAGGTTGCAGGCTAAAGAAACAAATTTTCAGTTGACATTTAGCCCACAGGTGGTGGTGTTTGTTTTTCCATCAGGAGCCTCTGCAGAAGAGGGTTGGATGGGGCAAAGTGTTGCCCAGAGAGGGGCATTGGCAATGGTGTGTGCCCTGTATTCTCAGTAGCCAGCCTGTCCCATTTGTTTTGCAGAGGCTGGGTTATAGAGCTGGAGAACAGTTTTCCAGTCAAATTTCCCTTGAAGAGAAAGTTAAAAATGATGACAGTTAATCCCATTAACCGGGCAGATAGATGCATAAAGTTCCAACCTCCCTCCCACAACCCAGCTCCCACTAGAATCTCGCCTACGGTATCCACTTCTGCAAAGTTGTTTGTGGGTTTCATGGCAAAATGTCTGTATTTTTTAGTGGGAAATGCAGTTAGTGTCTAATCTCGTCTTTTCTCAGCCAGCCTGCTTTTTGTCACGTCATTTCTGTAGACAGAAGGGCAGTGAGGAGCCTCAGTCGTATCTCCAGCTGTCATCTTTGAGCAGTTTATCCCATGTATTGGCAGGCTTCTTGAGAACGAACAGTTCAGGGCTGTGAATGGGACATTTCCAGTCCCAGCAAGTCATTCTCTGGGACCCCTATGATGAGCCCCAGGGGGCGGGGGTGCAGACGGTGTCTGTTACCTACGGCTGTTTCTCACCAGGAA
Organism: Trachypithecus francoisi; assembly: GCF_009764315.1. Lineage (NCBI taxonomy): Eukaryota > Metazoa > Chordata > Mammalia > Primates > Cercopithecidae > Trachypithecus > Trachypithecus francoisi. Next base: position 3,227,693 of record NW_022681467.1, read on the forward strand.
CTCTGGGGTTCCCCTTCATAAAGGGCACTGCACAGGCCCCCAGTGTGTCCTCCGCTCTCTAGGACAGTTGGATTTGTCTGGAAGACTTGCTGTTTCTTCCAGGAGGGTTGATGCAGTCTCACAGATAAAACACATAGGCAGGAAGACAAAAAGCACAACCTCCTCTATCCTGCAAATCCACCATACTGGCAGAGCCTGCTCTCCTCTGAGCCTGGGTCAAACTTGGGGACCCAGAGGTTGAGGCCGGGACCCTGCCCTTCAGGTGCTCACAGGTTCTCATTTGACCTTTCTGGCTTTCTGCCTGAAGTGTCTCCTATTTATTTATTTTGTTTTATGTTATTTTTTGAGACAGGGTCTGGCTCTATTGCCCAGGCTGGAGTGCAATGGGGTGATCTCAGCTCACAGCAACCTCTGCCTTGCGGGTTCAGGGGATTCTCCTGCCTCAGCCTCCTGAGTAGCTGGGATTACAGGCATGTGCCACTATGCCCGGCTAATTTTTGTATTTTTTATACAGTCGGGGTTTCACCACGTTGACCAGGCTGGTCTTGAACTCCTGGCCTCAAGCAATTCACTGGCCTTAGCCTCCCAAAATACTGGGATTATACCTGGCCAAGCCTCTTCTATTTAAAAATAGAAATAAAAAAACAGATCAAAGCAAAAAGTTATAGTGGGAGTGGACAAGCCCTGGAAAACAGCAGGCATGAGGGCTTAGAAAAGAGTATGCCTCTGCCCCATTTACGTCTTCCCACTGGGAAACATGTAGAGAGGCTAAAGAGGACTCACTTCCAAAATCTCTCTCTTTTCTCTAGTTCTACTTTGTGAGAATAAGTATACAAGAGGATATCAGATTTGTTCTGAAACAGTTGTTGAGAAGTTATGAGTGGCTGGCCAGTACTTACAGTCCGCATACTCAGGTATGCAAGAAATAAATTTATCTCTGCATCCTTAAATCAACGTCATTCTGACGCATAACCCCCTCCCCGCAACTAAATTCCTGCGAACTGCCATCTTCGGCATTAGGAGAGGTGCCTCCCTTTAGGGTCTCATGGAGAAGGGCGTGTGATCTCTGTTAGCCTTGAGCTCCCTGGGCAAACCACAGGCCTTGCTGCCCCTCTGGGTGCCGCACAGTTGAGCGTGTAGCCGGGCTTCTACCCCAGGACTCACACTGCCCATCACTTTCCCAGCTACCCAGGGCACTGTCCTGACAGCTCCTCCCATCCTCTTCCAGCCACCAGATGCAATCTCCAACATGAGCGGGCTTTGGGAAAACACAATCGGACAAGTGAAGTTTGTTGCAGACAAGTTCTTCTTTCCCTCTGCCACACCCTCCTCCAAGGTAAGGAAGCGTGCAGCTTGTCTATCTGCTTAAACAGGAGAGTAAAGGGAGAAAGTCCAGGGGAAAATATAGAAATCAGTGTTCCCAGAGTGATCGTGACAGAGGACCGGCAGAACAGACTCGAGAGAGATGTGGGAATTTGTTTAGATGGCATGATTCAAGGGTCCCTGCTGGAAGATTCTATAGTTTAGAATCATTCAGAGTGCCATTCTGCCTAACAAGTATGTTCAGCATTAGAACATACTTTGTCTCCAGGAAATAGCTCTTACATCAAAGTACGGTTTGTCGTTACCACCATGTAGGCCCATGACCAAAGAGGAAGGAGTCTATTATGGCAGACACTGGAGGAGGTGGAAATCCCGGCTGGCCTGTTTGGGTGTGGACTTTGCTCTAAGACAGTGTGCCCACTGGAACTGGGCAGTGCCCAGAGGCGGCACCTTGAAGACCCACATTCCTAGTGTGAAGGAGAAAGTGTTCCAGTGTCTAGGGGTGGAGAGAAGAATGCTGCCACTCACAAATTGTGCAGTTTCTGAGTGGCCCAGACATGGGGCTGGGAACGTTATCCCCGAGTGTTCATTTCAGGTGGCTTTTCCTGACTTCAGCTACTTCTTTCCCATCCTTTTCTTCATAGGCCAGGAAGGAAATGTTTAGATGATTTATTCATGACCCTAAGGTCTCTAGGTTACTTGAGTTTTTTCTCTTTTTAGTCTTGAATTTCTACTTTTCTAAAAATTATATATACTTCTTTTAAACGATAGTCCTAGTGTTATTTTTATTCAAGAAATTGGAGATTATATATATGTACACCTATACATACATATGTGTATAGGTGTACATATATGCCTATCTATATACACACACATCTGTGTATATACACATATATGTATACATATATACATCCATGTACATATACATATGTGTATATATACACACACACACACATACACATACACAAGGAATATATCACGAATGTCAGCTCGTTCCCATCTCTGCCCAGCCTGGCTCCCTCCCTGGAGGCCTCCGCTTCTGCTGGGGGTCTCTTCTCCCAAGGGTGGCAGCAGGGTGCAGGCTATGGCCTGAACGTGCATTGTCTTCATTTGCCTTGGAGATGATTTTATGTCATTACATAAGCCACCTCATTTTTCATGACTGCATAGTATAGACATCTCATAATATATTTAATCGAATCCCCTTTAATACATATTTAGATATTATTTTCTTTGGTTCTAAGCATCTACAAGTAACACTTCATGATTCATTCAGTATCTCTGTCTATATATTTTTTCTTTTTATCCTTAAAAACATTTTCTCTGTTTCTGATTCCTCATTTTTATTTTATTATATTGTCTTTCCTAAAATTACTGTGTGTAAACCTCACATCTCTGTGTGTGTCTTAGTTGTAGGCCAACTCAATTTTTGGTTGACTGGGGAGAAGTAAAAAAAAAAATGTTATTTTCTGTCCCTGTGCCATCCTTGTGGTGTGGGATAGAATTGAATTCCTTTTATATGACTCTTACTGTTCCTGTGACTTTGTTGCCAAAAACTTTATATCTGGTATAAATTTACCCTGGAAATGTATGGGCTTTTCTAGGCAACTGATAGTTCAGCCATTCTCCTAAGAAGATGCAGATGAACGTTCCTGGCCTTCTTTCTGACTCACCTGTGACAGAGCTATGGCATGCTCTGCAGGAGTGAAAACACAGATCCGAATAAGTCATCGCAAGTTCCATCCTAAGTGACTGCGGGCCACAGGCTCACCCTTTGTTGGGATGTCTGGGCCTTCCCGGCTTCACCTTTAATTAGGGAAGCTCAGAGTAACTCAGTGTTCTCACCCTTTGTTGGCATCAGAATCACCTGGAGAATTTATAAACAGCATGGTGCCTGGTTGCAGGCGTGTTCCTTGGGTATATATCCCAGGCTGACAAGCCCTGGGACTGCATGACTATTGAACCCATGCGATGGAATGACAATTGCGAGGTTGCCAATTGAACAAGAGGGCTTGTGAAACTTGACCTCCTCAAATGTAGTTTACCGCAGCATTTTTAGGCTCACAGTTTTTGATTTGTTGTAAAATATTTTCTCTCTCAAATTTCATCTCTAAGTTTTCTATTTCTTGAAGTAGAAAAGACAAAATATGAATTTAAATTTATTCTTGGGGAAATAGTAAGCTGGAAGCCACCTTTCCCAGTGTTCGAGATCGGGGAGGAAGAGAGCTGAGGAACTGGAAGTGCATAACCCTCCTGTGACGCAGGAGAGGAGGAGAGGAGGGGCGGTGGCTGGGGCACCAACCTGAGAGTGGAGTCAGGTTCCTCGCCCCGCCACGGACATCTTCCCACCCGTGGACTCGGCTGGGCCAGGAGGGATTCTAGGTGCCAAAGCTCTGAGGGTGTCTCAGGTTCAGAGCCGCCCTTTCTTGGGGTCCCTAATGGGGACCTGTTCAGTGGCTGGTGGGCAGTCACTCCGTGTGTGTTAGCCCCCTGCACAGTCCTTCCCATAGGAGAAGGACATTCATCACTTTTATGAGTATCTTCTCCTTATTGATGGAAATCCAGCTGACTTTTATCTGTCTTTTTTAAAATTTTTTGAGATAGGGTCTGGATCTGTCACCCAGGCTGGAGCGAATGGCATGGTCACCAGTCACTGCAGCCTTGACTTTCCAGGCTCAAGAAATCCTCCCACCTGAGCCTCCTGAGTAGCTGGGACCACAAGTGTGAGTCAGCATGTCTGGTTAATTTATTTTTATATTATGTAGAGACCAGGTTTTCCTCTGTTGCCCAGGCAGGTCAACCCTGGGCTCAAGATGATTCTCCTTCCTTGGCCTCCCAAAATGCTGGGATTACTGGTGTGAGCCACCACACCAGCCCAGCTCACCTTTCTTAAGCCTTCACTGCTGCCTTGCCAGAATGTTGCGTACCTTCCCTGCAGTCCTGTCATCTTTGCATTGTTGAGTGTGTCGGATACCTTAAATCTGTATGTGTAGAGGTGATATTGTCATGGTACATTTAAACAAAACATCAGTTTAAAAGTGTAAGTAAAACTGTAGGCATTATCACACTGTGCAGGGCCACACAGGGGGGTGCACTTGGGAACAAAGTGAATAATCAGAGGCTGTGGGAGGTAGACTTTGTAGTGTCAAGAGGGTAGAATGACCGGACACAGTGGCTCACACCTGTAATTTCAGCACTTTGGGAGGCTGAGGAGGGCAGATCACTTGATCCCAAGAGTTAGAGACCAGCCCACTTTGGGCAACATGGTAAAACCCTATCTCCACAAAATCCCAAAAAAAAAAAAAAAAAAAAAAGCCGGGTGTGGTTGTGTACACCTATAGTCTCAGCTACTCAGGAAGCTGAGATGGGAGGATTGCTTTAGCCTAGAGAGGTCAGCCTGGGGAACAGAGTGAGACTCTGTATCAAGAAAAAAAAAAAAGAGAGAGAGAGAGAGTAGAGTATCCTCTAGTTCCTGCAGGAGGATTTGATTGGCTTATGTAAATATTTCTGTGGGCTGGCAGAGAACTGAAACCTGTTACTCAGGGATAAGCAGGAACTGCCCCTGGACCCCTTGAGAAGTAGCATTATTTGGTTAGGGGGCCTTATCATGGCAACAGAGTAGGGAGGGAAACGGAATTAGGCCATTTGAGGTCCTCCCAATTCCACCAGGTGTCAAGGCAATATATAATAGCAGATGTAAATTTAAGTCCTTGCATCACAATGGATGAATGAAAGGAAAAAAAGAAGAAAGGAATAATGAGTAGACAGATAGAAGGATGAATGGAAGGAAAGATACACAGATGGAAAGATGGAAGAAAAGATGGTTGGCTGGATGCACTGGTTAAGAGCTCAGTCTCTGAAATTATACAGGAGCTGTGGGATATAGTTTAACTCCTGACTGCCATTTGTTATCTTTGTGGGCTTGGGTAAGTTACTTAACCTGTCTAAGCACAACTCCCTGCACCATCACCACTGACCCCTCATCTTGTGAAATATGGATTTAGCAACAACCGCCATTGAGGATTTTCATGAGGATTAAATTAGATAACGGTGGATGAAGCACTTTGCACACTGCTGAATACACAGTAAGTGCCCAATGAATGCCAGTTATTCTTTGTTTTACTCCATTTTATTCCAAAGCAGTTTTGAGCTAGCTTGGAAATCATACATGATATATGTATTGCAAATTTCTTATCTAAGTCTACATATTGTGTTTTCACTATCTTAATGATATATTTTAAAAAGGCATTCTAAGTTTTCAGATAATGTGTTTTCTCAATACTAATTGGGTATACCTAATTATAAAAACCACAAATCGGAAATGCTACAAAATCTGCAACTTTTTGAGCATTTACATGATGCTCAAAGGAAATGCTCATTGGAGCATTTCCGATTTTAAAATTTTGGGTTAGGGATACTCAACCGTAAGTACAGTATATAATGCAAATATTCTAATATCCCACCCCCACTCCCCAAATTCTAAGGCTGAGATACTTTTGGTCCTAAGCATTTTGGATAGGGATATTCCATCTGGTTTTATTTTGTTGTTGTTGTTGTTTTGAGGTTGCTGCTTTTTGAATACTGTCATAACAACATTCTGTTTTCTTCTAAAAGGTTTACTATTTTACTTTTCACATTTTCACTCACTATTTATCTGCTAATAATTTTTGCATAAGGAGTAGGGTCCAAGTTCATTTTATCCAACACGGAGGCCCAGTGGACACAACACTTTATTGAAAAGACCACAATTTCCCCACTGCCTTTCAGTGGTTTCTGTGCCTTAAATCAGGTGGGCCTGCTTCTAGACTGCCTAATCTTTCTCATTGTTCTTGCCTATCTTTGCACCATTACCACATTATTTTAAGAACACATATCCAGAATACCTAGAAAAAAAACTCTTACAGAAGATGAGACAGCTAGCAAATATGGGATAATAAATTTTACAGACACTCACGTTCATACGAATTTGTGACTTTTATTCACAGATTTAACCTGCCTTTATTGAGTGCCTAAAATGCACCATGCTGAGTGAGCAAAACTTATTGCATTAATTTACTTATTACCCTTTACCTATGTGTTTTTCGCTTTCCTTGATAATATTATGTGAGTGACCAGTCAGAGAGGCAGATGTCCAAGGACTTTGGAAGTTCAGGGTGGAATAATGGCAGAGATGCCAACAGCAGCCATGGTGAAGGCAATGGTCTGAGTGTGGACAGGAAAGGCTGGGACATGTGGAGAAAATGGAGATGGTGCTACCCTAGGTGACATGGCTTACTCCTGTTACAAATTTGAAAACTGGAATGCCCGTTAATTCTTATGTTCAGGAACAAAATGTTCAAGGCATTTAAAAAATTTGGAGCTCTCCTGGGAAGAATAGGAGATGTCAAGCCATGGCAAACTGGGAAAACAGATGAAAATTAAAGGGGCAAATGACTAACAGTTGACTCTCCATTGCAATGAAAGATTTAGGAATGATAACTCATGCAACACTCATTCCACAGTAAACACCCCAGGTGTTCAAGAAAAGTGATGTACTTCATATCAGTATTTTCATGGTAACCATTTACTAAAGACATTTGTAATCCTTTGTCATAAATCTTAATATCAGGGAAATCATGCAATTATGTCTAAGTTTAGGATTGCATGTGGTGCATTCAATAGCCAGAAAATAAAAGTCGTAAACACAGAGTGGGTGGAAAGGAAATAACAGAGAGTTTGGGGTTTATTGGCCTATTGGGGAAATAAAAGCATTCAAAAGAGCCATTGAAATAATTTCTCAAAGCGCCTCAGTTCAGAGCTAAACAGTGCCTGTTATTATTGTGATGTGACATTTAGTAAGTTTAACAGGAAAACTTGACTTTGATCACAAGACTCATGTTTATATAAACCAAGTTTCTGGCAAGATCTTCAAATAGAATCTAATGACCCTGAGGAATGGGTTCTCTCTCCCTCTACATGGAGATGGGCTTCCCTCTTCCTTTTCACATTGAATATGAATCCCCAAGGACTTGGGCAACACAGAATTTTCTGAAGGGTGGCAATTTGAGCATCTCTTGAGTCAAAATGGAGGTGGCAGGTGTGGCTGCTGTGGACGTTGCGTATGCCAAATAATCAATGAGTCTAGATATTTGCAAGAGGCCTGTTAATGGAACTAGTTCCTCAGTGAATGAAATTGGCATGTATCCTAAAACAATAATTTGCCTGCATGAAACAGAAACAACTTGAGTTGAAACAGCATCTCCCCACACATAGAAAGGAACTTTCCCCACAGTTTCTGGGGTGGCTCAGGGCAGTGAATCTCTATGATAGGAATGTTATCAAATCTCGGAAAAGGACAGAAACTAGCAGATGAAAAGCTGTGGGAGTCCAAACAGCAATATCTCCATCTCTTGGGCCTCCCTCTCTGTTTCTGTTTCCTTTTTTTATGCGTCACAGACTCACTTCTCTGCTTATTACATGGAGGGAGGATGACAGCACTCCCACCGGCAACCAAATCTGCATGTGACATCCTGCTGCACAAAAACAAAAACACCTAGTTCCAGAGTTCCAGGGGATGACTTGCTGGGGTCAGTTGTCCTCTTCGAGGAGGAGCTAACTGCTATCAGATGTCACTCTTATACAGACAGACTAAGCAACATCTCACAACACTTTTAGTGGTTTCTGTGTTGATTTATTGATTGATTGGGCTTGAAGGACTATCAGACCAAATGTATCATTCTCTGTCAAGAGGATGGTCCCTTCCAATGTGAGTGGGCACCATCCAATCTGTTGAGAGTCTGAATAGAACAAAAAGGTGGTGGAAGTTTGCTTTAGCTCTGCCTGACTGCTTGAACTGGAACATCAGCCCTCTCCTATTCTCAGAGTTCCTGGTTTTCAGGCTTTCAGGCCTGGACCAGATTCTACACCATCGTTTTTCCAGCTCTTATGTCTTTAAGACACACCATCAGCTTTCCTACCAGCTTCTCCAGGTCTCCAGCTTGCAGATGGAAGATCATGGCACTTCTCAGCCTCCGTGATTACAGTAGACATTTATTCTTATAATGAATCTCATTATATAAATTTTTATAATAAATCTCTCTGTTGATTCTGTTTTTCTGAAGAATCCTAGATAATACAGACACAATGCACTCCAAAGTTTAATATAACATCTGGCATAAGTAGGTGCTCAAATATGACAGTGGAGAAGAATGACATTTAGCATGCTCTGATTTCTGCTCATAATTTATTTACTAATTCGCTAAACTGTAGGAGAATAACTCTACTGGCATCCTGGTGACCTCATATGTATCCACATAGGCCACACAGGCAAAGACATTAACCAGACTGACTAGGAGTCTTGGCAGAACGCTTTGTGATCTACCAGATCACCAAGGTTTTGGAAGTCCTTTGAGGACCTCGAAGATGTCTTGCCTCATCCCCCTGAGAGGCTGTCAAGAGATGGTTTCTCATCGCCTGCTGAGTTCTGATGTGATTTGAGGCTTCCTGCCTCACTCACTCCAGGTGCAGATTCTTCTGCTCAGCACAGCACGGAATTGGCCCGGCAATGCCTGTGGCAGTCATCGGCCCCTTTTGTTTTGAGGTTGTTCTGTTTGGTGTGTGAGATGAAGACCTGGGTTCTGGTACCTTTGGCTGTTTACTCCTTCTTTCTGCATGTAAGTTGACAAAACTGAATCTGAAAATGGTTCATTTTATCTTGAGCAGCCAAATCAGTCCTGCTGCAGCCGTGGCCTTGCTTTCTCCGGCGTGCTTAACACAGACTGCTTTGAGCATCTTCTCTGTGTAGCACTGGGAACCCCGTGATGAGCAAGGTGGCCTTGGTCCCTGGTCCTGGGCCCAGATCTCTTTGTGCCAGTGATGATGACAACCTTATTAGAGGTGGCACAGGATGACACATCTCTGACGAGCAAAGCAACTCCATTGGCCCTTCTCATTCTCTCAATTTGCCCTTAAACTCCCCCTTAGTACAGAGACTGCAGGGCGAGCCATCGTGCTTTCACTCCACCCTCCATGTGCCCAGAGGCCATGCTCTGGGATTAACAGTGAGCCTCAATGAACCTTCTGAGTCAGTTTTCAGATGGAGCTAAGAGTGGTCACCACAAGAGGATTCTTATGGAGGCTTCTGGGTCCAGGTCACCAATGGTGATTTAAGGGGCAGAAGGCCCCTAAAGCAAGATAACTTTGTATCTTTAATTGTAGGAGAGAAAACAGCTTCAGCAGTTACTTCTTATCCCCAAAATGTTGTTTCTGTCTTGTTGAGAGAACTTTAGAAGCCGTCTTGAAACAAGGATTTGAAGGAAGTGCTTTTTCCAAAGGTGGGCCCAGGATGCATCGTCAGGGAAGTGGGAAAGTGAGACACTGAAGGGGTCAAGCCAACACGGGGTGCCAGTGAGCAGGCTTCCAGTGCAGATGCCTGGGATGCTGGTGAGCAAGTTTCCGTTGCAGGCGACTGGGGCTGAATCCCATGGGAGGGCTCTAGGAAATAGTGTGCAACATGCTGCAGGGTTAGCTGTGCCTGCTCCTGGACTGAGGAGGCTGGCATGACTACTCACCCACCAAGTCCTGTCTGTCATTGTCCACAGGCAGTTCCTGGGAGTGTTGGCTCCCTGGCATTTCTAGCCTGTCTCCATGGGCAGGGAGGAGGCTCTTTTGGGGAGGTGCATGTCCTCGATTATGGGGACAAGAATGGTGAGGGCCTTGGGGACATGGGCAGGGAACCAACCCCATCAGCTCCCACCTTCTGCCTCCTACAAGTGTTTGCCTGTTGTGGAGCCAGCCTAAAGCAAACCTGATCAATGCAATCAGCTGGGAAAGCTAAATGCCCGAATGCCAGGACGTGTGCTGACCGGAGCGGATGCTGGCTTTAGACACCCTGCGTGGGTTCTCAGAAGTAGGACTTGTCAGGAGCCACTCTAAGGACACCTCTCACCTCAAAGAATGTCCAGTTTCCTATCAATGGTTTATTGAAAAAATATGTGGGGAGAAAACATTTGAGGGCAGCACAGAGACTTGGAACCTATCACAAAGAGACCCAGTCTCCATTTCACAGTATCTTTATGGGGTGCATGACTGGTATCTTCAGAGTGTTTGTAAATCTGCCTTTGATTTTGATGTATTACTAGGCAGCACTTAAGATAAAATTGCTTGGGTCTGGTCTGTGGATGGAACAGAGGAGAGGCTGGCCTGGCTGGTCCCATCTTAAGTAGTGCTTTTACATGCCTTGTTGGAACAATTTGTGGTCATCTTGGATCTGAGGCAAAGGAAAGGAAATGTTAAATACTCACAATGTCCTGCACAGCTTTGTGGACAGTTCTGCAACTCGGCTTGCCTTTGTGGAAAAGACCAGCAATTCCTTCCATGAGCATGCCTTTTACGGTTTGCTGAGATCTTCAAGAACCATTTGCATTTGATTCTCAAAATAGGCAAAGGGAGTTCTATGAGCTAAATGTTTGCACCCCCAGAACTGATATGTTGAAACGCTGGCCCTCAAGGTGATAGTATTAGGGGGCGGGGCCCTTGGGAGATGAGGTCTTGAGTGGAGTGTTCATGAAGGGGATTTGTAACCTTCTCACAGAAACCATGAAAGCTGTTTTCCCTTTCTGCCATGTGAGGTGACAGGGAGAGGACCCTGTGAGTGAAGAAGCAGGTTCTCATCTGATACCAAATCTGCTGGCACCTTGATTTTGGAAGTCCCAGCATCCAGGACTGTGAGCAACACATTTCTGTTGCTTACAAGCTGCTCAGAAGGTGGTAAATTGTGATAGCAGGCCAAATGGACCGTGACAGGGTGTAAGTTGTTTTATCCCCATTTTACAGAAGAGGTAAACAGGCTCGGGATGGGGACAGGCCAAAACTGCCTCATGAATATTAGCAACCAGATACTGCCTGGCAGACAGTCCACACCAAGTAAATGTCTGAGCAGCTGTTGAGCTGAATCATTGTTTAGTTTTTGTCTTTCCGCCACAGGAAGATCATGCATTGGCATTAGCAAGAAAACTTGCCAGGCAGCAGGAGGTTCCATTTGAAAACTCACCAGATGCCCTTGAGGCCTTTTTCCTGGTTATTGAGGACATCTTAGGAAACACTTCTGGTGACAATTAGTCAGGCAAAAATAGATCCAGTTGTTCTGAAGATCAAGCTTAACATCTGTGCCATGCTTTAAAATGTCTTTCCAGGCACTCTCTCCTGCCCACGGATCTTGCTTGGGAAAGGAATGGGGCAAGTGGAAATGGCCATTTCTTAGATGAACACATCAGTGGCTGCTCCAGTCTGAGGTCTATATAGACCTAGGCTTTGAATCCAGTCACGTAAATCTAAGTCTCTTTAGGTGTTTAACACTTTTGCCTACATCTCTGTCTGTCCTGGGCCAGCCAGGCAGCCCCTTTGCCTTTGCGGAGTTAAGGGGCTGAGGCGTCACTTCACCTATCTTGTGTCTGCACTCACACTTGCTCTCTCTCCTGCTCAGTCTCTCTTGACTATTGGGGTTCATTGACCTCAACACAATGCATGCCACTTAGTTCACATCTCTTTCAGCAAGTGTGTATTCAGAGCTTGATGGATTACCACCAGGCTGGGCCAACAGGGTCGTTTTCAACTCAGCTATCCCTAAAGGGCCAAAAAATGGTTGCAATGCTCCCAGAGGTAACTCTGACCTGGTACGGTTCAGGGACAAGGCCACTCACCCACACTTGGGCAATTGCTCTTCTCGTGACCAGGCTCTTTCTGTGGGAACCACTCCACGGAGCTACCGTCTCTCCTAAGCTACAATGTTCTACCATGGTGCAAGTGGGGGAAAAAATAACAACAACATTTTGGATATCAGCTGCTTTGAGAAGGCATGATTTATAATGATTTATTATAAAATGACGGTGTTTTAATGCTCTTTTTATTGGTTTTCTAACAGTCGTGGAAACTCTCTCAGGAGGATATGGTTAGAGTCTGGGGGAAACTTCCACACATATAGTGCTTAATCTACCTTCTCACTGGCTCCACATCTGTAGATTTCATAGGGGGTGTTCCTATGGTTTCTTGGGAATGGGCTGAAGGTCATCTTCTGTGCTTAATATTTGATAATTTAAAAAACCGTAACGTTTAATTGTGTTTCAAGGTATCAAGATATCAAGATCTGAGAATAACCAAATCAAAATGGCCCCATGAAAACATTGCATGCCCTTCTCAGTCCCATCTCTGAGTAGTCAGAGCCTCTGTCCACTTGTCCTGGATCGCAGGGCAACTCTGTAGCCAGACAGAACTTGTTCACACTCAGCTGCTCTTTAGAAGAACACCCCAAGGGCATTCAGAAAAAACAGAAACTTTGAGGAGTTTTGCGTAATATCACATTGCCCCTCACATCTGAGCTCCACACACTTTCTAGAAGGTTTCAGGCCTATGCTTATGAGTTTTTTTTTTTTTTAATTTTCCTATAGTCAATGGAATTTTATGGAGGAAAATTATTAGAGGATTTAATTTAAAACTATTATTTTTGCATGAACCCACATCAGCTTATAAAGGTGGAGAGGCACCCCTTGAATTTTTGAGCATAGAAAGCCATTAGGTCCCATGACTCTCTGGAGGGGTGCTGGTTTACAGGTATTACCTGTGTTATAAAAAGCAAATGACCTTCTTCTGTATCTCCTCCCATACTTGAATCCATTCTTTATATCCCAGGAAACTTCTCACTGCAGAATGAGCATGGGATCAGACCCTCCCGGTCTCAGGGAAACTTTTTTTCAGTTCAGTGATCTTAGGGAGGACCACTCAGCTATAGTGAGTGCACCATTCAGCTGGCCCCCACACCACATGTATCCACCCCTTGAGTCAAAGATTGTTTATAATTGTAAAGGTCCTGATATCTTGCATGATGCATCTCATAGAACAGGCACACGCTTGTTATTGGTTAAATGAAACAAACTCTGTTATCCTAAATCATAGTGCACATTGCTGAAAACTTCCAGGCAGACGCCATTCAGTCCATTCATTGCTGGCTTGGGACTGAGCCTCAGCCCAGGGAGCTTCTGCAGTGACTTATTCACGAGTAGCAGAACGTGTACCCCTCCTGGGTCCGGGCTTCTAGTACTGCCATCACACTTCAAGGCCGGGAATCTGCAGTGCTAGGTTATAAACACTGAGGATATTGTTGGTTACAACAGGGGGGAATTCACAATTTTCCCTGTAAACCTTAAACCTCCACCCTTCTCTCTGCCTCTCTCTCTCTCTCTCTCTCACACACACACACACACACCATCAATATAGACACATTTTTCACAATTATCAAATTGTAGCTCTTTGAGGGGAGAAATAATAAAAAAAAATCGAAACCATTGGTTCTCAAATTTGAGATGGCATCAGGATCCCCTTGAAGACTCCTTAGCAGATAGATGAGTGGGCCAGGCCCAGATGGCTCTTGGGCAGCCCCAGGACTTTCATTTCTAGTGTGTTCCCAGGTGATGCTGACATGGTTGTCCTGGGCACCACAGCGGAGGCCCACTGGAGTCAACCCACACAGCAGCATGAGGCTGCAAAACCTCAGCATCCCTTCCCACTGCACCAAAGGACTTGTTTGAGAAAGGCCAGCTCCTTAGAGTTTCTCAGATAGGAATACTTTGAATATCACCCGTGGGTTACAGATGAGAATTCACATAAAATTGTTATTTTTCCACAGGCATAGCAGCAAATCAGCCTTTCAGAATATTGCAGGGTCAGAAGCAGAAGTCCCTTTGCCAGAGAAATGGACAAACAGAAGGAAGGAAAGATGGAATGAGGGGAGCAACAATGGAGGATGGTGGAAGTGTTCTTCAGGTCTAAGTTTGGGTTCCAGAAACATCTGGCCAAATAACGTCTTTCATAACTAAAATGGAATATAAAGAAGCCATTTGACCTGCCTCAGTTGTCATGGTCATCATGACAAGCCACAGCAGGACAAATCAGCTTAACAATTTCGGAAACTGCCAGAAATGCTATTTGGACTAATTTTTATTTGAGAGTTGGCTGAAACTGGTCACACCCCGAAATACCTCAAGATAAACAATGTAGCATTATCATATAAACCTACATTCACCAAATTAGGCTAAAATAGGCTGTTTTGATTTTTTTTATGAGGATTATTCCCAAAATATGTTTAGATACAAGCTGTTCAACTTTTCTTTTTTCCATATTTGATGTCAATCAAACTAAATTTTTACGTGTTTGGAATTGCATTAATTGTATTCTTCAGTTACCTATAAAATTTAATTATCACGTCTTTATGGAAATTTTAATATCAGATATAGATTAAAGAATGGTATATTTAAAATGACATTTTAATACTTTATAAGAAACAATAGAAATTTGACTTCCAAAACACCTCTCAGTACTACCATTGGAGTATATCTATATTTTTCTGTCAGAATATGTTCCAAAGCAAATGTAAGTAATCCTTATTTTCGTGATACATTGACGCTCAAAAGTTGTGTGTTCAGTATGTCTACAAAGTAAATTACCATATATTTGAAACAGCAGACTAAAACTGAAGTAACATCTGGGAAAAAATGCTCTAATTGCTAGGCCCTAAATTCATCTGACCTTGACCCTCTCATCTGAATTTAAAAGTGTTTTAAATTCATAGCCAATCAATTCAAGTGAGAACTGAATTCATGTGTTTTCAGAAAATGCTAAGCTAGAACAATGTAACTAGAATAGATTCCTGGTCAAACTTTGGTTTTGTTCAGGTGTCCACTCATTTCCTAGGTGACCCAGAGGCCACAACTCACAACTGCACCCCTTCCTGTGGCTAGTCCAGGCTGTGCCGATCTTGTAGTCTTGAAGTCCTGGCAATAGGCGGGAGTGGGAGCTGACCCACTGCTGACCAACATGTCAAAAATAGATGGCTGTATAGCCCTCTGGAAAAGCTTCCCTCATTCTTAAGGAATCTTGTGAAGGGATGGTCTGTTTCTGTCCTGTTCCCTGGATGTCAAATGTCTGGGTTTGAGACTCAGAACTCCTGAAGCCATCTCACGACTACAAGGGGAGCAGATGCAGCCACTGAGTATGGCCAAGCAGAGGGAGGGAGGACTGTTCCTGCCAGCATCGCCAGTGGCTGAATCACTCAGCCCAGAGCCCCACGGCACCCTAAACGTCCTCTTAACAGATGGAATATGTTGTCTTACTGTTTGTGCCTGTGAGAAAAGTCCCCTTTGCTTGCAGTGAAGGCATCCTAGTTGATACAAATGAATTTTGAAAACTGGAGATTTCATGGAACCAATGTTTCCTTTGTTTCAGTTCATTTTCATGGCTCATCTTTTCAATAAACCCTCTACTGAATTGTTTTCTAGAAGATATGCTGTATTAAAAATTACTCCTGAACTATTACTTTTTCTAGATGGAAGCATATTCAAGTATCAGGTTTTCCTAAAATGGGTCACATGAGTATTTGGCTATTCAACCCGGGCCACATTTCTTTACAATTGATCTCATGTTTCCCTTAGTGTTATTTAAAGTGTCAAGTGAAAAAGGCAGTAAAATATGTGTCTTGGTGTTTATTCCTACAGACTGCTGGACTAAATTATTTATGGTAATTGAGGCCTAATGGGTTATAGGTTTTGTTAAAATTTGTGACATAATCATGTTACCACTTTGTCAGAATTCCCTGGTTTTGAACTTGGGGACTTAGATTACTCTTTAACTGGACACATATCCCACATCTTTCCTTTTGCTCACTGTGTCTCCTCTTTCTCTGTTTACATGCAGCATGAAGGACGAATTTATTTTACCTCCAGATATCTTACCATGACTTGCTTGCATCATAGCAACCCTATCTGGAGTGAGTGTGGAGTGACCAACCCCACAGGAATATGGAGAAGGTTCTCCTAAGTTTGGAACTTTTTGAGACTCTCATAGATTTCAAATCTGTTGTCTCATTGTTAAACCACATGCTCCCAATTTTGTTTAGAAACTATGGTCACAACAGCCTTGGGGAAGGAACACTCACCTAGTCTCATATTTAAACTTGAGAGGGGTGGAGCAAGGTGGCAGAATATAAGCCTACACCATTCGTCCTCTCTGCTGAAATATCAGATTTTAACAACTATCTGCACACAAAAGAGCACCATCACAAGAATCAAAAATCAGGTGAGCAATCACAGCTCCTGGTTTTAACTTCATATCATTAAAAGATGTATTAAGGAGGATGGAACAGTCTTGAATTGCTGATGCCACACCTCTCCCATCCCCTGGCAGCGGAGATAATCTTTGCACTTTGGGGAGGGAGAGTGCAGTGACTGAGGGACTTTACATTGAACTCCATGCTGCCCTGTCATAGCTGAGAATAAAGCCATGCTGGGCTCCACCAGCACCCATGCATGGAGGGAGCATTTGGACCAGCCCTGGCCAGAGGGGAATCATCCATCCCTGCTATTGAAACTTGAGTTTCTCAGCAAGCCTCACCACTGTGAGCTGAAGTGCATTGGGGTCCTGGATAAACTTGAAAGACAGCTCCTAGTGCTAAGCTGAGCTTACAGCCAGTGAACTAGGGTGGCATGTGACCTAGGAAGACACCAGCTGACATGGCTAAGGGGGTATTGAAATCATCCCTCCCCAAACCCCAGGCAGTGCAGCCTGCAGCAACAGAAGTGTTTTTTGTTTGTTTGTTTTTGTTTTTCTATCTGATTGAGGAGAGGAGAGAGAAGAGTAAAGAAGACTTTGTCTTGTGTCTTGACTACCACCTCAGCCACAGTAGGATATGGCACAGGGCAGAATCATGAGGACCCCATTCCAGGTCCTAGCTCCTGGACATTTCTAGACACGCCCTGAGCCAAAAGGGAGTCCACTGTCTTGAAGGGAAGAACTCAGCCCCTGCAGGATTCATCATCTGCTGACTAAAGAGAGCCTGGGGCCCTGAATAACCACCAGTGATACCCAGGGATTATGCCATGGGCCTTGAACTCTGATATGTGCTGGCTTCAGGTGAGACCCAGCACTTTCGCAGTCATGGTGGCTATGGTGAAAGACTGCTTTTGTTTGAGAAAAGCAGAGAAAAAAGTAAAGGGGATTTTGTCTTGCACCTTAGATACCAGCTTGGCCATGGTAGGGTACAGCAACAAGCAAGCACTTGGGGCCCTCAAGTCCTGGCCTAGGCTCTTGGATAGCATTTCTAGATCTGCCCTGGGCCAGAGAGGAGCCCACTGCCCTGAAGTTTGAGTCCCAGGCCTGGAAGCATTCACCACAAGCTGACAGAAGAGCCCTTGGGCTTTAAATGAATATAGGTGGTGGCCTAGAAGAACCCCCAAGGACCAGAGGTATTGGTGGTCACAGGGAGAGGTTCCTCTACCTGTGGAAAGGGGAGGGAATAGCAGGAGGGACTTTGTACTGTGGTATGAGTGCCAGTTTAGCTGCAATATAATAGAATGTCAGGTTACTGCTGAGGTTTTTGACTCCAATCTCTGGCTCCCAAACATCATTGGTGAACATGCCCGGGGCCTGGGGGAACTTGTTGTTCTGAAGGGAAGAGCCTTGGATAAGACCCAGTGCTGCACTGGCTTCAGGTCTGACCCAGAGCAGTCTCAGTGAGCCAGTGAACTAGAGATTCTTGCATTACCACACCCCTAGTTTCAGGTGACTCAGCACAGAGATAGAGATGCTACTGGCTTGGGAGAAAGTAAGGGAAAAGAACAAGAGTCTCTGCCTGGTAATGCAGAGAATTCCTCCAGATCTTATCCAAAACCAACAAGGCTATACCTCTCCTACTCTGCAAAAAAAAAAAAAAAAATGGCAGTGTTATTGGGTTTGGGGCTCAAGTCCTTTCCAACACCTGGAAAGCCTTCCCAAGAAGGACAGACACAAACAAGCCCAGACTGTGAAACCTACGATAACTACCTAATTCTTCAATGGCCAGACACCAGTGAACATCTATAAGGCATCAACACCATCCAAAAAAATATGATCTCGCCAAATGAACTAAATAAGGCACTAGGGACCCATTCTAGAGAAACCCTTTCAGACTGAGAATTTAAAATAGCAGTTTTGAGGAAACTCAAAGAAATTCAAGATAACACAGAGAAGGAATTCAGAATTTTATCAGATATATTTAACAAAGAGATTGAAATAGTTTAAAAGAATTAAGCAGAAATTCTAGAGTTGAAAACTGCAATTGGCATGCTGAAGAATACAATTGGCATGCTGAAGAATACATCAGAGTCTTTTAATAGCAGAATTGATCAAGCAGAAGAAAGAATTAGAGAACTTGAAGACAGGCTATTTGAAAATACACAGTCAGAGGAGACAAAAGAAAAAAGAATAAAAGCAAAGAAACATGCCTTCAAGATCTAGAAAACAACCTGAATAGGACAAATTTAAGAGTTATTGGCTTAGAGGACGTAAAGAAAGAGATAGGTATAAAAAGTTTATTCCAAGGGATAATATCAGAGAACTTCCCAAGCCTAGAGAAAGTTATCAACCTTCAGGTACAAGAAGGTTATAAAACACCAAACAGATTTAAGCCAAGAAAGACTATCTCAAGGCATTTAATAATCAAACGCCCAAAGGTCAAGGAGAAAGAAAGGATTCTGAAACAAGCAAGATACAAGAAACAACATACAATGGAGTGCCAATATATCTGGCAGCAGACTTTATTGTGGAAACTGTACAGACATGGAGAGAGTGGCAGGACATATTTAAAGTACTGATGGAAAAAACACACACGCACAAAACTTTTACCCTAGAAAAAAATATCTAGCAAAAATATTCTTCAAGAGTGAAGGAAAAACAAAAACCTTCCCAGACAAACAAAAACTGAGGGATTTCATCAACACCAGACCTATTCTACAAGAAGTGCCAAAGAGAGTTCTTCAATCTGAAAGAAAAGGATGTTAATGAACAAGAAGAAATAATCTAAAGGCACAAAATCATTGGTAATATTAAGCACACAGAAAAACACATAATAATACAACACTTTAATTGTGATGTGTAAACTACTCAAATAGAAAGGTTAAATGAACCAATCAAAAATAACTACAACTTTTCAAGGCATAGATGATGTAATAAAACATAAAGAGAAACAAAATGTTAAAAAGTAGAGATGTAAAATCAAAGTGTAAAGATTTTATGAGTTTTCTTTTTGTGGATGTGTTTATTTGCACATGCAATCAGTGTTAAATGATCATCAGTTTAACATAATGGGTCATATGATAGTATTTGCCAACATCATGGTAGTCTTAAATCAAAAAACATACAAAGGAAAAACAAAAAATAAAAAGCAAGAAATTAAAGTATATCTCCAGAGAAAATTACCTTCACTAAAAGGAAGACAGGAAGGAAAGAAAGAAGGAAGAGAAGACCACAAAACAACCAGAAATAAATAACAAAATGAGAGGAATAAGTCTCTACTTATCAACAATAACGTTGAATACAGATGGACTAAGCACTCCAATCAAAAGACATAGAATGGCTGAATAGATGCAAAAACAAGATCTAATGTTCCATTTCCAGCAAAAAATACACTTCACTTATAAAGATATGCATAGACTGAAAATAAAGGGACAGAAAACGATTTATCATGCCAATGGAAACGAAAAAAGAGCAGGAGTAGCTATACTTACATCAGAAAACATAGGTTTGAAGAAAAAAACTGTAAGAAGATACAAAGAAGGTTATTATGTAATGATAAAGGGGTCGATTCAGCAAGAGTATGTAACAATTGTAACTACATGTGCACCCAATACCAGAGCACCCAGTAATATTATTGTTAGAGCTAAAGAGAGAGATAGACTCCAGTACAATAATAGCTGGAGACTTCAACACCCCACTTCCAGCATTGGGCAGATCTCCCAGACAGAAATCCACATGGAAACATCGGACTTAATCTGCACTATAGCATAAATGAACCTAATAGATATTTACAGAACATTTCACTTAACAGCTGCAGAATGCACATTCTTCTCCTCAGCATGTGGATCATTGTCAAGGATACCATACAGTAGGTCACAAAACAAACCTTAAAACATTCAAAAAAATTGAAATAATATTGAGCATCTTCTCTGATCACAATGGAATAAAAGTACAAATCAATAGCAAGAGGAATTTGGGACACTATATAAACACATGGAAATTAAATAATGTGCTCCTGAATGATCAATATGTTAATGAAGAAATTACAGAAATTTAAAATTTTCTTGACACAAATGATAATGGAAACAAAACATACCAAAACCTATGGTACACAGTGAAAGCATTACTAAGAGGGAAATTTATACCTATAAGTGCCTACATCTAAAAAGAAGAATAACTTCAAATAAATAACCTGATGACGCATTTTAATGAACTAGAAAAGCAAACCAAATCCAAAATTAAGAGAAGAAAAGAAATAATAAGGATCAGAACAGAAATAAATGAATTTGAAATGAAGAGAACAATACAAAAGATCAATGAAACAAAAAGTTAGTTTTATAAAGATAAACAAAATTGACAAATTTTAGCCAGACTAAGAAAAAAAAGAGAGAAGACGCAAATAAATATAATTAGAGATGAAAAAGGAGACATTACAACTGATATTGCAAACCTTTAAAGAATCATTGATGGCTACTGTGAACAACTATTTGTCAATAAATTGGAAAATCTAGAAGAAAACTATAAATTTCTAGACACATACAACCTACCAAGGTCAAACCATGAACAAATCCAAAACCTGAAAAGACTAACAACAAGTAGTGAGATCAGTGCTATAATTAAGTCATCCAGTAAAGAAAAACCTGGGACCTGATGCTTCACTGCTTCACTGCTAAATTCTTTCAAACATTAAAACAAACAAACAAACAAAAAACCTAATACCAATTCTACACAAGCTGTTCCATAAAATAGAGGAGGAAGGAATACTTCTAAATGCATTCTACAAGGCCAGTATTACCCTGATACCAAGACCAGACTAAAACACTTTAAAACACACACACACACACACACACACACACACACACACAGAAAAAAAGAAAAAGAAAACTGCAAGTCAATATTTCTGACAAATATTGATGCAAAAATTCTCAACAAAACACTAGCATGCTAAATCCAACCATACATTAAAAAGATCATTTATAATGACCAAGTGATTTATCCCAGGGGTGCAAGGATGGTTCAATGAAAGTCAATCATTGTGATACATCACGTAAATAGAATGAAGGACAAAATCCATATGACCATTTCAATTGATGTTAAAAAAGCATTTCAACATCTCTTCATGATAAAAACCATCAAAAAACCTGGGTATAGAAGGAAAATACCTTCGCACAATAAAGGCCATGTATGACAGACTCACAGCCAGTATTACACTGAATAGAGAAGAACTGAAAGCTTTTCCTCTTCAATGTAGAACATGACAAGGATGCCCACTTTTACCACTGTTATTTAACATAGTACTGGAAGTCCTAGCTAGAGTAATCGGACAAGAGAAAGAAATAAAGGGCATGCCAATTGGAAAGGAAGAAGTCAAATTACCCTTGTTTGAATATGAAACATATTCCAAACTTCTATTTGGAAAAACTAAGATGCCACCAAAAATCTATTAGAACTGATAAACAAATTCAGTACAGTTGCAGGAAACAAAATCAACACACAAAAATCAACAGCATTTCTATATGCCAGCAATGAAAAATCTGAAAAAGAAATTTTAAAAAAGTAATCCATTTACAACAGACACAAATAAAATTAAACACCTAGGAGTTAACCAAAAAAGTGAAAGATTTTTACAATGAAAACTATAAGACACTGATGAAAGAAATGGAAGAGGACACCAAAAAATGGAAAGATATTCCATGTTCATGAATTGGAAGAATCAATGTCCATATTACCCAAAGCAATCTA
Source organism: Trachypithecus francoisi (assembly GCF_009764315.1). Lineage (NCBI taxonomy): Eukaryota > Metazoa > Chordata > Mammalia > Primates > Cercopithecidae > Trachypithecus > Trachypithecus francoisi. The sequence continues at coordinate 3,249,833 of NW_022681467.1, forward strand.
TAGATTCAGGGCAATTTCTATGAAAATACCAATGATATTCTTTACAGAAATAGAAAAAAAAATCCTAAAATTTTTATGGAATCACACAAGACCCAGAATAGCCAAAGCTGTGCTGAGCAAAAAGAACAAAACTGGGGGAATCACATTTCCTGACTTAAAATTATACTACAGAACTATAGTAGCCCAAACATACTGGCATAAAAACAGACATGTAGACCAATGGAACAAAATAAAGAACCCAGAAGCAAACCTACACACCTACAAAAATGAGTGAACTAATTTTTGACAAAGATACCAAGAGTATACACTGGGGAAAGGACAGCCTCTTCAATAAATGGTGCTGGGAAAACTGGATATACATATGCAAAAGAATGAAACTAGATGCGTACCTCTTGCCATATACAAAAATCTAATTGAAGTGAATTAAAGACTTAAATCTAAGACCTCAAACTATGAAACTACTACAAAAAACATTGGAGAAAGTTTCCAGAATATTGGCCAGGGCAAAAATTTCTTAATACCCCACAAGCACAGGCAACCTAAGCAAAAAAATTGTTGAATAGGATTACATCAAGTTAAAAAGCTTCTGCACAGCAAAGGAAATAATCAACAAAGTGAGGAGACAATCCACAGAGCTGGAGAAAATATTTGGGAGGGCAGGTTCTGATCGTTTGGTCTCCATTTTCTTTTTTCTCCTTTCAAAGAATAAAATGAGACCCTCTCCACTCCTCAGACCAAGGTTCCAGCTCCTACTACCAAAAAAAAAAATGTCAGATGGGGAGTCCACACCCTCATTATCAATATTCATTTGAATATTCTTCACGATGGGAAATAACAATAATTCAATATGAGACAGGACATGAATAAAACAGCCTGCCTAGGTGGGTAAGAAGCAGAAATGACAATGGCCAACCCTCAAGAGTGTGGTGCTTACCAGACCCTCTGTTTTTAAAAAGTTGGTCTGAGCCAATTGGGGTAACAGACCCACTTCATTTGCCCCAGTGATTGAGTCATTTTGTCCTTGTCAATGGGTCTGTGCCACTTCCTCCCATAAGGATGGCTGAAGGACAGGCATGAGTCCTACGTGGAGTCAGCAGGGCAGAAAGGGACCTTCTCTGGAATTCTCCCAAGTCTTTGGCTGGTAAGTGGAGAAGTCAAGATCTGTCCAGGACAGTCTGACTCTGGAAGCCACATTTTTGGCTTCCAAGATGGAGATAAATGAAGCGGGAAGGCAAGGAGGAAGAGTGTGAGGTGGCTTCATTTGGTGGAGCAACCAAATACATAGTTTCTTCTAGGGCTGTCTTCAGCTTCCAAACTCAGTCACCTCATATCACACCTTTTTGCGAGTTGTGATTTGAACTTAGCCACTGAGCTACGTCATTTGGGGAAAATGATTTATTTGTAGTGCTGACCTAAATAATAAGCAGAGAGAGGCTCACTAAATAAAAAGTTATTTGAGAATAAAGCATTGCAATGGGGATATGCGTGCATACTAAACCATGTACCTAATCAGGGAGGTAAAGGAAGACAAAGACTTTTTAAGGGGAAAAAACAATGAAGATTACATGATTGTTTTGAAATAATCATCCTTGGCTACAAAGATCACTAACAAGGGTGACACCAGTCCGAGGATGGACAGGCAGTTGCTGGTCAGATGCCTGTGCTGAAGTATTTTTGGGGTAAGATTGCAATGGCCTTTGGGGAAGGTGGTGTTTTTTTTCAGTCTTTTGTGATACTTTTGTTAATCAGGCATGTAAGTATGAGAACCTTCCCTTTATGGCCTTCCCGAGCTCTATTTGTCAGTATTTTCTTGATGTTTCTCCGATAACTAGAGATCCTGGATTTTCCAGCAATTTTCCAATTCTTTTTTTTTTTTTTATTTCAAATTATCAAGTAATACGGTATTCTTTTTTTTTTTCCAGTTTTTTTTTTAATTATACTTTAAGTTCTAGGGTATATGTGCATAACGTGCAGGTTTGTTACATATGTATACTTGTGCCACGTATTTATCCAACACTTTCATTATTCTCCATTGTTCTCACTGATGCTTATGGAAAATATAACCCCCGTGGAAACCAGTTAAGAGGTTTTCTGTGTAAATGACTGAAAACCACATGCAAACTAGTTTGAACAATAAAAGAGACATTGTTTTTAGAAACAGTAAGAAATACCTAGAAAACCCAGAGATCAGAAGGCCCCTCCACGTTGGTTTAACAACTGGATCTAAGACATCATCTGTCCTGCCAGCTTCATCCCAGGGCCCACTGGCTTCCTTCCCTGCATGGTTGCAGCAGTTCTGACCTTCACACTCACATACCTCACCATCCAAAGGGGAGAGTCTCTTTTCCAGGGGCCGTGATCTCACATCTCTTTGACCAAACCGGGTTATGTGTCCATTCTTGAACCAGGACTTATAGAGGGAACCACCATGGGAGAAGCAGAGTGGGGTGGGATGGGTGTCCTCAAGGGCTGAGACCAGTCAGGCCCCACCCCCAAAGCCCTCTCAAATAGGGGAGGGAAGAATGAATGTTGACAAGACAGAAAGTGACTTCCGCAAGGAGTGTACCCAGATCTGTGTACATGGAGCCATGCCCTATGGCAGAGTTTAATACAATATTCTCCTTTTGGTTTTTAAGATAGTCACTTTTGAGCTCACCAATTCTGAAGGGTCAGTGGTTTTTACTGCTCTGCATAAACCCTCTCTTGGGCCTAGACACCCACACAGCCCCAGGCCTCTGCTCTTCCGATGACTATCCCCTGGCTTGGAGATCTCATGGACTATCTCGGGGCAAACACACCCATCTTCAAGTGCACTTCTGCATTAAGGCAGGAAGAAAACAAAGAAATGGGAGACACAGAAGCCAACAAGCTAGAGTCCTATACACAAGAGCATGAAGGCAACGGGTGAGAGAGCCAATGGAAATAAACCCTTCACCTCAATAGTTCTGAGGGGCTGGTCTGATTTCTAGGTCCTTCTCCCAGGGCATGTGGACTTGTATGTTTGACTGAAGTTCCATAAGCCAATGCTATCCCACATGCAAGCGTGACAGCCACCACTTAGCCATTACTGGCCAAAAGCAGGACATTTGTCTCTCAAGTCCGTGTCCTAAACACTGACTATGCCTTTGCCGCTAGGCACTGTCTTGGTGCTGGCAGGTAGACCCCAGGGCGTCTGACTTGCCTACATAGAAGTCCATGAAGCGTTTTTCTCAGGGTCAGAGCTGTGACAGCCAGTCTTGGCTTCTCTCTCTATAAGAGCTCCCAAGGCTTCCCATGAAGCCACAGCTGAACGTGGTCTCAGGGATCCTGGTCTCAGCGGCCTGCTACACATATCACAACCATGGAAAGCACATTTTTCTGTAGGCTTATTTTGCTTCCAAAATTTTATCTCCAATTTTGAAAGTAATACATATTTATTATAAAAAGCATAAAAAGACCAAAAAACTCTTTTAAACTCACAAAAAAATTCTACCAAAATTTTACTGCATGTCATTTGTTTTTCTACCTTAGTAACAATATATGTTTTTTTCTTTCTCTACCTCCATTTTCATACACTTCATATGCACAGACATATCATTTTGTGAGTGCATTTTTGCCTGTTGTTTTCGGTTTGCCTTTAGTCTGCACAGAACAGAACTCTCATGAACATTGCTTTACTGGTGACACACTATTTCACTGTGTGAATGGACCATAATGAATTCGGCATCCTTTCTTAGGACACTTAGGTATTTGCAATTGTTTTCTATTTCATAAGTATTTTTCCTTACATAATGCAGTCACTGCATTTCAGATTTTTTTAAAATAATTTTCTCAGGTATTGAATTATTATGTTTTTTTGAGACAGGGTCTTTCTCTATGTCCCAAGCTGGAGTACACTGGTGTGATCACGGTTCACTGTAGGCTTGGTCTCTTGAGCTTAAGTGATCCTTCCACCACAGCCTATTTTTTGGTAGAGACTTTGCCTCACTATGTTGCCCGGTTGATCTCCTAGCTGTAAGCAATCCTCCTGCCTTAACCTCCCAAAATGCCAGAATTCTAGGTATGAGCCACTGTGCCCAGCCCCAGGTGTTAAATTGGTGAAGTGAAAGTTGTTATTTAAAAATAGTTATTCATATATGTAGTAAGAGAGGAAGTGATGTTTCAGGGACTCTGAGCCTAGGAGAAAAGTATTTCAGAGTCAATCAATCCCTGAGTTGAAAATTCACTAGACCAGATGTTTCCTTTGATGCTGATGCTTTTTAACAAAGTCATAAAAGTTTTTGAAGCTTATGCATTTAATATGTGTAAACCTTTGGAAATTATCACAACTTACAATGTATGATTTGTGATTGGTCTTGTTTCTTTCTGGAGGATAGGATGAAGAACAAGGTCAGGCGACATCCTTCAGGTTGGTGGTGGCACCTTCACCCACATTCCTCACATATGCCCCCCTCCCTCCCCCGGCTCTGCCATGTGCATGCACACACTCACACACTCACACAGTGCTGACACAACTCCACACACTTACACTGATGAAGATTGCCAGGTAAAATCCAGGTATGAGATGCTCAGTTAAATTGAATTTCAGTTAAATGATGAATACTTTTTGAGTGTGGATATGTCCCATGCAAAATTTGGGACATTACTTTTTTTTTTTTTTTTTTTTTTTTTTTATTATCTTTAAGTTCTAGGGTACATGTGCATGACGTTTATATCATGTATAACTCTCCAGTGCAATCCCTCCTCCTCCCCCCTCCCCATGATAGGCCCCAGTGTGTGATGTTCCCCTTCCCGAGTCCAAGTGATCTCATTGTTCAGTTCCCACCTATGAGTGAGAACATGCGGTGTTGGTTTGGTTTTCTCTTCTTGGATAGTTTGCTAAGAATGATGGTTCCAGCTGCATCCATGTCCCTACAAAGGACGCAAACTCATCCTTTTTATGGCTGCATAGTATTCCATGGTGTATATGTGCCACATTTTCTTAATCCAGTCTGTCACAGATGGACATTTGGGTTGATTCCAAGTCTTTGCTATTGTGAATAGTGCCGCAATAAACATACGTGTGCATGTGTCTTGTAGTAGAGTAATTTATAATCCTTTGGGTATATACCCAGTAGTGGGATGGCTGGGTCATATGGTACATCTAGTTCTAGATCCTTGAGGAATCGCCATACTGTTTTCCATAATGGTTGAACTAGTTTACAATCCCACCAACAGTGTAAAAGTGTTCCTATTTCTCCACATCCTCTCCAACACCTGTTGTTTCCTGACTTCTTAATGATTGCCATTCTAACTGGTGTGAGATGGTATCTCATTGTGGTTTTGATTTGCATTTCTCTGATGGCGAGTGATGATGAGCATTTTTTCATGTGTCTGTTGGCTGTATGGATGTCTTCTTTTGAGAATGTCTGTTCATATACTTTGCCCACTTTTTGATGGGGTTGTTTGTTTTTTTCTTGTATATTTGTTTGAGTTCTTTGTAGATTCTGGATATTAGCCCTTTGTCAGATGAGTAGGTTGCAAAAATTTTCTCCCATTCTGTAGGTTGCCTGTTCACTCTGATGGTAGTTTCTTTTGCTGTACAAAAGCTCTTTAGTTTAATTAGATCCCATGTGTCAATTTTGCTTTTGCTGCCGTTGCTTTTGGTGTTTTAGACATGAAGTCCTTGCCCATGCCTATGTCCTGAATGGTACTACCTAGATTTTCTTCTAGGGTTTTTATGGTATTAGGTCTAACATTTAAGTCTCTGATCCATCTTGAATTAATTTTCGTATAAGGGGTAAGGAAAGGATCCAGTTTCAGCTTTCTACTTATGGCTAGCCAATTTTCCCAGCACCATTTATTAAATAGGGAATCCTTTCCCCATTTCTTGTTTCTCTCAGGTTTGTCAAAGATCAGATGGCTGTAGATGTGTGGTATTATTTCTGAGGACTCTGTTCTGTTCCATGGTCTATATCTCTGTTGTGGTACCAGTACCATGCTGTTTTGGTTACTGTAGCCTTGTAGTATAGTTTGAAGTCAGGTAGCGTGACGCCTCCAGCTTTGTCCTTTTGACTTAGGATTGTCTTGGCAATGCGGCTCTTTTTTGGTTCCATATGAACTTTAAAGCCGTTTTTTCCAATTCTGTGAAGAAACTCATTGGTAGCTTGATGGGGATGGCATTGAATCTATAAATAACCTTGGGCAGTATGGCCATTTTCACGATATTGATTCTTCCTATCCATGAGCATGGTATGTTCTTCCATTTGTTTGTGTCCTCTTTGATTTCACTGAGCAATGGTTTGTAGTTCTCCTTGAAGAGGTCCTTTACATCCCTTGTAAGCTGGATTCCTAGGTATTTTATTCTCTTTGAAGCAATTGTGAATGGAAGTTCATTCCTGATTTGGCTCTCTGCTTGTCTGTTACTGGTGTATAAGAATGCTTGTGATTTTTGCACATTAATTTTGTATCCTGAGACTTTGCTGAAGTTGCTTATCAGCTTAAGGAGATTTTGGGCTGAGACAATGGGGTTTTCTAAATATACAATCATGTCATCTGCAAACAGGGACAATTTGACTTCTTCTTTTCCTAACTGGATACCCTTGATTTCTTTCTCTTGCCTGATTGCCCTAGCCAGAACTTCCAACATATTTGAATAGGAGTGGTGAGAGAGGGCATCCCTGTCTTGTGCCAGTTTTCAAAGGGAATTTTTCCAGTTTTTGCCCATTCAGTATGATATTAGCTGTGGGTTTGTCATAAATAGCTCTTATTATTTTGAGGTACGTTCCATCAATACCGAATTTATTGAGCGTTTTTAGCATAAGGGCTGTTGAATTTTGTCAAAAGCCTTTTCTGCATCTATTGAGATAATCATGTGGTTCTTGTCTTTGGTTCTGTTTATATGCTGGATTACGTTTATTGATTTGCGAATGTTGAACCAGCCTTGCATCCCAGGGATGAAGCCCACTTGATCATGGTGGATAAGCTTTTTGATGTGCTGCTGAATCCGGTTTGCCAGTATTTTATTGAGAATTTTTGCATCGATGTTCATCAGGGATATTGGTCTAAAATTCTCTTTTTTTGTTGTGTCTCTGCCAGGCTTTGGTATCAGGATGATGTTGGCCTCATAAAAGAGTTGGGGAGGATTCCCTCTTTTTCTATTGATTGAAATAGTTTCAGAAGGAATGGTACCAGCTCCTCCTTGTACCTCTGGTAGAATTCAGCTGTGAATCCATCTGGTCCTGGACTTTTTTTGGTGGGTAGGCTATTAATTGTTGCCTCAATTTCAGAGCCTGCTATTGGTCTATTCAGGGATTCAACTTCTTCCTGGTTTAGTCTTGGGAGAGTGTAAGTGTCCAAAATATCCATTTCTTCTAGATTTTCTAGTTGATTTGCGTAGAGGCATTTATAGTATTCTCTGATGGTTGTTTGTATTTCTGTGGGGTCGGTGGTGATATCCCCTTTATCATTTTTTATTGCGACTATTTGATTCCTCTCTCTTTTCTTCTTTATTAGTCTTGCTAGCGGTCTGTCAATTTTGTTGATCTTTTCAAAAAACCAACTCCTGGATTCATTGATTTTTTGGAGGGTTTTTTGTGTCTCTATCTCCTTCAGTTCTGCTCTGATCTTAGTTATTTCTTGCCTTCTGCTAGCTTTTGAATGTGTTTGCTCTTGCCTCTCTAGTTCTTTTAATTGTGATGTTAAAGTGTCCATTTTAGATCTCTCCTGCTTTCTCTTGTGGGCATTTAGTGCTATAAATTTCCCTCTACACACTGCTTTAAATGTGTCCCAGAGATTCTGGTATGTTGTATCTTTGTTCTCATTGGTTTCGAAGAACATCTTTATTTCTGCTTTCATTTCGTTATGTACCCAGTAGTCATTCAGGAGCAGGTTGTTCAGTTTCCATATAGTTGAGCGGTTTTGATTGAGTTTCTTAGTCCTGAGTTCTAGTTTGATTGCACTGTGGTCTGAGAGACAGTTTGTTATAATTTCTGTTCTTGTACATTTGCTGAGGAGTGCTTTACTTCCAATTATGTGGTCAATTTTGGAATAAGTGCGATGTGGTGCTGAGAAGAATGTATATTCTGTTGTTTTGGGTGGAGAGTTCTATAGATGTCTATTAGGTCCGCTTGGTGCAGAGATGAGTTCAATTCCTGGATATCCTTGTTAACTTTCTGTCTCGTTGATCTGTCTAATGTTGACAGTGGAGTGTTGAAGTCTCCCATTATTATTGTATGGGAGTCTAAGTCTCTTTGTAGGTCTCTAAGGACTTGCTTTATGAATCTGGGTGCTCCTGTATTGGGTGCATAGATATTTAGGAGAGTTAGCTCTTCCTGTTGAATTGATCCCTTTACCATTATGTAATGGCCTTCTTTGTCTCTTTTGATCTTTGATGGTTTAAAGTCTGTTTTATCAGAGACTAGGATTGCAACCCCTGCTTTTTTTTGTTCTCCATTTGCTTGGTAGATCTTCCTCCATCCCTTATTTTGAGCCTATGTATGTCTCTGCATGTGAGATGGGTCTCCTGAATACAGCAGACTGATGGGTCTTGACTCTTTATCCAGTTTGCCAGTCTGTGTCTTTTAATTGGAGCATTTAGTCCATTGACATTTAAGGTTAATATTGTTATGTGTGAACTTGATCCTGTCATTATGATATTAACTGGTTATTTTGCTCGTTAGTTGATGCAGTTCTTCCTAGCCTCGATTTCTTTACATTTTGGCATGTTTTTGCAATGGCTGGTACCGGTTGTTCCTTTCATGTTTAGGGCTTCCTTCAGGGTCTCTTGTAAGGCAGGCCTGGTGGTGACAAAATCTCTAAGCATTTGCTTATCTGTAAAGGATTTTATTTCTCCTTCACTGATGAGCTTAGTTTGGCTGGATATGAAATTCTGGGTTGAAAATTCTTTTCTTTAAGAACGTTGAATATTGGCCCCCACTCTCTTCTGGCTTGTAGAGTTTCTGCCGAGAGGTCTGCTGTTATTCTGATGGGCTTCCCTTTGTGGGTAACCCGACCTTTCTCTCTGGCTGCCCTTAAGATTTTTTCCTTCATTTCAACTTTGGTGAATCTGGCAATTATGTGTCTTGGATTGCTCTTCTGGAGGAGTATCTTTGTGGCGTTCTCTGTATTTCCTGAATTTGGATGTTGGCCTGCCCTACTAGGTTGGGGAAGTTCTCCTGGATGATATCCTGAAGAGTGTTTTCCAACTTGGTTCCATTTTCCCTCTCATTTTCAGGCACCCCAATCAGACGTAGATTTGGTCTTTTTACATAATCCCATACTTCTTGCAGGCTTTGTTCATTTCTTTTTCTTCTTTTTTCTTTTGGTTTCTCTTCTCGCTTCATTTCATTCATTTGATCCTCAATCGCTGATACTCTTTCTTCCAGTTGATCGAGTCGGTTACTGAAGCTTGTGCATTTGTCACGTATTTCTCGTGTCATGGTTTTCATCTCTGTCATTTCGTTTATGATCTTCTCTGCATTAATTAGTCTAGCTGTCAATTCTTCCACTTTTTTTTCAAGATTTTTAGTTTCTTTGCGCTGGGTACGTAATTCCTCCTTTAGCTCTGAGAGTTTGATGGACTGAAGCCTTCTTCTCTCATCTCGTCAAAGTCATTCTCTGACCAGCTTTGATCCGTTGCTGGCGATGAGCTGCGCTCCTTTGCAGGAGGAGATGCGCTCTTATTTTTTGAATTTCCAGCTTTTCTGCCCTGCTTCTTCCCCATCTTTGTGGTTTTATCTGTCTCTGGTCTTTGATGATGGTGACGTACTGATGGGGTTTTGGTATAGGTGTCCTTCCTGTTTGATAGTTTTCCTTCTGACAGTCAGAAGGACTGTCTGTTGGTCTGTTGGAGATTGCTTGAGGTCCACCCAGACCCTGTTTGCCTGGGTGTCAGCAGCAGAGGTTGCCGAAGATAGAATATTGCTGAACAGCGAGTGTACCTGTCTGATTCTTTCTTTGGAAGTTTCCTCTCAGGGGTGACTCCACCCTGTGAGGTGTGGGGTGTCAGACTGCCCCTAGTGGGGGATGTCTCCCAGCTAGGCTACTCAGGGGTCAGGGACCCACCTGAGCAGGCAGTCTGTCCGTTCTCAGATCTCAACCTCCGCGTTAGGAGATCCACGGCTCTCCCCAAAGCTGTCAGACAAGAGTCGTTCGCGTCTGCCAGGGTCCCGCTCTTTCCCCTAATGGACTGCAGCTGTGCGCTGTCCGCAGAGGTAGAGTCTACAGAAACAGGCAGGCTTCCTTGAGCTGCTGTGAGCTCCACCCAGTTCGAGCTTCCCAGCGTCTTTGTTTACCTACTTAAGCCTCAGCAATGGCGGGCGCCCCTCCCCCAGCCTCGCTGCTGCCTTGCGGATAGATCTCCGCAGACGGCTGTGTTAGCAGTGAGGAGGCTCCGTGGGCGTGGGACCCTCCCGGCCAGGTATGGGATATATTCTCCTGGTGTGCCTGTTTCCTTAAAGCGCAGTATTGGGGTGGGAGTTACCCGATTTTCCAGGTGGTGTGTGTCTCAGTTCCCCTGGCTAGGAAAACGGATTTCCTTCCCCCTTGCGCTTCCAGGTGAGGCGATGCCTCGCCCTGCTTCAGCTCACGCTGGTCAGGCTGCAGCAGCTGACCAGCACCGATTGTCCGGCACTCCCTAGAGAGATGACCCCAGTACCTCAGTTGAAAATGCAGAAATCACCGGTCTTCTGTGACGCTCGCGCTGGGAGTTGAAGACTGGAGCTGTTCCTATTCGGCCATCTTGCTCCGCCCCCGGGGACATTACTTATACTAAAAAACTATTTGTTGTTTATTGGAAATTCCAATTTAACTGAACATCCTTTTATTTGCTAAACCTGGAAACTCTACTATTCCCGCAATCATACATACACCCAAACGTGATCACACGACTCGCACATATACACACTTTCCTTTGCATTGTATAGTGTTTATTTGCTTATTATAATATAAATGGGTACCCCAACCGCTGAAATAAAAAGCAAATGTCATGGCAGTAGCTTGATATATACTTTTAATACAATTACAAACAAATCTCCTGTCTTACAGGTGACCATCTTAGAGCGCTAAAACAGATCCTATTGTGTCTGCAATTCTAGTGTCCAAAGTGAGTTCCAAATTCTAGTGGCACAGCGATTTTCCCAAAAGAGTCCAGCACACAAGCCAGTGTCAGATAGCTCAGGGTGATGTGGTTCTCAGCTCACTGCTCCCCCTCACTCTCAGCAGCTTCAGATCTCCCTGTAAGTGCTTCCCCTTGCACTTCCTAAGTTCTGGACATGTTTATTTAACAGAAAAGGGTCTCAGTCCGTCTGGGATTTGTTTGGAAGGGATATAGCCTCTTTGCTTTCTTTATAAAAGTAACTCCGAGTCTTTCTGTAAGTGGGCCAACTGTGAACTCAGCAGTGGGCCTCACCTTTTCCTGGGTGTGTTTCTGGAAGCAGTGTGTGGAGCCTGAGTGTTAACCATTTGCATGCACTGTGTCCCACGCACTGTCCTCTGCTTGGTCTCCTTTAAAATAAGCTCTACAGGGCTGCCTGCCCCTCCCTTCTTTGTCCCCAGGGCCCTCAAGTTTGCTGAACAAGTAGGCAAGCTCAGCTTATCTTACGTGAATGAGCGAATGAGTGAATGAACTGGAGATTGGATTCCAGCTCCTTTTAATCTGTTTGTAGTTTATAATTTTCACCACGAACCAGCGGTGCTCTTGTAGTCACTGATCATTTAATTCAAACTAAGTGGGTCCACCATGACCAGGACATTCAAAACCATCTAAATTTTGTGTGTAATTCCAAGAATAACTTGAGAACTATTGTGCTTATTCCTCTTGGTATAAACTGCAGGTGTGTGGAATAGTAATAAACCAGGCCAAAGAGCAAAAGGACACCCCAAATATTCATATGCCACAACTCCCTTCAGTGAAATGAAGGAAATAAAAAAAAAAAAAAAGAGCCACAGCCTATGCAAGCTGGCGGTGGTTAGGGAACCAGCGACTCCAGGGTGTGCAGTGAAGGGGAAATGCGCTCCTGGGGCTGCTGAGTCGGTGAAGGCGGTGTTGTGGTTTTCCTGCAGCCTTTCACACTCACGTTGGCTAGTGCTAAAGGAAAATCCACTCCTTTACTTAGAGCTCATGGTTTCCTCCCATCCGTAGAAAGTGAGGCTCTGCGGATGTGGCTCAGAGAGAGGTGGCTGGCATCATGAGAAGCAGTAATCATTCAGCATTAGGCTTTTTCTTTCTTCCAAAGAGCATGCAGAACTTTCTGCACACTTATTTCATTAGTCCCCTGAAGAGCCTGGGGGTGGGGCAAGTGCCAAGAAATGCTCTCCACGTCCCGCACAATTGAAAACAGATCTGCTCAGGGTACAAAGGCGACCAAAGCAGGGTGCCTTCACTCCTCTGCACACTGTGCCAGGTCTGTAATGTGACATCTTCGGCTTTTCATGCCAGAGCATGTGGCTTAGTTCAAACAAACACATGTACATACCTAACCGCTCTCTGAAATCCACATCTAAGTACATATTTGGCCCTTTCGACCTGCCAAGAGACTGCCTAACATGGGCCTGCTTTCTTGTAGAAAAAGCCCATTGTCATGAGGTCAGAGACGTGGTTTCTGAGAAGAGGAGACAATGCTTTATCTGAGGAGGAAGGATGTAAGGGGGAGCAGAGGACAAATTGACTTTTGTCTTTAATTGAGGATGTGTTTGCACAAACATACAGAGGAGTATCTACGCATCTATGGATAGGTTCGGGCCATTGCAATCATTTGTCATTTTGCAAAAATAAAAAAGGGGGCAACTCTTCAAAGAGGCATAGCCTTAACTCCCCACCCCTTGAGTGGGGGCAGCACTTACGCACTTCCACAGAGCAGAATGTGGAAAGGGGGAAAGTAGCTTCGAAGCTGATAAAACTTACCACTGCCTGGCAAGAAGTCATGCCGATTATGTGCCTTTCATACGCTGTGAGGGTGTGATACTCCACTTCTGTGGTCTTCTCCCAAACCCCCAGTCCAACCATCAGAAATATGTCAGACAAACCCAGAAGGAGGGACATTCCACAAAATGCCTTACCAGGACTCCTCAAGACTATGATGGTCATCAAAACCAAGGGAAGTCTAAAAAATGGTCACAGACCAAAAAAGCCTCAAGAAGCTGGAGGGGCCTGGTGTGATGGTGCATGCCTGTAGTCCCAGCCACTTGGGAAGCCAAGGGTGGAGAGTTGCTTGAGACCAGGAATTGGAGGCTTCAGTGAGCCATGATTGCACCATTGCACTCCAGCCTGGGCAACAGAGCAAGACTCTGTCTCAAACAAAACAAGAGGCACAAAGACGAGATGTAATCTCGTATCATGGGTAGGATCCTGGAACAGAGAAAGAACATGAAGGAAAAACTGCTGAAATCTGAATAACATATGGATTCAGTTAATAGTAAAGTGCTGATATTGGTTGCTAGTTGTAACAACAATGTACCCAGTAATGGAGATGCTAACAATCAAAGAAACCGAAGAGGGACATCCAGGAACTTTCTGTGGTATATCTGGAACTTTTCTGTAAACCTAATGCTATTCTAAAACAAAAAAGTTATTTAAATTACAATAATAAAAAGGGGTGGTCCTGAGCAGGAGACATACAACACCTATGCTTGCAAGGAAGATTTTTAGAATGTGGTATACTATTAAAGTTCTTGAATTCTTTCCGGGTTTTGAGGGAAGCTGATTATTAAATAATGAAATTCTTCAAGGCAAAAAACACTTGCCTTATGCTAAAAAATATGAACAGAAATAAAAAATGAAAAGAATCTGAAATTCAGCCCCTCTGTTAGAATTTGTTATATAGGCTTGGATACCAGTAAGCTGAGGCCATTTTTTTAGTGGGTGGAAGGGACTGTGGGACTGTGCAGAGTACATTCTATGTGAGCCTCTGATGAAACATGGCAGACTGACCCCAAACCTTTGTCTTCACTTCCTCTCCAAATGACTGTGATGATGGTAAAGAAAGAAACAAAATATAATAAGGACAAAGAACATAAAGAAGAAGCCATTCCTAGAATAATATTAATGTGGTTTGGCTATGTCTTCACTCAGATCTCTTCTTGAATTGTAGTTCCCATAATCCCCAAGTGTCATGGGAGGGACCTGGTGGGAGGAAATTGAATCATGGGGGCAGTTTCCCCCATGCTGTTCTCACAATATTGAGTGAGTTCTTAAAAGATCTGATGGTTTTACAAGCATCTGGCATTTCCCCTGCTGGCACTCATTCTCTCTTCTGCTGCCCTGTGAAGAGGTGCCTTCTGCCATGATTGCAAGTTTCCTGAGGCCTCCCCAGCCATGTAGAGCTATGAGTCAATGAAACCTCTTTTCTTTATAAATTACCCAGTCTTGGGTATTTCTTCGTAGCAGTGTGAGAATGAACTAACACAGATGCCGTAGAAGAGAAACAGCTAATATCTACAAATAGCCTCCTCCAAGGCTGAATATCTGCCAGTCTAAATTCTCTCCCTATAGGAATTTATGAATGAACTGGTGGTAACACACCTAGGCAGAAAGGCAGAAAAAACATAAACTAAGTGGCTATGGAGAAGAGTAGCAGCAAGAAGTCAGCCGGTGCATCCTGTAGAAACCCACAATAGCCCTTGTTCCAAAGGCATGATACCCCAAGGGCAGTGCTGAAGGACAGGCTGAGAGAGGATACAGTGGGTGCCTCTCAGATCCCAGGTCTCCCTCTCCCCAAAGGCAGGAGGTCAGTTTATTCTCTGGAGACAGTGAACCAAGCTATTTTAGGATTCTGCACACACAGAGGAGGGTGCAGACCAGCAGGAGGGACGACTATAGAGGGATTCTTGGAAATTTTTCATCATGAACAGTGGGGCCATTTTCCTGGCCCTTTCCTCTGACCTATTCCCAAAGACCTGCAGCCCAGCGTGCACTTATCAAACCATGGGTTAGAGGATTCTTTTGAAGAGACAAACCCCATCATGCTTAACTTACCCACAGAAACAGCTCCAGATAAAACCTGTTATGGGCTGAGCTGCGTCTTCTAAAATTTGTGAGTTGAAATCCTAACTCCCAGTACTTCAGAATTGGCATATTCAGAGATGGGGCCATTAAAGAGGTGACTAAGTTAAAATGAAGCCACGAGAAAAAGTGTTGAAATCCAACATGACTGGTGTCCTTATGAGAGGAGGAAATTTGGACGCAGAGACACCAGATGTGCACCGAAGAACCATCGTGTGAAGACACAGGGAGAAGGCAGCCATCTGTGAGCCAAGGAGGGAGGCCTCAGAAGAAACCCATCATGCTGGCACCTGGATCTCACATTTCCAGCTCCCAGAACTGTGAGAAAATAAGTTTTTGTCATTTAAGCTGCCCAGTCTGCGGGACTTTACTCTGGCAGCCCCAGCAGATCAACACAGGTATACGCTGATGTGTACCAGTGAAGAGGCCAGCCATGCTGCCATGAAGTCCACTAGCTGACAGGCAAGCACACAAAGTTTCTCTTATGATCAGGGCTTGGCAAGAAATACAGATGGCAGTCTCAGAGGTGGGGAGAAAAGAGTTTAATGAGGAAGCTATTGGTAGAGGAAAGGTATGGTGAGAGAAACCGCAAGGGACCGTGAAGTCCCTGGGGTGAGCAGCAGAGCGGAGCTGTGATTATTTCCCAGAACCCAGGAAAGGCTAAGGCTATCAGACAGGGACAACCACAGGGACTGTCATCTTCAAAAGAGGAATGCAACCACTGCCAAATCACAGCTCAGCGGCGAGGGTTCTGGGACACGAATTCCGTAGACATTCTCTCCTCTCCATGTCTGACCTCCTGCCAGTGCCCCTCATTGGCTAAATCCACCAGAGTCCAGAGTGTAAAGAAGCTCTGGTGATGTTCCCATGCAGATCAGCCTCCAGGGCAGAGCAGAACAGAAGAGGATGGAATCTGGAAGGGCAGATACAAAATACACAGCTCATTCTCCAGCCAGCTTTCCCGTTCCTCCATGTCCACTGTGAACAGATGGCTAAGGATGACCAGGTAGGTGGAATCCTTCAACACGAAAGACAGACCAAAAACAGGTAACCACACAAACCCCAAACAAACAAACACAAGGAAACAGGAAAAAAGATGACCCAAGGCAAGTTGTTCCGTTTTAAACATGTGATACTGTGCAAAATGGAAAAAATCAGATAAGATGAAGTCTGAGAAATAAAAAATGTGGTAGCCAAAAGCTTAGTTTATTCTAGCTGCTGTAACAAAATGTCAGAAACTGGGTGGCTATAAAAAACAGAAATCTATTTCTCACAGCTCTGGAGGCTGGGAATTCCGAGATCAAAGCATCAGCACTTTTGGTGCCTGGTGAGGACCCTCCGTCTGTTTCACAGGCAGCATCTTCTTGCTGTGTCCTTCATGGTGAAAATGGAGAGGTATCTCCCTTGGTTTTGTTTGTTTGTTAGTTTTTTGGTTTTTTTTAGACAGAGTCTGCCTCTGTCCCCCAGGCTGGAGTGCAGTGGCACAATCTCGGCTCGCTGCAACCTCCGCTTCCTGAGTTCAAGTGATTCTCCTTCCTCAGCCTCCCGAGTAGCTGGGATTACAAGCACGTGCCACCATGCCTGGTTAATTTTTGTATTTTTAGTAGAGACGGGATTTCACCGAGTTAGCCAGGATGGTCTCGAACTCCTGACCTCTTGATCTGCCCACCTTGGCCTCCCAAACTGTTTGGATTATAGGCATGAGCCGCTGTTCCTGGCCTCTCCCTTGGGTTTTTTTAAATCAAGGGCCCTAATATCATTCATGAAATCACCTCCCAAATACTTCGCCTTGTAATATCATAATCTTAAAAGTGAGGATTTCAACATAGGAATTTGGGGTGAGGGATGTATACATTATGACCATATCAATATTGTAGAGAAAAAATTTGAAGATTAAAGGACTCTTTTGGAAAGTAAAATAAACAGACAAAAAAGAAGCAGAAAAATAGAGAAAAGAAACCTAGAGGCATCTTCCCTTCCAGAAGATGCAACAGCTGACTGTTCAGAGTTCCAGGAAGACTGAAAAACATAAAGGAAAAGAACCTGTCAAATAAGCAGTGGAACAATTCTCTACTCCTGAGGCATGTGTCTCCAGGTTAAAGGAGCCTTAAGAATACCCCCCAGAAGAAAGGAGAAACATACATATCAAGGACACCTTCATGACATTTTAGGGTTCTGGAGAGAGAGAAAAAATAATCCTGAAAGTTGAGAGTGACACAGAGAGAGCAGGAGGGAGAGAAGATTCCATTAAAAAAAAATCAGAAGGCAATGCTGGAAGGGAAGAAGTTAGTGCAACAAAACCTTCAAATTCTAAAGTGCATACTAGAGTTCCATATCCAGGCAAATAGTAAAGTATGAGGCAGAATCCAGATATCCAAAAATATCAGGTGTCTGCTTCCAGAAAGATAGAACAGATGGACTATCTATCTATCCCTATCCATCCTGCTAAAAGCAACTAAAATCTGGGACATAGTTTGCAAAGCAAACATAAGAAGCCTCTGAAAGGTGAAGAGAAAGAGGCAGATGGGCCAGGGACCCCAACCTAGCGGTAAGTTCCAGGACTCTCTTTTTGATTCATATTCCAGAGTCAGAGCTAAAGAAGTGAGCCACCCAGAAATACCAACAGGCACAGGCAAGAAAGGCCCCCCCGCAAAACCTGCTCTCTCTGGCCAGAGAACTAAGCCTCGGCAAGACACAAAACCTTCAGGCGCACTGTCGGTGAGAATGTAAATTGTACAACCTCTATGAAGAACAGTGTGGAGATGTGGCAAAGAACTAAAAATAGAATTACCCTTTGTTCCGGCAATCCCATTACTGAGTATCTACCCACAGGAAAAGAAATCATTGTATAAAAATGATACCTGCACTCATATGTTATCACAACGCTATTCGCAATAACAGTAACATAGAATCAATTTAAGTGTTCATCAGCAGATGATTGGATAAAGACAATGTGGTACATATATATGATGGAATACTACTCAGCCAAAAAAAATGAAGTCATGTCTTTTGAAGCAACATGGATGGAACTGAAGGCCATTATCTTAAGTGAAATGAAACAGAAAATCAAACACCACGTGTTTTCATTTATAAGTGGGAACTAAATAATGTATAAACTAGGACAAATTGTGAAATGATGGACATTGAAGACTCAGGAGGGTAGGGAATGGGAGGCAGGTGTGTGAGGGGAAATTACTTAATGGGTACAGTACACATTATTTGGGTGATGGGTATCCTAAAAGCCCAGACTTCACAACTATACAATATATTGATGTAACAAAGTTATACTTATATCTCTTAAGTTTATACAAATTTAAAAAAGAAAACCTGTTAGCAACATCTGCTTTACTCCATCTAAACACCACAGAAAATCTGTGGCTCCATCTCCACCCACCAAGGCCAGATGGGGTGCCTAGACCACCAGGCTAATGAGGAGCCCAGCCCCCACAATAAATGGGGCACCGTCAGAGAAGACTGAGTAGGGAGCCAAGATTTCCATCCCTGCCAGCCTGTGAAAGTCCCCCACTCCCATGTTACCAGGAAGACCATGTAGGGAGCCTGGACTTTTTGTGGATGCTCATGAAGTTGGGAAAGTTTTCTTCTATTCCTATTTTTCTGAGAGTTTAATCATAATGAGTGTTGAATTTTGTCAAATGCTTCCCCTCCCCCTTGGTATGACCATGTGATTTTTATTTAGTATGTTAACATGGTAGATTATATTCATTTTTAGATATTAAAGCAGCCTTGCACTACCGGGGAAAAAAATCCCACTTGATCATGGTATATAGTTATGTATTGCGGAATTCTATTTACTAATATTTTGTATGGATTATTGCATCTGTATTTATTAGGGATATTGGTCTTTGGGACTTTTTAGTACTATCTGTCTGGTTTTGATATCAGAGTAATTCTACAATAACAAAATTAACTGGCACAGCATCCTTTCTGCCCTATTCTTTTGGTCGAGTCATCAGAGCCAGGTTCAAGGGAAGAGCATGTAGAGTACAAAGAACTTTGGGGTCACATTTAAAGCCACCATAAAATTCAGTTAGGCCTTCTGAATTATGACTCAAAAGGCATTATTTCAGGAACAATTTAATGGTGAAATAATGCTGTGCTTTCAGAATATCACAGGCTAAACTTTTGGGTGGGGGCAGAAGGAAGGGAATCATCTGCCTTTGTGGCTTGTCTGCATTGTTTCTATGGGAAATGTGTTTTGAATTCCTAAAACAATGTGCAGACAAGCTTTTGTAAGTTAACCCTTTGTTTGCTGTATGATGTTTCTTAATTCTGAAATGTAAAAAGCCAGTGAGGGTAAGTTGTACAAGGTGACTGGCAGGACCGGCTGGAGCCGAAAAGGAATTGGGTAAGAAAATAGTGGCAATAGTTGCACAGGTTATTAAAAGTGCCTGAAATCTGTTGTCCTGAAAGCCAAGGGTGATCTCTTACTGGATGATTGCCATTCTTAGACAAGGGACAGCAGATCCAAGGGTGTTGCTTCCTCCCAGGTCCTCAGAGCTAGTGTCTTTGGGGACAGTAATTGTTTTCCTGGTGAGCCACACTTTTCAGTTCTTTCATAGCTTTAGTCAACAGAAAAGCAGCCCTACGCTTTCCCACAGGCTAGTTGAGAGTTGTGGAACTCCACGTTCCTGGATGTGCACAACCTCCCTGTCGTACCTCTTGCTTAGACTGACGCCAGCCACTCTTGTTACAAGTTTGCTTTACACTTAAACCCCTTCTCACAATATTTCCTGCCAGGTGGGATGGTGAACCTAGCGGGGACTGTGATCTCTACAGTTATAGGACCTCCTTTAAAGGATAGTCTGTCCATTAAAAGAACCATCTAGATTTCTACTATGTGTCCCAAGTTTCTTAGTTTGCTTGTGTTGTCTCAATTTCCCCATTTGTAGAACTTCTTCTTCATGGACTTCCATCACAGAAGCTAACACCATGGGCAAGTTCCCTTCCCCACTGAGGGTGGGCTCACCCATGCTGGGGACTCCCTGATCATCTGACCATTGATAGTTTGTCTCCTCTCATTGTCTTCCAATTGTCTCTTAATATGTTAAATATTTCCTTTGTTCCCTCTTGTTCCCCTAGAGGCTCAGTTAACTTTGTTCCTCTGCCTACCACCACCTCTGGGTTCTGGAACAGGGTATCTAGGACCAAATTCTGTCATAGATGGCAGCACATGTGACAATGCCATCCTCATGTCAGCATGTCAGGTGAGGCCAGTTTGGGCACTTGGGCCTATGGAAAAACCCAGACGAAACCAGTATGGATAGGGTATTGGTACAAGTAGCTCCACACCCACCTGCTCACTCTCCTCCCAGTTCCTGTAGTCCTTGGATAAGTTATCCACTCTAAAGCTTTGATATACTTTTAATTGGTAACTGACAGCTGACTGAATTGTGAGGTGCTTAAAAAGGAGACAGGTTGTGGTACAGATAGACTGCAGTCAGTCACAAGATGTGTCTGGAATATGGGGTTTTTTGTGCCATGGACCTCTTTGGCAGTCTGCTGGAGCCTAAGAGACCTTTCTCAGAAGAAAGCTGATAAGTGCTGAAAATCAAATATGTGTGATTCAAAGAAAAAACACTAAACTTTGTAAGTATAGTCATGTCTATGTAGTTTTAGCTATTAACAGGTCCTAGCAGCAGGAGTGATAACTTCTATAATTTCAAAGTAGTAGGAAACATAAATGCTATTTGAAGATATATTTACCTATTTGAAATGAGATGAAAATATCTTCAATTTCTACTGGAGATAAAATCATAGGTCCTGATAATAAAACTCTAGCTTGTTACCTCCATTCATGGTAGAAGGAGATTCCAAAATTCAGTTACAGGCTAATGGAAATAAAGATGTAATTTCTTCTTCACCAGATTTCTGTCCTAAGACCTCAAGGTAGAGATCCCATCCCCATTCCTAACAGAATTCTCCCCAAGACGAGAAGGACATTTTGTTTGAGAAATGGATCTTTGACTCTGCAAAAGAGTCATCCAGGCTGCTCAGACGTATGGGGGAGCTGTTGATCATATTAAGTTGAGAAGGTTTTCTTACTGCTCCGGGAAGCCTGAATTCAAGTTCCTGGTGACTTGGGACAGAGGAAGGAGAGGCAAGGTAGACACTTTGTGAGAGGGATTTGGACAAAGGCTTAGGGTAAGTGTTTGTGAGTATGTATGCATGAAGTGGGGATGGCCTGTGCCCAGGGGAAACAATGGTGCCTGCTCAGATTTAAGGTCGTTCCATTTTACCTATTAGCCTCTGCTCTTCCAAAGTTCTATGCAAGGGTCCCTTGTTAGGTGCTAAGAAATGGTGAAGAAGGGACGGTGTCAGTGCTGGAAGGAAATGAGAAGTGGATAAACCAACGGGGAAACAAGGGAAGACCTAACACCTCCCCTCCCCGACAGCTTTTTTAAAAGCCCACGCGGAAACTCAAAGCTATGGAGGAGGATTCAATCACAAGATGTCCCAAGCTCCAGGCCCTGCTATCCTTGGGAATGTTTGGTTCATCATGGCTTGACATGTATGTGACACTGAGTATGTCAAATATATAGTGAATACCATATAACAAAGTTTATTAACTACCAAAAGGTAAATTCCAAGAAGAAAAGAGTGACATAAATTTTGTTACTTTCAGCTCATGGGGTGAGTAGAACACGTGATTCTAGAGAGATGAAGAACTTGTTTTCTGAGTGGTCCAACTTTGATTTTCCAAGTTAACTATTTGGAGTCCTGAACAAAGCAGGTAAAGAAGAGCAACTCTGACTAAGGTCAGAGGGGCCTCTGGACCAGTATTCCTGTGTCTGTACCTTGATGAAGCCCAGGCAGAGGGACACTGCCTCTTCCAGCTCCAAGGAACGGATCCATAATAATGACTGGGCCATGGATCAACAGGCAGCACAGCCTATGATCCTGGATTAGCCTTCCTGCCCATCCCCAGAATTCCCATAAGCTCTTTATCCAGGCAGGAACAGAGCCCTAGGCATGTTCCCAAGGACTCAGACACCTGGGCTCCCACGCATGCCCAGGTACTCCCCCAGCCTGAAGAGCCAGCACCAGTGACCTGGAATTTTTTTCAGAATTATCTTTGAAAATGTTGCTACCCTCTTCTGGGCCCTTTATATTGAAGCTTTTTAGTGGCTTTTCTTTGGACTTATCCAAAATTGACCCTCTTTTGTGGCCCTTTGGATGACTTACAACGAGGGGGCAGCAGTGAGTCAACCGCCTCAACTGCAGCCTGCTTCCAAATGGCTATTCACTGTTCTTCCAATTACCTGTAGTTTGAAGAATTTGGACTAGATTCTATTCTTTTTAGAGGATATTCTTATAACTCCTACTTGAAGATTTGAGACAGTATATCATTTATTCATCGCTATGCTAATTACAAGGGACCGTTTCACTGGAGGATTTTACCAAACATTCAAAGTCAAGGTAACACTAGTTTCATATATCACTTCCAAAAAAGCAAAAAGCATGTTCTAGAACCAACAGGTTCATATGCATGCTGTGCAGTTGACCAATTACACTGAGATAGCAGGATTTGCAGAGAAAGTTTAATGATCATAGTACATCAAATGAGGAGATGGGAGGAGACCCTCAAATGCATCTCCCTGAGGAGTTGTGAGCTGGGGTTTTTAAGGGGACTGTGGAGGGTGAGGGGTTGGAAAATTAGGGTTATTGATTGGATGAGGTATGGGATGTGGAAACTGTTCTTTTGAGTCAGCTCCTCCTGGGGTCGTTAAGACTAGCTGAGTCATTAGCTGCATCAGTATACAGGACCTGAAGCATTCTCCCAAAGGGAAAATGTAACTTGAACATCATGAAACACTATCTATAGAGCAGTTGACGGAAACTACAGGGTCTACATGACTGCAGCACAACAGAAACCACGCAGCTCTGAAGAAGCAGGTCAGAGAGCGGCTGACCTCATGATGAACGCTGAGTGGGCTGCAAGCTGGGCTTATTTTGTTTCTCCCCTCTCCTCTTCCCTCATTAATTTATCGAGTTTATAGGAACTGTTTCAGGCAGGTCACACTTCCCAAAGGATTTGAGGAAGCCAGTATTACCTGGAGATCAAAGCTAGAAAGAGAACACAAACACAAAAGAAAACTAAGTTCTTGAGAGATGTTAGTCTATCAATATAAAAATGCTCACAACACTGACAAATGCAACTCAACAGTGCACAAAGAATAATATCCCATGATCAAGTGGTATTTATTCTAGTTATGTAAGGTTGTTTTTAATGTTTTAAAATCAGCTGGGTGTGGTGGCTCACGCCTGTAATCCCAGCACTTTGGGAGGCTGATGCAGGCAGATCACTTGAGGTCAGGAGTCTGAGACCAGGCTGATCAGCAGGGGGAAACCCTGTCTCTACTAAAAATACAAAAATTAACTGGGCATGGTGGCATACGCCTGTAATCCCAGCTACTTCAGGCTGAGGCAGGAGAATCACTTAAATGCAGGAAATGGAGGCTGCAGTGAGCCAAGATTGTGCCACGGCACTCCAGCCTGGGCAACAGAGTGAGACTCCATTTTTAAAAAAAATTTTCCGTAAGTTATTGGGGTACAGGTGATATTTGGTTACATGATAAGTTTTTTAGTGGTGATTTGTGAGATTTTGGTGCACCTATCACCCGAGCAGTATACACTGCACCATATTTGTAGTCTTTCATCCCTCACCCCCATCCCACACTTCCCCCTAAGTCCCCAAAGTCCACTGTATCTTTCTTATGTCTCTGCATCCTCATAGCTTAGCTTCCACGTATCAGTGAGAACATACAATGTTTGGTTTTCCATTTCTGAGTTACATCACTTAGAATAATAGTCTCCAATCTCATCCAGGTCACTGCAAATGCTGTTAATTCATCCCTTTTTATGGCCACATAGTATTCCATTTTATGTATATACTACAGTTTCTTTATCCACTCATTGATTAATGAGCATTTGGATTGGTTCCGTGATTTTGCAATTGCGAATTGTGCTGTGATAAACATGAATGTGCAAGTATCTTTTTGAAATAATGACTTCTCTTCCTCTGGGTAGATACTCAATAGTGGGATTGCTGGATCAAATGGTAGTTCTATTTTTAGTTCTTTAAGGAATCTCCACACTGTTTTCCATAGTGGCTGTGCTAGTTTACATTCCCACCAGCAGTATAGAAGTGTTCCCTGTTCACTGCATCCACGCCAATATCTACTGTTTTTTGACGTTTTTATTATGGCCATTCTTGCAGGAGTAAGGTGGTATCACATTGTGCTTTTGATTTGCATTTCCCTGATCGTTAGTGATGCTGAGCATTTTTTCATAGGTTTGTTGGCCATTCGTATATCTTCTTTTGAGATTGTCTATTCATGTCCTTAGCTCACTTTTTGATGGGATTGTTTTTTTCTTACTGATTTTTTGAGTTCGTTATAGTTTCTGGATATTAGTCCTTTGTCAGATGTATAGATTGTGAAGATTTTTTCCTACTCTGTGGGTTGTCTGTTTACTCTGCTGACTGTTCCTTTTGCTGTGCAGAAGCTCTTTAGTTTAATTAGGTTCCAACTATTTATCTTTGTTTGTTTTTGCATTTGCTTTTGGGTTCTTGGTCATGAAATCCTTGCCTAAGCCAATGTCTAGAAGGGATTTTCCAATGTTATCTTCTGGAATTTTTATAGTTTCAGGTCTTAGGTTTAAGTCTTTAATCCATCTTGAGTTGATTTTTGTATAAAGTGAGAGATAAGGATCCAGCTTCATTCTCCTACATGTGGCTAGCCAATTATTCCAGCACCACTTGTAGAAAAGAGTGCCTTTTCCCCACTTTATATTTTTGTTTGCTTTGCTGAAGATCAATCGGCTGTAAGTATTTGGGTTTATTTCTAGGTTCTCTGCTCTGTTTCATTGGTCTATGTGCCTATTTTTATACCAGTACCATGCTGTTTTGGTGACTACGGCCTTATAGTATAGTTTGAAATCAGGTAGTGTGATGTCTCCAGATTTGTTCTTTTCACTTAGTCTTGCTTTGACTGTGCAGGCTCCTTTTTAGTTCCAAATGAATTTTAGAATTGTTTTTTTCTAATTCTGGTAAGAATGATGGTGGTATTCTGATGGGGATAACATTTAAGATTTGTAGATTGCTTTTGACAATATGCATTTTCACAATATTGATTCTACCCATCCATGAGCATGGGATGTGTTTCCATTCATTTGTGTCATCTATGATTTCTTTCAGCAGTGTTTTGTAGTTTTCCTTGTAGAGGTCTTTTGACTCCTTTATTAGGTATATTCCTAAGTATTTTATTTTATTTTTGCAGCTATTGTAAAAGGGGTTGAGTTCTTGATTTGATTCTCTGCATGGTTGCTGTTGGTGAATAGAGGAGCTACTGATTTGTGTACATTAATCTTGTATCTGGAAACATTGTTGAATTCTTTTATCAGTTCTAGGAGCTTTCTGGAGGAGTCTTTAGGGTCTTCAAGGTAAACAATCATATCGTCAGCAAACAGTGACAGTTTGACTTCCTCTTTACTGATTTGGATGCCCTTTCTTTCTTTCTTTTGTCTGATTGTTCTGACTAGGACTCCAGCACTATGTTGAAGAAGAGTGGTGAGAGTAGGTATCCTTCTCTTGTTCCAGTTCTCAGAGGGAATGCTTTCAACTTTCCCCATTCAGTATTATGTTGGCTGTGGGTTTGTCATAGATGGCTTTTATTATATTGAAGTATGTCCCTTGTATGTTGATTTTGCTGAGAGTTTTAATCATAAAGCGATGCTGGATTTTGTTGAATGATTTTTCTGCATCTATTGAGATGATCATGTGATTTTTGCTTTTAATTCTGTTTATGTGGTATATCATATTTACTGACTTGTTTATGTGAAACTATCCCTGCATCTCTGGTATGAAACTCACTTGATGATGGTGGATTATCATTTTGATATGTTGTTGGATTCAGTTAGCTAGTATTTTGTTAAGGATTTTAGTATCTATGTTCATCAGAGGTATTAGTCTGTAGTTTTCTTTTTTGGTTATATTTTTTCCTGGTTTTGGTATTACAGTGATGGTGTTGTCATCAAACGAATTAAGGGTTCCTTCTTTCTCTATCTTGTGGAATAGTATCAAAACGATTGGTACCCATTTTCTTTGAATGTCTGGTAGAATTCTGCTGTGAGTCAGTCTTGGACTTTTTTTGTTGGTAATTTTTAAATTACCATTTCAATCTTGCTGCTTGTTCTTGGTCAGTTCAGGGTATCTAATTCTTACTGATTTAAGCTAAGAGGGCTGTATTTTTCCAGAGATTTATCCATCTCTTCTAGGTTTTCTAGTTTATGTGCATAAAGTTGTTAATAGTGGCCTTGAATGATCTTTTGTATTTCAGTGGTGTCAGTTGTAATATCTCCTATTTCATTTCTTAGTAAGGTTATTTGGATTTTCTCTCTTCTGTACTTTGTTAATCTTGCTAATGGTCTATCAATTTTATTTACCTTTCCAAAGAAGCAGCTTTTTGTTTCATTGATCTTTTGTATTTATTTTTGTTTGTTTCCATTTCATTTAGTTCTGCTCTGATCTTGGTAATTTCCTTTGTTCTGCTGGGTTTGGATTTGGTTCATTCTTGTTTCTGTAGTTCCTTAAGGTGTTCCCTTAGATTGTTTGTGTTCTTTCAGACTTTGATGCTGGTGTTTAGGGCTATGAACTTTCCTCTTAGCACCATCTTTGCTGTATCCCAGAGGTTTTGATAGGTTGTGTCATTTTTGTCATTCAGTTTGAAGAATTTTTTAATTTCCATCTTGACTTCTTTTTTGGACCAATGTTGATTCAGGAGCAGGTTATTTAATTTCCATGTATTTGCATGGTTTTGAGGGTTCCTTTTGGAGTTGATTTCCAGTTATACTCCACTGTGGTCTGAGAGAGTGCTTGATGTAATTTCAATTTTCTTAAATTTATTGAGGCTTGTTTTATGCCTTCTCATATGGTCTATCTTGGAAAAAGTTCCATATGCTGTTGAATAGAATGTGTATTCTGCAGTTGTTGGATGGAATGTTCAGTATATACCTGTTAAGTCCATTTGTTCCAAGGCATAATATAAATCCATTGTTTCTTTGTTGACTTTCTCTCTTGATGACCTGTCTAGTGCTGTCAGCGTAGTATTGAAGTCCCCCACTATTATTGTGTTACTGTCTATTTTATTTCTTGGGTCTATTAGTAGTTGTTTGATAAACTTGGGAGCTCCAGTGTTAGGTGTATATATGTTTGAGATTGTAATATTTTCCTGTTGTACAAGGCCTTTTACCATTATATACTGTCTCTCTTTTAACCACTGTTGCTTTAAAGTCTGTTTTGTCTGATATAAGAATAGCTACTTTGGTGTGCATTTGCATGAAATGCCTTTTTCCACCCCTTTACTTTAAGTTTATGTGAGTCCTTATGTGTTACGTGTGTCTCCTGAAGGAGCAGATAATTGGTTGGTGAGTTCTTATCCATTCTGCAGTTCTGTATCTTTTAAGTGGAGCATTTAGGCCATTTACATTCATTGTTAATATTGAAATGTGTGTTACCATTGCTTTCATGATGCTTTTTGTTGCCTGTGTACTTTTGTTTTTTTTGTTTTTGCTTTTTAACTTGTATTTTTATTTCATAGGTCCTGTGTGATTTATGCTTTAAAGAGGTTCTGTTTTGATGTGTTTTCAGGATTTGTTTCATGATTTAGAGCTCCTTTTAGCAGGTCTTGTAGTGGTGGTTTGGTAATGGTGAATTTTGTCAGAATTTTTTGCTTTAAAGTGACTGTATCTTTCCTTCATATATGACGGTTAGTTTTGCTGGATACAGACTTCTCGACTGATAATTCTTTTGTTTGAGGAGGCTGAAGATAGGTCCCCAATCCTTTCTAGCTTGTAGAGTTTCTGCTGAGAAATCTGCTGTGAATCTGATAGGTTTTCCTTTATAGGTTACCTGGTGCTTCTGTCTCATAGCTCTTAAGATTCTTTCTTCCATCTTAACTTTGGGTAACCTGATGACAATGTGCCTAGGCAATAATCTTTTTTGCAATGAATTTCCCAGGTGTTTTTTCTGCTTCTTGTGTTTGGGTGTCTAGGTCTCTTGTAAGGCCAGGGAAGTTTTCCTTGATTATTCCCCCAATTATGTTTTCCAGACTTTTAGAATTCTCTTCTTCCTCTGGTATACCGAGTTTTCTTAGGTTTGGTTCTTTAACATAATCCCAGACTTCTGGGAGGCTTTGCTCATATATTTTGATTCTTTTTTCATTGTCTTATTTGGATTGGATTAATTTGAAGATGCTGTGTTCGAGTTCTGAATTTCTTTCTTCTACTTATTCAATTCTATCCCGGAGACTTTCCAGACCATTTCTAAAAGTGTGTCCAATGTTTCCTGAATTTTTGATTGTCTTTTCTTTAAGCTATCTATTTCCATAAATATTCCTCCTTTCACTTCTTGTTTCTTTTCTTTTCTCTCTCTCTCTCTGTTTTTTTCTTTGCATTGGGTTTTGCCTTTCTCTAGTGCTTCTCTGATTAGTTTAATAACTAAACTCCTGAAATCTGTTTCAGGTAAATCAGGGATTTCTTCCTGGTTTGGATCCATTGCTGGTGAACTAGTGTGATTTTTTGGGGGGTGTTTAAGAGCCTCGTTTTGTCATATTACTAGGGTTGGTTTTCTGGTTCCGTATCATTTGGGTAGCCTCTGTCAGAGGGAAGGTCTAGGGCTAGAGGCTGTTGTTCAGATTCTTTTGTCCCACGGGGTGTTCCCTTAATATAGTACTCTTCCCCTTTTCCTATGGATGTGGCTTCCTGTGAGCTGAACTGAGGTGATTGTTGTCTCTCTTCTGGGTCTGGCCTCCCAGCGAATCTACCCAGCTCCGGGCTAGTACAGGGACTTGTCTGCACAGTCCTGTGATGTGAACTGTCTATGAGGCTCTCGGCTGAGGATACCAGTGCCTGTTCTGGTGAAGGTGGTGGAGGGTGCAGTGGGCTCTGTGAGGTTCCTTAGCTTTGGTGGTTCAATGCTCTATTTTTGTTCTGGTTGGCCTCCTGCCAGGAGGTGGTGCTTTCCGGAAAGCACCTGTAGTAGTGTGAAGAGGGACTGGTGGTGTGCGGGGACCTAGAACTCCCAAGATTATATGCCTTTTGTCTTCCACTACCAGGGTGGATAGGGAAGGACCATCAGGTGGGGCGGGGCCAGGGATGTCTGAGCTCAGACTCTCCTTAGGCAAGTCTTGCTGCAGCTGCTGTTGGGAGTTCGGGTGAGATTACCAGGTCACTGGAGTTGTGTACCTAGGAGGATTAAGGCTGCCTCTGCTAAGTCATGCAGGTTGGCAGGGAAGTGGGGGAAAGCCGGAAGTCACAGGCCTCACCCAGCTCCCACGCAAACAGAAGGGCTGATCTGACTCCTACTGTGCACCCCCCAACAGCCCTAAGTCTGTTTCCAGGCAGAGGGTGAGATGGGCTTGAAAACTTTCCTGAAGCTATCTGCCTCCCATCTGCGAGATAAAAGGGCTTTAGTTCTTCCCTGGCCTGTGAAGTCTGCATGCCCGATCATGCCCTCCCCCGAGTTCTATCCAGGAGGCTTCTCACACCTTTCAAATTGTTACAAGGTTCAGTTAGAAAATTCCTTCTCCCTGTAGAGTTTTATCCCCTGCTCCTCTGGTCACCCTCTCGATGGATCCCTGTGGTGCTGGGTTGAATGGGCTGCTTGGGGACCTAGTGAGCTCCCAGGGTCTTTGCACTCCTTACTCTACCTCTCCAGTTTGCTTGGCTCTCTAACGTGACTCAGATCTAGGTAACATTGGAAACTTCTCCTGCAAAAAGACCTGCAGCTTCTCCACTGGGGGTGTGTGTTCAGGAGAGGAGGTCTCCCTTTCACACTTTGGCTGTTGGGGCACTCACAGTTTTTGGGGTGTCTCTCGGGTCCTGCAGGAGAAGTCTGCTTCCTTCAGAGGGTCTGTGGGTCCTCTTGGGATTGCTGGTTTTTTCTTGCAGTCAGCCTGAAGCTAAAATTCACAATGCAAACTTCTGGACGCTGCTCTGTCCAGAGCTGCAATCTAGTCCTGCCTCCCATCCGCCATGATCCCCTGAATCCTGAGAGTCCATCTTTAAATAAATTTAAAAAGAATCAATTAATATAATCCACCATGTCAACAGACTGAGAAAAACAGTCCCAGGAAAGCATCTGATAACATTCAACTCTCACGGGTGATACAAACTCCCAGCACACTAGGAAGAGAGAGAAACTGTCTGAGCTTTGTGAAGAAAACACAAAATCTATAGCTGATTGTCGTCTATAATCTATAGCCTCATTAGTGCTTTCCTTGAGGCCTTTCTGGTCACTACTCTGATACCTGTGTTTACCTGTGCCCAGGAGCTCTGTGGCGTCTTGCATAAGTAATGACATCATGTTTGCATCTGTACAGACTGGTGCAGGTAGTACATTAGGATGATGCATCCCAGTTTTCTCATGACATGAGGAGCAATTTCACAAAGTTTTGAGTATTTCTTACATTACTATGGAGAGAGAAAGCTGGAGCTAGGGTTTTCTTATCAGGGTTCCTTTTTATAAACCTACCTGTGGGATTCTGCCTTGGCTGGTCTGTGTTAGAAGGAAACCTGTGTGGTGGGTGCAATTTGGCAAGTATTAACCATGGTCTGGAAGCCCACCTGGCAGTGGTGAGATGAACATGAGGCATTGAAAGAATGAGTAAAGAATCCTCTATATTTCCTGCTGTCTTTACAATGACCATAAAGGCAATAGTGGAGAGCAATGAAATTATTAAGATATATATCTTCCTAGGAAACCTGGTGAATTTAAGAGTGTTCTACAAACCAGCCCAAAAATCTGAGGAATCTGAGAAGCCGAACAAGAAGCTCGCAAATTCAATTTCTCAGGAAAAAAAAAAAGCAGGGGGCGGGTACTGACAAACAGAAGCCATGTCTGTGTCTCAGGTGGCAGATCCAAGGCTTACATACCTTAAGGAAGGAATGATTCAGAAGGGTTGTGTAGGACATTTGAAGTATAATAACATTAAGGTTGTTTGATCCAAGGGCAGGATTTATAATAAGCAGTTGCTCTTACACAAAGAATGATAGGTAAGTTAGAAATCCTAGCGGCTTCCTGGAACAGGGGTTAATCAAAAGCCAACACGACAGATCAGCATCCAAAATGCATTCTTTGGCCTCCACACTCTACCCCCTATTTGCTCTTACAATATCATCTATCCTCTTCTTCCACAGTGGTCCCTGAACCTTTAGGGAGGGTACCTGATATTGTATAGATTTACCAGCAGTACACTGGCAATAACGAGCTGTTCATGCAGAAGGGGCCCCCTTCAACCAGAGCATTTACCATGACCTAGGTAATAAGCATATTCAGTGCGTGAATATTCAGCTCACTATAAAGTCAGTCCTTGCTTGTGAAGCATAACAGCTTCTTCATCTATTGTGCTCCACTTGGCATTTATAGAGTGAACTGGACAGTTCCCCTTCTCAAGGTAAGCAGACAGTTTTATCCAGTGGCTTTTATCTGGTCTACCATGCTGGCTGTTCTCTTGGGAATACCTGTGTATCTGGATTATGTATATAGATATATATACCCATCTGTGGTTGTTGAATAGTGAGCCATGGGTCCTGCATCAACCCAAACACGCTCTTCCACTCTGCAGCACTTAAAAATCAAAGACATTCACAATCCATTTTAGTAAAGGTTCCTCAGCAAGTTGATGAAACCCATCTATAAAATGGAACACTCCTTCACACTATACCCTCTGGTTTCAATAGTTACTTGTTTTTGCCCATCCCCCACATAGACTACCTTCACAGTAACAATAAATCTGAGTGGTACTTTTTTTCTGGCATAATTTTCTCTGTGGGTAGCTTTGAAGTTAGTGACCTGAGCTCACAGAGGCCCACATCTGAGCTGGGTCCATCCTCAAGGCCCAACCCAGCACATTCTTTTTACTTTCATTTCAGCTATTATAGATAATAACCAGGAGATTGAGTATTTTATGTTTTACTATTAGTTTGCATCTCCTTATGAATCTAGTAATCAGTTCCCTGGGAGTTCGATCCATCTCTAAGTTCCACTGGTAACTTTTATCCTTAGTAACTGAATGGAATTCAGCTATAGCTCCATACCATGGTGACTACATGGCCACCCAAGAATCAAAGGTTTCTCATTTCCCACCATTTTATCCTTCCTTTCCATCCATTTAGTTTCATCATTTTTCTCCTTTGTTTTGAAACAACTTTTAAATAGCTTCTAAACAAAATGACTTTTTCTTTAATCGAAAATTGTATCTTCATGTTCTATAAACACGTTTGTCTGAAACCTAAAGTTTAATATATGTTATATATGTTAATCATATTAATCATATATGTAAGTGAAAAATAAAATTCAAGGAACTATAACCAACTGATGGACCCTTCCTCTGGGCCAAGGACATTCTAAAGTTAATTTGAAAAACTAATTCAGGACATAATGGGAAGTAGGGGGTTGGACTGTCTCATTATACCCTTCTCCTTTTGGAATTCAGGCACAGCTGACCAGCATTTACATTACTACAGATGTTTTTTATTTTAATAGAGATGGGGTCCCACTCTGTTGCTCAGGCTGGTCTCAAACTCCTGGGCTCAAGTGATCCTCTTGCTTCAGTCTGCCAAATAAAACAGATCTTAAGACTGGCAAAGCAGACTCTTTGTAGCAGTAAGACACCAAATTCCAACCTGACTCTACCATCACATGACAGATGGCCGGCCCTGAAAGAAATGGAAGGTTTTTTATCCCAAATTATATTTGACATATTTTGAAATGGCCCTGCAAAGTTGTCTCTTGTGGGGAAAATGTACATCCTGTAGAGAATCCCCATTCCTTTCCAGGTCTCTTTCCAGGTTCAGGAGAAAATTAACTAAGAGTCTGGCACCTTTTTTGTCTGATAAGAGCTCTGAAACCAGCCACCTGGACGCTTCATCTGCATGATTAACCTTGGTCTTCACAACCCCTTATCTTATCCCAGACATTCCCTTCTACTGATTCCAGGTCTTTAGATGGTGGTTTAAGTGCAAAGACAAAGATGCCTTTACAAATGGAGATTTCCTTTAAAGACGTGCATTTATTTCACAAAGAGTTATAAAGACGGATTTAGTTCGATACTAGTTTGTTTCTTCATTAGATTACTGGATTTAGGGTAGAGCCTGTTAGGGAACAGGGCTAAGAAAGCATGCCGTTTTTAGGACCTAACTCATGCTTTTTTCTGCCCTCAGCCACCCCAACATAGGAAAAGGGTGATTCAGAAGGGATGTGTGGGACAATTGAAGCACAGTAGCATACGGGTTGTTGGACCCAAGAGCAAGATTTATAGTCAGGACCTGTTCTTATGCAACAAACAATAGATAAACTGGAAATCTCAGAGGCTTCCTGGAATCAGGGTTAATCATAAGCCAACCTGGTGGTTCAGCATCTAAGATGGAGTTTGTGAATGAATCCTCCACAAACAGAATTCCCTCAGGGAGGAGGATGGAGGACTTGCATCCTAAGGCTTATAAAGTTAGCTGAAAAGATAGGTGCCCATATTGTTGCAAAACTAAGAAAAGCTTTTCATGAAACATCTAGCACAGATGAAAGACCAACATTCAAGAGGAAGTTTCCTTAAAGCTCCAAAAACTCTAGGCTTACTGACAAGCACTGAGAAGTTAAAAGCACAACTCCTGCCAATTCAGAGCTGAATGAGTCAAAGCAAACACATAAAAAACTCAAAGAACGAGGAAGAAATAGCTAGACTTGAAGTTGGGGTTTAAGTTTTTGCAAAAGGCAACTTTAACCTCAAAAAGCCTGTGAGTAGTAAGAAACTTCTCAGCAAAATAAAATTTGTGCAGAAAGACTTAAGACTATAAGCCCACCGACAACCCACCAGTCTTGGCAGTCCCTGACCACCCCTTGAGATGTAAAGCTTTGGTTTTATGCTCAGAATTCCAGAGCATTAGCTGATAATAAGATGATTAGATCAAGTTAAGTCATTCCTGAGATGAGTGAGTACTCTATGGAGACCATTCCTGAGGGACTCAAAAAGGGACAACAACACCTGTCACATCAGGTGAGGTTGAACGAAGAGGATCAGAGATGCCAAAGCATCAGCAACAGATTGATAAACTGGAACATGTCCTCACACAGATGCAGGCATTGTCCTTCTCAGGAAGAACTCACCGACCACACAGCAGCAACAGCACCCTTCACAGTTGGCTTGCAGCTCAGAGGTCCTCAAATTCCGAATGACTGAAAAGAGGTATGTAACCTTTATAGTTTAACTCTGCAGGCAAGCTAACTGTGAAGAAGCTGGGTGTAGTTCATTCAGAGTCAGGAGAAAGAAGCCAATTCATTTTCTATAAGACATGTGCACATACAGCTTCAACTAGATAGTGTCAAATATTAGAAAAATCAAAAATGAGGCTGGGTGTAGGGGCTCATGCTTATAATCTCAGCACTTTGAGAGGCCAAGGTGGGAGGATCACTTGGGTTTGGGAGTTTGAGACCAGCCCGGGCAACATAGCAAGATGCCATGTCTGAAAAATATTTAAAGAAGTTACCTGGGTGTGGTGGTGCCTGCCTATAGTCCCAACTATTCAGGAGGCTGAGGCAGGAGGATCACTTGAGCCCAGGAGTTGGAGGCTGCAGTGAGCTGTGATTGCAGTACTGCACTCCAGCCTGGGTGACAGAGAGGACCCCATCTTTAAAAAAGTATTTTGGTGGAAGATCTTCAGGGGAGTTTTGTGCTTACTTACAAGAGGGAATGGCATTTGACATAGACCGACTTTCCAAAAACCTTGAAAACTGCAAAGAGAAGAATAAAACTCTGAAATCTGATCTGTATGATTTGATGTATGGGATGAGCTTTGGAGGCAGAAAAAAAAATGCAATAATAAACCTGTGTGAAGATAAAGAAGTCCACTGTAAAGAATTCTTATGTGTTCTGTAGGATGTACAGCTAGAGAAATGGGAAGAAACAAGTGTTAACAGTGGATGGCAAGAGTAAAAACACAAGAAGAAAGTCCCTTTTTTCATGGAAAAGGTCACTAGATCTCTGGAGAAGTCTAGAAATACTAACAGGGTGGTTATAGCTGACCTTATGGAGCCAGATCCAGGAACAAAGATCATCAGTCCATGAGTAAATAGAAATGGACACTGAAGCAAGACCTGGAGGATGTGAGCCTCAAACTTGCACCTGCACTCCAGCTGACAGAGCGAGTGAGCTCCGGGAGATAGGATGTAGAGATTCTGGAAGTGAAAGGAACCTTTAAGCGAACTCTGAGGACACAGAGCTCTGTGAAGACCTGGCTCATGCCAAGAGCACCTGAATGTGTTTCCCGGAGGCTCTGGAAGACACCTGGGCTCTGCCAGCCTGCCAGGAAAAAAGGAGGCACCCAGTACAGTTCCAGGAACTGTTGTGCTACAAGTATAGCACATGCTATGCTACAAGACAGATGTCTCAGTCCATGCAGGCTTCTGTAACAGGATTCTATAAACCAAGGGGCTTACAAACAGAAATATCTCACAGTTCTGAACACAATTCTGGAGGCTGGGAAGTCCAAGGCCAAGGCACGGGCAGATTCAATGTGTGGTGAGGGCTGTTCTCTGGTTCATAGACAGCTCTTCTATCTATGTCTTCACATGGTAGAGAGAAACAACTTGAGACTTTCATCAGGACACTAATCCTGTTCATGAGGGACCCACCCGCCTGACCTCATCTAGTCCTGATCACCTCCATAAGACCCCACCTCCTAATACCATCATATTAGAGGATAGGATTTTACCATCTGAAGTTTGGGAGGACATGTTTTCAGGCCATAACGGAGGCCATGGATCACGAGAAGAACAACTTCACGGTGAAACAAGGCAAGCATGTTGTGATCTCCCTGGTGAGTGTCCTGGGGGTCCTGATACCGCCTTCTGGAAAATACATTTGGCAAAACTCCTAGAAACACAGCAACAAGAGAGATGAAAGTGTCTAAGGTGTCATTGCAACCCCATTTCAGACCTCAAAGAGAGAAATCCAAGTCCCCGAAGTCTTCAGAATGAAGCAATTGTTATGTGAAACAGTATGCAGACACCTGGAGGCTGAGTGGTTCAAGGAGAAGAATGAGCTCCTGCCAGGTCAGCTAGATGGCATTAAAAGACAGAAGGACAACAATGATGGAATCCCTGACAGGCTGAAGTGCAAGGAAGCAATGACCTAACACAGACTTGAAAAAGTCCCGCAGCTGAAGAAATGCGGAAGGTGGCTACCTTTAGACCGAGGTAATGGGCTGCTTCGCATGTCGTGGGAGGCAAAGGCATGGGGATTGGGAGGCTCAGGCATTGCAGGCAAATGGGCCTCTAAAAGCAGGTCCTGAGAAATGTCTGCAGGGAGATTAAGCAAGAGAGGCCAGATCAGGAAGTTAGGAGGGCCAAGACCTGCAGCAGACGATTCTGCAAGTTGCAAGGGCAGAAAAGTGTCCCAAAATGTGTCCTCACAAGGAAAACAAAGAAAGCATCCAGAGAATCCCAGGCAGCTTCCTGGATATCATCTTCACCTTGCTTTGATATTTTTTTTTCCCCATTTTACAAGTCAGGCTTAAAAGTCTCTAGGAGGTTCCAAGCTTCCCCACATTTTCCTGTCTTCTTCTGAGTCCTCCAAACTGTTCCAACCTCTGCCTGTTACTCCGTTCCAAAGTTGCTTCCACATTTTTGGGTATCTTTTTAGCAACGCCCCACTCTACTGGTACCAATTTACTGTATTAGTCCATTTTCACTAAAGACATACCTGAGACTGGGAAGAAAAAGAGGTTTAATTGGATTTATAGTTCCACATGGCTGGGGAGGCCTCAGAATCATGGCAGGAGGTGAACAGCACTTCTTACATGGCAGCAGCAAGAGAAAAATGAGGAAGAAGCAAAAGCAGAAACCCCTGATAAACCCATCAGATCTCATGAGACTTATTCACTATCAGGAGAATAGCATGGGAAAGACCAGCCCCCATGATTCAGCTACCTCTGCTTGGGTCCCTCCCACAACCCCTGGAAATTCTGGGAGATACAATTGAAGTTGAGATTTGAATGGGGACACAGCCAAACCATATTAAAAGGGCAGAAGCTTTTGAGAGAAGGGAGAAAAAGCTCTGCTTAAGAGTTTAGACTGAACTTCCCATTTAACCTAGCCAATCTCAAAGCATCAGCATTTTATGGCAGCATATTCTAAGGGCCCGGCCCCGAAAATCTTGAGGCTGGGTCTGCCATGTGCTTTAAGAAGCCCTAGGGACAACTATAATGCTCTAAGTTTGAGAACCACTGGTTTAACCTAAAGGAGATGGAGTTTACCCAAGAGACAGCTTTATATTTGAGGAAACAGATAATTTTCAGTCCATTCCTATTAACCCAACTTGAAAATAGGCTGTCCCATTGAGTTGAGAAGATACAGAAAGAATAAGCATTGTAGTGTGTGAACTGTGTTCTGCTCACCTCAAATCCCCTTTTTGGGCTGGGATTGGGGGAGGTTATTTCTGAGCCCTCCAGGGGAAAGAGAGGGGTGCAGTTAGGTGGCTGACTCTGCTGCCCAGGAGATGTGGCCAGGACAGCTCCCCATGATGGCTGTGGTGGGAGGATGTGAGTCTGGTTAGAGCTTCACCAAAGCACACAGGGCCCCTCAGATGTCTGAGCCAGCCGCCAAGACTCAGACGGAAAATGCCTGGAAAGGAGGCACAGAGGGAAGGGAGTGCAGTGTTGTGCGGGCTCTGGGCGGAATCTCTTACCCTCAATTTCACCCCCTCCTGTGAGGCCTGTGAAGAGTTGTTAAGGCTTGTGGAAATCACAAATTGGAGGAAAAACAAGTATTTTTCTGAGTATATATTTAAGGTTTCCTAAAGTGTGGTCACACTTCAGAAAGAGCTTGAGAAAATGTCCTCATTTCTGACATCTCAGCAAACCCCCGGCAACTGCGGTGAATTCAGCTCAGCAGCAGAACACGCTCGGGTCATATGCTCTGCTGATACCTTTTCCCAATAAGGCCCCTCTGTGTCCGCGGATGCTCAGTCCTGACCCCAATAGCCCAAGCCAAACCCCCCTTCTAAATCAACAAAGCTAAGTTATAACAACCCCTGGGACTTTGGTGGTTTCTATAGGTGACGTTTGAAGGCACCACATCCTTAAACCCGAAGGGAGTTTAAACTCATGAAACAGAAGATGGTGGTGTTGACATTTTCATGCAAAGTCTGCAAATAAGCAGTCTTCAAACTTGACTTTATCAAGTTAGCGATGCCTGGTGGATGGCCACCAAGTAGTGTGACATGCTTGATTTCTGCATTGCCAGCTGTGCCCTGAATCCCTGTCAGGGTGTGATTTGAGAGGCCAGCTTCTCACAGCACCTGTCTCTTAGACCCATCGTTAACCTGGGTCTCACAGAAGGGGCAGACATAGTGGCCCATGCTGCGCACTGGTTTCCAACTTGCTCCAGAACCCCTGACTCCATGGCCCTCAGTAGATAATGTGGGTGCTGACCGAATTCCTTAAGTTCCCTTTACCATTTCTGTGCCCCTGTCGAAAGCTTCACTGTACTTTTGACAGCACTCACCCGTGGTTCCTCAGAGGCCAGCCCTAGAGCAACTGCAGCCACTCGCCCGCCCACACCCAGTAGGGTTACCAGGGAGTCTATTTTTCCTCAAAGGTGGTCTCCAATAGTGCTAGTGCAGGGATGTGAAAGTCTCAGTTTGGGACATCTCTGAGGAGTCACCTGCCCTCCCGAATTCCCTGCAGGAGTGGGTGAAGCTGCCTGCTACAGCCTTTGCCTGAAACTTTCCCTTGCAGGCTCTGTCACTCCTGTGTCCCTGTCCTGCTCTGCTTACCCTGCTCCCTTATGGGGCACCTATAGTCCACAGGTCTCCTCTCAGGCTCCGCTTCTGGAGCAGCCAACTCAAGCATCCTCCACCCCACAGAACTGATGCACCCAAGATGAAATAATAAATTTCACCTCCTGAGGTTTCACCATCACAACACCAAGAGTTGGCCTGAGTTAGCTGAGCTTCCTGGTTGTGTGGACCGTGGGAGAGACCCTGAACTGGTGAATGGAGAAAGTTCGTCTGGAGAGGAAGAGTGAAGAGCGGGAGAGGGGACAGCGTTGCATGAAGAAACAGATGTGGTGCCTGAGAGGCAGAGAGGGTGCCTTGGCATCACTCAGTGTTCCAGTCCTCATTGCCTTCCTGAGGCCCTGCTGCACTACATTCCTCTTTCCAAGTCTGTGTCCTGCACTAAGCCCATCAGCAGAGCTGCTCCAGTGGGTCTGTTCTTCCTAGCAGAGGGAGGCCCACCCGAAACAATCCTCATGAGGACAAGTCTCTTTGGGGGCATGTGGGGTCCAGGCGCTCTTGATCCTCTACCCCACATTTGCATTCACTTGAAACCGGATGGGGCAGTTCCTGTGCATGCCTACATTGGCCCACCCCAAGTCCTGTCTCCCTCTCAGCCTCTGTAGGGACTTTTTCCAGCACCCTGGCAAAGGGGCAGCCTTAGTTGGGGTGAGCCAGTGCTGCTAGGAGCCACCCTTGGTCGATGTGGAATGGGAGTCAGTGATAAATTCCCCAGTTCCCAGCCCAGCCACCCATAGCAATAACCTGCCTCCCACTTCCGTGCCCGCCTTTCCCAGCTCCTCCTAGTGCTACTTGAAGGTAGGGGGTCCTCTCCTATCTAAGCTCCCAGCAGCTGAGCTACCTCTCGACTAGACTTCCTGCATCTAAGACCTCAACTCAATCTCCTCTTAGGGTGACCCCAACTAATACAATAGGGTCCCTCACTTTTCAAAGCAGAGTGGGAAACTCTCTGAAGCTCTGGGACAGACTTTTCACTCTGCTGATTCCCAGGAAACTGAGAATTTGGTTAGTAATGAATGCCTCTGTTTACCCCTCCACTCCTCTCTCTGTTTGTTCTTCAGTAAGTCCTAGCCATACAGGATTAAAAAAAAAAAAAATCCTGTTTGTTTATGGTTTGGAGGCACCAGGAAAAATTTCTACAAGTTGCAAGGTCAAATTTCCAGAAAGCCTCCAACTGATAAAAGGCTAGTAATTTCTAATAGTAGCAGATACTTATGAGTATTTACTATGTGCCATGCACTGGCAAACTTTATGCATATTAACTCATTTAACCCTCACAAAAGGCCTATGGCTTAAGTCTTCCTATTACCAACAGAGACATGAGCCAACAGGGACAGAGAAGTCAAGCAACCTACTCAAGGCTGCACAGGGAGTAAGTGCAGAGCTAGGATTCAAATCCAGAGAGTCTAGCTCAGAGGCCATCCTCTGAGCCACTTTGCCGTTCTGCCCATGGAGGACATTGGCTGGGCGTTTGAGGCTTGGGTTTCCCTAGTAATGAAGGCAGGCTTCGCCCTTCCTGGAGCATCTCCAGGGGTCCTTACTGCCCAGAAAGCCAAGCTCATCTCCTCGTTCTGGCATGGAGATGCTCCCAGAGAGGTCTATTCACCTTGTCTACCTCATTGTTCAGCCACAAAAGGGAATTCCCTCCCCTCACCCTTCCCTTTTACCAGTGAGGCTGTGCACAGCCTCTCACAGAGGCCCTGATGGCCAGCACCAGGCCTGTGCTCTTGGGCTTCCCAGCCCTGAAATGCCCATCCTCACCCAATTCCCCCTGCTTCTCTGCACATCAGACACATACTAGCAGTCTGTTGGGGGTGCTTTTTAATGGCCTATACAATGTTTTCTATATTAAAAAACATATTTTTAAAAAATTTTTATTTTTTGAGATGGAATCTTTCTCTGTTGCCCAGGTTGGAGTGCAGTAGTGTGATCTTGGCTCACTCTAACCTCCACCTCCCGAGTTCAAGCCATTCTCCTGCCTCAACCTCCCGAGTAGCTGGGATTACAGGCTCCCGCCATCACGCCTGGCTAATTTTTGTATTTTAGTAGAAACGGGGTTTCACCATGTTGGACAGGCTGGTCTCAATCTCTTGACCTCATGTGATTCGACTGCCTCAGCCTCCCAAAGTACTAGAATTACAGGCGTGAGCCACTGCGTTCGGCCACCAACCTTTAAAAGTCAGGAGATTTTACATATAATGAGATAATGGGTCAGTTGCTGGTGTCCCATTGTTTGGAGTAAGGGTGACAAAATGAGTGACCTGGAATGAGAGAAGATGGAAGTTTGAGAATGGGTTGCTCAAAATTGAGATATTGGAGATGGAATGATCATGGAAGCGGATTGCTGAAGTGGAGTGTGTGTGTGTGTGTGTGTGTGTGTGTGTGTGTGTATGGAGCATCTGCTTTTCTTGAAAAAAAAAAAAAGTTCCAAGTTACGATCCTGCAGTCCTCCAAGCCCCAGTGAGAAAGGACATGTGCGCTGCGGTTTGCTGCGGCCTCTGCCCCTCTTGCTTTGTCTTAGGTCAGGTCAGGCTACACATTCTCTCACTGAGCCATTGGCATTGGGTATCGAGTTCCCTCTTGCAAACCCAGCTATAGTGCCACACCTTGTTAAAACACAGATTCCAGGGCCCCACCTGTAGAGCTTCTGATTGGGTGTGATTGAGGCAGGCCTGAGAATTTGCATTTCCAGTAAGTCCCCAGGTGATGCT
This sequence comes from Trachypithecus francoisi, assembly GCF_009764315.1. Lineage (NCBI taxonomy): Eukaryota > Metazoa > Chordata > Mammalia > Primates > Cercopithecidae > Trachypithecus > Trachypithecus francoisi. Next base: position 3,291,370 of record NW_022681467.1, read on the forward strand.
GATGCTGCTGGACTGGCAGCCACACTTTGAGAGCCACAGCTCTAAGCTAAAACCTGGCTGTTCCCTGAGCCTCTCCTTACCTTTTCCATGTGGTCTTTTTTTCTCCTTGCCACACACCAGGACTGCAAGGAGGTAGGTGTCTGTTCCTAACTGCTACTTCCAGACCAGACCACTTCTCTTCCCTTGTCCTGCAAAACCTCTGCTCATTTGAAGCACATACGAGATTATACCACCTTCCCTCACTTAAGGGATATTTTAATATCTGACTCGTCTTTTGTCTTCACTCTTGAACACATTAAAAAATCCAAGGAGATCATCCATCCATTACCCTGGCTTCTCAGTACTTTGACTTCCTCATGTCTAACTCTCTTTCTCTACTCCACTTCAGCAATCCCCTTCCATGATCATTCCATCTCCAATATCTCAATTTTGAGTATCCCATTCTCAAACTTCCATCTTCTGTCATTCCAGGTCACTCATTTTGTCACCCTTACTCCAAACAATGGAACACCAGCAACTGACCCATTATCTCATTATTTCACCCCCTCCCCTCCCCTCCCCTCTTCTCCACTCGCTTCCTCTCTTCCCTCCTCATTCAGTCCCAGTCTCTTTCCCTCTCTGCTCCTGGCATACAGCCTCAGCTCCCTTCACTGTTCTCACCTGACAAATTCAGGTGTTAAACCTGATTCTTCCCCTAACCCACATGCACACCTGAGGACTGCAGCCGGGACAGAGCCCACATCCATGCTGACTGTTCACATTTGTTTTAATTAAGCTTTCTTTAAAAAAATTGAGATAATTGTAGAGACATTTGCAGTTACAAGAAATGACACAGATATATTCTGTATATCTTTTACCCAGTTTCCCTAAAGATATTATCTTGCAGAACTAAGAATGATACCACAAATAGGATATGGATGTGGATATAGTCAAGGACACTTCCATCACCACCGGACCAGCCTGCTGCCTTTTTGCAGCCACATTTCTCTTTCATCCCCTTCACTTCCTTAAGGCCAATAAACCACTTATCTGTTCTTCATTTTTTAAAAATTTGTCATTACAATAATATTATTTAAATTGAATCTTACTATTTCTATTTTCCATCTGTTTAATCCGTTTGGAGAAATGTCTGTTTATGTGTTTTACTCATTTCCTGATTAAGTCGTTTTTTTACTGTTGAGTTCTAGGAGTTCTGTGTATATTCTAGATACTAGTCCTTTGTCAGATATGTAGTTTTCAAATACATTCTCTCTGTCTGTAGCTTTTTTTGGTTGTTGTTCTCTTAACAGGGTCTTTCACGAAGCAAAAGTTTTAAATTTTGATAAAGTTCTATTTATCAAATGTTCCAACTTTTGATGTCAATTCTAAGAACTCTTTGCCTAGTCCTAGATCCTACAAATATTCTTCTGTTTTTTTTTTTTTTTCTAAATGGGTTATAGTTTTACCCTTTACATTTAAATCCGTGCTCCATTTTGAGTTTATTTATGTTCAAAGATATGAGTCTTAGGTTGATATTCATTTTTTTTTTTTTTTGCTCGTGGGTGTCCAGTAGCTTTAGTACTATTTGTTGAAAGGGCTGTCTTTCCTCCATTAAACTGCTTTTGTACCTTGTAAAAAAAAAAAAAAAATCAGTCGGGCATATTTGTGGGTCTTGTTCTGGGTTCTCTATTCTGTTCCATTGATCTATGCATCTACCCCTTCGCCAGTGGTTCTGGCCGCGTTTTAAAGTCATTCATGGAATCCCCGCTGGCCTTTACCCACGCCTATCTACTCCACTGGATCTCCCTATTCTGCTGGTCCTTGGTCTCACGGAAATGGCCACATGACATCTTTTGCCATTGCTAAATGTCTATCACCCTCTGCACCCACTTCACTCTCCGTCCATGTCCTCACTTCTGACTGCCTTGAGGAGCGGGTGTATCAGTTGCTTCACCACCCCACCACCACGGCGTCTACCAACTGCCTGTTTCTTGCCTGCATGCTCTCACTTTCCTCCTGGTGTGTCCCTGAGGGTGCCCTGCTCCCATCGAAGGCCAGCCTTGCAGCATGCTTACTCAGCCACATGTCCTTCTCTTGCATTTAGGAGTTTGTTCTTCTAGTTCTCCTTTCTCCTTCTTGAATTCCCAAAATTTCACTGTCACTCCAATCTGCATAGAAACATGTCACAATATCCCCCCAAAATGGGAGCCACATAAACTTCTGTGGGGAAAATTGTGAAGGACTTTGAAATGTACCAAAAGCTTAGTGGATGGCTTCTGTGGAAAACAGGTATTGTTTAGAAGTAGTTTCCCGTTTATCTGCTTTTGGGGTGGGGCGGGGAGTGCTCTGTACCTTTCATTGTCTTTGAGCTATTTTATAACCATGTGAGTCGTAGATACCTGGGAGCAATAAAAATGATTCTTACCCATAAATAACACAAATTTTGTTTTGTGTAAGGACAATTTATTATTCTTCTGCCCCTATGGAAAAAGCGAGTTTGGCATCTATTTATAAAATTTATTTCAGCATTCCTGATTCAGTTATTGAAGTTGGCCATTTGAATTCTCCTTGGAAACAGAGGTAACGTTTTACCTCTGTTTATTCATTAATTAATAAATTAAATAAAATCTTTGACACATACTCATTTTGTATTTATCTGAGTCATGATTTTAACTTTTAAATATTATAATCCTTTCACACATTCTTTTATTATTATTATTATACTTTAAATTCTAGGGTACATGTGCATAACGTGCAGGTTTGTTACATATGTATACTTGTGCCATGTTGGTGTGCTGCACCCATCAACTCATCAGCACCCATTAACTCGTCATTTATATCAGGTATAACTCTCAGTGCAATCCCTCCCCCCTCCCCCCTTCCCATGATAGGCACCGGTGTGTGATGTTCCCCTTCCCCAGTCCAAGTGGTCTCATTGTTCAGTTCCCACCTATGAGTGAGAACATGTGGTGTTTGGTTTTCTGTTCTTGCGATAGTTTGCTGAGAATGATGGTTTCCAGCTGCATCCATGTCCCTACAAAGGGCACGAAATCATCCGTTTTTATGGCTGCATAGTATTCCATGGTGTATATGTGCCACATTTTCTTAATCCAGTCTGTCACTGATGGACATTTGGGTTGATTCCAAGTCTTTGCTATTGTGAATAGTGCTGCAGTAAACATACATGTGCATGTGTCTTTATAGCAGCATGATTTATAATCCTTTGGGTATATACCCAGTAATGGGGTGGCTGGGTCATATGGTACTTCCAGTTCTAGATCCTTGAGGAATCGCCATACCGTTTTCCATAATGGTTGAACTAGTTTACAACCCCACCAACAGTGTAAAAGTGTTCCTATTTCTCTAGATCCTCTCCAGCACCTGTTGTTTCCTGACTTTTAAATGATTGCGGTTCTAACTGGTGTGAGATGGTATCTCATTGTGGTTTTGACTTGCATTTCTCTGATCAGACATTTCTCAAAAGAACACATTCATACAGCCAACAGTCACACATTCTTAAACCCAGATCCTTCTACAGTTGCACTTCCATTTTCCTGCTTCCCTTTTGGTGAAGGCAGTTTTAGTCAATTCTCTTGACCATGTGGTCTACACTTGTCTCTGCATCCTTTTTGGGTCAGGGTAAGGAAGGGAATGCAGTATGATGTCTGACATGCCTGAACTCTGGACTTAGACTCAAACCGGTCTCATGTGTGTGCGTCTGTCTCCTGATAATGTCATGACTTGCTCGAATCAATAACAATATAGAATCCTCTGTATCAGGCCTTTCTGGATCCCTTCAGATGCTAGGAGGGGGTACAGGAGATGGTAAAAAATGTGAAGGTTCTTTGAAGCCACTCATATCCTTGGCAGAGTAAGAATTCTTGCTGTATTCCACGTGACAGAGAACGCCATGATGGGAATTTACATGCTATTCACCTGTATTACACTAGACCAAGATTTCTCAATCTGGGTACTATTGACATTTTGGGCAGGATAATTCCTTGTGATAGGGGGCTGTACTGTGTGTTGTGGAGATGTTTAGCGGGGACCCTGTTTTCTATTCACAAGAGGCCCATAGCTCCCCTTCCCCACCTAGTGACATCCAAAAAGTGTCTCCAGACATTGCTGAATGTCCTTGGGGTTGAGGGGAGCAAAATCACCCCAGCCAAGAGCCACTGTTCTAGAGTTTCTAAATCTGACCAGCTATTATGGTAGATTTGCCTCATCTAATTTTTGCAAAGAGTCAAAGGGGTCCACATGGAGTTGTCATTTCCCTTGGGAGCTTCTGCCTGGTGCCCACCCTGCATTCTGACAGTAATGCCAGGCAGTAGTCAGACAATGAGCAGCCTCAGCTCTCTGGGGAACCTGGTCCCAGTGGTCCTAGGGCCTCTGCAGTCAGAAATGCTCCTCTTTGTCTAACGCGGTTTCTTTGACTAGCAATTTAAATTGTCTTTATTCTTCCCCAAAGTGGTGAAGAACAATTGTGAACCATTTGAATTCAGAATCAGGAGGTTAACCTTGCAGACACAGCTCAACTTCTGCTAGGGTAATTTGACCAGGCAAATCATTACTATGTGGAAATTGATTTTTTAATTTTTAAAATGAAGTGAACTGATGGAAAGACATTTGGGGCCCTGCCCTCTATAATGTTTAATGAAGATCGAGGGTCTCCCATCTTCTTCCTCTTTGCCTTGGCAGGTTACATGACCTCCCATCTCATCCACCAGCCCTTGTCCTCACAGCACTTCATTACTTTCCCCACCATCCCTTCCAGACTTTGTTTAAGCCTGACTTCCCAGTCTGCTTCCTTACTTACCTGATCGGTGTGCTTTTCCTTATGGGAGAAGAGTTCTAGATTATCTTACTGTCCAATACTGTAGATACTGGCCACATAATATAAATGTAGCTATTTATATTTTTAAAAATTATAATTCAATACAATATAATACATTTTTAAAAACAATTCAATACAACACAATCAGAAATCAAGTTTTTAAAAAAAATTCTTCATGAATTGATTTTGTGAAGTTACCCTTTTTCTAGAATTTTGTCCATTCTACGCACATTTCCAAATGAAAAATTGAGTTTTTCAATGGCACTAGTCAATTTCTCTGTAGCAGTACATGGTTGGGGGCTACTGTATTGGGTAGTGTAGATGTGAAAGAGTTACATTAGCACAGAAAGTTTTCTTGGATAATCCTAAAAGCCAGGTATTTCAATCACTTTGTCCTCATGGGCTTGGATGTATTTATTTTATTAAGCTGAGTGTTTTCGTGCATCTGTTATTTTAACTTTTCTTCCTCCCACCCATACATCACTCAATATTGGATGATTATTGGAGTTTTGACCTGTCTTTTTCAGCTTTATGTCATAATTGCTAAATTAATCCATTGAATGGGGACAGAAAGGTGATGGGCCGAACCCACACTTACGCTTCAGCTGAGATGGTACAGGGACCTCATTCCTGCACAACAAAAGAGAACACTGAGGTTCCAGCTTCTCCTCGACTTCCATTTCTCTTGACAGAGAATCCCCGTGTGGGGCCACTGTAGAGCCCTGGGAGATGGAGCTTAAAGCCCTCACCCGTGTGTGGTTGGGGAAATACTCTCTCTAAGCACTTATATCACTGCTAGGTGCCTCCTTGGTTGCAAGAATTGAAGAAAACTCTACTTCCCAGATGCAAGACCATGCTGCAAGGCTTATCCAGCACTCCAGTTTCTGGCATGAAAGCCAGTCTACCCAGGACTAGAGGCCATCATCCTGAGGTCACGCCTCTGCCTCCTCACTGTCTCTGATGTGAAATGAAACTTAACTATTGTCCAGATCCCAGTTCAAGTCTCTTTTATTCACAGAACCTTAGTTTTCTGTCTCCTCGGGAGAGGATAATACTTACACAGAGACAGTGGGAATTGTTATCTGAGGATGCTTGTAGCATTTTCAAGGCAGAGTCCAGCTGAGAATGGACACTCAGGACAGAGCCTTTTCTTCCTGAGTCAAGGGCTGTCTCTGACTCTAGGGTCTCAGATGTCACACTGTGGGTGGTGGTGGCCTTTTCATGTGGTGATTCTTCTTAGTGCTTGGGTTATGAGCTCCTTAAGAAAGGAGGTGCCTCTCATATATGCCACTGGGTCATATATTTAGGACATGGCCTTTAGGCAAAATTTACTGATAGACAGATGATTGTCTTGCTAATCTGGCATCAGCTGTGTCTTTGTTGAGAAGAAAGGCTGACTCACAGTCTCAAGGCCATGGGGAGACAATGTATTTAACTAATATTTAATTTATATTTATTAAACATCTATATGGGCAAGAAATATAGTGAGAGAAAGAGAAATACAGTTTTCCTGCCCATGGTAACAATCAACTTGTGGCATGGGAACAGTCTTTAATTTTGGTTAAATTAAAGAGAATGAAAAATGAGAATGAAATTGAGAATGAAAAATGGTCAGATTTCACAGAACCCTTTCATGGGATGAAAAACTCAGAGAGGGCCTGGGCCCACACGGGGTTGTCTGGGGTCTGTTCCCAGACTGTGGTTTGACTGGGCGTTGTCTGTGGGGTTTTCAGTGATTGTGCCATTGGTGGCCTTGGCTCCGAGTTGCAGTTGTTAAAAGGGCTATTTAATTACATTTTGTTTTCCTTATAGCATAGAGGGTGGGGAGAATGCCGGACTAGGAGTCACAATGACTCTGCTGAAGCCCTAATCTACCATTTAGATGTCAGATCCTGGCCAGTCATTCATTGCTTGTGCTGTCATGTCTTTATTCAAGACATGGGAACACCAGCCCTCTCTGAGAGGAATCACATAGGGAAATGCATATGATGAGTATGCAGATGCTACATACATATACACATATTTTTTTTCCTTTGGGCAAGTAATATAATTTTTTTCTGCTTCTATGTGCAAAGTGAAATGATGATATTTACTTATCCCAAAATACCTACTTTTAAGAATATAGGTAACTTTTTAGGAAAAAAGGAGAGAAAATCAACTTGATGTCAGTGGATATAGGGTGGAGTCAGATTTCTAACCCAGATGCGGGCAACACTAAAATTCCAATCTCTACAAACAGTGGCATCAACACTTCCCATCCTCTGTCTTTTGCAGGTGGAATAATGGTGACTGAAGAATGGCCCAAGAACTCTGATTACTGAATAAGAAAGGTGTGTGTGTGTGTGTGTGTGTGTGTGTGTGTAGGGATTCTAAGTAATACTATTTCTGACTCAGAATTATTTAGCATCTTGAAAAAGTTTAGGATTTGTGTTAGTAGAGCTTATTTTTCAAGATTCTTTAGTTGTTAACTATCTAATGCCTACACAGTACCTTTCTCATCATAATAATTTGTGTGCTTTTTCTAAAAAAATTGTCTGGCTAGCCAATAAAAAATTGGTTTGAATTTGCATCAAATATATATAAATCAAAGCAAGGAGTTTGAGCAGTCAGATTGGTAAAGGTCAGAAAGATTAATAAAATCTGCAGCTGGTGTTGGTGTGTTGAAATAGGTGCACCTGATGGGGTTGGTGAGAGTGAAAATGACTATAACCTCTCTGAAGGATGACGCATGAAATGTGCTCATCCTTTTCCAATTCCAGACACTTTTTCTCAGAAGAGCATTAGGCAAGACACAGAGCCACTTGTGCAGGCTGTCCATTATAGCAGGAAACAACAGAAATATCTACCAATGGAGGGGTGGGCATTCGCACAAATTATTTTGCAGATATGCTATGGGTTACTATGACACCCACGATGATGGCTATCTATATCTGGTAATAAGAAAAGGTTTTGAGTTGAAAAATCAATATAAAAGAGAGTTCTGCTTAATGCATACCTTTCATATAAAATATTATCTGTAGACATATATGAACATGCAGATGCATAGAGAGAGGATTAGAAACATATTTGTTCACCAAATGAAAATAATGGTTAATTCTGGACCAAGGACTTTCAAATGACTTTCAGTTTCTTCTTTATGAGTTTATTTTTAAAATAATTTTAAGACAAGTGCTTACTGTATTATCCAAGAAAATAATGTTTTTCTAAACGATAAATATAGTTGATACTTCGTAGCATGAACTAAGCAGGACAGCTATCTCACAAAGTTGAAGTTCTCCAGAGAGGCAGAACCAATAGGAGATGCCAGATAGATAGACAGAGATGAGAGGGGATTTGTTAGGGAAATTTGCTCACTTGTTTAGAGGCTAAGTCCCACTATAGGCTGTCTGTAAGCTGGATGAGGAGGGTAAGTGATAAGGTGGTTCAGTCCAGATTTAAAAGCCTCAAAATCAGAGAAGCTGATGGTATAACTCAGTCCAAAGACGACAGCCTGAAAATCCAGGAGGGCACTGGTGCAAGTCTTGGATTCTAAAAGTCATAGAATCTGGAGTTCTGGTGTCCAAGGGCAGGAGAAGGAGGAGGTCCCAGCTCCAGGAGGAAGAGAGAGAGGATGAGAGAGACAGCGAGCAAATTCAACTTTCCTCTGCCATTATGTTCTATTTGGGCCAGCTGATTGGCTGGTGATTCCCTAACCCCACATTGAGGGTGGATCTCCCCAACTTAGTCCAGAAACTCATATGCCAATATCCTGTGAAATCATCCTCACAGACACACCTGGAAATGATGCTTGGCCAGCTATCTAGGCATTCCTTAATCCAGGTGATGCCTAAAAATAACAATACGGTGCATATTGATAAAAGGTTTGGATTTACTAGACCTTTAAAGATCTGTTTGTGTTGCCCCCAAATCAATATGTTGATTCCTAATCCCCAGTGTGATATTTGGAGGTGGGGTCTTTGGGAGGTAATTTGGCTTAGATGAGGTCATGAAGGTGGTGCTCCTAGGATGAGATTAGTGTCCTTATAAAAGATGAAGAGATCATAGCATGCTATCTCTCTGCCATAGAGGACACAGCAAGAAGGCAGCTGTTTGCAAACCAGAAAGTGAGCCCTCACCAAGAATTCCACCATGTCAGCTCCTTAGTTACAGACTTTCTGCCTCCATAAGCATAAGAAATAAATGTTGTTTAAGCCACTCAGCTTATGACATTTTGTTCTGGAATCCCAAACTGGCTAAGATAGCAGCTCAGGTGTCCTCTACAATTCTAAGCTCCTGCTTGGATTGAGACACTATTTGGCTTGGAGGTCTTGTCTGGGCCAGAGGTAGCAGGGAGCCCTGCAGATTCTTCACCCAGGATCTTTGCAGTCAGTGTTGCTTTTCCTCTTGGCAAAAGAGAAGAGTTCGGAAATATTTTAAAGGAAAGAGATGCATTCCTTTCTTCAGCCTGACCCTGACTCATAAATTGAGTGGCTCTAGCCTCCACTCCCTCTTGGAAGAGAACCTAAGTTAAGAATGTAATAAAATAATTGGATTCCTTGTTCTGGATTTTTAAAAAAATGTCACCAGGATCCAGTCAGGCTGTGTGACTCCAGTTTTATAACCAAGCTTGAGTGGTTTTCCTATCTCAGGAAAAGTTCAAGATGCCAGAAATGCTCATTTTTATTTTCAAAATAAGTGCATCTGAGAAACATGGGCTGAACTGGAAAATGTATTCTTTGAAGAATGCTATTTCCTTTCGTCATACATATGTATATGAACTCGATTCTAAAATAATCTTTCATGGTTGCTTTTTTAGTGTGATCTAAATGTGAGCAAATTATTAGATTTCTACCCTCTGCTTAAACCAATAAACATATTTTTCTCCCCTCAGTGATTGCATGTGGGCATTCGCTCTCTGGGGCCAGCTGGAGAAAACACAGACCCATGTGCTGTGCTCAGCCTTCTCTCCTGGGGAGGAGGTGGGTAGAATGTCATTCAGAATGAAAACTGGAAGGAATTATTCTCCAAGCTATAAATGACATGAGCTTCTTCCTTGATGTACTCAAACTTTACATAGAAAAGTTTCCTTATAAGTTAAGTCTGCATCACTTCCCCCCAAAGAACACTGTCGCTGTGGGAACTCCATCTCTATGGCAAGGTTCCATCTAAGTTCAGGGGGTCCATGAACTTGAGTGAGGAGAAAAACCTACACCTCTTCTTTCACTTGTCTTAGAAATTTAGCATGTGCTTTAGTTATGAATGTGACAGCAAGCTACGGTAGTATTAGCAAAATCTGTGTTTTATTTTATCACCCCTAAAGATCAAGGGTATTTTCATATCACAGATAACTGTTGTCATGGATATCTGAAATCATCCTGTACACAAATCAATACCTTAAAATTATGGTCAGTATTAGATCCACTATCTGTTTGTTAAAGAAGATCATTATTATTATATAACAGTGTTTTTGCACTGTTATGTGTAATATGATAAGTGCATTTTTACATAATTGGTTTCCTTTCTGATTCTGTGTTTTGTATGTTTAAAAGCATCATTTTGAGAAGGGGTCTGTAGGTTACCTACACTGCCAAAGCATCATTGGCACAATGAGGACCTTGGGGCTGACCTAGAGAACAACCCAGGCTCCAGGAAATCTTGCAGCACTGGGCAGGTCCCCACTTCCCGAGGAAACACTTGTTCTTAGAGAGAGACTTAAGGGCAGAGTAGGTGCACACTAGATACTTGGTGAGGAAGGAACAGCCCTGTATCCACTGCTGTCTATAACATCCCTCCTAATGAAAGCCCCCTAGGCTTTAATTTTTTTAATTTTCCAAAGACGATGTAGTGTTCATTGCGCAGGTTTTCATGAAGAGCAAAGTGGTTAAGAACATGGAATTTGCCATCTGACACCTGGTTTTTGGATCAGGACGCTGCCACCTTCCAGCTACATGGTGGAGGCCAATCGGTTTGTCGGCCAGTGCCCAGTACCCCTTCTCCAAGGGCAATGCCATCGCCCACCTCATGGCATGAGGGTGAGGATTTGAAGAACTGATATGAATAAAACCCCTCCCACAGCATCTCCCACACAGCGGCAGGTGACACACACATCCAGAATCCTGTGTAAAACCCCTCCCATAGTGTCTCCCACATGGTGGCAGGTGACACACACATCTGGAGTCCTGTAAAAACCCTCCCACAGTGTCTCCCACACGGTGGCAGGGATGCACACATCCGGAGTCCTTGTGCAGGTGCAGCCTCAGGGCTGGAGAGAACTTTAGAGGCCCCTGGAGGTCTCTTCCTTCCCGAGGTTGCTCTATGAAGACCACTTGTTTCAGGAGGCCAATTTCTTTCATCTCTTTCTTGCTCCTTTCCAACTTCACCACTGGTCTCTCCACTCAATGGGTTAAGAAAAGGAGATTTTGGGGTTGGAGTGTGTAGTGCACATCAATTTGAGGTGCTTCCCAAGCACCTCGTCTCCTATCTCCCACCAACAGAATCCCTATTTCCCTCAGCCAAGTAGGAATAAATTGTAAGTGAGGTTGGTCACTTTGGGATCCATCTGGTTTAAGCCAATGATAGGCCTAAGAATGGCCATGTGACCTTGTATGAATCAAGGCAAGTGATTACTCTTCTAGAGGTCCTAGAAGGAAGATTTTCTCTCCTCTGGATAAGGTGGTAAAAAGACATTAGGGCTGGAGCCATTTTATTACTATGAGGCAAGGCCTCACTGAAGCCATGGAGAACAGAGCCCAGCGCTGAAGAAAACAAGCCCCTTGGTCACATCCTAAGAGCTCCTAGATTAGGCCCTGACTGGAGCTACTTACACAAGTCAGTTTGAGTTGGTTCCCTGATGCCTTAACTGAAGGAAGGCATCCGATCTAATTACAACGCTGTGTGATGAGAAAAATGTCTAAAGACATCTGTAACTCAAACAGGGGACGTCAGGGCACTATTCACTGAGCTGGGGTATCTGACTCCTGGCTTCCTGGTTTCTCAGGAACCAACTTGTGTGTCTAAGCTCAGATAAGTCATCTATCCTCTTTCATATTTCACAATTTCATGACATCTTCCTGGAGCTGTTGACAAATTATCTGATTGTTTCAGTATGGTCTGAAATATAAGTTTCCTTTTTCCTGTGTGCATCTTAAAAATTTTTTCTTAAACAATTTATTGGACATGAAAAACGGTAAAGAATGATTTAGAGGTTGCCAGACAGGTGTTTTGTTCTAGTTCTATATTTCTTTAAAAAAAGAATATGATAAGTAGTTGATTTATGCAACACTGATGTATGAAGTACATATAGCCTTAAAAATTAAGGAAGATGGAAGTATCTCTTTTTTTGAAGCTATTTCTACCTGGATTCTCTGGAGAAAGCTGTTTAAATTGGGTTCCTGAAGCATAGGGAACCCACCAAGATATCAGAGTCTCCTTTGGGCATATGAGTTTGTTGGACCTCAGGCTTGGGTTGGTTTTATATGAAAACAAGATGCATAAAATGTTATTTGAAAGAGGAGTTTCTCTGCCAAAAGACAAACCAAACAAGCACCAATGCCTAAAGAACTTAATACAAATAAAAACATTTAGAAATGCTCAGGAAAGCATTTATTAAGTAACAGATCTTCCCTTATGGTTATTTTATTTTAGAGATTTAACTATGTCTTTAATATAACATCTGTTGGCATTGAGTCATAAGCTGCAATTGATTAGACAAAGGACTCTGGAAATTCCCAAAATTTTGGAAATGGTTTTTATGCGTAAAAATGCTTTTTAAAATTTTGAAATAATCTTGGACTTACAGAAAATTTGCAAGAATAATATGAGAACTTCCTGTGTACCCTTCACCCCAATTCCCCAAAAGTTAACACTTTTCCACATTTGCATTATCATTCTCTTTCTGTACAGATTTATTTTCAGTCCTTCGGAGTAGGTTGCAGACATAGTGTCTAATTTTTTTCTTTTTATTCTTAAATATTTGAGAACATATTTTGTCAAATAAGGACATTCCCTCCTCATCCCAGTATAGTGATCAAAATCAGGAAATTAACATTGATCCAGCATTATTTCTAATCTATAGACCTAATTTAGATTTAGCCTGTGGACCTAGTAAGGCCATTTACAGCAAAAGAAAAAACAAAGAATGATTCATAAACTTTAGTCTCCTTTAACTAGAAATAGTTCCTCAATTTTTCTTTCATTTTTGGTACAGGTGAGCTATGTTGTAGAATCGCCTTGAATTTGGATTTGTCTGATGTTTCCTTGTGTTTAGATTCAAGCTATGTGTTACGGGCACAAGTGCAACTGAGGTATCATTGTGTTCCCAGGGCATTGCATCATGGAGCCACACAAGTGATTTGTCCCATTACTGGTGAGGTTAATTTTGATCACTTGGTTCATGTAGTGTCTGCCAAGTGTCTTCTATTTTCTTTCTGTGATTAATCAGTATCTTGTAGACAGTCACCTGAAGACTTTGTAAGCATCCTATTCTCATTGAAACCACTAGTTCAGAATCTATTGAGAATCCCCAACTAAATCAATTATTACTGTGAAAGGAAATAGTTTATTTTTCTTTTTATTTTCACTATTAGCTCTATGTCCAAATTAAGCACAAAATCCAACCCCTTCTCACCATCATAAATGTTACCACACTGGACAAAATCTCTCTTCTGCAACAGCCTTCTGAGAAATCTCCCTGCTTCTCCCTCAACCCTCTAGATTCTGTTAACCATAAGTAATGTGATTTTGTCACAACATAAGTCAGGTCGCTGGATCCTCTGAACAAGTCATTAGTGCCTCCCCAGGCCTCACAATAGCTCTTCCCTGTCACAATTGCCTCCCCCACCATTCTCACAATGGCTCCCTCTCCTTACAATGTCTACACCTCCTCACGCTGGCTCCTCTTCCCGACAATGCCTCCCTCTTCCCACAGTGCCTCCTCCTCCTCACAATGGCTCTCCCTTCTCAAAATGGCTCCCTCTCCTCACAATGGCTTCTTTCCCTCATAATTTCTCCTCTTCCTTAGAATGGCTTCTTGCCACAATGGCTCCCAATGGCTACTAAGCCCCAAATGACCTGGTTTCTGTTATTCTCTAACATAATCTCTCCTTCTTCTGTCATTTCTCTCTTCACTTCACCTTTGCTGACCTTCTTGCTAGTCTTGGCCATGCCAGGATGGCTCCTTCTTTTTAGGGTCAAAGGAGGCTTGTTGTTTCCTCTGCCTGAAATGCTGTTTCCCAGATACCATCACAAGTAGCTACATTGCCATCCTAAAGGCTTTATGAAACATGGCCCCCCTACCCTCTCAGTGAGGCCTCCCCCTACCCTTCTTTTAAAATGGAACTACATGTGTATTTTTTCCTCTTATTATTTTCATGATATTTACTTTTAAACTGCTGTGTTAATTACTTTCTAGGGTTAGCTTTATTTCCACTAGAATGTAAACTTCTTGAGGCAAGAAGCAATGGTTGTTTTTTATCATTTTGGATCAAACATACCTAGAACAATGCCTACCACATGGGTTGCTCAGAAAGTATTTGTAGGATGAATGAAAAAGAATAGAGAGGGCCAGGCACAGTGGCTCATGCCTGTAATCCCAGCACTCTGGGAGGCCGAGGCAGGCAGATCATGAGGTCAGGAGATTGAGAGCATCCTGGCTAACACAGTAAAAGCTCATCTCAACTAAAAATACAAAAAATTAGCCTGACATGGTGGTGGGTGCCTGTCGTCCCAGCTACTTGGGAGGCTGAGGCCGGAGAATGGCATGAACCTGGGAGGCAGAGCTTGTAGTGAGCCAAGATCTCGCCACTGCACTCCAGCCTGGGAGACAGAGAGACTCTGTGTCAAAAAAAAAAAAAAAAAAAAGAAAGAAAGAAAGAAAAAGAAGAGAGAGGAAAATACTTATACCATAAAATGATAAAATACTATAAAAGACTATGTTTTAAACTGATAAAATATTATGGTATTATTCAAGATCTACTGGGTTTTCCTTTCTTCTAAATTTTTTCTGAAATGTGTTGCCTCTCACTCTAGTTCCTCTCTTTAGACAGGTCCTACCTCTCCCATATTTTTAAACACAACCTTCAAGCAAATGCCTCCTCCTTCTGTGTCTCTAGCTCAGGACACTCCAGGCTCCAAATGCCTGCATCCCACAGCCTTACAGGCATTCCTTCTGGCTGTCCCATATGCCCTTCAGGTTCTATTTGGCTGATCCCAATCTTCATTACCTACTTTTTAAACCTCCTTCTCATTCTGAGCCTTTTACCTGAGTTATTATCACAGTTATTCTCTCATGGCCAAGTACACAGCAGTAAGTCATTTAGATTCTCATCCCTTTTCATCAGGCTCTAGGTTGCCAGGGTTATCCTGTGCCCTGGATCTAGAAACAAAAGAAGCTGTCATCACCCCAAGGCCTGAAGAGGCAAAGGGAGGTGCCACGGAGAGGTGCCAGCCTACCATTGGCACCCAGGACTGGACACACAGTGTCACAATCGCCTGCCCCTGTGCAGGGTGTTCCTGTACCTGGAAAGCCCCTTTGTGCTTGGTCTTCCAGGCAAATTCTTACATTTCCATTTTCAGTTTAGCGGCCACTCTCTGAGGAAGGCCTCCTTGACATCCTTTGCTATGAGTCTCATGTTCTTTGAACAGACCTTAGATAAACATTTGTTGTTGAATTTATACCATATTACATTTCAGACGTGTTTGTGACAGGAGACCTTCAATGCCTCCTGCGTCCTTCTTTTCATGCCCTCGAGTAATTTCCCCCTTTTGAGTGTGGCCAACTGTGACTTGATTCTGACCAAAAACCACAACAATGGAGATGGGCCATCCTTTCTGTGAGGAGATTACAAATGCCTGGGACTTCCCTCTGGCTCACAGACTCTCCCTATTGTATTGTAAGCCCGTGCAGCAAGGAAGGAGGCAGCATGAGGGCCAGCAGGAACTGAGGCCCTCAGTCCAACCCTTAAGGAACTGAATTCTCCCAGCAACCCCTGAGCTTGGCAGCAGATACCTCCCTGGTTGAACCTTCAGATGAAGCCCCAGCCCTGGCTGATGATACCTGGATTGAAACCTGGGGGAGAAGCACAAAGACCAGTTATGCACAAGACCCAGATCTGACATGGCTGGATTTCTGATCCACAGAAACTGTAAGGTGATAAATGTGTGTAGCTTAAAGGCACTGCATTTGTGGTAACTTGTTCTAGAAAAATAGATAACTCATCCAATTATTTTTCTCCATAATAAGTGCATTTACTTTGCACAAGTGACTAACATTCTGCTTAATTCATTTAGTCATCGTGGCCTCCGTAGCTGGTAGAGAGTGTCATTGCCACATCATACATTTAAAAAAACCCTGAAGAATAGAAGACTAAGTTACTTTCTGAGGTCAAACAGTTAGCAAGCACCAGAGACAAGGTTCAGGCTGTGACAATCTGCCTCTGGACCACACTCTGGCCCTGCCTGTGTGCCCTGCTTACTCTGCTGACCTGTCTGCCTCCATGACTTGTTCTTTCCTGCTAGGCTGTGGGATATCTGAGACAAGGCTTGGGCATACATCACTTACCTCTTGTACAAGTCACTCTCTCTGGCACGCAATAGGTCCTCAACGGATGTTTTCTGAATGGATGCAGTTGTGTTCCATAAAACCCTTTTTCTCAGTGCCCACAAATGGAAGGCAGTCAGCTGAGTGTATCTCACCTGCAAGCAGGGCGTCTTCCTGTTTCTGGAGGACAGAACCTTTTTATCTGGAAGAGGGCTCAGTACTTGTGGCTGTTTGCTTTTTCTTGTTGATCCAGGACATGGATAGAAATGGAAGGCCCGCTAGGTCTCATTTTGAGGACGTATATCACTCTGTGAGGAGAATTCTGAGTCAGCACCCAGGCTTGTTGAGATCAAGAGACCAGATCAATTAGTGGTGTCTTCTGTGGGGCTAGAGAGGAGCTCAGGACACCACACACGCTTGTGCTTCTCGCTCTAGGAGGTGTGCATGTGTTCTCATCTTCCTGCTTAACACACACAGAAGCTGAGGCAATACAGCACTGGCACCCTTCACTTCAACCGAAGTTAAATTAAAGACCTCTGAGCTTGCTTTGTGCAGAGTCCTCAAGAGAGGGATTTTGGCATAGAGTCAGGGTTAAGGAATTGGAAAGAAGTTAAAACTTGTTTTGGCTTTTGTGATGCCAAAATTTGCCAAGGAGCAATAAGCAAAGAGTTCTCTATTAAAAAGCAAATACTCAATTTAATACTCTTATGCCTATAATAGCACGTTTTCATAATATCTGTAAATGACCATGGTCTCTTAACTGTAAATATGTTTCCAACTTCAGTTCTCAGATCAAGCACTTTATTTTGCTACAATATATCAGATACACTGAGACTTGGCTGCCATGGTATTTAGAGAGATGATTACATGCTTGCAACTTTTCCAGTTATTTCAATCTCTCTCAATTTTTCTTCCCCCAAATAAGTTAAAAGCATATTTCTAGCTAAAGGAAGCACATCCAACATCACAATTGTTTCTGGATGTGGGTAGAAGAGTTGAGAAGAAAGTGGAGTGTTTGTATTTATAAATACCTTCAAATCTAATATGTGTTCCAAGTATATTGCATTGCATTCCAAGTACATTGCATTTTTGATGCGGAAAACATCCCTGCTCTGGTTGTTGCTGCTTCAGTAATATCAGTACACTTCAAAAAGTTTGTGTAGGTTACATCGACAAGGCTTCTAATAGCCTGAGATCTTTTATTACTTTAACAGTGGATGAATCCATTCGTATGCAGGGCCATACCTTAAGGTCAGTAGAAAACAGACCTTTCTCTGTGAATAACAATTTATTCTCTTGTAAATACCTTTGGCTAACATAAAAGGTCAACTGGAAGTTTTTTTTATTGCCCAAATCATAATTTCCTTTGCTCGTGGGGCCCCTCAAACTATATGTCTGGAGAACACCAAGGAAGGTAGAGATCTTGTCATTGTTTCCACAGATAGAAGGAGGAATAGAAGGAGTGTATGTAGCGGGAATGATTGGTGCCCACCCGCATCCTTCCAAACTCATCGCTTCACATTGTACCGCCCGGATGCTAAGGATGCCAACTGTAGGTATTCGAGACTCTTGGTCTGAAGGTCATCTCTAGTTACCTAAGCCTGCTCTCCCATGGGAAGGGCCAGAAATGCTGGGAGTTAATATCCTTCAGGAGAAGGATTCCCTCAGTCAATGACTGAGAGAAGCTGGTGGATAAATGTCATAGCTTCCCAGAACTCAGGATCAGACAACTCTGAGAGGTATTCTGTCTACTTTCCGAGGTGGCTCCAGGGGGTGGAGCTGCAGTTGCCCAGAGCAGTAACTTGCTCAATAAGGTGCCCTTTTGTTGGCTGCCTCTCCTTCCCTAATTCCCTTACCTGTTTCCCTGTGGGTATTTCCTAGAGTCACCTCCCAAATGAGCTGCTTACTCTTTAGTCCTTGTCTCAGAGTTAATTTTAAGCCCTTTTAAAGACAGCAAGTAAGTTTCTTAGTTTGTGTTAATGCTCCAAACAGTGTTTTACCAAGGCAGAGAAATGAGCAGGCAGGGAGAGACACACACACATTTCATTTTGATTCTCATAGTAAATGTCTGAGGTGATGCAGAAGGTGGAGAGTTATTTGGTATTTACTAAACCAAGGGCAAAACCAGTTACTCTCAGGCAGTCTGAAGAGGATATGCCTGGACTTCTGGGTCATCTTAAAAAATAGACCTTTTACAAAAGTGTTATGTAAGAGCAGTGGGAGGGATAAAACCTGTGAAACAGCTGCCTTCCAAAAGAAAGAAATATGTAAATTAAAAAAAAAAGACCCACTATATCAGTGAGCCAGATTTCTGTTTACGTCATTTGAGATATTGCTAAAATCAAGAAGTTTTTGTGAGAAACAGAAATCAATGGAAATGTTAAAGTACCCAGGAGTATAAAGAAGCACTGGATATGATGAGATCCCTGCTCAGCCCAATGATGACAAAAATTTTACTCAAGATCTAAAGTGAAATGTTTCTATCAACTATGTATCTGAACCAGACTGTAGAGTTTCATCAGAAAACTCCTACCAATTGGCCTTGATAAAAAATCAATGTTCTTATGACTCTTGATTGGTTTTATTCATTTGAGGCATCAGAATTGTAACTTACAGTAAGATAGTGTTGTATTCAGTTTAGAATAAGTTTGCAGTTATATTTGGAAAGAGTTCCTTCTACTTGGAACTTTATGCAGACCTCTGAAAAGAGTCACTGAGCAACTTAGGCAGTGTGAATTTCACACATTTCTAAAAGAATTATCTCAGAGGGAAGTTGGCAAGATGGTAGACTAGAAAGCTTCAGGCTCTCATTTTCCCATGGAAACAACAAATAATAATAATGTACATAGCAAAATAGTTTTGTGAGAACTCTAGAAGCCAGTTAAGCAGCTACAGCAACCAAGCAAACACCTAACCAATGAAAAATCATCCTCATAGTGGTAGGAAATGTTGTGACATTCTGCTCAGCCTGACCCCATCTGCTCCCCTATGTGGTATCATCAGAACACGCAATTCCCAGTTCCTTCCTTGAGATGTAAGGAAAAGAATGAAACTTTCTCAAAACATTCTAGCTTGTTTGAGGACTGTTTGATGGACTGATTTTTGGCTCTTGTCTCAAGGCATTGATGGGAACTGTGGCATAATTTGGATATTAGGTTGGAGGCTGTTGGAAGCAGTGGCAGATGCTATATGGCATGAGAGAGCTCAAGGGGAACTTCAGGCCCATAGGCACTTGAGGGCAAGAGACCACAGGCAGATCAATACAGCACCTAAGGATCCAAGAAGAAGCAGGAGTGACAATCTTTAGGAAATGACATTTAAAGCAGATATATATATATATGAACACGGAAATAAAAGCACACAAAAAAGAATATGCATCCCAAGCAAACGCTGGAGAGGCCCCTTAGCATTCATACCAGACTGGTTAGTGAAGGTCTTTCCCTGCACAGAGCCAGTCCACAAAGACTGGCAGTGGTGGCTGTTTTTCAAATGCCCAATTTTCAACAAAAGTTTACAAGGCATACAAAACGAGGGAAAACACAGCCAATTGAAAGAAACAAAGTAAGTCTCCAGAGACTGATCCTAAAGAAACATGGGCTTCTGACCTACTTTAAAAAGATTTTCGAACAACCATCTTAAATATGAGCAATGAGTTGAGGTAGAACACAGACAATTAAGCAAAATTAGGAAAACAATATATAAACAGAATTCAAAAAAGTAGAAATTTAAAAAAAAACAGTAAAAAGAAAAGAAACCCACAGCTGATAGATACAATAACTGAATTGAAAGATCTGCTGGAAGAGTTTGACAGCAGATAAACAGGCAGAAGTAATAAGTGAACTTGAAAACAGGGCATTTGAAATTATCAAGTTGGAGAAGCAAAAAGGAAAAATAATAAAGAAAAGTAAACAGGGGCTACCATCAAGCCGACCCATATATGCATTTTGGAGATCAAGGAAGGAGAAGGAAAGGGGCAGAAATTTTGTTTGAAGAAATAATGGCTGAAAAATTCCCAAATTCAAGTACATAAATTGATACACAAATATAAGAAGCTTAATGAACTTTTTTAGACAAATCCAAAGAGATCCACCCTGAAACACATTATAATCAAATAGTAGAAAGTCAAAGACAAAGAATCTTCAAAGCAGCAGGAGAAAAGTGACTCATTAAATTTAAGGGAGACCGTATAAGATTACAAGATAATTTCTCAACAGAAATCTTGCAGGTCAGAAGGCATTGAGATGATATATTTAAAGCGTTGAAAGGAGGAAAGTGCCAACCAAGAAAGGAACAAAGTAAATAATACATCTGGCAACATCATTCCTTAAAATAAGGAAGAAATTAAGATATTCCCACACAAACAAAAACTAGAGGATTTAATTACTGCTAGGCCACCCTATAAGATTTGTTAAGGGAGATCCTTCAAATTGAAATAAAAGGACGCCAGACCATAACTAAAAGTCAAAGGAACATTTGAAGACCTCAGGTAAAGGTATAATAAATATATAAACATACAGAAAAACCTATATTATTATAATTTTGGTTTATAACTCTGATTTTAACTATTTTATATGATTTAAAAGACAAAATCATAAGCATAAGTATAAATCTATGTTAATGGGTACACAATATATAACAATGTAATTTGTAACATCAATAACATGAAGGGGAGACAGAACTGTAAAAGAGTAGAATTTTTGTATGTGATTGTAGTTAAGTTCTTGTCATTTTAAAATAGGTGGTTACAGCTTAGGATGTTTTATGTAATCCCCATGGTAACCAGAAGGTACAGACTGACAGAATGGATTTAAAAAAAGGATATCCCAGTATACGTTTTTTATGAGATTTACTTCACATCTAAGGACATATATATGTTGAAAGTAAAAAAAACAGAAAAAAATATTCCATGCAAATATTAACCAAAAGAGACCAGGGGTGGTTATACTGATATCAGATAAAATAGACCTTAAGTCAAAAACTATTGCAAGAGACAACGGAAATTATATAATGATTATAGGGTCAAGTCTCCAAGAAGATGTAACGAATAGAAGTGTGCCTGTGTGTGTGTACACGCACATGAGTGCATATGTGTGTGCAGCAAATGTCAGAAGTCCTAAATATATGAAGTAAACACTGACAGAATTGAAGGTAGAAATAGTTCAACAATAATGGTAGGAGGCTTCAATACTCCTACTTTCAATGATGGAAAAAATCCACCAGACAGATGATCAGTAAGGAAATAGAGGACTCGAACAACATATAGAGCAATGGTACCTAATGGAGGTAGATATCGCAGTTCACCTAACAACAGCAGAAGACAAATTTTTTCAAATGCATGTGGAATATTCTATTCTCCAGGATAGACCATATGTTAAGTCACAAAACAATCCAAATACATTGAAAAATAATGAAATCATGCAATGTATCTTTTCTGATTGCACTGAAACTAAGAAAAAGAAAACAGAAAAATCATTAATTTGTGGAAATCAAACAATACAATCTTAAATAACCAATAAGTCAAAGAAGAAGTCACAACAGAAATTAGGAAATATCTTGAGGCAAATAAAAATAAAAGTACAACAGAACAAAATTTATGCGATGCAGCAAAAGCATTGCTAAGGAGGAAAATGTATCACAGTTAATTCCCATATTTAAAAAATAAGATCTCAAATTAATAATCTAACTTTATGCCTTAAAGTACTAGAAAAAGAAAGCCAAACTAAATCCAAAACTAGTGGAAGAAAAAGGTAGATTATAAGAGATAGAGAATAAAAAAGCAATTCAGAAAAATTGCTTCTTTGTAAAGATTGATTCCTTGTAAAGATCAACAAAATGGACATAACTTTGGTTATATTGTTTAAAAAAAACAAGATTCAAACAAGTAAAATCAGAAATAAAATAGGGGAAAGTCCAACTAATTTTATAGAAATCTTAGCAAATTATAAGAGAATGTGACAAACAAGTGTGCATCACCTAATCGGATAATCTACTTAAAATTATAAATTGAAATTCTAAATTCCTGGAAACAACTTAACCATGACTGAATAAAGCAAAAACAGAAAATCTGAACAGATATATAAATAGTAAGGAGATTGAATCAGAAATCAAAAACCTCTACACAAGAAAAGTTCATGACCAAATGGCTTCACCAGTGAATCCTGACAAAAATTTAAAGAAGAACTAACTACCAATGTACCTCAAACTCCTCCAAAAAATTGAAGAGGAGGAAACACTTCCCTTATGCATAGTGATGCAAAAATCCTCAACGAAATACCAGAAAACCAAATTCAACAACCCATTCAAAGGACTGTACAACATGAGCAAGTGGAATTTACTCCTATATGCAAGGATGGTTCAATATACGAAAATTAACCAATGTAATACACCACATTAACAGAATGAAAAAACACATAATTAGCCAGGCACAGTGGCTCATGCCTGTAATCCCAATACTTTGGGAGGCCGAGGCGGGCCAATCACGAGGTCAGGAATTTGAGACAAGTCTGGCCAATGTGGTGAAACCCCATCTCTACTAAAAATACAAAAATTTGCTGGGCATGGTGGTGTCCACCTGTAGTCCCAGCTACTGAGGAGGCTGAGGCAGAAGAATCGCTGAAACCCGGGAGGCAGAGGTTGCAGTGAGCGGAGATAGCGCCAATGCACTCCAGCCTGGGCAACAGAGAGATACTCTGTCTCAAAACAAACAAACAAACAACCATATAATTATCTTACTTGATGCAGAAAAAGCATTTGACAAAATTCAACATTTTTTTCATGATTAAATAATTCAACAAACTAGAAATAGAAAGAAACTACCTGAATATAATTAAGGCCATATATGAAAAGTCTGCAGCTAAAATAATACTCAGCAATGAAAGTCTGAAGTTTTTTTCTCCAAGATAAGAAACAGGACACGGATGGCAGGATGGAGGGGTACTGAGTGAGTGCTGAGCCTCTCTTTTGGTTTAATGAGAGATATCATTTTAGGTTCCAGGTTGGAAGCCAGCCCCCCACGGGGCAGTCACACGGATACGTGGCTATGCTGTGATGCAGCATCCAAACCCTCCTGGTTCTTCTGAGGGTAGCTCAGTCACTGCTTTTCCATCTTTCTTCTGAATTCCAAGAACACTTAACGGAAACCTAGTTTATGTCTTATTATTTGCTGCATTTTATTTTTCCTATAATTTCTTTACTAGATTTTAAGCTGCCTTAGAACAAGATTTGTATCTTGTGCTTGTTTTATATTCCTCTCCACTACCATGTCTAGCTCAGTGCTGGCCACCCAGGAAGAACTAACAGATTTCTTTTGCCTGCCAAACAAGCCTTGTGTTTCTGAAAAGAAATGACCCACTGAGCCTAAAACACTGGGTCCTGAAAAAAATAAATTAATGACATCTTTGAAATGGAATAAAAAATGGAATTCTAAAAATAAGGAAAAGAAATAAAATGAGACAGTAAGAAATCAGAGTGAGTAGGAAGTGTAAAAAAGTTGGAAGATATAGAACCTCAAATAATTTTAGAGGAAATACATTTGAATAGCTTTAAAAACACCCTATTAAAATGTATGTAGATACTCAGAGTATATATAAAAAGTAAAATCTAATGCTTCACTGTAAGACAAAAGCTTTGCTATTTATAATATAAATTAAAAGTAATAAAAAGAATGACAGGTAAAATGTATTCAGTGCATACTACATGGTAAGTATTTTCCCACACACTTTCACATACGCTATCTCAACAGGGACACAGTCAGATGGATAAGTGGCCACAGTAATGCCCTGGAGCTGGGGAATTGGATAATTAGATTCCAGAGGCCTCACTGTTAACCACTGTATTATTTCTAAATAGAAGTAAGTTTAGAAATTGAACAAAGAAATTTAAAGAATGGACAAAGAAAATACCACAAAAAGAAAGCAGCAGCATCAATATTGCTATCGCATCAGGTATCATTTAAAGTCAAAGGTAAAATCTACCGAGAAAATGAAAAGCTCTTGAATGTTTATATATAAGTGCATGTATAAATGTCAGTGATGCATCTGCAGCAATGACTGTTAGAAATGTAAGAACCTCATGGAAACAAGATAGAGGCACAGTGTGTAACAAATGCCTTGCAGGGGTGGCCAAACATACCACTAAATATAAATAAAAATGCAGATCATTAAAAAACTGCATTAGCATACTTCATCTAAGAGATACTTTTAGCATTTTTACTGATCAGGGAATACAAATTCTGCAAATGCGCATGAAACATTGGCAAAAATTGATCATGTTTTAGAGTCAAAGGAAATTTCAAGAAAGTCTCAGAGAATGGTATTCTCTAATCACAGTACAATTAAACTAGTGTAATAGTTAACTTTATGTGTCAACTGAACTGGGCCATGGGGTTTTATTTCTGGGTATATCTGAGAGGGTGTTTCTAGATGAGATTCACATTTGAATTGACAGACTGAGTAGAGAACATTGCCCTATCTAACGAGGGTGTGCATTTTCCAGTCCAACAACAGTGAACCCAAATAGAACAAAAAGGCCCTGGCTGCTTGAGCTGGGATACCGGCTTCCTCCTCCTCTTCGCCTGGCACTGACGCCAATAGCTCTCCTGGTTCTCAGGCCTTTGGACTCAGACTGGAACTTGCAACCTGAATTCTCTTTGTTCTCAGGTAGATTGGCTCTGTTTCTCTGGAGAACCTTGACTAATACAATTAGAAAATAAAAATAAAATTTCCCATGTCCCCTTCCCCTATCACCAATATAACCACCCCAAATTAAAAATAATAACTCAAAAATAGACCTTAGGTTAAGCTAGAGATGACAACTAAAATTATGGCTTTGTTAGAAGTTAAAGACAATGAGAACACTTTATGTTGGGCCAGAATTTTAAAGAAAACCCATAGCATTCAATATTTTTGTTAATGAGGAGAAATGTTTAAAAATATATTAACCAAAAGTTGCTTAAGAATGAAGAATTGTGCAGCAAAATGAACCAAAGGAAGTTAGAGGAAAGAATTTATAAACACCACGTAGTCATTACCTAACTTAAAATCAACAAAAATACCCACATAAGCAAACAGTAGAACTGACAAATGAAACCAAATGCTCCTTCCAGGAAAGACCAATAAATAAATCAGCCTCTTACACATCTCCTCAGGAAAAGTATGGACAGCACAATAGACAACACCACAAAGCAGAAAATAAATGTAAGGGCAGATATAAAGTTTTCTTTAAAATAATATTTTATATCAACGTCATCCAGAACATTTTAAAATTCAGATGAATTTAATGCTTCTTTAGGAAATCATAAATTACGAAAATTTTACCCAAGAAGAAGTTAAAAAGTACACAGATCAATCATGGTAGCCAAGGCTGAAAAGTGTGCAGATCTATTTTTTCAAAAAGTTCCATGTCTAGACCATTTTATAGAAAAGTTTTACCTGGGAGTAGACTATTTCTTTACATGATAAACTGCTCTGGAACTATTCATTTTATGAGAATATGAACTAATAGTGAAACCTGAACAAACTAATCCCCCCCAAAAAAAGAAAACTAAAAGCCAGTTTCACATATGAACACTATGAATACAAAGGCAAAAACAATAAATAGAACATTAGTACATCAAAATAGCATTATATGAAAATAATCATATTTCAATCAAATAGAGTTTCTTTCAGGAAAAAGAGGCAGAGTCAATGTTTAACTTCTGTTTAACCTACTGTAATTCATCAAGAGGATAAAGAGGAAATTTTTTAAAAGAATTTTGAGAAATCATATAATACATTCAATATTTATTTCTCATAATAATACATATCAGAAAGCAGAAAGGAATGCCCTCAACATGGTAAAGGATATTTATCACAAATTACAGCAACACCATGTTCAACAGAACAGCAGAGAGGCTGTTCCTAGCACAGACAGCGCAACAGCCAGGCTCACCGCAAGTCCACTCTTGTTCAACAGGCATATGCCTTATTCGAGATAAGAGAAATACTTTCTTTTCCCAGGAATACACTTGGGGAAATCTGGAGGAAAAGGAAATTTATCACTGTGTATTTTATAGACTTCAGCTATTTGTCAATAGTAGTGTTTATATTGTGATTATATAAGCTTTTATTATTGTTTTATTATATTCTGTCGGTGGTCTTCTCCATGGGGCAGGTTTCCTTGTTCATCTTACTAGGATGCAAACTTGTACATAAAGTTTCACCTACATGAGGACTCAGGAATGTGAGGGGCTCTTGTGGGTTTCTGTATAGATTTTGAGTGGCTTTGGGTCTCAAACCAGAATAGTAAATGCATTCCCTATTAATGTCTGGAAGGCTGTTTCTGAAGAAATAGGGTATTAGAAGATTTCACAACTTCTTTAAGGAGCACAGCTTCCTAGTAAACTAAATTTTATCAGAGTTTAGACAAAACAACTTCTTTTAGTTTATAAGCAAGCACATTCCTTTACCATCATTTTTCAGCTTGATTCTGACAAACCTAAGTGTAAAACAATGCTATCCTCAGTTTCTACACCTGGAAATTCCTTATTTTTCTAGGCTAAGATGATTCTACTGTTCTTGTTCCAGGAGGTATTTCAAAGTTGGTTCTCACCAGAGTATGTTAAGGTATTTCTTCAGCTAAACATTTTACATATTCGTCAGTGAAGAATGTCTTGATCTGAAAACCTGCGTCACAATTTGAAAGCCTCCCTTCATTTTTTACAGCAGAAAAAGTTTACAGAGTAATTCTTATGTAAATTCAGAGGATGCTGGTTTTCTAAAATTCTTCAGAAACAAATTTTTGATTCACTGTCTGTGCTCTGTCAACAACAAAAATCAACTGTGTGTCTGATTCTTTGTCCTTTCCTGCCTCCATGATAATTAGAAGTATATATGTGTGTACATGTATGTATTTATCAATTTATTTTTGCTACCTACTTCCAGAAAAGACTAGAAGTAGCCTAATGGCAATAACAATAAAAGAATGTGGACAATGATACTATTAAGATAAGTTTTAAGAAATATTGAGGCCATTATTTTTGGTAGTGGTGATTCAGGGACAGGCAATGATGAAGATAAATTGTACTAAAAATATGAGCCCTCCAGTCAGTTGTGCTATTGAACATGAAATGTAACTAAAAATCTCATAAGATCAAATAGAAAGGGAAAAATGGGTTGCACAGTTTCCTTTATTTAAAAAACCAGTCTACTACTTTGTCAGGAAAGTAAAACTTTTCCGCAATCATTTCGTCTCTTAGAAGTAACTTAAATGAAATGGAATGACATACAAACAGTTGGTCAATAACCATTTTGAAAGTCAAGCTCCATGAAAGACAAGAGCACAGAGTAAATCCCAATTCTGTGGACACGTTTCCAGAGAGATCTAAGATAATGGCACTGGGGTGGAGCTGTCTCCTTATCTGACCTGACACAGCATAAAGCATGGGACGCCTGAAGAGGTGGAACAATGTATGTGTTACACAAGCACAGACAGTTTGGGGCTGAACAGTGACAACAGAGGATCAAAGTGTTCTGGGAATCACTAATCACATTTCCCTAAGCAAACACAGTTCCAGAAACACATCCTAGCTCCAATTCCCTGGTGATTCTATGCCCTTTCCAAAATCATCTTTCACATGTAGACATCTGATAAATATTTATTGAATAGATATCTCACATTATATCAATAGGTCATTCTAAGAATGACCTGTCTCCTCTCATCACTCTCTTTTTTGCATAAACTCTTGCCTGCAAAACAAAAAATTAAAGATGCTCCCTTAAAGCAAGAGAGAAGTACTTAATTGCATGACATTTATTTCTTGGGGGTTGAGGTGAAGCGTTCAGGCTTTCTCTTCTTTATGTCTGAATATTGCCAGGTTATTGCATGTCATATGCACAAGCAGCAATCAACTGTAAGTGCCTGTAGAAAGGCTTGCTTCTCCTGAGAAGCCCTAACCTAACAGGGTATTGTCGCTCACTTTTCCCATGAGAACACATGATGATAGAGGCTCAAGTGGGGAATGAAGGGCACTGAAACATCTGACCAGAGACATGCTCTGACTCTCAGAGGACAGCAGTTCAAGTCATTGGCAGTTCATTATTTCCATTTGCTGAAGGCTTCCCTTCCAGGTATTTCATTTTTCTGAGTGAGGCTGATAGGAGACAACTGCTACCTTGGTCTTCCAGGGACTGATCCCTTTTTTGAATAATCTCTGTTTCCTGTTTAAAAATTTAGTTTTTAAAAAATCGCCTAAAGATTGATCATTTTTTCTTTGTGCTCATCATTCATTTATTCATTTATTCAGTGACATTACTGGCATATATTGAATGTTAAGAAGGTTTTATGCATTACAGAGTCCCAGAGAATAAAATGCAGTCTTGCTCCTCGGTGATACCGTGGTAGAGGAAGTATGGACAGGAGGAGTGACCAAGTGCGATGGGAGCACAGAGAGAGAATAGTTACTTCCAATGTGGGAAATTACAGACAGACTCACATAACCTTAGACAAAACCAAACTGTGAGACATTCCACAAAATGACTGATGAGTGCTCATCACGAACGTCAAGAGAATGAGAAAAAAGAATGCAGAAGCATTACAATTTTCAGGGGACTATGAAAACACACCAATTACAGCTGGCCTTGGATAGCACGGGGGTTAGGAGTGCCACCCCACTGCATAGTAGAAAATCCAGGTACAACTTTGAACTCCTGCAGAACTTAACTACTAACAGCCTACTGTTGGCAGGAATCCTTGCCGACACCATAAAGAGTTGAGGAACACATTGTTTTGTATGTTTCATTTAAACTGTATTCTTACCATAAGCTAGAGAAAAGAAAATGTTACTAAGAAAATCATAAGGAAGAGAAAATAGTAAATGAGTATTTACTATTCATTAAGTAGAAGGGGATCATCATAAAAGTCTTCAGCATCATCATCTTCACATTGAGTAGGCTGAGGAGGAGGAAGGGGAGAGAGGTTGGTCTTGCTATCTCAGGGGTATCCCAGGCAGGAGAAAATCCACTTAGAAGTAAACCTCTGCAGTTCAAACCCATGTTGTTCAGGGGCCAACTGCACATGTAAAGTGAGATTCTGGATTGGAACACAGAATAGTCCTTTTTAGGACTATTTTAGAAAGACAAGTGAAATTTAAACTAAATATTGGCTTAGTTAATGGTATTGAACCAATGTTGATTTCTTGGTTTGGATCATTGTACTATGATTATGTAAGAGTTTGGCATTATAGGAAGCTGTGTGAATAGTACAGGTATTCTGTATTATTTTTATACCTTTTCTGTAAGTAAGTCTAAAATGATTTAAAATCATTTAAAAATACAAGTTAGAAAAACTGGCAAGCTTCACAGAGGAGGTATTATTTAAATTGATCCTTAAAGAACAGAATTTCAGAGGGAGAAGTGAGGGAAGAAGAGACCGGGAAGAAGAAGGAAAGAACATGCTTTCCAAAGAGTCAGGTTAGCTGTGGTTGTCCTGGAAACACGTGGAAGGAGACATTTGAAGTAATAGTGTAAGAAAACGCAGTTTGTAAGGTTTGCAGGTGATTGAGAGGTTTGCAGGTGATCGAGAGGTGAAAAGTCATCCCTGAGCAGAGCCATAACATGACTAACAATATCATTCAGAAACAAAGGCAGAGTGAGAAGAGGATAGATTAAAGGAGGGCAAACTTAGACTCAGTAAGACCAGCTGTTTGGCTGCTGAGATAATCAGAGAAGAAAAGTTAATGTCTCTCAACTAGGATCATGGTGGGAGGCAAGGCAAGGAAGTCTTGAAGGCTAGTCTTTAATGGTCTTTAAGAGTAGGTGAGCAAGAGGACTTGCTCAGCACCAGCCCAGTGGCCCATCCTACTCACGGACACTGTTTTCTTGTCATCATCTGTGCTTTATTGATCATAGAAAGAGGCACGATCCTTACCAATGGAAGGGGTTGAGTCAGGTGAAGAGTCTAGTGTCCTCTAGACCCTGTCCCCCTTTTTTGGGTAGACAATCTGGAACAAAGGAACCACCAATTTTCTGTTTGCCAAACTTCCCATAAAAGTGTGAATGAATCAGATTCATAAGGAGATGATTTCTCTTATTTTGAAATGTGGATTTAATATTTTTGGAGGAGAAAAGGCTTTATAAAATGTGTTTTGCTCAACTGAAAACATTTGAAGAACAATAGGAAATTAAAGCAGTGCCATGGGCTCTTCAACCCAAAGTTCTGGTATGTCAAATTTCAAAAGATAACCATCTCCTCTGTCTAGAGATTTCCAGCGTTCAGAGTTGAATCCAACATTGCCTTCCTAGAGGGCATTAGTGAGCCATCAGAATGTCTAGGGATAAAGGCCCCGGAGGCCACTGCCCCAGCCCACTTGACACCTCCGGTGACATTTAAGACTGGAGTGGAGAGCAAGTAGTCCCCTGCAAGCTGTAATGGGTCTGCAGTCTTTCTCTCATGCTCTTGACGTTGGTGATGAGTACTCATTAGTCAGCCTCACGTCAGTGCTGATGTGAGGCTCTGGATTTGATTTCCTGGTCTGATGTATTCCTCTTGCAGTTGCCTTCTGTTCAACCAGAAAGGCAGACAAAGATGGCAGCAAGGTGTCTTCAAAACTCTAGGAATTAAGTTATCAAATCAAACATAAACGATTTTTGAATTACAGAATTGGGGGAAAAAAAAAGAACTAATGAGTCCTGTCTCTGCGAGAAGGTTGTCATCTTTGGAAACTTTTGAGGTTGAGAACCAGACCCTGAGGCATGGCAGGCCATCTGAGGACAGACAAGTGTGTGATACATTGTGGCAGCTGGCTTTTCTCTGGTGACAGCCGTTGCTCTCCACCCCAGGTCTAAATGTCAAGAGGAAGGAGAAGTTTGGGCAGATGATGGAATGTGATGATGGAAGGCTGCTTTGATTGAGACTTATATAAACTTCACTGTTTCCTGGGAAAGAACAGGAGTAAAAGAACAAAAATAAAATAAAATAAAATAAAAAACACTGAGCAGTCTCACACTTCACTGAGGGGGAAAGAAGCAAATGGCAATAATAAAAGTTAAGTAGACATGAATGAAAAGGAGAGGGGAAGAGAGAGGGAGGGGGTGGAGTTCTATGTGATTTTTGAATGTGCTGGTGTTGGAGTAGAGATCGGTGGGGATTCAAGTCCCTCTCCAGCACACTGTCATTGAGGACAAGCAGCTGCCCTCACTGACCACAGATTCTGCATCCATAAAGTGGGGATAACAGAAGATGCTCCTCATCAAACTGTGCAGGAACAGAAGATGTGTCATGTACTTGGTGCATGGTTGAATACAGAAAAACTTTTAAAAAGTTGGGGGGTAGAAATAGCGGGAAAGTTTTGAGAAAATTTTCACCACTTCAGAAACTGGGGAGAGGTAAGACCACAGAGAGAAGACAGAACAGTGGAGGACATGGGATTCTTCTTCCGTCTTCTCTCCCGGGAGCAGTGAACGTGCCTATGTCTTGGAAAGAGGAGTGGGGTCAAATTTCCTCTCTGTCCTGAGGGACTCTTTTGCAGACTTGGGCGAGTGATTTCATCGAGTGACATCTCTGGTTCCCACTGCTTGCTGCTTTCCCGCTGGGGCCACAGGTAACTCAAGTCTCTGTGGTGGGCCTGTTGGATTCTCCTTAAAAGTCTGGGTTGGTGGAGCCATGAGCCTAAACCATACCCTTCCTGGAGCTCTCTGCTATCAGTTCATTGCTGAATCACCCTCATGTTCATGATTCAACCCCTTCAAAGAGGCCGTTTCTCCTCATACAGTTTTTGCTGCTGAATTTCCACCTGGACACGGTTTATTATCAACTCTTACTCTTTTATCCTCCCTACTTTCTACCTCCTGCTCCCTTTTATCCTCTTCTTCAAAAAGTTTCTCTTTTTGACTATTCCTACTTCATAATTAATATGCAAAGCATTAATTATTAACATTTTGACATATTATACTGAACTGGAATCAGCACCCAAGCTGCCCCAGTCAGCCATCTTTTGGGAGTCAACTACTCATGAAACAGCTCACTTGCCTGATGGGAGAATCACGGCAGCTGCAGTCTGGGAAGGAGGGCTTGGCACGGCAAGGGTGGGCTGGTAATGGGTTCCAGGGGAACCAGCTGTGTCTCAGGCCCTGACCAGCCCCACCACAGAATTACACCCACTTGTTCACATCAATTAGAAATACCGAATTTCTTAGTGGTCTCTGATATTTTATTTTTCTTCCAAGTCAACTTCTAAAAGATAAGGATGCTATCTATTCCTTCTTTTTTTTTTTTTTTGAGACGGAGTCTCGCTCTGTCGCCCAGGCTGGAGTGCAGTGGCCGGATCTCAGCTCACTGCAAGCTCCACCTCCCGGGTTTACGCCATTCTCTCGCCTCAGCCTCCTGAGTAGCTGGGACTACAGGCGCCCGCCATCTCGCCCGGCTAATTTTGTGTTTTTTTAGTAGAGACGGGGTTTCACCGTGTTAGCCAGGATGGTCTCGATCTCCTGACCTCGTGATCCGCCCGTCTCGGCCTCCCAAAGTGCTGGGATTACAGGCTTGAGCCACCGCGCCCGGCCTATCTATTCCTTCTTTATTTACAAAAACTAACACTTAATGCAGGGAAATTGAAAGAAAAACAAGAGCAAAAATCAAAAGGTCCCCAATTTCACCACCCAAATGCACCTTGCTGGCCGGGTTTTATTTTTTTTATTTTTTTGAAGTCGGACACATGCATAATCAGAGAATTCAGAAAGTATAGAAAAGTTCAGAGTAAAAAGTAAATCTTTTCTCCTGGAATCTAGCTCTCCCCCTGAAAAAAATTATATTATACACATATACATGCTGTTTTCAGGTTTATTTTCTTTGGTTAGATGATTATTCATTCACCTTCTGTCTATTTATGCAAGTATTTCAGGATACACATTTTCTGTGAGAAAGTTTAGCAAAACTCCATCTGTTTTTATATGCCATGCTTCCAAGAGATTGAGTCTGTCCATTTCCACTTTATCACCTGAGATCAGCGCTTGATTCTGTACTATTTCTACTTTAAATTTATTCAGAATTTTTCTGTGGTCTAATAAGTGGACAAATTTTTCATAAACTGTTCTTTCTCTGTGGTTAGAGATGCATCCTGAGATCTGTCTCTTGGTTAAGTGTTTTTATTATTTTTGATCCTCCACACCATATTCTCAAAGTGTGACCCCAGGCCCAGCAGCCCAGCAGCCCAGCAGCCCAGCAGCCCAGCAGCATTACAATGGCCTGGGAACTCCTCAGATGCAAATTCTCAAGTCCCCCTCCTCCCTACTACTGAGGCAGAAACTCAGGGGTGGACCCAGCGATTGGTGCTTGAGCACATCAGTGAATTCAGAGGCGGGGTCAAGTTTCAGAGTCACTGCTCTACCTCAATGATTATTTATGAATTTGTATCCACTTCATCAATCATGACATCATATGGATGACTTAGTCTCATACTACTTCTGTTTTTGGTTGATTTATTCTAGAAGTGTTTAGATCGTATGCTTTATGGGTTTTTATTTCCTCTTGTTATCTGGTACATAAAAAGCATTGCATTCTCTGTGTTAATAATTGTTATCCAATTTTCTCTAGTTTATCACTTTCTGATGTAACTTCATCCTTGTCTAATATTTTTATGGTGAACTCTAGATTTCTTTCTGTTAGCAGTTGCCTGATTTATCTTCATCATTCTCACTTTATGTGTCCCACTTATATGTACCTCATTCTGCAAGTCTTTTCTCCAATATGTGTGTTATTGCATATACATTTATTAGCGTTATTTTATCTAAATGCATTACTCAAGCATTACATTTTATCTTTTACTTATTATTAGCTTAACTTTTGGGATTTTAATTTGTTTTCAATGTATTCTTTATTCGCTCATTTAATCTAGGAATTGCCTTTCTTTTCTCCTTTCTTTCATTCCTTTTCAGTGTGTATGGGGTGTATGTGTGTGTGTGTGTGCGCGTGCACGCCTTTTGGTAATTTGGAGGATTTATAGTATATTTTAGTCTGTCTGGTAGTTGTTACCATGTTACACTTAACCCTCTATGTCTTGATTTAATAAATGTAGGCAGCCTTTACAGATTATCCTCCCTGCTTTTGCTGTCTAGATTGTTCTCATTTCTTTTTGTGGCTCCCTTTGCTATAGCAATATACTTGAAACTTTCTTTAACTTAGGGAATGTAAGGAAAGAGTACTTTCTTGTTTTCTTCTTTGGTGGCCAAAGAAGAGCTGGAAGGAGTCTCCTCTCCACCACAACAGTAAGGCCAATGAGTCCCTGACCACTGTCTTTAGACTGGTCCCAGCCTGGTCTCTGTGGCGAAACACCAATGCACGGAGTCCCTGGAGGGAACAGCTCCATGAAATGATGAAATACGTCCATTTGACAAGTAAATTACACTTGTTAATCTTATAATTTTCTTTATCAGTTTAATCTATTCTTTGGCATGCATGGCAAGTAAACAGTTTTCATTTCCAAATGATAAATATGAGGAAGTTAGAGGCTTTTGTGGTGACATTAAGTCCTCAGAGAAAGGAATGACTCATATTTATGCCAACTGGAAAAATGTCATTGTGGTCAGACTCATTTTATCAGTTTCTGCTAAGAAATGTCAGCATGCTTTTTCTGTTGTTTGTTATGGGTACTGGATAAAGAATGGGTTTTAAACTAACTCAGAACTAAATACTCCCTTACATAGTTGCCTGACGTTTGTAGATTTTTTATCTTTTAAAAGTTTAAATTTAATTCAGTTGAACTTTTCACAGTCAAAATCACCATTTTCTCACTGCTTCATCCCTCCCCTGACTCATAATTAGTCAGAACTTCATGTTCTTTTTCCTCTGTGCTCCACGCTCCCAGTCCTCCAAGTCTGAAAATAAAGGTCTCCATTAGGAAGTTTGGAGAGACCCATAAGCTACCTGCCTAATAGCAGCATCCAGGTGGGATTGTGCTTAACAGACCAAACCACAAGTAACGGGGAAATCTTGTCTGTTCAGCTGGTGTCCTGAGTTTAGGGACCCTAGTGTTATCACCTTCATAAAAGACCTTCCTGAACGTTTCTGTATTTCTGAATAAAAACAGCAGAAAATTTTGTTTTTCCCATGAGATCTGTGCTCATAACAGCTTCCTTCTCTATGTCTATTGCCTTGGTCTTCACGCTAACACCTTTAAAAATGCAGGGACACTCCAAGAGTGTAAATGACTCTCTCAAGGTACTAGGACTAAGAGATGGTGCAGAGGGGTCTTGATGAAGGGGTTCCATTATTCCAATCTGCCTTGGTCTTCTGTGAGCAGCCATTCCTGATGTCTGGGGTGACTGCAGGCTGGGCAGCTGGTGGTAGTATGGAGTACACCCTAGAAGAGGAGAAAAGTTGGAAAGGATTTTTCTCACTCTTGATCTGCTGGCTGTGTTGCCGGCAGATGTGTGTGAGTGTGACCATTCCAAAGAGAGTAAATATAGAAACAGCTCTGGTTGTTAAAACAGAATTGTCTTGACAACAGTTTATGGAAAAACCTGCTATTTATGCTACTTTTGTGGGTGGTAGAGTATTCAATGACCTTTCATAAAAGTAATGCTGTAAAAGCAGCTTCTGTTTCTGCTACCCAGGGGCCAGGTTTGTACTTTGATGAGCACACCTGGATGCATGTCCTTCCCCGTGTAACAGATGCCATGGCAACTTGCTCATATATTCTCAGAACTCATTTCTACAAGCAAAAGCTTTTGTTCTGGATGTAGGAACATACATGCTTTGCCTGTATGGCAAGTCCAAAGTGTGAGAGAAGCAATATACCTCTGAGAAACAGTCTTTGACAGATGATGAATGGGTTTTGCCCCTCTGGTGGACTGACTCTAGGTCACCGTCAGAGGTCCCACACAGGATGAAGCTCCACTGCCTTCGTCTTAACTTCTTGACAAAGAATCCTTGGCCAGGCTTGGTGGCTCACACTTGTAATCCCAGCACTTTGGGAGGCCAAGGTGGGTTGATCACTTAAGGCCAGGAGTTCGAGACCAGCTTATCCAACATGGTGAAAACCTGTTCCTACTAAAATTACAAAAAAATAGCCAGGTGTGGTGGTGCATACCTGTAATCCCAGCTATGTTGGGAGGCTGAGGCATGAGAATTGCTTGAACCCAGGAGGATGAAGTTGCGGTGAGCTGAGATTGCACCACTGCACTCCAGCTTGGGCGACAGAGTGAGACCTTGCCTCAAAAAAATAAAAATAAAAAATAAAATAATCCTTCATGGGCAACTTGAATTTGTAAGATACACCAATGGGGAAGAAGTGAGTGGCAAGATGACTGTGAGTTACTTGAGGCAGGGCAACTATTTGGAGGCCAGAAGAAGTGTGGATGGACTTATAATGCAGGCTTAGGAGCAGGTCAGATACCAGAGCAAACTGAAAAAGAAATGGATTGTTTAATGATGTGCTGAGTTCTCCGACTGTGCAAGGACCTAAATAAAAGATGAAAAGTCATGGGACAGGGGTTCTGAAAATGAGAATCTAACAGCAGGTACTTAGTAACTGTAACTCTAAGATCTCTTTCAATGGTGATATTCTTGGGTTTAGTCTCAGCTATTTGATGGGTAGGTAATATGATTACCAACCCTACACTTTTGTCTTCTTGGTTCTGTATTGATGTGTGTAAAGCATGGCCTTAAATAGATATAGCGTGTCCCTGTGGAGCCCTGGGACAGTTCCAGGGTCAATAAATGTTTATTAGCTCCTCTGGGTCCTGGCACCTTGCACTCAGGTCACTTGTGAAGATTGCTATTCAAGTCTTTGTTTCTCTTTGATGAATATTTTCTTCATGCCCAAACTGTAAACAAGGACCATGCCATCTATTGACTGCTGGCATCCCCATCACCTTGCACTGTGGCTGGCCCATCATAGGTGTTTAGTAGCTGTTTATGGAATGTAAGAAGTGAGCCTTAACGTAGGCTCTGAAGATACAACGATGAACATGATACATCCCTTTTTCCTTCAAGAATCTCACATCAACCAATGATTTCTATGCAACATCAAAGTAGGCTGAGAGCAGGAAGGTGGGCACCTGAAAAAGGGAGAAGAACATCAGAAAAGACTACCATGGAAGCTAACAATTGAGATGTCTTAGTGTAGCATCCCCAGTCTACGTGTGAATCACCTGGAGATGCTGTTAAAATGCTGATTCCTAACCAGTGGTCTTAGGTAGAGCTCAAGCATCTGTATTTCTAACAAGCTCCCAGATGGTCTTGATGCTGCTGGTAGCAGAACACTCTTTGAACAGTAAGGTCTTAGAGGGTCAGTAGGTTTTCAAAAAAGAATGAGAATTACAGGAAAAGCAAAGATCATAGAGGTGTGGAGATATACGAAGTTTTAAAATATGGTCAGTTTGGTAAGAATCGATCTTAAATTATGTGGAGAAGACAGAAAAAGAGAAAGTGTGTGAAGAGGACCACAGATGAGAAAGCAGAGGCCATTTTAGGACAAGGCAGTTCATCTTTGTCTCATTTTTAACCTTATAGGCAATAGAGAGCCACTGTATGCTTCTAAGACCAGAATGGCTTAAGCAACTTGGACTTTAGATGGGTTGCCTGGCATCTGTACAGTGAAGCATCAGTGGAGTGGAAGTGAGAGTGGAAAAACTCAGGACTTTTGAGTCATGACCCAATATTGGGATGTAAATGAATGGCAGTCAGGGTTTACCAGGGGCTGTAGTGATGGAGAAGTAGGGGTGGTATTAAGCAACGTTTAAGAAATAGAATTAACAGGACGTATTAATGCAGAATTTAAGAAAAAGTGTAGAGATGAATACAAAATAACACTCTGATTTCTTTCTAAGGAGCCTGATTGAATGATTGATCAAGATAAAAAGTACAGAGGAAGGGCACTGCGAAGACAGTGAGTTCTGTTATTGATTTCAAGGATTCTGAGGAACACCCAGGTGTGTAGATATGTTCACACACATGCACATTCACACACATGCGGGATTAGGGGAGCATGAGCCACACAGGGTGATACAGGTCCCCTTCTACAAGAAAAAATAATGGAACATGTTACTATCATGACTGCAGAATACAACAGCTTCAAAGATGTCTTCAACACAGCTGTCTTGGAGCACAAGGTTGTGTGTGTACACTGGCTGGTAGGAGGGCTGTTGCTTAGATATCAAAGAGATATGTTATCTGGATGTTTCCACTGCTGTGTCCTCAACTAGCTTTTGGACCTCAAGCAAGTCATCTAATCATACTGGAGGCCACTTTTCTCACCTTTCTTAATTCCACTTTATGTAACTCATCATTAAATATAGAAGCAGACATAGTCACACATCATGTCTCCTTTAACAGATCAACATTGAAAAGGAAGCCCAAGATCTCAAAAACAAAACAAAACCAAAACAAAACCCAGCATATTGACAAACTAACTTATTAGACACAATTTCCCCTTAGCTGATACTGCTATTGTTCTTTCCTGCTCTATCTGACACTACCATCCTTAAGACATAGACCTCCTCAACTCCTGTGCAGCCTAAGTAAGCAGTTCCTCATCTGTGTTCTGATAAAAATTCATAAATAGCATAGCGTTTGGATTATCCAAAGCATAAAATAAACACACTTGAGTCTATAATATTACAATATAAATAAATGACTGGATAAATGAACAAATAGAGAGAAGAGACAAATCGTCCTTACAGAAGAATTTCAAATAATATAAGAAGATGCTTTTCCCTTCAACAGGTGGAGTGTAATCTTTCTCCTCCATTCAAATGTGAGCTGCACTTAGTGACTCACTTCCAAAGAGCAGAGTATGGAAAGGGAAAATAGTGCACATAGAGTAGAAGAACCTGGTGGATACCACCTTAACCAATGATCAAGATTAACAGCACCAGTGATAAACCACATTGATATCATGTACTCCCTGATATGATAATAATAAGAAGAGTACTACACTTCAATCACATTCTTTCCCAAAACCTATATTCCTAGTCTATTCATAACCAAATGTAGAAAACCCAAATTGAGGTGCAATCTGTGAAATATCTGACCAGCACTCCTCAAAATTGTCAAGTTTGTGAAAAACAAGGAAAGACTGAGAAATATAGAGCAGGAGTCAGAGGAACTAAATTCAGTGGGTGATCCTAAGGCAGAAAAAGAACATTAGTGGGAAATCTGGTGAAATTCAAATAAAGTAGAGAATGTAGTTAATAGTAGTGTACCAATGTTAACTATTTAGTTTTGAAAAATGTACCAGAGTTAGTGTAAGATGTTACTATTATGGGAAGCTGTGTAAAGGGTATACCAGAAGTGTCTGCACTACCTTTGCAATTTTTCTGTAAATTTAAAATTATTTAAAATAAAAAAAGTTTATTACTCATTAAATTGCAGCTCCGACTCAGACAGAGCAGCATGTAGAGGCTCACGTCATGAATTTTAGCTCCAGAACGACTGCAAGAATAAATTAGGAAATCCAAGAGGACCCCGGGACCCTCTAAAGGAAGTAAATTCCTTCTGTAGGACCCAGGAGACTCCCCAAATACTGTGAGTGCCCATACTGTGGAAGTGGGGAAGGGGGATCCTCCGCCCCTGAACACATACCCCCACTGGGGAAAATGAAGGTCTAGTTTACAGGAGAAGATTCTGATTTTACCTGGAGCTGAGTCAACGTAGAGAGCCAAGTGAAATACAGGAGTAGAGGAAGCAGCAGGAAAGGCCCTGTGAGCTTGCTGAGTCCCCAAGCAGGCCATTCCTGCCTGGCATCACAGAGATCCTTTGGGAGGGTGGCCAGAGGTGTGGGGAAAATGCCACAAGGAGAAGGAAATCCCCAGCTGAACTTGTAACAATTTGAATGGGTGGAGAAGCCTCCTGGCCTGAACTTGGGGAGGGCGCGAATCCTCTGGCATGCAGACTCCACAGGCAGGGGACGAACTAAAGTCCTACTTTCTGTTGCAGCTGGGAGGTGGGTAGCCTGGGGCAAGTTCTCAGCCCTGCTTGCCCACTGCCTGGAAACAGGCTTGGTGTTGTTAGAGGGAGCATGGTGGAAATGAGACCAGCCCTTTGGATTGCGTGGGAGTTGGGTGAGACCTGTGACTGCTGGCTTTCCCCAACTTCCCTGACAACCTGTATGACTCACCAGAAGCATCCATAATCCTCCTAGGAACATAACTCCATAGACCTGGGAGCCTCACCCCTATCCCCAACAGCAACAGCAGCAAGACCAGAGCAAGGAGAGTCTAAGCTCAGACACACCTAGCCCCATCCCCACATGATGGTCTTTCCCTACCCATCCTGGTAACTGAACACAAAGGGTATATACTCTTGGGAGTTCTAGGGCCCTGCCCACCACCAGTTCCTCTCCATACTACTGCAGCTGGTACTCTCGGGAAAGTGCCACCTCTCAGCAGGAGGCCAACCAGCACAAAAATAGAGCTAAATGGGGAAAAGTTAAAAGCATTCCCTCTGAGAACTGGAACAAGACAGAAAGTCGACAAAGAAACGATGGATTTAAACTATATCTTAGAATAAATGGACTTAACAAATATATACACAATATTCCATCCAACAACTGCAGAATACACATCCTATTCAACAGCGCATGAAACTTTCTCCAGGACAGACCATATGATAGGCCATAAAATGAGCCAATAAATAGGCCAATAGTTTTAATAGCCAACAAATAGGCCAATAAATTTTTAAAAATTGAAATTATATCAAGCACTCTCCCAGACCACAGTGAAATAAAACTGGAAATCAACTCCAAAAGGAACCTTCAAAACCATGCAAATACATAGAAATTAAATAACCTGCTCCTGAATGATCACTGGGTCAAAAACGAAATCAAGATGGAAATTTAAAAATTCTTCAAACTGAACAGCACTAGTGAGACAACCTATCAAAACCTCTGGTATACAATAAAGGGGGTACTAAGAGGAAAGTTCATTGCCCTAAATGCCTACATCAAAAATACTGAAAGTGCACAAACTGACAGTCTAAGGTCACTTTCAAGGGATTAGAGAAACAAGAACAAACCAAACCCAAACCCAGCAGAATAAAGGAAATAACCAAGATCACAGTAGAATTAAATGAAATTGAAACAAGTAAGCAAAACGATATGAAAGATAAATGAAAGAAAAACTGCTTCTTTGAAAAGATAAATAAAATTCATAGACCATCAGCAAGATTAACCAAGAAACGAGGAGAAAAACTCCAAATAACCTCAATAAGAAACAAAATGGGAGCTATTACCACTGACAGCACAGAAACAAAAAAGATAATTCAAGGCTACTATGGACACCTGTATGTGCACAAACTAGAAAACCTAGAAGAGATGGATACATTCCTCTCCAGCAGGAAAGATACAACCCTCCTAGCTTAAATCTGAAGAATTCGACACCCTGAACTGATCAATAACAAGCAGCAAGATTAAAATGGTAATCGAAAAATTACCAAACAAAAACAATCCAGGATGAGATGGATTCACAGTAGAATTCTACCAGACATTCAAAGAAGAATTGATACCAATCCTATTGACACTATTCCACAACACAGAGAAAGAAGAACCCCCCCTTATTCATTCTATGAAGCCAACATCACCCTAATATCAAAACCAGGAAAGGACATAACCGAAAAAGAAAACTAGAGACTGATATCCTTGATGAACATAGACGCTAAAATCCTTAACAATATAGTAGCTAACCAAATCCAACAACATATCAAAAAGTTAATCTACCATGATCAATTGGGTTTCATACCAGGGATGCAGGGATGGTTTAACCTATGCAAGTGAATACGGGTGATACCCCACATAAACAGAATTAAAAACAAATTTATGATCATCTCAATAGACACAGAAAAAGCATTTGACAAAATCCCTCATCCCTTTATGATTAAAACTCTCAGCAAAATCGGCATTAAAAGGACAGACCTCGATGTAATGAAAGTCACCTGTGACAATCCCATAGCCAAGATAATACTGAATGGGGAAAAGTTGAAAGCATTCCCTCTGAGAACTGGAATAAGACAAGGATGCCCCCTCTAACCACTCCTCTTTAACATAGTACTGGAAGTCGTAGACAGAGCAATCAGACAAGAGAAAGAAATAAAGGACATCCAAATCAGTAAAGAGGAAGTCAAACTGTCACTGTTTGCTGATGATATGATCATTTACTTCGAAAACCCTAAACACTCCTCTAGAAAGCTCCTAGAACTGATAAAAGTATTCAGCAGAATTTCCAGATACAAAATTAATGTACACAAATCAGTAGCTCTTCTGTATACCAACAGCGACCAGGCAGAAAATTGCATCAAGAACTCAACCCCTTTTATAATAGCTGCAAGAAAAGTAAAATACTTAGGATTATACTTAACTGAGGAGGTGAAAGACCTCTACAAGGAAAACTACAAAATACTGCTGAAAGAAATCACAAACACAAACAAATGGAAACATATCCTATGCTCATGGATGGGTAGAATCAATATTGGAAACTGACCATTTTCACATGGTCAATCCCCATTTCACAGTGCAATCCCCATCAAAATACTACCATCATTCTTCACAGAATTCGAAAAAAAAACTCTAAAAAATTCATATTGAACCAAAAAAGAGCCCGCATAGTCAAAGCAAGACTAAGTGAAAAGAACAAATCTGGAGGCATCACGCTACCTGATTTCAAATTGTACTATAAGACCATAGTCACCAAAACAGTGTGGTACTGGTAGAAAAATAGGCATATAGACCAATGAAACAGAATAGAGAATCCAGAAATAAACCCAAATATTTACAGCCAACTGATCTTCAACAAAGCAAACAAAAACATAAAGTGGGGAAAGGACATCCTTTTCAACTAA
The DNA here is from genome assembly GCF_009764315.1 of Trachypithecus francoisi. NCBI lineage: Eukaryota > Metazoa > Chordata > Mammalia > Primates > Cercopithecidae > Trachypithecus > Trachypithecus francoisi. Next base: position 3,334,497 of record NW_022681467.1, read on the forward strand.
TGGTGCTGGGATAATTGGCAAGCTACATGTAGGAGAATGAAACTGGATCCTCATCTCTCGCCTTATACAAAAATCAACTCAGGGTGAGTGCTGTGGCTCACACCTGTAATCCCAGGACTTTGGGAGACTGAGGCAGGAGGATCACAAGGTCAGGAGATTGAGACCACCCTGGGTGACATGGTGAAACCCCATCTCTACTAAAAAAAAAAAAAAAAAATTAGCCAGGCATGGTGGCACGCACCTGTAATCCCACCTACTCAGGAGGCTGAGGCAGAAGAGTCACTTGAACCCAGGAGGCGGAGGCTGCAGTAAGCCAAGACCGCACCACTGCACTCCAGCCTGGATGACAGAACGAGACTCAATCTCAAAACAACAACAACAAAAAAGTCAACTGAAGATGGATTAAAGACTTAAATCTAAGACCTGAAACTATAAAAATTCTAGAAGATAACATTGGAAAAACCCTTCTAGTAATTGGCTTAGGCAAGGATTTCATGACCAAGAACCCAAAAGCAAATGCAATACAAACAAAGATAAATAGCTGGGACTTAATTAAACCAAAGAGCTCTTGCACAACTATTGGAACAGCAGACTAAACAGACAACCCACAGAATGGGAGAAAATCTTCACAATCTATACATCTGACAATTGACTAATATTCAGAATCTACAACGAACTCCAATAAGTCAGTAAGAGAAAAACAAACCATCCCATCAAAAGTGGGCTAAGGCCTTGAATAGACAGTTCTCAAAAGAAGATATGCAAATGGCCAACAAACATATGAAGAAATGCTCAACATCACCAGTGATCAGGGAAATGCAAATCAAAAGCACAATGAGATACCACATTACACTTGCAAGAATGGTCATAATCAAAAATCAAAAAACAGTAGGTGTTGGTGTGGATGCAGTGAACAGGAAACACTTTTACACTGCTGGTGGGAATGTAAACTAGTACAACCACTATGGAAAACTGTGGAGATTCTTTAAACAACTAAAAGCAGGACTACAATTTGATCCAGCAATCCCACTACTGGGTATCTACCCAGAGGAAAAGAAGTCATTATTCAAAAAAGATACTTGCACATGCATGTTTACAGCAACACAATTCGCAATTGCAAAATTGTGGAACCAATCCTAAATGCCTGTCAATCAATTGATAATGAAACTGTGGTATATGTATACAATGGAATACTACTCAGCCGTAACAAGGAATTAATTAATGGCATTTGCAGTGACCTGGATGAGATTGGAGACTATTATTCTAAGTGAAGTAACTCAGGAATGGAAAACCAAATATCATATGTTCTCACTGATACATGGGAGCTAAGCTATGAAGATGCAAAAGCATAAGAATGATACAATGGACTTTGGGGACTTGTGGGAAGGGTGGGTGGGGGGGCGAGGGATAAAACATTACAAACAGGGTGCAGTGTATACTGCTCAAGTGATAGGTGCATCAAAATCTTACAAATCACCACTAAAGAATTTACTCATGTAACCCAACACCACCTGTACCCCAATAACCTATGGAAAAATATATATATATAATTTATTAATTACTGAATACTTAAGGGAACTCAGAGTTAGCTAAAATTACTAAAACTAATGTTTTAATGAGGAATTATATTAAAGATGTTATATATTCATACTGTGTATATATATACATTATATTGGATAATTATTAAATGCAGTAGGGGATCTCAGAGACAGTCAAGAATATTTTCCATATTCTTTTGATAGTTAAAGCAATTACTACAGAATTAATATAAAATTTTTATTTTTATCAATTTTTATCTCAAAAAAATTTTTTTGTACATAATATATACTCAATAATTTAAAAATAAGAACTCATCAAAAAACAGCTAATTAGTTTCATGCTGACATTGGTTTCTTCTAATAGCTGATGATTTCTCCTTTAAAATAATGATTTTTGTTGTTAATAAATGGATAGCATTTTAGGACTGGGTCCCAACAATGTTTACACAAAGCTCTATGATAGCATAGATTACTGTATTGTGAATTTGTAAATAAATCTTTCTCCCCTGCCATTGAAAGAGTTTCTTGCCGGGCGCGGTGGCTCAAGTCTGTAATCCCAGCACTTTGGGAGGCCGAGACGGGCGGATCACGAGGTCAGGAGATCGAGACCATCCTGGCTAACACGGTGAAACCTCGTCTCTACTAAAAGAATACAAAAAACTAGCCGGGCGAGGTAGCGGGCGCCTGTAGTCCCAGCTACTCGGGAGGCTGAGGCAGGAGAATAGCGTAAACCCGGGAGGCGGAGCTTGCAGTGAGCTGAGATCCGGCCACTGCACTTCAGCCTGGGCGGCAGAGCGAGACTCCGTCTCAAAAAAAAAAAAAAAAAAAAAAAAGAAAGAGTTTCTTGAGGATAGATAGAGATTGTATCCGTATTTATCTCTTCCTTCATCTCCAGACTCGGCACAACATCTGGCACCAGTGATCATTTTGAATAAATAAATCACATTAAGCATATTCTTCTATATTCTTCTATTGTCTAAGATGGAAGTTTTTTAGACGATAGAAATGCCTTCGCATCATGACGGCTGAGCTCACCCTAAGCTCAGAAGTATAACAGTGACGCTAGTGACTAAGGACGCATTTTTGGCAGTTAAATTTTAACACAGTGTACGGTACTGCAAAATTACAATGCAGGCCAGGCAAATGTAGGTTATGAGTGTGACTTCATCAGGAAATCAGAGGGCACAAGTTAGAGACCAAGAAACACCGTGTAGGGCAACTAACACGTTTCACTTGGACAAGCGTTGACTCTGGACATCGTTCCCAGTGACTTAGTAAATGGGGAGGAAGCTGTGCTGGACCCTGGCCATCCTTCACACGCATTCTGCCTTGATGCTGCCTGCCCTCTACCCCTTTCCTGCTGTTACCTGTGTGAGCCCAGCTGTTCCCAGGATGGCTTTAATTAAAACAATATTGACTATTGAAACGAGTTACAATAGCAATTGTTCATAGTGTTGATGGCCACAGAAAAGGAACAATTGAATTTAATCCTAATACATCAACCAGGAAAGAGACCAAAATGTAAGTAGAGGGAGTTGTTCTCTGTGGGTTTGTGAGATAGTGAGGATGGGTCAGCTCATTCACAGCTGGGAACAGTAAGGAAATATCAAACACAAGCATGCTGGCTGGTGAGGCTGGGACACCCGTGCAGGCCTCATAATTCTAACAAATGGTGTCTCTGTGGAGTGGAAGTCAGAGGTGTAGTATTACAGGAGAAAAATAAAATTGGGTGCAAAACAGATGACTGTAAAAGAGAGGTCGAGAGGGCAGAAAGGGCAGTGAACCTTTTTGGACTCTCCTCAGAAGATCTGCACAAATGGACCACCCTGGGTCTGTGGAGCACTGTGGACGTCCTCAGTGTACCCCCGTCCAGTTTGAATACATGCACATCTCCCCATGAGCTTCTTCCAGCTCCCTCGGCTGTCCATCCCCAGTCTCTACAGGGATTTCTCCTCCCTTTCTCTCCTTAAGTGACCCCCAAACTCATCATGGCATCTCCCTGCTGATAATTGTGAATAAATAGATACTGCTATGTATATTCCTCTGGGTTCTTACAACTCGAATGGCAGCTTCTTAGCCCAGAGCCTCTGTTTTCATCCAACTCACTCTCCAGGATCAGAGCCGTCTCCACGCTGTGACTCTCAGATGAGCCATCCCTTCTCTTCCAAAACAGGCATAATTTTAGACTCATCACCTCTATGTTCCCCTAGAAATCAAGTGCCCACAGCTCCTCACCTTTTACTGCAGTCACCCTCTATGTTCCTGTCATAGCACACAATTAAAAGCTCACATCTCTCTGTTACTCCTTCTCTCTCAGTCCCTTCAGAGTCAAATGTATAGAAAGTTGTCTGTACCCACCTCACTTTACACTCACTTCTCAGTCACGTGGAAACCATCTTGTATCCCCACCACTCTATGGAAGCTGTTCTCCCCAAGTCACGAAAGATTTCCTTGCCTTGAAATGTAACGTAGGATTTTTAGTCCATAGCTCAACTTCATCTTGGCAGTGTTTTATGTAACTGCTTCTTCCCTCATCCTTTGTGACATTCTCATTTTCCTGACTTTCCTCTCACCTCTCTGGCCATTTCTTTTTGGCCTCCTTTGTTGCTTTCTATCTGCCCTTTAAATGTAGTTCTCATACTTCTGCTGGCACTTCTCACTCTCACTCTCTGCTCAAATGAACAATGTTTCCCTGAAACATTTGTCCTCTTTCGTGAATGCATTTAGCCTCTGTATATATGAATGATTTCCAAACTCAGCACATGCCCCTGTCCTAAACTTCAGACCCATATAATACCACTGTGTAAGTCAACATTGCTATGTGCACGTGATATAGTAGCTCAAATACAACAATGGCAAAACTGAACCCACCAGCTCCTCCTCCAGCTTTCTTCCCCTGCTCCACCCTCTTGCCCATCTAGTTGCACAAGTCATGGTTTTAGGGACATCCTGGGTTCCTCCTTCTCTCACAACTAGCTACTCTAAATAGGCACATGTCCTTTTGTTTCCACTGTCCACAAATCCTTCAGATCCATCCAGTCACTTCATTCCCACTGCTAATTCCATCCTTTCTTGCCTGCCTGGCTCTAATAGCTTCTTATGTGATCTCACAGCCTGCAGTCTTCCCCTACTCCAATCTAATTGGATCTATAAACATAAATCCCTTAAAATGTCAATACAATCATTGTCCTATCCCATGTAAACCCCTCTGTGACTTTCCATTGTTCTTAGCATAGAGAACACAGCTCCCAAGGTTCTTAGGTTATAGTCCATGTTGCACCTCAACTTTCCCCTTTCACTGCCCCGTACCTTATGTTGCAGGAAAATTCTAGGAAATCGCCTTCCAGGAAATTCTTTTAGTTTCACTCAAGCAAGTCATGCTTATTGCCCCTCCCAGCCCTGCTGGATCTTTAACCTAGTTCCCGCACTGCTCTCCAACACCTGCCATTGCTTTAGGGGACGGGTTCCTCCTCGCCTTTCAGGTTTCATCTTGGCTCTCATTCCCTGGGGTGATTCCCCTGGTCCCTCAGGCCTGGGTTTTGCCTTAGGTTAGCTTCCCAGGGAAGCAGCTTCTGAGACAAGGATTCCAATGCAACAGTTTATCTGGGAAGTAACCCCAGGAAATGCCAGGTGAGGAGTGGAGAATGGGAGAGAAAAGAGAAGGAAGTGGATACAGAGTGTTTTCACACAGGTTACCACCATGGAAAATGGGACTTTTTCCTGCTGGCAACCTCAAAGAGAAGTATAGAGCCCTTCTCCAGAAGAATGAGGAGGTTGAGGTATTTTCCCACTGACTCCCCCACATCACTGGTTGAGCTCAGGTCCCTGCTGCATGACTCCCCTGGCGCTTCCTGCCTGCTCTGCCTGCAGGTGGAGCCCTTTTCTGAACCAGAGACAGCGTCAGGCAGTCGCTGGGGCCGGCAGCAGGAAAACATCAGCATTTATGGAAGTGGGGAGGGCACGGGGGTCACCTACAGTCGGCTGTTATCGCACTTAATCACTATTGATTAGAATCGCCTTTTGACTGTCTACCTGTAAGTCTTAGGACAGTCTTGCTTTACAAAAGAAGAATCAGTAATAATGTTTGGGGGAAGCTAAGTGTAGACATGGAATGCAAGGCGGGTTGAAGCAGATAAAGACAAGCTGGTATCAGCTGAAGTAAAAACACAAGTATGAGTGGTGAACTTCAAAAGACAGTGACCTCAGAGGGACTGGAGAATTGGAGTGGAAGAGACAGAATTCATAAACCACACAATGGCAGGACATGGGGTGATTGCATTTAGGGAAGGAAAAGGAGAGAAAGTCAAAGATGAGTCTCCGATTTCTAGGCCGGAGGGATGGACTCACGTGGGAAGCAGTGGAGCTTGGAATCTGGTTTCCATTGCAGCTCCTGCTAACCTCCTGCTGGGTGCTCTCAGGGTGATCGCCAACACTGGAAAACCTGTTTTCTCATGGTTTTCATAAAGAGACTGGAATATATTTTCTAATCTCTGTATGTCTTTAACATGCTATCATCCCGGGTTACTCATAGCAATAGGAAACTCATATAACTAAACAGAGTGCCGGACCATTCTCATTGAAAAGCTTGCGATCAGTGACCTGGGATTCCTTTACATACCTGTGCAACGCTGTCCAGTGGGAAATGTGCCAAAAACATTACAATGAATATAAAAGTGCCAATGCTTAGAAGTTCTTTCCTTAATTAAAATTAGAGCTAGTTTTAGCGCTCCTTATAACAACATTACTCTCTGCCCATTGTTTATTCAGTGGCTGTCTTTAACTATACGTCCTTGTAAGATTCAGAATATTTTTCCCTTTCACTTTCCACAATAGTTATCAGTGAAGGGCTGTATGGTAAACATACCTGATAGCAATAACTTGAGCATGCTCTCAGAATGACCCTGTATGGGAGATGAGATGCACCTGAATGTGTGTTCTGAGCTAGGGAATCTGAGGGTGGCCAACCTGGAGATTCGTTCATTGCCTATGAGGGACATCTGAGCCCCGGGTCCATCCCATGAAACATGGGCCATCCAGGGGATTGAGACCCTGAGCTTCAGTCTTGGGTTAAATGAAGGTTGCCAGGCCAGGTCTGGTGGCTCATGCCTGCAATCCCAGCACTTCGGGAGGCCGTGGCGGGCGGATTGCCTGAGGTCAGGAGTTTGAGACCAGTCTGGCCAACATGGTGAAACCCTGTCTCTACTAACAGTACAAAAAAATTAGCCAGGAGTGGGTGGTGTGTGCCTGTAATCCCAGCTACTTGGGAGGCTGAGGCAGGGGAATTGCTTGAACCAGGGAGTTGGAGGTTGCAGTGAGCCAAGATCACTCCACTGCACTCCAGCCTGGGTGACAAAGCGAGAATCCATCTCAAAAAAAAAAAAAAAAAGTATGAAGATTGCCAGATGCAGGTCATTAAGGGGAGGGAGTTGAGTGAAAATGCTGTATAAATGGCGCGCTTTTTACAAGCAGTTGCAGTTCTCATGTCCAGCCTGCCACCACTGGGCCATGAGAATATCTTGTCTAGCCTGCAGACCCTGGACTCTCTCCCCTGTATGTAAGCCACTAATAAAACCCTATGTATTGTTTGCTGGGTCTGGGTCTCTTCTTTGGCCTCTTGAACCTGGCGCCTTTCCCACTGAGGTTAGTAGGAGATTGGTGCAGCAACGGCTTAACGCATATTTGCAGCGAAGCATGATGTCATGGTTTACTTTAGAAGAAAATGGTTACAAGCAAAGGAAACCTGTTTAGTAATCCATACCATGGAAGTCTGCTTCTTTCCTGCATCTGCCACAGTGACTGCTAGGTTCTTGGATCTTGACATTATTACCAAACCCATCAGATCCCCAACATGTCGAAATCAGTGAGGGCTCCTAAGTCGGGTCTTCTCAATTTCTAATTCCTTGATTAAAATTCATCTCTATCTTCTCTTTATCACTTTGGCCAAGGTTCCAAAGTGGAAGTATCTGTGCAAGTTTCCCATCAGCTCAAAAAGGGGTAGAGATTCCACCTCCAGCGGCGAGGACTCTGTCTCTTGGGGCACGTTCCCCACTGTCCAATCTCTTCTGCCTTATAGGGTTGTTCTGGAAATTAAACATGATGATACTGGAATGGTACTAAGAATATGCATGAATTTTCATTCATAGTACAACGTCTTCCTTATATTGGCTTTCCCAGAAATAGAACCTGAAGCAGGGGTGTGGGAACAAGCAGCTTATTTGAGAGGTGATCCTGGGAAGCACCCAAACAGGAGTGGGGAAGTGAGACAGGGAAAGGTAATCCAGGATGCATGAATGAGAAGGCCACATCTGTGACAACCGGGGCTCAGTCCTGATGGGGACCTCTGAGGAACCAGGTGGAACATGCCTCAGAATCGTCCCATCTCCTATGTGAGGAAGCTGCATTTTTATTTTCCACGTCCTGTCCGTCTCTGCTTGAGAGCTGTTCCCCAGGGCACTAACTCTTCAGCACTTTTGACCTGGCTCGCAGCTGAAGTTAGTGGTCTGAGCGCATCTCAGATGTGAGCACACCTAAGCAAGCCCTCAGCGGAGCCCCAGGGGCCTGCAGCAGGAAGCAGTGGAGCTCGTGGGAGAGTAAGCATCTCTGGCTACCGCTCTCAGTCTGAGTGAGCAGCCGAGTCATCTGCAGGGCTGGCAAACACACAGACGGCAGGGCCTCTATTTCAGGATCTTATCCAGGAGGTTTGGGGAGAGGCCAAAGTCTGCACTTCTGACAAGTTCCTAGGAGATGTTGATGTGCTGCTGGTCCAGGGACCAAGTTTGAGCAACAGCGGCCTAGTAGACAACAGTAAGGCTTCAGTGGTGTCTGCTACAGAAAGCTTACTAGTAAAATCTTCAGAGCAAGAAGTCTGCAATTGTGGATGGTGAATGAAACTCAGAGAGGAGGGGATATGGAAGAAGAAAAAAATGGGAAGTGAGCACACATGGTATCTCTTTTCTCTCACTCTTAGAGAACATGATTGCTTGGCAGAGGGGATCAGCTGTAAGTTTCCATTCCTGAATATCATCTTCACGTATAATGGAGTTTTAAAAAATCGTGCCGGATCTGTTAGACATAGTGGTCTTAATCTTTTCCAATAGCCACATGTGTAAAGAACAACAGTCTCAAGTGTGGCACACTCTTATGGGTGTATCCAGATTTCGACAAAAAACTCAAATTTTGTGAATGGATAAAGCACTATAATACTTGTAATCATCATCTTATTCGTGGTAAGAGTGCAAGAACATTTCTAAAAGTGCCTCAGCAGGAAAGGAAATTGGTCAGTGTTTATTCAGGATACTGCTGATTCCAGACCCACTCATGCAAACCTGAAGGAAGGCCCTGGCGAGGTCAGGCTCTAAGGGTCTGGTAGCATGACTCCCTGCAAGGCTGGGCAAACGGCCTTCACACCAGGCCTGCAGCTCTTATTTGAGGAATGTCCTTGACACACTGCACAAGCTGGTGGAGTCTGTTGAACTCTTCGGTGCTGTGCTCTCATCATTGCCTCTCTCATGCATTGCTGCTGGTGATGTGTGGCACTTGGTCTGGATTCAGTGGTCTCCATCCTGGGTCCAGGTAAGATGGCTTCCTGGGCTGCTTTGGCCTCGTGCATGTGGCAGGCTCAGGAGGCCCCTTGAGTTTCTGAAACTGCCCTCACTTCAGTTGTGTGTCTATTGGGGGTGGTGGAGGAACAGAAGGTTGTAATTCCATTTGTCATGGAGAATATTTTGCTGGGAGTCCCAGCAGTCCAACTCCTCTCTGTGAGTGGTAAGGTGCCCTCTGTGTCCCTTGAGCCTATTTTTTCAGGCACTCTAAATCAGGACAATATGTTATCTATGGTTTTCCAACGCTCCTTCAGCTGGAAACGATTCATCAGAGCCTGAGTCATCCATTCAAATAACCCAATGTTTTTGAAACCCATTCGTGTAATTGCTGGTCTTAATTATGAACATTTCTGGATCATCAGGGAAGAATTAAATCTTCTTCAGCTGAGTTTTGATTATAAAGAGTGTTTAATATAGTTTCGTTTACAGTGTGCGATTAATCAGGAAGCCCAGTTAGCCAGCATACCATATCTCCCACCATTAAAGACAGGAAGGAGATGAATATGCAGAGTGAGTGGGAGGCATGGAAAATGAAGCCAGTTCCATGATCTTTCCTTAGATTAGGTGCGGTGGCTCACGCCTGTAATCCCAGCACTTTGGGAGGTCAAGATGGGCGGATCACAAGGTCAAGAGTTGAAGACCAGCCTGGCCAACATGGTGAAACCTTGTCTCTACTAAGGATACAAAAATTAGCCAGGTGTGGTTACCTGTGCCTGTAATCCCAGCTACTTGGGAGGCTGAGGCAGGAGAATCACTTGAACCCCGGAGGTGGTGGTTGTAGTGAGCTGAGATCACGTCACTGCACTCCAGCCCGGGTGACAGAGCAAGACTCCATCTCAAACAAAAAAAACAAACAAAAAAAATTGTCCCTATTGTTCTCATGAAAGTTATTTTATCTGAGCACAAATATTTCCAAATTTCAAACAAGAAACAATTCTTTAATTTTTACAGAGGCTGAGAAATCAATGTTTATAGCTTGTAGCAGAGAGTTCTGCGAGCCACTGCTGCTTCTGATACACATGAAAGGAAAAATACATTACTGAAGGAGGTCTGTGTTTCCTTTCAATCAGTCTACATTATTTTAGGAGACAAGAGAAAGATGAAGTAAGTCCAACATCAAAGAAAGAAACAGATGAGGATTTTGTGTTGTCTTACTTAAGGTCATTTCAAAGTGTCCCACTTGAATCCTGACCTGTGTCTTTAGTACTGACCACGCAGTTCCAAAATTTGAAATTTTGCTTTAGAGAAAAATTTAGTTTTGTAAGAAAGCCTGGGTTTTCTTTATTTCTTCCTTCACATTTCTTTTAGTTTATTTTCTTTAATTTATAAAAGACAACCCATCTCTTAACTTTCTTATGGGAGTGGGTGGGCAGTCTTAGCAACTAAAACATTGTGTTAAAAATCAAGAAAAGAGAAAAAAATGCCAAAAAAGGGTTTTACACTGCAATGAATTAGATAGTTAAGGAAATTACAGCCTGACAGACCCAAGCACCCAAGATTGATGTCTTATCATCCTTTAGAAAGTTGAAAACAGAATTAGTGTGCCTTTGGCAAAAAAAGAAAAAAAAAAAAAAAAAACCTTACATCAAGAACGCAGACCAAAAAAAAAAAACAAACAAACAAAAAAAAGAAAACAAACAAAAAAACCCCACTTTTTTTAGTATTCTTTTAAATAATGAAGGAAGAAAAAAAGTATATTAAGTAATAGAAACCCCTTATTTGTGGTGATGATTTCACAGGTGTCTGCATTTGCCCAAACTCACCAAATTGTGTGCATTAAATACACGCAGATTTTGTATATCATTCACACCTCAACAAAGCTGTTCAAAAAGCATTAGACAAGTATAATCACTTCTATTTTGACAAAGATATGGACTTCTGGCTCTAGTTATTTGCTTGTTCATTTTTCTTTCCAGCTTTTGGGTTTGGAGTACCTGTGCAGTACTTGAAGTTATCATCTTGTTTCAACTACACAGTAACCTATGAGCTCGATCTGTTCATTGATCTTTCACTAGTGAGGCAGTGGAGACCTCCAAGTCTCCCTCCCAACCATTAGCATCTAGATTTCTTCCCTCCTTATTTCCTCTGGCCACCAGAATTTTCTCTGCCCAAGCATGACAGGCAGGAAGTGCTGGAAACAGTGACTCTCCGGAGCTGCGCTCAATTCAGTGGCTGGTGGGGTGGAGGGTAAGGACCCCAGCTCCCTCCCATTTCATGTGTGATGGTTCTGAGGTGTGGCAGCAGATTTCTCCAGCAGAACCAAGCGTCAGCTACCTACAGGTCCCCTGCTTGTTAACAAACACTCCATTGACTGACTTTCCTACCTGGTCTCTCTTCTCCACTTTCCTACCAGTCATCACCTCCCAGATAAGCTACTTGTACTTGTCATCTGTGTCTCAGGGTTGGCTTCTGGGAAAAACAGAAACGAAAATAATGTTCTCTCTCTCCTAGAAAAAGAAAAGACTTGTCCTAACAGACAAAAGTTCCCTTCAGTGGCAATATGGGGGCTCTAACCAATTGTCCTACCACCTTTCCTCTACAAGGGCCTGGAAAGGTAGAGCCCAGCACTTCTGCTTCCTACTACAGCACTTTTCCAAGTCTGCTGTGCTCGTCTTTACACTCATTGCAACTATAAAAGCAGAGGGTGGCTTTTACCTTGGCCTAGAGGAAAATAATGCAGAGTTGGAAACATGCAAGGGAGAGAAGGAAAGAATATAAATGAATTAGCTTGGAGACCCTGCCATTTCTCTGTGCCCATCTTGCCATGCTGTGGATACTAGCATGAACATTTGCTAGGGGGAGGACGGGAATGGTTCATGGCAAATATTTTTTTTTAATTTCTATTAAAGCAATTTTTCTTATATGCTCTGGGAAAAAAAACCAGGTATGACTGTGGCTAATCTGTTATTCTCAGGCATGGTGAATGTCAAGAAGTGACTGTAAATCAAGGGCAGCTATCAAACCCAAAGAAGCTAATAATCATGTCCTGGAATATTTCATGTGAATGCCCATGTGAAAACTTGTACTCTTTGATTTCAACTTCATTAAAGTACTAACTAGGCCTGAAATGCTGGAATTCAGTTCAGTGGGAAGGAATCAGTGTTGACTCAGAAATAACTTAGGAAGAAAAATTCTACAGCATGCAGTAAAGAGATATGCAGGGACTTTGGATTTTCTCTCTTTTTCTTTAAGATAGATCTAGAAAACTGAAGACTGAGGTGAGAACAGAAATACATACAATGGGTGAACTGGAAAAGTGAATCTGAGCCTGTCAGTGTCCCAACTATCGGGTTGGTAGCTTTTCAAAGGCATTGCTTCAGGACAACACTTGCTCTTCTGTCCTGCTTGTACTGTGGAGGGGAGTGAGAGGAGATAAAAGATGCAGTTGTATTGCATAGTTCATCTAGATGGAAGTGGATTTTAAGAAACAATACTTTGTAGACACAGTATCACTTGATTTAGTCCATTCTGGGTTTGGGCAATAAAATACAAGTTCATGAATTTTTTTTGTTTTATTATTGTTATTATTTTGAGACACAGTCTCTCTGTATCACCCAGACTGGAGTGCAGTGGTGCGATCTCGGCTCACTGCAGACTCTGCCCCCCAGGTTCAAGCAATTCTCCTGCCTCAGCCTCCCAAGTAGTTGGGATTATAGGCGTGTGCCATCATGTCTGGCTAATTTTTGTGTATTTTTAGTAAAGACGGGGTTTCACCAGGTTGGCCAGGTTCGTCTTGAACTCCTGACCACAAGTGGTCTGCCCACCTCTCAAAGTGCTGGGGTTACAGGTGTGAGCTACCATGCCCTACCAAGTTCATGATTTTTTAAATAAATGAGAACACTTGTTTATTACTGAAAACTCAAAGATTTTAGATAATAAATTGCAAAGCTTCAATAATTTCTGTTTCCAGAAATCATCACCATGAGCTGTTTAGTGTCTGTCCCCCTTAACTTCCCACCCTTCTATGTGGATGAAACCAGGTAAGGTGCGCAATTTGGAGTCCTGCATTTGTCTCTCAGTATTGCTATCCTCAGGACTTCTTGTGTTATTAAGAATTCTTCTGTAATTTTTAAAACATTTTTGTGTGGGTAGCAGAGAGAAGACAATATGAATGTTACAAGGCCCCAACCCTCAGGGAGCTTGCAAGATTGCTGGGGATAATGTGAATTCCTCCAAGACAAACAGGCAAGTGTGCAATGCAAGTGTGTGGAATGGGATAAGGGGATTTTGATAAGGATGCTCTTATTCTTAAAAGGAAGTTCAAGAAGGGTACCAGACTGCATATATACGCAGCTGGATCTCAAAGCCTGAGTAGGAGTAGGCACAAGGTGTATTCGATAGAGCCACAGCATCTCTGTGGCAGAGTGTGTTTCTCACGTGCTACCACAGCAATACCTCTGTCACTCATGTTCTTTCTTCAGTGACTTTGACACTCGTCCCATTGAGAGGGAGAGTCTAGGTCTCCTTTGGCACTTGGAATCAAGAGGGCTTTTGTGACTCTCCTGGCCATAAGAGTATGACAGAGGTGACGTTATTTACTTCCAAGGCTAGGTTATTAAAAACAAACTCAGCTTCTACCTTCCTGCTGGAACACTCATGAGTGGAGCCCTGAAACGCCACATAAGCAGTCTGACTATCCTGAGGCCACCATACCGGAAGGGAGCCCATATCATCCCATGTTGGGAAACCACATGCAGCAGTCCCAAAGCCACATGAACTGCAATGCTGTCCAGCCATCCCTCAGCCTCTCTAGCCCTCTGATATCCCAATCTCTTCCAACTCCAGCCAAGAGACTCTGAGCCAGAACCACCTGCCCAGCTCTTCCTAAGTTCCAGACCCATGGAAACTATGAGAGAGTAAAGTAATTGTTACTGTTTTAAGCCAATACATTTAAAGGGGATACGTGAGCAGAAACTATGTGAGAACATGTGGAAGGATGTGGGGCATCATGATTCTACTTCTTCCCCATCAACAGACCCTGAGAACAGCCCACCTGCCATCTTTGGCATGAAGGTTTGCACAAAACTGAGTTGCCACAGAAAGACGTGAGCTGATGGGCAAGGGGCTAACTGTAAGTATGTGGCCTGGTGCTGACACACATTGACTGAGTTTTTAATATTTTTAACACTACTCAAGTGTAAAAGGAGGCCTATGACAAACGCAGCATCAATCTTTGTATATCTTAGCTTAGTGATCTAGTACAGACTGAAGTGTGGAAACTGGAAGGAATGGGAAGTTGTTGGGTGCAGGCCAGCAAATGATGGGAGTGCTGCATCTTGGGAGGGATGCCTGCTGTATTGAATGGGATCTTCCAGGGATGGCTGGAGGCTGTCATTTGATTTTTTTAATTGAAAAATAAAATTGTATGTATTCATTGTGCATAACATGATGTTTTGAAGTGTATCTATATTGTGCAATGATGAACTCTAGCTAATTAACAAATGCATTATTTGGGGGGTGAGAACACTTAATATCTACTCTCTGTGTTTTTTAAGAATGCTGTATATCAACATTAACTATAGTCATCATGCTGTACAATTGATTGCTTTAACTGATTCTTCCTGCCTAACTGTAATTATGATTTTAAAGGATCACACTTCGCTGTGTTGTGAGTTTGGCCCTTTTCCTGCTTTAGAACTACTATAAAAATCTGTGTTGTGGGGCATGTTTGGAGTAGCATGATAATGTTCTTCAATTATAAAACAATTCTTATTGACTTTTAGAACTTCCTAAAATATTTTAAAAATGAATAAGAAACCAAACTTTATCAATAATCGTATCACCCATTGTTACCATTTTCATGTACTGGTTTCCAGCCTCTTTCAGTGTTTATACATACGTTAATACATATCTACTTAGAGCAATGCTTGTTTTCAATATTCAGAGGGAAAAAAATGCTTGCATAACATTCAGTCTAACACACTAGCATTTGCTCAGTAAGTATGTAAATGCACATATAAATATGATTACTTGTCTATAATGGAAACAGTTTTATAAGAGCTATATTGTCTATACAAGCTATGATTTTCCTTTTTTTCACTTCACATTATGTCATGAGCATTTATGAAGTGAGATCATGGAGGGATAAAGGATGGAACCTCAGTGCCTTTCATCTCTGACTTGAGTTCTGACTCTGCCTCCATGCCCTTTAGTTACTATCCGAACCATGGGGCAGGACAGGTTTCTAACAGGCCCTGTGTCCTGGGACATACCACCCACCTCTGTGCTGTGGGAAATACTTTGGATGCAATGATAGTCTCCAAGTAACTTTGAGGCAGCTGCCCCAGAGGTCATAAAACAGAGTGGATTTTCCAAACACAGTGAGAAGCAACACAGTGAGAAAAGTGATGGGGTAAGTTTCACGCTCCAGATGGAGCACCAGCGGGCTGAATGCAACCAGTTACTGTAATCCTATGTTTGCTGCTTCCTTTTCCTGCTGATGGGTAGTGATAAGGACCAGAGTGGGGCTCAGGAGATGGAGGGACTTGTGTGTCAGGCCAGCAGCTATAGCTCTCAGTGATCTGCAACCAGCCATGACTCCTGTCTGTGTGTTTTGGGTGACAGACACATGGAGCCAGAAAGTCTGTCACCAGTGGGTGGGTGGGTTCAGTTTCAGATCTCATAAATGTTGGTTACCTCTCTGGCCCTCCCATCACTTTCTGCCCACACTCAGGAGCACACACATGATCAGCTTGAGTCACTGAAGTCTTTGTGACTTGCAGGCCACCTATTTCTGCACTTAGATTTGTCTGTCACCCTTATTTGATTATTTCTCTTATTTTCTAGAGCAAAGTTGAATATTCTCCAATAATACAAAAAATATGTGTCACAGTAGGAAAATGGCCAACTTCTGGATCCCAAGTACACTGACAAGTCAGAGCGGAGTAGATGAGGGTTGGTTGTCTGTCACCTACTTAGGGGAACTTCGAAGTCAGACAGTGGAGGAGTGCAGGGACGTCAATAGCACTGCAGTCAAATCATGAGGCAGCATATCCTGGGCTGGGGATTTCTGTGAACTCGTGAGGCCAGGGCAAGAAAAGGGGAAACCATTTGGGGCATTATTAATCTGTTTTAAAGCTTGGTAATGGAGATCTTTATTATTTTTAAAGCCTGATTTGATGACATTTAATTACAAAAAAAAGCTCATTGGACTTCTCTCTTAAAAAAGGGTTATACCAACTTGTCCACCAAATCTCTGTTCTAGTGCATCCAAACTAAGGTTGTTCAACTTTTGAGACACCTGTGTCTTTTAGAGATGACCAACCAGTCCTAATTATAAAGAAAAAAGACCTGACCTCAAACTTACTCCTATATTTAACTTTACATTTCAATAATTAAAGGAAATATCATGCAATTCTTCCTTTCCTATTTTTATCTTTATTTATTCTTTCCCTAGTGCACTTGGTTTAAGTTAGGTTAAAACTAAAAAGCCAAGGAATCCTGTTACCCACCAGAATATTTTCAGATTAATGCTTAACTCAAAGTTTAGCAGGCCTGGATAATGAGAATGACATCAAAGCCATCATCACCCATTAACGAGCCTCCAAACAGAAAAGCAAAGAAAAATCAAACTGCTTAAGAGAAGAGGCTGGAGTCAGGAGTTACAGAGTTGTAGAATGTCCAGGGGACTCTGTGCTGTTCAGGAAGGAGGATGCTGTGGGAAGGATCTAGGGCGGGGTGCTTGTAGACCTGGAGAGCAGGGAAGACATGCAGCTCTGCAATTAAGATTTCTGCCAACACCGAGAAGCAGCCAGCTTGACTTTTGTCCATATGGTTACATGAGGAATGCTGCTCCTGTCTGCTCCACCATGACCATGCTAGCCAACCCAACCCTGGCAGGCGTGCTGAGGCCACTGTGGGCCTCGGCTTCATCAGCAGTGAATGCTAAGTATGGTCCTAATGGAAACCTCTGAACTTGATTCAAATTCAATATTTCCACGAGGGCTTTGGTTCAAACACCAAAAAGCATTCATAATTCAGACACCACAATTATATTTTTGATATTTTGGCAGAGGGCTGTATTAGGCCATACTTGCACTGCTATAAAGAAATACCTGAGACTGAGTCATTTATAAAGAAAAGAAGTTTAACTGGCCCACAGTTCTGCAGGCTGTTCAGCAAGCATGGTGCTGGCATCTGTTCAGCTTCTAGAGAGGCCTCAGAAAACTATCATCATCGAGGAAGGTGAAGGGGAGCAGGCACTTCACATGGCAAAAGCAGGAGCAAGAGAGTGGGCAGGGAGGTGCCACAGCTTTTTAAATGACCAGATCTTGTGAGAACTATCATGAAGACAGCACCAAGCCATGAGGGATATGCCCCCATGATCCAAACACCTCCTACCAGACCCCACCTCCAGCACTGGGGATTACAATGCAACGTGAGATTTGAGTGGGAAGAAGTATCCAACCTGTATCAAGGACTGTACTGAATTTAACTAAGTGAGAAAGCTTGTTGAATAATGTAAGGAGGCCACACAAATGGCATCAGAGAGCAACTATCTTTCAGGCTTGGAGATGCACTGTCTGTAGACAGTTTGCTGTTCACAGATGGTTCTTCGCCACTCCTAAATGTGACTGTGGTGGGTTACTGCTGTGTGTGATGCATGAAGTCCTAGAAACTGCATATATCCAAGAGAAGCAAAGCTGCATTGTCTGAGACAAATTCTGTAACTCAAACTTTCTACTAAATTAAACCAAGTGTCATGATTCAAAAGAAGAATGTTCTCTGTGTAATTGGTTTAACATAGAGTTGTAGGGATTGCAGACTTCAGAAATCCCTCTTTTTGGAGTGTTCTGACCTTCACTGGTATTTATCACTCCTTTTCCCTCTATATTCATTTAAGAATCTAAGACTTCATTATCTTAGACTAAGTCCCCTCCTAGAGGCAAACCCCAAAATGAAGATGTGGATGAATGTGGCTTATTTGGGAGGTGGTCCCAGGAAGCACTAGGATGGGCATGGGGAAAAGGACAGGGAAGACAAGGGAGCGCCATTGCTCCAGTCAAGACTATGGGAACTCAGGATGCTAAGGAAAATGGCATAGGACATGGGTTGCCTCACTGAGGGGAGAAGAGGCTCAGGTGTCTACCCACCAGCTTCCACCCTCATTGCTTGAGGCTGTGTCATTGCCATCTGTTTTGATATGGAGGAAGCCATATCCATTCTACACAGGATTTCCTTTAGTGGAATGAAAGGGGGGAAAACAAAAGTGCCTTTTGTTATGACTCTGCCTTTCTTTCAATAGCTATACAGTAATGCCTAGACTGCGGGGCTATTTGGGGTTGCATCAATACTTCTAGTATTTTGAAACACTCCTTTTCCAAAAAGTTTCCTCAGTGGTAAAAAGACAGAAAATATCAAGGTAGACTAAAAGCTTGTGATGATTTTCCTGCACCAGAAAAAGAAGTTCAAACCCAAACTATGATATCCAGCACTCCATTTTTAAAGTCTGAAATCGATTCCACAAGCAGAGAATGGGGAATGCAGGTACGGAAGGGTCTTTGGACTTGAGCAGACCACGAGCTTCACAGAGGCTGTTCTGCAGCTGCTAAAGTGATGTAGATTTTAGGAGGGAAGATGATTCTCCTCTAGGGAAAGTACTTGTCTAAATGGTTTCTCTTGCTCAGGTGGTATTGAAAGTCAGCAGCAGGGACGGGTGGCCCCTTTTGAGAGACATATTGACAAAATAAACTAATGAGCAGTCTAAGAAGCAGCTCACACAGAGAGAATGACCAAAGAAACAGAAAATATTGTTCTCAGAAAATCTAATATTCATGGGAGTTATGAAAAGTCTAGTTATCAGAAGCACTGTCTTGTGCAAAAGGTGTCTCTGGGTTTTGTGCAGCTCCAGAAGGTAAAACGAGGATGCACAGGTGAGTGTTAGGGGTATGGGTCTAGCAGGAAAGGGCTCTAACTCCAGGACTGCCTGACAAGAAATGAGATCCTTAAAGTATCTGAAACTTCTGGTCTGTTCCTGCTGCAAACCAGTGTAGGCATTTTAAACATGGAAGCTCAGAAAAGCCCATTTTTTTTTTTTTTTTAAAGAGAGACAGGGTCTTGCTCTGTTGCCAAGGCTGAAGTGCAATGGCACAATTAGGGCACATTGCAGCCTCAAACTCCTGGGCTCAAGCTATCCTCCTGCCTCAGCCTCCCCAGGTAGCTGGAAACTACAGGTGCACATCACCACAGCTGGTTACTTTTTTATTTTTATTTTTTGTACAGACAGGCTCTCACAGTGTTGCGCAGGCTGGTCTCAAACTCCTGGCCTCAAGTGATCCTCCTGCCTCGGCCCCTCAAAGTGCTGGAATTGCAGGCATGAACCACCATACCTGGCAAAAGGTGATTCTTCAGCATGTTTTATTTATTTGTTTTGTTGCATAAAAGTGGGTAGTGAGTAGGGGAACCTAGTGGCAATCTCTGCAGAGAGAAATTGCCTTTCCTCTAGATATGGCTGCTGTATTTAATATTTCTATTTCAGACTCAATGTCAGTCTTTCCAGAGGAGTGTAGAGCTTATGCATTCCAACAGGTGCCAATCATGAAAGTATAAAATTGGAGGATGTGGTGGGATCTCAGAGCCAGCTTAAACACAATGGGAATAGCTTGTGGTTGCTGCCACCTGCCCGGATCTCCTTCCAGCTCACCTTATGGAAGCCTTTTGTGCAGGGCTGTCCATCTCTTTTATCCTAGATCCCAGAGAGTTCTGGCAAGGTGGCCTAAATGGAAAACAGCTAGGAAGTGGTGGCTTAGCTTCTCATCTGGCAAAATGACATATCACAAATCATCCCACTTCTCATACTTGGCATCCTTGAAAGCCTGCAACCCTTCCTTGGAGTCACGCAGAGTCACAACACAAGTGGCCACTCAGAGTTCAGAAGACAGTGTGTCTTCTGAACACACTTAAGGTGTGTCTTAAGGTAGCAAACCTTTGTTTATGGAAGTCACTTGGTCTGGGCACTTGGGATTTCGTCGACTTTGGCCAAATGATTTTTTAATGTGCAGGGAGAGGTGGGCTGAGGACAAAGGAAAGTTAAAGCAAAGCTGCATGGTGTGGGGTTGCAGGGATGAGGAATAGGGATGTTTAAGGGCTGGGGACGAGAAGAGAGTGTTCCAGGCCTTGCTTGGGGAACTGTTTGTGAGAGACTCTGCGGCAAGAGAAAGTGTGACTGGAAGGAAAATTGTTCAGAGTGACTGAGGTCCAGATGGAGGTGCAGGGCAGTGAGACAGGCAGGAGAAGTGTGGTAGCCAGGCTTCCCGGGGGCCATAAACTCTTTAAGAATTCAGATGGTGTAGATATGAAGATGCTGGGACATTCTCTAATGCTCAAGCTTAAAGATTCTTTAGCTCAGGGTGAAAAATTAGAGTCAAGAAAATTTTGTTTTTTCTCTCTAGTGTGAGTGAGTTATGTCTGGCTCTGTGAACTGTGCATATGTGTTTATGCGTGTGTGTGTATGCGTGTGCATGTGTTTGTATGTCTGTATGTGTGTGTGTTGGGGATGGAGAGGAAATGAGAGACCCTTGGGGTAGAGGAAAAATTATCGATTGAGGGATCAGGAGAGAGCATACCAATGCCATCCTATCACTTTTTTTCCTTCCTGATAAGTCTTTTCGTTTCCACCAAAGAAATGATTTGTAATCTCTATGAGCCTCCATCATGAAGATGACAGGGGTCCTCTGTCCTCAGCCTTTCGCCTGAGGATTACTTGGGACAGAGAAAGCAGTAAGGGTGAGTGTGGATACCAGTGGGCATTGTCCTCTGGCTCCCTGGGGGCCAGACAAGAGAGGCTGGGTGCTGAATCCAGGTACTCCCTGCAGGCCGTGGAGGTGCTCTCAGAAGTTTTAATGCAGGAGGGATTGGGGCCGTGCAACTTCATCGTCCTATCTGCCCAAGGAGAGTGTGCCCAGCCTTCTGAGCAGAGAAACTTTCAGAGAAAGAACTTAAACAGTGGGTCTCATGAAGGTGATAGAGAACAATCTTAGATTTCTGGATTCCAGCCAACTAAATTATTTCTCCAAATCTTCGACAACTTAATGGGTGACCTGGTGCATTCTAGAAACTTCAGTGGGAAGGTGGCATTGAGCTGCCTGTGTGGGCCATTGTAAGTGGAAGACAGCTCTCCAAGCCTTGCACTGGGCTGTCTCTGACTTTTGGTCTCCTGATCTCTGCCTCCACCCAACGATGAGCACTGAATCAGATCTTTTCAAATGATTTTTAAACTGTGGTGTATTTGATACACATAATCACAGCATGTACATATGTATCATAAAGTACAGAAATAAAATAGAAATTAACATGCCCACCACCCAGTTTAAGAAACAGATCACTTGTTCCCAGATATTCCACCTGGGCCCCATCACTGCCTGCCCCCCTGCAAGAAGTAGCCACTGCCCTGAAGTAGTTGTCCTTTATTTATCAATAGGTATTTGGACTCTTTCCAGGATTTTTGCTATAAGAAAAACACTGTGGTAAAGATTCTTAGACACACATCACAGAACAAATGGACCAGAGTCACCAGTATATACCACCAGGTCTGAAAATTGCTTTATGGAAGGGCATGTGCAGCTTAAACTTCCTAGATAATGACACGTTTTCATGATTCGTACTTCAACCAGAAATATGTAACTGTTCCATATTGCTCCATAGACTTACCAGGCACTGGGTGTGATCGAATCTCTTAACTTTTGCCAACAAGTGTGTGTTCAATGAAATTTACTCTTGTGTTTCTCTGGTAACTAATGAGGTTGTGCATTTTCAATGTTTCTTGGCCATTGTGTTTCTTTTAATCTGTGAAATGCCAGTCCGTATCTTTTGCTGTTTTTCTCCCTTGAGGCTTTCTTTTCTTGATATTGATCTGAGAAGCTCGTGGGCTCTCTCTCTCTCTCTCTCTCTCTCTCTCTCTCCTCCCCCCTCTATCTCCCTACCCCCAATCTATTTCCGTTGATCTGTGTGGCACATATTTTTCCACTTTCTGTTAGTGAAGAGAAGGTCTCAGTTTTAACGCAGCTGAATGCATCACTGTTTTCCTTGTGGTTTACATTTTTATATTTTATATTTTATGTTTTCTGGAGAAAATCTTTGCTGACCCTGAACTCCCAAGGATACACTCTCTCTGTACTTCTAAACATGTAAAATTTGCCTTATATATTGAAGTCTGTAATCCACTAAAGTGCACGGTGTGAAGCAAATGTGCATACTTGCTCTCTGTTTAGATATGAAATTGCCCCATCCTGTTTCTGTGGATCAGAACCTTAGCTTTTACTTATGTTCCATTGCTTGATATTTTTTTTCTCTACATATACTGAAATCTCATTCTTATTACCATGCCTTTATAATATTTTGATATCTGGAAGCGCATCTCTTCCCACTTAGTTCTCCATCTGCAAGAGCCATGCCAACACTTGCTGCTGTTAAAACAAACTGTAGGCCTCCTGGAAAGGACTTCCCAAGTCAGCTGACAGCTGTGCACTTGTCTGTCTCCTGGGATTCCTGCTCTCACTTGATTCTTGGCACCAGGGTATTTATCTTACCTTCCTGTAAGAGCTGCCATGCATTTAAAAGTATATATTAACATATTTTTCCAGCATTTATGCACATTTTATTCCAGATGAGTGTAGTCAACCATTGGCAGAAACCTTGATTGATTCTTAAATCACCACTACCAGCTGATAGCAAATGCCCTTGAGGAATGCTCCTTTGGAACAACACAATTAATTCATTCTGCTGCTCTCATGCTGGACTTGGCAACCCATGGTACAATAAATGTTTCATGAATTTTCTAGTTGGCTTTAGTGATAAAGTGAAATTTTAAATGCTTGGAGATAGTCCTGGATATTTTAGCCAAGAACCCTTCATTCTTCTTTTTGATCACCTCTTCTAACTCTGAGTCAGTCCAAACTCTAAGGAAGGTAGAAGATTTCCCCAGAACTAAGTGAGATGACCTAGGAGAGAAAATGGTGGGATGCCTCCTAATGCTTGGCCATACAAACATGCTCACTAGACTCTCAAATTGCCTCCAACCCTGCAGGGGAAGTTGCCTCATCAATCTACATACAGGTCTGTCCACAGGTAGGGTGATTGACTTTGTTGCTCAGATATGCACCACTGAACACCTGGTCAGCCAATGCAACTACTCACCAGTGACTAGAGCAGCTGGCTCAGCACTGGGGAACACATGGTCAGTCTGTAACCCAAGAGGCACCCAGCACATTCTCTTAAAACTGGTTGACAGTGCCCAGATGGCACAAGCCTCTTGCTTAGGTCAATCCTGGCTTTTGCGTTTGGTTGCCATTATCTCTTTCTAGAGCCATGAAGCTAGTTTCCATAGGTAATGAAAACTGTAACAGAGCCATCAAGTGTCAAGACAGGTCTATATAGCCTCCCAAGGCCCTGGACACCTGCTCAGAAACCTTACCCTAGACTTTCCCGAGTTCTTGAAAACTAGCTGCCTTGTGGGCTTTTTCCACCTTGCTGAAGGATTTTATAAGCAAGTATGCTTTACATAGGTTTGCAGTCCTATTTTCTGACAAAATAGTCTTCATACCAACAAAGATAAAAAGAGACAAAGACGGGCGTTACATAACAGTGAAGGGTTCAATTGAACAAGAAGAACTAACTTTCCTAAATAAGTATGCTCCCAACACAGGAGCACCTGGATTCATAAAGCAAGTTGTCAGGGACCTTCACAGAGACTTAGACTCCCACACAATAATAGTAGGAGACTTTAACACCCCACTGACAATATTAGACAGATCATCGAGACAGAAAATCAACAAAGATATTCAGGACCTAAACTCAGCTCTGGATCAAGTGGACCTGATAGACATCTACAGAAATCTCCACTCCAAATCAACAGAAATACATTCTTCTCATTGCCACATGGCATTTACTCTAAAATCGATCACATAATTGGAAATGAAACACTCCTCGGCAAATGCAAAAGAACTGAAATGATAGCAAATAGTCTCTCAGACCACAGCACAATCAAACTGGTAATCAAGTCTAAGAAATTCACTCAAAATCATACAATTACATGGAAATTAAATAACCTGCTCCTGAATGACTTATGAGTAAATAATGAAATTAAGGCAGACATCAAGAAGTTCTTTGAAATGAATGAGAACAATGATACAACACCAGAATCTCTGGGATGCAACTAGGGCAGTGTTAAGAGGGAAATTTATAGTACTAAATGCCCACATCAAAAGGCTAGAAAGTTCTCAGATAGACACCCTAACATCACAACTAAAAGAACTAGAGAACCAAGAGCAAACAAACCTTGGAGCTAGCAGAAGACAAGAAATAACCAAGCTCAGAGCCGAACTGAAGAAAATAGAAACAACAACAACAAGAACAACAACAAAACCATTCAAAATATGAATGAATCCAAGAGCTGGCTTTTTGAAAAAAAAAATAATAAACTAGATTGACCGCTAGTTAGACTAATGAAGAAAAGAGAGAAGATTGAAATAAACACAGATATGTATGGGAGATTATTACCACTGACCCCAGAGAAATGTGAACAATCATCAGAAAACATTGTAAACACTTCTCTGTACATAAACTAGAAAACCTACAAGAAATGGATAAATTCCTTGACAAATACACACTCCCAAGACTGAACCAGGAAGAAATTGAATCTCTGAGCATCCTGGTGGGAAAGAAGTCTTACGGCAACAAGCTGGAGGTGACACTACTGCAAACTTGGAGGATGCTGGGCACTCTACAGATGCCAGGGACTTGTCCAAAGCCTATGTCATTGAGGAGCTCCATCCAGATGATAAACTTAAGTTAAGGAAGCTTTCAGAAACTTTTATCACTACTGTTGATTCTAGTTCCAGTTGGTGGACCAACTGACTGATCCCTGCCATCTCAACAGTGGCCATTGCCTTGATGTATTGCCTGTACATGGCGGAAGACTGAACAACTCCTCAGAAGCCAGTGCAGGAAAAGCCTGCTTTGGACACAGGAGAAAAGAAGCCAATGCTAACTACTTAACAGACAGAAACCTTCACTGGAAAAAATAATTTTAATGTCTCTTTCTCTTTCTTCAGGCATTAGAAACAAAATGAAAAGAACTGTCCTTTCTGCTCTTGAATTTTTTGAGTGTGCCTTTTTATTTATCTACTTTATTTTGATGTTTCCTTACTATGTAATTTGCTTATTATAAGCATGATCTTTTAAAAATATATCTGGCTTTTAAAGTAAAAAAAAAAAAATGAAGTTCTGAAATGATAAATAGCCTACCAACAACAACAACAAAAAAGGCCAGGACCAGATGGTTTCACAGCTGAATTCTACCAGATGTATAAAGAAAAGCTGGTGCTATTTCTACTGAAACTATTCCAAAAAGTTGAAAAAGAGAGACTCCTCCTTAACTCATTCTATGAAGCCAGCATCATCCTGATACCAAAGCCTGGCAGAGACACAACAAGAAAAGAAAACTTCAGGCCAATATCCCTGATGAACGTTGATGCAAAAATCCTCAACAAAATACTGGCAAACTGGATCTAGCAACACATCAAAAAGCTTATCCACAGTGATCAAGTAGCCTTCATCTCCAGGATGCAAGGTTGGTTCAACATATGCAAATCAATAAATGTGATTCATCACATAAACAGAACTAAAGACAGAACCCGCATACTATTCTCAATAGATGCAGAAAAGGTCTTCAACAATATTAAACATCAATTCATGTTTTAAAAAAAAGCTCTCAATAAATTAAGCATTGAAGGAACATACCTCAAAATAATGAGACCTATATATGAGACCCAGAGCCAACATCATACTGAGTCGCCAAAAGCTGGAAGCGTTCCCCTTGAAAACTGGCACAAAACATAAATGCTCTCTAAAATCACTCCTATTTGACATAGTATTGGAAGTTCTGGCCAGGGCAATCAGGCAGGAGGAAGAAATAAAGGGCATCCAAATAGGAAGACAGGAAGTCAAACTGCAGAGGGCATGATTCTATATCTGTGTGATTCTATATATAGAAAACTCCATTGTCTCAGCCCAAAAGCCTCTTAGTCTTATATGCAACATCTACAAAGTCTCAGGAGACAAATTCAGTGTGCAAAAATTGCTAGCATTCCTGTACATCAACAACAGTGAAGTTGAGAGCCAAATCGGGAATATCATCCCATTCACAATTGCCACAAAAACAATAAAATACCTGGGAAAACAGCTAACCAGGGAGAAGAAAGAGAGAGAACAAAGAGAACTACAAACCACTGTTCCAAAAAAAAAAAAAAAGCTCATGGATAGGAAGAATCAATATTGTTTAAACGGCCATAACTACCCAAAGCAATTTATAGATTCAATGCTATTCCTATTACACTACCATTGACATTCTTCACAGAACTAGAAAAGACTAATTTGAAATTCATATGGAACAAAAAATGAGCCCAAATAACTAATGCAATCCTAAGCAAAAAGAATGAAACTGGAGGCATCATGCTACCCAACTTCAAACTATACCACAGGGCTACAGTAACCAACAGCGTGGTACTGGCACAAGAACAGACACATAGATTAATGGAACAGAATACAGAATACAGAAATAAGACTGCACGCCTACAACTATCTGATCTTCAACAAACCTGACAAAAACAAGCAATGGGGACAGAATTCCCTATTCAACAAATAGTGCTGGGATATCTGTGTAGCCATATGCAGAAGACTGAAATTGGAACCCTTTCTTACACCATATACAAAAATTAACTCAAGATGGATTAAAGACTTAAATGTAAAACCCAAAACTATAAAAACCCTGGAAGACAGCCTAGGCAATACCATTCAGGACATAGACATGAGTAAAGGTTTTATGATGACGAAGTCAAAAGCAATTGCAACAAAAGCAAAACTTGATAAATGGGACCTAATTAAGCTAAAGAGCATCTGCACAGCAAAGGAAACTATCAACAGGGTAAACAGACAACCTACACAATGGGAGAAAATTTTTACAAGTTATCCATCTGACAAAGGTCTAACATCCAGCATCTATAAGGAACTTAAACAAATTTGCAAGAAAAAAACCAAATAACCCTGTGAAAATGTGGGCAAAGGACATGAACAGACACTTTTCAAAAGAAGACATACATGTGGCCAACAATCATATGAGAAAAAAATCTCAACATCACTAATCATTACAGAAATGCAAATCAAAACCACAATGAGATATCATCTCACTCCAGTCAGAATGGCTGCTATTAAAAAGTCAAAAAAACAACAGATGCTGGCAAGGTTGCAGAGAGAAAGGAATGCTTTTACACAGTCAGTAGGAGTGTAAATTAGTTCAGCTATTGGGCCACAATTCCCCAGAGACCCAAGGACAGAAATACCATTAGATTCAGCAACTTCATTACTAGGTATATACCCAAAGAAATATAAGTTATTCTATTATAAAGACACATGCAAGCATATGTTTATTGCAGCACTGTTCACAATAGCAATGACATGGAATCAACCTAAGTACCCATAACTGATAGACTGGATGAAGAAGATGTGGTGGTACATATACACCATGATATACTATGCAGCCATAAAAAGGAACAATATTTGCCTGGTGCAGTGGCTCACGCCTGTAATCCCAGCATTTTGGGAGGCTGAGGTGGACGGACATCCTGAGGTCAGGAGTTGGAGACCAGTCTGGCCAACATGGTGAAACCCTGTCTCCATTAAACATATAAAAATTAGCTGGATGTGGTAGGTGGGTGCCTGTGATCCCAGCTGTTGGGAGGCTGAGGCAGGAGAATCATTTGAACCTGGGATGCAAAGGTTGCAGTGAGCTGAGATGGTGCCACTGCACTCCAGCCTGGGCGACAGAGTGAGACTCCTTCAAAAAGAGAGAGAGAAGAAAAGAAGAAAGAAAGAAAGAAAGAAAGAAAGAAAGAAAGAAAGAAAGAAAGAAAGAAAGAAAGAAGGAAGGAAAGAAGAGAGAAGAAAAGAAGAAAGAAGAAAGAAGAAAGAAAGAAAGAAAGAAAGAAAGAAAGAAAGAAAGAAAGAAAGAGAGAAAGAGAAAGAAAGAAAGAAAGAAAGAAAGAAAGAAAGAAAGAAAGAAAGAAAGAAAGAAGGAAGGAAGGAAGGAAGGAAAGAAGGAAGGAAGGAAGGAAGGAAAGAAGGAAAGAAGGAAAGAAGGAAGGAAAGGAGGAAAGGAAGAGAAAGAGAAGAGAAAGAAAGAAAGAGAAAGAAAGAAAGAAAGAAAGAAGAAAGAAAGAGAAAGAAAAAGAAAGAGAGAGAGAAAGAAAGAAAGAAAGAAAGAAAAGAAAGAAAGAAAAGAAAGAAAGAAAGAAAGAAAGAAAGAAAGAATTACTATGTCATTTGCAGGGACATGGATGAAGCTGGAGGCCATCATCCTTAGCAAACTAGGGTTGGAACAGAAAATCAATCACTGCATGTTCTCACTTATAAGTAGAAGTTAAATGATGAGAACAGATGAACACACAGAGGGGAACAACACACACTGTCAGAGGGTGGGGAAAACTGCTGTTACTAGGCTTAATAACCGGGTGATGAAACATCCTGTACAAAAAAACTTCCATGACACATATTTACCTATGTAACAAACCACACTATACCCCTGAACTTAATAAAATTATTTGAAAAAGAATTAATCATTTAAAAAATCTGTGTTAAAGAGTTAGATGGCTTACCAAGCTGGAATTATTCCTCGGCAAACCTCGGTTAAAATTCCCTAAGATATTTTAAAATTATTTATAATTAATGAATTGAGGTCAGTTGATGATAATGAGTATCATTTATCCTAGGGTCTTTTCCTTTCTTTTTGGAAGGGCTCAGTCTTCCAAATTCAACCCTGCTTTAAGATATTGTGAGGTCTGAAATCTAGGAGTACTCTAAAAACCTCTAGAAACCTCTGAAGCAATTTTTTTTTCTTTTTGAGTTTGCTACAATTGGTTCATGGCCATTGTTGATTACGGATAGAGTTTCAAGGTCAATACTGTCTCCAGACTGGGACCTCTGTGTCCACTAACAAAGGTGCAGGGAACTTGACACATGTCTAAGGACAACATTAAACTATTTTCCTAAGGGGACCAGATATCCAAAGGACCTTGCTTCTATTCTTCTGGTGCTGGTGAAAATAATTATCTCATCTAAATAAACAAATGCTGCTATATATTTCACATCCTCATTAACCTTTTCCTTTACCTCAAGATCTCTTTGTAAATTGTTGAAAGCCAACAGGGAAATGAAGGCAAACTGTGTCTTTGTTCTAACCAGCTAAGGACACTCTTTGAGCCCTTTACTTAAAGCTACTATCCTTAGCAAGCAGTCCAAGGTGTCCTCAATTCAAGCAGAAATGTACTAATCTTCTTTAGCATTTTTATGGGCTTTGTGCTGGCTATATTCCTTCTGCGCTATGACAGTGGATGATTTATAGTGCTGTAGGATTCAGATATTATACTCAACCTCTGTTCAACGTGTTTTTCCAACTCTTTGATATTAGACAACGAACATAGCTTAGATTTCTCTAGAAAAAATGTTATTCTCTTCTGTCCTGTTTTGCTCACAGTCTGAAGACAACTTAAATCCCATACCTGAAGTATTCTTTTCTATGTGTACTTTTCCTTCCACTGTCCATTACTGAGGAGCTATCAAAATAAAATCTCTTAGACTCCATTTGGTGGGGAGGGCTTTATACATACCACCCTGGAAGACAAATTACTGTGTATAATTACTGTGTGCCTTTGTTCAGCCTTCATCTGTCCGTAGAGTCTGCACATGGGAGGCAAATACGAAGAGTAGTTAGGTATTCATTTCTGCATGCTGCTTGACATACTGGGCTGGAACTCTGAAAAGAACCCTCGTGACAAACCTGAGCCTTCCATAGGGAACCTCTGAGTCTTCTTGTTGATAACCCTCCTTAGCCTGGAGAGTTCCTATCGTGCCTTCCTCCATCCTCCTCCATCAGATGCTGCTGATGCTGTGCTCAGATGCTTCGTTATCATTCATACATGTTGCTCCCTGCTCTAGGCTTCCACTGGCAGGGGAGACATGCTCGGCCCACATGCAGGGTAGGCCAAGAGTGATGGGAGGTTAATGCCTTGGAAGAAGACTTCAAAGATAAGTGAAAGTTGATAGATAAATGCCCCAGCTTCTCTCACCCTTCGGGACACCTCTGGGACAATGCTTCCAGAGGTCTTCATGGATAAAGTTCCAGCTCCCCATGAGTGACCGGCTCATGAAGGCACACTACCTCGGTTGGCTTCCCTTCCATGTCATACTCCCCATCCCATAGCAGTATTTGCTGATATCATCTTCTGGGGGAACCAACCTGAGACAACAGCTGAGGAATGGAAGTTGTCTCCATCAGCTCTGACATTCCCCAGTTCCTGCTTCTGTTCCCACCCTACATGCTATCTTCCTTCTTATCATCCCTGCATCCTCCCTTACAGATGACCACACAAGCATGGTTGGGTGGGTTTTGCTCCTTAAGCCAAATTGGCCCAGCGTGTCCTGCCTCTACCTTGGTAGTGGCTCAGCTCTCTGTCATTTATTGTCAAGAACACACCTGTCACTTGCGACCCACTATCTAGTACTTTGAATTCCAGCCTCGAATATTTTCATAGGCACTTCACTTGAGGACCTACTTGGTGCTCTGGGAAAAATAAAGTGCTGATTGGCTTGGTGTGACCCTATTGCGGTTGGGCTCAGGGAAAACTCAGCTCTCCTGCCGCTTTCCCACTTTCTTTGAGTGAGATAGCCTTTTCTTCTTCATGATACTAGATCCAGGTGGATCCCTGTGTTGAGGTTACCGGGGCCCTGTTGGTTCAACTGTTGCTTCTTAAGGCAATTTGTGGTAGGTAGAATAGTGGTTTCTATCCAGCCCCAAGATGTCCGTGGCACAGTCTGTAGAACCTGTAGTGTGTTATTTGGCATGGTAAGGAAAACTAAGGAAGCAAAATCAGCTTGCATACCAACCAACCTTGAAATATGGAGATTATCCTGCATAAGCCAGGAGACCCCAGTGTAATCACAAGGTTTTAAAATGTGGAAGAGAAAGAAGAGGAGAAAAGGTGGAGTGATACAATGTAAGAACACAACCCATTGTCACTGGCTCTGGAGATAAAGAAAAAGGGCAGCAGCCAAGAAACAGGGTGGCCTTGTGAGGCTGGAAATACCAAGGAGAAGGATTCTCCCTGGGAGCCTTAAGAAAGAAATCTACTTCTGCCAATATTTTGATTTTAGCTCAGCAAGACCCATTTTGAATTTAGGAATGATAAAATGTAATTTGTGTTGTTTTAAGCCATTGAATTTGTGGTAAATGCTTACAGCACTGTAGGCAATGAATACAGGCTTGGGAAGGAGTTTCCCTGCGCTGCTACCTGAAGCTGGAAGCTTCCATCGCAGCTCCCATCTGACCTGCTATCTCCACACTGGTGCTAGCTACTCAGACATGGCTAGTGTCACCAGCCTGTCTCTAATATTTTCTCTTCCTAATTCTTTCTGTGGATACTTGGTCTCTTTCTGCCCCTACCTCTTTGGCCAGCTTTAAAAACAGAAGAAGGACAGAACCTGGTCAGCTTTTATCTCCTTAGGTGAAGGACAGAGTTTTAGACTTGAAATAGTTCTATGTTTTACTGGGTCTAAGTGGAGTGGGTATGCATTTTCTGAATCAGACCATCATCTGGACAGGGCTTTCTCTGCAAAAGTCTCCAGGCTTTAGTATGTCTACATCAGCTAAGCATGCTTTCTGCAGACTTCTGGTAATCACAAGTATCTGGTAATCACAAGAGATGCCCTAATTGCCCCTAAGTCATTTTTGAAAGACACTGGTACCCAAGTCTGTGGACTGATCAGATATGCCACCAACCTCAGTTTTAATCCTGACTATATGAATTCTGTCCTCAAGACATGTCTTTGCCATTGTCCTATCCCACTGACACATCCTAGGGATGAGGTCCAGTCTCCAGGTTAATTAGAAAGAGCCTTAACTCTGGGTAGGGTAGGACTCCTGAATGTGATGGATCAGTTAGGATCAGGCTCCCTCCCTCCTGGATCAAAGTCTTTACTTGTCAAAGGAGTGTATTAGAGAATGGGGATAATGAGGCATGAAGGAAGCGGCACTTTTGAACATAACTTTCCAGTCCCTCTACTTTTCATTCCCAGGTCTCATTTTAGGATCAATGGACTGGGTTACTTCATATAAAATTCCATCCATCTGCAAACCAAACATGACTCAATGTTTTAATTTGGTCTTGATGAAGTTGCCCCTTGTTTCTGAGTTCTGACCACAGGTGATAGTTCCCCCTACCTGAGTGAAATGTCCACCCTCTGTCCCCATGCACCACTCTTCCTGCAGTTCTAGCAAGTTGGTCAATGCCCAGTAGCTTCAGTCCAGGCTC
Source organism: Trachypithecus francoisi (assembly GCF_009764315.1). Taxonomy (NCBI): domain Eukaryota; kingdom Metazoa; phylum Chordata; class Mammalia; order Primates; family Cercopithecidae; genus Trachypithecus; species Trachypithecus francoisi. Next base: position 3,366,993 of record NW_022681467.1, read on the forward strand.
CCTTTGGAGATGATTTTGTTTCATGAGACTTTTTAGCATTTGGATGAAGCAGTCATTCCTTGGAGAAGGACAAGTGTTTTACCTTGAGCCTCCTGATCCTGTATTCTTAATAACTGCATCTTCCACACACACACTCCTAATATGGGTGAAGGAAACCACCCAAACTCCAAATCTCTACGTGGAAGTCTTCCTTCTTGTAGGCAGAACTGTCTTGCAGCTAGGGGCATCTGAACTGAGCTTCCTTTGCCATCAACACTTGCCTCATGCCCAGCTACAAAAGGGGTTACTAGAGTAGCTGTGATTTATGCCAATTATTACTTCTTTTATTTGTTCCCCTTGGAATATTATAGGAAAGTATTGGTGAGAGCTAATTGTTAAGCTTTGAGAAGGGAGGATAATCTTGTCGATGTCCCCTGCTTAATAGGTAGCCAGTGGAAATTTATGTCTTCTGTGTTAGGAACTTTCATCTGGAAAAAGGATAGGATGGAGGCTGCCCAGCAAAAAGGGTGGAGTAGGTGATTTCTATGTAGACCTCCAGCACCACTTACCACTCACTACTTGACTTGTGCCTTTTCTAACATGCTCGTGCTCCCAAAGGCTGACCTATGGAGACTACATGGGGACTACTCAGCAGGCTCCCTTATCCTCAGACTTCTAGGTGGTGTTGATTAATGGGTGAACGCAAGAAGGAGGGCTGAGAATAACAGCAGAATGGAGTAGAGGATTTCACTCCCCAGGTCTCTCCCTGAAAAGTTGCCTCTATCTAAAGCCAGCACTCCCATGGGTGGTGCCTCTTCTATAAGCAGGTGCTCCAGCTCTGTATCTGCTCCTTGCTGCTTCCCAACCCCAGGCCCAAGTGGGTAACATCTCCCCAACTGAACCTATATTTATGAGTTTTCCGCACCCTGAACCATGCCATTGTAAACAGCTCATTATTAAATTTTCCTTAATTAACCCTTGTGGATGTCATCTGTTTCCTACTGGGACCCTAACTGATTCGCAGTCGTTTCCAACGTGGCAAGTCAGTGATTTTTTCCTTGTTAGATATAGATACTTATTCTGGACATGAATTTTTCTTCTTTGGTTATTAAGCTTTTTCAAGCATCAGCATCTGTGAATTTATACAGTGCCTTATTTACTGCCATTGGACACCACTTTATGTTGCTTCTGATCAGCGAATCTCTTTTACAAGAATACAGGTCGAGGTTGGGTGCAGTGGCTCGTGCCTGTAATCCTAGCACTTTGGGAGGCCAAGGCAGGTGGATCACTTGAGATCAGGAACTTGAGACCAGCCTGGCCAACACAGTGAAACCTCGTCTCTACTAAAAATACAAAAATTAGCCAAGCGTGGTGGTATGTGCCTGTAATCCCAGCTACTTGAGAGGCTGGGACAGGAGAATTGCTGGAACCCAGGAAGCAGAGGTTGTAGTGAGCTGAGATCATGCCACTGCACTCCAGCCTGCACCCTGCATGACAGAGCGAGACTCCATCTCAAAAAAAAAAAAAAAAAAAGGAAAAGAAAGAAAGAAAGAAAACAGGTTTATTGGGCATCATTGTTGCCATGCACCCCATCACCCTAAAAAGTTGCCTGAAAGAATACTGAAATTACCTGTTTAAGACTCCATTAAAGCTGCAGCCATGTGACAAAAACCTTGAGGGCTTGTGAGTTATCCTACAGAATGATCTGTGCGGTCTAGACCAGTGACCAATATATAGTACTTGTTCTCCCATAGCTGAAATTCACATTTAGGAGCCAAAAGATGACAGCAGGAATGGATCCTCTCCATTACTGCTAATCATCTGCTCATAGAATTCTTGCTTCAGTCCAGAAAATTCAGCTCTGCTGTTTTAGGGGTCTGAAGAGAGAGGGCTGATTCAACCAGAAGGCACGATGGCCCCACTGAATTGGAACCATTAATGTAGCCATTGAACCAATGGGCAAACTAGTGATTCCTTTTTTATTGGCCCCAATGTGGATCATGGTTATCAATAGGAATAAGTTTGCTACTTCTCTATGGGGAGGACTATGTCTGGAACCCAGGGACTTTCCTAGGAATCTCCGAGTACTCCTATGTTTAGCAATAAAAGCAAACAGATTTCTGCAATCAAATTAACCAGAAACAGTATTCACTCATACTCTTTAGGAATAAAAGTTTGGGTCACTGCAAAGGCCACTGAAGTGCTGGCTGAGGACAAAAGGAACATGGAATGGGTAGCAACAGGAATAGGTATCTAAGTATCAACTCTGGTCTTGTTGCCAAAACAGAAACAAGCATTATAGTAGAAATGCTAATTTTCTTCTTTGTATTCTTGTGCTTGTATTTATAACATCATCAGTGATAAGTCATATTTATGACATGAACCCTTGCATGATGTGTTGAGAATAGCACTTTAGCTCTGTCGTCTACCCCCAAACTCACAACCCCTGTCTAACCATGAGAAAAACAGCAGACAAACCCAGATTGAGGAGCATTCTACAAAATGCATGACCAGTACTCCTCAGTGTCAAGGTCAACCAAAACAAGTAAAGTCTGAGAAACTGTTGCAGAGCAGAGAAGGCGAAGGAGAGATGATAGTTAAATGTAACATGGTGTCCTGGGGGGATCCTGGGGCAGAAAATGAACATTAAGGAAAAACTAAAGAAATTTGAATAAAGTATGGTGCTTAATGAATAAATATACACTAATATGGATTGATTAGTGTGACACATATACCCTATTAAGGTAAGATGTGAATAACAGAGGAAACAGGGTTTGGGGTATATGGGAACCCTCTGTACTATCTTCACAACTTTTCTATAAGTCAAAAATTACTCTAAAAGAGAAAAAGCCCTTCTTGTTCACAATATGTACATATACAAGGACATTTATTAAAAATATTTGCATGTATTCCTTTTGAGGAAGGAGAAAAATTGTAATTATAAGAATAAAGTGCAAAATAATGAATGAATCAATCAATCATCAATAGAAATAAGAGGAAGGCATTGCACAGACTAGCAATGACATTGTGCATGATTGAACTGAATGCTTATCAAGTCAAGTTTTGTACTAAATAATGGAACTTTTGGGGGGCAAGGGATAAGCTTAAAGATTTTCACACTGCCCCTTCAACACTTCAGTAGTGATAATTTCTGCTGTTTTAAACTTTTAGATACAAAAAAATAAAATTAGTGTCAGCTTTGAGTTCTCTTGTTCCACCAAAGCCACAGTGCAGAGTGGACTGTAACGTCACTGCTTTAGCTTCACTTCACTTCACTTTTTTTTATGGCTATAATTAGATTTCCTACTTCTCACACTACTTATAACTGCAGCCAATCAGGGCGGGTGTAGGTGTGGGTAGAGTGATGGGAGAAGAGAAGAGTGGCGATTCCTGAAAGGTATTTGTGTAAGATACCATCCACGTTGAACCCAGTATAAAGCAATAATAAGTAGGTCAGCATTTAAAATTCAGTGCTAGCAAAAGCAACTAGCATCAGAGTGAACAGACAACCTACAGAATGAGAGAAAATTTTTTCACCATACCCATCTGGCAAAGGTCTAATATCCTGAATCTTCAAGGAACTTAAACAAATTTACAAGAAAAAAAAAACCCACCAAAAAGTGAGCAAAGGATATGAACAGACGCTTCTCAAAAGAAGACATTTATGCGGCCAACAAACAGACACTTCTCAAAAGAAGACATTTATACGACCAACAAACATATGAAAAAAAGTTCATCATCACTGATCATTAGAGAAATATAAATCAAAGCCACAATGAGATATCATCTCACACCAGTCAGAATGGTGATTATTAAAAAGTCAAGAAACAATAGATCCTGGAGAGGCTGTGGAGAAATAGGAATGCTTTTACATTGTTGGTGGGAACGTACATTAGCTGAACTATTGTGGAAGACAGTGTGGCAATTCCTCAAGGATCTAGAAGAATTCCTCAAGGATTCCTCAAGAATCCAGCAATCCCATTACTAGGTATATACCCAAAGGATTGTAAATCATTCTACTACAAAGACACATGCACACGTATGTTTATTGCAGCACTATTTACAATAGCAAAAATGTGGAACCAACCCAAATGCCCATCAATGATAAACTGAGTAAAGAAAACGTGGCACATATACACCATGAAATAATATACAGCCATAAAAAAGAATGAGATCATGTCCTTTGCAGGGACATGGTTGAAACTGGAAGCCATCATCCTCAGCAAACTAACACAGGAACAGAAAACCAAACACTGCATGTTCTCACTCATAAGTGAGAGTTGAACAATGAGAACACATGGACACAGGTAGGGGAACAGCACACACTGGGGCCTGTTGTGGGGTAGGGGGCAAGGGGAGGGACAGCATTAGGACAAATACCTAATGTGTGCACGGCTTATAACCTAGATGATAGCTTGATAGGTGCAACAAACCACCATGGCACATGTATACCTATGTAACAAACCTGCACATTCTGCACATGTATCCCAGAACTTAAAGTAAAAAATAAATAAATAAAAATAAATAAATAGAGGGTGCGCCCAAGATGGCCGAATAGGAACAGCTCCAGCCTCCAGCTCCGACCATGAGCGACAAAGGAGTCAGGTGATTTCCGCATTTTCAACTGAGGTACCAGGTTCATCTCACTGGGCCATGTTGTGTCGGACTGTTGGTGCTGGTCTGTGGGTGCAGCCTGACCAGCCAGAGTTGAAGCAGGGTGAGGCATCACCTCACTTGGGAAGTGCAAGGGGGAAGGGAATTCCTTTTCCCAGCCAAAGGAAATTGAGACACAAAACACCTGGAAAATCGGGTAACTCCCACCCTAATACTGTGCTTTACCAAGGGTCTTAGCAAATGGCACACCAGGAGATTATATTCCACACCTGGCCCAGAGGGTCCTATGCCCATGGAATCTCCTTCATTGATAGCACAGTAGTCTGAGATTGCAAGGCAGCAGCGAGGCTGAGGAAGGGGCACCCACCATTGCTGAGGCTTAAGTAGGTAAACAAAGCCCCCCAGGAAGCTCGAATTGGATGGAGCACACCACAGCTCAAGGAGGCCGGCCTGCCTCTGTAGACTCCTCCTCTGGGGACAGGGCATAGCTAAACAGAAAGCAGCAGAAACCTTGGCAGAGGTAAATGCCCCTGTCTGACAGCTTTGAAGAGACCGGTGGATCTCCCAGCATGGAGGTTGAAATCTGAGAACGGGACAGACTGCCTGCTCAAGTGGGTCCCTGACCCCTGAGTAGCCTAACTGGGAGACATCCCCCAGTAGGTGGAGACTGACACCTCACACCTCACACGGTGGGGTACACCCTTGAGACGAAGTTTCCAGAGTGAAAATCAGACAGCAACACTCGCTGTTCATCAATATTCTATCTTCTGCAGCCTCCGCTGCTGATACCCAGGCAAACAGGGTCTGGAGTGGACCTCAAGTAAACTCCGACAGACCTACAGCTGAGGGTCCTGACTGTTAGAAGGAAAACTAACAAACAGAAAGGATAACCTACCAAAACCCCATCAGTACGTCACCATCATCAAAGACCAAAGGCAGATAAAATCACAAAGATGGGGGAAAAGCAGTGCAGAAAAGCTGGAAATTCAAAAAATCAGAACGCATCTCCCCCTCCAAAGGAACGCAGCTCATCGCCAGCAACAGAACAAAACTGGACAGAGAATGACTTTGACAAGTTGAGAGAAGAAGGCTTCAGTCGATCAAACTTCTCAGAGGTAAAGGAGGAACTACATAAACAGCACAAAGAAACTAAAAACTTTGAAAAAAGATTTGACGAATGGCTAACTAGAATAACCAATGTAGAGAACTCCTTAAAAGAACTGATAGAGATGAAAACCATAACACGAGAACTATGTGACAAATGCACAAGCTTCAGTAACTGACTCAATCACCTGGAAGAAAGAGTATCAGCGATTGAAGATCAAATGAATGAAATGAAGCAAGAAGAGAAGTGTAGAGAAAAAAGAGTAAAAAGAAATAACAAAGCCTCCAAGAAATATGGGATTATGTGACAAGACCAAATCTACGTCTGATTGGTGTGCCTGAAACTGACGGGGAAAATGGAACTAAGTTGGAAAACACTCTGCAGAATATCATCCAGGAGAATTTCCCCAACCTAGTAAGGCAGGCCAACATTCAAATTCAGGAAATACAGAGAATACCACAAAGATATTCCTCGAGAAGAGCAACTCCAAGACACATAATTGTCAGATTCACCAAAGTTGAAATGAAGGAAAAAATGTTAAGGGCAGCCAGAGAGAAAGGTCGGGTTACACACAAAGGGAAATCCGTCAGAATAACAGCAGATCTCTCGGCAGAAACTCCAAGCCAGAAGAGAGTGGGGGCCAATATTCAACATTCTTAAAGAAAAGAATTTTCAACACAGAATTTCATATCCAGCCAAACTAAGTTTCATAAGTGAAGGAAAAATAAAATCCTTTACAGACAAGCAAATGTTTAGAGATTTTGTCACCACCAGGCCTGCCCTACAAGAGCTCCTGAAGGAAGCACTAAACATGAAAAGGAACAACAGGTACCAGCCATTGCAAAAACATGTCAAAATGTGAAGTCCATCGATGCTAGGAAGAAACTGCATCAACTAGTGAGCAAAATAACCAGCTAATATCATAATGACAGGATCATTAAGTAAACACATAACAATAGTAACCTTAAATGTAATTGGACTAAATGGTCCAATTAAAAGACACAGACTGGCAAATCGGATAAGAGTCAAGACCCATCAGTTTGCTGTATTCAGGAGACCCATCTCACGTGCAGAGACACACATAGGCTCAAAATAAAGGGACGGAGGAAGATCTACCAAGCAAATGGAAAACAAGAAAAAGCAGAGGTTGCAATTCCAGTCTCTGATAAAACAGACTTTAAAGCATCAAAGATCAAAAGAGACAAAGAAGGCCAATACATAATGGTAAAGGGATCAATTCATCAGGAAGAGCTAACTATCCTAAATATATATGCACCTAATACAGGAGCACCCAGATTCATAAAGTAAGTCCTAAGAGACTTACAAAGAGACTTAGACTCCCATACAATAATAATGGAAGACTTTAATACCCCACTGTCAACATTAGACAGATCAACAAGACAGAAAGTTGACAAGGATATCCAGGAATTGAACTCAACTCTGCACCAAGCGGACCTGATAGACATCTACAGAACTCTCCACCCCTAATCAACAGAATATACATTCTTCTCAGCACCACATCACAGTTATTCCAAAATTGACCACATATTTGGAAGTAAAGCACTCCTTAGCAAATGTAAAACAACAGAAATTATAACAAACTGTCTCTCAGACCAGAGTGCAATCAAACTAGAACTCAGGACTAAGAAACTCAATCAAAATCGCTCAACTACATGGAAACTGAACAACCTGCTTCCGAATGACTACTGGGAGCATAATGAAATGAAGGCAGAAATAAAGATGTTCTTTGAAACCAATGAGAACAAAGATACAACATACCAGAATCTCTGGGACACATTTAAAGTAGTGTGTAGAGGGAAATTTATAGCACTAAATGCCCACAAGAGAAAGCAGGAAAGATCTAAAATTGACACTCTAACATCTCAATTAAAAGAACTAGAGAAACAAGAGCAAACACATTCAAAAGCTAGCAGAAGGCGAGAAATAACTAAGATCAGAGCAGAACTGAAGCAGATACAGACACAAAAAACCCTCCAAAAAATCAATGAATCCAGGAGCTGGTTTTTTGAAAAGATCAACACAATTGATAGACCGCTAGCAAGACTAATAAAGAAGAAAAGAGAGAAGAATCAAACAGATACAATAAAAAAATGATAAAGGGGATATCACCATGAACCCCACAGAAATATAAACTACCATCAGAGAATACTATAAACAGTTCTACACAAATAAACTAGAAAACCTAGAAGAAATTGATAATTTCCTGGATACTTACACTCTCCCAAGACTAAACCAGGAAGAAGTTGAATCCCTGAATAGACAAATAGCAGGCTCTGAAATTGAGGCAATAATTAACAGCATACCAACCAAAAAAATCCAGGACCAGATGGATTCACAGCCATATTCTACCAGAGGTACAAGGAGGAGTTGGTACCATTCCTTCTGAAACTATTCCAATTAATAGAAAAAGAGGGAATCCTCCCTAACTCATTTTACAAGGCCAACATCATCCTGATACCAAATCCTGACAGGGATACAACAAAAAAAGAGAATTTTAGACCAATATCCCTGATGAACATCGATGTAAAAATCCTCAACAAAATACTGGCAAACTGAATCCAGCGGCACATCAAAAAGCTTATCCACCATAATCAAGTGGGCTTCATCCCTGGGATGCAAGGCTGATTCAACATACGCAAATCAATAAACGTAATCCAGCATATAAACAGAACCAAAGACAAAAACCACATGATTATCTCAATACATGCAGAAAAAGCCTTTGACAAAATTCAACAGACCTTCATGCTAAAAACTCAATAAATTCGGTATTGATGGAACGTATCTCACAATAATAAGAGCTATTTATGACAAGCCCGTGGCCAATATCATACTGAATGGGCAAAAACTGGAAGCATTCCCTTTGAAAACTGGCACAAGACAGGAATGCCCCCTCTCACTACTCCTATTCAACATAGTGTTGGAAGTTCTGGCCAGGCCAATCAGGGAAGAGAAAGAAATAAAGGGTATTCAATTAGGAAATGAGGAAGTCAAATTGTCCCAGTTTGCAGATAACATGATTGTATATTTAGAAAACCCCATTGTCTCAGCCCAAAATCACCTTAAGCTGATAAGCAACTTCAACAAAGTCTCAGGATACAAAATCAATGTGCAAAAATCACAAGCATTCTTATACACCAGTAACAGACAAACAGAGAGCCAAATCATGAATGGACTCCCATTCACAATAGCTTCAAAGAGAATAAAATACCTAGGAATCCAACTTACAAGGGATGTAAAGGACCTCTTCAAGGAGAACTACAAACCACTGCTCAGTGAAATAAAAGAGGACACAAACAAATGGAAGAACATACTATGCTCATGGATAGGAAGAATCAATATTGTGAAAATGGCCATACTGCCCAAGGTAAATTATAGATTCAATGCCATCCCCATTAAGCTACCAATGACTTTCTTTACATAATTGGAAAAAACTGCTTTAAAGTTCAGATGGAACCAAAAAAGACCCCTCATTGCCAAGACAATCCTAAGCCAAAAGAACAAAGCTGGAGGCGTCACACTACCTGACTTTAAACTATACTACAAGGCTACAGTAACCAAAACAGCATAGTACTGGTACCAAAACAGAGATATAGACCAATGGAACAGAACAGAGCCCTCAGAAATAATACCACACATCTACAGCCATCTGATCTTCGACAGACCTGACAAAAACAAGAAATGGGGAAAGGATTCCCTATTTAATAAATGGTACTGGGAAAATTTGCTAGCCATAAGTAGCAAATTAGGAAACTAGATCCTTTCCTTACTCGTTATTCGAAAATTAATTCAAGATGGATTAGAGACTTAAATGTCAGACCTAAAACCATAAAAACTCTAGAAGAAAACCTAGGTAATACCATTCAGGACATAGGCATGGGCAAGGACCTCATGACTAAAACACCAAAAGCAACGGCAACAAAAGCCAAAATTGACAAATGGGATCTAATTAAACTAAAGAGCTTCTGCACAGCAAAAGAAACTACCATCAGAGTGAACAGGTAACCTACAGAATGGGAGAAAATTTTTGCAATCTACTCATCTGACAAAGGGCTAATATCCAGAACCTATAAAGAACTCAATCAAATTTACAAGAAAAAAACAAACAACCCCATCAAAAAGTGGGCAAAGGATATGAACAGACACTCCCCCAAAGAAGACATTCATACAGCCAACAGACATGAAAAAATGCTCATCATCACTCTCCATCACAGAAATGCAAATCAAATCCACAATGAGATATATTAACTAAAAGAAGCAAATAAATAGGCCTTGAGTGTGGGGTTTTAAAACTCATGTGACTAGAAGTTGGGATGTCTTTTATTTACTTCAGTTGTTGGTGTCAGACGCTACATATCCCCTGGTATCACTTTTTGGATATCTCTTGTTGTCTTTCAGTTTCCCCAGAGACGTCTTTTTTAAAAAAATAAAGTCTGACATTAACAGTTCTTTCAGCTGTTATCTTCTGTTATTCACTGAAGCCCTATTGAAGTGATGGTAAATTGTGTGGAGAGAGGAAGCATTCTGTAATCCTATGATTAGATCTCAATCTTTTAGTGGATCTGTGCCTCTGAGTTGTGACCTGTGCAAATGCTTCTCAGCTTCCCCCATCCACTTAGATAGAACAGTGAGGTTAGAAGGGGCTGGAATTGGATATTGTCTTTAATCCATGTTGAGTTGAGTGAGGCTCTGATAAAACAGTATTTGTTTTGTTTTATGTTGTTTTTAGGGCAGGTCTTTGTTATGGAGAACGGAATACTCTGGGCATATTTCCAAATGGGTTACTCTTTTACCTTCTCCCAGTGGAATTAGGAAGAAAAAATTCTCTGATCTTCACTCTGAGAACATGGTGAAATTCCTGGGGATCAGACTCATGAAAGTGTGGGTCCCCACAAGGCTGGGTCTTCAGGTGAAAACACTCAGACGTCAGCAATTAGCCTATTATCCCTTAAGTTTTCCTATGAGTCACCGGCTGCAGCAGCACTCTCTTCTCCCAGTAAGCTATGATTCTCTGTATTTGCTTGCCTCTACAGTTTTGGGGACAGCATTCGCCCTGTGACATTAATATTCTGTTGAATCTTAGAAGAGAGTTGACTTTCAGTTTATTCAGCTTTTTCCTTTTGTGAGGACAGAAATGATGACTTCTAAACTTTTTATATGCCATCAGATTAGAAGTTTTTTTTAAGACAAGAAACAAAATGAAGAAAATCTCAACAATATTCATCATCATAAAATCATTACTTTTATTGTATATGAAAATCTTTACTAAATAGGAGTAAACTACTGAGCAGTGAGAGGTGAGAATATAAGATAATTTATTATGGATTGTGCCAATATAGAATAAAATTAAATGGGATCTGAAACCTAAATTTTGAAAGAGTAATGAAACAATAATAAGTAAAACTTGATTCAAAAGAATCATATGACATTTCAAATATTACATTCATCTCTCCACACACTTGACACATGAGGAACTAAGACAATGGGAAATGAAATGTATTGGCCTGGGCAGAAAAGTTTTTAGGAACATACCCAAGTAGGAACATTGGCCACTCACGGACTCTCCTGCTTCCCAAGCAAACTCTGAAACTGATCTTGTGCTTACTCTTGTTTCTACTGTATTAAAGTGGATCCAGTAGTTCATGTGATGTCTTCATGTATCTGTCCCTCTCTCATCTTTGTGTTTGTTTCCTGTGTTGACTTCATTCTCAGGAATACTTTTTCTATGGAGACAAAACTGCTATTTTCATTCTCTGTATAAATAAATGTATGCTTCCCTGTCTCCCAGTGCCCCTTTTACTCCCTGTTTATGCACTCATCCATCCATCCACCCATCATCCACACATTAGACTGCCTCTCAGTCCCATAGTCACTCAGTCTTTCTCTCTTTCTTCTTATCTTTCCCTGTTCATCTTTTGTTGAGAAAGAAATGGATAGAGAAACAAAGACTGACAAAGACGGGTCTGGTGTGTCTTACAATGAAGAGTGCTAAAACATCATGTCAGGAATCAAATTACTATATTTTTATAACTTGGGATGCCAGTTCTATTTAAAAGAAATATGTTTTTATCTGTATTTAATTTGTTGTGTGCACTGGAACCAATTTATGCACACAGTTCGCTCTGTGTTTTGCACTGTTTTGAGATCAAGTGTCATACCTTGAAATGTAAACTCACACCAGAGGAGCCTGATGCAGCCCAGCCCAGGCGTGGGCACCAAGTCAGCTCAGGTTCATACACTATGGGATTCTTTTCCTTACTGCTTAACTGTTAAGGAAAACTTAACAGTTTTCCTTACTGCTTACTGCATGGTGTCCAACACCTGCCTAATGGCCTCTTGGGTCACCAGAGTCAGGATATCATCTCCTGTTTTCATGCTTTAAGCCTGGTGTAACTTAAGGATGGATTTAGCCCTGTATAGCTGCCATATTCACTCTACCTGTGGTCAGTCTGTCTCATTTCAAAATGTATGTTTTATCCCTACATAGACTACAGTGCAAGAAAGGGTCTTCTTTTGCTATTTTTGGATATGGGTTTCTGGAATTCCATGAAAGTCATTTTGCAGTGACTTCCTTCATAGAACTCTAAGATTCTCATCTAACTCCAGAGTCACTGTATACCTGACTGATGAAGACCTTTTCCCTCTGCATGAGCCCCTTAGACGTTCCTTGTATTGAAGTCAACATGAGTTTACCTTCCACCCTGCACATGGGTCAGGGCTCAGATTCCACCCTCCAGAGGAAGAGCAGCCCCTGCTGCCCCTGTCTTATTTCTTGGTAGCTATTTGGGGTGCATGGTGTGTGGTGTTTGCTACAGAAGGATGCCACTGAAAGTTTCTTCTAAAGAGACCAGGGGTGGCACTGCTGAAGGCAGGCAGCTCTCTCAGGGATGGCATTGTCATTTCTTTTCCATAGCAAGGCCTGAATAAAGGCCTGCATGAAAGGTAATCTTACATGTCTTCCCTCCCCTCTTTGTTTTTATTTTAAAATTTCTCAAAGAGATAAAACACTTTTCCCAGGTCAGTTTTCCTAGATGCAAAGCCCAAGGTAAGAATTATTCTGAATTATTTACTAAAAGAGTATTTTAAGAGAAGAGATAGGAAAGAAATGAGGTGGGGCAGGGAAAAGGGTCAGGTGAAAATTTGATGTTGCTGGGGTCTAATCTCAGCCTGACCCTACATGGAGCATGACAGCACTACAGGTTTATCCCACTTCAAGGCAAGGGGACCAGTCTTTTGTATTCCTGTATCAGACACCATTGCGTGTGTATGCTACCTGATATTTCAGGACAAGTGGAAACCACTGGCCAAAGGCAGTTCGTCAGAAAAGTATGCAGTTGTGAAGCGTTAGCAGCCCACATGCCCAGCAATTAGGGATGAGTGCAGGGTCCTGATAAATGAATCTGGGTTAACACAGGACAGGGCACAAATTACTGTTAGGAGAACCATGCTTTCTTGCTTTATTTGTCTGTTATGCCCTGAGAACTCCTGTGCATGTAACATGTCCTTGTGTAATAAAGGCTCATGAGCTCAGAGCCTTTACACCTGAAAATCAAAACAAAATCTTTTTATGTCAAGGGTTGCCCTGCTTGTCCCTATCATGCCCAAGATAGTGGTGGACACAAGGCAGTAACCTTAAAGTGTGTGTTGTTGAGTGGCTAGTCCACTTGAAGGAGAATGACTCAATAACAACATCTCGAGAGCAGCTGTACAGCCCAGTGGGTGGGGGGCCGTGGAGAGGTCATGAGGAGACAGTGGGTGGTCTTGCACAGAAAGTAACATGACACCCTCATTCCTGTCCACCACAAAATACTTTTGCAGCTCAAGGTCCAGTCAATTTATGCTTCTTCATATCAAAATGCTTCAGACACAGCCAGAATCATAGAAAAATCCTTGCAAAACTTGAGAGCCTTTTGTTTCAAGCAGCCAATTCCAGCAATGTTCACAGGCAGCTGGCATTTTGCAGAGCATTAAGGGGAGCAAATTACTGGAGAAATTAGTTAAAAAAATTTTTTTTCAAAGTTAATGCTGAGCACAGTCATAGTCAGAGAATAAGGACTTTTTGCAAACAATAACAAGGTCTCTGAAAAAGCAATATAATAGCCCCGTAAAGATCAAAGTGGGCTAAGAAATAAATGGGGTTCCTACAAGAACAGAACCAAAAATAAGTGAAAAACCAACTGAATAAGGATAGAAATTTCTGTGTCTAGGAAGAAATAAATGCTTGTGACAGAGATCATTAGAGTCACCTTCTGCAGTTATTAAGCATATTTGTGTTTAAATTAATTGGACAGTGAAAAACACATGGCACGTTTCCCTAATTCAGATCGCATAAGATGGAAGACAAAGAACCAACTCAATAACAGATTTTTTTTTTCAAGAGAGGAACATGACATGAAATGTAAACTCTGATTGTAAGAGGCATCTCAATTTCAGGAACATGAAGAATGTGGGGGTGGAAGGGAAGGGTGTGTGTTGGAATCGAAATGTGGGAATACAATTGTTTTCTTTCTGAAGTGCAGGTTTAATAACGCTCTATTTAAAGTTTTATTATTTCACATTAGTCCCAAGTAAAGAAAATATGTAACTTGTTTTTTCCTCACCTGAGTATTATAAGAAGGATCCTAGTGTCAGGACTGGACAAAAACCAGGCAGAATCTCATGTTTTTCAAGGCCTATTCCTGTCTGGACTTTTGTCCATTAGAAGGGGACAATAGCCATTTTTGTGTTTGGCATCTTCACGTAGGCATCAGAAAGCTGAATTACAGAAAGGAACTCAGAGCCAAAGAGTCCTGAAAGCCTGCCCTGGCCGCAGCAGCTCTCGAGGTCTTTGGTTTTCCAGGAAAAGACATCGCCTGGGCCCGGGAGTCCGTGCTTCCAGGAAGGACCCTTATTATAAAGTTTAAAGGCAGGGGCTGCCCTTCCACATTCCTTAGGCTAGATTCACACTCGGGACCTTCAGCACTGAATGTGTATTTCCTTAGAAATCCCTGAGGTTATAATATTTATAGCCAGAGGTGGGGCTGTTCCACCTGGGAGGGTGTCTGATCCTACAGCGGAGTTGAAAACCAATGTATGACCAGAGCTCATCCATCTTCATAACCACCCTGCAGGTTTGTAGGAAACCCTCATGCAGGGCGCGATTTACATCGAGCAGGAAGAACAAAGGGCTTGACCAAATACTATTGTGAATTTTCTGTGTGTTTAATGATCATCAGCTGTTGGTGAAAACATGAACAAATATTCAAAGCACTTTCAATTCTTAATTATCTATGTGAAGCCAAAGGAGTAATGAATCCACAGTCCTTCAATTAAACAGTCATAGGTAACCTAAACCTGTCACCTGTCCACTTTTCTGCCAAGATTTTTCTATACTAAGCTTGCCTCAGGTGTGAGGGTGAATTGTGGAAAATGTCTAAAATGGAGCCATTAAGCACATCAGTACCAAGTGCATTTGTCTTAAAATACAATTTTGACATCTACTCTGTAAGTCCCAGAATTGGCCTTGAAGGTGAAAGGCGAACCAGATATTGTCCACCTTTATCGCCCTGACGTGCTCAGAGGCTGAGGGGACCTCACTCTTTCTTGCTGAGCTAGAAAAATACGTGTGAGTCCAGGGGAGGGTGCCCTTTTTCCATCCTTTTCAGAGAGGATATTGATCATATCCTTTTCCTTCGTGTCATCACAGGGGCGGCTGCTCCAGGAAACCCGGCTCCTCCTTGATGAGGCTCAGGAACACCCAGGGCAATGCACACCACATCCTGCCCCTCCCTGCTCATCCCTCAGGCTTCAGCTCCGCTCCCCTGGCTCCAGGCACATCTTGCCAGAAGCCCCTCTGTCCTGCAAATCGACAAGCCTTGCCTGGTCTTGTGATGGTTGAGTTGTTTTTTTTTTTTTCTTTTTTGCTCTGCAGAACATAAACATTCTGCCTCCAGTGTGTATGTTGCTGAATCTGCTCCCCACGTCACTGTAATAAAAACTGTCCCCAAATTCACATCTGTGCATTAAATGACTCAGTGGTTACCCATTGCTGCTATATAACTTAATACTGGCCTCGAGGGGTTATTGTTGGAATAAAAGAGGCCTGTGTGAGCCGGTGTAGTTAATAGTCAGCCCACACTGGTGTGACATCACCCTCTTTGCCCCAGCTTCATGACCGGCCTTGCTGTGTTCTGACACCACAGCTTTCTGTTGCTGATAATTCAGGCTTCATCCAGAGTCCTGATACTCCCGCGCTGTTTCTCTGGGTTAAGGACCAGGGTGGCAGAGGGCATCCTCAATGGAAAGAGAATGCAGGTGGCCATGAGCCCTGCAAGGTGCATAAAATCAAATTTATGGGCACAGAAAACCAAAGGAAGGCTGGAGATGGCGGCCTGTTCTCTCTGTGTGGAAACCCTTATGTGAGTTACTGTCATTATGCTTCAGTTCCTCACATGACAACATTCCCCAGCAGCAAAGCAAAAGGGTTTTTCAACAAGATTGTGCCTTGTTTTGATTATTGGGGATGACTTAAGCCAAGAAGAATGGCTTCCATGCTAGTGTCAGTCATGAAAAAGCCATGGGGATGATGTCATTATTACTTATTTTTGAGCCCTAGTAGAATATTTGGTATTTGTTAGAACACCAGACCACGTAGTTTCTTACCACAGGGACTTCCAGTCTTATACCACGTATAATGCACCCACCGTGTACAGTATAACAAACCAGATGATATGTCGTAAAAAGGCGGTCATCCTTACTTGGAGTTTCGCACTGCTGATTCTATTAACATTCAGTGCAGACCCTTCATTCCAAAGACAGGGGTCATACTGGCGGAGCCTCTTAGTGTGTTTACCAAGCTTGCCACCAGCTCATCAGCCCCCTTAACTTCCAGGAGTGGATCTGAGGAGCTCTGTGGTTTGCTCATGGTCACCTCCCCACCCCGGCCATGGTTCACTGGGCTGCATGTGGACCCTCATGCAGCTGGGCCTGTCGGGGTCTTGTTCTGAAAGTTCAGGACAGGACTCAGATTCCCAGTCAATCTGGGCAAGTCTCTTAAACGGAAGGAGCAGGGTCACATCTTACACCCACCAAAGCTCTCTAAAATCAAAGAGAATAAAAAGATGCCCAGAGGGAGGCCGTCCTGGTGGCTGTGTGCTTGATTTTGGTCCTTTATAAGACATGATCTCGAGTCTGGAGATACAAATTTCCCCTTTTGACTTAAGCTAGCTCACAGTGGTTGTTCCTTGAACAGAGAGTCCTTACCCAGTGTCTCCCACCAGCTCCAAAGCTGGATGCAGGAACGTGAGTTTGCTGGGTATGCACATGAACCAATGGTGCCGCCAGATGCTTTGAGCCTTCAGCGGCCTACGGTGGGCCCCTCAGGACCATTGGCTCAGTCTTCCCTCCTATCAATAAATGTTAAAAGCAGGCCAGGAAAGTGGTAATCTATACATATCCCAGCAGTTTGGAAGTGATTTTGCCCACATGTATAGTAGCCTACAAAAATCTAAATGCTCAGGGGCCAAGCCACTGACATATTTTAGATTTCTGACATACTCAGAAAAATGTCAGATGCTGAGGGCCTTTCAGTTGCCTGCATCCATTGGACAGGTATGGATTCCTCTTTCCCATGTCTTGCAGCTCTTACTACCCAAGTCCTGTAGTTTTACCCCTTCTACTTCTTAGCTAGTTAGTTTGATTATACTGCTCATTGAGTTAGAGAGAGAGAGAGAGAGAGAGAGAGAGAGAGAGAGAGAGAGAGAGAGAGACAGGGAGAGAGGGAAAGAAAGACTAGAACCCAAGATCCCCCACTCCGACTTTCCAATTAATTCACTATTTGCTCATTCAACATCTATTTTATTGTGTTTCTGTTATGAGTTTGCCACTGTACTGGGCCTCTCGGACATAGAGGAGAACAATGTTGGTGAGGGTTTTGTTTCCATGGAGCTTGTACTCTAGTGGAGACAAATATTAAGCCAATCATTACTACACAGGGCGAGAAGGCAACTGGTCTAAACTGGAGTAGAGTCCATTAGATAGAGAACTCCCTAAGGAAGTGAAGCTTAGGCCTGAGCTCTTGAACATGTGCAGAATTAAGTGGGGCCAATATATTTGTGCAGGATGTGATGGAGTGGGCATTCCAGGCAGAAGAAACAGCATGGGCAAGGGCCCTGTGGTGGGAGATGGCACGGTATGCTCCAGAGGCTGCGAGAAGGCCAGCGTGGCTGGCACGGAGATGTAGGGAGCAGAATGAGGGAGGCCAGGCTGGCAACAAATCCTGGCTGTACCCAGGCCATTGTCCATGCCAAGGATTCTGGCTTTTGGTCTAACAGTGGGAAAATGGGAAGTTGCTGAACTGGTTTAAGCTGGGGGATGAAGGGAAAATGTGTCCGCCCTGAAATGTGCCAAGGTCCAAGCAAGAAATAATTGCAGCTTTGACTAGGAAATAACTGTGGATATAATGGGAAGGGGACAGACTTCAGAGTTATCTGGGGGCAAAAGTGATTGGATTTAGAAATGGATGGTATATAGGGGATTTAAGAGAGAGAGGCGTCAAGGATGGTTATCTGGCTCAGACTTGCAGGACTGACCCAAGTCCCTCCTGAGGCCACATGCTTCTCCCCACCACTCCCTCCACAGGCACAACAATGACACGCAAAATAAGAAGGACTCTGTTAAAGTGGATTACTACACAGAGGACACCAGCCAGTGCACCAAATACCCAGTAGCCCCTAGGGAGTCCCAGCATCGGTGCAGGGCATGGAAAGGCTCTCCCCACGAACCCCACGTCCAGCACTGTCCTTGCCTGTGACCCTCCTTGGCCAAGGAGTTGAAAAGTGAGGGAAGCAGTTGTAAAGGGGTTTGTGCTGTCATGCAGGAGGACAGTACCCCTCACCCCCATAGCCACCGAGAGTGGATATGGCAACTTAGGAACCATTGTTAACATGATTGTCTGCATTTCAATCCTGACCTAGGCCGAAGAGAACCACAAGCTTTGAAAAGTCCAGAGTTGAACACATACTCTTAGCAGGCTGGATTCTGAGCCTTAAAATGCTCTTTTATTTTCCTCAAAATTCAGGATGTGGCTCTGAAAATAAACAGATAGGTATCCGATAAGAATTAACACAGCAAGAGCCTCAGAGATGCTTCACCCTGCAATAGCATCTAGAGCTGAAGCTGTGAGTTCAGGCTTCTCCACCTCTGCCCCTGGGACCTAAGCCCTGGTCACCAGTCCCCTGCACACTGGCCTTCACTGACTCTCTGAGCATACTCCACCGTTCTCGACCCCAGGGCCTTTGTGTGCACTGCTCCCTCTGCCTGGAATGCTATTCTGCTCTTCACACTGCGAACCCTTCTCAATCTCCTGGACTCAGCCTAAACATGCCATCCACAGAGAGGTTTTCATTGACCACCTGACTGAAAGAAGCCTCTGCCCCCAACTCTGTCACTCTCCCTTATCTTAGTTCTTATTTCTACTTGCACAATGATAATCACAATTTTCAATTATTTTCTCCATGAGTTTATCTACTTTTGTGATTGGTGTTTTTATTTTATTTTTTAGCTCTTTCACAGGGATGTAAACTCCAAAGAGCATGCATCTTATCTCCCTGGATTACTGACTGTGCGCTCAGCACCCAGCACTCAATGCCTAGTGCCTAGTCGTAGGTCTCAGTGCTTGTTGAAAGAACGAGTGAATTAACACACTGATGAACGGGGGGGCAAAAGGATGAACAAGGGAAACAACAAAGGAAGAAATGAACAAACCAAGCTCTACCCTCACCCATGCTATTATTCTGACACCAAGAAACTTAGCAACTGGTGAAAAGAGAAGCCCACAAACAGGTATTTGTGTGTGTGTTGATAGGATTATGCCCAGGGCGCTGTGGTCACCAAGGAGGAACCTAATTATTTAGGTACAGATGTAAAGCAATTCCAAATGTCAGGCAATACCCATTTTCCTAGTGAGAAGATATTTTTGAAAGATATTGTGAAAACTACACTAATTTTGTATATGCGAATAAAATAGTCAACGGAACGCTTGTAATATTTTCTTCATATTAATTGCATTACATGTTTAAAGTCACATATTATCTAAAATATTAACATCTAGTTACTGCTTTTCTTTAACACTTATATTTTATAAAATTATTTTTTAAAACTTATTTTGAAACATATAGATCCATCAGAAGGTGTAAGGGAATGTACTAGGGAAGTCTGGCACACTCTTCCCCAGCCCCCCAGCAGTAACAACTTAAGCATCCATAGTGCAAAATTAACTGCAGGAATTGACATCGGTACTGTCCATAGAGCGTGTTCAGATTTTACTGGTTTTATATGCACTTATTTGTGTGTATGTGTATGCGTTGTGTGTGTATGTGTTGTGATTGTGTGTAGCAATGTGCAGTTTCATCACATGTGCAGCTGCATGTAACCACCAACACTATCAAGATACCCCTACACCAGGCTCCCTCTGTGTGCCACCCATTTATAGGTGTTCCTACACTCTCCCTCCCACTCCAACCCCAGACAAGGACCAATCCATTCTCCATTTTTATCATTTTATTTCATGAATGTCATATAAATGGAATCATGAAGTATGTCACCGTTTAAGATAGAATTTTTCACTCAGCACAATTTCCTTTAAGGTTCATCAAGCTGCTGCATGTCTCAGTACTTCCTTTTTATTGCTGAGTAATTTCCTACCGTAAGGATGGACCACAGTTTGTTTAACAATTCACCACTGAAGGACATTTGAGTAATTTCCAGTTTTCAACTATTTATGAATAAAACATTTGTGTGCAAGTTTCTCTGTGAATAAATTTTCACTTCTCTGGAACACATATCCAGGAGTGCAGTTGCCGGGCCACAAGGTAAGTGGATTTTTAGTTTTCAGAGGAGCAGGGAATGATCTTCCAAACTCTTCACATGCATCTCTAACATCAAGGTCTTTATCCTCTTCACGTCACAAAAATACTTCAGTGTTTTTATAAAGTGATCTTGGAAATATTCATTTTTGGCATCTGAAATGAGCAACTGCACACTCACAACTTTCAGTCCATTGCTCAAGATTTTCTTTTCCTTCTTTTTTAAAATTCTTCTATATAGGTTTCAAACTGCATTGATTGAGATCACTTCAGACCCATACGTCTTCTCCAAAGAGTATTTTGTTTATTAGAATAGAAAAAGTAGGGATCTGTTGCTTGCTTAAGGACAGATTCCCACTTATTTTATTCTAAAAATAGAATAAGGCTTGTTGAGGACTTGTTCCTTGCTTGAATATAGGGCATCTCTCCTTTCTGAGAGATAACGCAGACACAGAGAGAGAACGGGGAGGCAATGACCCCTGAGTTCACATAAGTGATGAAGGCATTGCCAGCTGCCTGAAGAATGAGAACTCAGGACAGGTGAGCACAGATTAGAAGAAAGGGGGAAGGCTGGGGGATGGAGAATGATCCTACCAAAGGGCAAAATACCCGAACACTCAGCAAAGTAATTTTCTGCAATTGCCAGGGTCTCTTTGTATGCTATGGACCAGCCAAGGCCAAGTACAAATTTAATTATGTACTTTTCTAAATGCAGTAGACATCTTGCTTATGGCTCCCACCAGTCCCCAAGCTTTTGTCTAGCTTTCATTTAATTGAATCTTTCTGTCCATTAGATGTTGGTTTTTACTTTCAGATATTAGATATAGTGTTATGTGCTTGCTGACCAACATGCAAAAATCCTGTCTCGACTAAAAATACCAAATTAGCCAAGCAAGGTGGCACCTGCCTATAATCCCAGCTACTCTGGAGACTGAGGCAGAAGAATCGCTTGAATCCAGGAGGCAGAGCTTCTGGTGAGCTGAGATTGCACCATCGCACTCCAGCCTGGACAACAAGAGAGAAACTCCATCTCCAAAAAAACAAACAAACAAAACAAAACAAAATGTATTTATTGCTCAGTGCAGTAGTTTCGTTTAATGGATATTTCAGAGAGAAGGAAATAGCCTCATCCTTCAAAATTATAAGTAATTATATACCCATTACAGTGAACATTGGGGATACAGATGAGTGCTATGAAAATCCACACACTCCTATACCTTATTAAGGTTACTAAACAAACTGAATCCACGGAGGCAACATTATTCCACCTCTAGAGTCTGGGCTGTAAGCTCAGGTCTGATGACAGGCTGATGACTACCCTTGGAGCAATTGATGGTATTTTATTGCTATTTTCACCTTTATTTTGGTAAAATTGAGAAATTAAAAATATATATATTTAAGGCATATGATGTGATTTCATGTGCATATACATTATAAAATGATTACCACACAATCAAGCTAATTAAAGTGTCCATCGCCTCACATACTTACATGTGTGTGTTTGTGTGTGAGTGTGTGTACTGCGAATATTTAAGATCTACTCTCGTAGCAATTTCAAGGATACAATCCAGTCCTATTAACTGTAGTCTCCAACACTGTACATTAGGGCTCCAGAACGTGTTCATCTTGTTACTGAAAATTTGTTATCTTTTGACCAATTATCTCCCCTTTTTCCCCACCCACAGCCCCGATAACCTCCATTTTATTCTGTTAATATGAATTTGACTTTATAAAAAAAAGATTCCGTATATTAATAAAAGAGAAATCATGCAGTATTTGTTTTTCTGTGTCTGGCTTATTTCACTTAGCATAATGTTCTCCAGCTTCATCGATGTTGTGACAAATGACAGAATTTCCTTCTTTTTTTAAGGCTGAGTAATATTTCATTTTTATTATTATTATACTTCAAGTTCTAGGGTACATGTGCACAACGTGCAGATTTGTTACATATGTATACATGTGCCATGTTGGTTTGCTGCACCCATAACTCATCGTTTACGTTAGCTATTTCTCCTAATTCTATCCCTCCCCCATTCCCCCAACCCCACGACAAGCTCCGGTGTGTGATGTTCCCCGTCCTGTGTCCAAGTGTTCTTGTTGTTCAGTTCCCACCTATGAGTGAGAACATTCAGTGTTTGGTTTTCTGTCCTTCTGATAGTTTGCTCAGAATGATGGTTTCCAGCTGCATCCATGTCCCTACAAAGGACACAAACTCACCCTTTTTTATGGCTGCATAGTATTCCATGGTGTATATGTGCCACATTTTCTTAATACAGTCTGTCATTGATGGACATTTGGGTTGGTTACAAGTATTTGCTATTGTGAATAGTGCCATAATAAACATACCTGTGCATGTGTCTTTATCATAACACGATTTATAATCCTTTGGGTATATACCCAGTAATGAGATGGCTGGGTATTTCTAGTTCTAGATCCTTGAGGAATTGCCACACTGTCTTCCACAATGGTTGAACTAGTTTACAGTCCTACCAACAGTGTAAAAGCGTTCCTATTTCTCCACATCCTCTCCAGCATCTATTGTTTCCTGACTTTGTAATGATTGCCATTCTAACTGGTATGAGATGGTATCTCATTGTGGTTTTCATTTGCATTTCTCTGATGACCATTGATGATGAACATTTTTTCATGTGTCTGTTGGATGCATAAATGTCTTCCTTTGAGAAGTGTCTGTTCATATCCTTTGCCCACTTTTTGATGGGGTTGTTTTTTTCTTGTAAATTTTCTTTAAGTTCTTTGTAGGTTCTGGATATTAGCCCTTTGTCAGATGGGTAGATTGCAAAAATTTTCTTCCATTCTGTAGGTTGCCTGTTCACTCTGATGGTAGTTTCTTTTGCCATGGAGAAGCTCTTTAGTTTAATTAGCTCCCATTTGTCTATTTTGGCTTTTGTTGCCATTGCTTTTAGTGTTGAAGTCCTTGCCCATGCCTATGTCCTGAATGATTTTGCCTAAGTTTTCTTCTAGGGTTTTTATGGGTTTAGGTCTTATATTGAAGTCTTTAATCCATCTTGAATTAATTTTTGTATAAAGTGTAAGGAAGGGATCCAGTTTCAGCTTTCTACATATGGCTAGCCAGTTTTCCCAGCACCATTTATTAAATAGGGAGTCCTTTCCCTATTTCTTGTTTCTGTCAGGTTTGTCAAAGATCAGATGGTTGTAGATGTGTGGTGTTATTTTCGAGGCCTCTGTTCTGTTCCATTGTTTTATCTCTCTGTTTTGGTACCAGTACCATGTTGTTTTGATTACTGTAGCCTTGTAGTATAGTTTGAAGTCAGGTAGCATGATGCCCCCAGCTTTGTTTTTTTTGTTTTGTTTTGCTTAGGATTGTCTTGGCAATGCGGGTTGCAGGCTCTTTTTTGGTCCCATATGAATTTTAAAGTAGTTTTTTCCAATTCTGTGAAGAAAGTCATTGGTAGCTTGATAGGGATGGCATTGAAGCTATAAATTACCTTGGGCAGCATGGCCATTTTCATGATATTGATTCTTCCTATCCATGAGCATGGAATGTTCTTTCATTTGTTTGTGTCCTCTTTTATTTCGTGGTGCAGTGGTTTGTAGTTATCCTTGAAGAGCTCTTTCACATCCCTTGTAAGTTGGATTCCTAGGTATTTTATTCTCTTTGTTGCAATCGTGAATGGGAGGTCACTCATGATTTGGCTCTCTTGGTCTGTTATTGGTGTATAGGAATGCTTGTGATTTTTGCACATTTATTTTGTAGCCTGAGACTTTGCTGAAGTTTCTTTATCAGCTTAAGGAGATTTTGGGCTGAGACAGTGGAGTTTTCTAAATATTCAATCATGTCATCTGCAAACAGGGACAATTTGACTTCCTCTTTTCCTAACTGAATATTTTTTATTTCTTTCTCTTGCCTGATTGCCCTGGCCAGAACTTCCAGCACCATGTTGAATAGGAGTGGTGAGAGGGGCCATCCCTGTCTTGTGCCAGTTTTCAAAGGGAATGCTTCCAGTTTTTGCCCATTCAATATTATATTGGCTGTGGGTTTGTCATAAATAGCTCTTGTTATTTTAACATATGTTCCATTAATACCTAGTTTATTGAGAGTTTTCAACATTAAGAGCTGTTGAATTTTGTCGAAGGCCTTTTTTTGCATCTATTGAGATAATCATGTGGTTTTTGTCTTTGGTTCTCTTTATGTGATGGATTACGTTTATTGACTTGTGTGTGACAGACCAGCCTTGCATCCCAGGAATGAAGCTGACTTGATCTTGGTGGATAAGCTTTTTGATGTGCTGCTGGATTCGGTTTGCCAGTATTTTACTGAGGATTTTTGCATCAATGTTCATCAGGGATATTGGTCTAAAATTCTCTTTTTTTGTTGTGTCTCTGCCAGACTTTGGTATCAGGATGATGCTGGCCTCACAAAATGAGTTACGGAGGATTCCCTCTTTTTCTACTGATTGGTATAATTTCAGAAGGAATGGTACCAGTTCCTGTTTGTACCTCTAGTAGAATTTGGCTGTGAATCCATCCAGTCCTGGACTTCTTTTGGTTAGTAAGCTATTAATTATTGTCTCAATTTCAGAGCCTGTTATTGGTCTTTTCAGGGATTCAACTTCATCCTGGTTTGGGCTTAGGAGGGTGTAGGTGTCCAGGAATTTGTCCATTTCTTCTAGATTTTCTAGTTTATTTGCATAGAGGTGTGTATAGTATTCTCTGATGGTAGTTTGTATTTCTGTGGGGTCAGTGGTGATATCCCTTTTATCACTTTTTATTGCATCTATTTGATTCTTCTCTCTTTTCTTCTTTATTAGTCTTGCTAATAGTCTATCAATTTTGCTGATCTTTAAAAAAAACAGCTCCTGGATTCATTGATTTTCTGAAGGTTTTTGTGTCTCTATCTCCTTCAGTACTCCTCTGATCTTAGTTATTTCTTGCTTCCTGCTAGCTTTTGAATTTGGTTGCTCCTGCTTCTCTAGTTCTTCTAATTGTGATGTTAGGGTGTCAGTTTTAGATCTTTCCCTCTACACACTGCTTTAAATGTGTCCTAGAGACTCTGGTACATTGTGTCTTTGTTCTCATTAGTTTCAAAGAACATCTTTATTTCTGCCTTCACTTTGTTATTTGCCTGGTAGTCATTCAGGAGAAGGTTGTTCAGTTTCCATGTAGTTGTGCGATTTTGAGTGAGTTTCTTATTCCTGAGTTCTAATTTGATTGCACTGTGGTCTGATAGACAGTTCGTTGTGATTTCTGTTCTTTTACATCTGCTGAGGAGTACTTTACTTCCAATTATGTGGTCAGTTTTTAGAATAAGTGTGATGTGGTACTGAGAAGAATGTATATTCTGCTGATTTGGGGCAGAAAGTTCTGTAGATGTCTATTAGGTCCACTTGGTGCAGAGCTAAGTTCAAGTCCTGGATATCCTTGTTAACCTTCTGTCTCGTTGATCTGTCTAATATTGACAGTGGGATGTTAAAGTCTCCCATTATTATTGTGTGGGAGTCTAAGTCTCTTTGTAGGTCTCTAAGTACTTGCTTTATGAATCTGGATGCTCCTGTATTGTGTACATATATATTTAGGATAGTTAGCTTTCCTTGTTAAATTGATCCCTTTACCATTATGTAATGACCTTCTTTGTCTCTTTTGATCTTTGTTGGTTTAAAGTCTGTTTTATCAGAGACTAAGATTGCAACTCCTGCTTTTTTATTGGCTTTCCATTTGCTTGGTAGATCTTCCTCCATTCCTTTATTTTGAGCCTATGTGTGTCTCTGCATGTGAGATGGGTCTCCAGAATACAGCACACTGATGAGTCTTGACTTTTTATCCGATTTGCCAGTCTGTTTCTTTTAATTGGGGCATTTAGCCCATTTGCATTTAAGGTTAATATTGTTATATGTGAATTTGATCCTATCATTATGATGTTAGCTGGTTACTTTGCCCATTAGTTGATACAGTTTCTTCCTAGCATCGATGGTCTTTACAATTTAACATGTTTTTGCAGTGGCTGGTACCGGTTGTTCCTTTCCATGTTTAGTGCTTCCTTCAGGAGCTCTTTTAGGGCATGCCTGGTGATGACAAAAATCTCTCAGCATTTGCTTGTCTGTAAAGGATTTTATTTCTCCTTCACTTATGAAACTTAGTTTGGCTGGATATGAAATTCTATGTTGAAAATTCTTTTCTTTAAGAATGTTGAATATTGGCCCCCACTCTCTTCTGGCTTGGAGAGTTTCTGCCAAGAGATCTGCTGTTAGTCTGATGGGCTTCCCTTTGTGGGTAACCCGACCTTTCTCTCTTGCTGCCCTTAACATTTTTTCCTTCATTTCAACCTTGGTAGATCTGACAATTAAGTGTCTTGGGGTTGCTCTTCTCAAGGAACATTTTTGTGGTGTTCTCTGTATTTCTTGAATTTGAATGTTGGCCTGCCTTGCTAGGTTAGGAAAGTTCTCCTGGATAATATCCTGCAGAGTGTTTTCCAACTTGGTTCCATTCTCCCTGTCACTTTCAGACACACCAATCAGACGTAGATTTGATCTTTTCACATAGTCCCATATTTCTTGGAGGATTTGTTTGTTTCTTTTTACTACTTTTTCTCTAAACTTCTCTTCTTGCTTTAGTTCATTAATTTGATCTTCAGTCACTTATATCCTTTCTTCTACTTGATTGAATTGGCTATTGAAGCTTGTGCATGTGTCACTTAGTTCTCGTGACATGTTTTTCAGCTCCATCAGGTGATTTAAGATCTTCTCTACACTGTTTATTCTAGTTAGCCAATCATCTAATCCTTTTTCAAGGTTTTTAACTTCCTTGCAATGGGTTCGAACATCCTTCTTTAGCTCAGAGAAGTTTGTTATTACTGACCTTCTTAAGTCGACTTCTGTCAACTCGATAAAGTCACTTTCCATCCAGCTTTGTTCTGTTGCTGGTGAGGAGCTGCAATCCTTTGGAGGAGAAGAGGCAGTCTGGTTTTTAGAATTTTCAGCTTTTCTGCTCTTTTTTCTCCCCATCTTTGTGGTTTTATCTACCTTTAGTCTTTGATGCTGGTGACCTACAGATGGGTGTTGGTGTGTATGTTCTTTTTGTTGATGTTGATGCTATTCCTTTTGGTTTGGTAATTTACCTTCTAACAGTCAAGTCCCTCAGCTGCAGGTCTGTTGGTGTTTGTTGGAGGTCCACTCCATACCCTGTTTGCCTGGGTAACACCAGTGGAGGCTGCAGAACAGCAAATATTACGGAGCAGCAAATATTGCTGCCTGATCCTTCCTCTGGAAGCTTCGTCCTAGAGGGACACCCAGCTGTATGAGGTCAGTTGGCACCTACTGGGGCCTAACTGTCCCAGTTAGGTGACACAGGGATCAGGGACCCACTTGAGGAGGCAGTCTGTCCGTTCTCAGATCTCAAACACCATGCTGGGAGAACCACTGCTCTCTTCAGAGCTGTCAGACAGGGATGTTTAAGTCTGCAGAGGTTTCTGCTGCCTTTTATACAGCTATGTCCTGCCCCCAGTGGTGGAGTCTACAGATGCAGGCAGGCCTTGTTGAGCTGTGGTGAACTCCACCCAGTTCGAGTTTTCTGGCTGCTTTGTTTACCTACTCAAGCCTCAGCAATGGCGGACACCCCACCCTCAAGGCTGAGTAATGTTTCTTTATATATATATATATACACACGCACGCCCCATATTTTCTTTATCCATTCCTTTGTTCACAGACACTTAAGTTATTTTCCTACTTAGCTACTGTGAATAATGCTACAATGAACATGAGTATAAAATATCTCTTTGAGATTGTGATTTATTTCCTTTAGATATTTACCCAAGTGTAGGATGGCTGGGTTATATGGTAGTTCTATTTTTCACTTTTTGAGAAACCTTCATTCTGTTTTCCTTAGTGTCTGCAGCAATATACACTTCCACCAACAGGGCACAAGGATTCCCTTTTCTCTACATCCTTACCAACACTTGATATCTTTTGACACTTTGATAATACCATCTTAATAAGTATAAGGTGGTATCTCATTGTGGTTTTAATTTGCATTTCCCTGATGATTAGTGATGTTGAGCATCTTTTCATATATATGTTGGACATTTGTATTCTTCTTTGGGAAAAAAAGGTCTATTCAGGTCCTTTGCCCACTTTTAAATTGGGCTTTTTTGTTATTGAGTCATATGAATTCCTAATATATTTTGGATATTAACCCCTGGTCAATATCTGGTTTGCAAATATTTTCTGCCATTACATAGGTTGTCTTTCATTTTGTTGTTTCCTCTACTGTGCAGAAGCTTTTTAGTGTGATGTGATCCCAGTTGTCTAGTTTTGCTTATTCTGTCTGTGCTTTTGGTGTCAAATCTAAAAACTGATTGCTCAAACCAATCTTGAAGATCTTTTCCTTATGTTTTCTTCTATGAGTTTTAGAATCTTAGGCTTTATGTTTAATTCTTCAATATATTTTGAGTTGATTTTTGTGCATAGTATCAGATAAGTGTCTAACGTCATTCTTCTGCACGTGGACACCTTCTTGTCCTAAAATAATTTGTTAAGGAGATCAGCCATTCCCCATTGTGTATTCTTGCCACTCTGTCAAAGATTAGTTGACTATGAATGTGTGGGTTTATTTCTCAGCTCTCTATTCTGTTCTATTAGTTTATGTGTCTCTTTTTATGCCAGTACTATGCCTTTTTGATTACTATTGCTTTGTTATATAATCTGAAATTAGAAAGTGTAATACCTTCAGCTTCATTCTTGCTCAAAGTTGCTTTGGCTATTTGGGGTCTTTTGTGGTTTTATACATATTTGATAATTGTTTCCTATTTCTGTGAAAAATGTCGTTGGCCTTTTGATAAGGATTGCATTGAATCTGTAGATTGCTTTGGGTAAAATAGACATTTTAACAATATTAATTTTTCCAATCCATAAACAAGAATATCTTTCCATTTATGTATATCTTCTTCAACTTCTTTTATCAATGTTCTATAGTTTTCAAGGTAGAGCTAATTCCCCCTTGGTTAAATTTATTCCTAAGACTTTTCAAATGCTATTGTAAATGGGATTGTTTTCTTGATTTCTTCTTTGGAGTTCATTGTTTGTATATAGAAACACTACTGGGTTTTGTATGTTGTCTCCTATCTTGCAACTTACTGAATTCTTTTATTAGTTCTAATGTGATTTTTTTTTTTTTTTTTGGTGGCATCTTTAGACTTTTCTGTATTTAAAATCATGTCACTTGCCAACAGAGAAGGGACAGTTTTACTTTTTTCTTTCTGATTGGGTGCCCATTATTATTATTATTGCCAATTGCTCTGTCTAGGACTTCTAGTACTATGTTGAATAAAGGTGGTGTGAGTGAGCATTCTTGTCTTATTCCTGATTTTAGATGAAAACCTTTAAGCTCTTTGCCATTGAATATGATGTTAGCTGTAGGCCTGTCACATGCGGACTTTACTGTAACATTACTAGTTAGTTAAGGCCATGAAGAAACCCTGTCCTAGTCTCTGTTCTCTTCCTTTACCCCGCCTTTGCAGAAAGAAGGTCACAGAGTGTAATTGATGGTGCTGTTCAGGTCAACTATGTCTTCACTGATTTTCTGCCGTCTGAGTCTGCCTATTGCTGATAGAATTATTGTAAACTCTCCAACTAATGATACTGGATTTGTCTATTTATCCTTGTAGTTCTATCAGCTTTTGCCTTGAATATCTTAGTGTCCTGTTGGAAGCATGCATAGCAGGATTTTTATATACCCATGAAGAATTGATCCCTCTATCATTAGGTAATGACTCTCTTTAGTCCATGAAAATCTTCCTTGCTCTGACGTCTGTTTTGCCTAAAATTACTATAGCTACTCTCACTTTTGTTGGATTAGCATGTTGTATCTTTATAACATGCTATAGTGAGCATGACATATCTTTCTCCATCTCTTCACTTAAAACCTAAGACTTTGTATTTAAAGGTTTCCTCTAGATGCTATTTATCTAAATCACGTTTCTTAGTTCATTCAGAGTCTCTGTCTTTTCATTGGTGTATGTAGAATGCTCATATTTAAAGTGATTATTGATATAACTGAATTAATAACTACTTTCTATTCTTCCATTTGCTCTTGGTTCCTTTTTTAAGTTCTCCCTCAGATTTTTCTCTCTCTGGTTTTAATTAAGGATTTTAAATAATTCTATTTTAGCATGCAAATTACAATTCTCTTAAAATTTTGTAAGTAATTTTTTTGGAGTTTGTAGTATACATTTACAACAATCTAAATCCACTTTGAAATAAGATTGTACCACTTCACAGGTAGTGCAAGCACCTTATAACAGAGTAATCTCAATTTCCTCCTCCAATCCATTATAATGCTGCTGTTATTCATTTCAGTTTTCCATATACCATAACTACCCAACACATTGTTGCTAGTATTACTTTGAACTAATAAGAATAAGATTCAGAGTAAGAAAAATAAATGATTGTGTTTTATCTTGATTTATTCATTCTCTGATACTCCTTTTTTACATAGATGTTAGTTTTTGACTATATCATTTTTTTCCTCTAAAGAAATTATTTTAATGTTTCTTGCAGGGTAAGTCTGCTAGTAATGCAATCTTGGTTTTTTTTTTTTAACTTTTATTTTAGGTTTGGGGGTATGTTTGAAGGTTTGTTATATAGATAAACTTGTGTCCTGGGGATTTGTGGTACAGATTATTTCATTACAATTATTTTTTCTGTTCCTCTCCCTCCCTCCCCCCACCTTCAGTTAGACCCCAGTGTCTGTTGTTCCCTTCTCTGTGTTCATGAGTTCTCATCATTTAGCTCCCACTTATAAGTGAAAACATGCAGTATTTGGATGTCTGTTCCTTCACTAGTTTGCTAAGGGTAATGGTCTCCAGCTCCATCCACATTCCATAAAAAACATGACCTCATTCTTTTTCATGGCTGCATAGTATTCCACGGTTTATATATATGACATATTTTTATCCAATCTGTCATTGATGGGCATTTAGGTTAATTCCACATCTTTGCTGCTGTGAACAGTGCCACCATGAACATTCATGTGCATATGTCTTTATGGTAGAATTCTTTATATTCCTCTGGGTATATACCCAGTAATGGGATTGCTGGGTTGAACAGTAATTCTGTTTTTAACTCTTTGAGGAATCTTCATACTGCTTTTCACAATGGCTGAACTAATTTACCTTCCACCAATGGCGTAATAAGCATTCCCTTTTCTCCACAACCTCACCATCATCTGTTATTTTTTTAATTTTTAATAATAGTCCATTCTGACTGATGTGAGATGGTATCTCATTGTGGTTTTGATTTGCATTTCTCTAATGATCAGTGACATTCTCTGATTTTTCATTTGTCTGAGAAAGTATTTCTCCTTTGTGCTGAAGGATAATTTTGTTGGATATAGAATTCTAGGTTAGTGGATGATTTTTCTTTCAACACTTTTAATATTTCACTGTACTTTCTTCTTGCTTGCACAGTTTCTAAAAAGAATCCAATGTAATTCTGATCCTTATTTTTCTATATGTACGGTATCTTTTTTCTCTGACTTCTTTTAAGACGTTGTTTTTGATTTTCTAAGTAGTTTCCTTAGAGTTTGCAGTATGCATTCACCACAATCTAAATTCACTTGCAAATAACACCATATCATTTCACAGGTAGTGTAGGCACCATATAATAGAGTAACCCTGATGTCCTCCTCTTGTCCATAATAATGTTGCTGTTATTCATTTTGGAAATCTATATACTCTCACTACCCAATACCTTTTCTCTTATCTTTGGGCTTCCCTAAGAACTTGCTCTTAAATAGAGTTTATACCTTGCAGTGTTTCAACTACAAGCTGCTGTTATTGCAATAGAGCTCCTTTGGTGTAGTGGTAAAGTATTGGGGAGGAGGGGAGTTTTATAATCTTATGATTAAATCTCAATCCTTTAGGCCTCTGCCCCTGGATGTGACTTCATATGGGATTCTTAGTGTTTCCCCTCCCCTACTTAGATGAGACATGCTGATGGGGGCTGGAACTGGAAAACTTCCCTCCCCCAAGGCTGGATGTTGCTCTGGTAAAGAATGTCCCTCTGCTGAGCTGGTCTTTGTTAGGGAGAAGCCTCTATCTGTAGGTATATTTTAATGCTTACTTTCCCTACTTCCTGTCAGAAACAAGTGGATTTTTCTTGGCTCTTCACTCAAGTGGTGGGGCCTCTGGGGTTAAAACCTATGAAAGTATAGGGATCCTTGAAGTCTGTGGCCTCCAGGAGTTTCTTACTCTCACACTGGTCACACTCAGCCTCCAGCAATGAATCAAAATGACCACTTAAGTGTCCTCCTAGGTTACTACTCTAGCAGTTTCTGCTTCGGGTAAGCATATCTTGGCTGTCACTTCCTGGGTGTGCCTCTTCAGATTTCAGGTTGGTGGCTTTGCCCTGTGACCTCAATTCTTTAATGGGTCAAAGAAGCACTGTTGATTTTCGGTGTGTTCAGCCTTCTTTTCTTGTTACAAGGATGGGTTCTTGTTACAAGGATGGGAGTGGTGATTTCCAAGCTCTTTAAATGTTGGATTTAAACATCTGAATGTTGGATTTAAACTTCTGAATCCAGAAGTCCTTCACTTGGGTTTGTTTTGTTCCTTGAAGACCACTTGGAAGGGAATTAGTTTCACCTCCCACCATCTAAACCTAAGGCTCAGCCTCTGCAAGCAACAAGAGGTTAACAGCTTTTAGCTATGTTGGTAGGCTCAGGGGCTGGAGAATAAGGCTGAGTTGGCTCAGGCAGAAATGGCACGTTTGTGCTTTTGACAGTGAAGAAGCTCAATGTATCAGGGCCCGAAGGGGAGATGACTTCATGGGCAGGTGAGGACTGGGAAAAGCCACTACCTTGGGAACACTCTAGACTTCCTTGTGGTCAGGATGGGGCCAGAGAGCATGAATCCTGCTGGACTTCGGCAGGAGTAGATGCAGCAGTACCCACTTCCAAGGCTGTGATTATGTCTAAAGGGAAGGAGATGCTGCCAGCAGTTGTCACCACGACAACCATGAACTCATGCCCCTTATAGAGCCCTGAACTGCTGATGCTCATGAACAGCCCCAGAGAGCAAAATGAACACATTGAAGTAAAATTAGCTTTCATTTGATTAAAAAAAAAATGCAGAAATGTGGTATCTCTGCATCCTTAGTGTGTGATTGATTCATGCTTCTACATTCAAGTGGCACTCAGAAAATGTTTTCTGTCCTACATATACTGTTCTGTTTATATCCCCTGTGTCCTGCATTGGTGTCCTTTTCCTACCAGAATTATAAATGCCTGCACATAGTTGCATGGACTCCTGTCAAAAGTGAGTGGAAGGGGAAATTCATGTGAGGAAGAGGGAGGCAATTAAAAACCCTGTGGTGACGATACATAACGGGGGTTAAAACATTTGATGGGGAATGTGTTTGGGACAGTGTGAGGTGAGGACATGGCACAGAGAAGCAGACTGGCCCCCTCCCTGTTAGGAAATCTGAAGAACAAAGAAATTCCCCAGGTAGGTATTCCAGAAGGCATCTAATAAGAAGTGAAGCACAGGGGCATGCCCAAGATGACCCAATAGGAACAGCTCCAGCCTCCAGCTCCCAGCGTGAGAGACACAGAAGATGGGCAATTTCTGCATTTTCAACTGAGGTGCAGACCGACACCTCACACCTCACACCTCACACGGCAGAGTACACCCTTGAGACGAAACTTCCAAAGCAAGAATCAGACAGCAACACTCGCTGTTCAGCAATATTCTGTCTTCTGCAACCTCTGCTGCTGATACCCAGGCAAACAGGGTCTGGAGTGGACCTCAAGCAAACTCTGACAGACCTACAGCTGACGGTCCTGACTGTTAGAAGGAAAACTAACAAACAGAAAATACACCCACACCAAAACCCCATCAGTACGTCACCATCATCAAAGACCAAAGGCAGATAAAACCACAAAGATGGGGAAAAAGCAGTGTGGAAAAGCTGGAAATTCAAAAAATCAGAGGGCATCTCCCCCTCCAAAGAAACACAGTTCATCACCAGCAATGGAACAAAGCTGGACAGAGAACGACTTTGACAAGTTGAGAGAAGGCTTCAGTCTATCAAACTTCTCAGAGCTACAGGAGGAACTAAGTAACCAGCACAAAGAAACTAAAAACCTTGAAAAAAGAATAGATGAATGGATAACAAGAATAATCAACGCAGAGAAGACCTTAAAAGAACTGATAGAGATGAAAACCATAACACAAGTACTATGTGACAAATGCACAAGCTTCAGTAACCAACTCGATCAACTGGAAGAAAGAGTATCAGCGATTGAAGATCAAATGAATGAAATGAAGCAAGAAGAGAAGTGTAGAGAGAAAAGAGTAAAAAGAAATAACAAAGCCTCCAAGAAATATGGGATTATGTGAAAAGACCAAATCTACGTCTGATTGGTGTGCCTGAAACTGACGGGGAAAATGGAACCAAGTTGGAAAACACTCTGCAGGATATTATCCAGGAGAACTTCCCTAACCTAGTAAGGCAGGCCAACATTCAAATTCAGGAAATACAGAAAACTCCACAAAGATACTCCTCGAGAAGAGCAACTCTAAGACACATAATTGTCAGATTCACCAAAGTTGAAATGAAGGAAAAAATATTAAGGGCAGCCAGAGAGAAAGGTCGGGTTACACACAAAGGGAAGCCCATCAGACTAACAGCAGGTCTCTGGGCAGAAACTCTCCAAGCCAGAAGAGAGTGGGGGCCAATATTCAACATTCTTAAAGAAAAGAATTTTCAACCCAGAATTTCATATCCAGCAAACGAAGTTTCATAAGTGAAAGAGAAATAAAATCCTTTACAGACAAGCAAATGCTTATAGATTTTGTCACCACCAGGCCTGCCCTTTGAGAGATCCTGAAGGAAGCACTAAACATAGAAAGGAACAACAGGTACCAGCCATTGCAAAAACATGTCAAAATGTAAAGTCTCTCAATGCTAGGAAGAAACTGCATCAACTAGCCAGCAAAATAACCAGCTAATATCATAATGACAGGATCAAGTTCACACATAACAATATTAACCTTAAATGTAAATGGACTAAATCGTCCAATTAAAAGACACAGACTGGCAAATCGGATAAAGAGTCAAGACTCATCAGTTTGCTGTGTTTAGGGGACCCATCTCACATGCAGAGACACACATAGGCTCAAAATAAAGGGATGAGGGAAGACCTACTAAGCAAATGGAAAACAAAAAGCAGGAGTTGCAATCCTAGTCTCTGATAAAACAGACTTTAAACCAACAAAGATCAAAAGAGACAAAGAAAGTCATTACATAATGGTAAAGGGATTAATTCATCAGGAAGAGCTAACTCTCCTAAATATATATGCGCCCAATACAGGAGTACCCAGATTCATAAAGCAAGTCCTTAGATACTTACAAAGAGACTTAGACTCCCATACAATAATAATGGGAGACTTTAAAACCCCACTGTCAACATTAGACAGATCAATGAGACAGAAAGTTAACAAGGATATCCAGGAATTGAACTCAACTCTGCACCTAGTGGACCTAATAGACATCTACAGAACTCTCCACCTCCAATCAACAGAATATAGGTTTTTCTCAGCACCACATTGCACTTATTCCAAAATTGACCACATAGTTGGAAGTAAAGCACTCCTCAGCAAATGTAAAAGAACAGAAAATATAACAAACTGTCTCTCAGACCACAGTGCAATCAAACTAGAACTCAGGACTAAGAAACTCAATCAAAACCGCTCAACTACATGGAAACTGAACAACCTGCTCCTGAATGACTACTGGGTACATAACAAAATGAAGGCAGAAATAAAGACGTTCTTTGAAACCAATGAGAACAAAGATATAACATACCAGAATCTCTGGGACACATTTAAAGCAGTGTGTAGAGGGAAATTTATTCTTATACAGCAATAACAGACAAACAGAGAGCCAAATCATGAATGAACTCCCATTCACAATAGCTTCAAATAGAATAAAATACCTAGAAATCCAACTTACAAGGGATATAAAAGACCTCTTCAAGGAGAACTACAAACCACTGCTCAGTGAAATAAAAGAGGACTCAAACAAATGGAAGAACATACGATGCTCATGGATAGGAAGAATCAATATTGTGAAAATGGCCATACTGCCCAAGATAATTTATAGATTCAATGCCATCCCCATTAAGCTACCAATGACTTTCTTCACATAATTGGAAAAAACTGCTTTAAAGTTCAGATGGAATCAAAAAAAGACCCCACATTGCTAATAAAATCCTAAGCCAAAAGAACAAAGCTGGAGGTATCATGCTACCTGACTTCAAACTACACTACAAGGCTACAGTAACCAAAACAGCATGGTACTGGTACCAAAACAGAGATATAGACCAATGGAACAGAACAGAGCCCTCAGAAATAATACCACACATCTACAGCCATCTGATTTTTGACAAACTTGACAAAAACAAGAAATGGGGAAAGGATTCCCCATTTAATAAATGGTGCTGGGAAAATTTGCTGGCCATAAGTAGAAAGCTGAAACTGTATCCTTTCCTTACTCCTTATATGAAAATTAATTCAAGATGGATTAGAGACTTAAATGTCAGACCTAAAACCATAAAAACCCTAGAAGAAAACCTAGGTAATACCATTCAGGACATAGGCATGGGCAAGGACTTCATGTCTAAAACACCAAAAGCAACGGCAACAAAAGCCAAAATTGACAAATGGGATCTAATTAAACTAAAGAGCTTCTGCACAGCAAAAGAAACTACCATCAGAGTCAACAGGCAACCTACAGAATGGGAGAAAATTTTTGCAATCTACTCATCTGACAAAGGGCTAATATCCAGAACCTATAAAGAATTCAATCAAATTTGCAAGAAAAAAACAAACAACCCCATCAAAAAGTGGGCAAATGATATGGACAGACACTTCTCAAAAGAAGACATTCATACAGCCAACAGACACATGAAAAAATGCTCATGATCACTCACCATCAGAGAAATGCAAATAAAAACCACAATGAGATACCATCTCACACCAGTTAGAATGGCAATCATTAAAAAATCAGGAAACAACAGGTGCTGGAGAGGATGTGGAGAAATAGGAACACTTTTACATTGTTGGTGGGATTGTAAACTAGTTCAACCATTGTGGAAAACAGTGTGGCGATTCCTCAAGGATCTAGAACTAGAAATACCATTTGACCCAGCCATAACATTACTGGGTATATATCCAAAGGAGTATAAGTCATGCTGCTATAAAGACACATGCACATGTATGTTTATTGCAGCACTATTCACAATAGCAAAGACTTGGAATCAACCCAAATGTCCATCAGTGACAGACTGGATTAAGAAAATGTGGCACATATACACCATGGAACACTATGCAGCCATAAAAGAGGATGAGTTCGTGTCCTTTGTAGGGACATGGATGAAGCTGGAAACCATCATTCTCAGCAAATTATTGCAAGAACAGAAAATCAAACACCACATGTTCTCACTCATAGGTGGGAACTGAACAATGAGATCACTTGGACACAGTAAGGGGAACATCACACACTGGGTCCTATTGTGGGGAGGAGCGGGGAGGAGGGATAGCATTAGGAGATATACCTAATGTAAATGACGAGTTAATGGGTGCAGCACACCAACATGATACATGTATACATATATAACAAACCTGCACGTTGTGCACATGTACCCTAGAACTTAAAGTATAATTAAAAACAAAAAAAAAGAAGTGAGGCACAAACCAGGCCATGGTTGAATGTGAACCGCATCTAAATCTGCTACATTCTGTAGCAGGGCTCTAAAATCCAACATTCCCAGGGCAAAATCAGGACGTTCTCCTTGGAATAATCAACACATCCTACACACCAGCTAAGGCCCTGCCCTGTTCATTGTACCTCTCTAGATAAATGCACACAGTGGCCATGGCATTATTGGTCTACAAAGAGCTCATGCGATTACAGCTGCTGGTCCAGAATCCATGCCCTATGACTGAAGGGAAGATGAGGTGATTGGGAGATTCTGCCGTTATGAATGTGTGCATGTGTGTTTAAAGCACAGAACGCCAGCAAATGAGCTTCTCTTTTACAAGCCTGGATGTCAGGTGTACTTTATTTGATAGGCACCATATAAATGCTAAAGGAAATTAAAATCCTGGAAAGAGCTGGGACTGCAAAATGCTTATCAGTCCTAACCTAATTAGAGTTTAATATGAAAAACCAAATTTATCTGAAATCTCTGAAATTGCACATGATTACACAAGGTTAAGCAAAAATAAACAAATAACCACATAACATCAAGAATCACATAATATATACTATGTAGTCCCCCAAATTCCCCCACATAGACTGCCTTCTAACTGGCAAAGTGTGTCTTTTTGCTTTGAAATCAAATTGTTAGTGAATAGGTGTTAGCGAAATTGAGAATATTTCAAGTTATGCTAGCATAGTGGTTCCACAGAGACACATTCATGTTTGTCGTCTACATCATGGTTTGCCAAGTGCTGTCACATAAATCTCACTAATCCTCCAGCACTATAGCTTACATTTCTTAGAGAGGTGATAGAATCTATCAAATTTCTATCAAAAATTTATCATATTTTGCCACTTGAATCTCAAGATCTTCTTACTCGCAATTATATCATACAGGTCTGCTTCCTTTAAAAACTGCAATGCTGGTGTTACATGCATAACTTGTTTTAAATCTCAAACCAAACTTGAGAGGTTATTTCTCCCACTTACAAGTGAGGAACCTGCCCGGAGACTTCAAGTTCCTTCCCTGAGTAACACGGCTTGTAAGGGGCTGACCAGTACTAGAGTAGAAACTGGCTCTCATTCAAAGGTATTTCTACCCCAACACACTTTCTTTTGTTATTATTATTATACTTTAAGTTCTAGGGCACATGTGCACAACATGCAGGTTTGTTGCATATGTATACTTGTGCCATGTTGGTGTGCTGCACCCATTAACTCCTCATTTACATTAGGTATATCTCCTAATGCTATTCCTCCCCCCACCCCACAACAGACCCCGGTGTGTGATGTTCCCCTTCCCGAGTCCAAGTGATCTCACTGTTCAATTCCCACCTATGAGTGAGAACATGCAGTGTTTGGTTTTCTGTTCTTGTGATAGTTTGCTGAGAATGATGGTTGCCAACTGCACCCATGTCCCAACAAAGGACACGAACTCATCCTTTTTTATGGCTGCGTAGTATTCCACGGTATATATGTGTCACATTT
This sequence comes from Trachypithecus francoisi, assembly GCF_009764315.1. Taxonomy (NCBI): domain Eukaryota; kingdom Metazoa; phylum Chordata; class Mammalia; order Primates; family Cercopithecidae; genus Trachypithecus; species Trachypithecus francoisi. Next base: position 3,406,772 of record NW_022681467.1, read on the forward strand.
TCTTCATCCAGTCGGTCACTGATGGACATTTGGGTTGGTTCCAAGTCTTTGCTATTGTGAATAGTGCCGCAATAAACATACGTGTGCATGTGTCTTTATGGTAGCATGATTTATAATCCTTTGGGTATATACCCAGTAATGGGATTGCTCTGTCAAATGGTATTTCTATGTGTGTAAGTACGTGTATATAAACACAAGTCCTGTGCAGTATTTTAGGAAGCCTCCCTAAAATATAATAAATGAAATGGCATCAACCAAACCTGGGAATGCTCATTCCCTGATTACAGGACATCAGGATGTGGGCTTTTTTCCATTTGAGTAAGCTTATTTGTGCAGACAGTGCACACAGGTAGGCTCCCACTGATGCTCTGTGGTCTGTTATGTGTTTAATTTACATGTTTATGGCCCCATCTTCAGTCACATTTTGACAGATGTCTGTGATTCTTGTAAAACCAACTCCATCCAGCCACCTTGCTCCCAGTCTTACTATCCAGGACTTTGGCTGTAGCAAAATTCCAGAGCTGTGGCTTATGTTTGTATTACATTTCACTTCTTTAAAATTTTATCTCGTGATCTCATACATCATTTCATTCTTGTCAATAACAGCCTCAGAGGCTAAGGTAGAGACAGAGCCAGGCTGTCTAGCTCCCCTATCTGGGCTCTTTCCAATACCACATACTCTTCCCACCCAGGAGCCCGTGTGTGATGTTTTGCTGAGGGATGCCCACGTTTATGAAACCATTACCCCAGTTGACGTATTAAGAGCACCTCTTTTAAATGATATGATCACTCGAGTTTTCTGACATTCTCAGTTAGGGCCCATTTGGGAGTCCCCATAGAATCCACCCCAATCTCCTGGGTGGTACTTCTGGGCCTGCTTTAATCTTCCAGGCCCATGGTCGTGTGTCAGGAGGAGTCCCTTCTCCCTGCCCATCAGCTGTGCCCTCTTGTGTTGATACTTCTCCTTTCCAGAGCCATCAGGGGTGGAGTGGGGAGAACAGAGAAGGAGGAGAGGAGTGGCAGGAGGGACAGGAGGAAAGTAAGAGGAGAGCCAGAAGCAGAAGGGCCCCCATATGGGACAGAGCAGTTGGGGTGGATGTTCGGGGCAAGGGAAGCCCCTTTTCATCATTTGTGCATCTCACTGCTTCAAAGCCCAGTGGCTGCTATTTGGCAGTGAGCTCCTTGTACATTTGCAAATGTTCAGTGTTTTGTTATTTAAGGGGCTGCAAATAAACCTCCAAAGTCCTTAGCTCCACCCTGAAACATTATGCAGGCGAGTATTCCCTCAACTTCACGTGTGAATGATGGCACTGATGGAAAAAAAATTGAATAGAAGGTAGTATTTTCCATTTCTGAGTAATTCAAAATGAGAAATGGCTCTTTGTCCAAAATCCTTTGCATGGGTCTACTGGTAATTTGGCAGAGAATATGCTGAAGATTACTTAAAAAGACCACTTTCCATCATTTCATGAAGGTTTGGAAATGTAGGTGATCATGTTGCCATAAAAACAAGACATATTATCCTCTGAATAATGTGGGCCCTTTGAAGGCTTTTTTCTACCAGATCCAGGGCATTTTCTATTAAAGACAAAACAAAACACTGACCCTTCCGGGTATGGTTTCTGACTTTTATAAATTGCTTTTTTGATTTTTAAAGGTTATTCCTACAAGCAGACTTGGTACTTTAGTTGAGCCTTCTCAAAAGAAATTAATCTGCCAATTTATAGAGTGGTTTGTGTCTGCAGTTTAGTCTTAGAGTAGAATGAGACCAAGTGTATGCATAGCTTCTCTAAAGTCAACAGAACAGAGCTCCAGAGACAAATTCACAGTTGCAGGACAAATGAGGAGAGGAAACACAGCTCCTTGCTTGCTTTCTGAGGATGAAGGAAGTCTTTGGCTTTAAACAAAATCCTGCTGCTTCTGACTGCAGCCCCCAGGCAAGAACTCAAATCGTAAATCAATGTCAACTTTATCAACACCAAAAACCACTGTGGGAGACCTTAAGATTCCTACCAATAAAGCTCAAATCCTGTCAAGTACAATCCTGAGCTACTTCAATATTGATCTTGATATTTATAAGGGAATGCTTATCATTTGCTAACACTTTGCACTTTGTAGAGTCTGTGGCGTTCAAGGAAAGTGTTTTTATTTCTTAAGGAAGTCAAGTTTTAGGTCCATGTTTGTTTGTTTGTTTTAGAAATTAACAATGTCTTATTAGCATCCAATGTTAAGATAATAAAGCTTTCTATGCTAAAACATCAGAAATGGTGTTAGCTGATCATTAGATGTCAGGACTCAGCATGTGAGAAAAGATGACTTAGTCCTCTGAAAGTTGTACTGTGACTACTGTGGGCATTTCTTCAACATGAAATCAGCTCTGTGCTGCCTTTAAGTGGAGAGGATTTCTTGTTTAGTTGTATTAATAAACACTGGCAAACAATGAGTCTCAGGCTAGTGTAAACATCATTTGCAAAGTATTGACTGGCATCTTTGTTATTTTTGCTTTCAAGTAGATTGCATAAAGACATTATTGGCTTGCTTCTGCTGATTCTATAAAATAGATATCTGCAAAATCTGAGGCTTGAAACAGGCAGATAGCAGCCCAGAGAGTTGATTTTCTTAGTTTTCTTTCTACTGCTGGATTGTCTCACAATTCTAAAAACTGGTAAGAGAGCCCAGTGCGGCCATCTCTTCTGTGGTATTCACTTGGAGTCACAGAATTGTGGGCAATTCCATTGTCATTGTTTTCTTTGTTGTCGGTTTCAGGAGAAACTTTATTAAGTTTATAGGTTTTCTTTGAAGTCTTGGATCCTAGTAAAAATAAAAAGAAAAATGTACTCATTGTAAGGAAAAAGAGCACTCATCTCAGTAAGAAAGAAACTGGTGGTGTAATAGAGCATGTGATTTCAGGATATAAACCATAAAGTCATATTTTTATTATTCAAAATGGCAAACTTTTACATCTTTACTACAGCAAGCCTGATGAGCTCAGCCTGCTTTCTGCTAGCTCTTTCTTCCTTACACCTTGTTTTTCCTCCTTTTTAATACTCACTAAAGCTTTTTGTTTTCTATTATAGCGTTTTTCTTCTAACGTCAATTTATACTTTTATTTATAAGGAGCAAAAACAATTTTTCCTTAGCATTTCTTTATTTTCTGTCTATGTTGTTGAAAACTTGACATTACAGTGGATCAGTGCTTTTAATAGCTGTTGAAAAGCCTTACTAGTAAAGGGTAATGGACGGTATCTATCTGGCTCAGCCAAGCCCAGCTGCCGCTCTTCCAGGAGGCAGACCTAGAAGAGGGGACCGAGATAGTGTTCCCAAACATGCCTGCCCCTGTTGTCAGAGCTATTCTGCAGCAGTCCACTTCATTTTATACATTTCGTATCCCATTTTTTTATTAGAGTAAAATTAAAATACCCCTACTGTATACTCGATGAAGTGGTTTCATGTTCATTATCTTATTTAATTCTTATAAAGTGATTAGGTAAGCCTGATCACTCCTGTTACACACATTTGGTTCCTGGGCTCAGAAATCACAAGGCCGGTCTAAAGTTATACAAGGCAAAGTGGCAGTTACTTGTGCTATAGAGTAAGGTTTAAAATGGATACAATTCAAGCTTTAGAAACGAACACAATTCACACATTGTAAATGTGTTTCCATTAAAATTTGGGTGAGCTTGTTATCCAGATTGTTGACGAAATGAAAGTCGTTACTCAGCAACTCACAACAGCCAGCACTTATCAGGCACCCTAGGACACAGGGGCGCCCACAAGGATGGCCTGGCCCTGCTTAGGTCTTGCTGTCTGGCTGTTTAAAAAGTCATCGGGAGAGAAGAGGGACTCCTGCAGATATTAAAACACACCGGCATCACCATGAAGGAATCACTAAGGATGGAGAGGCGGAGTGTTTCAGAGATGGAAGAGGAAAACAGATGTTTCAGTTATATTGGATTCATACAAAAGTAATAGAGATCTTTGCCATTATTTTACTTTTGCACCAACCTAATATCTTCATAAATATTTATGGTAGTGCATATTTCCTGAATTTAACCCATACACATATACCCTAAAATATTCTATTTGACAAACATTTCTCCAGATAGTGCAACAAGTTTCCATAAAACGCTGTGGTCCACCTCGGAGAACAGTCTGTTAACCAAAGTCTAAAAGATAGACAAGTACCAGTCTTATTCATCAACTCACATCCCTAAGAAAGATGATAGAGCCATTGGCTGAGCGTGGTGGCTCACGCCTGCAATCCCAGCACTTTGGGAGGCTGAGGCAGGTGGATCACGAGGTAAGGAGTTCAAGACCAGCCTAACCAAGATGGTGAAACCCAGTTTCTACTAAAAATACAAAAATTTGCTGGGCGAGGTGGCAGGCACCTGTAATCCCAGCTACCTGGGAGGCTGAGGCAGAGAACTGCTTGAATTCAGGAGGCAGAGGTTGCAGTGAGCCAAGATTGCACCACTGCACTCCAGCCTGGGCGGCAGAGCAAAACTCCGAGAAAACAAAAACAAAAACAGAAACAAAAACAAAAACAAAACAAAACAAAAGGCTGATAGATCTCTTAGGCTCTCATTCCAGGGCCAGCAGAGTCTCCCATCTGGAGAGTCTTTGTTTAAGCCCAGTTCCCATGACTGTCCTGCCTCAGTGAAAGGAAGAGCTGGTCATCATCTGTACAATAAGACTTCCCTGTTGAAAAACGTCATTGGATCACCCTTCAGCTTTTTTTATTCAGAAATAAAGCACTTCATCCTTCCATCTAGGTCAAATTTTCTAAGGATCTAGATTCAACTTACAGAGCAAGGAAATCCTGACAGATTTCTGGCAAAAGACGAGAGACGAAGCCAACCTTCCACTGTCAGTCCTGCCCATGTGAGCTGGGTCAGCAGAATGTCCAAAAAAAAAAAAATGGCCATGTTGATGGGACTCCAGGTCCCTCCAGCCTAACCCCGGGTGAAGCTGTCACTCAGGCAGCCCCTACACATGTGTGGAGCATTCTGGGATTCAGAACCTGGAGCTATAGTGCTGGGTTTCTCATGAATACTTTGTAAACAGCTTTCCCTATCCAGCCCCCAAGTGTGAGCTGCTTAGAGAAGTGCCCTTGCAAAATATTCTGGCTCTTCCAAGTTTGCTCCTTATACTTTCTGAGTTAGACATATCATAATGCCCAGGATCATGGTGCCCAGGACATGAGTAAGCTGGATTTTGGTGATGGAACACTGTATCTTATTGCATTGCGTTATGCCTTAGAAAATAATAACATGGACTCAGCAGCCTACAGGTGCATTTTTAGAGGGGTGAGGTAGGCATGGTGCCCATGCACCTTCCATAAGTGCATGCATTAAGACATTATAGAGTACAGATAAGTGTCACAATGGAGGTTGCATTTTGTCTGTTTTCTCAAAGGAAGGGTGAGTACTTATTTGGAGCCACGGAAGAGAGGTTCACAAAGCATCTCCCATCTATGGATGAGACATGGAAGGGCTTCTGCACAGATGGGGTCAGCTTATAACCTGTAGGCCATGTAAAGATATCAGGACAGCCTCTGTCTTAGATTGGGCTCTCCAGAGGTATATCCTGGTTTGTCTGGGAGCTCCAAGAAGCACCAGCAGGGGAGTGGGGAAGCGAGAGAGAGAAATCAGGAGAGTGTGGGGTCAAGCAAGCTGCCATTGTGAACACCTGGAGCTTAATCTCACTGGCGACCTGGGGTTATGATGTTCATGCTACAGAGTTGTCCCACTCAAGGGGCAGGGGACCTGAGTATTTAATTATGATTCCCAGCCATAACTGATCGAAGACTATTCCCAGGCATTAACTCTGGTCCTTTTAGCCAGTCCATCACACAGGCCCATCAGAGGACTTGCAGCCCGGGAAAGCCAGCAGGTTGAAGGTCTGGCAGCTCTTGTAGCAAGAAGCCATCTGCAGGTGTGGAAACAGTGAAGGCAGTGGGCATGTAGGTGAGAACTATCTATATCTACTGTAATCCTGTCCCAAATGCCTCCATCCCACCCATGTGGCAGAGGCTGAAGGAACCTGAAACAGCCCAGTAAACACCAGACCCGTGCAGCCAGCACTGCCCTCTCCCAGGAGCCTCTCTTGACCTCGTTTTATTGAGGCCCTGTGTGCTGGTAATCTGCTGGGTCACTGAACTGGGCCAAGGGAAAAAAACACTCTCAACTCCAGAAAGTCAAGAATAGGTGACTAGGATATGACACGAAGGAAATGTGCTACTGTCAAAGCATGTTTGAAGAACTATGAAACCCTAGTTAACAAAGACTGAAACAAACGTAGAGGGACACAGGAGTGGTCTCTATCAGTTCCTTAAAGAGAGTTGATTTTCTGGAAGGTTTCATTTTAAATTAATTGGCCAACAGAACAATGTTCTGTGCTCTTGGATCCTGATATGCCCTTGTATCTGATGACTGTATACAGTCAATGTAAGTTTTCTGTGTTTCTGGCATGATATTTTGGAACTAGAGCATGAGGACAAGGGGAGAAACCTGAGAAAATGGAAATGCAAGACCTGGTAGGTTCAACCCAGAATACAGCAACTGTTTCCTCTGCAGCTTATAGGAAAAACATATTGTAAAAAGCTGTCACTTGTTGGAAAATTGCTAGAAAGTTTGTTGTTCATCCATCATTCAACAAGTAATTGCAAGCAGCTACTTTCTTAGTCTGTGGCTCTGGGTTACCCCTGGGTTTGCAAACTGGGTTTGCAAACCAGAGCCTGCAGTCAGAACTTGAATGCATTTGTCACCAAGCAATTATCTAGTAGCCTTGGGTTGAATTCCATGGGATGCATTCCACAGTTCAAAGTAAGATATGGCGCATCCACTTAAGGAGACTTAAGTTTAAATGGAGGGGAAATAAGGAAGCCAGCCAATAACTAAATGTTGCATGAGAATCTGGTGACCACAACTAAACAAATGGTCAGGAAAGACACAGCAAGAGTGGATTTTTAACACCAGTGTCTGTGGTGATGCTGGATGCGCTGTCTAGATCTCCCTTGAAAATGGCTTCTTCACACAGCTGTTGGAAGTGCTGCTGCAGACACCCTCCTCTCCTGTGCTCCTGCTGAAGAGCTGCGCTCAGGGTCAGATGTTTTGCAGGCTCAGCCCCATCCAAGGGCTTACAGACATGGGGTTCAGCCCCTGCATCCTAACTCGGGACACTTTTAAAGGGACATTCCAGGTCTAACGCATACCATGGGGTCACTTGAGGCTTCCCTTTGAGACTGCACTGCAGCTCAGCTCCTCTCTCTGCCTAATGCTGCTGTCTTCCCACGCCTTCCCTTTCACAGGTGTTGATCCCATGATTCCAGTATCCTAAGACCCAAGATCCTAATAAACTTCCCATATGCATTCTCCATCTCAGAGCCTACTTCTGAGGGACCCACAACGCAATATAACATTGTTTCAAAACACACTTCTGGTGCTGAGAAGTCCCTCCTTAAAATCTGGCAGTGCCTTTCTACTGCACTTCCTCTCTATTCGCTAATCCTAAACTCGGCCTCCCTGCGGGATCTGCCTCCCTCTCCATCAGTCCCAGCCTTGTCACAGGCCCTCCAGCGTTTCTCAAGGATGGTGAACATTGATGTGTGTGGAATGAATGTGCAGATGATTGAATGAATGAATTGAAGAAATGTGCTGGGATCGTCCTTCCTCAAGGCTTTCCCCTACCTTTCAAGTGTTTAATTCATACACTTCCTCAAGGTCGTAGCTCAAGCTGCTCTTCCTCCAGGAAACTGGCTCTGACCTTCAGACTAGGCCAAGTTTTGTGACCTCACATTACCTGTTATTTTTTCTTCATCTAAATGACCATTTGTAATTCTATACTTTTACGTACTTAACATCTGATTAGATCAGCCAGACCATAAGCTCCACAAGGGTAGAGCTCCTCTATGTCTCTGCCCGTGTCTTTATGTGTCCAACAAAGTACTAGCCACACTGGGAGCTCAACTAGCATTTTCTGAAGGTAGGTAGATTATAAAAAAGAAAGAACGAAAGGAAGAAAGGAAGAGAGGGAGAGAAGGAAAAATGAAAGGAAGGAAGGAAGGAAGTGGGGAGGGAGGAAGGAAGGGAGAAAGAAGGAGGGAAGGAAGAAAGAAAGGAAAGAATGGAGGGAAGAAGGAAGGGAGTAAGGAGGAAAGAAGAAAGGGGGCAAGGAGAGAGGAAAGGAAGGAGGGAAGAGAGAAGAAAGGAAGGAAGGAAGAAGAAAGGAAGGAGGGAAGGAAGGAAAGGAGGGGGAGGGAGAAAGGGAGGAAGGAAGAGAGGAAGAAGGAGGGAAGAAGGAAGGGAGGAAGAAGGGAAGGAGAGAAGAAAGGAGGAAGGAATGGAGGAAGAAGGAGGGAAGAAGGAAGGGAGAGAGAAGGAAAGAAGGAAAGAGGAAAGGAGAGAAGAAAGGAAGGAGGGAAGGAAGGAAAGGAGGGGGAGGGAGAAAGGGAGGAAGGAAGAGAGGAAGAAGGAGGGAAAGAAAGAGGAAGAAAGAAAGAAAGGAAAGAATGGAGGGAAGAAGGAAGGAAGGAAGGAGGGAAGAGAGAAGAAAGGAGGAAGGAAGGAGAGAAAGAAGGAAGGTAGGAAGGAAGGAAGGAAGAAGAAAGAAAGGAAAGAATGGAGGGAAGAAGGAAGGGAGTAAGGAGGAAAGAAGAAAGGGGGCAAGGAGAGAGGAAAGGAAGGAGGGAAGAGAGAAGAAAGGAAGGAAGGAAGAAGAAAGGAAGGAGGGAAGGAAGGAAAGGAGGGGGAGGGAGAAAGGGAGGAAGGAAGAGAGGAAGAAGGAGGGAAGAAGGAAGGGAGGAAGAAGGGAAGGAGAGAAGAAAGGAGGAAGGAATGGAGGAAGAAGGAGGGAAGAAGGAAGGGAGAGAGAAGGAAAGAAGGAAAGAGGAAAGGAGAGAAGAAAGGAAGGAGGGAAGGAAGGAAAGGAGGGGGAGGGAGAAAGGGAGGAAGGAAGAGAGGAAGAAGGAGGGAAAGAAAGAGGGAAGAAAGAAAGAAAGGAAAGAATGGAGGGAAGAAGGAAGGGAGGAAGAAGGGAAGGAGAGAAGAAAGGAGGGAAGGAAGGAGAGAAAGAAGGAAGGTAGGAAGGAAGGAAGGAAGGAAAGAAGAAAGGAAGGAAGGAAGGAAGACAGGGAGGGAGGGAGGGAAGGAGGGAGGATAGGGAAGGAGAGCCATGATATAAAACAGAGTCACAGCATTGTTGGAGCAAATGTCATGTGGGAGGTACCATTGAAGGATAAGCAGAATCAGGAGGGTGCAAGTGGAATCAAGCTTTCCAAGCAAGGAAGAATCCTGGAGGGAAACTAAGAAAGACAGCAAATGCCGAGATGACTGAGGAAACCCAGTGAAGGGAAGGATAGTGCAATCTGAGATGAGCTGGACAGGCTGGGCCTTGAGGCCAGACCTCAGAATGGCTGCTGTAGGTAAGAGGAAATATTGCTCAGTGGCAGAGAGGGTTTTTTAGCTGTTACAAATGTTATTTGTTAAAGACTTTTTAAAGAACAGGTTTAGGTTTACAGTTAAATTGAGAGGAAGAAACAGAGATTTTCTATGTATCTCCAGCCCCTCTCACTCACAGCCTCTGCTGTTATCCATGCCCTCTGCCAGAGCAGCTCATTTGTTATGACTGATGAGCTTACGTTGACACATCACTACCACCTGGTCCATAGTTTACATTAGGGCTCACTTTCCGTGTTGTGCATTCTGACAAATGTACAGTGACATGTATCTGCCACTCCAGTATCATGCAGAGTTGTTTTACTGCCCTAAAAGTGCTCTGTGCTCCATCATTCATCTTTGTCTCCCTCCTCTAAGTCTCTGGCAACCTCTTGTTATTTCACTGTCTCTGTGGTTTTGCCTTTTCCAGAATGTCATATAGTTGCAATTATATAGTATATAGCCTTTTCAGATTGTCTTCTTTCACTTAATAATATGCATTTAAGTTACCTAAATGTATTTTCATGGCCTGATAGCTCATTTCTTTTTAGTGCTAAATAATACTCTGTTGTCTGGATGTTCCACAGTTTATCTACCCATTCACCTACTGAAGGGCCTCTGGGTTGCTTCCAAGTTTGGGCAACTATGAATAAAGCCAAGTTTTAATAACTATGAATCATAGTTAATATCCACACATTTACACACAGATATTTGCGTGGATATTAACTTTTCAACTCCTTTGGGCAAACACTAAAAAGTACAATTGCTGGATCGTATGGTTAAACTATGTTTAATTTTATAAAAAACTTCCAAGCTGTCTTCCAAGGTGGCTGGACCATTCTGCCCTCCCCCCAGCAATAAACAAGAGTTTCTGTTGCTACACAGGTTTACCAGCATTTGATATGTTGTCAGTGTTCGGAATTTGAGCCATTCCAGTAAGTGTGTAGTAGTATTTCATTGTTTTAATGTTTCATTCTTTGCTGACATAGGATGTTGAAAAACTTTCCATACACCCACTTATGTGTCATCTTTGTGTCTTATTTGGTGAGGTGTTCATTCAGGTCTTTGGCCGACTTTTTATTTGGGTTGTTTGTTTTTGCTGTTGACTTTTTAAGAGTTCTTTGTATATTTTGAATAACAGTTCTTTATGAGATATGTCTTTTGCAAATATTTTCTCCCAGTCTGTGACATGTCTTCAGATTCTCTTAATTGTGTGTTTCACAGAGTAGAAGTTTTTAATTTTAATGAGGTAAAACTTACCAATTTTTTCTTTCTTTGTGTTATATCTAAAAGGTAATTGCCATATCCAAGTTCATTGAGATGTTCTCATATGCCATCTTCTAGGAGTTTCATAGCTTTGCATTTTACATTTATGTCTATGATCCATTTGGAGTTACTTCCTGTAAATGGTGTAAGGTCTGTATCTAGATTCATGGTTTTGCCTGTGGATGTCCAGTTGTTTCAGCACCACTTGTGGAAACGACTGTTTTTTCTTCATTGTGTTGCTTTTGCTTCTTTGTCAAAAGTCAGTTGACAGCATGTATGTGGGTCTATTTTCTAGGCTCTGTATTTGCTTCTATTGATCTATTATTTATCTGTTCTTTCAACAATACCACGCTGTCTTGATTACCGTGGCTTTATAGTAGTCTGGAAGGAAAGTAGTATCAACTCCCCAGTGTTGTTCTTATCCTTCAATATGTATTGGCTATTATGGGTCTCTTGCCTCTCCATATAAACTTTATAATTAGTTTTCCAATATTTATAAAATAATTTGCTGGATTTTGATTAAGTATTGCATTGGATATACAGTTTAAATTGAGAAGAACTGAAATTTTGACAATTTAGTCTATTTATGAACATTTATTTTTTTACTTATTTCACCAGAGTTTTGTCATTTTCCTAATATAGTTCATGTACATATTTTGTTAGATTTATACCTAAGTACTTCATTTTGAGGGCTAACATAAACGATTTTTTAAAATTTCAAATTCCACTTATTCACTGCTGATATGTATGTAAGAATGCAATTTACTAAGAAAGAACACAAATAAATGGAAAAACATTCCATGCTAATGGATAGGAAGAATGAATATTGTGAAAACAGCCATACTGCCCAAAGTAATTTACAGATTCAATACTATCCCCATCAAGCTACCATTGACTTTCTTCACAGAGTTAGAAAACAACTACTTTAAATTTCATATGAAACCAAAAAAGAGCCCATATAGCCAAGACAGTCCTAAGTGGAAAAAAAAAAAAAAAAAACAAAGCTGGAGGCATCTTGCTACCTGACTTCAAATTATATTACAAGGCTACAGTAACCAAAACAACATGGTGCTGGTACCAAAACAGATACATAGGCCAATGGCACAGAGGCCTCAGAAGTAACACCACACATCTACAACCATCTGATCTTTGACAAACCTGACAAAAACAAGAAATGGGGAAAGGATTCCCTATTTAATAAATGGTATTGGGAAAACTGGCTAGCCATATGCAGAAAACTGAAACTGGATCCCTTCCTTACACCTTTAACGTAAATTAACTCCAGATGGATTAAATACTTATGTAAACTTAAAACCATAAAAACCCGAGAAGAAAACCTAGGCATTACCATACAGGACATAGGCAAAGGCAAAGACTTCATGACTAAAACACCAAAAGCAATGGCAACAAAAGCCAAAATTGACAAATGGGATCTAATTAAACTAAAGAGCTACTGTGCAGCAAAAGAAACTTCCATCAGAGTGAACAGGCAACCTACAGAATAGGAGAAAATTTTTGGAATCTATCCATCTGACAAAGGGCTAATATCCACAATTTATATAGAACTTAAACAAATTTACTAGAAAAAAACAAACAACCCCATCAAAAAGTGGGCAAAGGATATGAACAGAGAGTTCTCAAAAGAAGACATTTATGCGGCCAAAAAACATATGAAAAAAAAGCTCATCATCACTGGTCATTAGAGAGATGCAAATCAAAACCACAATGAGATACCATCTCACGCTAGTTAGAATGTTGATCATTAAAAAGTCAGGAAACAACAGATGCCGGAGAGGATGTGGAGAAATGGGAACCCTTTTACACTGTTGGTGGGAGTGTAAATTAGTTCAGCCATTGTGGAAGACGGTGTGGCGATTCCTCAAGGATCTAGAACCAGAAATACCATTTTACCCAGCAATCGCATTACTGGATACATAGCCAAAGGACTGTAAATCATTCTACTATAAGGACATATGCATGCGTATGTTTATTGCAGCACTGTTCCCAATGGCAAAGACTTGGAGCCAACCCAAATGCCCATCGATGATAGACTGGATAAAGAAAATGTGGCACAAATACACTGTGGAATACTATGCAGCTATAAAAAAGGATGAGTTCATGTCCTTCGCAGGGACATGGATGAAGCTGGATGAAGCTGGAAACCATCATTCTGTTAGCAAACTAACAGAGGAACAGAAAACCAAACACCACATGTTCTCACTCATAAGTGGGAGTTGAGCAATGAAAACACATGGACACATTGAAGGGAACATCACGCACCAGGGCCAGCCAGGGGATTGGAGGCTAGGGGAGGGATAGCATTAGGAGAAATACCTAATGTAGATGACGGGTTGATGTGTGCAGCAAACCACCATGACACGTGTATACCTATGTAACTAACCTGCATATTCTGCACATGTATCCCAGTATTAAAGTATTTATTATTAAAGTATAATAAAAAAAGGAAAAAGAAAAAACCAAAACCTAGATATATGAAGCCATCATGGAACTGATGTGCTATGTAAGCCAGAGTCACCCTTTGTTGGAATTCGCCTGATTTTAGTAAACTTTCCTTATTGTTTAAAAAAATGCAGTTTACTTTTACACATCAGCCTTGTATCCTGCAACCTTGATAAACTCATGTATTAGTATCCAGAGTTTTTTTGTTTTATTTTGGGGAGAATTTTCTAAATAGACAATTACGTCATCTGAAAACAAAGACAATTTTATTTCTTCCTTCCTAATCAGTATATTTTTATTGCTTGTTTTATTGCATTAGCTAGGAATTTCAGTGTGATGCTGAAAAGGAGTGGTTAGAGGGAGCATGCTTGCTTTCTTCCTTATTTTAGTGGAAAAGATTCTAGGATCTCACCATTAAATATAATGTCAACAAAGGGCTTTGGTAGATATTCTTTATCAGTTTGAGAAAGTTCCCCTCTATTCCTAATTTTCTGAGAGTTTTTTTTAGATCAAAAATGAGTGTACAAATACTTTTGAAAACTAGACAAGAGAAAAAGTTTTTAAAATCTATTTGTAGAAAAAAAGATGCCATCATCTATGCCAAGTATCTACTTAGAAAAATCTTGTTTTTTTGGTTAAAAAAAAAAAAGTAATGGAGGACCATCACCCTGCATTCCACACAACAAAGCTCCTAGAGCTGAAATACAGACTGTGCATTTCTGTGGCCAATCAGAGTGTTTCTTAGAGAAAGCACCAGAGTAAGTGCACTGCGGATGAAAGATCTACATATGGCCTTGAAGACATTATTTTCTGCTCCCAGAGCAGATACTGTGGTGAACTTAAAGTGTCACCTTTACTTAGCACCAACATTACAGGGATTCTATAAATAATGAACAATCATTTTATAAAAGTGTCTACTACTGGACATAGATGTAAACTCTCTAATGTTGTTAGCCATTACTCCTATAAATGAAGAACAGATGTGTTGAGAGTTAAACAAAGCTTTCTTTGAGGTTTTTGTTGTTGTTGTTGTTCATCACCAGGAGACTACAGACTCTTGTAGAGGGGAGAGAGAGGGAGGAGGGAAAATGGAAATTAGAAGTTGGTGGAAACACTTCAGTTCCTGTTGTCAATGTTACTCCATCTCACAGGACACATGTCTTTTACGAAAACAACCTTGGAGCATGTGCTATCCAATTTTGTCATGGGGAGGGGGCTGTGTGTGCGTGCCAGTGTTGATGTTCTTAGTATGAGCTTCCCATGCCAAGGGGAGAGGGCAGCGTACTGGGCATCAGATTGTTATACCCAACATTTCTTTAAATATTAGTTGGTTAACTGATGCCATGTAACAAACCACTCCAAAGGCGTATAACAACAGTTATCAGTTATTTCTCAAGGGTCTCTGCTAACTGAGAGTCAGCTAATGGCACGTTCTCATGGCCATGGTAAAGGTTCAGGGAAGAGAGTAGAAATACCTCATTCTATTGTCCCAAGCAAGTCATATCACTATACCCAATGGCAAGAAGTATGGGAAGTATGCCCCAATTCAAGCGGGAAGTACATCAAAGTCACATGGCAAAGGCTGGCTACATAGAGGGGTGAAGAACAAGGACAATAATACAAAATACCCAATCCTTGTGGGAGACTAAATGGTAGGCTGACCTACAAATCAAGCTACTGAGAGCAAGAGAGAGGAAGGGCTCAGCCCCTTGAAAAGTCTTCAGGCTCAGAAGGGCTCAGCCCCTTGAAAAGTCTCTACTGAAAACCTAGAAATTTAACTCTGGTAGAATAATCCGGGTATCAAGAGGGCAAAAAGCAGACAGCAGGGGACGGCTCGTTCCCCACCAGGTGGAGGTCAAGGGGATCTCAAAAACCAGCAGATAACAGGTTCACATTTCCTCAGGTAGGTCTCGGGTTAGTGTTGCCCAGGAACAAAGGTCTATGTGCTGCTTCCTCCAGAGCCACTGATCTCTAGCAGGTGCGTAAATGCTTGATACAAGACTTCAGTGTGTTGGGGGCGCTAAATTCTGAGACAGGTTTTCTCCTTGCTTGCTCTGCAGTTTGTGAGGGATTTCATTCTACCTCAGAACAGGAGCTGGGCCATCCCCAGGAGCACTGGACCCTGACTCCAGATCTCCTCCTACCAATTTCCATGTTGAACCAATATTTATAGCACTGTCCACGTGCCAGGTATAGAAGGTAGGAAGGCAGAGTTCCCTATTAGAGAAGAATGCTAGGAGCAGACTGCTCCCACACAGTGCGTGGTCCAATCTCAGAGGTGTGTTCACAGGTCAGAGGAGGGAGCAGCTAACTGCTGGGGATTCAAGAGGGTTTCCCAGACAAGGTGAACTGCATCTTGAGAGATGATAGAAGCATGACAAGGAGATGAGGGAGGGTGCCCTACATGCATTCCACAGCATTCCCTATGCACACAGATGGGGCGTGTCCCCACGTGATGTGTTGCGAAAGGTGAGGGCTCCTCAGTCAGCAGAACGTAGAGTGCACGGGCACCAGCCTTCAGCAGATGACTGAGTTGCGGCCGGTCACACAGGACACTTATGCTGCAGGATAGGGATCTGGACCATCTTCTCCAAGCCATGAAAAGTCACTGAAGGAGGAGATTGGTAGTTATAACTTTTCCAAGCATAAAACCCAGGGGTAGGCCCTGGCATGCAATGGAGCGGGGAAAGCTGGCCCCACATGATCCTAAAACTGGGATTCCAGTGTAGCAGGCGGATCACTGACTTAGAAACAGGTCCTTGGTTTTTAGGGATAGCAAGGCAGTCCCTGTGACATCATCTATTTAAGAATCTATATGCACCTTTTCCAAGAACTAAACTTCTGCTTTTCTCCAGGAATGGGGCTGGCAGGGTGCTCTCAGCCAGCAGCAGTCCCCACTCTGACATGCAGCTGACCCTGAGCCAGGCAATTCTCCAGGCTCTTCCTGTGAGTGAATACATTTAATTCTCACCACAACCCTATGAGGCCAATACGATTATTTACAACCATTTTATAGACAAGTAAACTGAGACACAGGCTGTCAAGTCACAAGTCCCCTGATAAGCAGACCATAATTGCCAGGTTGGGGTATTCGGGTGAAGACTTGTCTGCAAGTTCAATGCAACCTGCAGAGCCATCTTCGCTGAAGCTAGTGATGGCCACTTTCTCCTCCCACAGGGCTTCCTCCTTGGGGGTGCTAAAGGTTCTTCCTGTCTCCAAAAGCCAGCAGAATTATGCTCCTCTCACCAGAAAGATTATTTCCAGCTAATGTTACATTAGAATTAATGCACAATAAAATGCTTATCCATGTTGAAAAGGATAACCTGTACGACAAACCCATTCCTCAGAAGGACCCAGAGGTGTAAAGCATCATCAGCCTTCAGCAAGGGGCTGGTTACTAACTCAGGGAATATGGGACATGTGTGAGAATGTGCTCACTCATCTGGTCTGAGTTGTTAAGAGCCACCTCTAAGTATTCTGTAAGAAAGGGAGACTTGCTCACTGAGCCCGGGAACTCTGGCTCCAGCTGTCCCTGTCTAGTGTGGGAGTGGATGGTAGCTCTGACACCTTCGTGGGAGCCGGGGCCACACCCACCAAGGATCACATGGAGAAACGGGCTCATGTCTTCAGAGAGCTCAATGTGCCTGCAGCCTGCTTTGCATCTCTTTCCTCGGTCAAGCCCTTTTCTGAGGGGAGAGCAGAAAGCCAGGGCGTCCCACCTGGCCTGGATGTAAACTGCCTTGGAGTGGACGAACGAACGTTTTCTTCAATCCAAGCCATAGGGAGCTCATGGGTTTTGTTCTTATCTCAGTCTCCAGAAAGTTAAAGGAGCAAATCTACCTGCTCTGCTTTGGTGGTGAACCTACACCTCCCATCTCATGGGGCCCAGGACAGCCCCTCTCTGAGGGACTGTGGCATTTCAGGAAAGGGTAATTGAACTGAACATGAGGTGGAATGCTCTTTTCCAGGCTGTACTCACTTGTGCCTCCCACTTGCCAGGACAGGCCCAGAAGGAAACCATAAAATGACTCCATCCTGTCAGAAATTTCAACCGTGGGCTGGAGGTCATTCATTCCTCATGATTGAAGAATGGCTTTGAGCCTGCTCCAAAGAATCTTTAAAAATGAAATCCAAGGTCAGGTGCAGTGGCTGATGCCTATAATCTCAGCATATTGGGAGGCTGAGGCAGAAGGATCACTTGAGCCCAGGAGTTTGAGACCAGCCTAGGCAACATGGTAAAACTCCGTCTCTACCAAAAAATACAAAAGTTAGCTGGCATGATGGTACGCACCTACAGTCCCAGCTACTTGAGAGGCTGAGATTGGAGGATCACTTGAGCCTGGAGGTCGAGACTGCAGTGAGCCATGATCGCTTCACTGCACTCCAGCCTGGGTGACAGAGCAAGACCCTGTCTCAAAAGAAAACAAAAATTCAGCCTCAAACCGCTCTACTGTAGCATCCTCCAGTGGAAATACTCACTGGGACCCCTCCGTTTCCCTTGTACATATGACCTGCCACAGTGAGGGCAGACAGCAAGAGGCCCGGGGCCCTGACAAAAACCCTCCCAACATGTCTTTTCTATGAGAGCTGTTCTTTTAGGTTTGAACAGAGAAACTGAGAATTTAAATCAGAGAAATGTCACCCAGAGTCCTAATGACCTGGTCACAGGTCACAGCAGTCCAGGAGAGACAAATAGGAGAGCTGGTTCTTTCTGGGAATCTGGAGGAGGATTTGGTATTTTTGTTCTCCCTGGTGTGCCTTACAGAGGCAGAAACTTGGCAACTGTGCTGGCCTGACCGCCCCCACCTCAGCCTCAGGGCAGAGGACTGGCCTGCTTCCCTACAGATGCCGGAGTGATGGAATGGGAGCAGCCAGGATGTAAATGGTGGCTCTTCCTCATCTCTGAGCCTGCTCTGCCCGCAGATGAGCTCATAGAGAAGGCCCCATAGGTGTCCTGTTATCTCAGATATCTGCCTTTGTCATCAAGCTTCCCTTTGCCTTTGCCACATAGAAAATGTGGGAAGATCATCCTCACTCACAGCCAAGTGCACTGTGGTCTTAGTACGTTCCCCAAGAGTGAAGCCTGAGGCTAGCACTGGGGGCAGGCAATATACTTGAAAGGTGACCTGAGAGCACCCTGAGGGAGTGGAGGAAGGAGATAGAGAAAGAAGAAATGCTAACAAAATAGGGTGGATGAACAGTTGACTGGACAAAGAAAATGTTGTACATATACAATATGCAATGCTATGCAGCCATAACAAAGAATTGAATCATGTCCTGTGCAGCAACATGGATGGAGCTGGAGGCCATCCAGCTTCGTTCACTAAGTGAACTAACTCAGAAGCAGAATATCACATATTCTTACTTATAAATGGGAGCTAAAGAATGGGTACACACGGACATAGAAATGGAGAGATCAAACTGTGAGGACTCCAAAAGCGGAGAGGGTGGGAAGGAAGTGAGGGTTGAAAAATTACCAGTTGGGTACAATGCTCAATATTTGGTTAATGGATACACTAGAAGCCAAACTTCCACCATTACACATGTAATACCCATGCAACAAACAAGGACGTGTACTCCCTGAATCTAAAATTTAAAAAATATAAATAAATAAATAAATAAACTAGGGTGGATGAGCTGCTACTTCCATGGTCATCTGAGGCTACAGAGTGGCTGTGCCGACGCCATGACTTAGCGTTGTCTCACCAAAGGGAGGGGTGAGGAAGTCTGGGTCTTACCCATCCTCATTGTTGGAGCACTGCTGCAGGAGGCGAGGGTAGGTCCCCAGTCACTTGTGGCCCATCCACGTGGAGGCCAGAGAACACCTTTGGCATGCACAGGGATGTCTCAGGTGACCTCTGAGAGTTAGAGGGATGTGGACGGCACTAGACAGCATCTGCTATTTACTTTCTTTCTGACCTGCAAAGATGCTGCTGCAAGGTTGAACACAGAAATCCAGGTTGCAAAGAATTTAGTTTCTTACCACTAAACCCAGGTGTTTTAAAGGAGGAAGAGAAAAAAGAAGCATTATAGTTGGCTCAAAGCATGTAGTTGGCTCCAAGGGATGTCTGTCTGGACTCAAATCAAGGTCACCCATGCCAGTCCCTTCCCGTTGCTATGGGAGCCCCTCAAACTCACCCATTCTTTAAGCTGAAGTCAGGCCCTCTCTTCTGCAAAGCCTTGACAGGCTACACAGTCACAGAGCTCTCTTCTCTCCATCTCAGGACAGAAATGCAAGCAGGCTTCTGCGAGGGTGTCTGCCCCAAGAGACTGGAAGTGGCTGCCCAGAGTCTGAGGCTGCTTTCTGTCTTGGTGGAAGAAAGCTCGGGGATTGATTCAAGAAGCTACCAGGGAGGAGAAGAACAAAGGCAGAGTATTTCCAGAATACGACTTGACTGGCCTCTTCCTATCCTTTATCAGAAAGCAGAAGCCTGGGGGAAAAGGACCTACACATAAATGCATTATGCAGCTGCAGGAGAAGAGATGTATGTGGTGCAGTGGCCTTGAGGCTAGTGGTATTGCTGTGTCCTAGGCCGGCACCACCTGCCCCGGCCCAGCACCGAAGTGTTTCCACACATATTGCTGGAACTGAATTGTGTTTCATGGATTTGAATTGAGGAGGTGGATGAGCCAGGGAGGAAGAGGAAGGGCTCGAGGGGTGAAGGCTGATGAGCTTACATTTTAGGCTCAAGCTGACCTCAAATCTAAGGCCTATGGAAGACGGGCTGGTGATTCAGACGAATATTTTTACCCACTGACTTATTCTCCAGCCCCCTCACAGCAATGCAAACCAGATTTGCACCGACGCTTTGATTGCCGCAGAGGTCACGTTACTTACGATGCACGGCTCTGAGGGTTTCACTGTGATCTTAGCTCCCTGTGGTGCTGGGGTTCTGATGGTTGTCAGCTCTCAGACCTGGGCCACCCTGGGGGCTGTCAAGTCACGCTGTATTGAAGGCCTGATATTTTTCCATGTTGGAAAATACGTTCTTCATTATCATTCAGAATGATTCCCCATTGCTGGGAATGGCAGGTAGGCTCTGGGATCCCACTTTTGCTGGTGACATGGGTCTTCACACCCCAGCAGCCTTAGTGGAGGGGCAAAGGCAAGAAAAAGAAAACACTTCCCTGAGTAGAGAGAGAAAGGGGAGAAAAGGCTGCTGTTGCTTTAACAAACATGAATCACAGAACCGCAGGCCTGCCAAAAAATATGTTTCCTATTCATTTATCAAAACAGAACTAGCATCTTGAGTTTTAAATAAGACACATGCTTAATAGGGCAGCTTCTTTTGGCAAACGGAGTGAGGATTTGCCTGTGATCCACGTTTAAAAACAGCCTGCCCAAACTGAGGGTCATGCTATGAACCTAACCTGGAGTGGTCAAATGTCCGGGCTGTGGAATATAAAGGAAGGTAGAGGTGCTCCAGGTGACGGGAGGCCAGGGAGGGGTCATCAAAGTGCAACATGACCTTTTGCCTCCACCAGGGACTTTATTGGTACAATTAGTGAAATCTGAATAAGGTCTGTAGATTAGATAATAAGTTTGTATTGGCCTTAATTTTCTGATTTTGATAATTTTTTTAGTTAAGTGAGAGAATGTTCTTGTTTTTACACACACTGAAGTCTTTGGGGGTAAAGGGGAAGAGAGAGAGAGACAGAGAGCAGAGATAGCAAAAACGCTCACATTTGGGAGTCTCCAAATGAAAGGTATCTGAGAACTCTCTGTGCTCTTCCTGTAACTGTTCTGTAAGTCTGGGTGACTGGTGGCCTTCCCCTCTTCTTGACTTGAGACCAGCCCTGGATACAGAGACCCACTTTTTCTTCATCCCTTTGATTTTTACCTACCTGGTCCTGGGCCTGCTCTAGTCAGGGTCTCAGAGAGGACCTGGCATAGCCCTGGCCTATGGCCCCCAATTTAATGTGCCCATCGATTAGGACACCTTGATATCTGCCCCTGTTGTCCTGGTCTCCCCTAGCCCACCTACCTGTGTTTCTGCTGGCTCTCCACAGGCCACCTACTTGCATAAAGGAAGTGCTCCCTTCTCCCATTTCCTCACCCCTGCCCCATGTCCTTCTGAGACTGCTGATGGAGCCCCTCCCTTCCACACTGGGTCTGGGATGCCCGGCCACACTGGGTCTGTCCCATGCCCTGCCAGTGCCCATCCTCCTGGGGAGCCTTCAGTGCCGCTGACCAGAACTCCACTTGGACTTCCAGCAGGCTGGTAGCCGCCAGTTGGAATGGCGGGGCTGGGCCACAGAGCAGACATGGACCCATCATGGTGGGCTGCAACTCCAGTGAGCCTAATGAAATCTCATGCTTCGTGAATCAGAAAGCTTTCTCCCATGCCCCGGGCTCCTGGGCTGTCTGTAGCCGGCAGCCTCCTGGCTCCGGTACTGTGGGAGTTTTCGCCTTTAGACCTAACCTTGCTTGCCAGAGGGAAAATTTCCAGCCTCTAGGGATCAGTGAAGTCAAACTCACATTGTCTATAACATGCAATCTAGTCTGCTCTTTCCCTCCAAGCAGATGTGGGTCAGTCCAGGGTGGGAAATACCCCAACAAATATGTCAGGGCTCAGAGTTCTGAGAAGGCCTCTCCCACGCCTGTGGCTGTCCTACTTGCTTCTGGGGGAAGCAGCTGGCAGCTTACATGGTCTCTCTTCCCTCACAGGCACACGGGCCCTTTCCTGGGGTGGAAGAGGCCAGAAGCAGCCGCACGGATGGGGTTGTTCTGCCCAGCAGGCTACGCATTTTAAATTTTCTACATTAGCTCCAAATGAGGCCATGCAGGTCGCTGTAAAAACCTCACATGTGTGCAAAGTAGACATTTAAAATATGCCACCCATTTTATAGCCTCATTTTGTTCATTTTCAAATGCATTTGGAGCCTGTGGAATGGAAACAGCCAGAGCTTTGCTCATCCTCTGAGAGCCTCAGATACATCCACATGCACATGTGTGCACACATGTGTTACACACAGACACAGGCGTAAGGCACAAACAGGCACTCATACTCACACACGCATGCACAGCCCTTCTTGATTAGCTTTGGGGTGTTCTTATTCTCCCATGGAAATGTAAACTGATACCAATTGTTCCTCTTACCACCCCCTTTAGTTAAGAGACTCCTGGGAAGGATGTTTCTGCTATTCCCTGCCTGATCCGAAGCCCACAGACCAACATTTTTTTTTAAGTGTGTGAACGTTCAAATGGCCTTCAGGCAAACATTCTCTTCTTTCAGCACTACAAAAGACGCCATTAAATTGTGTGCGTCACAGCTCGCTGTAACCTAGAAAGCTCAGTACAGCCATGTCAGTCAGTCTCTGCTGTCAAGGCCAGCTCTCCAGCAAGGGGCAAAAGGCTTTCAAAAGAATATGCCTGTAACTGCAACCTCTGGACTTGCTCATCTGTTACTCTGGGAGGAGGTAAGAGACTTCAATGTAGCCCTCCATAGCGTGTGAATGGGGGCCAGCCTTGGGGGCTGTGGGTCATCAGCTCACACATTGTAAGACTCTCCTTGGAGGAAGGACTGGCTACCCAGTCACAGGAGTGGGGTCAGCAGGGGCTTCCACCAATTGCTCCTTCTATTCTGGCTCCACTGCACGGAACCTCCTCACATGAGGCTGGGCATGGTGGCTCACGCCTGTAATCCTAGCATTTTGGGAGGCAGACATGGGTGGATTGCCTGAGTTCAGGAGTTCGAGACCAGCCTAGGCAACATGGTGAAACCCTATCTCTACTAAAAAAAAATACAAAAAATTAGCTGGGCGTGGTGGCATGCACCTGTAGTCCCAGCTACTCAAGAGGCTGAGGCAGGAGAATAGTGTGAACCTGGGAGCTGGAGCTTGCAGTGAGCCAAAATCGCGCCACTGCATTCCAGCCTGGGTGACAGAGCAAGACTCCATCTCTGGGGGAAAAAAAAAAAAGTGAACCTCCTTGCATAATGAAGGCGACCACTGGGGCTACCGGGCCAGCAGATTGGAGGTGAAAAGTTAATGTGAGTGTGACAGTGTTGATAAGCATGGATTGGTAAGTCTAGGTTACTTACTGAGAAGAATAAAATAATAATAGCTAGAGTCACTCATAACCCTACTTCCAGGGATAAAAATTATAGTGTATCTATACATTTCCTTCGAGTGTTTCTCATGCCTATGTCTACATGGCTGTAGCCTGGACATTTTTTCACAAATGTGAAATGATATGCCATGTCCATAGATTTGAATCTTACTTTTACCCCTTGATGTTCTAATGAGCATTTTCCCATGACAAGATGAACGTTTCTCATCAGAGCTAAATTCTGATCCAAACAGAAATGAAAAAAAAAAAAAAAAAAAGACTGGCCTTTGCAAATTATTTCCATGTATAGCCTTTATTTCTTGGCCCTGCTTCATAACCATGGTATAGCTAGATTCCACCACTATGGAATGGAAGAAAGGACAGGGCCTTGGGGGCAGGGGCTAGGAACCCCCACCCCTACCTGTCACCTTCTGGCTGAGTAAGTCCCCGGCATTTCTACCTCTGGGGCTCCCTCTGTAGGGGGTCAATCATGGATCTCTCTGAAGGTGGTAGATCACCTGATCTCTTAGGATCCCCTTCGCTCATTCATTCACTCATTCAGAGCAATTTATTGAGACCGTAATCCCGTTGCAAGGAAGACCCTGGGCTACAATGAAGGGCAGACATGTTTCTTGCCCCCAATAAACTATTTTTCCTAAAAGTATGATCCTTTTGGTCTGTTCATACATAGTAACAGAAAAAGAAGGGACATGATCTCTAATACCTAGTATTAGATGTAATCTGGCCAAATTCCCTCTTATCACAGACCCAAGGAGTTTGGGTGGTATGCAAGGGTCTTGTAGTTAGTCAATTCTCACTCCATGTGACTCAATGTTCTTAGTGACAGGCCATGACTTAAAAATTGTGTATATGGGTTCTTTATTATGGTGCCTACCATGCTAGACAGTGTTTCCCCAAATGTGCCCCCACGAAATGCTAGTTGCATTGGAGGGTGAAAAGGGCATTGTAAGAAGGAGTTCAAAGACCAAGTGAGTTTGGCTTAGGCTGGCTTAGGAAAGGTATGCCAGATTCTTTCCTGCAGCACTTGTAAGAGCTTTAACGTGCAATATGTTCTGTGAAACTGTCAAAGGGAGGAGGTTATGCATCTGTTTTGCAAAATTATTTCACAAGGCATAAACAAAACATAGTCTGGGAAACCCTGTTCTGGAATTGCACTGCCCCTTTCAGTGAAGCCGCTCTAATTCAAACAAAATTACTGAAAATGCCATCCAAATGATAAACTGTTTGTTAAAAAAATAAAATCATCATTCTTTCTTAAGAACACACAAAATGTTTCCAACTTTGAAATCCAGCTCAACACATTTGAGTAATAAAGATTCTTTCTAATTAGAAGCACCATGGGTCTATTAGGACCTAAGAGCAATTTGTTGTATCTTAAGTAGATTAAACATGCTCTCAGCAGTTACATTTTTAATTATTTGTGTTTGAGACTTTGACTTGTCTGGCAATAATTATTCTCCATTTCTCCCTGCTATTTATGGAACCCCCATGTCCCCAGACATTTCCCAGACTCACTTGCAGCTAGATGAGGCCATGAGACTAAGATTTGGCAGGTGAAATTGACGAGAAAGAACATGTGCAATTCCTGGTTTTGTCCTTCAAAGGCAGCTGTTTGCTCTGCACATTCTCTTTTCCTTCCCACTAGCTGGAGTACAGACAAGGCAATGCTGGGCCAGCTTTGAGTATGTGATGAAAGCACCATTACTGAGCAATGCATTCACCATTTGACATGCATAGAAGCTTTTATTATGGTACTGACTTTGGAGGAAAAAAAAAAAGAGGCTTTAGTGTGAGGTCAACTGGTAAGTAGACAGGAGGCACAGCTCAAATCTCTCTCCTTGGTCTGGGGTCTGGGACAAGTTTTCTGGGTCAGGGAGGACAGGGTTGGGTGCAGAAGTGCTGGTGAGGCAGGTTTCCTTTGGAGACCTTCAAACTAGGCCATTTACGGTAAGATATGGAATGGTAGATTTCAGCAGTAGATCTTCCCGGTTAATGGACCCCTCACTTCTGAAAGGGTTCCAGCATTCAGATTCTGGTCATGCCCTGGCCTTTTTGATTCTGCAGGGAGGACATGTTGGCTCTGGGTGTTGTTACAGGTCAAAGCTTTTTCACTGCACATGCCTTGGCTGCCTGACTAGCAACTTCTTGCCTCTGTAACTGTACAATAACTTAAAATCCTGCTATTGACAGAGTAGGTCCAGTTAGAATGAGACCCTGCAGTTATAGCAACAGTTTGGGGGCTGGTGGAACAAGACACTGGAAGGAACCTGGGTGCCCACACTGCCGACTGACTTCTGGTATCCATTTGCCACCTTTTTCTTTAAGTGAGAGAATGTGCCTCTATCCTCTATCCCAGTCTTAGTACATGGTACCCGGCACAGAACTGCATGTCCTAGACTCTGGTAGCTCCATGTGGCTGAGTTGTGGCCAATGGTCTGTGAACAGAAGTGATAAGTACAACTGCCTGGTTGTGCATTTAAAAGGACATTGCTTCTCCTTCAGCCCTCCTGGCCCTTTCCACAGCCTGGAGTCAGCTCTATCAGTCATGAGCCATCTTGAACCATGAAGAGGGAGGCACACCATGGGGACAGGAGAGCAAGGCTACACAATGTCTGAGTTCCCGGACCATTTGGGGAACAAAGTCATGTAGCTCCACTGGATCGAGTACTCATCTGGACTTACGTCTGAGAGAGAAACATGCTTCTGTTTTACTTAGGCTGCTCTTATTCTCTCTATTTTAGAGCATCTAGATCTGTATTTTAGCTAATATATCTCCACTTCACTACTTTTAGATTATTTTGATGCTGGCCTATCACACACCAGACCTACTCTGGGTCTGGTGTATGAATACTAGTGAACTTACTTGGAGCCATAAAAAAAAATCAGCTGTTGTCCTTGAAATATTGAAAATGCTGTGATCCTAGTAATCCCATTACTAGGTATATACCCAAAGGATTATAATCATTCTACTACAAAGACACACGCACACGTGTGTTTATTGCAGCACTGTTAAAAATAGCAAAGACTTGGAACCAACCCAAATGCCCATCGATGATAGATTGGATAAAGAAAATGTGGCACATATACACCATGGAATACTATGCAGCCATAAGAAGAATGAGTTCATGTCCTTTGCAGGGACATGGATGGAGCTGGTTGAAGCTGGAAGCCATCATCCTCAGCAAACTAACACAGGAACAGAAAACCAAACACAACATGTTCTCACTCGTAAGTGGGAGTTGAACATGAGAACACATGGACACAGGGAGGGAAATATCACACACTGTGGCCAGCTGGGGGTTTGGGGACAAAGGGAGGGAAAGCATTAGGACAAATATTTAATGCATGTGGGGCTTAAAACCTAGATGATGGGTTGATAGGTGCAGCAAACCACCATGGCACATGTATACCTATGTAACAAATCTGAATGTTCTGCACATGTATCACTTAAAGTAAAATAAAAATAATAAAATAAACTGCCATAGAATAAGATAAAATTAAGTATGGTTCTCTTTTAAAAAAGAAAAATGCTGTGGTCCTTTTTCACTTCAACTTAGAGCATGCATTATATATATTAGATATATAAAATATATATAAAAATATATGTATATAAAATTCAGGCCCATGTTGTGTGTAGCAGTCATTTACATCACTGTGAACTATCTTCTCTGTAAGCATGACCTCAATTGAATGTTGTGCTCTCCCTTTGCTATTTGTTTTTTAAATATTTTTATCTGGGTCTCAAAAGAGTTTTAAATACTACAAACTTGAGCCAAGTACTAATGAGGGTCCATTTGCATTTCCCTTCCTCTGTGTTTTAGCCAGACTTTCATTCTTGCTAACTAAAGCTGATGTGGTGCTTTTCTCTAATAACTGGTTCATATTCCTTAAGGTCTTTTCTTGGCTCATCAAAGTGAGCTGCAGCTGCTGGACAGCTAATAAAGTTCCATGCCTTTTTTATTCCTCTTTTATATGCACTATTAACCCAAAGCCAGTTTTTATCCTAATTAGTCTCCTTGCTTTTTGCGTCTTCCAAATTAGAGTCATTTCTACTTCTCATATAAGAGTGTGAATTGCAAAGTATTATCAAGATGGAAGCATTTCGGGATCAGGACCTTGTTTCCACAACTCTCCATAGGACTCAGCGGTAATCCAGAGACAATGGCATCATTCCCAACCCCATGGAGACCTCGCTCATGAGCAGTGGACCAAGTTATCTCATTTCAACCAGCAGAACTGTTTCCTCCCTTGTTGCATTTAGCAGTGTAGACATGGTCCAAGTGTACACAATTCGACTGTCACTAGTTGGAATACATGTTAAAACTCTTTCATTTTCCCCAGTGAGTGCCTCCTCCAGAGGCAGACCAGGTTTTCCATGGGACCTGATCTAGCCGCACATACTTCCTGTCAGTTCTTCAGCTTTCTGGCTGCTTTGTGTGTGCTTAACATGCTGTTTGGAGCATCCACTTCCTTTCTTCAAATAAAACTATAAAATGTTTCTTCACATACAAAAGTAAAAGCCTTAGTTACTTTTCTTTTACTGGACTTGCTTCTGCCACATCCCTCATCGTGGAAGACTCTGGGCTGTGCCTCCCAGAGCCTGCTTTGGCACTGAGGACTTGAGGCCCTGGTGGCTGAGTGTGAGGTGGCTGGCAGCCCTCAGCCATTCCTGTGGAGGGAGGGCGCTGGATTTTAGTTTCTTGCTCTCTCCTTTACCGTCTCTACTCAGGGCAAGAGGAAATTTCTAGGCTAATTCTGAAGCCTGTAGGTGCCAGGTTTTTGTGTGGTGGTTTCGCCTTCTCTTTTTTACTGACCACCACCAGCAATCTTAGGGGTCCTTCCAATGACAGTCATTCTTCCCCTTGGGCTCCCCACCCCTTGTTCATGCTTATCTCAAAGGCAGTGAAGCTGCAAGTTCCCTCACTCAGTGCCACCTTCCTGCGTCCCAGTGGCATCCAGAATAATTCTTAGAATTTTCTGCTGCCCAGGCCTGGACAACCTGGAGCTTTTGTTTCCAGCAAAGGACTGTTTGCCCAGAGGATGTGCACTGACGGGAGACCATGGTGCCTTGCTGGCTCCAAGACCTCCAGAGGCAAGTCTTGTCATCACACAGTCTTCCTCACCTGCATCTAATTTTCCCTGCGTTTTGTAGCCTTTCTTCAGATGTTGTGTTCAGATCATTTTCCATGTTCCTAATTTCTTAACTCTGTTTCTTGTTTTCTTCAAGTCTAGGAAGACAGGAAGGCCAGAGACATACTGCTTTCTTTCTACCAGCTCTCATGAGGCCCAGCCAGCTCCCTGGCGATGCAGGGCCACATTGTCATCAGCGCCCCACAGTCCCTGGCACAGATCTTGTGTTCTGCAGATCGCGTGGGCAAATCTGCACCTTCCCATCTCCTCCAGCTGCTTCCTCACTGTCCTCCAACTGCCCACGCCTACAAGATAGCATCATGCAGGTCTCTTTGTTATTTAAAATTTATTTTTTATGTTACCGCAGAACCGATACGTGTGCGACATTTGTTTCAAAAAGTGCATCGCCATCTTCATGCTCTGTCATGCTTTGAAGTGTCTATAACAATGTCATAAACAGGGACACTGGGATGCACACATGAATTTTTCTGCTTCTCTGCCTGCCCTGGGCAGCATGGAGTGTCAGTCTCTTGGACCGGGTATTAGGTCTTCGATCCGGACTGACGAGGTCCACCCCAGCTGCATGCAGGCTGCTTGCTATTCACTGGACCTGTGTTTATGTTGAAACCTAAATCCACAGTTCAAACCCTTAACCACAAAGCTACACCCGTTCCAGGAACCACTCTCTCTGGGCTTCCCACAAGCACAGTCTTCCGTTATAACTAAGTGAAAGAAGCAGCAATCACAATATATTCAATTTCTCTTTGCTCTTTTGCACTTTCTGTCTCACCTCTCTATTTCCGTTAGTGCCCCTCTGTTTAGTTGAAGCCTTGAGAGTGCTCTCTGGCTACCCACCTTAGAGCTTAGTATGATTATTTATCCCCCAGAGCCACAGGGAGAAAAGCCAAGTCAAGGTCAATGTTAAAGGATCTGTTCCTTGCAAGAAATGCAGGGAGACAGCACTGGTGAGCATGCTGGCCCAGGAGGGAGGACACTGAGGGTGAGCTCAGGCTCCTCACTGTTGCTCTGTGCCTGCCTTCCTGTCCTCATCTGTGAAGTAAGAGTCTTGAACATTGTGATACCAGTGTGCCGGTGACTTCTGTTCATCACTGTACAGCTGATATTGCTTTTGTGCTCCAAACTATCAGCTCTCCAGTTGATAAAATCATGGGGTTGTTTGGGGAATTATACTTAGCCATTAATCACTAGCGATGAATAAATAAATATGAAGGATTATATTTAGCCTAACTAAAGAGACTGAAGAACTCGATCGATGCTTAGTGAACATGGGCAGCCGGCTGCACCATTCTGTGCCTATTGGTTGGTGGGGAGAAAGGATTACCATGTGGCCAGAATGGTCTCAGAAGTCCTCAACCTTATTATTATTATTATTATTTTAATGTGCAAGCAATCTGAAGTTTCCAGAAAAGTTTCAAGGACAGATCTAAGCCTTTTTTCCCTGAACCATTTGAGAGTAAGTTGCAGACGTGATGCCATACCAGCTTCCACCACCCTCATTACCACAGTACAACCGTCAAATCAGAAAAATCAGCATTGATGCCTTCCTATCACCTTAGAGTCGAACTCCATTCAAACGTCTCCAATTGTCCTACTGAAGCATTTTGGAGCAAAAGGATACAGATCAGAATCACAAACTACAGTTAGCTGTCACATATCTTTTGGTGTTTTCAATTTGTGAAGTGTCCTTTGTCGTTTTTGACTTGCATGAACTTGGACTTGATGGTTTTGAAGAGGTCAGACCAGTTATGTGGTAGGATGTCCCTCATTTTGAATTTGCCTGATGTTTCCTTGGGATTACATTCAGATTATGCATCATTGACAGGAATTCCAGGGAAACAATGCTGGTCCTCATTACATCTTTTCATGTGGTAGACAGTTTTGATTTGTCCTGTTGTTGATGGTATAATATTTTTGAGGGCTTGATATTCAGCTCCTGGGTCATCCATCCATCCCAGGCAGAAAGCAGTGACTTGGGTTGCTCATCTAATATGCGTGTGGTAATACACACTCTTCTTCACTGGGACCAGAGAGGGGATAGTGGGAGAAGATTCTATGGAGTTTGGACACATTTTAAACTTGATCTCCTAGTCTGAGGCACTACCCACAATTTACCTGACAAGAAAGAAGCAGGCTTGGATAGTTTATGTTTTCCAGTGTGAAGTTGTTTTAACAGTGACAGAATAACTTTAACACAAAATTTACTGTCAGTTTGTCAACACTTAGTTTATTCCTATTGATTCTCACTCATGGCAAAAACGTAAATTAGCATTAGCTTTCTCTGTTTAAAAGAAGAAATAATGCCTTGACTTTAAAACTGAGAGTGCTTCTTCCCAGGAGTGGAAAAACTGAATCCAACATAACTTCTGGGGTCTGAAACGGAGGGAAAGCAGCAGAGGCCTAAACCCATGAATTAACTTTCGAAGCAAAACAATTCCAACAGATCCAATGAAATATTCATTTATTGTCAAATGATAGCCCCTTAGAAAAATCTGCCATCTGAAGTCTCATGAAATAAGATTACTAGGACTCCTCAGTTCCTGGCATTCAATTATTGAACCAGCAATTTAAAAAAAATATTTGGCTCAAACCTTGGAAAACTATGCAATTGTACAATTTGCAATGAGACAATATGATTGATCTAACTGCCAGAGTAAAACACAGGGAATGAATTGTCTTTTAAAAGTTGGACCAAAGCAAGTTCTTCTATTACTAGTACTACAGTTAAGTAAGAAATACTTATTCAATTACTCGGGGAAGTAGAAAGTTGTATTCAATCACCACATCCAATGTGTTGGACGTTAACCTATCTCCTGAAGAACACCCCTTTCAGACAAGACCTTAGTCTGTAGATCAAGGAAGCCAGATCCTGGTCTGGCAGCACCTGGCACATAGTAGGCATGTGATTCCACCCTGTATGAAAAAGATGAATGGATAGATTAGTTATTTCTAATGCTAGGGGCTCCAGTGGTCAGGGTTGTAAAACACTAAGGGGTAGGGCTTCTTTATGTTTCTCTTGGAGTATTTACTCCTGTATTCCTGTCTGCATATCACCACTTACTAAGCCAAGCACACACCGTCATCAAGGCCATTATATGCTGGTCACTTTGCTTATTATAGAGATACAAGGGGATAATCAGACAAGGCCCCTACATGTTGTGCTTGTCACTTTGCTTATCATAGAGATACAAGAAGATAATCAGACACGGCCCCTACATTTGAAGAATGCAGAGGGATGGGGAAGAGAAGAACAGATACATACATTTGAGGGATACAGAGGCATAGGGAGGAGAAGAACAGATACATACCAAGTTACCAGCCATGGCATTAAGTGCGCAAAGTGAAGAATAAAGCGCTGCTAGGGAGATAACTAATGTCGCCAGCTCGGTGACTCCAGGACAGTCTCATAGAAGAATTGACACAGAAAAGTATAACTAAAACAGATGACCTGTTTGTGTCCTGCCCCTGTTCTTTGAGCATAACCAACTTCTCTCATGAATGAGGTGCATCCATTCCCTGTTCATTCTAAGAGACCCTGCTCCTTTGACCACGATCGGACCAAAAGGGGGAGTGCACCCAACTCAAGAGACCAGTCAGTATTCTCCTTGGTAAAACCAAACGCAAGTCACAGCCACACTTAAGTGAAGGCTTAGGAGTCCCTGTTACTCCAGCTCCAGAGAAGCTCACGTTCCCTCCTGAACCTAGCTTTCAGAGGCTCCCTGGACTTTATGACACACCCTAGGACTCTACTTATAAATTCCCTCTGCTGTTTAAGTTTGCTTAAATTTGAATTCTGTTACTTTCAAGCAAGAAACTAAACCCTGGCAAAGTGCAAGAGGAAGGAAGAACCAGCAAGAATTTACTTATCTCTGGCCGTGTGACAAGCACCTCACTTTATATCCATTATTTATTTATTGCACTGTGAATTTGTTGTTATTACTCCCATTAAAACAAATGCAAACACGGAAGCTCTGCTGGGTTAGAACAATTATAGGTTGTGCCAGGAAGAGGCAGGAATGGAATGCAGCCCCCAGCTCAGGCCCAGGCATTGTCCTTCTGTCACTGTGTCTCCTGGGCTGCAGACAAAGGGAAGGAACAGACAAAGAAGTTGTTTATCAAATGTTATTAACTTGAGGGTCACAGATAGGATCCTAGTTGATCTGTCTTGACTCTTTTTTCTTTATTCTTTTTCTTTTTTCATTGTTTTTCAGGGCACTAACGTTTCTCAAGAGTTCACTCTGAGCCAGGCCACGTGTCAGGCCCTAGGGCTGAAATAGGAACCAAAACAGATGTGATTCCCTCTTGGATAAGCGTAGAACTGTTAAGCATGGCAAGTGCTATGAAGAAGGCCAAGAAGGGGCAGAAGCGGATACTAACAAAAGCAAGGAGAGATGCCAGACGGGAGGTGCCGCTGGATCAGAAAGGCCTGTGCTGACTCCAGTCCACCATGGACATCAGCTCTTGGGGCTCCACAGCAACTGGAAACAGCCTTCAGTGCAGCCCAGACGATGTGGGCCAACACCTGCCCCTGTAACCTAAGCCTGATCTGCCCTGCTCTGACACTCAGATGTGCTTATTCTACATCCTCAGGGGTTGATGAGAAACAATAGGGCCTAGGGGTTATGGATGTGTCTGGGTCAGACGGTCCATGCCATCCTGGGCCCAACCGTGTCCTCCAGCCGCATTCTCCTCTTAGCCCCCACTTCTTACCCAACCTATTTCCTGGGCTTCCCCTGGAACCCCTGTTTCCTGCCAAACTTCTAGCCTTTGAGCTTGGGCTGTACCTCCTTTGTTATTCCTGACAAGTTTTGGAATTCCCTTTCCCAGGATATGGAGCTAGGTTTCCTCTTTTTTCATCCAGCTCCACCAAGCATCCAGCTCTCCAGCTGTCCACACTGAAGACTGCTCCCGTGGACAGCCACAACTCAACCTCCTGCCCCTTCCTGAACCAGGCCATTCTACCCACCGGCCTGGAAGTACTGGGCCTGATAATCAGCCCCTGCTGTATCTCATTCCTATCATAATGGTCACCCACCAAAACTTCGACCCAAATTTTGGATGTTCTCCAATAGCCAGTCCATGTCCTTTGTCCTGGTCTGGCTCTTCCTGGCATGGTCCCCTCTCCTGAACAGCTTGCACGAGTCCCAGGACACCTTACAATGAAGGCCACCCAATTTATGACCCAACTTTGAGCCCACTTCATAGATAGAGCTGGAAGGAGAAATGGGCATCACAGGTCTGATTTGGGGTCAGATGGGTGTTCTGAACCTGTATGACTGAATCAAGCATCTGTGCATGAGATCTGCAATATGAGATCACAGAAATAGCTACAGCTGATCCCACACCATCAATCATGGCTTGATGAGACTTCCAGCTCTCCCTTCACCAGCTCTTTTAGGACTGCCTGTCGCAGGCTCATGGGATTCATTTAAAGAAAGGAGAGTCTAATATAAACTTCTCTCTCTCAGTGCTGTTTTTGATGACTATTTCAGTGTCCACTCTGGGCCTGGCACCTGTTGGGTAGGTGTGGGGCCTCTTCTCAGGCATCCACAGACCAGGGGGAGAAAGACTTTGTGCTAATCATGTTTTGCTGTATAACCAAGAACGTCAACATCTCAGTGACTGCAGCAGCACACACTTCTTTTTCTGATTCCCAGCTCGGAAGTGTGGCTCTTCTTGACTGAGTTTGGCTGACTTCAGGCGTGCACCTCTCCAGGCTGCAGGTGAGTGGGCTTGGTTCTGCTCTGCTTGGGGATCCACCCTGTGGGCATGCTTCCTATGTGATGGCAGGAGCCTAGAGGCTGATCCCACCTGCACAGGTGCATTCAACATCTCTGCTTCAGCTATTTCCATCCACATTGCATTGGCCACAGCAAATGAGCTTATGGCTACTCCATGTGGCCACCATGACGGTTTTGAAGGTGAGGCTTGACATGGGTCTGTGACAACTGTGCTGACAAAAGTGGTTGCCGAGGAGGCCTGTTCTTGGTCCAGCCATGCCAGTGACATTTGAAGGAGCTGCTCACCAGCATTCCAAAGGGCACAGACTAAGAACTGCGGATTGCAGTTGGGAAGGATTTAAATATCAATAGTGAAGGCTTTCATTATCGTTTAGTTATTTAGTTTTAAGTAACAGTTGATTTGTCAGATTCGCTCTGAGCCAGGCCATTAAGGTAGAACATTCCAACTTTGGCCTACAGAAGGGAAAGAATGAACACTGCACAGCTCAGGGCAAATGCGGAGAATTGAGCCTTTTCTCAAGTGCACTAATGTTCAAGGGATTTACTCTTGGTCACTTAGAAGCACTGAAACAGACTTCCTGTCCTATCTTCCACCTACTTGGCTCCCAGCGAGGAGGAAAGCATCTCGCATGACCAAGTGGCTTTGTCAGAGTAAATCCAAAGTCATCAAAGGATAAATCTGACCACAAAGGAAGTTTCACTTGCCTTTTATTTTCACTCACTTCTGAGCCATTGGCCTGCCTGGGATACTGGTGAGCAATTAATGAGTAATTAGGAAGCCTTTGAAAAGCATGGATTCATCTCATAGACCCT
Source organism: Trachypithecus francoisi (assembly GCF_009764315.1). Classification (NCBI taxonomy): domain Eukaryota; kingdom Metazoa; phylum Chordata; class Mammalia; order Primates; family Cercopithecidae; genus Trachypithecus; species Trachypithecus francoisi. The sequence goes on from NW_022681467.1 coordinate 3,441,706, forward strand.
TGAGTTCCAAGGGAACTTAGCCAACAAGAAGAGCAATGATTGTGGCTAATGTTCTAAGACAGCCAAACGTATCCCAGGCACTTCACACGGGCCCTGTCACATAATCCTTACAGCAAAGCCAGGCGGCAGGCACTTGTATTATTCTCATTGGTGGATAAGGGGACATCCAGGCTGGAGGTGGTGAAGAGACTCTGAATAGATTAATGAGGGTGAGTATGCTGCTCCACTGAAGGCCCAGGTGGTTGACTTGCAGGCAGCTCCTCCCTCTGAAAGGTGTGATTCTCAATGAGTGCCTTCCAGTGTGAACACTGAAACTCACCCATGAAATGAGCGGCACTAAGCCAGCACCCCCAGCCTCAAACTGATGCTTCTAAAGGCTGGAATGACGTGTGCCATAGGCTGAATGAGGTCCCTCCAAGATATCTATGCCCTAAACTGGTGTCACCTTATATGGCAACGTCTTTGTGGATGTGATTCAGGATTTTAAGATGGGAGATTATCCTGGATTATTTATGTGAGCTCTCAATGCAATCATGGGTATCCTAATGAGAGAGAGACAGAGGCCACGTGACCATAAAGGCAAAGAATGGAGTGATGTGGTCACAAGCCAGGGGATGCTGGCAGATGGCAGAAGCTGAAAGAGGCAAAAAACCTGTTACATTAAGTTTCCCCTAAAGTTGCCTCCTCACATATTTAAATTCAACCAAAAGGTTTCCCCGAACACAGTGAACTGTCACCTAACTGGATATGTAAACAAACAGCAACTCGTTCCTGTAACAAGTAGCTAGTTTCAGCCAATCACAGCAACCGAGTCTCAGCCAGTCACAGCAGCCAAGTCTCAGTCAATCACAGCAGCCAAGTCTTAGCCAATCGCAGCAGTTGGGTCTCATTCAATCACAGGCTACCAACTGTTCAAACCATGTTAAATTAGGCAAACACAGAGCTGTAATCAATCCAGCTATTTTTTTTCTGTACTTCACTTTTATTTTTCTGTTCACAGATGTTATCCAATCTGTGGCAGTTCTGGGAATGACTCTCAACCTCAGAACAAGAAGTTCTATGGGCTTCCTGATTGGAGAATCACTCTTTGCTCAATTAAACCGTGTTGAATTTAATTTGTCAAAAAGGTTTCTTTTAACAGAACAGATTTTCTCCTAGAGCCTCCAGGGAGAGCACAGCCCTGATAGCACCTTGATTTTGGCCCAGTGAAACTGATTTTGGACTTCCGGTGTCCAGGACACTTAGAGAATAAACTTCTGGGGCTTTAAGTCATCAGATTTGTGTCCATTTGTTTCAGTAGCTTGAGGAAACATGAGTGCTGACCAGGTTCTAATATCCTTTTATTAAGTAAATATTCAGCAAGGGCTTGGTATGTGCCAGGAACTGGGGATCAGAAAGGATTAAAGCTGAACTCTTACCAGTCTCCCCTGTGGAGGACAGGGAGAGCTGGGGGAAAGACGGGGCACAGGGCAGGGAGCGACCTGCACAGAAGTGGCTCTGAGTGAGAGTTCATTGCCACTGTTATTGCAAGATTGAGTCATCACTGATGTTTCCATCAGAAACTTGAGTGTGAACTCTAATTCTGCACCCAGTCGCTGTGTGACTGTGCTGAAGTCATTTAAGTCCACTAGGGTGCACTTATTTCATCTGAAAAATAATGAAAATGGCTTCTGCCTCAGCAGAGTTTTAAGATTACTGGATGAAAGGGTGAGCCCTGACCAGGGACTCAGACAGTGGAGATGCTTAGTGGACAGGATGCTTGGAGTGTCCAGATCCACAGAGTGTGACTGCAGCTTCTACATGTGTAATTTGACAGGAGCATGGGAACCTTCTTATTGTCAAGTGCCATTGAACTGGAATACTTACTAACAGTCATTTAGTTTTTATCAAGTTCCTCTTCAGAATCCAAAGTCCTGGGAGATGTTACACCTTTCTGTCAATAGCATCTAAGTGTGAACATTTAAGAGCTACTTTCCCAGCTACCAGCAGAAAGCCCTGAGCACTACAATGAATCAGGCAGTTAAAGGTGAAGAAATGACTCAAGGGCAGGACAGACTGAAAGCACATGTTGCCCTGTGCAATGCTCCCAGTTAGTCCTCAGCCCCCAAAGGTCGGGTTAGGGTCTCCAGAGTATATTGTTATGGACAAGGGTTGAAGGAATGGGTCCTCAAAAAAAATCCAGTTTTCCTCTCACTATGTTTACTTGGGATGGCCAAGAAAATCATCTGTCTTAGGATGCTGTGGGCTAAGAACAAGGTGATGGCAGGAAAAGAAAGCAAGGTCCCTAGGCTGGAAAGTTTCCCATCAGTATCGATAGTGGCAACTGTTGGAGAAGAGGAGAAAGAGTCTTTCCAGAAATGGTGGAAAATCATCTGCATCCTGCTTATAAATGCTTTTAGAGGCTGAAAGGTTGGGAGTGCTTCAGAGCCAAGGAGACAAACCTTTTCCAGCAACAGACTGCTCTGAATGTGTTTGTGTCACGTTGCCCTGGCCAGAAGTCTTCCTGTGATGCGTGCTGGAGCCGAAAACACCATGGCTGTGGTTCAGAAAAATATCTGACACACAGCACACATCCCCAGGCTGCATGCCCATGGTACGGGTACCCATACAAGGTCCTGGAGGTCATAGAAGGTCTTTACAAGATGACATTTCTACATGGTGAGCCACGTGTCCACTCTGCTCTCTAGTCCTCAGACCTGTATAAGACACAAAGTTGCCCAGAATTATTGTCTAGGTGTCTATGGTTGAGCTCTGAAATTAGAGAGGTTGTCATGGTTACTCAGGTTTAGGAAGCAATACCTGGAGCCAGCTCTAAAGGGCATTCATCAGGAAAAGTGGGGTCAAGGCTCCAGCCAAAAGTCCAGCTCTCAGGAACCTCTCCTGACCCCAGGAAGCCATCATCAAGATAGCAGGAGTGGGTTACCAAGGAAACAAGATGATGGTAAGAATCATAAGCATACAGGAGAATTCTGAGACCCAAATCTTCACCATGCAAACTGGCTGATGTACAGAAAGCCTTCTGGTGGATCAAGACTCAGTCTACATCAGGACAGACCAGCACACTGCAAACCTTCCACCACATTCCCTCACATGTCCACGGCAGGCATCATTATTCAGTCATAGCAGTCTTGGCTTCTTGGCTCAGTCATAGCCTCAGAATCCTTCTTAACACATCGCTTCAATCTGCTGTGCCCAGGAGAGCTATCCATGGTGCTGTCTTAGCGCTTGACCTCAGATTCTCCCTTGCCTGTGGCTTTAGCTTACTGGAGTTGTTTGCCAAGCCATAGCAGTTCTTGCAGCTGACTCTGCCTTCGCCCAGCCCTTTCTATGCTGCCCTAGCAGTTGATCATCTCCATCTTGACCTGTCTACCATGCCTCTTGCTAATCTCCAGCATCTGCCCTGGGTCTTTCCAGCTGCCTGACCATTTTTTCTGCTTTACATCAGCGATGACTGCCCCTCACCGCAACAGATACAGCCCCACCCTTCCCAAAACTCCAGTGCAAAGGATGCCCACATCTCTCTCCAGGCAGAAAATACAACTGATTGGGCCACTCAAGTCAGAGTTCTGACTGACTGCTTCACTGACTAGCTCAATATCACACAAAACAGTCAAATCTGATGTCACCCAGCCCTGTTCATGGTAATCCCCTGAACCCATCCCATTCTACAGGGCTTGGCGAGGCTGCTTGTAGGTGCCATCCCCACATGAAGCCAAGTAGCCAACTTTGGGAAGAACATTCTGAATTTCCCCCGGCTCTGCCCTGTTAACTTCTGCAGACAAGCCTGAATATTTCTCTGCACTGCTAGTCTCTATTTTGGGTCACACTAGGCTCCGAGTACCACATGGGAATGTAGGATGTTTTTATGAGCCTGTTTCACTTAAAAAGGACTCTATCAGTTCTTCCTCCATTTCTAGTGGAGTGGTTGCAGCTGTGTGCAGTTTTTCCATTTTTTTCCTATTTTTGAAATCTTCCCCCAGACTTTTCAAGAAATTTTTACATTCTGGAGAAACTGGAAGCTTTAAAAGGATTCGGGTTCAGACATTAGGGCCTAAAATAATCTCTTGTGGCCTCCATGTAATCAAGCTAACACAGCAACAAAACACTGGTAGATAAAAAGAAAGTAAACTTACCCCAGGAAATAAGCTTAATGGCAGACCTGATCTAAGCTGCCCCTAACTTCAGATTCCATTGTTCAAACCCAGGCCACTACTCCTAAGTGATTACGGTAGTAATCTACACAAACTCTAAAACTGGTGTCGCTCCCCTAAGTGATGGGCACTGTTCTGGATTTGCATATCCAGTTCATTTAAATATCACCGTAGCTCTATGAGGCAGGTAAAATTAGTGTGCCCACCTGAGGGTGAGGAAACAGGTATGGGAGAAGGACAGACTCTGCCCGGGCCTCAGGGGGAAGGGCAAACTCTGTGCTCAGGCCCCATGGGGGAGAGTGGACTCTCTGTGCCTAGGACATCATTCCAAGGGGGAGAGTATTGGCTGAGTCAGGCTTTAAGGTCATACGATTTGTCCTAGAGCCACCTGGACCACCACATAGCACAAGATGTTGAGAAGAAGCTGGGAAGTTTTCGAACGAAGTAGATTTGCCCAACTATCCAACAGGATCATACTTAGTGACTTTTGTCTAATGGCGGGTAAGGGACCATTCCTGACTATGTTGAGGTCATACATCCAAGGCGAGGGTGAAGCATTGAAAATCCTTACTGCGGAGTCAGGTGGGATCAGAAGACACAGCACCCTCCAACCCTGGCAGGTCTCTGTGTTTGTGGGGGGCTCTCAGTGGCCATGTCCTGCTCCATGTAGAATAAGCCACATGATCCTCTCTCCTTCGAGGTTCCAACACTTACAAAAGCCCTGCTTCACAGGGTCGGCTTATGTCACAGAAGGGAGGTTTGTGGATGCCTTAAATTGCCCCTCCCTGATAACACTGGGTGCCCTTTTCTTCATGAGTGTGTGGTGATTGTACTGTTTGTATTAAAATCTCACCCACAATTGCCCAGCCAAGCAGTAGGGTTTGAAATGTGGTGCCTTCACTTTTCACAGGCCATTTGAATCCTCTCTTTAGCACAGCTCAAATACTGCAAGTCAAACTTGCGTCCTGAAATCCCAGACAGCTCTGAAGAAGGTCGCTCAACAGCAGAACACCCTGTCCGATTCTGCCTGCAGGTTTCCCCTGGTCTGAGTCCCTTCCACATATGGGCTTCACCTCTCTTAAAGATCTGGCTTTCACACTCACCCACAGGCCTGAGAGAAAGCTACTGAACCTCTCAAGATCTCACTTTTCTGATTTTATAAATGGGCAGAAAAATGAACGTGTATAAATCTCTGGCCTCTGGTGGTTTGCAGATGGCAGAGCCTCAACTGATGTGGGTTCCTGCTGCGAGCAGGGCGAGTAGAGGAGGAAGCATGGCTTTTATTCCTGGCTTGGTTGTTCTTAGTATCCTCCCAGACCAGGATTCTGCACAGAGCGCTTCATGAGTGTGCTTTCAGCTCAAGCTCCTTTCCCTCTGCCTTCCAACACCTGCCCTGGCAGTCTTCTCCCTCTCTCTTTCTTCCTTCTGTCCTCTCCTGTCCTCTCTTTTTTTCTTCCTCCTCTCTCCTTCTCTTCTCTTTATGCTTCCTCTCCCCATTCCCTCCTCTCTCTTTCCTCTCTTTCTTTCTTGCTCCCTGTCGGTGCCCAGCTCCATGAAATAAGACTGGGCTGGTTGTGTTCTGTGATTTGATTAGGAGGTAACTCGTCTTTGCGTTCGTCAGTCCTGACAGGTTGCATGCTGAGGCATGCCCGAATCTGAATGCATCTTTCTCCCCTCCTGCTACTCCTCCCTTCTGCCACTATCCTTTCCTTGTGCGTGGACATCCCTACAGACTTCTTTGCTTCCATCTGAGCCTGCCAGTCATTCTGTTTACCTCAGAGCTGTCAATATGACTTATAGAAATTGCAGATTGTAGATAAAAAGAAATGTTTTTTTTTCCTGGGGATGTTCCTCCATCCCCTTGGCAGAAACCAAGGGCTGACCACCTCCCCCCACCCCCAAGAATAAACCCTAATGCCTTTCTCTGTTTGCAACCTAACCCCTGATTCTTTCCAGTTTTATAGTCAGACAAGCTCCAAACCAAGGAGGCAATATCACTTTCAAGTCTAATTTATCAATATGAAAACCAATAGGTCCTTTGACGATGTCAGCCCACACAGATTAAAAAAAGAGAAAGAGATTTAGAAAAAATAATGATGGACATTAAGAAATATTTAAAACCTATTGAAATGTCAGAACCTTTGCAAAGGAAGCTACAAGTGATGTGAACAAGAAGGTAGCTTTCTAGGGTAGAGAACAGAATTACAGGACATACTCATTAAGTGGCACAGGTGGAATTGTCAGTGTTACTGAAATGGCTTTGAGGAAACAAAAAGAACTGACAGGAGAATCAATCCTTATTAGACACAGTTTTTTTTTTTTTCCATCCTGATTATGAGTCACAGGCAGCACTCCCTGTGTTGAAATGTCCCTAAGTGCCTCTGTCTTGTGGAAGGGTGGTTATTTCGGGCATCTCTCCTTTGAGAGATGCCAAGTGCTGAGAACTTGAAGGCCAGGTTCCATCAATCTGTGGTTTCCCAGAGGCTGGGTATTCAGGGACAACAGCTGGAAATCATTAGGTTCTCAAAAGAAAGCTGACCTTAAAATTGCAGGCCTCCTTAATTGTTCTAACACTTAGTTGCATGCAAAAGAATGCCATTTCCTGCACATGTTCTCAGGCACAAATCCCTGCCTAGATGAGACTAAATTTCCAAATGGGCAGAAAACGAACCCTTGCACACCACAGCGAAAGGAAGTCCTATGACGTGTGGGAGAGCGACCCCAAACCTAATCCTGACCCTGCTCCTCATCAGCTCTGGGACCTGGCATTAGCTCTTCCTCTCTCCAGCACGAGTGTCCTCACTGGTAACAGGCAAGGACAGGGGCTCCTTTGATCTTATTGTCTCTTTCCTAAACATGATTTGCGGTACGTATAGGATAAACACACGACAAGATAAAAATAAATATAAAAAATGGATGGAGTCGGAAGGATGAAGGAGAAAGGCAGTAGTGTTGGAAATGATGTTAAAAATAAAACAATAACTGATGGAATCAAGTCATTACTTTGCTAGAGGCAAGTCACCAAGTTTGGACTTGATTTCCCAGCAAGCTGTGCAAAGAGAAAGGCAATAAACGGTGAATGGCAGTGCAAAGCTACCCACTGGTAGTTTAACAATATCACTCCAGGGCTCTCTCCCTTCCCTGGGTCATTTCCGCACCACCCACCTAGGATGCAATTTAGGCCTGAATGGGATTGTCACTGAGCACCGTGCCCAGCAGTTCACTAATGCACACGGCAGGCTCGGCTCGCTGGCTCCTGCAGCTGCTCTTTAGCGCTGCTGCCTTAACCCCAAAAGGTAAAATGTTAACATCATATAACTTCTTACAAAATGCAGGGTACTTGTGGCTCTGCGTATGGTGCTCTAGGCTCAGTGTGGATGGTGTGAACCTTTCAACCCCCTCTCTGCCCTCAGGAACTTAAACATCTGTTTGTGGAGTCAGGTCACAGTACCCCCGATTTGTGGTGGTGATATACTGTCTTAGAGTGGGTCCCCCTCAGCAGCCAACTCTGAGACAAGGATCTGAGTGTAAACGGTTTATTTGTGTGATCCCAGGAAATGCAAATAGGAAGGGGGAAGTGAGTCAAGGAAGGAGGCGAGTTCGTCCTGGGTTCACGATAGAAAGAGAGTCACTGCAAAGGGTTGTGAGCTGAGAAGAAAGGAGAGGCCTTATAGCAAGAAGGAATTATCCCCCAGACACCTCTCCGTTACAAAGTCAGTCATCAAGTCCTATTTTTAATCATAATATTCATTGGTAGATAGAGTGGAGAAAAACTAAAGACATTATGGTGCCATGGGGGCCAGTGAGCACAAAGTGTGACAATGGGTGGGTTGGTCTCCAGTGTTGGAGGCGGGAGGATGGTCAGAGAGTACATTCTGTGAGTGCCCACTGGCTGGGATACTCAGCTGTCTGCAGGGCATGCAGTCAGTGCCACACCCATATCCTCAGGCCCTGCCATCTGAGACCCTGGACACAGCAACATTTAATTACATACTTTGCAACTATGAATGCTACAATGTAACCCTTATTGTAATGGGTCATTCTGAGGACTATTTCCTTTTTTATGGCATTATTGGGGAAAAGGGGATTTTCTTTTGTAGACATTTGGTGAGCACCTTTATGTGATTTACATAAGCTGTTCACACGCTTTGTGTCTCTCAACACTTCATATGTCTTTGTTCTCTATGCCCACCAATAGCCTTTTTTATTCTTTTTATCCTCTCAGATGCTCTGATTCTGAGACGGAGATGCCCACTGAATAAGCGCTGTGCTTAGAGCTAGATCTAGAGCAACTGTGGAGACCAGTGAAAGAGCTTGGGCTTTGGGCTCCAGCCCTGTTTGCCAATTCTAGAACCTGGGCAATTACTTAGCCTTCCAAAGTCCTAGTTTCTTCAACGGTAGAGTGGGGATAAACATCATTATCCTCAATCTCAAGTTGTTTTGACAATCAAGCCAAAAAAGAACATAATTTTCGTATCCGGTACAAAATAAGGGCTCAGTGAATTAGAATGGCATTCTCGTGTATATATGAGGATTTTATAAATGTAAATAGTCTAAGCCATTAGCTTTGGTGATGATTAATCTTGGTGTTTGAATTTAGATCTAACAAAAGGTCTACAAAAAATCAATATGAAGTTACAGTAGAGGAAGAAAAACAAAACAAAATGAAAACCACTCAAATCACAAAGAACAAAACAAGAAAGCTTAGATGGACTTTTCCTGTACAATCCATGATATTTAGCAGCCTCTGCTGTGGACCTCCATATCTTCTTATCACTCGCTGTTTTCCTGCACCCCAACCCAACAGCTTCTCAGTGCAAGCATCTGTGACACTGCCTGATGGGTTTTTCTGGTCTAAAGCGGGCTGAACAAGGGGAAAGGTCAGTGGAATTAATGCCCCAGGAGCAGACTCCAATCAATGACACTGGAGTCTGGATAAACATCACGAAGGTCTCCTCCCTCAGGTGGGACAACACTGAGGCATCTTCTATGCCATCTCCCACAGTACCTGGTCAGTCTGAGCCCCACGTCCTGAGCATGGCCAGCTGATCATTAACATACCTGGCCTGACTTCCTTCCCTCTCCTGTCTCAGTTCCCACTCCCCACCAGAGCGGCTCACTGGGACCACCTCCCAAATTAACTACTGCACCCCAATCCTTGTTTGAATCTGCTTTTGAGGGAACCCATAGTAAGAGAGATAATTTGTTCAGTAAAAATATTTCAGGTGACCATTATACATCTGGATTAAAATAAAGAATTTTTTTTCCACTCAAATAGAAAAAAATGACTTCTCAGGTAAGGGTTTTGCATACGATTAAGATCATGACTGTAGCAGAGCAACTCTGTTCAAATTCATACTTTATAGCACACCACTTCAGGGATATTAGAATACTCAGCAGAAGACATTCAGCAGAACGCTTGGCATAGAATAATTCTCATGGATTTTTAAATCACCTTTATAGAGGTATACTTTGCATAAAATAAATATAAGTGTAGTTTGATTAGTTTTGACAAATGCATACACCCATGTAACCACTGCCCCAGTAAAGGCATTTCCGCAACCTCACAAAGTGTTTTTGCTCCTTGGCAGTCAATATTCAGCCACTTCTGCCTCAGGCATGCACCGATCTGCTGTCTATCACCACAGTTTAATGAATTTCAATTTTAAAATATTAAAGGTTGAATTCAGTCAAATAGATAATAATGGTGTTTGGGGAATATAATTTGCTGCTCTATGCTCTGTCATTTTTTTATCAAAATCATTTTTATTCATCACTTCTATGAGTAATGAAGAGAGAAAGTCAGTTTCAGAATTGCTGGGTTTCTCCTGACTGTCGTATGCATGAGGTGAGAGGTAGAATGGCAGGGCAAATAAAAGATGAGGTTAATTTGAAATTTGGAATGACCTCTGCTGTAAGATTTCCAGAAAAACAAACCTGAGACTCATTCATTAAATTAGGGAAAGCACCTTCAACTATAATTTGATCTTTATTTTAACTTCTTGGAATTTTGACAGTCATACTGCATTATGGCCAAATCTTTAACTCTTATCTGGGTAAACCCTGGAAAGCAGGATCCATAAGAGATGCATGAGTTGTTCATTGAGCCAGTCAATCACTCAGCAAATATTGATAGGGTTGCCCTCTGTGCACTAAGGGCTTCCTTATATTCTGACAGTCAGAAGAAGCACCTCTTCATGGACAGTACGTGTCTGTGTAGATATGTAATAGCAAGTCAGAATACAGCTAGGCAAGGGAAAAGCCGAGGTTGCAGAGAGAATCTGGCCTGTATTCTCTTAGGCAGGCCAGAAACAGGACACGTGATGGAGAGGACTGCTGGAGAAGGGCTGTCTGTGAAGAACACCTCTAAGCTGATTCTAAATGACACAAAATGAGCTAGGAGAGCACAGACTGGGCATCATGGCAAACAGAAAGTGTTGTTTGTGCAAAGGCCCTAAGGCTGCAATAAGCAAGTCATGTTTCAGACCTGAGAGCAAGTAAGTGTTGCTGAACATAGAGGGTGGGGGTCAGGGAATGGGTGTTCAGAGGGAGACCCATATCCCAGGGCGAGAGGGATTAGAATTCATGTTATATTCTATGGGAAGCCGTCGGTGGATTCTAGACTGATTGCTATTTTCAAAACTTTACTCTGAATGTTAAGAAGGGTGGTTAGATTGTAGAGGAGCAAGAAGCAGAAGCAGAATCCACTCCGTCACCCAAGGGAGAGATGATGATATCTTGGGTCAGTGGTGCAGATGCACCGGCCCCCTTCACATCTATTTGGAAGATAAAGTGAGTAGGATTTACTTACATCAAAGGTATCTCAAGAATAACAACCACATTTTGTCATATAAGGCAGCTGAAGTCCAGGAAGAGGTAATCTCAGAAATATGAGTTGAGAATTTGTCAACTTTTACATGATGTCTAAAAATCAATGGAGTGGACGAGGTCAGTCAGCCGAAAACATGTTTAGAACAAAAGGAGAAGGTGGCATTTTGTACTCTGTACTTGGAAGACAAAGAGAGGTAGAGGACAGCAAGGGAGATGAGAAGGAGTGGCCAGTAAGATTGGAGCAAAATGAAGACATCATGACATCATGGATGCCAAAAAATAAAGCATTTAAAAAATATTAATTTGAGGAAGTAAATTCCAGAAAAAATGTTTGTGCTTACTAGTGGCCACTAGTCACCAGTGACTGGTGTGAATCAGGCTGGTGTAACATCAAGCAGAAAAATGTGCTTGAGTGGCTCCCCATGCTGCCATCTTGTTCTCAACCCCATAGGCCCTGTGATTCTCCACCCTCCCTGCACTATTTGGGTTTTCTGCTTTGCACACAGAATGCAAGTTTCCATCTCAACATTTGCTTATTTTTCTCTTTTTATTCCATGCTGATATCTCTGGAAAAGTGAGATCTGGCATAGTTAGCATGCAGCAAATGTATTATTGGCTTCATGATCTCATGGTGTAGCACTTGGGTTTAGTTGAAGAAATCTCGAGTCCCAGTGCATGCACTTGTTGGGAGAAAATCTCGTGGTCAGCCAATAGTCATTCCTGTTTCATTTTACATGTTTGCTCTTAAGAAAATATTCTCTCATGCAGGCCAGAAACAAAGAAATATAGGAAGTCACAGGAGAATAGTTTTTGGAAATGTTTCTCATTCGGACATATGGTATCATTCCTAACCCTGGATTGTTTTTCTCCTGCATTTGCATTTCACCTCTCTAGAGCTAATCTCTTTCAGTATTTTCTTAAAACCCACTTAGGCTAAATGATAAATGCTGGTTAAGAACAGAGTTGTTTTTTGTTTTGTTTTCTATCCTGTTTTGTTTTCTTTCCTGTTCTGTTTTTAAGACGTGCCCTTGGTATATGGTGACTAGATGGTTAAGTTCACCGACGAGTCTCCCTGTTGAACCAATTTTGTTTCTACATCTTTTATTATTATCTTTTGAAGAGAAGCATATTTTTGTGGTTACATAGGGTTGACCACTTGCTTTATTGATGATGCCTTAACTGGTGACACAAGGCATGTGATGTCATCAGGGAAAAATGCCAACCTCCAGCAAAACACTATCTTCTCTATCCATGTTTGAGCAACTTGGAAACAATTTTCCTGATATGATTCAACTACAAAAAATTAACAACACAAACATTCCCAGTGGCGGCCTCTGCCCTTGTTCTATGGCTTGGCCTTTGCTTAGGAACGTGGGAGCCACTTGCTTCCCTGGGAAGCCTGAGGCAATTACATTACCTTGAGCCAAAGAGACAAGAGACAAAGACATTTTTCTCTCACAGGCTCTGCCTTATTCTCCTCTAAAGAGTAGTGCACTAACAGCCTGCACTGGCTACTCCTTTCACTTGGTTTCTACTCACAGATTGTCACTCATTGTCCATGCTTATGGACCAAGGGACAGATTGAAAGAACAAGATTCTGTTGCCTTGCTGTAGCTATTTGCACAGAGATTATCAACAATCTCCTTGTTACAAAACCTCAGGGCCCCATCTCAGTTCTGCCTTCACCGGTGTCTCTTTAGCATTTGGGGTTATCTGACTCCTGGCTCTCCTCCCACCTCTCTCCTCCTTCACGAGCTCCCTTCCTCTGTTTGCTTCTTCAGTGCCTGTCTGGTTAAGTTCCTGACCTCAGTGTCCTTTCCTCCTCACAGTCCCCTTCTGGTGACGTCCACTCCCATGGCTTCTCTCTGACACATTGCTGGGTCCCCCGTTGGCATGCCAGCCTTGCTCTGTCTATGTTCATCACATAAAACTGCCAGTGGACTGGATGCACCTGGATGCATCCATTTATTTGCTTATTTACTTGTTTGTTAATTTAATTAATAGCTATGAATGCTTGCTTGTGAGTGCAAATAAGACAACACAACCCCTTTTCTCACCCACTGAGGCAGTGTTTGTGACCACAGGTACCTTCCACTCAAAATGGTCATCAACACTTAATATCTTGGGCCTTAAAACTGCTTGCCTTTATATGAACGCACCCTAATACTCAAGACCTCAATCCAATCAATTCATCCCCCAACTCCGGCAATTCTATTTTCTATTTCTTGAATTGGTCACTTTCCTTCATCATCATTTCCGCCGCCACCACCCCTTGGTGAAGCTACTCTCAACTTTTGTCTGAATTAAGGTGACCACACCCTTCTTTATTCCTCTTTGTGACTTTCTATTATTACCTTAGGATAAAGTCCGGTTTCCCTAATCTGGTGTCTGGGGCTCCTAAGGTTTGTCCCTACCACCTTTCCAGCTTCCTGCCTGGATGTTCTTTAATCAGATACCACAGCAGCCACACCACAGGCTCCTTTCAGTCGCCAGCATGCAATTGGCTGTTCTCTCACCTAATGCCTTTGCACACAGTGTCCACTCCTCCTGATCAGCACTTTCCCCCACTCCTCTTCCCCGTTCCACTCCTGATCCTTGGCTTCTAGTCTTTTCCTTCTCCTTCTCAGTTGTTCTGTTGGTTTTCCCTTTTCCCTCCACAATCAGCTTCTCTTTTCTAACTATTCTCACTCTCCAGGTGATGTCATTCAGCTGCAGCACTTTAGAAAACATCTATATATTAATAACTCTCACCCTTATTCCCTTGCTAACTCCCGCCTGTCCCTTAGGTTTCAAGTTCAACATCACTCTCTCTAGGATGCCGCCTTTAATTCTCCAGGACTGAGTTTGGGGCATCCTCCAATTTTCCTCAGTCCCCAAACTCACCCTTAACGTGACACATTGTGTCATAACTGCAAGTTGCCTTGACCATGGGATATGTTGTATAAAGGCGGAGGCTCCATTTTATTTTTCGTTCTAGCATGGTTCCCAGCTCATAGGATATGCTCAGCAAATGTTTCTTAATTTGATGAATGAGATAACCTGTTTTTAAGCCAAGTCACCTGGCAGAGTATCAAGCAAAAGAGTATGCACTCTTGGAAAGGGTGGGGAACTTTGAAGGAATGAAAATGACCCCAGTGCCCTCTCTAAGAAGCAGGAAAGAGATTACACAGAGTGAACCCCCATTCTTCTTTCCCATCTAGAAAAGATCACTTGATCCTTAAAGCCATTTAGGAAATTCCTGAATACTGAAAAAATATGTAAAAGAAGAGAGCTCAGAGAAAGCAGCAGAAATTTGTTCTGCCTGTTAGCCCCCATTCACAAGGCAGGGATCTAGAAATTACCTACTGCGATCTATCTAAGCTCTTAAAAATGCTTTTTGTTAGAAATGCCCAGTTTCCCTAGAAATTTGATGTTAGAGTAGATTGAACTGGAGTTGGCTGGACTTGAAGTTGACCAATTCCTGGAGCACTTTTAATGTAAACATAATGGAAGTCAGAAAGAAGTTGTATATTTAAAGTATATATTTGCAAAGTCGTTGTAAAGCACCTTTAAAATATGTGTTAACTATTTTTTAACTGATTTTTGAGTCTTAGACTTCCCCATTATAATCTTTGCACCAAAACAAATTCCTAGGATAAAGAAATATCAGTTTTACCATCAGAAAAGCTGCTCATTTTTTTCCACTTGACCCAAAGTCTAGGCAAAAGTGCCAGAGAGTTGGATTGACACGGGGGATTAAGGGAGTCCTGAGAAAATGTGTTTCCCTCCTCAAATGACAGCTGTGGGAGACTAACTGGACTACTCCAGGAAATGAGTCTCCTCACCAGCCACCATCAGGGAGAGGAGGTCTTCCCAGGGTGATTGTGTTAGGCTGTTCTTGCATTGCTGTAAAGAAATATCTGAAACTCCGAAACTGGTAATTTATAAAGAAAAGAGATTTAATTGGCTCACAGTTCTGCAGCTGTACAGAAAGCATGGTGCCAGCATCTGCTTGGCTTCTGGTGAGGCCTTAGGAAACTTACAATCATGGTGAAGGCAAAGGGGAAGGCTATGTATCACATAATGAGAGCAGGAGCAAGAAAGCCAGCAGGGAGGTGCCACACACTTTTAAACAAATAGATCTCACAAGAACTCACTCACTACCACAAAGACAGCCCAAGAGGATGGTGTTAAACCATCCATGAGAAATCTGCCCCCATGATCCAATTAGCTCCCACCAGACCCCACCTCCAACACTGGTGATTACAATTCAAAATAAGGTTTGGTGGAGACATCCAAACTGTATCAGTGATTCTGAGCTTAATGCCCAGAGGAACACATATCTTGCCCCACACCAGAAGACAAAGACCTTTACAAGGATGCCTCCAGAGCCATGTTCTGCTGATGAATTCTGCACCTGTAGCCAGTGTTGCTCTCTAGATTCAACCTGAATGCGGGGCTTCCATTTGGTTCCTTTTGTTTCCGGTTCTCAGCCAACACTTATGGTTTCACTACATCTAAAAATTTCCATTTTGCATGAATAAAAACAGCACCTAGAATGATAAATGTTTATTGAAAGACTCAAATTTTAATCCTCTCTACAATCCCATGGAATAGTCATAGTATGCCCATTTTACAGGTAAAATGATTCTCAAAGAGGATAAGTGATTTGTTCAAGATTATGCAGCTATAAATACATTAGTAAAGCAAAATTATTTAGTAACGTATAGAATATGCTAAATAACACAATAAAAGGTGCAACAGGAGTGCTCCTTTTTGTGGGGTTTTGTTCCACACAGAGGATAATTAGCTTCTTAGACTCCCCACCCCTGTCCCTCACCCCCGGATTTCATCTTCTCCTGTTCTTACTAGAGCACACACCAACCATGACAATTTCTTGGGGAAAGTCCTGAAAACTCCAAAACAAGAGCCCTTTGAAATCTCACATGATTCTTCACTCGGCAGTTAGACATTCATGTGACCTCACTCTACTCTGAATTCTCTTTAGGGCTCAAAAGTTGACGGCTATGTTTCATATGATGTTGATCCTAGGCTTTTATGAAAACTTCCTCAAGATATTGGGTAAGACATTACTATTTCCAAGAATCTGTCTCCTGTCTGAGCAAAGAAGGCCTTGAATTCTTTTCCTGCGGGGGATCTGAGCTTGGCTCATGCAGTTAGAGTAGGATGAGGGACTTGCATTACTTGGGGTCTGGCTTGCACACCAAGAGAGAGAAGCTGACAGCCTATGGTGGCCCTCAGTAAGTTATCGTGAGGCGTGCGAGTGGGGGAGTCTGATCTCAACCCTTCATTGCATAGGTAAGGAAAGGGAGATGAAAAGGCAAAATGACTCATCCACCTTCAACAACAACAACTTGGAGGCAGAATCAGGCTCAGAGTTCCAGAAACTGTACTTCCAACTCCATGCTGGTGATAGGCTCACACTCAGGACTTGACCTGTTGAGGTTACTTTTTTCCCTGCGTCAATCAAGATATCATGTCCTTGGCAACAATATGTTTGGTCATTTGTTATGGTTATTTGTAGAATATTTTCACTTTTTTCTTTCTGCTGGATCGCTCCCACCATCACGCAAACATCTGGTGCTTTCTCTTATCTTGAGAAAACCCTGTCTTAGCCATATATTCCCCTACAAGTGCCACCTCATTTCCTTGCTGTCCTTTAAAAGAAATCTCACTTTATCTTCCCTTTTTCCCTTGAGCATGCTCCAACAAAGGATATTCAAGTCAACTTGAGATGCCCCTGCCACTCAGTCAATCATGTCATACTTCTGGAGCTCCAGACACTGTTTTAGACACTGCAGACAAATTAGTCTTTTGCTGATGACATCTATGCTACTAAATCCACAGCCAGAGCCCTGTTGTCACCTTCTTGGCCTGTTGGCATGAGCCAGCACAGTGAGTCATGCCCTGCTCCTCAGCACTTCTAATCTTTGGCTTCTAGTCTTTTCTTTCTCCTTCTCAGTTGTTCTGTTGGTTTTCCCTTTTCCCTCCATAATCAGTTTCTCTTTTCTAACTATTTTCACTCTCCAGGTGATGTCCTTTAGTCTCAGCATTTTAAAAAACATCTATACATTAATAACTCCCACAATCCTATCTCTAGCCTGCACCTTTCCCTTGAACCCAAGGCTTGTGAACCTGACCAGCGAGAACCCCACTTGGATGTCTACTGGGCATCTAAACTTAACACGTGCAAAAGAAACTCCCCAGCTCTCCCTTACTCTCTAACTTCTCTGCCTTAATTGTCACCTTCCCATTCTTTCTGTGGCTCACTTCAAAAATCTCAGTCATCCCTGACTTCTCTTTCTCACACCTCACATCCAATCCAACAACACAATGTATTGACTCTGCCTTCAAAACCTACCAGAACTGGGTCACTGCTACCTCTACTGGGGCCTCCAGCATGTTCTGCCTGGGTTGCATCTGTGGTATCCTGCTTTGTCCCCTTGGTACCTCAAGGCTCGTCCACCCACATCCCTGTTCCACACAGAAGCCAAAGGGATCCCAGAGACAAGGTTGCTCCATGTGACTCCTCTGCCCACATTACCCAGGAGTGTTAGTTTTCCTCAGAATGGATATCACAGTGGACCTGCAATATGGAAGTTCCGCCCTGACTTTGCCTCCTTCTTGTTGCACCCACTCACATGCTTTAGCATTTGGCTCCTCAGACGTGCCAGACTCCTGAGTTCCTGTGCATGCTGTACCCTGTTGAGAACACTCTTCCCCCAAATCTCCATAGAGGTCACGCCTTCTCTCTTCATATTCTGGTGGGAATGTCACCTTCTCAGTGAGGCTTTTTCTGAAGGTTTTATTCACAATGGTAACTCCTATGCCCACCCCCTCAGCCCTCCAAATCCCTCTGCTTTGCTTACTTTTTCTTCTTAGCTCTTGTCCTCATCTAATTATACAATCTGTGTTATTTATTGACTGGCTATTGGCTGTCTCAGCAGCCCCCCAACTAGAATGTAAACTCCATGGAGTCAAATCTCTGTCTGCTTTAGTCACTGCACTGACAAGTGCTGGCTTCAAAAAGGGCGTGCAGTAAGTATGTGCCAATTGGGTTAGAAAGAACAGAGAAGTTAGAGCATAAAGATCACCCTCCATTTCATCAGCAAAGCTCTTTTAATACACTGTTTTGCTTATATTATTATTATTTTGCTTATTCTCTTTCAGATGTGTTCTAAGCATACTATAGAGAAAAGTATTTTTACACAATTTTGCAATGCTTTATAATTTACAATTTTGTAGATATTTTTATAACTGCATGATACCTCATTGTGTGGGTCTATAATAACTGAATTTGCCCTTTCTTTTGCTGTTATAAGCAATGCAGACATTTTTCTACATACATATCCCACACATCCATATTTGTGTTCTTAGGAGATGTTCTTGGAAATGGAATTATTATTACTATGTGAGAAGTTACCAACATTCATTTTCATAGCAAAAGGTAAAGCCAAATCAATACTATGTATTTGGAGGAAATTTAAATTCTAAGACATGTTCTCAAGACAGTGTAGACTTACCTAATCTCCACAGCTGTCTATAGCTATGATACAATAACACCATATGAATCAATGTATAATAAGGTTCTGTGTGGATTCAATAAGGTCACCATGGATTCAATTTTCTTCACTATGTGGATCAAAGCAAGAAAATGCATATTTGCATTTAGAAATAACTCCTACCTCACAAGCAGGAATAAATAGGGTTTTCTAATGCTCCTTGGTAAGGAAGTATGAAGTCAGAAAGGCTGGGTCCAGCTCTTCCTCAGCTATTTATTAGATCTACAGCCATGAAAGAGTGGTGACTCCTTGGCATCTCCGTTGCCCTTATCTTAAATGATGAGGTCGGACCAAATGGCCAAGGAGCCAAATTTTCGTTCAGCTCTGAGATGCTGTGTCTACCAGAAATGTTAATTTTCAAAAGCAACTCATTTGGTTTCTTCTACTCATTTGGTCTCTTCAACTCATTTGGTTGAGTCCACATCAACCCAGCAATTCCACTATTAGACATTTATCCAAGAGAAACAAAAGCATATATCTGCAAGAACTCTTGCAACAAAATTCTCAAGGTAGACTTGTTTATAACCAACCCAAAGGACAAGCCACCTAAACATCTCTCAAGTGGATATACTAATGGACTCCTACTCAACCATAAAAAATAACTAATGATGCATACAACATTCATAAATATTACAGACACACTGAGTGAAAGAAGCCTGGCACATACCATATGAGTCCATTCACATGAAGTTGTAGAAGTGAAAAAAATAATCTTTTGGTGCTAGGAGGCAGACCATGGTTGCCTTGGGTTGGGGCAGGGGATGCTTGACTGGGCAGAGGCACGGGAAACTGTCTTGGATGATATGATATTCAGTGTCTTGTACAGAGTGGTGATTATACACAGGTATACACAACTGACAAAACTCATCAAGTCCAAAGCCAAAGAATGGGGCATTTTATTGCATGTATAGTATATTCCCCAATATATATACTTTAAAGCCCTTCCCCTAAGCACTGAGTCCAAATGTGGAATTGAAGAGTGAATTGAATGCACTGCCAATCATTGGCATGCTGCCTTCATTTTGAGGCACACATTTGAAGCTGTTGGGTGCACCCAGGTATGGGAGCAGGACTGCTCAGCCCAAGTAACAAGCACCTCAGCCTGTGGTTCTGAATCTGGGCCTGATTTCAGACTTCCCTGTATCCTTTGGACAAGCTTGCTTTCCTTTCTCACCTCAGGGCTGAAAAACTGAGCTGAAGTGCTTAAATGCCTCAGAGCCCCCAGGTGAGTGGTGAAGGCTTTTTAGAGGAAATACTAAATGCAACTCTAGAATGGATGTAGCTGTGTAGCCTCCCAAAGTCCATTCTTAGCGGTTGGCTCACAGAAGTCCCGAAGCTGCCAGTGTGCTTTATCTCAATTTTACAAGTGCTAAGTACTGGAATTTAAAGCCAAGAACAATCCTTTCAGAGTACGAGAAACACATGTTTCCCCACAGATGGTGGGACCAAAGCTTATGACCTTTGGGGAGAAGTCTTCACAGCTGCGTGATTATCTGAGCAGTTTCCTACTGGGAAGGACATGTGGAGACCAGAGATATAAACCCTAAGCGAATAAATACCAATCTGGGTAATTCAAGTAGCCCTGGAAATCCACAGTGTGACCGAATTCTTCTGCCAGGGAAGGGAAAAATCCACCTGGAAATGGTGCTGCTGTGTGTCCTTTGGTTCTCAGTCAGTGAACATGAGACATGTGTCAGTGCAGCAGCAAACTCGGAGAGAAGAGCATTCTGCATCACTGGGAAATATGCAAAAGGGCAAACGATAGGGGTAGGGGAAGTTCTGATTGTGAGTTTGTCCTCCCCATCGGAGCTGTTAGACCAGGAGCAGGGAACTAGTTCCACCAGGGGCCACCTGCCAAAGTTGTTAATGTGGAACTTTGAAATTCACATAAAAAGCCATGTCATTTGGCATGTGTTGTTTTACCAGTTTTTTCTAATTTATGTTGAATGCATTAAACTTAAGAAATAGAATAACTCAGACTAAAAACAAAAACAAAAACAAAAATCTCTCATAATCTCATTGCTCCAAGAAGATTTGGGTTAACATGTCAATGTATGACTTCCATATGCAGGCATACCTCACTCATCTATAGAAATACATTCTGAGAAATGGGTTGCTTGGTAAGTTTCTCCTTTTGAGAATATCATACCATATACTTATACAAACCTAGATAGCGGCCGGGCGCGGTGGCTCAAGCCTGTAATCCCAGCACTTTGGGAGGCCGAGACGGGTGGATCACGAGGTCAGGAGATCGAGACCATCCTGGCTAATACGGTGAAACCCCGTCTCTACTAAAAATACAAAAACTAGCCGGGCGAGGTGGCGGGCGCCTGTAGTCCCAGCTACTCGGGAGGCTGAGGCAGGAGAATGGCGGAAACCCGGGAGGCGGAGCTTGCAGTGAGCTGAAATCTGGCCACTGCACTCCAGTCCGGGCGACAGAGCGAGACTCCGCCTCAAAAAAAAAAAAAAAACAAAAAAAAAACAAACCTAGATAGCATAGTCCACTACATACCTATGCCATATGGTATGACCCATTGCTCTTAGGCTGCAAACCTGTATAGCCTGTTACTGTACTGAATACTGTAGGCAACTGTAACACAAAGCACTAGACAATAGTAATATCTCAACTTCATTATAATTTTCCAGGAACACCGTCATATATGCAATCTGTCAATCAAATGTGACTATGTGGCACATGACTGTTTATGCAAATACAGAAAGAACATTACAAAAATGTTGTCACGCTACCATATCGTTTTATAGCTTGTTTTCTTTATAAATTTACCATGATAATTCCCTTGTCAATAAATTTCTCCCTATAAGATTATTTTTGTTAGAAACCCAGTATTCCATAGCAATGTATTGCAATCTACTTATTCACCTATTATTAGATCATAGACACAAGAAAAATTGATAGAAGCTAGATTTAATATTTTTAAATAGTTTTTAGAATATCACTAACTAAAAATCAACTTGAAGTGATATCCTTAACAGTTTGCTAATTAAAAGCAAGAACTTGTGGGTAACAACAGAGGATGAGACCAGATTTCAAAGTCTTCCTTCTACAACTTAGAAAAAGGAAGTGTGGACAGCACCATCATCATCAAATGGGTAAAAACCATAACAGAGTCCAACACCTAGAACAGAAGCCCCTCCCGATAAGCCTGACATCCCTTCAGAGATGGGAAAACCTACTGAAATGCACTCTCTTGTTTCTTCCAGGTGGGAGAAAAGGGGAAGAGGAAACCATGAACAGTCAAAGCTTCCAGCAGTACATTAGCAAAACAAAGCAAGGAGAAACAACATCAGACCACGTCCTCTGAAGGGGCAGGAGCGCCTGGGAAGCAGCAGCACAGAAGGGGCCAAGCCCTTCCCTGAGCACAGGCAGCTGAAGGGGTTGCTGGAAGAGACTGAGGCTGGCAGGACAGACACTGCTGGATCCCTGGTGCTCTCCGTCTTAAAGCACAGGAGAACTTCCCATGATATTAGAATATGCCTCAAATAATCAGGGATAACATTGTTTCAGGGCTTATAAGAACACAGAAGGTGAGAGAGCAGAGCCCAGGACTCACAGTCAAAGCTACTGAACCGGGGGTCAGCCAGCTTCTCACATTGCCCAGTGGAGGACTGTATCCTGTGAGCTGTCTGTTTAAAAGATTAAGTCAAGGTAACTTATCATCACATAGAGTGCAGTCTATCACCTACCTTAATTATACACCTTCATAAAGGCAAAGTTGAGGATACTTGCAAACCCTCAGCCTTTGTATGACTGAAGGCTGGTGAAATCTCAAAGATGACTGAGTGACTGCATGAGTCTGGGCATGTGTCAGTGAGGTGTAAGCCAGTAATGAAATTTACATAAATCATTCTACACTTATTCATGAAAGTGTATTTTTGTGTTATTTTAGTGAAATCACTGAATATGTTTTGAAATTAGGATTTTCACCTGATGTGCATTCTTTTGACAGCCATAATCTAAAGCAGTTCTCCCTCAGGGTGGTTTTGCCTTCTAGAGGACCCTGGACAGCATCTGGAGATGTTTCTGTTGTCACTGCTGGGGCAGGAAGTGGGTGCTCTGGCATCTGGTGGGCAGAGGCCAGGGAACTGCCAAACATCCTGCAATGCACAGTATAGCTCTGCAACACAGAATGATCCAGTCAAAATATCTCTATATCCTATATGCAGGCTTTCATATCTAAAACATGTCAACATTGAGAAACCCTGATTTAAAGGTTTAGTAATGAGATTTCATTGAATTAAAGTTTTAATCGCCAAATTTGTTTTTATCAACACATGAGCAGAAATAAATGTTAAAATATTTAAAAATCAAAACGTACTCCTAAAAAGATATTTTTCCTCAATATAATCAACATTACCTATTAAAATTAAGAGATAAATACAACGTATAATCAGCAAACATAAAATAATAAACAAAATTTTAAAATAAATATTTATAGTATATTTACTTACAAGTCCGTATGTTTTATAAAAATGAAAATATTTGCAAACCTATCACTCACTGTCCATGGAGGCATCAATGTAACTATTTTCTCATGTCTCACAGACCCACACGTATAAAGATTTAAGGTGACAGAAGTCATCTGACACTACACATTTTCTCAGCTGCCAGAGACAAATGTGTCTTTGCATTTACCCCTGAACATCTCCAGAGCCACACATGGAGTGTGATGAGAGTGGACAGTGGGTCCCAATGCTGTTGGGAGCCCCACTCAGTGTGAGACCTTGCTGGAGTCTCCCCATCGGAGACAAAGGGCCCACAACTCCACCAGTTCATTCCTTTTTCCCTGCACTCTTCCAGTGGTCAGATCCTCCTTGCACCCCAAAGAGTGTCCATCTCCAACATCGGCTGGAGCACAGCCCACACACCCTCATGGCATTTAGACACAGTCCCATTTGGTTTTGCAGACCTGGGGAAAGAGAGAGGAATAATTCCGGGAGGCCCGAATGCTGTTGGTTAGGGGAGTAGATGTACAGGATTGCAGGTTCCCGGGCACCAGAGCTGAGCCCCAGATCCCGAAGGACAGAGGCGCCCTGTGCTCCTTAACACACCGTGCTGTTGCCTGGGACAAGTGGGCTTCCTGAGCACGTTGCCAAGGCCCTCTTGTCTGGGTGTGAGGGAAGTACTGCCTCAGAGGATCTCTCTACTTCCACTTCTAGCCTCACAGTATGGAGAAAATGGAACACACAATACCTAAACCACGCACGGAAATTCCACCAGGAATGCCGACCATTCTCAGATAAGATAGAGGGAGGCAGAGCAATGCATTCCTGGGTACAGGATGTGGAGTGGTGGTCCTGGCGTTGAGGTGCTGATTAAAGCATGAACGAGATGGCAACAAAATAGGAGAGACACATACCTGTCTTAAAAAAATGAGAAATGGCATGAAGAGTGTATGTTCTGGAAGAAAACATACCTGGACATATTTTTTCCTAGGGAGAATGTTAACGAGCATGTCAATTTAATACCACAAGAACACAAAGGCTAACTGAGTAAACAACAGAGGAGATTACCCAAGGATAAATCAGAGTAAAGAAAACAAATCGAGGGCCATAAAAATAACAACATATTTAAGCCACCATGAGTAGTTTAGGCATAGCTGAATATCAAATTACTAACCTAAAAAATACTGCTTGAGATAAGCGTAGTGAACACGGAGAAGTCACCAACAGATAAAAATAATCACATAACAATAGCCATGGGATACAAAGGCGATGGAATGTAAGCAGAGAACCCAATAAATGGGAAAAAGCAAGTATCCAAACCTATAATACAAGAAAAACAAATTTGCAGAGCACAGGACACAACATACTCCTGGAAAATCTGATATGAAAAATTATCCCAGTTCTTGAAAGTCAAGGAGGAAGAAAGACATCTATGGTATCCAGGCAGAGTTATTGAATCATAAGGAAAGTCTGGCTTCCATTCAGCTTCCCCACTTGAACACTGGGTGCCAGAACACTCCATTGTCTGCTTACAGAGTGTGAGGCACTGTGTTGAGTACTGGACATCGTCTACGGCCATACCACCCTGAGCGCCCCCAATCTTGTCTAAATACTGGGCATGTACAGGCACATCTGGGAGATATTGCAGGTTTGGCTCCAGTCCAGCACAACACAGCAAATCAGCTAATATTTCAATAAAGTTAGTGAAACAATGTTTTTGGTTTCCCAGTGCATATAAAGTTGTTTATACTATATTGTAGTCTATTAGTATAAAACAGCATTATGTAAGAAAAAACAATGTACATCCTTTAATTTAAGAATACAACTGAAAAATGCTATTGATGATGTGAGACTTTATTTAGTGATTTGTTATCTCTTGCTGGTGGAGGGTTTTGCCTCGATGTTGGTGGCTGCTGACTTGTCAGAGTGGTGATTGCTGAATGTTGAGGTGGTATGGCAATTCCTTAAAAGATGACAACAATGATGTTTGCCACAATTGATTGACTCTTACTTTCAGGAAAGAGTTCTCTGTAGCACGCGATGCTGTTTGACAGTGTTTTATCCACAGTAGAACTTCTTTCAAAATTAGAGTCAACCTTCTCAAACACTGCAGCTGCTTTATGAAGCTTATGGTATCTTGTAAATCCCTTGTTGTCATTTCAACAATGTTCACAGCATCTTCACCAGGATTCGATTCCATCTCAAGAAACCACTACGTTTGTTTATTCATAAGAAGCAACTCCTCATCTGTTCAAGAGGTTTTTAATTTTAATTTTAATTTTAGATCCAGGGGCTACACATGCAGGTTTATTACAAGGGTATATTGCATGATCCCGAGTTTGGAGCATTTTTGTAATGAAATTCCAGCAATTTAGTCACATCTTCAGGCTTCACTTCTAATTCTAGTTCTCTTATTTTTTCTAGCACATTGGCAGTGACTTCCTCCATTGAAATCTTTAACCTCTTAAAGGCATCATTGGGTTGGAATAAACTTCTTCCAAACTTCTGTGAATGTTGATATTTTGACTTGACCCCATTAATCACAAATATTTTAATGACATCTAGAATGATGAAGCCTTTCCAGAGGTTTTCAATTTACTTTGCCCAGATCCCTCAGATAAATTAGATAGTAATTTATCTAATTATGGCAGCTACAGTCTTACAAAATGTATTTCTTAAATAATAAGCTTCGAACATTAAAATAGTCCTTGATCCATGCATTGAAGAATTGATGTTTGTTAGCAGGCATGAAGAAACACTGTCATCATACATCTCCATCAGAGTTCTTGGGTGACGAAGTGCATTGTCAATGAACAGTAATAATTTGAAAGGAATCTTTCTTTCTGAGCATTAGGTCTCAACAGTGGGCTTCAAATATTCAGTAAACCATGCTGGAAACAGATGTTCTGTCATCCAGGCTTAGTTGTTCCATATTTATCTACTCTGCACAGGCAGACTAGATTTAGCATCACTGGCCCCTAAAATGTCAGCCTGTCTTTTGAAACTCTGAAGCCAGTCTTTGGCTTCTGTTTAGCTGTGAAAGTCCCAGATGGCATCTCCTTCCAAGATAAGGCTGTTTCATCTGCACTGAAAATCTATTGTCTAGAGTAGTCAGCTTCACCAATTATCTTAGCTAGATCTTCTGGATGACTTGCTGCAACTTCTACATCCGCACTTGCTGCTTCACTTTGCACTTTTATGTTGTGAAGATGGCTTTTTTTCCTCCAATCTCATGAACCAACCTCTGCTAACTTCCAGCTTTTCCTCTGCAGCTTCCTCACACCTCTCAACCTTCACAGAATTGAAGAGAGTTCAGAGCTTACTCTGAATTAGGTTTTTGTTTGATTTTCTTTTGGTTTGATTTTCTATTTGGACCACTAAAATTTTCTTCCTATCAGCAATAATGGTGTTTTACTTTCCTATCATTTGTGTGTTCTCTGACTTTTAATTTCCATCAAGAACTTTTTCTTTGTATTCATAAATTGACTAACTGGGTGCAAGAGGCTTAGCTTTCAGTCTATACTGGCTTTCAACATACCTTCCTCACTAAGCTTAATTATTTCTAGTTTTTGATTTAAAGTGAGAGACATGTGACTCTTCATTTCACTTGAACACTTAGAAGCCATGGTATGGTTATTGATTAGCCTAATTTCCATGTTATTATGTCTCAGAGAATAAGGAGGCCCTAGGAGAGGCAGAGAGAAGGGAAAACGCTGGTCAGTGGGGCACTCAAAACACATAAACGGCCGGGTGCGGTAGGTCATGCCTGTAATCCCAACACTTTGGGAGGCCGAGATGGGTGGATCTCCTGAGGCCAGGAGTTCAAGACCAGCCCACCCAACATGGCAAAACCCCATCTCCACTAAAAATACAAAAATTAGTCAGGTGTCATGGTGTGCCCTTGGAATACCAACAACATGGGAGGCTGAGGAAGGAGATTACTTGAACCCAGGAGGCGGAGGTTGCAGTGAACCAAGATCATGCCACTGCATGCCAGCCTGGGTGACAGAGCGAGACTGTTTAAAAAACAAAAACCACACAAACTATTTCTAGATTAAATTTGCCATCTTATATGGGCACGGTTCATGGTGCTGTAAAACAATTACAATATTAGAATCAAATATCACTGATTAAAGATCATCATAACAAATATAATAATAAAGAACAAGTTTGAAATACTGTGAGAACTACCAAAATTTGACACAGAGACAGAAGTGAGCACATGCTGTTGGAAAAATGGTGTGGATGCAAGGCTACCACTCACTCCAATTTGTAAAAACTGCATTATTGAAGACATGCAATAAAGGGAAGCACAAGAAAACAAGATATGTCTTTGTTCTCTCACTTACTACCCACAGGAATTGGTGGCAGAAACATTTTTCCTTTTGTGCTTCCAGAG
Source organism: Trachypithecus francoisi (assembly GCF_009764315.1). Taxonomy (NCBI): domain Eukaryota; kingdom Metazoa; phylum Chordata; class Mammalia; order Primates; family Cercopithecidae; genus Trachypithecus; species Trachypithecus francoisi. The sequence goes on from NW_022681467.1 coordinate 3,469,113, forward strand.
ACCCTCTCCACCCACCTCCATCCTCATTTCTGTCTCAGAAAAAGTGGTGCACTGGTAAATGTTAAACAACAGGCTCTCCAACAAAGAGTCCCGTGTTTGTAGTATTTGTTGATGCCTTTGATGTTGTGGCAGACATACTTCCATTATGCCCAGTTTCAAGCTACCAGGATGGTGTTAAATAGTCTTTCAGTTTTCCTGTTCTCAAGGTTCCATTTGAGTTTGTTCATTGGAGACCATGACCCAAAGATTAGGAGGAAAGATGAGTTATGTGTTTCTCCAGCTCCCCCGCTGCTGGTTTTATCCCTTGGCAAAATATTTCATCTCCTGTCAAGAGGCCCTATTCATATGTCCCTCCTTGTCCCTGGGTTTAGAAACTTCTCCTTCCTGTTTTTCACTCAGGCCTGGGTGAGGGAGGTGTAGAGAAAGTCCCTCTGCTGTCAGTAGCTGACACTTTGCAAATATTCCCTTATTAACTGTCTTCAAATTACCAGTTTAACTATGCCTTCTTTTTCTTGCTATGATCCTGTCTAGAACATCATTATTATTTCATTTTACAGATGAGAAAACTGAGGAATGAAGAGATTAATTAGCTTGCTCAGGATTGTACAGTTAGGCTGGGCATGGTAGCTCATGCCTGTAATCCCAGCACTTTGGGAGACCAAGGTGGGTGGATTGCTTGAACCCATGAGTTCGAGACCAGCCTGAGCAATATAGTGAAACCCCATCTCTATAAAAAAAAAAAATAGAAAAATTAGACTGGTATGGTGGTTGGTGGGGGGTGGGCAACTGAGGTAGGATGTTCACTTGAGCCCAGGAGGTAGAGGCTGCAGTGAGCCAAAATGGTACCTCCGCACTCCAGTTTGGGCAACAGAGCAAGACCCTGTCTCAGCAAAGTAAAAGAAAGATTATACAGTTAGTATATGAGAAAGCTGTCAAACCAAGTAGTCACACCCAGAGTTTGAGCTCTGAACCAAGAAAACTGCCTCACAATACAGAATGCATAGGCAAAGAAAGTGTGACCCAAAAATATCCTACCCAGTAAGTTCTCTTTTAGGTATAGAAACAACAGACAGATATTACCAAACATAAAGGAAGATATGATTATGGAATCCATGGTGTATTTTAAATAAACTCCTTGAAAATAAAATAAAAACAACTGGAAGATGAAATGAAGCATTATCACAAAAGCACAAGTGATAAACTCAAACACATTTCTATTTTAAGTAAAGAATCCTATTTTAAATAAAGAAAAGTATGGCAATAGCCAGAAAAATATGATGAATGTGGCAACAAAAAATTAATGCATTTTACCAACAAATAATTAGAGGTAGAAGATGAGGAATGAGAGGAAGTATGAGTGTATTAATTTTCACATTTTTCCTTGTGATAGATATTCCCTATGTCTAATAAATCAAGAGATAGATTAACTCAACAAGTAATTATTAAGTGTCTACTGAGTTTCGAGTGTGAGCTAGATGCTGAGTGATGCTGGTGGACAGCAGCAGTCTCAGCTCCAAGGACCTTACTGTCTAGCAGGAGATGCAGATTGTCACTAAGTGCCATGAAGGAGAGAGACACCACAGTGTGACAGTGAATAGCTGGGTAAATCAACCCTGCTAGGGAGGTCAGGGAATGTTTCCCTGAGGAAGTGACAACCAAGCTGATATGTGGAGCTATCACAAAGAATTACTCTGCAACGTGTGGGGAAGAGGGTTCTAGGCAGAGGTGTATATCATGATATGCAAAAGGCAGTGGTAGCTCTAAGAACTAAAAGGCTGGTAAGATCCACTGGTGGGAGAGAGGAGCAACATGGTCAAGGATGTGCTGGATGATGGGCATTCCTAAAAATTCTTTGGATGCAAAGCCTTGCAAGACACAGCACATATCACACATCTTGATCCTTATTCGAAGGACATCATCCACTGTGGTGGCTTTAAGAGACATCTGCTGATTCTTTGCAATCCTTCCATCATGGAGCAGACTAGATCCCCTCCCCTCTAATTTGGACTGGACTTAGTAACTCATTTCTAATGAATACAAGTGGCAGAAACGATGCTGTGTGACTTCTCAGGCTAGGTCATGAAAGGAGACCACCTTTACCTGGCTGCTCTCCTCTCTCTCTCTCTCTCTCTCTCTCTGTGTTCCTCTGTATTCACCCTTGGAAGCTGGCCACTATGTTGGGAGGAAGCCTGGGCTGGAGGGAGACACTCTATGTAGGTATCTTAGCTAAGAGCCCCAGTTAGGTCTTCAGCCAACACAAGCATCAACCACCAGATATGAGTGAATGAGCCTGCAGATGGTTTTAGGCCCCAGTCTTCGAGTCTTCCTGTAGAGGCCTCCAGTCTCATGGAACGGAGACAAACCATCCCCACTGTGCCTATCTGAATTCCTGCAATGCAGATACAACTCAATAAGAAAAATCATATAAACCCTAAAGAAAAAATGGAGAGTGGACATAAAAAATAGCTACAAGAAAAGAAGTACTTATGGCTTGTAAAAAATTAAAAGATGCTCCATCTCATGGTTGAAGGAAAGCAAATGATGGCAGTAATGAAACACCATTTTTTGTTGTTCAGCTTGACAGAAGTCTGATAATACTGTGTGACAATGAAAAAGAGATGCTCTAGACAGAGGAAGTTGGTGTGGCCCTCAGTAGGACAATTTGGCAGTATTATCCAAATTTTAAACACATGTATTTTCAACCACACTAATATTTCCATGACACTCTGGTTATTCTATGTCGCATTTCTTTTGCATGACAGTTTAAGATAAATCTTTGCCTTGGTGGGTGACAGGATCCCAGACTCTTCTTAATTCCTAATCATGCACATCATTGCCATACCTGGGAACCAATGCTCAGGAAAATACAAAGCAACTCACTGGATTTGATCAGTCTTTGCTACTGCCCCATCTGAAGATCTTTTTCTTTCCAATTTGTTTGGTAGAAGTAATTCTAAGGCTATGAACTAGATTGATGGAGGAAGGAAATCTTTACAGGATCAAGGTCAGGGTAGGTTTAAATTGACGATATAATAAGGCTTTCTAATGAACCATTAGAAAATTAGCTGTGTCTTCCCCCAAAGAGTCTGTCTACTTGCAGCCAAGGTTAAAACCTTGGCTCTGATTATAGTGACCCTAATACTACTGGGGAGAAGAATTGTTGAAGGGTTCTCTGGGATTATTCAGTTTGCGTCAGCAGTGTAGATCTTAAATCTGCCTCTGGAATCAGAGTCACAGGGAAGCAAGCATCTACCATGAACATCTGAGACCTTCACATGTTCTTCTACAGGAATGGGTCCTAATGACATATTAAAATCACACTGGCACTGGTATACTGTGGTTGCTGTAACTGAATATTTGTGTCCCTCCAAAATTCATGTTGAAACATCAATGCAATTGTATTAAATGATGGGACTGTTGCAACATGATTAGGAGGTGGCGGGATTAGTGCCCTTATAAAAGGGCTTGGGGGAGCCTATTTTACCCTTTGGCTCTTCCACCATGCAAGGACACAGCAAGAAGATGCCATCTCTGCCTACGACTGTACTATCCTGAATGCTCCCAATATCATCTGATCTTGGAAGCTAAGCAGGATCGGGCCTGGTTAGTAATTGAATGGGAGAAGATGCCATCTTGGAAGTAGATAGCAGCCCTCACCAGACACTAAATCTGCTGATGCCTTTAATCTTGGACTTCCCAGTCTCTAGAACTATGAGAAATAAATTTATATTGTTTATAAATTACCCAGTCTAAGGTATTTTGTTAGAGCAGTAGGAATGGACTAAAACAGTGATCTTCTAAAGAAGAGAACATCTACCTATGGGTCCCTGGTAAAACGTATGCTGTCCTTTGATCTGATGTATGTCTGGACCATAGCCATGCCCAGGCCAACTGCCATCTCAGAGGCACTGGAGAACGCCAGCCATCAAAAGGTAACTCATTGTTATCCATGAAATATACATGTTCAGCTTGGCCAATGAGTTATTCGAATATGTAAGCTGAAGTTGTTCCATTGACATTGGCAGCTTACGGCATTTTTCTAAGGAGGATTGGAATGAGGACCAGGAGAATCACTGGCTACATTTTCCAAAAAGTGGTTCTTTATAATTTTATTTACTAATAATACAATATAATTATGAAAAGCTGTACTATGGGTAAAATGGGAATTCTAGGGGCATGGATTGCAGTAGGACCCATTAGGGTTAATATAATACTGCCCTTCTCACATGGCCTCAGGAACCCCAGCCCCCACTTCACTGTATTGACCCTGCAGCGCTGCAGTCTGTTCCTCTGCAGCTGCACACCACCCTACCCATTACAACTGAACCTCCCGGCACTGCAGTGGTGTCTGCTGCTGGGGACTTTGCATAGTAGAAAGTTCTGCCTCCCCTATGATGGCTTCTCTTGCCAGTTCTGCCTCAGGCAAGTTGCATAAGTTCTCCAGGCTTTCTTGTTTTGTCTCTGAGTGTGGGATAAAAATCACAGCTGCTGTGAAAGGATGTTGAAGCACCTAGTACATGCTCAATAAATAATAGCATTATGTCTGCCTCATGGTGTCTCCATCGATGTGTTTTACTTTAATTTTCTGTATGTGAATGGCTTATTTTCTCAGATTGTGAGGTACTGGTAGGGCGTGTAATCCTTCTTTTTATTATAGATAAGATTTTGATATCTTCTCAGTAAACATTTACTGCAGATTGAATAAACAAGGTATTCTCTCTTCCTTATCTTCCTGGCTAGAAATGTTTCTCTGCATTATGGGATGAGAGTAATCCCTGGTGTCTGGTGGTCTTCATCAATCAAGGATCTTCACATAATGGGACACAAATAAGAGACCCCAGAACCATGAACTTTGATGCCACCAGGAGCATCTGAACTTTGCTGTGGTCAATGGTCACAATGATAGATCCTGATTCATCATGCCTCTTGGTGTCCACTTTTAGTCTGGCTCTGAGCTTGGCCCTATGACTTGCTCCAGCCAATTGCACATCAGTGACACAATGCAAGCAGAGGCTCAATATGCTTGTGTGCTTAGGGCCTGGGTGCTTAGTAGCATCATGAGGAGCCAAAGGAAGACTAGCGGAAGATCTGCCCCTCCACCACAGAATGAAGAAGAAAGAAAGATGAGCATGTCATTGTTGTAAGACACTAGGTGTTGGGGTGACTTGTTACACAGCAATAGCTGACTGAGTATTAGCTTTGTTCCTTCCAGGTGGGCTTACTGGGAGTCTGGAGGCATGGTGGCTGGCAGATCTTCTTGTCATCCTTGGACACTCTTGTCTGTATGCTGGTAGAAAAATCTTGGGGAAGACTTCTGATCACTCCTGCTAGGATCACAAGTACATCAAGGTCTATTCTCTAGGCCAGGGCAACAGGATGCTGTGTTTGACTTCCCAGGTTTTATGTTCCTGTCCCTGAGGTCAGGGAGTAAGCTTTCCAGAGAAGAATAAGCCAGAGTGGAGAGAAGCTTGGCAGGAAAAGCAGACATCTATCGTCAGGTATCTGTGCCCCTGACTCATGGGTGAGTGGCTTCTTTGGAATTCATGAGTTGCCCTATGTTCTGGAAAAGGATGAGACTGTCCAGGAACTATCTTGTCAGGTACTTATGCAATCGGCATTCTTTTCCACTTGGAAAAGTGCATGCCTCTGTGTGCCCCTCAGGACTTTCTATCCATTTATCATTTTCCTTTATTCCCATAGTGCTTTGATCACTGTTTCTTGGATGTCCACAAGGAAACCGTTCCTCTTTGAAGTATTACCTTCTCCTGCCCAGTCACCCTGCTGACCTGGGTCAGAAGAGCAAAGAATTTCAAACATGTTCACCAAAGCCTGGGATTATCTCTTTAGCTTTCATTTTAGAATCTTCCCTCCCACTTGTTTCTTATTTCATCGTAGCTCCTGTGAATTGAACACATAAGCATACACACAAATACACAAACACTCAGGCACACACACACACTTGTGACACTCTCACAGTAATACAGACACACATAGACATACACACAGATTTGAGTATGGAATGCATGTGTTGTTGGGGAGTGTGGGCTGCTTGCTCAAGCTAGCAGCAGCTTTCCACGACGACCCCACCAACCCCACTCTTTGTGAACCAGCATTTCTGCCTGCTAACTGATGCATTCCTTTTCTGATGGATATTCTATCTAGCACTGCCATACAGCTTACCACTTCTGAAAACCTGATGCAGGTTAGCTCCTCAATCCAAAATGGCCCTGTGGGAGAGATATTAATACCTCCACTTTTGTGTGCAAAGCAAACAAGTTGCAGAGAGCTGAAGTCAAGTAGCGGATTCGCCTGCTTGTCTTCTGGACACTTCAAATTCAAGTACAAAACTGCTCACCATAACTTTTCCCCAACCCAGTATCTTATGTCCTGATGTTTCCTGTTTACCATATTTACCTGGTTATTCCCACCCCAAGCTGGGCTGGTGGGTTCCCCTTCTCCCTCAGCTCCGCATCAGTCCAGCAGCAAGCCCGGTGGATCCTTCCTTCGACAGGTGTCTCACACAGGCCCAGGCCCTTCTTCTGCTGCCTCCACCCTAGAGCAACCCAGCACCACCTCCTGCTACTGAAGCTGCTCCCTAAGTAGCTTCCCTATGACAACTCCCCTCTCCATTGTTCTATATACAACAACTGAACTGAACTTTTCAGACTGGGTGTGAGCTAAGTTAAGCCTCCCCTCTGCATAAATCCTCACTGCCTTCTCTCTGCTCCATGAAAGCTCTAGTCCTCACCATGGTCCCAGAGGCCCCTTGTGTCCCGGTCCCAGATCTATTACTGGCCTCTTTACTTCATCTCTTTAGTTCACAAAGGAGTGAAAATTCCCTTCCAGATTTTCTCACCTGCTTTTCCTGGGGACTTCAGTCCTGGCCCTCTGGGCCATACACTCCTCCCTCTCCTCTTATGGTTCACTCCCATGCCCCGTTCTCAGAGGCCTCCCCATAGTCTTGTGCCCCGAGAGAGGTTTTGTGGCTCCACAGCGTGTTTCCAGAATTGCAGGTGCACTTTCTCCTCGGGTGCAAGGCCCAGACTGCTATGGCCCCACTGTTCTGTATGCAGTCTGTGCTCAGTGAGCCTGGAATGAATGATGGGTTCAAAATCTGGAAATGTCTGCCAGCTTCGGTAACACAAGAGGCAGCCCCCAGGAAGGCAGTGACTCGGAGGAGAAGGACTCCAGCCTGCAGGATCAGAGGGACACAGACCCAGTCTCCTCCCAGGCCTCCTATACTTCTCTCAATCCAGGCCAGCTGCAGGAGGGAAGGAATGTGATCACATAAGGCAAGATGTGTAGGGAGACTGAAGACCTGCTTCAAAAGCATGAAGGGGTGCTTCTGGTTGGAGACCTGCCATGGTTTTCAGCAGGAAAAGGAGGTATGTGCTAGCCTACTAATGAGCTTATATTCCCTGATGCTGACCCTGATGTACACACCAGGTTGCCTGTATTTTCCATTTTACAAGACTGTTTGGGCATCATTAAAACAGTCCACATGACATTAACCAAGAGTACACTAAGTGCAAGGCACATCCTTCACATTTCAAATGAGGTGTAAAAGGCTCTCCTTTTCCTTCGGGGTGTAAGAACAGACTGTGGACCTCAGTTCCCTCCTCCATGAATTAATGGGTGTCACTGGGTGATCTGCACGCTGCTTCCTCTCCCCCACTCCAGGCTTCTTCAGATTTCCAGCAGGCTGGGACTTGTGTCCCTAAGACATGACAGAGGCTCTGCAAAGCTTCCACAGTGTGCAGTTCCATGGATAAAATATCTCCCATGATGACTTCTAGAAAACAATAGTGCATTGTTTCTACCCTCCCCAAAGGGCTGGAGTTTTCCCGATTTTCTCTGGAGTCCTTTGTTTTGACGTTGAAACAGTCTGTAATTTACCATTTTCCCTCTTTCCTCTTATCCTCCAGATTTCTCCATTCTCAGTAAAACATTACTGGAGCAGTTGCCAGGAAATCCTGCTTTGAGTGCAGTAGCTTCCTGGCCCTAGGAGAAATGTGGTCGAGTTAATCATTCACTTTTCCAAGTCCTTCTGCAATCTTCCTTCAGGAAAGGAGATCAAACCATTTCCTTAGTGCTAGCCTTGGGTTTTCTGATCCTCACGAGGAGAGGACTAGGCTAAAACCATTCAAACACTGACTTTGCTGCCTCTTAACGAAGAGCCTTCATCCTTTCCTAGTGCACACATCCGTATCTCTATTCTTAGAGAGAGATTCTAGCCCCATGGGCAGTTACTATGAAACCATTTTTTTGTCTTCCATATTAATTGTGTAAGCTTCTCTCAAGCTACATTTTATTAAGGTAGGATTTAATATTTTATGCTAGAAAATCTAATGCTAAAATAACAACTTGTAGCTCTCCCTGAGGTCTGCAATTAGACATGGCTTCCCTAGTTTCTGGGAGGTTGTGTGGTATCACCAAGAAAGGAAGACTATGGGAATCACAAAAACAAGCTCAGGAACATGGGACCTTGAACTTGGCACACAAACCCTCTAAGGCTCAGATCCTGATGAGGAAAATGCAGCACAGAACAATCTTCAGCACAGGTTTACGAGCCCAGGAGAGCTCAGCACTGAGCGGTGGGCCAGGAGCAGCTGTGGCTGAACTCTGCGTGTATGAGTCCCTGCTACTAACAAAGAGGTGTTCACTGTCCTTTTCACGTAAGTGTTCAGTAAATACCAGTGAATTGTGTTCTTTCTGATATTAACAAACTGTATGCTTTGTCTCCATAGATTATCTGAAAGAGCAGCATTCTAGAACTCTTTAGGGGTCTAGCCAGAAGGTGGGATTTCTCACAAGTCTGCCAGCTCTTGCCAGCCGCCCTCCATTGCTGTGTGTCCACTGACTATTTTTGAATGCAAATTTCTTGCTCCTGGCATCCCTGACAGCATCTGCAGGAGACACACTTAATTTTCCAGGAACCTGGCCATTTCTCAATCCATAAGAAATTCCTTTGCAGAGATCAGGAACCATTTGCCCTTCCCACTGTTTTTTGTTTGTTTGTTTTGTTTTTTTGTTTGTTTGTTTTTTAATTTGGTGTGTTTGTTTTCTCTCTCACCTCCTATTTGGTGTTAATTGTTTTGTTGTTGATGGTGTTCCTTTTTCAGATTAATGATGAGGTTCTCTCAACATCTGACTGGGAGCAAAGTCCTCCCTTCCGTACCGTGTCTAACATCTTCTTGTCCTTTTGAGGTCGGGGGACTTAGGGTCTTTGGCACTGAGCACCATGGATTCAGATTTTTCTCCTTGGACTTGCTTCCTGGGAAGAAACCTTACTCTTTGAAATCCTTATCTTTGGACATTGTTCATTTCATTCTCCTCTACCCCCACCACACCAAGTTACATCACCCATTGCAGTCACAGCCTGTTTGGGTGATAGCTTCTTGTGGAGCAGCTGGACCCTGGGCACCTGGAAGTGAACTGGCAAGACACCCATGTCTGTATGTAGCACTAGTGGCCTCTCTTAACTCTACCTCCAAGTAGAGAATGCCAACATGATTGTTTGCTCTGCCTGGACGAACTGCTTCCTCCCAGTCTTTCTAGATCCCTGGCATCCAAGTGGAACATACATGGGTCTACCACCATCCTCAGAAGGCTGACTGAAGATTCTGGTCTTATAGCCTAGCTCCCGCAGCACTCAGCATCCCGAGTTGCTGGGATTCACAACTCTTTATTTAGTGAAATGTAAGACTCACAGGTGACCACAGAGGCCACTAGCAGATCCAAAACTACCACAGGGAAAGGATGACCTGCTTTGTACAATAGACTCAATTTTCTGCAACAGTGCACTTTATTACAAACATACAAAATAGCACGTTAAGTCAAATAACGGGTCCATTCGGTTCATTCAAGCCAGTATTCTGTCTCCAAAAAAGGCATGAAGAAATGTCCAATGAGGAAACCTGATGCCACTTCTTCAAGGCATCTTTCTCCACCTCCCCCAACGCTGTGTATCTCATGCAACAAGCCTCCCCCATCTCATGGATGAGGAGAAATTCTCGATGTCTTCATTCTTCTTTCATACTCTATTCGAAGCACCTGCTTCCCCTGAGCACCTTCTCGTCTGAAGGCTGTTCTCACTTTATTTCTCCAGCTCCTCTCTTTTGCAAAAGTTACCCTTCTTCTTAGTAACCTAAGGGCCAGGGGAAAAAAACACTGTTCTTCAGTGTGTGTAGTGACCTCCTTCCAGAGACTCCTCCCGCAGAGCCACTCCTGCTCCCTCCTCATCCTGAGCTGTGTCTAGACCTATGTACACTCCTTAAAAAAATGCTTGGTATAGGCACGTGTGAAATTTGCAGCTGGTAGAGCAAGTGACTGTCTAGCTGTAGGACATATACCAATGGCTCCCAGTTGAGGAGATGAAAATGCAGAGTGTCAGTTCCTCTTCCTCTGCTCACCTAAACAAAGAGCCTATAATGCCCAAAGCCTGACTTGACTTAGAATCTTTTTGTATGGCACAGGAGGTTAGGCTCAGTCCTCACTCTTGATTCTCTCTCTTTTTTTTTTTTTTTTCTGTTATGTGTTCCTTGGTTTTGGATAACGAGTAAGAAAATCAGATATTATCAACAACTCTTTATTAAATTCATCCTATTACTATTCTTATATGAAAAAATACAGGACAGTTTATCAAGCAAAGGGAGACTGGGAGCAAAATATCCCACTGCGAAGGGCAGAGTATGCTGGAGCTATGACAGGCTGCAAGTGCCGTGTGGAGCAAGACTGTGAGTGCAGCAGCTGATTTGGGGGTGACCCCAGAGCGTACCAATGGAGGAGGGGGTGAGACAGAGGAGGAAGGCCATAAATGACACGTGCTCAGGCGTCTGTGGGCTACTGGGGCTTAGTCCCTCTGGGACTTCCCTGTCCACAGAGCTGCCCCACCCCAGGAGTGAGGAAGCTGGGCCAGCAGTCCACTAACTCCCATTATCCTTGATTAAGGGCACATTCTAGGGATGTCTTTGCTGCCCCACATGAGAACCAAGCACCTTACTGCACCCAGAGGCAACCCTTGAATGGGAGAATTCACTCACATGCAGTAAAAGTGTCTGCAGTGTGCATGGGGCAGTGAGTGCTCAGGGGACACAGGAAGGTGTGTCATCGTGGGCTGGAGGAACCCCAATTCATTCCTACTCTCTGTACTCCCTGATGGAGCCATTTTTGTTTTTTCTTGTTCTTTATTATGTTGTATGTAGGTATGTACGCAGGCGTAGATGTGTATATGTTTGTGTATGTGTACGTGTGTGTATTTGTGTATGTGTGTGAATCTGTGTCTGTTGGTGTCTGTCTGTGTGTGTGTCTGTCTGAATGTGTGTACATATATATTTACATTCGTCACCACACTAGTTAATATGGTTTGGGTGTTTGGCCCCTTCAAATCTCATGCTAAAATATGATCCCTATTGTTGGAGGTGGGGCCTGGTGGGAGGTGTTTAGGTCATGGGGTGGATCCCTCATGAATGGCTTGGTGCCCTCCCTGCAGCAATGAGCGAGTTCTCTATTAGTTCATGTGAGAGTTGGTTGTTTAAAGAGCCCGGTTCCTTCCTCCTCTCTCCCTTTCTCCCTCTATTGCCATGGGACATGCCTACTCCTCATTCACCTCCCATCATGAGTAAAGAATTCTTGAAGTCCTGACCAGAGGCAGATGCAGGTCCCATGTTTTATATACAGCAGGCAGAACTGTGAGCCAAATAAACCTCTTTTCTTTATAAATTACCCAGACTTAGGTATTCCTTTATAGCAACGCAAAATGGACTAATATTGTAGTAATCATGTAAAACCCAACCAAGCAAAATTATTGGATAATCACAAGGTAAGTGGCACCCAGATGAGTGTGTTTATGACTTTCTAGACCAAGAGTTGTCAAAATTTTCCTCTAAAAGGTCAGATAGTAAATATTTTAGGTTTTACAGGCCATGTAGTATTTGCGGTAACCTCTCCCCTCTGCTGTTGTGGTGAGAAAGCAGCCCGTGGGTTTGTACGTTGCTTGTGGCTGCTCATGGATTTGCTGACCATGGTCTAGAGTACAATCTATGCATGCAGTCTGTTCTTAATTACCTCCCCAACCCAGCCCTTCTCCATCAAAGTTTTCCCCTAAAAGAAGCCACCTGAACACCTAAACTCTAATTCTTGAAAATAAAGTGCCATTCAGGTCCCACTAGTATCCTAAAATAGCATCATCTGGCAAAATGCAAGTTCATATTTATATTTCCCATGGCTCTTCACACACAGATGGACTTTATCTTCAAATATTATTTCAAATATAATTAATTTGTCTCTTCCCCTTAACCTATGGAAGCATCATTTTTCACCTTTCCTTTACTGGTTGTTTATCTACAAATGTCACAAGTCTTTATCTTCACTCTCCTCCCTTTTACCAAACCATTCTCTTCTTTGTACAAATAAAAACAAGCAAACAAACATGGAACTGGCTAAAAAGTGGGCCCTGAGTCAGGCTGTTTACCCAGCATTACTAGGCTCTGTCCCAAACTGGATGGAGGCCTGATACAATCTACAAGCTGAAATGCAAAAACCTCTTCCCCTCTTCCCCTTGTCTCTTATCTTCCTTCCCCAAGCTTCCTCCTGGGAAAGAACAGTTTTCCCTGACCTACTAAGAGGGGCATCCCATGCAGACTTTTGCATACCCGGGATTCCTCTCTTCTCTAGTTGAGGCCTGGGGCCTGAGTTTGTTTTCACAATTTGGAGTCTTATACAACTTCGAGCCAAAAAACAAAATTCTACTGAAGTTGTACCTGCACAGAAGGACATCACTTTTTTTTTTCCCAGCAGCTGGAGGACAGGCAAGTTGTATTTTAGGCCTTTAATCTGAAGGCCTGATCTGAATTACAAGATTTTAGGAATGTGATCTTCAAAACACAGCTCATGTTGAGTTTTAAATGAGATTTATGCTAAGCCATGTTTGGGTACCAGACCTGGTATATTGATTTGCAAACCCCATCTCTGCATACTTACAGTGGCTGGAAGCAGGAACTCCAGCTTCGAGGCAGCTCCATAAATTGTAAGCTTATTTTCAGAAGGTAGAGACTCGTCTGTCCAACTCAGGGACAATGACTAACATGAACCGTGCCCCAGGAGAGCTCAAATCCTGAAGCAAGATGTCCAAAAAAATGAGAATCAGAGTCGACAACAGCAGCAAAATGTCACAGTGCCATTCAGGCCGGTGCGAACGTTATTTGCTTTTCTGTCTTCCATTCCCCCTGCCGTCCAGGGTCTTCCAGTGCTTTGGAAATCCATCTGGACAGCTTCAGAGCTCATCTCTGCTCATGCTCCCACCGCCATTTTTTGTTCTGTCTGAAACAGCTTTGCCACTTACGAATTAAAAGTTTGCTCCCAGATTCTCCTATTTGAAGTTTACTGGTTATTATAGTTGGAGACTGCACACAGGGTCCCAGTGTCATAAATTCCTTAGTCTAGCTGAGATTGCTAGTCTGTCATAGATTCGTCCGTCTATCTAGAGCAGGCAAGTCTGGATACCTCTGCTGTTCCTTCACCACATCACCCCCCAGCGACCGACACGTAGCTCATCGGGACCCTAGTGAAGCTTCCCATGTTCATAGAAGCACCATTATGGTTACTTCTTGTTATGCAACGAATATCCTCAGACTTAGCAAGTTAAAACAGCCTTTTTCTTTTGCTTGTAATTTGCGGGTCAGGGATTTGGGAAGGACTTGACTGGAAAGTTCTCGCTTGGAATCTCTCAAGTACTCGGGCTGCAGTCCCCTGGAGGCTCCTTCAGGCTGGATGTCCGAGGTGGTTCACCTGGCTGGCAGGTGATGCTGGCTGTTGCCTGGAGCTCAGCTGTGGCTGCTGACCAGAGCCCTGCACATCCACAGGTGCCTCTCCACAGGGCTGGGCTTCTCACAGCGTGGATGGCAGCTTCCTCATGGAAGTGTCCCAGAGGCATGTCCAAATAGCCAGTGGTCCCAGAAATCAAGGCTGAAGCTGCAGAGTGTATCCCCTGGCCTCGCAAGCTGCTAAGCATCATTTACACCACAAATGACTCAATGAGGCCCACCAGATTTGAGGGGAGGGGACACGGATTCCCCCTCTCCATGGAGGAATGTCATAGATATGCATCTCTCATCCACGGCATGACCAGTGCCTTACTCCAAAGTGTTTGCAGTGTGGAAGTCAATCTATCCTCCTGGAGGAAAGGGCTTGGCGTGGTGGAATGAGGAGGTTTGGATTACAAAGATGAAAGTTCAAGATGCAGTTCTTCCACTAACTCTCTGTGTGGCCTCAGACGAGTGCTTTAGCTTCTCTGACCCCCAGTCTCCTCATCTGTAAAAATAGGGATAATGCCATTCTTGTAGTCTGCTGTGAAAATTAAATGGGGTTAAATAAGAAGATGTATAAAATAAAGCTTCCTGCAGACCAGTACCTGGCACATAGCCCTAGGTCAGTCACATCATCCTGACAAGTTAGGAGCCATCATCGAGTAGGACCTGGGGAGGAGCAATGCAACCCGCTGAAAAGAGCTCTGCCTTGTCCAAGCCACAGGCAGAGGAGGCAGGATGAGACAGAGCTCTCTTCCTCTTTGCCTGCCCCATTCCCCCTCACTTTCTCTCATTCTCTTTCATTCTTTCCCTGTCCTGAATGTGCCCACTTCTTCCGTTTCAAGCTGGATCATTTGGGATTCCACCCACTTCCCTTGGGAAGCTCCAGGTCACTCCTTCCTCAGTCTTTTCCTGTGGCTTCCAAAGCAGGCTCCCCAAATTTGGCCAAGGCCAGTAGCACATGCCTAGCTAGGGCTTTGCCATCCACCTGGGTTTCAGCTGGTATCTGGTTAGCACACCCTCTCTGGGGTTTTGCTGTCCACCTGGATTTCAGTTGGTGTCTGGTCAATAGCACACCCTCTCTGGGGCTTTGCCATCTACATCGGTTTCAGGTAGTATCTGATCAATAGCACACACCTCACTTGGGTGTTGCCATTCACATGGGTTTTGGGTGGTGTCTGGTCAATAGCACACGCCTCTCTTGGGTGTTGCCATCTACTTGGATTTCAGGTGGCATCTGGTCAATAACACATGCCTGGCTGGGGCTTTGCCGTCCACATGGGTTTCGGGTGGTGTCTGGCCTTGGAAGGAGAAGAGGCTGGGTGCTCTAATCTTCACTTAGTTCCTGCCATTTGGAGCCACAGCCTATTTTCTATTACTTCCCAAGATGAAAGCCACCCCTCCAATGCTAGTATTTTTTTCTTTGGGTGCAACAGCTCTTTCTGCTTCTTTTGAAGAGGAACTGTGACATTATTGTCTTAGAAAATTAGTCCCCAGATTACCTAGACATAGTCCTTAACCACCCAACATGGGTGTCCCAGTTCCAGGGAAATACTATCTTTTCCCAGCTCTCTCCCAGATTGAAGACAGGGGGCTTCATTTATCCCACCTCACCAGGACTTGCAACAAACTCTCCCCGGCTTTTCCAATCAGTCTTGTTCCCAGCACATCATGCCACATCCATGCGTCTTAAAGGGTCTTATGTTCAGTGTAACTGAAGTTTGAGAACAGTGAGTTGTCTGAGACCAAACAAACATGTCATGTTTAGGCAGCCTGGGGCCAGGCCTCCTTTTTGGGACATCATCAAGTCCACCATTAAGGCAGAAGCCCAGGACAGCCCGTGCCCCAAGAAAGTCAGAGGAAAACTACATGACCATTACTGAAACACAACAACTACTTGCATTTCTGCCTCCCCTTCCCACCCCAGGCACATGCGAGATCCATTTTCCTTTTTAAAAATGATCTGTAACTTACAACATTATCGAACCCAACAGTTCTTTTGTTTCACTTGTGTCTTTTTCCAAATATAGTCCTGAGGGCAGAACATCTATCAACAACTTTTTCACAGTCTAAATCCTTTCCTTAACCATGGTAAATCTTCTCAGGATATTAGCCAGCCTTTCTTTTGCTGTCCTTTCTTTTTTTTTTTTTTTCCTTTGATTTTTAAAATCTATCACTGTTCTCATTGAACTGAGTTTCTCAGTGCTGTCCTCACCAACTCTGAAAATCCTGACCTCTCTGCTGACCTCATCCCTATCTCTGACCACATCGTGAGAGCCTGGAACCGAGAATCCACTTTGAACAGCAGTGTCTTCCTCTCACGCTCTGGCGAAGCCCACCCCATGGAGCGCCAATGACTGGCAGCCCCATTGAGAGCTTCCCTCTTGTGTGCGAGGAGAGCACCCGTGAAACAGGAGGGAGCCTGCTTATGCCCACCTGATATAGTCACATCCATTTCAAAGATGCTGACCCCAAAGCCCAGGGAGGCTTCATGGTTTCACCAGGGACAATGGCTGGAAGTGGCCGTAGCCAGGTCTTCACCCATGTCCTATACCAACTCCAAGACACCATCTCTGCATCTCCTTCTAACCAGCCCCATGGTGGCCGGGGTGGACGGGAGCGGCTGTGCTTCCTGAGTCACATGTTAAGTTGCTCTCTTGGTCTAACATACACGGTACTTGATCCAGCCCCTAAATAGAGCCCAGAGCAGCTTCCTTCAGCTTCCACAATACACCGAGCTCTCATGTACTAAAGGGATCTGGGTGTCCCTGATCCTGCAGGAGGCCTGAAACCTCTGTGAATCAAAGGGGAACTGAGCCCAGAATGTGTACCTGTGAGCCCCCAGCCCCTGCTTCCTGCAGCCTTTCACAGGCACACAGGCAAGCTGGGCACCCAGGGACTGCAAGGTCACAGGACATTGCTCACCCCCACACCTCATCTGATGGTTGAAGGAGGTGCCACCAGGAGGCATGAGTGATGCTGAGTGACACTAAATCACCAGATAAAGACCCAGGCCTCACATCATCCAGGTCTGCAAGTGGACAGCCGGTGACCATGGCCCTGAGATCAGAGCAATCATCCTGGACTTGTCAGGAAAATGAATCCCAGTGAGGCCACCTCATTTGGGAACTTCTGCTCTACAGTGTCACGGTATTAAGATGATGGGTTGGGACTGGGCACTGTGGCTCACACCTGTAATCCCAACACTTTGAGAGGCTGAGGCCGGCAGATCATGAGGTCAGGAGATCGAGACCATCCTGGCCAACATGGTGAAACCCTGTCTCCACTAAAAATACAAAAATTAGCTGGGAGTGGTAGCGTGTGCCTGTAGTCCCAGGTACTTGGGATGGTGAGGCAGGAGAATCACTTGAACTTGGGAGGCAGAGGTTGCAGTGAGCCGAGATGGCATCATTGCACTCCAGCCTGGATGACAGAGTGAGATTCCATCTAAAAATATCTATATATATACACATATATATATATGAGAATGCATATATATATGACAATACATATATATATGAGAATACATATATATATGAGAGTATATATATGAGATGGGTTGTGTTGGGAGGCACTGCTGACCATCTAAAGGGGGCACCAGTATCTCCCAAGAGACATAGAGCCTCCTCCTTCTGTTAAGTGGGTACTTCAGGGAGCTGAGGGCTTGACCCAGGCTCTAGGGGTACCATGAACTGCTGGGCAGTTGTCAAAGGGGCATCACAGTCACAGTCTAGTCCTGTGCCCCTGGCTTCATCCCAGAAGGTGTGGGGCAGTTCGAGTGGTCCTGATTTGCCTTCTCTGATACAATTGTCTTGCTTTTGCGGAGCTGAGTTGCTCTCTAGGTTTGCCTCAGCACAGCTCTTAAAATAGCAGCCAGTTAGGTTGGCCAGCCTGGAATTTCCTGGAACCGCCCAGCATGGGGCAGTAGGCACTCAGGCCCTCCCCACCTATCTATCCAGGGGCTGCCTGACCCATGGCTCTTTTCCTGCTTCTGATGCCGTCCCACCCTTTGAATTGGTCAAGAGGATTTGGTGCTGAATCTATCCAGGAGAGTCCACCACCACTCCCTTTCCCAACCCAGGGTGTAACGGGATAAAAAGGTATTTTGGGGGTTTCCATGGCAGGCAGGCTGTGGGCACACAGGCACGGGGCCAGAGAGGGGGGCCTGGGCATGATATTGTCTGAGGTCACAGGCTCAGCAGCATTCTCTCCATATGTGAATTTTTTTCTATTAAATTACGCTTTCTCACTTTTTGGAAATGATTCAGAAATTCTCTCAAAGTTATGCTTTGCCAGTGAACTCACTGACATTTGAATAAAGGCATGGAGATCACTCCAGGCACTTCCCAGTGAGTAGAGCTGACACAGCTGGCCTCTCCTTGGGATGTGTGGGGAGTCTCATCTTGCCACACTAAGGAGTTTATGTTTTTCATGAAGGATTTCTTCTTGTTCATGTTGGGGAAACCAGTTCACCTAAAACAAAAGAACCACTACGACAAAAGTCAGTCAGACAGACAGAGAGACAGACACAAATAGACAGTGGTGCCAGCGTGAGTGCTGGGTCCTGAACACAGAGGAATGCAGGGCTCTGGGGATCTGGTGTCTGCCACTCTCCACTTCCCCCCATTAGGCAGGACAGGGAAAGTCAGAGAACAGGACTCTCTGACACTGATGTCTGTTAACATTAAAGTAAGATGGTTCAACATGAAGATGTTCCTGCTCCCTGCCCCTGTGGGATCAAACCCTTTCCACACGGAACCCTGTCTTCTTGATACACACTCCACATTCTGAGTGTGTCATAAGTGCTCAGCCAGGGGTAACCCCAGGACACAGCTGTGAGCTAGGCACACCTGCCCAGGCCCTCAGGAGGCCATGTCTTGCCCCATCCTTCCCTGGCCAGGTGGCCTGTCTCAGCCTGTGGGGCACGTTCTGCAGACCTGGTCCTGTCTTTGCCTTCCAGGTGCCTTTGTACATCCACTGACTTGTTAGGTGTTGCTTTTATATAATGCAAACTTTGGGCATGATTAATTTGAGGATTTTGGGATCTTCCCTTAGCTTGCAAAAAACATTCATTGCCCTTGGTTAACACAGTTTGATAATACAAAGAGTGTTCCATTATCTTATGATTTGATAATAGATAAAAGACATCCTTCCACAGTGCTCACTCTTGGGTTCCTGAAAAGCCAGCAGTATACCTCATATAGAGAGAAGGAGGGATGGAGACACAGACACAGAGAGACATTGCTGTCTGGCACTGGAATAAAGGGACAGAGCTCACTCCAGGCACTTCCCAGGAAATGAAACTGACACAGACTGCCCCTTCCTGGGGTGGCGGTGGGAGCTCATCTTGCCCCAGTGCTCTGTCTCTCTCTGTCTCTGTGGCTCTCTCTCTCTGTGTCTCTCTTTGTCTCTGTCTCTCTCTGTCTCTCTCTGTCTCTATGTCTCCCTCTCTCTGTCTCTCTGCCTCTCTCTGTCTCTGTGTCTCTTTGTTTCTGTGTCTCTCTCTCTGTCTCTATGTCTCCCCCTCTCTCTCTGTCTCTCTCTCTATGTCTCTCTGTCTCTCTCTGTCTCTATGTCTCTCAGACTCTCTGTTTCTTTATCTCTGTCTCTCTCTCTTTAACCACTTTATTGAGATACCATTCACCCTCTCACCGTGTGCAGTCCTGTGGTTGCTTATGTTTGCAGATAGATCTGCCCCATCTCTTACAGCTTTCCTGACCACCCTGACTTCTCACCTTCCCTTTCCCCATCCAGGTGAACCTGGGGCCTGGCACTGTGTCTTGTCTTGTGGTTCCGGTGGGAAATCTGCTACACCAGGAATCAGGAGACCAAACTCTGCTACCAACTGCCTCGGTGACACTTGAGTTCTCTTGTGCTTCAGTTTGTACTGTCAAATGAGTAAAGGAGTTAAACGAGCTCAAATGAGATCAAATGGGTTAAAGAATGTGAAGGTTCTGGCCTGGCACGGTGGCTCAAGCCTGTAATCCTAGCACTTTGGGAAGCAGAGGCAGGCGGATCACCTGAGGTCAAGAGTTTGAGACCAGCCTAGCCAACATGGAGAAACCTCGTCTCTACTAAAAATACATGCATGGTGATGCATGCCTGTAATCCCAGCTACTTGGGAGGCTGAGGCAGGAGAACCATTTGAACCAACCCGGGAGGTGGAGGTTGCAGTGAGCCGAGATTGCACCATTGCACTCCAGCCTGGGCAACAAGACCGAAACTCCATCACACACACACACACACACACACACACACACACGAATGTGAAGGTTCTTTGAGGCATAGTAAAACTTATACAAACATAACATATATTTTCCTGTATACTAATCAGTCCTGATTATTACAAGGGAATGGCGACCACCTTTGAGGTTGAAGGAAACTGTGCTTCAAGGCAACTTCGAGACACAGTATGAAAAAAGAATGGAAAAATCTCACTAACACTTGCTTTATAATTAAGAGCTGAAATGGTAATACTTTTGATATAGTGGGTAAATCATCTATCAGTGAAGTAAATTTTACCATTTTCCTTTTGCTAAATGTGACTGTTAGATATTTTAAATGGTACATGTGGCTGGGGTCATATTTTTGCCAGGTGCCCCTGCACTAGGGTAACTATTTTGAACTTGAGACCACAGAGTGAAACCAGCTCTGTCCTTTGACTTCTTTCTTTCCTGCCTCCATGCAAAGTGGCTTCTTTGGCTCAGCATCTGGGGAGGGGAGAGAGGTTGGCATTCCAGCGCGTGTTAGGGGCAGAGGACCCGGAGGACAGTGCTCTGACAGCAGGACATCTTCACAGATGCTGAGTGAGAGGAAAGCTGCATTTTCTCTGGAGGATGCTGAGTCCCAGAGCGAATGTCCCCTGCTCGTGAATTCTTACAAGTTGAGGCTGGCTGGCCAGGGCCAATGTGACCTTGGCTTTCTAGAAGGTTCTTGAGTACAGCCTCCCTTCCGTCAGCTCACCCCTATGGGTGGAAACCATGAAGGAGGCCACCAGCCTTTGGCAGTGGGCTGGCCTCAGATCCCCACTGCTGACTCTGGCCTGTGTGGGCCTCTCTTTCAGCTACTCGGTCACTGACAGGCCTGGAAGCTCTGCACAACCAGCTGAAACCAAGGGGCCGGTTATTGACTGAGGCTTATTAACGCTCCTGCTTCCCACCCAGCCAGGGCTTCCCAGATGGGAAAGAATGGCTTGCCAGGGCAGAAGGAGGAGAGTGTCGTGTGGCACCAAGCGGGAGAATGAGCTGCTTTTGTTGCTTTGATTCCAGCCAGCCCAGTCCCTCTGGGAGTCCTACTTCCAGAGAAAAGATTTCTCAGGAAAGGGTTTCTCAGGAAAGACCCATTTGAGACCTCATTCTTGCAGCAGAAGTTCACTGCAGAGCTGCAGACCTAGCAGTGACAGGGGTATATAGGAAAGTCATTGGTAGGGATTTATGAGGAGAGGCTAAAGCAAAATCAGTCCTATGAATGGAACCAACAGCCCTGATGGTCGCTTGGTGTCCATCTCTCCTCTTTGACCCCAAGAGGTATGTGGAAGACACCAGTGTTTCTTCAGCTTTTACATAGCATCATCTCATTTAATCCTTACAATGGAACTATGTGGTGGAGCTGACACTGATGTACTGAATCCCCTTGCCCTATTCCCTCTCACTCTGTTTCCTGTATGTAAAGGTTGAAGGTAGCTGTCAGTTGCAGAGACAGTTTGGGGCCCTCGTAACTTGTCCTGCATGGAAAGTTTGCCACTTTCCTTATAGCATGGAGGATGGGGGTCAGCTCTTCCCATGTTTGGACTCTCATGGGTCTCCACCTAATATCCTACCACAACTGCCTATTGGGCACCATGTTCACTATTTGGGTGATGGGTTCAATGGAAGCCCAAACTCCAGCATTATACATTACACCCATGTAACACACCTGCACGTGCACCCCTGAATCAAAAAACAAAAACAGAAACCCTCAAGTGTCTGCAGAAAAGCTCTGCAAACTCAAAATGCCAGGCAGGTATGGATGAAAACAAGCTTCAAGCATCTTCGAATTAAAAAAAAGAATGAGTTAATGTCCTTTGCAGGGACATGGATGAAGCTGGAAGCCATCATTCTCATCAAATTAACACGGGAACAGAAAACCACACACAACATATTCTTACTCATAAGTGAGAGTTGAACAATGAGAACACATGGACACAGGGAGGGGAACATCATACACCGGGGCCTGTCGGGGGGTGGAGGGCAAGGGGAGGGAGAGCATTAGGACAAATACCTAATGCATGCGGGGCTTAAAGCTTAGAAGACAGGTTGATAGGTTCAGCAAACCACCATGGCACATGTATACCTATGTGACAAGCCTACACATTCTGCACATGTATCTCAGAACTTAAAGTTTTAAAAAAATATTTTTTAAAAAATCCTTCCCCAGGGAAAGGACCCAGCCCCATGGTGTGATGAGCAGATTCTCAGAGGCTCTGGACCCCAGCCTGACCCTCACTGGCTTTGTAACTTTGGGAAAATCACTTACCCTTCCTAACCTTGAGTTTCCTCATTTGTAAAACTGTCTTTAGGAACCACAACATTGAAATAATAAACCCATGAGCACTGTGGAAACTCAAGCATGCTAATGTAAATGTAAGCTTTTATTATGCATGGTCAAGTTTTTATGAACTGCGAAAGAAAAATTTGGCTGAACAGCCCTTCCTTGTTCTCAGCCAATTTAAGGAGCCAGGACAACTCACTGCTTTATGAGAAACCACCCTCATCCTTCAACTGGGTTTGAATTTTTCTAACACTTGGAGTCATTTTGTTGAGATCTTCAAGCAGCAGATCAAATTGAGCCTGGAAGTAAAGCCCTCGCACCCCTTTGAAATCACGTGTTGCAACCACACAAAAAACAGGGCTCTGACCTCTCCAATTGCCCAGAGTGATGACTGGGTTTTCACATTCAAGGGATTTCAGGAGGTTAAAAGGATCTTTGCTTTTCCTGCTTGTGGATCATAACTTGGTCACGTAGGGCAGGCATCTGGGCCTGTCCATTCATGATTCTGGTAATACCAACCAAAGCCATCCAGCAAACCTGAAACGTAACTGAGAAGACTGTTCTGCCAGAGGGCTTTGGAGAAGCAGCCTTGTGTCCTTCAGCAGAAAGGTGAGTTGGAAAAGCTGGAAAACAATATCAGAGTCATCAGAGCAGCTCCCTTGAGGCGGGTGTCCGTTGGCATGTGAGCAGTGAGCCCAGGACCACTTGAGAGGAGAAAGGCAGAGCTCTCAATCCTTGGCATGGCCTTCTCCACCCGTCCTGACCCCCAAGGGGCAGAGAGAGTGGTGGAGGGAACTGAGAAGCAGGAGCAGCCAGCCAGCTCCGCGGAGCTCAGTTCACAGCCAGAGCCAACCTGGCTCTGTTGCCTGGGTGGGTCCCAAATCCCTGGGCTCAGCCCTTTAAACCCATGAGCTCCGGAGTTTTAGAGATGGGCGGGATCGCTCTTCTTCCAGGCCTTCCCGTCTCTCTTTGCACCGCAAGACTGGGCTAATTTTGTTTAGCGGCTTTAAGAAGAGTTGGAAAGATGTTCTACACCATTTTTCAAACTGAAAATTCAACTACAAGGAATTTCTAGAAACCAAACCCCTGCAGGGCCTTAACCATAAGTGATTGACAGCTGTGGGCTCTGGCTCCTCTGGCTGCGAATGGTACCCGAGTGCCTGATTGTCCCTGTGAATGGCAGCAAAGTGAAAACCAGGGCATAGAACAAATAGGTCTGCCCTGGCCACTGCTCCCCTTCGGAATTCTCAGTTCTCTTGTGTCACCTTCAATATATCCATGGAATGTCTAAGTTGTTTCCTTTGGAAAACAAATGTAGAAAGAAACGGAATCAAATATTTAGGGGGCAGGAGAGTGGATACTGATAGTCGTTAGAGCCAGTCACAAACACTCTGGATTTCCTTCTGGGCACATAGGGAGGTAAGACCTGAGTGCCCTTTTTGCATTAGAGAAGACCACGTGGTTTGCTTTACTGATTAAAATGTGAACAGAATATCACACGTCACTCCTGGTTGGCAGATTTAAGGATTAACACATGACTAACTGTGCCTCTTCCCTATCTCTGCAGAAACATCTGTTGAGATGAAGCCTCTGTCCTTCTAGGAGATGAAACCGCTGTCCGCTTAGGTCTTTACATACCTCCGATGGGCAGAAACCCCCCACGTCATGCTGACTTGTGTTGGATATACATTGTGAGCAAGAAACAGCCTTTGTTATTTGAAGCCCTGAAATCTTGAGGTGGTCTTCACAGCATGGCCTCACTTGTCTTCCCTGAAATAACAAAATACGAAGTACAATACTGTGGGATCTTCTCATCATGTCTTACCTCCTGGGGGAAGTGTGAGGAACCAACACCATCCGAGTGCAGCCGTGGACCTGCCTCCGTTCAAACCCAGTATTATTCTACGCTATAGGTATAAACGTTTGTGGCCCAGAATGATGTGAATTGAATACTAACTTCCCCAGTTCTGAACACTTTTTGTTACTCTCTGTGAGTTTTCTGTCTGTTAGTTACTCGAATGACAGTCCTCAACTAGAGATTTCTGGGGAGATTTTCCTTTCCTCCCATAAGCTTAGAAAGGATTTATCCACCACCTCCATCCCTGATACTGGTGTCTCCACTTCCAGGGCACTTTGATATCCATCATCTGGCTCTCTGTTTTCTGAAAGCATTGCTTTCCCTGGCCAGCAGCCTCTGAGTTTTTTCTCATTGTTTGCATGCCTTGCAGCATAGTTAATGCTGATGGTCTTTCAATGAGAAAGGTAACCTCCAGTGTGATGTCTAGCTGAAAAGTGTGTGTACTTTCTTTCAGCATTTGGACATTGTCATTAGGCAGCCCATGGCCATTCCACTGGCCTGCCTTCCAACACCTTTTCCCTGTGCCTCTCACTGTGGCATCACATAGAGAGGCCTAGAAGAACTCAGATGACTAGCTTCAAGATTTAATTCTATTCAGCAAGGGCACAGTCTTCACCATCAATACATAAAGCTCAGTTGTATTTCTAGAAACTTACAGTGGACAATCCAAAAATCAAATTTAAAAAATAATTGCATTTATACTACTATCAAAATGAATAAAATATTTTGTAATAAATTTCACAAAAGAAGTGCAAAACTTATAAAGTAAAAGGAGAATTTGAATGCTAATGCATTCTAAATGCTAATGCTACACATGGTCTTAACTCACCTCTTGCCCCTGAATGCCTTCTTAAAATAAGAATTCTTAAAATAAGAATGAGGGAATTTGGATGTCTTAATTAATCGTGCTTCTCCTGTCAATAAACTGGAAGTTGATAGACAAATACTGTCAAAACTGCTTCTATATTGTTGGTGGCAGAAGATGGAGCAGGAGGTAATTCACTCAGGAAGTTCTTAGCTTTTGCAATTAATAAAAATTACTAGGTTACTTGGAGATGACATAAAGTTATACCAAAACAATTGTCATCAGTTTTAATGACTACTCTTGGCTTAATCCTTACTTGCAAATCACTCTAATGCTGGTCAGACCCCACTCAAATCCCTTACTGGCCAGTGTGCACAGCCCTCAGCTGCCAAGGAAATCAGCTGTCTCAGTTTCTAGCTACCCCCATTTTGGAAAATTGTCATTGGATCATGGAAGCATCTTTCCCAGAAGATTACAGCCCATCCACCCATCTCCAATAACCAGTGACTGGCTCAGGGTACAAACCCAGCCCCTCGCAAGGTGAGACTGCGGTGCAGTTTGTTCCGAAGCTCCCCCAGGGATCAGGGTAAAGCCAGACTGCAGCTCAGACCTGCTCCTGCTCAGCTCCTTCCTGTCCCTCTTCCTTCCCTCGTTGCCCTTCTTTGGAGATCCCTGCCCCAACATCACTTGAAGATGGATCCCCATTTGACGAAAGCATAAAGGACCTGGGGAAATTGGACCTCTCCTTCATCTGGCCTGAGCTGGTGTGATTTTCCAGGCCCTCCAGCTAACTGTCAGCCCATCTCCTCTGGAGGCCATGTTTACTCATATAAGCCACTCAGATTTTATTTCTACTTACCTTGAGATCACAGGGAAATGCTGGCATAAATCACCCAAAGTGGGTTATTGGCAAGCTCAATCTATCAGTCAATAAATATTCTAAGTGCCAGTGCACCAGGTACAGGGAAATACCAGGCTGGGTTGTGGCACTTGATTAGGCATCCTATTTACATGTGAGGGCATGCCTGAATATCTGTGGCTAAGTACATGTCAATCCACCACACACATATGCACACAGACAAACACAGACACCCTCATATACAGGTACATGCACATGCATGCACACAAGCACACCCCTGAAGCCAGGGAAAGGGGCATTACCCAACTTTCCCGCTTGTCGAGAGCCACCTTGCTTCTGTTCTGTGGCTGAGCAAGGGGCTGCAGAGGGAATCCGCCACTGACTTTTGATATGGTCTTCCCAAGGGGCCCACAGGAACAAAGCTCTGGGGAAAGCTTTCACTGTGCTCTGAGCCTTGCTGTGGCTCCCCTACGTGGCACCATGAAAGCTGAGGTGCTCAGATGGGCAGTCAAAGTGGACCACCACCCCAGCACCGTGATGGCCTTGGCCCGTGACCGCAGGACCTCTACTCCATCATGGGTGTGGAGGCTGAGCGCTGCCTGATCGGACCTCAGCCCACTCCTCCAGGTACATTTCAGGAGCCCACAGGATTTCCCACCTCTGTGGGGTTCAGAGTGTGGAGCAGGATTCTGGTGCTTGTTCTATTTGCCTCTGTGTGACTAAAAGCCTTTGCAATGCTTGCTAGTGTGGAACAGAGGAGAAAAGGATCTCAACAAACATGGAAGCAAGAAGGGATGGTGTGTTTACCTATGGTTTTTACATAATCAATGCCTCTCGACAAGCGGAAAAGTTGGGTAATGCCCCTTTCCCTGGCTTCAGGGGTGTGCTTGTGTGCATGCATGTGCATGTACCTGTATATGAGGGTGTCTGTGTGTGTCTGTGTGCGTATGTGTGTGGTGGATCAACATGTACTTAGCCACAGATGTTCAGGTGCTCGGGCTCAAAATCAATGTTCATCTGTTTATACAAATGTGGATATAGATATCAACACATATACAAAGGAAGTATTATATGTATCTGTCTGTCTGTCTACCTGTCTATCACCTATTAGGGGATTTTAATAGTTAAGAGAGAACATATGTGTTCAGATAGACTCCTGTTTAAATCCAAACTCCAGCACTTACTAGTGTTGGAGTGTTTCCTGATGGTGGTGGACAAATTGTTTGGCCTCCCCATCCTCAGTTTCCCCATATGTAAAACTGGCCCTTGGTTCATGGGGCTATTGAAACCATTAGAGGAAGCATGTGTATTTGTCTTCTTTCCATGGTGCCTGGCGCATGGTGTGTCCTTTAGAGTGGAAGTTATTCCCAAGGTTACTCCTTTCTTCCATGCACACAGACACACCTGTTACGTGTGAATGCAGGTTATTTTGATGCTGTCAGATGCCCATGGATGCCTAGTCACCTTCCTACACATCGGCTCTCGGGTGTTCGCACTCCTAGTGGCCAGCACTTGTGCATCCCGGTCAGAGGCCATCCTCAGGCTGCTGGAGAGCAGCTCTGGGGTGCGACTTGCGAGCTCCCTGCTGGTGGAGCTGCTGCTTCCCTGAGGGGACTTGTCCCTGCTTATCCTCCTTCCCTCTGCAGTCCCACTCGCTGTTGTCCTGCTGACTTTTCCTGGCAACGCCATCTAGCCGAACACATTTCCACAAATCCTCCTCAAGCTCTGCTTCTAAGGGATCTTCTAGGGCAGAAAGGGCAGAATATCTTTCTCAAAATGACCGTTGGCTCTGTGGCCAAATTACTGGCCTGAACCAAAGGCACTTGTCATTTTTAGTGATTTCCCCAAAATGGCAGTGATTTGGAAATCCTTTCCTTTCTCTAGATGCACAACTTTCCCCCAAGAGAATTAGATTAATACTCAAAACAAAATTCCCTACTATTTTGAAAATAAGTGGTATCTAGGAGGAAACGTAACTTCAAGCAAAATTATTCTATGTCCATATTCAGACCTGAAATCATTATCACTATTTATTTTATTTTATTTTTTTGTTATTGTTGTTCTTGGGATGGAATCTTGCTCTGTTGCCCAAGCTGAAGTAGTCACTGCAACCTCCGCTTCCCTGGTTCAAGTGATTCCTCTGCCTCAGCCTTCTGAGTAGCTGGGACTACATGTGTACACCACCATGCCTGGTTAATTTTTGTATTTTTAGGAAAGAGGGGTTTTCATCATGTTGGCCAGGCTGGTTTTGAACTCCTGACCTCAAGTGATCTGCCTGCCTTAGCCTCCTGAAGTGCTGGGATTATAGGCATGAGCATCATTATTTTAAAAAACTAATAAAGATCCATGTTGCAGGCAATTCTGAGTAGAACATTCTAGCATAAGTGTGTGAACCTAGATGTTTGCCCATCTCCAGGACTCATTCAGGGTGGAAGGATGGCAGAACTGGTGGCTTACATTGCAGATGAGCTCATGCGACTCCCATTCTAACCCCTTTCTAGCACCTTCCAGTGCCATGGAGGCTCGAAAGATGAACACCTCACTTCTCAGCATTCCTTGACACTAAGGCTCCCTGTGTAACCTGCTACAGCCTACAGCAACAGGAGGTGGAGGCCCTATACACTGGGATGGAGTAGCTGTGCTGGAGCTTCAGCTGTCCAGGCCCTAACGTCATAGGTGCTGAGTGGCAGGGGATGGCATTTCGCTGAGGTTGTTCGGAGGTTTCCTTGCATCTCTGGCTGCTCTGTTCATGGCTGAGTTGCATCCACACCTAATTACATGACTTCCCAGAGGTCTGTGAGCATCCCAATACCTTTTACTGAATCCTTTTCCACTCAGATTTACTAGAGGGTACACTGCTGTCTGCAACTAAGAATCTGACTGAAAAGGTGTCTGGCGTTCATCCATGAGAGTCTAGGCAAATAAATGCAGGCACACTTGCTAAGCAACTGCAGCCTGCATCAACATTACCCCAAAATAGATTCATGTGACTGTTTATGAGCGCTTGACCTGTGCTTAGCACTTCCCATCCATTATCTTATTTGATCTTCACAACAGTTCTCCATGATAGGCAGACAAACTGAACCTGAAAGAGTCTCAGTGACTTACCCCCAGCTCAGCAGATGTGAAATACTGCAGTGGGATTTGAAGGAAGTCTCTCAAAGTCCATGGTCTTTCCCATCCCACACTGCTTTGTTACAAGCACTATACCAGATACATACCTATACAAGAGCAAATATATAACAGCAAAGCAAAATAAGGCTTATTTAATACCCTCTTTTAAAGATGTGAAAACTTGGCCTTAGAAAGGCCAAGTGACTTTCCCAGGGCTCAATAAATGTCTGAGGCCTAAGAAACCAAGTGAGACTCTGAACCCAGGTCCTTTGACTTTCGCTCCAGGGCAGGTATTTCTACCTACACCACACTGCCCGGACAGAGGCTCCCTTGGTGGAGAGATCTTGCAAGTTTACAAACCAGGGAGCTGAGACAAACCTACACAATGCAGAGGCGTGACAGTCCATGGACTTCAAGATGGGACCTTGAGCATAAAAAGAATCCAAGTCCCTCCTTACATGGGTGCATATGACAGAGAGAAATTTCTGTAGTTTTCGTTAAAAAATCATCATCACCATGCCCAATGACTTCAATAAATTTCTTGAGTGTAAACAAGCAGAACATTTTTCTCAGCACTGTAGATTCTTTACCATTGACCCCGAGCTACAGTCTAAATTCTTTAAGGTTGACGATGAGGTCGATTGCTACTTGGGAATGATTTCAGAATTCTAGTTAGGGTAATAAGGATTTTGGGGTCAGAGCTGGTCCAGTTCCCATTGCCCTGCAGAACCCAGCACTGTTGCAGACTGTTTTGCTCACTCCATATGTCTTTTTCTTTATGTTAAAATGTTTGCCTTTGGTATGTAGGATCAATGCAGTGCTGATACTCATTTGACCTCATGAGTCTGGATGTGGGGGAGAAGCTGCATGCTACAGGGCACATTTCAACATGCCCGGAGGTGTTTGGAGGGGTGCTCCTGGGCCTGAATTTTACCTTTGAATTAAGTGCAAGGGTTTGGGGGAGAGTGGGCTTCTCTGTGATAATGACAGTGGTGTTGCTCATATTAAGGAAGAAATGTTTTGTTTTGTTTTGTTTTTTGTAAGCCCTATTCAGAAAGTTCCATTTGAAGGTAGTGGTACTATAGATCCTATAACATAACAATGTTGTCTGAGGCCTTTTAGCAAACAGACCTCTCTTAAGCTAAGTCAGTCAAGGACTCCAGATGGCCGGGAGAGCCTGGCCTCGGAGACACATGAGGTGGCTCTCAAAGCCTCCCAGGATCTGTTTCCCTCAACTCCCTGGCCCCACCCACAGTGCTTCCCAGCAATCAGCATTGCAGTTGCTTGAACTCCTTCCCTTCCCTTAGACAGGCCAGCTATGTCTTGCCTCTGAGCCTTCTCACATGTTGCATCTTCTCTTGGAACCTAGTCCCGTTCCTTCTACTTCTCCTGTTAATCTGCGTTAGGTCGGGTTATGCCTGCGGACTTATCCACCCTGTTCTGGTCTTCTCAGTTGTAGCATTAATGGTTAGTGGTCCACTCAGTTCCCCGGGCCTTCTGAGTGCCCTTCACAGCAGCCTGATGGCTAACAAATCTGAAGACTATCTGGCGGCCAGAGCCCATGTACTCCAAACTGAAAGTGCTAGAAAAGTAGTAACTGCCCCCAAACACGCACACAGCAGATCTCCTCAATAGCTGGCAGGCATGGTGGACAAGTTTCCCAGCTCCATTGCTGCTTGGTGGGATCACTCTCATGACTCATGGTATCCGGGGCTCCAGGTGGCCTCCCTCAGTGGTCACTGCTGGATAGCACACCTGTGCCAGCTGCCTTCCCTTTCCTTTCACTTCCTCATTCACTTACCAGGGTTTCCTTAATCATCTTCTAAACAAACTTGACGCAACAAATTCTTGTTTCAGGGTCTGCTTCTGGGGGAAATCAGGCTAAGACACCCATCATAACAGCACAGCTACCTGTCTAAACTGAGTGCACCTTGCCGCTAATTCTAAGCTCAAGGTGGGCCTGAATGAGTTGCTCTTATTCACAGTAGAGCCCCAGTGCCTGATTTATGATTAGTGTTCAATATATATTTTTTTCTAAATGAAAAAGATGCAGTACAGCCTGTGGAAGAGCTTAAGCCTCTGGCAGGGAAGACGTCACAGGCAAATGAATAACTTGGAGAAACAAGGGGAGCACTCGAAGCATGTCCAGAGGGAACACAGAAGGGGGGTGACTCATGGTGTGCAAGGCAGAGTCAGAGCAAGGGTTCTCCTTTATTTAAATGACTAAATAGGAAAGAAATTTGAGGAGAAAACAAGGTAGAGACTAGGCATGGTGGGTGCACAGATCTGCTGCCCAGACCCACCTTCAAGTTAAGACTCACTTCCAGCTGCAGAGTGTGGCCGTCAGATGCCGCTGGCTCCTCTAGACTGGCATGAGCTGCTGAGAGCTGCCTGGCACAGTCAGGCCTTTCCTGATGTGGTTTGTACATCATCCCTGGTGTGCTTTGCACACCATTCCCAGGGTGATTGAGCTAGGCAGGGGCATAAGGGCAGACTTTTTTGACCTAATTCTGGCCACCCTGATGGGGGACAGTGGCTCCAGAGCTCCCTACGGGGTGGCCAGGACTTTACCAGCCCTACATTACAACCAAGTTCTTCCCTGGCCGAATTCTACTTCCTCCCTCTACCCTTCACATATATTGATCCCTAGTCAGAGCTGCCAAATTTAGCAAATAAAAATAGAGAGTGCCCAGTTAAATTTAAATTTCAGATACACAATACATCATTTTTGGCATTAATTATATTCCAACTATTGTATGGGACATACTTATATTTTAAAGAGTTATTCTTTGTTGATATGAAATTCAATATAACTAGGTATGCTATATTTTCTCTGAACATGCTATCCCTAATAGCTTTCACCCCAAACTCCATATCAGTATCTGCTTCTGGAGAGCCCTGGATGCAACCATAGGGCAGAAGAAACTGGGAGTAGCCCGGGTCCTGTAGCGGTTCCCGTGGCTGAGGTGAAGTGGAGAGGTGAGGGAGAGAGTGACAGAAGGTAGCCCTGAAGAGGACGGGTCTTAAAGCCTTTCATCCTAACAAATATGAATCTTATCCTCCAGGATGGCGATGGGAACCAGTGGGAGGCCCTAAGTAGGGAAAGTAGGGAAGGCTCTAAGCAAATGGCTGGGTTTGCATTTCAGAAAGACCCCTGTTGTGAATGTGTGTGGGAGGGCCTGGAGGCAGAGAAGGCAGACCGAGGAGCTCTGCTTTATTTTCTGGGTCTGCAATGGCCTAAGTTAATAATGCCGAGTGGATGAGCTAAGGGAGGGGCGTGATAATGAAAAGGTGATAAGGGACGTGCGAGTTGTTTAGGAATTGGGCAAGAAGCCATTTGATAGCTGACAGGATGAGAGGAGCATAAGAAAAGAGAAGCCTAGGGTGTTCCCCAGGTTTCTGGCTGAGACCGCTTTGTAATTGGGGTGCATTTGGTTTAGTGAAGTAATCAGTGTCTGCTTGTTCAGGAGTGTAGGCTCAGCTTACAAACCAGGCTTAATGGGTGGTGCAGCTCCAGTATAGCCAGAGCGAGAAGACAAAGCACAGCGAGGCCAGGGAGAGAAACATGAGAAAAGTAGTGAATTGCTGGGTGGATCAAGAACACCTCATTAGTCAGGCACGGTGGCTCACCCCTGTAATCCCAGCACTTTGGGAGGCTGAGGCGGGTAGATCACGAGGCCAGGAGTTCAAGACCAGCCTGGCCAGTATGGTGAAACCCCGTCTCTACTAAAAATACAAAAAAATTAGCCAAGTGTGGTAGTGCATCCCTGTAGTACCAGCTACTCAGGAGGCTGAGACAGGAGAATCGCTTGAACCTGGGAGGTGGAGGTTGCAGTGAGCCGAGATTCAGCCACTGCACTCCAACCTTGGTGACAGAGTGAGACTCACCTCAAAAGTTAAAATAAAAATAAAAATAACACCTCATTGCTCATCACAAAGAGCAAATTCTGGACAAGCTAGGTGGAAGCACCTTGTCTCAAGATGGACTTTGAGGGCAGGAAGTGGGAGAAGTTCATTTTGTGACTCCTTCCTACCTCCTTTCTCTCACTCTTCAAGTTCCTTTCCATGGGCATTAACTGTCTCACTCCTCTAAGTTATGTTACCTGGTTCCTTCAGGAAGCCACTGGGAAGTCAAACCCTCTATCACGTAGTACAGTCTGAATCCCTGAGCTCCATCTGAGTCCAGTGGTTGGAGTAGAACTGCAGGGTAACTGAGTGGATTGAGTTTGAGTGACAGGGGAACTGTAATTCTTCATGGTGCATGCAACAGAGTCTATACAAAAGCCCAATCCAGGGGAGCCCAAGACAGCTGTCAGCTTTAGGAGATGAGACAGCAGCAGACGTAGTTGGCTAGGGTAAATGAGTGATCTCCACTGAGCAAGTGGTCAAGGACTAGGATGAAAGGAGTAGCTAAGGCTCTTGAGTCCTAAAACTCACCTCTACACAGTCAGTTTGTTGAGCAGGATAATGAGGTCTGCTCTGACCAACCAGAGGGCTCTAGGAGCTATCCCATAGGCCTAGAATATCCCATACTGCATGGGGAAGCTGTTTTGTGGGTTATCCATTAGGAATGCAGGTGTAGCAGTGATGATCCGGGCTATGGTCAAGAAGAGAAAAGCAATGCAATAAGAAGTATACCATCCATAGAGCTTGGAAGGCACTGACTGCAAGATGCATGAGATTCAGTCAATAGAACCAAGAAGGAATGTTCAGCAGACATCTCAACCCCCAAAAAAGGAGATGGCACAAGGTGGTGAAGCTCAGGTCTGGAGGGGCAGACGGGCAACCAGGTGAAGGCTCAGGAAGGTCGAGGGGCCAGATGAGAAGGAGAAATTCTCATGAGGTTTGGCATGGAGATAGTCAGTGACCTACATCAACATAATACATTCAAATAATAGATTTAGTATATTCTATCTAAGACTTTCCGTCAATAATTGAAAACAAGCAAAATGAGCTACAACTGAAGCCACAGCTACTGAAGTTCAAAGAATCTCTTCCCTCTCTTTTGTTTTATACTTTTTGCTAGTTAAGCAACAAAAGACCTTGAGACAGAAAAATGTCTCAGTCTTACAGCAAAGCAAAGAATGCAGCAATGTTCTTTGGAGTTAGTGTCTCTGACAGTGTTGGGGGATTTAAAGACAGCGTTCATTTTTCAGAAATGAAACCAAGAAAAATAAAGGGAGAGAAGTTCCTGGGGTCTTGGAATAGCCCTAGGAAATGTTATCTGAAACCACTCCGGTCTTTAAGGCTTTCTCTGTAAACAAGTTCGTCTGTTTCTGAAACTTTTTATCATCCTCATAGGCATCAGAAAGATGAAGACTTGCCAGGATTGAGACAAAAGTCTTTATTCTTTCACACATTTGTGCGAGCATTTCCAAAAATAGAAAAGGGTTTTCCCCTTGCTTCAAGAGGTGGAGGGCTGGAGGAGACAAGTGGAGCTGAGGGATGCTCAGGGAGAGACAGGCTATGATGCACCTGACCTCAGAAGGGGCACTCTCAGCAGCCTCCGGGCTGCATCACAGCTCCTGGTGCAGTCTTGTATTCCAGAATCAAATGACATTTCTTTGTATCACATCTTTTTTTTTGAGATGGAGTCTTGCTCTCTCTCCCGGGCTGGAGTGCAGTGGCACGATCTCAGCTCACTGCAAGCTCCACTTCCCAGGTTCACACCATTCTCCTGCCTCAGCCTCCCGAGTAGCTGGGACTACAGGTGCCCACCACCACACCTGGCTAACTTTTTGTATTTTTAGTAAGGACAGGGTTTCACCATGTTAGCCAGGATGGTCTTGATCTCCTGACCTCGTGATCCACCTGCCTCGGCCCTCCAAAGTGCTGGGATTACAGGGGTGAGCCACTGCGCCCCACCTGGTATCACGTCTTCTATGTACATCCTACTCAAGATCCCAGGATGGTGTCCAGTTCTTTATATTTTAACCTCTGAGTATCATATTCAAAATCTTTATAGAAGCAATGACTTATGAATTACAAAATATAGTCAAATTAAATCTTTCACTTCAGCTGATTTCTATGTGTATGGAGCAAGGGTCCAGAATGACCCAAACTCTGTTCACACTGGGATTCAGGGATTTATAAGCATCTCTAGTGCACTGGGACACTGCCAAGAGCTATTCATGTGAGACCCTAGTAAAGCCCTGGGCAGGACATCCTGGAAAGACAAATTTGCTTCAGGGTGATTCTAATTGCCCTTCTCTTGGCTCCTTTCCAGTCCATCTCACATGACTTACTTCTGAGTCCTAGGAGGAGGTAGGGGATGCACAAATATCAAGAGAGTACTGGAGAGAGCAAAGCCTGGGCAGCACAGTCATTGGTGATGTTGGCAAAGAACCTGTGATTCAGCAAACCACCCTGGTGACACTGGGGCCTGGCCTTGCTAGCACCAGCAGCTCTGAATGGCATCATCCAATGTGATAGGCATGGTTGCACTGGGAGGTATTCACAGCACAGGTGACACCACCACCCTTTGCTGGAGTTTGAGTAGATGTTACATGGCAGCCACTTCAGGTGGGGACATAACAGGGAAAAATGGCAGACTAAAAGTGGGTTACTGAAGAGAGTTTAATATACATACTACTGAGAAATGTGAGAACAGAAGGTTGAAAAAGCACAAGACATTCTAAACCCAGACCAGTGTACCCTGGGTGCAATAATAGTGGGGATCCATCACTCTCTCCACTCTCCCCAGGCCTCAAGAAGCAGAGGCGTAGACCTGGCTGAGTGTATATATTGCATTCAGAATTAGTTGTCTAATTTGGAGTAACAAACAACTCTAAAGCTTAGCATATTAAAACAAAGACATTTATTATCTCACACAATTTCTGAGGGTCCAAAATTTGAGAGTTGTTTAGTAGGGTCATGCTGGCACATGATCTCTCAAGAAGATTCAGTGAAGATATCGGTTGGGGCTACTGTCATCTGAAGGCTTGACTGGGGCTGAAGGATCAGCTTCCAAGATGACACATTCCCATGGCTGCTGGCTGGAGGCCTTAGTTCTTTGTTGTCTTTTGGACTGAGAATTCATTTCTGTGCCATGGGGACCTCTCCACAGGGATGCTTGAGTGTCTTCACAATATGGCAGCTGGCATCCTCCAGCATGAAAGATCCAAGAGAAAGTACAGCTCAGGAAACACAATGTCTTTTATGACCTAGCATTAGAAGTGACACCTCTATGCATGCCTTAATTTATTTGTTAAAAATGAGTCATTAAGTTTACCCCACACTTAAGGAAAGTGAAAATGTATTCTACCCTTTGAAGGAAAGAGTATTAAAGAATTCAAAGATACACATTAAAATCATCGCACTCCAAAGTCTTTGTCAACTATGTAGGTAGATTTAAAATTTGAAATTATTCACTAATACAGATTTTAAAATACCAAGACAAAGTCTGCAATCAGGACGAGACCCGAATCTTTCCTTGTATTGGGATTATGAAGGGTTCCAGTTGAGTGCTGGTGGCCTTCTTATTGTAACAACTTAATCCCAGTTAGCTTTTTCTAAGGGTCATTGCACTGTGTGGATTCCAGAAAGGTTCCAGTTGATGTAGATGGTGGTCAGTTCTTGCTTCTGAATGAAAATAAGATTGAGAACACATTTATACCTGGTAAATAAGAATGGACAGGGGTGGAACTCACATTCAGATTCTCTGACTTCTAGTGGATGTGGTTTTTCCTCATAGATTTGATAACTCAACCTGGACCTAAAGGGCCCACATCTCACCTTACCTACTCATTAATAGATCTAACCTATTCATGTAGGAAAACCGCTCAGGGTCAAGGTTTCTGGAAGTCAGAGAATTGACTGTGAGTCCCACCTCATCCCTGCCTGTGAATTGACCAGGTTTAAATTATGTTCTCATCCTTATTTTCCTCACTGGTCAAATGAAAATAATATATAGATTCACCTTCAGAATCACAGAACATGAGAACAAGGTGACATATTACCAGTATCACTATTATTGTTCCTAAGTCTTCAAAGTTCAAGAAACTTCATGAAAAAAAGTGGCAATTATCATTAACTTCATCACCCAAAAGCCACCAGAGTTTTCCAAAATTTATTCTATCTGAATAAAAAAAGAAGCTAATGAACAAGTATCAGATACCATTTTAGGGCTGTAGGCTAGTGTTAAGGCCAATGCATTGTAGATACTAGAGTTGTTGGGGGAAGGCTTGGGAAACATTTTCTTTTTATAACTCCCGATATTACTCAGTAAGATAAAATAATGACAAGTTCATTTACTAATCATTGCTTGATAAGCAGTATTGCACAATTTGTGAAAGGATAAAAACAATTACAAACAAGTCTAAGGAGCCAAGGCAGATTACAGGTACCTGTGGAAGATTTCCTTTGATGCAGCTTCCATTACAGATGAGTGGGGATGTCATCCAAACCCAGTCCGTTACAACCAGCACTCCACCACTGGCATGACTTCAGGCTCTTTGGCACCTATGAGATATAAGTGGATCTTTCAGCATTCACTCCTATAAACACTTTCATAAAAGTTTTATTTGCATCTAATAAAGTGCAATGTAATACCCAGAATAAGTAACCCGTGGCATTCAGCCAGGGAATGAATTCCTGCCTCAAATAACGGAAAAGCACAGAGCAAGTTTTGCTTACGACATTCCTGTCTCTGTGCAGAATCTCACATGCCTTTCCAGGGAGGAGAAGGTGATGAACCTACAGCTGGGAAGTCCTTGGAATGCCAACCAGTGGCAGCTCTGATGCCCACGCTGAGAAACACTCATGCCATCTGAGAATTGTGAGCATCTCTCCAATCTGCTAGTTTAGCAATGTTGCAAAATCAGTTTCTGGAGAATGTAATAAATTACCTTTTGTTCTGTTTAAATATGCACAAAAGTCACTGTTAATACGTAAAACTAACTTTTTATGGACAAACAGGCATATTATCAAGATTTATTTGATCTTTAACGTGGAGGAATCATCTTAACTCTTAGTCACTTGCAAATGCTAGTCTAGACTTGCTGTTTGTGATATGGTCTTGCACCTCTTTTAACACCAAAATCTAAGTTACCACTTGAAATTGAATTTGTCAGTGTGTTTTATGAGTTATGGTACTGGAAATTTATTATTTTCGCTACTTTAAAATATACTTTCTTATTAACTATTGTCACCATGCTGTGCAATAGACTCCAGAATCATATTTTTCCTTCTAACAGAAAGTTTACACCCTTTGATCAATATCTCCTCATTCCTCCTCCCAGCCCCCGACCTCTGGTAGCTACCGTTCTATTCTCTGTTGCTTTGAGTTTGACATTTTTAGATTCTGCATGTAAGTGGGATCATGTAGAATTTGTCTTTCTGTGCCTGGCTTATTTCACTTAGCACAATGTCCTCCAGGTTCATCTACATTGTCACAAATGACTGAATTTCCCTCTTTTTAAAGGCCAAATAATATTTCAAAAAAAGTGATGGTACTACAATCTTCCTATTTTGGGGATGGTGTAATGTGCAAAGAGTCAAGGGTTGTAGACTCTCTCATTGTTCCTGCCACTCTCTGAGCAATTTGGGGCAAGTCATTCCACTGTGTCATCCATCTATTCAGTCAGAACCATTTATTGAGCACACACTGTGTGCAGGACAGATTTCTCAGCATCAGAAATACAGCAGTGAAGAAGGCCAACGGTAATGGAAAAAGTGTGTGTGAGAGAGAGAGAGAGAGAGAGAAAGAGAGAGAGAGAGAGAGAGAATGAGGGGATGAAAAAGACTATCCAGAAACTTTAGATGGAGCAAATGGCCATGTTTGGTGAGCAACTCTGAACAGATTACATCTTGGGTGACTTTACATTTAATCTAAGATCTGAGCAACAAGAAGAAGCCTACTCTGCAAAGATCAAGGTCAATGGCATTCCTTGATGAGGAAATAACTAGTGCTAAGCCTGGAAACAAGCATGGGCTTGTGGTGGTGTAGGCAACTGAAGCTGCATCTTGGAGACAAGATCAGAAGCAAGGACAAGGGCGAGACCAAGTAGGGTAAGTGAACCCGGATAAGTGCTTGGACTGTATTGTAAGCAATGAGACATGGTCGTTAGAAAGTCTGAAATAGGAAAGTAATGTGATCCATCCTTTTAAAAAATCTCCTTGTGTCTCTGTGGACACAACAGAACAATGACTGAATCAGGATATGCCTTAGGAGACTACAGACTCTTCCAGTGTTCTAGAAGCTTGGACTAAGGTAGTGAGAATTCACAGAAGTGAAGGATTCAGGATATTTATTTATGTAAGGACACAAAGACTTGCTAGTGTGAGTGAAGAAGAGAATTGAGAGAGGTTGCATAGACTTTCGGCTTTAGCAAAAAATGAAACAATTTTGAATATTGTTTGCAGAAATGAAATGATAAATATTCTAGGTAGATTGGGGGAATACACCTGGAGTTCTGTTTGGGCCATTACAGACATGTTCCCTATAGACACCCATGAAAATTTGGGTTTATGGGTTTAGGTGAGAGGAGCAGGTGGAAATTTTGGAGGCTTTTCATGTAGAGGATTTGAAGTCTCAGGCCTAAATGTTGTCACTCAGAGAGAGTTTGCAGATAGAGAAGGAAAGGGTGCCCAGGAAAGAGCACTTCAGCACTTGAAGGAGGAGCAGAGGAGAGTATAAGGAAAAAGTACTCAAGGAGGTAGAGGATCTACCAAGGGAAGAAAGTATTACATGAAGAGGGCAGTGGTTGCTGAGTGGTTGCTCAATTGTTGCTAAGATTATGTGGAACAATAGAAAGTGGCTGTTGAATTTAGAAACACAAAGATCTTGGTGTCCATGAAGAATCTTTTCTTTCTTTCTTTTTTTTTTTTTTTCTTTTTTTGGAGATGGAATCTCGCTCTGTCACCCAGGCTGTAGTGCAGTGGTGCGATCTTGGCTCACCACAACTTCTGCCTCCCGGGTTCAAGCAATTCTCCTGTCTCAGCCTCCCGAGTAGCTGGGATTACAGGCGCATGCCACTGCGTTATCTACTTTTTTTTTTTTTTTTTTGTATTTTTTTAGTAGAGACAGGGTTTCACCATGTTGGCCAGGCTAATCTGGAACTCCTGGCCTCAGGTGGTCCTTCTGTCTTGGTCTCCCAAAGTGCTGGGATTACAGGTGTGAGCCACTGCACCCGGCCTCCATGTAGAGAGTCTCAATAGAGTGATGGAGTGAGCTGACAAGAGAATGAGAGGTGAGTATGAACAGATGGAACCCTTGAGAAGCTATAACATAAGAGAGTGAAGAACCAACGCTGGCACAGGAGCAATATGAGACCAGGAAAAAAGCTTCTCTGCATGGAAGATACTAGAACATGTTTACCTGCTGATGGGGATGGTCTAGTAAAGAAAAGAGGGCATTGTTTCAGGAGAAAGGGAACAACTACAGGAAGGAGGTCCTAAGGCTATGAGAATAGATGTGATTCAGGCCATTTCAGAAGGGGCTGGCTTCCAGGAGACTATCCCAAGAACAGAAGAAGAAAAAAAGTCCTGGCCCAGATGCCAGCAGACATATGGGTGGTACCTTGAGGCTATTATCAACTGAGGAGTTGCTTCCAGTTTCTCAGCACACTATGAGGCTGTTATTAGCCAGCAGTTGCCCTATACTTAAAATGAGAGGGCTGAGACATTATTTTTTAACAAAATTTACTTTTTAGAGAAGTTTAAGGTACACTGAAAAATTAATAGACAAGCACAGAGTTCCTATACACCCCTCACCCCCACATCTGTGCAGCTTCTTCCACTATCAACATCCCCCACCAGAGCAGTACATTTGTTATAATCCGGAAACTTACACTGATACACCATTATCACCCAAAGTCCATAGTTTACATTAGGGTTCACTCTTGGTGCTGTACATTCAATAGATTTGTATTCAATAGACATGTATCCAACACTGTAGTATTCTACAGATTAGTTTTCACTGCCCTAAAAATTATCTGTGGTTCATCTATTCATCCCTCCCTCCTCCCAACCCCTGGCAACCACTGATCTTTTCATTATCCACATAGTTTTACCTTTTTCAGAACATCATGTAGCTGGAATCATCTAGTATGTAACCCTTTCAGATTGGCTTCTTTCACTTAGTTATATACATTTAAGATTCCTTCATGTCTTTTCACAGCTCAATAGCTCATTTTTTAAGTGCCAAATATTATTCCATTGTCTGAATGTTTCACAATTTATTTATCCATTCACTTGCTGAAGGACATCTTGGTTCCTTCAAAGTTTTGGCCATTATGAATAAGGCTGCCATAAACATCTGTGTGAAGGTTTTAGTGTGGACATAAGTTTTCAACTCATTTGGGCAAATACCTAGGATCACAATTGCTGAATCCTATGTTAAGAGTATATTTAATTTTGTGAGTAATCACCAAA
Source organism: Trachypithecus francoisi (assembly GCF_009764315.1). Lineage (NCBI taxonomy): Eukaryota > Metazoa > Chordata > Mammalia > Primates > Cercopithecidae > Trachypithecus > Trachypithecus francoisi. Next base: position 3,510,455 of record NW_022681467.1, read on the forward strand.
CCATCTTCCAAAGTAGTTGTACCATTCTGCATTCTCAGCAGCAGTGAATGAGGGTTTCTGTTGCTCAACATCCTCGCCATATTTGGCGGTGTCAGTGTTCTGGATTTTTATTCTCATGAATGGTGATGTCTCATTATTTTTTTATAATACCATAATAACATATGATGTGCAGTATATTTTCATATCCTTGTTTGTCATCTGTATATCTTTGGCAAATTGTCTGTTTCAGTCTTTGGCTTATTTTTAAAATGAGTTGTTTGTTTCCCTACTGTTGAGTTTAAGGGTTCTTTGCATATTTTGGATAACAATCCTTTCCCACATGTGTCCTTTGCACATATTCTCTCTCAATCTGCAGCTTGTCTTCGTTTTCTTGACTGTGTCTTTTACCAAGCAGAAATTTTTAATTTTAATATAATCCAGCTTATTATTTTTACGGATTTTGCCTCTGGTGTTATATTGCCATACCCAAGTCATTGATTTTCTTCTGTTATTTCCTGGAGGTTTATAGTTCTGCATTTTATATTTAGGTCTATGCTGTATTGGGTTAATTTTTGTGTAGGATGTAAGGTTTGATCTAGATTCTTTTTTTTTTACACAGAAATGTCCAGTTGTTCCAGTACCACTTATTGAAAAGACAACATTTCTCCATTGCATCACCTTTGCTCCTGTATCAAAGAGTAATTGACTATATTAATGTGGGTCTATACCTTAGCTCTCTGTTCTATTCCTTTGAACTATTTGTTTATTCTTTCATCAATACCTCACCATCTTGATTACTGTAGCTTTCAGTAAGCCTTGTAGTTGGTTAGTGTAAGTATTCTGACTTTCTTCTCTTCCAATATTGAGTTGGCTATTCTGGGTCTTTTGTCTCTCCATGCAAACATAGAATCAAGACCATTGGCAAAGCCTGAGTACTGTCCTCTCACTCTCCTCCTCGGACAGCATGAGCTTCACCACTCGCTCCACATTCTCCACCAACTACTAGTCCCTGGGCTATGTCCAGGCACCAAGCTACAGTGCCCTGCTGGTCAGCAGCAAGGCCAGCATCTATGCAGGTACTGGGAGCTCTGGTTCCCTGATCTCCATGTCCCGCTCCATCAGCTTCTGGGGCGGCATGGTGTCCAGAGCCCTGGCTGCAGGGATGGCCGGGAGTCTGGCAGGAAGAAAGGCATCCAGAACGAGAAGGAGACCAGGCAAAGTCTGAATGACCACCTGATGTTCTACCTGGACAGAGTGAGGAGCCTGGAGACAAAGAACCAAAGGCTGGAGAGCAAAATCCATGAGCAATCGGAGAAGAAGGGACCCCAGGTCAGAGACTGGGGGCATTACTTCAAGACCATCAAGGACCTGAGGGCTCAGATCTTCGCAAATGCTGTGGACAATGCCCGCATCATTCTGCAGATCGACAATGCCCATCTTGCTGCTGATGACTTTAGAGTCAAGTATGAGACAGAGCTGACCATGCTCCAACCTGTAGAGAGTGACCTCCATGGGCTCTGCAAGGTCACTGATGACACCAATGTGACTTGGCTGCAGCTGGAGACATACATCAAGGCTCTCAAGGAGGATCTGCTCTTCATGAAGAAGAACCACAAAGAGGAAATAAAAGGCCTACAAGCCCAGATTACAAGCTCTGGGTTGACCATGGAGGTAGATTCCCCCAAATCTCAGGACCTCGCCGAGATCATGGCAGACATCCAGACCTAATATAACGAGCTGGCTCAGAAGAACCAAGAGGAACTGGACAAGTACTGGTCTCAGCAGATTAAGGAGAGCACCACAGTGGTCACCACACAGTCTGCAGAGGTTGGAGCTCCTGAGATGATGCTCACAGAGCTGAGACATATAGACCAGTCCTTGGAGATCGACCCTTATTCCATGAGAAATCTGAAGACCAGCTTGTAGAACAGCCTGAGGGAGGTGGAGGCCTGCTACACCCTGCAGATGGAGCAGCTCAACGGGATCCTGCTGCATCTGAAGTCAGAGCTGGCACAGACCCGGGCAGAGGGACAACACCAGGCCCAGGAGTACAAGGCCCTGCTGAACATGAAGGTCAAGCTGGAGGCTGAGATATCCACCTACTGCCGCCTGCTGGAAGACGGCAATGACTTCAATACTGGTGATGCCCTGGACAGCAGCAATTCCATGTAAACCATCCAAAAGAACACTACTCCTTGTACCTCTGGTAGAATTCAGCTGTGAATCCATCTGGTCCTGGACTTTTTTTCGTGGGTAGGCTATTAATTGTTGCCTCAATTTCAGAGCCTGTTATTGGTCTATTCAGGGATTCAACTTCTTCCTGGTTCAGTCTTGGGAGAGTGTAAGTGTCCAGGAAATTATCCATTGCTTCTAGATTTTCTAGTCGATTTGCGTAGAGGCATTTATAGTATTCTCTGATGGTTGTTTGTATTTCTGTGGGGTCGGTGGTGATATCCCCTTTATCATTTTTTATTGCGTCTATTTGATTCCTCTCTCTTTTCTTCTTTATTAGTCTTGCTAGCGGTCTGTCAATTTTGTTGATCTTTTCAAAAAACCAACTCCTGGATTCATTGATTTTTTGGAGGGTTTTTTGTGACTCTATCTCCTTCAGTTCTGCTCTGATCTTAGTTATTTCTTGCCTTCTGCTAGCTTTTGAATGTGTTTGCTCTTGCCTCTCTAGTTCTTTTAATTGTGATGTTAAAGTGTCAATTTTAGATCTTTCCTGCTTTCTCTTGTGGGCATTTAGTGCTATAAATTTCCCTCTACACACTGCTTTAAATGTGTCCCAGAGATTCTGGTATGTTGTATCTTTGTTCTCATTGGTTTCAAAGAACATCTTTATTTCTGCTTTCATTTCGTTATGTACCCAGTAGTCATTCAGGAGCAGGTTATTCAGTTTCCATGTAGTTGAGCGGTTTTGATTGAGTTTCTTAGTCCTGAGTTCTAGTTTGATTGCACTGTGGTCTGAGAGACAGTTTGTTATAATTTCTGTTCTTGTACATTTGCTGAGGAGTGCTTTACTTCCAATTATGTGGTCAATTTTGGAATAAGTGCGATGTGGTGCTGAGAAGAATGTATATTCTGTTGATTTGGGGTGGAGAGTGTACCATTCCTTCTGAAACTATTCCAATCAATAGAAAAAGAGGGAATCCTCCCTAACTCATTTTATGAGGCCAACATCATCCTGATACCAAAGCCTGGCAGAGACACAACAAAAAAAGAGAATTTTAGACCAATATCCCTGATGAACATCGATGCAAAAATTCTCAATAAAATACTGGCAAACCGGATTCAGCAGCACATCAAAAAGCTTATCCACCATGATCAAGTGGGCTTCATCCCTGGGATGCAAGGCTGGTTCAACATTCGCAAATCAATAAACGTAATCCAGCATATAAACAGAACCAAAGACAAGAACCACATGATTATCTCAATAGATGCAGAAAAGGCTTTTGACAAAATTCAACAGCCCTTTATGCTAAAAACGCTCAATAAATTCGGTATTGATGGAACGTACCTCAAAATAATAAGAGCTATTTACGACAAACCCACAGCTAATATCATACTGAATGGGCAAAAACTGGAAAAATTCTCTTTGAAAACTGGCACAAGACAGGGATGCCCTCTCTCACCACTCCTATTCAACATAGTGTTGGAAGTTCTGGCTAGGGCAATCAGGCAAGAGAAAGAAATCAAGGGTATCCAGTTAGGAAAAGAAGTCAAATTGTCCCTGTTTGCAGATGACATGATTGTATATTTAGAAAAACCCATCGTCTCAGCCCAAAATCTCCTTAAGCTGATAAGCAACTTCAGCAAAGTCTCAGGATACAAAATTAATGTGCAAAAATCACAAGCATTCTTATACACCAGTAACAGACAAGCAGAGAGCCAAGTCAGGAATGAACTTCCATTCACAATTGCTTCAAAGAGAATCAAATACCTAGGAATCCAGCTTACAAGGGATGTAAAGGACCTCTTCAAGGAGAACTACAAACCACTGCTCAGTGAAATCAAAGAGGACACAAACAAATGGAAGAACATACCATGCTCATGGATAGGAAGAATCAATATCGTGAAAATGGCCATACTGCCCAAGGTTATTTATAGATTCAATGCCATCCCCATCAAGCTACCAATGAGTTTCTTCACAGAATTGGAAAAAACTGCTTTAAAGTTCATATGGAACCAAAAAAGAGCCCGCATTGCCAAGACAATCCTAGGTCAAAAGGACAAAGCTGGAGGCGTCACGCTACCTGACTTCAAACTATACTACAAGGCTACAGTAACCAAAACAGCATGGTACTGGTACCACAACAGAGAAATAGACCAGTGGAACAGAACAGAGTCCTCAGAAATAATACCACACAGCTACAGCCATCTGATCTTTGACAAACCTGACAAAAACAAGAAATGGGGAAAGGATTCCCTATTTAATAAATGGTGCTGGGAAAATTGGCTAGCCACAAGTAGAAAGCTGAAACTGGATCCTTTCCTTACCCCTTATACGAAAATTAATTCAAGATGGATTAGAGACTTAAATGTTAGACCTAATACCATAAAAACCCTAGAAGAAAATCTAGGTAGTACCATTCAGGACATAGGCATGGGCAAGGACTTCATGTCTAAAACACCAAAAGCAACGGCAGCAAAAGCCAAAATTGACAAATGGGATCTCATTAAACTAAAGAGCTTTTGCACCGCTAAAGAAACTACCATCAGAGTGAACAGGCAACCTACAGAATGGGAGAAAATTTTTGCAACCTACTCATCTGACAAAGGGCTAATATCCAGAATCTACAAAGAACTCAAACAAATATACAAGAAAAAAACAAACAACCCCATCAAAAAGTGGGCAAAGGATATGAACAGACATTTCTCAAAAGAAGACATCCATACAGCCAACAGACACAGGAAAAAATGCTCGTCATCACTCGCCATCAGAGAAATGCAAATCAAAACCACAATGAGATACCATCTCACACCAGTTAGAATGGCAATCATTAAGAAGTCAGGAAACAATAGATGTTGGAGAGGATGTGGAGAAATAGGAACACTTTTACACTGTTGGTGGGATTGTAAACTAGTTCAACCATTATGGAAAACAGTATGGCGATTCCTCAAGGATCTAGAACTAGATGTACCATATGACCCAGCCATCCCACTACTGGGTATATACCCAAAGGATTATAAATTACTCTACTACAAAGACACATGCACACGTATGTTTATTGCGGCACTATTCACAATAGCAAAGACTTGGAATCAACCCAAATGTCCATCTGTGACAGACTGGATTAAGAAAATGTGGCACATATACACCATGGAATACTATGCAGCCATCAAAAAGGATGAGTTTGCATCCTTTGTAGGGACATGGATGCAGCTGGAAACCATCATTCTTAGCAAACTATCACAAGAAGAGAAAACCAAACCCCGCATGTTCTCACTCATAGGTGGGAACTGAACAATGAGATCACTTGGACTCGGGAAGGGGAACATCACACACTGGGGCCTATCATGGGGAGGGGGGAGGAGGGAGGGATTGCATTGGGGAGTTATACATGATATAAACGTTATGCACATGTACCCTAGAACTTAAAGTATAATAAAAAATAAAAAAATAAAAAAAAAATAAAAAAAAAAAAAAAGAACACTACTCACCAGACTGGATGGCAAAGTGGTGCCTGAGACCAACGACAGCAAAGTTCTGAGACATTAAGCCAGCAGAAGCAGGAGACCCTTTGGGGAGCAGGAGGCCAATAAAAAGTTCAGAGGCCAAAAAAAAACTAACTTAGAATCAATTAGTTTATGTAACAAGAATAACTTGTTGGGATTTGTATTGGGATTGCATTGAATCTACCAGTCAAGTGGTAAAGAACGGACATTTTGACAATATTGAGTTGTCCTGTCTATAAACATTGAATGCCTTTTTATTTATCTAGTCTTTTGTTTCCTTTTAATCAAAGTTTTGTCATTTTCCTCATATAAACCTTCTACATATTTTGTTAGATCTGTATCTAAATATTTCAAATTTGGGCTGCCAATATAAACGGTAATGTGTTTTCATTTTTAATTCCACTTATTCATTGGTTGCTGGCATATAGGAAAGTGATTGACTTGTGTATACTAACCTTGTATCCTGCATGCTTGCTATAAAATTATTATGAAGTTTCAGTTATTCTGTTGATTCTTTCAGATTTTCTATACAGGCAATCACATCATCTGCAATCAAAGACAGGTTTATTTCCTCCATCCTAATCTATATACCTTTTATTTCCAAACTGCCATTTTTTAAGGTTTATTACACCACCAACATGTTATAAATATATCCTAATAAAGGATTACTTGTTATTTACAAATAAAACTAAAAAAGTGTGTAAAATATTGAAATTTTACATAAGTCAAAAATAATAGGTGAGGACAAATATTGTATGATTCCATATATATGAGATACTGAGGTAGTCAACTTCATAGAGACAGAAAGTAGAACGGTGGATTCCAGGAACTGGAGGAAGGGAGAATGGGGAGTTGTTTAATGGGCACAGAGTACTCTGTACTCTGTCTTGGAAGATGAAAAAGTTCCAGACATGGATCGTGGTAATGGTTACACAACATTGTGAATGTATCTAATGTCACTGAACTATATACTTAAAAATAGTTAAATGACAAATTTTATATTATTTCTATTTTGCAATAATTAAAAAAAAATGATTGGCAATTCATTTTGTTGCTGGCAGGATTTAAAGCCCTTGCTTCACCCTACAGATGAAACAAGATTGCAGGATTGTGTTGCTGCTATTTTGTGTTTGTTTGTTTGTTCCCATAGAATTCACCTCTTCTCAACATGTTCAGCATTCACTCAAAAATCTCAATGGTTTCTAATAAAGATTCAGCTACTAAAAGATACAAAGTTTAACGATACAAAACAGCAGCAACACAAACTGATGGTTAACCCAGATCCCATCCATGCAGAGTCACTCCAAACCATCTGTTCTCTTTTCCTTTCTTTCTTCCTGTTGAGTAGCTGCTGTTGTGAAGTTGCCGCCCATGTGTGATGTTTTCATACTTTCAGAGGAACCCATAATGTGTGTATAAATAGTCATGCATAGTATTAACAGAAAGTGTATAGGCTTTTTTGTGTGTTTCCCTTTTTCTCTGTTTCTTTTCCTATTTTCAGACCCTTAACCCAGTTCCCAGAGGACTGGCCATTTGTTGTCTAGATACCCTACTCTATCATAGTTTTCCCAGTGTGATGCCGTCTTCCTCCTCCACGGTGAGGCTTGACCTCATCATCACTCCCCTCTCATCCATCATCTCTCTCATTAATTCCTCTCTGCCTTTGCCTGCTTAGGGAATCCACAAGCAAAAGTCTCCCACTGTCACTCTGAGGTACAACATTTGACAAACCATATTTCCATGTGAAATCCAACACTCTAGAACTGTGAATTTCTGCCCTGGTGCCATGCATTACACACATGTACTCAGTATCATTAGTTGCATTCTATCAAGTGTCGGAGAGCTTGAAACTCCCCAACGCTTGATAGGCAATTTGGATAAGCAACTTGATGTCTCAGATTTGGTTTCCCAGCTCCCCTAGGTAAGGATTAAGTACAAGTCGTTTCTTTGAGAAGTGATCCTAAGAAAACTCAGTGGAGTGGGGAGTAGGGGAGAGACAGGAAATGGTAGAAAGTTAAGATGGGATGTATCATTGAACTGGTTACCACTGGGAGCAATCCGGACTCAACTTACAGGGAAATTCTGGAAACAGGTGCAGACTACACCCCAGAGAGATTCTCTTCACAGCAGCTAGGACACTAGGACATTTATCTACCAGCTCCCAGCTGCCATTGGTTGAGGGCTGCTTCCTGGACACTGCGTTTCCAGCACCTCTGGCCTGCCCTGAACTCAGATCTACCGTCATCCTGCAGCCAGAACAGTAATGCCCCCAGGCAGAGGCGTTCTCCCTAGGCAGCTATTGATTAGGCTGTGGAACTGAGAATGGAGGGGGTTTAGCCCGGCCACTGACAGTGTCTGCTGCACTTACGCTTTCAGAGCTCCCACATCTTCATTGCAGAGTGCATGTGAGTGTTTAGGGGGTTTTCACTTCACTGGGTTTGTTGCATGAATTAAATTGAATAATGTATGTAAACATGTAAACACAGTATCTCCGTCAGAATTCCCAGAAGCAGACAACAAAAATCCACTCTAGCTAATGTAAACAGATGGGGGTTCGGTAAAGGGTAAGGCAGATCTTAAAAAAGCCCAGGAAGGGGCGGAGAAACAGAAATAAATGTTATGCAACTGGAGGGACTCCCCAGGCTCCCTCCCTTTGCCCACGTACCTGTTCCTCCACTGAAGGCTGCAACTCCCATCAGAAAGTCCCTCTTCCTAATAGTGGTTTCTCTCTCAGAGACTGGGAGTCCCCCTGTTCTTCTGGGCACAGTAGCAGCTCCCCACTCCTGCTGGCCACTGGGGTACTGCACCTCAGTGACTTCCCCACACTCCGCCCATCTCAATACCTCTTCATTAGAGTCTCCTCCATGACTCCCCACACTCTGCCCACAGCTCTCTGTATCTCTTCATTAGACCCTCCTCCATGACTTCCCACATGCTGCCCACAGCTGTCTACACCTCCTCATTACACTCTTCTCCATGACTTCCTGCATCCTGCCCACAGCTCTCTATACCTCCTCATTACACTCCCTTCCTTGACTTCCTACACCCCGCCCACAGCTCTCCATACTTCTTCATTACACTCTTCTCCATGACTGCCCACACCCCACCCACAGCTCTCCATACTCCTTCATTAAACCCTCCTCCATGACTTGCTTCCCTGCGGTGTCCGTTTCCAGGCCAGAAATTATGGCTAATACTGTCACGCCAGGCCATACTCTTTAATTCTGATCTACTCTGGCTGTGTTTCTCACAAAGAAAAGGTGAAATGCGTCTCAGGACAAGTTAAATTTTGGCATATGAGAGATGGGGGTGGGAGAAGAACTTGAGCCCGTTTTCTGGTTGGAAGGATGCTGAGAACCAAGGAAGTTCCTGCTTGCTTCAGGGTTAATGTGAGGGGCCTTCTCAGGCATGGGACAGCCCTGAGAGGAGTGGAGGAAGTGCAGCAGGAAGTGCCCATGGACCACACACCCTGACCTTTGACTCTTCCTGTGACTAAGGTTTCTGTGGTTCCTGGCAGCAAGAGACTATAGAGAACTTCAGAGTGCCTCCAGCACCTCCCTGTCACCCTGCTTGTTGCATTACAGAGGATACAGCTGAAAAGGCAGGCCACTTGCATCTTCTTTTCTGTAAAAATTGATGTGATGAGAATCACATGTCCTATAAATCTAGCACGAGCCATGCACTCATTAAAGAGCAAATGCACAGCTACAACTATGTGGCTGTGCAGGATAATTCTGGTGCACATCAGCTCTGCTAAGAATCAACGGCATGACTGTGGGGCCACCTGCCATCCCGGTGGCTGCCCTGTGAGGGAACTAATACCCACCTCACCACCACAGGGCAACCCTTGGCCCATGGCCAAGGGGCCAGTGGATGAATAGTCTCCTGCACGTCTCCAGTGGGAAGTTCTCTCCGGTTTTTAATGGGTTCCTGGGGATCTGAGCCCAGCTCACCACAGTGCGTAAAATCGTAAGGCTTCTTTACATGGGCTCCTGGCCTCTTCCCCTCCTCTTTCCAGTCCTCCGTCTCTCCCAAGCCCTAGTATCACTTTCCAGAGCAGTCCCAGGGTCTGCTTCAAGGGGACTGGAGCTAAGATGGTACCCATTAGAAGTGTAGCATTTAACTGGGAGATTTGGGAGTCTGGAGGTAAGTGAGTGCCAGCTCCCTGCTCTGAGGATGTGCACAATGTGGACAGATGGGGCCTGGAGACAGCCATCAACTTCCTCATCTGCTGAGCACTGAGCACAAACCCAGAGCAAACTAAGAGATCACCACCCACGAGGCCTCCCTCACCTTGGCGTTGCATTCTTTTGTTTCTCCCCAGGGTGTGGCTTGCAGGGAGTAAGTCTGTGGGAGCATCGTCTCACACTCAGCCTGGAGATGCCCCACGGCCTTGTTCACTCTCACAGCAACTTCATGGCAGGAGAATCAGGAACTTGCTGTGACAGCCAGGGCTTGAGGCTGTGCTGTGGGTACAGGAGCAGTTTCTACCGTAAATGTGAACAACCTGGCTTCTGCATCTCAGACTTCAATGGAGTCGAGAGAAAAGATCAAGCCACGCCTTGACCTTTCCAACCACAGACCAGCTGACTCCTCGCAGAACCGGGAGGTTAGAAGCAGTATTCCGGTACAAGTGCTGATGCTGCCCTGGGAATGAATTTCTCTCCAGGAACAAAAGATGGACAAGGGGACAGGAAACAAGGGCCTGCTTACCGTGAAGGTGATTCACTAAATGGACTGACATGGCTAGGATTTACTCCAGTGGCTACAGTCTTGGCCTTGTATTGATTCAGATCTAAAATGTTCTGGGTTTTCACATTTGTCCAACTAGATGGCCTCTCCAAAGACTCCCTGAGCTGGTTTTAAGCTGGTTGCCCAGTACACCTGAGGCCTTCTTAGATAATCAGCATGCCTCTCCCTAGAAGTGGTGCCACTGAGCCTATTAGAAGCCTTGTTCCTGGAGCCACATACTCTCAGGCCCCTGCTGCCAGAGTGCACAATTATGTTTGGGCTTGGACTCACTTCATGCTGACAGTGTCTCAATGCGCCAGGCTCTGTGTACAGGTGAGCTCAAAATTGTGACAGACTTATCCTAAGGTAACTCTCAATTGCTTGGGACCAGAAGTGAGTAGGTAAATGCTCCTGCCTCCCATCAGATTCTGGCGACTTTCTGCATTCCTCTTGGGATATCCCAGAGAAATCAAGCCTCAGTGGCTCACAGGGGTGACCTTGAAAAGACATTCCCCCTCCACCCCTACTTCCTGGAATCACGCTCTATATAAACCCCTGCACACAGCTCCATGCTCCCATCAGCTTCGGGAGAGCTTCAATCTAAGGCACTGAGTTAATGCTACTGCATGACCTTATCAGTGGTTCTTAGTGAAGACTCCTCTCCAGCGGGTGTTTTAGAAATTTTGAGATGTGTTTTTGGTTGTAACACTGGCCTCAGTGAGCGCATCACATGGAATGTCACATGCACTTCAATGAACAAGGTGCTCCCATGTCAACAAACATGCCCGCCTGCTCCACACACTTTTGAGGTGCCCCACTGCATGTTTCTGTAGGTAAAAAATTAATTCGTAATTATTTCACCTAAGAATCTAAATCTGACTCCCTAAGAAAAACAAAGTGTTTGTCATGGTTTTGATTGGCGTTGAATTTTCTAGGATATCCAGTTTTGTGTGGTGAGAGAAGAAGGCATTGTTTCCTTTCAGAGAAAGAACAACAGGTTTTCAGTGTTTTGGAAAAAGCACACACCATATTGTGCATGTGTTCATTGTGGTAGTATCAGTATAGAAGGTTGTCTAATAACTATCAGGAAACCCAGACTCAGGATTCAGTCAGCGCCCAATGACATCTGCCTTCTGTGTTTGTGTATAAAATATAAACACGCGCACACACACACACACACACACATATACAGGTATAACATAGATAAAATTTTAATATAGTTTTATTTTGATGTTGCATTATCAGGTTCTATATGTATATGGTTTTGTAAGCAACTTCAAATATTTTTGCAGAAGGGAGGTTGATAAAACCAAATGAATGAATGAATGAATGAGAAGTTACACAACAACCAAGAAATCACACAAAATCTTCAAAATCTGTACAATTTTCTTATTCAGTTAGTGACATTGGCTTTCTTAAAATAATCTGTCCCTTTAATTCTTTTTTGTTTTCCCAAAATGGAAATATTTAATTAAAATTTATTTTTAGTTACACAAATAATACAACAAGCATGAGGCCAGGCACAGTGGCTCATGCCTATAATCCCAGCACTTTGGGAGGCTGAGGCAGGTGGATTACCTGAGGTCAAGAGTTTGTGACCAGCCTGGCCAATATGGTGAAACCCCGTCACTACCAAAAATACAAAAATTAGTCGGGCGTGGTGGCACACGCCTGTAATCCCAGCTACTCAGAGGTCTGAGGCAGGAGAGTTGCTTGAACCCAAGAGATGGAGGTTGCAGTGAGCCGAGATTGTGCCAATGCACTCCAGTCTGGGGGATAAAAGCGAAATTCCATCTCAAAATAATGATCATAATCATAATAATATTACAAGCATGCATTCTCCTTGTAAATATTTAAACATTTGCCACAGCTAAATTCGCCACTGAAAACAAACCTAATCCCAACCCTCCTCCTCTAACCCAAGCAAGCCTTCCCTTCCAGACCTTTTCTACGCGCTTACCTACACCTATACCTGTACCTGCATCTATTTCTACATAAAAATTGTTTCCAAACAACATATAAAGCATTAAAAATAAATATTTTTGCAAGATGCTTATATACATTGCTATGTTGGAATGTTTGCCTTCTCCAAAACTCACATTGAAATTAAATTGCTGTTGTCATAGTATTAGAGACGTGACCTTTAAGAGATGATTAGGCCACCTTTTGCCATTTGCCAAGTGAAGACAACGACTTCCTCCCCACCACAGAACTCAGCGTTCAAGGTGCCATCTTGGAATCCAAATGGCCAAACCAACCAGGACCTTTATCTCGGGCTGCCCAGCCTCTAGAACTGTGAGCCAATAAATTTCTGGATATAAGTTACCTAGTCGGTGGTATTCTGCTATAGCAGCACAAACAGACTGAGACATACATGTGGAATGCACAAACACACACATGCACAGAATATATTCTTACTGAAGAGTATATTGTGCTGTCTGTCTCAGTCTTCCTCTGTCACTATATCTTTTTTTTTTTTGAGACGGAGTCTCTCTCTGTCGCCCAGGCTGGAGTGCAGTGGCGCCATCTCTGCTCACCACAAGCTCCGCCTCCCGGGTTCACGCCATTCTCCTGCCTCAGCCTCCCGAGTAGCTGGGACTACAGGCGCCCGCTACACACCCGGCTAATTGTTTGTATTTTTAGTAGAGACGAGGTTTCATCACGTTAGCCGGGATGGTCTCGGTCTCCTGACCTCTTGATCCGCCCGCCTCTGCCTCCCAAAGTGCTGGGATTACAGGGTGAGCCACCGCGCCCAGCCTCTGTCACTATATCTAAATCCTCTCCACTCATTTTAACTGCTTCTTAGTAGGGTAGAGTATAACTAGCCCACAACTGATTCAGCTCTTCCATTGCTGAGCATTGAGTGTTCCTAGCTTCACTGTAGCTGCTGCAGGGAACACCCGAGAGCACACTCCAATCCTAATATGATGCTTGGTTTGATGATCTCCCTCACATGAACACAGGCTCCTTGATTTTGGGGACCTGCATGTTGTGAGTCCATGGTTCTAAGCCCAGCACCTGGGCTATGGTAGTATTCAATAAGGATTGTGGGATAAAACAACTATGAGCAATGAAATAAAGGAATGGTCATTAAACTAATTCAGGCAAGCAATAAAAAGGTTTGAATGCTATTTTCTTATTTACATAGTCCGTGGAAAAGGAAAAGGAGTAAGATAAAAGAAACAAGAAAGGATAGTAAACTTATGAGTATAGTTCTAACAAAACATCATAGAGGAAAAATTACCAAATAGCCCTGCCAGCTGGATTGCCAAATGAATTAAGTGATGTCACAGATGTTTTAAAAATCAGATTTAAAATGGCCCAGTGCAATGACTCATGCCTGTAATCCCAGCACTTTGGGAGGCTGATGCGGGCAGACCACCTGAGATCAGGAATTCAAGACCAGCCTGACCAACATGGTGAAACCCATCTCTCCTAAAAATACAAACATTAGCTGGGGATGGTGGTGGGCACCTGTAATCCCAGCTACTCGGGAGGCTGAGACAGGAGAATCGCTTGAACCGAAGAGGAGGTTGCAGTGAGCAGAGATTGCACCATTGCACTGCAGCCTGGGCAACAAAGAGTGAAACTCCGTCTCAAAAAAAAAAAAATCAAATTGTGAAAAAGACAGTGGCTCATCTATTTTATCCAGTATTGTTTACCCACTTACCTTTGTTGACATGAAGCCCCAGGCAGGTAACACTGCCTCCTGGTGTTTTCAACAGGCCAGTACTGGCTCCAGATCTACCGGGACTGACCCTCACCTCCTGATGTCTCTGGGAGAGGTCGCCAGGCTGACTGGACAGAGGTGTGAGCTCTGAGAACTGGACTTGACCTCTGCCATAGGGAAGCCAGGCAGGTGAGAGGGGCTTCTCCAAAACAAAATCCTCCATAAAGAAGGCATCAGCATCATTCTTTAGCTGCTGCCCAACCTACATACTGAGCACTCAATGGAGTCTCCTATTCATTGAGCACCATTTTTTTCTCAGACAGAGTTTCTCTCTGTTGTCCAGGCTAGAGTGCAGTGGCATTACCTTGGCTTACTACAACCTCTGCCTCCCAGGTTCTAGTGATTCTCCTGCCTTAGCCTCCCAAGTAGCTGGGATTATAGGCATGCACCACCACGCCCAGCTAATTTTTGTATTTTTAGTAGAGACGGGGTTTCACTATGTTGGCCAGTATGGTCTCAATCTCCTGACCTCATGATCCACCCACCTCAGCCTCCCAAAGTGCTGGGATTACAGGCTTAAGCCACTGCCCCCCACCTAAGCACCTTCTAATGCATTATGCCCATTATAGCTGGGCAGCTGGGATTCAGCCTGCAATGATTCAGCTCATGAGTACAGCACAAATGGAAGCTGATCTGCAGACGTTAAACATCTTGCCTTCACTACTCTAAGTGAAGTAACTCTGGAATGGAAAACCAAATACAGCATGTTCTCACCACAAGCGGGAGCCAAGCTTTGAGTACACAGAAGCATACAGAGTGGTGTAACGGACTTTGAATACTCAGAAGAGAACCAGTGGGAGGGGGTGAGGGATAAGAAAACTATATATTGGGTACAATGTACACTATTTGGGTGATGGGTGCACAAAAACCTCAGACTTCCTCACTCTACAATTCATCCATGTAAGCAAAAACCACTTGTACCCCCAAAGTTATTGAAATAAAGAAAGATTTAAACAATCAAACAAAAAATTTTGCTTAGGGTCACATGGCCCAGTAAAGAGTCTATCTGATCCCAAAGCCCGTGCTCTGCTGGCACCTGTGTTCTGTTTCAGCAGATCTCAGCAAGGCAGCCCTGGACCCAGCATACCAGTTCTGACCCGAAAGGAAAGGCTGCTTCCCCATGGTCCAAGGATTGGTGGATGAGACACATCATTGTGGACTGTCTTTGTGTTCACATGACTTTTCTTTCATGTCCTGAACACTTTCTCCTTTCTTATCCCATTTCTCTTCTTTCCATGCCCTTCAAACCGCTCTGAAGCACCCACCCCAGTATGGGGGACTGGAATAGGATGGCTGAGCAGGTGCCCTGTAGACTCCATGGCCAAACCCCTGGCAGCCCTGCTCTGCTGGTGGGCCATCACTTGGTGAGGTCAGTACTCAGCTGCTGGGGGGACTGAGTTGCAACTGCCCTGGGAGGACTGTGGCTGCAATGGCACGGTGGCTGGACTATCCCCATCAGAAGCTTCTCAGCAGTGCCTCACCCCCATCATAGATGTCCCTGGGAGTGGGCCTCTCCACTAGCTCTGAGTTCCTCTTCCTTCCCCTTGGGACAGCCTCACTTTTCCTTCAGGAAAGGCAAGGCCCTTGGGCAGGAAGTCCCACACCCAATGGAACAAGCCCTTGAGGGGGCCCTTGTCCGGGCTGTCAGCCTCAAAAGGAGACAGAGATGGATTGCAGCAGCAACATGTGGGAATGGGCCATGTCAGCCGAAGAAGACACAAGCTTAAGGAAGTGATCACTTGACATTTTATGTACAAAAAGGTCATTATTAAAGAGAATCATGAGGACTTCCATAAATATTTAAAACCCACTGGATAAAATATGACTATTTTATGTCATGTATTTTTGTGAACCTTAGCATGGTGTAGAAAGAGTGGAATATTCTAGGAAGAGTTTTACATAGAAATCATAATCTTCCTTCTCCAAACTTTTACTCTTTTTATTTGCTTTCTATTATTATACTTTAGTATAATGTTTTTCCAATAATCATCATTTTCCATCATTCATATAAGTCACAAAGTCATTTTTGTTTCATTACTCTTATGCTTATCTTGCTCCCAAGAAACGGATTTCTTTTAGAAGACAACAAAAGACCCATTGCATAATCCCATCCTTTCTAAATCCTCGAAAGAGACCAACATTTTTATCATTTTCATTATGCTTAGGCTCTATTCTTTCACTCTTAAACTGTCCATGCCTAATCTGTTCTATTCTAATCCTCTGTGGATAATTTGTTCTTCACATACTGTTCTAGGAGGGAAAAAAACTGTTATATAAAAACACTTAAGAAACAGACATCTCAACTTCAAAGAAAATGAAAGAGGAACCTTAATAGATACTCCATGAAAGAAGATATCCAAATACATGTGAAAAGATGTTCAACCTCTTCAGCTATCAGGAAAATGGAAAGTAAAGCCTTAATGAGCTATTGTTACCGTCAAAGATAAACAGCCTGACACTAGGTGAAGGGGTAAGGACCGATTTTAGAAATAACTGGTGAAATAGGGAAAAGAGCCCTGCATGAAATGAACTCAGCTCCCATTTGTACACAGGAAAACTGGCATTTTAAAGGGAGAATGAAGAAGTAGGAACGGGGCAGGTGGGGCAGAAAAGCTAACATTCACAAAACGTCAGCCAGTGTAAAGGAGCCCAGGATGACGATCCTCAGTGTTAGGGTCCCATCCTCCTGAGACTGGAGCTAGGAGACAGAAGTCCTATCCTCAGGTATTGGCTAGAACAAACAGTACATTCTTTTAACAGCTTTCAGTTTTCCCAAGCAGGCAGTTTAAATGAGGGCTAGCATCCCCATGTGGCCTTATGCTGTTAGAAACTCTGTTTGTGCTTGTTCAAGGATTTAGTGGCCAAAGTTGAGGTCTATTAAAAGGAGAACTCAGGGGGTCTGCCTTAAATTTAATCAAGGAAATAATCTTTTTACTGTATATCAAAATGGGCTTTAAAAAAAGATAACACAGCATTCAGAAGGATGTGCGATGAGTGGAATTCATACACTTAGGAAAATTACTTGCAGACATTTCCAAAAGCTGAACTGTACCTACCCTGAGGTCCAAATATTTCATCGGGGAGTGCCACGTTACCAGAAAACACGGCCAAAAATGTTCATAACAGCATTATTAGTACTAGCCAAAGCATAGAAACAACCCACATCAATACAAACAGCAAAATAAATCCACATTCGCCAATGAAATACTACCAAAAAAAATGACAACTGCAACATTTGCAAAATCATGGCAGAGTCTACAGGCAAGAACCTGAGCAAAAGAAATCAGACAGGAAAGAGCACACAGTGTGTGGAAGATTCTATGAAGTTTAAGAACAGGCTAAAGGTGGACTGCTACACAGCCAGAAAAAAAGAACAAGATCATGATCTTTGCAGCAACAAGAATGGAGCTGGAGGTCATTATCCTAAGTGAACTAACACAGGAAGAGAAAACCGAATACCACATGTTCTCACTTAGAAGTGGGAGCTAAACATTGAGTACACATGGACACGAAGAAGGAAACAATAGACACCTGGCACCCCTCGAGGGTGGGGGGTGGGAGGAGACTGAGGACTGAAAAACTACCTGCTGAGTATCATGCTTATCCGCCGGTGACAGCATAAGCTGTACACCAAAACCCCAAGACACATAGTTTACCTGTACAACAAACCCGCACAGGTACCCTTGAAACTAACATTAAAGGTTTTGTTTTGTTTTGTTTTAAAAAAAAAAGAATAGGCTAAAGGGTTTGTGTTGAGAGAAGCCAGAACACAGATTCCCTCTGGGGGGTGGGTGCTGACTGGAAGGAGCCAGAGGAGTGGGGAGTTAGGAATGTCCACATCTTGATCTGAGCAGTGCGACGTGACTCTAGATAGGCATATTAAACATTCATGAAGCTACGCAATTAAATCACTGGACAGTATGCCAGGCATTTTAAGCCTCAGTTGTGGTTTTTTTTTAAAAAAAAAAAAAAAAAAAAAGAGAGAGAGAGGGAGAGAGACTTAGGGCATATCAGTTAAATATAACATGTAGAACTTGTTTGGATCCTGTTTGAACAAAATCCCGTTAAAAAGCATTTATGAAACAATGAGGAAATGGCAATCCCACTTGAAACTTACTATATAAGGTTAAGTGATGATATTTTTGTATGCTCATGGTATCACAGTATGCATTTATATTCCGTGATCTGTTAGAATACATGCTGAAGGATGCAATTATATGATATTTTGATTTGCCTCAAAATAGTCCAGCGGGGCCTTGCAGGAAGGCTGGATGTTACAGAGGACACAGGTCAGGAGTACCTTAGCGACGAGTACATGGGCGTTGATGCATGCATTTGCAGGAAATTTTCCATAATAAAATAATTTCTTTTGAATCTGTCTTTGGGGAAGGCCATAAGAGAAAAAAATATATAAAATAAAAATTTTATTTTAAAACAAAGTCTAGTTTTGCTTTATCATGTTGTGAGGCATACTGCAGGAGATCTGAAACAATGTCAGGGTGCCCTGTCCCAGCCCGCTTTTCCCTCCTTCGCAGCACGTGGGATCACCCCACAGGGCCAGGAGAAAGCAGAGTCTCAGACCTCTTCCTGGCAGGAGGACTCCCCAAGGCAGGCAGGAAGCGTCTCTCTCCAAGGCTCCGGGGAGCTAAGCCTTCCTCTGAGGGACCGCCCTGGGATTGTTTTATATTTACCTTAGCTCAGCACAGTCTCCACCCTGGCTTCCCCTGTCCTTGAAAAGGAGACAGAGGAATATTCTTAGCTCATTAGCCCTGTGTGTACCCCAGGCTTCCGGAGTATCTCTGCAACTGGGGCCTCTGTGCTATGCTTTTTCCAGATGAGTATGTTTGCAAGGCTTCTGCTTGAACCAGGAAGCTGCAGGCCCTCATGGGAGCTCTGCCCATAGACCACACTTCCCCCACTGCAGCTCTGCTCCAAGAGCAAGTTTGAGAAACAAGATTTCCCATGCATGTAACCATATTGAGAGCTCTGAGAAGACCTAGAATAAAGCAGAATAAAACAAAGAAAGCATTGACGGAGGAGCACCAGGGAGCATCCCTCAAGTCCTCCTCCGAATGACCTCTTGGGGAACACTGCCCAGAAGCGTGGCCCTTAGAGCAGTTGTTCTGAACCAGGATCCACTCTGGGTTCTGGAAATCATGAACTTCCTAAGTCACATTTCGTGCCTTCTTTATGAAACAAGAAGGCACGAAACAAAATATCTTTATGTCCATGCATCATGAGGCTCACAAAGGGATCCTGGACCCTAAAAGAAGACAGAACAACCGCACTTGGTGGGTTTTTCTAAGGGACAGTCTAATGTATTCTTGATGAGTGTTAAATTTGAATGCATAATATCATCTCTTCATACATTTATCTTTCAGTGTTGTCTCTCACTTTAAAGATCTTACCTCACAAATTATAAGACAGACTAAATTCCCATTTTAAATCCAGGCACAAAGGAATCTTGAAAAGCAAGTGGCTAAATCGAGAACACATAGAGAGAGACAGAGTGGTCTACCCTTCACGCACATGTTGCCAACCTGGAGGAGCTTGTAATTTTAAAGATTCACATTCAGCATGTCTTTCCACTTGGCTCTCTCATCTACTCAGGATGCTGCAGAAGGTTGAACAAACTGTCCTTGTTCCACTGTGCATCTCAGAGGAAGGTCAGCTAGCAACTCCAGATCACATGGGTGCAGTGCCTGCTGTATAACCCAAGCAAGCATGTCATCACTGAAAAGAAGAACCAAGTCTTAAAAATTACTGCCCTGCAGTTCAGACTGAGGGCTCTATTCTGGTCTGATCTGAGGCCAAAGGGAAGGGCTTGGTGTCCTATAAAAAGAAGCTTAGACTTTACATACGTACATTGTTTGTTTTTCAGCTTGGCCTTGCATTTGTATTATTTATTTAATATATTTTATTTTATTCATTTATATTATTTACACCTCATTTACAACTCATTGGTATTTTCTTTGCTGTTTAGCACACTTTCTAGTACACAAAATTGTAGCATGCGTAATAATAAAATATTTGGTTTTCTTATTAAATAATTAATAATACATGCCATGGTGAAAATTGGAAACTAAGAATCACCATCATTCAAACATCTCAGAGATAACTATGGTTTACACAGACAGAGCTTTGAAGAGGCAGCTCTTCTGCCCCTTCTGGAGTCTTAACTACTGTGTCCTTTCTTCCCTATATTAGAGAGGGAGATCTACACTATACATCTCAACTTGCCTGAAGTGCCTGTGAGTTTAATACATAGCCGTAGAGCATAAATGTTCAGTTCTCCAGACTTGAGCAAAATATACTGGGAAATTGTCCTTTTACAATACATTACCAGGAAATATCCCTCTAACAACTGCGGAAGGGCGTGTAACCATGGCTATTCTACACTTCAGTGCTGCGTCCACCCAGTTCTGAGTCACTGAATTCCCTCCTTATCAGCCTCCTGACCTTCAGAGTTCTGCTCCTGACCCCATCTGCACCCTCCCCTCCTCACCCAGTCCTGTAAATCCTCCAGCTTCTGACCGAATTGCATTTGAGGACAAGGAAAAGGGACAAACAGAGTCTGGATTTCAAATGTAGATAATGAAACTTTAGCTGAACTGATCAAGGAAAAAGGAGACAACTCTAATTTCTAATATCAGGAATGGAAGAGGAAGCAACAGTGTAGATTTTGGAGACATCAAAAGAATGGTCAGAGTACATTATGGTCAGCTTGATGCCAGTAAATTGCACAACTTAGTTGATATGGACAAATTCCTTGAAAAATATAACTTAAGAAATGTATTAAAAAGGAAAAATACTTGGAATATGAATCATCCCAGTCAAGGTTCCAGAGCTTAGAAATAAGTCCAACAGCTTCAGGGGAAAATATGAGGAGAGTGAAGAGTGGCTCTAGATGGAAAGGAAATTGCAAGTGTCTCAAAATTGTGTTTGGTGTAGTTTCCAGAATCAACAAAGCAGAGGCAGTTGAGTGTGTTACATATTTTAGATTTGGGGAATGTAATGTCTGACCTTCGTGACTCTCACCTGTGAAGGCTGAACATCATCTGTCTTGGTAAGTGAAACTCAGCTGGAGGAGAGTGCAGAATGAGGAAGACAAGCAAGCAGCCGGAGACCACGGTGAAGATGGCGTGGAGTGGAAGCCAGGCACCACACAGTGCCCGCTGAAGGACCCACCTGCCCATGGTCTCCAGCCAAGGCAGGCGGAGTAGTCACAGCTTTCCTTCCTTCTGCAAAGCAAAAACTACAAAAGCTACTTATATCTTCTAAGTTCTGCATAATTATTTGCCTAAAGTATTTGCAGTTATTCAGGCATTGAATAGTTTCTACAGGAGTTTCTTAGAAACTCCAACTTCTACTTATTCCCTTTTATTCCTCCCATTTCTTCAGTCTGTTTCTGTGTATCTGGATTCTGGTGTTACCGCCACTGGAGATCATCTTTATTTCAAGGATCTTCACACTTTCATTGTCTTCCATCTTCTCTTACCCAGGCCCTGTGAATCTTGGGGAGTGTATGATACCTGCTTTTGTGGTAATAACCTTGACAACCTATGTAAAGAAAGAGTGTGGGCTACGATCATTGGCATATAGTTTGATAGAATGTACAAATGCCTTTTTGTTTCTATTTTATAGACTAAATATGAAAATAAGTGAGGCTCATTTAATTTGTAAAGGCCTCATAGTGGATCAGGAGTTTCACTTTTGGACTGAAATGACATTTTAAGAATTTGCTGGGCAATGAAACATCTTTCAACTTCTCCTTCATATACATTCAGTTTCCAAACCTGGAATTTATTTTCTTTCCTCCAATTCCTTTGCATAGGAGAGTTTAATGAGATTTGACATTCCAAAGTTCTGGCACAGAACTTTGCTTTGTCCTTCACATTGCTTTGTACATGACTTTTCTCTAGAAAAAAGGATATAACTATGAGAATGAATTAGTATTTTGGGCAGGAATAAGTATGGACAGAGAATTTTTAGAGGAGCCTCTATATTCACAAGTGAGGTAATCATATACCTTATTACTCTAATTGTGGTATTTAAAAATTATATTTTGGAGCAACTTTAAACTTACAGAAAAGCTATAAGTACTTCTACAAGTTACAAAAGCTTACAAGTACAGAACTTTTATTTTCCTTGAAACCATTTAAGAGTAAGTTGCTAAGGCAATGTCCCATCACTTCTGAATGTGATAACATATATTTCCTACAAACAAGGTCCTTCCCCTACATAACCAAAATAGAACCGTCATATCAGGAAATTAACACTGATGCATTACCCCATCTAGTCCTGAGATTTCATTCGAGTTTTATCAATTACTTCAGTAATTTTTTTGTAGAAAAAGGATACAGCAGCCAGGTGCGGTGGCTCACAGCCATGATCCCAGAACTTTGGGAGGCCGAGGTGAGTGGATCACGAGGTCAGGAGATCGAGACTATCCCGGCTAACACGGTGAAACCCCATCTCTACTAAAAATACAAAAAATTAGCCGGGCGTGGTGGCGGGCGCCTGTAGTCCCAGCTACTCAGGAGGCTGAGGCAGGAGAATGACGTGAACCCGGGAGGCGGAGCTTGCAGTAAGCAGAGATCACCCCACTGTAGTACTCCAGCCTGGGTGACAGAGCGAGACTCTGTCTCAAAAAAAAAAAAGGTACAGCTCAGAATCACAGGTTACATTTATTCATCATGCGTTTTTAATTGCCTACAATCTGGAAGAGTCCCTTGGTCTCCCCTCGACTTTCGTGACTCCAACATTTTGAAGAGTACAGTCTATAGCATGTCCCTAAATTTTATTAGTCTAATGTTCTTTCATGATTAAATGCAGGATATGCATCTCCAGCAGGAATATCACATACACAATGCTGTGTTCTTCTCATTGCATCCTGTCAAGTTGCACATGCTTTTGACTTGTCGTATGGCTGGTGATATTAGTTTTGATCATCAAATTCAGGTGATGTCTGCCATACTTCTCCACTGTAAAGCTACCTTTTTCCTCTTTGTAATAAATATGTATACTAAGGGGAGTATTTTTTGACTATGTAAATATTCTTTATTTTTTCAAGCGTGCTTGGCCCTACCTTATGGCTTACAGTGTTAATTGTATAGATATTAGAGGGAAAGGAAGAAAAGAGAAACAGAGAAAGAAGAAACCTAACCAGAACAAATATTTAAAGGCATACATTGAGACTGTGTTGGGAAAATAAACAAGTGGTCATTGTGGCAGGTAGCCTCTAAAATGGCACTTGCTGATGCCTGCCTCATGATTTTCTCATCCCTGGGTAATTTCCTTCCCATGAGTGGGTGTTGGATCTAGTCACTTCCTTCTAATGAATAGAATATGGAAGAAGTGGTAGGGCATTACTTTCTAGTGTATGTTGTAAAAAGGCTGTGCCTTTCATTCCCCTTGAAAACTGGCACAAGACAAGGATGCCCTCTCTCAACACTCCTATTCAACATAGTATTGGAAATTGTGGCCAGGGCAATCAAGCAAGAGAAAGAAAGAAAGGGTATTCAAATAGGAAGAGATGAAGCCAAATTGTGTTTGTTTGCAAATGACGTGATCCTACATCTAGAAAACCGCATTGTCTCAGCCCAAAAGCTTCTTAAGTTGATAAGCAAAGTCATCAAAGTCTAAGGATACAAAATCAATATGCAAAAGTCACAAGCATGCCTGTACACCAACAACACACAAGCCGAGAGCCAAATCATGAATGAACTCCCATTCACAATTGCTAAAAAGAGAATAAAATGCCTAGGAATACACCTAACAAGGGATGTGAAGGACTTCCTCAAGGAGAACTACAAACCATTGCTCACGGAAATCAGAGAAAATACAAACAAATAGAAAAACTTTCCATGCTCATGGATAGGAAGAATCGATATCATAAAAATGGCCATACTGCCCAAGGAAATTTATAAATTCAATGCTATTCCCATTAAACTACCATTAACATTCTTCACAGAATTAGAAGAAACTATTTTAAAATTCATTTGGAATCAAAGAAGAGCTTGTGTAGGCAAGACAATCCTAAGCAAAAAGAACAAAGTTGGAGGCATCACACTACCAGATTTCAAACTATACTACAAAGTTACAGTAACCAAAACAGCATTGCACTGGTACAAAAACCAACACATAGACCAATGGAGCAGAATAGAAAACTCATAAATAAAACCACACATATACAACCATCTGATCTTTGACAGACCTGACAAAAATAAGCAATGGAGAAAGAATTCCCTATTTAATAAATGGTGCTGGGAAAACTGGCTAGCCATATGTAGAAAATTGAACCTGGACCTTTTCATTATGCCTTACACAAAAATTAACTCAAGATGAATTAAAGACTTAAATGTAAAACCCAAAACTACAAAAACCCTAGAAGAGAACTTAGGCAATACCATTCAGAACACAGGCATGGGCAAAGATTTAATGACAAAATTGCAAAACGCAATTGCAACAAAAGCAAAAATTGACAAATGGGAACTAATCAAACTAAAGAGCCTCTGCACAGCAAAAGAAACTATCATCAGAGTGAACAGGCAACCTACAGAGTGGGAGAAAGTTTTGCAATCTATCCATCTGACAAAGGTCTAATATTCAGAATCTACAAGGAACTTAAACAAGTTTACAAGAAAAAAAAGACCAGTCCATCAAAAATTGGCAAAGGATATGAACAGACACTTCTCAAAAGGAGACATTCATGCAGCCAACAAACATATTTTAAAAACTCAGTATCACTGATCATTAGAGAAATGCAAATCAAAACTGCAATAAGATACCATCTCATGCCAGTCAGAATGATAATTATTAAAAAGTCAAGAAACAACAGATGCCAGCAAAATTGCGTAGAAATAGGAACACTTTTACACTGTTTGTGGGCGTGTAAATTAGTTCAACAATTGTGAAAGACGGTGTGGTGATTCCTCAAAGATCTAGAATCAGAAACACCAATTGCCCCAATAATCCCATTACCAAATATATACCCAAAGGAATATCAATCCTTCTGTTACAAAGATACATGCACATGTATGTTCATTGCAGCACTATTCACAATAGCAAAGACATGGAATCAATCAAATGCCCAGTCAATTATAGACTGGATGAAGTCAATGATAGACTGGAATTAACCCAAATGCTCAGTCAATGATAGACTGGATATAGAAAATGTAATACATATACACCATGGAATACTATGCAGCCATAAAAAGGAACAAGCTCATGCCCTTTGCTGAGACATGAATGGAGCTGGAAGCCATTATCCTCAGCAAGCTAATACAGGAACAGTAAACAAAACACCACATGTTCTCACTTATAAGTGGGAGCTGAACAACGAGAACCCATGGACACAGGGAGGGGAACAACACACACTGGAGCCTGTGGGGGGGTGGGGAGGTGGGAGAGAGAGCATTAGGAAAAGTGGCTAATGAATACTGGGCTTAATACCTAGGTGATGGGTTGATAGGTGCAGCAAACCACCCTGACACACATTTACCTGTAACAAACCTGCACATTCTCCACATGTACCTGGGAACTTAAAAAGAATTTTTTTTAAAAAAAAGGACTGTGGCTTCTGTCTTGAACTCTCTCTCTCTCTCTCCCCACCCCCCCACCCCAACGCCCCCACCGCCATCTCTCTCTTCTCTCTCTTGGATTGCTCACCCCAGGGCAGCAGGTAGTAAGTCAGTCCTGTACAGCCAGCCTATATAGCAAGGAGCTGAGCCTGCCAACAGCCACATGAGTGAGCTTCACCCACTCCCAGCTCATCAGATCTTCAAATGACATTGCAACCCTGGCCCACAATTTGAAGCTTCATGAGAGCCCTTGAATCAGATGCACCCAGATAAGCCACAAATGGACTCCTGGCCCACAAAGATAATAAATATTTGTTGTATTAATCACCTAAATTTTGGAGTAATTTGTTATACAACATAGATAGCAAATATAGGCATCCTATCTAGAAGTCACTTCTCATTATTATTCAAAGAAGCTAGGGTCAGGGTTAGTGGGCTTCATTTCTTGCCTACAGCATTTCCACCAGACCCTGCCCCAAACACCATGAATGGGCCTTGGGGGTCAGAGATCTAAAGAACACCTCCTACAAGCTGTGTTACCACATTTAACCTTGTTTAACCTTTAAACCTGTTTTTCATCTTTAAAGTGGTATCTGGTCCATTGATCTAAACCTTTTTCCTCATCTTTGAAATGGGATCTAGCCCATTAATCCCTGAGGATGATGAAAGGAGATAGAGTGCATGAAAGTCCTAACAGTCTCTGGCACATGGTGGACATTCAGTAAACATTCCCTCTCATCCCCATATCAAGCACAATAACAGCCACTCACAGAGCAAATTAGCTTCCAACAAATGGCTGATCACAGTTCAAAGTGGATTGCAACCATTTTGTGGCATCTCTGAGGAACAACTAGAGAGAAGGCATGGAGTCTACTCATACCTTAATGTCTAAAGACCTGCTTCACAGAGGTATCTCTGTTACTAATCAGGTGGCCATAGGCAAGCCAGCCTCTCTGCGCTGTGACTTTCTCCACTTACAACAGTGCTGACTCCAACTTCCCAGTCCAGCATGTAAGGAGCTTGGAAGCTGTCACTCTGTCCTCACAACAAGCAAGAAGCTGAACAAACTACAAAATCAATAACTTTTTATAGACTCTTCAGAGAAGTAAGATCACAAGGAAAACTGCTGCCTTTAAAAGTGTAAAGATGGTGATACAGCGAATCACAACTTAGCATGGAAGAAATCCAAAACAGACACCTCTGTAGGAACATGTGCTGTGGTAGGAAGACCTGACCCATAACTGACAAATTGCTGGAGGTTCAGCGTGGACAAGCCAGCAAGATGAAAACAGGGTGGGAGAGTACAGTTACAGGGAAACCTTAACACTTGGGTGAGTTTTACCTCCGGGAGCCCAACCTGCTTCACAACAAAGATGGGAGAAAAATTTCTTCATGCTTCTGGCAGGAGGAGGGAAATAGAAACCATTAAGAAATATGCCAGAGCACTCCATTCTTTTTAACATGATTTGCCCTCAGGAGAAACTATTTAGCCAGAATCTAAACTAAGGTTAAGTTTTATCAGATTCTACCCTACCTGGGAGAAGCAAAATTCCCAACTCCAGCAGCTCTACCCTTCCACATAGAAGAGAAATACACAATTCCTGACTTCTCTATCCATCCTGTCCCACCTAAGAAGCGGGGAGACGGAAAAGCACTTACAAAGTTTACAGCCCAGAGTCACAGACTCTCTGAAAGACTGAAAACTAATCATAGGACTATGGAACATTTCCTCTTCCCCCATACCTTACCACCACATCATTAAAGGCCTGTTTAAAGGCATTCCTTTAACACAGTATATCATATTCAAATATCTAGAAGAAAATACAAGGAATATTAAAAGGCAAAAAACAAACAGAGTTTGAAGGCACTGAGTAAACATCAAAACCAGAGTCAGATATTGCAGAAATGTTGAAATCATAAGACCAGGGATTTTCCTAAAACTATGATTAGTATGCTAAGGGCCCTAAATGACAAAATAAGCGATACACAAGAACATAGGGTAATGTGAGTAGAAATGGAAATTCTGGAAAGAAACAAGAAGAAACTATAAATATTAAAAACATTGTAACAGAAATAATAAATGCCTTTGATAAGCTCATTAGTAGACTGGGCATGGCTGAGGAACGAATCTCTAAGCTTGAGAATATGTCTATAAAAACTTCCAAAACTGAAAAGCAAAGAGAAAAAGACTGAAAAAATAAAACGGAATAGCCAAGAACGATGGAACAGCTACAAAAGAGGTTATATATGGGTAATGGGAATACCAGAAGGAGGAGAAGAAAAAGGAGTAGCTGTGGTTTGAGTGTGTTTCCCTAATTTCAGATGTTAGAAATTCAATCACGAAATTCACATGTTGATTAGAGGTGGAACCTTTGGGAGGATTAGATAAGGTCATCAGGTCCCCATGATGGGACTGGTGGTTTTACAGGAAGAGAAGAAAGACCTAGGCTTACACACATGCTTTTGCCCTCTCACAATAAAATGATCTTCACCTTGTTGTGTCTCAGCAAGTAGGCCCTCATCAGATGCTGACACCTTCATATCGGACTTCCCAGGCTCCAGAACTGTAAGAAATACATTTTTTTCTTTATAAATTGCACAATCTGTGATGTTTTGTTATAGCAACAACAACAAAAAAAAATTAAGGCTGGACGCAGTAGCTAACGCCTGTAATCCCAGCACTTTGGGAGGCAGAGGTGGGCAGATCACAAGGTCAGGAGATCGAGACCATCCTGGCTAACACAGTGAAACCCCGTCTCTACTAAAAATACAAAAAAAATTAGCTGGGCCTGGTGGCGGGCACCTGTAGTCCCAGCTACTTGGGAGGCTGAGGCAGGAGAATGGCGTGAACCCAGGAGGCGGAGCTTGCAGCAAGCCAAGATTGTGCCACTGCAGTCCAGCTTGGGCGACAGAGCGACTCTGTCTCAAAAAAAAAAAAAAAAAAAAAAAAAATTAAGACAGAAACAGAAGATACACTTGTAGCAAAAATAACAGAATTACATCAATTTTTTTTGTGAGACACCAAACCACAGATCCACAAAGCTCAAAGAATACCAACCAGCATAAATGCCAGAAAAATGACTCCTAGGCATACCAATTCAAACTGCAGAAAATAAAAAATAAAGAAAAACATCTCAAAAGAAGTCAGAGGAAAAAAACACCTGATCTATAGAGGAGCAAAAATAAGAATCACATCTGACTTCTCAAACCATGCAAGCAAGAAGAAGATAGAATGAAATATTTAAAATATTGAGAAACAATAACCCCCGCCCATCGAAATTTCCTGTAGTCTGTGAAACTATTATCCATTAGTTAAGGTGAAATAAAGGTTTTCTTGGACAAACAAAACATGAGATAATTTGTTGCCAGTAGAATTGCTTTGCAAAAAATGTTTCAGAGAAGGAAAATGATACTGGCCAGAAACCAGAATCTAGCTCTTGATGAGGTTCTAGATGATTCGAACTATTCAAATTCCACCTGTGTCCCCAGGGATTCTGATCAACCCTTGTGGGGACCACCTGAGAAGATGTCCTGGGTCCAGAAACATGGTCCAGGGAGAATGAGGAGGAGGCCAGTAATCCACTGCTGACATCAGCTAGTGGCCATTTTTATTGGACATTGGGATGGTTAAGGTGAGATGATGTTGGGAGGATAAGGGGAACAGATTCTGGAGCACAGTCCAACACTCTTCTACAGTGGCAGCCTTGGCCTGAGGCAGCTCCAGCCATCTATGTCCATTCACCTTATGGCAAATGGGCCAGACTGCAGTCTTCCTCTTCCCTCCTTTGCCCTCCCCCTCCATAGCCCGGAAAACTCCACTCTGGCTGAGTGAACCCTTTTATTCTTTTATCGGTATTATTTCATTCTGACTTTTGCAAATATATACTCTTCCGTCTGGGTTTTAAAAATGCGAAGTGTATCATAGCTTCAGCCTGGGCCCCAATATATTTTTATCAGTAAACTTCTGCCTCGCACCCACATCCTGGGCCTGAGAAAGTTCCATGGGGGCCACTCCTAGCAGTCATGCACCCAGACAAGCCAAGATGTCGTGAGATTGTATCCTGGGCCTGACAAACAGCCATATAGGCCACTCTCTGCAGACATGTCCCCAGGCTAACTGTGCCATTGTGCAGTCATGTTTCAGGCCTGAAAAACAGCCCTGTGGAACCCCAGGCCAGACAAGCAGCTGTGCACCCATATACTAGAGCTGAGAAAAAGCCCCACAGGCCACCACTAGCAGAAACATACTCAGGTCAGCCAAGAAGCCATGAGATTGTGTCCTGGGCCTGAGAAACATCCCTGTGGGCTGCCTCTGGAAAACAGACCCCAGGTTAGATGAGTAACCACATGGCCATGGTCCCAGCCAGAGTAACAGCTCCATGTCCCCAACCCTAGTGAGCCAGACCCCAAGTTGGCTGACCCAGTGTGTACACACACATGCTTCCTCTGAGAAATAGCCCTGCAAGTCTACTCCTCGCAAAGCTGTCTGTCTCAGCCTGGGCCACTAAGACACTTCAAACATCACTGGTGTGGATTACAGTTAAAGAAACTACCTGAAGACTACACCACTGCATCCACCTAGAGCCAAGGCCAACACACCCATCAAACTGACAATCCAAGACCCATTCATATGAATAATTTTTCCCTAAGAAATCTACTTCATAAAATTGGAAGAAGCAACTTTTCCATCAGTTACATATAAATCAATGTAGGAACACATCAACCATGAAAAAGCAAGGAAACATAACATTTCCAAAGGAAAATAATAATTCTCAAGTAACAGACCCAAATCATAAAGAAACGGAATTCAAAATAATAATGTTTTTAAAACTCAGTGAGGTACAAGAGAATACAGACAGACAATTTAACTATATCAGGATAACAATTCATGATTTGAATGAGAATTTCAACAAAAAGATATGTATTATTTTTTAAAAAAGAACCAAACAGAAATCCTATAACTAAAGAGTTCAATGAACGAAATGGAGATACAGTTGAGAGGTTCAACAACAAACTGAACTAAGCGGAAGAAATAATTTCTGGACTTGAAGACAGATCTTTTGAAATAACACAGGCAGAGAAAAATAAAAGATTAAAAATATGAAGAAAGCCTACAAGATTTCTAGGACCCATTAAGTAAACAAGTATTTGTATTATGGATATTCCAGAAGCAGAAGAGAAGGGAAAAGGGGTAGAAAACATATTTAATAAAATAATAGCTGAAAACATCCCAAGTCATGGAATAGAGATAGACATACAGGTTCAGGAAGCTCAAAGAACCTCAAATAGATTCAACTTACACAGGCCCTCTCTGAGGCATAGTATAATCAAATTATCAAGATTCAAAGACAAAGAAAGAATTCTAGAAATAGAGAAAAGCATAAGGTCCCATATAAAGAAATTTCACAGTCAACTAACAGCAAATGTATTGACAGAAATCATACAAACAAGGAAGAGTGGGATAATATGTTCCAAGTACTGAAAAAAAAAAAGCTGACGGTAAAAAAAAAAAAATTATACTAAACAAACCTACCCTTCAGAAATGGAGAAATTAAATATCTCACAGACAAACAAAAACAAAGGGAATTCAATACCACTAGACTTACAAGAAATGCTCAAGAGAGTCTTACATGTGGAAGTAAAGAGACAATAACCATCATCAGAAAACATGGAAAACTATGAAACTCACTGGTAGAGCTGATACACAAAGGAGGAAGAGAAGGAAATCAAACCAAATCACTACGGAGAACCACCCAAATTGCAAAAATAAACACTAAGAGTGAAAGTAAGGAATAAAGGATACATAAAACAACCAGAAAACAATCAATAAAATGACAGGAGTAAGTCCTTACTTATCAATAATAACCTTGAATGTGAACAGGATAAATTCCCCCATATAAAAGAGGTAGACAAACTGAATGATTAAAAAACCAAGACCCATCTATATGCTACCTACAAGAAACTCATCTTTTCTGTAAAGATACATTTAGCCTGAAAGTAAAGGGATAAAAATGTATCCCAAAAATATATCCCTTTTGGTTTTTTAGATAAAACCAAAAGCAAGGAGTAGCTATACTTATATCAGATAAAACAGGCTTCAAAGTCACAAGCTGTCAAAAAAGACAAAGAAGGACATTATATAGTAACAAAGGAATCAATTCAGCTAGAGACTATAACAATTATAAATATATATGCACCTAATACTGGAGTACCCAGATATATAAAGCAAATATTATTAGATCTAAAGGAGAAGCTATCATAATAGTTAGGGACTTGAACACCCCACTCTCAGCATTGTACAGACCATCTAGACAGTAAACTAACAATGACAACTAAAACAACAACAACAACATTGGATTTAAACTGTACTATAGACCAAGTGGACCTAACAGATATTTGTAGCACATTTCACCCAATAGCTGGAGAATACACATTCTTTTCATCAGCACATGGAAAATTCTCTAGGATTGACCATATGTTAAAATACAAAACAAGTTTAAAAATAATTTTTATAAATAAAATTATATCAAGTACCTTACTGACTACAATGAAATAAAACTAGACATCAATAGCAAGAATATTCAACATAATGTAAATATATGGAAATTAAACAGCATGCTCCTGAAAGACCAATGGGTGAAGGAATAAATCAATAATGATAGTTTAAAATTCCTTGAAACAAATAAAAATAGAAACACAACATAGCAAAACCTATAGGTCATGGCAAAAGTCGTATTAAGAGGCAAGTTTATAGCAATAAATGCCTACATCAAAAAATTAGAAAGATTTCAAATAAATAGCCTCATGATGCACCTCATGAAATCGGAAAAGCAAAAACAAACCAAACACCAAATTAGTAGAAGAGAAGTAATAAAGATCAAGGCCAGGCGTGGTGGCTCATGCTAGTAATCCCAGCATTTGGGGAGGCCAAGAAGGGAGGATCTTTTGGGGTTAGGAGTTCAATATCAGCCTTGGCAACATAGTGAGACTCTGTCTCTACAAAAAATTTAAAATAAAATTAGCCAGGAGTGGTGATTCGTGCGTCTAGTCTTAGCTACTTAGGTGGCTGAGGTGGGAGGATTTTTTGAGCCTAAGTTCAAGACTGCAGTGAACTTTAATAGTACAACTGCACTCCAGCCTGTGACAGAGTGAAGCTCTGTCCCAAAAAAAAAGCAAAAATAAACTTAAAAAAAAGCAAAAGATAAATGAAACAAAAAAATTGATTTTTCTGAAATGAAAAAATTGGCAAATCATTAGCTAGACTAAGAAAGAAAAGGGAACAGACTCAAATACATGAAATCAAAAATGGAAAAGGATACATCATAATGGATACCACAGAAATAAAAAGGAGCCTTAAAAACTACTATAAACAGCTACATGCCAATACATTCAAACACTTAGAGGAAGTGGATAAGTTTCTGGACACATACATCCTATCAAAATTGAACCAAGAAGAAATAGAAAACCTGAATAGACCAATATTGAGCAAAAATATTGACTAAGTAATAAAAAGTCTCCCAGTAAAGATAAGTCTAAGACCAGATGACTTCACTACTGAATTCCATCAAATCTTTAAAGAAAAATATATGCCAATTCTTCTCAAACTATTCCAAAAAACTGAAGAGGAGTGAGTTCTTCTAACTCATTTTACAAAGCCAGCATAACACTGATACCAAAACCAGAAAATGACACAACAAAAAAAGAAAATAAAATATCAAAATAGTTATGATATTTTTGACAAAGTAGAAAAAAAGTCTAAACTACATAAAAGACCATAAATACTCAAAGCAATCTTGAGCAGAAAGAACAAAACTGGAGGCATAACATTACCAGACTACAAAATATACCACAAAGCTATAGTAACCAAAACAGCGTGGTACTGGCATAAAAACAGACACAAATACCAACTGTACAGTACAGTGGACCCAGAAGTTAATCCACATATCTACAGCCAATGGATTTTCAACAGAGTTGCCTAGGATGCTCACTGAGGGAGAAGACTGTCTCTTTAATAAGTGGTCTTTAGAAAACTGAATATTCATATGCAGATGAATAAAACTAGACTCTCACTCTACAAAAATAAACTTAAAATGGATCTCAGACCTAATTGTAAGACCTGAAACTATAAAATTACTAGAAGAAAACAGGGAAAATGCTTCATTACTTTGGTCTGGAAAATATTTTATGAATAAGATCTCAAAAGCACAGGTAACACAAGCAAAAATAAACAAATGGGATTACATCAAACTACAGAGCTTCTGCACAGCAAAGGAAACCATTAACTGAGTAAAACAACAGCCTGCAGAACGGGAAAACGTATTTGCAAACCATTCATCTCAAAGGGGATTAATACTGAGAATACGCAAGAAACTCAAACATCTCAACAGCAAAAATATGTATATACATTCCAATTGAAAAATGGGCAAATAATCTAAAAACAGACATTCTCGAAAGAAGACATACAAATAGCCAGCAAATATATGAAAAAAATGCTGAATATCACTAATCAACAGGGAAATGCAATTCAAACCACAAGGAGTACCATCTCACCCTGACCCCCGTTGGGATGGCTATTATCAATAAGATAACAATAAATAATAAAAAACAAACACTGACAAAAAAAGATATATGGATGACAAGTAAAGCATATGAAAATATGTGTGACATCATATGCCTTAAAATAAATGCAAATTAAAATAAGATACCACCACACACCTATTAAAATATCCAAAATCCAAAACACTGACAACACCAAATGCTTACAAGGATGTGGAGCAACAGGAGCTCATTCATTGCTGGTAGGAATGCAAGCTGGTAAAGCTATCTTGGAAGAGAGTTTCACTGTTTCTTACCAAACTAAACATACTCTTACCATACAATTTAACAAATGTGTTCTTTGATATTTACCCAAGTGAGTTGAAAACTTTCGTCGACACTGAAACCTGCACATAAATGTTTATAGCAGGTTCCTTTATAATTGTCAAAACTTGGAAGCAACCAAGATGTCCTTTAGTAGATGAATGGGTGAATAACTGTGATATAGCTAGAAAATGGAATATTCTTCAGTGCTGAAGATGAGTTATTCAACCATGACAAGACTTGGAGGAACCTTAAATACATACTACCGAATTTTAAAAATCCAATCTAAAAAGGCTACACATTGTATGAGTCCCACTATTTGACATTTTGGAAAAGACAAGACTATGGAGTCAGTAAAAAAAGTAAAAAGTGCTTTCCTGTGGGTCGGGGGAGGAGGGATGAATGGTGGAGTATGGAGAATTTTCAGGGCAGTAAGACTATTTTGTAAGATACTACAATAGTGGATAGATACCATTATATGTTTGTTAAAACCCACAGAATGTACAGCCCCAAGAATGAGCCCTAATGTAAATTATGGACTTTGAGTGATAATGACGTGTCAGTGTAGATTCATTGATTGTGACAATGAACCACTCAGTTGTGGCAATGTTGACAGTGGGGGAGGCTTGCGTGTGTGAGGCCAAGGGATATATGGAAACTGTATTTTTAGCTAAATTTTTCTGTGAGCCTGAAGCTGCTCAGAAAATAAAGCCTGGCCCGGCACAGTGGCCCACACCTGTAATCCCAGGACTTCGAGATGCCGAGGCAGGGGAATCACTTTAGGCCAGAAGTCTGAGAGCAGCTTAAACAACATAGTGAGACTCTATCACTACAAAAAAAAAATTTTTTTTTAATTAGCCAGAAATCTTGGTGTATACCTGTAGTCTCAGCTGCTTGGGAGGCTGAGGACCAATTGAGCCTAGGAGTTCGAGACTGCAGTGAACTATGATCCCACCACGGCACTCCAACATGGGTGATAGGGTGAGACCCTGTCTCTAAAAAATGTAAATTAATACACAAAAACAAAGTCAATTTTTTTTAAGTTAAAAAATGTCAGTGCTTGTGGTCAAAGTGATCATCAGGACCCAGCCATCCCTGAGGGCTAAAATGGTTCCACAAGAACATCTTGTAATAGTCTGAGATGTGATACTTCTGAGAAATAGAGGAAAGAAGCAAGTAAATGTCAAGCTTGCCGGGGAGACTCACTCAGTTAGTATGAGTGGCCACTGCCATGCATGTCATGGACTGGGAGCTGGATTTAGAAGGAATTGAACTCAATGTGACCAACCCCTTCTATGCATAGAGTCAGTGAAAACCCTTCTGTTAGAGGTGTAGTGTTTGAGGGGAGAATCAAGGAGTCCCAGTGTAATGAGAACAAGCAGGTTTCAAGGTGGGATTGATGCTGGGGTGAGAGGCAGGGAGCTGAGATAACCACCTCGAGGAGCCAGACTCTTAAATGGCATTAATATGTGTACACGTTCCAGAGTGTCCACAGTTATGAAAGATACAGGGAAGACAAGGGGCATGAGGAGGAGAATAAGCCAGGGGAGTTGGCAACAAGGAGGCCATCAATGACTGCAAGATTCTTGAAGGCAGAAGGTCGACCTGATGCTGCTCATGCCAGAGCATGCAGTCTTTCTCACAGCATCCAATGATTCATGTGAGAGCTGTTGATTAAGAAACGTACTGCATGCCAGGCCCAGGATATTCAACAAGGTGCAGGAAAGGCAGGTTCTTACCTTTGGCATGAACAGCATAGCAGAGAGGAGACAAGACTCCACTTGACCATGTGAGCAGGACATGATGGCACAGCATAGTGAATGCTGTGATATGGGAAGTTTAGGGCAATGTGGAGAACCCACTGTGAAGCAGCATCCCATCTAGGTTTGAAGTCAGGAAGGTAGGAAGGGCTTCCTGGAGAAAGTTATGCCCAAGTTGGGACCAATGCTGGACATACATTAGTCAGAGCAACTAACACCAGCTGCTCTAACAAATGAGCTCCAAATTATAAACACTGTTACAGGTGGAACTGCGTTCCTGAAGAGTAAAGATATACTCCTAATTCCTGGTACCTGTGAATGTGACTTTATTTGGAAACAGGATCCTTGAAAATATAATCAACTGAGGAGGGAGTCATGCTGGCTTAAGCTGGGCCCTGAGCCATGTCTGGTGTCCTTATAAGAAAGGAAAATGTGGACACGTGCAAACACAGAAGGACAGCACCACGTGTGGACACAGTCAGTGACTGAGGTGGAGCCTCTATGGGCCAAGGAGTGCCAAGGATTCCCAGCAACCACAAAGGCAGGGAGGAGGAAGGAAAGATCCTTCCCTGGAGCCTTGACAGAGAACATGGCCCAGGGCAGGCTCAGGGAATGTGAGAAAATACCTTTCTCTTGTCTTAAGGCACCCAGCCTGCGGTCCTTTGTTATGGAGGCTTAGCACACTAGGGAGGTTACTCTTTGTTTGCCCTGATTTTGGCTCAGAGGAGTAGCTGGGGTAGAGGTGGGAGTGGCTCTGCTCTACAGAGTCACTAAGGGACCTAGCGTCCTTCTCTCTTGTTCCTCCACCCTCCTTTAGGACCTCCGCAAGAGAAGCAATGATGGAGTAGAGAGAACACAGAGACCCCATGGGAGGCTTTAGGATCGAGCTACTTCACTGCACCCATATTTATTGACCAGAACAGAGTCAGATTCCCTACCCTCAACCACAAGGGAGATGGAAATATCCTCTTTCTGTGTATCTAGGGGGAAAATAAAGTATTTTTTGGTGAAAACATAGCATTTCACTGTTTCTGCCCCAAAACGCAAGCTGTTTTTTGAACTATAAGTACAGAGCTCCTTTGAAGCTTCCTGGGATGATCCCTAGTGCCATCATTCTGGGCTGTGGGAATAACCATTTTCATTATCTATACCATCTACAATTCCAGTGTAATTCAAGATCCGTTTGTGCAGACCAAGGTGTCCAAATCTTTCCAGTCTGCTGTAGGGAGTGCCTCTCCATTATCCCGGCTGTGGACAAGCTCTTCCCTTCCTGGGCCTCCTAACTCAGCTGCATTCGTTTCTGGGTAAAGCAAACAGACCTCTTCGAGTTCCTCCGACAGGGTGCTCTTATTTTCAGGTGGGAAGCTGTTTGCTTTGCCCTATGGTGCCCTTATTGATGAAGCTGAGTAGAGCTACCGTAGAGCTCTGCTGCAAACTGTTGAGGCCTTTGGAGAGTATTTCTCTGGGAAAGATGCCTGAACTCCTCCAACCCCCTGGGGAACTTAATGCCAGTAAAGCATGACAGGCTCTGGGCCCAGCTAGGAATATAAGGAGCAAGATAGACAGATCTGTGTGCATTTCTTTTCCATTATCATCCTATTGTATCTGGAGCCCAGGAGAGGAGATGAAAGTGCTAGCAATTAATCTGGGGCTGGATGGCTTGGCCAATCCTATCCCACTCTCTGTGCTGTGGGGTCATTTCCATTTCCCTTTTATTTTGACAAGCATATTAATCAGCAAAGGTGAGCAGCATTATTAAAGCAGCTGCTGGTGCCAGCACTCTCTCCCCCAACCCTGCCACGCTCAGTTTCAAGTGGTTCTCTCCAGTAAAGCAGGAGGCTTCTGCCCAGTTCATCGGGAGTAATTACTGCTTTACTCTTCACAGGTAGCTCAGCACACACATGCGCACACATGCACACATACATGCATGTACATGCACATGCGTCACACGCATGAATCTAACACTACTGTGCCTATCAGAGGATGCCTGCATGAGTGAGGAGCTGGACTTGCCCACTGCACACTGAACAGAGAGCAGGTCTTACTGCCATTTCGTTCTCTGTACTTGTCCAGACACATTGGGGTCCAGTCTTCAACACAGAGAGAGAATATTTAAAATACCATTGATTCCCAAGCCTCCCACAGCCAACCTGCCCATGGATAAATTACACAGCTATTTAAATTTGACAGCATTCTGAATTCCTCTGGCAAGGAGAGAATAGATTGAACCTCCTAAGTCATAAGATAGGAAAAGAGAATTACGGCAAGGAGAAGAGGAGAGGGGTTGTTGTGGCAAAGACTTTGAGCACACTTGTAGGGCATTGTTTTCATAATTGTTTATATTTACATTAAACCACTGAAGATACTGTGGCTGCTGAATTGGCTACCACCAGTTCATTCTGCAATGTTCCTCACTGGTGCTGGATGTCAGAGATGCACTGGGTCTAGGGGCTACAAACTTGCATTAGAGAATCTTGTTGCAATGTTGCCCACAGCCTCACAGGGCAGGTCCACGTGCAATAGTTGCATCCATGGATAATGGGGTGGAGCAGAGGAAGTGAAAGCTTTGGATTCCTAGGTCTTACCCGTGAGGCACAGAGGGGAGACATTTGATACTGCACTTGCAC
The DNA here is from genome assembly GCF_009764315.1 of Trachypithecus francoisi. Lineage (NCBI taxonomy): Eukaryota > Metazoa > Chordata > Mammalia > Primates > Cercopithecidae > Trachypithecus > Trachypithecus francoisi. The sequence goes on from NW_022681467.1 coordinate 3,549,399, forward strand.
TCAGCAAATGACAGTGGAAACATCAAGTGTGTGGCTCCGATCTAGAAACACAACTTATTTCCATTAACCATCAAGTGAAGCTGAGCAGAGAGTTGGGAGACTGAGCTTAATTGGAAGCATAGAGGTCATCAGATTGTGTGCTCAATTGGCACGACTCTGTCTCAGAGCCCTAACTGGGGATGAGGCTGCCCGCTCTCACTCCATGGCCTGAAGGGAAGAGAGCAGGTGAACAATCAGGAGGCCCTGAAGGTTATTAGCACAGGATTCATATCAGGTTACTCAAGTTTTCTAAGGATTACTTAAACCTGGCTGCCATGCTGGGACTAGATTACAAGGAAACAGGAACAGAGACAAGAAAACAAATTAGATGATGGTGTTTAGACCAAGGTAGTAGCAGAAAAGAGAGTGAGAATTGGTCAGGTTCTCAGAGTATTCTGAAGACAGAGCCAATGGGTTTTATAACAGGTGTGATATTTTCTTTCTTTTTTTTTTTCAGGACAGAGTCTCACTCTGTCGCCCCGGCTGGAGTGCAGTGGTGGGATCTCAGATCACGGCAAGCTCTGCCTCCCGGGTTTAGGCCACTCTCCTGCCTCAGCCTCCGGAGTAGCTGAGTTTAGAAGATGGAGCTGGAAATGTGGGGAGGCTACAGTGGTAGAATCCCGGAGAGGTCCACTGCACAGATAGAAAACTCTAGAAGACTGCAGAGAGGCACAGAGAGCTAGAGGGCCACAGAGAGCCAGAGATCCACAGAGGGGCGCAGAGAGCCACACAGATCCACAGAGGGGCACAGAGGGCCTCAGAGGGCCGCAGAGGGCTACAGAGGGACACAGAGGGCTGCAGAGAGTAACAGAGGGTTACAGAGGGCTGCAGAAGGCCACAGAGGGCCTCAGGGGAGCTGCAGAGGTCTGCAGAGGGCCACAGAGGGCCTCAAGGAACTGCAGAGGGCCGGAGAGGACTGCAGAGATCCACAGACGGCCACAGAGGGCCCAGAGTCCTCTATAGGTCTTCAGCAGAGTGTACTTGAGTGTGAGGCGAGTGGGCAAGGCTGAAGATGAACCATCAGAAAGGAGAGGAGGGGACAGCCTGCAGCATTCATGCAGGTCAGAAGAGTAAGTGTTTTACCAGCCACACTGCAAAGCCTCCTAACACACAGGCATCGATAGAGTACTCAGAAGGTTATTATCTCAACATGGGGGCAAAATCGGGCTACTCTGGCCTTATTGAGCAAAACTTAAAAGGAAGATCCTAAAAGATCAAAAATTGTTTTCTTATTTGTTTTAAAGAAAATTTGTTTTCTTATTGTTTTAAACAAAGGATCTCACTTTGTTGCTTAGGCTGGATTTGAACTCGTGGGCCTAAGTGATCCACCTGTCTCAGCCTTACAGGCTCCCATCACAGCACCCAGCCTCTGTTCCCTTACCTACATCCCAGAACAAAGCTTTAATATTTTTTGTATTAAAATAATACAAAAATAGGCCAGGTGCGGTGGCTCAAGCTGTAATCCCAGCACTCTGGGAGGCCGAGACGGGTGGATCATAAGGTCAGGAGATGGAGACCATCTGGCTAACATGGTGAAACCCCGTCTCTACTAAAAACATACAAAAAACTACCCGGGCGAGGTGGCGGGTGCCTGTAGTCCCAGCTACTTGGGATGCTGAGGCAGAAGAATGGCGTAAACCCGGGAGGCGGAGCTTGCAGTGAGCTGAGATCCAGCCACTGCACTCCAGCCTGGGCGACAGAGCGAGATTCCGTCTCAAAAAAAAAATACAAAAATATTCAGGACCATCAAGGTGAAATGTGGTAGGACCAATCGGATGAATATCCTAGTAGGCTTGCAGGATTGCTGGCCTTAGAATTCTAGAGAAAGTAAGCTAGAAATATGGTCAGAAAGGGAAGTCCTTAAAAGTAAGATAGTAGCAGAGCTGTAGTTATTGCTAATGACATCCCAAATAAATGATAAAAGTGAGTGGAGGACAGAATGGGTGAAGGATCAGGGTTCAAGAACTGAGAGGCCAGGTTGTACAAATAATCATGTGTGCACACACTGAAACTGAAGAATTAAGATAGATGCAATACTGGAGAGAATGACAGCAAGCCAGGATCTTTAATCATCTAGAACAGCATCATCCATTACGACAGTCATTAGTTGTGCATGGCTATTTCCATTTTACGTTTCAAACTTTAACTGCTGTTACATAAAGTTTAAAAAAATGCTTCCTTAGTTGCAGCAGCTAGATTTCAAGTGCTCAGTAGCCACATGAGGCAGATGGCTATCATTTTGCACAAGCAGTTATGGAATATTTCTATCATAGCAGGAAGTTCTGTTGAATAGCACTAGCCAATGTCTGGGGAAGTAAGTTGGAAGAGGACAGCCGGGCAGCAACAATTGAGGAGACCCTCTTTGGGATCAGTGTAGGCCACAGGCTTGGGCCTAAAACAACAAATCCTCTCCTTTTCTCCTCCTGTTGCCTATCTAGTCCCCACAGCAGCAAGAAATGAAGCTGGAGGTCAGATGTGATCAATCTAGAAATAGCTCCCTTCTTGAATATGTTGATGGGATTATCCCAGCCTGAACCTTTCATTTATTTTGAGCTTGAGCTGCCTTAGACTGTGCCATTTTTAATGGAATATTTCTTGGGCTTCAAATCTTTAAGCAACTCAATTGCTCTATATTTCTGGTGCACTTTTGAAGCAGCTTTGCTCTCTCCCAGTTTAGGAAGGAGTGAGTGTTAAACAGTCCCGGCTTTATTGGAGGGACTAAGGCAATCTTCACTCTGCACCGTGGGCATTATGATGACATAAAGACTATGAAGTTAAAACCCAGGGTGGCTGCCATTCAAGATCCTTGTGAAATGATGGTGCTAGGAGGGAACCAAAGATTAAGCAATTCGAACAATTGAAATTAGATTGAACAATTTAACTCAGGAGTCAATTTTCTTAAATGAAGGAAGAGAGGATGGCTTAGAGATAAATTTGGAATTATTTTGCAAAGAAAAGACAGGCCATGGTTGCTGCCAGAGAGAGGCATCCAGCATGGAGTGTCACTCATTGGAGCTGAGACTGGCAGAGCGGAAGGACCAGAACCCCCAGCCTCCTACTTAGGACTCCCCTAGCATCCTTCCCTCGGGTTCTATGGACCACCTCCAAATATGACCTCTGAGGAGCAGACTTCGGCCCAAGGAATGCTTTGAGTTCCCCAAGAAATAGAAGTTTTTAAAAATATTATGTTAAATATTATGTCTAACAAAAAACAACATAAAAGCTGCCCCTCATCCTCACAGATAGCACCAACTTTAGTTCCACACCTGAGAACCACAACTTGGGGAGGTGGAACTGCTTCCTGGGTTCAGAATCAAGAAATAGGGCATAAGCAGAATTGAGCTAGTGGGGTTAGTACCCCGGGCAACAACAGAGTTATGAGGATATTCAGGTAAAAGATGGGACATCTGACTCCCAGAACATGCTGGACAACACAACCAACACTGAGCCTGACTTTACTGAGCTGGGAGCTGCTGACTGATATTCTCGTGGCCGGGGATGAGTGCTCCCAGTGCTCATCCACTGGGGAAGAGCCAGGCCTGAGGATGGCAGCTCAGCAGGTGGGTGATGCAGGTGTGGGGACCAGGCAGACCTTCCTTTCAGACAGAGGGGTAGACGGATAAACTCCAGGGAGGGGTGGCTGTCTGAATAAAAATATGAAACCTGGAATGGGTAAGAAATTAGCTTAGGTTCACATGGAATCAACCCAAATGCCCATCAGTTACAGACTGGATTTAAAAAAATGTGGTACATACACACCATGGAATAGTATGCAGCCATAAAGAGGAATGAGATCGTGTCCTTTGCAGGGACATGGATGGAACTAGAAGCCATCATCCTCAGCAAATTAACACAAGACCAGAAAACCACACACTGCACGTTCTCATCCATAAGTGGGAGCTGCCTCTCTACCCTGAATGCAAGAGACCCTCATAGTTAGACAGGAATATCATCACCCCTATTCAGCCTGAAGAAGTTAGAGAAGATGGATCTTTGTCCCTCTGCAACACTTAGGATTAAGGATTCTCTTACAAAAGAGAGGGGGGGCGGGTGGGAAATGTCAGAGGCTTGTGAACCAGAGCAACTTCATCTTAAACAGGAGCTAGGTAAAATGAAGCTGAAACCTACTGGGCTGCATTCCCAGACAGTTAAGGCATCCTAAGTCACAGGATGAGATAGGAGGTCAGCACAAAATACAGATTATAAAGACCTTGCTTATAAAACAGTTTGCAGTAAAGGAGCCAGCCAAAACCCACCAAAACCAAAATGGTGACGAGAGTGATCTCTGGTCATCCTCACTGCTACACTCCCACCAGCACCATGACAGTTTACAAATGCCATGGCAACGTCAGGAAGTTACCCTATATGGTCTAAAAAGGGGAGGCATGAATAATCCACCCCTTGTTTAGCAGATTATCAAGAAATAACCATAAAAAAGAGCAACCAGCAGGTCTCGGGGCTGTTCTGTTTATGGAGTAGCCATTCCTTTATTCCTTTATTTTATTTTATTTTATTTTTCTGAGTCTCATTCTGTTGTCCAGGCTGGAGTGCAGTGGCGTGATCTCAGCTCACTGCAACCTCCGCCTCCTAGGTTCAAGCAATTCTCTGCCTCGCCTCCTGAATAACTGGGATTACAGGCACATGCCACCACGCCCGGCTAATTTTTCTTTTTTTTTTTTTTCTTGTATTTTTAGTGGAGACCTGGTTCTGCCATGCTAGCCAGGCTGGTCTTGAACTCCTGATCTCGTGATCCACCCCCCTCAGCCTCCCAAAATGCTGGTATTACAGGCGTGCGCCCAGCCTACTTTCTTAATAAACTTGCTTTCACTTTGCAACAAATAATAATAATAATAATAAGTGGTAGCTGAACAGTGAGAATGAACACATGAACACAGGGAGTGGTACAACACACACTGGGGCTTGTCGTGGGGCAGGGGTAGGGACAGCATCAGGATAACTAGCTAATGAATGCACTGCTAAATACCTAGGTGATGGGTTGATAGGTGCAGTAAACAACCACGGCATATGTTTACCTATGTAACAAACCTGCACATCCGGCACATGCATCCCAGAACTTATAATAACATTTAAAAAAAGAAAATAGTTTGGGTTCATCGGTGGTTTCTATAAGGAAGCAGAATCCCACTGTCCTTGTGTGGATCACTTAGGAGCCTGGATACTCAGAGCTAGGGCAGCAGCATCTTTAAAAATAAAAAACAAGGAAGAGGGTTCAAAATGTGATTCACTTTTTTCCCCAGGCCCTTTCTCCTCTCCAAGAGCTTGCATTTTACCTCCATCTTTTCTCTTCCCCATTGTTGGATATTTTCGTAGTGCTCATCTCAGCACTGACGGAGTGAGGAAGGAAGAAGGGCTGTCTGGTCACGCCCAGCCATCCCCACCGGGAGAGGATGCCCAAGGAGGAAGTTTCCAGGCAAGTTCTCTGGGAGCTGGAGGAATTAGAAGATGAGGTTCTTCATCTTCATATGTTCCCTGCAGGCTCAAGGTACCGCTCGCTAGTTGCAGGAGGGACAGGGAAGCCTGAACACCACGATAACATCAACACCAGTTGGGGGCAGCTGCCCCACACCCTGGACATGTGGACAAGGAAAAGAAACACCAGGAATGTGTCTCCCCTTAGTCCTGCCTCTGACCTAACCTGCTGCCGGTCAGAGTTAGAGGCAGTGCACATAACCAGCTTCTCCATCAGGCCTGAGCTGGGGATCGCTTGAGACTTTATCCAGCTCATTGCTGGCACCTTCGCGGAGCTGGCCATTGTGAGCTCTGCCAGGGCCTCCAGCTGGGGCCGAGTTGGGAGGCAGCTTGTGCCTGGGCGAACGAATGAACCATGAAACGGCATCCTCTGCTGCCCTCTACTGTCGAATAGGCTTAATTGCAGACGGCCTAAGCGGCTGCTTCAAAAGGGAACTAGAAGAGCGTCCTGCATTCAGACGTGATTTCGCTTCCACCTGCTTTTATGAATTTTACCTCATTTTATTGGCATAGATAATCTAAATGACAATATTTTAATTAAGGAAACCTCAATGATATTCCCTAGGAACTAGGGCTTGCCTTTGACCCAGGACTCAAACGTCTTCCTTTTCAGTGTCTGGCGGAGGGTCTAGCAGCAGCAGGCCTGGCTGATGGTGCGCTGTGAAGCTTTCGCTGATGTGCTTAGGAAGGGCCGGGGCACACATTCTCCTTTGCAGTGCCTGTAAATGTATGCAATAGAAAAACACAACCAATGACCAGAAAACGTGTGAGCCCTGATCTGAAGGTAGGTCTCCTTCGAGGGCTTCCAGGTTTTTTGTGCAGAGTCGCTGGACTCATCTGGAGTGCTACGTGATTAAAGTTTGGGGATGTCTGATCCTCCCAGAAAGCAGATCAACCACGAATTGAGGCTTCAGGCTCTATGGACCACGGACACCACCGCTCCCTCCTTACCAGGTGATGGGTGGCTAGGCAGACCCACTCCACCACACTTATGTGGGACGACCAGCCTAGCGTTTGGTCGCTTGGTCCAAATATCAGGGCTTGTTTCATCCACAAAGACACACTGCAGCCCTGCTACATGCCAGGCACTTCTCTGGGCACAGGGATGGGACAGCAGTCAAAGACACTTGAACTCTACCTCCTAGGGTGCTGGCAGTTTTCTCACCAGCTCTTCAGATGTTTCCGTATGGTGGGAGCACATAGTTCTCAGCTTGGCCGTCAGGTGGTTTATCTATAGCCCTAAAGGGAAAAAGACACCCATTGTCCACAGAGCTCACTACAGACAGTCCAGGAAGTGCTCCCTGGCATGCGTGCTTTCTGTGCAGTTTGCACAGTTGATCCCGTTCCCCTCAGGTGGAGAAGCTTCAGGGTCTAGGGCAATGGGGCAGAGCAACAGTGGACGGTCAGGGGACAATGAAGTGGGGTCACTCCCAGGTCCTGAGCTCTGGCAGCCACTGGCACCAGGAGGACAGACAGTAAAATAAGTGATATTTCCCAAGCATACAGAGAGTTATTAATTAGAGTTAGCTATTTGCCAGCTAAGTGCTGAAAGGGTCTATGGTAATTAAAAGATCTAATCAGATTTTCAAAGGGCACCGATACCATGTAAACACAAGGGGATTCTACGTGCTGTTCTCAGCATGTCATTGGAAGCTGTTGGGGTGAGGGGTTGTGGCTGTTGACTCCTCCAGTACAGAAAGCACCACCCTGTTGGCTGCTCACCCCTACAGAAGGATGGAGGGGCCTAGAATTAATGCCAGGGCCTCCAAAAAGGTGCTGCGTACACGTTTGCACTATTGTTTGTAAGTATATACAGCTCTTCTAGCTTCTGGTTTTGTTTTAGCTTTAATCATCCAAAGTGCTTCTAAGTTAATATCAGTGTTTTTCTATTGCCTTTTTCTCTATCAGTGGTTATGAAACATGTGTCCATCATGTGTTGTTTGCCTTCAGATCCATTTCACAATTGCCCCGTGCAAACAGTATTTTCTAGGCTCTCTTGCCTACTGGCTTCCCTTTAGGTTTGGCCAATGGGAAATGATGTCAAGAGATGGAGGTGAGAGGAAGAGGGAAGTAAGAGCATTTCTCTCCTCACCCTGACCCCTCACCTCTGATTGGAGTCCCTGGTGGGAGTGCCCCTCCTGGACCGGCTGGGTGTCGACTCCAGCTCTAGCCAGGTGACCCTTCCTTAGACCCGGTTGCCACTGCGAAACTCAGCTCCAGGTTCTATCTTGGCTTCCCTAGATCTAATCTTAGGAGCAGCTGCTGCTAATTTCTGAGGTTTGAAAGTAACAGTAATTCACATGAGAAGGTTAATGAAATACAGAAAATTTATCACTTTGTAAATTCTTACACTGTCTTATTTTGGGATCCCTAGAAGCAGAATCTGAGACAAGTCTTTGTGTGAAGATTTATTAGAAAGTGTTCCCAGAACAACAACAACAAAAAGAAGCAGAAGAGTGGAAAGGTGAGACTGGGGAGTGAAAAAAGTGAGCCAGGAGCCATGTGGGTGCTGCTGGCTTCCTCCTGCTGGAGAGTTCTGAGACAGAGTCAGGACTGGTCACACCCCAGAGAGGCCGCATTGGCGATGAAGGAGCTGGAGTATTCATATCCTGCAAGCAGTAAAGGGTTAACCTTGCCCAAAGAAAGGTGTGGTCCTGGCACACCTCCTGGGAGGCAGCCTGTAAGTCCTCCAACGTCCTGCCTGATAAGTGTCTGTTTACCAAAGCCTTGGGCCACACCAGGTAGTTGATGCTAAGGATGGGATTCACAGTGGAGGCCTTGTATCAGCTTGACCTGTTAAGGAACTGGAGACCAGGTCAGCCGTGTAGATCATCCATCATGTTTACGTGATCAAGCCTTCAATAAAATCCCTGGAAGCCAAGGCTCATGTCAGTGTCCCTGGTTAGCAATATTCCATGCATGATGCTCCACGTCATTACTGGGAGAACTAACAGCTACTGCACAGCCCCAGTGGGAGAGGACACTGGAGCTCCACAGCTAGAGCTCTCCTGGGACCCACTCTAGGTGCATCTTCCCACTGCTGACTTCAACCTGCCGTGTAGTGTTGGAACCATGTGTAGTAAAGGTAATTGTGAATCTGGTGGCCTTTCTGGTTCCTATGAGTTCTCTTAAATCATTGAACCTGGGAGATGTCTTGAGGACCCTTGCATCTACCCATCACTGGGTAAATACTGTCTCAGCACCCCATGCAAGCAGGGTGAGCACAAGGGCTCCAGCAGCCTTGGGACAGCTGCTCATGGAGAGAAGCTGGCACTGGTTGTGGGGGTCATAGTGGCACCCAGGAACAGTGTGCACGGAAGGGGAGAGGTACCCCAGGGAAGCATGGGGCACTGACAGGGCTGGGGGTCAATGTGAGTGCTTCAGTTCCCAAAGCCCCTGTTCTTCCCAGCATCTGCGTGTGCTATGAAGAATTACTTTGGCAAACTGATATGAAGATATTGGCAAACACGAGAACATCTCTCATCACTAATGAGTCATCATATGCTGCTACATAATCAGGTCCCAAACCCCCCGATCAGTGGTTAGAAGCAGAACAAGCTATTGTGAACTACACATCTAATGCTAATTAGTATGGCTTTAGAGCAGTGCTTCTAGGGCTGCAGCAAGCCCTGGAGTCCCCTGGAGGGCTGTGGGCACACAAGGGTGGAACCCACCTCTGAGTCTCTGGTTTAGCAGGTCTGGGACAGGGCCTGAGCATGTGCACTTCCAGCTCCTAGGTGACGCTGCTGGCAGCCAACACGTGCTTGGAGAAGGCAATTTTAAAGATGCAGACAAGAGCTTGCCAGGGGTCAGTTCTCCATCCTGGTGAGGAAGACGGTGAGCAAAGGCCAGCAGGGAAGGTAAATGGCCAAGGGGGCAGGGAGGGCTAGAGGTGGGCATGGGTAGGGACAGGAGTAGAGGACAAAATGCCCACGTCTCCAACTCCCCAGGGGGACAATTCCCAGGTGTAGTTCACGTGGTTTCTCAGACTTTGGCAGGCTTAAGCCCCCATGCCCACACAGGCTTTTTTCACAGAAGTGAATCTTGATGTGGCACAAAGAGGAAGAGCTGCTAAGAAAGAGGGAATTGGGTTCTGCTTGGTGTGGATCTTTCCAAAGTGGATCCAGAGACAAGGGCTTGGGTGCAGGCAGCTTATGTAGAAGGTGGTCCCAGGAAACCCAAATGAGGGAGTAGGGAAGTGAATGGAGGAGACAAGGAAGAAGATACAGGAGGCGTCAAGGGCAGGTTACCTGTGTGGGCATCCAGACTCAATTCTCTGGGCTGGGGGTCTTGCCTGTGCTCCCCTTTCTAGGTAAGTACGTTCACAGCGAAGCAGGCTCCTGTGATGGGGAAGCCGTCAGGTAGAGAGAAGGACTTGAATGGGAAGTTGTCAATTTACAACGATCTGCCCCTCATGGCTGAAGATGAACACAGGTAGGCTGAGGGGATACAGGATGGGGCACCAACATATTATCTTAGGGGTTTGATCAACATGTAATAAAGTGACAAGAATCATGTCTATGTTTTGCAATGAGATGCTTGTCACCCTTGAAGCACTGGCAGAAGAGGGTGCCCACTGCCACCCAGACAGTGACTGCCCAGGATTCTGATGCAGAGAAAATCACGTGCTTAACAGCAGAGAAATGCCACCTACCATTTAAAACAGACCCTGACCCCACTCAGGAGGATGAGTGACAGTGAGCAAGGGCACATCCACTAGAAGAGGATGAATTTGCAAACTCTAACACCCATGTCCCCTTGCCCAAAATTTAGCTCCAAAAATGATAAAGAAACATATTTTAAAACCACCTTAAGTTTGACCTTGTCATGAGTTCAAATTATGCAAACAAGTAAATGAAATCATTGCAGATTGGGATACACGGTGTGAAAGGAAGAAACAGGACAACATGATAGAAAGTCAAGTAAATTGCAGTGAGGGTGGGGTGAGTGGGCTGCATTAGCTATGATTGTCAATGAGAGCCTCTAATAAGGTAACATTTGCTTTTTCTTCCCATGTTACCTGAGAGGGCAACATAAAATTTGAGGGATGAGAAAGTGGCAGCCACAGGGAGCTCCAGGGAAAGACCATTTAATGCAGAAGGAAAGCAAGTGCAAAGGCCCTGGGGTAAGAAAGAGATGGGAGTCTGAGAACACCAAGGATACCAGGGAGTGGGACGCCTCGTGCAGGAGGGAAAGGAATATGGAATATGTTTGAAGGACTAGGCAAGATCTCCAAAATCCCAGAAACCACAATAGGTATTTCAAGCAGAGAGAATTTAATATGGGGGTTCGTGGCACAGGTGAATGAAGAGTTGAGGAGTCAAAGAAGAAGCAGTGACAAAATCCAGATATGAGCAACACCAGGAAACTGATCCCACCTCTAGGCCAGAGGGGCAAAGGGAGAATGCATGTGGGGCTCTCTGAGCCCAACGTCTCTGTGCCCTCCCAGCCAAGCACAACAGGAGCACAGAGAGGGACTGCCTTGTGCTGGAGCTGAACTCATGGATGAAGCCTAGCCAGGGCTGGAGATGTCATGTGAAACAGGAAGAAGGGGCAGGCACATCCAGGCTTCTCTCCCAGCCTTCTCCCAGCAGCCAATCTCCTGCCAGTGACTCCCATTGACTAACTGTACCAGGAAGCAAGGGCTCCTGGGAAATGTAGTTCCCTTCACTATAGCACATAGGCACAGCTGGGGAGTGGTCCGCTATGTGCCATTTAGCTGTCATTTCTGCTGTGTTCCCTGCAGTTAGCCATCAGTAGTATGGCCAGATTACGTGCTTAAGAAACCTTTGCTGAATTATCAACTACTCATGAAACAAGAAAATCCAAACAAGTGATGCTAAGGGCTTTAGTCCTATTACCCCAAATCTATATAAAGTTCTTCATCCTCAGCAAGACTACCTGACTGTAGGCAGTTTACCTGATTAATCAAAGTGTACTTATATCACTGATGATAGAGAACTGTAAGCTTCTTCACAGCATTTCCTCAGTCACTTGCGTATAGATGGTATTCACATTTAGTCCTGCATGTCTAAAAGCTGGAAGAAGTTCCCCACAGCAACAGGACAAGGGATGGCACAGGTGCCCTCCAATCCAGCTAGTGAAGTCAGAACTAACTTCCTCAGTCCACACTGAGAAGATAAACTGGTCCAGGACCGGCTGGTTATCACATGGGGTTTGGAATCCATTAGTACTGAATGTTCTTGTATTCCCTCCTCCCGTCCTTCCTCCAGGCATTGCCCTCCATCTCTCTGATGGTTCATATGTGGTAGCCAGCGTGTACAGGATATGGCTTCATTTTCCTGCTGTGATCTCCTTTGTGATTTCAAAAAGGTTAATTCATTACTTGGTAGAAAATGTGAAATTCAACAAAAATATTGCCTTTCTTACTAAGCAAACTAAGCCTGGTCTAGCTGGGGATATGATGTAACAATTTTCTTGGTGATCTGCCCTCAAACCATCAGGTTTCCATAGCCTTAACAATGTAGCCGTGGGCCATGGGGAGCTAGCATTGCCTCCAGGGTGACGTCACAGTTCCTGAATCCTTGCACTAGGTGGGGCCAGCCTCCTGTTGTGTAGACTCATCACTATACCAGTCCTCTGTTCCTGGTCTCTGGAGCTTCTATTTGGGAAAGTGACCCATTAGCTTCTGAGGACCAGGGTGAGAGAGGACAAGCTTGAATGCCCTTCACAATGGGGAGATGTGTGCACACCGGACAGACATCAGTTCCTCTATCAGTGCACAGGTAGCTGCAATGTAAGCGGCTAGTGTGCAGGAACAGCCAGAGAGCTGGAGGATAAACACCTTGGCTTCCTTCTCCTGGAGGGGACAGTTCTGAGTCCTCATGCCCCCGCCCCCCTCCCTCAGAGACCACACCTCGGCTGCTCACAGCAATGGCTGCCCATCAACTCACCCTTCCATGCCCCCACCTCCACACTTCTGGCCCCTCTTCCTCGTGCCCTTACAGGTGATTCCTGGAATCCTCTCTCCAATAAACTGCTTGACTCCAAATCCTTGTCTTCGGCCTGCATGTGGGGAGATAAAACGCAGACAAAGAGGTAGACGTGAGCAGATGCGCTCCCCTGAACAAGAGATAAGTGGGCTGAGAGGTGAAGGAAGAGGACGAGGTAAGAGAGCGGGGATGGGGAGAGTGGTCTAGGCAGGAATGCACATGCAAGGGCTCTGAGCAGGCACGGCCTCATGGAATCCCCAGGCCTGCCCGGTTCCATTTGGAAGGAGGGCAACTCAGGGTTTCCAGTGCTGAGCGGCGCTCTTGGCATTCGAGGCTCACTCTTTGCCATGGGGGCTGTCCTGTCACTGTAGAGTGGTAAGAAGCATTCCTGGCCTCTACCCACTAGACACCAGAAAGATCCCCCAGTTGTGACAACCAGAAATGTCCCCAGACACTGTTAAATGTCCCCTAGGGGGCAATGTTGCTTCCTGTGGAACTGGGGTACAGGGCTCTGAAAAGATGAGGAGGGAGAGTTGGCCGCTGCCAGTGTCCCCCTTCCTTTGCACATTCATGGACATGTCCCTTGCCAGGTCCTCCTTAAGGCTGGTGACTGGCCAGGCTGCCTGTCCCTTGGCCTGCTGAGAGACAGGAGGGCTTGTTGGCTCAGTTGCTTTTCAGAGGCCTGACTGGTGGACATTCTTGCCTTTGTCCACTAGATGGACCCATTGCAATGCTGTACCCAGGAGACGAGGGTTGGCCAGAAAGGTTCCAGCTTCACTGAGATGGAGAATTTGGTGTTTGAGGCATTTTCTAGTTGAATTTTCCTGACCCCTTCAAGTCCTGGAACCCAAAATGTTGTGTTTCTCCCAAGTGCGTTCGTGGGTGCAGCTGTGTGGGGAGAGGCAGCCAGGGCTTGGCCGTGAGCTCCTGTAAGCTCACGCTGGGCAGGTGTGAGTTCCAGCACCATCGCTTCTTCCCTGCCTGTAAAGTCGGGGTAAACAAAATGCTTATTTCACAGGGCGGCCACGAACGCTAAATGAGACACGACTAGTCAAGTGTGGAGCCCAGGCCCATCTCCCAGAGGAGCTCAAAACATATTAGCAGCCCTTACCATTGGAGCCTCTGCCTCCTAGACCTGCCCCAATATCTGTGGAGGGTGGGAGCAGAGTCGCTTTTCCTCACTGAACCTCAGTTTACTCCTCAGAAAGAGAGCAGTGATGATGTCCTCTCAAGATACCCTCTAACTCCACAATCCCTCTCTCTATTGATCATGTAGGATGAGGCAGTCCAAGTTAAAACAAACACTTTGTTCTTAGCATCTCATTTCATTTCCATAAAAGCCTTACAGGACACACGCTTTTCTTATCCTTATCTTACATAAAGGTAAACCAAGGCACAGAGGGCTCAATGGGTGAGGAGGGATTCAAACCTGGCTGTCTAGACCCGGCGCCCACATGGCTAACCACCCCATAACCTGCAAGGAAAAATGGTTGTTGTCATTCCTTCTGCAAAAGAAGGACGGCTGCTTGGTTCACAAAGGTTAAAGTTATTTAGCAAGGGGAGCTCAAAGGGCTTTGACTGCATTGCAGCCTGGGAGTCAGAGCAGGAATGCAAAACAACCACGAGCTGGTATTGTGTCCGGACCCTTCTAGGGGTTCCTTGAAAGGAGCTATTTTCCTTTTATTCCTATGCAGGGGTTGGCAAACTTTTTCTGTAAAAGGCCAGAGAATAAATAGCTGGCCATATGGTCTCTGTCGCAACTACTCAACTCTGTCACTGCAGCACAAAAGCAGTCATGGACAAAGTGAAAACAAATGGGAGTGGCTGTGTACCAATAAAACTTTGTTTATTAAAGGCAGGCCGTGGCCTAGATTTGGCCTCCTGGCCACAGTTTGCCAGTCCCTGAGCTAATGCAGCACTTTACCCCAAACTTGTACCGAAGTTTTAGTTGCACCTCACCTGGCCAAAAGCCACTAAACGTGGACCGTGTCCCCAGTGTGGGATTCCTACGTGGCCAAAGATAAAAAGCATTTGGCTTTTATTGATAAGGTGTTTCTAAGTGGAATATGTCAGAATGGGTCAGGCTCTAATGAGTGTCTGGGAAACAGAGCCTAGGCAGGTCCACGGGGAATGTGCTGGCTTCTCTCCTCTGGGTCTGTCCCAGAGAGCCTGCAGGCAGTCCACACAGGGGACACGGTTTCTCTGCCCAACTCTGAAAGTAGATGACATGAAACGTGTGAATGATACTTTCTCACATCACACTACGTCAACCTGCAGAAGCTTGCACTGCATGTGCATGTGCTGGTGCACGCCCGGGAAAGCAGCAGCTGACTGGGACCCACTTTGCCCTGTGCAGAGATGGGAAGGTCTGTCTAGAGTGCCTGCTTATCTGCTTCTGGTGCCCCACACGGTCCCTGTCTATTCACTGCTAGGGAAGAATCCTGGTTCTGCTTCTGTGACAAGTTGTACGAATTGCCCCAATCCAGCCAACTGCAGTGTTAAGACTCAGCAGTGGGTAGCCAGAGGTGGGTTCTGACTTGTAATGCTACATGGGTCCTCACCAAACCTGAGAAAGTATCAACTCCTTGTAAGGAAAAAGATATCAGGGAATTATCAACACATCTGATAAACCTATATAGCTCCAGGAAGAAACACCAAGTTAATGTAGCTCTTAACCAACAGCAGCATACATCTTTGCACATTTATTAAACCCTATAAAACCAACAAATTCAAATTATCAGCATTAGTTTAACATGATCGATGGTGTTTTGGGTGAAACTAAATCATCATGTTGAATAGTAGAAAGATGTCTTGGCTGCATGCTTTCCTGATGGAATGGCTTTGGTGACATCATCCTCACATTTCCAGTAATTTTCCTGAAAATAGTGAACTCATTTTAACTACAGTTTCATTATGTTGATGGAGAAATCACTTCTAATTGTGCATTACAGAACAGAATACTCCAGAAAGCAAAAAACTACCATAGAATGACAAAAATTTTCTTTCATATTCTCTGTGTTGCAAGAGACCAGTTGCAAGGTGGCACATATACAGCCTGAGAAAGCTGTTGGCTCAGAAAAAGGGTAGCATCTTAGCTGCTGCCAGCCACTTGGGAATTGATAAGCCACTGTGATTCAGTTCTTGCTGCTTCCCTCTTGTTGATGCATTATAAGGCTTCTCCATATAGGTGGCTCCTGGCCAGCTTGGTGACAAAGACATAAAGACCTTTGCAGCTGGGCAGCTCTGCTGTTGGGCAGCCTTGCTAGCCAGTGTGCGCCATGTCTTCAAGAAAATGGAAATGGAAATTTTTGAGATTCTCATTTGAACTTGGGGATCCCTAAGAGTACAATACATTTTGTCCTATCAATACACAGGAAGGTGGCTTTTCCATGCAACAGGTTTCTTGTTTAAGCAGTAAGTGTTTTTTCTTAGATGCTTAGGTTGCCACTTGTAAAAATTTTACTTCACATTCATAGTTCGAGGAATGTTGACTAGTCTGCATTCTGAGTTTCTACCACAGTTTCATGTCAGCTTTTTTTCCTAAAAATGATTTTATAACATCTACAGAGCCAATCGCTTACCAAAGAAATAGTTTGCTGACTTTGTTATGTGAGTGGGAAATAATATTTAATGTGTAGAAATTAGGTTATTAATTTGTCCAGGAAGTATATTCTTTTTCAAAATTCACCTATGTCTGTAATTTTTGGTTTTGTTTTTGCGCTTGTGTTCATCTTTGGGGTCATGGAAGCAAACAATTCTATGGGTAAAACCACATGGAATTATTATTTCTGTAGGTCAAACATAGAAGCAAATATATTAACATATGATTCAGTCTGATAGAATATAGTCATATCATCAGCTTTACTGATGTGATGCACAGGCATTCTCATTAAAAAAAAACAATCCCCAAGCCAGATTTCAAATCTGAAAACTAAATGTAAAGCTTCTTATTCAGGAAACAAAATTGCAAAGCTGGCAATGTGATGGCCATGAGGAGAGACAGAGCTGGCAGTGTGATAGATAATTAAAGGCAGCTCAGGGTCCCTGACCCGCAGCTTCTGCCCCAGTGGATGATGAACGATGCCGGGAACAACACCTTTGGCGACTCGTGTTCTTATAACCATGTTTTTGGAAGATGTAGCGGAGAAAATTTGCCAGCATGATTTGGTTCTCTCACTTTCTAGCTTTAAGTTTGAGCATCAGCTGGAGCTTTGGTGAGAAGAGATGAAGGGGACTCTGGGTCAAAATTTCCTCTGCTTTGCAATTTCCCTCAAGTGTGAACCTCTGAGCAGGTCGAGGGTCCATTATGGACGATGGCCGTACGCAGAGCTGACAGCAAGGAGAAAATGACCCAGCAGGGAAAGAATTAAAAGAATGTCACCGTTGTTTGCTCTGGCTCACTTTCTTAATACACCAGTCACCTTGACATTTCTAAAGGAATTTTTCAAGAGCCTACCTTTAAAAAGTATGCAACTTGTCCAAATAAAATGTTCACAATCACCAGGTGGGCCCCCTAAATTTTGGCTGTGCTATTCCTCTCACAAAGGTGTGACTTGAATCTTGTTTAACCAAAAGGCACCTATACTTTTGCTGGTAAGAAAGTATTTTCCATTTCAGGTGACCGAGTGTGGGATACCTGGCCTTTGCCGAATGTCAACACTGTTTGGGGCTTCTGGTGGTTGCTCAGTGACCCTAGATAAGCACATTCATGCTTAGCAATTCCAAGGTTTTTACTTCCAAGCTTGGGACAATACAAATCATTAACATGTTCTGATCCCAAGAAAAGGACTTCTTCGTTTAACAAATAACATCAGATGTGAAAAGCAGTGGAATCCCTCTTGGTCTTTCAGTATTGCATTTGTGTGTGTAGAGCTGGGTTTATTACACATTTGCCTATTGCAAAATTCTATTAGACCAAACTCCATTAAAATATCCAACAGTGGCAGAACACAGCAAAGATTTATATCCACAATTTCATTAATCGAGTGTGCAGGCATAATATAATTCAGACTGAGTATCCCTTATATGAGATACTTGGGACCAGAAGTGTTTCAGATTTCACATTTTGGAATATACTTACTGACTGTGTGTTGCAAATCCCAAAATCCAAACTCCAAAATCCCAAATCCAATGAGCATTTTTTTAAGGCATCATGTTGGCCTTCAATAGGGAGCATTTCAGAGATCAAATTTTCAGATCTGCAAATTCAACCTGTACTGAATTGAGAAATGGCTCATGAGGAAGCCAACATTGAGGGAGACTTTGAAGGACAGGTTAGATTTTGACATGAATTGGACTTTGGAGTCAAACTGCAGCTTCCAAATTCTGGGCTCAGATCCACAAAGACAAATCTTTAGCTCAGTTCAAGATTCTGTTATTAAAAAGTGTGCGACCTTAGGGGAGGTTAGGAACCATTAGGAGCCTCATGTCCTCTCCTACAGGGCAACAGTAAGAATCAACACTGCTGAAAACCCTGTAATTTGGGACTAACACTTGGTAAGTATTTTACAGCACGTGTGATTGCGTCTGCTACTACTGTGCTATTAGCTATTGTGATCATCCTCACCACTTGTGGTAGGAGGCATTATTTGCCATAAATCTTCATCTCTCCTGCATCCACACCCTTGCCAAGGTAAGGTGGGTGTGAACTATTTTCTTGCCCCTTTACTTTGGGCTGGAGCATTCAACTTTGTTTCACCAATAGCCTGTAGAAGAAGGGACTGTTTTCTGGTTTTGAGCCTTGGAATCAAGAAGCTTTGTATGTTTCCACGTTCCCTCTTATTTTTCCTCCAGTGACATGAGAAGAAGTCCTCCTTGGTCACTACTGTGCCTGCAGCCTTGGCTCAAAACAAGCACCGGTGGAGCTGAGACCCCCTTGCCCACCCACAGACCAGCACTGAGAGCAAAACCACCTGGGCCAAGGCAGCTTGGAGCAGAACTGCCTGGCAAAGCCCAGCCCTGATCAGCTGAACCCAGAGAACACACAGGCACATGAGCAACAGTAAATGACTGCTGGATTACGCCATTGATATGAGGATGTTTTGTTATGCAGCTAAAGCTAACTGATGAATTATTTCTGATAATTTCAATACCAGAGGCTGTTGAATAAACAAAAGTCTGATGGAGGGGCTATATAGGATGGAAACTGGAAACAGCGGGAAAACAGGGTATGGAAAACAGAACAGTGGGAACTAAGGATTAAAGAGCATGGAGATTACAGAGGTCCCTGAGGATAAAGCTAAGGAGCCCAGGCTTTACCCATTTTACAGAGGTATCCCCTGGAGGCTTTAAGGAGGTTGAGGTGAACAAGCAGAACGTTAGGAGAGGTGATAGGACAGCTGCTCCTTCTCATACAGGCCATGCAGGATGAGGCTGGTCACCTGGCACCACAGCTCCCTGCACCCTCCTCCCATCAGGCATTGGAGAGGCTGTCCAGTTAGTGGTCTCCCTTCCTTTCCCTGTCCAGAGTGGCCTTGATCATCTTTTCTCCCGATTTTAGCATTGATAAATACACCAGGGGGCAGTGAGGTGGCATCCCAGACCCTCTCTCCTTCCTGACAAATCCACTATCCTGGACATTGTCTAGACCTGGGACTGTGGCTAAACAAGAGTAACAGACACTAAACCAGTGATCTGCACTTTGTCCCTATATTGTCGGCAGCTCCAGCAGGGCTATCCTCTGAAGCAGAGTCACAGAGCCAAGTGTAGCAAGAAAAGGCTTGGTGATGCTGGGGGAGGAGGAACTGGCACAGAGGAATCCAAAGGAGCCTTGGCAGCATCACCGTAGACAAACCTGTGCCCGCTGACTGCCCTACTCAGACTCTGCCTGTCTGTGGTGGCCCACTGTCCTCGGGGTGGATCAGCCTGGAAGTTTCATTAAAGTGAAGGGGACAGGGGGATTGTGGACAGTGTTGGGACCCAGCAAAGCCCTGGGCTTAACGGATCAGAACCAAAACCCCAGCTCTACATGGGCAGCCCTCAGTTTTCATGGGCCAGCCCCTTCTGAGAAACCCAGCCAGGGAGGAGCACAGAACCAGCAACAGGGGATGCTTCTAAACCCCTATCTCACTTGATAAGCTCATCACCTTCCAAGCCTCTGAAGAATGTTTATGTTCCTGTAAGTTTCTGAAGCCACGTTCAAATCGTAGCTCTACCACCAATGAGCTGCATGCTGGAGGGGAAGTGACTTCACCCCAGGCCTGAGTCCCACATGCCTAGACTGGGTGAGAGGGCCTCCCCACAGGCTCTCCATAAGGACAACCTGCACCCTGTGCCTTTAATGCACTTAGAGCAGCAGGTGCCTCAGTAAACGCTCACTGCCATTCTGCGATCATTATTGCATTTACTTCCTGGGGCTGCTGCAACAAAGTCCCACAGCCTGGGGGAGCTGAAACAGCAGACCCTGACTGGGCCATGGTTCTGGACACTGGAAGTCTGAAATCAAGGTGTGGTCAGGGCTGGTTCCTTCCGAGGACTGTGGGGAAGACTGTTCCACGCCTCTCTGCAACTCCAGGTGGTTTGCAGGCAACCTTTCCATTGCTGGCTTTGCAGACACATCACCCAGTCTCCGTCTTCATGTTCACAAGGCGCTCTCCCTGAGTGTGTGTCTGTGTCCCAGCCTCCCCTGTTTATAAGGACAGAGTCGCATCACATGAGTACTATTACTCTAATAGGACCTCATCTTAACTAACTACATCGCAAATAGCCCATTGCCACATAAGGTAGCATTCTGAAGTACTAGGGGCTAGGACATCAACATAGGAATTTGGGGAGCACATAATTCAACCCGTGACAATGATTAGCATGTTATTATTAAGAATATGTAACCACTATAGGATGAACGCAAATACTGTAAAATCCTGCTCATAGGTGTGCGGGGATTCAATGGCATCATTGGAAAACTGTCGGACACAAAGAAGGGGTTCAACAAATGCTGTTTTACTTCCTCACTGTCAGCGTAAATGTAGAATGTATTTGCTCATTGGCCCAACAGACATGTTTTGGCTTCTAATTTTATGCCAGCTTTACGTATACATGCTTATACGTTGTATGTGACATTTTGTACATGTAAACTTTAGTTCTGCCTTCTAATGTTATTTTGAAATCAACTTTCCCTTGTTAAAGTGTTCTTTTTAAATTATATAAAATAGCTGAATAATATTTTAAAGCCAAAATGCTACAATTTACTTTCCATGTTTTATAATCTGCTTACATTCAGATGGTGTACCATCTTGCATTCTGTTATGAAACAGCACAACCATGCATCTCTAACCCTGCCACCCTACCCCTGGAACTTTATTTACTATGAAATGTCTCTTCGTACTTTCATTTGCATTTATTGAGAACTGGAAGGTAGAACCTACTTCCCTGTCAATGTTGACCATCAATATTTCCTCCCACATGTGGCTTCTGTTTCTGTCTCTGGGCAGATTTATTCTAACCTGCCCTCAACTCTGTAAGAAGATGGTTCATTCTCTAGGGCTGGTCCAAGCCTCCTGGCCTGGTGCTTACTTCAAATTCACTTAAATCTGGCGTAAAAGTTTTCAGGACAGGCTGGATCAAGCTGTGCCCTTGTGTGAGCACTCCCTGGACAGAATGTCTGGTCATCTTCTGTGTAAAATCTTTCCCACGACTCACAAGTAGAAATCAGGAGAGGAGGGAGGTAAGAGGTGCAAGCCTCTGCAGCTGTCTGGAGAGTCAGCAAAGGGGGACAGAATCTTTAGTTACTTCACATGTGTAACAATATGCCTGGGTTTTGTTTTGTTTTGTTTACATTGTTGAGTTATCACAAGAAGTGGTGTATAAAAATGTCAAATAAGCAGATTCTCTCCCTTTCTTACTGACCACATAACTCTAAGAAGCGTGGCCAGACCCATGGCTCAGTGGCATCTATACACAGCCACATATAAGAAAGCCAGGGATGGGTGGCCTCATCGTATCCCAAGCACAAGGCCTCATCCACGTAGCCCTGCTGGTTTGATAGCAGCAACATAGACAAGCTCTGGGATTTTTATTTGGTGGGCTTGTCTACTCTCTAGCTCACCCTCAAAAGGGGAAGTGCCCAGAAATTCACCAGCTGAAGCAGGCATGGAAGATCTGGGCCCATTTGCTCATTTGTTCCTTGCACAGAGTTTAGGAAGGTACCCATCCTGCAGGAAACACAACCTGGTTTCTCGAACACATGCGTTGCAAAGAAGGGAGACAGGAAGATAGGGAGAAAGGGAGAAGGTCAGGGCAGTGGAGTGCGAGGCAAAGAGAAAGAAAGGGAGAAAGAGACGGGGAGGACACCTACCAGTTAAAGGAGAATGAAAACAACTCCTTGCAATAGGTAATGTAGCTGCTAATTCAAAGAAACCGCTAAAAAAAGATGATGATATTTATGAGGTAATTAGAAATATAAACATGAACTGGTTATTTGATGATACTGAGGAAACTGTTGCTCATTATTTTACATACAGTGATAGCATTGTGATTGTATTTTTTCCCATTTTTATTTTAGATTCAGGGGGTACATATGCAGGTTTGTTACCTGGGAATATTGCGTGATGCTGAGGTTGGGGTACAAATAATCCCATTCACTGGGTATTGAGCATGGTATCTAATAGTTGCTTTTTCAGTTTTGACCCCCTGCCTACCCCTCACCTCTAGTAGTGCCCAGTATCTGTTATTGTTTCTTTATGTCCATGAGGACTCAATGTTTAGTTTCCACTTATAAGTGAGAACTACTGGCTTTCTGTTCCTGCCTTAATTTAATGAGGATAAGGGCCTCCAGCTGCATCCAAATTGCTGCAGAGGGTATGATATTGTTCTTTTTTTAATGGCTGCATGGTATTCCATTGTGTATTTGTGCCACATTTTCTTTATCCAGCCGATATGATTATATTTTTTAAGATGACTCCTTATATTTTAGTGGTACACAGCAAAACATTTACTGGATAAAATTATGTGATGGTGAGAGCATAAAGAAACCAGTTGGCTGTAAGTTTGTGCTTAATTAAGCAGTGACCTAGAGTTTTCACTAGGGAACCCACTCTGTAAATGTCAAGATAAGGAGACCTTTTCTCTGAACTCATTCAGTATCTAAAGAGAAAAGTTTCTCCAAGCTTTTTATCAACAGTGGGGTGAGGAGCGAGCCACCTGCGCTGTGGGTGATGCAAAATTGATAGGGGCTGGTGTCTGCACCTCACCCTTCAGCTTCAGGATGTCATACAAACTTTATTTCGTGAAGCCCTGGGTCCCACCCTGCCTTCTGCTGTGCCTGGAGTAGCTAAGTCAGGGAGTCTCTTGTTTCCATTTCTCCCAGTAATGTGGTCTGCATGGGGAAGGCAGGCCTATGCCTGCATGGGGAAGATCGTTGATGATGCTGAGGTTTGAGGCACAAATGATTCCATCACCTGGGTACTGAGCATAGTATCCAACAGTTAGTTTTTCAACCCTTGCCCTCCTGCCTCCCTGCCTGATAGTGTCATCCCTTCCTTTCCAGTCCCCCCCTCCAAGCCTTGTGGAAGTGCTCATTCCTCACTCTGCTCTGGGTTGGTAATCCTTCCTGCACACAGGAAAGGAACACGTGAGAATGGCAGCTCAGTTCCAGGTAGGATGCAGGCAGCCTGCAGCGCTCCCCCGAAGGCTTGGCTCAATCACACATGCTCATCTGCCCATTTGTCAACAAGCAGGGACCAGCTCTGCCCACAGTGCTGGTGGATGCAGAAAACCAGGTCCCCGCTGTCCGTGAGTTTTGCCCTGGTTAGACAGTGTGAAGGTATCAAATGACTGAAGACAATTAGCATCCAACAATGAGAAAAAAAACTGAAAACATCGATGTGGATTACAGTTAACCCAAGCTGGTAGTCTATTTATGTAAAGTTTGGACAAAACTAACCTAGCCTGATAAATGTTAAGTCAGAGGTTGCCCTGGTAGGGTCAGGGAAGGCGGTTAGCTGGGCACACATGTGAAGGACTTTCTGGAGCAGTGGAATGTTCTAGATTTTGATTTGGGGAAACTGTCACATCTTCTGTCAAATCTCACTGAACTAGAGGAAGTGACACTTCCCTGAGAGTACCTTGTATATGATTATGATTTCTGAGATCATGTCTATGTTTTATGTATTTGAGAAACAAAAGTAAATCAAAAGGGCAGAGAAAATCCTCCTGCCAATGGCGGCATGGAAAAACTCACTCTGTCACATATACATGAAGTTGATGAGTGACAACAATTTGATGTCTTAACCAGGGGTTCTTGTCCTGGTCTAAGGATGTATTATGACAAAGGCCCCAAAACCCCCTGAAATAAGATGCAAAATGTCGTTCATATATTGAGTTTTCTAGGAATGGAAGCCACTGTTCCATCAGATTCCCAAAATCGTTCCCGACTCAGTGGACTTAGAAACCTCTCTTCTGAAAAAAAAAAAAAGTCTCATGAGTTAATGCTGAAGTATGCAGGAAGCATAGAGCCCAGTGCCTCTGTTCCTGGGGAATCACATTTTTCCTGAAAGCTTCCAGAAAGTTGAGAGGCTGGCATTTGCTTCTCTTGCTCTGCCACCACCTGCAGAGTGAATGAAGAAATATAGAGGCCACTGTCTACCATGGCTTTGAGGGTGGGGTATGTAGTAAAAGATAAGGAGGTTCCTTTAAAAAAAAATTGAAAATAAAACTACTAATATTATGACTGCACTAATGCACATTCCCACCAGCAATATAAAAGGGCTACCCCTTTCTCCACATCCTAACCAGCAGTTATTATTTATTGTCTTTTTGATAGTGGCCATTCTAACGTAGGTGAGATGATATCTTATTTTGGTTTCAATTTACATTTTCCCTATGATTAGTGATGTTGAGCATTTTTTCATATACCAGTTGGTCATTTGTATGTCTTCCTTTGAGGAATGCCTATTCAAGTACTTTGCTCTTCTTTAATTTGGGTTATTTAGGTTTTTTAATTTGTTTTGTTTTCTTTTTGCTATTGAGTTGTTTGAGTTTCTTATATAGTTTAGATATTGTCCTCTTGTCAGATGTAGAGTTCGCCAGTATTTTTTCCCATTCTGTAGGCTGTATCTTCACTCTGTTGATTGTTTCCTTTGCTGTGCAGAAGCTTTTAGGTTTGATGTGATCTCATTTGTCTATGTTTGCTTTTATTCTCTGTGTTGGTCTTCTCCCAAAAAATCTTTGCTCAGATCAATGTCATGAAGCACTTCCTCTATGTTTTCTTCTAGGAATTTTATAGTTCTAGGTCTTACATTTACATTTTTGTTTATTTGTTTGTTTTGTTTGTTTTGAGATGGAGTATTGCTGTGTCACCAGGCTGGAGTGCAGTGGCACAATCTCGGCTCACTGTAACCTCTGCCTCCTGGGTTCAAGAGACTCTACTGCTTCGGCTCTTGAGTAGCTGCGACTACAGACACACACCACCACACTCAGATAATTTTTGTATTTTTAGCAGAGATGGGGTTTCACCATGTTGGCCAGGATGGTCTTGATCTCTTGACCTCGTGATCTGCCCACCCTGGCCTCTCAAAGTGCTGGGATTAAAGGCCTGAGCCACCATGCCAGCCTACATTTAAGTTGTTAGTCTATCTTGAGTTAATTTTTGTTGATTTTATATATGATGACAGACAAGAATCTAATTTCATTCTTCTACTTTGGACACCCAGTTTTACCAACACTACTTATTGAACAGACTGTCCTTTTTCCATCGTGTGTTCTTGGGCATCTTTGTCTAAAATCAATTGGCTGTAAGTGTATAGATTTATTGCTGTGTTCTCTTTTGTGTTCCATTAGTCCATCTGTCTGATCTTGTACCAGTACCATGCCGATTTGGTTATCATAGCTTTATAGTGTACTTTGAAGTCAGGTAGTGTGATGGCTTACAGCTTTGTTCTTTTTGCTTAAGATTGTTTTGGCTATTGGGGGGTTTTGTGATTTTATGTAAAGTTTATAATTGTTTTTTATATTTCTGTGAAGAATATCATTGATACTTTGATACAGATGGCATTAAATCTATAAATATTTTAGTAGTATAGATATTTCAACAATATTAATTCCTCTAATCCATGAACATGGAACCTCCTTTACATTTATTTATGTATTCTTAAATTTGTTTCACCAGTGTTTAGTAGTTTTTATTGCAGAGACATTTCATCTCTTTCATAAATTTATTCCTAGGTATTTTTGTAGCTATTGTAAATGGAATTGTTTTCTATACTTCTTTTTCAGATAGTTTGCTATTAGCATACAGAAATGCTATTGACTTTTGTATGTTGATTTTTGGAACCTGCAACTTTAATGAATTGGTTTATTAGTTCTAATAGCTATTTAGTGAAGTGCTTAGGATTTTCTATCTATAAGCTCATGTCATCAATAAGCAGGAACAATTTAACTTTATTCCTTTTGACTTGGATACTTTCTATTTATTTCTCTTGCCTATTTGCTCTGTCTAGTACTCTCAGTACTTTGTTGAATAAAAGTGGTAAAAGTGGGCATCCTTGTCTTGTTCCTGATCTCAGAGAAACAGCTTTCAATTTTTTGCCTTCCAGAATGATGTTAGCTGTATGTTTTTCATATATAACAAAGTATTTATTTTGTTGAGGTACATTCCTTCTACACCTAATTTCTTTTCTTTTTTATCATGAAGGGGATGTTGATTTTTGTCAAACACTTTTGCTGCATCTATTGAAATAATCATATGGTTTTTAATCCTTCATTCTGTTAATGTGATGTATTATGTTTATTGATTTGAGTATGTTGAACTATCCTTGCATTCCTAGGATGAATCCCACTTGATCCTGCTGAATGATCTTTGTGTCATACTATTGAATTTGGTTTTCCAGTATTTTGTTGAGGATTTTTACATCTCTTTTCATCAGGGATATTGGCTTGTAGTTTATTTTGTTGTTGTTGTATCCTTTTCTGGTTTTACTATCAGGGTAATACTTGCCTTACAAAACTGGTTTGAAATAATTTCCTTTTGTTCAAGTTTTTGGCCTAGTTTAAAAGTTGGTATTAATTCTTCTTTAAATGTTTGGTGGAATTCAGCAGTGAAGCCATCAGGTCCTGGGCTTTTCTTTGATGGAAGATGTTTTATTATTGATTCAGTCCCTTTTGTCATTATTGGTCTATTTAGTCTATTGATCTATTTTTTCATAGTTCAATCTTGGTAAGTTGTATGCATCCTGGAAAAAATCTTTTTTTTACGCACTTTATATATCAAACAGAATGCAGAGTGAGACATGGCATTTGTTGTACATCCCTATGCTGATGTTGAAATTTCATTGAGGTAGTTTATTTTCTATTTTCCCATCTTTCCGCTTTGCTCCTCTGGTTTCTTGATACCATCCTTTCACTCTAATGACACTGTAGTTATTCCTTTACCAGGCTCAAAGTTTTCTCTTCTCCAGCGCACTCCTCTCATGCTGCCTCTGCTTGGGCTGCCTTTCACTTCAACCCATCCTTCTTTGTTGATATCTCACCACCATTCAAAGCAGTGCTCATGTGCCTTGCTGACCTGCCTTGACTCCCTAGCTCTTCCTTGGGCCCCTAGCACATGTGATAAATGGCTTGCAGAAGTGGCCCCAAAGTTCCTCCCAAGCATATATCCACACCTGTTTGCAATCTGACTCAATTTCCATCAAGAGATGGAGTCTATTTGATGCCTCTTAAATCCAGATTGGACAAATGCTTTGGCTAAGGAGACATCAGAAAATATGGCACAGTGAAGATTTGAAAAGTGCTTGTTCAATGGATCTTGGCCTCTTTTGTTGCTCAGGATACTTCTGCCTCCAAGAAAATGAGACTGGGTTGTCCTGCTGAAGGAAGAGAGTCACATGGCTATTGCTCAGATAACATCAAGCTAACCACCAGGCATGTGACTGAGACCATTTAAGATAACCCAGTTTCAGCTGAGCTGATACAGAGCAGAAACACTGTCCAATAACCAAGGGAAACTGAAAGATAAGTAATGTTTCTTACTTTAAATCTCCATATTTGAGTTGATTTCTTATCCAGCAAAAACTACCTGATATGACACCTTCACAACGCCTTTCTATATTCCAACTTAACTGTAGCATCCTTGACCACAGAACCACTTTGACTGACATCCTCTGAAGCTCCTTCAGGACTCAGATTCTGCCTCACTCATTTAAGGAGCAAAGGACATATTTGTTGATTGACAATCTTGTCCAAAGTTTCCACTGTGCTTCAAGGATCAGTTAGTAATTTAATTCCTTTAGAGGCTGGCTTAGGTCCCCAGGCACCAGCTAAAAACAAACCTGCTACATCAAATCTTCTTGAAAAAAAAGCCAACAGATCGTAAGCTTTGAAATCAACTGTAGGATCTATGGAGGAGCATTTTGCTAGGGCTTCAAAGACCATAGGCATTAATATAATCTCACCCTTCAGACTCAGATCCTCTCTCTGATTTCTCCTTCAGTTCCTGCAGAGAATTTGAGGTCAAAGGGAATGTAAGAGTCTGCTAGTTCAAAAGAATTGAGGTGGGGATGATTAAAAATTGAATCTCAGCTGACAAAATTGAGAAGTAAAGTTTCTCTGAAAATATTATTTTCATAGTTAAAAGGAATTTGCATATATATAAATGACTTTCTATCATGTAAAAATGCTTCCACAAAAATGTACATAAGAGTTTCACCTCAATGTTGAAAATGAGACAGTTGGAGTATATGATGAGTAAGAGCTTATAAATACATAATACTATATAGAGTTCTGACATCCTGAGATGCTGTCCACCTGTCCCTAACAAAAGCCATAAATTCCCAGAGGGTCATATAAAGTAAAAGGTTATTTTGAACATTCTAAATTAGTTTCTGGGAAAGGAGGGCAAGATTTCTCTCTTGTGCCCTTTGGGTCCCCACAATCTATTTATTAAGACAAGTACTAGCCACTGTGATGAAGTTTATTTCTCACTCGTGTAAAGTCCAAAATGAGCCATCAAGATAGGTGACAGAGGGTGGGGTTGGGTACAGAAAGTACACTCCACACAGTGGCTTAGTCATCTTCAGCATGCAAATTCTGTGGCCACACTGAGAGTCAATCCAATCAACACAGGAAGACAGAAAGGGTGATGCATCAGAAAGTTTTATGCAGTGGGCCTAGAAAGTAGTGTACATCCCTGTGCCCATATTTAATTGGTGGATCAGTCACATGATCACATCTAACTGCAAGGGAGGCTAAAAATGTGGTCAGCCTCCCACAGATTGTCACCAATAAATGATTTCCCCCATAATAAGAGCATCACATGGATCATGTCACATCCAGACTTGGGGATTCAGTGACATCCAGCTAATACAGAGTTTTGGTAGGAGGTGTGATTGCATGCCAAAGTTACTTCCCATGTAAAACCAATAAACAAATTCATTCAAAAACACTAGTTTATGATATATTATACTCCTGGGACAATGCTAAGATCTACAAGTCATAAAAGAAAAATACACCATAATGTCTCCCTATTGGGAGCTTATAGTTAAACTGAACACATTTGACATATTCACTGAAAGATGTGTAAATAATGCAGCATCAGTTTCTAAGTGTGTTTGCCTGTCATAGATAAGTGTATATTTATACATTTTTCTAACATATTTTTCCAGAACATAAGACAGTACACAGAGTTTAGAGATAGAACAGATCCTGCTATTGTTTGAATGTCCCCTCCAAAACTCACATTGAAATTTAATTGCTATTGTGACAATATTAACAAGTGAAACCTTTAAAAGGTGATTAATACTGTTATTATGGGAGTGCACTAGTTATCATGGGAGTGGGCTCCTGATAAGAGGATGCATTTGGCCCCCATTTCCCCTCTCTGTCTTGCACACTTCCTTGCTACGCACAGCCTTCTGCAATGGCATGACCCTGACCTGATGCTAATGCCATGCTCTTGTACTTTCCAGCCTCCAGAACCATAAGCCAAATCAACTCCTGTTTTTTGTAAGTTACTCAGTCTGTGGTATTCTGTTATAGCAGCAGCAAATAGATGAAGAAATAAAATGGTACCGAGAAGTGGGGTTTTTGCTACAACAAATACCTGAAAATGTGGAAGCAGCTTTGAAACTGAGTAATGGACAGAGGCTGAAAATACCTGTGAAAGGTATGTACAGATTTTGAAGTAGCTGGTTAGGAAAAGCCTAGATTACTGTGAATAACACGTTAAGGGAAATTCTTTTTTTTGTTTATTTTTTATTTTTTTTGAGATCGAGTCTGGCTCTTTCCCCCAAGCTGGAGTGCAATGGCACAATCTCAGCTCACTGCAAGCTCCGCCTCCTGGGTTCACACCATTCTCCTGCCTCAGCCTGCTCAGTAGCTGCGACTACAGGCGCCCGTCACCACACCCAGCTAATTTTTTGTATTTTTAGTAGACAAGGGGTTTCACTCTGTTAGCCAGGATGATCTTGGTCTCCTGACCTCATGATCCGCCCACCTCGGCCTCCCAAAGTGCTGGGATTACAGGCATGAGCCACCCCGCCCAGCCATGTTAAGGGCAATTCTAATGAACGCTCAGAAGAAAAGGATAGCTGTAGGGGAAATCTGTAACTTCTTAGAGATTACTTATGTGTTTGTGCCCAAAACATTGGAAGGTAAAGGCCATTCTGATGAGGACTCAGATGGAACTGAGGAACAAAGTATCCGAAACTGAACTAAAAGAAAATCCTTGTAGCAAAGTAGCAAAAGCCCTGGCTGAATTGTTTACCGGCCCGAGGGTTTTGTGTAATGCAAAACTTTAGAGTATGACAAAAATATGACTAAACTAGGATATCTGGCAAAAAAAAAAAAAAAAAATCTAAGAAGTAAAGCATTCAAGCAGCTGTGTGGCTACTTTTAACTGCATATGGTAAGAGGCAAGTGAAGAAAACTTATTTAAAGACAGAATTGCCGGGCGCGGTGGCTCAAGCCTGTAATCCCAGCACTTTGGGAGGCCGAGACGGGCGGATCACAAGGTCAGGAGATCGAGACCATCCTGGCTAACACGGTGAAACCCCGTCTCTACTAAAAAATACAAAAAACTAGCCGGGCGAGGTGGCGGGTGCCTGTAGTCCCAGTTACTCGGGAGGCTGAGGCAGGAGAATGGCGTGAACCCGAAAGGCAGAGCTTGCAGTGAGCTGAGATCCGGCCACTGCACTCCAGTTTGGGCAACAGAGCGAGACTCTGTCTCAAAAAAAAAAAAAAGACAGAATT
Source organism: Trachypithecus francoisi (assembly GCF_009764315.1). Classification (NCBI taxonomy): domain Eukaryota; kingdom Metazoa; phylum Chordata; class Mammalia; order Primates; family Cercopithecidae; genus Trachypithecus; species Trachypithecus francoisi. The sequence continues at coordinate 3,580,058 of NW_022681467.1, forward strand.
TATAATTAAAAGGTAAGTAAAATCAGAAATATAGAAAATTTTCAGCCATGTAAATAGTGTAAAGGTGTCTTCGGGAGAACAAACCAAGGGTGTGGTGAAGTGATTGTTTGCTAAAGAGATTATCATGGATAGAACAGAGGTAAGTGCTGTTCATCAAGACAATGGGAGAAAGACCCCAGAGGCATTTCAGCCGTCTTTGAGGCTGCCCCTCCCATCACAGGCCCAGAGCTCTAGGCAGGCAGAGTGGTTTCAGGAGATAAACTTGGGGCACCTTTGTGGGGCTCACTGCCCATGGTCACCTGGAGACTCTGCTCCTCACATTCCAGCACAGCACTCCTTGACATCTTAAGCCATGGTTCAAGTGGGCCCAGGTGTGACTCGACTAGATGCTCCAAAAGATGTAAGTAGCAAACTCTGGCAGTGTCCATGTGGTGCTAATTCCACATGCTCACAGAATGCAGGAGCTTTGGAACCACAAGTTCCTCCACCTACATTTTAAAGAATGCCATGGGCTGCTTGGGGACCCAGGCGGAGACTTGCTGCAGAGGCAGAGCCGTCCACTAGGGTAATGCCAAGTGGAGTTATGGAAGTGGGGCTACCTGAAAAACCCCAGAAGCGTAGGGCCACCAGCATGCAACTCTAGCCTAGAAAAGCGGCAGGCGTGAGATTCCAACCCAGCAAAGCCAGAGAGGTCAGGCTGCCTAAGGTCTTGGGGACCCAACCCTCACCCCAGTATGCCTAGAATGTAGGACAGGAATCATAGGAGATTATTCTGCAACTTTAACACTTAAAGTTGTTTTCGCTGTTGGGTTTTAAATTTACTTGAGACCAGTTGCTCCTTTCTTCTTGCCTTTTCTCCCTTTTGAAATGACAACATCTAACCTATGCCTGTTCCATTATTGTATTTTAGAAGCAGATAACTTGTTTTAATTTTACAGGCTCACAGCTGGAGGGAAATTTGCCCAAAGATTTATCATGCCTTGAGCCGCACACATTGCTGATGTGGATGAGGCTTTGGAGTTTGGACTTTTGAGTCAATGCCAGAACACTTAGGACTTTAGGGGCTATTGGGATGAAATGAATGTATTTTGTATGTAAGAAAGCCATGAGTTTTGCGGGGGCCAGGGATGGAATACTATGGCTGAATGTTCGAAACTCATGTCAAAACTTAATTGCCATTGCAATGGTATTAAAAATGGGGACGCCTAAGAGGTGATTACCTCACGAGGATTCTGCCTTCATTAACAAATTAATGCCATTATCTTGGGGGAGTAGGTTAGTTGTTGTGAGAGTGCACTCCTGCTAAAAGGATAAGTTCCACCGAGCATGGCGTCTCATGCCTGTGATCCCAGCACTTTGGGAGGTAGAGGCAGGAGGATGGCTCAAGGCCAGGAGTTTGAGGCTGCAGTGACTTGTGAAAGTGCCACTGCACTCCAGACTGGGCAACAGAGTGAGACTTCATCTTAAAAAAAATTAATTTGGCTCCCATTTTTTCTGTTTATCTTGTGTTCTCAATTGCCACGTGAAGCCTTCCACCATGGGATGACCCTCACCAGATGCCAGCACTATGCTCTTGGACTTGCTGGTCTCCAGAACTATGAACCAAATAAACTTCCAGTTTTTATAAATTACCCAGTCTGTGATATTCCATTAGCACAGCAGAAAACAAACTGAGAAAAATGCTTAGATGCTAATTTATACCACATGGTAACCTGTGAATAGGTGTGTGAAAACGAAAACAATAGCATGAGCTACAGTCATTAGAAAAGTGCATGAAGAAAATATGACAAGCTGGGCTTCAAGGAATGGATAATTTGTGGGTATTTTGGAGCAGAAACCAGTTATCAGGGAAGTAAGGATATGTTGTGTGTTAGCCTGGCAGCACAAAGATTTCTCCCGAGACGCCTTTAAAAAAATGTGTAGTTCAAGTTTGATAAGCCTGCAAACTTATCAAAGTTAGGTATCGGGAGCCAGCAGCAGGCAAACCTGACCTGAGTCTCCTCTTGTGGACGACACACAAATATGCAGTGCAGGAAGGCACTGACTTTGCCTGGGATCAGACAGTGGGGAGACTTTCCTGAAGACGTGACATACGTGTAACCTGCAGGCTACATAGATGTCCCTGAGGAAATCAGGTTCATTTCATTCTCAGATAATAGGGAGCTATAGCAGGTTCTTGAGAATCAAAATGGCACCACGTAGAAGAGTTTTCATTTTGTTCTTAAGAAGTATATCCAGTGAAGGGGAGAAAAGGCAAAGGCAGGAATCTTCAAATGTATCTTAAATTGTTCACTAAGGAAATTAGGGAAGGCAACTTGAATGTTAAGAGAACCAGTCACTGCTTTAATGCAGTCAAAAAAGCCCTTTAGACACCCCCCTTCCCTCCCACAAAAATGTGCTTCTTCTTGAAGAGACTCAGAGTTCAGAGTTCAGCTGACCTCCCTGAAAAGTCAGTGGAAGTCCTTTTTTTCTGGAAGGAGTAGGTCCCAGGTGTGACGCTCTAAAAAGTCTCCAGCCAGGTCTGGCTTTGAAATCGGGCAGCTGAGAGGAAATCTGCATCTCCATGGCACACGGAGCAGCATGGAACCTGGACACTTCCTGAGGGGCTGAATACACATCCCTGGCCCGGTGTCTCTCCCTTCAGAAGGACTGTTTGCCCACCTGAGCCCAGCCAGGCCACCCATTCCCCACTGCTTCGCAGGTGGAACTGAGGACAGGTGCACTCAAAGTGAAGCCAGGAAGCTCCTTGCAGTCCCTCCAGGGGGCTTTGCATCACAAGGGGGACATTATTTCCTTGACTAGGAAGGCTGTGTTTGTCTGAGACCCCAGGGAGCTGATGAGGTGATACTCTGGGGACCTCAGTGCCTCTTGGCTGTGCTGCAGGGTTGCCTGAGGATGGCCAAAGCTCAGCAAGGCAACACTAAGGGACCCGGCCTGGCCACAGGGGAATAAAGCTGCCGTTGGTAGGAAATTTGCTGTTGTATCCTGCTGATTCCTCATAAAAGGTACAAATTAGAGGTCTGCTGCCAACACCAAAGTCAGAGACAGTTCATATGCTAGGAGCTGTTGCCCTAGGAAATCATGTCTTTCTTTTCCAAGGAGATGGACATGTTGCCTGTTGGAGTGCAGCAGGAATGCAGCAGCTTGGGGTGTCCTGGTGATGGGGATTGGTCCTTTGCACACGGCTCTGTTCCTCCCTAATCAGAGGTTATGGGGAGGGAGGATTTGCCTGTTTTGAAATCAATCTAAAAATTGTCAAGAATTGAGAGAAGAAACTAGAGAAAGGACACTTGCCCAGATGACTTAAAACAAGACAAGATCACAAACACCACAGGCAGGCTGCACTTTATGCACTGAGATAGGAAAGTGACGGAAACCGGACACAATGTGAGGGTGTTACCAACAGTAAACATGGGAGTTTCACAGGGAGTACAACTTAATGGTGAAGGGAGGAGGCAGGTGGCAGCTGCAGGCTTGCTCTGGGTGGGCAGCCACCCACTGGAGCTGAGGGGACAGCACTCTCCTGGCCCCACTCCTGTATTAACTGGTCTAAGAAGCCTGTACTTCTGAGCCATGCTCTGCGGAGATCACAATCCTGGGAGCTGCCATGTGCAAGCTGACCTCGGCTTTCACTTTAAAGCAAAAATAAGCCAGGCACAAAAGGACAACTGTCACATCTTGTCACTTATACGTGGGAGCTAAAAAATTTAAACGCGTGGAAGTCCAGAGTGGAAAAACAGATAACAGACTGAGAAGGGCAAGTGCGGGGAAGGAGGGGATGCAGAGGAGAGATAAAGGGTACGAACATACAGGAAGATAGGAGGAAGACACTCAATGTCTGACACCAGAGTAGGATGACTACACTTAAAAATATACTGTGGCCAGGCACGGTGGCTCACACCTGTAATCCCAACACTTTGGGAGGCCAAGGCAGGTAGATCATTTGAGGTCAGGATTTCAAGACCAACCTGACCAACATGGTGAAACCTCATTTCCACTAAAAATACAAAAAAATTAGCCTGGCATGGTGACTCATGCCTGTAGTCCCAGCTACTCGGTAGAGTAGGCAGGAGAATTGCTTGAATCCAGGAGGCAGAGATTGCAGCGAGCGGAGATTGCGCCATTGCACTCCAGCCTGGGAGCCAAAGATACTCTGTTTCAAAAAAAAAAAAAAATATATATATATATATACACACACACACACACATATATATACACATACACACACACACACCCTAAACACCCTGACTTGATCACTATGCGTTACATATCTTGTAAAAAAAATTCTCATGTACTGCATAAATTTACACAAAAAGAATATAAACAAAAAAAGGAAAATAAATAAATAAAATGAGCTCTACATTCCAGATGTGCAACACCTATATCATAACATGTTCTTCTCAGGCAGCATCTCAAACACCTGCACTTCTAAAAAGCAAGGCCGGCCGGGCGCGGTGGCTCAAGCCTATAATCCCAGCACTTTGGGAGGCCGAGACGGGCGGATCACGAGGTCAGGAGATCGAGACCATCGTGGCTAACACGGTGAAACCCCGTCTCTACTAAAAAATACAAAAAAACTAGCCGGGCGAGGTGGCGGGCGCCTGTAGTCCCAGCTACTCGGGAGGTTGAGGCAGGAGAATGGCGTAAACCCAGGAGGCGGAGCTTGCAGTGAGCTGAGATCCGGCCACTGCACTCCAGCCTGGGCGACAGAGCGAGACTCCGTCTCAAAAAAAAAAAAACAAAAACAAAAACAAAAAACAAAAAACAAAACAAAAGCAAGGCCAACATCGATTTTGCTTTCCATACTGGCTCATATGTACCAGTACCCCAATAACCATTTTCTAATCAAATAAATTAATATGATTTTTTTTGCCAAGACTTAAATTTCAGCTTCCACAATAGTAAGAGCAAGTAAAATATTAGCAAATTCTCAGAAACTTTTTGTCAGTTGGTTCTAGCTTCTGGGGCTTTGGTCTCTCATTTGAGTCCTAGGCAGTCATGGTGCCCTTCTTAGAGATTCTCTAATGGGCCAAAATGGTTGGCTCTTAGTTAAGACTAGTTGTCAGGACCAGGTGTGTAGCATGTGTCGTATCTGTAGCAGGCACTCAGGAAGCACCCATTGATTGATACTAGTATTTGGCCTTCTCTTAGAGTCTGGGCATTGCCAGTTATTTCAGCAGGAATTACTCCCCTTGAATGCTGCAGCCCAGCCTCTGAATGCTGTGGTTGAATAGTTATAGTTTTGCCAGGCCTGGTGACTTTCAGCAAAAGAGATCCAAAAATGTATTTCTGTCTAACTCTCTGGCTTTAAGAATTTCCATTCAGACCGGGCACGGTAGCTCACGCCTGTTAATGCCAGCACCTTGGGAGGTTGAGGCAGGTGGATCATTTGAGGTCAGGAGTTCGAGACCAGCCAGGCTGACATAGCGAAAACCCATCTCTATTGAAAATACAAAAATTAGCCAGGCATGGTGGCAGGCGCCTGTAATCCTAGCTACTTGGGAGACTTAGGCAGGAGAATCTCTTGAACCCAGGAGGCAGAGGTTACAGTGAACTGAGATCATACCACTGTATTACAGCCTAGGTGACAAGAGCAAATCTCCGTCTCAAAAATAAAAAAGAAAAGAAAAAAGAATTTCAGTTCAAAAAAAAACTTTAAAAACTACAGAGAGTTTTTACCACATGTCCTATGTCTTTCTGGCAAGTTTTTTTTATCAGGTAAAATTATCTTTCTGGCAAATTTTAGGAAAATCTGGTGTCACTGAATGCCTCTTGACATCCGGTGAGCCTTATTTCTCAAACTCTTGCCCTGCAGTGATCCACCCACCTTGGCTCCCCAAAGTTCTGGGATTATAGGCATGAGCCACCGTGCCTGGCCACCAAGTCTTTTTATTTATTTCTTTTCTTTTTTTTGAGACAGATTCTCATTCTGTCGCCCAGGCTAGAGTACACTGGCGCGATCTCTGCTCACTGCAACCTCCGCCTCCTGGGTTCAAGCAATTCTCTGCCTCACCCTCCCGAGTAGCTGGTACTACAGACGTGCACCACCACGACCTGCTAATTTTTGTATTTTTAGTAGAGACAGGGTTTCACCAAGTTGGCCAGGCTGCTCTCAAACTCCTGACCTCAAGAGATCCACCTGCCTCGGCCTCCCTAAGTGCTGGGATTACAGGCGTGAGTCACCATGCCTGGCTGCGAGTCTCATTTCTAATGATTCTGGGGTGTTAGGATGGAATAGAGTGCATTGTGTCTATCAAGTCCATTAAATCCTCCAGAGAAACTAAAATGAAAACAGATGGTTAGGCCTGAAAAGAAAACAGAGAGAGAATCGTCAGCTCCTCTTGTTTTCTGCAACTACGTTTCAGATGAAGTCCAGAGACCTGTACAAACAGATTCAATTAATTGTCAGTGGAAGGACAGGACTAGCAGCCGCTTATTCAGATGACTTGATTTTTGTCCTTTTGATCCAGGGCAGACACTAGGGGTGAATCTGGTAACATGAACCACAGAGTTAGTTTTGTGGGTTCTGAAACCTCAATCTTGTGGGGAAGGTCAGGTAGATATTCTGAAAGTGCAGAGGTCGTTGCCTTCTGGATTCACACCTGTGGATGCCGTCTGCCTGTGAGAGAAGGGGTGCTTCTGCATGGCGGTGGCCTAAACACGGAGATGAGGTGGGACAATGCACTGTCGGGCATTTTATTTAAGGAACCAGAAAGCAAACTCATGGGCCATCATCTTAAACATCACTAAATCTGTGATACCAACACTTCTATAAAATCCCATCAAATTATCTGACATTGATCTTTCTAAATATGTGTTACTGCTATGTTCCTTTGAACCCACTAAACACTTAGACTTTTCATTGTTTATTGGAAATTTCAATATTTGAGACACAGTCATCTGGTCCTTAAAAACCAAGCTGTGAAAATCGAAGTCACGGTTGTTAAGAATTTGGAATGTTTTTGCAAAGGTTGCCATTGAGTCCAGTGACCTCCTGGTGGCCTTTACTTCCATGCTCTTTGCAATGCATTTGCTGAATGTCCGTCCCACATGTGAATAGTCACAGAGGTCTCCCATGAATTTTCTGGTCAGACTTGTGAGATTAAAATACGATAATGGATCTGAGAACGAACGTACTTTTAAAAAACCTGATAGAGCTAAGTGCTTGGGAAAGGTTTTAATTTTTGACAACTTAAGTCCTGTGTTCTTTACTTCCCCAAGTGTAACATTTCTTAGGATATTTTGTTGCATTCTGGGATTTTTCTGGAAATTATATTCACTTAGGAGCGTAAGAAGCTAAGTGCTGACATAGCACACTTCCTAATAGAGCCAATCGTTTGTTGATTGTTTCCAATTAGCAGCTCCTCTGGGACCCTCTTTAGAATTTGATTTGCTCCCTGGAGAGTCAATGATTTTTCACAAGAACTCCCAGAGAGAAGGCAGAGAGAAAGAAATCCTCACTAATGGTTTCAAAATTATTGAGAATCAAGGCTCCTTTTAAGGTCAAAACACTTAATAGTTGTATTTTTAGCAATCATTGAAGAAAGGGACAATGCTATTATGAATTCTGTAACATTTTCAAATACATCTGAATTTTACAAATTTACTTTAACAGAATGCCTACTCTCCAAAAATAGTGCACAACCTATTTGATGAATTTTACCACATTTTCTCATTTTACAAAACTTTAACATTGGTAGTGTTGGTGTGTTGTTGAGAATGGATGATATCTTAGTCATTGTGCCAACGCTATAATGTCAGTGTTTATTTTCTAGTAGTACATAAATAACGGTGGACTTTACAATCAATGGTATCCTAAATTTGATGAAATACGCCTTGGGCAGAAAGTTTAGTGTTTACTCAGCCCACAGGCCATAGGTGGTAGTCTGATTTCCAGGCTCCCCAGAATCATTCTACTTTGCCCCAGGGATCTTCTCTGCCTCCTAGACTGGGAAATTGCTTTGATGTATCCTGTCGTTTATATTCACCAAGTTGTTCCTGGGTATAAAATGTAACAAAGTATATTATATAGTCCTGCTCTCAGTGGGGATGTGTGCATCTGGTGGATTTCTCACTCATTGTTGCTGGGGAGACTTTGCAACTTCAGGTTTGGTTTTGTAAACACCAAGCATGGTGCCCAAGTCCCAAGAAACACCTCCAGAGTTTCTCCCAATTCCAGCAAAGACAGAGCTAGTGTTTAGACGGATCAATGGCCAGAATGTCCTTACGGAACTCACTGTGAACCCAGCACAACATTCCAAAAATTATTAAACCAAGTAATAAACTGAATTCAAGAATTTACCATTTATTGAAGCATTTGGAGAATAGAATAATACACTGTGAGATCCCACTTAGAGGGTTCAGGAAATTTCAGAGGAGGCAGTGGAAGATCATTTAAACCGAGATAAGCATAAGAGAGTTTCAGCCAGAGGCTGAAGGATGGAGTTCAAGCCCACCTGAAAAAAATTCTGCCTGCATCCCATTAATTAGATGTGACCCACAATTTTAAAAACACTGATTTATTGAACATCTTCCATCTTCTGGGTCCTTCTTGTTTACGATCTCACATTCATGATCCTATTGTCCCATTTTACAGTGGTTACACCCCTCTTGCAGGTTGCAGGGCTGATAAATTACCCAGCATCTGGTCCAACGCAGAGTCTGTGATTGTCACCACCCCAGACAGCCCCCGAGGAGGACAGGTAAGCAAACAGTAAGTAAACAAGAAGGGAGGCATTTCCGGAGGGAGAAAGAAAAGCAAAGTCTCATGTGCACCTCCTCACGTCGGTTTCTAATATGTTGCCTTGGGCGAGTGAGTTAGCCCTTCTGAGCCTCAGTTTCCTCACTGGTAAAACAGAGACACAATTGCTTGTCTTGCTTTATTCATCCACACAGTAAACCTGATAATGAAAATGAAGCACAGTATAAAGCAATGGTAGGCATTAACCAAATATAATCATCTCTTACTGTCATTGTATACTTGCTGTGGTTAGTCCTTGAGTGGTTTTAAAGAAAGCAAGCTAGAAATTCTGGAAGATGTCACCCAACTCCCCCTTCCAATACACCCTCGTATCTCCACACATCCCTTCTCGTCTCTGCAACCATTTCCAGATACAATTCTAAGCCAATGAGTCCTGAGAAAACTCAACCAAGAAAGACTGTAAGTGCCCCTCAGGTGGTCTTTTCTTGTTGGAATTGGTTTCCATTTGTTTTCTAATGGTCGTTTCGCTGCCAGGGTCCAGATATGAAAATTAACGCTTCAGATAGAGATGAGAAAAAAAGATTTTTGTAGTTAGAGCTCCAAGCCCTCATTTCTCATCCCAGTGGATGGGTATAAACTCCAGAACTGGCCCCACTTGTGGGCCATCCATACTACTCCTGTGGGGAGGACAAAAAGGGAAGCATCAACCAAGGGAACAGAGCACTCCAGGCCTGAACTTGTGTGCCCTGAGTTGTGACATCACCACACACTCTGCTGATCACCCATAACGCTGGTGCTTAAAAAAGGCCCTGAAGCAACTAAGGAGGAACTGACATGCTTGCCCCTGGGAATCGGGGCTAATGCATTTAGGCCAAATGAGGTTTTAGGATCTAGCTGTTGTCTATTTATTTTTTAAAATAACAGAAACACTATTCACAATAGCTAAGATATGGAATCAACCTAAATATTAAATATCCATCCACAGATGAATGAAGAAAACATGGTATATATACACAGTGGAATACTATTCAGCCATAAAAAGAATGAAATCCTGTCTTTTGCAGCAACATGAAGGATCCTGGAGAACATTAGGCTAAGCGAAATAAGCAAGGCATAGACAGACACATCCTGCGTGTTCTCACTTAAATGTGGAAACTGAAAATTGAGCTCATAGATGTAAAGAGAAAAACAGACTTATGAAGTTTGGCAAGGACCCTTCCCCACCCCACTTCACAGGTGTAGGGGACATTGTTCCTGAAGGAGATCTGGGTTTCCTGTCACCTAGTGGATGTCAATATTGGCTGCCCATTAGAATCATGGGGAAGGGAGAGCTTCTGGAAAACCCACGTGTCAGCTCCGACCCTCATCAGTCTCTAAAGAAAATAATAATTTTTTTAAAAAATAAATCTAAAAGACAGTGTCAGGTCTTTAAAAAAAACAGCAACAACAGTCTGTCAACACCCATGTTCACAGAAGGATTACTCACAATACCCAAAAGATGAAAGCAACTCAAGTGTTTATCAATCAATGGATGAAAGGATGTATAAAATGTGGTTATCTCCACACAGTGGAATATTATCTAGTCTCAAAAAGGAGGGAAGTTCTCACATGTTAAAATACGGATGAGCCTTGAGAACATTAGGCTAAGTGATATAAGCCAGTCACAAAAGAACAAACACTGTACGATCCCACTTACTTGAGGTACCTAGAGTAGTCAAATTCATAGAGACAGAGAGTAGAAGGGTGGGTGCTAGATATAGTGGGAGGGGAAATGAGGAGTTGTCTAATGGTTACAGAGTTTTGATTTTGCAAGATGAAAAAGTTCTAGAAATGAATGGTGGTGTTGGTTGCATAACAATGTGAATGCACTTTGTCACTGAACTGTGTGTTTAAAATGGTTAAGATAAGAAATTGTATTATGTATTTTAACACACAACAAAAAAGATGATGATCCTTGTGCAGGCCTGTCCCTTTCTGTTTTTCTGTTTTACCAGCTACTCCAACAACGTCAACATTTACATGGAAGGATATCTGATCATTCCAAAGAATAAGGATTAGAACCCAGGGATTCAGATAAGAATTTTAATACAAATTATAAAACTCCATTTAGCTTACTTATGGTTATATGTATAAGAAACTGAAAGGAATTATGACAATATCAAAACTATTTAATGGGTTTAAAGAGAAATTTACTCCTTTTTGTGTTAATAAAATTATAATTTAAATGCTTACATAATTTAAACGTGTAAAAATACATAATTATTTGGATAATACAGGGAAAGTGCCCTGACTCGCCATCGGTATCCAAAACAATATCGAAACATAGCTGAGCCACAGCCTCCTGCAGTCAAACTGGCATTTACTCGAGTTGTGTTTTTCAAGACTACTCGAGGTAGAAGAAGAGCCAGGGACCCACTCAAAAAATTCTTTCGTCCACATCATTGTAGGCAGCACATGAAAACACCTGGGAAGAATGGAAGGGTGCAGAGAGGTGACCCGTTTGCATAAAATGAACTTCAGCTGACAAAATACAGGTAATCAAACAGGAAAATGCAAATTGCTCATTAACTTCTCAGAGTCAGTGAACCTGGCCACGAAAGTTCAACCGACCAAGGAGAATCTCTGCAGCTCCCCGGGTGGCCTCAAAACCACCATAGTAGTCACCGTCTTCCTCATGGAGGACACAGGAGGGAGAAAGTGGCAGAAACCTTTTGATCTAAACTCCTTCGTGCGTGGGTGGGTACACTAGGGCAGATGGGCCCACGCGGGCCTCCAAGAGGAGGGTGTTCCCAGAGCTGGGGGCAACAACACTTTCTAAAAATGTTCAGAAGAACCAGAGACATGGCATTCGTGTGTATGAGTGCAAATTGTGTGTGTATGAGTGTGTAAGGGAGTGTGTGAGTGCATAGGTGAGAACGTGTGTGAGGGCCTATATGTAAAGAAATGTGCTTACAAATGTCTATGTGAGTGTGGGGGTGTGTATGAGGCAGTGTGAGACTGTGTGTGCATGTGTGATAGTTTATGTGGGAGTGTGTGTCAGTCTCTGAGGTGAGCATGCATGTGCAGTGCTGATGAGTGTGTGTGTGTGTGAGTGTGCATGAGTGAGAGCATGTATATGCTTGAGCATCTCCGTGTCTCGAACACATGTTTATACTTGTCTGTTTTTAGATTTGTATGCAAGTGTGTGTGAATGTATGTCTATGAATGTGTGTGAATTTGTGTGTATATCTGTGTGAGTGCACATGTTGTATACATACGTGTGTGTGCATATTGGTGTGCATCTATGTGCGTGTGGGTGCATGTATGAATGTATATATATCAGTGTTTGAAAATGTATGTATGTGTAAATTTGTGTGTATATCTGTGTGTGAATGTGGACGTGTGAATTTGTGTGTGTGTCTATATGTGTGAATGTGTATGCGTATCTCCATGTGTCTGTACTCATGCACGTGTGCATGTGTGACTGTGTATATCTCTGTGCTTGCACATGTATATACATTTACATGAATTTGTGTGTATATCTGTATGTGAGCATGTGCATGTGTGCAGATGTGTATATATCTGTGGTGTATGTTTGTGAGTGTGTGCCTGTGTGCATTTGTGTGCATGTGTGTATATCTGTGTGTAAGCATAGGCATGTGGGTGGATTTGTGTATCTATGTGTGTATGGGTGTGTGTGGATGTGTGTCTGTGTGCATGTGTGTATATCTGTGTGTGAGCATGGGCGTGTGGGTGGATTTGTGTATCTATGTGTGTATGAGTGTGTGTGGATGTATGTCTGTGTGCATGTGTGTATATCTGTGTGTGAACATGGGAGTGTGTGGATTTGGTGTGTGTGGATGTGTGGCTGTGTGTATATCTGTGCGTGAGCATGTGCTTGTGTGTGGATTTGTGTATCCGTGCGTGTATGGGTGTGTGTGGATGTGTATCTGTGTGCATGTGTGTGAGCATGTGCGTGTGTGTAGGTTTGTATACATCAGTGCGTGTACAGGTGTGTGTGGCTATGTGTGTCATGTCCATGTGTGTGCATGTGTGCATATCTGTGTGTGAGGCTGATCTGTATGACCATGTGCACATGCGTATCCACACCGGGCTGTCTCTCAGGCTCCCCAGCAGCGAGGAGAATGTGAGTCTGCCGCTGCTTCTGAGACTGTGTGTCTCATTCATCATAGACGCATGCAAGACCCTTTTGTCCCCCTTTCTTTCCAATTTGAAAGCGACTCTTGAAGTGTAACGGGGTTTGTTTAAAGACTTTCCCTCTCCTTAGGTGAGCCCTGTTTGTCCATGTGAACAGCAGGCCGTGGACAAGATGTACAGCCCTTGGCTTTAAAATAGCTGTGCACATTTTCCTCCGACCGCGAGACACAATTCTAGCCCTGTGGCCTCTCAGATTCATTCTCAGGTAAACACCCTGTGACAGGCCGCAAGCTCGAGACCAACTGGCATGGTCACAGCTGTGCCACATCACGGTGCACCCCGACACCAGGCCCGCACAAGAATGTTTGCCATCACCCCCAGGCTGTAGGCAGCAAATATTTTCCATAGCTCACCAAAGAGAAAGGTTTCATAGAGAGTTTCTCCTAGATAAGTTATGCTGGAGTCTGTAGGGACCTTGTTCCAGAATTTATGAGCCACGTGTATGAATTCTCTTGAAAACATTAAATGGAATTCTTAGTGCTAGATCTTACTTAATCTGACACTATAAACTTCTTAAAGCTTGTAAAACTCCTACAATCCTAAAAAAGTAGCAGTTCGTTGCAGGGAAAGATGAGGCTTTCGGGCTGGCAAACAAAGTTTGAGGGGCATTCAGGCCCCAGCAGCTGTTTATAGACCAGTGACTCATATGCGGCAGAGGGGTGGCCTTTTCCCCACGTCTCTTGGGCAGTAAAATCTTTGCAGCCAGGCTGTTTCCATGAGGGGTGGAGATCAGGCTGCAGGCTCAGGCTGCCCTGGTGGAGGTTAGGCTCAGGACTGCGGAGGCCCCTGCTCCACCCCTGCATGGTGAGTCATATGGGTCCCTCTTCGCATGTGGGGCTCGGTGTGGGACTCACCAGAAAACCTCAATGGGAGAAACAAAACACCCTCCTGGACTTCCAGTTCCTGGTTCCAACCCAACTTGTGAAAGAATCTGGGAAGGTAAATGGCAGGAGAAGGGACCTACCCTTCATCCTTGAACTTGGCACAGCCAGAGCCTCGGTACTGGCATCAGCCAGCTCAGCTCTTGGCAGGGGGAGCCACTTCAGCTCCAGGGAAATGAATTTTCTGTCAGAGCAAAACATATTAAAATGAAGTGAAGTTCCTGAATGTTTAACTGAGCGGTGAAGACTCCAACATACGGCGCATTTGGAGAATGGGGAGGAGTCAGTCTCACAGAGCAGGAGGTGTAAGCCCAGCTTGGGAGCGGAGGGAGCCGAAACAGCCCCTCCCCAGCCCGGTGCCATCCATCTGGAGGAGATCAGAGGGAAGGACTTTGAAATAGAGTTCCTGGAGGTCTAGTTCCTCCTTCTAAAGGAATATGGGCTCCAGGAAGAAAGCCTGGACTCTTCTATCAGGCAAACTTGGGTTCCCTTCCTCCTCGTGCCTGTATGCTTTGGGAATCGCAGTCAGAATCTCTGCATATGAGTCCCCTCCACATACAAGAGGAGGGGGAGGGTTTGAGCACTTGTTCCATGGATGTCACGAGGAGCAGAGCAAGGGAGGCCGTGGAGCCCCAGCACTGCAACAGGCCCCGAGGGAAAGTCGATGGCATCGGCTCTCCCACTGAATTCCGCAAAGCTGGGCATCTGTGCTGTTTCCTCTGCCCTTTTCTCCTGACAAGAGATGCTAAAATAAAGCAGGAGGCAATGCACTCATTCACTGAAACATGGTCCTTCACTCCTGCTGTGTGCAGCATGATGCCAGGTGCCTAAAATGAAACCAAAAAGAAGGCGTTTCCAGACCCCGTGGATAAAAAGAGGAGGATGGTCGTTCTTTCTGTGTTGCAGAGTCCAACATGGCTTTGGGACCGGGAAGTGGGAGCAGTTTCCCCAAACTCTAGAGAGGTGCACCTCACTCGTCTCCTGTTGAGATTCCTAGGCAGGGTTAGGGGCTGCATTTTTCAGAGACAGCTGCATTCTTACCTCTCTTGTTCCACACACTGCCCTTTCAATGCAAGGCCACTTCTTCATGAGAGGTGGGGCCTGTATTTCCTCCCTCTACACCTGGGCACACTGTGTAACTATCCTGATGGATAGAACGTGCAGAAGTGATGATGCATGGCTCCTGACGTTAGATCCACCTGGCTGGCTCTCCCTTGAGACCCCCACCTTGGGAGCCCAGAGCCTTCAGGGAAGAAGCCTCCCTACCTTAAGGCTGCCATGCTGAGAGGCCACCTGGAGACAGACACGCCCGGGGTGCCCCCAGTGTTCCAGCTCCTCTCCGTGTGAATCTCCCCAGTGCTGGTCCTAGCCATGTGAAGGAGGAACAGATGACTCCAGACCAGCCTTGCATCTTCCATGTGAGGCCGCAACATTGCAGAGTGGAGACCAGCCAACTCCATTGTGCTCTGTCTAAGCCAACTTACAGGCTCTGTAAGTTTAATAGATATTATGTTTTAAGCCATTGATTTTGGATGTAGGTGATTGCATGACCAGAGTAAGTGGAGCAGGTAGTGGAATAAGACATTCTCCAAGGGATATATTTGCATGTGGGGCTTAGCAGTGGAGATGGCAAACAGAGGTAGAAGTTTGTTCTTTTGAATTGTTAAAATGGCAATACTGCCCAAAGCATTGTACAGACTCAATGCTATTTCTATCAAACTACCAATGACGCTCTTCACAGAATTAGGAAAAGCTATATCCCAAAGTCCATATGGAGTCAAAAAAAACTGAATAGCTAAAACAATCCTAAGAAAAAAGAACAAAGCTAGAGGCATCACATTATCTGACTTCAAACTATACTGCAAGGCCATAATAACCAAAAGAGCATGACTGTAGTACAAAAATAGACACATCAGCCAATGGGACAGAATAGAGAGCCCAGAAATAAAGCCACACACCTACAACTATCTGATCTTTGACACAGCTAACAAAAACAAGCAATGGTGAAGGGATTTCTTATTTAACAGATGGTGGTGGGATAACTGGCTAGCTATATGCAGGAGATTGAAACAGGACCCCTTCCTTACACCATATACAAAAATCAACTCAAGATAGATTAAAGACTTAAATTTAAGACCTAAAACTAAAAAGAAACCCTTGAAGAAAACCAAGGAAATGCCATTCTAGACATAGACCTTAGCAAAGACTTTATGAGAAAGATTTTATGATAAAGATGCCAAAAGCAGTTGCAACAAAAACAAAAAATTAACAAATGCGAACTAATTAAACTAAAGAGTTTCTGCACAGCAAAATAAACTATTAACGATGTAAGTAGACAACACACAGAATGGGAGAAAACATTTGCAAACTATGCATCTGACGAAGGTCTAATATCCAGCATCTGTAAAGAACAAATTAACAAGCAAAAAAACCACAAACAACACCATTAAAAAGTGGGCAAAGGATGTGAACAGACAGGTTTCTTCATACATACAGCCAACAAGCCTATGAAAAAATGCTCAACACCACTAATCATTAGAGAAATGCAAGTCAAAACCACAATGAGATAGCATCTCACACCAGTTAGAATGACTATTGTTAAAAATTTTAAAAATAATAGATGCTGGTGAGGTTGTGGAGAAAAGGGAATGCTTATACACTATTGGTGGGAATGAAAATTAGTTCAGCCACTGTGGGAAGCAGTTTGTTGACTTCTCAAAGAATATAAAATCGAACTATCACTCTACCTAGCCATCTCATTACTGGGTATCCACTCAAAGGAACATAAATCGTTCTACCATAAAGACATATGCATGTATATATTCATCACAGCACTATTCCTGATAGAAAAGACATGGAATCAACCTAGAGTCCCATCAGTGCTAGCCTGGATTTTTAAAAAATGTGGCACATATACACCATGGAATAGTATGCAACCATAAAAAAAGGAGATAGCGTCCTTTGCAGCAACATGGATGGAGCTAGAGACCATTATCCTAAATTAACTAATGCAGGAACAGAAAACCAAACGCCACATGTACTCTCTTATAAGTGGGAACTGAACATTGAATAGACATGGACTCAAAGAAGGGAACAATAGACACTGAGGCCTACTTAGGAGTGGGAGAGAAGGGTGAGGATCTAAAAACCGTGTATCCAGCACTGTGCTTATTACCTGAGTAACAAAAGGATATGTACAGCAAACCTCCACAACATACGATTTATATAACAAACCTGCATCTGTACCTCTAAAACTCAAATAAAAGTTAAAAAGAAAAAAGATGTTTCTACTTTTGGGTTAGACATTGTTTTACAAAAGCAAATTTTATGGACCTCTCATTTCCTGGTTGTGATGTTGATCTGGGGAAGAAAAAGCATAACCTAACACTATAGTGATCCCAAAGACATGGAACAAAACATTGGGTCCATGGAATGTTGATAGCTCTTATCAAAAGGTGGAGGAATATACACAGGAGAGAGACAGTAAAAGGACATTGTGTGGTCAAACTTGAGAAATACTGAATGTAGCAGAGTTGAGAGTGCACACCCACATCCCCAAAGCACCTATCTGTCCACTACATGCTGGCCGCCTCCCATTGCAGAGCCCAAAAACTCACTGCCTGAGGGCTTTGTCTCAGTGTGCTCAAGTCAGGCTGGAGCAGCCTGGGGTGAATGCTGTGGGAACCTCCCTCAGTGGATGATGGATTGAAGGGTAGGTTACCACTCTGCCTTTCTCACCACTGTGATGTCTCCACCATCTCTCAGAAGTCCCCAGCTGGACTGAGTTCCTCAGCAGTAAGCTGCTTAACCATATGTGTTCTACTGGCTTCTGGCCCCTGTGTCTCACTTCCCTACTCCCTAGCAGTGCTTCCCAGCATCACCTCCCAAACAACTACTTACAAGTACAACCTTATTTCTGGGTCTGCACTGGGGGAACCCAGACTCAGATACTATGTTGTTAGTTTTTCTGCACAATTCTTCAGAGATAAATAAACTAAAGCTCAATGAGGCTCTCTAAGGTGGATGCTGAGAACACGACGTTTCAGAAACATATCTGACTGTATCGTTAGTCCACTTTTTGTTGGGATTGTTTGTTTTTTTGTTGCTGTTGTTACTGATATGTTTGAGTTCGTTGTAGATTCTGGATATCAGTCTTCTGTCAGATGTATAATGTGAAGATTTTCTCCGACACTGCGGGTTGTCTGTTTACTTTGCTGACTGTTCCTTTTGCCGTGCAAAAGCTCTTTAGTTTAATTAAGTCCCAACTATTTATCTTTGTTTTTGTTGCATTTGCTTTTGGGTCCTTGGTCATGAAATCCTTGCCTAAGCCAATGGTTAGGAGGGTTTTTCCAAAGTCATCTTCTAAAATTTTTATAGTTTCCCATCTTAGATTTAAGTCCTTAATTCATCTTGAGTTGATTTTTACATAAGGTGAGAGATGAAGATCCAGTTTCATTCTCTTACATGTGGCTAGCCAATTATCCCAGCACCATTTTTTGAAAAGGGTGCCCTTTTCTCACTTTATGTTTTTGTTTGCTTTGTTGAAGATCAGTCTATTCGCAGTTGCAGAATCATAGAACCAACCCAAATGCCCATCAATCAATGAGTGAATAAAGAAACTGTGGTATATGTATATACGATGGGATACTTCTCAGCCATAAAGAGAAATGAATTAATGACATTTGAAGTGAAGTAACTCAGGAATGGAAAATCAAACATCATATGTTCTCACTGATATGTGGGAGCTAAGCTATGAGGACACAAAGGCATAAGAATGATACAATGGACTTTAGGGACTTGGGGAAAAGGATGGGAAGTGGGCAAGGGATAAAAGACTACAAATAAGGTGCAGTGTATACTCCTTGGGTGATGGGTGCACCAAAATCTCACAAATCACCACTAAAGAACTGTCTCATGTAATCAAACACCACCTGTTCCCTAATAACTTATAGGGAAAAAAAAAAAGGTTGAGTTAAAAAAAAAAAGAAACATATCTGACTGTGAAATGATTATTTTGTTGTGTGTGTGTGTGTGTGTGTGTGTTTCACTGAAACATCTCACAGTGTTCTTGTTTCTTAATACCAGCTTGGAGAAATGTTGCCTTAAAAAGTATTTGTAAATGGAATTTTATGGACCAAATATTCCATGCAAAATAAATAATTTGTTAAGTAGCAATGTCCCAACTGTTTTGTGATCTTTGAAACAGGCGACATTTTCAAATCAGACTTGAAATTATGTCTGGCCACCCACACATCAGGAGATGAGATTGGGATTATAAATATGTGATCTGAGCGCCCTGAACCAACTTAAATGTCCTAGCCTGTGCTAAGAGCAAGCCTCATGTAAAAGAATGACAGCATTTTCTCTGAAAAGGGGAGATAGTTGGTCTCTGGAACACCCAAATGGCCTGGACTAAAACTAAAGAATTTTGACCCAGTAATATTATCCTCGTCCTCAATTCTCAAATTTGAATATGCACTGCCCTCCAGGCCCACACAGTTTGTAAGCGGTAGATCAAGCCAAGGGCCCATACTCTTAACCACCTCAGTAATGAAACTCTTCTAATGAAACTTCAAAGATCACTGGAACCCGTGAGGAGCTGCTTTGATTGCCTCTGTCTTCCACACATTCTCCTTTGCGAAAAGGAAAGTTTTAAAGTGTTTGGAGGTCAGGCTGGGTGATTCACTCCTGTAATCTCAGCATTGGAAGACTGTATATTTTAGAAAAAAAAGAAAAGTTTGGCAACATTGATCTAAATCTTTAGCAGCAAAAGAAAGGGGAAAATCTGAGAAACAGTATAAGTTTCATAATTTAACCAGGCTCATTGTTAAGTAGATCATATCTTTCTAATATAGCTATATCTAAGATGTAATTGTTCTGTTGCCTGTACTCCAGGGAAAGAGGGTTTGTGTGCGGGGGAAGGGTGGGGAGTGGTGACTTTCCCTGAATTGTGACCTTTATCTCCTGATTCTTCACCTGAAGCATTTCTTCCCCTTCCTGCTTGCCAAAATCTAGTAAAGACAGATAGGATAACTATGTGAGGGAAGATGCTGAGGAGGTGGAAGTTTTTAAAAATACAATCTAAGAAAAGGAGCAAAGCCAAAACTTGGTTCTTTAGTAGATTAATAAAACTGATAAGTTCCTAGGAATAGTGACCAAAAGTAAAGAAGAGAATAAACAAATTCTATGTCAAAACAACAAAGAAAGATGTGACTAGAGACATTTAAAAGACAATCAGCTATTATAAACAACTTTTACCCATATGTTTGACAGTTTAGATGAAATGGGCAGATTTATTGAGAAATGTTAAATTTTAAAAGCTGATACAAGAAGAAATTAACAAATTGAGGAGTGCTTTATCTTTAAAAAAAAAATTGTATTCATTTTTAGAAACCCGTCTATAAAAAAAAACCCCAGATCCACACTGTTTCTCAAGTGAATTCTTCCAAATTTTAAAGAAAAAATAATACGATCCTATGGAAAATTTTTCAGAGAAAAGTATACTTAATGTTACTTAGTTTTAAACTAACGTAAATATCTAAACTCTTGCTGCTGTCTTCCTTCTACACCTCCACGGAATCAGAAATCATTTTGCCATGGCCACACAGCTTGATGTTCTTCCATTACCCCTCCTTGACCTCCCCTCTGCAGCCCTGAATGGATGCACTGCCTTTTGCTTATTGATTCTGCCCCCTTCCTCAATTCCACGCATCCATCCCTGTTTCAGTCCTTGTCACACCCCTGTTTCAGCTCCTGGTTGAAACTGGGTTAAGTTTATGACCACTTCACTAATAAGGGTAATGAAAATGAAAAGAAAGGAAAAAAAAATACCATCCTGATTTATCCTTCCTAATTAATCAAATTTCAAAAAAAAAAAACATTTTTCCCATAATGACTCAAAGATATGCATAATTTTAAGTGGTTGCTAAAATAGTGTAGATACGATTTTATAAAATGCTATTTCATTTAACAAAGGCTATACATGTTCTTCTGTGTTGCTTAGTAATTGTCAAAATTATTTTATCTGTGAGAATAAAATTCCAGTTTTTGCCTTTCAGGTATAGTATCTCAAAAGCTCTCACTGTTGTTTCCTATTTTGTTATGTTTTGGGTAAGAGTCTTCTTCATTCTCCAGCCTTATATTTTTCTTTCTTTAAATTATTTACAATATAAATTTACAAAACATATTAACATACATGATTTGGCTTGGCTGTGCCCCCACCCAGATCTCATCTTGAATTCCCACTTGTTGTGGGAGGGACCCAGTAGGAGGTGATTGAATCATGGGAGCAGGTCTTTCCTGTGTTGTTCTTGTGATAGGGAGTAAGTCTCACAAGATCTAATGGTTATTATAAAAGGGAATTTTCCTGCACAAGGAAAACTCTTCTCTTCTCTGCTGCCATGTGAGACGTGCCTTTTTCACCTTCCACCATGATTGTGAGACTTTCCTAGCCACATAGAACCGTGATTTCGCCATTAAACTTCTTTCCTTTGTAAATTGCCCAGTCTCAGGTATGTCTTCATCAGCAGCATGAAAACAGACTAATACAGTACACAAAAGTGTACTTTTCTGATTTTTTCCTACAGAAAAATACACAAAGATAGAAGTATATTTATTGCACCTTTTTACAGTTACCCCAAAATCCACTGGCAACAAGAGGAATGCCCACTAATATGAAATTGTTTAAATGAATTTAAATAACACAAACGTCCTCAATTTTGTATGATAGTCTAGCAGCAGTTCACAATTTAGCCTCACCACAGATGGCTAAATATATAGTATATTCCACACAGTACAATGTTCTTAAAAAGAATAAAGTCTATCACAAAATGTCAAAATGAAAAGAGTTCCATTGCTTATTTTAAGTTTGAAGAAAACAAGGTACAATTAGTTTATCAAAAGAGTCTCATTTTAATCTGGGAGAGTTGCCAATAAGCAGTTCTTTGTTTTACACATTATAAATGTCTGCAGCTTTGCTTTTACAACCAGGATATGTAATATCTACAATCAGGAAATACATACAGAAAAGGGTACTTAAAATGTACAGGTAGAATTATAATAAAGACACCACAATTCCACCATATTCTAGGTATAAATGTCAAAATTAATAGTCATTTCCAAGAAGCAAAGTCATTTGTAATCCTGAGTCATAACCAGGAATCATTTCTGAAAGTCTGGATGCATTCAATGATTCAATAAATATTTATTGAGCTAATGCTGTGGGCCAGGCACTGTAACAAGATCTCTTATCTCATGAGTTGACATTCTACTCTGTGAAAACAGACAACAAACATGGATACAAATAAGGAAGTAAAGTGATTGCAAACCATATATTAGAGACGAATGCTCAGAGTGAAATACACATGGTGATAAGATGCTGAAAAAGGGAGGAACGCTTTGGACAGCTGGAGAAGTCTGCAAGGACAGCCGGTGGGCCGACACCTGGAGGGTGGGAATGAGCCAAGTGAAGACCCAGTCAGGGGCATTCTAGGCAGTAGGCATCAAAGGTGAAAGCCTTCATGAGGGGTATGGTGCTTCTGGCATTCATGCAACACCAACAAGGCAGTATTACAAGATAAATATATACTTTGTGATTTCTAGGACATAGCAACTTCCCAAACCAATGTTTCCGGGAAAGACAAAAGAGTTATCAAAAGCCATGAGAGGCCGGGCGTGGTGGCTCAAACCTGTAATCCCAGCACTTTGGGAGGCTGAGACGGGCGGATCACGAGGTCAGGAGATCGGGACCATCCTGGCTAACACGGTGAAACCCCGTCTCTACTAAAAAGTACAAAAAACTAGCCGGGCGAGGTGGCGGGCGCCTGTAGTCCCAGCTACTCGGAGGCTGAGGCAGGAGAATGGCGTAAACCCGGGAGGCGGAGCTTGCAGTGAGCTGAGAACCGGCCACTGTACCCCAGCCCGGGCGACAGAGCGAGACTCCGTCTCAAAAAAAAAAAAAAAAAAAAAAAAGAAAGACACACAAGCTGAAAGTAAAAGGATGGAAAGAGATATAACCATAAGAGAGTAAGAATGTCAATACTAATATCAAGTGAAATAGACCTTTAGACAAAAATTGTTAGTAAAAATACATAAACAGATTTTATAATCATAAAGGCTCATTCAAGAGGATCTGTCAATTATAAACATAGATCCACCTAACAATAAAACCCCAAACTGGAAGAATTGAAAAAAAATGGACAATTCAAAAATAAAACCTTAAGACTTCAATATTCCATTTCAATAGTGATATAACAACTAGGCAGAAGATTCATAGAGAAATAGAAAATTTGAACATTATAAACCATATAGGTTTAATAGATGTACCTATATATAGAACACTCTACTATACAGCAACAGAATACACTACAAAAATATTAGGCGCTAATAAATGAGTCAACAAGGTTACAAGATACAAAATTAACATAGAAAAATAAATTGTATTTCCACTCACTGCAATAAACAATATGAAAATGAAAATTTTTAAACATTTTGTTTATAATAGCATCAAAAATAAATATATGGATATAAATTTAACGAAGAAGCACAAGCATTGTACACTAAACATTACAAAACAGCAAGAACTATAGCACAAAGTTGCTGTGATATACGATGCTGTTTTCTTTATTTGCCTTTTTTGTCATCTATTGGTTTATTAAACAGAGGTGATACAACTAATTTTGAGTTTAGAGTTTGTTCCAACTCAATGGCTTAGAGTATCACTTTGATAAAAATCAGCATCAAAAGCATTCCTAATTTTCAAATACTATGTATGGCCTTTTCCATTGAAAAATGCTGAATTTTGTTTGTTTTGTAAATCACACTAGGTAATGCAGTGCTGTTTGAATACTGTTTCTTAATGACTCATTTTAGCCCCTATTTTCAGGGGTAGTGAGATAATGTAGTTTCGCCAAATTTTTTCCTATTATTTGCTGTCAGATTACAGAGCATTATAATATTCTACTGTTGTCATATGTGCAGGTTTATGTCCCACGTAAGGAGACTTAGGGGGAGAGTGACAGAATGCCTGAAACACCTAATTCTGAGCTTTTGAGGTAGTCAACCAGTTTGTGATAGAATGATAATGGAATTTTCCTCAACTGTTATCAACTGTCATGATGTACTATCCCTTCCTCCTTTACTTAATTAAAATTGTAGGCTGACTTCCTTTAACCTACAATCTTCTTAATAATTTTTGATGATAATGACTCCTCATTTCTCTTTGCCCAAAGACCTCATTCTTTAAACAAAACTTGTGATTTTGCTGTTTTTCTAATAGGGACCAATATACTTGTGTATCAGCACAGTTTTTGTTTTACATTGACTTTATAAATTCCATTGACTTGGGTTATAATATTATAGTTTTATGATTTTTACCACTTAGGTAGGTCATTTGATTATCATCTGTGACAGAATAACGTGAAGTTCAGTAATTATTAAACTCTGAATTGAAATGGCTTTCAAGGAACTCATGCATTTAACTTA
This sequence comes from Trachypithecus francoisi, assembly GCF_009764315.1. Classification (NCBI taxonomy): domain Eukaryota; kingdom Metazoa; phylum Chordata; class Mammalia; order Primates; family Cercopithecidae; genus Trachypithecus; species Trachypithecus francoisi. The sequence continues at coordinate 3,604,319 of NW_022681467.1, forward strand.
AAGATAGGAGCACTGTTGCTTTCATCCAGTGTATTTGTTTATGGAAAGCAAAACGCAAAGGCAGGCTGAGAAAGAAGAAATATTTAAATATTGTTAAATGCTCTGTATTACTGTAATTTTAGAATTTACCCATTTACAGGCTCCAAAAATAAATTTTTAAATAAAATATATTAGTTGACATAAATAAAAAGTTGTGCTGTGACAACTAGTCACATGCAAAAGAATGAAGTTGGATTCTTACCTCACACCACATATAAAAATTAACTAAAATTGAATAAAATGCCTAATTAGAAGAACGAAATGTATAAAATTGTTAGAAGAATACATAGGTGTCAATCTTCATGACCTTGGTTTGGGTAATAATTTCTTAAATGCAACACCTAAAGCAGAAGCAACAAAATAAAACAAAATAGATAAATAGATGGATCTCATCAAAGTTAAAAACTTCTGTGCTGCAAAGGACACTATCAAGAAACTGAAAAGATAACCACAGATGGGAGAAAATTTTTGCAAAGTATATATTTGATAAAGGACTCGCATCTACAGAACACTTACAAATCAATAATTTAAAAATGCAGTTTAAAAATTGAAAAGATATTTGAAATTTTTTTCAAAGATATACCAATGTCCTGTAAGCACATGGAAAAATTGCAAACAATGTCCACACAAATGCCTGTACGTGAATGTCTATAGCAACATTATCCATAGCACAGAAACACAGAAAAAAAAAACAAATTCCATCAGCTAAGAAATAGGTAAACAAAATGTGGTTAATCCAGACAATAAAATTACTATTCAGCAGTAAAAATGGAATCAAGTACTGACACATGTTAATAGATGGATATACCTTTTAAAAGTTATACTAAGCAACTAAGAAGCTAGACACAAAAGCCATAGGTTGTATGATTCCATTTATATGAAATGTTCAGAATAGGCAATGCAGATTACTATTACTGGTTTCTGGGCCCTAGCAGGGCAGCAGAATAAGGAACGATTGCTAATGGGTAAGGGGTTTCTTTTGGTGATGATGACAATGTTTCAGAATTAGATCATTGTGACGGTCCCACAATTTGTGAATATACTAAAAACCACTGAATTTTACATTTTAAAAGGGTAAACTTTATGGTGTGTGAATTACATCTCAACAAGGAAGATCCTGAATGTTCTTGATATAGTTGCCTTTTCATATCATTCTGCTACCATATCATTTTAAAATCAAACAATTTGGTGTGAACCTCCATTTATGTCACCACTCAAAGCTCAAATTCAAAGGCAGGAAGAAAACCATGCCCATGATTTGCCTTGCACCATTAGGATAGTTTCTGGGACACTGAGCTCCTCAGCTTGCTTCCTAAATAGCACTAAACTTTTAAAAAACAATTTCCCCTTCTACAACACTGTCATGGGCTCTTATTCTGGGAAAGTTCACAGTGTCTATTAATTGTCTTGAGGCTTAAGAGCAACCCATCCTCATTTGACAGGTGAGGAAGTAAGTCTTACTCATTTTAGAATCATAGAACTTTAGGGCTAGTGTGATTTGGGAGAACATACAGCTCTTTATCTTATTTTATAGATGACAAGATGGGCATTTGGAGAAGTTGAAGGCCACACGAGAAATTGTGTGCCCCTCAATGAATCAGGGTAGAATTCTCCTTTCTGCCGCAACTCACCAGGTCCTGCTGCATTTTCCTCCACTCTTCTCTGGTTCATTCTATTTCAGCCCCAATGATCTCCTTGCTGGTCCTTGAACATGCCAAACAGGTGCTCACTTCAGGGTCTTTGCACATGCTGCTCCCTCTGCCTGGGGTACTTTCTGCCAAGATATATTCACATCATCTGGATCCTGCCTGGATCTCACCCCTCAGAAAGATCTGATTCTAAAATTCCTCCCCGTAGCTTTTTTCCCTTCATCCCTTTAGCCTGCTTCATTCTTTGTCTTGGAGGGCACCTGAGACCACACCCTTGCTTGTCTCCTTCCCTATTCTCAGCCAGCTTCACTTCCTCCCAAACGTTGCTCTCCGGAGAGCCCTTCCCCAGTCAATCCCAGGCAGCAGAATGTCTATCTCTATCTCAGACACTGCTCCGGGGGCCAACTGAAGACCGTGTGCGGGAGGGAGGCAGAGGTTCACTGAACAGTGCTGCCCACAAGTGCTCTCTGGATATAGACTAACCTATTAAGAGGAAATGTTTGTGAAATAGCCAATGAAACTATTAAGAAACAACAAGCAAGCACTTAAAAATGAAATCAGAGCCTGATCCGATCACTTTGGTAATTACATGATCTTTGGTTTTCAATGCCAAATGTCTATTTCCGGAGATGCGTTCAGCCCTCTGCGAATCATGTTTACCTAACTAAATGTGTGAGGCGATGGTATCAAAGCCGAGGAGATCACGTGAGCTAGAGCAAACAGTCAACAGATGCATGCTATTTATTTTGTTTTTTAGTCTTTTCATATTTTTTCATAAACCACATAGTCATTTTGCTTATAGGTTATTCCAAATTAATCTTCACTGAAGCATGTTTCCTAAACTGGTGACAATATGGTCTGCAAGGCAAGGTACACTTATTACAGGCAAGTATCTAAACTATGTCATATCCTTTGATAGCAGTGCACACCAACATCTACTATGACTTGCTTAGTACACTACACTATAGCATGGCAAACATGTTATTACCACCTTCTGAAATCTCTCTGGAGATATAACTGTTGCTTTAAAAGTCACACATGGTTATAGGTAAAATAGTCTCTGTTTTATTTTTCTCTCTGTTCAAAAGCCTAAAAATAATATCTGAAAAATAACATGGTATATATACTCAACAATTGAAACAAGTAATTTAATGAAAACTTTCAAAGGGAATGTTCTTAAGTGAAAGAGTTGATTTTTCAACTAAGGGTTTCTTCATATTCAGAATTTCAGATCCATGCCTGGATCCATCATTCAAACTTCCAAAGACCTGCCAAGCTAACCATCATGGGTACACTGTATGACCAACTAAGCTAATGCAACTGCCCGCGCCCACCAATATTTTTGTGGGAACTCAGCTTTAAATGAAACAATGACCACGACAAAGTAAAAATGTGAAAATCAAAGTAAAACGCAACTCCTATTCTTAAAAATACATTTGCACAGTGGTTTGGAAATATATGCATATTTTTCCATCCAAGGCATGTTCTCTAAAATAGTTGTCCCTCAGCGTACTCCAAGGGGAAAACAATTATCTGGACCCCTGTGTTTGGAGACGATTGAGGCCCATAATCCCCTTCAAAACACATAAGCACATTCCCGATTCTGAGCAGTCATGGTATAGGAAGGAGGCCCTTTTACTCTTATCTGACACCAAGATTCCCAAGCTTTCTCAATCGTAGAACCCTTTTTTTAAGTAGTGAGTGTTTAAATATCGCTTTATTTATTTATTTATTGAGACAGAGTCTCACTTTGTTGCCCAAGCTGGAGTGCAGTGGCGTGATCTCAGCCCACTGCAACCTCCACCTCCCTGGTTCAAGTGATACTCCTGCCTCAGCCTCCCAAGTAGCTGGGATAACAGGCGCTCGCCACCATGCCCAGCTTATTTTTGTATTTTTAGTAGAGATGAGGGTTCACTATGTTGACCAGGCTAGTCTTGAACTCCTGACCTCATGACCCACTCACCTCAGCCTCCTAAAATGCTGGGATTACAGGCGTGAGCCACCACGCCTGGTCAAGTATTTAAATATCTCAAGGGATAAATGTTTTAAATCATACTTTTGTATTTGTGATCATAGAACTTTTTAAGATTCTCCCTTGATACATTTAAACAGAAATTGGATGAGTTGTACACCATCAATGTGCAGACTGCAATGCTGCATCCATTTTTAAAACTGGACACTTTTCCACTTCTGTTTCCTTTAGAGGAATAAGCCATCAAGCTTTACAAAAGGAGAATGTTAAACATTATCACTTAACCCTCTGTGAATAATTTTAAATTGAAACTCTAAAACTCTGATCAAAACTGGAATTATTTCTCACACTTGCAGTGCAGGTGGTTCAAATACACTTTTTGGCCTTTTTCACGTTAACTAAAGAAAAAGAAAAAAGTTTTATTCAAGAATTGTTCAGTGACTAGAGGAAAATAAAACAATGGAAACTCAAAATCATAAATGTGAATATTTAGGTGCCAAGCATATTTGATTTTTTTCTCTGCTTAATGTTTTTCTAAACCTATGTCAAAAAAAAGCATACGATTATGTTGATAAAAATGTACTATATATACAAAAAGAAATGATCTGAAGTGATATTTGGTATGTAGACCTCCCAAAGAAGTAGTTTTCAACTGCATGTATTACCTAAATCAAAAATGAAAAATGTTCAGTAGAGTTGTGGGCCTCATAGAAAGTTCTTATGGTTGAAACTCCCTTTGGCTGTCTTGTATCTGAGTTATCCAGGGAGCTGAGAACACACGCCACATCAAGCAAGCCTCAAACTTCCATGGCTCCAGTATTTAAACCTCATTTTTTAGCTTTTAGTTTTAATCCCCTCTGATAAAGGCACTTCCAGACAAAATAAAGAAATTGAAGAGGTACATAGCATAAATTTTATTATGACTAAAAATCAAGCAAGTTATACAAAAAAGTGAGCAATATTTGAAGAATCACAAACTCATTATTTTCTGCCTTTTCATTTATTAAACCGATGTTTCCTTTATTAAACCGATGTTTCCTTTGTACTATTCGGCAGAACCTACTACGAATCTTGGTTGAATGGTTTACAGTAAGATTAATAATGTGTATAAAATTACAAGGTTTATGGTGGGTTGAAAATAAATGTTCAAGAATAAGTAAATATTCAAAAATGTGTAGTCACACAAGAAGTAAAACAGCCAGGTGAATTGCCGAACCTTTCAAGATGTCAAAGCATTTTGCCTGGCTTCGTTTTCTCTCCAGCAACTGCCATTCACCTCCCAAAGCTGGGAGAGGGAACCAAGCAAACACCACCACCAGGAGTGGCAGGTGGCAGGGCCCAGCTGGCCTTTCTGCAGTGTGTGTATCCACACTCAGCCCCTGCCAAATGTGCCTGCTCTGTGTTTAATCATGTCATGCCAACACTGATTCCAGCGTGCAGAAGTGCAGGACAACAAATAATTGCGATGAGGATTTGTTGGGGGGAAAAGGCAGAAAGACAGGGGGCTGTCTTCCGAAGGATGTTATCTTAAAGGAGGCCCTGGATTCACATGCAAAACCTGACTCCAAACGTTGACTTCAGCTTTTCTTTGATATATTTACACATACATGCACACGCACTTAAATGCACAGATGCACAGGACTAGAGCGTGTGTCTCACACTTGTGAGAAAGAAAATCCCAGAACAGGCTACCTTTCAGCTTCAGTCTCTGTAAGCAACTCAGCCTGTTAAAGTAACCAGTTCAGATCACTGAATAATGCTGTTTTGTTATTTTCTTTGACATGATGATGACAAGATTGGGACAAATGCTAACTTATTATTTTAGTCATTTATATGACATGTTTAATTGTGTGTGGTGCATCAAACTACTGTGAAAAGGATAAAAGGAATAATTTTCTCATGGTCAGGGACAAAAACTTGAATTGACCATCATAATATTTAGCCCAGTTGGCTCTTAAATTACTGTCTGCTAACTATAAGCTCATCAGTCCTAGAAATCAAAAGCCATATACACACACATAGGCACCTGCATATATATAAAATAAACATCTCTCTCTCTCTCTCTCTTTGTGTGTGTGTGTGTGTGTGTGTGTGCTTATCTTGTGGAGAGCTCTAAATTGTCTGTAAAGGAGAAGGAACTACTTCCTGTCTAGCGCCATTAACAACTGCATTAGCATAGAAATGCATCGGGTGACACATTTTATAAATGCATAAGAAGCGGGAGACTGATGGTGTTTAGAAGGTTAAGGGACAGGAAAATCTGATCAGTTCTGAAAGTGAAATCAATAAGGAGCTCATGCCATCCACACAGTGCATTCTTAGATGCTTCATGCAATGAAACAGTCTGGAAAAAAACCAGGAGAAACCAGCAGAGGCAGCCCTGCTACCTCATCCAGGACAACCCATGGAGCACCAGGATACACACTGTTCCCTTCCTGAGGGTCTCCAGACTAATGGACAGAGAGCCCCACACCACATTATTAATCATTATAGTTACACCACCTACCTATCTTGTTGTCCTGTCCCTGAACCAATGCAAAGGTTTATCCCTATGAAAGCTCTTCTGCTCAAATTAAAACCCATTTCTCTGGGCTCCTTTTAACTTGAATGCACACAAGAACTCTGTCTCCTCTGCAGAGCGTGAGGATGCCATCAAATGCAGCCTTTGGTCATTGACCTGACTGAGCAGAGCCTCCATATCTGTCTCTGCCCAGCCCTAGCAGACTCAGCTACCACACGACACAACTGCTGAGCTCCCTCCAAAGGGAGGCTGGAACGTTTTTGTTCCTGTCTGAAATTCCCTGATTTCTTTATTATTCCCTGTGAGAACAAAGACAGTTAGGTTTCTAACAGCTCAAGGGGAAATCTGCCTTCATGAAAATTTTAAATTATGTATAAAAATTTCTCTCATCTCTAATCACTCTCCTTTCTTTGTTTTTTCTCCAGCAAACCTAATTAAGGGAGAATTATTTGGTCTGGTATAATGCCATGTAACCAGAAAATAATAAATAGAATTTTCTGTCCCTTTTTCTTCCCAAATCATTTTTATCAAGAAGAGTCCCTATAACTTGGTAGGGCAGCATTACAGAAGTTGAGGAAATAGTTCTGATTTCAATAGGCCGAATGGGTTTCAGGTGATAACAATCTCCCAGGCCCAGCCCCTGCAATTTTTGAGGAGTCATTTAAACGTGTGTGCAACACACCACACTTCTGCTTGATCCAGATCATTAAATCCTCTGAAAATGTTTTTCATGAATTAAGAATAGCCATTAGGTGGCGAATCTAATTAGCAAAGACTCAGCTCTGGAGTTCTTCAAATAGCTGAGTAAATATTACCGCGTGTAATTGTGCTAATTCCCTATCATGCCTGCTCATACATCGTTAGTACTATGGAACTAGCTTCACGGACCCGGAAGATGCTGTGCAAAACGAAGAGCATCTCTTCTTTCCATACCATTTACTGATGCCAGGCCACTGGGGCAACCCCGCCTCCTCCATCACAAATCTCCACTCAGTTCCTCATAAAAGGTACATGCACTTGTTGAAAATCTCAGATTTCCAGAAATTACTCTGCATTTCTTTGAAGTTTTATATTCCTCCAAAAGAGATCTGAGGCACTGTGTCAACAACTTTCCTATTTGTGTTTTATCAGAAACATCTGAAAAGAGATGCAACAACCCTTCTGCTCCCCAACCGCATTGTGACTTTGTGGCCACAGTAAAACTGCAGTTCTCCTCAAGGTCACTTCTTAATTTGAAAGGAAATTCTACATTCTACTTGTTCAGTTGAATCTATAACAACTTCAGATTTTTGAATCGTAAAATTCACTGAAATTTTAGAGTCAGTTTATTCCCCAGGTGTTGTTCTTTCCACTCATCCAACCATTTTGCCTCCACAATACTGGGCAATGGGACAAGGAGCAAGCAGGAGACAAGCCAGAGGAGTCCCACAGTGCTAATGAGGAGCAGCACAGTGCTAATACTTTGCACCAACTTCCACTCCCCGACAGTGGCCCCTACACATTCTCTGTCACTGCTTTGCTGGAAAACAAGGCTGAGATGCCTGAACCTTCAGCTGCTGTAGTTCCCAGGGGTCTACTAGTAGTGGGGGCTGGAAAAGATGCTTCACCTCCTTTCACTCTGCCCTGTGTCAGCAGAGCCACCCCATGTTTCCAGCAAAGCAACTGGCATCATCTTTGCGCCCAGCTTCTCCTCTCTCTAAGGCATAGGAACGTGACCCCAATGTGGGCTGCAGGCAGTCAGACTCCAACATTTAAATGGAGGACCAAAGGGCCAAGATTAGCCAAAATCTCATGAAAAGAAATAGCAAGGCCAAGATGGACGCTGGAGGGCTTGCCTTACCAGTTATCGATACTTTAATGTTATACAGACTAATAAATCAAAATTCCAAATATTGCCACATGTATTAGAACCAGGAGCTTCACTGGCCAAGAGCAGGAGAAATGGATGTCCCAGATCAAGAAGAGGGTGAATTCTCCCTTCCACCACCATTTTGTTCTGTTCTAGCCCTGGAGGGATTGGACAATGCCTGCCAACACTGGGAAGGGCCATCTTCTTGACTCAGTTTACCAATTGAAATGAGCATCTCTTCTGCAAACAGCCTCCAATACTCCCAGAAATATCTTACCAGCTATCCAGGCATCCTTTATCCCAACTAAGTTGACATATAAAATTAACCTTCACACTACAGGAATAGAAAAATAAATGACTAGGTCTAATGGAGCCAAGACATTGGTCACACATATATGGAAACCTGGTGTGTGAAACAAGAGTCAGCGAGATGATACTCAGAATGCTAGCAGCAAATGCTAACCTAAGTGCCTCTGTAGTCCATGGAAGTCTCAGGACTTTCCTCACAGTAAGTCATTGAATCTTCACAGAAAGCCTATGAACTGGTATGGAAGGCAGCCTGTAAGGAGGCTCCCATGGGTTCCCATCTCCTGGCGTTCACACCCTGAATAACCCTCACTCTTTGAATGGGAGCTGGACTTATTAGGAAGAGAATATAACCTCTAAGAAATAGAGAATAGCAAAAGAAATGGAATGTGGAATGTGCCTCTTTCTTCCCTACTTTTAAAAAAAATTTTTTTATTTTATTTATTTTTTTTTTTTAGATAGGATCTGGAGTTTTTCTTTCTCAGGCAAAAAATTCCAACTCCAGTTCAAGGATGTTTCTAACACTGATCCGTGATAGAATGTTTTGTTGTTGTTTTGTTGTTTGTTTTTTGAGACAAAGTCTTGTTGTCAGGCTGGAGTGCAGTGGCACGATCATGGCTCACTGCAGTCTCAACCACCCAGGCTCAAGTGATCCTCTTGCCTCAGCCTCCTGAGTAGATGAGACCACAGGAGTGTGCCATCATGCCCGGTTAATTTTTTTAAAAATTTTTTGTAAAGAAGGGATCTGACTGTGCTGTCAAGGCCGGTGTCAAACTTCTGGACTCAAGTAATCCACCGGTCTTGGCCTCCAAAATGCTGGGATTACAGGTCCAGTCCTGGGATATCACTTTCAAGATGAGGATGTAAAAGGGCTATGGATGACACCTGAGACGCCTCTTTCACTCTCTTGTTCACTCACTTTGAGGAAAGCCAGCTGCTATGTTGTGCGCTGCCCTACAGAGAGGCCTGCATAGCAAAGAACTAAGGGAGACTTCTGGCCAACAGCTAGTAAGAAACTGAGGCTTTTAGCCTGATTGCCCATAAGAACAAAATCCTGCCAACAACTACATGAGTAAGCTAAGAAGAGGATCCTCCCCAGGTGACTCTTCAGATGACACTGCAGCCCCATCAGGACCTTGCTTTGCAGCGTTGTGAGATATCTTCAGCCAGAGACAGCCAAATCCCTGACCCACAAAATCTGTGAGATAATACATATTGTTTTAAGCTGCAAGGTTTGGGGGTATTTGTTACATGGCACTGGAAAACAAACACAGATAGTTCCTGTTATCACCTTCATTTTCCAAATAATGAAGGTCAAGGACCACAGGACCACTCAATAAATGGGTTGGGAAATCTGTGCATGCATTTAGGTCAAATAAATTGTTCCCTACCACATACCACTTGTAAATTACAGTTGAATTAAATACCTGAATGAAAATAATACATCTTTTAAATTCTTGGTAAGAAGCTATAGAAAGAGATATAAACGCAGACTATGGGATTACTGAAACTGATAAAAAAATATAAATTATTAAAATAAAAGTTTGATGAATTCGAGTACATTAAAGTTCAGTACGGCTCTGTATTTCAAAAGACAACAAAAGTAAACCTTCCAACTGAGAGAAGATACTTGCAGCATACTTAACAGACAAAAGGAAAGCATTCAGAATATGTAAATTAATAAGATAAAACACAACTCAATAAAAAAGGAGGCCAAAGACATGAACAGACTTTTCTCAAAAGAAATAGAAAAAAAAAAAATAAGCATACAAAAGAAAAATGCTTTAATTACTAATATGGTCAGGCACTGTGGCTCATGCCTGCAATTCCAGCATTTTAGGAGGCCAAGGCAGGAGGATTGCTTGAGGCCAGGAGTTCGAGACCAGTCTGGTCAACATAGGAGACCTCATCTCTACAAAAAATTTAAAAATTAACCAGGTGTGGTGGCTCACACTTATAGTCCTTGTTACTCAGGAGCCTGAAGCAGGAGGATCACTTGAGCCCAGAGATGGAGGCTGCAGTGAGCTGAGCTGTGATCATGCCACTTCATTCTAGCCTGAGCAAAAGAGCAAGACCCTGTCTCGAAGAAGAGGAAGAAGAAGAAGAAGAAGAAGAAGAAGAAGAAGAGAAGAAGAAGAAGAAGAAGAAGAAGAAGAAGAAGAGAAGAAGAAGAAGAAGAGGAGGAGGAGGAGGAGGAGGAGGAGGAGGAGGAGGAGGAGGAGAAGGAGAAGAAGAAGAAGAAGAAGAAGAGAAGGAAGATAAAGTTAAAACCACAATAAAATCAGATTTATACCCAACAGATAGGTAAATATTTAAAGATCTGAGATTTCCAAGTCTTGGCAGTGAGGAGGAGCAGGGGCTCTCTCATGTTCTGCTTATGGGAATGTAAACTGATAGTATTACTCTATCTGGATATTGGTTGGCTAGTTCTCAGACGGTAAAACTGTTGAAGACGTTCATATTCTTCATCCCAGCAAATTCTCTCCTACTTAAGTACCCTGGAGAAACTTATGGAATAATGTTTTCAGTAGTAAACATCATCATAACAACAAAAAACAGAAACCCAAATGTCCATGACATAGAGAAATAAATAAATTAAGGTATGTAATACTAAACAGCTATGAAAATAAAACACAGATAGACACATCAATGTAGATGAATTTGAGAAATACCACATTGTGTTAGTCACTTACAGAAGAATATATATGGTGTGATTTCATCTAGATAAAGTCAAAAACAGCATCAAACTAAGCGATAAATGAATGACATTTCTGTGGCACCTTGGGTTGGGAGGGTGCAGTGGGGATCTCTAAAGTAGGATTATGTTCTGTGTCTTAAATCTGCATGGTAAATAGGACTTTATTATCATTCTTTTAAGCATATATTGACATGACACACATCCTTTTGTGCATATGACTTATCTGATTAAAAACAGTAAACCAAAAAGGAAAATGGAAGCCTTTTTTTCTGTTGGACTTAATCTGAAAAGTATCTGGATAGCATCTTAGTATCCTAGTCAAATTGAGTAGGGAAAGACATGAGGAGGTGCAGCAGAGACAGGGAAGTAGGGAGAGGGGGCAGGGGACAAGAGAGAGACAAAGACTGAGGAAGATAGACCGTGTTCTGGAGACTTCATTTCAGTTGCTGATTCAAGCCATGCCTAAAGCCAGATCTACCTTACTGGAAGTTTCAGTCACGTGAGCCATTAACTTCCCTCATCTGCTTGAACTAAAATATAATGAGAATTTTAGTCACACACACACACACACACACACACACATACAGACCCCTAATTGATCTAGAAGCTCATTTCTTTCTCTTTTTTTCTTTTTCTTTTTCTTTTTTTTAGGGATAGGGTCTCTCTGTTACCCAGGCTGGAGTGCAGTGGCTCCATCATAGCTCACTGTAGCCCTGAATATCTGGGTTCAAGCAATCCTCCTGCCTCAGCCTCCAGTGTAGCTGGGACTACAGGTGTGCAACACCATGCCCAGTTAATTTAAAACTTATTTGTAGAGACGGGGGTCTCACTATGTTGACAAGGCTGGTCTTGACCTCCTGGTCTCAAATGATCCTCCTGCCTCCACCTCCAAAAGTGCTGAGATTGCAGATGTGAGCCACCGCACCTGGCCCATTTTTCCTCTTAACCAGCCATTAATAACTTTGGTGGCATAAGAGAATCACTTGGGAAGACTTCAAAAACCCAGTTATCTAGGCTGTAACCCAGACCAATGAAATCAGAAGCTCTGAGGGCGGGACCAGACAAGGGCATGATTAAACCTCTACAGTTCTTACCAAGATGCAATACAGTGTTATACTAGATGTAGGCAAGATTCCAGGCACAGAACAGTGCCATATAACTGTGCCATTTGCTTGATGGAGGCAGAGATACATAAGACGTGTAGCATGTGAGGAGCATACAGTCTGCAAGATGGAAATGCCTATAGTGTACGTGCAAAATGTGTGCAGAGGCTATCATGAAGTGGAATTACTGATCCATTGTGAAAAAGATGGCTATTGCCCAGAGTAATCTATTTGTCCCTTCCTCCACAGTAAGGGATCTGAACTGGTCACGTGGGTGCCCGACTGTGTTACATCTCCCAGATTCCCTTGCAGTTAGACGCAGCCATGTGACCACACGTTCTGAGTGGAATGTGAGTGGAGGTGAAGTGCATGCCTTCAGGAGCAGTCCTTAGGACAATGACTTGCGCCTCTCCACTGTCTCCCTCTCTCACTGTCTGAAACCTGACCACAGCAGCCATCGAGCCTTGGCCGTGGGGCTGTTGATGATGTCCTTGTGCCTAGCAGAGGAACAACCTGGAAAGAACCCTGGACTCTTGCCACCTAGGTGAGTCACACAGGAACTGTGACGCGAAAGAGAAATGCACTGCAGGTTAGCGCTTATGGTTAGCTAAGCCACTATAACAAACACTGCCATGAAACCCTAAGGTGGACCTTTTAGTTGGATGCTCTGCCCTGATCCCTCTTCAGTAAAAGTTTTGTTGCCTAGCTGCTGGATGTGCTGGCCGCAGGCAGTCTACAGCTGCTGAGCCCTTCAGGGGTACCTTGCTTCCAGAAAGCTGCCTCATCCAAGGTCAGGGCCATTTCCAGGGAGACTCACATCCCAGGACTGATGGTGGTGGGCATCCTTGATCTGACAATGGCCTGGCCTGGCCACCTTGATCTGAGCAATTCAAAAGACTGTTCTGGCCCCAGCAGTTCCCATGCTGCTGAGCTGGCAGCTGCTTCCTGTGCCTACTCCTGCTTCCTTCCCCTCCCCTCCACATAGCATTGGTCCTGAAGGTGATCCTTAATAAACACCATTCTTTATAAACTCTACCTCACGTCTCTTTCCTGAAGAAGCCTACCTGCATCCCATAGAAGGTGCCCAATACAAATGCCTGTCAAATGAATAAACAAAGAAATAAATAAATGAAGTGAGCCTGGGATTTTCGTCATGCCAAAGAGAGAGCTGAATATAAAAGAGTAAAATCACAACTCGGGTTTGCTGAGTACTTATTTCTAACACTAGGAAATACTCTCAGATCTTTAGTGTTTTAGATCTCTTTAGAAGCTTGTGTAGGATGAATAAAAGTTGAAGCTATTAATACTCCACATTAAGTCCCAAATATCCCAAACTGGAGAAGCTAGGTTAATGTTAATGAACATCGAAAACTATTTGCATGTTGGCTTTATTTGGGGAAAACTATTTCCAGGAACTACTTTTTTTCTTGCCATGTTCTGGTGCCAAAGATAGAGGGGAATTCTTAGGTAGCCAAGCTCTCATGAGATCAGCTGGGGTTCTTGTACTGGACGGCCCCAGCCTGGAGCTCGTGGCTGTCTCTCCAACCTCCATGGAGCCTCCTATACTCCAAGCTTTCAAATCCGGAGGCACAGAGCTGGAGCACCACCATCCTGGATTAGCCTGTTAGTGGAGGACAGGAAAATAAATGCCGATTCATTAAAGTGAGGTCTCGGTATTTTCTATGGATTTCAGTTTAGAGTGATCTTTAAATCAAATTCCACGGGGACCAATATTTAGTGACATGCTAACTTAAAATTTCTTAAACTTTCGGACACCCAATGAGGCAGAGACTGTAGGTTATTCCTCTAATAGTCATCTCTAACATTCATTTACTGACCTTCCTTAGTAACAGAATCAAATTCGTATCTGTACACATTGTCACTTAGTCAAAAGTGACATGCTCTGTAGTCCTTAACAGCCGACAGTGGCCATGGACTAGTTTAAGTTAGTAAAGTGTGAACGGAAATACCACATGAGCAGTGAGGCCTCCTTCCCCTTCTTGCTGCCTAAAATGAACAAAGAGCATCATCTTGGATGATGAAGGCAAGACGACCCACTGGGGATGGTGGCTTGGAGAGCTAGAAGAACCTGGGTCCTGAAAGAGCTTTGTTTTATTTCATTTTGTTTTAGAGGCAGTCTCACTGTCACCCAAGCTGGAGTAAGGTGGTTACTCACAGGCTCAATTATAGCCTACTGCAGCCTCAAACTCCTAGCCTCAAGCAATCTTCCCAACTCAGCCTCCTAAGTAGCTGGGACTGCAGGCGCATACCACCACACTTGGCTCCAGGAAGATTTTTGACATTCCCATACCACTTAAAACATTGACATTTAGGCTACTTTTAAGGAGTGTTTGTACTCACAGATCATAGAAATTACTAACAGATTAAACTTAGAACACAAAAGTACAATATTCTTTATGTAAAAAACTGAATAGAAAACTGCTTATAAAAGTACATGTAATTTATTTCTTTTAAATTAAATTAAATTTATATTTTGGCATTTCATAACTTTTTGTAAAACTGGATTTGTTCTTCAACTTGTTACTTGAGGGTCTCTTAAGTAAACACCAGTGTTTCTCAGGGAGCAGTTTTGGAAATCTAACAGGCGTGCTATGCATGGCATATGTGGGAAAATACAGCAGTTCAAAGGGCACTCTAAAAGGGGACAATGTGCTTCATGTGATGACACGTATGTAAAATAGACCTATTTTGAATAATGAAGTTTCTGTTACACAAAGAAACACACAGGACAATGACTTGAGTGGACATTTATCTCAGTGAAAAGGGATGGCACCTGGGGGTGTGTCATTAATGGTGACATTTAATTATTTTTCCTTTTTCCCAGCTCTATCTTCTAGTTTTTGGACAATCGGCTTGTATTTCCTGTGTCATTTGAGCATATGTCCTCTCCCCAACTGAGCCCTTGCTTGTCTTCCTCTGTAAGATGCAGGGAATTGAGCAGCTGGGCCAGAGTCCAAGGTATACTCCAACCGGACGGCAAACAGATTTGGGGAAAGAACCTGCGCTCACCACCTCTCAGAAAACCACCTTCCCTTTTTCTTAGGTTAAAAAAGTTCAGCTAATTTTGTTTGTCAGTCTGCTCTTTCCATTTCTGGGCAACTGTGTGCTTCCTGCTTTTAACTACGTGGGCAGCTTAAGCTGCCTGAACCATGGAGAGGATGCTTGTGGCTTGTCAGGCACAGACAGAATCTGCAGAGGAGAAATCTCCAAAAGTTTGTATGTAGAGAGGTTTGCTGCAACCCGAGCTAAATGTGAGTAAATACAAGCTGATGACTGAGGCTCCAACAGGCTGGAGTGCAGGGCCTCTCAGGGCGAGATTCAGCCCGTGGCCTGCCAGCCTCAAAGGTGTGCTCCGTATGCGGTGAGGTCTGGGCTGGCTGGTGTTTGACGGTGATTTAATACACAGCTCTACACACTAAGAGACTTCAATCAATGTTGTTGACTGACTGCCTGACTGGCTTTGACCTCGCCTGAAAGGGGATGAGGGATGCTAAATAAACTGAAGGTATTATCATAATAATACCTGCTGACCAAGAACGTTGTCAAGATGAATGAGTTCCTTTTGAAGGGCAAAATGTGCTTCTCTGAAGAATGACACCAGATGAATACTAAATGTAACATCATTTGAATAGAACTTTATATTGCTTCAACCCTGTCCTGATCACAATATCAGCTAGAGGTCTTCTGGAAATGCAAACACTCTTGTTGAGAAAGTTCAGACAAAATGTGACCTATCTTGACACCAGCGGTTTGTTCAGTCTTTATTATCCTGGAATCCTAAGATGGAATGGATCTTGGAAGATTGAACACGTTGTCACACCCCCAAGGCCAAGACTGCCCCGAAATCGTCTAGAGGTGAGTCCCTCCCTTCCCATTCCCCTCCCCCAACCCACCCCAGGAAGAGAAATTCCCCAACTCTCCTAGGTAACGATCCCCAGTGTCTGCCCCATCACTGCTGTCAGGATGACCTCTTTGTGTTTAACCTTAATCCTTTGAGAAATGATTTGTCAATTCCTTATTGTTTTGTCTTTAGTGGAAATAAAGAAAAACCTAATACTTTTTGCTTGTATTGAAATTCAGACAGACGGACAGACAGACAGACAGACACACACACACACGTTAATTCACCAACCTGGCACCTTAAAAGTTGATTTTGTCCTTAATTCAAGATAAACTCTAGCTCTTCACTGTGCCCGTATCTTTCTCTCATCTTTCTTGTGCTCCTACTACCTAGATGCTATGTTTAACTCAAGGCAGAACTTGGCACTTGTTGCAAAAAACTGACAGGTAAAAAATGACATATGTCAAAGAACTAATGCCTTAGATGCTTCACTTGTGTTTATTTTCTGTTTTTTGCTTGGGATGTGGGACAGGCCTGTTGAAGGTGCAGACATGAAAGATAATTCTTCCGTGAGCCCAGTGATAGGATTATTTGCTGAGTGAGTAATGGCTCCAGGTCTCAGGCATGTGTCACCTTTGCTGACTGTAGCTCTCTACGGAGCCCAGGAAAACCATTAAACAGTGAAATGAAGTTAGCCAATTATTTTATATGACTGAGGAACCTAACATTTTTGGCTGAATTTTTAAAAAATTGTTTTGTGGCCGGGCGCGGTGGCTCAAGCCTGTAATCCCAGCACTTTGGGAGGCCGAGACGGGCGGATCACGAGGTCAGGAGATCGAGACCATCCTGGCTAACACGGTGAAACCCCGTCTCTATTAAAAAAAAAAATACAAAAAACTAGCCGGGCGAGGTGGCGGGCGCCTGTAGTCCCAGCTACTCCGGAGGCTGAGGCAGGAGAATGGCGTAAAACCCGGGAGGCGGAGCTTGCAGTGAGCTGAGATCCGGCCACTGCACTCCAGCCCGGGCGAAAGAGCAAGACTCCGTCTCAAAAAAAAAAAAAAAAAAAAAATTGTTTTGTATCAGAATAGTTGAATTGAATAAAAATGCACCCGAACATCAGTGATTTTCAACTAACTGATACGTAGTTATACTTATCCAATCTATCTCATGCATTTGTGATGTATTATATGAGCACCAGAATCAACCCGCTGGCATTATCTCTTGAAGTGCCTTACACACTTGGTCAAGAGACAATGATTGTGATGATATAAAGAGGCTTAGGCAAAACTGAATCTGCTCCTTCTTGATCTTCTAATTTTTCTTCTTTGGAAATGGCATCTTGGAGGAAGCTTATCTTGAGGTATGTGAAGAAGACTACTAAATTGTAGGAAGCTAATTTCGTTTGTATGATAGATATGTTTGGGATTACATCAAGGAAACAGCAATTTTTTTGAATGTATTGATTTATAACTTTCAACCGTTGACATGTGTGGGTGACGGACAAGAAGACTGTTGTCTTCTCCCAGCCCGAGGTGCCACCGAGCAAAAGTTCCGTGGGAGGTTTTAATGACTAGGTTACAGGAGTAAAAGCAAAAGCATCAAGGACAACCCAATGGCTTCCCTTACAGGCAAAAGACTTCCACAGGCTGTCAAAAGTGGTCAGTGATGTGTTGTTTTGCTGAGTTGTTGTGCTAAGCCTTTCTGGAATGTTTCTATTAGTATCCCGTTTTCTGTATTTTTAATAGTCTTTTCAGAGAAAGGATTTAAAATGTTTCTTCTACAGCCCTTGAAACAATCTGGCTTATATATTCAGGTTATTTATTAAAATGTGTTTTTTCAAACAGTCTAGTTGGTACATTCAGGTTCTTTATCCAAAGGTATCTTCTCAATTATCTTCTGAACTTTGAGAGCTATAAATCTCAGCTCCTGCAGTAGCTCCGTGGACATCAGGAATTCATCAGCACAGTGCTGGGACCAGGGAGTCAGCAATCAGGGGATTCATGGTCCGTACAAAAGTTAAAAGCAACAATAACTCAAAATATCATCACGCATTGAAAATTCCAGACATTATTTGTGATAAAATATGCCTACCTGGGGAGAAAGAATTGCTGATCTAAAACAAGTTCTAAACAATTACTGTGATTACTGTTGAGTTTTAACAGCATAATACTTAGGTAAATGTCAAATTAGCACATTTTTGTTATCCATCCTTTAGTAAACATTTTATTTACGTGAGTCTCGGTCAATCATACAATCAGCCATAGACATAACATACATGGACTTAGCTATGTGCACTGATGTCTAGAGTAAGATCATTAGGGTTCAGAATTTTTTGAGCTACTTTGGGTGCAATTGGAGTCTCTGACTTCTGCATTTGAACAGTGGTTTGGAGCCAGAAGAAATGATTACAAACTGATAATAAAGTTGAAAAACCAGAATTTAAATTATTTCAATTTTGTCGTTTATGCACAAATCATTCTCTGAAACTTGCAGAATCCATTCTTCTGTATTTTTTTCCAAAATATACATTCATTCCTTTTAAAAGAATTAATCTACTTCTTGTTCGCTTTTTTGCACTTTGCTATTATTATTTGTTGGCATGATTAAATGTGCAAAGTTCATTAAAAAGTGTTCCATGTTCATGTTTCTTCTCTAACCACTATTATTACTTGATTTATTTCATGATTGGTACTGAAAATAATTGTATCATAAGGTCCATGGTTAAAAAACGACCAGCTTGAGGTGTCAAATCTGCCAAGCATTCCTCTACCTGGGACAGAGAAAGCCCCCAAATCCATGGTAGCTATGATGATGATGATGAATAGTGTTAGTGTGTGGTGCTGTATAACTACATCCAGGAAAGACTTTTGTTCGTAGGCACCTACAGTAGGTATCAGAAATATGTCGCCTTCCTTCTCCATATCAATGCCTTGCCTCTGGTTCACCCTCCCCCGGCAGATATGGTTCAGCACGCAGTGTTTGTCAAGTCCTTTATCACTGGCTAGGACCTGTGCCAAGAAGCAGCCCTGCAGAGGAAGGCCAACTCAGGGCTGCCCGGTGCGGGGATAAGGAAATAGAACTCCATAGAGGAGGTCAGCATCTCGGTCAGGTGTCAGCTGAGTGGCCTGGGAGCAGATTTTAGCTTCCTGGTACAGGTTATTTGTGCACACTTGACAACTGATATCTACAGAAGACGTCATCATCTTAAGTTTACAACTGGAGAAACAAGGGAACAGAAGAATTAAGAAATGTAACCTGAAGGAAAAGAAACCATAGAAAAACTTAGAACCAGTCAGTGGTATTAATTTGGGGGCTGAAAATTTCCCTTAAGATGTGAATAGTAGCTAGTTGTTATGTATTGCAGACTTGGAGTAATTGCCTCTTGGCATGTAAGGCACCTTCTGCCACAAGCATTCCATAAACTCCAAGTGTTTATATTTATTGGTGTTTCTATTCAGATTCATCTCTGCATCACCTTTCCCACTCAGTGATGTTCCCTTGCCTTCTGAGAACCTGCTCAAACCCAGGGTTTATCGTTTTTGAATCTTATAACATGCATGAAGCATTGTGATGGGCATGAAGATTACAAAGAGACAAGCCTGGCCCCCGCCCTGGATGGGTCATAGATAGATTCTGCCTCAACCACACAGAGAGTTAATAGAATGAAATGTGACAGAAGAGAGAAAGAGTGGTCTTTGCCTAAACTAGGTCTTGAAAGAAGGCTAAACAAAGAGGAGAGTGAGATAGTATGAGAAGCAATAAGAAGGCATTCCAGGCAGGGAACAGGAGGAATAATCACTATTTTGAATGCTGGTTTTATTCACGCTGAAACATGCAACACATAGCAATGTCATTGATCCCATCTCAATCTATGTAAGTTATGTTGTTTTTTAAATCATCCGTTCTTTTAACTTTTTAAAATAATAAAACACATGCTCCCTCGAAGATTTCTGAATTTTTAAAATTCAGAGCAGTATAAAGAAAGCAAGAGAAATCACCCAAAATTATGTAAACTAAAACAACCAGTGTTAGAAGTTGGTAAATACTATCTAAAACATCCATGTTTGCATATAGACAGAAAGATTGATAAACAGATAGGCAGACAAACAGAAAGACAGCTAGAGAGAGATACACAGATGACCTCAGAAAATTACATCACTGTATTTATGCCATTTTAATTGAATTAACGGAAGTATTTTTACTTTAACAAAAGAAAAATACGTTGAAAACATGATAAATCGCTAGAATTCAGATAGCATTTTCCCACTGCAGGAAGTGATCATTTCTAAACAATTCCTTAAAGTTAAAATAAAATGAGTATAAAAACCTTTATGAGGCTAGGTGCGGTGATTCACATTTGCAATCTCAGTACTTTGGGAAGCCAAGGTGGGTGGATCGCTTGAGCTCAGCAGTTCGAGACAAGCCTGGGCAACATGGCAAAACCTCTCAACAAAAAATTAACCAGGCGTGGTGGTGCGAGCCTGTAGTCCCAGTTACCTGGGAGGCTGAGGTGGGAAGATCACTTGAGCTCAGGAGGCAAAGGTTGCACTGAGTGGAGATCACACCACTGCACTCTAGCCTGTGTGACACAGCGAGATTCTGTCTCAAAAAGAAAAAAAGAAAACCTTTATGAAAGTTTGGCATGGTGCAGTGCACCTGTAGTTTCAACTACTCAAGAGGTTGAGGCAGGAAGATCGCTTGAGGCCAGGAGTTTGAGACTGCAGTGTGCTATGATTGTGCTGGAGCATAGCCTCTGCACTTTAGCCTGGGCAACATAGCAAGACCCCATCTCTAAAAAAAGAGAGAGAGAAAGAAACAAACAAAGAAAAGGAAAGAAGAAAAACCTTTATAAGATTATAGTCATTATTGCTGAGCATACATTTCAACTTTTCACAATATCTGACTCTGGCTGTGAAAAATGAGGACATTAGCAAACAAAGTGTTTAAACGTAAGTTATTTGCCTTCTATATCTATGATGTTTCCGTTAATTGTCTAATTATAATTAATTGTCATTATCTCAGGCTTTTTCTGGGTCACTTACACAGCTTTTAGCCCTGTTAGGTATATTCTTTATATATTCTCTATCTAAAACATCCATCTTAGCATATAGACAGACAGAAAGATAGATAAATAGATAGGCAGACACACAGAAAGACAGCTAGATAGAGATACACAGATGACCTCAGAAAATTGCATCACTGTATTTATGCCGTTTTAATTGAGTTAAGTATGTTTACTTTAACAAAAGAAAAATATGTTGAAGTAAAGCATGATAAATCATTAGAATTTGTAATTCTTGTTATATTTATAAGTTATGGATAGAAGTAGTTTCTCAATTTATGCTCTTACCTTAAAAAAAAAGGAAAAAAAACTATTCCATACAAAGCCTTTGCTGGTGGGGAACTTTCTTCTGCTCCCCGCATTATGCCTATTCCAGTCTGGCTTCTTCCTCTCCCTTTCCTGCACATGGTGCAGCCATTGTGTTTGCCCTTGTGTTGCTTATTTGGGCAATATTCCTGCTTTTTTTACTTACAGAACCCCAACCTTATTCAGGCCTTTAGAGGAGATCCTTGATCTCAGATAAGATGTGCCAGACCAGTGGGCTATAGTGATTTGTGACACTGTCCTGGCCAAAGTGACTTAAGGCAAATTCTGAGCTCTGCTGGGAAGATTCTGGGAAGGACTGATTCTCTGCAACGAGAGAATAGGAAGTGAGCAGAGGAGCACAGCCCCACATTGCCCCTACTCCTTCCAGTGACGGTGCCATGGGGATGTGATGCACTGAGCTACTGCAGTCATTTAGTGATCAGGAGGCCAGTTCTGAGAGAACTGCAGAGCTGCTGACCTGGAGCACTGGGGTCAATCAGCTGCCCACCTCCGGACTTGTTATATAAGGGAAAACAATCCCTGTTTGTCTAAGACATTGCTTGCCAGATGTTCTGATAGTTGCAGCTGGAATCATCCTAATGGACAGAGTACACTATGTCTCTTCTTTTTTCCTGAAGTTTATTTGCATAGTTGCTTTTCCACTTTTCAGCATGCTCATGAGTGAGTGGTTCTGTCTGGACTTTCTACCTCTGGCGTACTGTGACTACACTGTCACTGACTTTCTTCCCATTTTGTTTGAATCCTAAGTGTCCTCCCCTCTGCAGTATAATTTAGGGGCTGAGGATTGTGGTCAATCTATATTTCTTCAGAGATTTATTTCTGCAGAGATTTCATTTTGTTCAATGGGAAGTTATTGGAGAGCTTTAAGGATGGAAGCGATATGATCAGATTTACATTTTTAAAGATTCCTGTCTGCCACGAGGCAAGCATGGAAGAAGAATGCTTACTTAGCAGTTCCAGTGGTCTCAAGAACTACAAAGAAACAACAGATGGTTTGGACCTTTAGGGAATCGGTTGGGGGGATGAGAGGTGTTTGAGGTTTGCATTAACAACTCTTGCTCGTGGATTGGACACGGACTATGTGGGAAAGTAAGAATAAAACTTGGGTTTGGGGTCTAAGCCCCTGCATGAGTGGAGATGACATTTAGTAAAAATGAACATTGGGGAAAAAGGAAGATTGGGCAGTGGGTGGGTGGAATGAAAAACAGGAGTTCTCTTAAGCACAAGTGAGGAAGAAGCAGCCAGGAGGGCTCACTGTGGGGATTTTCTTCAGTTCGCTGGATGAGGTTTCTCTCCACATGGGTTCTTCTTCTCTCTTCCGGTGTTGCATGTTGTGGCGGACAAGGTGGTTTTCTACACACTGGGCAATGTCTCCACGCCTCTTCCTTGCTAACCGATTCCCAAGTTTGTACGAGTCCTAGGGAGACACTGGTCTACCTTAGAAACTGGTGGGATATCCTGAGGGTGAGGCTGGAAGTACTACAACTTGACTTCTTACCTCCTGTCTGAGAGGGTACTAGGTGAGAATTTGTTCATTAAATAATAAGCCTCCAAAGACCTTGGGAGGTTATCACTTCCCTTTACCCTCAATTCATAGATAAGGAAATTGGAGTTCAAAGAAGTGAAGAAAGTAGCCCAAAGTGACACAATCCAGAAGTGGGACAACCAGATGCAAGCCTGTGTCGTCTCTCACTGTGGGTTGTTCTAGCACACAGCATATGCTGTCTCCAAGACCTCACCAAGCCCATGGGAATGTTTCGTTCACTGAAAACAGCACCTAATTACCCCCTCTATATAACTATTTGAGACATACCAGTCCAGTGGAAAAAATATTCCTGCTGTGAACTTGCCATCCCTGTCTCCCAGCACTATGGGACCATCTGTGTGGGGATGACGCTGGACAGTGATGCCCTCTCCTTCTTTAGAAGGCTTCTAGCAGACTGTCACCCTCAATTCTACCCTCACTCCCTACCCACAAACAGTGAAGAGGAGATAGCAGGGACACGCTACTGAAAGAAACCATTGCTTTTCAGAAATAGACTCTAAAAAGAAGGAGGTCAATGAAAATGTATGGTATTTTTTAAAGACTTAAAATTTGATGGAAAATGTCCTTTCTTATCAATGTGAGAGAAGATATCTGTGACTAAGAGCAAGAAAACTGGCCAGCTCAAAGAAGGCCTGTGAGGTGTGGACCTTCAGAAAGGCCCAAGCACTCTGAAGTGTCTTTGTTTGAACGTGTCTTCTTGTTACAGTAATGAGAAAGGTGTTGCCTTAATGAGCCATATAATGCAAATTTTAATAGTAAAATTAAATTTTGAATAAACACTAAGAAAAATCAAATATTAGAAATCCATTTCTTAAAAGCTTACAATGGTGACTTGTCAATGTGCTAGGTGAGCTTAAGTAAGATCATTTCAGATTATGTATGCAGTGCTGAACTATTTCAATCTAATTATGTTAAAATTGTGTTTTCATTAAGGCTTCTTCCTAATGCAAGAATGCTATTAAAATTATTTTCACTGACATTCGCCTAATAAGCTGGCTTAGAAATTGCATTTACATTTGACCAGGTAGTTGTTTTTAGAATTAGTGATGCCTCAGTGGGAACCAACCCCACCTCCCATCCAGGAAGGGCTGGTGTGAGGATTAAGGGAGACACTGCCACAGAGGAAGAACAGTGTTCACAGCCTGGCACACACTGAGCACCTTATGAGGCTGACACATCATTACTGCCATTCTCAATCTCCGTCTATAATTATAGACGGAGATTTGTTGCCTCCGTCTGTGGCAACAAATATGCAAGTAAACAGGGGCAGTTGTCAGGCTCCAAATTTTGCAGCTATTTCTTAGTTACAGCCAGACATTTCTAGTCACTGACCAATGCAGAGACAGAAGATGGGAAGCCACTTCCAGGGTCCCATCCCACCCCGTGGGCTGATTTCCTGGAGTATGTCTTAGTCTAGCCATTGTAATCCTCAATGATTAGTGAGAAGAGAGGGAGGGATAAGGAATGCTTAGATATTAACAAGACAAAAGTCAGTAACACTAGGATTGCAAGGTTTAGGTTCATAGCCATATAGCTACCTAAGCAATAGTTGTGAGAAATGACCCTTAGGACCAGGGCAGCAATGGTGCTTCCTCCACCTACTGGATTCGCAGGACACATTGATTACTCAATGACTAATCCAATTATTTATTTCACATGTACTTATTAGATGTTTATCATGTGCTAGGAGCCACTCCAGGTCCTGGAAACATTGCAGTGGACAAGGTAAAACAAGATCCCTTCATCTTAACCCTCTAGAGGGAAAGCAGATAAAAACAAGACAATAAATTTCAGAGGGTGATGGTCTTCCCTGTCATAGCAAAAGCATTCAGTTACGTTCTGTGGAACACCCGCTGGATTCCAGACTCACCTTCCCAGAGAAGTTCACCAGGGAACTTAAGAGGGTGATCACTCTTACAAGAAAAGAAAAGAGGAAACGTAACATATAGTGAGTAGCAGTGCAGGGGTGCAGTAGGCAAGCTGAACTCGACTGGCAGGAAGGTGATACCGGGAACCAGACCCAGAAGGAGCCCACTGATTGCCATGTAATCCCACCTCTCCTTACTCCCAAGCCACTTCCCCCAACCCTCAGGATACAGGTGAAGGACAAAAGGAGGAAAGGCTGGAATTAATCTTTCAACACAGGTTGGCATCATCAGATGAAGCCCAGAAGAAAAGGAGATATAGGAATGAGCACAGGGTGGGTGAAGAGTGGTCTGGAAAGACCCCAGGGAAGTTCTAAATAAGTGACGAGAGGAGGAGACCCTTAGGGAAAATCATTCATGATTATTAGACTTTCCTGATGGCATTCCTTTTAGGCTACCCGAATGTCAATCATACAACTTCCTGACAATGGCTGATTCTAAGGTGACCCCTAATTATTCCCACCTCCTGGTATTTACGCCCTTACATAATCCTCTCCCCTTGAGTGTGGGTGAGACTCCTGACTTGCTTCTAACTGGTAGATGAGTCACGCAAGATTATAGACAATTGGAACATCCCTCTGGCTGGTCAACTCTGCTTTGCTGGCATTGGTAAACTAGCAAGGAGTATGT
The DNA here is from genome assembly GCF_009764315.1 of Trachypithecus francoisi. NCBI lineage: Eukaryota > Metazoa > Chordata > Mammalia > Primates > Cercopithecidae > Trachypithecus > Trachypithecus francoisi. The sequence continues at coordinate 3,629,808 of NW_022681467.1, forward strand.
TGGGGGCCATATTGGGAGGCCCACGTGGAAAGGAACTGAGATGGCCTCACCCAGCTAGAACTCAGCTAGAGACTGAGGCCTTCAATTCAACAGGAGGCAAGGGACTGAATTCTGCTAACAGCCGCATGAGCTTGGAAGTGGATCCTCCCCTGGCTGAGCCTTGCGATGAGATCCCAGCCCCAGACAACACCTTGAATTCAGCCTGTTGTGGGTCCTGAGGCAGAGGGACTACTAAGCTGTGCCAGGATTCCTGACCACAGAAACTGTGACAGAAAAAATTAAAAATAAAAATAAAATGTGTGTTTCAAGCCTCTGAGTTTATGGCAATTCGTTATATAGCAATAGAAAACGAATACGATGGCATTCACGAAGGTTGATACAGCTGCTAAAGTGTTCAGAGAACCAGGGGAGCATCACCGGGAAGGACGAGGTCTGGAGCCCAGGGGATTTCACAGAACATAACGCATTGTTTTTGATATGACAGGAAAGACCTGAGCACAGCAATGCTAAGAATTTAGACTTCTCACTCTTGCTTAAGAGATTGTCAGAGAGACTGAGGTGACCAGGTGGTAAACAAGAAGTAGTGTGGAATAATTCAGGAAATGTAGAGTCAAGGCCACAGACGGAATTTTTTACTTATTTAAAAAAAAAAAAATAGGCCGGGTGCAGTGGCTCACGCCTGTAATCCCAGCACTTTGGGAGGCTGAGGGGGTGGATCTACTTGTGGTCAGGAGTTCCAGACCAGTCTGGCCAGTGTGGTGAAACCCTGTCTCTACTAAAAATACAAAAATTAGCCAGGCGTGATGGTGGACTCCTGTAATCCCAACTACTTGAGAGGCTGAGGCAGGAGAATTACTTAAACCCACGAGGCAGAGGTTGCAGTGAGCTGAGATCATGTCACTGCCCTCTACCCTGGGTGATAGATCGAGACTCCATTTTAAATAAATAAATAAACAACTCTGATTATAATAAGATAACATGCAACTGTGATTTTTTTTTAAAACAAAGTCGTACAAAAGGGTATAAAATAAAAAGCAAATTCTTCCTCCTTTCCCCTCGGATTGTCAGTTCCACACCTGAAAGATTACGAGTTGTTATAATTTCTTCTCTATCCTCCCAGAAATTTTCTGCATGTATCTATGCATATGTGTGCCTTTGTCTGCAAAGAGGAATAAACTATATCTGCCCTTTCCTTTTCTCATGGCACTGTGTTTTGGAGACCCCTCAGTGCCTGCACATTCCAATTAGTCATCCTTTTTCATGGCTGCTAAAATTCCTTTGTATGAGTATGCTTTATGTAACTAGTCTCCTGCTGATTAGCATGATGTTTCCATGTTTTCACTAGGACAATAAATGTGACATGTAAATCTTTGTTCACTTCTACAGTTGTAGGATGAAGAACTAGAAGCAGAATTGTAAGAGAAAGCATGGGTTACCAATCTATCCACAAAAGCTGTACTGATTTTATTCCCACACCTCTACAAGGGCATATATTTTAGCAAAACTTTGGCCAATACTGCATGTTAACAAATTTTAGAATCTGCCAATTTAACAGGTAAAACTAGTACCTAGGGTTTTAATTTGCATGCATCTGATGTTTTCAAGCTTCTCACAGTTGGAATCTATTCAAAGGATCCAGAATCCAGGACAGAAGTTAGACACTAAGAATAAGGCTTTGGCCAGGTGCGGTGGCCTACACCTGCAATCTCAACACATTGTGATGCCAAAGGGGAAGGGTCACTCAAGACCAGCAGTTTGAGACCAGCCTGGGCAACATAGGAAGACCGTCTCCCCACAACCAAAAAAAAAAAAAAAAAATTATCCCAGCGTGGTGGCATGCGCTTGTACTCTGAGCAACTCAGGAGGCTGAGGTGGGAGGATCGCTTGAGGCCAGGAGTTTGAGGCTGCAGTGAGCTATGATCATACCACTGCAGTTCAGCCTGGGCAACAGAGTGATACTCCAACTGAAAAAAAACAAAAAAATTAAAGAATGAAATGCTTTCTGATAAAGGGAAAGAAGAAACAGTATCATTTCAGAGCATCTTCTCAAGGGTAATGTACCTAGCACCCCACGGGTGGTCATGATCTTGGCAGCCACCTCAGGAAAGCTCAGAAACTTTCTTCCTTATCTCAAAATTGCTACATACTTTGCTTAGAGTAAGATTAGTGCATTATGAAAGAAGCAATATGCATCAGGCACAATTAAAACATATATTTGAGTACTTGATGAATGTCAAAAATGATTTGTAATCAAAATGTCCTCCTACAGAGTCTTCAGGAAAGAACTTATGATTCTCAGGTGATCATCCTCCTAAGTGTGGCCGTGCTTGAAGGTTAAAAGAGCCTAGACACTTTTCTTCAACTTTTTGTTCTTTCAAGCTAAAACTCCACCCAGTGAAAATTGCTTAACGGGGTCCCTCTATGTAAACAAATAGATGTTATTAAAAAATTAAAAACTCAGAGATTTATATAAAAAAGGAAATGCTTAATTCACATGCATTCGGTTTCTGTTTTGACTGTTTTCAACAGCTTTTGAAGTAGCCTATGAGCTCACAAAGCCCTCAGCTCAGTGCAACACAAACATACAGCGAAAGCAAAGGGGCTACTCAGGTCTCTCCGTCTCGGAGAAAATGTGCCAAAGACTGGATTATTTTTTAAATCTATTTTTGCAGTGAAAGGAAGCCACAGGCATCTGAATACTGGCTCTCTAGCTTGACACCTAATTTCTGCCAGGGCATGAAGAGCTCCCTTCTGAAACGGCACCTCTGGAATTTGGGTTGGTTTAAAATGAGATTGGAGCATTTGGGTGGCTTTTGTTTTTGTTTCCCGGTTCTCCTTCAGGCTGGTATTTCTTTCCTCCAAAGGACACTGTGTACTCACCACAGGGACTCTTGATTATCCAAAAACACAAATCCTGATTCATTTTTTAAAGACTCATGATTGAGGGCTCGTCCTGTATTTTTGTTTTCCCCCAGCTATAGTCTACCTGAGCCAACAAAATGAGTGTATTCATTTTATTTTTAAAAACCTCCTACAAATCTTCAGTGACTCTTTGAGTATAAAATATTCATACCTTGACTCCAAATTACAGTTGGGAGCATAACCACTCAACAAGTACTTTTAGTTCAGATTCATTTTAGATTCATACAAGCAGAAGAAGGAAACTTGGGAAACACAAAGTCTCCTTTGAAGGAAAGAAATCCTGAATGAAGAAACAGGGGGATATACTGCCATCTTAAACCAACCCAAACGCCTCTGCCGCAGTCGCAGTTATTTAGGGTGGAGGAGCGGGCTCTGGCAACTAGAGAAGGTGGCCGCAGCATGGGGACACCCGAATTGAGGAGCTATTTGGGCAGTAAGCTGATTAGAGAATTAAGGTAAGTCAATCAAATGTGACTGTGTTCCAGCCAAATCGACTTTTATCAAAAGTATTCAGCACTTGTGGAGGCTGTTCTGAGAGTTTAGCCACATTTACTGCAGACAGCTAGAAAGATGATTTTACTATGAATTTGGATGCCAAAAAATATAATCTAGATATTCAAAACCCACTTTTTGATTTCCGTGAAGTGCTACCTGGCAGGTCTGGTTGCAAATCATTTTGCAAATGCAAATCCCATTCTCAAAAGTTTCAGGAGTTTTTCTTGTTAGTAATCCTCATAATTGTTGCAATCCTGGTATAGATATTTTTAGAATAAAAAAATAAAGAAGGCTCCTGGACTTTCAGAATGGAGACATTCTGCTAATTGGAGATGGGATGTTTTATTTGACAATGGTTTGAAAGAAATTCACCAGCATTTATGAAGTCTGCTGGGCTATGAGGTCTTTAAAAGGTACAAACATAGTACAAGGTAATTTTTTTTTATGCCAACAAGATTAGACTTTGCTAACACTTTAGCCAACCTAACTAAAATCTTACTGGGAAAGGTCACATGTGGATGCCTTTCAGGGATCACATAACTGGAAGTCCAGAGGTAGGGAAGGTTTTGAGTTTGTTTGATACTGGGGCCCAGGAAGAACGTCAAGGCCTCTGGATTCTGTTTTTCTCGTCTTCTTTCTGTGTGGTCAGCATCGTGCAGGGTTGCAAATGGATCCCAGCAGCTCTCATGATTATAAGTTTCTTCCACCACCTTCAGGAAGGGAGAGCAGAGATGACTTTTCAGAAGAGTACTGCAGCTGTTTTTCTAATACCTGCAGCCTGTGTGGCTTACATAAAGAGTTCACTCTTGAGTTTATACCTGTGGCCAGGGGATAAAGTTGAACCCATTAGTTCAAGCGTGGGCCCAAGACACTTGCCAGCACCAGAAACTCCAGGCAAAGCCTTCTTCTTTAGCAGAAATCTTCTTTAGGGCTGAACTAGAAAATCCAAACCAGGACACCCATCCATTCCAGTGCCTAGAGGAAGAACAGCAATTTATAGTCACCAAAATCTTCATCAAGAAATTAGAATTTTAGAGTAAGAAACACAGAAATCCAAGACAGCCAAGACAGCATGCTGGAGGCCCTATTTGAACAGGTTAATATGGAATAGATGGATCCATCTCAAGGGGCTAGAACCAGGTAGACACCACGTCCAAGGCCTTATCCCAGCCAGTCCTGCAGCCTTAGTTCTCGTTCCTCATAGAAGGCATTCACCTCACAAGAGTCACATGACCCAAAGCATAATCTCTATAAAGTGGAACTTCAGCCAGTGGGAGGACAAAATCTTTGAGTGCAAATTCAGTTAGCCCAACACCACATCCTTTTGTGCCAGTGCTGAAAGTAACCAGCAAGACAATTGTCACTCACTATTCTAGCTCTTCTACTGACCCACTGATTTCCCCCTAACAATAACACTCTCTATCTTGATTCTCAAGTGCTGCTATCTGGAACTGAGTTCTAGTATAAATATGCTAATGATGCTCATTCAGCAGAACCAATGAGGCTTGTCCTGGGCAGCCACAGAAATGGCAGAAACCTCCAGCTTTTCACTCTCCAAAGCCTGGCAGGTAGCAGCACCATGAAGGGCGCCAAACTATGGGAAAGTATTTAATTTACCTAGAGATGAAAAGGAAGCTGCCAGGTCCCAAGCATCCTCTCTTCTCCGGCCCCTGGACGCCACCCATTCCTGCCCTCTTCTCAGTTGCCTTGCATCTGGGTTACTGCAAAGTCCATCTATTTGCCTATTTCCAGGGCACCCTCGCTCTACATTCTAGATGTTTCTAGCATGTTAATCTACCACTTTAATCATGTGACTTCAAAGCTTTGAAAAATTCCATTACTCCTCATTTCCTGTTAAAAAAGAATCCAGGATTTTGAGCCTGGCTTTCAAGGTCCAGTACAATCTGGCCAGTCAATGACCTCCCTGACGATCTCTCACCCTCCCCTTATGCTCTGCCCATATTCCCACCCTACTATCCAGTCACTATTTCCAGAACATGTCTACATCTCTGCTCCGTATTATTTCTCCTGCATTCGTCCCAAATGGGATGTTCTTCTGTCCCTCCCATCCAAACCCAGCTTAAATGCCACTTCGCTGAGCTTCCCCTCTCAAAAGCAATTTGCTTGCCTCTCATCTGGCATCCCGAACCGCCATGTGTTGGGTGAATTTATAGGTGTACGTGTGAGGGAGCAGATCATGTGCACCACGGCTCATCCACAGAAGGGCCTCAATCAATATTCATCGTATGAGTCAGCAAGAATGTACCATATTCTAAGCCCTCTCTTTTCAAATTACTGCTGAGTTCATCACTTCCTGCAAAGAGAACATTGACATGTGTGTCTAACAGGTATATTACTCTCTGTATTCAATTGCCAGGGCTGCCATAACAAAGTACCATAGCCTAGGAGGCTTAAACAACAGAAATTTATTTTCTTACCATTCTGGAGGCCACAAGTCTGTGATCAAGGTGTCAGCAGGGTTGCTTTCTCCTGAAGCCTCTCTCCTTGGCTTGCAGATGGACGTCTTACATGTTCTTCTCTCTGTGTTGTCTGCATCCTAATATTAAATAGGCCCCATCCATTAAATGACCTCATTTAAACTTAGTTACCTCTTTGAAGATTCTATCTATCTCCAAATATAGTCACTTTTTTGGGTACTGGAGGTTAGGACTTTAACATATCAATTTTAGGTGGACACAACTCATCACATAACAGCATATATACCACACACACAAAGTGCATATACACATTCACGCATAAACACATATTTGCCATTTTTCACACTAAATGTTAGCAAGGTTGAATATACCAAAATAAAGAGTAAGAAATCTAGACAATATATGGAAATATGTGTAACACAATGTTCAGTTTTAAAAGACGATAAATATCTCATTTACTGTCATGGTTATTAGGTAAAATACATAGTATAAAGCATATGAATTAAATAATTTTATTTTAGCATGGTAAGATTTAGTTTTATTTGTGTCTTGATTAAATGGACTGACATTGATTAGCAGGACTGACATTCCACACCACTGTTTCCATGTGCCAAGAACAAATGAGTTCTTTATTTCCTATCATCGGACTCGGCTTTGAAGTTCCTCCCACTTTTTTCCCTCTAATGCCTGGGGGAGGCTGCACAAGCTGGCTTGTGGAGAGAAACAGCCTCCTCTGTGTAAGACGCATCTGTCAGCCTCTTAGCCTATCTAATCTAAAGCCACTTTCCACTACAGCTGTTTTCCTTCTTGTGCCTCTTCAAGGTGCCTCCAGGAAATGCTTATGTACCTTCAGGTGTTAGGGAGGCCTGGTCCCTGTGCAGAGCTCTTGTATTTGTGGCTCCCAGGTAAAAGGCATCTCCTCTCCCCTGGTTGAGACATTATCTTCTGGTGCCACTGCAGAGTGCCGGTTCTGTCTGGTTCTTTGGGGGCAACTATGTGAGCTCCCTTTGCTGAAGTGTCTGTCGAGCATGGGCCTGGTTCAGGACTGTTGGGGGGAGGGGCCACACACATGGCTCCCTCTCACTTTAGGGGGACTGCGGATGCAACCCACAGCAGGCACGATGGCCTCATCCCTCAGGGACTGCACTCACAGCCACAGCACCCATAGCAATGCCTGGCTCTCTTCCTCACCATGGAGGAGGTGAGGAAGACTCAACACACTGTGTCAAAGACCCGCATCCCAAACCCATGACTGTCCTTGCTGTTGTAGAGCTGCCGTGTTGGGGAGTTGTGCTGGGGAGGGAAACAGGAGCATGTGGTCAAGTGTCTCTGGAGTCTCACAAAACACCTCCTAGATGTTTCCACACCCTCCCTCTTCCTGAGATCGGCCCTAAGGAAGGTTGGCCTGGGCCCCAACTACTCCTCTCCTTCTTCCTCTGGCCCCCCTCTCAAAAATCAGGGAGATGTTCCTATCTGCTTCTTGTTGCATGCATGCTTTCACATGGCCTCCTGTAACCTCCCCTTGCCATGGTTCATGGAAAACCTCTAGGGTCTGAGTCTGTCAGTCCTCATTCTGGATATGTAAGGGAGGAATTGGGAGTTTAAAATTTTTTTCTCTTTCCCCAAAACCTGGTTTTAAGATTAATTCTCTGCTGTGGGCTCAAGAAGGAGAAAACCAAACCTCCAAGTAAGTCAAAGGCATTTTGTTCTTAGCCTTAGACTCTCAAAGAGTGGCCCCTGGAATAGGAGATTAGCATCGCCTGGGGGCTTATAAAAAATGCTGACTCTAGGCTCTCCCCTCCTCACTCCAGACCTTCTGATTCAGAATGTGTAATAAGACCTCTGGGTGGCTCCTGGGCACTCATGCACTGATCTAGGAAAAACTCAACCTGTCCCTAATGGATTCCCTTTCACTTTTATAGTGGATGGGTTGAAAGAGAATATGGCTGATGAGGCGACAAAGACACTGGTTCAATATTTTCAATAATAAAAATTTGCTCTCCTATTCATCATCAGCAGATGTGTATCTCTGCAAAAACCAAAGCTCTGGGAAGAACCAAACCCTTTCCACGTCCAGAAAGGTTTATGATTTTTGAGATGAGTTCTGAGACCTGTTCAGCATGCACTTCCCTGTGTCCATGGCCCCCAAGCTGTGGGACAACCAGAGCCTGACAAAGCTCCTACCCTTTCCTGATCTCATGCCACCTTTACAGTCTCTGGACAGCCGAATATGTTCACTCTATTTTAAAAGGTTAAGCTTCTGAGCCTCAGTAAAATTAACCAATTCGCTCAGAGTCACCTAGCTGCCAAGAGACAGAGCTAGGGCAAAGCTGGGTCATTAGAGTCTATGTCCAATGTCTTTCCCAAGCTGTTGAGAAGGAGAATGCCTAGAGTGAGCTTGTTTCTCTTTCTTTATAAATAACCACTAAAAAAAGAAGAAGAAGAAGAAGAAAAGAAATGCTTGCCTTGAGTTAGAACAGTTCATCTTCTGTGTAACTCAGCATTTTCTGTGGGAGAATATGATTGCCCTCTAAGATATCAACTGAAAATGTTAGGATTTTCCTTCATATAATGATGACGTTGATGACAACAACTAGTTAAGGATCCAGTTTTACTGGAGGAAACATTAACCACCCTCAAAATAAATACACCCTTGGCACCCTTTTCTCCTCCTGGAGCAGGCATCTGGCAGCACAGGAGAGTGCTCCGGAGTTTCAAGGCAAGGCCTGTAGCTGCCGTGGGTGACATCTGTTTCATGACCCTCCCTAAGGGAGCTTCTCAGGCACCACACAGCGTGTGGGGTAAGTCAGACCACTTCCAAACCAAGTGAAGAATCATTCAGCTACTCTACACCATGAAATAGCCAACATACAGAGAAACCCTATGGAGTGTTCTGGTTACTGGTTAATATCTACAGCAGGCCCATTCTGAGTCACCACCGTGTGCATTGCAGGTCTGATCTCCATGATGCCTGGAGGAAGGAGAAAGCATGAGCTTGTTTGAGGAAGATGAAGAAACTGAGGCCTAGGGAGGTTAATTACCTGCCCAATGCTACTCAGTTCATAAATGACAGAATCAGACTCAAATCAAGGTCTTGAGTCTAAAAGTCATGTTCTTTTCCACTACCATCCATCAATTTCTCTCTTCAACCAGTGAATACTGTTGGTTTAGACCACCTGTTAGGCTAGATGAGAAGTCTCAGGGAGGAGCAATTACTAACAGAACCCTGAGGAAAAAGAATGCCTGGCAGGAGGCTGATAAGAGACCCTTGGGGATAGGGAAGCAGAGCTCCTCAGACATCAAAGGTAGTGACTAACAGAGAAGGTCCTGCCCACTGTGTTGACACAGTTGCAAGGAAAAGGTGATGTTGATGAGTAAGACCAAGCTAAAGCAAAGCTGAGCTTTTTCCCAGCCCAGTCCCAGTTCCTTCTCACACAACCCTTTGAGAAACAGTACATTCAATGTGCAGGACTGGTGTGCCTTCACCTTTTCTTGTCAAATTTTAAGTAAACCCAACCATAACCCTACTTGGGATATGCTGCAATTTTAATAAAGACAGACCTTCGAACATTGTAATGTAGAACTTCCTACCAATCTGGTGGCCAAAGGTATCCTTCCCAGGCCAGTTACCTTCACATTTTTTCTCACAAGAAAATGTGATGAACCATGCAATTGCAGACTTAAAATCAGGAAATTGAATCCCTTTGGGTTTTGAACTCCTAGGAAAGGGGGCGCTCTGTAACAAATTGTTTAAGGGGAGGAACCAACTTCACCAGCCATCTCTCAACACCTGCAAACACCACCTGTCCACCAGCTAGTGCAGCCTGCAAGCCATGCAATCTACCCTCTCTACCCTCCCAAGTCCAAGCAAGATGGAGGCCTCTGCTCTGCTGCTGCTGAGCACTGTCATCCACTCAACGTCCCCAGAGAACGCAGGGCCCGCCACAGACATCAATGGTGGAGATGAATAGCAATTCCTCTGCGAAGACCCTTGAGAATTCATTATGTGGGTTGTTCTGAACACTCCTTTAAACATGCAAATCCCTTCAGTACTGCTGTACTCGGGATGGAACAGAATATGAATCAAAGGCTCCGTTGTTTTTATGCTCAGATCATAAAGTCTGAAACATATCAGGTTTATGAATGGGTTTTTTTTTTAACAAGAGGGCATAGTTAAGGCTTTACTTACTCAGTGCTGTCCAAAAGAAGCTTAGGAAAGGGGAAGTAGTACTTCAAATGTTATCTATTTTTAAAAATTAAAATGATTAATGTCTAGAACATAAAACTCTATTATAGAAAAGGCCATTGGGACAGTGATAAAAATGCAGAGAGGGTGGAATCTCCAGATAAATTCTGAAGAGTCTGGTGATGGATTTACGGTCCCATTAACCTCATGGGGATCAAATCAAAGGCTTTCCGCTAAAAGTAAATCTGAGACTCAGGAGTGAGAGTTCTTACAAGGACGGGAGAAATTCCACCAGTACTTTGTAGCAATGGCCCTGAAAACTGGACGACTCTTCTCACACATGGTGGGAATTATCACAGTCCTGGTATTTTGCACAAAAGTGCTTCTGCTCAAATTATAAGCGCTTTCCTCTGCAGTCTATTTGTGCCCCCGAAGGGGACTATACCTGATAGTCCCCTTTCTTGCCTCTGGTGTTCAGGGAAGAGCTAGATATGCAGCCTTTCCATGAAGATTTTCCATGATGGTAGTATCTTATCAGGAGTCCCTATTCGCTGCAAGTGAATCACCACACCAGGAAACTCAAAGCAGGGCAATCATTTACCTTCTATTTAATAGGGAACACAGTTCACCATTACTCAATACTCTAGCTGACTCTTTCACCACTGAGCATTGGAAATGCATAGTTCTAGAAAGTTTCTGTTCAAACTGGGCATTTCCATCTGCCTCCTTCAAATAATGATAATAATAATAAAATTAAATTAAGTTAAAAAAAAGCCTTGTCCGGGCATGATGGCTCATACCTATAATCCCAGCACTTTGGGAGGCCAAGGCAGGCAGATCACCTGAGGTCAAAAGTTCGAGATCATCCTGGCCAACATGGTGAGTGAAACTCCATCTCTACTAAAAACACAAATATTAGGGGCTGGGTGCGATGGCTCATGCCTGTAATACCAGCACTTTGGGAGGCCGAGGTGGGCAGATCACCTGAGGTTGGGAGTTCGAGATCAGCCTGACCAACATGGAGAAACCCCGTCTCTACTAAAAATACAAAAAAAATTAGCCGAGCTTGGTGGCACATGCCTGTAATCTCAGCTACTCAGGAAGCTGAGGCAGAAGAATCGCTTGAACCCAGGAATCAGAGGTTGTGGTGAGCCGAGATCGTGCTATTGCACTCCAGCCTGGGCAACAAGAGTGAAACTCCATCTCAAAAGATAATAATAATAAATAAATAAATGAATAAATAATTAACCAGGCGTTGTGGGACACCTATAATCCCAGCTACTCGAGAGACTGAGGCAAGAGAATCATTTGAACCTAAGAGGTGGAGGTTGCAGTGAGCCAAGATCTTGCCACTGCACTCCAGCCTAGGTGACAGAGAAAAACTCCATCTCAAAAAAATAAATAAATAAATAAAAATAACGGCTTGGTCTCAGTGAGCATCTTGAGGAAGGAAGAAGGGTTCTCCATCCTGCATTCAGCTGCTGATCCTCCAGGTGGCACTGACCTCACTGTTCCTAAATGTTATCCCTAAAAAACGGGGCAGTAACATTTCTGAATGCTGAGATATCTTTCCAATACCTCATTGAATAGGTCCAGATGTCACTGGCAGAATATCACTTTTGCTGAATGCAGGTGACTCACCACCCATGAGTCTGAAGATTCAAGTTTGAAAAGTTGATTCTACCTTTTTTTTTTGAGACAGAATCTCGCTCTGTCACCCAGACTGGAGTGCAGTGGCGTGATCTTGGCTCCCTGCAAGCTCTGCCTCCTAGGTTCACGCCATTCTCCTGCCTCAGCCCCCCAAGTAGCTGGGAGTACAGGTGTCAGCCACCACGCCAGGCAAATTTTTTGTAGTTTTAGTAGAGACGTGGTTTTACCGTGTTAGCTAGGATGGTCTCGATCTCTTGACCTCGTGTTCCACCCGCCTTGGCCTCTCAAAGTGCTGGGATTACAGGCGTGAGCCATCAGGCCCAGTCAAGTTGATTCTACCTTCAATGAGTTGAAGGGGACTCGTGGCATCTCCACACTTGAGAATGCAGTTTGGGGGTTCAGGAAATGTGATTAACGTTATATGTCCACTGATCTCTCTCTTCAACCATTCTTAAGAATATTATTCAAATTTAAACCTCACAACAATCAAAACACAGGTATCGTTATCCTTGTTTGATGACTAAAGAGCTGAAGCTCTGCATGGATGAGGCCTCTAAGTTCTTGCCATTAGGAAATGGAGACACTAAAATTTAGATAATATCCGAGCCCCGAGTATATCCCCCATGCCAACCTTCCACCTGCCAGCATCTGCACCTTTGTGCTTCAGGGTAATTTCTAGCAGCAGAACTCTATCCTACCCACAAAGGACTGGAAGTACCTGGAGAATTAAGACACCTGAGCAGTCACTGTCAGTCAGTGACTGACAGGAGTTGGTGCATAAATACCTCAGCTATCCTACCCTTGCAAGGGACAACTCTGAGGCACATATTCTACTCTGGCTCCCAGAGGTCCCAGCAGGGTTAAGCACTAGTGTCCACAGTAGTAACCTGCCTGATGGCAGGCCCCTGCCTCGCTGCCTTCCCTTTCCTCTCTCACCTCCTCCCTCCCCTTCCAGCATTTCCTGGCCAAATATCCTGCTTGCACTCAAATCTTTGCATCAGGGTGGATTTCTGAGAGAGCCAAAAGTAAGACACAGAACTTTTGAGCCCAGGTTTTAAGTTTTCATTTTACCTGACACTTTCCTGTCTGTGTGGGTTTGGAGTCTGGAGAAATCATCAGAGGCCTGATCTCCCAGAGAGGTATATCTCTCCTTCCAGAACTGAGCTGTGTCCAATGTGTGCAGAAACTGGAAGGGATGTCCCCACACCCATCCTCTCTACTGGAGTTAGTGTTACAACCTCTTGAGTGGTTGTCTAAGCTGGGCTCCAAAAAGGCAGCCTCTCAGTTGGAGTTTAGTATGAGGCATGTTTACAGTGGGATCAATTGGCAGGGGTTGGGGAGATGGAAAGAAGGCAGGAGTGAGCAGAGGGAGAATCTGGTCCCCAGAGCAACTTTGGCCCAACCGTATGGTGAGCTCCAGAGCTTGTATAGTTCTCAGAGCTGTCTGAGTTTGGCTGAGATGGCCAGGCCCCTGTAGACTCTCATCCATCAGGACTGGATTTGGGCCACCCTAGAAAAGACCATGACCTCAAGAGAAGTGCTCTCTGCAGTTGAGTTGACCCCTGAAAGGGCTGACCATTGAAGGCAGCTTGTGGTCTGTCCTCTCAGCAGCAGACCCACAAGCCCAGTGACACTTCAGTGTCCACTGAGTCATGATCCTGGTTTCAATCTCACTTCCCTCCACCTTACTGAGAGAGGAGCTATTGCAAACCCATCCTGGCCATTTCTCTCCTGCTTGGAACACTCTGTGACTCTCCATTCCTGAGAGAAGAGGCCAAACTCCCTAGCCTGAAAGCTCCTCAGACCAATTTTCTCTCTTCTCTGAGCTGTTCTCGCTGCCCTTCCCAGGAAGCTCCTGCCCTAACACCCACTGCCCAGTTGCCCTGTCTTTGTGCTGGCATTGCCCCCCAACCCCAACTCCAGGAGCCCTGTGTCACTTTCGGCCTGGCAAACTCTTTCTTTTTCTCCAGGGTTTGGCTTAAATATCAGCCCCTCAGGCAAGAAGCACCCCTCCCTTCCAGCCAAGGAAGAGTGAATTGCTATTATCTCAGGGATACACAGTCCTGCTGCTGCAATAATGAATTTTGTTGTGATCATACCTATTTCTGGTGTACTCCCAGCCGTGTGAACTCCTGGAGGACATTCCTGCTGCCTCATGAGCTGTGATGTGAGCTCATGGGACATCCTAGAGATTTGGAGTTTGTCAAATGAATCTTGGCTGAGCTTCTCTGGGAAACAAACAAACACGCCTTCAAATAAGAGCTAAGGCCAACATTAGGTCACACCCCTGTCACAACTGTGGCTGAAATTAAAAAGGAGAGGGCCATCTGCTGTGGGGCTTTCAGCAAGTTTCTGCACCTGCAGCTCTTCATCATAGACTGCCCTTGGGTGCCCAGAGCCACCTGGTATACTCTCATAGATAGCTTCATGTGCCTGGATGTGTGAGACCCCTGCCCCCAGGAGGGCCCTTAAACCAATGATGGGTGCAGCACTGAGCCTTACTCACACACCTGAGTCCCCTTCAGGACCAGTCTGAAGCTCCTCTCTGCCGGGCATGGCCTGAGATGGCCCATACTGGGCTTCCCTGCCTTCCCCACTCTCTTTTAGACCTCTCTGGGAAGCACACTGACTTGGTAATTCTCATGCACAGGAGTCCTCTCCTCAGGCTCTGCTTCTGGGGAACTCATCTGAGACACCAATAGTAATAGACTGACTAAAGAACTATGGAGTATACACATTGCACTGCAGTTAAAAAGAAGAGGTCGTTCTATACGTGTGAACCTGGGAAGACCTCAAGTCATACTTTTGTGTGGAAAAGCAAGTTGAAATCTGATAAGTGAGTTAAAGTACTGTTTAAGGAAAAGAAAATAATGAGTAATGTTATTGCAAAGTTAAGAAGTGCATTCTCCTCAGCAAAAGAAACTACCATCAGAGTGAACAGGCAACCTACAGAATGGGAGAAAATTTTTGCAATTTACTCATCTGACAAAGGTTTAATATCCAGAATCTACAAAGAACTCAAGCAAATTTACAAGAAAGAAACAAACAACCGCATCAGAAAGTGGGCAAAGGATATGAATAGACACTTCTTAAAAGAAGACATTTATGCAGTCAACAGACACATGAAAAAATGCTCAGCATCACTGGCCATCAGAGAAATGCAAATCAAAACCACAACGAGATACCATCTCACACCAGTTAGAATGGCAATCATTAAAAAGTCAGGAAACAACAGGTGCTGGAGAGGATGTAGAGAAATAGGAACACTTTTACACCGTTGGTGGGACTGTAAACTAGTTCAACCATTGTGGAAAACAGTGTGGTGATTCCTCAAGGATCTAGAACTAGAAATACCATTTGACCCAGCCATCCCATTACTGGGTATATACCCAAAGGATTATAAATCATGCTGCTATAAAGACACATGCACGCGTATGTTTATTGCAGCACTATTCACAATAGCAAAGACTTGGAACCAACCGAAATGTCCATCAATGACAGACTGGATTAAGAAAATGTGGCACATATACACCATGGAATATTATGCAGTCATAAAAAAGGATGAATTCATGTCCTTTGTAGAGACATGGATGAAGCTGGAAACCATCATTCTGAGCAAACTATCGCAAGAACAGAAAACTAAACACCGCATGTTCTCACTCATAGGTGGGAATTGAACAATAAGAACACTTGGACACAGGAAGGGGAACATCATACACTGAGGCCTATTGTGGGGTGAGGGGAGGAGAGAGAGATAGCATTAGGAGATACACCGAGTGTAAATGATGAGTTAATGGGTGTAGCACACCAACATGGCATATGTATACATATGTAACAAACCTGCACGTTGTGCACATGTACCCTAGAACCTAAAGTATATATATATATAAAAAAGTGCATTTTCGTTCTGAACACCCACCCCTGTGCACTGCAGCCCTGGGCTCTGCATCCCCTGTCCTGTGACCAACCTGTCTTCTGTGTTTCCCAGCAACGAGCAAACCAGCTGCTGATCATGGGGACCTCTGCTCCCACTCATCAACTCAGAAAGTCCCTTGGGAAAGGGAGCAATATTTTTTATGAACTGTGTAACTGTGTTGGTGAGCTTAAACAGTATGACTTTCTTGGTTACCTGCAATGAATCCAAGTGACTTTTTTTTAGCTAATGGGTGAAACCTGACAATGGTTCCACCCCCAGAGTAGTTCCCCCAGTGGGCTGGCCTGAAGCAGCTGGCATGGAAGAGGGGTGTCAGACTCGCTCTGGCAACTGAGGGTCCCTCTAGAAAGATGGATGGAGGAGGCTTCTGCCAGATTCCTGTCACCTGGAGAACATCACCTGGATGAAACATGGCTTTACAGATGGGAAAGCAGGGGAAGTGCAGAGACTATTAAAGGAACAGAAAAGGAAATCAGAAAGTGGAATGGTGAACAGCATGTTACTGGGGAGGGTAAAGGGGAGGCTGCGAAAACATTTGGAAGCTACGGCTTCCAGGACCAAGCGACCTCAGGAAGAGGGCAGAGAAAATAGGGAGGCAGTGTTAGCATGTAGTAAAGAGTTTAGAAAAAAAACGGAAGAATGGAAAAGTTGGGCGTTATCAACAGCAGTAAAAATGAAATGCTGACTTTAACCTTCAAACGAAGGGAAAGCCATGGAATTGAAGACAAGGTCTGGTTCTTGGCTGGGGAGAATCACAAGTGGGTAGGACATGTTTTCTAATTCTGGAGCAGTCTTTGGCCCAGAGCTCAGCACAGCTACTATATCATGTATAGAGATGAGAAATAATCTTTTCCAATGTGTGGTGTCATTTTGAGCAAATGTGTTTATTTTTTTAAGAGGGCTGTTTTAAGTAAGAGTTGAGAGGACAAATTATAAAACGTGGTATAATGCATCTCTCTGTGTAAAATGTTGAGACCTTTCTCAGCTATAATGCTGAGAAGCTGCAGTGGATACAGGAGAGAAAAGAAAAATAACCAAACATTGATTAACTGTTCTCAATATGCCAGACGCTGGGCTAACCCGTCACCATGAGCCTCCACGCGTGTCATCCTTACTTAGTCTGAAGAGGTGACTTCTGCTATTATCCCCCTTTTCCATATGAGAAAACTGAAGCTTCCTTGCAAGGAGAGCTAATGGGCCCTCAGCGCCCCGTGTATACGGTCGCTCAGACTTTCTAGGTGAGAACCCATAGTAAGGAATGCATTTTCCATCCTGATGCAGATATACACACATTTATAACAGAAACAGAGGTTTTCCAAGACTCTGTTTACTATGTGAGATGCACTGAGAACTTTTATTCCATTAGTTTCTTTTCCAATACTTGTAATGAAGTAAATTGCTGTCACATACATTAATGGGTCACGAATGGAAGTTTGAAAATCTTCCGTCTAGGATTTGTTATTATCTGATTCTATTTCTCCGAAACCAGTGCTCACAGGTAAACTGGGTTTTTAAATACAAGTAACATAGAATCTGTGCTCTATTCTCCCATCCACCCATCTATCCACTCACACGTCTACCCATCCATCCATTCAATAAACACTGATTATCACACAGACTTATAGTCCAGATTCCTCATTACAGGAACTGATGCGATCGCATCAACTCTCTGCTCCCAAAATGGAAAAACTCAAATCATCAAACCATGCAAAAAAGTCAGTAAATGGCAGATATACATCCTAAAAAATTCGTTGAGAAATTATAGATGCTTCCAAAGCTAACATCTTTGTGCATCCCTCTATCTCTCCACCCCCAGAAAAAGAAACTCTTCCTTCAGACAACCAATCACAAAGACAAAGAAACATGCATGATGAGTGAAAACGATCACCATCATGTTCTAAGATGGTATTGGAGGCATCACTCGGCATAAAAAATGAAAACTGAAGCCACACATGCCCAAAGTGTAGTGTGCTTGCATTTCTTGCTTCTGAATTTGTTGTGAGTCCTGCTAACCATGACCACAGGCTGTTTAAAATTACACCATTTGCCTTATTTAATTTTCTTCTGCAGTCATAAATATTAATTAAGTGAAGCCACATAGAGCCTGCATTTCAATCCTTTCACTTCCTGAGGACCATAAGCAATTAAGAGCCACAGCAATTTAAGTACTAGCTGGTTCTTTAGGTCTGCCTCGTGACAACCACTTTTCTTTTTTAAATTAAGTCAGATTTATTAAGTCTTAGTGGTTTCTTTTTCCTACATAACTTCTCTTGGCCTGTGGGTATTCCCAATTTCATTTCTCCTCTTATAAATAGGAACTATTTTCCTGCAGCAGAGGGGGCCTGCTCATTTTCTCTAAAAGACGAAGCAGAAAAGCATATGTTTTGATTAGTAAGAACCAGAAATATTTATGTGCAGCATGTCAGCTAGCCGGTGGCCAAGACCGCACTTCTCAGTGTTTGTTTAGAATTACTTTATGACAAAAACAAAAGAGATTATTGTACAATGTAAGGAAGATATAAAGTAAAATGTGGAAATCCTCTCACAATCCTCCTAAGTCCCACTCTCTAGGTGTATCATTATTAATCGTTTGATGTGTAAACTTCAACCGTTTTCCATGCAGTGACAGAATCAGGGTTTATTTTTATAAAACTTAAATCAAATTACTCATATCCTGCAACTATTTAGCTCTTCATTATAAAATCATCACACTTTTTATATTATTTCATAGAGATATCACTGCTTATAATAGCTAGATGATACTCTGTAATAAAGTTGGGTTATTGTTTAACTATATTTCACTAGCAATAAGATCTTGGGTCTGTTGTAGATAAACTGTGCACACACACACATTAAATATATACACATATATGGATACACACATGTACAGATGCACACTATTCCAATAACTGGGAAACTTTACCTCTGAGTATTTTCTTTTCTCCCAGGTTTCTGATAATTTCTCCATCTCACTAAAGGAATGCCTTTTGGGAAAAAAAGAAAGTTGTAAAATGAAAACAGGTAAAGATTTGGGTCAGAGGGTCCACGTTGTGATCAGAAGGGTTGGGTGAGCCATCAATGTCTCTCACCCCAGTTTTCCCCAAAACAGAGTGAGCTCCCTCATGTAAAAGGTTTGCATGAATCATCAGGTTTGAAGAAAATATTAGCCTCTACCCTGACTTCTCTCTAGTCTTTGAGAGCTCAGTCATTTGGAGGAGGGTAGGTAGAGGAAACTCTTGGGTAACGTACATGAAGAAAGAATTGTGTATTTCTAAATTTAATATGTTAAGAGGGAGAAAAGAATGAAAGAAAACAGGTGAGTAGAGACAAAATAGTCTCTTTTCGTTTCTCCTTAACTGTGAGAATGGGAGTAGTGGGTGTCAGATCAGAGCTCCCATCCCAAGGGTCTCTGATCCGTGTTTCTCAACATTAGCATCTACTTAGCAGTTTATTTTGAAGAATTAGAAGAATCAATTTGCCAGATTTCACACTTAAAGGGAGCATCTAAACTCCTAAACTTTTGAAAGGTATAGACTTATTCAGGTAGACTCCTCCGGAGAATATTACGTGTCACTTACATGATAATTTTTCATATAGCATAGTATAATTCATTCCCAAGCAGCATCACATATTCCAATCTTCTAGACAAAAAGAGGCAACCTATGGGGTGATTTAGTAGCCAGGTGTGAAAGGGACAAATGAAAAATAAGTTTGCGTGTTATATCCGGTTCCATCCAGGAATCTCAAAGCCGCTTAGTGTAATTTTTCACCAGTTTTATTATCCCCAATCCACATTGCCTTAAAAGCACACATTGATTAATTCTTGGTCTAAATTTTTTAGTGTTTCTACGTTAATTATTTATGTGCCTTTATAAATATGGTAGGATTTTAAAAAATTTGCCCACAGAAAGAAATATTTTCCCTCTCTTTTCGCAGTTCATATGTGAAAGGAACCTTTATAGAATGTATGCTTCATTCAAATTTCCCCAAAAGAAAAATTATCTTATCACTAATTATGAATGCATGTTGCAAATCAAATAAGCATTAAGGGAATGGCCCAATTTGAAAAATTCTTCTCATCTTTGAGACACAAATGTTAATTTCTGAGCATTTTCTGTTATATATGTTGGAAAAAATTGAGTGGTACACTACGGAGAACAGTTGTATTTCTTAACAGAGGGGTTAACTGTGAAGTCTATGGGTTCAGTTTTAATTTTTCCTAATAATGTTATTTTATCATGTATGGGTAGGCAGTGCCGACTCAATGTCAGTCCAAATTTTGTGGAGGAGAATTCCCACTTCCAGTTGCCATCACAAGAGACTCAAGTCTTTTCCAAGAGGACCATGAAAATCTCATTTGAAACTCAGTAAGCAGGAATTTCTTCCTCACTCTCCCTTCTTTTTGATCTTTCTATTTCGTTTCTTAAATGCATATTTGGATCAAGGAAGAGGTTCAGGGGTATGTTTGGGAGAGGTCAGTCCTATCCCTTTTTTCTTTTGAGTAGGAAGCCCTGCATGGCCTTCAGGACCAGCCCAGCCCCAGAGGTGGGCAACTGAGTGCGATCAGTCTGTGTTCTCTGGGGCCTCTTCCTTAAGGAGAAAATTTAAAAGAGTCTTAGTGAGTGTTTGCTGATGCAGTGAGGTTGCAGCTGACACTACTCAGTCTGGTGTTTTTATATATATACTTTAAAAATGATGTTTCCACATTGCAAACTGATAATTGCCACAGGTCCCCTTTCCTACCCAGTCAACCAGGGAGGTCCCTGTCTCTGGAAAACACAGCATAGAAAGGGGAGTGTGGGGTGAGCTAACAATGCACCATAGGGGGCATGGGGGGTGGGCAACTCTGCTTTGCGGGAGGACTCCTACATTGCTTGGGCTGCACGGACAAGTTCTGACTTCTGTGGGCTGGGGGCCATGAACCGTGGCTGTGAGAAGAGACGGTGTGGCTCACAGCAGCTGAGAGGGGACGGACGTAGATGTGCTAGGGAACCTGCAGAAACTGAAAAGGAACCTGTACTTCTCATTTTATCAAGTCACATATCACCACCAAGCTAGGGACAGACTACAGGATCCATGAGAGAAACAGGTCTTTAAAGCTGTGCTATTCCACCTGCGGACCAGACTGACAGCATCAGCATCCCTTGGAAGCTTGTTAGGAATGCAGAACTCAAGCCCTCCCCGCAGAATCAGAATCTGCATTTTAACAAGATCGCCAAGGGAGTCCTATGCACATAAGGGTGTGAGGGGCCATCCCAATCCTGGTTCATTGGCCCAGTCCCGGTGGGTCACTGTTTCTGTCATATGGTACTCCTCCTTGAAGCTCTCCTTTTTGCAGAGAACTCTACAATCCTTCCTCTGGAATTACTCTTGGGAATAAAATTAACAAAGAGCTAAATAATGCAGATGTAGGTATTACAAAGCATTAGGAGCTATGTTTGACACAGGACGAGGCTCCCAAGCCGCACCCACCAAGTACAGCAGCACCTCTGGCCACCTTCATCCTTCTTCCTCCTGGAAGCCAAAAACCCCTAGTTATCCCTTTGATAGGAAACTGATATTGTAGAGGAATTGCCAATGGCGACGGGACAGAATTGGGCTGCCACAGGGCTGCTTGTTTCCCTGATAGCTGAGCCCTTGGTTTTCCTATTGATTCCGGGTCAAAATAGGCATTTCACCTTGGGTTTTAGTCCATCTCTGCCAGCAGCCAGACTATTTTAGAATGGTGAAATGTATAATTTTCCCTTTAGAATAGGATTTTAGCACTTGGAAATTCCAGGGTCATGATTGGAAGAAGGCTTGAAAGTAAAGAGGCTGGGACCTGTGGCAGAAAAAGGGAGAAAAGGAGGAAGTAAAAGAGGAAAACAGACTTAGTCTCTAGAAGCCCATGGCTTTGCCTATTTGTCCACCATCTGGAATATAGTAAGTGCTCATTAAATATTTGCTGAATGAATCCAAAACATATAAACTCCCCATCCTTGTCATTGCTTAATATTAGAGCAAGTTATATATAGCTCTTTTGTGTTGATTCAGAGCCTGTGTACCATTTGAGATGGAAACGAGAAGCAAACAACTGCTTCCTAAGCATCAACCAGGAAACTCAGGACTTAGTGGCTTCTTTCTGATCTCCATGTCTCTCATATGCTTCTTTATTGCATACTTGTTGAAAGTGCATTTGTTTATCCAACTAAGTAATCGGCAGCTCATAGGCCTAATGGTGTCACTTCTAAATTACCCCCCTGTGTAACACAGAGGGTTCCTAAGAAAGAATGCCTGGGGTTGGATTCTCCGGGTAGTCTGTGACTGACGCCCCGTGACTCCTGTCCTTCATAAAGCTTACTGCTTTCCTGTTGGGCAGGAATAACTGAGATTTCTCCCAAGAATAACATCCAAATGTATGAAAAAGCTCCCAGGGCCACAAATGCAGATGCGTCTAATTTAAGCATCCCTCAAAGAGTTTATTCTCACTCATGTTGGCATGTTGTTATTGCTACTCAAAGTTGTCATTTTTTATTTTTATCTCTTCCAATTATTTTAATTACCTGCTATAATAGTCCCACATACCAGAAATGTGCTAAAAACGCAAGAATGGTGAACAGGATGTCAAGTATATACCAGAAATATTTGTCAAACCCTGACCCAGAATGGGCAGAGCACTGGCTTTCTTCACAGACCTACACAGATGGGAGTGGAATCTGCAACTGCTCAATCCATCCACTGAGAAATCCCATAAAAGACGGACAATCCGTAACTGAAACCCAAACTTCGGCACAACGATCAAATTCTACATGCATAAAGCAAGAGCTCTGTGTGCCAGACCCATCTTAAAGCCACCCCACCCAGAAGACAGAGTCTGTTTCCTTCCCCTAAGCAATGTGCAGAAACCACCCTGGTAAGTCAATACCTGTAGTTGACATGAATATTTCTTCCCCTCCTCTCTCAACTCAGGGAAGATCACAGTTCATCCCCTGATACCAGTAAGACAAAATAATAATGGCTTGTTTATCAGAACTCAAACCTGTCGGCAGTTTGTATGGTGGCTTCTCTGATCTCCTTTCAAGGATGATAACTGAATGAATATTTGCACAAGTTATTTTGCCAAAGTTTCCTTAACATCAGATCCAATATCCTTATTACATATTTCACCATAAAATAGTAAAAGAGAATGTAATAATAAAGTAACGATATAAAATGATACAATCCACACTGCAAAAAATATAGATTGAAGATATAATTCTACCACCCAAACAAAAACAAGGTTACTAACATCTTATTTATTTAATTCATTTTATTTTGTCATTTTAAAAATGTATGTTTCATCTTTTCCTGTGGATCTTGTGGTGGAGAGCAGGTGCACAGAGTATTAAACTTAAAATGCTGCTCCTCGCCTCCCCCTTTATCAGCATTTTCCTGAGCTTTTGCTGATGGCTGCAACATGCTGAATTTTTTTTATTCTTTTACATAAATACCCTCTGATAAGGTGTTCTTAGCTAATGACCTTTTCAATTGCCCTCTCCATAAACAACTGGTGTTTTGACCATCCAAGAACTATGAAAACCAACATAAGTGTTTGAAGGTGTGCTCAGTGCCAAGTAGACAAATTTTGATGGTCTAATTTTTTCTTTTTTTTTTTTTTTTTTGAGATGGAGTTTTGCTCTTGTTGCCCAGGCTAGAGTGCAATGGCATGATCTCAGCTCACTGGGACCTCTGCCTCCCGGGTTCAAGTGATTCTCCTGCCTCAGCCACCGAAGTAGCTGGGATTACAGGCATGGGCCACCATGTCCTGCAAATTTTGTATTTTTAGTAAAGATGGGTTTTGTATTTTTAGTAAAGACGGGTTTTCACCATGTTGGTCAGGCTGGTCTTGAACTCCTGACCTAAGGTGATCCGCCCACCTCGGCCTCCCAAAGTGCTGGGATAACAGGCGTGAGCCACCGCGCTGGGCTGATTTTTTAGTACATTTCAGAAATAACAGCCCACCCCAAAAAAAGTTAAATGTTGATTATAATCCTTGACACATGATATGCCTTTTCTTTATTGAGACTTGAGATTCATCCATAGAATGAATAAGGGGTGTTTGGTCATCTGCTTTTTTATCAATTAAAAAGCTTATATGAAAGTAAAAATGCATATTTTCCCAAGACTGTGTTGTCACTTTTCCATCCCCTCTGCCTTCATCTTGCCTACATATCTGCCTTATGTTGCTCTAAACATCTTAGGGAACTTTGAGCAAGGCCTTGCCTGAGTATTTAGTCTCTGAAAGGTTTTAGGAATTGGAGTATTAATGGGACTTTTATTGTTTTTCTCCTTAGGTATTTCATGGGTTCTCACTTAGGAAAATTGAGTTCTGTTCAGTGATGCTCCTTCTGCAGTGGTTAGTTTCATGTGACCAAGAGAGCTCTAGGGAGGACTTTCGCTAGGGGAATGCAGGATTGTTCCAGCAAGATGAAGGCCTAGAAGACCTGGATGGCCTGGGTGTTTTCTTCCCAGGGAGAGCAGAGGAGGCCTGGATTTGAACTTGAGTCTTATGACTTTGCCATTGAGGCAACATCCAAAATAAAAACAGCGTGCTAACCCCAAACACAGTCCTCAGTTATAAAGCAGCTTTTTATTATAGAAGCCAGCGGTGGCCTAACAAAATGGAAAGGAAAGGGCTTTGTAGGTCTCGGCCCTACATGAGGGTAGACTAAAGAGGGATCGGGAGAAACATCTGCAGCCCTAGGTCCTCGCGAACTTTTTTCTGGGGAGAAACTCCGGGAGCAATCTTCAGCATTCAAGCCTGAGCCAGAACTCTGGATAACCCTTAAGAAATCGGAGCTCCGGGAAGGAGGAGCACCAAAGACCGCTGAGCTGGAAGGGAATGAGAACCCCAGGCTGTCTGAACGTCCCTGCTTTCTTCGCAGCCCGTTGGTGTCCCGCTCCCCGCTGCCTAAAGCTAACCGTAGACCCTGCTCGCATTCCCATGGGGTGCGTGCCGGGAGGGTGCGGGAGTGACTGCTCCGAGACTCTAGGCGGCGTCACCCAGCCCTACCCTACCGGAGCTCCCAGAACCTCGCCAGGGTGCAGGAGGCCGGTTTGGGTTCGCGCAGAACTTAGGGGTTGGGGCTCCAAAAAGGCCGAGTCCCCCAGAAGGTATTTTCGGAGCGACTGGGAGAGCAGGGGAGAAGGTGCTTGGGTGCCAGAGCGGCGGGGTTAGGATCGCGGGGGTAAACGAGGACTCGGGTCGGTCCCGCAGGCCTGGCGGCCGACAGGGGGCGCCCTGTCACTGTGGAAGCCCCGCCGAGCGCTCTCTGGTGTCCCTGACCCTGGCCACCGATAGAGCTGGGGTGGAGGTGGAGGCTTGCAAAGTCAGCTCCTTGGAAGGGTAGCGCCCCCTCCTCCTGCGGCTCTCCAGCTCGCTCCTTCTGTTCCTGGAATAATTTCTGGGACCAAATTTTCAATCAGGAGCAAAAATAGAAAGGGGAGCGGGTACCCACATAAGCTCACAAACACCCTCATACAGCACACGCACAGACTAGATCAAACATAACATTGAGTTTTGGGGGTGGTGTGTGTGTGTGTGTGTGTGTGTGTGCGTGCGCGCGCGCGCGCGTGTATCTGCCCTGGCCTGTGGAGAAGGTTTGAAAAATTGCTCATTCTTTGAAAAATTGCTCATTCTTTGAGCTCCAATGCGTACTTCTCTTTCCCTGTCCTCGGTGGAGTGATGAAGTTGCTCCCATCCACGCGCTAAGTGGGATCCCGTGGGAAATGCTAGGGATCTAGCCCCTCTGACTCCTCTGCGCACACCTCCACGTTCACTACGTAGCCGTACACACCATCAAGCCCCTTCCCTGGCGCACCGGGCTGACCTGCCCCTCGTGGGAGCCTTCAGCACTCTGGGGACCGATGGGCACGGCTTCCGCGGAGATGCAGACCTTGAATTTGGGAGAGAATCCTGGTTCAGCAGGCTTATTAATGTCCTCATTATGAATTGTCCAAACCGTCTGCATTTCAGCAGCAAAGGGTGCTGCTGGCGGCTTCCTCCTGTGTCCCAAACCCGGCGGACCTGAGAGTCCTCGGGTTGGGGAGGTGGTTCTCCTGTGCCTACTGCTCCCCCGTCTTGCCTTCCAGCCTCACCCTTACTCAAGCTTCAATGCGAAGCTCCGTGTCTGCCATCTCGTCTGTCTTCTGCCACCATCGCCCCCAATTTTGCACAGGTGGGCTGGATGCCCACTAGTTCCTATGCGTTCTCTGTGTTTGAGGGTGTGGGTACAGGGCTGGATCCCCAAGGCCCAGCCAGTTTTTCAGAACCAAGAAAGAGCCTCCACATCCAAACACCTGCAATATCCCCCCACTTCAAATCTGGGCTCACAGGCTAACCCAGAACGGAAGACAATTTTTGAACCCAAGAGCTGCAGGGGAAATAAAAGCATACGATTTTTGGAGTTTCTAATTTTTATAAAGCAGTCCCTCTGGAAGACAGAGAGGACAGAGACCCTCTTGAAGTCAACTCCATATGCCCCATCATTGATTCCTGGATTCTTCTTTCCTTACCCCTCCCTCCCCACCTCCTGCCCTGTTTGTTTTAGTTACGAAATGCTGTGGGCACCTCGGTTGTGACTGAAAAGTAACCTTGAAACACGCCGGCCTGAATATCAGAGACAAATCTCAGCCTCCCAACCGTCGGCCGCTGCTGGAGGGGCTGTTTGCGCCAGGCGCCGGCCGCCCCACTGCGGGTCGCTGGCGGCCGGGCTCTGAGGAGGCCGAGAGCCCAAGCGGCCGAACCGTGCGCCCAGCGCGTCTCCCGAGGCCGTTCCGGGTCTGAACTCTAACAAGGAGGGGCCTCACAGGAGCAGCGGCGGGCGAGTTAAAGGTGTGTACACAGTTTTTCTAAATAGGACAGCACTTTGCAAATTGGCTGTCGTGGACTTGCTGTTTTGACAGAGAATGAGCACTGAGAGTGAAGAAACCCGGCATAAATAAATCCGGCTTTCATAGGGATCTGCGGGGCACTGAGGCCGGACGCGCTCTCCGACAGGCGCACCGGGCGCCACGGCGCGTTAGAACAGGGAGGGGGCCTGAGGCCAGAGCCGCCCCCAAGGGTGGTCTCCTCCCAGGTCCCTCCTTCCTCAGGGGACTCGCCGTAGACCTGGGAGGAAAGGGGGCTCGACCAGGGATCTCGTGTGCCCGATTGCCCGCCCGTCCCGCTCCCCTGGCCCGCCCAGGAGTGCGGGGCGCCGCGGTGGTGGGGCGGGCGGCAGGCGCGGAGGGGCAGGTGCGGAGCGCCGGCTGCGGCTCCCTCTCACCTAGGTGTGAGCTGATTATTCAAATGGGCTGCCCCGGGTCTGGGGATTGGAGGCCCGCGCCAGCGCGCCGCGCTATATCACCAGCCGCCCACGTCACTGCGGCACTTGTCGGCTCCGCGGTCCACACCTCCTCCTCCTCCTCCTCCTCCTCCTCCTCCTCCTCCTCCTCCTACTCTTACACCACCACCACCACCTCCTCCTCCTCCTTCCTCCTCCTCCTCCTCCCCACCCCCCCAACCAGCCCCCGCGCCGCGCGCTTCCCCGCCGCCTCGGGGCAGCTCTGCACTGCCAACCTCAGCCGCCACCCGGCAGCCCGTGAGCGCGGCGGCTGCGGCGGGCGCTCCTTGACGCGGGGCGCTGGCCGGGGCCTCCTCTGCTCCTCGCCCCCCCCACTCCCGCCCACTTCCAACTACCGCCTCCGGCCGGCCCAGGGAGAGAGAGGGAGTGGAGCCCAGGGAGAGGGAGCGCGAGAGAGGGAGGGAGGAGGGGACCGTGCCTTGGCTGACTTTTTTTAAAAGAGGGTGGGGGTGGGGGGTGATTACTGGTCGTTTGTTGTGGCTGTTAAATTTTAAACTGCCATGCACTCGGCTTCCAGTATGCTGGGAGCGGTGAAGATGGAAGGGCACGAGCCGTCCGACTGGAGCAGCTACTATGCCGAGCCCGAGGTAAGCGCTTGTCTTTTCAAGGGGGAAGTGGAGCGGCGGCGCTCGCTCCTTCCCCAACCTCAGGACCGCTTCCCTCGCTGACACCCCCCCCACCCCCGCCCCACAACCCCAGCCTTTCTGGGCAGCCGCCTTTTCCGCCCTCCTTGGAATCAAATGGGTCTCTTTTTTATACGACACACTGTTAGCCTTGAGATAATATTAACTTTGTGATCAAATATTGACTTGCGGCGCCTCCAAATCCTCTTCGTGGCCGAGCCACGCACTATCCTAACAGAGTTATGTTTGGCAGCGCGCGGCTGGGGAGGGGTAGGAGGTCGCCGGCGAGGGGGTGGGGAGCTGAGGAGGAGAAGATGGGTAGGATTTGGGGGCTGAAGTGGAGGTAGAGTCAAAGACTAGTGGACAAAGAGAAAGAAAGTTTGTGCCTGCAAAGCTCAGCCGCGTGTAGTTTAGGTCTCGGTTCCTTCCCTATTGCCCCATTCAGTGCTTCCGGCAGCCCCCGCACCCCACACAGGCACTGCCTTTCGGATTCCCTGGAACAAGGAAGGGGGTCCCGGGAGGGAGACGGCACAGAGGGGACCAGGGACAGTCTTCACTGGAGGCAGCCCGAGGCGCCCCGCGAGGTGTCCCGCAGGTTGTTTGCTGCGACCGGAGGTGGCGTCCGGGGACTTCGGGCCTCGGCGCCAGCTCAGTATGTTGGTAGGAGAGTTTGGGGAGACTCTGGGGCAGGGGAATGCATTTGGGGTTCTGGCTTGGGAGTACTCCATGAGACCCCTGTTCTAGAATCTGGGCGAGGTGGAGAAGGGCTAGGAACGGACCACATGCCCAAGCAGCAATCCGCTCTACACTTTCCCAAGGGTGATCGATCATGGCTCTCCCTGGATGAAACAGACAAGGAGTCCGGAAACTGGGCCACAAGGGAGGAAAGGGCTCCCCGGAGGCCTCCCCGGAGGCGGAGGCCTGGGCGGTGGGTGGGAGATCTGGGCACCCTGTAGCCGCGGTGCTAACGCTGTCGCCTCCCTCCCGGGGCTCTGTCCGCAGGGCTACTCCTCCGTGAGCAACATGAACGCCGGCCTGGGGATGAACGGCATGAACACGTACATGAGCATGTCGGCGGCCGCCATGGGCAGCGGCTCGGGCAACATGAGCGCGGGCTCCATGAACATGTCGTCGTACGTGGGCGCAGGCATGAGCCCGTCCCTGGCGGGCATGTCCCCCGGCGCGGGCGCCATGGCGGGCATGGGCGGCTCGGCCGGGGCGGCCGGCGTGGCGGGCATGGGGCCGCACTTGAGTCCCAGCCTGAGCCCGCTCGGGGGGCAGGCGGCCGGGGCCATGGGCGGCCTAGCCCCCTACGCCAACATGAACTCCATGAGCCCCATGTACGGGCAGGCGGGCCTGAGCCGCGCGCGCGACCCCAAGACCTACCGGCGCAGCTACACGCACGCAAAGCCTCCCTACTCGTACATCTCGCTCATCACCATGGCCATCCAGCAGAGCCCCAACAAGATGCTGACACTGAGCGAGATCTACCAGTGGATCATGGACCTCTTCCCCTTCTACCGGCAGAACCAGCAGCGCTGGCAGAACTCCATCCGCCACTCGCTCTCCTTCAACGACTGCTTCCTGAAGGTGCCCCGCTCTCCGGACAAGCCCGGCAAGGGCTCCTTCTGGACCCTGCATCCTGACTCGGGCAACATGTTCGAGAACGGCTGCTACCTGCGCCGCCAGAAGCGCTTCAAGTGCGAGAAGCAGCTGGCGTTGAAGGAGGCCGCAGGTGCCGCGGGCAGCGGCAAGAAGGCGGCCGCCGGGGCCCAGGCCTCGCAGGCTCAACTTGGGGAGGCTGCCGGGCCGGCCTCCGAGACTCCGGCGGGCACCGAGTCGCCTCACTCGAGCGCCTCCCCGTGCCAGGAGCACAAGCGAGGGGGCCTGGGAGAGCTGAAGGGGACGCCTGCTGCAGCACTGAGCCCCCCAGAGCCTGCGCCCTCTCCCGGGCAGCAGCAGCAGGCCGCGGCCCACCTGCTGGGCCCGCCCCACCACCCGGGCCTGCCGCCTGAGGCCCACCTGAAGCCGGAGCACCACTACGCCTTCAACCACCCGTTCTCCATCAACAACCTCATGTCCTCGGAGCAGCAGCACCACCACAGTCACCACCACCACCAACCCCACAAAATGGACCTCAAGGCCTACGAACAGGTGATGCACTACCCCGGCTACGGTTCCCCCATGCCTGGCAGCTTGGCCATGGGCCCGGTCACGAACAAAACGGGCCTGGACGCTTCGCCCCTGGCCGCAGATACCTCTTACTACCAGGGGGTGTACTCCCGGCCCATTATGAACTCCTCTTAAGAAGACGACGGCTTCAGGCCCGGATAACTCTGGCAGCCCGGATCCAGGATAAGCGAGAGAGCAAGTGGGGGTCGAGACTTTGGGGAGACGATGTTGCAGAGACGAAAGGGAGAAGAAATCAATAACAACCCCACCCCAACACCCCCAAGACAGCAGTCTCCCCTCACCCGCTGCAGCCCTTTGGTCCCAAACAGAGGGTCACACTGATACCCCACGTTCTATATAACGAGGAAAACGGGAAAGAATATAAAGTAAAAGAAAAAAAAAAAGCCTCCGGTTGCCACTACTGTGTAAAGACTCCTGCTTCTTCAAGCACCTGCAGATTCTGATTTTTTTTGTTGTTGTTCTCCTCCATTGCTGTTGTTGCAGGGAAGTCTTACTTAAAAAAAAAAAGAAAAAAGAAAAAAAAACTTTTGTGAGTGACTCGGTGTAAAACCATGTAGTTTTAACAGAACCAGAGGGTTGTACTATTGTTTAAAAACAGGAAAAAAATAATGTGAGGGTCTGTTGTAAATGACCAAGAAAAAGAAAAAAAAAATGCATTCCCAATCTTGACACGGTGAAATCCAGGTCTCGGGTCTGATTAATTTATGGTTTCTGCGTGCTTTATTTATGGCTTATAAATGTGTATTCTGGCTGCAAGGGCCAGAGTTCCACAAATCTATATTAAAGTGTTATACCCGGTTTTATCCCTTGAATCTTTTTCTTCCAGATTTTTCTTTTCTTCACTTGGCTTAAAAAATATACAAGCTTGGAAATTATTTCAAGAAGGAAGGAGGGATACCCTGACTGGTTGCAGGTTGTATTTTATTTTGGTCCAGGGAGTGTTGCTGTTTTCCCAACATTTTATTATTAAAATTTTCAGACATACCAAAATTGAATGAATCTTACAGTAGGCACACAGGGACCCCGCTCCTGAAATTCTGCAATTAACATTTCATTATATTTGCTTTATCACATACTTGTCCATTCTCCCCTCTATTGGTCAATCCATCTTATTTCTCTAAATCCACTTCAAATTTGCAGATACCAGTATACATCCCCCTAAACACTAAAGCAAGCACATTATTAAATGGAATTCATATGGTTTATGGTTACTTTTTGAATTTGTGGGTTAACTTTACACACAATGAAATACACAGATCCCAGGCAGACCATTTCAGCAGGTTTATTTTTAACGCCAGTAGAAGATAACTCTCCACATATCACAATTTTCCACCTTGGCTGTTTGAATGTGCCCTGTTGTTGTGGTCTCTTGGGCCCCACAGCTGGCTTCTCTTGGGGGAAGCCTGGATTTCATGATTTTGCTGTACTTCTGGTCTTGGGCCTCCCTTCAGGTCAGTGAGCCTGGATCAAACTTGCAAATTTGTGGTGCAGCGCTTTGCCTGTTCACCACTGTGAATAGTGGTGGAATTGGGACTCTGCCTGGATCTTCCAATCTCCTCTTTATACAGGCCGCCACCCTTTCCTACCCTTCTCCCTCAAGCAGGTATTGCGCACAACCATGGCAGACCTTGCTAACCCAGAAAGACCTTGCTAACCCAGAAATGGCAAGACATTTGGTGTAGGGAAACATTTAGAAGACCTTATCCTGGAATTGGTTTGAAAGGATAAATCAGGGTAACAATCCAAGTCTGTTTTATTAAAAATAGGGTATATTTGGGAGTGAGGAGGAGGTAAGGGGTGTCTGTCGAATCGACCATGACAGTAGTGGAGATGCCACTGTTGGCAAATTTGCTCCCCATCTCCCTCCAAAACTCGCCCTTGCAAAGCTTCTTGTAAGTTAGGTAAGGTTGGCAATCCAGGTTTGCAGGGCCCAGGGGATATGCAGGTATTTTGTGAGCCTTCAAGGACTCTCTAAAATATAACGAAAAATCCCAGAATGAATTCTTATACACCATGCTGCCTCTCCCCACAGACGACCTCGCTGGCCTAAAAGGGCGGCCAACGGCAGTGAAAACCAAGCCCGAGAGCGCAAAGAGGAGCCTGGTGTTGATTTTGCCCAGGACATCTGCTGGCTGGGCGAGGGCAGGATCAGTGTCGTCGCAGGTTCGGCAGACTCGGGAGCCACTCCCGTGCGCAGTTAGCTTGCGGTGGGTAAAAACACTCTGAAAGCCTGGAGGACTTTTTGCCTCAGGTTTCTAAGTTCAGGCTCCTTTCTTCAAGAGTAGATCTTTGGGCTTCTTGACCATCCAAACCTGGAGTGTCCCAGCTACGCCCCAGACCCGGAGACTGGCTTTGCTTGCTACCTTGCTGGGGTCTGTGCTACCCCATCCCCCACCTCGCCGTCATCCCCACAAGCCTGGCCTTCCCACGCGCTTGAGGGGGGTTTGGCATCGCCTCTGCTTCCCCCCACCCCACTGTCCCCCTCCCGCCTCCAAATCCCTTTCTTAACTTGCCACATTGTCCCAAAGAACACAAGGAAGAGAAATTGGGGAGGGGGGGATCCGGAGGCCACAGCCAGCAATCAGGCCGTCTCTCCCCCTAGCAAGGACACACACGTCGTGAGCCCGGCCTGAAATGTGTTTCATTATCACATAAAAGGCTCCCGTGGCGAAGGAGCCGAGAGGCAGGGCCGGGGGCCGAGTGGGGGACAATGGAGGCTGAAAGCGCTGCCCTAACCTGCTATGTTTCGTATGGCACGCCCATTGTGCGAGGGTCGTTTTAAACTACTTAGCGCGCCCCCCTTCACTGATCCCGGTCGATAAGATATAGTTCTGTCCGAATACATAAAAAGGATGTCGGGGAGCAGGCGCTTTCGGAGGCTTTTCTGGGCTTCTTGTGTCTTTCACGTCCCCCTCCCGCTTAAATCCCTCCCCTAGCCCGGGTTCCGAGCTTAGGAGCTCACAAATCGCCTCTGCGCGCTTTCCCCAACTCTGCGCATTGTGGGGTGCAGAGGCTCTCCCCCCCTCCTTTTTTTCCTTTTTTCCCCACGCCTTCCGCGCGCTGGTTTAAGCAACCATGATCTGTGAATAAACAAAGTCTGTAAACAACCGAAAAAAACATTCTAGATCCGAATTCCAGGAGGGTAAACTTTCCATGCCACGTCACACTTCAGCAAATTTGCACAGATATTATATTGCCTCCCCCTCCTTTATTATTCTTTTTTTTTTTTTTTTGCCAGGATCCCATTGTACTTAACTGAATTTTATAACGCTGATCGATATCTTGGTAAAATATTCATTTTTAAACTAGCGGGCAGTGAAATCTTTGCTTTGTGTGCTAAAGTCAACAGTCGCTTGGTTTGAGCTCAAATAAATGCGGGGATGCCTCGGCTCGGAGCAGTCTTCCTCCTCCCTCCGCGCGCTGGACGCTCCGCCGCCCGCCCGCCCGCCTGCCTGCCCGCCGGCCGCCGCAGGTAGGGAGCGCGCCCACCCGAGGGCCGCGCCCGGCTCCCCTCCTCACCGTCCGCACCCCACTCCTGTCCGCGCTCTGCCCCTCCCCCAGCCAGTCCTTCTCCCTTCCTGGGCTCAGACGTCGGGGCGGGCTTGGCTGGTGGTAAGCTCAGCCAACGGAGACTCAAGGGGTTGGGTTTTTTTTGCAGGGGGTTCGGAACGTGCATGACTTGGAAGGATGAGGGGTCATAGAGTTGCGAACTCAGACCGCTTTAGGCTCTGAGCTCAGAGCAGTTTGGTAGGGCCCAGAGGAAGCCACACAGGCCCCTCGAAAAGCTCGGGTCTGGGGATTTGATCTGAGAGCAGCGTGTTTCCGGGGAACAGTGGAGGGTGGAGTGTGGGGAACCCCCTTGGCCTCAGAATCTAGGGTGGGGGTCAGCAGAAAACGATGTGCGTGGTGCATGGGAGTCTGAAGAGGCTGAGGCCCGAGCGTGGTGACACCCTCCCCTTGGCGCGCAGGGGTTTGAGTCCAGTCTCAACTCTTTCTAGGACACTGGCAGGCCGAGGAGACGGTGGGGGTCAGCATCAAACAGCAGCAGGGGTGGGGCCGCGCCTTTCCAAGAAGCGAGTGAACCTCAGCTCTGACTGCAGGAAGCGGCTGGTGGCCTTTGCGCACCGGTGTGCTTGGCTGCAAGCAGGTTGGGGAGCCTGTGGGGTCATGGGCTGGGTCCAGGAGAGAAAGTCAGAAAGCAGACGCGGGGCCATTCATCATCCCATTCTCCCTGCAACCCAGTCGCCGATTTCCCCCCTTCCACGGGTAGGAGCACGCTCGCGCGTGCCGGGCTTGCCCTCTGCGGTTCCGGACGACGCCAGTTCGTAGGACACAACAGAACCAGCCGCGTCTTTCCTCCACCTGCGGAAAGGCGTGGACCTCGGAAAAATAGTTCTGCTGCTGCCCCTTGAAACCTCAGGACTCTCGGTTTTCGAGAGCAGGGCATGATAAAGGTGTGTTTCTCTAGGTGTCTACCAGCACCCCCCATCCCCGCCCCCACGCCAGATCTACATTCTGCCTGGGGTCTTTATTTTAACGCCTGGGTAGTAGGCACTGTGACAGGCCGGTGCCTGACTCGGTTACTCTGGGTCTTTGGTCTGACGCGACAGGGAACTGGCACATGGAAATTGCCCACCACCCCGACCGGAAAGCTTTTCCCATGTGCGCCGCAGTCACCAGACTTCGAGCCCAAGTGGGCAGAAATCTGTTTCGTTGTTAAGCAGGGTCAGTGTTATGTAGTCACCTTCCTGTGTGGGGACCCTGGGTGGCCCCTCCTCTTTCCCTGGTGCCTTGGGCTGTGCGCCCGTGTCCACCGCACCCGAAGCCTGCTGGGGAGCGCGCCCGCAGCCCTCCCAGCCCCGGCTCGCCTCGCGTGGCTGGTTATCTTCACTGAACATGATGGAACGCCTGCAGGACACACGACAAGGCTAATCGTTTTTAAATAATTAATGCCTCCCGTTCCGCTGGTAATGCGCGGCGTCGAATCCGTCAATTACTTGTCATTAGACGGGTGTCGCCCCACGGCCTTCCCTCGGGCCTTTGATGGCCCCGGGTCCCCTCGCCCAGGCCACTCCACGGCCGAATTCAAAGGTGCCGTGCCTTTGAGAGCCGGGTACGGAGTAGCCATGACCCTTAATTCAGTGCGAGTTTTGAAAGAAAGACCCTCGCTGAAGAGATGTAATCTTCCAAATGGCCAATTTAAACGCCAGATCTTTATCGCCCGCCTTCTCCCCGGCTTCATAAAGAGAAGCCGCTCCTCAATGCTTTGGGGGCCTTTTAATGTGGGAGTGGGGCGGGGAGAAGCAAGAGATAAGGCTCAATAGGGCAAAGGAGGAGGCGTTAGCCCGAGGAGGTACCTGAAGTTACCTGGGGGCAACACGTTTTCTTCCGTGCAGTGCATGCTTCTACACATCCGGGGGTCTGGAGGTGGCCCTGGCTTGGAGGGAGGGGTGGCCGAGATGATATCTGGAATGCAGTTAATGTTTCAAAAAAGCAGTAAGGCCTTTTCTGACTATGTACCTTCACCCTGCGAGAGAGGGCAGGAAAGGAAACATTTTTCTCCCAAACACCAGGAACCTGGAGTTGCTGCAAGCAGTTGGTTCTGGCTGATGTTAGCAAAGTAGTGCACATCAAGTCCTGCCATACAGAATAGACCACCTCCACTCCCACGCACACCCTAGTGCCATTAGCTCTAGTTTGTTGTCCCTGCTGTAGCAAAAGAACAAGGTTTTAGACCTGAAATCCTTTGCTGGGTGGGTGACAGCATGGACACCAACCCTGGCGGCGGCGGCACCATGGCAACCAGGCCAGCCAGGGGTTGTCCAGTAAAATGTAAAACTTTAAAACACATACACAGAAAAAAAAATCAATCCCCAAAGTTTGCAACTTGACTTAATCACACTTCTTGCTGTTTCCTTCCCTGGTCAAATGTTCTTTTTACATTAAATAAAGATTCAAGGGTCTAGGGATCTTATCTTTATCTGTCCCCTTCTGAGCGAAAACAATGCACTGTATCTTCAGCCTTCCTTAAATGTGAAGACTTCTCCACTCTAGGCTTTATAGCTAACTTTAGATCAGAAATTTACTGTAGCTTCCATCCCCAGGACGGGCTTTCCTCTGAGAAGAGGTAAAAGGAGATGGGGGTGGAGAGACAAGATAGTGGGAATCTATTTTAACAATGGATGGAAAAAGGATGAAGGCCTGTGACCCGCACCCCACCCCCACCAGGGTCCTGGGCTGTTCTTTCGGTCTTCAGCTCCACACACGCAGCCTTTCTAGAGCAAATCATCCTGATTGGGATTTTTGAAAAATTCTTTTTTTGATGAGAGGCACCGGATGTGGGCAGGATGTTACAGGCACCCCTAGAGACAAGCAAACAAAAATAAGGTAGAATGGATGAATGTCCTCAGCAGATCTCAGCAGGGTCTCCAGCTCCCAGCAGGCCTCTTCTCCCTTTAACAAAACTCCCAGGGAGTTCCCTACCCTGGAGCACTCCAGGGGGTGCCTCGGAAGCCTAAATCCTGGGCCATCTTCCTTATTCTGTTCACAGCCTTCCTGCCCACTCTCTTATCCCTTTTCTCCTTTCTTCTCTAAAACAATCATGTGTGTCCCCAGTTGCCCCCTCCCGCTATTGTATTTGTTGATGACCTAACACGCTCACACCAAAAGCCACACACAGAAAACCAACAACGTGGGATGGGAGGAGAGACCAATTATGACTGAGGCTAACAAGCAGGGAACACCCAAGTTGAGGCCGGCTGTCTCCTGGGAGACTGATGGAGGCTTATTTTACAAGCTGTAATTCCGTCGCAGTCCCTCTTGCTAGACTGGAGGTGATGCCTATTCTCCCCTCCCCCTCAGCCCCTGCACCCTTGGGGCCTAGTCCAGATCGTTTGTATCCTCTGCAGAAGAAGCTGCCACCTTGTGCTAAAGTACCACTCATATAAAGGTAGAGAGGACAGGGAGTTTTTACAAGCACACCTTCACAAAAGTGTGCTTACTTTTTACATTAGTTGCTATTTGTCAGAGCTCTGAGCTCACTGCCAACATTCACATGGACTGGTCAGATGTCATTGTCACCACTCCCCCCCGCCCCCCACAGGTTCACATTAAAAAGCATTGACTTACTTGTTCTCTCTCTCTCTCTCTAAAGAAGGGGTGATATTTCACTGTTAGATAACACAACTGATAGCTGGGAGTGCTAAAAGAAGCCACAAATTAAGTTACATTCATTCATGCAAAACTAGAGGTCTCACTTCCCACCAGGGCAAGTGCCTGGGGTTTAACCCTCTCTTGTTAATTAGAGGCAGCAATATTCCCAGCAGTGTCAGGAGATGATGCTGGCAATACTATACTTTCTTGACTTAAACATCATTAAATTTATTGAGAGAGAATACTTCAGCTTCACAAAAGTAAGTGCAACAGAAAAATACTGGCATGTAATGCACAATTATAACTTTGTAACGAGAATTGTTTGCTGATTTTTAGTTCTGCTTCCTTAAATGGTTGGGTCCTAATTTATTTTTTAATAAGTAAATCAACTTTCCCATTGTTTCATTTATTTGAAAATAATAAGACACAGGTCCAAAACTAAGCAGGGATATTTTTGAACTAGGATTGGTAATGATCTGAGCAAATAAAAATAAGATTGCATGCATGTACATTTTGACTTGGTATTTCATGAAAAATATCTCAATTTATTATTCCTTCTATTTTTACAAAGCAGAAGTAATTATATATTGAATTGTGTTTGGAAATTGTTGCTTGCTGAAAGGAAAGCATATATATAATTCCTAACTTGAATTCATGAATGTTAAAAGTGCTTTATTTGAAAACATAAAACAATCTTTGGAAGTATTTGGAGGAGAGGGCTTGGAAGGCACTAAGGCCTGAGGTAGATAGCTAGATAATCGAAAAGGACAGATGATGATTGCATGACATTTTCTGTGAAGGAACGGGGTGAGGTTCCAGGGCAGGAGCTGGGTTATACAGAGCTTCATATGGAAGTCAGAAGCATCTTTAGCAGAAACGTCAGGATATCAGCATGTGTGCCCTTCGGTATAAAATATACAGCTTTGCTCAAGCCTTTTGCTTGCTTTACTTCCACAAACCCATTTTAAGTTTCAAATAAAGGAGATCAATTTCACTATATATTTTTCATTTGTTCTGTGATTCTGAGCTACGTTAATTGGGGCAGTTCACACACAGGAAGAAGATGTAACTTCAACAAATCTATCCCCTGCTAGCTAAGAACATTCTCTCTCTAGAAAAGAGAGATTTTTTCTCCAGAAAAGTTAGTCTATTTCTTGGCAGAAATTTTGTTTTACCATTTTAGTGTTTTCAGTGGCCTTCATGCCCCCATCCACGTCCTGCCCTCTCTTATTTTGAATGGAAACACTAATCAATCCAATGACCATTGAGTGGGGTTCTTCTAGGTGCCAGGAACCATGCAAAGTATCTTCCTGAACAGGATCTCTTTTAAGCTTCTCCATGTCCTGTTGGTGGAAATCATAATTTACAGGTAATGGTCTTGGGACTGAGGGAAGTTAGGGAACTTGCTCCAATTTCACAGCGCAGCTTTGAGCTGGAGTCTTTCAACTCATATTCCCTCAACTTATTCTGGCTTCCCAGGACTCTGGGCCACAGAAAATTCCTATTTCAATGAAGTAGGAGGCCGGCCTTCACCAGAACTCCGGAATCTGGAAAATGAGCAGGGACATCTGAAGTGTTAGGGAAAGTCTGGAAAGAAACTGGAAGATCTCAGAAGAGCCAGGCTTCGGTACCCCCTGGAAGCATGGCACAAACCCGAGGGACTGTCCTAGAAGAGACAAGGATGGGTGATGTTTGGTATCAGGCTGGATTCTCATTTTCTCTACTGGGGTAACACAGTCAGAATTCTTATGTGGCCATGGTCCCTCGAAGTTCACCAGAAGTTCATTCAGGCCTGGACCATGCTTTTCTCCCACTGATGCTTCCAGGGCCAGCTAGCCAGTGCTGGAAACGGGGAGGCAGCAAGCAGGCTCTTACATTGTGATTAGAAGGAAAAAATGCCAGAGAAGAGAGAAATGCCATGGGCAGAGACTAAGGGCTGACATATAAGTTTAAAACAATCCACATAGCCAAATCGTTTCTGAGCTACAGCCTATCTGCCTTATTCCCTACTGGGGGATTCTGGGAGCAAGGGCTAGGAATGTCCTAAGAGGCTCTTGCCTCTGACCTCCCCCTGACCTGCACCTGGTGGCCTGACAACACAGGTGACAGCATAGCTGGAATGCACACGCTGCCCACAGCTAGTCCCCAGCACGCCCTGGCCCCAGCCCCAATGACAAGCCTCCTCCTCCCACTCCTCACATATATACCAGTGCAGATCTCCATAAACACCTGCCTCTGGGCTTTGCCCCTGAATAGGATGCTGGCCTAGGCACATCAGCCTGCAGCCCTCAGGGAGGGAGGATGCTGCCCAGCACCCAGTAGGCCTGTCGACTAGAAGAGTGCCACTCCAGGAGAGTACAGTGGCTAGCTTGTGCCAGGCTCTGGGGACACAGAGTGGAAACGAGCACTAGCCCTCCTCAAATCAGGGCTCAGGCTTGGCTTGGAGGTCTCCTTTACTTTTTGATATCCGGGAAGCTAAGTTCTCTGTCCTGTCCATTTTTAGTGGTGTGAGATTCCCTGCAGACTTTGCGTCTTTCATTTCGGCATTTCAGAGACAGGCAGACAATTGGATTCTAAGACCAGCTCCTCATGCATTGGCATGTGTATGGCCAACTATTGGAAGTGAACAGAGTTCTAGATAAAACTGTATTCTCACTCCAAACTGGATAACTGAGTGTTAGACTAAGGTGGGGGCACAAGAATGACACAGTTACCCACGATCAGGTTGTGTGCTGAGTATTGTGAACACAGCCAGAGAAGAGGAGAATGCCAATTTTGGGGGCTGTTTATGGGGGTAAGACAGCAGACGGAGGAGTAGCCAATCTATATTTTGTCCTCTTTCCATTTTAATTACCACCTCCCCCAATCAGCAGAGTTTACCAATTAAAGGCCAACCTCCCTTGATTTCTTTGCTTTAAAGGACATTTCGATTCACCCAGGCACACAATTAAATCCCCCTCGCGCCTCTCCCTTCCCAGAGCTCAGGAACAAATGCATCCCTATCACTTCCTAGCATCGAGCAGTGGGAAAGAGTTGATCTCAGGGGTGCTCACCTGCAGTTATCAGAATGCCAGACTCATTTAGGGAGCTCAACTCTGGAAGCTGAGGCGATCCCTTCATTGATTGTGGCAAGCGCTGTTTAGATTTTGCCCTTGCTCAGTAAACAACTAAAAGTAACTGCATGATTTCTCCCCTGCATTCCGCAATCTCTCTCCTCATTCCCTCCCTCCTCTCTCTCACACACCACGCGAGATACACACACACGCACACCTTCCCTTTCTCAGGCCCAGGCCTCTGCGCTCCTGGTCATCATAAAAGAACAGGCAGATCACTATCCCTGTATAACACTCTTAGCTAAGGGCCTCACCACTCCCAGCTGCTGGACGTTTTGCAGGGTTTGGGGTGGGTTCTGTGACTTCTTCCCAGGACTCATGACTCTCCCAAGGTGCATACCCTTTCAAGTTCCCAAGCCCCCAACCATGCCACATATGGAAGTCCCCACCTGTCTAGAATGCTTTCCAGAGACTTTCCCGACCATTCCTCCCTTGCCTCCCTTCCCCCACCCCAGCCCCGCTCACTGTTTCCTGCTGCAGCTCAGACCCAGTTCAATGAAGTTGAGGGTGGAGGGCAGATTCTGCCTGCCGTGCAGCAGCTCTGCTTCTAGCTGAGGTAGCCATGTCTCAATACAGATCTGTTTTGGAGGTGAAAGCAAATTAAAATGGCAAACTCATTCAGTGATGATCAAACTTCTAAGGTCCTTAACAAGATCTCCGTTTACTCCTCAATTACTAATAGGAAAAGAGAAAGATGTACTCTATTGTCCACCATTTGCATTCTCTGAATAGACTGTGTGTTACAATTAGCCCCCCTCATTAGCTCCGTCTCTAAGAATGGGTTTGCTGTGAAGCAATTGTGAGGAACGTGCGTACTCTGCCATCTATTTGTGTAAAATAAAGTAGGCATAATTGCCAGCCTTCCAAAACAATAGAAAACCTTAGTACAAATCCTAAACAATGATAATTTAAAATTTAATAATTCTTTTTTTTTAAAGCCAAGTGATAAAGAATAGTTTTCTTGCAGACATTGGACAGTCAGCCTGCCTTGATTGTGTTTTTTAAAAAAAGTAAGGGACTTTCTCTTTCAAAGTCTGTTGTCTTTCAAATGGAATTCTTTTCTTGTTTGCCTAAATGCCTTTCACATGATAAAAGATATTTTTCAAATTAGATCACCTCAACCTAAAATACAGTTACCTATTATCAGCCAGCCTGGAGCATAAAGCATTTTAAGAAGTCTCAGAGATCTATTTTATTTTTTAGGGTTCAGAAGTTTATGGATCCTTTTCATTTCTTAGGATTTTTAAAATAAAACAAATATTGTAATTTGTAAATTCCTAGGATGTGAGATAGAAATATTGCTCACAGTATCAAGTATTCCACATTAGTGAATAGCGAGCAGGTAAATATATATATATTTCTAAATGAGGGGTAGCTCTGGAAATTAGACAGCCATTTTATTACATAAGGTATTCTTGGACAAACCAAAAAAGTATGTCCTTTCTTTTTCCAGCACAGTTTTGTAAATGGAATATAAATGTATTTGGAGTTTTGGTAAATGTATTACGTGCCAAGTATTTCTTTGCACAATGTCTGTCTAGTTTGTGTCCTGAGGGCAAAACGATGTATCATTTTCTTGCATTACAGTTTTATGGTGGCTGCTCACAGGCAAGTCACATCATCCTACTTTCATTGTCATTGGCAGTGCTGTTTTGTTGAATTTTGATGTGATTAATGCTTATTTCCCAATTTCACCTCGCATTTTCTTCTAAATTTTATGTTTGATAAAATAGCTCAATAGTAGTAATTAAACCTCTCCTCACAAAGGTTTATCTTTGTATTTCTCAATGCTTGTCTTTCTAGCAATGAAATCCACATTAAAAACATTTCTGGGAGAAGATTATTTGTTATTTTTGGATTGTTTAAAACTATTAATACAGTATGGAAAAATAATGCTGGGTAAAAATAGAATTGATTCTATATCAAATAGGAATTTGTTTCCTTTACTGCCTTCCCTTTGGCAATGTCTGTGCAGGTCTTCCCATACCTTGGCTAGTTCAGTAAATACATTCGGTTTAGATATATTTTAGTTCGCCACCTCTGAAGCTCAGGCAAATTGCCGCGCTAAGTTTTGAAAAATAATTTAGGAGAAACTTGCAGATATCTTGAGGACGCGGGGTGTAACCTCCCATGGCACCGAGACAACAGACATTCTGTTTGGTGCAAGGGGCGAAAAACACGACCTAACGGTGTTTACATGTGTATTCAGCCATGAAATTGAATATTATCAAAGTTGAAAAAATGCAAATCAAATTAAAACCAGAGAAAATTGCCTTTGGAATTACAGCGGCCTGGAGCCCCCAAGTGTTTGCTTAAATTGAATCATTTAGAAAAGAAAAAACATCTAA
This sequence comes from Trachypithecus francoisi, assembly GCF_009764315.1. Taxonomy (NCBI): domain Eukaryota; kingdom Metazoa; phylum Chordata; class Mammalia; order Primates; family Cercopithecidae; genus Trachypithecus; species Trachypithecus francoisi. The sequence continues at coordinate 3,672,225 of NW_022681467.1, forward strand.
ACTGCCCCCTCACTCTTCTCTTCCGCCCCCACCCCAGGCACGAACCTTGTTCTCTAATTCTAGTAGGAAATGTATCAAAGTTGAGGCACAAATAACTCGCTCTAGGACAAATAATGTTGGAATATATATACGTGTGTATATAAAAATTAAATGCCGCCCTCTATCTAGGTGTTCACAGAGTCGGACCAGCTTCCGAAATAAAGCAGCACCTGCTTTCCTCATTCCTGGGTGAGCCCCTAGCCGCGGGCTGGCGGCCTGGCTCAGGCTCCCTGCGAGTGGCCCGGGGACCTTCGGAGCAGCCGTCCTCGGGCTCCGGCTGCAGGAGCGGGAGCGGGAGCGGGTGCTCGGGCTCCGGGAGGGCGGCGGGCGCCCGGGTACCCGGGGCCAGGCAGCCGGGGCGGATCGGGCGCGCTGGGGTCGGCAGAGCAGCCGGCCGAGCCCCCAAGTCCTCGCGGGTCCGTGGGGCTGTCCGGGTTTGGCGAGCTCCTGCTGCCGAGATGCGCCAAACGCGGAACCCGGGTTGGCCCTCCGGGGGGTTCTCCTCGCCCCCTCCCAACGCTCACTTCGCTGACATAGGACTTCCAAGGGTCTTAGTGGAGGAGACCACGAAAGGAAAATGCCTGCTAAATGTCACTGGGGGTCGGAGGAGAGGTCGAAAAGAGCATGAGGCAGACGGACTGTCATTCTCGCTTTTTCCCCACGAGTTCTAGAGAGCACGGGGAACCGACCCTAGGCAGCCAGTCCCCACCCGACCCGGCCTATCCCACCCCAGTCTCCGTGGACTCTGTCAGCCGTATTCCTCTCCCGCCCTCCCCATCGCTCTCCCGCCTCCGGGAGCACTGGCGAGTCCGGGGTTTCTCCTGCAGGTGCCAAGGTCGGCCCCGTCCGGGAGAGCCCGTTGGGCACCGCGCAGAGGAGGGCCGGGCGAACAGGCAGACGGCCTTGGGACAAGACTGGAAGCGCGACCCCTGCGGTGGGAGCGGGACCCAGGCAGCCACGCCCATCAGTCTTAGTTGGGGACACCAGAGGGGGCTAGGATGTGCTGGCACTTTCATCCCATTTAGTGACCTCAGGATTTTCGTTTCGCTCCCCTAGCCTGCACTTTCTCTTCTTCGAGCCCTCGTCCACCCTGCTCCAGCCCAAGCTGCACTATCTCCGACCCAATATGTCAAAAGGAGTTCGAACTCTTTTTCCTCTAGGGAGGAGAAAGAGTGGGTGGCCTCCGCGTCATTCTGTCTTCCCTTCCTCCTCCTCAGTCCTGATAGAATCGAAAGGCTGCCCTTGTTCAAGAAACATAATAACTGCACTCCAGCTGACTCCGATGGGGGCGGGAGGCCGAGTAGTGGAAGCCCATTTTATTTGAAACCTGTCCCTATATTTTCCTTTCCAGGAACCCCTGGAAAAAGACCAGCTCAGCCATGGCTGAGAAAACAGACCCAGGCTCCCCAGAGCGGTTAACCCGCCCGCCTCTGGGCAGAGACTGTAATTGGGGTCGTGTTTGGGAGAGTCGGGACCCCATTTCCAAGGAGAGCTGTGGGGCACATGTTTATGTTTGTTGTTTTCAAAATCAAGAAAAGGAAACAACAGCCAATTAAAATGCAATATTTTTATTCCCCTCGCACGTCGTCAGTGATTTGCCCCCAGGGATTCACAATTTTCCCAAGCCTGTTAACGGGTGACAATGAGTGAGTACCTCCTGTAATTTAATTTTCCTGTCACACTAAATAGAGCTACATTGTAAACCTTAGATCTACTCTTACTGATAGGATCGCCTTGTTTTGCCATTTGCACCATAAAGACCCCCAAAAGGGACACTGTATTGTGACCCCTACTCTTGAATTATTCAAGAACTTAATGACATTTTCCATTTTAAAAAGGGAACTAATTGCCATTGATGCAAAGCATGTGACCTTCTCCCAGTACCCAGTATGAGAATGTAACCATCTGTATGTGCATAGAGGGCTGAAGAAGGCGGGTACAAACAGGAAAAACACATGCAATCATAACCAGCTCAAAATGGACACTGGAATCAAGCATAGGGTTTAATTTCACCCCAAACCATGACACACAGCTCCACAAAATTGCCTTCACCAGACCTAAAATCTGCATAAAACCTCACATCAATTCAGGCTCATTTTGGGGGACATGACATGACTTTTTAGCTAGGACTGGAACATTAAAAGTTTTGAAAGCCAGTATGCCTTTATAAATGTAAAATTACTTTGATGTCAAGCAAAATATCTAATAATTTGCCTCCTTTCTTTTGTGGCTCTTTAAAATTATTTACTTACTCAAAAAAGAAAAAGAAAATCTCATAAATTGGGATGGAACCACATCTCAATATTTGCGTTTGAATCAGTCTTGAGTTTCTACTAAAGCCGTTATTGAAATTCTTCACTAACTAGAATTATCTCTCTTCAAATTACTTGGAAATGGATGCTTATTGTTTTTTTCTTCTTCTTCTTCAAAGAAAAGAAAAAATAAAAGAAAACAACCACAAAAAACTCCCAGTGTGTTTTCTACTCTTCTTTTACTTTTTCTTGGAGGAAAGCGAAGGGAGAGAAATGGACTTCACTGGTGTTCTTTGGCTTCAGCAATTCACAGGTCAGTGTGCAGAGATTCTGGGATGCTGTTCCTGGTTTATCTGAGTCAGTCCACAGCAGGTATTAACCACTTTTAAAGTGCGAGTGGCATTAGGAGGTTGGGAGCAAAGCACTTTCTTGTGCTGAGCTGCAGATGCTTCTTTTGAACTTTGAGTGATGCTTGGGACAAGGAATGGTCATTTCTGCAGGGAGCAGACAGTTCCTTTTAGAAGGACGCTCTCATAAACTACCCCCTTCCCCTGGGCTTCATTGAGAACTATGTATCCTTTCTGTGTTTGGCTGTGAATCCACATCTCTATCTTGTAGAATTTCTGGAAAAGGAAAATAAAGTACATTTGAACACCTAACTTGACTTTTATGAACCCCACGTTATATCAACATGTTTGACACAACTGGTGCTGGTGCAGCCGGAAGTTGTACAAAGCAGAATGCCTGACACTCCCTCTGTCAAAGTGTATCAAATGCCATTTAAAGGGAATTGCCATAATACTGTTATTACCCCAGTTGTGTAATAGAACAACTGTTTTCCTATTTCTCTAAAAGAAATCTGTTTCCCTCCCTGGTATCATGTGCTTTTGAGTTCTGTAACATGGTAAGAGAAATGGAGTAAGGATACATAGTTCTCATTGTTAAATAATGAAGACATATTTAAGAAATATATTTGAGACATTTTCAAGTCATGAAAAACAGGGATATGTATGAGAGGAGTGACCAGCCACCTTCTTGCATGTCCCCTGTGATAAAAGCAATGTTTTATGAGGCAAATGTTAATTTAGTTTTAGAGATTTTTCACTTAGTTTTCTGCATTTAAAACATTTTATAACAATTTGAGATCGACTATAAGACAGAATAAATGATAAGTGTCTCTCATAGCATTCTGTAGTGTTATAATTCAGGAATTTTTTCACAGTGACAGTATACTTTCAAAATGCAATTTTAATTCACTGTTCAAGTTGTCATCATGGATAAATGACAGTCATGTTTCTTTTCATTTTAAAAAACAAATATCTTGATCAGGGACCACTTGAAGGACACATTAAGATTGCGGTGTCTTTAGGGCAAAGTCCTCTTCTGGCCGCATTCTGAGATCTCATCCTCTTCTGAACGGATATCTGTGTTAGTAATCTGGAATGCCATGGGAGGCATTCACTGAGCTCGAGTGAATGCTTCTAGAAGAGTTGCAAGAGATTCTGATTGAGCACTATGTTTCACCCAATTCCTGTTCCCACTCTTTCCCTCCAATATAAAAACAATGTTGGAAAGCATTCCCATTTGGCCTCTGTAAAAGGGTAAATGAAATACCTATCTCATTTTAGTTCACCTGTAAAATGGGTTTCTCATTTCTCAATCAAGCCTGGTGTGAAGGGACATATTGGACTTTAAATTATTTTATACCCTTCATCTATTTTTTTTAAAGATCTGAACTGTTGATGTACAGTTTTTAAAATGCTAGAGCTAGCAAAAGTTGACAACTTTCATCTGATTTTATTTATTGAAACGTGTGCATCACATATATTTACTGGACTTCTTACTGTCCATTTTTCTTCCCCTAGGAAATGGCATCAAGATAGTTCAACTATGACATGGTCACTAAAAATATTATAAAAATACCTTTTTGAAAAACTCAGTTTCTCCTGTTTAGTAAATATTTATTTCATCAACATGGGCTGCGTTCCACTGTGTCAGGATTCTGCATGTGCGTGGAGCACTGTTCCAGCCTAAGAAGATGGTTCTGAGGCCACTTAGCAAGACATTTTCCAGCATGAGCAGGTTTCTCTGTGGAAATAGTGAGACCCTATTCCGGTGTGTTGTCTTTCTTTGGGGAACTTAGGGGGTACAAAGCTCCTGAAAGTGTTCTTTATGCTGGTTGAAGCTCTTATGTCACTGTACTGATTCCCTATGATGCAGACTTGAATCACAGAGTAATTAAAACATGGATCAAATAAGCCTGGGGTTCACCAAGGCTGAAAGCTGTAGCCATTCAAGGCATCATTTCTATCATAAAAATATAGGACCTTTTCAAAACATGCCTTCAGGACGGTGTTCCCTTTTCAAACAAAAGTCTAATGACTGCATAACTCTTCTTGACCACATCTTACATTTTCTCTAGATTTGCTTATTTACAGCTACTGGAACAAAAAGGTGAGACGAAGAAAGCACACTGATTGTCCTAAGAGTCTTCTGTGACTAAAAGCACATGAGCTTCTCCCCAGGCTGAGATTTGACCCTCCCAAGCATTTCCCCAAAGGCCATGACACTGCATCGGATTGCTTCTGGATGCTTTCCTCAGAGTTTTCAACAAATATAAACTGAAGAATGGAACACAGCATCAGATTTGCTAATCAAGAGGCAATGGTCCCAGTCCAAATGATGCTGTGTGTGAATACAGAGCCCAGGAGAAGGGAAGGAGGTACATGAACATCGGGTGTTGCAAAATCTTGCTGAACCAATAGACCAACAGCCATTAACATTTGTCAGTGCAAAGATCCTAAAATATGCAAGTGTGGATTTGTCCTGCCGTAAGAACTGAAGCTGTGACAATCACATTGCCATGGACATTTAAGCTCGTCTGAGGTTACTGAATCTAACAATGAATAAACAATGAAGAGTAGCTAATTTTTGGAAATCCTTTTCTATGACCGGAAAATATTCACAAACTCAGAGTGATTGTTTGGGGTGAAAGATGGTCCCATGCCTTGTGCGCCTCTCTTTGCTATCTATTCAACTTTGGAAATGAACCCCTCCCTTACAAGAAGGTGAGTAGCAACCAAAGTGAGCCCACCCTGGGAGGGCAGAGTGGGTGTACTTTCCTCAAAGAGCCCTGAACACAACAGGGCGCACAAACAGCCAGAGCACCCTCAACAATACCCCATCATCTGCCCACTAGAGCACACAGATTCACACAGATTCAGTGACACGTTCCAAAAAAACGGAATTAGGAGGGACCCATAGCATGGCCAATGTGTAGAGAGCTTTACTACTCTTAGCACCATTGCTAATTATTGGAGCAAAGAAGGGTACACAAGGAATGGAACCCAACCTGTTTAAAGTAATAAATGTCAACCCTAAAGTGCATGGAACTATCTCTCCTTCCCTTTTGAGGGCTGTGTGCTTCACAAGCTGGGCATTTGCTGCACGGGGTTTTCTAATATAATGTGAATTTTCAATGTGCTTTGTCTCTGTAGAGTGGCTTTAAAAAGCCCTTGAAGTCCTCAGCTTTAAATCCATGCTAATAGGGGAAGTCTTTTTTTTTTTTTTTTTGGAGGTGGGGAGCTTTGGTTGGGAGAAACATTGACCCAGACTGCACTCTGGGTAAACTAGGGCAAAAGACCTGATATCGTCTGCAGGGTACTTATTAACCACTGTTCATTTGCAGGATCAATATTTCCAGCAAAGGAGTCAACACTCAGGATACACTGCTACGTCTCACTTTTTCCTTGACACAACAATTTATTTTATAAATGCATCTGCTGGAGAAGAAAAGGCAGTAGCAAGGATTGTGTCTTTTATCTCCAGGATATGCAAAGCGCATTTATTTTCAGCTTTTATCTCTGGAATTGTATGTTGATCCCATACATATAGATTGATTTTGTTCAGGTAGATAATGAAAAGTCAAGTGGAAAATTACACAATGGCATTCACGATCCTAGTCTTATATCGGTATATAAATTGGTTTATTATTTCATTCTATTAAAGAGGCTTTTTTTTTTTTTTTTTTTTTTTTGTACCAGGAAAACTTCAAAATGCATTGTGTTGTCAGCTTCACTGAATTTTCTTTTGGAGGAGGAGGTGGGGAGGGGAAGCCGAAGCCCCGATTTCTCCTGCTCCTTTTGCTAATTGTATTGGCTAAATGAGCTTTCACAGAGGGGGGTCCTGGCTGCTTTTTGCTCTCCCCCAGCCCACTTGTAGGTTGCACACAGGGCTTCTGTAACTCTTTCTCGGTCAGGACAAAGATATCCACCGAGTACACCCTGTGACAAAGGTGGATATTTATTTCACCCCGGGCAATTCTAAATTTTGTCATGATGACTGAAAGAGGCAATCTCTTCCTGAGCACTAAGAGGCCGGGGTGAGAGGGTGGCAGCATTGAAAAGCCACCACCCAGAGACAGCTTGGAGCCACAATCCTGGAGGAAATGTTATTAATAAACATCTTTTGGACATTTGGTAGCCCGTGGAGCTTGCTCCAGCTTAAAGCAATTAATTCAGGACACTGACATAAACTCTCCAGATCTTTGACAGCTTGGAGCCGAAATAAAAATGCTAGTTCTCCGGGGAAGAGAAGAGGATGGCTAGCCCTTTTCTGGACTGTTTGCTTATAGGCCCAGAGAGCAACCTTCCTTGCAGAATGAAATGCAAGGGCACAGACAATGTACCAGGGAGAGAATAGAAGATGGGAATGAACAGTTTGAACTATTTGCTCAGCAGAAGGGCACCACAATGCTGGGGTAGTGGTTTTCCCATGCGTCCACTGTCCCTTCTTTGGGATCTTTTGTTGTCCCCTTTCTCCTTTGGCCAGATAAGAGCACAGCTGCAGCATTGCAGCTAACAAGTAAGGCCGTACTTATCCCCCTAAATCTCGGGGTGCCTTTACTGTAACAAGTTATGCTTGGCTCTCTTTTATTTTACAAGAGGATGGTGAGGGAGAGAATGGAAGAACAGAGGGGATGGACATATAGGACACTGACACTGCCTATGTCTGATTTCTTTCTCTTTCTTTCCTTCTTTCTTTCTTTCTTTCTCTCTCTCTCTTTCTTTCTTTTCTTTCTCTCTTTCTCTCCTTCCTTCCTTCCTCTTTCTTTCTTTCTTTCTTTCTTTCCTTCCTTCCTTCCTTCCTTCCTTCCTTTTTTCTTTCTTTCTTTCTTTCTTTCTTTCTTTCTTTCTTTTTCTTGCAAGCTGTGATCAGATGCAATCTTTGTGAGGCATTTAAATGCAAGGGTTCAGTGATGTATATTGTTTGCCAAGCCAAAATGTTGCCTTTTGGGGAAAAGGGGGAGAGGTGCTCATGGAGTGCAGGAAAAGGGGTTTTGGGGCAGAGATTTTGGTTTAAAATAACCAGACTTCTTCTGACTGCTGAAAAGAGGAAAAAGTTTTAAACTGTCAAATTTAAAACTGTGTTCAGTTATGATTTGCCACTTCTGAATATTATTTTGGATTTCCCCTTTCCATGCTTATTTTGTTCAGAATCCTAATGAATAGAGGTTGCTGGTCTCAGGGTAAAAGCAGGATGAACTGGAGAGGGGACATACAAGGTACTTTTGTAATTGCCATAGATTACATCTATAATCAGAGTAAATGTCATCAACAAATAATCAAAATATTTTTTACATTTGCTCTTCTAAAATCAGAGCCTATTTTAAATATAAGAGAAAGCAGATGTGATAATAATGTAAACTACAGTTATGTTAAGTTGATATTAAAGTCAAAATCTAACACAGATTTGCACTGTTGGGTGTGTGTTCCGATTCAGTGGGTTTTTCCACGGATGTTGATTTTGGGAGCCAGGCTTCAATGTTTAATTCTATTGTAATGTGGTTATGTAGCCTGAATGGTTTTATAAGGTGAAAAGGCAAAAAAATTAATTCCAAAGAAAACTAATGGTTTACTATGATTGTGTTAAACATTTCAGAAGCCCACCTGTGGGAAATACAAAGTATTAATACTGTGTGTTATTTTGTTTTTGTATTTTTGTCTCACCAACAAAACTGGCAGAAAAAAAAATGCTTTCGTATATTTTTCCTGCTGGGTGGTAAGAAGGAAAGGCCATGAAGCTAAAGGTCTCCCATTGAGACGCTGCTCTGCAAAGAGCCGACCTCACGTGCCGCTGCCAGAGAAGAAAGCACCTGTTCATCTCGGCTCACTGTGGGGCTGAGCTCAGCACTGGCAGGCGAGGGGCCGCACGCCTCCCCCACAGCCACCGAGAGGGCATCCCTGCAGGGAAATCATATCCAACGTGCCTGTGCCCACATCAGACTTAAGACAGCCTCTAAAATGTCCATGAAGCCATTGTCCAGTAGAGCTGTTAGTTTTAAAACCAGTGAGTATAACCTTTGGTTAAAAGGATGCATGTGTATAGGTATATGTGTGTGCGTGTGTGTGTACGTGTTTGTGTTTTTGGACTTGTGTGTGATGTAGGGAAAGGGTATGGAGAATGAAGAAAGGGTTCCATTTAGGCATTTGCAAATATTTGATGGCATCATGAAAAGACAAAAACATTCTATAAAATATATCATATTTTGCTATGATTTTGTGTGTACCTATAATAAAATTATTAAGTACAAATTGTTCTGTATTTCTTTTGCAAGCATAAATTCTAAAGTTTTGTATTTAGTACAGAATAATTCATATCACATAAAAAGGGAAAAAATACATTTTTTTTCCTGATTAGGTGCTTAGACTAAATACATCTGTTTTTTTTGGGAAACTGAGGCCAAGATGGAAATTGTAGTCTGCCTGGGTGAATGTAATTCTTTTCTCTAATTCTTGACATAGAGAAAAACTTGCCCAGGGAAATTTTTCCATTATGGCATTTTAGCATTAATCTGCAAATCATGTGGAATCACTGTGGATAACTCAGGGAAATAAGTGGAACTCTTCTTCCATTAAAAGAATTTCCTGCCCTTGAGGCTATGCATTTCCACAACATGGGAAACGGGTTTTTATTTCCAATTTCTACAAAGAGTACGCATGCAACTGGTATCCATACAAAGCCCCACGTGTTGGGAAGCCACTGAGGGAGGAGCAGAGCCGCAGCAAGGGCAAATGCACAAATAACAAATCAAGTTTAAAGACCGTGGTCAAATGCAAGGAGCAAATGATTCTGATCTTATATGTGAGGGGCTTGGACATCACACCAGCTGCCGCGGAGTTTGATTAATGAGGCATTAAGGAGATGGAGTGACACTTACAGCTAGTTACTTATGGTGCTAATTTCAAAACACTTTACAATAGACAAAGAGACTCTGCTCATAATGCAAAGTAATTTGTGGTGTGTTCCTGGTGAATGCATTTAGTGAAGCAAATATAGTTATGCGGAATTTAAATTAAGGTTGACACTAATGTAAACAGAGCCCAAGAATCACTGTCCCCAATAATTTGATGAGGACACAGGTTTTAATCAAGCCTCTTCCACTAAAATAGCAATTTAAATCCCTATCGTTTAAACTGGATAAAACGCTTAAGCCGTAAAGGTTGGGGGGGAAAATAGAAATTTACTTGAAAATAAAAATGAAACAGAGTATCTCTGGGGGAAACCTTGACTATTGTTTTGACACAACCGGGATGTACATGTCGATTTAAATGCCAGGTTGATTTTGAGGCCAGATTCCAGGTATCTGAAGGCATTTGCTATCTATCTTTTCTGTTGTTGTAAAGTTATGGTTGGACACATTCTGGTTGTATTGACCTCAGAGTAAAAATGCTCCTCGTAATAAGAAAGTGGAGATTCTGATTCCGAGGCCCCAGAATCATTTATGTATTAAAGGAAGAAATCTACCTGCTTCCCCCGGCAACCAGTTTCTATTTGTACTAAAAAATTCAAAATTGGGGGAATATGAGGAAGGAGTGTGGGCCTGGTTAGAGACTGTGGCCAGCCAATGGAGAGGTCAGTTTTTCTAGAGGGTACCACGTCTGCACATGGCTTTGTTTGAGTTTGCCTGTTTATTTCCCTTACTCGGATTCATTGGGGAGGGGATCAGCCCAGTCATTAACATTAATTAAAATGCCAGCAGCCTAGGTTCCAGGGCCTAGGAGGCCTTGTATATGGGAAACAAAACCAAACAAAATAGCAATTTATTCTGCCCTGCTCCTGGAAAATAAGGGGGAGTTTGGCAGCACTTCCTGGGGCTCCAGACTTTACAGCAAAAGAGCAGGAGGATAAGGTAAATCAACTCTGAATTCTCCGAATTATGACCCTGCCTTCTCCAGCCACACTCATGATGTATCTTCTAGGGAAAGGAATTTGTCCAATGATGTATTTTTAATACCTATTCAGAAGAAACAGCTGAGAACTATCTGGGGAGGAATAAAAGCTGTAAATGTAAAGTGCTCTGAAAATGCTCCTAGCAGTAATATTAACAGTCACCCAACTTAAGGACTTAGAGTCAGGAATGGAAGGGAAATGGGAAGCTGGAGACTTTGACATTTGGGGGATGAAGGGGGGTCCACCACGAACTGAGCACTGATTATGAACTTGGCACCACGGGCACAATTAGGAAGAGGGTCTCAAATAGAAGCAAACGGAGCCCAGGGAGGTTAAATTGTGTTCTGAAGGCCACACAGGCTTTGCAGGCAGGGCCAGACTGCTCCGACTGGCTCGGTCCCTCCTAGGAAAGACATCCTGTTCTCTCAGTCCCCGTTACCATGTGGTCCTAAAGTGGATACATCATGCTGCTTTGGGAAGCCTCCACTCCGTGTCTGGCAGGTAAACAACATCTGAAACTCCCATCCTGCAAACATGCAAAAGAGGGGAAGGGCATTTGCTACTCCAGCCCTCGGAAGTTAGAGGAAATGAATGGAAGGTCATCAATGTTCATCACAGTTGCAAGGACAACAATCCCAAAAACAGTGATTCTGCATGGCTCTTTGTGTCTATAAAAAGACAGATCTTTGACATCTGAACATCAGGCCTTATAGGCAGAGGGGAGAGAAGACCAGCCAGGTCTGCCTTAGGAGACACAGCTGGCAGGCAGGCTCCTTCTCCCTTCTGCTAGACAAGAAGGAGCAAAGAGGATGGAGGGTAGTAGGGATGGGAGGGCCAGTGGGAGAACTGAGTGTGTAGGCCAAACTTGGAATGTCAGGGCATCTTCCAGAATGATGAGTATATATGTGTTTTTAAGAAGAAAAGATTTGTTGGGTGATGACTTTGGGGACCCCCAGGTTTAGATTCCTCTAGTCTCACCTGGCATCCCTGCTGTGGCCATGGGAAACAGTACCCTCGGCCAAAAAGCACTTGGCATTGACATAGAATTTTGATTTCTGCTCTTGGGAGGCACCGTGTGCCAGGCCTGTGTGTGTGTAAGCCGGAGTGACACAAAGTCACTGCTCAGGGCAAGCCCCGAGCCCTGGGGGTGGGGCATGTTCTTCCCTCACCTGTGCTCCCTGGGGATGCGCCTGGCCAGCATGCCACTTGGCTCCTCACAGGGTGCTGGCTGATTGGAGCCCCTGCTGCTTGTGGCCGTGACCAGCCTAATGATGCTTCCCAGAGTTGACTTTTCCCTCTTGCCAGCCTCAGCTTCCCCAAGGCCTCACTCCTGCTTTCCAAGGTCACCTGCCTGAGGCTGCACACACACACACACCCTTCTGGTTTCCAGCAGAGAGAACTGTCCTGTGAGCATCTGTCTCCCTGAGGCTGCAGTGCTGTCCAGGCAGCCAATATTGGAGGAGCAGCATAGGGGAGGCCTTTGGCTATTTCCTTCATTTTACAGTTCAAATCAGGGTTCTGGAGTTCTCATAACTCAGATCACTTGTCATACACTCTCAAAAGCATTTTATTTTTTCTTGTGCTGAAACACTGATACAGCATTTACTTGAGGTGTGGGAGCATTTTCATCCTCATGGCCCCAGACATGGGTGAAAGGTTTGGAAATGCCAACTCGTCTCTTGGCCTCAGTTTCTCTCCTTCATCAGAGGATAAACAAAACAAACAATCTCACGGACCATTGTGAAAAAGTTTGTTTTGGAGAGCATTTTGGAAGTGAATGATGTCGGAGATGCATTTTGGCCCCATTTCCTGTTGTAGAAACGTGCGGCAGGAATAGATGTGACCAGAGCAGATGAGTACGCAGTGCTGAGCTCTTGACTTTGACCAGGAGTCCTCACATTATTTCACCTGCTCTGTGAAAGAAATCTGAACCTGTTTCACTTGCCCAGCCTCTTGATTTGGAATCTCAGTGCAAACCCCAACATCAACAAAGTTGCTATGGATTTTTATGATTATCTTAAGAATTTGTCTCAAGTGAGGCTCGAGTACTCTCAGGAGAAGGGGTGGGGATCCTGAGCTGCTCCCCTGCTGACCTCTGTGGAGCACACGTCACCCTCTTCTCTCCTTTCCAGTCTCTGCATTGCAAATGCCTCCTTCTCTGGTGCAAAACCTACTTTCTTACAAGATCCAATACCTTCTTCCATGTAACTCTGGGCCAAAGGACTTACACTGACTTCCTCTTAAATAGGGAAGAGATGGCTGAGTTCTTATCACCCTTAAAGCACTCCTTTACAGGAAATATTGACCCCTTCCACACCACACCACAATACCCTCCTGGACAGAGCCTGAGATCTCAGGACAGTGGCCTGGCCACTACAAGGGCCCTGGGATATCTGGGAAGGCTCTTTCCAGGCCCCAGCTTTTCTGCTCGATTATTCCAATGAAGACCTAATTCTGTGTGCCCATGTGGGCCGTCTGTGCTCAAATGCCAGCATTTGTGGTTTAGACTCCTCTTAGAGAGGCAGCTGGGAGCAGTAAGCCCTTTGTCCTGCTGGATGGGTAACAACAAGTTGGCAGGGACTGGGTGGGGTTGGGGGGGATTCTCCATTGAAATCTTAGATCGAAATGATGAGATTTAGATCATTTGTTCAATGTGGGTCTTCTAACAAGGATTTTTAGGGCTATCTCCAAGATTGGGTTGTTTCTCCCAGATCTTTATTTCTAGGTTTCGCCTCCTCCCTCCCTTTGCCTTCTTTCTCACCTCCAGGGTTAGAGGGGTTTTCTGGTGTGCCTCCTGCCTCTTTGTCAGACCTCAGGCTCCCAGCCTATTAGGCTCTGCTGGTGTTGATCACAATTTTTACTTTCTTCTACAAAATTCTCTTTATGTGCAGGGGTATTGGCAGATCTCCCAACCCCAGAGTATTTGTATAACCAATTCATTATGTAGGGTCTGATTTGTTTCTTTTATTTCTTTCCTGATAAATAGAAAAATTTTTGTTTTGCTTAAAATGCTATTTGCCCCATGACTCTGCTTTATAGACTACCTCCAAGCAATGGGTCTACTTGTTATTTATGAGCAGTGTTATAAAAAATACTTAGAGATGAGGGGTGGATTCTGATGGCTTAGGGAAATTTCTGGGGTTATGTAACTGACCATGCTAGTTATCCATGAGGTAGAGAAATACCAGGTGAGGTGTCCATTGGCCTAAATCTGCAGGATATTTTTCATATTTTTATGAAACTCCCAATTCACATTCTTTTGTTACTTAAGAGTTAGTTGGTCAAGGTATTGGTGATATCTCCACTCTCTCTTTTTAAAATTATTTACCAAATCCTTTCAGTCCTTCCTTCAATTTTGCAAAAATGAAAGCAATGTTCAGAATGTGGTCTGTCAATGAAATGGAAATAATAGGTATGGAATATCTTTAAAAAATACACCTAGTTTTCCATTCTCTCTGCCAGCATCTAGTGAAGGCCCTTTATGAAAAGGAAAATCTCCACATTAGTTATTGTCAGCAACCTCCAGCATCAGCTTCCAGCACCTCCTGTGTTGTTAGAAACAGTTGGTGTCTACAGGGATCTGATAACATCCTCCTAGAAGGGTAGTTTGTGCAAGCTGCTCCCCCTACAACAACCATTCATACTTTTTTTTCTTTTTTCCCCCAGAGGTAGGATTTCTCTCTGTCACCCAGGGTGAAATACAGTGGTTTGATCATAGCTCATTGCAGCCTCCAATCCTGAGACTCAAGCCATCCTCCAGCTTGGACCTCCTGAGTAGCTGGGACTACAGGCACTTGCTGCCATGCCTGGCTGAATATCTGTTCTTTTGGTTTGTTTGTTTGTTTGAGATATTCCATACCTATTATTTCCATTTCATTGACAGACCACATTCTGAACATTGCTTTCATTTTTGAAAAATTGACTATAGTTCATCATGGAAATTATATAATTTTTGTATTTAAGACATTGGTGTTTCATATGTCTTGATCTACTGACTGTAGAGTCTTGAATTTTCTGCTGGTCAAAATGGATTAGATGTTTTGTAAGAAAGTAAGAACTTAAAGTTTCCTGCCAACATAGTAAAAGTATTGAGAGTTTACAGTGGATTGATTGAGTAGATGGTCTCTGAACCCACACATCCATCTGAACATTACAAAAAAAAGAGACCATGAGAAACTTGTACATATTTATGTGACACATTAGAAAACATGCAACATTTTTTTGACAAAAAAAAAAAAAAGTCAAATATGGACTGCAGGAAGCCTCAGGTCTAACTTCCAGCTGACAGAACATACAGGTAACAGAGGAACCTATTAAATGGCACCATGTGGATGCCACCAGTGAGATCCACATGGTGGGAAACTCTACAGGACATATTACCTTGTTTCTTCAATAAATAAGCATCAAGAAGAAAGAGAGAGAGAGAAAGAGAGAGAGAGAGAAAACTTATAGATGTAAAAGAGAGAAACACATGTTAGCCAAAGGTCATGTGTGGATCATGTGTAGACCTTTGGATCTTGATTTTAATAGAGCAACTGTGCCTTACCCTCAAATAGTGTGAGAGAAATGGGGAACTTTGAACATTTATGTGCTATTCAGGAATTACTGTTAACTTTTTAGATGTATTAGTGCTATGTGGTCATACTTTTTTTTTTTTTTTGAGATGGAGTCTCGCTCTGTCACCAGGCTGAAGTGCAGTGGCATGATCTCTGCTCACTGCAATCTCTGCCTCCTGGATTCAAGCTATTCTCCTGCCTCAGTCTCCCGAGTGGCTGGGATTACAGGCAAATGCCACCACACCCAGCTAATTTTTGTATTTTTAATAGAGACAGGGTTTCACCATGTTGGCCACGGGGGTCTCAATCTCCTGATCTCATGATCCACCCACCTCAGCCTCCCAAATTGTACTTTTAAATGACTGTATCATTTAAATGTTGGAGAAGAATTCAAAAGATTATTTAAGGAAGAAATGATTTCATATCTGGAATGAACTTGTAAATAAACAATAAACCAGTGGGAGGACAAAGCGGGTTGAGTAGTGATGAATCAGGATTGGCATGGGCTGGTATTTTGGGTACTGTGTGATGTGATATACTATTATTTAAAATTTTTCCAAAATAAAAAAATGAGAAAATAGAGGCTCACCTTCATGAAGATATTTGCCCCAAATCTCTCTTCTTCTAGACTCGCCTCAATCTCCCTCCTCATGGTGACTGCTGACCTAGTTGAAGAAGTCCTCTGTACAGGATGCTTCTACTTCCTTGATACCATCCAGAGTCCTTTCTCATATCTCTACCATTTTGTTTGCTAAAATGGCACTGAAAAAAGTTGAACTCTGAATGACAAATCCAGTGGCCATCTCTCTGGTGACACCATCTGTGACTGTGGCAGTAGTGGATATGGTTGATCAGCCCCTCCTTCTTGAAGCTCTCTTGCCCCCACACTTCCATGATGCTGCTGTTGCTGGTTTTCTTCTGAAGCTGCAGTCACATCCTTAATGAAATGCCCAGCCTCCTTCCAGCAATGCACGGGGAGCAGCTGTGGGCCTAGGTTCAGCCCCATGCTCTTCTTTCTCTTGACTCCTCCATCTTGAGCAGACAAAGTTCCTCTGCTTTCTCTGCAATCCTCAGCTCTGTGTAGGAGGCACTCTGCATTTCCTGCCTTCCTCCCCTCTTCAGCTGCTCGCCAGACCTCCCTACCTGGAGGCCCCATCATCTCCTCAGACACAGCTCCTCGGGAGGCTGAGGCTGCAGTAAGCTGTGATCGTGTCCCTGAGCTCCAGCCTAAGTGGCACATCAGGATCCTGTCAAAAAAGAAAAAAGGAAAGAAAGAAAAAGACATTCTAAACTTATTTCTCCACTATCCTCCATTTGATCTCAAACTACTGTTTTAGTGTCCTTGCTCACCACACAAATCCCATGATGACCTCCTCGCTGACAACACCTTCCCTGAAGGTTCGGCATCTTCCCACTTCCGTCCTTCTGGCCGGCTAGCAGAGCCCTGCTTAGGTTACAAGACCTAGCTCAGTGGAAGTCATATATAGGGATTCTACTGTCACAATAGCTTATTTGACTTAGCTTGGCATACAGTGAAAAGATGTCTGTGAACTAGCCAGTCCTCTAAGGTATGTGGCCTCAAACCAGCATTCAACCTCTCTTGCTTATTTTATTTTATTTTAGCTATTTATTTATTTATTTTTTGAGATAGGCTCTCTCTTTATTGCCTAGGCTGGAGTGCAGTGGCGCAAACTCAGCTCATTGCAACCTCCGTCTCCCAGGCTCAAGCGATTCTCCCACCTTAGCCTCTTGCATAGGCGGGATAAGAGCCCTGGGCCACCATGCTGGGCTAATTTTTGTATTTTTTTCTAGAGACAGGGTTTCACCATGTTGCCCAGGCTTCTTGTCCATTTTTAAAATGCAAATAAACCCAACTCAATGCCCACTGTGCTGGATAAAGCTGCACTGTGCCTAGACCACCGGGGCTTATGTCATTTTTAGGTGTCCACTTCAACTCATAACACAAAAGAGAGAAAAAAACCTAATTTCAAGTACTGTACTATGCTGTGTGACCTCGAGCACCTCTTTAACTTCTCTGAATCTATTTCACAAAGTATAACATCAGGACATCAATATCCTCTTGCAGCTTGTTGGGATGACCAATTTAGTTAAAAAGGTGGTGCCCTTCACATCTTTCCTGGCACACAGCACGTTTTCAATAAATATTAGCTGCTATTGTCATAATAGCTACTTGCTAAATATACGTATTCAGGCACATGAGTCAACTCGATTATCTATTTTAAATTAATTTTATCTTTATTAAAATGTTACGGCTGAGGATATGGAATTATTTACTTGGAACAAGACGGAAATATGTACATTTTATTTATTCTGTGTGTGTGTGTTTCTGCATGTATTTTTTTTTTATTAACAATGCATGGGAGGGGTATTGGTGGAAAATAAATTGGGAAGTTTATTAGCTTTGCCTCTCCCTCTGACTGTCCATCTCTCTGTGTCCCTCAATACAAGCCAATTTGTTCCATAATGGAGATGCCAAGATGGATCAGACACATTTTCTCACGTTCTGGAGTTTATATTATGGAGGGAAGGTTTAGATACATAAACAGATAGTGTCAGCTTTGAAATGGATAGTGCTGTGCTGGAGGGGTGATCAGGTACCTGAGAAAACTAAAGGGAAGCATTTAGGTGAAGCTGGAGGGTCCAGCAAACTTGCCTTTGAGTTCTGAAGATGAAGCCCCTGCCAGGTGATGGGTGGCGCTGAGCATGACCCAGGTATGTGAGTGGCAGCACCATGCAGGGATACCAAGCAATTCAATAGCTCCAGCATCAACCCTAATAGAAAACATGTGCTGACCACTTGCTGTGTACCAGTCACTATGCTGAATCCTTTACATGTTAGTTTTCTACTTACTCTTCACAAATGCCTCAGAGGAATTAACATTTCCACTTTTCAGAAGAGGGTGCTAAAGTGTGAGCTGCCTACATGGCTTGCCTAAGGCAACGTGACAGAGCTCAACTTTTAAGCATCTCCTGGACTGAGTATCAGGCTGAAGGAAGAGCCAGGGAGATAGGCTGTCTTTAGGAATTTGACTTCAGAATGGGTGAGGGGTAAGGGTAGGCACAGTGAGGGAGGGAAGGTGAAGGGTGTGAGGCTGGGAGTATTGAGTGCAAATGCTTCTGTGTGGAGCATGGATGAAGGGCACTAGCATGGAGTGGGGAAATCAAGCAGCAGCCTTCTCAAGTGGTCTTGATAGTTTTCTGCCCTTCTTGGTCTTGAGTACTCCTCCAGAGAGGGTCTGCAAAAAGCCATCAGAGGTGTCTGATCTGGTTTGACTGTGTCCCCACCCAAATCTTACCTTGAATTCCCACATGTTGTGGGAGAGACCCGGTGGGAGGTAATTGAATCATGGGGGCAAGTCTGTCCCATGCTGTTCTCATGACAATGAATAAGTCTCATGAGATCTAATGGTTTTAAAAACAGGAAATCCCCTGCGCAAGCGCTCTCTCTTCTCCTGTCTGCCACCATGTGAGACATGCCTTTCACCTTCTGCCATGATTGTGAGGTGTCCCCAGCCCCACAGAACTGTAAGTCCATTAAACCTTTTTCTTCTCAATCTCAGGTATGTCTTATCAGCAGCACGAAAACTGACTAATACAGTAAATTGGTACCAGTAGAGTCGGGTGTTGCTGAAAAGATACCCAAAAATGTGGAGGCGACTTTAGAACTGGGTAACAGGCAGAGACTGAAACAGTTTGGAGGGCTCAGAAGAAGATAGAAAAATGTGGGAAAGTTTGGAACTTCCTAGAGACTTGTTGAACGACTGACAAAAATGCTGATAGTGATATGAAAAATAAGGTCCAGGCTGAGGTGGTCTCACATGGAGATAAGGAATTTGTTGGGAACTGGCACAAAAGTGACTCTTGTTATGTTTGAGCAAAAAGACTGGTGGCATTTTGCCCCTGCCCTAGAGATATGTGGAACTTTGAACTTGAAAGAGATAATTTAGGGTATCTGGTGGAAGAAATTTCTAAGCAGCAAAGCATTCAAGAGGTGACTTGGGTGTTGTTCAAAGCATTCAGTTTTATAAGTGAAGCAGAGCATTAAAGTTCAGAAAATTTGCAGCCTGACAATGTGATAGAAAAGAAAATCCCATTTTCTGAGGAGAAATTCAAGCCACCTGCAGAAATTTGCATAAATAATGAGAAACCAAACGTTAATCCTCAAGACAATGGGGAAAATGTCTCCAGGACATGTCAGAGGTCTTCACAGCAGCCCCTCCCATCACAAGCCCAGAGGCCTAGGAGGATAAAGTAGTTTTGTGGGCCAGGCCCAGGGTCCCTGTGCTGTGTGCAGCCTAGGAACTTGGTGTCCGGCATCCCAGCTGCCCCAGCCATTGTTGAAAGGGGCCAACATAGAGCTCAGGCTGTAGCTTCAGAGGGTGCAAGCCTCAAGCCTTGGCAGCTTCCACCTGGTGTTGAGCCTGTGGGTGCACAGAAATCAAAAATTGAGATTTGAGAACCTTCACTCAGGTTTCAGAAGATGTATGGAAATGCTGTCCAGGGAGAAGTTTGCTGCAGGGGTGGGGCCCTCATGGAGAACCTCTGCTAGGGCAGAAGGGAAATGTGGGGTTGGAGCCCCCACAGAGTCTCTACTGGGGCACTGCCTAGTGGAGCTGTGAGAAGAGGACCACTGTCCTTCAGACCCCAGAATGGTAGCTCCACTCACAGCTTGCACTGTACACCCAGAAAAGCTGCAGGCACTCAGCGCCAGCCCATGAAAGCAGTCAGGAGCAAGGCTGTAACCTGAAAAACCACAGGGGTGGAGCTTCCCAAGACCATGAGAACCCACCTCCTGCATCAGTGTGACCTGAATGTGAGACATGAAGTCCACGGAGATCATTTTGGAGCTTTAGGATTTGACTTCCTGTTGAATTTCAGACTTGCATGGAGCCTGTAGCCCCTTTGTTTTGGCCAATTTATCACATTTGTAATGAGGGTCTGCAAGAAGAAATAAAGGTTTAATGAACTTACAGTTCTATGTGGCTGGGGACGCCTCATGGCATCCCCAGTGTATTTACCCAATGCCTGCATCCCCACTGTATCTAGGAAGTAACTAATCTGCTTTTGATTTTACAGGTTCATGGGTGGAAGGGACTTCTCTTGCTCGGATGAGACTCTGGACTGTGGATTTCGAAGTTAATGCTGAAATGAGTTAAGACTTTCCGGGACTGCTGGGAAGGTATGATTAGTTTTGAAATGTGAGGATGTAAGATTTGGGAGGGGCCGGGGCGGAAGGATATGGTTTGATTGTGTCCCCACCCAAATTTCATCTTGAATTCCCATGTGTTATGGGAGGGACTCAGTGGGAGGCAATTGAATCATGGGGCAAGTCTTTCCTGTGCTGTTCTTTTGATAGTGAATAAGTCTTATGACAACTGATGGTTTTAATAAGAGGAATTCCCCAGCACTAGCTGTCTTTCTTTTCTTGTCTGCTGCCATGTGAGATGTGCCTTTCACCTTCTGCCATGATTGTGAGGCATCCCCAGCCGCATGGAACTGTAACTCCATAAAACCTTTATTTCTTCCCAGTCTCAGGTATGTCTTTATCAGCAGCATGAAAACAGACTAATATAGCACCTCTGCTGACAGCTATAGGACCAAGGATTGTAGACCCAAGTGCAGCAAGTAACCTCCCCTCTGGCTGAGCCTTGGACCATCCTGTGTCCTGCCTCTGCTCTACTTCTGGAACCTTCTATCTCACACCTGCCTGTCATTTCTTGTTAGGTGTGCACACTGTTCCTTTACTCCTGCCCCAGGGAAGTCTGCCTGAATTCTTCTTTTGTTGATCACCTGGGCTGAGGATTAATGCTGCCACCGGCTGTGGGCATGTTTGGAACTTTCCCTGGAATCCAGGGACAGATACACTTGTTCAGTTTTTAATTTATTTTTAATTTTTACTTGTGCTCCTCCCCAGACACACATATTTTCCTGTCATGAAGCTTTTCTTTAAGAAAGCTGCAAGTTTTGGGGAAAAGTGTGTGTGATGACTGGGAACTGATTCCCAAAGGCTAGCTGCAAACCATGACTGGGAAAGAAGCAGGATGGGCCCAGACTTTGCAGTGGCTGCTGTCCACCAGAACATTCAGGCTCAGAAGGGTCGTGGGGGATCCCCGAGCCTGCTGAAAGATGAGGCACAGTCCTGGTTCCACTCAACTTACCCCACCCGTGCTTCATTGCTCCCCAAAGCACTCACGACTCTGATATTTTGCTTGTATATTTGCTTCTTATTTGTCTCCTGTCATTAGGATGAAATCTTCCAGAGAGCAATGGTTTTATCTGTCTTATTCACTGTTATAAATAGTGACTGGTACATAGTAGGCACTGAATAAATATTTGTTGAATCAATGCATGAATGAAACTTCGACAAGCAGTTTGTCAATTTTTGTCAATTAAGTAATGAAAAGTCTCCTAGGCCATAACTAAATTTTCAGGATATGGTGCCATGGGGGCTGGTGCCAGCACTGTCATAGGCTCTCCTCCTTCCACCCCCCTCTCCCCCACTGGAACCACTTTCTTCCCTTTTCACATACACCCAACAGCCTGCAGGTTATTGTTGTCATCAGAGTGTTTTTCAACTTCAAGAATGCCCTTGATATTCATGAAAATCCTATTTGACTCACATAAAAGCACACCACTTGTTAAATGCCTGCAATGAGCTAGGAGCTTTGTATTCATTGCACTATTTAATTCTCCTAGGAATTCAAGAGTCAGGCTTCTTCCTCCTTAATAGGTAAAAAAAGCTAAGGCTCCATAGCATTGAGATCCTTGTCCAAGGCCTTGAGGCTCAGGTAGAAAAGTCTCAATTTCAGCTCAAGTCTGCTTGACCCCAAGGGTTGTGCTGATTGTCCATTAGCCCCGGACCCACATGCACCTGCTACCTTAGTCCTATGAGAGAGAAGAGAAGGACAGGGACAAGTATCACCCAGCAAGCCCAGAGATTGCATGCACGGGCGTCATGCTGCATAACATACCCACGGGATCCCATTTGGGGTGAGCATGAGGAGGTGGATGGTGGGCAGGGTCCTCTATGTTTCCAAACTGTTAGGACAAATAATGAGTTTCAACTCTGATAAACTGATGAAATTTTACAGATTTTTGACTTACTAATGGTTTGAACTCATAGTTTCAACACAGCCTCCAAGAGACCTTTCACAAGCTACTACGATTATAAAAGTTTTTCTTATCCAAAAAACCTAGTTGTCTCTCAAGGAAAGTGCCAGAAGAATGAGCAAAGTTCAGTGAAAAAATCAGGGACAAATGTGTAAGTAGGGAATTGGGGTGGTTTTAAGGGATGAGCAAGAGTTTTCTAGGTAAAGGAGAGAAGAGGAAGGATATTTCAGGCAGAGGAAAACCAATGTGCAATCTTAGTCCTGAATTTCCTGCTTGTGCATCTCTTATGGAATCTAGGTGGAAAGAGAGACTGTGTTTTTTCTGTCTTGCTTCCTGCTGTGTATGCATACTCAAGAGCAGTGCCTGGCACAAAACGATCGCATGATAAATCCTTGTGATGTTGAACAAGTGGCATCCTCCATGCCCAGGAGTGACTGGCTGTAGAAAGAGACATCTTTCTTGGTTCTTTCTTGGTTCTCACACTGTCAGCCTTTTGCCACATCCTTTTGTTCTGTTTCTGCTCCCCATAACCCTTTAGAGGTTCTTTTTACTGAAATTAGAATAGTAGTCCTATAAATAATTTCCCCCACACCATGTCTGTGCTCACCACATTTATCCTGTCTATTACTGTAAACCTGATATTGTGAAAGAACAGTTAGAATACTTCCTTCCTGTGCTCAAAAACTATCAATGACTTCCTTCTACCTAATGTGATGAGTACAAATGCCTCGTCTTGACTTCCAAGACTCATATGACCCACTGCTTCTTCAATTTCATAATTTACATCTTATCTCTGTAAGTTCTGTGTTCCAGGAAAACTGAAATATTTTCTGCTCTAGAACATAATTCCTATTTCCTCGTTTTCTTTTTTTATATATAATTGAGGTGGAGTTTCACTCTTGTCATCTAGGCTGGAGTGCAATGGCGCGATCTCAGCTCACTGTAACCTCTGCCTCCCGAGTTCAAGTGATTCTCCTGCCTCAACCTCCCAGGTACCTGGGATTACAGTCACCCACCAACACATCCAGCTAATTTTTGTATTTTTAGTAGAGATGAAGTTTTGCCATTTTGGCCAGGCTGATTTTGAACTCCTGACCTCAGGTGATCCACTTGCCTCAGCCTCCCAAAGTGCTGGGATTACAAGTGTGAGCCACTGCACCCGGCCTTTCCTCATCTTTTAAACCTTTTTTTAATATGGTTTCCAGGGCATGGAAGAGCATTTTCTCCCAAGTACACCTGTTGAGATCTATCTCTCATATAAAAGGACCTTGAACACCACAACCACTGAGGGATTTTCTGATTAAGCCCTCCTAACACTTGGTATCTTATGAGACCTAACGTATTCATCTTGGAATTTTATTCTCTGTCACGTGTTTCTAGCCTGAAGCCTTGCATAGAGGAGGCAACCTAAGATATTTGTGGGATTGAACTAAGCACCATTTATGTGCCAAGTTCTCATCTAGACTCAGGGACTACAGCAAGGAAGACCTTCTGAGGATGATATCAGAGAAATCACGAGAAATCGTTTTGTAAATTCAGAAGCAGTAAGCATATGAGGTAGTAAAATGAGGTAGTATAAGATGATGATGATAGTGCTGATGATAATGCTGGTGATGGTGACGGTGATGATTGTGATAATGATGAGTGTGATGGTGATTATGATAGTGATAATGGTGACAATGATGATGTTGGAGATGGTGATAAAAGTGATAATGGTGACAATGATGATGTTGGTGATGGTGATAATAGTGACAATGGTGACAATGGTGATGGTGATGGTGATGATGATGGTAATGGTAATAGTGACAATGCTGATGGTGATGGTGATGATGATGAATGTGGAAAATGTTCATAATTACTCCTCCAGGTCTACTCTCCACCTTTCTCATCCTGCTCTGTCGGCTGGAAGGCTGAACCTTATGGACTGTATCAGCCAGACTCCTGTGCCCTTTGGTTTACTATTGAGTATAGCCAATAGAAACTATCAATGAAAAGTCAGAGATTGAAAGAAAAGAGATTATGGGTTTTTATTTCCATAGCTCTCTCTTTGCTGTGCCTCAGTTTGCACTTGAACAATCTTGGCTCTTTTCAGCTAGTTCCTCTCCTATAGTTATAGCTCCTGCAAAAAACTAGTGACCACTTCTTGCCTATTTGGCCCAGGGTGGTAATGCTCCCCTTTGTTGCCAGTCCTAGTGTGTGTCACTAATAAGTTCCCTAAATCCTTTCAAAAGCACTATGCAATTTCCCCTTTTCAGAGTATCATCTGTAATTCTTGCTGAGGTGCTGACAGATGCAGTGACTGATGATGACGGTGTTGGTGATAGCGGTGGTGATGATTTTTCTTTCAGACAGGAATCTGGGAATCCTAATGAGTAACTCTCTGCAGAGAAGCTACAGAATTGAGGCAGAGTTTAGCAAGGTGTCCATTGTCTTAGTTATCTATTACTGTGTAAAAAGTTGTTCCAAAACTTGTTAGCTTAAATCAATGTTAATGATTTATTATTTCTGATCCTTGTGTAGGTCAGAAATTTAACAGGGCACAGCAGGATGGCTTGTTTCTGCTCCATCATGTCTAGGACTTCCTCTGGAAGGTTTAAAGGTCAGAGGCTCATTCACTTACGTGTCTACCAGTTGACCCAGGCTGCTGGCTTGGGTCCAAGGGTGAGCATTCAGAGACAGAGAGTGAGGCAACATATTGCCTGTTATAACCTAGCCTCAAAAATAATTCATTGTCCGTTCCACTGTGTTCTACTGGTTGAGGCTGTTGTAAAGGCCCACCCGGGTTTTAGGGGAAGGAAGACTCCACTTTTTTTTTTTTTTTTTGAGACAGAGTTTTACCCTGTCACCCAGGTTGGAGTGCTGTGGTGTGATCTTGGCTCATTGTAACCTCTGCCTCCTGGGCTTAAGCAATCCTCCCATCTCTGCCTCCTAAGTAGCTGGGGACTGTAGGCATGCACCAACATGCACTTCGAATTTTTGTATTTTTTGTGGAGATGGAGTTTCACCATGTCCCCCAGGCTGGTATTAAACTCCTGGACCCAATCACTCTGCCTGCCTTGGCCTCCCAAAGTGCTGGGATTACAGGCATGAGCCACTGTGCCTGGCTGGCCCCACATATTGATGGAGGAGTGTTGATGTTGCATTGTATGGTGTGGGCTAAAGTGATGTATGCCACTTTCGAACCTATGTGTGGACCCCCATGTATCACCCACTCTGGCTTCCCATGCAGTGGCAATCGCAGGATTGATACTGAAAATGAAAATTACCCAAACAAAAATCAAGGAACCTAAATTTCTGAGTGATCACTTAGAGAAGAGCCACCCAATCCTTACTGACCTTTGTTGGGTGTGATAATTAAACTTTCAGTGTGTTAAGCTCCTGAGGTTTGGTAATTGCTCCAAAAATGGAATTGTATCCATATTCTCAAACTTAATCTGAACCAGTATATCTCTCTTCCTGTATGAACACATCTATTAGGACTACAAAAACAAGGGACTAGGGTAATTTCTTCTTCCTTCCACTCCACGTATTAGTGAGCAGTCAAGTCACTACGGGAAAGACAAGAAAATCTTAGGATTGCCAAGTTCATGAATTGATGAGCTTTCTGACTATATTCAAAAAGGGCTTGCCCAGAAGAAACTATCAACAGAGTAAAGAGACAACTTATAGAATGAGAGAAAATATTTGCAAGCTATGCATCCGACAAAGGTCAATATCCAGAATCTATTAGGAAACTTAACAAATGTACAAGCAAAAAACAAGCAACCTCATTATAAAGTGGGCAAAGAACATGAACAGACACTTTTCAAAATAAAACATACACGTGGCCAACAAGCATATGAAAAAATGCTCAATATCACTAACCATTAGGGAAATGTAAATCAAGACCACAATGAGATACCATCTCACACCAGTCAAAATGGCTACCATTAAAAAGTGAAAAAATAACAGATGCTGGTAAAGTTCTGGAGAAAGGGAACTCTTATACACTCTTGGTTGGAATGTAAATTAGTTCAGCCATTGTGGAAACTAGTTTGGTGATTTCTCAGATAACTTAAAACAGAATTACCATTTGACTCAGAAATCCCCTTATTGGGTATATACCTAAAGGAATATAAATCATTCTACCATGAAGAGACATGTATGCATAAGTTCATTGCAGCACTATTCACAATAGCAAAGACATGGAATCAACCTAAATGCCCACAAATGGTAGACTGGATAAAGAAAATGTGGTAAATATATACCATGAAATACCACACAGTCACAAAAAGAACAAGATCATATCCTTTTCAGCAACATGGATGGAGCCAGAAGCTATTATCCTAAGCAAACTAACAGAGGAACAGAAAACCAAATACTGCATGTTCTCAAGTATAAGAAGGAACTAAACACTGAGTACATATGGACACAAAGAAGGGGACAGCGTAACCTGGGGCCTGCTTGAAGGTGGAGGGTGGGAGGAGGGTGAAAATAGAAAAACTCCTTATAAGGTACTATGCTGATTACCTGGGTGATGAAATGATCTGTACATCAAACCCCCATGATAGGCAATTTATCTATATATCAAACCTGCACATGTACCCCTGAACCTAAAATGAAAGTGAAAAAAAGAGCTCGGCCAAGCCAATCAGTGAAAAAAGGAAAACGTTAACACAAATGCAGTAAATGTTCAGTCCTTATTTGAAGGAACTTGGGGAAGATGTAGATTGTTGTGTTAAAAATGATTGGTAGGCATGGGTCTGCAGGGGCCTTACCCCCCCACAGAAGACCTTGTCTGTGGGAGAAAGTCGGCCTGATGTCCGTCCCAATAAAAGCCTGGGAAAAACATCTGTCAAGTGATATTTAGAACTGACATTTTCATAAGGATCCAGTCTGTAGAGGTTTTTCTCAGGGCTTGGAAAACCACATTTTTCATTATTCCTTCTTCCCATCGTCTGTAATTAAACAACGCTCACAGTGTTAAAAGTATATTTACAGGGACACTCTTTAAAGATTACATTTTAAAAAGCTTTTTATTTGGAAATAATTTAACAATTTAATCAATAATAACAGCTTAATCATAATAATGATAATAACTTCAACAAATAATATTTCTTTCCTGGGCCATTTGAGAGTAAGTTGCACACATCATGGCTCTTTATCCCTAAATATTTCAGTGTACATTTCCTAAAAATCGCAATATTTTGACATAATCACAGCACAATTGTCAACCCCAGTAAACTGAACAATGACAATATTTTTTTCTAACCCACCATCAGCATTCTGATTTTATCAATAACTTGGCTCAATTAGGTGTTATTCAGCATTTTGCCCCCTCAGCACACATTATCTTGTCTCTGTGGTCTCCTTTAGTCTGGAACATTTCCACACACTTTCTTTGTATTTTATAATATTGACAGTTTTGAAGAATACAGTCATCTTAAAAACACCATGTTCTGTATTTCATGTTCTCTGTCTCTTCGTGGTTAGCTTCAGGTTGTGCCTCCCTAGCTAGGTATCCACAGACAATGCCATGTTCTTCCCATGGTGCCACTTCAGGAACACAGGATGTTCATCTCCCCTCCTTGGTGCTGTTGGTTTTCATCACAAAAGGCACTGCCTTCAATAAAACCCTTCAAAGGAAGAAGCCCCTTGAAGGGGTAATTCTCTGAAAATTATCTTCCAAGTTCACATCTGTGGAGTTTCATACTCTAAGAATGAAATATTGGGAGTGGATGTTTTTCACAACGAAATGAAGCAAGGCATGTATGCACTGAGCTCAGCAATTGTGCTTTTAACCCAGACTGTCTGGACATGGCTGACTCTCCACTTCTGGCAGGGTGAGAAGACCAGCCAGGACACACCGTGCCCAAGTGCATTGCCAAGCCAGGACCTGAGACACTTAAGGGAGGCCTACATCTCACCTCAGCTTGGGAAATGAAAGCCCTGACACTGCATTTGCTCTCCATCCATTGCAAAATTCCCAAAGGAGAACGAAGGCTGGAAGGCATCCCGTCAGATAGACACCCTGCTGTCCACCACAAGAGCTGCCCTAATAGTTTCCCGTTCTGCTTAGGGGAAGAAATAGAAGGGATACTCTCCGGACTTTCAGGGATGCTGATTGGAAAGAGCTGGCGAACATGGTCTCAGAATCAAAAAAGATCTTCATAAACCAGACGTGTACAAGGCTAAATTAAAGTATACATTGAGCATCATAAAATTAACTTGTGTATTTAAGAGACTTGATTCTAAGAGGCATTCCTCCATGTTTTATTGTTTCTGAACTTTAGATTTCTCTTCAAATCTGTGTCAAAGGTAACTAGCTAGTTAATCCGTAGAATAGTTGTAAATACTGGTAAACCTATTTGTTTCTAGATAAAGGTTCAACTGATTGTTACCTTGTTTTTCCCACTACTACTGGTTGAACTATAGAAGAATACAATTTTTGTTGAGAAGGAATTTACATCACACTAAAGTTTGCCTTTTTTATTGCACAGTTTCATGAGTTTTGACAATGCATATTGTCATGTAATCAACACACAAATCAAGTTGCAGAACAATTTCACTGGCCACAAAAGTTCCCTGACTTCCCTTAGTGGTCAAACTTCCACCTGCATACCCACGACCACCATACTTTTATAAGTAAAATTATATTTATGTAGCCTTTCTGTGCCTGGCTTCTTTTGCTTAGTGAATTTGAAGTTAATCTATGTTATTGCATGTGTTATTAGCTTTCTCCTTTTTGTTACTGAGTAGTATTCTGCTGTAGAAATGCACTATAGAATGTTCATCCATTCATCATGTAAAGGAAATTTGCGTTGTTTTCAGTTTGAGGTGATTCTGAATAAAACCATTATAAACATGCATATACAAGTTTGCACATGATATGTTTTCATTTCTCCTGGGCAAAAAGGAGTAAACTTTCTGGGCAATAGGGTAGGTGTATGATTAATGTTTTAGGAAGCTGCTAACTGTTCTCCAAAGTGGTTGTATTGTTTGCACTACCACCAGCAATGCATGATAATTTCATATCTTGGTATAGTCAACATTTTTTTAACCAGTCCATTATGGGCATATTGGTATCTCATGGTGGTTAAAATTTACATTTCCCTAGTGACAAATGATGTTGAGCATCTTTTTCTATATACTTATTTGTCCATTTTCTTTTTGGTAAAGCATTCACATTTTTAATTGGTTTGTTTGTATGTTTTTAAACACATATTCTAGGTAAGCTCATTATCTGTGTTTGGCAAATATTGCCCTCATCCCCAGTCTATGGCATGTTTTTTTTCTTTTTTAAAATTTTCTTAACAGTGTCTTTTTAAGAGCAGAAGTGTTTAATTTTGGTGAAGTTCAATTTATCAACTTTTTTACATGTTGTGTTTTTGGTGCCATATTTAATAAATATTTGTCTAAGTCACAAGAATTTTCTCTTATGTTTTCTACTAGAAGTTTTATAATTTTACATTTCAGTTTATCTCTTTTGAGTTTATTTTTTGTGTATGGATTGAAGTATAAATTGAAGTTGCATATGTTTATATATGGTGATTTCTTTGTGATTTTTTTCCTAGAGTCTTCAGAAGAAAGGAGTACAAAAATAGAAGACTAATGAACCCTGGCTGAGTTTTAATCAGAAAGACCTAGAGGATAAGGTGGCTCCGTGTTCACTAAACACCATCAGTGTGTCTAAGATGTTAGAATAGATTGAGATTGTGGCATATGGGTCAAAGGAGATATTAATCCTACTGTTTTCCATACTGGTCAAGCTATGCTTGAATTTCTGTGTCAAGTTTTTGTGGGATTTTTTAAAAAGAGGGATACTGACCAAAAAAAAAAAAAAAAAAAAAGAAGGACTAGAATGATCTGTGTAGGTTTGGCCTAGGGGTGGGAGCAGAAAGGTTAGGGAAGTAAGAACCTGACCATCATTTCTGATGAGCAAGAAAGAGGTTTTATTTTTTGGAAAGGCAGCTTAGTGTTGAGAACTCAAACTTTGGCTAGGCACAGTGACTCATGCCTGTAATCCCAACACTTTGGGAGGCTGAGGCTCCAGGATCGCTTGAACCCAGGAGTTCAAGACCAGCCTGGGCAACGTACCAAGACCATGTGTCTACAAATAATAGTAAAAATATTAGCTGGCACCTTCAGTCCCAGCTGCTCCACAGGCTGAGGTGGGAGAATCACTTGAGCCCAGAAGGCCTAGCCAAGATCCTGCCACTGCACTGTAGCCTGGGTAACAGAGTGAGAGCCCATCTCAATAAATAAATAAATAAATTAATTAATTAATTAAAAACAAAGTTTAATGTCAGCCAAACTAGTGTAAAATTTCAGTCCTGCATCACTCTGGCTGTAGGACTTTAAGTGACTTGCTTAACCTCTCTGATTTTTGTTTCCATATCTGTAAGACATAGATAAGAAAAATCCCTATCTCATAAGCTGTTATGGTTAGCAATTAAAATAAGGTGATCTATGGCAAACACCTAGCTCAATGCTTGGTACTTTGTATGTGCTTCAAAAACTGCTAGCTGCTTTTCTTACTACTTATTATTTACCCATTCAAGTTTCAAGTGAATGATCACTGGGCTTCTAGTATGTATCAGGCATTGGGGATACCAAAATGAGATAATAATTACTCTAGAGGCTCAGCCTAGTAGAACTGGAAATTGGACCAACATAGTCAAGTGAGTAGAGACTGAATGTAGAGTTTAGTTGTTTGCATAGGAGTCATCCTGGGTACATGTGTATATGGTATTATTATATATAGTGTGAGATATGGGTTGAGACTGTATACATTTACCATGGTGGGTCTTTTGCTTGTTTTACAGCAAAGATGATATCTAAGTCAAAGATGCATCCCACAAACGATGGAATTTTCAACAGAAAGAAGTAGGATAAATGCAAGACTAATAAGGACATGAGTCAACTCAGAGGCCAAAGCAAAGCACTGCTCTACAGAGGGCTGAGCCTTGAATTAAGTTTTAAAGAAATCAGTGAACCCAGAGTGGGATGAAAGAAGATGGAGAAGGTGGTCCACATTGAGCAATTAGTTTCCTAGAGTGTGGTGGTGAAGAACATGAGTTTTTGAATCTAGACAGAATGGTTTTTGAAGGATTCTGAGAAATGCATTGACCTCTTTGGACTCCAGTTGCCTCACTTGAGAGGCATTAATAATTTCTCCATCAAAGGTAGTCGTAATGATGAAAAGAACCATTTGTGTAGCTTCCAGTGAGCACACAGTGCTGGTTGTTTTTATATCTATCCACAGAACTCAAGCAATCCAGTTAGTCTGGAGCAGAGGGTGGGGCCAGGGGTGGTGGAGAATCAGATTTGAGAGACAGCAGGGCCAGATGATCAATGGGCTGGGATCGCACCATATGGAATGTGGATGTTATCTCTGAGGTAATGATTAACCAGAGAAGAGTCTTAAGCAAAGAGCACAGAATTTTAGAAAAAGCACCTGGGCACTGAAGAGTACAATAAATTGCAGGAGGTCCTCCTGGAGGCAGGGATAACAGTTACGGGAACTGCAGGAACCAAGGCAAGAAATGGAGCCAGTGGGAAGTGAGACAATGACAGAGGGACCAAGTGTAGAGGGCAGAAGCAAGGAACATTCAAGAGGCAGCACGAGAGGCTTAGTTGGCTGTCAGAGGTGACGAGAGGTGGAGGCACAGGCCACTTCCAGGCATCTGACTCAGGTGAGGTGGGAGAAGAGTGGGTGGGGTTGGTTTGCAGAGAAAGAAAATGAGTTCAGATTCATCTTGAGGTAACTGTAGGCCATCCAAGTAGACATGCCCTGAAGGCAACTACTATTCAGGTCTAGAACCTAATTGAAAGGTGGAACTGGTGAGGCCAACTTGGCAGATGTCAGAAGCATAGTAGAAAAAGCCTTCAGTGGGGATGAGATCACTCAGAGACAACTGGTTAAGATGCAGCCAGACAGCCTGTTTATTTATGCCTTCTCTGAGTGACCGACCTCAGGCACACCACTTAACCACTCTCAGCCTCAGTTTCCTTATTTGTAAAAGGAAAGTGAAAAGATCCATGACCTTATTTGTGAGTGAAATGGATATCTATATGCAAAGTGCTCAGAACAGTGCCTGACACAGAGTGAGTCCTCAATGACCATGACAGTCGTCACTGTGATAAGAACAAGGGTAGATAGTGGACACAAGGGACCCAGAAGGAACCATGGGTGATGGAAAAAAGGCTGAGGGAAAGTGGCCGAGACAGATTTGGAGAAGGGTCTTCCAGAAAGGAGAGAATGGAGAATGTGTTAGGCAGAAGCCAAGAATGTACTAGGCAGAAGCCAAGAGAGGAGACCTTTTGGAGAAAGGGAAGGTGCTGGACAGTTTCAGAAGATCCAGAGAGAAACGGAGAAAGGTCCGCTGAATCAGACTATGTGAGCCGTTGGCATCTTTGGTGGGGTTAGGTGACGAGTGGCAGAGGCTGGAGGGGAGAATGAGAACTGAGGGAGTAGAGTCAAATGAATGCTTAGCTCAGAAAAGAAATACAAGAAGATATCTGTATTGAGCAATATTTAAGGCTGTTGTGTAGAGCAAAACATGTTATCTCATTTAATACAACACACCTAGAGCATGTTATCTCATATAATACAAAATATTTTGCAGTTGAGTAAACTGAGGCTCAGAGAGGTGCAAGACTTGCTCAAGTTCACATAGCTGGTAAAAAATGGAATTATCTTAGACTGACTTAGGCTTAAATTCTAAATCCAAGACCCTTCTCTGGTCCAAGCCTCTATGAACCTCTGAATTCTCTGGGTCACAATTACAAAATCTCCAACAGGAATCAGCTCTGAGCATTGGAGGCTGGAGTGGGAAGCCAAGCAGACACTAGCAAGGCAAGCAGGAGGGACGATGCAGGGTCATGAATCGAGGCCAGGGGTCCAGTTCAGGGACCAGTGTGAGAGGCATGGATGGGGGGAGCAGAGACCCCACACATGGTTTACCAGAAGCATCTAAATTCCAAAACAGGTCTCAAAATGGAACAGAGCAGTAGAGCAAGTTTGTTCTGAATCAGCCTAGTTCTCAGGCTTTGCTCTGTGGGGTAAGCCAGGCAGTGGCCGAAACTGTGAGGGGCTGGCCATGCTGGCAGTTATCCCCAGTGATTGTGAGTGAGTCAAAGTGAGGGTCACTGGGGGATACTAGACAGAAAATGAAAAGGGAAGACTTGGGAAACCTGGATGCTTACTCAACTGACTGGACAAGGCAAGACTACAGTGCCTTTGAGAATCATTGCAGAAATGGTTCAGAAACAGTCAAAACCAAGGCACACTGTATACTTTATATGATTCGGTGCTCAAAACAAACCAGTAAAATGTGTGTGATAATCCTGACTTTATATAGAATAATACCCTTGCCAAGAGAGGTTGAGCATCTAGTCTAGGATCACAGAGATAGGAAATGGGGAGATTGGAATTAAACGAGACTCCCAAGTTTAGGAAAAGAGAGAGGAACTTCTGATGTCAGAACACTTCTTAAAATTGTTCTTTTCCCTTCAGAGATATAAACACCAGAGAAGACACTGACTTATAATTCAGGCAGCCTATTTAGGGCTGGGGAAGTCATTTGGAGCAGGAAGGTTTAGTCTATTAATTTCCTTGATTCCAGATGCCAGGCTGACACCCTGCTGCTCCCTGGGTGTGGCTGGAATCACTCTCAAAAGTCACAGAAATGTTGGGTAACCGAGGGACTGTGTCTCAAGGCAACAGGATGATTATGGTGATGTGTGTGCCACCGGTGCGAGTGCGGTTGCGATGTTCTTCATCTCAAGGAGTGCCATGGACAACCCCTGTGACGGCTCCCCGTGGGACCTGCATTCCCATTCTGCAGGGCACAAGGCCTTTCTGGCTGGCTTTCCAAACATCAGACCTGAAGAATAACTTCAAGTCCCTGGAGAAGGCTTTGTTCTTTCCCTGCCCCCTGGCTTTTGTTCTTGGCGGAGCTAATTAGGTTCAATGGTTAATGAGCCCCAAAGTGAAGGCAACAATGGCAGAAGCCCTGGTGGCTTCCTCTCCCGGCCTCTCCTCTGCCAGCAAGTGGGTAATCTGGGCTGGAGTCTTGGATTCTCAGCCTCTCATCCAAGTTATGTCTTCGGCCACATGTGCAGAATTCTGTCTCTTGCTAAACTCACCTGTTAACTAAAACCAACGTCACTGTCTTCAGAACTGGGCTGGAGAGAGCTGAGACAACCTTTGCAGTCCATGAGTTGTGACCACCAGGACTCATTTGGAAAAAAGCTAAAGTTTTTTCTGTTTTCTGCACCGTAAACTGCCTCTCTCTGTAAAGGTGGAGAAAGTAAGGAGACAACCAAGGTTCCTCGAATGCCATGTGAAAATATTTTATCTCATTGTGTCCTTAAAAGCTCACGTGGCGGGGCCCAGGTTTGCCTAAGCTCAGGAGCAGGCATGCATGCTGCCAGGTGTCCCGGCTGTGAGTGGCACGTACACACGCCCTCAGTCTGTGAAAAGGTCCATTGTCATCTCTACAGACTGGGCCACAGCTCTCTCCCCAGCTCAACCTCTGAAGGTCACCCAGTCCCAGTTATTTGTGGACTCTGGATCATAAGAAAGCCTTCTAGAGATTTTGTAGCTTTGAGTACTTCCTTTTCTACTGTGAGGTTGAGAGAGGCCAGGAAATTCCTCTGAGTGCACAAAGGGGTAACTGGGACCCTGATGCCCTACAGTTTTTATCAGGAACCCAGCTAGCCTTGGCCAGCTGCCATCCACAGACATGCAGAAAGGATGCAAGAGCCTCTAGGCAAAGCCATACGGGTTTTGCTCTGCTTCTCTTACTTCTCAGTCTTCTCCCACCCCAAATTTCTAGGGCGTGTCTGGAGTCTGGTTTCCTTAATCAGTTCACATTGAGGGACCAGAGACGATGCATTCCAAATCTTGAAAGACCATAAACTCTAAAGGTTAAGATGAAATTGGGGGTTTACATAGCCTAGATGGGAATGTGTATTTTACTGCTCACTCGTCATGTGATCTTTTTATGCCTCAGTTTCCTCATCTGTAAATAGGAAAAATAGAGTTTAACTCCCAAGGCAGCTCTGAGGATTAAAATGGGTTAATACGTGCCAAATGCTTAAAACGATGAGCTGTTATTATCTTTGCCTTTCAAAAGTGGGATATCTAGTGGTATAATTCTAAGAATTGCTCCATGAGGGTAAAAGCTCTGGAGCAAGGGCCTTCTGGGATCCTGCAGTCACAGTTTAAGATTGTCTCAGGAGGTTGTACACCACAGGCCACCAATGACAAATCCCCTACTCTGTTTTCTGTTTCGTCTTCCCCCACTGGCATTTTCCTGGATGTGTTGTCTCTCTAGGGTGATAAATAGCAAGTACTACTGACTAACCAATTTTGATGGGATTTTTTAAAAGAATAGGATTAGCCAGCCATTCTATAGGGACTTACCATGTAAAAATGTTTCTTGCTATGTGACATGCAGTCTGCAAAATGGCCACCAACGATCTCTACCTCCTGGCATTCACAGCCTTGGGTAGTATCCTCCTTTTGAGTAACTTACTTCTGAAAAAGAGAATATGGGAACATTGAGGGGGTGTTTATGGATTAGGTTTCACAAGACTTCAGTCTTGCTAGTCCATTCTTTCTCTCTCTCTCTCTTTCTCTCTCTCTCTCTCACACACACTGTTTAATGAAGCAAGCTGCCATGTTAGAGATGAGTGGGCAGGAAGAGACTGGGGAAGTTTCCAGTTCATAGCCTGTAAGGGACTGAGGCCTTGAGAAACTGACTCTTACCAGCAACCACATCAGTGAGCTTGGGTACAGATTGTTTTCCAGTTGGGCTTTCAGAGGACACCCTTGGCCATCACCTTGTTTGCAGCCTCATGAGACACCATGGAGCAGAGGATCTGGCTAAGCCAGACCTGCTTTACAACAGAAACTGTGACATAAATATATGTTAATCAAGCCACTGAGAGGTGGAGTGATTGTGTCACACAGCAAGAAGTAACTGATGGCACACGCTAGATTATTGGATTTTATTCCTGCATCATTTTTCAGAGAGATTAACTAACTCCTGCCAGTTTACACAGCTAGTAAGTTGCAGACTAAATATCTGAACCCATATCACTGCTGCTTCTCAGAAAAGGCTACAGATTGTAGGGTCAAAGATTGTCTCCTAAGACTTTTGTGCATTTTAGCTTTGGTTTTCTAGAATGATTCCCCTGCTTTCATTGTCTGATATAAGGAAGAAATGAATATTCACTGACTGCCAACTCTTTACCAGGGATTTTGCTTATATCCTCCAATCCTCCCGCGGGAAGGTGGGCATCATCCAACCCGTTGTACCAGCTTTCCCAGAGTGGGTTTTCCAGACACTGATTTCTCAAGGTGCTCTGTGAAAAAAAGGTTCCGCAGCTCAATGTGTTTGGGAAACACTGGATGCCCCTCTTGGAAATTGACTTTGCATGTGAGTCCCTGAAAGGCTCAGAGGAAATGCAGTGAAGAAATCTGCCTCACACACATCCCAATTTTATTAGGCCACAAAAACTCTCACTCATGTAACAACAACACCCCAAGGAATATTTCATAAAATACACTTTTGAAAATACTGGCTTACGGGAATTTTTCGCTCTTGTAGTTTTCTTTTCAATCAAACCCCACAAAAATTTGGTCAAGACAGAGTAACCGTTTCCATTATATAGATAAGAAAACTAAGAGTCCGGCAGTTGTGAAATCATTGTCAAATATTATTCATCTTGGGATGGTGGCTCATCTCTGCATTATTTTATGTGATTGGCCACTTCTTTTTGTCTTCTTTCCTCCCTCCCTTCTCCCTCCCTTCCTCGTTTTCTCTCTCTCCTCCCTCCCTCCCTTCCTCATTCCCCTCTCTTCCTCTCTTTCTTGCTCCTGTTGTGACAGAATAAACTTTTCAGGAATTAAAAAAATATTTTTTTCTGCAACCTGGTTCCACTGTCATCTGGAGACCACTTGACGCTTTTCAGGCCACTTATCCTGCTCATTCTTTTTTGCCGAATTCCCCTCACCTATCTTTGCCTATCCTGCTGGCAAAAGGTTGCATTTCTGTCCACCTTCTGCTCACTCTGGCACATGCTCCCTGGGTGACCATGTTCCTCTCAGAGCTTCAGCTCACCCCGGAACAGTGGTAGCTTTCTAGTCCAGCCCTTTACCTAGGCCCTCCCTTGGCTCCAGGTGCTTAGTTAGCCCTACTTCTCATTAGGTATTCCTGCTGAGGCACTCTCCCAGTGCCCCAAGTTCAAGCTCAGCTAACCACCCTCCCATGCCCATCTGTAAGCCTTCCCTTTCATGTGGGTGCTGTTTCTGAGCTGGGTGACATCTAGCGCAGGAATGTGGGAGACATGCTGAATTCTTCCCTCCTAGTCAGTTCCATCCACGTTTAAACCATCCCCCCACCATGCTGGCCTGGACGCAGCTTCTCCATCCCCATCTCCGCTGCCCTCATTCCTTATAGACTCCTCAGTGACTGCCGGTCTGTTTCCTGTGGGCACTGCCTTCTCACCACCACCCACCAGCGCAGCCTCCCAACTCATTCTTCCATGGAGATCCGTCCTCACACTGACAAACCTGACCCTACAGCTTCTCTTTGGCACCTTTGGGAGGGTTCCCGCTTATCTTCAGAATCTAGTCCCTGTTCTTCAACACAGAGTGAGAGGAAGCCCCTGTACGATCTCATCTCTGCTTCCTCCAGCTTCACATCCCAGACCTCCCTGCTCATTTCCCAGGGGTTCCATGAACTTGTCATTCTGTTTATAATCTCCCTTCCATCAGCTTGGACTCTTCCTATGTTTTTGTCCACTCACATACTTTATTCATTCTTCAAAACTCTGCTTGATAAGTGATTAAATGGTGACAAAACATTTAGCCTTGTAGTAACATTTGGGGGAAAATTTGCAGTATATACCAACAATTAAAAAGAAAAAAATAGTTCCTACATTTTATCTCTGTAAATTTACCTCAGAGAATTCAGGCTTGAGAAAAATCGAATACAAGAAACATTTTTTAGATCCAGAGATGTTCATTATAATGTTGTTTATAAACAAACATTTTCTCAAAAATAGGATAACGATTAAGTTCATTATTTAATGTTCACTGGAAAGTGAGGATTATAAAAGTAATACAGAAACGTTGTTCTTGCTAGAAATCTACGTGGCACAAACAAAAAGAAGGCAAATCATTATGATTTATTATTACGACTGTTAAAGATGTGCAATAAAAGATGCGGGAAAAAGCACCCAAAACGTCACTGTGATTGGCTTAAGGCACTGAGATTACGGAAAGAGGTTTTCTCTTCTATTAAGAAAAATCCTGTAGTGAGGAGTAGTGGTTAGGATCCCAGGGTCTAGAGCCAGCTGCCTGTGCTGGCTTCTGTGTGACTCCATCTCCTTATCTGTAAGATACACATCATAATAATAGTGCCTGTGTCATAGAAGTTTTGTGGGGGATTATATGAGTTACTTTAGAAAAAGCTCATAGAATAGAGCTTGGCAAGCTGGAAGTGGCTGACAAATGCTGATGAGTAGTATTACCGCATATCTACAGAGCTTCTGTCTCCATGAATTCCTATTGGGTCAGAATGTGTCTTTTTTTTTTTTTTTTTTTTTTTTTTTTTGAGGCGGAGTATCGCTCTGTCGCCCAGACTGGAGTGCAGTGGCCGG
Source organism: Trachypithecus francoisi (assembly GCF_009764315.1). Classification (NCBI taxonomy): domain Eukaryota; kingdom Metazoa; phylum Chordata; class Mammalia; order Primates; family Cercopithecidae; genus Trachypithecus; species Trachypithecus francoisi. The sequence continues at coordinate 3,711,091 of NW_022681467.1, forward strand.
ATCTCAGCTCACTGCAAGCTCCGCCTCTCGGGTTTACGCCATTCTCCTGCCTCAGCCTCCCGAGTAGCTGGGACTACAGGCGCCCACCACCGCGCCTGGCTAGTTTTTTGTATTTTTTAGTAGAGACGGGGTTTCACCATGTTAGCCAGGATGGTCTCAATCTCCTGACCTCGTGATCCGCGCATCTCGGCCTCCCAAAGTGCTGGGATTACAGGCTTGAGCCACCGCGCCCGGCCCAGCATGTGTCTTACTATGTTTACCTCAGCTCCTCGTCCAAAGGACTTCAAGAAATATTGTTGCTAAATCTTTTAGTTAAGTACCCTGGAAGAATCTAAGGTTTTCCAAAATTCAAATGGGTACTGAGACCTCCCCCCAAGAAGTCTGTGGCCTGAGCTGGAACTGGGAATTTGAGGTCATTGGCAACCCTGGAGCAGGCAGAGGCAACATTTCAGGGTGGCAACCTTGACAAAGTTCACAGCACATGACTGCCCTTGAATTACGGCTCTGCCGTCTTGCCCGGCTCCAGCTGAGAAGCCAGGAGCTTTCGCTGTGATCATCTGAGATGTGACCCTGACTCTGGGAACACAGGGCAATTTATGGCTCTTTTGTGTGAAGCAGCTTAGGTGGAAGAAAGGGGTTAGTTCATCAAAGGCTGGGGGACCTGGTCACTGGCTCAATTTCTGAAATAAATGCCCCGACTGTGCCTCAGTTTCCTTATCTGTAACATCCCAGCCCTCAGCTAGTGGTCTTTAGCTCCTCCTGACACATTTCTGGGGGATCATTTTGATTCAGGATCATTTTGAACCATCCGATTCTCTTCCCCTCTCCCACCCCCACAAGTCTGTGGTCTCCGACATAAACTTCATGCTCTGAGGAAACAGGCTCTGTGAACCCAACTTCAAAGCTTGGCCATGTGAGCGCCTTGCAGAAGTGCTGGAGGTAACAATAGACTTTAGGCAGGGCTGGGTAGGGACTGCCCAGCGGGCACTCTTTAACCTGGCAACTATTGTGTTCAAAGTCATTGCTGCAGGCGCAAAGGAACAATGCATTTGGCAACCCAGCCAGGTCAGTGTTCTCAGCTGAGCTGTTCTTGCCAGCATTGCAGAGCTGAGGGCCCTGGGTATAAAGCCTTCCATGACACTAAGTAAAAAAAATAAAATCCTTTGTTTTTGCTTTTGTTAAATTTAAAAAGTAAATGTAGTATAACCACATCAAAGGAAAATTTTACATAAGAGAAAGTAAAAAATCTTCCTGTAATCCTAGTCCTGATCCAATCAGCTTTTTTGGGTTATTCTACTCTTTCTGTTTTCCTTCGGATTTAGTATTTCTGTAATCAGTACATAAAAACTTGCCTCTTCATTGTTTATTTTTATGGAGCATTATAATAGGCATAAGATTGCTATATCATCTTTCCACCGATTTTTTAATGACTGGAGAGTATCTCCTCAAGGCAATGTTAACAAATTAACATCATTCTGTTTTTGGAGAATGATGCGCCATTAAAATGACACTGTAACAAACATCACTGGACTATAACAGGTTTTACTGGGTCAGAATTTTTTTATCTTTTTTTTTTTTTTTTTCAGTTTGGCTTTGCATTTTAGTGATGCTACCTTTATTTACCTATTTATTTTCCAAAACGGAGACCCCAGCTAGACATATTGCCTCCAGACATGTGCAAGACTGCACTTTTCAGTTGAGGTGATTTTTCCTTCCAATATTTTATTATGAAAATTTTTGGGCCAGGCACGGTGGCTCATGCCAGTAATCCCAGGCCTCCCTTTGGGAGGCCGAGTCGGGCAGATCACGAGGTCAGGAGATTGACACTATCCTGGCCAACATGATGAAACTCTGTCTCTACTTAAAAAAAAAAAAATACAAAAATATTAGCTGGGAGTGGTGGCGGGCGCCTGTAGTCCCAGCTACTTGGGAGGCTGAGGCAGGAGAATGGTGTGAATCTGGGAGGCGGAGCTTGCAGTGAGCCGATATCACGTTTCAAACACACAGAGCAGCTGACGGGATTTTATAATGCATACTAATATAATAATTCAGGATGACTTTGGAGCTCAAACATATGGTTGAAATCAGGACCAGAAAACTAGTAGAGAAATGTGTGTCATCCCTGCCTCTGTGAACAGTTTCAAAGAAATTTTTTTAAAAGTGTCATTTTTCAGCTTGGGCGTCTTAGACATAATAAACATGGTAATTTATTATTATAATATGTTACAGCTTTCAGTATTTTTCAAAATGTCTTCAGGCCTATTTTATTGCTTGATCCTCATCCTCAAATTATAGACAAGGCAGGTGCTATCAGTGCTATCAGATATTATTTGTATATTTATAGGTAATGAAACAATGATCAGAGATGTTAAGGGGCCTGTGTAAGTTCACACAGCAAGAGAAGTAGCACTGCAATAACTGTGGGGAGCTCTCAGCTGAACCACACTTTTACAGAAATATCTCCCCTTTTCCTCTCACCTTAACAAAGTCAACTGTCCTTTGAGAAAACCTGAACCTACATCATCACATCCCCACTTATTGTGGGTTTTCTTTTCTTTTCTTTTCTTTTCTTTTTCTGACAGAGCCTTGCTCTGTTGCCCAGGCTGGAGTACAGTGGCATGATCTCAGCTTACTGCAATTTCCACCTCCAGGTTTCAAGCAATTCTCCTGCCCCAGCCTCCCAAGTAGCTGAGATTACATATGCCACCACACCTGGCTAATTTTTGTATTTTTAGTAGAGACGGGGTTTTACCATGTTGGCCAGGTTGGTCTCAAACTCCTGACCTCAAGTGACCTTGGCCTTGGCCTCCCAAAGTGTTGGGATTACGGGTGTGAGCCACTGTGCCCAGCCTATTGCAGGTTTTCTAGAGCCCCTTCAGCTCTCTGATTCTGTGTGTCTGTGACTTTGAACCTTTTCAGGACAGGAGGGTAGGAGATGTGTCATGGGTAGCCGGTACCACACATGCCAATGTCAGGGTGAAGGACCGGCCACAAAGGGCGATCAAGAGCTCCACCCAATTTCAACACTTTTCTAAAGACACAATTTATCTGAAAAAGTAGGACTAATGTGGACAACAATTAAGCCCAACAAGTAAGTGTAAGCATGTGTTGTGCTGTTTTTCTGGAAAGAAGAAGCAGGGAGAATATAAATTATGTCTGAACGGCAATTCTGGAGGACAAAGGGTTTACTCTGGAAAAGTAACCCCCAACACCACCTTCCCCAGGTCTCATGTCTGGGACTACCAAAGGCTCCAGGTGTTGCTCATGGCTCAAACGTGAATCTTCATTGTTAATAGTGGTTTCTCTAGAATAGCTCAATGCTCAAAATAAAAATCTCTCTTCTTGGGAAGGCAGGTTTCAATGCGCAGGATCACAACAGAAGTAGGGCTGGGTGCTCGCATCTGACAGGGAAAAGTGCCCTGGGATTTGAGGCGAAAAATCTTTCCCGAATTTCACGGGTTGTGCTTCCCCAACTTCCTTTTCCTACCCTCCCTTCCTCCCTTCCTTCCTTCCCACCCTCCCTCCGTCCCTTTCTTTTTCATTTCTTTTTCTTTCTTTCTTTCTCTCTCTCTTTCCCCTTCACCCACTGCTCTCTTTCTCCCTCTCTTTTTCTAGAAACACAGCCTGGCTCCTTTGCCCTGGCTGGAGTGCAGTGGCACAGCCATAGTTCACTTCAGCCTCAATCTCCTGCACACAAGTGATCCTCCCCTTGGCGTCCTGAGTAGCTGTGACTACAGGAGTGTCCCACCTCTCCCACGTTTATATTTTGTAGTGAATGTGGTCTCACTATGTTACCCAGGCTGGTCTCAAACTCCTGGGCTCAAGCAATCTTCTTGCCTTGGCTTCTCAAAGTGCTGGGATTACAGGTGTGGGCCACTGTGCCTGGCCCCAAATTCCTTTTTCTTTGTTTCTCCATAGGAACAAGTAAATTGCCTCCATACTTGTTCTCATAACACATTGAACATATGCTGAAAATTCACAGCGCCCAGAGACATTGTCATTCCATTTTATGGATGAAGACATTGAACCTCTAAGTAAGACAATGGGAACTCATCCAGAAGAGATCTGGTCAGGGCTGGAGCCCACTCTTCTCCACTCTCAAACCCTTTCTTTACCCAGCTGTGGTTCCCACCTTGGCTACAAGGAGAGGCTGTGCTTATGCAATCTGGCACTCCTCTGCACAGTTTTATTTTGGACTCTGGGGCCACTCTTGTTCTGCGTGCACAGAGCGGTCCTGGTTACAGCAATATTTCGCTGGTGTGGAAACACAAACCAAACCCTAGAGTCCAATCAAGGGGATCCACCTGGCTCAGGGACTCACGGAGGAGGCTGCACTCAAGGGCACAAGGCTTCTGAGATGCCTTCTATAACTGGACAGTTTTTGCTGCAGAAAGATGCCCTCTGCCCTCTGCATGTGCTACAGTAGCCAACATTAGGACTTTTTCTTCCTCCTCCTTCTTTCATTTACTTTGTTGTTGTTGTTGAGAGATAGGGTCTTGCTCTTTACCCAGGTTGGAATGCAGTGATGCAATCAGAGCCCACTGCAGCCTCCACATCCCAGGCTCAAGTGATCCTCCCAGCCCAACCTCCTGTGTAGATGGGACCACAAGAGTGTTCCACCACACCTGGCTAGTTTTTAAATTTATTGTTGAGATGAGGTCTTTCTATGTTGCCTAGGCTGGTCTCAAACTCCTGGGTTCAAGTGATCCTCCTGCTTCAGCCTCCCAAATAGCTGGGATTAGAGGGGTGAGCCACTGTACCCAGCCTCTTATTTTCTATTCTTCAGTCTCCAGAATTGCAGTTGTTCAATGTGAAGAATAAAGAGTGAGTGCTGGAAAACCATTGGAAGTACCTTTATGATGGGGCCATCTGCTTGTATCTGCCCTTTGGAAAAATCAATGATTTTGATTTTTGGACAGTCACTTAAGCCTGAAAATATTCATTAGAACACCACAGGGGAACGAAGTCCACCCTTCCAGCCCTCATCGATTTCTCTGAAGTTGCTTAGATGTCACAATTTCCCCAAACAGACTCGGGGAAGTTGACCCAGAGAACAGCACCCAGGACCTTGTGCAGCCAGCAGTGCATGGCTGCAAGAGAGAGAGCTATTCTAAGCAGAGGCTTTTTTTTTTAAAGACAACATGACTCTCCCCAGAAATGAATATAAATCCTGTAATGACACCCATAAGGCTGGTGGAAATTCAGTAGAGACGTTTTCATAATTTGGAACTTCATGACTTGTGGCTTCATATATTGCCCCAAGATAAATGATGGAAAAGCTCCATGTATGGGATTGGTTATAGAATCCACTACCAAGCTGTTTTTCTCCTGGGGCTGGTGGGCTAAGAACCATAGCCGAGTCTCACAGATTAGAGAGCCCCCAGGGAGCGAACCTGGAATGCTGGAGACTCAAGGGAACGTGTAGGCCTACAAAAGTCCAGTGCCTCCCCAGAGAGTTGGGTGCAATTTTCCTCCTTATTGGGAAGATCCCGGGTTCCTTGAGTGCCAGTCTAGCTATCTTTGCACTGACTAGCTAAGCTCTTTCCGTCAGCCCATAGCATCAACTTAATTTTCATCATGTCATTATTTCAATAGCCCAGACATGCCAATGGGACATCAAAATTATTTTGATAAGAACTTTACTTCATCACTTAGGATTACAGCAAATTACACAATCGCTTTCCTTTCCCCGAGGAATCTCTGGCAGAAGAGAATAAAACCATGTAATCCAAGGCAAGGGGGAAAGGAACTAACTTTTATTGCATTTCTCCTAAATCCAGGTGCTTTACATAGATTGTCTCAGATAAGTTAATCCTAGGCAACAACCCTAAGAGGATTGTCATTTAACAGACAAAGAAAGGGAGATTTAGGGAGGTTGGGAAGGTTACCCAAGACCTCAAGACCAGAGCTGAAAAGCAGGCAGATGTGGGGCCAAAGTCCAGAATGTTTTCATTGACAAAGCACCAGCTAAAACACAGAATGCCAATGACTCAGATTCATTCCCGGGCCTCGGGCTGAGCAGGGGAGAGAGGGATCTTTAGGAGCGAGTGTTTCAGGGCTGGGGAGAGGTCGGCACTGGAGGGCTGGGGAAACCAAATTGCAGCCTGAATGGCCAGTGTCCTTTCTCCAGAGTGCAGTTATCCCTTGTTCAGTGGGAAACAAGTCTACCGGTGGGCACAACATGAGATAATATTTCCACCCCCATTGGTGACAGCCCTCACCTAGCTATCAAGGTATGCAGGGTTGACTTTTCACCTTCTGCCTGCTCCAGGGAAGGGCCAGATGGCATTCAGGCTGATTCTGTGCTTCTGGCTGACTAATCTCTCCAGGTACAAGAGTAAACATGGAACTTGGGGACACCATATGTCCCTGACTCATAGAGCTTGCAGGAATCACCGTCATTCTACGTGGCATCTGCTTTCCTGGGCTGAGGCGGGAGGTGGGTCAATGTAGTGGAGGAAACATGTCTTAAAGTACAAGGCAGAGTGATCCGAAACATAAAGAGAAGTGTGCACCTGGTAGTTAATCCCAAATGACTTTTATTTTCCAAATGTGCTTTGTTTTGCTAGACAGTGTTAGACTTCCTTCACTCCTTCCAGGGGCCAGCATGGGGCTGGCCACCGTCCACCCTCAGGGGTTGTGAACTGAATTGAGATGTTGTGTTCTTCATCCATTTTCTTTGCTGAACTGTCTTGAATTTTATCCTAAGTTCAAAATGAAGCAGACCATAGCTGAGTTTAAAGGAGATCTGATTGACATTGGGAACTGGCACCCAATAAGATGCCTGTTTCTTCTGCCAGCTCCAGGGCTCGAACTGAAAGCTGACGGTGAGGTGAGGGTGTAGGGTCAGCTGCTTGGGGCTGGGATCAATGGCAAACTCTGAGGGCAGGCACTGAGTGCTCATTAGGAGGACACGGTTCATGCAGCTTCTAGTACCTGTTCCTGAGTCAACCAGAGTGACGAGAGGATGGAGTAGCCAAGTCCGGATTCTTAAGTGTAGGATTAGAGATGTATTGAGCTGGAAGAGTTAAACCTGCCCAATTCATTCCTTTCTCAGATGCAGTAAGTGAAGTACAGAGGGGTGATATAACCCACCTAGGACTGCACACTTGTGAGAAGTCCAAGTGGGACTAGAGACCAGGGCCTCTGCAAGATCCAAGGCTTTTCTAGAAAGAAAGACTCCACTGAGCCCTCTAGCATTTCTGAGTCACTCTGAGCCACATGCCATGGGACCCCAGGAGTGAACAGCCTGCATTTCATAGGGTTAGGGTCATCACCTGCACTTTGCAACCAGAACCTTAGGAAGGTTAAGGATGACCTGAGGCTGAGAAAACAGTGAAAGGCATTCTAAACCAAATCTTCTCCACTGTCAAGAGCCTTATGGCATCTGTGGCAGTTTCTCATTTCCTATCCCACCGGACCTTGACAAATTTGTGAGATGGGTCTTGTCCACCATTGCACAGATAAGGAAGTTGAGATCCTGGAAGGTCAAATGACCCATCCCAGGGCACCCTGTCAACTGCATAGAGAGGACATTAGAACTTATCCCAGAGCCTCAGATACTTCCAACGCTCTATGCATGCAAAGTCTCGATATTGTTCTTACACTGATGGGCTCCTAAATGGAGAAGACGGACTGACAATTAATGCATTTGCTTAAAATACTTTGAAACTTCCTATCCTAGAGCACCCGCTGATGGGTGGGACTAGACAGAAATGGCCCAAAGGAAAATACAGGAGTGCTACTTCCACTGTATACTCCATTTCCAAACCCCCGATAGCACTGGCCCCTGCCATGAAGGACATAGGATCTTCTCAACTTTCTTTATCTTTTGGTTTTTGTTTTCATAATCAAGTCTCTGGAACTTTTCTTCTAAAGCAAAAATTCCAACTCCAGTTCAAGAATGTTTCTAGGCCAGGCGCAGTGGCTCACGTCTGTAATCCCAGCACTTTGGGAGGTCAAGGCGGGCAGCTTGCCCGAGGTCAGGAGTTCGAAACCAGCTTGGCCAACATGACAAAACCCCATCTCTACTAAAAATACAAAAATTAGCTGAGTGTAGTGGCACACGCCTGTAATCCCAGCTACTCGGGAGGCTGAGGCAGGAGAATCACTTGAACCCAGGAGATGGAGGTTGCAGTGAGTGGAGATGGTGCTATGGCACTCTAGCCTTGGCAACAGAGCCTGGAAGAAAAAAAAAAAAAAAAAGAATGTAAGAATGTTTCCAAAGCTAGTCCGTGAATGAGAATGATTTTTTTTTTTTTTTTTTTTTTTGAGGCAGAGTCTCACTGTTGCTGAGGATAGAGTGCTCCAGGGTGTAAATGATCCTCCCACCTCAGCCTCACAAGTAGCTGGGACCACAGGCACATGCCACTACATCCGGCTAATTTTTAAAATCTTTTTTTTTTTTTTTTTGGTAGAGATGGGGTCTCCCTACGTTGCCAGACTGGCCTTGAACCCATGGGCTCAAGCAATCCTCCTGCCTTGTCCTCTCAAAGTGCTGGGATTACAGATGTGAGTCACCCCACCCAGCCTATGACAGAATTTATTCTTTACTTGTGAGAAAGCTGCACTCTGCCTGTTTAATAGAGTGGGGTTGCTTTTTTTTCCTCCCCGAAACATAGTTTTGCTCTTCTTGCCCAGGCTGGAGTGCAATGGCACAATCTCGGCTCACTGCAACCTCCCTCTGCCTCCTGGGTTCAAGCGATTCTCCTGCCTCAGCCTCCTGAGTAGCTAGGATTACAGGCGCCTGCCACCACAACTGGCTAATTTTTGCACTTTTAGTAGAGATGGGGTTTCACCGTGTTGGCCAGGATGGTCTCGATCTCCTTACCTCGTGATCTGCCCGCCTTGGCCTCCCAAAGTGCTGGGATTACAGGCAAGAGCCACCACGCCTGGCCCCTATACTCTATTTTCAACAAAGCAGGCAGTCATCTTTCAGAAATGTAAGGTGGTTTGAGCCACGCCCCACCTCAGCGCTCCCAATGTCATCCCCATTTCACTGGGATCCAGTAATACTTCCTGTGTCTTCATCCTACTCCCCCACTGAGATCATCTACCAGCCTCTCCCCTGCCCCTCAGCTTCATCCCCAGCCTCCAGCTCACCTAGAATGCTCTCCCCTCGGCCTCAGCGTGCTTAACACCTCACCTGCTCCATGCCTGTGCTCCAAAGCCACTTTCTTAATGAAAACCAAATCTACAGTTGGAATCACCTGCCCACACCTCCCTCACTCCCCACTGCTTATTTTTCCATAGCACTCATTGGTTTTGATCATACTCTAAAATTCACTTATTTCCTGCTTTTATTTCCCACTGGCTGCCTCTGTACATGTGAAGACAAGCCTCCCATTTGCTGGAAACTGGCAAGTGCTGGGAACAGTCTGACAACACAAAAGGTGCTCGGTAGCTTTACTACGGGATAAATGGAAGAATGGGTACAACTTCGTTGACTGTAGAGTCACCGTGTGTGTCTGAGAATGATTTGCAGCTGGGCATGGTGGCTCATGCTGTAATCCTAGTACTTTGGGAGGCCGAGGCCCACAGATCACTTGAGATCAGGAGTTTAAGATCAGCCTGGCCAACATGGCAAAACCCTGTCTCTACTAAAAACACAAAAAAAGAGCCAGGTGTGGTGGCAGGTGCCTGTAATCCCAGCTACTGGGGAGGCTGAGGCAGGAGAATTAATTGAACCTGGGAGGTGGAGGTTGCAGTGAGCTGAGATGCTACCGCTGCACTCCAGCCTGGGCAACACAGCGAGACTCAGTCTCAAAAATAAAAAAAAAAAGAATGGTTTACAAAAGATATGCCTCAGAAACACGGCTCGGAAACGTGGCCTTTTGTTAAACTCTGGTTAAGATCGCCTTTCCATTGAACAAATAATATTTGACAAGTACAGAGTGATTTATATAGCCAAAGTCTAGAAATATAATTAATATTAAAAAATGACAAAGGCAAAATTTATTTTAATAATATTTTATTTAACCTAACAATTCCAAAAATTATGTCAGTGTGTAATCAATATAAAACTATCAATGACCTATTTTACATTATGTTATATGTTAAGTCATCACAATATAGTGTGTATTTTTCACTAAATGGCACATCTCAATTTGGACCAAACACCTTCCAACTGCTCATTAGCCATTTGTGCTACTATATTGGACAGCGCCGATCAAAGCAATTCCCATTTTAGGAAAAGGTCTTGGGTGGAAGATTGGCTTTGTTTGCTTGTCTTTGTAATAAATGAGTTATTGGAAATATATCCTAAATTCTAGTGCTTTAAATGTGCTACTTTTTAGGTTAGCCAATATAAATTTCATTAATGACTCCTAAATCTGACTGTTAAATCTCAGTCACATCTAAGCATTGTTGTAAGCTTGATATCTACTGAATATATCACCAGAGTCCAGCCTGCTGTAGGGCTGAGTTAGGAGAGCTGAGGCTACTTCACTATTTTTGCACAAAAAAGCAGCTACGTAGGTCAGACACCCTGTTCCCCAGGCACCATGATTTTTAAAGTTGAGCAGTGATATGAGGGGAAGCCATTCCCTGATGACTCTTCCCTCCCACCCACTTGTGGATGTGCATCGATTAAGGGCTGCTGGTGTGAACCTAGAGAAAATTGCCTGATAGCCTTGGGTCAAGCAATTATAGTGTTTTTCCATATTTACATCTCATTGACACATTGTGAGCAACACAGCTGAACTGTGAACTGTGAGAGGTTATGTGTTATCGGTAGCTTTAAGAACTTGATACATTGATTACTTAAAACTTTTTTTTTTTTAATTTTCGGAGAAATTTTTAAAAATTTTTTTAAAATTTTGTGGAGCTCGTGGAGTGAGGTATCTCTTTAATCCCTTCAGTAAGTCAGTGTGGGCCAAGGAGTCTGAGGATCAGAGACCTTGTGACTTTTTAAGTGAAGATTTACTAAGTGCTGGGGCCCATTGTGTTTTATTTTATTGACTCGTCCCAAGCTCTAAGAGGGAGAGACCTTTATTGTCCCAGTTTCACTGACACGGTTTGGGAAGGAAATAGGCGAATGGAAAAGGATGAAAAATGATGAAAGGAAATAGACTGAAATGATACAGTAATATGTAATTGAGCATTTTCGCCAACATTTTTACGTGTTTTAAAATGTCATTTTCTGTCCAGGGGTGGTGGCTCACACCTGTAACTCCAGCACTTTGGGAAGCTGAGGCTGGTGGATCACTTGAGGCCAGGAGTTTGTGACCAGCCTGGCCAATACAGTGAAACCATGTTTCTACTAAAAATATAAAAAAATAGCTTGGTGTGGCCATGCGCACCTGTAATATTAGGTACTCGGAAGGCCGAGGCATGAGACTCGCTTGAAACCGGGAGGCAGTGGTTGCAGTGAACCAAGATCATGCCACTGCACTCCAGCCTGGGTGACAGAGTGAGATTCTGTCTCAAAAATAAATAAGTAAATAAATAAATAAATAAAAATAAAATGGTATTTTCTTTCTAATATCTTTTATTATTATTTTAGATTCAAGAAGCACATGTGCAGGTTTGTTACACAGATATTTTGCATAATGGTAAGTTTTGGGCTTCTAGTGAATCTTTCACTCAAATAGGAACCATTGTATCCGACAGATAATTTTTCAGTTTTCACCTTCCTTCTGCTCTCCTGGCTTTTGGGTCCCCAGTGTCTATTTTTTCCTGTGTCCATGTGGACCCATTGTTTAGCTCCCACTTACAAGTGAGGACATGCAGTATTTGATTTCCTGTTTCTGAGTTATTTAACTTAGAATAATGGTCTCTAGCTCCATTCATGCTGCTGCAAAAGGCATGATGTCATTCTTAAAATGGCACTTTATGAGGTTCACTTTTCCTGGCAAGAGGAACAAACAAAATGGAGATGTTGGATTCTTTTATTAAACCCAAACGTGGTGAGCCACAGATGGAAGGCAGAAGGTCGCTGATTCTCGAAAATGAATCTGGAAAATGATAGCCTAGGGTCAAGAGGGCCAGGTACCAAGAGGGAGGCTGGTTGGGATTGTGGAGCTATGTGCTTTTCCTTCTCTGCACTTCCTTCAAGAGAACAAGGGCTTTCCCCATCACCTCAGCAGAGCATCAGTCCCCCTGTGTTGAACCAGCTGGCACTCTGGCAGCCCCTAAAGCACTCTCCTCCCCAGCTCCCCGCTAAGCAAGGTGGGGATGATTTTAAGGCAGGCAGCTGTAGAAAAAGAGTAGCGCTCTGGGAGCTCTCCAGAGCTCCTCTGTCACCTGGCACAGAGGGTGGGTCACTCAGGGGAGGTCCAGCCCACTATAAACATGGAAGACACGCACTCTGATGTCATTCCCCAGGCTCATCCTCACCACGAGGCAGGCAAGGCCTGCCCCTGGGCCTTTGCTTCTTCTTTCAGGGATATCGACCAGCCAAGGCAGCTGGTGTTCCCACATGCGTGTGGGCTCAGGAAGACATGAAACGGTAGGGGTCAGCCCAGTAACTGAGCCACACACAGTAGGTGAGACAGTAGGGAAGTTCAGGCAGGCATGAATTAAAGGAAGCTTAATAAATATTCTCAGACAGATCAGGAAAAACAAAACAAGAACACACAGCTACAAACAGACTTTCATTGTTGGAATAAAGAGCATAATCGAGGGACTGAATAGTAGGGTGGATTCAGTTGAAGTACAAATCAGGAAGACCTCAAGAAGATGAAGAGATGGGAGATGGAAAGTAATATTTAAGAATATGGCTCCCTATAACAGAAGTCCTAGCAAGAGGAAAACAATAAACAGGGGGTGAAACACACACACAATTGCAGAATGTAAGGTCTTGTAGTTATAATAATAGTAGCAGAGATGTCAATAAATCTTAAAAAAAAAAAAACACTGACCAAAGAGACAAAAATTACCAATAATTTGGAATATTTGAGAAGCATTATAACAGTTACTTAATGTTATATTGTCCAATACAGTAGCCGATAGCTACATAACTCTTGAGCACTCGAAGTGTGGCTAATGCAAGAAAATTTTAAGATTTTATTTAATTTCAATTAATTTAAATTTTAAAACCTAATACTTAATTCAGGTATTGAAAAACTTTTAAATATGTTTAGAACAATCTACTCTTTCAATTGTAAACTGAAATCTAAATACAGATCAAGTGTATCCAATTTTAGTATTTGTATTGAAATGCACTGTAAGAGTTAAATCCACCCCAGGTTTCTAACACTCAATACAGAAAAATAAAGTACAGCATCTTGTTAATGTTAACATATTGACTATATGTTCATATTGTTATTTTGTATATATTGTCTTAAATGGTATTATTAAAATTAATTTCACCTGTGTATTTTCACTTTTTAATATGGCCACTAGAAAATATAAAATTATATACGTGGCTGGCATTATATTTCTTTTGGACAACACTGATCTAATAGATGTACATAGGACTTACACCCACAGAGAATATTCATTTTAATTCCCATGGAACAAAGAAAACTTTCATAAATGCCAAATAATCAATACATATACAATGTGTTGATTATAATGGAATAAAGTTTAAAAATCAGTAATGGCAATAATACCACTTTGAACATCTCTTGGACACATAAAACATTATAATGTATAGTATATAACCATTGGGGTTTAGAGGAAACTTAAAGGATATTACAAAATACTTGGAACCGAACAAGAATAAAAGCGTCAAATGTCAAACTTTATGATCCGTAACTCTCAAGTTGCACTTAAAGTTTTACATAATTTTGAATACACTAATAGTAAACAAGACATCAAAAAACCTAATACCTAAGGACATAACTAAACATATTAGAAAAAAAAGAAAAATGACAGAATAAAACCAAAACAAAGAAAAAGATATACAATGAGTTTTAAAAAATCAATGAAATTGCCAAAAATCCCCATTAAAAGTGATTCTTTGAAAAATAAGATGGCAAAGGTCGTTATGAAACTTTATACGCCAATGCATTTAGACCCAGATGGACAACGGCTTAGGAAAAATAGCAGCCTTGGACTAGAGGAATCAAAGGAAAGGTGCCAAAGTGGAATCACAAATAGCACTCTCTCTCCCAATTGAAGTTTCTAGACAGGTTCCAAACCCAAACTAGGAAACCCATTCCAGGAGGTTCCTAAGTGAGCGAGTGATTTGGGACCCGGAACACACATTGGGGATCCAGGAGAAAGCAGTGAAATAAAATAAAACAAGAAGGGCCTTGGGTGAGCACACTGCACCATGGCCTGAGTAGTGGTAGTATTTCAATTATTTGCACCTGAGGAGACATACAGTCGCTTTCAATGTCAAGAATTTGCAGATGAACCTCTCAGACCTTTGCTTTTCTCTTTTTATGGGTTTCTTTTCCCTGGGACACATTGTCAGCCCTTAGCTGCTCACTAAAGCCTCCTGATTTGAGCTCTACATGACAAATGCCTGATGCTAAGCAGAGATGGTGAGGCCCAGAGCCAGGAAGTCGAATTAATTTCCTAATTCTAAAGGTAGGGCTGTGTGTGTGCATGCATGAGAGGGAGAGAGAGAGAGAGAGGAGAGAGAGAGAGAGAGGAGAGAGAGAGAGAGAGAGAGAGAGAGAGAGAGAGAGAAACAAGAGAGGGAGAGAGAGAGATCAATTTTCTTGGTCTCTTTGCTTCTGTAGATGTAGTTAACAAGTCCACTTTTAGGGCTTAATCTGCTGGGCACACTTTCTTGATTTTAGAGCTAGCAATGATCTAATTGAGGCAGAGGGGGTTGCCTGAAGTAAATACAGCACTGGTTCAGTTAGGTGGGGATAGATCTGCACTACCTTTAAAAGAAGATTAAGACGGCCGGGCGCGGTGGCTCAAGCCTGTAATCTCAGCACTTTGGAAGGCCGAGGCGGGCGGATCACAAGGTCAGGAGATCAAGACCATCCTGGCTAACACAGTGAAACCCCGTCTCTACTAAAAAAAAAATACAAAAAAGAATTAGCCGGGCGAGGTGGCGGGAGCCTGTAGTCCCAGCTACTCGGGAGGCTGAGGCAGGAGAATGGCGTGAACCCGGGAGGCAGAGCCTGCAGTCAGCCGAGATCGTGCCACTGCACTCCAGCCTGGGCGACAGAGCGAGACTCCGTCTCAAAAATAAAAAAATAAAAATAAATAAAAAAAGAAGATTAAGACATCTGAACTGTTGGAAATACTAAACCGATTGGGCATCATCCTTTCCTAATATACCCAGATAGTGGCTGCACCCCCTGCTTTGCTTTGGGCCTGTAGGCAGAGCCAAGGGGCCTGTCCCCTCTGCATGACCCGCAGCTACTCTCCCTTTGTCTGCGAACAACGGAGAGGAGCAAGAGGAGCAGGTTGGAGCCCAGAGCAGCAGAGACCCAGCCTAGCAGCTGACTGGGCCAGGTGCGTTTCCATTGGCTGCAGAGGCCAGGTTGAGCTCTATTTTCTTCTGTACATAAAGATAAGAAGCCAAGGGCCCCCTTCCGAAAGCAAACACGTTTAATTGGAACCACCGCCTCCCCATGATTCACCGGATGGAATTTACAATGGTGTTTACCCTTTTCCACAAAAGTAGCAAATGAATCAATCCCAATAGGAAATAAAAATCTAGGAAATATAAATCCCCAGCAGATGCATTTTGAACCACACAGGAAAGGACTCACTGAGAAAGAAGGCCACTGTAACCCTAGAGTATTTTGCCCAAAAGTAAGAGTCAAGAGTGGTCCAGATTAGTTGAGGAGAAGCAACTTCAGATATGAGCTTAAAACAAGTCTTTGCACGAGCCACCTTTTGCTTGGCCCCTCTTAGCAGTGGGAATTCAGACAAAACTTCAGGAATGCTTTGCTGGGCAGCTGTGGTGCATTCAAAGCAGAGAAACTGCCTAATCTTTGCAAAACCAACAAAGATAAGCGATAGCTTTAGCTGGGCTGAAATTAGCCAATGCACTGCTACACAATGCCCTGGTGACCATTATTGAGGCTCTGACCGCCGCACGGCACTGCGCAAGCATGCTGGCAATGTTTAACAAACCATCTGTCTTGTACCTGCTCCCACTCAACAGGGGCCTTTGTTTGAACCCTGGCCCCATCCAGCATGTCAGCTATCTACTCCCCAACAAGGGAAGCCCCCTCATCCCATTGTACAATTTTCATAACTCTTTTGATTGCAGTTTGTCCTACAGAATGACTTCTGCCAGAGAACATTTCGGAAAGGGCGATAGGCATTCTGAATCTGTCCACTGATTAGTTTCTAGAGCACCATGTGTGTCGAAACCTTACTTGCTTATTTGATTTCCCCCTCATTTGTCTTCTTTTAAGAGAATTTCAATATTCATTCAAATGTTGATTTTATTTTTTCCTTGGTTAGCTCTGTTTAAGTTAGAAAGCTCTCTCTCCTGCTCTTTTCCTCTCAGATACATGTTTTATACTACGGTAAGATATTTTCTGCATATGTCGGGTGCAGTGGCTCACAACTGTAATCTTAGCACTTCAGGAGGCTGAGAGGGGAGGATCACTTGAGCCCAGGAGTTTGACACCAGTCTGGGCAACATAGGGAGACCCCAGACTCTCCAAAATATATACACATGTGTATGTACACGCATATACACATACACACCCATATACACACATATATTCTGCCTAAATCACACAATATCTGGAATTTACTGATTATATTACATAGGCGTTAGATGAAACCATTTGAACTTAATGTTTTCATAGATATATAACAAATATTGACTGTTCATTTCACGTGGTCCAATATATGTATTTCCTTGTAAAATGACCCACTTTATTTTAGAGTAGATGTTTGAGAAGATAACTGAGCCAATACATGGTTTTTATTTTAAGAAAAAAAGTCTCCTTTGAGAATTTATTTATTTATTTATTTATTTATTTTGAGACCGAGTCTCGTTCTGTTGCCCAGGCTGGAGTGCAGTGGCATGATCTCAGCTCACTGCAAGCTCTGCCTCCCGGGTTCACGCCATTCTCCTGCCTCAGCCTCCCGAGTTGCTGGGACTACAGGTGTCTGCCACCATGCCCAGCCAATTTTTTTTGTATTTTTAGTAGAGACAGGGTTTCACCGTGTTAGCCAGGATGGTCTCTATCTCCTGACCTCGTGATCCACCCGCCTTGGCCTCCCAAAGTGCTGGAATTACAGGTGTGAGCCACCGCGCCTGGCCGAGAATTTATTATTTCTCTTCTTCTTCACCTTGCCTGGCTCTCAGCGATTCTCCCTCATGCTCAGGGGTAAAATGTCTCCATATTCTTTTTCTATGTGTCACCATGCTAACATAATTTCAATTACCTCAGATACACCTTGGCAATGGTGACCACAAGAATCCACTCAGCCTTGGAAGCTGTCCTTGAAACTCACCCTGAAATCCCTGCCTAGCAGACAGGAGACCTCAGGCTGGACGCCACCCCACTGTGTTATCTCTGCCTCCCCGGGACTCTTAGGATATGACTTTCTTAATCTTTCCAAGGGGCTAAGCTTAACCAGAAGGAAATACTGCATTAGATGTGTGGAATACTTCAAGATCTGTGGAATATGAAGCTGAAACCAGCTCTGTGTTTAGAAATGGTTGCCGTGCATGTGTCTATTTCCCCAAACTAGCACCAGAGCCTTGGTTTGAGGGTCCGTATTTGATCCTTTACCCTTTAGAAAAGAGAGACCTTGTTGAAGGAATGTTCTCTTTCCAGAGGAAATTTGGGAAACAAAACAGTTACCTTAAAAACAGCAGCACAAGAAATTTTGTCCTTAAATTTAAATTTTCCTTCAAGCCAGGAATTAAAGCAAAGGTGAGAGTGGAAGAACCTCTTCAGATTGTAAGTCTTGAAATTTCCAGGCAAAGGGAAGTCATTGTGGGAGCATTTGAGCAGATTGGTGGTTACCACTGGGGACTCTAGGAAAGAAATGTTTCCTCATGTTTTTGATCTCATCCTTTAATTCCAATTTTGGTGTATGTTATATGTTTTGTAAGGTATTCTAACATTAAATACATGTTATGTGAATACAGTGTGTGTTCATAAATATTTCCTTCTGTCTAATATTTGAGTTGTTTTGGCCTTTTGACTTGTGAATAATACTGCTACGAACAGCATGTGCATTTATTTGTTGGAGTCTCTGTTTTCAGTTCTTTTGGGTGTATACGTAGGAGTGAAATCTCTAGGTCATATTGTAATCCTATGTCAGTTTTTTGAGGTATTGCCAAGCTGTTCCCCACAACAGCTGTACCATTTTACTCTCCTACCAGCCAGTGTAAAAGGGTTTCAGCTTCTCCACATCCTTGTCAACACTTATATCTCTTAAAGCAACGACAATGAACTCATGGTCATCCTAGTGGATGCGAAGTGTTGTGTCATTGTGCTGTTTATTTGCATTTTCCAAGAGTCATCTTTGTCCACATGTCCTTTGAAATGAACTTCAAGGACAAGGATATGCACCCTCTGGTGTTGGTTGAGAATGATTTGTGGGTCCTTCCACAGGCCCCTCTGGCATCTCCCAAAAGCTACCACATGGTCGCAGGTGCGGGTGCCTCAGTAGGTCCCCCTTCCTAAGAAGCATCGCTGCCACCAGGCCAAACAGGCCAGGAAGGAGGGGAAAATAAAAGAAGACTCAACTGCAGGCAGAGAGGGAGCAGGATTCTTGAAGCCCAGGGCGTCGAGACAGCCGGGCTCTGGGAAATCAGAAGAAAGAGCACATTTCGAGGCAAAAGGCCCCGTGATGGGCCAGAGTCCTGACGCCTAAACAGAGGACCATAGCATGGAGGTGTGTTCTGGGTGTACAGGCAAAGAGGCACAACCCATGGCCAAGGGTGGGCAGGAAGGCAAGGAGTGAAGTGAGACCTCCAGTACAGAATGCAGGTGCACAATATAGGCTTGGACCAGGGAGTTTCAGAGTCTTGGGGTCCAGAATACACTGGCACATCTGCAAACAAATGGAGGAGCACTTCCTGCTCCTGAGCGCACAGCCTCTCCCCTGTTTTGGGTTGAAATGTTGGTTCTCAACCTGGACCACAGTTTGAGCCACTTGCTGAGCTTATTAAAATCCCCATGCCCAAGCCAACTAAATCAGATCCACTGTGTATGGGGACCCAGGCATGAGTATTTTGACATTCCCTTACTAATTCAAATGGGAAGCCAAGTTTGAGAAAAGAAGAATTTTAGGTTTAAAATAGTAGATTTAAAATGTGGAATTTATTAGATCATTTTTGTTATGAAGTAAGTATGATCACGCTGTAGGAGTTTGGAGGAAAAGAAGATGAAGAAGGAAGAAGATACCACCTGTTGCCTCCTGGCCTTTTGGCTGATGCAGATGCTCCAGCCTGTGCCCTGTTTGGGGGGTTCCATTCCTAAAAGGACAAACTGGGGCTGGCAGCCAGGGTTGGGCTGTGCTGCTGGGGAATAGGATGGGATGTATCTTCTGAGTCCTCGGCACTGAGGCGGGCACAGTGAGGGTAGCACTCAATAAATGTTTGTAGGGTGAGTGAATGGAAGCATGAAGGCATGAATTCATGAAAGGCAGCCCGAGACATGGTCCCTACCCTCTAGGAACTTACAAAGGGGCAGCTGAATAGGCATTACAATAACAATAATCGGAGGGCAGTAATAGTTCCCACATCAGTGGTTCTGTGTGTCTGTGCATGCAGCCCTGCAGCCAGGGAAACCAGGGGAGGGGTTCTGAAAACTCTGTTTAGTATCTGTGGCCTCTCTTATCTTTATTAATGCACCACAAAGCACTGTCACACTGTCCTCTTCTCAATAAAACCCATAAACAGGAGCAGAGGAAAATCCCAGGAGGCGGAGCCCTCTCGGGTGGCCACAGAGAGAGAAGTTGAGGAGAGTGGAGAAAACCCAACCTCTTGGATGTGGAGTTATTCTGTTGATTTTTTTGCTTCTTTGCTTGTTTGATGACATGTCCCCAAGTTCTCTAGCCTACAGATAAATGAAGTAAGTTGATAAGCTGAGAGTTCCTTGTCAGTTAGAGCTTCCCCTTCTGAAATGGTAGGTGTAGGGGAAAGAACACACCAGGACAAGGAAGAGTTGGGGCTGTCCCTGTCTGATCATCTACTGTTTATACAACCTTAGGTAAGGTTCATAACTTCTCTGAATTGCAAAGCACGTGGTAGTTTCTGTTCTGCTTTCCTCTCCTGGTGTTTGCAGAAATTCAGCAAGACAGGTCTAAAAGGTACCTTCTACTGTTTAGGTGGTTTTAGCTTCCCGCCTCTCACAGTGCTGAGGGTGCACAGGTCCCTGTAGACACAGAGCTGCCAACAGGCTGGGGTTACTGACTCCGCTAGCCTGAGCTGGAGCCCCATGAGGTTGCTCACATGCTGAGGAAGCAGAGAGCTGCCAGTAAATACTAGATTTCTAAAAGGACACCAAAGAACCATTTATATGTGCAGCTTTACTAGCCACTACTGCTATTTCATTTCTCTTTCTCTTCTCCCTGTATCATGCCCAGGTAATTCTCTCTCCTATTCAGAAAGAGTATGGCCTTTTCCATCACGGCTCATTCTGCGTTTTTTTTTTTGTTTTTGTTTTTTTTTGTAGATTCAGATAAAAATGCATTTGGGTGACCTTAGGTGGCCGGTGAGTTGTTGATGAAACTGGGGTGTGGACATTGACCTCTGCCTGTTCGCATAGGTCCCTTGCCCGAAAAGCATGGCCCAGTTGTTTACCTGTTTACTCTGAGTCCTCAGGACAGCTAAACCCAGGGCGGTTCACATATGCTGTGGACCTGGTTTAGGCTGGAGGAGCCAGGCCTTAGCCAGTGAAATCTGCATGTCACTTGAAGAGCTGCTATGGAAGAGCTCATTTAACCTTTAAAATTCTATATATATATATATATATATATATATATACACACACACACACACATATTTGTGGTTAGCCATACCACAGAGCTTCTCTGTATCTTTTTACTTGAGAAGTAATTCTATTTACTATTATTACATTTGTTATTATTTTTATTTTTTAGAGACGGGGACTCACTCTGTTGCCCAGGCTGGAGTGCAGTGACATGAGCACAGTTCACTGCAGCCTTGACCTCCTGGCCTCAAGCAATCCTCCTGCCTCAGCCTCCCGAGTAGCTGGGACCACAGGCATGCACTGTCATGCCCAGCTAATTTTATTTTTTGGAGAGATGAAGTCTCACTATGATACCCAGGCTGGTCTTGAACTCCTGATCTCAAGAGATTCCCTCGCTTTGGGCTCCCACAGTGTTGGAATTACAGGCGTGAGCCACCACACCTGGCCAAGAGAAGTGATTTTAAAATCTCAACTTGTCTCTGAGCTTCCTGAGGGCAGAAGAGCAGAGACTAAAATAGAAATAGTATTAGAGAACTTTCAACACTTGCGAGTTTGCTAATATCTTGGTCTATGACTTATTGATTCCTCTCTTTGGGCCTCATTTTTCTTTTATAAAATGGAGAGGTAGACTTCTTATGATCCTCAAGCTCTCAAGCTTTTTTATTTTTTAACTGATTTCATTTTCAAATAAATTTTTATGCACAGACCTGAATCTATAAAACCCAAAGGAGATATTGTATTAGTTTAATAACTAGCCAGTATACTCATCCTTAGTTTAAATTTATAACATTTAATTATCCCACAAAGAGAAAAATGTGGTGGTTTTATGGTGAATGTCTAAACATAGCTTTTATTATATAAAGAGAAAAGATGGGGCTCTTAGAAGTTTGGAAATCATATCAACTTCAACACACTTTTTTTCATAAAAAAGTTTCTTGGTTGCACAATCTGGATAAACTTTTGATTCACAGAGCTGAGTAGTTGCAAATGATAGCTTTTTAAGAACAATCTGTCTGGAATCTCGATGTCTTCCTCAGTGTCCAGGAAAAGGGAGTGAAGTTGTATTTGGAGGCTGACACCAAGATGTCCACCTGGCAGAGTCAGCAGAGTGCCCTAGCTTAGTGGACTGTGCATGCTGTTTGTAATACCAGTGTCAAAACTATTTTTAGAATGTAAAAATAATAGACAATATTTTAAGCAAATGTTTTCTGGCCCAGAAAACACATGTTAGGAAAGCAAGATCAACAGAAAATTATCAAATACCTGAGCTGTCCTCACTAACTGGTCTAGACAGTAAATATCTTGATGAAAATATAAAAATATTTTATTTGACATTGATACTTTATCTTCATGTTAAGCAGGAAGCATTAAGACAAATGACTTGCTTTTTAAAAACTCCCGTGTTTTTCAGGGTCATGTAATGTAGCTGTGTGGATCCATTTCTGATGAGCCCCCAGGCTGCAACAAATCAGTGTGGAAGTAACTCCATTCATCATCTTTCCCAGGGCACTCACTTTTCCTCATATTACCAGGAAAATGAAACTTTAAATCAAATAGTATTGCTGGACATTCTTACCCAGGGATGCCCACAATCATGTGCCTGGCCCCAGAACACTCAGCCTGGCACTGTTGATACCTGCCTTGCTTCCTGTCTGTGCCTACCTGATAACACTTTTATTTTCAGTTACCTGGGACGAAAGGCACCGTGTCATTTTTAGACTGTGAGTGGCATTGCCCGCTTTGTCAGAGAGAGATACTCTCTGCTTAGCAAGGGGCAGGAAGGAGTTACGGGGCAGGCTCTGCCTCTGCAGTTCAAATGTTGCCCACTTGGACAGCCCAGTGGACTCTGGAAATTCTGCCCAGTGGTTGAACAGCTATGGCCTGTTTGGGATTTGGCATTGGAAAGCAGATGTGTGAGCACATTGCAGGCATATGTGGTGGTGGGATTGATTGTGTTTCTGTATAGGTGACTGGCACTGCAGCCCTGTGGTGCCCATTTCACATGTACTTCACTTCCAGCACTCATGCTGAGAGAGAGAGGTCTCGTCCTGCGTGCGCCAGGTCGTTGCTCCACTGGGGTGGGGGGTAACACCTGCGAGCTCTGCCCTGCGTTTCGTTCAGATTCCCACCTGCTTCTCCTGGCGTGAACATCTTGTTGCACCAACTGTTATTACACTGAGTTACTTTGGCCAAATGAATCCTGGAACTTCAGCCAAGTACCACACCACTGCTCACGGGAAGAACAGCCATTTTCCAGCTACCACTGAAAAATGGGAAGGGCCGCACATCCTGAGACACAATACGGCATTCCCTTGTAGGGAAATTTCAGAGATTTTTCAGGGGTTACTCTGAACCATGCTTGCATCCTGCATACCTGCTTTAGAATCCACAAGCTGCAACTTGACTATGTTCAGGAAAGACAATACCTGGAGAGCCCCGGAAGAACCGTCAGCTACTTAGTGTTAGGTGCACCATGGCAGTGTGGCATGTCCAGGACAGCTCTCTCACCAGAGGGCTTAGGTGAGGTGTCCTCACTGGAGATTATGAGAATGTTTAGCTTATTTAATGGAGACGGTTTCATTCTGCTTAGGAGGCAGCAGGAAAGAGAACGCTGCTGTATCGGGTGTGCACACCCATACGTGCACATGTAAACCATGAACACACATACATGGGCCAGGTAAGGAAGAGAGATGGGGAGAGTAAGGGGGCCTGGGGATAAAACTGGTTGATTAATGAGGCTTTGTAGATACCAGAACGCTTCCAGGATTCCCTGTTTCTACATCTCTGCTTATTGAAGAACAACAGACAATGGGGGCATGGGGAGGTGGTTTCAAACACCTGTTTGTTTAATATGGCTTGTCATGATGGAAATGTCAATGTCTGGGGCAAGGCTGTTGAGCAGAACTTTCTGTGTGATGGAAACATTTTGTGCCCGACTGTCCAGTATGATAGCCACTAACTAGCCGCATGTGGCCCTGGAGCACTAGACATACGGCTCTCATTACAGGGCAGGCCCAAGGTGTCAGCCCAGTAGATTCCACACTGGACCTTTACAGTCACCAACATGTAAATTTCCTACCTTTTCACCCAAGCTGAATTCCCAGACAATCTCTGGCTCGCTCTAGAACTCTGATGCATGCCAACACTTCTATGTTGCTTTGAGTCTGGAACCTTCCCCTCCGCAGCGTTGACTCCTGCTCTCCATCACCCCTAATCTGCCAGACCCTATAGAAAGAGACATTCCTTAAGTGTGTGCGACTGGGCCTTTGCTTCCCAGGCCACTTCCCATGGGCCTAGAGATCTTCAGGTACAATTTAGTGCCTTTAAACTTAGGGTGAAATAACTGTGGCACTGCTTCAGAGCCAACTGGCCCCTAACACAAACCTGCCCATGTAAATGGTGGGGACAGGCCCTGAATGGAGCCTGGTGCCCTGGGAACCAAGTCTAACCTCCTTAGCGGCCCTACAAGCCCCAAAGCTGATGCCTGTCTGTTCTCTGCATCACTCACACCTCACCTGTCATGGGGAACTTCTGGTTCCATCCCATGAGCCACACAGGGCGAATTTTCGGGTAAGTCTGTCTCCCTAGCCATTACCCAAAGCAGGTACAGGATGAACGTTGGTTGTTAATTTCAGTGGAGATTTCAAAGGCTGCCTAGGTGTCCTGAATAGAGTAGACATTTCCTCACTCTCCCCACACCTGCACCCACCCCACCACAAAGGAAAAGAATGACTTCTTTGTTCTTCTGGGACAAGTGATAAAAAAAAACCCTCTTGCTCAGCCTGTCCCCTATAAAAGGCTTATCTTCTCTGCTTATAGGAGACACTTTAATTCCTTCCTGTTCACTGATTGCCACTCCTCAAGGCCCCTCAGTGCCAGTCCTTCCCAGTGCTCCAGGTAACGTCACTGTCACCGAGGAGCACTGGAGACCATCTGTCACCGGACACACTATTGTTACAGCTGCAGCAGGTTGGGCTTGCTGGCCACTCAGTCCCTGAGCACTGTGTGAGCTCCAAGAGAAGCCCACTGTTCTTCTCACCAGCTTCACTCCTCCCTCACAGGGCAGATGGCTGCTTGATTATTTGATTTTGCCGCCACTCTTTCTTCATTTCCCATTGGCATCTCTCTTCCCAATTCCTTATGGTAAGAATGATTTTATAAGAATTAGTGCTTTAGAATTTTGCAACATCAATGGACCCCCGGAGATGTGAGCAATCATAACCCTGCTCTGGGAGTTGCTGACTCAGGCTCCAGCCATCAGCCCTATTTTGTCAGGGTTGATCACCCTGAAGGTTTCAAAAAATAAAATGCTAAGAAATGTCTCTGCCGGCCTCCGGAAAGGCTTCCTGCATTTAATAAAATTGACAAGTAACTCAAATGAAGCTTTCTCTGATAAAAATGCTGCGGCAGTACAGTGTTACCTTTTGTAGCCATGGTCTGCCATGATGTTCACTTTCTTCCCGTTTCCTGGTCCTGGGAAGCAGCAGTGAGGGGCCCCCAGGGATGTTCCACTGTGCAGGAAGCAGGGAGCCAGGGAATGCTCCAGGAGCAGGGATGTGTGATAGGAATTGGACCTTCCTCTCTGTGGGAGTAGTTGGGAGAGTGGAGATTTGGAAAGGGGAGTTGGAAGATCAGAGAAGCGTCATCTACCAGTGAATCTGAGAGGACCTGCCCTGGAAGAGGGGCCATGAGGGAGTTTGGCAAAGCTCTGGGTGTCTGGTTCCTGGCCAGCTGGGCTGAGCCTGCAGAGAATGAGCTTGACACAGAACAGAGGACAGCAAGGACCCGCTGAGCCCCACCAGGCACTTCTGCGTCCATCCATTCTTGTGCCCGGCCTACTCAACAGCCTTCAGAGGGTGATGGACACTGCTTTGCCTCTGTAGCCCAAACCTTGAGTAATTCTTCTTTTGATCAACTCTAACCCAGGTTCTTGCAGGCGTGGGGATTCTGGGAAATAAAACTCTTGAGTAAACCAAGCTGACACAGCACAAGCGACACAGATTTGTTGAACCAGGAGAACTGCTGAGCCCAAACGGGAGAGCTGGCATGGGTACCAGGGCCACTGCTGAGAGGAGCTGGAGGGAGAGGTGAGAACACGGGGCAGGGTCCAGTAAAACAGGGTGGCACCCAGAGTAAGGCTGCATCTAGAGAGTAGTGCCAAGCCACTACCATGTGTCTCCGGGCAGCTTGGATGGGCAGAGCACCTTGAGGGCTGTTGGGGAAGGTGACAGCTTGACGTCAATGGCCTGTGGCTGAGCAAGTGGTTTCTATTGGGAGACAAATCAGAGCTCTTCTGGGGTTGTGGCTACAGAAGTTTCCCTTCAGAATGGCAGGTCCCTCAACATCCCACTCCTCTACTCCCCGACTTTGTGCCCTTGGTTTCCACATCTGAACCATAGACACCTGCTTCCCAGCTTGCAGTGAAGACTGACTTTGATGTGTAGGTAGGTGGCCTTGATGATCATGCCTATTATGTTTTAGTTAAAGAGAAAAGGTCAGGGACTTTCACAAGACACACAGCTGGCCACCGGCAAAACTGGGACTCAAACCAATGTGTCCTGACTCAAAGCCCAGTGCTTCACCAGGTAAAACACGACGTCAATTGCTGTGTTCTGTCTGGTGTGTCCTAAAACAACAATATAGTCTCCCCATTTAATAGAGCATGAGCTTGGAATTGGCTTTCCTCTGTTGAGGATGCATTATTACAGTCTTGCTCACATTTTTCTCACAATTCCCGTTGCAAAATAGCCAATGATAGCATTCATGCAAGTGAAGGAAAGCTGGCATTGGACTGAGTTGATTGTCTTGAGCCCAAGCCCTCAAGCCCAAGCCAATAGCCAAGGCTGGTGGGGCCTGTGTCCTAGCCTCTCGGGATGATTGACCCTAAGTAGGGAGCATCGAGGTCCAGGGTCTGAGTGAGATGGTTAGTGATGGAGAGAAGACTCTGAAAAGGGAATGGAGAGAAGGTTCCATGGCACACGAGGCAAATGGAAGCCATTTCATGAGTGATGTAAAAAGAGCTGGTCCAATTGTGAAGTGAATGGTTTGGAGCCCCTGGCCATCCTCTCTCCACACCTTCTCAGCTTCTCTACAGTCTTCCTCTTCTTCCCTGTCTGGGTATCCGGTGCTATCTCACCTTACTAACTAATCCCTCTGATCCCTTGCAGAGGAAGCATTTCCATGCCAAACCTTGAGAGACAAGCAGAGTGTGGTGGGTATTAAAGACAACTATAGGCACAAGACAAAGATGTTACAGCGAGGCCACCCAAGCTGCAGAGGGTGGCTCCAGTTTCCTAGAATTTCTCTCACTTTCCTTCAGTGGCAGGAGGATGATGCTGAGGCACCAGGATCACTTTGTGGAGGGAAAAGCAGAGGCTCCCCACTGGGTCAGCCAGGGCTTCACGAAGTTCGCCCCAGTGCTGCAAGAGGCTACAGAGCTTGGTCACCATCAGCATTGCATCTTCAACTTTATTTCCTGTGTTGCTCTTCTGGGAAAACTTTTGGCAATGGAGGAATCAAGGTGTGGGGCGTGGTGGGAGGGTATCAGATCTGAGGGCAGCTCCAGATGCAAGCTGTTGTTTGCAGAGGAAATGTGCTCTAATAGACGAGGAACCCATCAGACAGCTGTTTGGGGGTCCTCAATATATTACATTTTAAAAGGAAAGAAAAAAGCATTGCCTGTGAAAACGGCATTGGCAAAACATCTGCTGAACACACAGCACTCCTGATCCCTGGTGGAGGTGGGGATGAGGAGGTCTGCAAACAAGCTCTGAAGCAGGTGTGCCCCAAGTAACCCGTGTTGTCCCTTGTCCCTACTCACACCACCCACATTCTAAGCAAGAACAAAGAGACACGTGGGAGAGGCAGCTGCTGTAATCAAGAGGGTGGTGGCCCGTCACATTATCCAGAGCCACCTCACTCTGAACATGAACAAGGTTGTGAAGCATCATCATTGGTACTTCCTGCAGCTGAGGGAACAAGTGTGTCTAGAAGACCAGCTGGGAGGGGGACTGTGTTTGCAGACAGGTGTTTCTGGCAGACCCTCTCAGCAATTCATTCCCAGCACCATCTGCCTATAGAACCATCGCTTACGCCAGTGAGAGAGTCTGAGGCTGCACTGCCACTCCATCCAGCATGACCTTTGGTAGAGAGCACTTCTTCCAGCTCATGTGGGCGACACTGTATCAGCTGGTGAAAGAGCAATCTCTCTTCTCTAGGACAGATGGATAAAATACGACAATGGAGATTTTCCAAATACGTTCTCATCCATCAACTAGTCTCACTGAATCCTCACAGCACCCCTCTTCAGCTGCTATCATGAGCACCGCTGTCCAGATGAGGGGCTCAGGCTCAGAGACATCTGCAGAGCTGATGTGTAGGGTGGCCCAGAGGACTTACCCTCCCCTCAACTCGAATGCTGGCTCTGTGATGCCGTTCTAATATCTGTGAGCCTCAGTTTCCGTCAAATAAAGGCAATCTTAGCACTTACTTTATAGAGTTTTTGTGAACATTAAGAATTCAATATTCAGTTTGTAAAGTGGTGCTTGGCACGAATAAGAGCTTAATAAATATAATAGTCTCCTTTTATCTGCAGTTTTGCTTTCTTTTCCTTACTCCCTGGAATTCATTTTGTTACAATGGTTAGAATATTCATTCCTTATCATTTTAAACAGAATCATCACTGTGTGTTCATTGAAAAACTATAAATGGTAGAATAGATTAAAAGTTTCTTTATAATTTACAAGAAATTTTCATATACTTATTTTTAATTCAACTTGTACTTTAGATACATGGAGACACATGTGCATTCCTGTTATATAGGTATATTGGATGTTGCTGAGGTTTGGGGTATGGATCCCATCACTCACATAGTGAACATACCCCCAATAGGTTGTTTCTCAACTCTGCTCCCTTCTCACCCTTCCCCATTCATAGTCCACAGTGTCTCTTCTTCCCATAGTTATGTCTATGTGTGCTCAATGTTTAGCTCCTGCTTATAAGTGAGAACCTGTATTTGGTATTTGGTTTTCAGTTCCTGCATCAATGTTTTAGGATTATGGCCTCCAGATACATACATATTGCTGCAAAGGGCATGAATTCATTCTTTTTTTATGGCTGTGTAGTATTCCATGGTGTATTACTGCATTTTCTTTATCTAATCCAGCATTGATGGGCATCTGGGTTAATTCCATGTCTTTGCCATTGTAAATAGTGTGGCAATGAATATGCATGTGCATATATCTCTTTGGTAGAATAATTTATTTTCCTTTGGGTATACACCTAGAATGGGATTGCTGGGTTGAGTGGCGACTCTGTTTTAAGTTCTACAAGGAGAACTACAAAACATTGATGAAAGAAATCCTAGATGACACAAATATAGAAAAACATTCCATCCCTATGGGTTGGAGGAATCAATATAATTATATTTTTATATATTATATTTATATTATAATTATAATCATATATAATTATAAATATAATCAATATAATTAAAATGGCCAAATTACTGCCCAAAGAAATTTACAGATTCAGCACTATTCCTATTAAACTGCCGATGTCCTTTGTCACAGAATTAGAAAAATAAACTATTCTAAAATTCATATGAAACAAAAAAAGGTAGTCCAGATAGCCAAAGCAACCCTAAACCAGAAGAACAAAACCAAAGGCATCACACTACTGGACTTCAAACCATGCTATGAGGCTAGGTAACCAAAACAATATGGTACCAGTAAAAAGAAAGACACATGGAATAGAACAGAAAACTCAGAAATAAAGCTTCCACCTACAACCATCTGATCCTTGACTAAGTCAATGAAATCAAGCAATGGGGAAAGCTCTCACTATTCAATAAATCATGCTGGGATAGCTGGCTATTACTGTCTTCTCCATTCTTCCCTGTTGAGTTTTCCAAATGTGCTGAGATCTCTATTTTCTCTTCTCATTCCTTTTTGCTTTTATAAATCTGTATTTAAGGTATTCCTAGCCCTGATCTTACTCTAAAATCACTTGCCCCTATGAGTATCCCCCAGAAGTTACTCCTACAGCATCTCTGGCAACCAACAAACTAGCACCACTTCTGCAACACTGGATGCAGGTTCCTTTGTTTCTCCAGGCCCTTGGCTCCTGGACTACAATCCCTGGTCCACAGTGGGGGCTGTTGTCAAGTATGTGTTCAAACTACCATCTTATGGAACTGTAGAATGGAGATGTCTGATAAGTTACCATTGAGGCTAAACAGTGAGCAACCTTGAGGTCATTCCGTGGAGCCTATGCTGTAGAATGAGCCAGTTTCTCAGCCATTCATTCAGAACAACAAGGATTGTTTTAATTCAGAACATGGAACATAGTCCATGTTTTAATTCAGGTCATGGAACATAGACATAGAACATAGTCCACTAAGCATTGTCATCACTGCAAGCAGAGGGGTGAACACGCAACATGTTCAGATGCTATGGAAGAGCCTCACTGTCTGTATTGGGTCTCACAACAATCGAGGTTGAGAGAGTAACACAGCACATTCAAAACAGATGCAAAACTTGACTGTGGTGCAAACAAAACAGTGTCATTTTATTATATACTTCCAAAATATTCCTGAAATTCTCCTTTCACCAAAATATTCATGAAATTCTCCCTTCACTCATGTAATAGCCTTAAAAGAGCCTTGTGTAGAAGAGAAATCTTTTGGCCATCAATACTCAGGGGCAGTGATCACCAAGTGGAAGAGGGTAGCTCAGGATTGGAAGAGGGGCAAACTTATCTTGAATGATGTTTCCCTAGCACTATGTTATGAAACACTTCAAACACAAGAAAGTTGAATGAATTATTCAGTGATCACTCTTATGCACCACCCTGATAACCAATAACATTCTCCCATACTTCCTTTCTAACACATCCCTCTACCCATCCATCTTCCTTTCTCATGCATTTCAGAGTAAGTTGTACACATCTGTGCATGTCATCCCTAAACAATTCAGCATGCACTTTATTATTAACTAGAATTAAAATTTGTTTCCATTTTTAAGTTAAAACTGACATTCAGCAAAATGCACTATCCTTACATTAACTATTTGCTGAGTTTTGACAAATGTAGACACCTGTGTAACCCAAATTCTTATCACAATAGAGCATTTCTATCACCCAGAAGGGTTTGTCCTGCCTCTTCCCAGTCAGTCTTCTTGTGCACTCCCCTTTCTGAGGAAAACTATTCTTTAATTTTCCACCATAGGTGAATTTTCCCTGTTTTAGAATTTTACATAAACGGAATCATACAGTATGCCATCTGTGAGTCTGGTTACTTTCATTCAGTGTGCTTTTGAGATTCATCCAGATTGCTATATATATCAAATGCTCATTCTTTTTCATTGCTGCCTAGTATTCCATTGTACAGAGGGGAGGAACCACAGTTTCTCCCTTTACCTGTTGATGCACACGTAGGCTGTTTGCACTTTGGTGTTGATATGAATGGGTTAATATTTTTAGGTTGACTATAGGGGTCCTAAATGGCTAACAAATGCCACTCAAGCCCATCCCAGATTAACTTTCACATCTGGATATGGCCTGAAATTATGCATAATGTGTGTCTTCAGTCTGAAGTACTGTTCTATCAACAGAGTAAGATAGTAATGAGACTTTATCCTCCATCTGACTGTTGGGGGAGAAAATTGGCATCCCTAAAAAGTCTTTTTGTGGAGAAAGTAACTACAACAGAAGACACAAAAGCATAATTTGTGCTTTTTTAAAGCTAAAGTCTTTTCTGCTGACCTTTTTTTCAATAAGAATAGAAAATCATACAATTTTTCAATAACCTGTTCAAACTCATAACTGGAGATCACAATACTGAGGTGAGGGGCACCTGTTCTGTCAGAGTTAGTCTCAAAGTCCACAGACAAGGCAACTCCACTGTGCTGGGTACTGGCTCATCCCTCCAGGGTCATCTCATGCCCAGTCCCTGAGCAACACTGAGGTATAAAGGCCTGGCCTCCTTACCCCAAATGAGAGCCACCTCAAAGATCAATCCAGCTCCAGAACTCCTCATGGGGCCTGCTAGGACTCATCCCCATCTTTCTCTTCCCTCTCACAGGTGTAGATCCATTCCCCTCCCAAATAAAGACCTTGCTTGGTTCCATCTCAATGTCTCCTTCTTTTTTTTTTTTTTCTCTTTGAGATGGAGTCTCGCTCTGTCACCCGAGCTGGAGTGCAGTGGCACAATCTTGGCTCACTGCAAGCTCCGCCTCCCGGGTTCACGCTATTCTCCTGCCTCAGCCTCCTGAGTAGCTGGGACTACAGGCGCCTGCCACCACGCCCAGCTATTTTTTTTTTTGTATTTTTACTAGAGATGGGGTTTCACTGTGTTAGCCAGGGTGGTCTCGATCTCCTGACCTCGCGATCCACCCGCCTTGGCCTCCCAAAGTGCTGGGACTACAGGCGTGAGCCACTGCACCTGGCCTCAATGTCACCTTCTTAAGGAACCCAACCTACAACACCTGTGTTGTCAAATTTGTCCTTAAAAATTCCATTAAAAGGGCGCCACAGAGACTCACATTGCTGTTCTCCGTGGATCCAAGGAGCCTGTGTTACTTTCAGAGCCAGGGTGGATAAATGGCTACTCAGTTGAACCTGAGCACCAGGAGAAGCACTGGGTTTGTGTTTAAAGCCATTGTGTAGACAGACACCTTTCTAAAACCAAGGGGTGAGCATTCACCTCTTGAGAAGTGCATGGGCCTGGGCAGTGTAGACGGGCGCAGCTTGCAGGTGGCCTGGTGAGCTGGAGGGCCTGCACTTTGCCTGGTACCCCCTCCTTATCATGCTGAGAACACTGGACTCCCTGAAGTTCTATGCTACTCCACGGTAGGAACAGCTCTCTTCACTCTGCTCTACTCTCAGGCTCCAGATTGATTCACAGAGGACACTGGAAAAGAAATACCTTCCTTTGAGACGGAGAAGGAATCTCCATTTCAAACGCCTCAGTGTTGTCACAGTCAGGTGTGGGGCATCTCAAATGCCTGGGTTTCTGTGTTTTCCAGATGCCTGGATTCTATATTTTTATAATTGTTTTCATTTGAGATGTAAGGTAATCCCCCATTCCATTTTGAAAACTGTTATTAACTCGATATGGTATTTTAACATTAATACCATCTACATCTCATGAATGTGGTAAAAAATGTACAGAACTGAGAACAGTGGAGAAGCAGAGGAGGCAGAGGTTCTTAAAGTGGAGTCCCCTGGAACACCAGGAATTCTTAGGCCTTAGCAGCCCTTAGCATCTCCCAGAGGGCTTGTGGAAACAGAGTCCAAGGCCCACTGCAGGAGTTTCCAAATGAAAAGGTTGGGGGTGGACCTGAGGATGTGCCTTACTAACAAGTTCCTAGGGAATGTTGGTGCTGCTTGTGCAGGTGTCTTCATCTCCTAAAACACTCTTAGAACCAGTGACCTAAGTCTTCCCTTGCTACAGGGGGCATGGATGAGTTGAATGGAACTTATAAAAATGACTTTATGCAAAAAGGCTTTAAGAATTAGTACTTTAGGTGTGCCACCACCATGAATAAATAAACACATTAATTCCACTTCCTGGTTATTCATTCCCATATGACCACAGCCAACCCAATCAGGCTCCTGGGATATTGGGAACATGAGTGTCCACA
Organism: Trachypithecus francoisi; assembly: GCF_009764315.1. NCBI lineage: Eukaryota > Metazoa > Chordata > Mammalia > Primates > Cercopithecidae > Trachypithecus > Trachypithecus francoisi. The sequence goes on from NW_022681467.1 coordinate 3,744,503, forward strand.
TGGGGGAGCATGCAAACCCTTTGAAGTGCAACCTCCGAGAGCTGATGATGGCTTTCTTGTGCTTTTAAGGTAAACCCATTGGACATCTGCAGGCTCTGAGTTTTGCGGAGCCTGTCTCTCCATGCTATAGCATCCTTATATTGCAAACAGAAGGCACCAGAAGTAACTGTGGTTTATCCAAGAAGCAGCATCTTTTTTCCCCTTTAGATTTAGAGGGCCAAGGGCTCTGCTCTGCTTATACACTGTGTAGACTTCAATTGGTGCCAGTGCTAGCTAGCCTCATTTCTCTGCCCTCTGCTTCCCCTTCAGTGTAGTTTGTTATGAAGCATTGGTCATATCCCCTTGGCCCATCAGAGGTCCACCTGCAGACATCTCCCTACATATGGAATACGTCCTATGGGGAGAGTGTATGTCCCAGTTGCTGGGGCCGCCAGGGTGCTGGAGAGTTGAGACATCCAGGAAGGACCCTCAATAAATGAAGGACAGGAGCTGGTGGGCAGATAACCCAGCTTCCCTTTTGCTCGTGGACAGTCTTGGAGTGGGCTTTGCACAGTTTCTCAGTGGGTTCCCTGCAGGGCTGAGCTCCAGTCACCCACAGTGATGATGTGATCACACATATCTGTCACTGATTGTTTTCTCTCCTGTCTCCTCTCCATTGCCACGTTCCCTGGGATCACCTCCCACATAAACAATTTGCACTCAAATTCTTGACTTAGGGGGTGTTAAACTAAGACATCCATCATTTTCCCACACTACACGTCCCTCTTTCTCCTTTGATTCAACCCACTTTAACAATTATAGGAGAATGTCCATATGAATTAATATCAATATTTCACTATCAATATGTTAACTTGACCTGCATTATGTGGCTCAAAAAGGCATTTAATTGCTGATTATCCCAATGACAGATTCAGATAATTTTGCCCCCAAATAACAAAATGATATTCTATTTTATCTTCTTTGGGTACATTGAAATACATTTAATTGAATGCATGCTTAGTCACCAGCTTTGCCTCCTTCCAAAGCCAAAGGTTGTATTCTAGAACAACCGCATGTGGTGGAGGAACAAAGATAGATTTAAAAAAATTTTTTTTAATTTTGCCAGTACATAGTAGGTGTGTACATTTATGGGATACATGAGACATTTTTATACAGGCATACAATGTGTCACAGACATAGCAGGGTAAATGGGATATCTATCACCTCAACCATTTATCCTTTCTTTGCATCATAAACAATCGAATTATATCCTTTTAGTTATTTTTAAATGCACAGTAAATTATTGTTGACTGTACTCACCCTACGGTGCTATCAGATATGAACTCTGATTCATTCTAACTACATTTTTGTACCCAGTAACCATCTCCCCTTTCCCACTTCCCCATTACCGTTTCCCAATCTCTGGTAACTATCATTCTACTTCAAAGATGGAATTTTTAAAAAGTAGAGTCAACTCTAACCTTATGTACAAGTCTATGGTTGAAGAGCTTGTGATCAAATGGAATAGAGAGGTTATAAAATGTGTTCATGCTACCTGTATGAAGAGCATTTAAAAAAATAAAAGCCAATGACACCACGGAGCTGCTCATTATGTTAAAACTGATAACATTATTTGAATTGGGTGCTTTCCACATTCTAACATCCAGGCCCTCTGAAATCACCAGCTTTTCCTTCCTCTGGAGAGTTTTCAGATCTGGGGCTAACCTCTGCCAGGATGAAAGTACTTAGGCATTTCTTCATACAGCAGTGAAATGCTGTACACTTTCTCTCCCTGAGTTGTGTTTTTTTTAGTACCTGTTGTGTCTTCTGAACTGCTTCTCAATGGCGGGAACCATATTATTTCTATCTTTGCTCCCTCTAGAGCCAAGTGCTCTGCAGTACATAGAAGGTGCCCAATAAAATTGAGGGAGGATGGACAATTTCCTCGAGAACGAAACCAGGCTGCAAGGTGCATGAAATAGCATGCAATGGCAAGCCGACACTCCATCCCGAAATAGTGGCCACACAATCACATCCTTCTGGGATCTATTGATCCGTCTGTTGTTTCACTTCCAAGTCAACTTTCGCTTCCTCATTTGCTTAAAAAAAAAGATAGCAATAAAATTTGACATCATCCATTATGCCCTAGATGTTGTAAAGATCAATTGGATAAGATCTTTAAAGGTATTTTGACTCTGGAGAAAGGGAGATATGAGAACCATTGGCAGTACCATGCATTTAGTGTAATATGTTTCCTGACAATGCCTTTATATATCATCCGCAGGCATCAGCAAAATTTTCATGGGTACAATTCCTGGAAAAAAATCTCTACTCTTTAATTCCCTCAAACTTTAAAATCTCTATTCTTTATTAAGCCAGGTTTCAAAGATGTTGACTTGCTTGTTTTCTACTGCTCTTAAAAGACAACGGCGCATTTGTGGTTTACATGTTGACAGCCTGTTTATGTTTTTGAGGAGGCTGGTAGTAAGATGGTAGCACACATCTGAAGAACATTTTGAGCACACTGGACACCAAGCGTAAAGTCAGAAGGTTGGGATATCTCATTCTTGGGAGGGTGGTGATTTCAAATAAAAGAACTGACTTTGGGAGACCCATGTGGGCGGATCACCAGGTCAGGAGTTCAAGACCAGCCTGGCCAATATGGTGAAACCCCGTCTCCACTAAAAATAACGAAAATTAGCCAGGAGTGGTGGCATGCGCCTGTAGTTCCAGCTACTCAGGAGGCTGAGGCAGGAGAATTGCTTGAACCCAGGAGGCGGAGGCTGCAGTGAGCCGAGATTGCACCACTGCACTCCAGCCTGGGTGACAGAGCAAGACTTCATCTTCAAAGGAAAAAAAAAAAAAAAAAGAACTGGTAGCTGGAAGGTTTTAATGTGATTCTCATTCACCCTAACTCCAGTCATGTTGACACACAAGCTACTTACCATTAAGGATGTTAATGTGAGGTTTTCTATTTTTAAAAAGTGCTGTCAGGGACACCTGCATTTTACTTGCTGAGTGGAAAGATTAGAATATGCCCGTGGGTGACTCTCTAAGCTAAGTTTTGGAAAGAAAACACCCCACTGCTGTTAGGGCAAAACCATCCATCCTTGGCACACATCCAAACAAACAAAAAATAAATTCAGCTTAGCTTTCTAATTTTTTTTCCTAGCTGGGGGAAGGATGACACAGGGGAAGAGAGGATTATGGGCTTATAAGCCCACATTTCCTAGCCTTGCTTCGCTGAACTCAGGCAGATGATTTGCAGAAACGTGCAGGATTCCAGGCAGGTGGGTGATCAACCAGAACAAGGCCCAAGGAGTGGGGGTACAGGGGGCAGCAGGAGGGAGCTCAGGGGGCAGGCAGGCTTCAGGTGGACGGCTGTGTCCAGGCTGGGCTCTGGGTGCTGCAAGGGAGCCTGGAGTCAGGGGTCTCATTAGTACCTGGCTAGGACTGCAGCCGGCTGATGGCAAATACAGGCTATCAAAGCCCTGTCAGCACTCCTGAATGGGACAAAGAAAAGGCGCATTAATGATTAACTCTGCTAAAAGCTCCGGCTTTTGTATTCCCATGGTGCCTGGCCTATCTGGCTGCCATGTGACCGGCCCGGGCCATTTTCTCGCAGATTGGGGAAAGCTAGTGAGCAAACACAGGTGGTTCTGTGTCGGCCGTGCTGTCAGGGACAACCGCGGACAGCACCAGCTATGCCTGGTGAAATTAGCTGCTCTGTTTGCCTCCAGTTTTGCTTCCTGGTGCTCTTACTTTCTAAGTCGAATGTCATTTTGCCACTCATTTTCAACTATTCACAGGAGGTGCTAAAAAGGGGGAAAAGGCCCCCATGCAAAAATGGGAAAGGGAGACACACAGCATCATGTTCTTTGAACTCTGCAATAACGTTTGGTGACCAAAAGCGAGGGCAGGGTAAACTAATTAAAACCTCTCAGGTCTTTAACTTTCTGCAAGAGCAAATTTATTCTTCTCAAAGGGAATTATTTTAGTGATCCTGACCAAATAAGTAAGCCACAACAATGACGTCATAAGCCTGCTGGCGTGGACTCAGCTCAGCTCACTGTGCCACGGGGCCTGGAAGAACCTGCTTTTCAAAATGGGCCATGGCACTAGTGCCCACCCATAGAAGCTGGGCAATGATAGGGTGCCTTTCCAAGTCTGACCCTGCCAATTCGTGGTTCAGAGTCAAGGTCCCTCTAGTGGCATTATTTGTTTAAATGCATTTCTTCCTTGGTCTACATCAGACAGATCTTCTTTTTCCTGTTCAAATATTTATATGTGTGTATTATTGCACGCGGCTTCAACTGCTCCCAATCACACCAGCGGCCATAAAGCACAGATTATCAGCATGAGGTGATAAAGGCCCTTTGAGTCAACACCAGAAATGAAGAGAAAATGAAATAAAGTTATAAAAAGAGGACAGCATAAATGTCTACAAAGAGTATATCAGTCTGCAGATATTCAAGCAATTAGCTACAATAGGAAAGACATTTTATCCAAACTAAAGTACCGCTGACATGATTAACAATGTTTGATATTTAAATATAACATTCTGCCGGATTCCCAGTTAAGAAAGACAGCAGCTGCGAAGTCTTCAGATTGGAATACAGTTCAGAGTTAGTGAATATCAGCTCAAACACAGCCGCGGTGTGTGCCGTGTTGCTTTCCAATGGACATGGACCACAGAATAAATGTGAGCAGTCTCAAGCTCCAAATGGCAGGATGAGGCTGCTGTCATCTCTCAGTGCTCTTGGTCTGAGGTTTGTAGTGGTGTTTATTCTCACTCCTTCCTCATTTTTCCTAAACTTTCGGTTTTTGTGAAAGGAAGAAAATATGGTCACAGGCCCCAGCTGCAGGGGAGACTTGGTTGCCCCTGGGTATAAGCACCTCAGTGTGGATTTCCACGACATCAAGCAATTTTAGCAGACATATTTTTTTTGAAGGGGGCTGATAGTAATTGGTTTTTCTTTGCAAGTGCTGATAGGCAGGCAGTGGTGTCAATCTTGCCCGAATTACTTAGAACACAAGCGTCATAGCTAAATAAATACCCTGTATTTATTTATTTCAAACCAAAAATAAACAATTATGAAGAGCATGTGGCCAAACTGAAAACTCAGTTTTTGGTTTATTTCCAGTGCCTCCTTGCTCTCCAACGTCTTTATGTTATTTATCAAAACCAAAATTACTTCCATGAAAAGATCAACATACTGACAAACCTTTAATTAGATTGACCAAGAAAAAGAGAAGAGGTGAACACCATCAGTCAATACCAATTTTGGTCATATCCTGGGTAATAAAACAAATCTCAAAAAACATAAGAATTGAAATCATACCGAGTGTGTTCTCTGACTGCAATGAAATAAAAATAGAAATTAATAACAGAAAGATAACAGGAAAATCTTCAAATACTTGAAAACGAGACAATACACTTCTAAATGACACATAGGTCAAATAGGAAGCTCCGAGTTAGAAAAAAATGGAACTGAATAAAAATTAAAATATACATCAATGTTTGTGGTACACAGCTAACATGGTGCTAAGAGAGACAGACATTTACAGTACTAAGTGCACACATTAGAAAAACAATCCTCAACTCAATAATATAAGCTCCTACCTGAAGAACCTAGAAAAAGAAGAGCAAATAAGTCCAAAGCAAGAAGAAGGAATACATTAATAAAAATGCAGTCAGTACTCAATAAAAGTGAAAGCAGAATGCAATAAAGAAAATCAATGAAAAAAAGAGTTGATTCTTTAAAAAGATTAATAAAACTGACACACCACTAGAAAGACTGACAAAGGAAAGGAGAGAAGACACAAATTACCATCTCAGGAGTGAAGCAGGAGATACCACTACAGACCTTGCAGACAACAAAGGATGGAAAGGAAATACTATAAACAACTATACACACATAAGTTTGACAACTTAAATGAAACGGACAAATTTCTTGGAAAAAAACAACCATAACTTATCCAATATGAAACAGAAAATTTGAGTAGTTTTATAACAATGAAGTAAGTTGAAATTTTAATGTAATAACTCCCCAAAAGAGAAGTCTCCAATCCCAGACCGTTTCAATGGAAAATACTAGCATATGGGTAGAGTAGAACTAACACCAATTCTATACAATCTCTTCCAGCATGGAGAAGAGAGAAAACACTTTCCAATTTATGTTATGAAACTAGTATTACCCTGATACCAAAATCAGACAAGGGCAGTTCAAAAATAAAATTATAGACCCTCATGAATAAAAACAAAAAAGTCCTTAAGAATATATTAGCAAAGAAAATGCAGTGGTAGATAGAAAGAATTATACACCACTACCAAATGGGTTTTATTCCCAGGATGGAAGGCTGGTTCCATATTGAATATTAATCCATGCAGTTCACCATACTAATAGAATGAAGAAGAAAAATCACATGATTATATCAATCTACAGAGAAAACGAACTTGACAAAATTCAATGCCCATTAATGATAAAAGCTCTAAGAAAAATGAGAAAAGATAACATCCTTAACTTGACAAAGACCACTTACAGAAACCTACACCTAGGATTACTTAATTGAGAAATACTGAACACTTTTCCTAAGATCGGGAACAAGAAAAGAATGTCCCCTTTCACTCCTCTTTTTCAACATCCTGCCAGAACTTCTAGCCAATGCAGCAAGTCCAGAAAAGTAAATAAAAGACATACATATGAGAAGGAAGAAATAAAACTGTGTTTATTTGTGGGTGACATGTTTGTCTATATAGAAAATCTGAAGGAATCTACAGGAAATCTCTTAGAACTAATAAGTGAGTTCAACAATGCAGAATACAAGACAAATATACAAAAATTAAATGTATTTTTCCATACTAGCAATGAACACATGGACACCAAAATTAATATATAATTTAATTTACAATTGCTCAAAAAAAGAGAAATGCTTAGGTATAAATGTAACAAAACATGTAAAGGACGTTTATGCTGCTGCCTACACAATGCTGGTCAAAGAAACCTGTGAAGAGCTAGTTGAATCAAGGATACATCCTGTACTTATGGGTTGGAAGGCTCAACCTAATAAAGATGCCAATTCTCCCCAGATTCACACACAGCTTTAATGCAATTCCTATGGAAATTTCAGCAATATGTTTTTCATAGATATGAGCAAGATTATTCTAAAATTTATATAGAAAGGCAAAGGAACTAAAGATAAACCATTTTGAAAAACAACAACGTGAAAGAAATCAGTTTATTGGATGTTAAGACTTCCTATGTAGCTACAGTAATCAAGACTCTGTAAAACTGGCAAAGAAATAGACGCAGAGATCAATGAAACAGAATAGGAAACCTGAAAATACACCCACTCAAGATGTCCCAGAAAGTTTTGCATAGTTGCAAAGGAGATTCAACGGAGGAAATATAGCCTTTTCAACAAATGGTGCTGAAGTAATTGGGCACCCATTGACAAAATATGAACCTTGACCTAAGACTCAAAACTTTGACAAAAATTAAATCAAAATGGACTATGGGCTTAAATGTAAAATGTAAAACTGTAACACTTTTAGAATAAAACATAATATTAAATCTTAGGGATTCAAGATTAGGCAAAAAATTCTTAGACTTTATACCAAGAACATGATACATAAAAGGAAAAATATAAATTTGGCTTTATCAAAAAAACTTTTCCATTATGAAAGAGCTTGTTAAGAGGATGAAAATGCAAGCTATAGACTGGAAAAACAATAATTGTGAACTACTTATTCAGAGAGGCTAATATATACAGTATATAAAGAACTTTTGCTGTGGCAGGACAATGGCTTGAACCCAGGAGGTGGAGGTTGCAGTGAGCCGGGATCACACCATTGCACCCTAACCTGGGTGAGAGAGAGAGAGAGAGAGTGAGAGAGAGAGAGAGAAAGAGAGAGAGAGAAAGTCAACAATAAAAACCCCCAACAATTCTATTGGTAGATAGGCATGAAAAGACATTTCATGGAAGAGGATATACAAATTGCGGATAAAAAAACTAAAAGGTCATTATGGATTAACTAAATCATTAACCATAAAAAGATGCAAATTGAAATTACAGTGAGGAATAGTGACAATGACGAATGCTGTTAAGGATGCAGAGAAACAGAATCACTCTTTGACTTCTAGTGTGAAGGTTAAATGGTACGGCCGCTCTGGAAAACAGTTTAGCAATTTATTTAAAAGCAAACACATTACTACCATATGACCCAGCAATTGCATTCCCGGACATTTATACCAGAGGAATGAAGACTTATATTCATACAAAAGTTAAAATGTTTGTGGCAGTTTTATTCATAACAGTCCCAAACTGAAACAACACAGATGTCTTTCTAATAAATGAATAAGTAAAATGTGGTAGATTAATACCATAGAATAATACTCAGAAATAAAAGGGAATAAAATAGTGATACATGAAACAACCTAGAAGAATTCCAGAGAATTATGCTGAAGGGAAAAAATTCCTTCTCCAATATTTCGTACTGTGTGATTCCATGACTACAACATTCTTGAAATAACAAAATTATCAAGAGGACAGATTAGTGTTGCCCAGGCTTAAGGAGAGTGTAGGGTGGAAAAGAAATGGGTTTGACTATGAACAGACAGCATGAAGGACCCTTGTGGTGAGAGAAATGCTTTCTATCTTGACTCTGTCAATGTCAACATTGTGGCTAGCATATTGTACAACCATCTTATGTTACATTGGGGAAAACCTGACAAAGAATATATGGAATCTCCTTATATGATTTTTAGAAACTGCGTATCAATCTACAATTATCTCAAAATAGAAGGTTAGAAAAATCCATTGCCAAGTTTTTTAAAAAGAAGCTTTTAAGTTTTTTAGCCAGAAAATGTCTGCAATAAAATGTAAAGAAACAACTGCAGCCAATGTTCCTAATGTCACTGATTGACTCTCAGGGGGCTCATAGGTGTAGCCCCCAGGACCTCCTTCCACATTACCTCTCTTAAAGGACAGACAGACAACCCAGGCTCTCTCAAGAATCAAAGCAGATCACAGAAATAAGAAACTGTGCAATTTAATGTCATGATAACTTGTTCTGAAAACAATAGGTTAGTCACAGTCTGTAACTAACCATAAGTTAACCACTTTAGGTTTAATGAATAAAAATACCCTTCTCAGGATGCATAATCATGATTTTAAATAAGAATAATTTAGCTAACCAGTTGCAAAGAATCAAAACAGCAGTATTAATGCTACAGGAACGGTTATCAACGAAAGCAAAACATCAGAGAAAGAGTTGATTGTGAATCAGTACATATGTATCTGTTTCTTTTTAATTTAAACCATACCCACTTCCAGTTAGGAACTGAGGTAGTCTCAAATATTAAAACACTCAGAGGCCATAGTTATCCATTCATATGTCTTCTGTATATTGCAAATCAAGCCAATATTGTTGGTTTCTCTCCTGTCTTACCTTGCCATCAGTAGAAAAAAGAGAAAAAAAAAGCAAGGAAAAAACCCTTGAAACAATGGAAGGTTTATTTGTAGCTTGTTTTCCAGGATATTTAGGTAGACATTTTTATTTTTAGTTGGGATTCTATACTTGGGCAATGCCATTTCCTTTTTTATTTTTATTTTTTTGAGATGGAGTCTTCTTGTCGTCCAGGATGGACTGGAGTGGCGTGATCTTGGCTCACTGCAACCTCTGCCTCCCAGGTTCAAGCGATTCTCCTGCCTCAGCCTCCCAAGTAGCTGGGACTACAGGTGTGCACCACCATGCCTGGCTAATTTTTGTATTTTTAGTAGAGACAGGGTTTCACTGTCTTGGCCAGGCTGGTCTCAAACTCCTGAGCTCAAGTGATCCGCCCACCTCGGCCTCCCAAAGTGGTGGGATTACAGGCATGAGTCATTGCTCCTGGCCAGCAATTTCACTTTCTAATGACCTTATGAATCCTTCTGTGAACTCCACATTTCACTCTGCAGTAACCAGTTTTTTCCCTGATTGGCTGCCTGAGGATGAGCATCCCCTAATACGCCAACTAACTCTGAGTATGGTAGCTGGCCTCTCCTTAGCACGGGGTCCCCACGCCTTCTCATAGCTCATAGCTGCTTCATAGCCACCATAGCCCTTGGGGTCTCATGAGCCCCACAAAGGTTTGAATTCCCAAGGGGAGCCTTCTCCCTTCGTGAAAGTGTAAGAAGGGAAGTGATATGGTGTTAATCAATACGCCCAGTGATAAATGTTTATCTTGAGCAGAAAGCAAATAGAGGCAGGTTAGTGAGCCCTTTATTGCCTGCAGCATGGCCAGAGCCACCTTCAGCAGCTGGCGTCTTTTCCAGGTCATATGGCAAAAAGTTTAGCAGCCATTTTTTTTTTGCTGGAGTGCTGAGGACAGGTAGGGAAAAAATTTGCCAAGCCTAGTATTTACAATGTATTTACTCTAAAATTTTCATGAATGTTTGTATGCATGTGTTTTCAGAGGCATAAGACCAACCTTGGAAGACTGTGCTAAGGTAAGCCCTGAGGCACCCACTAAATTAAAAGAGAGATGGGGAGAGAGGGAGAAAGGGAGGCAAAGAAGCAGGGAAGAAGGAAAGAGGGAGACAAAAACTGATTTAAAAGTAGTGCAAGATTGTCTAGGAAAGCTCTCCTGTCTGCACCCTTTGGGTTCCCTCTAAAGCAGTGAGTCTCAAACTTCGCAAGACTCCTCCTCCCCTGGAAGGCTGGTTAAAACATGAACTGTTGGGTCCTGTTCCCAGAGTCCCTAATTCAGTTAAGTCTGGGTTAGGTCCAAGAACTTCTGACCATTTATGATAAGTTCCCAGCTAAGGCCAATGCTCTTGGTCAAAGAGCTCTGCTTTGAGAACCACTGCTGTAAGGCGTGGTTGCTCTTCCTGGGTTACCTAGTTGAACGGAGATTCCCATCAGTGGTTCAGCTGATGTTCCTGAGAATGAGTACATTAAGTCTCCAGTTTTTTCCTGAGCTGAGTGGAATTTCCTGGACTAGACAAAAAGATGGAATAATGAACCCACATTTGGCAGCCATGCAAGGTCAAAAACTAAGTTATAGCAGATACAAACTTCAGGCAGAGTGGCCACTAGCTCAAGGAAAATGATGGGCCATCACAAGGTCGATGAGAGACCACAATGCAGGGAAGCTGTTGTGAATATTCCCATTAAGGATCCCTTTAATGTTACAAAGTTCAATAAGAAAGCCAAAGCTACCTGACCTTTTGGGCAAGTAAATTCTAATTTAGGCTGAGGCATGCAAGAAATGGGCAGGAAGAGCATTACAAAGCCGGGAGTTCACAATAGATTAACTTATTTAGTTAATAACTCTTGTAAATGGGGTTGTTATCTTGTTAGAGATGAAGGAACTGACTCTCCCAATATCACATTGCCTGAATATGGCAGAGTAAAGATAGAACTCAGGTAGCTGATTCTCACTCTCCTGGCTACAGCACATTCTCCTTAAAGATTATAATCACCCAGTGGGCATCTACTCCCAATAAGAGGAGTCCTGGAGTATCCCGAGGGATTCTTAGGATGAGAGAGAAGAGCTAAGCAGAGCCATCCACTATCAGAAATCAGAATGGCATCTATTGACTTGCACAATGGACCCAACCACCTCATTATAAAATCAGTTGAGTGCAAGAGATGTGTTTGAAGAGGGACTCAGTAGGATTTCAGCCCCTGGGAAGCAGCTTCTGAGATGGAGATAAGTGTGCAGAAGATTGTTTACGAAGTATTCTTGGGGGGCAATAGTCATAGAGGGAAGGGAGGGGGAGGAAGAGGACTGGACAGAGGAAGCATTGAGCATCCATGCAGGCTCAAGGAAGCCTCAGCCCACTCCTTGGGCCCTCTGAAGGTGGGATGAGCCTTCAGTGCAATCCCTGGGAGGGGAAGGCTCTTTATGGCCCCACATGGCTACGGCTTTGGATGTGGGGATCCTGGGAAGAGAAGGCATGACCTTGGGTGAAGCAGCTTTCTGTTCCTAAGGCAAATTAAATGATGTATTGCAGAATCTGGTCCAGCTCAAGGGATCCAGCATCGGCACAGATGGATTTTACATGTTTCAGAGGCCTTCATTCAAAATTACAGTTGAACTCAAATTTAATTTCGACCCTGGAATATGCAAACTGAGGGTAAAAAAATTCACTTTGACTTAAATAAAAAAGAAACATGAATAGCTCTTACTGAAATTAGCCATATTGGCATCTTACAATCATAAATGCTTGTGGCAGAGGCTGTGTTTATTCCCTGAGATCCTTTCACCCCTGATCCCTTACAATAATATATCCCCAGTTTTTCAGCAGGTTATTTATGTAAAAGACTACATTTCCTGGCCTCCTGCGGGGGCCGGGTATGAACATGTGACCAAGATTAGGCCAATGAACTATAAACAGAAGTGTCACATGGCAGCTTTGTGGGTCCTTTCTTAAAAGAGAACTAATGGATCCTCTTACCTGGAAAGGGGACATGGTGTTGCCATCTTGCATCATGAAGACCAGGGCCATAGCTTACAGAGAGTTGATTAGTGAGCTGCAAGGAATTTGTAGACAACAACTTGGATTTATGTGAGAGAGAAATAAGCTTTTGTCTTGCTTACTTCACCCATTGTGGATCTGTTAGTTGCTGTCATATCTAGTCTTAAGTAATATAAATGTATAAATGTTTGACTATTTTGAGTATTGATTCTTGTGTTTGTTCATTTTTCAGAATGAAAATGGCTTACTCCAAGCACACATAGGCCACAAATACACAAACACACACACACACAATTATAAGAGATTAGTGATTCTTATTCACTATTTGGCAGACTTATTTTTTTCAGACATTTTGATGCCAATATTAAGTACTTTTTATTGGCTAAGTCCAGTACAAAATTTAGAAACAGCAATATATTATCATGTAGATGTTCATTTCATTTAAATGAATGGCACTATGAAGAAAGTACATCTCTGCAGTACGTGGAAAACATATGGGTGTTAATCTACAAGGGGATATTAATTTTGCACTTTCCATCTGGCATCCACAAAAGATTCATTCTCAGAAATAGTAAAAATCCAAGGTCATACTAAAATATCACATTTGCCGTGAAGATGAAGGTCTTATGATGTTTGAAATTAGGAGCTATCACACCTGCAATAATTCTGAAAAGACACAATTCTGCTCCTGGTCTCCCAATTGCACAAAGCACTGACATAATTAAAGCGTGTGTGTGTGTGTATGTGTAAATTCTGAGATGCGTTGTGGTGCCTAAAAGCCATTTGAAAAATCACTGAGATTCAGGAAGTAGTATTTAATCTTCATAATCTTATCAGTGACATGCTAATTAGCTCTCTCTTATTAGCCATTCAAATGTCAGAGGAAAGTGACTGAATTACTTGGGGAGGGTCACTATGGGATGCTACAATGACCCTATCAATTTTGAATGGCAGCACACTTTGATTTTAATATTTGTGTTGGACCAATTCTGGTGGATAAGATGTACTCCTGTAGAAGAAAAATCTGGAAAAAAGCCCATAAATTTCAGGTTTTAAGTAAATGTGTAAGTATGTGAAAGTAGGTGAAATGGAAGAGAGGTTTAGCCACCGTGTGGTGGGATTCACCAGATTTGGGTTCAAATGCAGGTTTTCCACTTACTGGCTGAAGTGGGACTGCTGCTGCCTTATTCAAACCACCTTGCCTACCTTTAGGGTTTGTTTTCCCTCTCCTAGTTTTGGTGTGCCTTTGTTTTCAACAGCCATACCTGTGATTCTTTTCTTATAGCGCAGAGTGAGCTGAAATGCCTAGGGATTGTACATGCCCCAGAGGGATCTGGTGCCACCCCACTTCCTGTTAGAAGACACTCTGGGAGATAATTTACACCCACTTCCCCTGAGAATCAGGATGAACCTACCCTCCAGGGAATTGTTCCTGACAACTCATCCTTGCTCTCTTCCTTCCTTTTCTTATTCTGCACTCGACTCTCTTATTTCCTCTGGGAGCACTTCCTTACTAAATTACTAAATTACTTGTTCATGAATCCTTGTATCAGAGTCTGTTTCTGGGGAACGGGATGTGAGATAGTTGTTCTGTGATGTTAGGCATTTTTTTTTCTCTTCTATTCCCTCAACTGAAGACTACAGGCAACAAGTGTCTTCACTTCATGGGGTTCCAGTGAAAGTTAAGCAAGACAATGTGTGTAGCCAGCACCTGATATGTATTTAGAGTATGATCAATGTTACCCAGAAGGAGCTCGCAGAGAAAGAAAAACCTGTTTTGTTCATCTATATCTCAGCCCCTTCTTCTTTTCCTTTAAAGCACATACTGCAGCTTGTAGTTTTTTTAAACATCTGCTTGATTGGGTTTACTTCATGCCTCTCACTGAATGGTAAATTCCTGGATGACAGAGACTGTACCTCAGATGACTGACTGTCCCAATTTGCCTGAGACTGACCTGATTTTATACTGAAAATTCTGTGTCCCGATTTACCTCCTTAAATCCTGGGTAAATCAAGATGGTTGTCACACTACAGATTTCTTATTTATAATTGCATCTTACCATCTAAGCACAGAAACAGCATATAGTAGATGAAAATATTTGATAAAGTTTTGATAAATGAATACATGTGACTTTTTTTCAAACTTTTATTTTAAGTTCTGGGGTACATGTGCAGGATGTGCACATTTGTTACATAGGTAAACGTGTGCCATGGTGGTTTGTTGCTCAGATCAACCCATCCATCACCTAGGTATTAAACCCAGCACCCATTAGCTATTCTTCCTGATGTACTGGTTTCCCCACTCCAACAGGCCTCTGTATGTGTTGTTTCCTCATCATGTGTCCATGTGTTCTCATCATTCAGCTCCCGCTTATAAGTAAGAACACAAGTGTTTGATTTTCTGTTGCTGGGTTTGCTGAGGATAACAGCCTCAAGCTCCATCCATGTCCATGAAAGGAATGTGATCTTGTTTCTCTTTACGGCTGCATAGTATTCCATGGTCTATACGTATCACATTTTCTTTATCCAGTCTATCATTGATGGACGTTTGAGTTGATTCCATGTCTTTGCTATTGTGAATAGTCCTGCAATGAACATATGTATGCATGTATAATTATAATAGAATGATTTATATTCTTTTGAGTATATATCCAGTAATGAGATTGTTGGGGCAAATGGTATTTCTGCCTCCAGATCTTTGACGAATCACCACACTGTCTTCCACAGTGGTTGAACTAACATATATTCCCACCAACAGTGTAAAAACATTCCTATTTCTCTGCAACCTCACCAGCATCTATTGTTTACTGACTTTTTAATATCCAACCATTCTGACTGGCATGAGATGGAATCTCATTGTGTTTTTGAATTGTATTTCTCTAATGATCAGTGATGTTGAGCTTTTTTTCACGTTTGTGGGCTGCATGAATGTCTCCTTTTGAAAAGTGTCTGTCCATGTCCTTTGTCCACTATTTAGTGGGGTTGTTTGTTTTCTTTCTTACAAATTCATTTAAGTTCCTTGCAGACGCTGGATATTAGGCCTTCATCAGATGGATAGATTGCAAAAATTTTCTTCTTGTGACTAACCAGTTCTCCAAGCACAACTTATTAAACAGTTAATCATTTCCCCATTGCTTGTTCTTGTCAGGTTTGTTGAAGATCAGATGGTTGTAGGTGTGCAGTCTTATTTCTGAGTTCTCTATACTGTTCCGTTGGTCCTTGTGTCTGTTTTTATACTAGTACCATGCTGTTTTGGTTACTATAGCCTTGTAGTATAGTTTGAAGTTTGGTAGTGTGATGCCTCCAGATCTGTTCTTTTTGCTTAGGATTATCTTGGCTATTTGGGATTTTAAAAATTCCATATGAATTTTAAAATAGTTTCTTCTTATTCCATGAAGAATGTCAATGATAGTTTAATGGAAATAGTGTTGAATCTATAAATTACATTGATTCTTCCTATCCATGATCATGGAATGTTTTTCCATTTGTTTGTCCTCTCTGATTTCTTTGAGCAGGGGTTTGTAGTTCTCATTGAACAAGTCCTTCACTTCCCTTGTTAGCTATATTCCTAGGTATTTTATTCTCCTTGTAGCAATTGTGAATGGGAGTTCATTCATGACTTGACTCTCTGCTTGTTTGTTGCTGGTGTATAGGAATGTTTTTGATTTTTGCACATTGATTTTGTATCTTGAGACTTTGCTGAAGTTGCTTATCAGCTTTGGAAGCTTTTGGGCTGAGATGATGGAATTTTCTAGATATAGGATTGTGTCACATGCAAACAAAGAAAATTTGACTTTCTCTCTTCCTATTTGAATACTCTTTATTTCTTTCTCTTGCTTGATTGTCCTGGCCAGAACTTCCAATACTATGTTGAATAGGAGTGATGAGACAGGGCATCCTTGTCTTGTGCCAGTTTTCAAAGGGAATGCATCCAGCTTTTGTCCATTCAGTATGATATTGGCTGTGGGTTTGTCATATATGATTCTTATTATTTTGATGTATGTTTCTTCAATACCTACTTTATTGAGAGGAGAGTTTTTAACATGAAGGGATATTGAATTTTATCAAAGGCCTTTTCTGCATCTGTTGAGATAAACTTGTAGATTTTGTCTTTAGTTCTGTTTATGTGATGAATTACATTATTGATTTGTGTATGTTGAAGCAATTTTGCAGCCTGAGGATGAAGCCAACATGATCTAGTGGATAAGCTTTTTGATGTGCTGCTGGATTCGGTTTACCAGTATTTTATTGAGGATTTTTACAATGATATTCATCAGAGATATTGGCCGGAAGTTTTCTTTTTTTGTTGTATCTCTGCCAGGTTTTGGTATCAGGATGATGCTGGTCTCATAGGATGAGTTACAGAGGAGTCCCTCCTTTTCAGTTTTTTGGAATAGTTTCAGTAGAAATGGTGCCAGCTCTTCTTTTTGCCTCCGGTAGAATTCAGCTGTAAATCCATCTGGCCCCGGGCTTTTATTGGTTGGTAGTCTATTTATTACTGCCTCAATTTCAGAACTTGTTATTGGTCTACTCAGGGATTCATTTTCTTCCTGATTCAGTCGTGAGAGGGTGACTGTATCCAGAAATTTATCAATTTATCCTGAATTTTCTAGTTTATGTGGATAGGAGGTGTTTATAGTATTCTTTGACGGTTGTTTGTATTTCTGTGGGGTCAATGGTGATATCCCCCTTATCATTTCTGGTTGTGTCTATTTGATTCTTCTCTTTTTTTCTTTATTAGTCTAGCTAGTGGTCTATCTATCTTTTTTTTTCCCCCCAAAATAACAGCTCCTGGATTTGTTGATTTTTTTAGAAGAACCTTTCATGTCTCTATCTCTTTCACTTCAGCTCTGATCTTAGTTATTTCTTGTCTTCTGCTAGATTTCAAATTTGTTTGCTCTAGTTTTTTAGTTATGATGTTACGTTGTTAATCTGAGATCTTTCTAGTTTTTTGATGTAGGCATTTAGTGCCATAAGCTTTCCTCTTAAAACTGCTTTAGGTGTGTCCCAGAGATTCTGGTACATTGTTGTTCTCATCAGTTTCAAAGAACTTCTTAATTTCTGCCTTAATTTCGTTATTTGCCCAGGAGTCACTCAGGAGCAGATTGTTCGATTTCCATGTAATTGTGTGATTTTGAGTGAATTTCTTAGTCTTGAGTTATAATTTGGTTGCACTGTGGTCTAAGAGACTGTTTGTTATGATTTCAGTTCTTTTTTATTTGTTGAGCACTGTTTTACTTCCAATTGTGTTATCAGTTTTAGAGTAAGTGCCATACATGATATTTTGTAACACGTTTTCTGATCTTTTTTTTTTTCAGAGAAATGTTCACAGACCCCGAGGAAGGCAAAATAATGGTCTCCCCACAGACAGCCACATCCTAATCCCTGGTACCTGTGTCTATGTTAGATTACAAGGCAAAGGGGATTAGGTTGCAGATGGAATTAAGGATTACCTTTCAAGAGGGAGATGATCACGGATTATCTGGGTGAATCCAATATAGACACAAAGTTCACTATAAGTGGAGGAGAGAGACAGGAGGGTTCAGAGGAAGATATGACTACAGAAGACATCAAGAGAAGACCACAACCCTTGCCCCTCTCACTGGCTTTGAAGATGAAAGGAGAGAGTCACAAGCAAAGCATCACGGGAAGCTTCTAGAAGATGGAAACAGCAAGGAAAGGGATTCTCCTCTAGAGTCTCTAAAGGAGAAAGCATCCTTGCCCACATCTCAATGTTAGCCCAGTGAGACTAATTTTGGTCTTCTGACTTACAGAAATGTAAGACAAGAAATGTGTGTTTAAAGCCAAGAAGTTTGTGGTAAATTGTTACATCAGCAACAGAAAAATGATACAGACTCTTTCAAGATCCACTGAAAGTTACACAAAGTTCCTGCAAGGGAAAAATAAAATGCATTAAATTTGGGGAGATCCCAGACCATGACCTCCAGGTGAAGAGTCACAGCTCTGACATGGAGAGCCATATTCTGCATGGAAAACAGGATGGGCTCCTTAAAAAACCATACACATTGTTGGGCTTCAGATGCTTGGCTGCTGGGCACATATGCAGGTTTATAAAGCAAGTATCTGGGCTGAATGCCACCGGCAACCCTCACAATGTGTGAGATGCCATGGTCAAGCATCAGAGAGCACCAGCTTGGAGGGAGGGGATCAGCTTCTCTTTTTTTATAGTAGTGTATAAGTTCCAGTTTCTCTCTGTGCAAATATGGAGTGGGTCTTTTCGATTCAGAATTTCAAGTTTCAGCTGTCAGAAAAACACTGCAATGGGCACTGTCGGACTAGCAAGATGAAAAAGGCAGGGTCTTTCATGGTGTGATGCTCAGGGTCAGCTCTGATGGTCACCAGAGGCCTTGTCCACTGTGGACATGGGGGAGGTGGATGCAGACCTGAGGGTCCCAGAAGTCTTGAATAGGGTCATAGGGTATTGCAGGTATAGACTGCGGTTGGAGCAAAGGCCCACAGTAGGAAAGAACCAAATGTCTAAATAATATCCTGTGACTTTGTACTGTAAGTAGTGAGACTGCTATCTAAAAGAAAACAAAGGCAATACAATGTAAATATAAATCCAAGTGGGTGTTATTCCTTCCTGTGGACGTACTTGCATTCACTTATCCTATGTGTAGTTTATCCATGAAACGTGAATCCCCTCACTGCTATCCAACCCAATTGCCCTCTTGTCACATTTTAGTTTTGATTGCAGGCACTTTTACCCATTTTTCTCATCTGCCTTCTCAAACAGTTGGCTTTGAGTGACTTTAAATTGTTTTAAGCAAATGAAGAGCCTCATCATTTTGAGTATCTTTTAGAAGCATCAAAGACTTCAGATTTCACAAGCATAGGCTGTTTTTGATAACACTTACACTGTTTGACTAGAGAATAGTCCCCTGAGTATTGCTTTGAAGGAATTAATATTCATCTGGGTGCAAAAGTTCTGCCTATTTATTTAAAAACAGAACAAATTATTGTACCTGTGAAATACAATAAATAAAATACGTAAAACTACTTTGTGAATTGCTTGATAGCATAGCAAATGCTAACTCTGTGGTTAGCATTTATGATTAAATGAAAGCAGTTACAAAAAAGTCTACTGTAATTTTTGTAGTTAAATTTGCATACATATTCACAGAAGTCTAAATAAATATATTCCTATATGTATAATACCAAAATAGCAGTATTCCTGAGTGTTAGCCGTAATCCCTGAGTAGTGGGATTATTTTTCATTTATCTGTGATTTCTCAGCTTCTTCAGTAAATATTTTTATACCTGTAAGAGTTTTCCAGAAATCCTGACAAGACATTTGTAGTCCTGTTTAGTTTCTTCTTATACTTCCTACTGGGTAGATATTGATAGTTTTTAATGGTGTTGTTTCAGTTGTTTTGGGGACAGCACTATTTCTAGGACTTCCCGGCCTGAAGTCTCCTGGTAGCTACTTATTTGTGCAACAGACACTGTGCATTATCTCCATGTAAAGACCTTTACAGAACTCAGCAGATGGGCCCTTGCTGTGCCCATCTCTTGTTCTGCAGGGTACAGACACGGCCAGGCATATCCTGGGAAAGAGGGTAAGAGGAGTCTCAGGAGCAGCTCTGGCACAACTTAGAATGACAGAACACAGGTCAGGTGTACACTTTGCCTTATAAAAGCTGATACCCACAGCTCTTTCTATACCCAAGACAAGGGTGCCTGTACAAGTGATCACGTATTAAGAATGTATTCCTAGGGAAAGTCGGTGAGGAAGGGGAAAAATCAGGCCAGGAAGGGAGGAAGCCAAGAGAGGTGTTATCTCAAAGTTGTGCAGAGGGGATCTTCAGCCTGACCCTGCAGGGACTCTGGTATGTAAGGTACTTGTCCCACTGCAAGGCAAGGTGGCTATGCTTTCATACCCCACACTGCCAATCACTGTCTATGGCTTGCCCCAGGTCGGGCACTTCTGCCATCTGCATGAAGAGGGCAAAGGCTTCTGGTGGCCAAGGGCGGAGCCCCAAAGGAGAGCTTTGATGCTATCATTCCTCTTTGGAAATGAACACACTGATAAAGTTTAATTCCATGCACCACGTACTCCAGACATCTCTGGCCTGTGTGCTCACACATTGTCAGGCTCTGGGGGATTAAAATCAATGCAGACCTCTGAGTGTCTTTCTCCTTAACTTGATTGTAAATAACAATGCAGAGTAAACTAACAAATAGGAAAATTGTCAAATAAGACAGCGTGTTCATTCATTCTTGGGCAATAATTCTTCTCGTTATAGTGCAGTAGCATAGGCTTAGGAAAGAAACACCCGGAGCCTCCCCTCAACAGAAATATCCATCAGTTTGAATTATAACTTAGAATCGCTGATTAGACTGCTTCCTTGCAAGAATTCTGAGGCCAGGTGTGAATTCAGAGGGGGAGATGGGCATGATTGATTAATGATGTCTGCTAGTTGTGACTTTAGAGAAGATGAGTGAGATTGACTAGTGTTGTCTTCCAGGTATGAATTTTTAGAGGAAGTTGGGGGCAAATTCAGAGGGGAGATGGGCATGATTGATTAGTGATGTCTTCCAGCTGTGACTTTAGAGAAGGAGATGAGTGTGATTGATTAGTGATGTCTGCTAGATGTGACTTCATAGGGGCAGTTGGGGTGAATTCAGAGGGGAGATGGATGTGATTGATTAGTGATGTCTGCCAGATGTGACTTTATAAGGAGATGTGATAGATTAGTGTGTTAGATTAGTGATGTCTGCCAGGTGTGTATTCTTAAGGGAAGTTGGGGTGAATTCAGAGGGAGATGGGTGTGATTGGTCAGTGATGTGTGCCAGGGTCCTGGGAAGAGACAATTGGGCCCATGGACCAGGTAGATTCCATCCCTGCTTTCTTTTGTGGTTAAAGTTCATTAGGGTAAATTTACCACATAGTCCACACCTTAGCTGAACTTGGTCAGGAAGACATTTCCTTTTCCTTTTTTTAAAAAGTCTCTCTTTCCCTCTTTCTCTCCCCCTCCCCCATTTTATCTCACTTTGGAGCTTATAGGTTTTTATTCTATAAACACTTAGCCGTCTTTGTGACACGGACTCATTCAGGACATGTTTACAGTACTTAATGACATCTCCCTGAGAAATAATGAGAATGCCTTTAAAGGTTGTCTTCCTCCCTGTGCGAGCAGAGGGACACACGCCAGGCCTGCGAGATGAGAGCTGAGGGGGGAAAATTGACTTAATTTCTTTTCACCACATGAAATGGAGTGTCTGGGTGATCTGACCTAAATGCATGGCCTAAAAACCAATTAATTCTGAATTGCGAATTTGTGAGCGCATTAAGCTGTGCATGGAATTTCCGATGAGCCAGACAACGCATACCTGCCTTATTTGCAAAATGTGGAGATTTTTTCCACATAAATTTGCCTAATGGTCCATTATTAAAGTGCAGCTTCAGTCATATTGTACCTCAGCTCAGGGGAAGACCTGTAGTGGCTACCCGTGCCCTTCCTGTGGAACTCAAGTCCTTGGTCTGGCTTACCTGGTCCTTAGTAGTGTGGCCCCGGCCTCTCCTCAGTGTGGGGGAACTCCTCCTACGGGTCAGGGTCCTTTAGTGCTGTCATCAGAGGGGACCTTACTTCCTGCTGCAATCGCTCTGAAGCTAGACTTACACTACAATCCCTATGCACAGGCGGTAAGGTACCGAGCCACTGTCATCATGGAGTTGGAGAGAAAGCGTGCAGCTCACCACCCCCAACCTGGCCTTGATGCTCCCACTGCCCTGCAGTTACTCATTCTGTTTTCTCTGCCTGTTAGATTAATACTCATTTCATTGTAATTGGTTTAATTCACCTAATGTTCATGGAGACTACTGTGCATGTGACACTGATTTGTTTGTGGGAAACAAAAATTAACCAGACATAGCAGCTGCTTAAATGACCAAATCAGAAAAAGTTGGCAGGAAATGTGAATAACTATAGTAAAGGTTTAATTTGGTGACTTACAATAGAGCTATAATTAAAACACTAGGAGAACACATAGGAGGGAGCTTGGTGTGTGTTTCTGCATGTGTGTGGTGGTGTATGTGGTGGTGTGTATGGTGTGTGTGGTGTGTGTGTGTGTGGTGGTGTATGCAGTGGTGTGTATGGTGTGTGTGGTGGTGTGTATGGTATGTTTGTGGTGGTGCGTATGTGTGTGGTGGTGTGTGTATGGTGTGTGTGGTAGTGTGTATGGTGTGTGTGTGTGGTGGTGTATATGGTATGCGTGTGGTGGTGCGTGTGTATGGTGTGTGGTGGTGTGTGTGTGTGGTGGTGTTTGTGGTGGTGTGTATGGTGTGTGTGATGGTGTGTATGGTATGGGTGGTGTCTGTGTGTACGTGTGTGGTGGTGTGTGTATATGTCTGTAGTGGTGTGTGTGTATGTGTGTGGTGGTGTGGTGGTGTGTATGGTATGTATGTGGTGGTGTGTATGTTTGTAGTGGTCTATGTGTGTGTAGTGGTGTGTGTGTATGTGTGTGGTGGTGTGGTGTATGTGTATGTCTATAGTGGTGTGTGTGTGTGTATGGTGGTGTGGTGGTGTGTATGGTATGTGTGTGGTGGTGTGTGTGTATGTCTGTAGTGGGCTGTGTGTGTATAGTGGTGTGTATGTGTGTGGTGGTGTGGTGGTGTGTATGTATGTCTGTAGTGGTGTGTGTGTATGTGTGTGGTGGTGTGGTGGTGTGTATGGTATGTGTGTGGTGGTGTGCATATGTGTGTGGTGGTGTGGTGGTGTGTATGGTATGGTATGTGTGTAGTGGTGTGTGCGTATCTGTTTAGTGTGTGTGTGTGGTGGTGTGTGTGTGTATGTCTGTAGTGGTATGCGTGTGTGTGTGTAGTGGTGTTTGTATGTCTGTAGTGGTGTGCGTGTATGTGTGTAATGGTGTTTGTGTGTGGTGGTGTGCGTGTGTGTAGTGGTGTATGTGTATGTGTGTGGTGGTGTGGTGGTGTGTATGGTATGTTTGTAGTCGTGTGTGTATGTGTGTGGTGGTGTGTATATGTCCATGGTGGCATGTATGTGTGTAGTGGCATGTGTGTATGTGTGTGGTGTTGTGTGTGTATGTGTGTGGTGGTGTGTGTATGTGTGTAGGTGTGCGGTGGTGTGCGTGTGTGTAGTGGCATGTGTGTATGTGTGTGGTGGTATGTGTGTATGTGTGTGGTGGTGGGTGTGATGTGAGTCTGGGTATGGGTGCATGTGTTGTACATGTGTGTGTGGTGTGTGCATGGGTGAGAGGTTTGTGTGGGTGTGCCGTGGTGTGAGTGTGGTGTGGGGCGTGTGTAGTGGGTTGTATAGGTGCACAGGTGGGTGTTTTGGTGGTAATGGTGATTGTGTGTATATGGTGTGCGTGTGTTGTGCAGATTATGTGTGTAGTGTTAGTGGTGCATGTGTGTAGTGTGATGCATGTGTGCACAGGTGTGCTGTGGTGGAGATGTGTGTGTGTGGTGTGTATCTGGTGTGTGTGTTTGTCTGTGGCGTGGGGCGGGCTGGGTCCTAGCAGGCTTCCTGGGAGAGAAGGGTGGAGTCTGAGAAGTGGGTGTGGCATCTCTGAGGAGGCAGAGTGGAGAAAGGGTGAGGGTGGCTGCGCACACATGTAAATACACCACCACACCCATGGTTGTGGGCTGAACTCTGCCCCACTCCACTTTTAAATGTTGAAGGCTTAACCCTGGTACCTCAGAATGTGACCTTATGTGGAAAGAGGACCTTATGTCGTTGCAGATATGTTTAGTTAAGATGATGTCATACTGGAATAGGGTAGGCCCACTCCGAGATGACAGCATGCAGGGAGAATGCCATGTGCAATTGTGGGCAGAGGCCGGGTTGATGGGTCTACAAGCCCAAGAAAGTCCGAGATTGCCAGCAAAACACCAGAAGCTGGGGGAAGCATGGAGTGGGTTCTCCGAAGGAACGCCCCCTGCTGCATCTACAACTCAGACTTCAGCCTCTGAAACTGTGCGACATAAAATTTCCATGCTTTAACCCCCCCAGTTTGTGGAACTTGTTACACAGCCATGGCAAACAAATGCACCCAATGTCTGAAAGTCCTTTGATTTACGACTCACAGAGAGTTACCCTTTGAAAATTCTCAGAATAAAATGCAAATTTCAAGACTCACAGGAGTCAAGATCCAAACCTTTGGTATATTGTAAGCATCCACATTTCACTCTTTTTGTTAAAATAAGAAGAACCATTCCAGGTCCAACTGTCTTCTGCAGACCTTCTGTGTGGAATATTTTCCTGGAGTTGGAACAGCAGACTTGGGGATGGTGCTGTGGGTTTGTTTTGTTTATTGTTGAAATTCCAAGAAAGAATTTTCATTTGCAGCTGGTAAGTTCGTCTGAAGTCCCTTTATCCTCATCTGACCCAAGGCACATTCACCAGGACCCCAGACTTAAGCTGGCTACAAGTCAACTGTACTGTTACCTACTTTGTTGTTCCAGAAAAACGTGTTTTGTTCTGTTTTTGGGTTGAGTTTCACTGACCCTTCTCTGACTCCTCCCTGCTCTATTTCCTTTTGGAGGGAAAATTATTTCACAGATTTGCTGGATTTACTCATGAATACTCCACCAATAAATTCCTAACTCAAAAGATTAAAGACATTTATGTACAACATACAAAAAGAAAAAGTCTTGCTTACATCAGAGTCCTGCTGTTTGTATAGCTTAATCAAACAGAGGATGTTTGACAGACAAGGACTAACACAGACATTTCTTGTTTTTTAAAACAAGTCTCAATTACTCAAAAAATGTTGCCTGCTTTGTTGGCTTTAAATGTTTTGATCTCTGTCTGATTTATGGCAGTCCCATGTATAGAAATAGATCTCCCCTTAACCACCTGTAAGCAGGTGTATCCCTTAAGCACAGTTGCTAGGACCTGGGATTCATTCATCAACTGCACCTACTTGGAACCAGAAGCATTCAGCATCTTTTATCACTGTGACCCAGTCAGCAGGTCTACTTGATTATAAATATTCAGTTCTATATGACAACCACAGACAAAAGAAAAAAAGAAATTTGGGGAAAGATGACCAGGATATGAATTCAGAGAAACAAAAGGAATGAATATTTATGAAATATCTATTTTTGGATCAAAACTTAGGGAGGCATGTTTCTTTCTTTTTTTTTTTTTTGTTTCTGATACTTGAAAAAATTAAGTGTGACTTTGAGCAAATTACTAAATGTTTTTCTAAAAAACATCATCTGTAAAAGGTTAACATATTAAATAAAAATAGTTACATAATGCCAACTTATATTTATAAAGTGACTGTGATTTTCTTCTGTCATATTTTTCATGATTTACATTTTACAATATTCGTTCAAGTTCTTCAACTCCATTGATTAGAAGATACTTTGAATTTTCTTGAACAAATAAATAAATGCATGACTAATTTTTTTTCAAAAGGTGTGTGATGAAACATCATGGTAACTCTAGGAGATATAACTGAACACATACCCAGACTTGGTGTCTTCTCATGAAAGATAAAGATGGCTTTTTATCATTTTTCTATTTTCCTTACAATCAGGGAACTATCTGTATTGTTTTTCATAAAATTTAAACACTTTCTAAACATGCAAGCCTAAAATATAATAAAATATTTTGTAGGTAAGTATTATGCAGGCTTTGGTTGAGATCGAAAGCGGCACAGCACTATAAAGATGTTGTGTATTATCTGATGCAAAAGTGATTTCAGGATATTCTGTAGAAATCACAAGAGAAGGCAGGTGCCATCTTCTATTCGACAGAGTCATTTTTAGCAATTTTCTGAATGGGTGTTATAAGATTCACTAAAATCAGCAAGATTGCCTAAGGGAAGTAGCTTCTTGGCATTACGGAGTTGAGAAACTGAATGCCTCTTGGAGAAGTTGACCAGCTCCAACAGCCACCACTGACAATGCTGTGTTTTCAGGTTGTGATTATCAACGACCTGGAATTTCCAAGTTTAAGCATGTATTCTGCAGTTGGAGGCCTCTCAGGGCCTCTGCCTTTTGTCTGCATTAGACATAGAAAACTGCATCTAGGAAACTTTCTCTTACCTAGGAAGCAACAGCAACAGGTCTTGGAGATAATAGATGTGTTGCAAGCTCTGGTCTTCCAATTTCAGAATCAGTAGGAGTGGTGGCTGTAATACATCCCACCCTAGTCTTCCTAGATGAGCAAACAAATGGAGGGCTCCTCCTTGCAGGGCCTGACAGTGAGATGGGTGAGGCATCTCACCAGCGCATCCTCCAGCTCCAACTCACCCACCCTGGGGGAAATTGAAAGATAGCATCCAAGCTGCAGATCCTGCCATGAATCAGTTCTGCACTATTCCTGCAGGGCAGGGTTGGGGGCTGTTTGACTTGCTTTCTGCTTGCTCCTTTGGACAGCTCTCATTTGCATGTGAGTATTAGAGAAATCTTGTATGAGGAGACAGATGTCCTCAGGGTGTCACATGTGCCCGCCTCATTCTGATGCGAGCACCTATTCTCAGAAGCCCCTTGCTTAAAAAGAGAGGAGGCTGCTTAGATGAATGTTTATTATAAAGACTAAGCTTTCACCCCACTCTGCAGACTTGACTGAGTCAGTGGACAAGATTTCAGTCAAGGAGCTAAGCTCTGAGCTTTACTGATAGGCTGGTATGGAAATCTTTCCTGGACTCCTTAAATATATCCTTCAAGGTTTTGACATTTCTGTGATTGGAACTGACAAATAGATCTTGGTAGGCCAAAGGTTCCACCCTTCACTCTAAAGCTAAGTTGGATGAGTACTTGAATTTTGGAGTCCTCAAATTCTTTGGTCTTGAGCATTTTCACATTCTTAAAAATTACTGAAGTCCCCGGAGAGCTTTTATGTATGTGGGGGCAAAATCTATTGATATTTGCCATATTAGAAATCAAAATTGAGGAAATATAAAAGTATGCATTTATTAATGAATCTTGAAATAATAATCAACCAGTTAAATGCTAACATGAATAACATGTTTTTAAATAAAAATAACTATTTTTCAAAACAAAAACAATTCTGGAGAAGAGTGACATTTTTTACGTTTTTGCAGATCTCTTTAATGTCAGGCTTAAAAAGACAACCAGATTTTCATATCTACTTCTGCGTTCATCTGTTTGTATCATATTATTGTGGTTGAAGTATAGGAAGAAAACTATACCGATTGTTGTTGAAAAAGGAAGAAGTTTTTAAATAGTGTTTTCAAATCAATTGTGGATATTCTTTTTTGATACCATACCAAACCCCAATAAGTGATAGTTTCTTTTTTTTTTTTTTTTTTTGAGACAGAGTCTTACTCTGTTGCCCAGGCTGGAGTGCAATGGCACGATCTCAGATCCAGCTCCCGGGTTCAAGCGATTCTCCTGCCTCAGCCTTCCAAGTAGCTGGGATTATAGGCATGCAACCCCATGCTCAGCTCATTTTTGTATTTTTTAGTAGAGATGAGGTTTCACCATTTGATCAGGCTGGTCTTGAACTCTTGGCCTCAAGTGATCCACCCGCCTTGGCCTCCCAAAGTTCTGAGATTACTTACAGGCATGAGCCCCCGCACCCAGCCAAGTGATAGTTTCTTAGAGGTGAATTGCAATGGGACTTCCAGAAAACATGTCATATTTCTATGCTTATAAAATTTTCTTATTAAATAAAGGGGTTATTCCATTGTGATTATTTAAAAGACAGTCATCTTTTCTGTATCAGAGTGCCTAACATGGGCCTCAGCAGGCACAGCACAGCCCCTCCAGAAAGAAGTCCCACCTGGCATTTCCAAAAGTCTCCCAGATCTAGATCTGTCTCCCCTACACATTCCCCTACATGTTTTTAAGGGGTGAGTGCCATGAAACCCGAAGATCCCCTCTACCAACAGCTTTGCTGGCTCTTTGCCTGTCAGAGGCAAAGGCTATTCCAACTTGAATTCTGCTAGGTGCCCTATTGACTAGAATGAGACGTGGAGTCAGACAGGAAAGAGCTCGAGCTTTCGTTGGCCTTGTTGCCTCATTTACCCAATAATTTATACAACGTCAGGGCAAAGTGTTCTAGAACCCAACCTGGTAACTGCACCTTTGGCCTGATACCTCCCAATTCTGAAAGAACATATCAGTGCTAAGCAGGGACAGAGGGAAGAATCAACTCCCCATCATGGAAAATAAAATGTTCAGCTGGGCAATAATGGAGCATATGAGTAATGCCCAGAAGACACTACAGGTAAATATAATTATACAGTGAACACAGTGGTTTTAGTAAGAGCTTTCTTTGTGTGAGACAGCTGTCCTCTGAGCACCTGCCCAGGACTTTTTTTTACAACAGTCTCCAGCTTTTGCCTCGACCCTGCTTCACATAATGGGGAAACGTACCATATTCCCATTCCCTTTATTTACAGTTCCTCTCCTTCTTGTCTTTGGACTATTGTTTCCTAACCTTCGTGGCTGTGTGTAGACGTGTGCATCCCCTGGGGCTTTGCGCTCAACTACCAGCCCCACTATTGAGGTTTGTGTGAAGCAGTATGAAGAAGCTAAAGGAAAAGATACTCATAAGCAGCCCAGCCGTCCCGACCCCCAGCACTGGTGCCCCATTTCATGCATCTGTGTGCCAGAGAAAATAAGTGAAGCGCGGCACCATCAGGGCCCTGTTGGCTGGATTTCACCTCCGCATTTTCATGAGAAGCTCAGGGAGTCACTGCTCATCGAGGAGTTTGGCCAATGACTTTTCCAGTGTTCTCTCCACCTAGAATCTCAGCCCCTTCCACCTTTAGCCAAGCCCTCAAAGCGCTTTTTCCAATGGTCCTGAGCGATATGGCTTTCAGGGAATCTTTCTTTTTCCAAAGATCCCAGAAGCCATGCTTCAACTTTCACTGTGGAGTATTTTTTCTTGTTCCAGTTTGTTTCTGGGAAACACACTGTCTGTTCAGGTGACTTCAGTTCCGGTGTGCTTGCCTGCACTGCTCAGCCCAGGGACCTCCTGCTGGAGTCGCCTTCTGAAAATGACTAATGAACCTCTCAGTGGCTTATCAGCTATTTGCTACCCTGAACTATTGCAGATATGCAAGAGACATTTACCTTAAAACGCAAAGAAGACAAGTCCGTTTACTTTGGGTTCAGGCCAAGAAATTAATCTGAGTTTGGAGGTAAAATTCCCTTAAGTTCAAACCAATGAAGATCTATTTTAGGTACTTTTGATCTTTGAATTATAGAGACTTAGTGCCTCTTTTGCCTGAATGCGTTAAACATGGAGGTCACTTTGCCAGTTCAAGTTCCTGGGGGAAAGGAAATAATTTCATTATGGACAGGGCCAAATGCTGAAGCAGAGGCTTGACTTTCAAAGGTTGGAGTTCACAATCCGTTGTGTGCTTGGGTCCATGTGTCCACTGTGGTTTGAGAAATGACTTTTATTGGTAGTTAATATCCCTTCTCCAACAGATATTTCGGGGAAAAATATCTAACATTGAGCAATGGAAGCTGGCCTCAATCTGAAGGGTTGTTTTTGCTGTGCTTTTCTGAGAAGAGCCACGTTGTCAATAGAACTGTCCCCAGAGAGCACTAATCAATCAGTGTGACCTCCAAAGGGGGCCCAGTCCTGATCAGAGGTGAGGCCAGGGCACATTGGGTCTGGAGAGATGCTTCTGTAGAATGCTGTGTGGGGACCACAGGGTGGCTTCACATCTCACTCCCTGCATTTGATTGTTACCGAGAGACACGTCGCTTATTAATGAACAACACTGGTCACCTTCTATGTGGTAAGAGAGCCTGCAGAAAAGACTCCTGATCCAAACATTGGTGTTGGTGAAAGGAGATCAAAGAAAGTGTGCAGGAAGAGGTGACTTCTAAGCTGAGTCCCGAAGATTGTCAGCACCTTAGGCAGCACTTCGGGTTTAGTGTCCCTGAAAGGAAACTCTGAAACAAGGACAAGAAATTTATTTTGGAGGTAGTCCCAGGATGCACCAGGCAGGGTGGGGAAGTGACACAGGAAAGGGAAGAGGAGGCAGCCATGAAGGGTTTGTCATCATCGGGTTACCACGGTGGACAACCGGGCTCAGTCCTACTGGGGACCCCTCGGAGAGTCCCCGGTAGGCATGGCATGCCTCCAAGACATCCACCAGAGGAGAGGGAGGTGGGGTGTTTATCCATCAGCTCCCATCAGTGGCTAATGGAGATTATTCTCAGTCCTGCCTCATGGGTAGCCCTGAGCTCTGAAGACGCGAGTCTTAAAGGTGCTTAGAATTGGACAATGTCACACAAGCACACACAGGAATGGCCAACTTGCTGGCCCAGGACACTCACAGCCTCTCTTGCAGGGAGTCAGGGGACAAGTACCACAGCCATGCCTGGTAGAAGAGGCAGCTTGGAGACCGTGGACTTAGGGAGCTCGGACACGGAGTCAGGAGGGCAACAGCAGAGAGTGGAACGAAACCTGCCTTGCAGAGCTGGGCGCTGTTCTGTCTCCTGGGAGGTGGTTTCTCCATTCCAAGTTTGCTTAGGCCTCTGGGGAAGAATCTGTGACTGAGTTCAGGTGAGAACTCAGGTCCAGTCTTTCTTCAGCATCTCACCTTCAGTACATTTGCATCTGTCTCCATATATATGTGTGTGTGTGTGTGTCTGTGCATATATGTTTATCTGTCAAATCTACGGAAAAATTGATAGGACTTCTAGGAGCCACAGGGGCTTGGCTTAAGAAAAGCAGCTTCTTTTGGTCTGGAGTGCAACAGTACCCTGACTTCAGATTGGGTCCGCCCAATTTGGCATCCCTGACCACCAAATGCTCCTGCTTGCCAGATTCACATGGGCAGAACTCCATGTGCAGGTCAGCATACGGTCCTCCTGCCTGCCCTCGACTCTGCCAAACCAAGTCCACAGCAGGGTCTTTGCACTTGCTCTTCCTTTCTCTGCAGCATCCTGCCCAGGGGTCTTCAATAATGGCATCTGCTTTTAAGTCTCAGTTCCAGAGCCTGCTCCTTGGGGTGGCCTCCTCTGAGCTGCTGACCTAAGAGAACATTTGACTCCCAGCCTTCCTCCCCTTCCTGGGTTTTATTTTCTCTATAGTATGCATTACTCTCTACCATCATGTATTCATGTATCTCCTTCATTTAGCAGGGCCCTCGCCTTGTTCATTGCATTGCCAGCACCTGAGATACATTGCTGAATGAATGAGTGGACACAGGGTTAAGTGAATAAGTAGATGAATGGATAATAAATAAACGAATGAAGTGTTGAGCACAATATTTGCCACAGAGAGAACTCAGTAAAATGGAGCATTTTATTACTTTGGATTAAAAGGAGAAAGAAGAGCCCATTGTAACATCTACCACAAAAAACTCTCACCCGATTTTGGATTTCTGTTTCGGTTGATAACTGTATTTCTTCATTTAGTTTTCTTCCTGAACTTGCTGCATAAAGATCTTCCTCTGTGTTGCTATTTTCCTCTCCCTCCCCTCACCTTTGTTCCTGAGCTCTCAGGGATCCCTCCCTACAGTAAGCTGTCAAGACGAGAAACACTCTGGCAGTGACGACTGATGCCCGGTGAACGACTCTCAATGATTATTTTGTGCCTGTGTTTATTTAGCAGGTTTAAGCTTCATTTAATCCTGAGGAAAGGTCCTGGATGTGGACTGGAGATCCATAAACCTGAAAAGGGCCTGCAGGCTTGGTTTGCTTTTGATAAGCACTGAGACGTTTGATTCTTATTGCAACGAGTGGGCCCACCCACCGGGCCCTGCTCCTTTCTCTTCCAGGATCTGGTAAAACTCATTTCCCTCAGTTCACCTCTCACTGGCATGAGTGAGCTCCTCCCAGCAAACGGCCTCTGGCCGCTTGCAGACCGCCAAACCTAGCAGGTGCACTGTGAACTTCACAGCCCACTTCCCATGGGGGACATCTCACAGGGGCCATGTGGTCCCTGCCCTAAGCAGGCAGAGGAGGAAGTTGGTACCTGACACCCATAGTTAGATAACAAAATATCTTCAACTCCAGGTGACAGTATAGACAGCACTGTGGGGAGTAGTGGAGACTGTGTCCTGTGGACAGAGCACCCCAAGCTCGTTGAGGTGGACCCAGGCCTGGGACTCCGGAGTTGAATTGGTGTGGGCTGTGTGGAGAGATTTCACAGGAGGTGCCCGATATATGTGCCAAGTATCTTGATTGCTAAATGCTGATGACTCATTCAAGTTTTAAACACCCTGTGCAGGCTGAAAAACCTCCAGCTTGTGCATGTGGGAAGCCTGTCCTGGAACCTCGGCAAGCACTCTGGCTTTATGTTTATTTTTTTTTTATTTTTTAGGGGTTTTTTCTTTTCCATTAAAAAAAAATTGTTCTTGCAAAAATCTTTTCTTGTAGAAAATACAAATGGATGAAAATAGAATCAATAAAATCTCCCATAAATCTGCCACTGAGAGGAAACCTGCTGTAAACATGTCAGAGAATGGGGCTTCACTCTCATTTCAAAGCATAGCTTTACATCCTTTCTTATAAATTCTCGTTTGACTCCCATAGAGAATGTCTACTGGGGGCTAAAGACAGCCATCAGTATGGTGGATTTGCAGAAGAAATTGCTCTAAGCTGTGTGTTAAAGGTGGATGGAAAACTGGAGGAGGGCATGGAAGGACAGGCTGGCTTCAAAGGTAAAGAGAAAGTGGCGTGGGAAGGAGTCCCGCTGGGGGAGAGCAGAAGGGGGGGGTGGATTGCATGCACATCAACAGAGACCACTTCATCCCCTGCCCTGCTGCTCTCATGCATAACGTGGTCGTGCACTCCACTGGGCTTCCATCGGCCCTGGCAGTGCAGGAGTGGGAGTTTGCAAATCCAGAGTCCCTTGTTTAACAAGACCTAGGTGTCCAGCTCCACTCCGTAGGACCAGAAAGCATCCACGGTGTCTTTAAACACTATCAAATATCAAATTGTTTTTTTAAAACAACTCCCCTCCACTGCTGAATTTGTATGTTGGCTTACTTAGCTTGGGAGTGGTATAGAATGTGGTGTATTTTATCTATGAATTCTTGGTATCTGAGGTGGGTCTGAAGGCAAGAAGAGTTTTCAAGTCAAGTACTGTGATTGCCTCTGTCCTCTGCCCACATAAGAGGAAAAATCATCATGTATTCCACAACTGCCTTACTGGATGAGATGGAAATTCTGCCAGTTCTGGTCTAACAAACTCGACGGTGTATGTAAGTTGAGAGCTAGAAGCTACTGGATTGCTTGTTGTAATAGGATAAGATAGATTTCCAGGATGATATACAAGAGGAGAAGAAATGAACTAATAAGATAGCAGAAAGCCGGCTGCATGAGGTACCCAGCCATGGGAATCAGTGACACCAGATGAAGAACAGCTCACATAACCTTTTAAATTGCTTGGTGTTGGGCACAGTGTGACTCCTCTGCATGAAGCCCAAATAGTTGCTGAAGTCTAATTCATTATCAAGTGCTTTGTGTCAGTGGGTTACAAAATATGGGCACAGACAAAGGAGACATGCCAAGATATTGGGATGAAATTTGGAAACAAATAGAAGTTGGAGCCTGGAGACATAGTTTCCTTTGAGAACATAAGCCCTTTAGTAATCAATGAAAATGTCAGCAGGATTTTGAATTTCCCTGGGCTATGAGATGAAGATTTACATTTGTCCCTTGGTATCCAGGGGTATTGGTTCTAGGACCCACTTTGGACCCAAAAATTCATGGATGCTCAAACCCCTGATAGAAAATGACATAGTATTTGCATATAACCTATGTCCATCCTCCTATATACTTTAAATTATTTCTAGATCATTTATAATATCTAATACAATGTAAATGTTATTTAAATAGTTGTATTGTTTAGGCAATAATGACAAGAAAGAAGTCCATACATATTCAGTAGAGCTGCAACCATTAACTTCTATGGGGAATGGTGAATGCTTTTGATTGGAGGTTGGTTGAATCCATGGATATAAAACCCCTAAATATGGAGGACCAATTTTAATGTGATTTGAGCTGTGTTCAAGAGACTATAAGACACTTGACATTAGATTTTGTTGTGATTTCTTCGGTTCAGCTGGTAGGCAACAGAGCATATGGTGTACATTCCACAATGAGATAATCAATTAAAAGTGAGACACATTCCTTGATAGTGAAGCCAATATCCCTATTGCATCCAGACTGGTGTTATTTGTGCAGGTAAAGCAGAAGTGGGGAGACACTCGAATGCACACAAAGTCAGGTGGAAGTCAGCCTTGATTATGTCAAGCTGGCAATTTCAGATTACCTTGTACTTCGCAGAGGAGCAGTACTATTTGCCTCTTTCCAAAGTTCAAATTTGAGAATACCTGAGTTTGTGCATGAGTAAGTGATGGAAATTTGTGTCTGGAGGAGGTCTTCTGCAAGGTGGTTATCTCCAGTGGTTTTTTGTTAAGTACTCTATATAAGTTTCAAGAAGAGCATGTACCATAACATAAGTAAATGTGTTTACTTTATACACACAAGTATATTATTATATCATGAATATTATGAAACACACAAATGTTATTTTTTTACATAGTGAGATAAAAATACTTATAAATTTAGGATTTAGTATTTTCTTCCCACACCCCAGTGGGTCTGTTTGTCACTCCCTAGGGTGCAAGCATGGCTTGGAATACTTCAAGGAGCAACAGGGTCTGTCTTTGGAACAGGGACGTAACTTGTCAGAGGAAATGTTTTGGCTGGGTCAGAAGGATGCAGGGAGGGTAGAAGGAAAAGTGAGGGCCAGTGAGTTGGGGGATTTCTCTTTGGTACCATCCACAAATTGTGATTAAATCTTCCAGCAAGGCCTCTTGAGGTATGCATACCTATTTGCTGAATATAGAGGTGAGCATTTCCTCTATAGAAGCAAGTCCTTCAGTTCTGGTGTTTGCCACTCAGTGAAGCTAGTCTTACAGATGGCTGAATCTTTCTCTGGTGGGTAGGAGGCCAGTACACTGTCTTGCACTCCTCCATCATCTCTGCCATGAAAAGATGACAGGGATGCTTCCCAGTCACCTAGCTCCAGGGACATTAAGTTGCATGGAAAAGAAAGGTTCTCAAACAGCCAGGCTTACTGTTTTAATTTCGCTTTTAAGAGGTGAAGAACAATATAGCATGTGTTATTTGTTGAAAAGTTCATGTAAAATATGGCACAACACTTTTGCCAAGGCTTGCTTTTTGTTGTTGTTAAATCCTAGGACCCATGAAATCACAACTAATACTTGAAATAATGACATCAGAATATCAAAAATGAGCTACACTCACCATAATTCCTATGCATGATCAAGTATCATTACTACCTGTGTCGTGTGACGTGGTTGATTTGCTGAGGAGCCCACATCATCCAGGCCCTGGAATTTACCTTACCATGGCTCCTTCCCTCCACCTGCATGTCTGTCCTGCCCATCCCAACAGAACCTCAGAGGTGACCTAAGGCTGGCAGTGCAGGTCAGGGCAACCCTGGGCTCAGCAAGTAGCTCTGTATATTGTATGTGGGGGTTTTGTGCCATCCTGAGAAACAGTGAGACTGCCAAAGTATTGGCCTGCAGATTAAGCAAATTAAAAAAAAGAAAGACATAACATTGATATCTGCTAATCTGGTTTTTTTCTTTATTATTTATTTGTTTGCTTGTTTTTTAAGACAGAGTTTCATGCTGTTGCCCAGGCTGGAGTGCAGTGGTGAGATCACTGCAGCCTTGAGCTCGTGGGCTCAAGGGATCCTCTTGCCTCAGCCTCCTGTATAGCTGGGATCACAAGTGTGTGCCACCACATCTGGCTAATTTTTTTACTTTTATCTTTTGTAGAGACAGGGTCTCGCTCCATTGCGCAGGCTGGTCTCAAACTCCTGTTGTCAAGCAATCCTCCCGTCTCAGCCTACCAAAGTGTCAGGATTACAGACGAGAGCCACTGTGCCTGGCCTTTTGTTTTCTTTAAAACAGCTAAGTGGGGTGGACTCATGAGGATTAGGAGCAGTATACCTTCCTCTCTACTCCACCCAAAGATTGTGATAAAATGACAACTCCTTTGGAGGTTAGTCATCATTAAAAGCAATAACTTATTAGGCTTTTAATAGCACTGCCAGGACTAATGGAGATGGAGGAAATGTGGGGAAAAACCTCATTGGTCATCTTACAAGAAGCTTGTAGATAGAAAACAACACATACCTGTGCCTGACCTCTAGAAACACCCAGGAGACTTAGGTTAGGTGCTTTATATTGTAATGTGGCCCACAGTTACTGTGGATGTCCTAAGATGGGACATGAGGCACGAAGGGTCACCCAGGTACACAGTGCTCTGCACATGCTCCTACTTCATTCAGAGCCACACCGAGAGGATGGGAAGCCCAGCTCGAATCCACAGATGAGAAACTCTCATTCAGAGCAGTTCTGTGACTTACCTGCGGGATTGCTTGGGCGTGGTGATGTGGCATGGCTCAAGTAGGACGCAACATCTCTGCAGCAGAGCCACAGTGACAAGTCACAGACTGCAAACAGGGGATGCCAAGAGGGGTTTGTTTTTCTTTGTGTGTGTTTGTTTTTATTTTTGTTTTTTGAGACAGGATCTGGCTCTGTCCCCAAGGCTGGACTACAGTGGCACAATCTTGGCTCACTGCAACCCCCACCTCCCAGGGTCAAGCCATCCCCCCACCTAAGCCTCTCAATTAGCTGGGACTAAAGGCACCTGCTCCCATACCAGCTAATTTTTGTATTTGTTGTAGAGATGAGATCTTGTCATGTGGCCCAGGCTGATCTCGAACAACTCCTGAGCTCAAGTGATCTGCCATCCTTTGCCTCCAAAGTGCTAGGATTACAGGTGTGAACCACTGGGCCTGGCCATTTTTTCTCTGTGTTTTGATAGACCCAAAACTTGAATTAAGCTTCATAGAGTGGGTTGGTATAAAGATGAGGATGTGGAGGCAGACACCACCTGACAAAGGCCATGTAAGGGAGTGAGGGGACCAGAAAAAACAAAACAAAAGGCAGAACTGACAGAGCCAGAATGGGTGCTCAAGTGGAAACAGAATTCCCTTGCTGATTCCTGGAATAATAGAGATCCATATCCATGTCTATGTTTTCTCTCTGTATATTTCCAAAAAGCATTTATGGAGGCTAAACATAAAGTATAAGAAATAAAAGGTTTAAATAAGAGTTTGAGAATCATGCAGAGAAAGGACATCATGGATCATACTTATCAAAAGCCCAGGCTAAAATTCCCCATAGTTTTCAGACTTCTGGCAGCCAATGCACAAAGGGAAACTCTGCATTCTACAACTACACAATTTTCACATCGTAAGAAAGAGTCATGACAAGTTTTAAGAGTGTACCAGATCCATCTGATCTGATTAGGAAGAAATATTTTATTGTGCACATTGTTACACGTCCTACAGTGAAAATGTCACAGTGGATCAAGTCCTAAGCAGGATTGTTTTACAGAGTGTGTTGATCTCAGGGAGTCTCTGCTGGTAACATCCTGAATATTGGTGGAAGGGAGGAGGATGAGGAGGGAAGCGCTCGTCAGTATGACAAATTCCTCTTCAAGGGAGGGCTCCCTGTCCAGCTGCAAGGATTCAGATGAGCCCATAGCCTCCAGACACATCTCAGCTTGTGAGCTCTTCCAGGGCAGCCCCTGGCCACTGCCAGAGCAGGGCAGTGGTACAAGATCCAGCAACTTCTGCTCAGTGAGGAGTTCTTCCAAGGGGTTGCCTTTTCTCTGAGCTCCCATTGGGGTGGACACACACTTTGCCAGGTCTGCACTGTGGTCCAATGGCCCTTCCAACTTTTTCCTTCCTCCCTTTTCCTTTAACACTGTTATCCCCCTATAAACTCTGCACTCCCAATTTTATCTCAATGTCTGTTTCTCAGAGAAACCAATGCACAAGAATGACTTATTAGAAATAATGTTCCTAATATTATTTACGAGATTTGGATTGAAAGTAGTCCTTTCCATGGCCCTAAACTAGTTTTAGAGACTTGCCTCTCTATTTATAACCTGCAGTAAATGCCAGCAGTTTAGTCTGCTTAGAGGGAGACCCTTCCATGTTAGAGACTCTCTAATGAGACTCAATAAAACTTCAGAGAAAAAAGGCTTGAGTACTTTTAACCTTGTTTCTTGCCTCCATTGAGCATTTTCCTTTTAACTCTTTCCAAACACAGGTAACACACCAGGTAGCCTGTTCTCTTTCCTAAATACCAAATCTTTTTTTACTTGGCAATTTAGCACTCGCTTCACTCACATAAGCTCTTTGACAGTTGCTGCAACCTGATAAGGTAGAAAATAGTCTCTGGTAGGTTGCAAGGAGATTCACAGGGCCCAAGTGACTTGTCCAAGTTCTTGCTCAGAGACATCTGAAGATGGGAATTTGAAGTTAGTTCTTTCAAAACTACATTCTGAACCCCAAAGTCCTTGTCCAGATAAGGATTTGCTCCGAATACTGTCATCTCAGGCTGGGGCTGACAAAGTCTCTATGCAGCCTCTAGTTATAATGTAATGGTTTTCTCCTGAAAACACATGTTAGTCCACAAGGAAGGTAATTTTCAAAGAAGGCGTTGGGTCCCTAGTGATGGCATTGGCTCCTACCTTCCTCCTGGAGACTGCGGTTGGATGTTCCTTTGACATGCCTCATCCCAGGGCATGCTGGCCCTGTTCTATTCACCATGGAATTAACAGCCTCCACAGAGCCACGGTGTCTTTGCCAGATGCCCTTCAGAGTAGAGACTGTATAAGAGCCAAGCCAGTCTGCTTTCAAACTTAAAATACACACACAGACTCACACACAACCCTAAGGCAGAAATGTACCAGGGTCCTATTCCGGAAAGTCTCTGGATGGGAATAGGCTGAGACTCACTTGGCCTTTTCACCAGCACAATAAGGGCCTCGCAGGAGCTGCAGCCAGAGTCCTGAAAGAGAGGGATGCCTCTTAAGCTGACAGGCCACCAGGAGGGCATCGCTTTTAATTTAACGTGACAGTGTAGTAATTACAAGCCTTCTCTAACTCACTTGCCTGAAGGAACAAAGGAGGATTCTCCCTGGAAGAATGTCAAGGAGTCAGATGGATACGCCCCCTGTTCCCTGACCTTTTCCAAGCATACCCCACCTCCCCATGCCCTGTCCTAAGCAAAAGGAATAGAGATGTGGATTCATTTCTTCATGCACAAAGACCAGGAATAAAGTGGCTAAAATTAAATGATTTTCTTTCTCCCCTGAGAAGAACGTCACAACCCTCTCTCTATCACTCAAACTAAGGAAAAATACAGCATGGTCTTTAGGAGTTCAATTCAAGTGAAAGGAAACAGCCATGCAAATACATTCACACACATGAAGAGAAGGCCTATCTGTTACACCATCTCTTTCTTCCTTTACAACAAATTCTCAACCAAAAAACAAGAGTCTTGTGTCAATCACATTACTGGAAATCCAACCCTATAAACATGTCTTGGGCCACACATTTTTCTCAGGGTATCTGACTGGGCTTTCATGAAGGATTTGTTGAACTGCACAGTGTGTGCGAATGATTGCCCCAAAGCTCCAAATATTTATGGCCAGGGCTAGCCGCAGGCGACAACATCTGACGCTGCACTTGGCAGTCTGGCCCCCATTATTCTTGACAATGGGTGGATGGAAGGGAGAACTGTTGAACTGTTTACTACTTCAAGACAGTTTAAAAGGTAATGAGTGTACAAACAGCACGGGGAAAAAGAGCCCTCTGTAAGGTGGCTTAGAGTCAGGATAGAAAATTCAAACAATATTAGCCTCAAAAAGTCAACATTAGACACCCTTCTACTAAGGACCTACAAACAAACAGAGTTACTCTGTACACACATTCGCACACACAACTCCACACCGCCGTGGCTTTCACCTTCTCAAAGCCCTGGGTTCATACGTGCATTTGCACAGGACTTGGAAGTTTCTGGAACGGAGGGGTATTGCCTCCTGAGAGCTTTCAGCATTAGGACTCATGCACCTGGCTTGTCCAAGGCAGGTGAGGGCAGGGAGAAACCCAAATTCAGGCCAAGACTGGGATGTGTTTGGCCCTAAGACCAAGCCACATTCGTGTGTGTGGACCAGGAGAGGCTGTTGGGTTTTCCATGACATCACAGTTTATCGAGACAAAGTGCTACACAACAAACACCTCTTATGCGCAGACATCCGCATCCTACAGAATTAAAGGATAGAAGTAACTCTTCTGAAAAGTCAGTCATTAATAATGGAAAGGAATCCGCCATCTTGTCCTCTTCTTCACACAGACCTAGAGAAGGCAGGTACTTGCTGTCCGTTCAAGCATTGAATATGACAGAGAAAATAAATTCTTTCTACTCTTTCTGTTTTGTGAGAGAGTTAGTCCCCTGTGATTTAAAGATTACCCTATTTCTATTCAGGCAAATCTGTGCTTTTTCAAGGGAGTCACTTGGGTACTTGTACATCTATCTGGAAACAGGAGATTGATTTCGGAGGATACTTGGTTTTCCACTCCAACATCAGGAGTAATCTACACACTGGTATGTCTTGTGTTTGCACGGCTTTCTAATTCTTTCTCTAATTCTATTTCTAATTCTCAAATAAAACCTGACAAGGGCTACAGACAAGGAAAATTGCCAAAAAGATGTACATGGGAAAAATTGTGTCTCCCCCCCTCTATTTCCTGAGTTTACCCCACATACCTTATAAAATCTAAAACAGTGTTACCTGCACTTAAGGGTTTTCACACTTTTGAAAAATGAAGTCGCTCTTTGTCATAACATATCAAAAAGAAGTAAAACAAAAAACAGAAAGGATATTCTTAAAAAATAAATTTTTCAAATTAAATTGACCACAGTTTTTTTTTTTTTCAGCCTATTCTTTAAATGAAATTATGCAAAGAGGGAAAATTTAATATTGCAATCAATAGAGTCCCACCCTTTTATAATGCCAGGTCTTAGCGCCCATTGATTTTTTAGCTAGCTGCATACACTTAGTTATGCACATAAGAATTTCATGCTACAAAGAAGAGAAAATGACTTTTTCTTCTTGCAGTGAACAGTAAGAGCAGTAATTGGAATCTCACAAAATAGAAGTTTTATTCTCAGCCTTTAGAAACTATAGAAGGGGAAGGCAAGTACATCTTCAGATGATTTTCACAGATACGTGTGTGTGTGTGTGTGTGTGTGTGTGTGTGTGTGTGTGTATATATAAACAGAAACAATTTGTAAAATTTGGAGAAAACCTATAGTGTCTTAGTTTTTGCAGTGACAATATGGTATGATCAAGTTTGTTGCAAGAAGGTGTTTCAAAGATTATTTTTATTATGACACATATTCCCTCAGAAAATTCTCTCTAGCAAAAGGCATCTCTAAAAAAGAAATCCTCCTAATTGTGGTTGGCTTAACGCCTCTCCAGAGTAGGTCAATAGCGCACCCAGCGCAGGTGGCCCACTGGCCGCTCCCCGCCCAGCATCTGATAAAGCTAGTCTCTTCCCCGGATCAAGGTATTAAGGTTCGGGTTATTTGTATTGATTTTATGTGCCACTATGCTGCTCTAGCCATGCTCATATCTGTGGTTCACAAATTCCTCTTTAAAATGTCACCACCATTTCATTTCCTCTGCATCAATACTGCAGCCAGAGGGGCTGCTTGTTAACCTCTGGGGTTGTAGTCTTGTCAGATGCACCAGGACACTGCATATTCTCAAAGTTTTCACAGACATCAACAATGCAGGGGGTGGGTAGGGACGAGACTCGTCACAGAAAAAAAAAAAAAAGAAGAAGAAGAAAGAATAAGAAAAAAATAAAAAGAAAAAGAAAACCAGAAAACTTTTAAATATTTTCCTTTTGATGTTCAGAAGGATTTTCTCTCTTGCCCAGGAAACCCTTGGAAATGGATCGGCCCTCTAGCGGTTAACAAGGGAGCTGAGGAATAATGGGAGGTTCCTTAGGTAGCATTTGACATCATTGGAAAGCACAGCCACACCCACAAACAGGTGTGTGCACAAGAATTTCTGAACACAGCTATTACCAGCTACACCCACACCCTCAATTCTACTTGAAATGAATCTTAAAGAAAATTTGAATTTGCTGATAATTTGAGATCAACACATAGTTTCCCTGAAAGTTCTAAGGTAAGTCTTTCTCAGTGAAATAGGTAAACTAAGCCATCTAATAACTGTAAAGCTACTTTTCCTCCTCAGCATAGAGTAAAACTAGCCTTAACTGAAATCCAGATGGAAATCTACACACAGGCACGGTCATGACTCTATTTATCAGTCTACGGTGATCCTTTAACAAACATGCAGTGGGGTAAAAATAAAACACATGTTTTCCCTTATTTCTCTGTAAGCGCTTACTTAAGGTTTTATTATATTTGGTCATGGGACATTCAGTAAACTTACTGATGATATCAAA
Source organism: Trachypithecus francoisi (assembly GCF_009764315.1). Lineage (NCBI taxonomy): Eukaryota > Metazoa > Chordata > Mammalia > Primates > Cercopithecidae > Trachypithecus > Trachypithecus francoisi. The sequence goes on from NW_022681467.1 coordinate 3,787,267, forward strand.
GAATGATTTTACAAACAGTAAAAGTTACACTATTGACACCTCCAAATTCTGGAGTATTTACATTGTGTTAGGTGCACACTTGCTCAGGGAGATTAACAAACATTACTAGAAAGGCTGTGGCCAAATCCACCCTAGTTGTTTATAAAACCTTTACAACTCATCAGCTTCCACTAACACACTGGCACTGTTCAATTACCATCAGTGTTAGAGAGCCTTAGCAAAACATCTAGTGCCCATGTAAATAGACAAATCTGAAAACTAGCTGGTCTGTTGGCTTACATACTGTAGGTAATGTTTTCTTTTGCTCAAATTTGTTCTGGAAACTAATCACGCTCTGATAAAGCCATCTGCAAATATGAGAAAGATTGACACCCACATGTCAAAGTTTACACAGCCTGACCAAGTGTACATATAGTGCAGATGATGTGAGGGCTCTGCTGTGCAGAGCTTCTCTGGGGCCATATTGGAAAGGAGCTCTGCTTGAGAATGCAGGTACCACTGTCCACATTAGAGCAAAACTTGCAAGTTTCCTTGCCAAGCTAAAACTCTTCCAAAAGGATGGGTGCTTTTTTCAATGTTCATCATGGAGTTTTAATTTCATTCACCCAGCATTATCAGTCTAGGGTGATGGAACAATTATCACTTAGTGAATTCCGAACACAATCGCTTTTCTACAAGTCACTAAAGCTTTAATTTGTCTAGAAAATGATAGTAACTTATTGTTCACATGCTAGAAAGGATAGCATAAAATATCAGTAGGAGTAATGATATGAAATGGCATTTGTCTAGAAAGTCACAAGTTAACTTTTTACTGTGCATGACCTAATCTGCAGGAAAGATTTTATACATAGATTTGTCCACCCATGCTCAAAGAAAACCGAGAATAAAAACCTGAATATAAAGCAGATGGATTACCAAACATGACTGAACACAGCGAGGAATTCCTCTTTATTTTACTTTGGCAATAAATATTTCTGATTTAGAGGTACCTGGAACAATCCTCTTTTTCCTGGTGGTTGTCCATGTTTCCCAGAAACATACCCAATGAATCTATTGCCTGATCCTGATCTGATCCCCTCTCTTTGGTAACACAATGAAAACCAACATCAACAACTATGTGGAAGGGTTTGTTTGTTGTGAACTTATTTTGACTCCTGATGCTCATTCCTTTCTAAGAGATCAGAAATCATACGATTGAAATTTTATTCTTGAATTTTCCTAGGATAAACTACAAATTTTCTTAACATTTCCAGAATGCAGCATAATAATTCTTTGAAGAGTATGGCAATATTTGCTTCTCCCTAGCCTTCTGACAATTCTCATGATTGGTTTTTCCTTTTACTTACCAAGTAAAGCCCTATGATTTCATCTGCCAGATCTTTCCATTTCCATTTAAAGTTGGACAATTTCTTAGCCTTCACCAATTCTGGATTTTTTGAATCTCTCTTTCAAATTTCCAATTTAAAAATCACTCTTCTTGATAGATTATTAAATCTATATCCAGTAATGAGTTCGGCACTTCTTTGTTTGTCTTTATCTAAATGTAGCAAAATAAATGCTTCTGGTGGTTCTTAGATTTTTGTTTCTTCAAAGCATCTAACTAACACCTAGTCATTGGTTTCTTTGAAACTCTTTGATGGTGACATAGTTCTGTGTCTGTCTCTGTCTGTCTTTTGTATATTTTAAACAACACAAAAGAAATCTCATTGTCCAGACACAATCGTTTAGATGCATTTATCTTTACAAACATATATATTCCAACGCTTTACAAAATGAAGTCTTATAATCAACAACTCATAGGTCTTACATAATAGCAAATTTTCATGAATAGCATATATACCTAATTAGCTGCCCTTGTTATTTTAAATACTTATTCTATTTACCAAAAATGGACCGAACCAAACTGCCAACATGTTTTTAAGGACATATGATTATATTATATCTGTGTATATCTCTTTCACGCTTCCCCAACCATTTGAGCTGCCTTTGATCATAAATATCATTTATAGAATCCCATAACCTCTTTTGTATAGTAGTTAGCTACACACATGGATATGAAATGTGTAATAATTTTACAACGATTCTTGTCAAACAGAAGGCTTTTCTACCTTAGCTCATAAAACTTAATTTCCAATTTCCTCCTCCCAAAGAAGAAATGATCTTTGCCCCCAAGTGGATAATTGGATCATGGAGGCAGGTGACAGCTTAACAGTTTACTAGGTAATATTACCTTAGAGGGGGTGGTTAAGGGCAGGATAATAACTCTGGCTTCTGAGGGGATGGCTGCAAGGGGAGCGGCAAGAACTTCTCTCTGTTGAACATTTGTGCTGTGCAGACACTGGTCTGGTGGCCTTGTTATTAGCACTTAGCTCATCCATTCTCCTCTTGCCTCCTAATTTCTTCTCAGGCCACTCATTCCCTTGCTTCATGCCCTTTAATTGTTTCCAATAGTTCTTTACACAAAGACCAAGCTCCTTTGAAGCTTGGTATGGTTTCGTTCATGCCAACATTGTCAGCCTCAGTTTTTTGTCTTCATCTCTTTGTTTTCTCTGTCTTGCTGCCACTAACCTTCTTTCCTTTGGCCACAGCTGTTTGGTTCACCTGGGTATCCCAAGCCCAGTCTGTTTCTGACACAGAGTAGGTGCCAAATAAATATTTCTTGGTTGAAGGAACAAATAAGTGAATGCATTTAATCCGTTCAACCATCCTAGGATGAGAAAATAGAGGGTTATATGGATTCAGCCACATGTCTGAGTCCCAGCTCATAACAAGGAGAGGTTAACAAGGTCTTAGCCATGCTATTTAAATTGCTCTCAGAGCCTGCATCAGATCCATGTTAAAACCCTTTTGTAGATGAAGAAGCACACACAGATGAACTGGCTGCCCAAATGCAAGGGAGAGATAGTGGGGAATATGCCCGCTAACTGCATCCTGAAGCAATTTTCTTTCCCCTCAGATGTGTTTACCACCTATGGTGTTCCTTTAGAGGTTTTATTTATCTGTGGATTTTCTTTGAAAGAAGGCAGCCAGAGGAGGTTTCTTAGAAGCCAAGGTGAGAATTAGTAAGATGCATTGATATGGCACCTTTTATAACATTGAAAAATGATCATTAGACTGCTCTCAAGGATGAGGGATTTGCATTTGGCTTGCGTTGTGCAAACAGGGCTTTTGTTGACTTATCAACAGGACTTCGCTTGGGGTTTTGGATTGGATTCCAGAAGCTGGCACCTACGCTCTAAAAAATCTAAACAGAAGGAGAAAATAAATCATCAACTGGCACTTTAAAGACAAAGATTTACACCAGATTTAATAAACTTCCTGTCTTGCTGAGCATGAGGAAAATGTCGTGTTTACCCCAGTGCTCTCTGCTCCCGGCAGCGTGTGTGCTGAGTTGGAAGGGCTGCAGAAGTGGGTCACACTCACCCAACTGGAACTCAAAAGACTCAGAGAGAGCAAGCACTGGACAATGGCCCGGTGTCCATGATGTTTCCCTGCCTGTCGTTACTAACCCTGCTCAGGGCCAAGCTAGAGAGAAATGTGAATCAAGTTACATTGTCTTGTGTGGGTTCCCTAAAAGCAGACCCAAGTCAAGGATTCAAGCACAAGCTGTTTATTTTGGGAGCGATTCCAAGAAACAGTGGTCAGGGGTTGGGGAAGTGAGAGAGGAAGGCAGTCTGGGAAGGTTATGCCACGAGGCCCGTTTCCACCATGGGTGCAAGCAGAGCTTAAACTTGCTGGGGACCTCTAGGAGCCAGCATCAAGCATGTGCCTAAGATTTATCTCAACCAAGGGGAGAAGGAGCTCATGTGCTTATCTGCTAATTCTCTCAGGGACTGTTCAAGGGCTGCTCCCAGAAGCGTTAATTCTGCAGGACATTCAGTCTGTAGCACCCGTGGACAGTACAGATGTCAGCACCAGACAAAGTGCTCCAGCAAAGGGATGCAGTTTGGAAGTGAGGGACACTCACTGAACTGTTACAGATCTTGGAGCAACAATGACTCTGACTCAAAACAAATCAAACATCTGCCACAGTTAAATCAAATCCTTCTTTCTTTGTGACTTCTCCTTTTACTATTTATGGTAATTCACACACATTGTCTGGGAGGTGTAAACTTCTTACCATATCTCCCATCGTACATAGTTAAACTTTCTTGGACTCAATCATCATATTTATCCAAAAAGTATTGACTTTCACCACTAGTATTGCAAGCAGTTCTAAAATTACAACTACAGCTCTGTATGGTGACAAGGAGCGTGCACTTTCCCACTGTCTCCAAATCAACAAGTGAGAAACACCTGGATCAAAACTGACATAAGGCCGGGCGCGGTGGCTCAAGCCTGTAATCCCAGCACTTTGGGAGGCCGAGACGGGCGGATCACGAGGTCAGGAGATAGAGACCATCCTGGCTAACATGGTGAAACCCCGTCTCTACTAAAAAAAAAAAACTAGCCGGGCGAGGTGGCGGGCGCCTGTAGTCCCAGCTACTCGGGAGGCTGAGGCAGGAGAATGGCGTAAACCCGGGAGGCGGAGCTTGCAGTGAGCTGAGATCTGGCCACTGCACTCCAGCCTGGGCGACAGAGCGAGACTCCGTCTCAACAAAAAAAAAAAAAAAAAAAAAAAAAAACTGACATAAACAATTGACATGACATTGGGTTTTGGAGTGTATTACGGACCCGATTTACTTTCATATGGGAAATAAATCTTTTTGCCAAACTAAATATATACTCACTCACGTACTGAAGAAGAAATGAGAAACAGGGCACATGGTTAAATAGTTTAGTAGTTACAAAATTATTGTTTGTAAAACGACTGACTGGATAATCTGTAGATCTAGTGGCATCATGGAGACTTAGTCATCATTTGGGATATTCACTGCCTTGTGTGCAATGCAGTCCCCCTAAGTCTTGTTGCTTGCACTAAAGTAGCCTCACCCTCCCTTTCATTTATGGCTGACCAGATCTTATGAGGCTTACAGTCATTCATTCCCCTCCTTTACCCTTTAGGCTGCCTTTTTCTTTATTTACTTTTTTTTTTTTTTGATGGAGTCTTGCTCTGTCACCCAGGCTAGAGTGCAGTGGCATAATCTTGGCTCACTGCAAGCTCCGCCTCCCAGGTTCGTGCCATTCTCCTGCCTCAGCCTCCCTGGGACGACAGGTGCCCACCACCATGTCAGGCTAATTTTTGTATTTTTAGTAGAGACAGGTTTCACCGTGTGAGCCAGGATGGTCTCGATCTCCTGACCTTGTGATCCGCCCGCCTCGGCCTCCCAAAGTGCTGGAATATTACAGGTGTGAGCCACTGCGCCCAGCCTAGGCTCCCTTTAAAGCCAGATTCACTGCTTTATCTTGACACCAAAGCCTTTTTTGGTTTTCTAAACCAGTGTCAGCTTTACTTAAACTACCAAGGAGGGTGATCTTTGCATTTTTCTCCTTGGAAGAACCCATTGAGTTCGAAATTAAGGTGTTTGGTGCTAGTCACAGGAGGGCCATCTGCTAGTTTTGTTTGCTTTTATCTTCAGTTCCCTCCTCTTTGAACTTGGAGAGGTGATTTTTCCAAAAGTGCATTATTCTGGATGATTTGTTTTTAACATGTGTTCTTATTAACTTGCCTTTCCTAACAGCCTTCATTATTGTGACAAGAAGGTGTCTTTGACTATATTGGAGGGCTCTGTTCACCTATTTTCTCCATTTGGAAAATGATTCTGCTTTCTATTATCCCTTTGTTTCTGGAGATAGATTCAGTCATGAGCATCAGTGAACTTGCAGTGATACCTTTGTTAGAGATTTGTTTCTGTTTCTCTATTGATGAATCAATTGATTAGTGAGTCAGTCTTACATTTTAGAAGGCAAAATGTATAAAAACTATGATCTTCTCTTTGAGTTAGCCATGCTTATTAAAGACATGGCTATTCATTTTATGTTGGCAAAAGTGTGCTTCACTAGATGTGTCAGGTATTACAGAAAAAAAAAAAAAAATACGTACTGCTCACAGGAAATCCTGGGTTAAAGCAAGTAAAACAGGTTTGGGAAATGCTATAACCTCTAACTCCAAATAGTGAATCAAAAGAACTGCAGCCTATTTAAGGAGCTGGAGAGTCCTACAGGGAAAAAAAAAAAAAAAAAAAGGCAATCCATGTGAAGAAAACATGGAAAAACGTTGGTCTATAAATCATCTCATACCCAGGAGGCACAGAGGCAGAAAAGTAAGTTCTAGAAATGATACACACCTTTTAAACATGTCCTCAGGTCGGAAGGAAAGCCACCACACTCGCGGTGTTTTGGCATCTGGCCGACCCTCTCTCTCTGGGACTGTGAGAAAGAATTCACTCTGGGTTACGTGGTATGTCACTAAGCATTGTAACATCCAATTTTTTGTGTAGACAGAATACAAATTAGAGTGGAAACAGACAATCATAGAATAAATTTTCTTCACGTACGAAGAAGGAAAGGATACTCATTGGTGCAGGATAGTGAAACTAAAATTCCTCCAGCTAAGATGTGAGGGAGAAGAGGGGTCTTACAAGGCTCGCCATCTTCATGTCCATCTGTGCTGTTACACAAGTCACAACATGTGTTGGTCAGAAAGCTGGGATTTTCAGCCCTGGCTGGTATTTCCTTATCTTGCTATTAAAACACCTCAAAGTTGAAGAACAAAGGTCAATATTTAGGCATATTATGAAATCACTTCAGTTCTTCTTGATTGGAAGTTTATTTATTTGGATTTGTTAAATTAATAATTTCTAAAGTTGGTACTCAACATTGTGTAAGCATGACTTTTGGAAATATTACTAAGTAACATGTCACGAACAGCTAATAGAGGGAAATTGCAGTTAAGTGGAGTCTCATTCATCCACTTATTAGAATAAAAGGAAATTAAGTAGTTCCCCAAGCAGAAAGTTTTGGATAAGAATTGTAGAGAACAAAATAGATCTGTCTATTAAAATATTCTTTTAGTAATATATTAATACTGAAAATTACACACAGATCCTGAAAATAAATATAAGGTTGTATTCAACTTATTAATATTGGTTGTATTCATGTGTACTCACAAATCTCCAATACATATTCTTTGTAATGTTGGTATTTTAATTTATTAACAAATGACTGAGTTTAATCTGACTGAGACTCACCTAAGTGTTTTCAGGCCAGCATTGAGAATTGGCTCTCAGTAAAGGGATCTCCTCTATCTTCCAATTCAGCAGCTCACCTAACCCTACGCTCATCACCTTACATGCCCCCAACAGTTCTTTACAATTTTGCCCTTATTTTCATAATCACTGTTTGTGAACAAAATAATAAAGCAATTGGCCTACCCTACTCACTCTCCCATTCTCCACCTCACACCCAATAAATCAAATTTCTGTTTTCTTGTTTCTCAGATAGCAAGTTGGAAATATTACAGCAAGTTAATGAAAATATGACCAGAAAATCATCCAGTAGTTCCAATGTTGCTATTGTTGTGACCACTGTTGTTGTTCTAATCTGATAACTCCACTCACTTTATGTGCGACTATCCACAGATCACATACAATACAAGAGAAGGGCCTGGGCCCAATACTTGAGGACCTACAGCCTTGTTGAGAGAAAGACATTTGTTCTCCACCCTCCTTAATTTTGTTTTGTTTTGTTTTTGTTGGATGATACCCTTTTCACATCTTTACTTAGGTCAAAAATTTGGGAGCCCTCGTGACAGGCAACCACTTTCCTCTCTGGCCGCACCACCAAGTCAACATTGTGTTCTAAGTGTGCCTTTATTCCCATCTCTGGAAGCTGTTCTCCCTTCTCCGCCATTCTCTCTGCCTTGGTTCTGAGCCTCACTATTTCTGCTTGGACTGTGGCAGGAGCCTCTACCCTTACATCCAAGCACACCCTAGGATCACCTTTCTCCAATCTGTCCTTCAGAAATGCCTATTTGGTTATTTTCCTCCCCTGCCAATGTCTTCAGTGGTCCTACCAGGGAGCAGTCATGGCCAGACCCCTCCAAGGAACTCTGTTCCCCCTCCATCCTTTTTCCTTATTCCGGTTAATCTTGCCACCATCCACCCAGGGTCTCTGGACAAACCCGTGAGAGCCACCTTTGATTCCTCCTTTTCCTTCACCCTATTCACCCAGTCTATCAGCAAAACCTGAGGCTCTACCTCCAAAACACTTTCAGAGCTCATTTGCCCTCTTCAACTCCTAACTGGGCTCCATGTTTCCATTATTCTTCCACCCACAATCCTTCCTCCATGCAGTCCCAGAATAAACTTAAGACCTCGATATGCCTCTCTTCCATTTCAGAGTTCTCAGGGATTCTCACTGCGTTTTGTGTCAAATACAATCTTCTTAAAATGTCCATCTTGGTCCTTACCTGATATTGTCCTGTTCCACTTTTGGAACTTCACATCTACCTTTCAATATGTTGCATTAGGTAGATTCTGACATAATATAATACAAAGTACACTGCATGTTCTCAATGCTCTGGTAACACTGGCCTCTTATGCCTCCAGAATGGCAGATTCTTCCTGTCTTGGATCTTTGCCCAGCTCTTCACTCTTAAAAAAGTTCTGCCCATCCAACCCTACCTCCACCTCATCCCCACCTCCTAAAACTTACATAGCTAGCAATGTCTTAGCCACCACCTTTCCTCTCTGGGAAACCTTCTCTGTACAGTTTATCTGACTCCCACCCTAGTCTATTAAAAGATGCTATTTATTTATTTATAGAAATGTCATTACCTGAAATTAAGTTATTCTCATGTTTGTTTATTTATGTATTGACTATTTCCTACTCAGAAATGCAAGTTTCTTAAGGACAGGGAATCGACTTTGTTCTCAGCTGTGCTTAGAATTAGGGCTGGTATAAGCTTAGGACACAAAAATATTTGCCAAAATATGAATGAATGATTATTATCAAACTATGCAAATTTACCAATATGGCAGGATAAAAACAGTATCTTAGTATTTTGATTTGCTCTGTGATTATTATTGAAACTGAGCCTTTTTCATACTCTTATTGACAATTATTGTCCATTTGTCTGTTAAGATCCTATTCACATCCTTTGCTTACTTTTTAATTTAATCGTTTTTCTTTCTCTTACTAATTTGCAGTTACTTATGTCTTAGATTGTTTGTCCTACATGTTTAAAACATTTTGTCCTAGTGTGTCATTTGTTTTAACTTTATTTAGGGGTGGATATGTGTCATTACAAAACTTCAAATGTTGATGTGATAAAATATATCCATTTCCTTTCTTAAAAATACATAAAACACAAAAGCAACAAAGACCTCACATTCCTCAAAACATAAACTCCCACTTGAACACATTAGTCAGTATTAGGATTCATAAAAGTGTCACAACTGGATATTAGGTAAGTTCTGGCATGATATAATATGAAATACACAGCACAGTTATGAAGCATTCTTGCAAAAATTTAAAAGAAAGCATAAAGAAATGTATATTTAATGAGGTCATTGCATCCAATCTCCAGCCTTTTGGATGTATCAGGGATGTAGGAACAGGTAAAATGACACCATGGGGCACAGGCAAGTAAACCCAGACTGTGACAGTCTATGGGCCCAGTGACTTCAACAGGACAATCGCAGGAGAGAAAGGGAAGAGTGGAGGAGAAGGGGACAATTTCAGGTGAAAAGAGACTTAAAAGATAAAACAAATATAGACAATTAGTAACCTCTTAAAAATCTTCATTCAAACAAATTGTAAAATGGCAAATTTGAACAATTAGAGAAAACTGAAAATCGTCAGATAGCAGATAATATCTAGCAATTTTTAAATTTTATTTAGAGTCATATGGCATTGTGAGGACATCATTTTTTAGATACATATTAAATATTCAGGAATGAGAATATAGAGTTTTCTTTAAAATATCACATTTTGATGTCAATTCAAAAAAAAGTGTTAAAATTTCTTACCTATAATTTTAGAATGAGAAATTTCTTATTATTCTTGATAGTTTTGTTTTACATTATTTGAACCTAAAAAGTTCCATGAGTAATACATCTTCTTGATACAGTGTTCCTTTTATCAATATGAACTATTATTTGCTTTTAAAAGGCTTTTTGTTTAAATGCTAGTTATTTATCTGGCATCAGTAAAACTGCTTTTTTTGTTAGTGTATGTTTCACACTTTTTTTTCTATTTATTTTCAACATTTCTCTTTATTTTGTCTCATCTGTGTGTGTGTGTGTGTTGTGTGTGTGTCTATGTAACAAGATGTGGCCAGATTTTTTTGTCTTTTAAAAAAAATCCTATCTAAGCATCTTTTGACTTCCAATAGGTCAATTTTATCCCTTCATATTGGGTGTGAATACTGATTTATTTGGACATATTCATGTCATCTCATTTTTCAGTTTTCTTTTCACAGTGCTCACTGGAAACATGAAGGTTTTTATTGGATTTATCAAGTTCTCTTATGTTTTATATATTTTTTGCAGTGTTGTGGAAATTATACATATAATTTCTATTATTTAGTGATTATCCTTTTTTTCTCTTGCCTCCTTAGTGATTACTCTTATAATAATTTATATTGTGTTTAAACATACTATAATGTTACTTTTATCAATGTCTGGAAGGAGTTTTCTCTCCCAAGTAAGACTTCAGCAGGCCAGGCATGGTGACTCAGTCCTGTAATCCCAGCACTCAGAGGCCAAGGTGGGAGATCACTTGAGCCCAAGAGTTTGAGACTAGCCTGGGCAACAGAGTGAGACCCTGTCTTTATAAAAAATTTAAAAATTAGCTGGGTATGGCGGTGGTGCACACCAATAGTCCTGGCTATGCAGGAGGCTGAGGTGGGAGGATGGCTTGAATCCAGGAGATTGAGGCTGCAGTGAGCTATGATTGTGCAACAACAAAACAAAACAAAACAAAACAAAACAAAACAAACAAACAAGAAAACCTCAGCAGAACTTAATTTTCCTCCCTTCCTCCCATGCCTACTACTTGTTGAGGTCATCTAGAACTACTGACCAGTATAGTAGGCTACTGAATATCCCAAATATGCCTAGTCTGAATGTGGAGGTGCTCTAAGTGTAAAATACATGCCAAATTGCAAAGTTTAAATATTGATTATATCTTGAAATAATATTAAATTTATTTAAAATAAATTTAATTTTATTTATTAATTTTATAATAAATTTATTTTATAAAATAATAAATTTATTTTATAATATATTTTAGTTTAAACAAAATATATTAAATTTATTTTACCTTTTCATTTCCCTTTTTTATTTTTATTTTGTTTTTTTATTTTTTGTGTGTGATGGGGTGTCACTCTGTAGCCCAAACTGAAGTGCAGTGGTGAGATCTTGACTCACTGCAATCTCTGTCCCTGGAGCTCAAGCGATTCTCATGTCTCAGCCTCCCAAGTAGCTGGGACTACAGGCACGTGCCACTAGACCCAGCTAATTTTTTGCATTTTAGTAGAGACCGGGTTTCACCATGCTGCCCAGGCTGGTTTCGAACTCCTGAGTTCAGGCTATCCACCCGCCTCGGCTTCCCAAAGTGCTGGGATTACAGGCATGAGCCCCCGCACCCCGCCTCATTTCCCTTTTTTAAAGTTGTTATTGAAAATTTGAAATTACAGATTTGGCCCACGTTATATTTTTATGGGTCAAAGCTGCTGTAGGATTTTAGTTCTGCCTTGGCATTAGTTCTTTTGGAAACACTAAACAGACCTTCCTCCTTTTACTATTTCTTGTGTCCCATTTTGTTTCCTCTCTTTGTCTCTGCTTTTTTGGTTCACTGTTTAGCCCTCGAATTATACTGCCAAGTAGGTAGAAAATTCTGGAACTCTGATGCAATTACTGCCTCATCTTTAGTTTCTTGCTTTCTCTGTAGGCAGTCTGTTTTTCTTTCTAGAAGATTTTAGGAATTACTCTTGACTCCTAGCGCCTTTCAGTGTCCCTCAAAGTGGAGGGTTCCTCCATTTTCATCCCTACTGTTTTACTCTCATAAAACTGCGAAACTTCGTGTCTTTTTTGTTAAACTCTGGAAAAACTTCTTGCACTATCTTTTTGTCTGTCTTTTGCCGTCCACAAGATGTATTTTTTTTCCATTCTTTCCTTTGTGTCTCCTTCTTAAAGGAATTTGCATCTTTTGGATCCATTGCCGCATTTAAACTTTCTTTTATGCCTTCTCTAAGTTCATCTTTTCCTCCGACTCATGCTCTCAGCTCGCTCATTCCTGCGTTTATTCCATCTGTTCTATTCATTCTATTCAGCCCATCTGCCATACAGAAGAGCTGGACCCTCATTTTAAAGTCTCCGTTTGGTTCTTTTCCATAACAGCCCATTCTTGTGTCACAGAAGTAATCTCTTCACTTGTCCTACTGAAGATGTTAATTTTGCCCTCATAAATGAGCCAGCTTTCAGTTACAGATTCTGTCTGCAGAGTTTGGTGTCCTTCTCTTCCTTCCTTCCTTCCTTCCTTCCTTCCTTCCTTCCTTCCTTCCTTCTTCCTTTCTCTCTTTCTCTCTCTCTCTCTTTCTCTCTTAGATGGAGTCTCACTCTGTCGCCCAGGCTGGAGTGCTGTGGCAGGATCTCAGCTCACTGCAACCTCCGCCTCCCGGGTTCACACCATTCTCCTGCCTCAGCCACCTGAGTAGCTGGGACTACAGGTGCCTGCCACCACGCCCGGATAAGTTTTTCTATTTTTTTTTTTTAGTAGAGACGGGGTTTCACCGTGTTAGCCAGGATAGTCTCGATCTCCTGACCTCATGATCCACCCGCCTCAGCCTCCTAAAGTGCTGGGATTGCAGGCATGAGCCACCATGCCTGGCCCAGAATTTGGTGTCTTTCTAGTGACAAATGAGACCAAAGCCACCATCACTCCCAAAATGAATAAACTGTGGCAAGTCATGTTCCACAACACAGACACTCAGATCACCAAACTCCTGCCTGTTCAGGAGCAGGTGCTCAAGACCAGACCACGGGCAAATCTTTGTCACCCCTCTGTCCGTCCCTCAGAGCTTGGGATCCTAAAAAGGAGTTTGGTCTCTGTCTTGCAACAAAGCCCCCTGCCTTTGCTTTGGGTAGCACTCCCCACTTTCATTTGACTTTATCTTTACTAGGATTCCTCAAAACTTCAGATACACTGAGGTTTCCACTCTTATTTTCTAACACTATTATATGTTTAAAAAAAAAAAATCCACTGTCTATTCTGTCATTTTTAGGTTGAAGGGCAGGAATTGGATGCCGTCCTCCACCTTCTCCACGTTGCCAACTCCTGTTCATCCTTCAAAACCCATCACAGGACAGACTCTTGCCAAAAACCTTTCTGAGTTTCTCTAGGTGGATTCAACTTCTCATCTCTGTGCTACCTGAATATAACATACATATTTTTAATCACTATTTTTAATTTCTTTATTGTTTTAGTTCATCCTATCCCATTTTAACACATTCATTTGCACAGATATTTTTTCTTTCCTAGAATGTATATTTATTGAATAAGCATATAATGACCTAATCATTTCATTTTCTTTATGTGGGCTTATTATCTAGCTCAGATTGGGGGATGAGCTGGAGTATTTGCATTATGCCCCATAAATATGTACACTTATTATGTGTCAATCATAAATTTAAAAAACTCCAGAATATCTGGAACTTTTGGTTCCTTTCCCCCACTGTGGCACAGGGGAGCAGCAAGAGTCTGCCTTGTGGCATGAGGGGCCCCATCCTGGAGACCACTTCATAGTCTGACATCATGGGAACTGGTCACTCTATTTTGAGTGTGTAATCCAACCTATATCTTTTCTCTACTATTTCCTTCCTTTCACATTATTTGAAATGAAGGGCATGGATGTTTCATTCTCTTTTAAGAAAAGAAATCGGCCGAGACGGGCAGATCACGAGGTCAGGAGATCGAGACCATCCTGGCGAACACGGTGAAACCCCGTCTCTACTAAAAAAAACCTAGCCGGGCGAGGTGGCGGGCGCCTGTAGTCCCAGCTACTCGGGAGGCTGAGGCAGGAGAATGGCGTAAACCCGGGAGGCGGAGCTTGCAGTGAGCTGAGATCGGCCACTGCACTCCAGCCTGGGCGACAGAGCGAGACTCCGTCTCAAAAAAAAAAAAAAAAGAAAAAAGAAAAGAAATCGTATTCTTCCTCTTATATAACAAAGAGCTTCCTTTTAAAGGTAAAAATATCTGCTGAAAATTTCAATAGCATATTCCACCACCACCACCATAACACTGACTCTCTCTGTCTGTCTTCTCTGCTTCTCTTCAAATTGTGGAAATATTAAATGAGAAAGCATCCAAAAAGAAAGCATTCTGAGTACTATCCTGATTTGTCCTTATCTGCAATATATATGCAAGCCAGACCAAGTTGATAAACACAGACAGCCCACCTGACTTCAAAAAACAAACAAATAAATATACAGGCAGACGTTGATTTCCCTGTGGAAATTTTACAGGAGAGTTAAGTTATGGAGTGTACACAGACCTGAAATTGTCATGCAAACTGGGTTGGCAGGGATTTCAGTGTCTATACGTGGTTGAGTAAACCAGTTCAAATAAGGAAACCCTGGGACTAGATGTTTGAAAAAAAGCAGCTGGAAACTTAGAGTTGAGATGTTCTTCCTTTATCTGTACATATGCATCCACTATTTCTGGCTGCTTTTGCTTTTAGCAAGAGAAATTTACAAACCACTGTGAAAATGATTGCTAATGGTATCTGGATCTGGTTGAGGAGAGAATATTACATATCACATCCAGGCTCTCCTGAGATCAGAATTCAAGTCCAATTGTTCATTTGGGAGGTGGCTCCAGGAAGCACTGGGAGGTGCATGAGGAAGGGAAACGGCTAGTACAGGGAGTGTTAACCATGGAAATAATCACTGTGGGTCCCGGGAACCTCATTCCACCCAGGGCCTGTGGGGGCAGCACGGACCACATACTTTGAAGCTCTCCCACTTGAGGAATGAGGGAGTGGGGGCATTTATCCACCAACTCCTGTCTGACATTGGCAAAGGGCTGCTCCAAGTGGGTGTTAAATCCCAGAAACTCTGGTCTGCATTGCCTAACAGACAGAGTGGGCCCCAGGACCCAAGGAAAGACTTCAGGCTTCACAGGGTCTGTCTGTGAATTCAGACCAGCATAAAAAACTGTGGGAAATTGCAGTAACAGCACTTTTTTTTTTTTTCCATTCAGACTCATTTTTATCATTTTGGGAAAATTATAAAAAAATTTATAGATAATTCATGTTTATTAATTTGTTATCTGGAAATTTTTATGCCCAACCTCTAAAAACTTTCACCTGTTTCAGCTGTTTGATTTAAATCATCCATCCACAATTCAATAAACTTTATGACTGCTGAGAAATTTCTCATTTTAAAATAAACTTCTCCAGGCAGAGAGAAAGACCAGGATGTGTAATCTTGGAGAAGCTTGAGGAACTGAGAAAGGAAAGGAAGGAAAGTAGCAGGAATTACATGGGACCAGAAGTCAGAGGCTTTGCCTTTTGTTTCTGCCTTGCTTCTGCCTGGGTTGCTGTTGGTAAATGCTTCCCTATCCCTTGGCTCAGTCCCCTCATCCATAGACTGAAGAGCCTGTGCTAGATATTTTGAGACTTTCTTAGTTTTCTTCCAGCTTCGACCTCCTGTAAATTCTATACTAAAAGGCATTGGAAAAGAGGGGGTTACTTAGGTTAGATTAAGGCAGAGTGGAGCAGGACTTATTGATTGTATCAATCATAGTAGCCAAGGATAGCCTCTGAGTAACCTTCCTTATTTTTAAAGCTCCCTCTCCATGTGCTTGTTGGGGAGGTTATTGTTGTTCTTCCATATTTAATGCTCCATTCACATGGGAATATTGTTTGCTTACCAGTGGGCTGTACCCTTGGGGTCTAGTACATCGTGGGTATGCAGAAAATGCTTGAGAGGTTTTTTTTTTTTTTTTAGTTTTAGAGACACGAAAAGTATTCTATTAAACCTTTCATCTCTTCTTCAACTGTGCTCTGTCTTATTGACCCTCCTGTTTTCTTAATAACAGTTTGGGTAGGTTCTATCACATTCTGGTCAATTTTTAATTTTTAATTGTAGTAAAAAACATATAACATAGGAATTATCATCTTAACGTATTTATCAGAATTTTTTTTCTTTTTAAGGCTAAATACTATTTCACTGTAAATATATACCACATTTTGTTTACTCATTCATCTATTGATGGATATTTAGGTTGCAAATGTTTGTGTTTTTAATGAATGAAAAAAATGATTGAAAATCAAATGTTACCCATTAATGGTTGGCTTTTAACCCATCTGTTAGGATATGTCAAACAAGTATTGTTCTATGTATATAAAACCCTCTTTTAAAACCTTTGTTTATTTTGAAAATTTAGGAGGGAGAATTTCTTCTCCAATGAAATGTCGAAAAAGAAACCAACCTTTATTGAGTGTTTACTCTGTGCCACACAGTCTTGCAAACATATTATATTTTGCAAGTGAGTAAAGAACACTCCATAGAAGTGAGATTATTATAGTCTGAGAAGGTTCAGGGGGAGGGGAGAATAGGGAAAGGTTGCTTAAAGGATGCAAAATTACAACTAAATAGGAGGAATGGATTCCAGTGTTATGTAGCACTGTAGGCTGAATGCGATTAACAGTAATTTTTTATGTTTTTTTTTTTTTTTTTTTTTTTGAGACGGAGTCTTGCTCTGCCACCCAGGCTGGAGTGCAGTGGCCGGATCTCAGCTCACTGCAAGCTCCGCCTCCCGGGTTTATGCCATTCTCCTGCCTCAGCCTCCCGAGTAGCTGGGACTACAGGCGCCCGCCTCGTCGCCTGGCTAGTTTTTTGTATTTTTAAGTAGAGACAGGGTTTCACAGTATTAGCCAGGATGGTCTCGATCTCCTGACCTCGTGATCCGCCCATCTCGGCCTCCCAAAGTGCTGGGATTACAGGCTTTTTTAATGTATTTTTTAAAAGAGAAGATTTTGGGTATTCCCAACACAAAGAAATAAAAAATATTTGAGTGATGTATGTACTAATTACTTTGATTTGGTCATTACACATTGCATACATGTATTTAAATATACCTCTGTATCCTTTAAGTATGTAAGATTATTACATGCCAACTAAAAATAAAAGAGGAGAAAAAAAGAGAAGAATACTCTTTCATAATTTGATCAGTGACACTATGAGTGATACTGAGGGGTTGTCAGGTGCCAGGCATTGTGTAATTGCTGAAACTGTGACCCAAGTAAAGGTGTCCCATCCAACACTTTACATCACTAACAACTTTGCATGTTGATTTTTGACTTATTTTTATTCTGACATTCTTGACTCCCAGGACAGGTGAGTTGTATATTTGTTATGACATTTTTCTAGCAGGTAGCCATAAGGTATCATGGTCTCGTGAAATCAGTATATTACAACAGTTCTGACAATGGATGTAAAATAACTTTACTTTTTAACTTAAAGAAATAGCACAACAATCAATCTTGTTAATCTAATAACATCTAAAATAACTCATACTTCTAAATAGATTCTGTAAGTAATAAACTCATAAATGAGGACTTTTATGTGTAAAATTTAAAAAAGAAACCTTATCAGTAATGCTATAGTGGCAATATTTAGTGCTGTGATTGATGCTCATATAGTCTACTGTTTTTTAAGGTACCAGAATGAAATTGCTGGGTCTCCAGTTTAAAGTGACAATTATTTTTATCAAATCACGAATTATTATGTAATAACCATTAACTGTTTATCATAAATAATCCACAAAGTTTTATCTAAATGTGTTATAAACATTTTATATGTTGTTATGGAAAATTAATCCAGTAGAAAATAATTGATACCAACATTTAAATGTAGAATTTAAGTGAAATATAAATGCAGAAATTATTTCAAAGTGTGAAAAAATTCTAAGATAAAATGTTAAGCTGTCATAAAGTTTAGCCCAATCTGTAAATGATAATGTAAAAATATTTTAGTTCAAAATAGAAAATGAAAACTATCAGAGGGGGAAAAAAAAGAAAGCTAATTGTTCAATCAAGTATTGGAGAAAACAAAAATGTCAGAAAAAAAGGAACAGGCACCAGAGTTGCTGTCTGGACAAATTCCAGCCGAGGCTCTTTACTTACAGAGCAGGGTATGCATTTGCCGTCTATTCCCATGTCAGTAAAGTGGATGGATTTCTAAAAAATTAGAAGAAAGAGACCCAGAGAATTCATTCATTCATTCAAATATACTTTCTGTCATATCAGGCAGTGGCCTAGTGATCCAAATATTCAACAAAGGGAGACTCAGCCCTTATTGGAACTAGTCTTCCTCAGGGAGACTTGCTGGCTTTCCAAAGACAGAGCAGGAAGGACACTGCCAAGAATTCAGTGCATGTGACTCGTTGTAAGAGGTAGGGAAAAATCACAACCACTTAGGTTCTTTATCATCCTCAAAATTCAATATTTCTTTTGCTTATTTTGCAAATAATGGGGGAAGAAAAATAAGTAAAAATATGAATGGGGCAAAGATTGGCACAAGCTAGCTCCAGTCCTGGAGCTGGGAAGGTCTTTGAGGGTCATTCTGAGTTGACCAAGATGTCCAGGCTTGAGGTCATTCAGAGTCACCAGTCGTTGGATGTGGGAAGCTATGACCTGAGGCCAGGGGTTCCAGGCAGCTGAGACTTCCCTGAAGGCCCCTCCAGCAGCCAGAGCGACGTGTCCTACCTTGAAAGGGGATGAGAGAGCGCATCACAGCTTCCCCCTTAGGCTGCCACCACACCCCAAGCTGATCTGATTGAACCTAAAATGGAGCCGGAAATGGGAGCGGACAGGTAGGATCTTTATGTAAAGAGGCTTGATTTTCATTAGTGGTAGCAGAGACTAGAGAGGAAAGACAAATGAAGCCATTGAGAGTCATTGGAAATCCCTGAAAGTTTCTGAATTTAGATAGCAACTCAAGTCTTTCCTCAGAAGTGAGAATTATAATTTGATTTTTCATTTAGCAACAAGTTTTCTTTTTCTTTTTAGGCAATTAGTGAAGATTGGGTTATTTGATTTTGAATATATGAATAGTCGCAATTGTATATAAATTTGTACAATTTGTATCTAAATGAATACACATGCTTCTATTGTGGGAGAGAAAATTAAATTGATTTAAAGTTAGGATGTGGGTAGTGGGGGAAATGTACTGTATATATCTCAGCAAACTCATCTTTACTTCTTAACAGTAATCCCAGACTTTTTCTGGTTAACCAGTTACATAGGTCTTAGGACTTTTGGAAAGAAACTTTTTGCCTTTTAAATTTTATTTCACTAAATTCAGATTTGTTGCATGGGGAATGGGAAGACACACCGTCAAAGGCTGTGATGTGGCCAGAGAGGCCTCAGTTCTCTAAGTGGAGGCTGCCAAGTGAGGAAAACCGGTTTACTTCTGCTTAACCCTCATGGCCTCCTGAAAAGTTTGATGTGGTGAAGGTTAGCTGCAAAGTTCTAGTAAAAACAAGTCTCAGAGCAGACACTCTCCTGCAGACTCTCATTACCATTTTTTCCCCCTGTAATTAGTGAGCAGCCACAAGACAATTCCTGCTCCCTGTGCTGTGGGCTTTTCTTGAGGTCACAGCTCACTGCCTTTTTAGGTGCTCATTCCTCTGTGCTGCAGGTGCAGCCCTCAAGGCAGGCATGACAGTGTTCCAAGGGGATTCTGTCATCCCAAGAGCCTGCCCAGGCACCCAGAAATCCCCGTGTAAATGCCTGACACCAGCTTAATTTGGGAACCACTCCTAAGAGAGTGGAAATGGGCTTTGCTAGGCTAATAGACCCTGCAGGGAGGTCGACCATCTCTACATTTTCTCGTATCTTGAGTCCCACTGACGTCATCAACAGAATCCCACCTCTGACTCCCATTGTGCTGTTTGGCAATGCTTCTGGCATTGGCGGAGGTGCAGATAGCAGGAGCACTTTCAGCAGCTTCCGCTGGCCTGACTGTGGCTGTTTAGATTCTGGCTTAGCACCTCTGGATTGTGATGGTCAGGGCCACAAAAGCACTGGGGTAGGACTTAAGTTCCAAACTCCCTGCTTGTGATCATGCTGCTCAGACTAAAGTACAGTCCGTTTCCCTCATTCACTGTAGTTATGTTCTATGAAGTTGCTGTGAACACTGTATTAGCAACCCACTGCTCCTAAAGGAAATAGAGAACTAAGTTCCTGCACGCCTCTGGTCACAACATTTCCTCAATAGATCCATACATAGTCCTGCATTATGAGTGTTTCCACTTACTTAAATGAGAAGACACTTTATTTCCTGTATAGGATTGCTTCATTTACCATGACGTCATAGCAAACAGCAGTTTGGAGAACGCTTGTCTAACACATCTTGTTTTCTCTGTAAGGTGCATCCCAGCTTTCCCAGGCTTAGGGACAATAGCCAGCACTTTAGCACCATGTTCAAGGGTCATATTCAACAGCAAAATTACCATTAAAAAGCACAAAAATGTAACAAAAATCATGTCACTGAATGGACTACAAAAGGACACTCATATATAGTCCAAGAGCTAAAAGAAGAAGGCAGAATGAGAGCTTGTTCCACCTCATCTGAGAATGGGTGCTTTGGATGACTCAAATTTTTGCCACACTATGCATGTCTGTGAATGGGTGCAAAGGGGCATGAATGATGATGTGGGGTTACAAACAAATTTTAGAGAATAGGCCAAAAATATGGAATTCATAATGAAAATTCATAATGAAAATAGACTTTACTAAAATAATTACAGACTTTAGAGCAGTGAGGAAGAGAGCTCAGAAACAGCTGTCAGAATACATGGTAACAGGTATGATTACTCTCTTGAACAATAAGAAAAATTCTATTAAGAACCTGACTTATATAACCTCACAGCACATGGTTGTTTTAAAATACGATGGCTAGGTGACAGCAGTGATCACTGGGTATTTTCTGAGCTCAGCAACAACTGTTGAATTCTTTTTATTTTTTTCTTCAGTTAACAGTACGTATTCATTAAGAAATAAAGGTTTACAGAATAAATGCCAACATAGCATAGACAGTGGATGTTTCCCTGATCCCAGCCCCAGAGGTGACCATAACTGAGTGGAGAATTTGCTTTCAGAATGTTTTCCACTGATAGTCCTATGTGATTATTATTTTATAAAATGGGGATGTTTCTCTATGGTTCTTTATTCACTTAAAACATCATGGAGAATTTTCTATTTTAGGCTAAGTGCATGAATCTTGGTACTTTTAGCAGATATCTAGCATATAAAATAATTTATCTCAACAATCCTCTTTGGAAGGGCATTTGTGGTATTTCAAGAAAGTTTGAAACACTGCTCTCTCATATCAAACTGTAATGACTGGTTGAATAGATCTTTGCAAAATTGCATGTTTTTTAATAGAAGGAACACACAGAAGTAGAATTACCAAGTGAAAAGGGTATGGCCATTTGAATATTACTAGCTTAAAAAAAAAAGGTTTTATCCACTTTGCTGTATTCAAATTCTGCTAGCCGCTAAATACTCTCTAGCTTGAGTGTATTTCAAGTTTGAGGAATATTTTCAGAAACTTCACGCACCCATCCCAGTGGTCAGAGGGCAATGTGTCCCTGTTAGGGTTGCATCCAGAGTCCTGAGGACAGCCCCCTGGGTTGTTAGAGGACAGACCACCTGGCATATACTTGACTTCTCTGTGCCTCAATTGCCTACGGTGGAAATGATAACATCCACTTCCAAGATTGTTGGGAGGATTAACATGAACGAGGAAGATTGGAAGTGCTTAGCGCATAGCCCACAGGAAGCATAAGAGATTAAAGTGTCATTCTTTCACTGTTATCTCAAGTAACTAATAAGAATGGGCTTTTACAGGAAAAAAATTCTTCTGTTTGTAACTTGGTTTCATCTGCTAGACCATTAAGAGTTGGTAGGAGGAGCTCAGTCTTGCTCACAGCTTTGCAGGCTGGCCCCAGTGACAACTGTGCAGGAACAGGAATATGCCTTCGATTCTTGTTCTCTCTTTGGGTTACTCTCTGCCCTCTTCTCGAAACGCCCTGCCTTCCTCCCTAGCACTCTTCACCCTGTATCCTGATCAATTTCTTCTTAAATACTCCTTCGAGCCTTATTTCAATGCAATGCAGGAGTGGGGATGTATAGATGCCATCTAGATTCAAACATGAAGTTATAATAGGGTTATTGGGGTGGTGAAGATATCATGTGGTGGTCCTACTCAAAGCCCCTCGATTGCTGGACTCAACTTTCCTCTATGCATCTGAACCCAAGGAGGGTGACTATTAGGATTTGGTCAGCTTCAGGGCCCAGATAGGCTGTCGTCAGCAGTCTTTCCACAAATTACACTGATTTCTGCCTTCTCTTAATAAATCCTGCTGCTTCATAACAAAGACTAGAACCTGGCTTCTGAGTAAATGTTTGAAATATTTGTTTTCTAAAGACAACTGGTAGGCTTAAATGCATCTTCTGCCATTCCTTCCCCTCACTTGTGCAGCAGCTAAGCCAGCTCCGTCTCCCTTTGTTTGGTATTCAAAGCACAAGAATAGTGGTCATGAATATCAGCTAAAAAAGACTGAAGGGATTTTAGGTGGAATATCTTAACCCCAGGAGTGTGGCCCACGCCAGGGTGGTCACAATGTTTGTTTAGTAGGTTGGGCTGGGGATTGAAAACCAGGGACTCAAATGCTATAACAGCTTGGATTTGAGGGGCTGAAAATATTTCACATGTGGTACAAGCACCAGGAAACTACTTATTTTGCTTGAATATCTTATTGTTCATCTGGTCAAGTGGGGTTAGGAATCAGGATATACTGGGGAGATCATTTTTATGCATAGATTTGAAATTACCTCCAACAGCTCATAATACCAGCTGCATGATACCACATCCTGCATCCTACTCCTGCCAGAGGAATAGACAGCTCCCTTAGCACACCTGCCTGTCTTTCCTGGTTTTATTTTATTCACCAAGATAAGTAGGCAAGCAGGCAGGTAGACAGATAGATAGATAATCAGATGGATAAATAAACACATAGATCAATGGACTGATAGATAAAATAGAAACATATTAGAAGATTTTTTTTTTAATTTTTATTTATAAGAACAAGACACCCTGAGTTATTTCTGTAAAGTTCAGAATAGGAAGAGAATTTCTCATTCTTACATAAGAGAAGGGAGCTGAGAAACTTCTGTGCAGTAAAATGACTGTTGGTACTAAGAGCTATGGATAATTTTTAAAGCATAGTAAGCTAAAAAAAAGTTATAAGAAACTGTTTGGAGGGATCTAAAATTTGGGGATTTTAGATACAAGAGAAGTCTGGCCTCCACCCCGAATGCTCTATGGGTGCCTCTCCATCAGGGCTTTCCAAGAGGAGCAGGCCAACCAAAGTCCCAAGCCAGCATCTGCCTCCAAAATCCGCCTGGAGTTTCAGCCAGCCTCTGCCACCAAAAGGAGCCAGGGTGGCGTGCACAGCTCTCATAAAAAGGTGCCAATCTGGGGCTTGGCCCGGACTAAATCCGACTGAGATAGAAAGCAGTGACCCTGTAATTGGACGACTTCCCCTGTGTCCAGACCACCATAGAGACTGCTGGACAGCGCAAGCGTCCCGGATCGCAGTTCACCAGGGGTCACCTTCATGCTGTGAGAACAAAGTCCGACCGGGCCCAGGGCCCCAGCTGCGTGGTTCTGCTGTGTAAACACGGCACAGACAACAGGACGACCAAATGTTAGGGTCCCCGTGTGATCCATTGTTGGATTATAGACATGGCCATAGACTCTGTTTCCAACCGCCCCAGCATCTCTCTCTTCCCTCCTCTCTCGTCTTTCTGTCTCCTCTTCTACCTCATTTGTTGGCTTCTAAACATCCTCTAACGGGACAAATCTTTGGCTGTTTTGCACTTTTTGTTTTCCAAGCCACGGTTCCCACTGCACCCCAAACAAGCCCAATACTTTTAACAGGCACGGCCTCAGCAGAGGTGGCCTCACAGAGGCCTGCGTGGTCACATGATGAATATTTTCTCGTTTGTCCCCATGAACAAAACTTGCTTAAAAATCAGGTGCAGGTGGAGGAGGTTAGGAAAAGGTCTGCCTCTCCTCTTCCTTTTAATCAACCAACTCATCTTTAACTGCCGCCATTCCCCTCCTCTCTGCAAGGGCCCGGTTAATAGAAACTCGGAATGCAGGTTCATACCCCTGCTCTTAGGTGTTCAAGGATGCACTCTGGGAAGCGCCACTGCATCCATCACTGTCGGTGGCTACTTGAGAAACGCCATAATGGACTGGCCCGGCAAAGCCCCTCCCCGCTGCCCGCAGGCTGCAATTCAATTAGTCATGGTCAGAGGGAGGCATTATTATTCATACACCGCCGATGGTTCCCAAAGTAAACAGAGCTGGGATGAGGTCTCTGATCCTCCCAGTGCCTTTAGCTGGGACACAAAAGAAAAAAAACTCCGGAGACACTGGGGTGGGACATTTGATCTGAATTCTGATCTCCTTTGCAAGCTTCTCCATCAAATCTTGTTGATTTCTTTCTTCGCTTCTTTCTCTCTTTTTTCACAATCTTTGCAGATAAGTGCCTTGTGTGTGCATACGCAAACTCAGCAGGGCCGTTTTATTCCTTTATTGCCAACAATGCCAGAAAGTATCTTCCCACCCAGGATACCCCCCCCACCACTTTACAATGGGGACATGGATCCCTTAACTGGAGTGAATGATCCTGTTAGAATATAACAGACCAATAACTTCCTAATTCACAATAAATAATCCCTGCAAAAATCAAGGATGACATTTGTATTTTGGAAAGTGCTAACCAAATTACCCGTGGCCTGGCCAGCCCCCATCTGTTTATCAGTTTTGCTGAGTATAAGTGAACCCAAGATAAATGCCAGTTTTCCTCGGATAAATTTTACAGCCAAGCAGAAACTGCCAAAGCACACAGGAGAGGTAAAAGCAGAGCTGTGTTCTCATTGACAGAAAAGTCAATTTTGCAGGATGGACTTAGGCAAGAGCCTGTGACCCCCGCCCCAACTCAAGTTTGTATGTTTATAATAGGCCTGTTTTCTCTGGGAGGGAATGAGCCAATTCAGGGAGCTGAAAGTTCAATGGAGCAGGCTGGCTGGGGCTTCCCAGCTGCAGGGGGAAGAAACGGCCCTGCCTGCTCACTCTGTTTTGCAGGAGCGTCATGCACCCTGGCCCAGACAGGGTGATAAACTTGGGGTGTCTGGATAACCCACATGCTTGTTTTCACTTTCACTGCATCTGACCCTCTGATGATCACTGTACTGGGATGCTTGACCAGGCCATGCATTTAGACGCAGCACCTCAGCACCTCATTCTGCTCCGGAGAGCCTCAGAGCATCCAGCTGGTATGACAAAAATCCCCTGTGCAGAGTCACCTGGAGCCTTTGAGAAACATGAATTCCCAGGCCTGACCCCAGACCACTGAACCAGAATCTCTAGGGGCCAGGGCCTTGTCATTTGTAATTCACAACAAATCACTATGGGAGGCTGTCCAGACCTCCCTTTAAAGAAAGACTTTAAGGAATAAATCTCAGCTGCTAGGAGTTTCACTGGCAGGCAGTTTTCACTATCAGCCCCTTCAGAAATGGGTCAGCTGTGGAGAGCCACCTGGAGCCCATGCTCAGGCCCCTTTGGGCAGGTCATCCAGTGGCTGATGAATGGATTTGCACATAGGCTCCGTAGCTTGGCCCCACTCAGGACTACTCTGAAGGAACAATCCATTTCAGAATGCCCAGTAGTATCCACTGTGGCTCCCTTCCTCAGGTATTAGTCCCAGAGCCTCTCCTGAATAAATATCCTTTAAGTTAAACTCCATCTCAGAGGGAGAACCTTATTGCAAGGTTTGGAGAATGATGCTCTAGAAAACACTGTCCTTTTCCAACACTCAACCCATCATCCATAAATTCTCTCCGTAATATCACAAAGAGCTGGGCACCTAGCCTCAGCCTGGAAAGCCAGAGGAAAGAATCCAAAAACTCCTGACCCAGTCTCTCTGGACAACACTGGGAGGAATAAGTTGGGCCCCTGAATTCTCTTGCTTTCCCTAGAAAGTTGAAGAGACCTGGAGTTCTACTGCTGGCTCCACTATTAGAGATGAGTTGAATGATTCAAATTACTTGGCCTCAGTTTTTCCTCTGTAGAAATACAGAAATGGTAAGGGATTTTGGAGACAGAATGAAAAAACAATTACCTCCTAGACTTTTTCCTGTTCTACCGCCTATAACCCATGGAAAGAAGAAAGGGAGGGAGGACCGGAAGGAAGCAATGTACTGAAGACCTGCTCCTCTCATCAAGAGGTGGCATCAACTTCCCTCCCATGGAACAGGGCTGGGTTTAGTGACTCACTTCCAATGAGCAGGATGGGGCAGAAGTGGCGCTGCATGACTTCCAAAGCTAGATTGTAAAAGGTAACACAGTTTCCACCTGGTGCTCTCTCTTAGGATACACACTTGAAAAGATTTGAGCCCCCAGGTAAGAGACCATATGGGGAGACCACACAGAGACAGGCAGGCCCAAGGAGGCCAGCTGTTTGAGTCTTCTTGTGAGCTAACACCAGCTCCAGTCACTGTCCAACTGTTACTACATGAGAGACCCTGAGTGAGAACTGCCTGGCTAAACTTAGTCAACTTGCAGAATCATGATCAATAATAATAATAAATGGTTTGTGTGGTTTTGCAGTAAACTTGGGTGGTTATTACATAGCAATAGATGAGCTGGGGCGAATGAGAGATCTTAAAGCAAAGATCCATCTTTATTCATAACTTTGAGAATAGCTTGACAAATACACATACCTACATATGTGTACACACATACACACACACACACACACACGTATATATATATAAATTTAGAAGAAGGTAAACCTGGTTCTAAAACTACCCAAACAAAACAAACTCAATTTATAGTCATGAGATTTTTCTCACAGGCCTCAGTGAGGACAGGCCAAGCACTGATGAAGCAGAAACTGGGCTTTTGTCCACACACCAATGACTGGCCTATCTCATCTGTCTGAAGATATTTAAGAGCTGTAATAACCAAGCAGATGTTACATCTACATGCTCAGCATATGCACTCATCTCCACAGGGATGCCAGTGATGCTCACTGGAGCCTGTTTTCTCCATTTGACATCACTGTTCTAGGCCAGGCACAGCGGCTCACACCTGTAATCCCAGCACTTTGGGAGGCCGAGACCAGTGGATCACCTGAGGTCTGGAGTTTGAGACCAGTCTGGCCAACATGACAAAACCCTGTCTCTACTAAAAATACAACAAATTAGCTGGGATGGTGGCAGACACCTGTAATCCCAACTGCTCAGGAAGCTGAGGCAGGAGAATTGCTTGAACTCGGGAGGCAGGTGTTGCAGTGAGCCAAGATCACACTATTGCACTCCAGCCTGGGCAACAAGAGTGAAACTCCATCTCAAAAACAACAACAACAACAACAACAACAACAAAAGACATAGTTGTTCTAATTTAGGTTGCGTTTAAAATGGTAATTTTCAGCATGAGCAGAGGCTACTTCCTGTAAGCACTGAAAAATATTTACTAACACACTGCTCTTGTTAAGCTACTGTATAAAAAACACCATAGACTGAGAGGCCTAAACAGTAGACATTTATTTCTCACAGTTCTAGGGGCTGGGAAATCCAAGAACAAGGTGCTGACCCTTTACTTCCTGGTGAGGGTCCTTACCTTAGCTTGCAGGCAGCCACCTTTTTGCTGTGTCCCCACAAGGTGAAGAGAGATGGAACTCCAGTATCTCTTCCTCTTCTAATAAGACCATTAATCTCATCATGGGACCCCTCCTCATGACTTCATCTAAACCTAATGACCTCCCAAAGGCCCTGCCTCCTAATACCATTACTTTGGGGGTTAGGGCTTCAACATATGAATTTGGGGGAGCACAAATGTGCCTTCCATAATACACACCAAAAGCATAATTATAAAAAGTTTATTAGAATGGCCCTGAAGCTTTATTTTTAGATAATTCACATTTGAGGTATTGTGTTTAAAATAACAGAATTCTGCTTAAGCCTTTAGAATGATAGCCACCCATAATCATTAAAGATTTTGAAAGTCTCACTGCTTGAAAAGGGGTGACTTTTCAATTGTTTTGACAATAGCGCTCCACGCTGCTATCTCCAGACACTGTAATTGTAAAAGATTTGCCATCATCCTTGCTGCTGAGTTTATTGTCACCCCAATAGACACTTGATTTTTTTTGGTGATGCTGCTCCTAGTCACGAAATGGGAAGAAATCCAAAATTAAGGGCTTGGGAAACATGAGTTTTAGTTCTTTCCTTATGGTACCACCAAGGGAAGGGGTAAGAGGAAGATCAGAGAATAAAACTTTTAAAGTCAATTAGGAATGTTTCAGTCATTTAGTTCACAACAGAGAGGGAAACTGCAACATGTGTGGATTGTGTGACCAGAGCTGCTACAGGCCTAATCCCTCCCAAGGCACAGCTGGAACAGTGGCGTCCTGACTCCCAGTCCAGGGCTTTTTCTATTTTGTGAGTCTCACTAAAGCCGCAGTCAGAAATGAATGGATTCTCTGTGTCCTTATGACAGGGCAGGCTAAGGACAAAACTCTGAAATTCTGGGAATAAAGGGAATGCGTTAGATATTTTCTTATTATTATCTGCCTTATGCTATCTCCCCATTTTCCACCTCAGTAACTCACACGTTCCCCAGTCCACTCTTTCATCCCTGATGGTGGACATTGGAAGGTGTGCAAGAGAAGCTGGGCTGCCCTGTTGTGGAGGGAGGGCTCTAGAGGAAACTTACAGAGCCATTGTGAGTATCTCAAGCTCTGTCAGTGATTAACTCATGACTGAGCATTCTAGACTCACAGTCAGCTTAAATACGTTTCCTAAATTCTTCAAACAACTTGACGTTCCTAAATCACGAAGGTGACTTTGCATTTACTTCCAGAGTCCTAGTTTTGTTTTTGTTTTTGCTTTGCTTTTTACTTAGCATTATTTATTTACTTTAGAAGTTGAAAAATATATTCTAGAAATTGTCTCTCTTGTTGCTGCAGCAAGGTTACTCTGTCCCTCATTAGATTTATGGACAAATTTGTAATGTCAACAAAATGTGGACATCCTTTAACATCATTAGAGTGGGTTAGTAAAACAATCTAGTTGCTTTGTGCTTCTAATTTGCCTTAGTTGAAAACAGTTTGTGGCCTTCAGAAAAGTAACTGGCATTTGATCTATAAAAGCAGAAAAGTTTTTTCTTTAGTTTATTAGAAAACTAGGCCAATTTTTTCTGTAAAACGTAATTTGGGGATAAATATGGGAGTACTTGTAAGTGGAAATATCTGTGTCTGTGTGTGTGCTCATGTGCATGTGTATACACATATGTAGATCAAAGTATTTTTATTTCTTGAAGAAGACATTTAAGAAAATATATGTGTGTGTATGTGAAATATAAATATATATATACCTTGATTTTTCCAATTATTCTGGAACTTACCTGCAAGTAAACTTCAGATCTATTAAATGCTAGCACTCTCCATTCCTAATGCTCAACTGTCAGCCTAGCTTTTTTTTTTTTTTTTTGAGACGGAGTCTCGCTGTGTCGCCCAGGCTGGAGTGCAGTGGCGCGATCTCGGCTCACTGCAAGCTCCGCCTCCCCGGTTCCCGCCATTCTCCCGCCTCAGCCTCTGAGTAGCTGGGACTACAGGCGCCCGCCACCGCGCCCGGCTAGTTTTTTGTATTTTTAGTAGAGACGGGGTTTCACCGTGTTAGCCAGGAGGGTCACGATCTCCTGACCTCGTGATCCACCCGCCTCGGCCTCCCAAAGTGCTGGGATTACAGGCTTGAGCCACCGCGCCCGGCCAGCCTAGCTTTTTTTATAGTGATACACTGATATTAGCTTGCCATAACCCTGGTAGTGGTCCAGACTTACATTCTCACTTAAAGTGTCTTTTACTCCTGCTCTGAAAGCCAGTGTTCTGTTTGACTGGCTCGTCATCATTTTTTTCTAGTTATTTCTCACCAAAAAGTGAACCTATGGTCTTTGGCTAGTGTCAGCTACCCAGAGTGCAGGAGAGAGAACGCTGTAAAGTGGAAGGCGCGCAGAAATAGGAAATGGTAGACTGGAGAGACAATGAGTTCAAGGTTGAAACATAACAAAGAAAGGGAGTGCCAGCATGCGGTGGCTGTTTGACTCTGGGCAAGCTTTCCAATGGTTTTAAGACTCAATTTACCTATATGACTCATCTGTATCTGAAATAACGCCTATCTCCAAGGCTACTGTGATATTTAATTTAATATTTTATGTGAAATAGTTAGCTTAGCATGTAGAGGAAGCTAAGAATTCCATTGGTGTGTACATATGCAGCACCTCCTGAGCTTCTTTCACATACGTATGTCTGCATGCCTGCCTGTGGGTAGCGTGGGTGTAAGTGTGCGTGCACGTATAATTTCATATATCGTAAGTACACAGATAGATGCATGTATGTGTGTACCTGAGTATATGTGTCTTCGTGTGTGTGTGTGTGTGAATGTGTGCATGTCTGGTTATATGTAGCAATCGCTGCAGCTGAAAAGAATGTGAGCTTGCGGAGAACTTTAGAGATTGAACAGAACAGAACTTTCATCGCTTCTTAATTTTTTTGTGTGTTATTTAATTTTTATTTCATAATCATAAACTTAACTCTGCAATCCAGCTAGGCATGGGAGAGAACAAGGAAAACATGGAACCCAAAGGGAACTGCAGCGAGAGCACAAAGATTCTAGGATACTGCGAGCAAATGGGGTGGAGGGGTGCTCTCCTGAGCTACAGAAGGAATGGTCTGGTGGTTAAGATAAAACACAAGTCAAACTTATTCGAGTTGTCCACAGTCAGCAGTGGTGATCTTCTTGCTGGTCTTGCCATTCCTGGACCCAAAGTGCTCCATGGCCTCCACAATATTCATGCCTTCTTTCACTTTGCCAAAGACCACATGCTTGCCATCCAACCACTCAGTCTTGGCAGTGCAGATGAAAAATTGGGAACCATTTGTGTTGGGTCCAGCATTTGCCATGGACAAGATGCCAGGACCTGGATGCTTTAGGATGAAGTTCTCATCTTCAAATTTCTCCCCATAGATGGACTTGCCACCAGTGCCATTATGGCGTGTGAAGTCACCGCCCTGACACATAAACCCTGGAATAATTCTGTGAAAGCAGGAACCCTTATAACCAAATCCTTTCTCTCCGGTGTTCAGAGCACGAAAATTTTCTGCTGTCTTTGGAACCTTGTCTGCAAACAGCTTGAAGGAGACGCGGCCTAAGGGCTCGCCGTCGACGGCAATGTCGAAGAACACGATAGGGTTGACCATGGCTAATAGTAAAGGAATTTCCTCAGCAGCAGTGTCTGCAAAGCCCATCGCTTCTTAATTTATCCCTATTTGGCCCTGTCATCAGGAGATTCATAACTTAACTCATAGAGACGTTAAAAATGCTCAAAGGATAAGGCAATAAGATTACTTGGTCTTTTTAATTTTATTTTATTTTATTTTAATAGTGCATGTAAGAGTCATTGAGGGGTTGGTACTTTTTAAAGAAAGAGATGTGGAAATGCATTTACTTATTTATTCATTCAGGATATTTGGGTTGCCCATGATATGCCAGGCACCAGGAAAACGGTTGAATCAGTAGAATAGGTTAAACATCTGATCCCACCTCAGAGAGCACACCTTTCCTGGGGAAACAGAGAGGTGTAAATAAACATCTACCCCATCCTGTAATATGACCTATTATAGCAGCAAAATGTGCAACAGTAGCAGAAAAGAGAGAGTGATTAGTTTAGCATGCTATAGTCAGTGAGGGCTTTCTGAAGACGTGGTATTTAGGCTGAGACATCAGGGATAAGAAGGCTCTGTCCAAGTGGAGGAAAGTCAAGACAGAAGGTAGAAGAAATGCAAAGACATGGGGACTTGAGAAAGTCAGGCAGTGTTGAGAAATGGCAATGGTTTGGTGCCACTGGTGAGTATGGAAGAGGTGATCAGAGGCCCAGCCACGAAGGGCTTCCTCAGGCCCTTGGTAAAGTGTTGTTGCTTTCTTCCTGGAAGAGATCAAAAAAGAGCCGGCGAATGTACCAAGACTGATTAGACTAAGATGAGATCAGCTGCGCATTTTGGAAGGATGAGTAGTGGTGGTGTGAGGATGAAGTGGAGTAGGAAGTGAGGAGTGGAATCACTCCACAGTGCGGAGAAGGACTGGACCATGATCAGGAAAAGAGAGGGAGGAAGAACCCACCTGAGATGCATTCAAGATATAATTGTTAGGAATTGTTGACAAGAAAGAGAAATCATCAAAGCCACTCCCGTTTCTGACTTGTGCGATTTGTCAATGGTGGTGCAACAAGCAAAAAGAATAGCACATGGACGAGACAGTGTGGACACTGGACAATGAAGTGAAACTCATGAATTTAGTTCAAAATATTTTACTTAGAAACACTTTATACATTCTGGTAGAAACCTCCAAATTTCCTGATATTATCTCTATGAATTGGGTAAGCATTAGAACAATGTAAGAATCATTTGAAATTCTAGGACTGAATTTAACCAACCGTAAACCTGTGGCGTAAGAATAGACTTTCTGAAACTCAAATTCACTTAAAAATGACATTTGTGTATGTGTGTGCACATGCACAAATATATTTGTATATATTCGGTCCCTTGCTTTCCCTGACTAACCTTCAAATTTAGCAGTTCTCCCTTCCTATGCTGAACTGTGTGTATTTGTATGTGCACCTATGTGTGTGTGTGTCTGTGTATGTGTGTCTATGTGTGTGTGTGCTTGTATGTAGGGTTTATAATTTAAGGCTCAAGGACTATGGGACACAAGCTTTTCCAAAACTCTGAAATTACAGCCCTATTTTATGAACAGGAATAGATTCATATTGTATCTGAGGAGGAAGATCACAGCTTTCTTAAAGGAACCATTAAAAAAAAAGTTTCAGAAACACTGTCTGGAATCACTTTGTTCATGTCACCCTTCAATGTGTGGGAGAAATTGGAATCCCACTGGGGGGTGGAGATACTTGTTCAAGGACAAAAAACAATTATATTAACCAGAAAAATCTCATTCGTTAATCCCAAAAGACTTTTAATCCAGATGGGACCTTTTCTTTCATGGAGTATGTTGAATTGTAACAAACTCAGCTATGACTGATTATTGCTTTTGACAGATTCTACATTGTTTCTCATGGCAAATTGGTGGAAAGAATTCCATAATAAAGCTCAAGCAGATTTTTATTTCAGTAGTTATCTCAACACATTTCTAGAGATAGACTCTTCTTGTACGGTATTTATATTTTAATTTTTTAGTATTTGAAATATGTTAGAATCTTTAAACATAATAATCTAGAATTTGAGTGACAAAATAAATGACCTTGTACTAAGTGAATTTGGATAACTGAAAAAAATTGTGTTTGGCCTCTATTTCAGTCTCTCAGGGCCCTGGCAGGCACACTCAACTTGGCACAGGGTCTGAGAAGTGCTGGGAGTGATGGTGCAGTCTCCCAGGGACAGTCGCAGTGGGGAGCTGTTAGGGAACTTGAGCCTGATGGGCCAGGGAAGGAAGGAGCCACCAGAACCCAGAGCAAGTAGCACCCACTGATAGGTGCTGCGGCCTTCAGTAGACACCATGGTGGCTCAGCAGGGAGACAGCAGGAAAGAGCACCTCCCCAGCTTCAGTCTCTTTCACTGTCACATCTTCTGCTGGTGATTTCCATTGGCTGAGCCCAACTGGAAGCCAGAAAGGAAGCCAATAATGCAGTTTAAAAGGCCTAAGTAGGTGGAGAAAGGTGGGTGCTGCATTCAGAGGAAAGTGATCCAGAGTCACTTAGCACAAGGTCATTACTTTTGTCAATCAAATTCTAAATCATTAGATTTAAAGATTCTAACATATCTCAAGTTACTAAAGAAGAAAAATGTAAATACCATACAAACAGATTTTCCTGTACAAGGAAGGTAGCCGGCATAGATTCTTTTTTTTCTCAAGAGGGCTAACTACATATACTTGAGTGTAAATATAATGTGAAAATATGAGCCTGGTGGATTTTTTACCTACTCTTTCATAAGCTATGTTCACATTCAGCCATATTCCATCGTGGCTCTGCTGACCAGGAGCTGAGTTGTTCATGTCCTCCAGGAAGCAGATGCCAAGAAGAAGGTAAAAGAGCAAGAGATTTATTGTGAGCAAATGCAAATGGTAAAGTGGAAAAAAGCAAGAGTTGACAGGGAGAGCCTTCAAACCATGCTGTGGGGCTGAGACTAGCAGGACAAGAAGGGGAGACGGGAGGATTAAAAGGGAGGACTCTTAGAGCACAGCATTGCTCTGAGAAAGGCCCCCAAGACCAACCAGGAGCTCTGTCACAAAGACCGCCCATAGAGCAGTCCCATGTTGGGAGGAGATGGCCTTGCCTTGTACCAGTATTTTGCTCATTGTTCGAGGGCCACCCAAGAAAAGCACCATGGCTCAAAAGCAGTGCCAGACCTAGGGGACGTTCCTCCTCGCCGCTGGGTAACCAATCTTTTCTTGGAGATCTGAGGTTGTGTCTCCATGTCTGCCACAGATACCATGACTTTCACCCCAGAAGGAGCACACCATGAGACAGAGGAAATCCTGGGCAGGCATGAAAGGGAAACTGTCTCGTGTCTCCAGAGAAAGTCCCCTGTGGAGGGAAAAGAGTAAGGCAAATGGAAGCAGGGGTTCAGGGACCTGTGACTTGACCTCCTTTGTCAGGATGGAAATCTTGAGCAAGGTGTGGTGTTGAGAAAACCAGAAACTAGAAACGCTGGTTGGAGAGCACTCAGAGGGTGGCCCTGAGTTTACAAGGGATGCTGCAGTTGATTGACAATGGTAAGATGGCCTGATTAGGCTGAAATAAGGCCTCCATCAGCCTCCAGAGCTACCTTGGCTGTTGGATGGAGTGGAAGGGCTGCAGGAGGGCCTGCCTGCATACAGCAAACACAAGAGGCAGCTGTGGGTGCCGGCTGCTGGGCCACATCAACTATGGTCGGGTTAAACACCCTGTAGCCAAGGTTAATATCTAAGCCGCAGGCCAAATTGGTGGTTAAAGCCAGTACTCAGGACATTCTGTTGGTCTAGTGAGGGAGAACCACTCAGCTGGCTTAATGAGAGAACAGACACAGATCTGGGACTTTGTCCGCAGATGCAAGCCTGGAGCCACCTCACAGCAGAGAGGAGCAGGAACCCAGAGTATGGAAGCCCCTTTCTCTCCTGCACAGCACCTGCAGCCCAAGGCACTCACAGCACCATTGTGGGCAGCAGTAGGTGGATTAGAAACCACATGGCCCTGAGAGGAGTTGAACTTTGCTTCAACTGACTCTTAATCTGACATGAGATTGTGCTAATTGGAAGATACCAAGATACTATTAAAAAAGAAGATGAAGTTCTCTTGTTTCAACCCCTATTACTATTGACTGTCAACTTCCCAAAAGACTTCAGAAAAAACTGTTAATGGAAAAAAACCAAATCTATTAGATTTACTGTAGTATAAGAAAATACCACCTTGGTAGAGTCTTGACAGTGTCTCAGATTGACAAAGTCAGGGTCTGCACTGGGGGACTTCTAAGGTAGCTTCTGCAAGGTGGGGAGTGGCTTGGGACTGGGCAGGGTTTCTACCCTAACAGTTCTCAATTGGTAAGCCCCACAAGGCCAAGGGTCTTGAAGCAACCCTTGATAAGAAATGTACTGGATTTGATAAGCTAGCTATTTTAGTGAATTTACTGCCTTATTTTTGACAAGTAAGTCTTCCTGAAGCAAGCAGGTACGTGATTTTTGCTTGGTTCCAACATTGTTTAATACAAGCACAAAAAAATGACTGCTCCCAGTGTTGTTTTAAGACACTGACTGGGAGTTTTGCTGACTTCAGTTCTCAGGGGGTGAAGAATAGTGAGAGGAATGGTATAAATTTATTTTAAAAAGTGGTATTTTGGGGGGTCTTTCTTAGCACATATTTTTAACATGTTTCCTTTTAACACAGTTTTAAATTTCAGAAAACCTTCAAAGGTAGTACAGAGAGTTCCCATATATCCCCCACATCCATTTTCCCCTATCATTAACATCATAATGTGGTACACTTATCACAATTAATGAACCAGGATTAATACATTATTACTAACTGAAGTTCATATTTCATTCAGATTTTTTTAGTTTTCACCTTAACGTCATTTTCCTGTCCCAGGATCCCACCTGGCTACCACACATGTTTAGTTCTCAAGTCTCCCTAGGTTCCTCATGGCTGTGACAGTTTCTGACTTTTTCCTTTTTCTGATGACGTTGACAGTCTGAGGAGTGCTGATGGAGCATTTTGCAGAATGTCCCTCACTTGGCATTTGCCTAATGTTTTACTCATAATTATCCTGGACTGATGGTTTTTGAAAGGAAGACCACAGAGGAAAAGAGCCATTCTTAGCACATCGTATCAAAGGCACATTCTACAGGTTGAGTCTCCCTTATCTGAAATGCTGAAGACCAGAAATATTTCAAATTTTGAATTTGTTCAGATTTTGAAATATTTGCATATACATAATGAGATATCTTGGGGATGAGACCAAAGTCTTAACAGGAAATTTATTTTTGTTTCATATACACCATACACCCATAGCTTAAAGGTAATTTTATAAAATTTTTAAATAACTTTGGGCATGAAACAAAATTTTGAATGTGTTTTGACTTCAATCTGTCACATGAGATCAAGTGTAGAATTTTCTGCTTGTGGCACCATGTTGGCACTCAAAATGTTTCAGATGTTGGAGCGTTTGGATTAGAGAATGTTCAACTTGTATCAGCATGACTCATGACTGTTGACATTGACCTTGATCACCTGGCTGAGGTGGTGTTTGTCTGGCTTCTCCACCGTAAGTTTCCTTTTCCCCTCTTTTCATACTGTGCTCTTTGGAAGAAAGTCATTACATGCAGTCTAGTCTTCAGGAGCAGGGAGTTATGCTTTACCTCCTGGAGGGCAGAATTTCTGCATAAATGATCTGGGAATTTCTACAGAGACCTTTGTCTCCTATCCCATTTATTCATATATTTTATTATTTTTATATCAATATGAAATCATGAATATGTATTTTATACTCTGGGTTATAGTCCCATATTGTTTTATTTATTTTCTTGGTCTAATTGTTCCAGCTTTGGCCATCGGGAGCTCTGTCCATTGTTTCTTTTGTCCCTTTGACATTTCTCCACCATTGTGTCCTTTTTTTCCCCCAATCACTTCCTTGCTTCCTGGAACTGCAAGCTGTGCCATGTTCATTGTACATATTTTGTGACGCAGCCATGTCTCCAAAGAACCCTGGTTCCTTTTATTGGAGAATGGTAGAGAAATGAAGATCTGGGTGCTAGGTTTACTCATTGCTACTGGGGTGTCATTGTATCTAGTGGCATTTCTTTTTTCCATGTGTGTACTACATTTGTGACCCCTTCATTTGTGAATCTACTTTTATTCTTTCAATAACAAGGTCACTTGAGAAGCCATAGAAGTCAGCCACAGAGTGACCTGAAAACTTGGTCTCTCACAGTAAAGATATCTCACTGTACAAAAAAGGTTTAAACTGCAGAAGAGTCTTCCATGCACTGCAGCTCCAAAAAGTTAAACATGATCTCTCAGATGGTTTAGAGCTTTGTTCCCACCCAAATCTCATATCTAATTGTAATCCCCAGGGGGGGCCTGGTAGGAGGTGATTTGATCATGGGTATAGTTTCTCATGGTTTAACACCATCCCCCTTGGAGCTGTAGTCACGATAATGAGTTCTCAGGAGATCTGGGGATTTTTTGGTTGGTTGGTTTGTTTGTTTGAGATGGAGTTTTGCTCTTGTTGCCCAGGTTGGAGTGCAGGGGTGCAATCTCAGCCCACTGCAACCTCTGCCTCCCAGGTTCAAGCAATTCTCCTGCCTCAGTCTCCCAAGTAGCTGGGATTATAGGTGCCTGCCACCATGCCTAGCTAATTTTTTGTATTTTAAGTATATAGGGATTTCACCATGTTGACCAGACTGGTCTCGAATCCCTGACCTCAGGTGATCCACCCACCTCGGCCTTCCAAAGTTCTGAGATTGCAGGCATGCGCCACCGCGCCCAGCTGATCTGGTTTTTAAAAAATGTGTAGCACCTGCCCTCTCTCTGTCTTCCTCCTGCTCCACCCAGGTGAAGTGCTGGCTTCCCCTTTGCCTTCCACCATGACTATAAGTTTCCTGAGGCCTCCCAAAATGCCAGCATCATTCTTCCGGTATAGCCTGTGGAACCATGAGCCAATTAAACCTCTTTTCTTTACAAAGTACCCAGTCTCGGGTATTTCTTTATAGCAGTGCAAGAACGGACTACTACAGTCTCCATTTGTTACATACCGAAAACAACAGAGAAGTTTTCATTTTTTCAATGCAAATTCAAAGTTTTGAACAAGGCAAATTAGAAGTCTGACAGGCAAAGTCCCCATCTTGGTGTGACTGATGACTGCTCACAGTGCTGTGATGAATGGGTCCCTAAACCAAACACATCAATATCTACTGGGCGTGGGAAGGACAACGTTTGCTACCTTCAGCGAGGTTAAACCCTTTTCTCTCAGACATCGTGTTAAAACAGGCTCCATAGTTACAGTTTGATCCCAAGACAAAGAAAGAAAGGTCAATGATTAAAGGCAATTCTTTACCATCAAATTAAGATGTGACAAATTTGTCTCTTCTTCACTGACAATATTTTGCTTCTTCTGCAAAACCAAGATTAAAGACAAAAAAAAAAAATAGAAAAGTAAAAGAAAGACTAAGATTTTAAGAATTTTCCATTTCAGTCCCCTGGTTGTTTCTGTTTGTTCATTTAGCTATTTTCCCTAATTGTTTTGAATACAGTAAAATCTCATACCATAAAAACTTTTTTTAAAAAAGAAATAAAATAATTTTGGTACGGAGAGTTGCATTTGATTCTAGTGAAGATTTGGGCTTCAGTAAAGGAAGTAAGGCTTAATGAGACAATTTCTAAAAAGAAAAACTTCATGTAATTGAAATGTTAAAATATTTTATAATTCTATCGCCTAGCATATATTCACCCTGGGCAGTTTATGTGTCTTTGGGGGTCCATCTTTCCCAAGTGGCTTTCAGAGCAAGATGCCCGAGGTCTTTCTCATACACATTGTCATGGGAACTGTTTCATGAACCATAGCTGAGTGTGGCAGGACTGAGCGATACATCCAATGACACACAACTGAATCCTGGCACTGATCCAGGGACAGCATTGTCTGTGAGCTGCTCGATGAGTTGGCCTGGTGTGAAAACCTGGGTAGGTTGTGGTACACGGTACTGGATCATGATTAATCAGCCAGTCAACTCCTCTCTCTCTGGAAAGGAGATGGACCCCCCCAGAGTGGTTTTAGGTTCACCAGAACTCCTATAATCACCTGAATTGTGGTCAAAAATGTTTCTGGTCTCCATAAGGCCTGGCTTTGGCTGCTGAGATAGTTTTTTGTGCTTTTTAACATCCTGGAAAGCACTTTTAATAAAAATTATCTCCTGTGGTTACCCAAGCACATCTTGGCTCCTTGAAACTTAAGAATCTAACATAATGGTAACACTTTAAATGACCAAGAGTATATATGGTAGGTTTCTTGAGGGCAGTTATCAAGTCTTATCTTTATATCGTAAGTGGGCACATTTAGCAAGTACAGACACTCTCAGACTTATAATGGGGTTACTTTCCCATAAACCCATCATAAGTTGAAAATGCATTTAATATACCTAATCTCGTGAACATCATAGCTTAGCCTAGCCTAGCCTAGCCTGCCTTAAATTTGTTAATAACACATCAGCCCACAGTTGGGCAAAATCATCTGGCAGCACAGTATACTGTAGAGTCCCAATTCTTACCCTTGTGATCGTGGCTGACTGGGAGCTGTGGCTCACTGCCACTGTCCAGCTTCATGAGAGAGTATTGTATGGTATATTACTAGCCTGGGAAAAGATCAGAATTCACTGATATTCTGATCAGTTCAGAATTCACTGAACTATGGTTTCTACTGAATGTGCATTGCTTTCTCACCGTTAAGTAAAAAATTTTAAGTCAAGCCATGGTAATTCAAGAATCATCTGTACTCAATAGTGAATATGATTAGTGAATGAATGAGTGAGCTAACAAGAGCCAGAGAGAGTAAATGAATTACCTGAGGCTATGAGAAAAGAGGTATGTTTTGCCTCTTTTCATAATGTCTTGCCCCTGTGTTAAACAGTACTGAAACTAGTCATTCTTTCCTGTCCATATG
This sequence comes from Trachypithecus francoisi, assembly GCF_009764315.1. Classification (NCBI taxonomy): domain Eukaryota; kingdom Metazoa; phylum Chordata; class Mammalia; order Primates; family Cercopithecidae; genus Trachypithecus; species Trachypithecus francoisi. The sequence goes on from NW_022681467.1 coordinate 3,827,497, forward strand.
TTAAATAATACTAAGACCAAGCAAAAGTAGCTCAGTTGCATGTCCCAGGGATACCTGTTTCTGAAAATTAGACCATAAATGAGCTAAATAATTCATGTATTAAGGCAAACCATTTCCTTAGAAAGACTGACTTCTTAGCTTGGCCTTGCTGTGCCCAGCTAATTGAAAGCTATAATAATATAAACTCCATGCAGTTCAAACCAGCTGCCTACATGGAAAAGAACATCTTAAAAATTCCTCAGCCGAAGTCCTAGGGTGCTATTGATACCCTACCCTAATTTTCATTTCCAGCCACTATTAAGACCCATCAAGGTGGTGTTCTATCTTACTATGGTGTGACTTACAGTTTTGCGTGATAGAAAGGTTTTTCTGGTGGTCTTCAGGGGAATCGATGGTCAATACAACACAATCAGTTTTCAGTTCCCTTTTTCTTCTTTTTAAAACATGATTTCACATTTCTCTGAATGTGCAAAAATCTACTAAGCACAGGGAAGTACAGGTGTCATTGCTTTCCTACAAGGTCTTGGAGCATGAAACTAATAAGCCATTTTCTTTTTTGTTATTTTGCCTAAGGAATAAAATTATTGGACTAGAAGTTATTTCAAAAATCTTTCCAATTCTAAAATTTGGGTTTCAGTAAATCTAGGGAAGTGCTCACTAAATTCAATTTTGAATAAACATCAAAATTGTTCTCTACCATGTTGAATACAGAAGAAATCCAACATTGTCTTGATTCTGAGATAGAAAGTGGTTTATGGCACATGGCAAACTGTGTTAAGGCCCTCTGGCCCCTTGAACACTGAATTTAATTTCTCAAATATACACAAAAATGCACAGCTTCGGACTTGCAGTAAAGTGTCTGTTGTGAGAGTTGTTTTAGCCCAAATGGCTCTAAAACATGGCTGTCAATTCCAGACGTTTCCAACTGGATGAGACAACAGCCACCACATGTCACACAATGCACCACACACAATGTAAACATACCATTCACGTTCACACTCAGATATTTATGGCATTTTCCATGGTTGCCATGTCAACCCATGGAGCAACCAGGCCATTAAATCACGCTGTCAGCAGGCCAAGACAGTAACACTACAAAAAAATTCCAGTTGCTGACATGAAACATTACATTTATCATTTCAAGACCTGTTTTTTTCCAGCTGCCTCTTGCTTTATGCTCTTCACTGCTTTCGAGCTGGTCTTTTAGGGTACAAGGAGAATACAAATGAGCTGTTTAAAATGCAGTGGAAATCCCAGTCAACTCTTGAGTATTTTTACTTTCATAGAACTTATTTTTTTAAGGTGATAATCTTGAGGTCACATGTCAAGAGAAGGGACGGGCTGAGAACTGACATATTATTGATATAACTGGCCAGTTTCTAACTTTCCAGCCTGGATTCAGTCTTTTATTTCTCTCCTCTGCATGAAATTGTTCTCAGCAAATGTCTACATTTCAAGCACATTCACTCTAATTTCTTCTGAACCCTGATGTCTTCTGAAACTCTGATTTCTCCTTAGGAGTTCTCATTAAAAACATTTTCAGGGTCGTGTAGAAAGAAGGCATGCAGAAAGACTCATCAACAGATCGAGAGGTCGGCTCTACAATCAGTAACAGAGACAAAGAACAGACTTTTTAGGGCAGTCCTGATTTTTCATGATTATATTAATTTCAGAAAAGGTAAATCATTGAATGTATAACTGGATGTAATTCAAATGTTCTACCACTAGAAGGCTTTTCATATAAATTCACAATCAGAAAAAGTTTTTCCTGTCATACTATGCATTAAGAATTTTAGAAAATAAGGACATTGTGACTTTTTGGTGTATGTGATGATGCAATTGTTATACCATGACGACTGTACATGAATAGAAAGACGATGCAAAGCCAGCCTGCCTTGCCTCGCGCTGTCTCTCCTCTCCGGCAGCTGTGCTTCCTCCTCTTCCCTTTGGCCACGTCTGAGCACATTAAGCTTGCAGGATTGTGATGGGAATTAAAGGCATTTCAGCTACTCATGTGCACAGCGCTCTTCTCCTCATTCTACCTGGAGAACAACACTAAGAAGGTACAATCAGTGAGAGCTTTCAGAGGAGAACAAGCCTGGATGAGACTCTTCTTGAACTGGGCATCAGAACAGCTCTCTCCTCCTCACCCATCTGCACACAGCCCTCGAAAGGCATGCCATCCCACAGACATTTTTCTTGAAAAAAGAGACAGAATGAATTCAGGGAATGTGAAAATGAAAGAAGAAATGATGGGTTAGAGAACATCCAGGCTATTCTCATGGAGCAGACACCTGGGGGCAGAGGTGAGAGAGGCTGGGAACAAACCCGAGGTCCTCAGACACCTGCTAGCTCACGGGCAAGTGGAAGGGGCAGAGCCTTACAGAGCTGACTTTGAAACAGGCAAACTGGGGACCAGAGCTGAGACTGGATAATATGAACTGAATCTTCAAAGATGGGTTAGCAATTTCTGACACTTGTATATGGGGGATAAGAAACTTCTAGACTGAAGAAACCCTTGAACATATGCCCAGGGCTGGAGAAATAATGATGCAGTCCCAGAAAGAAAAAGTAGATCCTGTACTTTCAAAGCAGATTAGGCAAGATACAGGAAAGGGCCAAGCCAGGGAGTCCGAGGAGTGCCTGGGTGAGGAGACTGCAGCAGGAGAAGTTACAGTGGAAAGGGATGTGGTCAGATCTGTGTTCTTGGGTGATGTTTGTAAATGAATCTGATGAGAAGGGAGATGAAGTCATGAAATCATTAGAAGTTCATTAGAATAATTGGATTTAGGAGACAGCAAAGATAATAATAATGATAAAAGAATTTAAAATTATCATTCAAAGTCTGAATGTATTGGCGTGTGGCAAAAACTCCTCTCCCAGAAATTTGAGTGTAAAAACAATACCTTTAGAATGAATAAATAATAGTATAGTCACACAAAGTAATAGTACACCGCAATGAGAAAAGAGTGAGCTATAAGCACAAACATATGGTTGAATCTCGCAAAGATAAAAGTTGAGAAAAAGAAGCCAGTCACAGAAGAGTCAATATGATGTGACTCCAATTATTTGGAGTCCCAAAACGAATCATGCTGCTGGCTGGATGGTTGGGATCCTGGGGAGGGTAAAGTCATTGACTGGAAGGGAAATAGCCCGTGGTTTCCAAGGGGCTGGTAGTGTTCCATCTCTTGATCTGGGTGCTGGTTGCAGGATGTGCTTGGGTTGTGAAAAATCACCGGGTGGTACATTTATGATATGTTCACTTTTCTTTTCTGCCTGTTAAACTTTGATAAAAGTTTTTACAAAAATGCTTTGGGGATTTTAGTTTAAGGAGGTGGATTGACTGACAGGTGATCTTTAAATGTCCAGCCCTTGAATCTAAATACAAATAGGGGTAAACAAGGCCATGTTTCTTGGATTCCAGGAAATTAGGAACTATGATTCAGCAAGTTAGAGCATTGCATCATGTAGTGAAACCCCACATCTCTCGGTTGTAGTCCTCCTACCTCTCAGCCAGACTTGAACGCTAGCTTAGCAGCCACAGGCCTGGAAACAGTCCGCACAACCAACTCATTGTCTCATTAATTTCGAGGATGTAGAAAAATAAAAAGTGATAAGGGCAAGGGTGGGAGGCTATCTCTTAGCAGCTTCAGAATAAAACCAGTGGAGCTCAGTTCCTGCCAAGAACTCAGGAGAAATCCATCATTCCTCTTGCCTGGCCTGTGGTCAGCGCCACTGTGGTGATAAGCGGAGAAGCCTGTAATGATTAACTGGGCATGTACGTACAATGGTCACCCACACACACAGACTTCTTATCATCCAGGAGCCCGGCACTTTAATACTGAATCATACCCATGTTCGGAGAAGGAAGTTTGCAGCCACTAACACACTTCAAAATTTGGATTCAGCTTTAATTCCTGTAGTTCACTAAAACCCTTCCCAACTGCTTCCTACCTAGATGAAAAAGAAGTAATTGAATTAAAAAAAAAAAGTCCCAAGTTGTTCCATTGGTGGATTACTAAGAAGCATTTGTTAATAAGAAGTTTCCATGAATGCATTTAATAGATTGTTTGCAGATTATTAACCCCTTGAAAAGGAAGAAGGAACAAAGAATGAACGTAGTGTTAGAATGAGGCAAGTACTCAGAAAAATAATGTGATCTATATTCAGAAAAATCTCCTTACATTATCCACATTACTTCAATAGTACATATAAAATTTCTGTAAAGTTGTGGCTTATAAGCAATTCTTTCAACTTCCCATCAGAGCTAGTTTAAGCAGCAACATAGTTTTTAAAAATATTTTTTGGAAACTCTGATATAGAATGCATTACATTTATTATATAGAACTCAGTACTATTCAGAGCTGTTTTCCTGATATGAACATACTTGAGATCTCTCCCCCTTCCTCCCTGCTTTACATTTCTGTCATTCATTCCTTCAGCAAATGTCGCTGAGCACCTTCTGTGTGCCAGGCCCTGTTTAGATTATTGGGGACAGGGAGGGCAGTAAGTTAGACCTCATCCAAGCCCACTGGACCTGACATTCTTGTTGCTGTGGCCTGGTGCAGTCTCATTCCCTCTGGTGCTGACTTTTGTAAATTCCTCCCAACTTTCCCCACCTCTAGTCTGTCAGCTTCCATCCCTTCCACAACTCTGGTTATTAGAGTGCTATCCTTACAGATCAAATCTGTTCATTTCACACCATCCTTCTTGCTTCCTTTCTGTCCTCCATTCCACAACAAAACAATGCAAACATGCAAATTCTTCCCCACCAAACAAAAGCAAAAGGAAACAAAACCTTTAATGGGATAAAAGGAAAGTTCACAGGATAAGAAAGGCATTCAGGGTCCTTTGAAATCTCATTCTAGATTTTTTCCCCAAGGTCCTGCATGTCTTTCTTGGTGTCCTCTGTAGGCCTTTTGATGACTCTCTATGTCAAAACAGTTTCCCTATTTTGCCTTTATTTAAGTGTATCTTTTGCCAAGAATGTTCTCTCCCTCCATTTCTGTCTATACAAAGTTCCCCATGTTTTACAAGCCAAATTCAAATGCTTCCTCCTTCATGAGACCTGTAGATAGTGGTATCCTGCTGGCACCTCTTCCCAAATCCATGTTGATGTTGGTAGTTTGAATTCATCTGTAATGAGAATATTCACACCATGGAAACTGGCAAACGCTGCAAATCAGAGCTGGATTTATTGTTTCGTTGATTGTCTAGACTTAAGAAAGTGGTGGAGAAAATGTTGATATAGCAGGTTAAACTTAAAAATGGGCTGCGTTTATAACCATTCTATTATGAAAACACATAAAGTACACTTCAGGAAATATTTTTTGAGTATTTGAAAACTGTTCTCCAATTCAACAAAGAAGCCGTTCATTCCACTGACGAACAAATGAAGTCCCAACATATGTCCTCATTGTTTCACTTTCATTTTACTACTTAACATCAACAAAAACATCAACTAACATTCATATTGGAGTTGCATTTGCTCATCATTGAGGTGAGCAGCTTCTTTGTGGAATCTGAGAGTGATCAAGAATTGATTTGTAGCCTGGGCATGATGGCTCATGCCTGTAATCCCAGCACTTTGGGAGGCCAAGGTGGGCAGATCACTTGAGGTCAGGAATTTGAGACCAGCTTGGCCAACACAGTAAAACCCCATCTCTACTAAAAATACAAAAATCAGCCAGGTGTGGTGGTGCCCACCTGTAGTCTAAGCTACTGGGGAGGCTGAGGTGGGAGGATCACTTGAGGTTGCAGGGAGGTGGAGATGGAAGTTACAGTGAGCTGAGATTGCAGCACTGCACTCCGTCCTGGGCAACAGAGCGAGACTCCATCTCAAAAAAAAAAAAAAAAAGAATTGATTTGTAGTTGGCTATAAGTGCAAAAGTTCAGCAAATCAACACAATAATTCTATTAAAATCAATTAGCTATATGGAATTTATAATTAATGTTTAAAAAATATTTAATTGATAAAATATATATTCAAGGTATACTATGAGATGATATGATATACATATACATTGCATAATGATTACCACAGTCAAATTAACTAGCATGTCCACTACTACTCCAGTTACTATTTGTGTGTGTGTGTGTGTGTATGTGTGTGTGTTAATCCTTAAAATCTGTTCTCATAGAATTCCAAGTTATCAATACATTCCCCTATTATGCATTAGATCTACAGAACTTCTTCATCTTATGACTGAAACCTTGTGTCCTTTGCCTGTGAGTGTCTCCCTATTTCTCTCACCTCCCAGCGTTTGATCACCACTATTCTACTGTCTGCTTCTATGAATCAGACTTTTTAGATGCCATGTATTAGTGAGATTATGCAGTATTTACCTTTCTGTGTCCGGCTTATTTCACTTGGCATAATGTCCTCCAGGTTCATCCATTTTGTCACAAATGACAAGATTTCTGTCTTTTTAAGGGCTAAATAGTATTCCATTATATTCTACGTTTTGTTTATTCATTGATCTCTTGTCAGTGGACACTTAGATTGTTTCCATGTCTTGCTTATTGTGAATGATGCTGGAATGAACATGAGGGTGAAGATAATTCTTTAAGATTCTGGTTTTGCCTCCCTTGGATATATTACCAGGAGAGGAATTGCTGGATCATATGATAATTCTAGTTTTAAATTTTTGAGGAATCTCCATACAGTTTTTCATACTGTGGCACCAGTCTATATTCCAAGCAACCACAAAGGTTCTCTTTTCTTCACACTCTCACCAACACTTGTTATTTCTTGTCTTTTTGATAATAGCCATCCTAAGAGGTGTGAAGTGTTAACTCATTATGGTTTTGATTGTCACTTCCCTGATGATTAATGATGTTGCTCACCTTTTCATATACTTGGCCATTTATATGTCTTCTTCGGAAAAATACCTACTCATTTTTAATTGAGTTATTTGATTTTTTGTTATTGAGTTGTGTATTATATATTTTGGATATTAATCCCTTATCAGATTTATGGTTTGCAAATATTTCCTTCCATTTCATAGGCGGCCTTTTTGTTTTGTTGATTGTTTCCTTTGCTGTGTAGAAGCTTTTTAGTCTGACGTCATCCTGCTTGCTTATTTTTGCTTTCGTAGCTTGTGCTTTTGGTGTCATACCAAAAACAAACAAACAAACAAACAAAAAAACCATGGCCAAGACCAATTTCAAGGAGCTTTTCTCCCATATTTTCTCCTAGATATCTGTAATAAACACACACACACACACACGCACACACACTTTTTGCCAGAGAGCCATTTGTTAGACATTTAGCAGGATATAGTAGCCCCTCCTTATTCATGATTTTACTTTCTACCATTTCCATTACCTGTGGTCAACCACAGTCTAAAAATATTAAATGGAAGATTCTAGAAATAAACACTTCATAAATGCTAACTTGTGTGCCATTCTGAGTAGCATGATGAAATTCCTCACTGTCCCACTTTGTCTTGTGTGGGACATAAATCATCCCTTGTCCAGCATCTCCACGCTGTAGACACCACCATCCATCAGTCACTTAGTGGTCGGCTTGGTTATGGTATGTAGGATTTGGTGCTATCTACAGTAGCAGGCAACCAGTGAGGTCTTGGAATGTATTCCTCAAGCATAAGAGGGCACTACCGTACCACTGTCAAGCTGTAAGCAAGTATCCTCGGGGATTGCTTAACACAGGAGGTAGAGGGAGGACTGCCCAGCTTACCTGCTCACCTGCCCCTCATGTGGCTCCTCGGAGGCCCCTGCACTACCATGTACATGTGATGCCCCAGCAGCTGCTCCTTGCTCCAGTCTCCTCCTGCGGTTATTGTGGCTGAGCCTTCCCTCAGACCTTGTTCCTCCATCCCCATAATCCTAGACGTGTTCTAATTCTAGGCAAGTCCTCACATATTTGTCCTGTGTTGGTTAAGCTCTCTAAGCCTTAGTTTCTCCATCTGTAAAGTGGGAACAATATTAATATCTACCTCAGAGCATTGTTGTAAGTAAAAAGAGGGTAATGAATGAGAAACTCTTGGCCCACCACCCTGGCACACAGTAGGAATAATATTAATAAGCATCTCAATAGCAAATGTGGCAAATATCTGCTGAGTGCTCATGAGACTTCCTTTGGAATCTCTATTCGTTTACTTTTCATGGCAATCCAGTGAGATGGATTCCATGTCATTCCCATTTTACAGATGAAGAAACTGAGGCACACACAGATTAAGAAATGTGTCCAGAGCCCCACTGTTGGGGATGTTTGGTAAGCTACTATTCAAGAGTTAGATAACATCAAAACATGGTTTTCAGATATACTCCCCTTTTCTCTTTTTTTTTCTCCACCCATTTTTCTTTATTGTTACATACTCTCTTATTTCCCCCTCTTGCAGCATTTCTGATTCCTCACTTCAGCTTTAGCCACTTGAAAGGAAAGGGAGAATATGTCAAAGAAGATTCTTTATTTTTCTGTGAGTGCTTCACTTTCTTTGGTGCTTCCTTTGGAGTTTTATGGACTTTTAAAAAAAATATTTTGATGTAACTTCAAACTTGTAGAAGAGTTGCAATATCTGTGCAAAGAAGTAGCATATATACCTCATTCAGATGACACATTTATTTCGATTTTCTGTCATGTGCTTTATCCTTCTTTCTCTTTGTCTTCTCTCCACCTGTTGTTTGCCAAACATCAAACTGATGCTGTCCACTGTCCCGGCTTTACAGACCATTGTACCAACAACTTGTTTCTCCAATTCCTGTCCTCTATTCTCTCACGCATGGTCAAAGTTATAGTTGCCTTTTCTAATTACAATTTTCTTCCTGTCTGTTCACAGCAGAGTCCTTTCAGCCACAAGTCTTAATAGTTTGCATGAGTGTTAATCTGCTTCTCACAGAGTCACCATGAAACACACCTTAGACAGGTATGCACTATGCTGTCCAAAACCCTTGGGTCCAAATGTGTTTCAGAATCCAGCAACTTAAAGATTTTTAAAGATAAGATGAACAGTATTCCATGTGTTTAATAATATACCCAGTGGGGTCTAGGGGAGCAATCCCATAATCAAACACAAATATTTCTGCAGCAAATGCATGCAGAATAAACAGAGATTTTACATATTCTCAGTTCAGTTCATGTCATGTTAAAATTTCAGTATTCAGAGTTTCTTGCTTTTTGGAATTGCACACAAAGGGTGCTGTACTTTTTTATATGGTAGGGGATAGGTTCAGATAAATACTTTAGTGACTGATCAACTATATAGCATCTAAATTGCCTAAAATTTAGTAGGTAGATCAATTTTATTTTAATTCACGTATTAAAATTATTATAATTTCAATAGAACATAAAAAACAGGATATTGACAGCTAAATATCCCTACATACACCAGAGTAGGATTAAAGTTTTAAAGATAAAAAGCAAAGACTAATGCTTTGTTTTACAACAGGAAGATCTTCTTTGAAGTCATAGGGAAACAAGGTCTCAGCTGTAGCAAACGGCATGGCCTTCCAAGAGAGCAGGACACATTGTAACTATGGGGACTCCAGACTGCTAATAACATTCTATATTAAAGAACAGATAGTCTGTAGTCCCAGCACTTTGGAAGGCCAAGGCTGGCAGATCACCTGAGCTCAGGAGTTCGAGACCAGCCTTGCCAACATGATGAAACCCCGTCTCTACTAAAATACAAAAATTAGCCAGGTGTGGTGATGGGTACCTGTAATCCCAGGTACTCAGGAGGCTGAGGCAGGAGAATCTCCTGAACCCAGGAGGCAGAGGTTGCAGTGAGCTGAGATCGTGTCACTGCACTCCAGCCTGGGTAACAGAGGGAGAGTGTCTCAAAAAAAAAAAAAAAAAAAAAAAAAGAATAGACAGGTCTATATACCAGATCACAGTCCTTATAACACATTAGTTCACATAAGTGTAAATAATATAGCCTATTTTATAACAGCACAGCTTGTTATCACATAAAATTACCAGCCTCCTCATTGTATTGTATGCTTCTTATGTTGACTAAATAGACAGAATGAATATTCCCTGATGTAGCAACCTCTATTGAGACTTCTTTTCTCTGAAACTTTTTAAAAATACATACTTTCTACCAAATTCCACCTAACATGAGATTGGACACTACCTCAAACTTTTCCCAAATGACTTCATGAGTAATATTCATTTGGTACCTGTAGTAGAATTTATGTATTCTAAGCTAAGAGCGGATACTAAACAAATATTTGAGATTAGTTTCAATAAATCTAAGGAAAAAAGTAGCAAATTCAGTTGGGATGCGACTTAAAATTATCCTAAATATAAAAAAGTTTTTGTGATTAGTTTACTGTTACGTATAATATATTCTCAATATTCACTTACTGACGTTGATTCACTTTATGCCATTTTAAGCATTGGGAAACAAATTTAAACAAATTGCCACAGTCATAAGTCAAATCAGAGTCCCGGTGATGTTACGTTTTACAGGCTTCAGTGTAAGTAATGAATTGCCTAATACATCATGGATGATTTTAAGATATCGCTTTTTGGAGTGAGAGACCAGAAATCACATTTGCCAAAAGAACACGTTTTTTTTCCCAAGAATGCAGCAAGGCTCCCCATCCCCAGGAGCAAACATCACTTTTTTTTTTTTTTTTTTTTTTTTTTTTGATGTTGCCCTTAAAATATGAGGCTGAAGCTCAGAGTTAAGCACATCCTGGAACTGGGAACTCTCACCAGCACCAGGTGCAGGGAAGTAGGCAACTTTGCTGCTGGCTTATTTTTTTTAAGGAAACTGTGCCTGTACGCTCTGAGCAAAATGGCAGTATCTGCAGCTGCCTGCCCGCCACCAGACAGCCAGTCCGATGTGAATTATTTAACAGAAAGTATTGCAACCTCCACTCACAATAGAGGAGGCTTCAAGGTTTGTGGGTGACACTCTGACAGGCCGCAGGATCAAAGTCAGGATTTTAGAGAAGAGGTGCAGTTGAGCAGTGCCTGCTGGCCAAGGAGCCGTCGTGACCTAGGGGCAGAGGAAGAATGCCAATCCATGCTGCGAGGGCGGCACATTCCAAGGACTAAACCAGAAGAAGTAAGGCCAAGTGCTGGCAAGAGGGAGCCACAAACCAGAATGATACGTTTTGAAAGCACTGCTTCCCGGCTCAGACATAAAATTATATTTAAATGTCCTGCCTCTGTGCAATCAAAAGAAGCTAACTGAAAGAAACACGCACTTCAAGGCTGTAAATCTGAAACTTCCTAATCCCCGAAAGTCCACACTAGACTTCTTGCCTCCATGGAAACAACAAAGCATTCAGCCAACTGATTGGCCTCCAATGAATTTTAGATAAGACAGCTTGGAAGGGAATGGATGTGATTTTAATGCAGAAGAAAGCGCTGGAAGGGAGGTCCACTTGGTTCATATTTGAATAAAGCAAACAAGACAGACGAAAGGCTGACAGCTGTAAATGACATTGTCAGTACAAAAATTATCAGCCAGTTTACAATCTGTTTGCTTATGTTGAACAAACAGACTGTGTGTGGCATCCTTCGGCCTGGTGAATGGCAGAAATACTTGCGGGCTTCAGAAAAGCTATCTGCTCTCCTGCAGCCCAGCCACAATTAGATCGCCATTTGACAGCCACACTGAAAAGGAAACTGTGTCCTCTGCCTTCCCCCACACTCCCTTGCCTCTTTGCTTTCCCTTTTCCTTTCTTTCTGTTTCTTGGTCTTCTTCTTCATAAGACAAGCACTGAAGTTGGGTAGAGACACTCTTCCTGTTGTATCAATGGCGTGAATTATGTTAGTTCTGTTGCTGGATCAAGTCGTTTACTGATGTGTCTGACATTCCAAGTGGGAGATCTTCAGTAACCTAGCAAGGCTCAGCGCCAACAGTCTTCATTATTTTTATTCCTTACAGGAAGCAGAATCCGGGAGCTCCTGAAAGAATGCCACTTTTTTCTTCTTTGTGCAGCCTGTCTCGCAGACCGTTTGCTTTGAACTTGCTAGCATTGCATTTGGTGCCGAAACAAAACACAACGCATGCAGGGCTGTGGAGCTCTACTCCCCCTGAGCAAGGTCCCGAAAGCCCAAGTTTCAGGAGGGAATAAAACCTAGTGGGCGCTACCGCTCCCTGGGAGCTATGCTGAGTGTGTAACCCAGCCCCCAACGTGAAAGGAGTGAGTTGTGTGGTCCCATTGCTTAATCCCCTCTGTGTTCTGCAAACTCATAACACAGAAATAGCTCCTTTTGTTCGAAAAGAATGGAAAGCAAACACAGGTACTAATTTTATCCCTCACGTTCTCAGAGGCTCCCTCTTGTTTAACTGCATCAGAGAGATTTAAGCTGCTGGGAGTGGCTTTTTTCACCAGGCCCGAGGCTATTTGGGCACTGGGAGCTTTTTACCTAAGAGATTCCAGTTCACCTTAGAGTAAGCGAGTGACACACCTCCTTGCCCTAGGCGACAAGTCACCTCTGTAGAGTGCACACACTGGAAAACAGAAGAACCTCATAGGAAGAAAACTGTCTAAAAACCTCGAGTTTTGATTTTCGTCTTCTATCTTGTGTGTTGTCATTACTGATTGTGTCTTCTTGCTAGATTTAGCCAAGAAGTTATTCATTTGAGGAGAGGATCAAGTCTTTCTGCCATGCCTTCCTTTCTTTGCTCCTTCTTTAATATAAAGAATCTATTTAGAGGTACTTGGTTTATTTGACCAGAAAAAAAAAATGATGATAGGTAAGTAGGGTGTGTTTGTTACAGATAAAGGGCACATCACAGGCACACACAAAGCCAGAAGACCGTGGTAATTACTGGTAAGCAGCGAAGCATCAAAATGCCTCTTGTATGAAAGTTCATCCAATTACCACTAACCTAGAGAGAAGAGTTATGTTGCACTGTGCTTTTCATTTTAATCTAAATGGCTGTTTCTTTTTCTCTGATATGGCCATCGGTCATAAAGAGTTGACCATCATTAAAACTGTTTGATTTGGAAGTCTGTAGTGTTTGGCTAAGAGGGTAAATGCAAATTTGATGAAAGAATAAGGATAAATTTACATATCAGCCTCAGCTCACATGGAGAGAGTAAACATTCTGTTTATCTCAAGTGTCACTTTATGATTTCAGTAGAATATAAAACTGACCTTGGCCCAGTCATTGCAAAAGGCCTAAATGAAATATACAGTTGTCTAAATACGATTTACTCAAGTAGAACTTGTCAGCAAACCTTGTGGAACTCAGCAAACAGGACTGGAGAGCACAGCGAAAGAATTTTGTTCTGATAAACTCCAAAATGAAATTCTGGAGCAAGGAATAGGTGAATAAGAAAGGTTAAGAAAAAAAATCCTACCTCATGAATTTTATGGTAATCATGGTGAATTAAAACATCCTATTTAGCTGCAGTTTTAGGCTTTAGTTATCTAAAAATTAGAAAATGAAAACAAACAGAAAATTTAAAAAGCCAATGTTAGCACTGTAATGCATAGTATTCTTTTACCAAACCTTTGTTTTATCATTTGGGGACAAGAGTAAGATCACGATTTGTTTGGTTTCTAGAAACTATAATTGATTCCAGGAACTTTAACACTCCATAGGTAGTTTACACTGCAGGAGGATAATTCCTTTTGGCTGTTTAAATCAACCACGTTTGCATTTTCCACAACATTTTTAATTAGTTTTTTCTTGAGCTAAGTCAACATTCATCACTGTGGTGAAGGAACATCAGACTTTGTTCATAATGGAGGCTTTTGAGTGTGCAGAAAAATATTCCAAGACAATTACAGGCATCTAAACTGATATTTCATTCCCACTTTCTTGTACCCAAAAGTTCAATGTGGAAAATGAAGGCATAAAATGAGATTCTTTTATGGAGAAAAGTTGATGGCATTAATAGAGTAAGGGGGTGGGGGCTTATATACATATTTTTAATTTGAGCTATTCTGGAAATTTTGCCCACAGTAGAGCAAATAATAACAATAATATTCTGAATGAAATAAAAGAAAGGTGAAGAAAATTTGGTAGAGATGAATGGTTTTAATTATAAAAGTAAAGAGTATTCTTGTAGGTCCTATTTATGCATTTACCTTTACAGCCCACAAAATATTTTTTAAATAAATAATTATCTATTTATATCCACATAGAATAATACAAAACTTTAAAGAAGATCCCATAAGAACTTCATATCTGAGTACCATTTGCAACTGATTTACAAATAATGCCAGCATCCTTAGAGACTTCTTCAGGCAAGGTTATACTGGGGGTTTTTGTGGCTAAGTAGGTGAGAGTGCTAACATAAATGAGGAGAAAGAACCTCATTATTAGCAAAACTGTAGCCAGGCTTTCCACATGGGGTTTGAAAAGAGATTGACATGTTGCCCTCACTGCAAGGAGAGTAAAAACAAGTTTGTGTGGAGTGGGAGGGGAGGTTGTATATATCTGAGGAAGTCAGGCTGTTGAGACCGTTTTCCTCAGTGTCCCGTGTTCACATACAGGTGAACTTGGAGTACTGCACACAGCATTGCTTCCAGCCTAAAGTGACTGTAAAACGCCAGTGAATAGAAGCTCAAGGCTGAGTAAAGGATCCTGCACACTCAACAGGCTCATCCTTCTCTGCATCCGAGATGTTTAGAGCCCCAGTTACAGAGCTTTCAGAAGGCAGTGTTTTGCCCACAGCCCACTATTGATGCCTATCGAATCTAAGGAAATTAACTAAGAAGGGAAGGAATAATCTCCATAGAAAAGGGTTTGAGAACCCAGAAGAGGGTATGGGCCTGGCAGTGGGCACATTGTGAACTATGCACCATCACTGGCCTAAAACGTACTCTGTGTGCATCATTTACTCACGTTTAAAAATCACCCTCTACTTGTTCTCCTGTGACCCTCAATGGACTGTATCCAGACAGCACTGAAAGTGATAGCCAGAAAAAGTAGAAACAACCCGTGTGTTCGTCCACTGGCGAATGGATCAAAACATGTGGCGTGTCCATCCATACTAGGGGATATTGCCCAGCAGTCAAAAGGAGCAAAGAACTGATGCATACCACATCATGGCTCATTCTTAATAGTATATTCAGTGAAAGAAACCAGTCAAAAAAGCCCATGTACTGTATGGTTCTATTTATATGAACTGCTTGGAGGAGGCACTTAGTGGTTGCCAGGGGTTTGGGATGGGGGTAGAGGGCAGGAATGGGTAGTGCTTGCCCCCTCAATGGGATTTCTTTTCAGGGTGATTAAAACTTTCTAAAACTGGTATGGTGATGGTTGCACAAGTCTATGAATACACTAAAACCACTGAGCTGTACATTTTAAACAGGTAAATGTTATGGTATATGAATTAAATCTCAATGAAGTTGTTAAAGAGAAAAAAAAAAAAAAGGAAGCAAAACCTGACATCTAGAGTGTTATGGAGCCAAAGACGAGCTTTCAAAAAGAACTGCGTAGGTACCTGAGGAACCATGAAAAGCAACATGAACGTGAACTCCAAGCAGGCCATGGGCCATCTCTGACCGTTTCCACCCAGGTGAAGGGAGCTGGTGTCAGAATCATATCCTAACTTAAAATTGGTAAATATTTGTTGGCTATCTATGCTGTGCCAGGCGTCGTGGCCCGCAAGGGAGAACAAAACTCTTTGTGGAGCTCACAGTCCAGGAGAGAGGCAAATATATGCAGTTAGCCAGACCACAAGTGGCAAAACTGTGCATGTCGTTAACAGTGGGTTTGGAAGTGCAAGGGGTATCTACATACCTCTAGGAATCCCTGATGCAGAGCAGAGAAATCAGACAGCAAGGTTTCTAAGTTTGAATTTTATTCTGTAGGTCGTGAGGAGTCTCCAAAATTTCTTTAGAAGAAAAGTGATAAGATATTTAACAGAATCCAATGTTAGGTTCTGTGCTGGATCCCAGCACAAACGCACGAACGCAGGCCTGAGGAGCTGTGATTCAGCAAAGCTTCAGGCCCAGGGAAAGCACCTGGAAGCTTCTCCCTTTGCAAACTTGTTGTAGGTTGAAGGGATTGTGTGGTTTTCCAAACACCTAACAAGATTCCAGATTGCATGAATACTATTAAGCCTCAGATGCAAGTTGGAGTAAGTTTAGCATTCTGAGACCTGAAGATTACATCTGAAGGGCAGCATTCAAGCCCAGATACCTCATTTCAAAAGGACCACATATAAAGGAATATGGGCAAGACTTGGGAAGCGCCACCAATCCCATAACATACGGAAAGATGGAAAAAAATGTGGAAAACCCACCTAGCCAGGGCAGGTGTCCAGCCTTACCAAGCCCCTGCTATGGACTGGGTGCTGTGTATCACTACCAGCATTACTTCATTTAATCCTCAGAACCCTAAAAGGGAGAAGATGAGTAATGATATTATCCCCATTTTACAGATTAAGAAACAAAGCAGTAGAGCAATTGAGGAATTTGTCTGAGGTCATTTAGTAAGTAGTGAAATTATTCCAACACAGATGTGTTGATCATCCAAGGTTGTACCTTTAATCACCGTGTTATTCTGCTTTCTTCTTCCAAATATTCTCAAAATATTTAAAACTTGCCAATAAATAAAAGCTTCAAGAAGGCAGCAAGTTCATTTTCTGAACTCTGTAAAGAAGAGATAAACTTTCAGAAAGAGTTCCCAGTCATTGAAGATGTTGGTGCAGGAGCCAAAAGACCATTTGTCAGAAATGTGGATGATCTAAAGTATTAGGATTAAATGGCATTCATGTGTTCTCTCAGCCTGGTTATTCTGATGTGGGATCCTACGAACATAACCAGAACCCCCGCATATGGCCATGAAGGTTGGATATTGCATGACCCCAGGGAGGGATGTTTCATATTCAGAGATATTATGGACTTCCATATAGATCATGACTGTTTTCCTGAAGAGTTTAGTCAAAGAGTGCGAAGGGAGAGCTGCTCTCTATTTCTTATATGCTCCAAGTTTCCATCTGGGCTTTTAAAGATGACAACCATATCTGACATAGAAAGATAATTTTAAAGGAGAGGGATGGATAGGCATGAAGCCAGAGACAGGAATATGAGTTAGGGGGTGTGATGACTACAGCAATAGGTAAGGAATGAGAATAGAGAATTGAAGAGGATCTGGAAGCTGTTTCACATTTGTATTAGTCCAGGAGAGAGATGAGCTGGAGACACAAATTTAGGAGTCACAAATATGAGAAGAGAGTTGAAGATTAAAGGAACTGGTAAGTCTACATGAGAAAGACCAAGGAACAAGAAAAGACAAGCACTGAAAACTTGATCACTGTGCAAATCTAAGTCACTGGTCAGGAAACAGAGCATTTTCTGCAGGTAGCAGGTGATTGGCAGAGAGTGTTTCAGAGAGTGGGATGATGGAGAAGTTGACAGACCTCACAACTTGGATTGCTGTCAATCTTTACCAGATCACTTTCAGTGGACTGTTGATGGAGAATGGTACAGAAGTCCAACTGACACATTATGGAACAATGGCTACTTAGAAAGTAGAAATAGTGAGTGCAGAAGGGTGGTGTTGGAGGAGAAACCCAGGGAGCTGGCCGGGCGCGGTGGCTCAAGCCTGTAATCCCAGCACTTTGGGAGGCCTAGACGGGCGGATCACAAGGTCAGGAGATCGAGACCATCCTGGCGAACACAGTGAAACCCCGTCTCTACTAAAAATACAAAAAACTAGCCGGGCGAGGTGGCGGGCGCCTGTAGTCCCAGCTACTCGGGAGGCTGAGGCAGGAGAATGGCGGGAACCCGGGAGGCGGAGCTTGCCGTGAGCTGAGATCTGGCCACTGCCCTCCAGCCTGGGCGACAGAGCAAGACTCAGCCTCAAAAAAAAAAAAAAAAAAAAAAAAAAAAAAAAAAAAAAAAAAAAATTTTAAAAGAAACCCAGGGAGCTGTAATTTGAGGGGAAAGGAGGTTTTGGGAAGTTTTTTTTCATGGAAGCATTGGGAAGACCTGTTGACACAATAAGTAATCCTTTGTCAACAGGAGCCATATCTTACATATTACCGTAATATCTAAGGTAAATTTGGTGCTGAAAGATCATGTCCTGTAATTCCTATACTGGCACATAATGTAACAAGATATTTATTTGTGGGAGGAAATCTAAATATTTTGGTGTTGAATCGCTTGGGAGATGGCTCTTCTCTTGCAGTATTGGGAACCTACAGTTGCTGTTTTAACAAGGTGTGAGAACACTAAAAAGGAGGGAACAAAGCTTATAAGCAACTCATAAGGCATGATTCCAGGGTCCAGCCTAATTTCGGTGAGTCCCACTTCTGCATTTCTCTCAAATGTACCACGTGACAGAGAAACAGAGAAACTTGGGAGAGTCTTGATTTGGAGGGCCCAGTGTGACTGGTAGACTCAGAGGCCAAGAGACTCTGAAGCCACTGCCTGCACTTTAAATTTTTCCTTCTGCTGTTTCTGAGCCAGCCAGGAAGCTGTGGCTGAAACTCTGGTCATGCATCAAAGCTCTTAAACTGGCTTGGGGCAACTGGTTGAAAAAAGAAAAGGGAAAAAAAAAGCAACTGGAACCATTTTGCCATCCCATTGTATCATTATTATTAAACTCTTAGGAGAAGGGATTTTGCAAAATAAAAAGCATAACATATCGTAACTTATGGGAAAAAGCATGACAATATAGCAAGACATGTTGAAAGAGCATGACATGTTTTTAAAAGTATGATATGGTAAAGCTTGACACCTTATAACTTCCTTATTACTTTCTGATTTCTTACATGTTTATTATAGTGAACAATAGTGAAATGATGGATGATTTCCATCATCTTCATTATAATATTCAACACTTAAAGGTAATATTTGTTATTCTCCTTATGTCTGTTCTGTATTTTCTTTACATATACACATAAGCTATTATTATTTATATAATTAATATAATATAAGCCAGCACTCAATGTGTTGGCTTAATGAATGACAGCATCTACTTTTTGATAATTTTTCCCTTAGAAATACACTGTCAATTATTTCCACAGTTCAATGTGTTTGTCTACCACTTCATTTGTATCATCTGCATATTATTCCAATCCTGTGCACATATTTCATGATTGGTTTGGACATTTTTGCTACTGGATACTTAGATTGCCCTATCCTTTTTTTTTCAGTTACATATGATGCTGTAGAGAGTATCATCTCCTCAAACCCTTGGTATTATCCCTAGGAGAATCTGATATCCTAACGTATATATCCTACTTCATATGAATACATTTTAAGGCTTTTATATTTATTGTCAAATTGTGGATTACAATGGTTAGTCCAACTTATATTTCCATGAGTTGGCATGAATGTTCATTTTTTTACATTTTTATTATGTGCTGGGCATATTCACGAAGAATAAAAATGTTGACCAGTTTTATAAGATAACTGTGGAATATTGTGTGTATATATATCACATGATAAATGTATTGGAATTATTGAAATTTTCATTTGATCACAAATAAGGTTTTAAAATTATTTCGTATATTTACCATCCATTTTATCATCTATTATTTCTAGCTCTTCTTCAGCGAGTTGCCTGTTTATATCTTTTGCCAGGTTTTCTATTGATCTATTGATGTATTTATCTTTTTTAGTATTTATAAAATACTCTTATATATTAAAGATATTAGTCTCTTCTCTGTCATGTATATTGTGATGTGTGTGTGTGTGCATGTATTTTGAAATGTGATATTTTGTGTAATCATATATAATGCTTACTTACTTGGTAGGATCTTTCTTTGCTCTTACGCTTACATAAGACTCTCTACAATAAAGTTATTCCTCCATTTCTCTGATTTTGTTCTAATTCTACCACATTAAAATCTTTATCTTTAAACTTTAAAAAAATCCAAATTCATCTGGAAGTATGTGAGTGCGTGTGTGATACTATATGAGGCTCTAATTTTGGTTTTTCCTTGAAGATTTAAGGAATTGGCTCATTAACATTTATTTTTTCCTTTTCCTATTGTCTTGAAAGCTACTTTTATCAGGTACCAAACTTTTATACATACTGAGCTTTCTGGATTTCTATTCTGTCCCATTAACATATTTTTATATTGATATCATGCTGTTGTAATGACATATCAGCTTTGCCCAGCAGTAATGTTTACAGAAGAATGACAAGACAATAGTAGTCAATTTAATGTAACTTACCAGTAAGGTCTGAGAAGTGAGCATCAAGTTCTAATTTAGGCATTTTCACCAGTTTGCAGGGTGATATTGACTGAGTTGACTGAGTCACCTAAAATTTTAAATACATTCCTTTATTTATTTATTTATTTATTTGGCAAGTCTTCCTTTTTTTTTTTTTTAATTATACTTTAAGTTCTAGGGTACATATGCACAACATGCAGGTTTGTTACATATGTATACATGTGCCATGTTGGTGTCCTGCACCTATCAACTCGTCAGCACCCATCAACTTGTCATTTACATCAGGTATAACTCCCAACGCCATCCCTCCCTACTCCCCTCTCCCCATAATAGGCCCTGGTGTGTGATGTTCCCCTTCCAGAGTCCAAGAGATCTCATTGTTCAATTCCCACCTATGAGTGAGAACATGCGGTGTTTGGTTTTCTGTTCTTGCGACAGTTTGCTGAGAATGATGGTTTCCAGCTGCATCCATGTCCCTACAAAGGACATGAACTCATCCTTTTTTATGGCTGCATGGTATTCCATGGTGTATATGTGCCACATTTTCTTAATCCAGTCTGTCACTGATGGACATTTGGATTGATTCCAAGTCTTTGCTATTGTGAATGGTGCCGCAAAAATTTAGATCCTGCATGCCTAAAATTGGGATTGTAACACTTCTGTGGCCAATGTCATTCCACTGTTGCAGAATCAAATGAGTTAAATTATATCAAATCACTTAAAATTTCAACTCTAATGTTGTTGTTTATGAAATCTTTTTTCTCTGTGTGGCGGATTAAATGAAATCTCAGATTTTGTAATGTATCCTTTAAAAATGAGTAGCCCTGGATTGAAATAGAAGAAGAGTTATAGGTTTCATTTTTGACCCTAATTCATAATTTAGAAGAATCACCATTAGAACTTGCCATGTAACCATAGGACCTGCTTAAAGAGATGATTCAGAAAGCAATTTGAAGCATATTTTGGGATTTTCTGGTCTCAAGAGGAAAAGCCTGTTTCAAGACAAATCTTCCTCCTGAAGGCATACATTGCATCTGGCATCATCCTAAAGGAGACTCAGCTACTATGGGTGTAGGTGATTCACTACCTGGTGAGCTATTTAAGGGGAAAAGGCTGTGTTCCAATAATATTTTGTGGGCAGTAGTTGCAATAAAAAATATCTAAATGAATACTTCCTCTGTGTTCACATTTGGATAAAATCCCTCAACCACAGAATAGCAAGTTGGGCAGGAAGGAAAAAGGCTCCCAAGGACAGAATGGACCAGGTGCGGGACCAGGAGCACGGGGTTGGGACTCAGGAGCTGGGAGATGTGATCTTACCCCGCCTCTAACTTTCTGTGTGTGTTGGCTACATGTGGGCTTCAGTGTCCATGTTTGAAAGCAAGGGTGCTGGCTGAATTCTACATTCTCTTCCAATCCAAGCTTCCTGTGATTTAGAAACCATCAGCATTTGATTCACTGGTGTCACATGGGAGCAATGCCCACCGGCACCTGCTTACCCAAGGTTTGAGAATTACATCACAAGAAAAGAAAAGCAGATGGAGTGGATGACATTTATTAAGCTCTGGAAGCAGAGTGTGAGCTCTCTGAGGGCAGAGACCATGCTGTGTTATTTTTCCTCCCAGTATCTAGCACCATTCCTGATGCACCCAGTGAATGTTGGTTGAAAGAATGAACAGATGCAATTGAATGATGGGAAAACAACACAGGTGGTCTGCAATCAGGATAGGAACCTGAAAAAGATGTTTACCCTTTCTGATAAGGATCAGAATCTTGTTTCGTGCTCTCCCATTCTCAGCCTCAGTTTCGTGTCTTCCATCCCTGCCCCTTCCCCCTCAACCTTCACCCAGGGATGAAAAGAGGTAGGGCTCCTCCCACAGGCAGACCTCCATCTTGGCCATATTTGTCCACACAAACAACCATCCCTCCTTGTTTGTTCTTCCAGCAGGGTATGAGCCTGGGAGGCAGCACTTCAAGGCCAGTGCCTCCTCTCCAGGGGCAGTGTCCCAGCATTGATGTGCAGCCTCTTCCCACCCACAACACCAGGGAGTTATTTCCCCAGTACAGGACGGGGTTCGTACTATGAGAGCTGGAGGCATTGTCCGCCACCTCGGCTTGGTGGAAAATGTTCCGTTTAGACAGGTGGTTGAGCTTTCTACCAACTGGCAGAAGTTTTCTTCTTCTTTTGCTACGAGTTCCATCCTCCTTGCAGTTGGGCTCTGGCCAGAAATGGGGGGGTGGGGTGGCAAAGGGATGGGGCAGAGCAGGAGACAAGTCCATTCGCTAGAGTTACCTTTTGATGGAATGGTATTATTCTGCCTTCATTTGCCAAGAAATGGAAGCGACATTAGGGACAGGTGCACTGATCAAACATTCCCAAGACCAGCCCAGACCTCCAGAGGTGAACCTGGGAGCCCTGGAGCCAGGAGAGTTCAGAGCTGGTAAGAAACGTGGGAAAATGACTGTGCCGGCTTCTAGCAATACAACCAGTCACCTCTCCTGACTGCCTCGTGGGTGCTGTGCTAGAGGTTTGTCCTTTAAGCCTTGTCCTTAAGCGTTGGGCATCCACGGATTCAAAACATGCAGGCGAGACAAGCAGTGGTCAGATTCACTATATCATCCTACTGCATGAGCTTTGCAAAGAATAGCAGCCTAGAATGGCACAAGTCTTGGAAGCCAACACAAAAGAGCTAATTGTAAAACGAAGTTATTTACTTCAAGCTGGAACTCTGCACAAATTGCAGTTTTCAGGGAGGAAAGGTTCATTTATTTTCTATCCCAATAATGAAGTTATTTATCATAGTCTCTTCACATCTGATAGAAATGTGTCCCAAGGTGGTCAAACATCACTAAATTTGAAAATACCACTCTAGCAAATAATGTTCCCCAATGTTGGTTTTAATGGAGTACCATGTAACTCAAAATGTAAGGTGATTCCCATCAGTTCTTCAATAATTCTGATAGGGAGATGGAAGTCAATGAAAATAAAACATTTTCAACGATCACTTGTTTAAGAGACCACTGTTTCCTGTGTCTAGCCACATGAGGTCAGCACTCCACTTCTGGGGAGTTTATAAATGAGCCAGGCAGGTGAGGACACTTGGTGCATGGCTGGCTTGATCCAGTAGTTTGGGTGTTTGCTTCTGTACACCAGCCTCTTACTTTGTTCTATTCAAATTTGTCCCTCTGCAAAACGAACAATTAATGCATGGCCACTTGTAAATGTTAAATCTGCAAATACCAGGGCCTCCCGTATAGGACGTTTCCAAAAATTGCAGGCTGCTTGCCATGCTACCCCCAGTTCTCTTGGGGAGGTGGGAAGATCAGGATGAGCACTTTGCTTTTGGG
Source organism: Trachypithecus francoisi (assembly GCF_009764315.1). Taxonomy (NCBI): domain Eukaryota; kingdom Metazoa; phylum Chordata; class Mammalia; order Primates; family Cercopithecidae; genus Trachypithecus; species Trachypithecus francoisi. Next base: position 3,850,922 of record NW_022681467.1, read on the forward strand.
GAAGTAAAGGCACAGGAAGCTCAGGTAATGAGTTTGATAGAATCAATGCAGAAACCCTATTACAAATCCCTGGGAGGGTAAAAAGTGGGGAGGACTCCTCATGAACGGTTTCAGCCATAAATACATTCTAATGCAAACATATTTCAAAATGTGAGCGAGAGTGTGCAGCCATTCGAATGAGGTTTTATTCACTAAGCAGAAGGCTGCATTGTCATACGTAGAATTCAGTGGCAGGAGAAGATAAAACCATCTTCCATAAAAATGGGATCATGTAGGTTATGGCTCCTGGAGCATTTATTAAAAAGGAAATAATTCCTACTTCTCATTCATTGAAAAACTGGAGCATTCTCAAGAAAAAAATGTTAACTATAAAATATAATGATATGATTTATTTTATAGCTAGACTATATGTGTGATTTTATAGAATTGACATGCCAAATGCATCTAACAGTTTTATATCTAACAGTCTAACAGGTTTAATGTTTCATGTTGGTATTTTCCTTCCTTGATAAGTCAAGCACTTTCTTATTCACAAATCCTTTCTGAAATTTCACATTCTAAATGAAACTAGGGGAAAAACCATACTTTTAAATTTCCTGAAATGGGTAACATTCTTTTCATTTTACTTTTGTATTTTTGTGCAGGTGATCTCATCTTACACATGGATGTTTGAAATGAATGAGTTTTTATGTAAAATATAGGCAGAATTTCTCTATAGTTTAGTAAGTCAATGTTCATAACTAGATATTGTCATGCAATGAACTAACAGGTTCTTTATGAGCAGATCTTCAGAAAATTGATTATTATAATTCTCTTTATATCTCTTTAAAATCAGAGAACATTATTTTCTGTTCTCTTCTCTTTATACAAGTACTGAGACTATAGCTCAGTTAACATTTTGATATATAAATACACATGTATTTTTACAGATTTTAAATTCATGTTGTATGTAGATTTTGTTTTTGTTTTCTCCTTTGTTCCCTCATACTATATGGTGAGCATTTACCCATGGCACTAAATACTCTTGGAAAACATGTTATTTAATACTTTATGACTATAAATAGTTTTGGGTACCACATATGTGATCTCTTAATATGTTTTACGATATACAACAGTGTCTATTTAATTTATTGGAAAAAAGGTAAATTCCATGAAATCAGCCAATATAGTAGAAAGAATAACATATATTTAGTATGGTGTTGAATTAACAACCACACAATTTGATCAACAGTTTGGTCTGTCAGCTGTGGTTGTAATAGATCTTTGCAGCAGAACTGGTGGCCATCAGGGTCCTGTCTCTTCTAGGAGTCAATTCACTGTTACATTTCATTTTAAAGAGAGTTCACATGCAGAGAGGCAGAGAATGGGTTACGCACAGAGTGTGATGAAGAACAAGAGGGTTATGCTTTGGATAACACTGACACCTGGGCTTCTCATGAGCTCCTGATATCTGGGTTTCCTGATAACTGGATTTCTCATGAGCTTCATGCAGGGTATTCAATTTCAGTCAATGAGAAGAACGAAGAAAAGCAAATAGCTCATCAGGGACAGGTGGAAAAAGGTAGATATTTTTAAAAGCTAGTGTTTTTTATAATTTTTAACTAGTCATATCTTCCTAACTGAAGTTAGTCCCAGCCTCGTCACTCTGACCTGGTGCATTGCTACTAACAATCAAAGTTGTATTCCTCTCTTTCACATTTCTTATCCCTTGGGTTGGCCAACAGGTCACTCCAGCCTTTAAAATACCTCTTACCAAAACGATCTTTTGCATATATTAGGAGACAGAAATGTGGAGTTTCCTATGAGGGTTTAAGCATCATTTAATTGGTAGAACTATAATAAAAGGCCCGGGGAATCCTTGTTGTTTCTTACTCTAATACTGTGCAGGGTCTTGGAGCTTTAATGATATCAAGCATCATAGAAGATTACTATGGGTATTTAGGGGGAGAAAGAATAAAGGGTGATTAGAAATCTGGGTTTATATTTAAACTTCAGTGAAGAAGTTTTATCCATTCCAAACTCCCACTTTATTTCATCTGCATTCTGAACGTTTTCCTTGAGTCTCATTGGAACCAGCTCATGGTTTGTTCTTGGTCACACATTGGCCTCTAGCATCCACTTTAAGGTAGAAAGTTATAAAGTGTCCCCTCCTTTAGAAGATGTGGGGCTGCATTTTCTTTCAATGACTAAGTAGCCCGTTAGTGCCTATGTAGTGAGAACTAAAAGGGAGTTAGTTTCATATGATGGCATAGCAACATAAAGGAGGTTAGGAAAACACCTATCAAAAATGAATGAAGTAAAAAGTTTGCCTGGCTTCCTCTGACCTGAAAACACACCATTGCCTTGGGAGCAACTCCCATGGCAAAACATTATCGGTGAGTCAAGCTGCACGTTTCCATTTTTCTTCCCTTAATCTCAGATTGGGCAGCTCAGGTGCGTGCCAAGAATCTACTCCAGCAAACCACCCCCTCCAGCTTGTCAGAGTGGCCATTGTTACTCAACGGAAGCTCATGATTCAGCAGGTACTCAGCGTGTGGTCTCTTAGGAAACGGCTGCAGGGCACCTGAACAATTCACTGCTGACTGACCACAGCTCCAGTAAGCAAATGCCTCCCACAAATGAGCAGTCAGCTTTCTCCAAGAGTAACAGGGTGGACACGTCTTCCAAGGCCAATAATGGAATGACATCCTCAATTAGGTTGGTCCCCTATCCCACCCCAAGAAGTCTTAGGCATTTATTCGGGAACACAGGTTGGTGTATGGACATTGTCTTCAAACTAAATTACAGGACAAAAGTGTCTGCCATTGCCATCATGAAAAATGTCTGGCTTTCTGCCCCTGGTTATTTCTTCCTAACCACTCCAGCATAAAGGACTAACTCTAGAGCAAGAGCCTCCCAACAGCCATGCATGTATCCACCTGTCCATTAGCCAACAACCAGTTACATGATCTAGTCTTACCTGAAAACCTTGTACCAAACACTGAGGATACCAACATGGCTAAGGTCTAATCCTGAAGCACTCAAGAACTCATCAAGAACTCAGTCAAATGGGTGAGCAGTTTTTTAATCTGTGAAGTGTCCTATAGCAGTAAATGTCATATAGAGGAAGTATGAATAAAATACTGTAGAGGAAGGACTGGGTGTGAGGAAAGAAAGAAACTTTCACAGGGGGAGGGGTGTGTGGGGTTGAGTGTTTCTCTGTCTCCTTTTCAAAAATAATTTTGATTGTGTATATTTAAGGTACACAACATGATGTTATGGGATATATAGAGGTAGTAAAATAGTTACTGTAGTGAAGTAAATGAGCAATCCATCATCTTAGGTAGTTACCCTCTTTCTGTGTGTGGCAAGAGCAGCTAAAATCTACCAATTTGGGAAAAATCCTGAGGACAGTACAATATCATCAGTGTGGTCCCCTTGTTGTTACTTAGCTCTAGACTTGTTCATTCTGTATAGCTGCTGCTTCATTCCTTGGACCCACATCTCTTTATTCCCACCTCACTCCTGGCCCAGATAACCACTGTTTTATTTTCTATCTCTGTATATTTGAGTTTTTTTTTTAGCTTCCATGTATAATTGACAGAATGCAGTTTTTTGCGTGTGTCTGGCTTACTTCATTTAGCATAATGTCCTCCAGTTTCATCCATGTTGTGGCAAATGGCAGGATCTCTTTCTTTTTTAAGATTAAATAATATTCCTGGCCAGGTGCAGTGGCTCATGCCTGTAATCCCAGCACTTTGGGAGGCCAAGGTGGGTGGTTCATGAGGTCCAGAGATCAAGACCATCCTGACTACACCACAGTTTCCTCATTTATTTGTCTGTCAAGGGACATGCAGATTGTTTCCATATCTTTACTATTGTCAATAGTGCTGCAGTAAAAATAGAAGTGCAGATATCTTTAAAGGTGATGATTTCATTTCCTTCGGGCATGTACCCAGAAGATAGATATGTAGGCCATAGGGTAGATCTATTTTTAATGTCTTTAGGGACCTCCATACTGTTTTTAAGAATGGCTGCACCAATTTACATTCTGACCAACAGTGTACAAGGGTTCCCTTTCCCCACACTGTTGCCAACACTTAATATCTCTTACGTTGTTTGATAACAGCCATCCAAACAGGTGTAAGGTAATATTGGACTTGGATCTTGAAGGGTGAATAGGAGTGTGTCTGGCAGAGGAGGAGGTCAGGTGCATCTCTGGCTTAGAGACCCGCATGATCTTTTTTTAAATTTTTTGAGACAGGGTCTCCCTCTGTCACCTAGGCTGGAATGCAGTGGCACAAACACGGCTCGCTGCAGTCTCAATGTTCTGGGCTCAAGCCATCCTCCTACCTCAGCCTCCCAAGTAGCTGTAATGTAACAAACATTCAAATGTTGTTCTTCTGTGTGGATTGGTTCAAATGTGTACCTGAGACATGTCACCACTGCTGGCTAATTAAAATAAATTTTGCAGAGACAGGGTCTTGCCATGTTGCTCAGTCTGTTTTCAAACTCCTGGGCTCAAGCAATCCTCCCGCCTTGGCCTGCCAAAGTGCTGGGATTACAGGCGTGAGCCACTGCACCCGGCTTCACCTGATCTTTTGTTGCTGCTCTTTGGGACCCCTGCTCCACAGTGAATTGGGGCATAATTCCTAGTCAGTAGGTTCCATCCCCAAGCAACTTAAAAGGGTACAGACACATTTAGTTACAGACATGGTTTTGTTATACAATAACTTTCTCAACCTATTCAACAGTGGTTCCCCTTTTCCATGCTAATGTTTTTGGGTGAAAATTGTCCTTCTGCAGTCACTTACACTCTGAAACCTCAGTGACCTCCTAAGTTTCTGCTCCAACTCGCTTCACTGAATAATGGGAGTTACTCCAAGCATCGCCATAGTGGTGCATTTTTTCTCTTTTGTGACTTTCCTAACTGACCTAGCTGTGAGTGACAGCTCCCATCCTCTTCCTCATCATTTACTGCAGTGCTGCAACCTAGAGTCCACTCTCCTTTGTGATACACCTTACCAACCCTGCTTTCTCTGCATAACTTCTTTCTGCTACTCTGTTCCAACTATCCCCACCTCCCTTTGGGCAAGTCCTGCCTAGCTGAGGCTTCCCAGTGATCCATCTTGACTTACAATTAAATTGGCATTTCAAGATCTAGCTATTTTTTAATGTTGAGAAATGGGGATTGCAGTCTGAAACCAACAGAAAGAAGAGAAAGGAATTGTTTTCCACGTCTGTGTCAGTTTCATAGAAGTAATTCTACTCCCATTCTCATGACTCATCTCTGAATACCCTTTCAAAGGCATCACATGTACTTTCGGGGAGTAGCACAGACCCACAAAACCTGTATGTGTGACTCTTTCTTTCTGTCTTTCACTTCTTTCTTTCATCTGTGAGCTACTCATTTGCATACTTTCCAGAAGCTGTACAAGAGGGAGAAACAATCAGTTGACTCTGGCTTGCAGCAAGGATTGGTGCTACCAGAGGTTTGAGTTCAAACCTTTTCTACTTTCTGGAAGCTGGAGTCATTGCTCAATCATTATATCTGATTATCTGGGAAAACTGAGACTTGGCTGAACATATTATTAAGTTTTGAGTTGGTCTGAGACAGAAGTTATTGTTGCAAATGATTTTGTATTGTGGTTACAATAGAGTGTGCAAAATTTCCAGCTCTCTCTTGAATAAAAGCCACTTGATCACAGACGCTCTCCCTCCTCCTCTCTGTTTCTCCTGCAAGGCTTGAGGGGCTTCTTGCCATCCCAAGTAGTCACCCTCTACACCCTGATATTGCCAGTGTCTTTCTCTTTGAGTCATCCACAATTCAAATCCAAGCCAAATGTTGAGGCTGAAAAAAATTTTAAAAAGTAAGTTCAAACTTACTATTTGACTAGAAGTGAAAACATAGCAAGTAACACTGGTTTATGGGCCGCTCATTGTATAGCTGTGTTCTACTCCAGAGAAAGTCTTCCTTTGTTCTTTTGGTCAGGATCCTCATCTCCAGCAACTCATGCTCCCCTCTTGCAGGGTCTTTCTGTCCTGGCACCTAGAAAGTACCCAAAGTCACTGCAGATGCATTTCTATTGCGGTCTTACTTCCCATTCCAGGATGCAGGAGGTCTCTGGAAACCCAAGCACGGCTCCTTAGAGGTGTAAATCTTAAAAACATTTCTTTTCTCTTATAACTGTGACCTGCTTGCGTTTTAATCCCAAATCTGCCTTTCAGTGGAGCAAACTGGTGTCATTTAACCTCCATAGGAATTAACAGCAGATGGAGAGAGGTTGGTAACAAACATTCAAATATCTCTCTTCTATGTGGATCGGTTCAAATGTGTACCTGAGACATTTTAGCCTGATCACACAAAGTGAATATAGATCAGGGAAACAGTATTATTGATAAAAATCTACGACTTTGCTATTTTATGTTAATTCACAAATTCAAATTTTAATGACATTCTCTCAGGGAGTTAAACAGAAAACATTTAAGTAACTACCAATCTCAAATTATTTTCAAAGGAAGGAATATCTGTGCAGATGGAAGAAAGCCAACATTGATTTGAGATTTTATTTTGGTTGGTTCATGTAGAAGCCGGGTGTGAAAATGTCCAAGTATTTTTCAGCAGACTGGGAAACCCAGTCTGACCATATATTTTCCTGGCCAGATAATTTTGTGACCAAAAAACAGGATGCATGATTTGATACAATGCCTAATAACAGGACAGAATACTTCAAATATGGATTATTGTGAAAAACACAGGAGTCTTGATGTGGGCCCATGAAGAAGGCGACTCCAGATACTGTGAACGTGGGTGGCTGAGGCCTTCGACAAGGAGCCCTCACCTCTGCATTCGCTTTATGACCAAGTTTCTTCTGAAACAGTAGAGAAGAAAATGCAGTGAGGAATTCCTAAAGGATGCACTGTGGATGAAGTTCTGTTTAACTGTTGCAGATGTTAGCTTTGCCTTATTGTAGCAGGTTTGACCAGAGACACAAAAAGTAGAAGGCGATAGAATAGACCATCCATCATTCACATCTCTGGGAAGATAAATTTCAAAATTAAAAAGATTATATTCCTCTTTGGTGTCTATTGAAACATCTTTCACTTTTTGTGTTTTATTTTAATACAAACAGATACCTTGTTGAAATTACCAAAAACCTAGATGAAGTCCTAATTCTTTTCTGGTCACACGGAGAGAAAAAATTCTTAGACTTGACATATATAATTAGGAAAAAGACAGACCCTCTAAAAGCTAAATGCAATGTTTATTTTTAAATGTCCTAAGGTTAAGACCTTACTAGCAAGTTTTTATTGCTGAGCGACAACCGTAAGTGAGAAATGGGGTTTATAAGGGAAATGCAGATGCACCACCTTAATTATCAGATTGCCACCAGGCACCAGCATAATGAAGGAATTTTCTTATTTTTGCACAATGAATACTAATTGAGGTAGCAGAAGGGAGTGTCTGGGTGGCCACACTGCAGTAAACTGGTGCCATCTAAAGGAGAGGAGAGCAAAGCCACCCGAGTGGCACTTGCAAAGGAAACAGGATAGGTACGCTCTTCTGGTACCTGGACAGCTGGATTTCTGCACTTGGATTTTTAACACAAAACACAAAATTGAATTCTACCATGTTACTAACACAACTGGTTATCAGGTGGAGTTAGGAATGGGACAGATGTTGCCAGTTTTTCTGAAACCCATCTCTATACAGCTAACTTCTCATCTGTCAGTCTGTAGAGAAGTGATTAGGTACCATAAATTAGGCATGCCAGATGAAAGGGAGAAGAGGAAAAAGAAGAGGGCAGAGAAAAAGGCTGGAGGGGTTGGGGGCACAGAGAGGAAAAAGGGAGGGAGAAAAGAGGATTGGAAAGGTTACTTTGTGCAGGATATTTTGCTTTCACACATGCAATATGAAATTTCACCTTTAGTTTTCACAAACGGTTGCATTTGTCCATATATACAAGGAAAGTGAAACAGAGAAGTGCAATAAATGACCCTCAGATGGGACTGTTGGCAAGCCACAACGCTATTCTAGCTGCTTCTAGGACCATGGTGTTTCTGCAAGCACGGGGTCACGAATGGAATAATGTGATGGCTATTCTTAGAAAAGAAAGTGCTTCATTCTCGAGGCTTCACTGGAACAGAGAGTGGAGAATGCCCCTGAAGGGCAGAACCAGGCTCCCTCCAGGAGCTCTGGAGTACATGAGAAAGGGTTGGAAGGCCTTGGTTTCTGGGCAGGAGTGGGGAGGTTGCCCAGGGGCCCATGTCTCAGATGAGAAAAACATCTCAGATGTCTTTTGTTTATTTCGTAGAATCAACCTCTCTGGGCTGGAAGATACCCTGACATGGTTATCACTGCCCAGGGAGCCAACAAGCTGAAGCTGCTAATGTGAGATCAAGCTGGTTAGCTTCTGGTCAGGCTGGGGCTCCAGGCCCAGGCCCTGAAAACACGGTGTTATTTTCAAACCTGAATAGCCTGCATTGTGGAAGAGTAGAAGGTACTGCAGGTGGGGGCAGCTAATCCTTAAGTAATCTGTCTCCTTTCCCCAGGCAAAGACAGAACTCCCGACGCTCAGCCTGCACTCCCTTGGTGACCCTATGGGCCAGTCCTGTGCTGTCTGTTGGTGCCTTTCAGTGCCAGGGGGATCCCTGGCTGCCTGGACCTGGAACCCAGAAAGTTTTGGTGAATGTTTTTGTAATGAATGAATGAATGTGGTGTCTCCCTCTCATTACTAACTGGAGTTTAGTTTTTCCATAGAAAGTGTTTCACATGGGAGTTAGACTTGGCCACTCACTCATTCACCCCTCGTATCTGGGTGGGGGGTGGGCAACAAAGTTTCTGTAACCTACTGGGGCATAACAAGGGAGGGGATTTGGGCCACATACCCCAGAAACCAAGGACACTGCCTACCTGGGAAAAGAGGGTCCAGGTAGACCTCACATCCAGGAAGTGGAAAAAGGAGAGAGAGCACCTGAGGGGTGGGTTGGGGTGGGGAGAGAGCAGAGCTGTGTCTCTCGCTGGACAGAGTTGAATGAGACCTGAGTCATCCAGCCTGGAAGCGCATTCTCAGCCCGGTCTCAAGATCTGACATGATGACCTGAACAATTTTAGAGACCAGCTGCTGCCAGACAGCAGACACTCCAATTGATTCTGCATTCAGAAAGTACCTCGGTGATCTGAAAAAATGGGTGGATTAATAAAGAAAGAGGTAGAGATATTTTAAAAGATTGTAGGTTTCAGCAGATGGCTTGGAATGAATCAGCACGGTGATGAGGTTGGCATTTTGGGGAGGGTGGGGGTTGTGGGAAGGGGGCAGGTGACCTGAGCCAGGCCCTTAAGTAACATGGTCTAGCTGGGGGGTTGCTAAGTGTCAGGGGGAAGGTGCTGGAGAGAGACCCCTATCTTAAGGAGAGGACCCCCCCAACCCCTCCTCACCCAAGAGGGCCCTTGGGGTGAGATGAGCAATTTACTCGAATATTATCTTCATGGCCCGTCATCCTCCCCTTTCCCTATCCACCCCTCCAAATAAGTCCAGTATGCAGTTGGCACTCAAATACCACTGAATGAATGAATGAATCCATGAACAGGGTCAGGTTAGGCTGCCCTGCACAGATTTTAATCTTATGATCCCTTTTGGTTTCTACGCAACAAAACCCTCTAGGGACGTACACGTGTATACAGCCCAAACATGCTCTTTCAGACTCCTCTAGAAATATTAGCTTTGCATATTACTACCAGAAAATGCTTTGCATATTACTACCAGAAACTGAAACTGCAAGTTATATATATGTCAAAAAAGGGAAGCACATATTGTATTTATGTGAATATTACCATATGTAAGTTCAGGCACCACTGGGAGACTTCACATTAAGTATTCCCATTAAACAGACTTGGAGAAACCAAACACACACACACTCCTTCACGCTCACAGTTCTGGTTAAAATTGTTGCTTCACCCCACTTTCATGCCTTTAAAATGTGATTTTCTGAGGCATCAAAAATTCATGGGAGGACAGGAGGATGAGAACACCCTGCTGGGATTTTAACTTTAACTCTGACAAGCTATCTCAGTACGATGAGGTCCTTTTCATAAACCAGGGCAAACTTAGCCCTTGCTGTTCTGTTTCATGCCAATATACAGGAAACAAATGCCACTTGGTGACCAAAAGGTATTAATAGATCTCAAAATAAATGGACTTGCACTGTTGCTACACCCTGGAGATCTGGTTAACAGCATTGAATGGGTGTGGGATTTGAGGCTAAATACAACATTTCCAGAGTAGCTGAGATTTCCAAATGTGGCAAACCACAAAAACATTCCTTATGTGAAGGGCATTTTTCTACAACCGGAACAGGGGCAACTGAATAATTTTAGTCATTTTGCCAACGCAATGCACCCGTCACAGAAGCTCAGGTGAAGGAATGCACGGTTATTTTGCAATGATGGTCTGCAATGCTGCCTTGCGTGTTCCCCAACTGACTCAGTTGTACCATCTAGACACACACAGCCTGCATGGAGCTGGGGTTTTCACCACAATTCACTAAAATAATGGGCGACAGGCATGAGTGACTGGGGCAGGACTACTTGCCTTTCACACGGGTCAGCCTCTCTGACCAGTGAGCCCAGCTGCACTGTCTCCTACTCGTTTGATAAAAGGAAGAAAAAGGATATAGTATTTCAGCTTCTTACAGATCTAAGACGGAAGTGATTCAAATCACAAGAAAAGTACAAACACATTGCTTAACCGAGTGAATATATTCTAAGAAATGTATTGTTAGGCTATTTTGCTGTTGTGTGAACATCATGGAGTGTACTTGCACAAACCTAGGTGGTAGAGCCTGCTACACCTCCAGGCTGTGTGGCATTAGCCTATTGCTCCTGGACTACACACTGGGGCAGCATGTTGCTGTACCAAGTTCTGTAGGCAGTTGTAACACAACGGTAAGTGTTTGTGTATCTAAACATAGCTAATATAGGAAAGGTACCCTAAAAATACAATACTATAATCTTGTGGGACCACTATGTGATATGCAGTCTATCTTGATTAAACTGTTGTCAAGTGGCACATGACCTGTAATCTCTTTTAACAGTGTGTATTGACATGTTATAGACTCCTAACAAGACTTGAACATTTCTTCAACGGGCAACACCTGTTTGGAGTCTTTAAGTTACAGGCAACTACAGTGAGATTTCTAGCTTTACCACTTTTTTTTTTTTTTTTAAGAGAAGGTTCTGGCATTAAAAGTTTATTTCTATCCATGTTATTCAAATATAGTGCACTAACTTTATATTATACAAATAAGTCAGAGAGGAAGAGGGAAGAGAGCAATTAAAGAGTTATGAATACATGTTTTATTGCAGAAAAGGCCTGAGACTCCTGGGATTTGAAGGCACACACAGGATAAATAGGCCCCACCCTGTGCTCTTTGAGAGGTTAACAATATTTAATCCAGAACTTTTTGGAATACATACAGGTGTTCTTTGAAAAAGAGTTCAGCAGTCAAGTGAATTTGAGAGACGGTGGTTTAATTGAAGTTAAACATTACTTTACTGCAGGGCTTTTCAGAGCCTTTAATCTGCTAAGTGCTTGTGACATTCCAAGTGGGGCTGTGAGTGAGGACTGCCTTCGAAACTCTCACACAGGGCACTGCAAGGTATGGGCCCTAGGAAGGGGTGAGGAGGCAAAAGGACGAAGAAGCCGGCTTGGGGCCTGCTTATGGGACTGTATTTTCCCCAGACATTGAACTATACAATACTTTTTGATGGAAACAGTAACAACATAACGGAGAACGCACAGGTACAAGTGAAAAACGAAAAGCAACTTTTCTCCCAAAGAGAAAGGGAAATTTCCCATGTCCTGAGGGATGGGGGAGGGGGAACTAATGTTTTAAGCCCTTTATAAACATCACATTAGCTCCTTTACAACTACTATGAGCTTCGAACATCAGGCATTTTAAGACAGAAAGGGGTCCAGCACTTGACTTTCTAGGAGAGTGATCCAAGAATGTCAGGTCACCTGCAACGCATGCACAGGTACCCAGAGAGAGAGACAGAGAGACACACAGAGAGAGACACAGAGAGAGAGAGAGAGACAGAGAGAGAGAGAGACAGAGAGAGAGAGAGAGACAGACAGAGAGAGAGAAAGACAGAGAGAAAGACAGAGAGAGAGACAGAGAGAGATAGAGGCAGAGAGAGAGAGACAGAGAGAGACCCCTTTGCAGAAGACCAGTCCCTGGGAAGTGGCATGAGAAGGAGTCATTATAGGGTCCACAAACCCATACATGCTCTGAGCATCATCCATGGCCCGCATACATGGTCTGTCTTGCAGTGATTTGCACCACTCTGTCTCAAACAGATAAATGCTACTCTGATTGATAAAATACAATTAATGTAAGCATCTTGCTGAGTTCACAGTAACAGTCTGTCTTTGAATATTTTCTCTATAGAGGGATAAGAGTGGAGCTAATATTATGTGTAGGTCCTTAAACTTAAAATTTTTAAATGAGCAATTTTAACATGGTTCAAAAAATAGAAAATGTCAAAAGATAAAGAATAGAATTATCTATTATTTATATCTGTAAAATTATTTCCCTTCTCGTCCCATATACCAAGACTCTGATTGGGTAGTCCTTGTTCTTAGTTTCATATGTAATCATCCAAGTATTTTCAGCACACACAAGCACATTCAAAAGTAGATTTTTACTTTCCCATTTCTTACAAAATAGGTAGCATATTTTATATGCTATCCTACATTTTTTGAAAGATCAGATATGACTGCACTACTATATCTCCTCTCTGTTGAAAGGGATTTCTTCACCCTCACACAGCTCATAAACACTGTCAAAAGCTACCTGAACCTTGTCCCACTCATAGAGCAGTTGGTCTTATGTCCCATACCTCACTTTTCCTCACCACCTTCATGGATGCCCTTAGAACGCTCTGGTGACATATGGGACTGAACTTTTATCATTGCTTTGTGACTGTTACACCCATCTGCCTGCAAGGAGAGGCTATCTCCTGTAGAACAGGATATCTTACCGTCTCGAATCCCAGAACCTAGAGGAGAGCTCCCCTCTTAATGTCCAATGTCTCCAGGGTAGAGGGTCACCCTAGGAGGTCACTGGATGTGCGTATTTCTAAATAACCTGGGAGATTCCAATGATACTCCAAGAAGGAAGATGCTTAGGTGGGTCTCACGGCCATCATGCATACTGTAATCTGTAGGAAGGGTGTGATGAGCAGCCCGTCTCCAATATGTGTACAGTTTGGTTATATTCCCTTTTAGTAAAAGAAGAAAAACAATCTTCACTTCTAATTCTACTTGGCTTGTAAATTTGGACCTATCTTAGGAAAGAAATCACTTAGGAATGGAAAAGAAAGAAATCAATATAATAGAGGGACAGAGGATTTTTCAATCAAAGGAAAAAATAATCTCAGTGTTTAGTCAAGAACCAGTGAACATGGCAGAAAAAAAAGTAATTCATCTGAGCTGGATGAAGTTAGAAAGAAAATTCAAATTTGAATGAAGTTGAACTCATGATCATATTGCTTGGCTGAGTGCCTGCAAGGTGCCCCCTTTACTTCCACTTCCTCCTCGCATTGTTCACCGGCCTTGTAACTTGGTGTGATGCAAAGGCTGGCAAAAAGAGAAATCAATGAAGTTCAACATCATGGAGAAATTTCAGAGGTATGGGAGAAGCTGATGTCTTTTACAGAAATACTTGAGGAAATCTGAGTGTGTGTCAGGAGCTGTGAGAACCATGGAACTGTACCTGACTCCAGATACAAAGCAGAAGAAACAGTTTATGACTTTTATCCTGGAATTATTTTTAGTGGATTAAGAGTAGATAGATTAATTTCAAGAATGGTGTCAATTCTCCACAGCTCCCTATATTTACATCTTCTGAAATGTGACTTTGCAAGTCTTCCCAAATCTATTTCCTTCCCTGTGAATAAGGGCTGCCCCTGTGACTCACTATGTCCTATAGAATGCTGCAGAAATGTTGGGGTTTGGGGGACAAGACAAGCTTAGGCTTAAGAGGCATTACATGCTGTTACTCATTTGGAACCCAGCCAGGGCCATGGGCAGTTGCCTGGGCTAGCCTGCTGGAGGATGAGAGGCTATGGGGAGCAGAGTTGAGTCATTCCAGTGGCCCTCCCAGGTAATGTTTATAACTCTGAAGGAATAGCCAGTGAGACAGGAAGAAACTCACAAAATGTGCTGCTAGAGAAGGCAAGAGTGGGGATGTTTCAAGGAGATTGTGTCTGGCTGTGTTGGATGCCATTGATAATCAAAAATGATGAAGATAGAAAAAATAGTCCTTTGGATTTAATATCATGGGGAGTCTTGGTGACCTTAATAAGATCTGTTTTCTTCTTATTGGTATGGTGAGGACAGGAGCCTGCTCAGAGCTATGCCAAGTAGATTAGGACTGTGAGTGTAGACAATTCTTTTGAAGACATTGTTGATACACTTTTTGATGAAATAAACTAAGGTGTAATGACGTGGTGTTAAGAATCATTCAGCAGAGAGAGAGAGAGAGACAATGTTGATAAGAGGAAGAACTACATAATCAAGGGACAGAACACTTGAAAGAAAAGGGTTTGGGAGCCTGGTAGACAGATGCCCAAACTCACATGTGTTCTCTAACTGTCTAAGGTTTACATGCCAAGTGCTTTGTGGCCTGTAGACGAATGTGCAACAATCATTATTTTTGCTTTTTTTAAAATCAACTCTTTTTCCCGTGACTATGCTTATTTTTGATAATAATTAGTAGAACTAACCATATGGAAACTAACTTTATGGCAGCCAATCTGGCAGATACCATCTTAACCATATGATCATAAGTAACTGGACAAACCCACATTATATGCCTCTTGATATGATGCACTGAGGAGGGTAGAACTTCACTTCTGCAATTTTCCTGGCGAAAACGCATCAATTACCTCTCATTATGAGGAAATATCAGACAAACCCCAAATGAGGGCTATTCTACAAAACAAGTGGCCTACCTTCTTAAAAAGTGTCAAGGTCATAAAAAAACACAGATTAAGGAACTCTTCCAGATTTAAAAGAGACTAAAGAACCATGATAATCAAATACAACATATGAGATTGGATTGTTTCCTGGAATATATGTATTTTTTAATATAAAGGATAATTTGGGGATAATTTACCACACATCAGTAAGGTTTCTAAGCAGTAATACACTAATGTTAACTTCTGATTTTAATTATACTATAGTTCTGTAAAAGAATGTCCTAGATCACAGAAAATACATACTAAAGTATTTGGGGATGATGAGGCATTATGTTTCTATCTTACTTTAAAATGGCTCGGGAAAAAATATGAATCTAATAGAATTCTAAGATAGTTCCAAAGCTTTCTACACCCTGGTACACATGCCTTGATAATTGCTTCTCCATGTGTTTGAGCAGATATATGCATATGATGGCGGACCACTCCTATGATTTGATTACTCATCAGTTGACTCTGAGTTAACCCAAAGGGAAGTGATCTTGGGTGCACCTTGCCTAAGCAGGTGAGCCCGTTAGATGAAGGTGAAGCACCAGAAATAGTCCATGCTGCCGGAGAGCAAGCCGACATGTGGAAGTATGGGAAGAGGCACTTGGCAGGAAATGCCAGGAAGCCTCAAGGAGTTAAGCCTGATCCCTGGCTCATATCTGGTAAGAAAATGGGGAACTTCATGAGTCCTACAACCACAAGGAACTAAATTCGACCAATAACAAGTGAGCTTGGAAGAGGACCCTGAGCCTCAGGTGAGAGAATAGCTCCAGCTAACAACTTGAGGTCAGCCTGGTGAGACCCTGAATAGAGATCTCTGCTAACCTGTACCTGTGCTCTTGACCCATAGAAATTGTGAGGTAATGAAAGTGTATTATTTTAAGATACTAACTTTGTGGTAATTTGTTACATAAAAAAATAAAACTACTATGATATCTAAAGCAAATATATCAAAATATAAACAATTAGTGAATCTTGGTGAGCAACTTAGAGAAGTTCTTCGTACATTTTTGCAACTTTTCTGTAAATCTGAAATGATTTAAAAATAAAATGTTATCTAGGGTGATATATATATATATATATATATATGGTCCCTCTGTCTTTTATTTACCATACACGCATTTATAGTCATGCTGTGAATACCACAGCAGGACGACTCACAGCATTGGAATTTAAACAATAGTATATTTGTCTTATACTGATGATTTCATATATTATCAAAGGTATTCATATACCATAACTTGCCTTATAAATCCCCAAATCTGAAACCTCCATATATATATATATCTAGGGTGATATATATGTATATGGTGAGATATATATATATATATATGGTTTACTATATGCCAGATGATGGTTAAAGTATTTTTAAATGTATCAATACATAAATTTTCATTAAAAGACAAATGACCCTTCTTCTTCATGACTTGTTTTACAGATAAGGAAACTGAGGCACGGGGAATTCAGATGACATGGCTGAGGTCCTACAGCTAGTAAAAGGCAGAGCTGGACTTGAATCTGGATTCCAGGTTCACACTCCTAAGGACTCTGCCATACTCTCAGTGACCCTGAAGTAATAGCAAACCAACTGACCCAGGGGACAGGGTGAATGTGTTTGAGCATGATCCTGCAGGGCCCTAAAATTCATGGGGAATCATTTTTGTTTTGTCCTCTGTTGTTTTTTTGTTTTTGTTTTTGTTTTTTGAGATGGGGTCTTGCTCTGTTACCCAGGCTGGAGTGCAGTGGTGTGATCTTGGCTCACTGCAACCTCTGTCCCCCAGGTTCAAGTGATTCTCAGGCCTCAACCTCCTGAGCAGCTTGGATTACAGGTGCCTGCCACCACGCCTGTCTAATTTTTGTATTTTTAGTAGAGACGAGATTTCACCATGTTGGCCAGGCTGGTCTTGAACTCCTGATTTCAAGCGATCCACCCGCCTTGGCTGGCGAAGTGTTGGGATTCCAGGCATGAGCCACCGCGCCCGGCCTCCCTCTTTCTTTTATTTACCATACACGCATTTACAGTCATGCTGTGAATACCACAGCAGGACGACTCACAGCATTGGAATTTAAACAATAGTATATTTGTCTTATACTGATGATTTTATATATTATCAAAGGTATTCATATACCATAACTTGCCTTATCAATCCCCAAATCTGAAACCTCCATAATATATCAAGCTAACAAAGTTAAGTAGATGAAAAAATATGACTAGAAGGGAGAGCAAATTGAGCGTGTAAAATGGAACCAAGAATAAAAAGAGAAAAATAAAAGCATAAAGATCAATGTACTTAAAAAGTCAGTCAATAATGCACTTTCAATCTTCTCACATATTTATTTCATACATTTATCATGTTTCAGACTTTGGAATAAGATGAAGTCACCCAAACTCCATTGTGAAATCTAGTCTCCTCGCAATCCGTCTGACCTCAGAGAGGCAAACAGTGAGTAATTCAAAATATTTTTGAATGAAAGTGTCAGTTTAAGATCCTCAGCATAAAACATACCTACAAAGCCTATTTGCAAAGTAAATTTACTCTGGATTCTTGATACCTATGAAAGTTTTTTCTATTATATTTATTTAAAATTACAACAGTTTACATTAGAAACAAGCTCAAACAATTAAGGTAAAAGATAAATAACTGCATACAGTTTAATTTTACAAAATGCAAACATACATCTTTCATTGTTCCATTATCTGAGTATTAAGCGCCACATAATTGCACAAGGCATTTTCAAATGTCTTAAAGGCTCTAAAATTACACAGTTGACTTTTGTGAAATAGTCTTTATTTTCCTCCATTATTATACAAATAATTGACCACACAGATTAAATTTAAATCGGAATTGGATATGTCCCCTACAGAGTTCATTTCTCTTGTGCAGCTAAAGGTTGGCAGCTTATGATGGCTCATGGAACTTACTCAGGCCCTTGTGGGATACAGAATGGGGCTTGCATTTTCATAATTTAGGATGTCTCCGCTGTGAGAGACCCTAGAGTCCCCTGGGATCGCATCACATCTAGTTTTGCCCAAGACCACCACCTTTCTAGCTAACCCAGTCTAATTCTAATGGTGCCTCTTTTCACTCTCAGAAATGTCTGTTTGGGAGATGGTACAGATGAGGAAATGTAAGCCTCCGGATGTAGGCTCTCTGGACCAGACCGACGCAGCAGAGACCTGTGTTTTCTCCTGAGGATTCAGAAACCCCACTCCCCCGCCTTCAGAGGTGCTGCCGCTCTCCATTGTGGGGCAGAGGTGGAGAAGCAAAGAAAGTGTCCCTTTCATCCTCACCATAGAATGAAAAACGATTCATAACCACAATTACTCACCAAACCTGAGAGGAGGACAGAAGAAAACATGTTTACATTACTTTTTCTTTCATTAAAAAGCGACACGTGATTTTTCAATCAGTCAGAAAACACAGATGCAGAAAAAGGTAAACAATTCAAAGAAAACCCCTCTTCTAGAAATACTTAACAGTTACTAATTGTAAAGACACATAGGAGTTGCAGGAAGTGACTCTAATTATTGGTGTAAGAGAATATTTTCATGGCGTGTTCTGCTTTGAGAAACCTGTTCCGGTGACTCAGAATTATTTCTGAAACAGTATCCCCTTCCCCCACCCTCCTCTCAATTTCTTCTAATTATAACTCTCTTGAGATATTTGCCTCTGATAGTCACAGGGAAAGAATGGGAGAGGGAAAGGAGAAGAGAAAAGGAATACAGTTCAATTGCCAAAATGCCAAAAGTGGAAAGACGGACCTGGGTCTCCTCTGGTGCAGTGTCAGGACTGCATAGCATACAGTGGCCAGGCCTGCATAGCACACAGTGGCCAGGCTCGTGCCAGAGGCCTGTTGTCAGACACCATGGTGGGAGCATGGGAACCTTCTAAATGGACAGCCCTGCTCAACTCCTTGGGCCTAATGTGGGCTGGGAAAATAGATCTGATTCCACCCTTGTTCCTGCAGTACTCAACACAATGCCAAGCCTGTACTGGGCGCTCGATATATTTTTCTTGAATGAGTTAATAAGGCTGATTTTCACAAATTTGTTGTTGTTAGGCTCATCCTAGTCCAAGTTACAATTACAGACTGAAGTGTTTCAAGGCGGTTTCAAAATTATTTACTTCTTGCAAATGTATATGAATGTCTAATTAGTCTGCCAGACAATGGAGATACCAGGGTGGATAGGAAAAGGTCACTACTTTTAAGGATCCCAGAGTCACCTAAATAATCAAATACTAGAGAGAGTGTTGTGGAGTTGACCAATTTAGTGAAACAGACTTGGGTTCAAATCCCAGCTCTGTGTTCACTAGTTTTGTGATCTTAGGCAAGTTATTTATTATTATTATTTTTAGTATGCCTTCAGCAGGGCTAATGATAATGTTAATTCATATGTTGTCTGAGGATTAAATGTGATAACTGATGTAAAGCCCTTGGAAGACTGCCCGGCACACGGCAAACCTTGGATGAAGGCGACTGCTACTGTGATTTAACAGCTGCGCAATCTTGGGCAGGTGATACTTGCTGCATCTGTTTGCATAGGTGGAAAATGAGGATGGTAGTACAATGATTCATCATGATTTTTAAACTGCAAGACTTTTTGTTGTTTGCATGAGACTACAAGGTATCGGTCTCCATCATAGCCCCCATTTTAATCATGGGGACACCAAGGCTTTAAGCTGGGTTATCCACTCAGACAGAATCCAAAGCAAGAGTTGGGGCAGAAGCCCTGGGGGTGGAACCAGAACACCTGGGCCCACATCTGTAGTGGGCAGTTGGTCCTGGTGCCCGGCCAGAGGGCACTTCTTTTACCAGCTCTGTGTCCCTGTTTCCCGACAGCTGCAAGCTCTGCTGATGAGGTTCATTTGCTATCTTCAGAGATTGTCCATGGGTACTGGAACATCCTTGAAAACACAGAGAGTGACCCTTCACCCCCTCGACCAAGAACTCTGCCTTATAACTTACTGTTAAGAGCTCCCTAGGGAATCAGGCAGAGGCTGGGATTTCACTTGAAATCATACCCTCATTTCACTTCCTTCCTTTCCCTGTCCTACTTCCAGATCCCTTGCCAGTGTCTCCTGGGAGCGCCTCCTCCCACGTGAACCCTGGGCAGGATAGGGTGTGCTGCTGAGAGAGCCTAAACTAAAACTCCACTGGATGATGCCATTTACATAAAAGATCTCAAACTAATTCATGTCGCTTTGTCGTTCATCAATAATGCCAAATCCCAGGTGCCTTTCCTGGGAAGTGGGACTGAGCTGAAAGGCCAGGGTCCCCAAGACCAGCCTGTTTTTAGTTCTCTTCCAAAAGCCCTGAGCATTTTCTCTATGTCAAACCACACGCCTACAGGGGCTTCACTTCCCTTGTTTATTTCTTGAAGGCACAGCACTGCTCAGAGCCTGTCCCAGAGCTCCTGGATGATGAATATGTGCTGAACAAATATGTGATTTCCATGTTTCACTGTTACAACCTCATTCCATCCTCAGAATAAACTTGAGAAGTAGGCATTGTGATCTCCAGTTTGCTGATGAAGAAATTGAGAGGTAGAGTGATTAAGTTCCTCCCCCAAGATCATTCCACCAAAAAAGATGAGAGCTGGGATATAAGACATGTCTGATCAGAAATTTGTTTTATTAGACTTCATTATGTTCTCCCCATGAGCTTCCTAACCTGGGCACTGTTAAACATACAGATTCCTGGGCCCTTGAAACATACACATTCCTGGGCCCCATTTCAGACCTCAGACAGTGGAGTCTAGAAATGCCAAGCGCTTTTTCTGGCCACCAACATTTAAGAATTAGGGGACGAGCCAAGCATGATGGTACACACCTGTAATCCCAGTTACTTGGGAGGCTGAGGCAGGAGAATCACTTGAGCCCAGGAGTTCAAGACCAGCCTGGGCAACATAGCAAGACCCTGTCTCAATAAAACAATACACACAATTAGGGAAAAAAATCATGGTATCTAGAATGATATTTGAACTGCTGCTTGTTGGGATAAAACTATGTAAATGTAAAATATAAATATACATATACTTTATATATAAATGTAAATATATACAATATAAATACATATATTTGTGTGTGTGTGTGTGTGTGTGTGTGTATATATATGCCTTACTTCTGTAAACTTCCAGCCAACATGCCATGGGAACAGTAGGATGTGCCCAGACATGGTGTGCTGAGCTGATAGGCTCCATGACAAGGCGAGGACACCCAAGAATGAGCCTTTAGAGACCAGCTGTTAAACACAGTGCTGAAGATTCCTAGAGTAGCACACACACTCCTGGGAGGATCACGGATAAGAATGCTGAGTCAATCTTAATTTCCTTTAGACACCAGCGAGAATCAGGGCTGAAAGTAATACATTGTCTCTAAAAATAAAGAAAATTGTACTTTTTACATACCTGCTTTTGTGCCCTGAGTTTGTTCAAAACGTGTGTGTGTGTGTGTATGTGTGTGTCTATGCGTGTTCTTAGCGTGGATTGCCCCGAAAGCAGGCCTGTGACAAAGATGTGAGTGCACGTAATTCACCTGGGAGATGATCTCAGAATACCAGGTGGGGAGAAGGAAAGAGATAGAAGGGGAAGAAAACAATACAAGCTGCAGAATCAAGCACAGAAAGAGGAATGCACTGAAAGTGAATCAAACAGAGTCCAGGTTCTCAGGAGGTATGCACTCACAAGCAAATTAAAACAACAGGAAATGTGCACTTCAAATAAAGGATCTTGAAACAACCAGGATCCTTTGTGGCCAAGAGAAATGCAACCAAATACCCCACTAGCCCTTTCTTCTCAGCCAGGCGTTGGAAGCTGTTTGCGAAGGTTCAGGTTTAGGTCACATTATTGACTTTTGAGCTCTTGACTCGGATGTCAAACCCTGGGTAAGAATTTCTAGCTTCTTACATACTTAACAAAAATGGCATTTGGGAGTCAGAGGGTCCAAATCAACTGTTTCTCCTTTCCTCACTCAACAGGAATTGTGTTGGACCCAATGGACAGTGGTGTTTTCTCAGTGCATCACCACTGGGTCATCTGAGGCAGAAAACAACAGGAGCTTCTGGCCATATGGAGTTGCCCGGCTGGGGAGGGATGCAGATACCATAATGAGAGGCAATGTGATTGTCTCCTGTTCACACCCCATGTTTCTCTCCCACCTGGGCTTTAGAATCAAGTGGGCAATTTCTTGTTGTCCAAAGAGTAGGTTCTAGAAAACATGACAAATGTATATAGATGGCTGCCTCTGTCACTAAGAAATTGCTCGTAACAAAGGAAGATTTTTCGCATTTCGAAAAAGGCCAGTTTCCCTCCTCCCGGTAAGGGTGGAGTGTCCGCACCTCAGTCTCTGCGTGTGCTGCTTTCTTCCCATTAGAAAAAGGATGCTAGGCAAACTAGAGTGGAATACAAATGTGGATTTTTAAAAAATGTTTATTTTTAAATGAGCAATGAGCAATTCAGCCCCATCTCTGTGTTTTTTTTTTTTTTTGAAACGGAGTCTCGCTCTGTTGCCCAGGCTGGAGTGCAGTGGCCGGATCTCAGCTCACTGCAAGCTCCGCCTCCTGGGTTTACACCATTCTCCTGCCTCAGCCTCCCGAGTAGCAGGGACTACAGGCACCCGCCACCTCGCCCGGCTAGTTTTTTGTGTTTTTTAGTAGAGACGGGGTTTCACCGGGTTAGCCAGAATGGTCTCGATCTCCTGACCTCGTGATCCACCTGTCTTGGCCTCCCAAAGTGCTGGGATTACAGGCTTGAGCCACCGCCCCTGGCGTTGTTTTTTTTTTTTTTCTTGTTGATGAGAATGGAGATTTGGAGACATTGACATTCTCCAATATCAAAAAAAGTTGCCACATGTAAAGAAGATTACTGGGGCAGGAATGAAAACATAGTCACATAACAAAGGTGTGCATTAAAAAGCAACTTCAGGTTAGATCTCATTTAATCAGAAAACAATTAAAGAGAAAACCTCGTGCAAAGTATAAATTTGCCTGTACCCAGTGAATCTGGATTCCTCACTCCTCTGTCCATTCAGGACTGTACCTTTCTTCAACCTCCTGGACCACACACAGGGCCAAAGGCAGGAATGGAGTCAGTATTTTTCCCTTTTCCTGATTTATGACTTGCATATATTCACTTCTTTTCAGCTTTTCATTCCAAAGCAGCAATCCTTGATATTTTCATAAGAAAGCTGCTTTATTTTCTCAAGCCTTGAAATCATGGAGGGTTGTCGAGACAGTTGGAACAGAGCAAGGAGCCCCAGAGAAAAGCAAAGAAAGGGGATTCTCCTGCTGGCCACATGCACTGGAAGAGGTACAGGCCGTGCCACTGTAATAGGAGACCCCATATCCAGTGGGTGGCACAAGACGGAAGTTCACTTCTCCCTCAGGTAGACAATTTTCCATTCTAGCTTCTGTCTTTCGGTGCAAAGTGGCTACTTTAGCTTCTTTATCCCTCAGCCAGTGAGAAGGAAGAAGAGGGCTCCTCTCCTTTTGAACCTAGAAGGCTGTTCACATCCTTTCTGCTCACATCACAGTGGGCAGAATTGAGTTACATACCCACAAGAACTGAAAGGGATCCTGGAGCTGTATCTGCGCCTTTGACTAAAGAAGGAGCAAATGTATTTTGACAAACAAACTAGCAAGTCCTGCTATTTGAAGTCTTTCCCTTTGCCGGTAGTTTCAGCAAACTCTGGGTGGGAGGGCACGTCAAAGAGGCATCACCTCTTGGGTAACTCTGATTTCTTGGCATTCACCACCCAGGGCTGTTTCATTATGAGGTCAGTCCTGGCTTAGTAACAAAGAGCGTTGTAATGGGTAGTGGTGCTGGCCTTCAGCCTGGGATTGGAGAGGAGTGACCGCCACTGTGTGTATTAGATGCCCCCTGTGTAGGGGTTAAAGATGTGTATTTGAGCATCTTGCTTTCATAGGGAATGCGATGAATGTGGTCACTTTCTATATATTAATGTACCTTCACTTTGGAATCTTTATGTTTCTTTCCTTGGTATCAACTTCCAAAGAGCACAAAAGTCCTTAAAGAATAGAGCCTATAGCTCTCAGAAATATGTAGTGTCCATCTCAGGTAAGATACTCATTTGCAAGTCGGTAGAAATTCAAAGCACTCTCTAAAAACCTCATTCATTACTTACAATAAAAAGAAAACAAAGTGGCCAAACTTTCATCCACAGCCACAGAATGCAGTATAATCACAAAGATCTGCAGGTGTTTGGCTGCCATCCTAAATGGCTCCACCTCTCGTTCTATGGCAGTTTTTGGAGATTTTCCCACAAGCGACAAGGAGCAAGGGAAGGTGGCCTCCATTCAGCTTTCCAGCAGCTGCTGTGTAGTACTCCTTTCCACCAGCACCAGTTTTGTTCCCTTACATTCTTCCTTGTCAAAAAGAGACCATAGCACAGCATTCGGAAACCTTTGTGTCTTCCTGTTTTTACATTTAGGAACAGTTGCATCCCTTGCTGGCTATTGTACAGATGCCACAAGCTACTACTGAGGGACAAAGAAAAAGACAAAGCACTGTACACAGAAAACTGAAGAAATCCAGGTGTTACTCTATCCAGGTGAGCTTCTTTGCTCATCCTAACTGTAGCAAAGATTGGCTGAAGCTGCAGAGCTTCACCCTGTCTTAGGCAGGCCCGGAGTATTCATCCCTTTGAGAGAAAGGACAGACCTGAAAAATCATCTGAAGGTTGACTGCACAAAGCACTTTGTTTATAGAGTCATTCCTTCCCTGGCTTTCTGTTGTTTACTCTTGAACAACTTTAATTTTCAAAGATTTTATCCTCCTTTATAAGAGCGATTCATACTCCTTGCAGAAGAATAGGAAACCACATAAAGGTAGAACAATGAAAAAGACAGTCACTCATACTTTTATCTGAAGTCACTCCAAGCTCTTGTGTACACAATTTTTTCATTCTATTAGAGTAAAATATATCAGAGCAAATGTGTGCCTTTTTTCATTTAACATTTTTGCATAATCACTGTCTATGCTATTACAATTCCTTTGTAAGCATCACTCAAATTTTGCCTGAATGTCTCTAGCTGATGTCATTTCTTACCCTCCACTAACACACTTTTCCCTTTCTGATTAGCATGGTCTCTACTCTGTCTAGAACCATCCACGTTATTTTGGAATGCCCTAGCCTTCTGCACCACCTCCTTTATTCTTGGAGCCGGCTCAGGCCCACCCATGCAGTAGAGTCGGGGGCACTTTTATTCCAGGTGCAGTTCTGCCACCAATTAACCTGTGACAAACTACTCAACCCTTCATCATTCATTGTTTCACTGCAACAGCAAATGTTTTCTGATTCTCAATGCCAAGCATCACTCCAGCATAAACGAATACTGAGGAATCAAAACTTTCTTCGGATCTCTGTGGCCCTGTACCAGGCAGCCCACTTTAGTCCCTTGCTGTAGAAATCAATGGTCAACTTCAGTGTCGAAGAGGAATGGTGGGGACCAGGAAGGGAAACTCCACGAGACCTGGAGGGAAGGACCTTTTGTGTGACAGTGTGGCCACATGCAGGGTGTGAGCTGCAGCCATCACTCCTCCCAGCATCTGGGAAGCACGAGAAAGGAGTCGAATGGGTCAAAAGCAGGTGGCCAGCTGCCTTGTGGTGGTAAGAGGAAGTGGGCGATTGAGAAAACTCTGGAGACCAATGCTGTGCACTTCTCCTGGGGAAGTTGTTTCTTTCTTTTTCAGAAATGGAGAGGAAATATTTTGTCAGAGCAATTTGAGGTGTCATTCAGAAGTGGGTGCCATTTAGAAGACATCATTCAGAACGGGGAAACTCTGGTAGCCCAAAAATGACAGATGTCCGCAGGGACTTCCTTCTCTCTCAGTCTATGATTCTGTCCTTCGCTAAAGAAAATCTGAGTCTCATAACCCTGTGAAAATTGCACATTTTCTCTGTCTTGCAGCTTTGCCTGCCATCCTGACTCCTTGCCTTCATCTGTCCTCAGGAGCCTCCATCTGTAGACACTCTTTGTCCACGCCATTCCCTGCAGATCACATCATTTAGGAGAATTCTGTAGATGCAGTTGATTGTATTTGTTCACTTTTTTACTGTCCCCTTCCCTACAAGAGGGAATATATATATATGCCCCAGCCCCATTCCACGGGATGAGTAGGGCTTCCTCGGATGTGGCAGACACATCGCTGCCCCTTGGCCTTTGGGCATGGCCTTGTCACATACCTGCCTAGTGGGATGGGGAGAGAAGACCTAATGTATGCTGCGTTCAGGCAGAAGCTTCAGAAAGAATCCTGAGATGCCACCAGTTCTCTTGCATCTGCCTCTTGTCGAGAGAATGATGTTCCCTCTGTGGGAGGGGCTCCTTCAGCCTGAGTCTGGAAACAGAGGACACATGGAGCAGAGGCATAGCACATTAGCAAGAAATGCATGTTTGTTTCTGGAAGTCACTGAAATTTAGAGTTTCTGTTACTGCAGCAAAATCAGTTAATACAGTGCATAATGCAAACATCTGCACTTGAGAAAGGCTTTTCTCCCATAGAAGAAAAATCCTTAAGGACAGGTGACAGCCACACCCATCTCTCCCCCTTCTCCTAGTGCCTATGGTAGTGCTGAGCATGCAGTTTGTATTAATCAATGCTGGCTGTCCCAGGAACTATATCTCCCTCATTCCACCTCCACCCCCATGTCTAGGTTCTAAGAAACAAAACAAAATATAAAGGTAAAACACAACTTGCTAAAGACACAGGAACTAACATGAGAAGGTAACATTAAGGACTATATGAAAACAAATAACATATATTATTTTAAAGTCACATCTACTCAATATATTTATTGTGTGGAATAAAATAACAGGTCACAGCAGAAGTCACAATAATCATCATAACTCAATACACAGTCTCTCTGTCTTAAAAAGAACTGTCGTGGGGTGAGATAAATGCCTCACCCACAATGGGAAGGCACAAGTGAGGAGGGCAGAGGTCGAAAGTTGTTTGCCTTGGTCACCATGCTTTTGGGAGCCATACACACTGGCCTAAAACAAAACGTGAAAGGTCAGTTTTGTCTGCTTTTCTGGGCCCCTGCTTGCACCTGCCTGTATGACCCTCTATATACAAAGGAAGGGGCAAGAGGCCTTTGGAAAAACCAATACCAAGCAGGCTGTTTCCTGCTGTAAAATGAAGCCAAGGGCGGACTTTTTGTTGAATTCATACCAAAGAAGGGGTATTCTTCATAGGTTTGGCTCCAAAACGTGAATTGTTTTTGGTAAAGTTCCCAGCAAACACATTTCCAGGGAACCTAAACCCTAGAGAGCATTTTATTTGCAACCAAATGTTGAATGGAGACAGGAGTCCTCGATTGTTTGTCTCCCCATGCAGGGAGTCTGAGCAGCCCCGCTAGCAGACCCTGAAAAAACAAGGAAAACTCAGAAAACTAAAACCAGCATGGAATTCCACGCACTTCAAATTAGATTTGTGTGTGTGTGTCTGTGTGTGCACACGTGCACGCCTGTGTGTGTTAGAACTAGCTCCATTGTAAAGGCAACATCAACGGGCCAAGATCACTTCCAGTGGAACAAGTAGCTGTGACCATTTGCAAACTGAGGATGAAAATAAAGATCCCATTAAACAAGATCAAACAAGACAACTCAGAAAAGTGTGTGTAAGCGTGTTTTGCACATGGCTATCTCCAAGGAAATATAACTTCCTTCACTCTCTGGAGATCAGACAAATAACATATGTGCAAGGGTGGGTATAGAAATGTGGTCACAAGGAAACATGGGCATGCTGTATAGCATGAGGTCATTACATCGATTTTATGAATCGCTTGAGGGACGAGTTTATTTCACAGTAATACACGTATACATCTAACACATTGTCTATTTTTGTATCACTGGAGTTTACACACATGAGATCACTTGTGATTAGAATGACATCCTAATCACAACCCCAAGGGATAGGTACAGAAGGAGACCCCCAATAGGGGCACTGAGGGGAGGCAGGAGGCAAAGGGAAAAGAAGAGCAAGTTGGTAAAAGTAAATAATATATATTAATTTAAACCTCCATTTCCATATGTACCTACAATTTACATCTTTAATATGTTTGTTATATAGAAAAAATAACAGGAAGGTGGTACATTCAAAACTCTCTAAATTTCCACACCTTCTAGCTAAGCATCATTAGACTAATTCTTTCACCTTAAAATTATTCTCTAAAAGACAAAAATCACAGGAGCCTGGAAACTTACTTAAAATTTGCAAAGGTGTAAAAATTAGTTGTCCGTGACAGAGTATCTGATTCTTTAGAAAATATTTTTAAAAACTTTAGATCGGGGGTACCTGTGCTTGTTTGTTACATGGATATTGCATGTGTGATGGTGCGGGCTGGGTTTCTAGTGCACCCATCACCCAAATATTGGACATTGTACCCAATAGGTAATTTTTCAACCCTCATCCTGATTGTTTTAACATCACACTCCTGACTTGAGAATATAAAACAAAATGTAATTTTGGAAAGCCCCGGTTTTTTTTAAATAAGGAAAGGATAATGACAAGCCTCCTTGGCTCTTAACCCAAAAGACGCCGGTGCAATAGCCCATGGTGGGCAAGAGAATGAGGTTGGTCAAAGGATGAGGAAGGAAGGGCAGGAGGTGGAAACTGTTGCTCCAGGAAGACTCGTAAGTCACCAGTGTTCCATCATCACGTAAAGAAAGCAGTAGACCACCAAGCTCATCAATGACAAGAGGAGAATGAAAGGAAGACTTGAAAGAGGAGGAATCCATGTGGCTCTTTTCTAAGATCCTTTTCTTAGAAGGAAACATGACCCTTCCCAAAATACCATTTAGTTTGATAGCCTTGGGTCAGGGTGATATTTGGAAGATACTAACTATGTGGAAATCCATTTCCTACTCTTTGTTTGCACAAAGGAATTAGTTAATTACTCACCACATATGTAGGACTCCAGAAAATGGTAGTGCTGTATATTATAAATTACATTCATATAAGTCAGAGATTGCAAACTGGGGCTTAAGGGCCATATCCAATCCACAGATAGGTGTCGTTTAGTTTGCTTAGTATTTGTAAATTAAATTAAATTAAATTCCTGAATTTTAAAATAAGACTATTTCACATAATTATATAGTGAATTACATACATTTAGTTGAAAAATGAGCAGGGATTGAATCTCACCTCTTCAAGGCTCACCCCTTCACATCAGGTGCCTACATTACAGGTCTCCACCCATCATCTCCACTCACCTAAGGTCTCTTGAGTTTGCAAGCCCCGGTTTATAGTCTGCCTCCACAAGTATTAATTCTGCAAACATACGGCAGAATACCTACTGGGCTACATGCTCTCATGAAACCCACTATATATGAGAAAACAAAATCCTCAGAGTTTGAGGGACTCAATGCAGTGGGAGGATGGGGTGGTAGTTCTCGGCCCGCAGCATGCTCACCTTACCACGCTGGGCTCAAAGAGTTCACAATGCACTGAACACAATCAGAAGCTGAATTAAACAAACTGAAAGGAGGTGCGTACAAAGAGAGAGAATTCTGTTTCACTTGTGAGTCACACGTAAGATGTACTGGTTTAATCTTTCTTTAATCACCTTGTCCTTGGGAAGGGAGGTTGAATTTGTGAATACGAGGCATTTCACTCATGGTAAGTTTTTTCTCTTTTTAAAATTGTAAAAGATACAGAACTAAAACATAACATTTTAACTATTTTTAAGTGTACAGCTCTGTGGCATTAAGCACATTCACATTTTTGTGCAATGATCAACATTATCTATCACCAGAATTTTTTTTATCTTCTCAGACTAAAATTCTGTGCCCATTAAACCCACTCCCTGTTCCCTCTATTCACAGCCCCTGGCAACCACCATTCTACTGTCCATCTTCATATTTGACTACCTTAGGTACTTTGTAGAGTAGTACCATACAATATTTGTCCTTTTGTGTCTGGCTGATTTCACATAGTATAATGTTTTCAAGGTTCATCCATGTTGTGGCATGTGCCAGAATTTTATTCCTTTTTAAGGCTGAATAATATTCCACTGTATGTGTATACCATATTTTCTTTATAAATTCATCTGTCAATAAACATTTGGGTTGCTTCCATCTTTTGTCTATTGTTAATAATTCTGCTATTAACATTGGTGTACAAATATCTGTTCAAGTCCCTGCTTTCAATTCATTTGAGTGTGTACCCAGAAGCGGAATTTCTGAATTGCATAGAACTTCTATGTTTAATTTTTTGAGGAACTATACCACTGTTTTCCACAGTGGTAGCACTATTTTACATTTCCATTAGCAGTGTTCAAGGGTTCTAATTTATTCACATTTTTCCTGACACTTATTATTTTCTCCCTCCCTCTGTGTGTGTGTGTGTGTGTGTGTGTGTGTGTGTGTGTTTTATGCTATCCATGCTAATGAATGTGAAGTCCAATGTCATGAAAAATTTTCCTTATACTTTCTTCTAAAAGTTTTGTAGCTTTGGGTCTTATATATGGTTTTCAATCCATTTTAAGTGAAGTTTTGTATATAATAAGGGTCCAATTTTATTCTTTTGCACAAAGATATCCAGTTTTTCCAATACCACCTTTTGAAAAGACTATTTTTTCCTATTGAATAGTCTTGATACCATATTGAAAGATCATATATACAAGGATTTACTTCTAAAGTCTGTACTCTATTTCATTAGTCTACATGTTTGTCTTTATGTCAATGTAGCACTGTTTTCATTACTGCAGTTTTGTACTAAGCTTGAAATCAGGAAATGAAATCTCGTAATTTTGATTTGCATTTTCCTAATGATAAGCAATGTTTAACATCTTTTCATTTGCTTGTTGGCCATCCGTGTATCTTCTTTGGAAATGTCTACTCAAGTTCTTGGCCAGTTTTTAAATTTGGTTGTTTTGCTGATATTTTTGAGTTGTAGGAATTCTTTATATATTCTGGATATTAATTTTTTATCAGGTATAAAACTGTCAAGCATTTTGCATTATTTTATAATTGCCTTTTCACTCTGTTGATAGTGTCTTTTCATGTGCAAGTTTCTAATTTTAAGTCAGTCCAATCTATCTATTTTTAATTTTGTTACTGATGCTTTTGGTGTTATATCTAAGTAACCACTGCCAAATCCAATGTCATGGAAAATTTCTCCTACATTTTTTGTTAAAAGTTTTATAGTTTTGGGTCTTACTTACCAAATACCATTTAGGTTTTTCACTCATCTTAAGTGAAGTTTTGTATATAGTAAGGGTCCAAGTTAATTTTTTTGCACATAGATATCCAGTTTTTTCAATACCACCTTTTGAAAAGACTGTTTTTTTCTAGTACGTAGCCTTGACACCCTTGTTGAAAGACCATATATGCAAATATTTATTTTTGAGGTCTTTATTCTATTCCGTTAGTCTGTATGTCTTATCTTTTTGTCAACACAGCCTGTTTAAATTACCGTAGCTTTGTATTAATCAGGAAGTGTGAGCCCTCTTCTGCTTTTTCAAAATTGTTTTGGCTATTTGGGATTCCTTGAGCTTCCATATGGGTTTTAGGATGAATTTTTTACCTGTGCAAAAAACAGTGTTGGAAATTTGAAAGACATGACATTATTTAAATTGCTTTAAATAATATTGACATTTTAACAATATTACATCTTCTAATCCATGAACATGGGATGTCTTCCATTTATTTGTGTGTCCTTTAATTTCTTAATTTCCAGAAACATTTTGTAGTTTTCGGTGTACAAGTCTTTCACCTTCTTAGTTTTGTTTATTTCTAAGTATTTTATCCATTTTGATGCTATTGTAGATGGAATTGTTTTGTTAATTTTGTGGTCATATTTTTCATTGTTAGTATATAGAAACATAATTTATTTTTGCATGTTGATTTTGGGCACACCAAATTTGCTAAGTTTGGTTATTAGTTATACCAGGTATTTATTTATTTATTTATGGAATCTTTAGGGTTTTCTACATATAAGATCAAGTCATCTGTGAACAGAGATAATTTTATTTGTTCCTTTCTGTTTTGAATGACTTTAATTTCTTTTTCTTGCCTAATTACTCTGGCTATAACTTTCAATATATGTTGAATAGAAGTAGCAAAAATGGATATCTTTGTCTTGTTCTTGATCTTAGAGGAAAAACTTCCAACCTTTCACCATTGAGTATGATGTCAGTTGTGGGTTTTACATATAGGTCCTTTATTATGTTAAGGTAGTTTCATTTCATCCCTAGTTTGTTAAGTGCTTTTTATCACGAATCGGTGTTGAATTTTATAAAACAATTTTTCTGCATTGAGATGATCATGCATTTTTTTCTTCCATTCCATCAAAGTGGTGTATTACTTGACTGATTTCCATGTGTTGTAAGATTCTTTCATTCCAGGAATAAATCCCACTTGGTCATGGTGTATGATCTTCTTGATAAGCTGCTGAATTTAGTTTGATAATATTTTATTGAGAAATTTTGCATCAATCTTTTTAGTAGAGATGGTGTTTTCACCATATTGACCAGGCTGGTCTCGAACTCCTGACCTCATGATCTACCTGCCTCGGCCTCCCAAAGTGCTGGGATTACAGGCATGAGCCTGTACCTGTACAACCTGTACGGTCTTGTACCAGTGTTTATAAGGGTTATTGGCTTGTGGTTTTCTTTTCTTTGGTGTCCTTGTCTAGATTTGGTGCCAGGTTATACTGGTCTCATAGAATGGGATAGGGAGTGTTCTCTGAGGATTGGTGTTAAATCTTTAAATGTTTGATAACTTTTACCAGATAGAAGTAATCTTGTCCAGGACTTTTCTTTTGTGGGAAGTTTTTGATTACTGATCCAATCTTCTTAAAAGTTAAAGGTTTATGTAGGTTTTCTATTTCTTCATGATATAGTCTTAACAGGTTGTTGTTTCTAGAAATTTGTCTGTTACGACATGGTTTTTAAATTTGTTAGTGTACAATTTCTCTTACTACTTTCTTAAAATTCTTTTCATTTCTCCAAAATAATTAGTAATGTGCCCATTTTCATTTCTGATTTTAGTTGAGTCCTTTCTCCTTTTTTCTTACTTAATCTAGCTAAAGGTTTGTCAATTTTGTTGATATTTTTAATATCTTTGTTTTATTAATTTTTTCTATCATTTTTTTCTTCTATATTTTATCTCTGTTCTACTCTTTATTATTTTCTTCCTTATTATGGCTAGGTTTAATTGGTTCTTTTGTTATGGTTAGGTAGGGTGTAAAGTTAGGTTGTTGATTTGAGATCTTTTTCTTTTTTAATATAAGTGTTTACAGCTAAAAATTTGCTATTGTGTTTCCAATTTCATTTTTCTTAGAAAAGATAGCTTCTAATTTCCCTTGTGATGTCTTCTTTGAACCACTGGTTATTTAAGAGTGTATTGTTTAATTTCCATATATTTGTGAGTTTTCCAGTTTTCCTCCTGTTATTGATTTCTAATTTTATACCACTGGCATCTGAAAAGATACTTTGTATAATTTTAGTCTTTTAAAATTTGTTAAGACTTGTTTTGTGACTTAACAAATAGTCTATCATGTGAAT
Organism: Trachypithecus francoisi; assembly: GCF_009764315.1. Taxonomy (NCBI): domain Eukaryota; kingdom Metazoa; phylum Chordata; class Mammalia; order Primates; family Cercopithecidae; genus Trachypithecus; species Trachypithecus francoisi. Next base: position 3,884,456 of record NW_022681467.1, read on the forward strand.
ATTTGATGTGCATTGGAGAAAAAAATTGTATACTGCTGTTGTTGGGTCGGCTGCTTTATATATGTCTATTAGATCCAATTAATCTATTGTGTTGCTTATGTCCTCTGTTTCTTTATTAATCTCCTATTTGTTTTTTCTCTCAATTACTTACAATAGGGTATTAAAGTCTTCTACTGTTATTGTAGAGGTTTCTGTTTATACATTGAATTGTGTTTGCTTTAGATATGTCAGAGCACTGGTGTTTGGTATAAATATGTTTACAATGGCTACATCTTTTTGAAGAATTGGCCCTTTTATTACTATATGACCTCTTTATATGCCTCATTACAGTTTTTGACATGATTTTATTTTGTCTAATATTAGTATAAGTCAAACTTGTTAGATTTTGGTTATTATTTGCATGAAATAGCTTATTTCATCTTTTCACTTTCAACCAGTGTGTTCTGTCTAAAGGTGACTTTCTTGTAAGCATCATATAATTGAATCCCATTTTAAAACATCCATTCTGCCTATCTATTACTAATTACTTTATATGCCTACAAATATAACATATATGCCAAATTACAAAAAATAAGTACATATCTATTAATACTTTATATGCCTACATGTACTTATTTTTTGTAATTTTATTTTTTTCCATATGTCTTCTTTCTCATTTCCTCTATTACTTCCTTCTTTTGTATTTAGTTTTATTTTGTGTGTGTGTGTGCATGTATGGTGGCATGTTGTTTCCTTTAAATTTCAACTTTTATTTTAGTTACAGGGGGTACATGTACAGGGTTTTTACATGGGTATAATGCACCCAGATAGTGAACATAGTACCCAATAGGTATTTTTTCAACCTATACCTCTCTTCCTCCCTCTCCCATCTAGTAGTCTGCAGTGCCTATTGTTCCCATGTTTATGTCCACGTGTGCTCAATATTTAGCTGCCATTTATAAGTGATAATATGCAGTATTTATTTTTCTTTTCCTGTATTAATTCACTTAGAATTATGATCTCAAGGCATCCATGTTGCAGCAAAGGGCACGATTTCATTCCTTTTTATGACTGTTTAGTTTTCAGTGATATATATGTACCATCTTTTCCTTATTCAGTCTATTGTCAGTAGGCATGTAGATTGATTCCATGTCTTCGTTTTTGTGACTAGTGCTGTGATGGACATATGTGTGCATGTGTCTTTATGATAGCACAATTTATAGAATTGTTCTATAAATGGGAGCATTTATAGAATGGGATTGCTGGGTCGAATGGAAGCTATTTAAGTTATTCAAGAAATCTCCAAACTGTTTTCTACAGTGGCTGAACTAACTTATATTTCCACCAACATTAGATAATTGATCCCTTTTCTCCACTGCCTCATCAACATCTATTGTTTCTGGACGTTTTAATAACAGCCATTCCGACTAGTGTGGGATGGTATCTCATTGTGGTTTTGACTTGAATTTCTCTAATGATTGTGATAATGAGCAGATTTTCATATGTTTGTTTGTTGCTTGTATGTCTTCTTTTGAGAAGTATCTGTTCATAGTCTTTGCTCTTTTTTTTTTTTTTTATGGAGTCTTGCTCTTGTCGCTCAGGCTGGAGTACAATGGCATGATCTTGGCTCACTGCAACCTCTACCTCCCAGGTTCAAGTGATTCTCCGGTCTCAGCCTTCCAAGTACCCGGGATTACAGGCACCTGCCATCACGCCCAGCAAATTTTGTATTTTTAGTAGAGACAGAGTTTTGCCATGTTGGCCAGACTGGTCTCCAACTCCTGACCTCATGATCCGCCCAAATCGGCAAAATCGGCTTCCCAAAGTGCTGGGATTATAGGCGTGAGCCACCATGCCCAGACGTCTATGCTCGTATTTTACTGTGGTTGTGTTTTGCTTGTTGATTTAAGTTCCTTCCAGATACTGGATATTAGACCTTTGTCAGATATTAGGTTGTAAACACGTCTCCCATTCTGTAGGTTATCTGTTTAGTCTGTTGATAGTTTCCTTTGCTGTGCAAAAGCTCTCTAGTTTAATTATGTCTCACTCGTTAATTTTTGTTTTTGTTGCAACTGCTTTTGGTGACATAGTCAAGAATTCTTTGCCAAGGCCAATGTTGACAAAGGTATTTCCTAGGTTTTCTTATAGAATTTTTATAGCTTGAGTTCTTATATTTAAATATTTAATTCAATTCAGATTGATTATTGTATATGGCAAAAGGTAAGCATCCAATTTCATTCTTCTGCATGTGGCTAGCCAGCTATCTCAGCACCATTTGTTAATTAGGATGTCCTTTCCCCATTGCTTGTTTTTGTTGGCTCTGTTGAAGATCAGATGCTTGCAGATGTGCAGCTTTTTTCTTTTCTTTTCTTTTCTTTCTGAGTTTTCTGTTCTATTCCATTGGTCTATGTGTCTCAGTTTTTTTGTTTTTTTGTTTGTTTGTTTGTACCAGTATCATGCTGTTTTAGTTACTGTAGCCTTACAATATAGTTTGAAGTTGGGTAACATGATGCCCCTAGCTTTGTTCCTTTTGTTTAGGATTGCTTTAGCTGTTTGGGCTCTTTTTCAGCTCCATATGAATTTTAGAATAGTTTTTTTTGAAAAATGATATTGATTGTTTGATAGGGAATAGCATTGAATCTATAAATTGCTTTGGGAAGCATGGTAATTTTAATGATATTGATTCTTCCAATCCATGAGCATGCATTTTTTTTTCATTTATTCGTGTCATCTCTGATTTCTTTCAGCGATGTTTTGTAGTTCTCTTTGTAGAGGTCTTTCATCTCTTTGGTTAGCTGTATGCCTAGGTATTTTATTTTCTTTCTGGCTATTGTACATGGGTTTGTGTTTTTGATTTCACGTTCAGCCTGCACATTATTGGTGTGTAGAAATGTTACCGATTTTTGTATACTGATTTTGTATCCTGAAACCTTGCTAAAATCATTCATTAGATCTGGTAGCCTTTTGGTGGAGATTTTAGGGTTCTCTAAGTATAGAATTATATTATTGGCAAAGAGAGATAATTTGATTTCCTCTTTTCCTATTTGGATGCCTTTTATATTTTTATTTTGTCTGATCGTTCTGGCTAGGACTTTCAGTACTATGTTGAATACAAGTGGTGAGACTGGGCATCTTGCCTTGTTCCAGTTCTCAAGGGGGATGCTTCCAGCTTTTGTCCATTCAGTATGATGTTGGCTGTGGGTTTGTCATAGATGACTCTTATTATTTTGAGGTATGTGTGTTCAATGCCTAGTCTGTTGAGGGTTTTTATCTGAAGTGATGTTGGATTTTACCAAAACCTTTTTCTGTGTCTATTAAGGTGATCATATGAATTTTGTTTTAAATTCTGTTTATGTGGCGAATCACACGTATTGATTTACATAGATTGAATCAGTCTTGAATCTAAGGAATAAAGTCTACTTAATTATGGTGTATTTATTAGGTTGACGCAAAAGTATTTGTGGTTTTTTGGCAAAAACTACAATTACTTTTGCACCAACCAAAGACTATTTGACATGCTGCTGGATTCAATGTGTTAGGATTTTCTTAAGGATTTTTGTGTCTCTGTTCATCAGGAATATTGGCCTTAAGTTTTCTTTTTTTGCTGTGCCTCTGCCAGATTATGGTATCAGGCTGATGCTGGCTTCATAGAAAGAGTTAGGGAGGAGTCTCTCTTCCTTGATTTTTGGGAATAGTTTCAGTAGGATTGGTACCAGTTCTCCTTTATATGTGTGGTAGAATTTGGCCGTGAATATATCTGGTCCAGGGCTGCTATTTTGGCTGGCAGGTTTTTATTATTGGTTCAATTTCATAGTTTGATATGGGTCTATTTGGGGTTTCAATCTCTTCCTGATTCAATCTTGGGAGATTATCTGTTTCCAGGAATTTATCTATTTCGTCTAGATGTTCTAATTTGTGTGCATAGAGTTATTCAAGCACTATCTGAGGATCTTTTGTGTTTCTCTGGGATCAATTGTAAAATCATTTTCATCATCTCTGAAAGTACTTAATTGGGTTTTCTCTCTTTTTTTCTTTGTTATTCTTGTTACTGGTCTATCAATCTTGTTTATTTTTTTTGAAAAACCAACTCTTTGTTTCAGTAATCTTTTGTATTATCTTAATTTTTGCATCTTAATTTGTTCAGTTCTTCTCTAATTTTAGTTATTTCTTTTCTTCTGCTAGCTTGGGGGTTGGATTTTTTTTCTAGTTCCTTTAGGTGCAAAGTTAGATGTTAATTTGAGATGTTTCTAACTTCTTGATGAAGGTGTTTAGGACTATAAACTTACCTTTAACACTGTATAAGCTGCTTCCCACAGACTTCGGTAAGTTGTGTTTCTATTTTTATTAATTTCAACATTAATTTTGATTTCTGCCTTAATTTAATGTTCACCCAGGAGTTACTCAGGAGCAATATACAGAAATACAAAAGATCCTCAAGCTGTTTAATTTCCAGGTATTATGTAGTTTTGAGAGATCTTCTTTATATTGATTTCTGTTTTTATTTCAATGTCATCCAAGAGTGTGTTTGGTATGATTTCATTTTTTAAAAATTTACTGAGACTTGCTTTTTGACAAAACGTGTATTTGATTTTCAAATATGTTCCATGTATAGATGAGAAAATTGTATATTCTGTGATTGTCAGGTGTCCTGTAGATGTCTATTATGTCCAGTTGTTCAAATGTCAAGTTTAAATCCAGTTTGTTTGTTATTTTTCTGTGGTGGCATGTTTTGATTTTCTCTTCATTTCTTTTTGTCTATATTTTATAGATATTTTCCTTGTAGTCATAATGTGGATTACACGTAGCATCTTAAAGTTATAATAATCTGTGTTAAATTTATGCCTACTTAATTTTAATTGAATTAAAAAAATGCCTGTTACCCTTTCACAGATCCATTAACAACATTAATTTATGTTATGAATGTCACAAATTACATCTTTATATATTGGCTGCATATTAACATAGATTTGTAATTATTCTGACTCATTTGTCTTCTAAATCTTGCAGGAAATAAAGCATGGGGTTATAAACAACATTACAATAATATGGGTTATTATATTTGTCCATGTATTTACTTTACTGGAGATATTTATCTTTTCATATGGTTTTGTGTTACTACCTAGTGTTCTTTCATTTCAACTTGAAAGACTCTCTTTAGCATTTGTTGTGCAATGGGTCTAGTGGTAGCAAACTCCCTCAGCTTTTGTTGATCTGGGCTATCTTAATCCCCCTCTCATTTTTGCAGGACAGTTTTTCCAGGTATAGAATTCTTGGTTGACACTTTTTTCTTTCAGCTCTATAACTTCTGACTTTAACTACCTGGATTTAGCACGAACTCCACAGTTTAAGGGCTCAGGCCCACAAGACTGCCTGCCAATTACAAGGGGTGAGTTCTCAGGTTACTCACAACTTCTGTCTGACTGAGCTACAAATCAGAGGCTTCCACAACCCAGCTCTCACATGCAAATTATTTGCTGGAATGGCTCACAGAACTCAGGGAAACACTTACCCTTACTGGTTTATTACATAATAAAGTAAAGGATCTGATAAAGGATACAGATGAATAACCAGATAAAAAGGTACATAAGGCAAGGTCAAAGGGTCTCAAGTACAAGAGCTTCTGTCACTGTGGAGTTGGGGTATGCCACCCTCCTGGTACATGGATCCAGTCTTACAGGGATTTTAATGGAGGCTTCATCACATAAGTATGATTATTAACTCAATCTTCAACTCCTCTCCACTCCATGGAGAATGGGAAATGAAGCTGAAACTTCAAAGCTTCTAAGTATGGTGTGGTCTGTCTGGTGACCAGCCCCCATCTGGAAGTCCACCAAGAGTCAACTCATTAGAACAAAATATGCTCCTGTCATGCATACAGGAAGTTCTGAGGGATTTAGGAGCTCTGTGTCAGGAATAAGGGCTAAAGACCAAATACTAATACAAAAGATGCTTCTAGCAGTCCTGTTGCCTGGGAAATTATAAGGGTTTTGGAGCCATGTGTCAGGAACTGGGGAAAGAGACATATATATATATCTCTTATTATTTCATGCTGGTTGTCACACATAACGTGGTACTGAGACTTTCTGTGTCTCAGCTGCCGAATGAAGTGAGTTAATATGTTCTTAGCACTTGGCAAGTTCTCAAGAAAATGAAGCTATTATTATTATTACATTATCAATAACAATATGTATATCTCACTAATGAGACGGCTCCCTTCCACATATTCCTGTGTGGTGCTGGAATTCTCTACTATGTAGCTGAACACAGAGCTCCCTAGAATATGAGGTCTCATGTCTATTGGGAAGATAATTCGACTCTAAGCCTTGCCAGATACTTGTACCCCAGTCAAGCAATGCTAGATGTTTATTGAAAATCATTTATTTTATCAAAGAAACACTAATTGTGATATCCCTATGATTAATGATGTATCTTACATGAAGCTCAAAATTTGGTCTTCAAACCTACGTCATCCATGTCACCTGGGACTTGTTAGAAATACAGAATTTCAGACCTCATCCTGGACATGCTGAATCACAATTTACAAGATCTCCAGATGATTCATTTGCACATTCAAATTTGGAAAGCACAATTTTAGTGCCAACTGAGAGAGCCAAGGCTTCCCCAGCTGGAGCATGAACTTTGAGCTGAAGCCTTCTAAAAGCTAACCTGCCATGCCGCAATGTGCCTACAGATATGGGCATGTGCATGTTCAGAAACCAACCCAAGATGAAGATTAAAACCACCTGCACTCATCTGGATAGCATAGGGTCACTGCTAATATATTTAAAAGTAAATGAGAAGTGATTTTAAAATTTCTCTCTTATATAACCTTCAGTAAAAAGATCAGCAGGGGCCTCCGATGAGTAATCGTGAAGACCCTAGGTCAATCTTCAAACACTCATGAAATGATGTTTGTAGCCCTTGTGAAGAAATACAAAAAATGAGAGAGAAGAGGTTTAATGAGAAGCATAATTCTAGAATCTACCTCTGGTCCTCCTATCACCAGATCTGGGACTTCAGGCAAGTCACTTAACCCCTTTGAACTTCCATTGTGAAATGGAAATTTAACCAGTTAAATAGAAATTTGACTTGTTAAACAGAAATTATAATAGCTGTCTTACCTACTTCCCAGGGTTGTCTACTGATGGATATCATGAAGTAATGCCAGTTTCAAAAGTTGTAACTATATCCTGCAAATACACCACAAAGGACTTGCAGCTTCCTACAGCCACCAAAAGTGTCTAAGGAAAAACTGTAGCCCAGGACCTGAGCTGAAGGATGACTACACTATAACAACTAGAAATTCTTGTCACCTTACTTTTTTAAGTCTTCACATACATTGTACATTTAATACCTCCAAAATTATGAAGAAAAGTATTATTATTATTCTAATATAGACCTGAACATGAAGGCAGAGAATAAGTGTTATTCTAAAATGAGTATATTTGTCAATCATCATTCTCCATTTTCTCTTCCAATCTGACTTAGACATTTATTTCATAGGCCATAGCTCTCCTTGTGGAAACAACCATCGAAAACGTGACTTCAGACATTTTCCAATTGTGAAATGTGCTTTGAGAAAATGGAATAGTCCTGAGAAGTATGACTCCTAGAGCGATTGCTGTTTGGTAAGAGGAATTTAACCCCCAGAAAACTGGCCCTCGCTTTCTCTCTAGCCCTCCAAGGGAAAGAACTTCAGGTGGAAAAAGACTTCTCAAGTTACAAACAAATTTAGCTATCAAAGTAGATAATGGTGGAAATGAATGAGAATCATAGTTAGGCAGACTTCACTGTTTTACAAAGAAATTCACATAATCTCCTGAATTTGGTGGATTTGGAACACCCTCTATCCATAGCTCAATTAGGAATAAGGTTTAGGATCACAGTATTTTTGTGCTAGGTGTTGTGCGTTAAATTCTGGTGTAAGGGAAGGGAGATTTGCCTCATGGAGATCGAGTGACTTGTCCAGTTTGCAAATTTAGATATGATAGTTGTGGGATCAGAAAGTAGGACCTCTGAAACCCCATATAAAGCTTTTTGTTTGATATGATTGGAACTTGTTCCTGGGAGTCATGTTTATTAGGTTATAAAAGTGTCACATTATGAGCTGTTTCATTCCAGACCATGAGCCCAAGTTAAACCTTACATAGCAGTTCTAGAGGTCACTCTCAGCTCAGTTGCTCTATTTTGAAAGGCTTCTTAAAATTCCATATAGTTCTTAATTCTTCTGTGGATTTGATATCACCATGGAAAATATGTACAAATTGGCTCAGTTAAGACTGCATAGAATTCAGGAAGTAAAGGTAGACAGAAAAAAAATGTGAGGAGCCATAAGACAAGTTAGTTTAACTTTTAACCATTTCTCATTAAAAATAAAGAGCTAGAACTTCATCAAGATGAACATCATCCAAAAAGGGGGGAAAAACAAATTTCCATATCAAATAAATTACTCTCCATTAATCAACGTATTTGTGACAATTTGTCTCCAATGAAATACTTGATGAATGACTTTCTTCTCTAGGTCTGTAAGTGGATGGCTTTGGGACTGTGGTTCCTCCTCTTAGTAGGGACCAATCACAGATGGCTGGAATTTTGCGTTCGATTTTTCCATTGCCCTTGGGCTCCATCTGGCCCAGATGTCTCTTCCGAGAGTTGACGGTTAAAGACGAAGATCAGCCCCAATATGTGGCCACTATTTTACTAAATATTTTCCTACTCATAGAAATATTCATCGATGCTTCTTTAACATTGAAAAGAGAGATTTACATTTTTAAATATTGCATTTTGAATTAGGTTATAGAAGAATAACACGATGACCAATTTTCTACTTGCTGTTGGTTATTTGACTACTAATTTGATTGTAGAATTGTTCTTATGTTGTAGTCATTGTTTAGGCTAAACTAAGCATTCAAGTGGGTTTTAAATTGCTGCTTTCAAATTGACTCATAGTCAAAATATACGGAAAATACATTATACAGTTACTAAACAGATTCAGTAGTATTTTTAAAAATCCTTATATTCTATTTGAAAAATAGGATAATTGTAGATATAGAGTGAAAGAGTTTTTACTTCCTTTGCTAAAAGAATAAAAAATTAAATCATATAGAAAAAGTATTATAAAAAAGAAAATGGCAAATATTTGCCATTATGAATTTTTCTCTCATAGAATACACATCTAATAAAAACTGGGGACAATTCAGTGTAGAAATACAAATTTATAGCATTTTAGAGAAGAACTAAGAAATAGCTAGATTTTACGACACAATCATCTCATCATATGTTTGTGGAAAGCAAACAGTTAAATGGAAATCAAAAGCTCAAAGTTTAGACACCTTCTAATCTTGAATACCTAAAATATATTTTAACTTCAGTTAATAATAGATTGTAGATTTTGAAGAACAAAGAACAGCTTAGTTAAAAGAAGAACTAGCCCTAAACTTTGGAATTGAAGCTTATTATCTTCCCCAGCTTGGATACAGGACTTTCTATTTATCCTTGTGAGTGAGTGAGCAGGGCAATGTGTAGAGTCAACCACCTATTATAGATTTTGCTTGTAAAACTTCTGAGATTTATGGGCAGATAAGATCATATGCGCCCTCTTCTGAAGAAGCAGCACCTTGTGAAAAGTTTTCAAACAGCTTCATACAGAAGAGCGCCTGACGCCAGTGAGCCACCTGGGCAACTCACTCTGGCCTCTGGGCAGCGTCTTCCTCTGTGTTCTGGCCAGACTCTAAGACCAAGCATTTGTCATTGAACAACACTTCTTTTCTGAGGACACAAGGAATAGAAATGATAAGATTTGCAACGTTCATCCATCCTTTCAGTCAACAGCCCAGCCATTTCACTGGCTATGCAAAGAGGCAGAAATATCGCTGAATGGTGAAAAACAGCTCCCCCATATTCAGCAATCAGTGTCTGCTATTTGTGGCTCTAAACCATAGGATGGAGATGCAAAGGTGAGCAAGGCAGTCTTTATCCCTCCCCTCATGGAGTTTACAGAAAAATGTTCTCCCTGTGGCTGTTCAGTCTGTGAATAGTAACCACCGCCTCTTCTGGAAGCTAAATAATTTACTCCTTTTGACCTTCACATAGAAATCTCTTCCAGCAAATCCCTTAGAATTCCATAAAAGAAACTTTATGAGTGAAATTCATCCAATAAATTCTCAATGAGCCAGTCATGGAATCATGAAACCGCTTAGGTGCCCAGCTTCCTTCTTTGCAGAGGAAAAGAAGGTTTCCTTGTGCTTGTCCCTTCCTTGGGAAGCCCAGCTCCTAGCGAGTGGGCAATCTGTTGCCAGCCCAAGCCAACACTCTGGGTACAGCCTGATTTCTACTCCCTTGAAACATAAACCTCTCTGTTCAGCAGTAGCTTCTGGCTCCAGAGTCTTTTTATGTCTCCAAACTGCTGCCTCTGTTTGGATGAAATAGCATTTTAACACATCTGAATTTTCTGTTTGAGGTATATTTTCAGACATGGAATAAAGAAAACACTTCCCTGCTCAATACAGTTTTCTCAGAGTCATTTCTAAGATAGTAAGACAGATTTTTTTTTTTATGGCAAAAAAAAAAAAATGATCTCTTCCATACATTTTTTGGGACTGGATTTCAGGGTCTTAATAGCTTTCTTGGGATCCTTTGTATTTAGAGAGTTTCTTGATGATGACATTCCAAGTTAGTTTTTAAATCTATCAGCTATACCAGAAGTGGAAAAACGGTGGCCCCCGGTATAACTAAAGTGTCATTGGAACACATCCATGTATTCAGTTATAGATTGTCTATTGCTAACTTTTCTGCTACAACAGCAGAGTTGAGCAGTTGGGACACAGACAGTATGACCCACAGAACCTAAAACATTTCCTCTTTGGCCCTTTACAGAAAACATCTGCCGACCCATGTTGTGTAGCTGAAAAGCCAACCTCCCATTCCCTGCACATACCCTGTTCTCATTCTCACACTAGGTTTTCCACACTCGTTTACTGTTCTTTTCAGCTCTTTTTTCTTGTTCATCTTGGAGCTTTGGTTCATGGTATTCTAAACACAGAGCCTCCTGCCTTTCCCAAAATGATTACTGATTCTACGCCACCTTCAAATTCAACTTCTTGATGACTCTGCAGTGATGGAAGTAGTGTGAGAAACCTACAGTTCCAACCCCATGCTCCACACTGGCTGTATTTTCTTGCCCAAAATAGGAATGTATTTTTAGCATATCCGTGTCTTAGAATGTCATTCCAGATTAATGCATTCTTTAATCATTATCTCACAAATTGAATTTTCCATCTTGCCATGTGCGAGATGCATTTCTCGGTGTTCTATGCTCCAAACAGTTTATCATCAGTGCCTCCATGGCACTCCAAAGTTGGATTATTAAGTCCACTCTATAGATGCCAGACCGAGGTGCAGAGAGGTTAGGTAATTTGCTCAAGTTTACAAAGCTTGTAAGTGGCAGAGCCAGAATTTAAAGTCAAATCTGTCTTTCTCCCAGTTGCCTACAAAAAGTCTTCATTACATTGCATTGCCATAAAACACTAAAGAGTAAATTATTTTTACTCTTCTAGTGGAAATACTTCTAAAATATTCTACATACTTCTCTGTCATTTCAATTAGATCATACCAAACATGAGTTAACCTCTTCAGGACTAGTTAATAGCATAATTATTATAAATTTTATAGTGGTAAAGAAGCATTTGAATCTACAAAGTGACTTATTGGCTGTGTAAACTTAGGGAACTAACTTAGTCTCTCTGAGCCTCGGCTGCCTCATCTGCACAGTGAAGTTAGTCATATACTCACAAAAGATAACATAAAATGCTGTAAATGAACCAGGCACACAGGAAGGATGCATTAGGTGGTTGTTATTATTAGATTATTGGATTATTGAGGATACTCTTTAACTTGGCTGCCTTAGACTTACTTCCTCAGTGCTTAGAAGTACTGCCAAGAACATCAAACAAGTTTAAGTGATCAACTGGTATCTGCACTCCCGCGGCCTATCTCTGGACTAGACTGGGTCTTGTTGGAGTTCAGTGCCTATGATCTGTATATTTTCTACTGCAGCTGGTATCTCTAGTACCGAATATTGTTTCACGAGGAGTTACTGTGGCTGTTGATAGAGACAGAAAGTCTTGTCTTTAGCCCTGGCTGTCACGTGGACAACAGGCATAGATAACAACAGTCAGTCTCAGTGTCTAGCCAGCCTCAGCTCTCCATGGGACTGCCTGGGAAATCAGCAGATAGTCATAATTTTAATAACACCCGAGTGCATCAGAAAAGTGTGAAGGGATCAGCATCTCAGCATACTGATGCAGTTTCATGTGGCCTCTCCAGCAGAGGGGTAGGTCCAGGGCCACTCTGTGGATACTCTTCCTTAAGGGAGTGATTCTGAACCTATCAGAGCTCTTTGGGCAGAAATTGGATATAGGATCAGGCATGGGATCCGTTTCAGTGTTCTGAAAATCCTTTGCAGGGAAAGAAGCTCAATCTTTTCTCTGAGTGGCTCTGTAATGTGTATAATGTACCGGTGAGTGGAAATTAACAGGAAGCATGTTCCTACTTGCCCCACGGAAGCACTGTTGAAAAACTTTTCCCAGAGGACAAACTCCTCTGATGTGACACCAGAATCTTCCAGTGGGGCCACTCACAGGGAACTCGTGCATTAACGAGGTTGAGGGAAGGTCCTTTTAACTCTGAAATCCTCTAATTTAAGACTTAGGAAAAGTTATCTTGTGAATTCTAACGGACCACAGATCAAGTCATGCCGCTTATGCTTCACAGCATCCTGGCAAAGCTTTTCAAGGCACTGCTCTCAGACTTGAGTGTCTATTCAAATCACCTGGGCCTCTGTTAAAATGCAGATTTCTGATTTTCTAGGTTTGGGGTCTGTGAGTTTGCTTCTCCAATAAGCTTCCAGGTGACCCTAGGTCCAGGACCATGCCTCAAGCAGTAAGGTTTTACAGGGTATATGAATTAGGAAGGGTTAACAGGCAAGACCCTTCATTCCCCCATCCGGAAAGCAGACGTCTGCACTAGCCCCTGCTCACTCCTGCCTTGGCCCCCATCTCACCCAGGCTGAGTGCTCTGCTTCTCAATGAGGTTACTCTATTGTTTCTCATCCAATCCAGGACGATTTTAGAGTAAAACAGGGATTATTATGGCGGGACATAAATTGGAACTCAGGTATTTTTTCCTATAAGGCTCTCTAATGAGATTTCTTTTTTCATAAAATTAATGTTCTTACATCTTCCTTTATTCCTAGAACAGTATTTCTTGTTTTTACATTTGTTTCTGTGGGTAAAGAAAGCATTTTGGGTTGTCTGTCCAAAGGGAAATGGGACAAGAAGCAAAAAACTGTTCAAACGGTAAATAAACTATTTAGGATTTGATGTGTATTCATGAGTCACGGAGGTAGGAAGAGGAACTTAACTGCACTAGGTCGGTAAACCACAAACCCTCTGAATCAATAGTATTTCGTTTGCTGTTCTAATAATGGCAAACACCAAGGTGTACCAGAGTGGGTGTGAGGGGTTTCTTTGCTTTTTTTTTCTTACATGATGTTTGATCATAGTGTTAAGTTCATTCAAAGGAGGCAGGAAAATTTTCTGTGTCACTGTCAAGGCATGGGAGTGGGGCTCTGCCTGGGACTCTGGGAGAGAGAAGTGTGGGAGAGACAGGATCTTGTCACATGAAGGACAGGGTGTCATCTGTCCTGCTGGACATAGCTGAGATCACAGACCCTCACAGAGTGGGTAGGGGTGTCCTTATATTTCATTTAATTATCAAAAAGACCCATCGGGCTGGCTGTACTTACTGTAAGAGAGGAGGAAGCAGTGCTTCAAATCAGTGAACTCCCACAGGATGTAGCTGGGGTCTGAACTTGTGCCTCCAGACATAAAAGATGTTGATCACAGTTGTCAAAAAATGACTTTCAAATTGCAGGAAGCCGCTATCATCTTCCATGCCTTCATCTTGCAGATGAGAAAGCCTGGTTGAGAGGCCAAGGGATTTTACAAGAAACATAATGCACCAAAGAGCAAAGGAGAGAATAAGAAGACGCTTTTGAGTTCTGGATTTATGCTCCTTCTGTTCCATAGCACTCCCTCTAAAGCTTTCAGGGAGACACAGTGAGATAAGAGGTTACCACCATCATTCGTGTTTGCCTCCAGCATATACTAGTGTTCACGCATACTAGCACTGTGTGAGTATGTATGTGTGTGTGAGTATCCCTGTATGTGCAAGGGTGTTCTTGCATGAGAGTGTGTGTTGCGTGAACTTGTACATACACACAAGTCTATATGCATTTTTGGTGGTGAAAGGGAGAAAATAGTATTTATTGAGCCCCAAGCTTGTGCCTAGTATAAGTCAATAACTTCTCTTAACTTATTGCACACATTTAGGTAGATATTATTATTACCTGCATTTTTCAGATGACAAAAACTTTGAGTTAAATAATACGTATTACCAACTCACAATATAATACGTTGTTTACAGGAATCATAAAGGATGTAATCTAAATTTTCCTAGACCTGAGAATGTGCTCTAAGAATCCTGCAATGATTCACATGAGAAATGGAGGTTAGCATCACATTGGAGTATAGAGATGCACTAGTTAATAAATTGCTGGTTACTCCAATGTCTGGTCACCATAGTCTGATAGCACAGACTTTGGAATCAGTAGACCCTGGTTTGCCCTCGCATTCAACTACATACCAGCAGCAAGGTCCCTGAATAAGGCTAAGAAGCAAGGGCTTCTATCCTTTTTAAGACATCTTGCCATTTTCAGAATAACTGTTTTTGGTAGCTGTTCTTGCATATACTCAAGGGTGCAAAGCACATTTCTTGGCTGGTTTAAATAAAATATAATGTGACAATGCCATGCAATTTATTAAGTTGCATCATATAAATTGCCAATATCCAATTATTTTTATCCTGCAAAAATGATAATTTTATATGGCTCAACCTAATCCTTTATTAAACTGTAAAAAAGAGAGAAATAGCCATATGGAACTGGCAAACCACTCAGGAAAGTTAATCTAGGTGACAAGAGGTGAGAGTTATGATCATCTTTCCGAAGCAGTTCTTAACAATCTGCCACTTTCAAAGAAACTCCCCTACTCTGTATTTATGGTGAACTCAGCTTGTGCAAGAAACAAGGTCTGTAGGATGAGATTCAGAATTAGGGGATCAATATTTTATGCCAAATCCAAGTGTCTGGTGGATGGGAATTGATGAGGAAGGACGAGGGAGAGTCTAGGCAGCTGCAAATGTGGCCTTTGTGGATCTGACCTACTTGGACATTCAGGGTCCATCCCGGCCCCGCCTTCTGTAAATGAATACTTTAAAAAACGCTCCTTGAATCCCTTGTAAGCCAACTCTTAAGGCTACTCTTTATCTTTTAGTACTAATGTCTAGACAGAGGTTCTCAAATTTTGGGGTCTCAGGAGCCCCTTACACTTTTAAAAATTATTGACAATGTAAAGAGATTTGGTTTGTGTGGGTTTATCTACTGATAGTTAGTGTACTAGAAAATATAACTGAGATTTAAAAATACTTATGCATTATTCGGCCAGGTGCCTTGGCTCACGCCTGTAATCCCAGCACTTTGGGAGACCGAGGCCAGCGGATCTCTTGAGGTCAAGCATTCGAGTCCAGCCTGGCCAATATGGTGAAACCCTGTATCTACTAAAAATACTAAAATTAGCTGAGCATGGTGGGCGCTGTAATCCCAGCTACTCAGAAGGCTGACACTGGAGAATTGTTTAAACCCAGGAGGAGGTTGCGGTGAGCCGAGATCGAGCCACTGCACTTGAGCCTAGGTGACAGAGAGAGACTCTGTCTCAAATAAATAAATAAATAAACAAACAAATCAAATAATAAATAAATAAGCAAATCAAATAATAATACTACTTATGTAACATAAACGAACAGTTTATATACTATATTTTTCCAAAACAGAAGCTGGGCGGAAATAATGGCACTATTTCACCTGCTTGCCTTCTATTTAAAGACTGGCTTAACAAGACACCTGGAATCTCATGTCTGCCTCCGCGTTTAATCTGTTGGAACATCCCATGTGCCCTCGCCTCTGGAAAGACCCAGCGTACACTCCTGAATAAAGTACGTCGTTTCTGAGGAGCACAGTATTAGGAAAATATTTTTGAATTTATGGACTTCTGAAAACAATCCTTAGGGCCTTGAGGGTCTCTGGACCATGTTTTCAGAACCACCAGCCTAGGGTGATTTTTAAAAATTGTTAAGGCTTTATTCTTAGATCAGTTTGGGACCCCTCAAGGCCCTGATTCTGCTGTGTAGCCACGGTTGTGAATTGCCCCTGTCTGTTGTCTTATTGTCTAAAACGCATCTGCGATCCTCCCTGATCGCCCCCAGTTCCCCCGCCTGGCTCCTGCCTTCAGAACGAAGGTCGCCGCGCCCCTTCATCGCGAGGCCCTCGTGGTGCCTGAGTCAGATCCCATCCCGAACGTGGGTGTGCGGGGACGGCGGGAGACAAAGGCAAGAGCGACAGCTTAGGGGAAGCAGAATATGCTGCCATCACATCCTGGACCAGGTCAACTTCTGTCTGGACCACTGGCAGGAGAATGACCCCCTCCAGGCCTGCCTACAGTAGCCGCTGAAGTCCAACCAGAAGAGGCGCCTTGAGTTCCAGCAACAGCTCTGGGAGGTCCCGGCCATGCCAGCCCCTAGGTTCCAGGGGCCTCCAAACAGGCTCAACCATGTCCCCTGGGCCAGGCTCCGGCTTGGGCACTCATCCCTTGGCTTAAATATCTTCTCCAGGGCCAGTCTTCAGGGTACCCCGGTGGGTCTGCAGCCTGGGACACCTATCCACACCGTCCCACAGTCCCCTTTGCCTATCTGAGCTGGTCCCCACTGCCTGGCATCCCCTTTCGGGGCCAGAGGTGGGCCTGTCTCCCACCCACGTGCCTGCCTGCCCAGCTTTCTGTGCAATTCCTACTCTCCCCAGGCCTTGAGCATCCACATTAAATGGGTCTCCCACAAAAAAAAAAAAAAAAAAAAAAAAAAAATTCAATCAATTGCATCGGATGTCCTACTAAAAGTCCAAACTCTGGCCGGACCCAGTGGCTCACGCCTGTAATCCTAGCACTTTGGGAGGCTGAAGCGGGTGGATCATGAGGTCAGGAGTTCAAGACCAGCCTGGCCAAGATGGTGAAACTCCGTCTCTACTAAAAAATACAAAAATTAGCCGGGCACGGTGGTGGGCACCTGTAATCCCAGCTACTCGGGAGGCTGAAGCAGGAGAATCACTTGAACTTGGGAGGCAGAGTTTGCAGTGAGCTGAGATCATGCCACTGCACTTTAGCCTAGGTGACAGAGCAAGACTCTGTCAAAAAAACAAAACAAAACAAAACCTGTCCAAACTCCTTAGCGGGGTACAAAGCCCTTGAAGACCTAAAAGCCTTCTTTCTGTCTTGTGGTCCCAGGTCCCCAGAGACAAGCGTGGTGTTATCCTGACAATATTCAACAGAATTTCTCAGGCTTTTTCCTTTGTGCAACACTGGGAGACTTGCAGCCCTCTGCAAAAGTGTCCTTTTATTTCTACTTGAGTTCCCCAGGTGGGGCCCAGTAAGCCCTGCTAATAATTCTCCACCAAAAGATTGTGATTTTCAGGAGGGCAGAGAACGTGTCTTTTTTACAGGACTATTGTCAGCACTTCCTTGCTCAGTAAACATTTGTCGAATGAATGAATGAATGAATGAATGCCACATGGTAGCTCAGTAAACATTTGTCGAATGAATGAATGAATGAATGAATGAATGCCACATGGTAGCTCAGTAAACATTTGTCGAATGAATGAATGAATGAGTGAATGAATGCCACATGGTAGCTCAGTAAACATTTGTCGAATGAATGAATAAATGAATGAATGAATGCCACATGGTAGCTCAGTAAACATTTGTCGAATGAATGAATAAATGAATGAATGAATGCCACATGAACACAGCCACAAAGATGCCAAGTTCACCATCAAGCTACTCTGTTGTTCTACGTCTTGTTTTATGGATTGCAAACATGTGCTTCTCCCTTCTAATGACTCATTGAGTGGGGAGTGTGTGTGTGTGTGTGTGTGTGTGTGTGTGTGTGTGTGTATCTCATGGAACAGGCTTGTGAGCCAGCCAATTTCACTCTAAGGAAGTTCACCAAATAGAAGAATTCTTGTCAGCTGGGCCCAGCCAGCCCTCTGCATGTGCCCTGAGCCATTGAGGCAACTAGAGGTGCCCATGTCCAGTTGGAAGGTTGAATGCTGGTTGGGTGCTGTGTGCTGGTGGCCTAGGACAGGGTCAGGTTAGGAATAGCAATCCCTTTAGGACTGCTCCTTGGTCTATACCCTTCAGCCTGCATGCATGTGCAGGTGTGTGAGAGTGTGTGTGTATGTGCATTTTGAATACTTGAAAGTGAGCTAAAGATAGCACCCCCTCTGCCCAATATATATTTTGGTGTATATTTCCAAAGAACAGGATATCCCTTTCTATAACTGTAACAGTTACCCAAATCGGCACATTTAACTTGGATACAACACTTTCAATCCACAGACTGTATTTAAATGTTGCCAGTTTCCCCAGTGATATCCTTTAAAGCTATGCTCCGTCTCTTCAGTCTGCTTAAATTTTGGAAACTCCTCAGTACTTTTTGTCTGATTTGACCTTGGCATTTTTGAGGGGTGCAGGTCACTTTATGTTACAGCAGATGTATCCATTTGGCTCTGGTCATGGGATTATCTAAATAATAAGAAGTCCTGGTCCCAGGTAACGGGATAAGCACACGCCACTCTCTTGCTTACTGGATGTCGCTATAAAAGCTGGACATAAGGCACAGGGCAGCTGTGAGGACTCTGAAAAGCGACTCTGAGAAGAGGACTGGAATTTAAAGTGCTGAACCTGGTGGCGAATTTTTATTATTTTTTTTTTGGTCTGTAGCTTTTATCACTGGGCGCTCAATACAGATGCAGTTGCAGAAGTACACACAGAACCAAGTAACTAAAATTCCAATTTTGTTGCCAGAAGGCCTAAAAAGGGACTCCAGAGAACTAGAAAATCCTGGGAGCTCATGGAGAGGGAGGAGTTCAGGAAAGTGGCCCACACAGTTGACGTGGGTCTGAAGAAATACACACAGGAGATGCTAGGGGTGGAGCAAGAGAGACTGAGACCTAGACCAGCCATGGTGTGGCACATACCTGATCATGTAAAAAACACTGCCAAGGCTTTTGTTTCTTTGAGTTTTTAAAAAATTAATTAATAGATTATTTTTAGAGCAGTTTTAGGTTTTTGGAAAATTGCGTAGATGGTATCAAGTTCCTACATGCTCCTGCACCCCCCACTCCCCTTATTATTACCATCTTGCATTGGTTTGGTACATTTGTTGTAATTGATGAGCCAATATTGTTATGTTATTATTCATGAAAGTCCATTGTTAAGTCCAGAGTTCACATTAGGGTTTACTCTTGGGTACATCCTATGGGTTTTGACAAATGTGTAATGACGTGCATCCACCATAGGGTACCATACAGAATACTTTTCACTGCCCTAAAAATATCCTGTGCTGAGCTCGTGTGGTGGTGTCTGCCTGTGGTCCCAGCAATTCTAGAGGCTGCAATGGGAGGTCTCTTGAGTCCCATAGTTCAAAGCTGCAGTGAGCTATGATCATGCTTCAGCTTGGGTGGCAGAATAAGACCCCACCTTAAAAAAATAAAAACTAAAAAATTATCTCTCCTGTACCTATTCATCCCTCCCTCTACTCATGCCCAACAATCCCATCCCAGGTGAACCTCTGACAAACATTCATCTTTTTACTGTCTCCATAGATTTGCATTTTCCAGAATGTCATATCGTTGAAATCATACAGTATGCAGCCTTTTCAGATTGACTTCTTTCTTTATCAATATGTATTTAAGGTTCCTCTATGTCTTTTTCTGTGGCTGGCTAGCTTTTTCTTTTTATTACTCAATAATATTCCGTCTCCTAGATGTACTACAGTCTGTTTATCCACTCGCTGTTGAAGGACATCTTGGTTGTATCCAAATTTTGGCAATTATGAATAAAGCTGGCATAAACACTCTCATGTAGCTTTTTGTAGAGACACAAGTTTTCAACTTATCTGGGCGGATATTAAAGAGCCCGCCTGCTGCTTCATAGGGTAACAATATGTTTACTTTTGTAAGAAACTGCCAATCTCCCTTCCAAACTAGCTGAACTGTTTTGCACAGGCCTTGGACTTGGAGTTATGCAAGGGTAAGCTGGAGTCTCTAAGGGGCATGATGGGGCTGGTTCTGTGAGTTTTGGAAAACTACAGACATGATTCAGCTGCAGCAATGGGAAGGAACTGCCACTGCTGGGTGGAAGCGGCCTTGCTGGGGAGATGCTGGCAGGAGGAGGAAATACTCAGGAGGAAGGGTTGGGCCCCTCTCTCTCCTGACTTGTGGCCTCACTCTAGTGTCCCCTCGCAAGGAGCATCTGGCCAAGCCCATTTGCAGTTTGCAGAGTCCCAGTGCTGGCATCACAAGGCAGGATATAGAAAGGTGGGTTTGGAGCCAAGAGACAATCATTTAATAATGGCATTACTCCCAGCCCTCGCTGGGATAAGTCCCTATCTTATTAAGGTGATAATACATGGCAATAGTGAAATTAACAGCACTAGACATGCCACTTTCTCTATGGACATCGGCATTTCGGTAGGGCAATAATTTCTGTGATCTAAGATTGCCTCCCTGCTGGACTCAGAAAAGAGGCAACAAAAGTGGGTAAGTTTCTATTTAGTCCTGCCAATCCAGCCTTTCTTGATCCTGGAAGCAGCAGTCCTGCAAACCCTGGGTAGCTCAGCACAAACCACAGCCCATCTAACATTCTCTTCACATTGTTGCCTGCCTTTTATAATGGAGGGCGGGGGAGAATCACGACTCTGCTCTGAAGTTTCAGGAGAGCTCCCCACACCTCAGCCCCTGCCCGAAATTCACAGGTACATGACGGCAGTTTACAAAAATGGGGGAAAAAAGCAACCATTTGGTTTGAGCTGAATTGAAAAACGAAACAAAACGAAAAAACCCTCAGAGTTTCCTTTGAAAATTATTATCCTTCTCCTTATCTCTCTACAATCACTTTCAGTCAAGCTCACATCCATCTTTAACCTTTAATCTTCTGAAGTGTTAAAGGATGGACTCTAGTGACCAAGTGCCAATTTGCTGGTCTAACACGCTCCCTGGTGGTCAAAACTATCCAAGGTCTTAATAGGTATTAGACAACTCTATGGCCTTAAATAAGCATGGAAAAAAGTATGAAGCCAGAATATGACACAACTAACTGAAAAAAAAAAAAAAAAAATCCATGACACCATTTGTAGGGAGAAAAATGTGTCTCTGTTTAGCAAAAAAAAAGCCACACCACAGGCCCAGTCACTACATTTAAAAAATCAGATTATTCACATATTCTGGTAGTTTTTATTACAGCTTCAACTTCTAGACTCTGTTTTGTGATATTTTGCCATGTCATACAGTTTGGTTACCATACAAGAAGGAAAGCTATTGTGGATTCACTTCTGAATATTAAAGATAAAATAAAGGCTGCGTAGGGACCTGTGCTTTGATATAAAACAAATGTTCTTTATTGTTCAATAGGCCTTACTTATTTCCTCCCCCTGCCAAGGATAATTGCAGAGGCTAAGAGTTCAAAGAACCAAAATTTAAGTCTCAACTTCAAACCCCAGGCCCAGCTTTCACCGATGTGTGGAAATTGGAATATCATTATTCATCTCCCTTTCTTTTCTACACTGTCTAATAAAGACAGTGGCTACCTCATAGGGACATGGCTCCTTGAGAGCAGGAATCTTGTCTGTTTCTAGCTACTGGTCTGCCCCTAGTGCCTGATACCTGAAACTAGATGGCCTTGGTAAACAATACAGAGAGAAAGCAAAAATGACTTACCTGCAATGCTGAGAACAAGCAAAAATCACATCTAGGAATTTCTACTGAAATTAAGACTCTGAACCAATTACATTGTTGCCTTATCAAGACTAACACTAGCTCTTTTCACTTTCCTCATCTTGCTGTGCTACAAATCTATAGCTGGTCAGAAATTCTGCCCAAACCCAGTGGCTTCCCACCTTCCAAGATTGACCTTAAAAATTACTACCGCCTTCTCACTAAAACCCAGTAAACATCCCTTCCTGACTTCCCCGTTCTGAGACCCCATGCTCAGAGGCTGCCCCCGCCTCCCCGCAAATGCAGCAGGTGAAACAAATTTAGTTTTGCTGGATCGATAGTCTTTTCTGGTGTTTCTGCATGTTCAAGAGTAGACGTATCTAACTCACAGCAAGCCTGGGCAAACATTGGTTTCCTTGCCTTCCTAGACCTTGCCTGCAAATGAGTGCCCTTTACTGGACAGGCCACAAGATGACCCTCATGGTGGATCCTGTTGCTGTGACTTACCAGCTTCATGACCTTGGGAAATTTGCCAAACCTCTCCAAGGTTTAGTTTCTTCTCTGTCAAGTGGGGATCAGTAATAGTCCCCATCTTACGTATTTTCTATAAGGATTAGAAGAGCAAAGTCACATTCTCAGTTATGGTTGTTATTCCTCAAAATTAATTTTCTCCTTTGGAGTCTATCTAACCAGCCAGGCTGCAAAGAAAGTGCAGGCATTTCAGGGATCTTTGACTTTCGTAGTTATCCATGAAGTTTTACTCTGAAGAGACATCCAAAGACCCAAATTCAATTCTAGGTTAACTTATAGCCAACCTGGAGAAAAAGAGTTCCCCAAACCTCCACACTGTCCAGGCAGTGAGCAAACAGATAGGAATAGATTCAAATAGGTGGAAACACTCTGAAGCCCAAAGGAACAGGCAGTGATGGATCTGAATTTCCCCAGAAAATAAAACCTCCAGGGTCAATTTACATGACTGGGCCAATAGAAACCTTGATGGTAGCTTTAGTTTTGCAAAATGGAGGTTTGAGAAACCATTCCAGAATGTGGACCTATGCATGTCCCAGAGAACGCTAGCGCCTGTGGAGTAGCTGGGTTTGCACTTCCAAACAAGGTCATATGGGCCTAGGAAGTGTAGCCTTTTCTACAATGAGCTTGATGCATTGGCGTTCTGGCGCCTCTGTCCTTATTCCAGAAAGCACAGCTTATTCACAACTGTTCAGAAAGACCTGGCCCCCAGAACTCTTGGCTTGAGGTTGTGACGTCTAAGTTTAATGCAAGCTCTAAGAATCAACTGCCAAGTTGAAAGTTAGAGAATTCAATGGAAGCTGGCAGAGCATCTGGAGACTTTACCTGAGGTTCAACAGTCTCAGAGGGACCAACATAATCCTGATATTCTCTCCTAGGAACTGCAAAGTCAAGCTCAGAAATATCTTTTGCTACTCAAACCCACCCAACAAGAGAGCTGTACCTGACAGCCAGTTTCCGGGGGTTTCCCGGAAGGCTACTGAACAATTTAAAAATAAATAAATAAAGGAAGGAAGGAAGGAAGAAAAAAATACAGGAAGGAAGGACAAAAGAGAAAGAGAGAGAGAAAAAAGAAGGAAAGGAAGGTAAACAAAAAAAGAAGGAAGGAAAGAAAGAATGAAGGGAGGGAGGCAGAAAAAGAGGGAGAGAGGGAGGGAGGAAGCTGGGGACTTGATTAAGAATATCTAGAGTTCCTGTTAGTAGTATTTGATTCTTACAGCAAGCTGGCAGTTGGTAGAAAGGACACTTTTGCAATAGAACCTCTGCTAAAGACAGATTTGTTAGTAGAGGTGAAAAGTCTCCCAAAAGCCCCTTTCCCACAGACCCATTCAGTGAATCTGGCATAGAGAATTTCAGATTCCCCGTGAAACCCAAAAGCAATTATCTTAGATTAGCAGGAGATCAGAAACAGCTTACCTCAAGTATTGTTTTCTAAACCCAGAGGACCGACAGGAGAAATTATTATCTGGTAAGAATTCTAAAAACTCTGAAATTGGTAACATTTGTTCAGACTGGAAGGAGAAATTAAGACCATGACAGGGCAGACATACCTTTGATAGCAGAATATGGTTGGAATGGACTTTTCTGAGATCTGTTTTCATTTCTGGAAAGTGCACGAGGACCCCAGTGTGAGCTCCATCTTAGCTCTTGGGGAACTTCTCAGCACCAGGTGGACGAGAGAAAGGTTTGTTCAGCCTCAGTACAGAAAAATTGATGTCTGGAAACAGCTCAGAGATGTCTGCTTACATCACATGGTCATGCTTCAGATATTTCAGAAAGACTGTGCTGTTGGAAGGATCTGATACTAATAAAAGTGATCTGATATTTTCCTAGACTGGCTTTTCTGGCTAGAAGAATCTCACCTGAAAATGTCTTTTATCTCAATAACAAAATATCAGATCACTTTTATTATTGTATTTACAGAAATTACAGATTTGGGCAGACATTTATTATATTTGGCTTAAGCTGGCGATTGAGATGCTGTGGGTTGAAGTGGGCTCTAACACAGATGTTGTTCTATGAAGCCCCCAAGTGGACACGCATAGGTATAACCGCTCTGCAGCGCACCCTCATCTTAAGGAAAAAGGTCCAGTCTGAGGGCGTCTCCGTAGCCATAAGAGAAACATGCACTGTGCTGTGATGGAAAGGATTGCAATACTGGTGCCATTCTTAAAAGCCAGACCTCACGGAATCAGAGTTAACACTGACGGATGAAAGAAAAATGGGCTGAACCTAGGTGAAATGGACATTTTCAGCCACACATTCGTGTAGGATTGAATATGCTCTTCTGCGCCGATTCCTGGCACAGTCCGACATTCCCCACTGGCCGCGTTCTGACGGGCGCGCCTGCGTTCTCACTGTGACCAACCTGTTTGCCTCGTGGGGTAGATGATCTGTTCCTTGAGCAGACCTTTTCCTAGAACGTAGCAATCTCTCCAGAGTTGAAAGTAAGTTCTGTACCAGCTCACTTCATCCGGTGTACATTTGACCTTCTGAACAACGGCATAAAACAGCATTTGCTGTTTTGTAAGATTTTTGGAAGATAATTCAATACTCAAAATCAATCAGGTGTTGGCAAAATACAGAGAGTAAATATTTTAGACTTGTAGGTCAAGAGGGAAAATTCCCGAATATTATCTAGGTACTTATATAACCATTTCAAATGTAACCATTCAAAAGCACCATTTGAGTTTCTAGGCCATCAGGAAAGAGGTGGCTGGCTGGATCTGGCCTGTGGGTCCTAGTTTTCTGATTTGTGACCTAAAATATGATTTATTATGCAGGTGAGTGTATCAAGTTTTGTAACTAAATGCTTTTGCAAATATGGTAGTTCTTTTGTTTTCAAAACAGTCCATCCTCACAGTGGGCAAAGATAGTGGTTGTCCTTTACCCCACAAACCAGAGTTTGGTCTCTTGGGCCACAGAAGGGGTTCTTGTACCAGCCTTGCCTATTTCCTGAGCACCTGCCGGGCCCTAACAAAGCCAGATGTCTACGTCCCATCTCTGAAAGATATGACCCTCCCATTGGTAAAGCAAGAGGACTCACTTGAGGAGATGATGAGCAAGCAGATGTTAGTCCAGACTGAGCAGACGCTTGTAGCGGGCTGGACTATCCACCCAAGATGCCACGACCCGGAGGACAGGAATTATATCTGACTGACTTTGGCCACAAATACTTGCACTCATGTATTCATTGCATTAATACTGATGGAGAATATACTTTGTGCTCGTGCAGTGCTAGGTGCTGGGGCAGAGAGGTGAGCAAGGCAGAGAAAGTACTGGATACCACAGAGTCTACATTTACGCAGGGCAAAACCAACAACACACAAGTGGACAGGACTTCGAGATGATTTCAAATTGTGAGGTGCACTGGAAGAAAGAAAATGGGGTAATGTGACAGTGTCACTGGAATGAGGGGATGGTAAGGCTGGAACTTTAAAAGAAGCAAGTTATGAGAAAGAGCAGGAATACTGAACAGCAGAGCAACTGCAAAGGCCCTGAGGTGAGTTAAGGGGATTTGCATCAGGAGGCCTTCTCAAGAGCAGGATGTGTGGTAGAGCTGGAGGCATGGGACGAGAAGGGACTGAGAAATGCTGCCTGGAGAGTGAAGTCTTCTAAATCCTGGGAAGCGGCATGAGCAAAGGCACTGGATTCTGGAGCAATAGTAATGTGGGAAGCAATCAATAGACCAGACCAGCAGGCACCAGTGTTTGGAAATGTAGGAGTGTGCGGTAACAAGCAACAATGGAGGACTGGCGCAGAGAACAGTGGGCCAGGAGGTGACAGAAAACCAGCCAAGAGGCTGTCCAACAGAGAGTTCTGGCAGATTCACTGTTCAGGATAGGCTGAAAGGGAAGGAAAATGGAAACTTTAATCTCCAAACTTCAATCACCAAATTTAATCAAAACTCTGGGTCTGGGAAGGCAAAGCATCAACAATTCCCTGAGACATTTTGGGCGCCTTGACATGGATGGACCCCCCCACTGCTCTGCACTGGGGAAGGCGACTCCTGTGACTGACTCTGCCACCCTGGGCCCCGAAGCTTGGTTTTGACTCTCTGGTTTTGACTCCAACATGTGGCTCAGAAAGCTCCAAGGACAAAGGGTCCACATTATATCCATAGGTATTTCTAGATCTGGTACAAGGAAAAGAGAGAGTAAAAAGAAGGACCAAGGGAGCTGCCCACATGGGGCCGCCGGGTCAAGGCCCAGCATCTTAGGCTCCAGCCTTGGCTTTGGGACTTGCTATGCTGTGGAACCTGTAAGTAAGTGACATAACCCCTCTGGGCTTTGGTTCCCTCTCCCCCTAGGCTCTTCCCACCCTGATTCCTAGAATATAGAGCAAGGATTGGTGTTGATGTGTATCCACTGAAATTACCTTGGGAGCTTAAAAAAAGTACCAGTTCCTAGCCTCACCCTAGAAGCGCTGAACCAAAGCCTCTAGGGGAGGGGCCCTGCATTTTCCACTGTAAAACTGACGATGCTAATTCACAGAGACGGTGGAGGGCCACGAGGCAAAGGTGCCAGGGGGTAACCAGCATTCTGGGTGCCCGAGGGAGCATCAGTGTCTAGACCAAGTTGCAGAATACACAGCGCTCATCTCCGCTCCCTCTGATGGCTGCAAAGGAGACCTCTTGAGGTGGGACTGGTAGTGCTGTAAATTCATCTCATTATGATTTTTGTCATTAAAATGTAAATGAGTTTATGTATTTGTACTTTATATGGTATTAAACAGAACCTGAAGGCCCTAAAGTGTATCATTTCTTTGCCTAACCCCACTGCTTCCTGCAACCCATGCCCCGGAGGCTTAGGCAGGGGAGTGGGTGAGACTGTCCAGCCACCCCTGGCTCTGCACAGAGGATAGAGCCTCAGACCTGGCATCAGGGGCTCATCTGGTGCCCAGAGGATCAGTTCTAACTGGGATAAAGGTTAACTTTAATGTGTTGTCTCTGCATCTGAGAAAAACCCCTTATAGGGTTGTAGTTACAGTCTTAGAAAATTCTGTGTGCTGCAAATCTGCTCAAGGAGGAAGGTCACAGTGGGAAGGTTCTCCCCAGTTCACGGAAGGCCAGGGATTCGGGCATTTTGAGGGGCGAGTGGGAACAGTTTCTTCCTGCTCCAGCAGTACCGTCCCTTGCCTCCATGCCTTGCTGTCATTCCTGACTGCCTGTGCTTTGCTGGTTCTCTGTGTCTCACTCCTCCTCTTATGTGAGCTTAGGAGCCTGGTTTACCACCAAGGAAGGACCAAAAGGAGGAGGCTCAAGAAAAACCACTTTAGCTCCACTGAAGAGAGAGTACTGGCTGGGCCTGAGGCCACACAGGACAGTAGAAGATCCCTACCTATTCGTCTTTGTTTCATGACATGTGACATCTTATTTGATTTGAGTTCCATCCCTGACTAGTTCAACCTTAGCCGGGGTGGTTTTTTCCTTCTAGGTTGCCTTCTGAAACACCTAGTGCAAACAGGAGTTAGCAGGGAAACAGAATTACTGCAAGCAAGGGGAATGGCTTCAGGGATGGAGACAAGTCAAAGTAGCCTGGGGCTGGTGGTAGCATCCAGCACAAACAAGCGGAGGACAACCACACCAAGCCCAGAGAGGCTATCCACAATGCAGGATCCGAGCAGAACAGGATACCCCATCTCAGCTTCCAGAACGTCAACAGCTGTTCCTTTAGGCAGGCACAGAGGAGGCTGTTACATGCTAGAACTAGTAGATAATCCAGATGAGCTTTTTTGGTTTTGTTCTGTTACATTTTGGGTTGATAAATAATAACTATATACATTTATGGGGTACAATATAATGTTTTAATACATGTATACATTTGGGGATGATGAAATCAGGCTAATTAACATATCTATCATCCCAAATATTTTATCCTTTCTTTGTGGTGAGAACATTTAAAATCCTGGAAGATGGGATTTTGCTCCTGTCTAACTGAGATTTGTACCCTTTGACCAACATCTCCCCTTCTCCTGTCTACCCTCTCCCCCAGCCCCTGGTAAGCACCAGTCTACTCTCTATTTTTATGAGTTTGACTTTTCAAGATTCCATATATGCATGAAATTATATGATATTTCTTGTATATAACCCCAAAAGCACAAGCAACAAAAGCAAAAATGGACAAATGGGATTGCATCAAACCGAAAAGCTTCTATGCAACAAAGGAAACAATCAGGAGAGTGAAGAGAAAACCCACAGATTGGAAGAAAATATTTGCAAATCATACATGAGGTAAGAGGTTAATGCCCCAAATATACAAGGAACTCATTCTACTCAATAACAAGAAAACAAATAACCTTATTTAAAAGTGGACAAAGAACCTGAATAGACAGTTCTCAAAAGAAGACATGCAAATGGCCAACAGATATGTGAAAACTGCTCAATACCTCTAATCATCAGAGAAATGCAAATTAAAACCACAGTGAGATGCCACCTCACAACTGTTAGGTTGCTATTATCAAAAAGAGGAAAGAGGCCAGACGTGGCGGCTCACGTCTATAATCCCAGCACTTTAGGAGGCCGAGGCAGGTGGATCACTTAAGGTCAGGAGTTCAAGACCAGACTGGCCAACATGGCAAAACCCTGTTTCTACTAAAAATAATTTTTAAAAAATAGCTGGGCGTGGTGGTGCACACCTGTAGCCTAGCTACTCAAGAGGCTGAGGCAGAAGAATCGCTTGACCCCAGGAGGCAGAGGTTGCAGTGAGATAAGATTATGCCACTACACTCCAGCCTGAATGACAGAGCAAGACTCCATCTCAAAAAAAAAAAAAAAAAAAAAAAAAAGAGGAAAGATAACACATATTGGTGAGGATGTGGAGAAAGTGGAATTCTTGCATGTTGCCGGTGGCATTGTAAATTAGTACAGCCATTACGGACACCAGTATGGAAGTTCCTCAAAAAGCTAAAACCGGAATTACCGTAAGACCCAGCAATTCCACTTCTGGGTTCTATCCGAAGGAAATGAAATCAGTTTCTCCAAGAGATGTCTGCATTCCCATGTTATTGCACCGCTATTCATAATAGCAAGATACAGAAACAGCCGAAGTTCCCACATCAATGGAGGAATGAATTTAACAAAAGGGTGTCTACACACAATGGAATACTAGTCAGCCTCAAAAAAGTGGAAATTCTGTCATTTGTGACAACATGGATAAACCTAGGGAACATTACACTAAGTGAAATAAGCCAAGCACAGAGGCAAATACCACAGATTGGTTTTTGTCACCTCGAGTCAAACTACAATAAAGTGAGAAGAGAAGAGGTCTGAGAGTAAATGGTGTGATTCAGGTTAATCAGACCAACTGCTGCAGGGCTATATTAATCTGTTCTCATACTGCTAATAAAGACATACCTGAGACTGGGTAGTTTACAAAGGAAAGAGGTTTGATGGACTCAGAGTTTCACATGGCGGGAGAGGCTTCATAATCATGGTGAACAGACACAGGAAGAGCAAAGGGATGGCTTACATGGTGAGAGACAAGAGAGCTTGTGTGGGGGAACTCCCACTTATAAAACCATCAGATCTCGTGAGACTTATTCACTATCATGAGAATAGTATGGGGAAACCACCCCCATGATTCAGTGATCTCAACCTGGTCCCACCCTTGACACGTGGGGATTATTACAATTCAAGGTGAGATTTGGGTGGGGACACAGCCAAGCTTTATCAAGGGCTATGGCAAGGTTTACGGAGATGAGAGATACAGTCCATCTGAAAGGGGAATTGCATGATGACAGTGCTCCACCCTTGACCATTTTCTGCTCTCAGATTTATACTTCCAGCGTTTGTGGGGTTTGGTCAGGTGCCTAGCACTATTCTCATGGTGGAGACTCAGGTAAATTCAGTTTTTGCCTTCTGGGGGCTCATGGTAAGTGCAATGGTCAGGCAAACAAATTAAAATTAATCCACCTATTCAATTTTGCCGACTTTTCAAGGCTCAGTTTAAGTCAGCCTCACCAACAAAGTTGACTCTGATTCCTCATCCTCTTTGTAAATTTCTTGAGCTCTTAGCTAAATGTGCCCTGAAATCACATGCAGTCTAGTTGGGTCCCAGGCAGACCTCATAAACCCAAACTATTTGTAGCCTACAGATTTTAAAAATTGATTAGTTTACCCTCTTAATCGTCTGCCAAAAATAAAGTTTATTTGAGGTGGCTTTTAAAACATTCCCACTATAATAAGGTAAAAATAAAGAGGAAGAAATCTGGGTAAAGAAAGAAAGATGGAAAGAGACTGGGGAGGGCAGTCCAAGGTGGAACCATGTGAGGTGAGACACCCCATGCCTTCGAATTATTAAATCCACTTAGATGAGCTGCTGGATCAATGTAGCCTTTCTAGTGCATCCCTTACTCCCAAGAAACACTGTCCAGAAAAGCAAGGAACTTGTTGGTCAATCCACCTCAAACCTCATATATATATATATATGTGTGTGTGTGTGTATATATATATATTTTTTTTCTTTTTCTTTTTCTTTTTGGAGTCTTGCTCTGTCTCCCAGGCTGAAGTGCAGTGGCACGAATCTTGGCTCACTGCAACCTCTGCCTCCCAGGTTCAAGTGATTCTCCTGCCTCAGCCTCCCGAGTAGCTGGAACTACAGACACCCACCATGATGACTGGCTAATTTTTGTATTTTTAGTAGAGACTCGGTTTTGCCATGTTGGCCAGGCTCCTCAAACTCCTACCCTCAGGTGGTCCCCCCGTCTCGGCCTCCCAAAGTCCTGGGATTACAGGCATGAGCCACCACATCCAGCCTTCGTTGACAAAACTTCACTCTTTCACATCCACGCACACGTTCTATTTTTAAAAATTTCTCCCAAAGACCCTCACCCATTTCTACTTACTGAAATCTTGCCTGCATTTTAAAGCTCAGTTTAAATGAACCTCATCCACAAAGTTGACCCAGATCCTCATCCTTCTAAATTTCTTGAGCTCTTACCTGCAGGTACCCTCAAATCACATCCACTCCATCTGGGTCCCACTCAGACCCACTAAACCCAGTCTCCCGGGGGAGGCTCTGGAGTCTGCAGAGTCATTTATGCACAGGTAATTCTGATGAGCTGCCATGGTTAGAAACCTCAGGGCTAGTCTGTGTCCTCATTTTAGGTATGAAGAGATAGAAGCCTAGGGAGCTGAGGGTTCCATGGCAATAATGGTGGAGGCAGGAATTGACAGCAGGAGCCTAGTCCACAATTTAGTGCCCTTTCTACCTCACCAGGAATACCAACGTCAATGCCAAGTCAGTTACTGCCATCACAATACCAATAGAACTATATCAAAGCTTACAGAAGCATAGAGCATTTAAGGCATTTGTGAATTTTGCAAAATCTCAGTAGAATTTAAAATAATAATGACAATGTTATGGACCAATATGACCTAATACTGGAGATAATATAATATACAATAAGATCGAAGAATTCTAAGAACAGAATGGAACAACCACAACAAAAGATACAGTCCAGGAACATCTTCAAGATAGTCATAATCATACACCAGACAGTCCCCATCTTTGATAAGTCAGGGTGGAGATGTAATTATGTGCAGAAGAAAGGATCTGGGCCATGCAGAAGTAGAATAAGCCTGGTGGTAGAATTGGGTAGATCAGGGCTTCCCTTGAAATAGAGTAATTTATGTTTTCAGTTTATTTATCATGATTTAAATGTAGTCCTGTTGCAAGAAATAACTGTTTTGTTTTTTTTAAGATTCCCTTGACCTCAGGTAAGGGTTTCTCATAGAAAAATACTGCACATTCTGTTCTATTCATATGAAACAACTGCAAACTTCCAAAGTGTTTCCAATTTATCTGGGACTTTTCTAAAAGAAAACTTAAAAAACATTCTCTGGAGATCTTATTCCGTTCTACTCTTGTTCCAACCTAGAGTAGACTGTCAGGGAATGGCCTAGCTATGGCCAGTGGCCATGGACAGATCTCCGTGACTTGAAACTCTGAATTGCACCTAGTTATAGGAGCACACACTCTACAGTGTCAGGTCACATGCACGCACTTTCTTTACTACAGTCTTGGCGGAAAGGTCCCCAGCCAGAGGGCAAGCTGCACAAACTTGTAAGTGAGCATGTACTCCCTGATGTGAAGTGATTGAGACTGGTTCATCATTCAGTTGACTGAAGGGCAAGTTGGTGCATGAACCTCTCTGTAGACTCCAGTGGGCCACATGGCTTTGCACGTTACACAGCAGCCAACCAAGCCTGGCTTCTAATATCCATGTAGAGGGATTAGTTGTTTGCCACACTGTGATATATGCGGAAAGATGAAAATATACATTTACTCAGCTCTTCCTTGTCAGACACTTACATATCAGTGACTTTTGTTCACACACACATTCACTCACTTATCCATCATTAGTTTATTAAACAATTTTTTTTTTTAGAATCTATGATGTAGAAGCATTGTGTGAAAATAATACAGGCAAGATCCCCATCCTCACATTGCTTATAAACTTACACTAATAATGATTTACCACACCTCTGCTAAGTATTACCAGGAGCAGTGCAGGGTGCCATGGGAGCACGTAACCAGGAGGCCTGGCCCCCTTCAGGGATCAGGGGAGACTGCATCGAGGGGAGAGATTTGCAGTAAACTGAAAGATGGACAGAATTAACTGGGTGGAGCGTCGAGCGGGTGCTGTTTATTTGCAGGAGCACTCCTTAGGAATGGTGATGAGGTTCTCTTCAGGAACCCTGCTCCTGCCATCTGCTTTCCCCATGAGAACCGTATTTCTATGACCATCTTGGCCACTGAGTGATAATCTTAGGAATTCTAGGAGTTTGAAGGGAACTGTTCTCAACTATATACCCCGTTTTTCCCATTTAGAATCCTGCTATCACAGCTACGCACATCAAGAGACTTCCAGTTTCTTGGATGGAATGCTCTGAATTGGTTTATTTGCTTGTGGAAAGCTGGTATAGAGAACAACTTAATATTTCTGAACTAGACAAGATTCCATTTGTTCCAGTCTGTCCTTACATGTTGTGTAAATGTAGCACTAAATGGCCTGACTTTTAAGGTTTTGTGGAGCAGGGGGAAAGTATCACTGTGATAGTTAACACCACCTGTTTACTCAGGCATTATATTAACAGGCAGCTGTTAGCCTCCAGTGAACATGAAGGTATCTGATTAGCTTGGGCTTTGGCCAAACTTCCTAGGACAGATTTGGGAAATTCAGTTGTAGACAACTGGCTTTGAGAATAACTGATTACCTGTAGACCTATTTGGAATAATCTTTCTTGGTGTGATATCCTAAGGATCCAGACAAGACTTGGCAAATTCGGGGGCCATCAAAGTTACAAAATCAGTGAATCCAAATTTTGTGAGGCTTATAATCTGCCTAATGCTTCCATCCAGTTCTCCCTGTGGGTAGAATCCACGAAGCAGAGACCACATTATCTATGTTCTCCTGGGCCCAAGTGCCAGTATGGATGTCGGTGACTTTGAGATTTATGTGTCTGTGAGCTGAATAAATGTGGGAAAAGGCAGGAGCAAGGTGTTGAACATGGGGGCTCCCATCACTATTACTTAGGAGTGGGTGCTCTCACAAACGAACGCTGTCCACTCCACAGCACCACTAAGGCCATACCCAATCAATTTCTTGTGCATCAAAGTTTCAGGGCTTGACGAAAGCTTTAGAATCCCCCCCTTTTTTAATTCAGGTGACTGATAGATTCTCTGGCTTCCAGAGAAATCCAGTTTCCAGTTGGTTAACTTGAGATAAAAGCGTGTGTTATTCTAACCTTACCCCAAGGCCCTGAACACACAAGTCCTTCTTTCTCCTTTCTGAATCATAAATGTGCTCCACACCCTCAATTCTCATATGAGAGATCCATGACTTTGCAGTCACCCCTAACATAATCTTGTACCAAATCCACAGCTCCTTTTGTCCTTGGCAAAACTAAGGCCCGCTCGAGTACGATGTAAGACATAACTGCTCCCTGCCTTCTTTTCGTTTCGCTTTGAAGATGTTGGCCTGATAGCAACTCCCACCCCGAGATGCAGACTGGAAATACAAGAAATAAGGCTACTTCATCCACACACCAAAACAAAAAAGGCAAAAGAAATTTCAAATTAAAACAGGAAAGACAAAACTTTTTTTCATGGTTCTAAATAATGAGCATTTTGACACATTTTATGCTCATCTTTAATGCATTTTTTAAGAAACTATTCAAATGTTAAAAAGTTTTAACGATTATTGTAGGCACAACAATAAATGAATACATTCCTAACAGGATGAAAATGTTCTGTCCTAGGGCAGCCTGGGAATGTAAGATTGTGTTTATTGTGCTTCATCCCAGCTATGGGAGTCACTGCACTTGACAAATGGGATGCCAAGATAGAGGAGATGCTTAGGTATATTTTGAATTTGTTGTTTGAAAATAGTACTCAAAGAAATTCTGTAAGATGAAAACAAAAATACCGTTATATTGAATGTCTTCAGTCAAACCACATTTTGCAAAATCGCTATTTAAATTACATAGATTTGCATATTTTAATAATGATGATCAAAAACTACAACACTGGGTTCACTTTATTCATTTTTCTTTCAAGTATTTTTGTATAGTTTCTTTTCTTTTCATCTTTTTTAGAGTTTTCAACTCTTAACTGTATAGCAGTATTCCTGGACCTTAGAGAATAAAGTTCTTTGCCATACACTTTATTTTCACTGTTACTTTGAAGAGTTTGAAAATTGCTTTGAGTTTAAATACAAAAATCTAAGCTTTGCCATTGGTATTTTGTTTTCCCTTGGGGGAAAATGCAGTTGGCTTGGCTCAGTTCTGACAAGATAGTGAAAGTCATTCTAATTTTTATTTAAGAAAAAGCAATTTTCATAAATGGTGTACCACTAATGGATCATGATCATCTATAAGCCCCACAGCAAATTACTCTTAATCCAGTTTGCTGTGTTTCCTTACCTGAGGGAAATAATACCCACCCTTCCTCTGAGCTGGCATACAGCACACAGAGACTTCTTCAATATATATTAATCCCATCGTTTATCTTTGTCAACTGAGAACAAAAATAATTTGTAGAAGAGTAAACAGAACCACATAGAAAAAGGGAGCTCGGCATTATTAAACAGCGGAAAGCAGGTGCTCACAAAGCCAAGCTTATTTTTATTGCAAAACTTGAGTAATTCTCCTTCTGCATCTGTGCATAGTAAATAAGAGCGAGGGAAAAATCTAATATTTTAGAGGAAACTGAAATCACTTCAGCACAGGAATGAGGGCAGGCGCTGGCATTGTGGCTGGCTTTTAAAAATCAATCTGAAAATAGGAGATTAATGGCTTCCAAAGGGCAGGAAGGAAAATGGAAGCGGTGAGAGTCAAAGGAAATTTTCATTTGACTTGAAAAATGCAAAATAATAAAACAAACTTCTGATATTCAATTTTCAGGACCAGATCTGGGTCTTGGCTGCATCTTTTCTCTTACCTACAAACTTTCATGACTATTAGAACTGCCAGCACTAACACTTGTATTAATTAGTATTAAATTTAAAAGTAGTAGTACTATTAATGCTACTAAGATTACTAGCAATTACTAATTACTTTCTGTTAGAGCCACCATGTGCCATACACCTTTGGATACATTTGGATTGCCCCCACAACATTGTACAAGCAAGCAGGAGGAACTGAAACGGTAAGTGAAGGTCAGAGAAGTTAAATGACCCCTTACATAGTTAAAAATGACACTCAGGCTTTATGAGTACATGGTATGTGTCAGATACTGAACTACCAAACCTTCTGAGGAGTTATACCATGTATTCCCAATTTACAGATAAGGAAACAGAGGGTTGGAAAAGTTTAGAAACATACCCAATATCTCAAAATAATTTAGCTCAGTCAGAATTCTAAAGTCAGGTCTCTCATAAACTTCTCACTATTCCAGCAGTTCACTGTGAAGTTGGTAGTGATCTTCAATCTAAAATTCTTTGGGTTGCAAAATCCTTTTCTTTCAACTACTCTGTGGTGTCTTATTTAGGAATTACAAAACCAAACAAACACTCCTGATTTTTTTTTTTTTTAAATGGTCAACTCAGCTCAGTGCTATGGCCAAGCATATCTGGGAAACTAATATCTTACTCTCCCCCACCCAGCATCACTTCCATCCTTTACCCTCATATCTCTTAGTTTTTTGTTTAAATTGTGGTTTGTGCCTAAGTTGGCAGTGGTCTCTCCTAGCGATGAATCCAAGCTGATCTCTAAGAAGTTTCAACTAAGAGATGAAGAGTGTTGTCAAGAAATGAAGATCTTGTGCTTAGCAACCTTCTGGTCATTGAGAATGAAAAAATAGGCCAATAATAGCTTTTGGCAGAAATAGAATATCTTAGTTGCAATGAAAATGAGCAGGGAGCACTACACAACCAGCTAAAAGTGGGACAAACAAAACTGAACTAGAAGAATAGAAAAATTTTTGTTTTTCAGTTATTCTCTACAGAGTTAGGTTGTATAATGGAGACTCAGGCACATTCCTATATTGGTAATATATTTATTCATTAATTTGTTTACTTAAAAACTGTTTATTGAGAATGAATAACTGCAGGAAACCAAGTGAAATACAGCTAGATCTTCCTCTCAAGGGACTTAGAGTTTATTTTGTTTTATGTCTAATCAACACAAGCCATGCAACTCACCCATAAAATTAGGTGTGCACACACAACTGGTCTATATCTCTTGTCAATCAAGTTCAAGTGACAAATCAGTATGTGACGATGAATGTGCAGCATGCTTGCTAACATCGATGGTAAAGAGCAGGGGAAGAAGGCCTTCCTTGGGGTGTCAGGCTTTGTGAGCACTTGTTTGATACTCTAATTGAAAGAAATTAAGCAAATACTACAACCGATCTCTGTGGGAAAAGCTTTTTCATTTTTAATTTTCAAGATGAGCAATACAAATGATATATAGCCCATCTGACCTTGAATATCTGCACCATCAGGTATCCTCCCTGAGCATATCCTGTTCATCCATCATATGTAATTCAGAATATCCCAGGAAGTCTCCAAATATGTGCTTTTAGCAGCATGCAATATTTGTAAAATGCAATCTTCATTCCTAAGAGAAGCCAGGGAAAGATGTAATCCCACATGAGTTTTACAATAGCTGATATGCCTTAATGGAAGTTTCCTCTGCTTGATGCCCTGGAGAGCTTTCTACTCAGGAGCAGGGCAGCACAGTCTGATTCAGAATGGAGTGGGATCTGGGCAATTGCAATGAGCATTATGATTGATATTAGGAAACTTTGTAATGGGAGTACAGGTATGGAAGTTGATTTTCTTATACTTCCCTTGAAGGAGTATCTGTGGGAAAATGTTCACATTCCTCTAGGGGCCTGAGTACTCTAGTTTGAAAATCACTGATGTAGAATTCATAGCCTCATTTTTTCCAGGGTTTGAGCTTCAAAAAAACCAATGTTTCTTATTGCTATACTGGGGACTCAGGACAAGGAATATGGAAAGAGAGAAAAGACAGGAGTAAAAGCTAAGATGGGAAAGGCCAAAGACAAATTTTGATTGCTGTACCTATGCTTGCCCATTTGTGAATCTGATATTTGAAATAGTCATTTCTATGAATATTGTTGAGCTATGCAAAGGTATAATGATAACCAGCAGCACCACACCCCCTGGCACATACACTGCATTATGAAAGCTCAGTGCAAGGATGCTTGATGGCAGGTGAGTTGTCCCTGACATATGGTCACTGTCTGCAGATCAAATCACATCTTGCAATTCTGCTACCAGGGCTGGCTAAACACATAGCCAAGGGCCTTTCTCAAAGCATTCTGATTATAAATGTCCATTGAATGACTCACCATTTCTCATCTTTGGGGCTTTGTGATCACCTCCACATCTGAACTATAATATTATTACAGAATTATTACCTTAAAAGAGCTTCCAGTTTTTGAACTCTTACTCTGTGCCTGGTTCTGCAAAGTTCTTCAGAAAAATAATTCATGGGTCTTCAGAACAACATTTTGGGAAAACTCTTGCTGTTTCCTTTACGCAGATGAGGAAACTGCTGCATAAAGACGTTAGTCAACTTATTCCAGATGACACAATGAGTGGCTGTGATCTCAAATCCAGATGTGTCTGATGGCATGTCTTGTGCAAAGTAGGCTGTAAGCCAATAAATATATTTGAACGATTTAATAATAAATTTTTAGAGACTCCACTCTTAGTTCTAATCCTCATTAGTCTTGACAATCAACTAGACAGGAATTGTGATTGTCGCTGTATGCTTGTTAGCAGATGCCACCCAGATCCTGTCAGAAATCCCATTTTTCATGCTTTCATTTAATTTTTTAGTTCCAAAGAATTCTTACCACCCACTGGGCTCCAGGCTCTGTTCTGGTATCGGGGCGAGAGCAGGGAACAAAGCAGACACTGCCCTGCCCAGTGTTACATATATTTTAATGGGGTGTTATTAATAGTATAATATCATTAAAAATGAAGCTTATTGGAGAAAGATACATGGCTTTGTGTGATTCTAACTGGAGTTCAAAATGCCATAATATATCTGGATTTGACTTTAGAGTTTCATTATGCAACTAAACAGGGAAAGAAAGATTTTATTTTAGGGAAGGAGAACTCTATGGACTGAGATTGCTTTTGGACAAACGCCATATGTTGCTTGAGGCTGTAACAGCCCAGACGTAGGAACTTTTGGTATTTTATCTTAGTAGAACACCTCTATTTTCTCAAGATGGAAATTTAAAACATTTAAAACATATTGCAGTGAGCACAGGTCTCCCCACCACCTATGCTATACTAACATCTGAATATACTTACTTGCTTTAGCACACATCCATCCCTCTATTTATCCATCATCCATCTTATTTTTTGGATGCATTCAAAGTAAGTTGTAGACACTTCACTCTCCACTCCTAAACACTTCAGCAATCATATCATTAACCAGAGCTCATTTGTTTACAGTTTTCCTTTCTTTCCTCCTCTTTTGTTCTCCTCCTGCTCTCCCTCCTCCTTTTCCTCTGTCTCTTCATTCTTCTTTTTCTTCTTTGAGGTAAAATTCATGAGGAGTAAAAAGCACACATCCTCAGTAGACCACTTCATGAGCCATGACAAAGTACACCCCTGAGAACACATTTGCTTGTTTAGGCCCATCCCGATTCTGGGCCTGATAAAAATTGTGCAAATCCAGTGAGAGAGCCCTCACCAGAAACCAACCCTGCCTGCGCATTGAGACTTCCAACCATCAGAACTGTGAGAAGTAAATGTATGTTGTTTAAGTTACCAAGCCTGTGTTATTTTGTTATGGCAGCCTGAGTAGACTAATACCGCCTGCCCCATCAATCTTTCCTTACTTTTTTACTTTATGACTCAAAATGAAGTTCCAGGCTCATTTTGATTTTTCCTTCCCCAACCTCTTCTCTAAAGATCTCTGATTCCTTTTAAAGGCGAATGGTATTTAGTAACTGAGATCTATAAGCTAGTGTACCTATTACTATGTGGGATTCCTTTCCTCAAGGCCCTTTCAGTGGACAGAGCTGGGAAAAACTCCACCACTTTCAAAAAAAGACTTCTTCACATACCAAAATCCTCCTGATTTTAGCTTCTTGCAGTAAAGTACGAGGTGCTCATTCCTCAAACAGTGGGCTCCTCTAATTTCTCATTTTTCAGACCATAAAGTGTTCAAACTTTATTTTCAGTATGTGTGGAAATTGTCTCTCAACACAAACACTGAGCACTCATCTACACACTTGATTTTGTCTGACACAATTACACAAATCCAGTTGGAGAGGCAGTAGGGAATTTATTTATTGATTTTTTAGTTGGACATCTCCTCTACATTTAAAACCCAAATATCACACACTGGCAGAGGGCATGGCCAAGTGCTGACAGATTTAAATTTTGTTTAAATAGGTGGAAAAACAGAGAAGAATGGTGTGAGAACAGGAGCACAGGAAACTCAGATCTTGGCATGGGGAAGAAAAAGAGTGCTCAAATGCTCCAGCTCTCCGCACTGGAGGACTTGACTTAGAGAGCAATGACTGGCAGTGTTTAGCTCCATCTGGAGGAAGAGCTTTAGCCTACAGAGAAGACCACCCAGGAACTCAAGTCAGGAACTACTGGGGTCACGCATCTTCAGTTGGAACACACCTGAAGTCCCCCAGGGCCTTCCAGCCGAGAGTAACAAGACCAATACTGGCAACATTTCCTGGGAATTGATAACCACGGAGGCAAAAGACTGTGACTTATCCTCTTTTGTTAAAAAGATAGGAAGGATATTTGGCAGATTGTGCCCCTCTCCTCAAAGCCATTTTTACAAACATACACAGGCACACACACATCTTTTCTTTCTGTAACACTTGATCGTGGTCACTGCTCTCACCAATATCATGCAAAAACACACAAATTGATTCTATAATATCTAAATCAAAGAAAATCTTAACTAAAAACAAGAAACCACTATGAATATTTCCTCTATTTCACTGATACTTGTGATGGCCGGGAGCAGTGGCTCATGCCTGGAATCCCAGTACTTTGGGAGGCCGAGGCGGGAGGATAGCT
The DNA here is from genome assembly GCF_009764315.1 of Trachypithecus francoisi. Lineage (NCBI taxonomy): Eukaryota > Metazoa > Chordata > Mammalia > Primates > Cercopithecidae > Trachypithecus > Trachypithecus francoisi. Next base: position 3,925,434 of record NW_022681467.1, read on the forward strand.
TGAGCCCAGGAGTTCGAGACCAGTCTGAGAAACATGGTGCTAACTCATCTCTACAAAAACTACAAAATCAGCTGGATGTGGTGGTGCATGCCTGTAATCCCAGCTACTGGGGTGCCCAGATGGGAAGATCACTTGAGCCTGGGAGGTGGAGGCTGCAGCAAGCCCTGATCATGCCACTGCACTACAGCCTGGGCAACAGAGCAAGACTCTGTCTCAAAAATAAAAACAAAAATGAAAAAAGATCCTTTTTTGTTGTTTGTTAACAATGTTCTAAAACCATTTGCTAGCTTAAATCAAGACAACTAGTACATTCCAACCATTACTCTCCACCAGCTAAGATTACGCTTTAGAACTCCCAATCCCATGTCGTTTGCACACCTCTAATTCCTGAACATAGTCCAAGTTCACATCAACCCTTTTTTGTTGCTGTTGTTTTGTTTTGTTTTTTGTTTATTTGTTTTGAGATGGAGTGTCGCTCCTGTCGCCCAGGCTGGAGTGCAATGGCTCTATTTTGGCTCACTGCAACCTTCACCTCCCAGGTTCAAGCAATTCTCCTGCCTCAGCCTCCCTAGTGGCTGGGATTATAGGATTATAGGCACACATCACCACACCTGGCTAATCTTTGTCAATTTTCAGTAGAGACAAGGTTTTGTCATGTTGACCAGGCTGGTCTCAAACTCCTGACCTCAGGTGATCCACCCACCTCGGCCTCCCAAAGTGCTGGGATGATAGGCATGAGCCACTATGCTTGGCCATCAACACGTTTTTATAAAACCCATTTGGTGATGGTATTGGGGCTGCACACAACAGAACACTCCTATGTGGTTTTGCTTTTTCCTGTCATTGACAGATCAGCTAAAGTTGAGTCTAACATTTAGCTGTAATATTTTTCTTGATTACATAGGATTCTGCTATTTGTTTTTCTTTGGAATCCACTGTACAGAAAATAATATGCAGCTTCTTTCATCTGAGTCAATCCCCCATGCCTCCCATTTCTTCAGACTCTAGTAGGCAGAAATGCAATCAGGTTTTATGTTCAGCACAGGCCTCTGTTACATGGTCAAGGCCCATGATGGGGTCTGGGGAGTGGAAGGAATTTAGGTTAACTCTGGCACAGAAGGAAGGAGACTTCATCTCTGAAACTCTGATCTCTTAAGGTTGATTCTCCTGATGGAAACTCAGGATGGAGCTTTGCAGAGGTCTCTCCCAGGCCTGGGGTTCCCATACTTGCATATGAGCTTGGGGTGGAGGCATAGACTGAGCTCATATTTGGTTAGTGTTCTGCAGGGTAAATTAACCACTTTTCTCTGACCCCAACAAATGGTCAGGCATGGTGGACATCTTTCCCCTCTGCTATTTCTGAAGCCTTCAAATGTCTCCCCCAGCAATGCCTCCAGGGCATGCCCATGTTGACTGGGATAAGGTGAGTCAGGCAGGGGTCACTCACCCCATTTGGAGAAAACAGAATCACTCTCCCCAAAAGTTAGCAATGGGAATAGAGGGACTTCCCAGTGATTCTCAACTTCCACTGTATAATGCAATTATCTGAGAGCTTGGAAATATTGCAGATAGCTCCACCTTCAAATTCTACTTCAAATTGTCTGGTGTGGGCCTTTAGACTTTTTTGGAGGGGTATTGTTTAAATGTTTTACTTTCAAATTATGAAATATTCCAAACGCTTAGAAATACACAGATAATACATATAGCACATATCCATGAGTCTAGCACCTAGATTTAGCAATGTGGTACTTTGTTTTAGGAAAGGGAACAAGGGAAGAAAGAAGAAAAAAAGGAAGGAAGAGAGGGAGGGAGGAAAAGAGAAAGAGGAAAGAGCAGGTAAAAGAGTTAAAAGCAGGAAAGGAAGGAACAAAGAAAAGGAAATGACATCTCTGTCTACCCTGGCTGGGCTTTGTGATCTGTGGTTTATACTCTTGATTACATTGAATTCTCATGCAAAATGGGAACAGGTTGCTTCTTGGATGGCTCAGCACCATTCCAATGGTCACACAGCTCTCAGGTGGCTGCAGGATTTGGAGCTCAGGTGTTCTGACCCTAGAGGCCCCTCAGCCTCCCTGCCATTCATGCCATGCCTTGCAGGGAGGAGGAGGAGCCCCGGGAACAGGCAGGCAGATGTCTGCACTCGTCATGGTGACTGCCAGCTCAAGCACTTCCTGTGGGCTCTAACTGTGGCCCCTGCCCCACCCAGGACCTGGAGCTACAGAAGAAAGCATGAATGGAGCGGGGAGCCATCTTGGCTGAGCTTTCAGTGACTGTAACTTCAAATTGTGGTCAAGAGCTGCTTGATGAGATGGGGCTTTAGATGGCATTTCCTAAGGAGTCTCCGTAGACCTACTGTAAAGTAGACTGGGATCACCTCTCCACCGCTGGTACAATCGAGGGACCCCCACTGCCCTCCGCTGTCCTTAAACAGGACCACAGACAGGATTGTCATCTCTACTGCTTTGGCTATGAAATCAGCAAAGACCAAGGTTAGCCAGGAAGAAAAATAAATATGATAAAATGCTTGGCAAGGATCCACTGGAATCTGAAAATGAGTTACAATGAAGACCTGGGGGAAGGTTGCTTCCCCTAGGAAGCCACAGGGATTAAAAACGACCTGCCAGAGAACACCCATGTGAATGGACATTCCAGAACATTCTCCTTCACATGCATAATGTGTGGGGATACAGGTGCAGGCAGCCACAGACGAGACCATCCCTAGTTTGGTGCCGAAGGACTCACTGTGCTTGGCAGTAGGGGAAATGGCTCAGCATATTCATTCTCTCGCTCCCTGTCTGTCTCCCTTTCGGCCTCCCCCTCCTTTTATTCTCTCTTCTGCCTTCTCCACTCACCCCAGGACGCTAACCAAATATGAGCTTAGTTTATGCCCCCACCCCAAGCCCATATGCATTATCTTATTTCATTAAATGATAAGCTGTTGAAAATGTTCCAAATAAATGATATTCCCAATTTGAACTACATTCAATATAGCAGTTTAGAGCTCAAAAACATGACTTTGATTGAAAACAGCAAGTTGCAAAACGATGTGTACAGTAACATCCCATTTATGGTGTCAATACTACCAGAGAAAGGGCTTCTGGGTGCTGATAACATTCGCTTCCATGATTTGGGTGATGGTGTCACAAGTTTGTTCTTTGTGGAGGTGCACAGAGCTATACACTGAGGACACGGCCCTTTTCAATATCTGCATTATACTTCAATAAAGTTACAACAAATTATAATGAATACATATGCAAAACTATGCTTGTAACATTTGTGGGCATGCAGTGTGGTTAAAAGCACAAGATCTTGGGGAAACTGAGATTCAGAGAGGTAGAGCAACCCCAGCTGAAGTCTGTATGCTCAGGAAGTGGTACACATGAGATGCCAATCCAGGCCTGGAATATTTCAAAGATATAGCTCTTTCTGAAACACTATGGTGCCTCTACTAAGGGATCATCTTGGATCAAACCAAGGAGTAGTGAATGTCCATGAGACAGCTGGTCTATTAACTCACACCAGCTCTGTTCAGGACTAATATCTACAAAACAAAATAGAGGTGCTGTTATTTAGATGTGAGCTCTACTGTCATCATCAATAAAATATAGCTTATAGTACTTCCTCCACATACTATGCAAAGTCATTGTACAAATCTGATGAGATAATGTTGAGAGGAATGTGGTGAAACTGAGAATTATAGTTGGCATACATGATACAAATCCCTAATCACTGGCTGCATTTTGTTATCTGACTTTACTTCCTGAAGACACACAGATAGTTTCTCTCTCCCAGCTACTGGAACCTTCATCAGTAGAGGGTACCCTGTCTCCCTCTCTCCCTGCTTTCTACCATACAGGGGTTTAACACATTCTTAATCTTTAGACTATTATCTACTTTAATCCTCAGCACATCCTAGGAAGGGAGGCTAAAGACAGCAGATGGGAGAATATCCATCTCCTCTTATAGATATGGGAGATATAGAAGCTGATCTTCCATATCTATAAGATAGATCTTATCTACCAAGATCTAACTATAAGATAGATCTTATCTACCAAGATCTAACTATAAGATAGATCTTATCTACCAAGATCTAACTATAAGATAGATCTTACCAAGAATCGCCACCCTTAGCCAGACAGCCCTAGACAAGGACAGGGAGCAGAAATCACGATACTTGGGACTTCCCACCTGCACCTCTTTCCTTTTTGTGCCACCTACAAGCAAAGTGACCTCAATGCTCTGTATCCATATGTTGATTCAACTCTTGCAGATTTTCTCAAGGTGTATATTTCCAATGACCAAGGACATTTTCTTACACGCCATCATATTATTATGAAAATAAGAAAATTTAGCATGGATGGAATGCTATTATTTAGTCCCAGGTCCATTTTCAAATATCATGACTTGTCCAAACAATGTCCTTTTTCCTATTTACCCCAGTCCAGGATCCAATCGCACTTGGGTTAATGTCTCTTTAGAATTTTTTGTTTTGAAACATTTCCTCAGGTTCTCTTTGTGTTCCTTTACCTTGATGTTTTTGAAGAGTAGAGGCCAGTTATTTTCTAGGTTGTTATTCCTTGGATTTTCTCCAGTGTCTTTCATTTTTGGCAGGAAAACCACAGAAGTGATGTTGGGCCCTTCTCAGTGCATCTTTCTAGGATCTTCATGATGTCTGTTGATGGTGTTAACTTTGAGCTCAATTAGTTTTTGATTCATGTTGAACGAAATGACCTTGGGCAGCTCCCACATTTGGAAGGTTGATCCTAGACTACTTGAGGGCTTATTTTACTTTGGGGGTTGGGAATGATGTTGGATAATGTCCTTTGGCCTGTAATGTGTACCTTTAAAATATTTACCAGTAACTGAAAAATGAAAATGAAAATTATCAGGAAACTGTATCAACTTGGTATTTCTTAACAAATTAGTCTAGTAAAGGATTCAGATTGAAGGCCATGAATAAAATAGTTTTTGTTTTATATAAAGTGAATGAATATTTAGTTTAAACAGCAACTGTTAATCTATGAGAATCTTCTCTGACTCAAGTTAGAATACAGTACATTTGCTAAAGGGAATTTCCATGTGTTTTTTGCCTTTTTCTAGTAAACTGAAATGTGTAGAAGGACCATCAGGTGGCGCACTGGTTCCAGTGGTTTTATCAGCAAATGTCCCACTGGGAAGAAAATTGGCTTGCTACTGGAAAACGCTGGTTGCTGAAAAAGCCAACTCAATTAGCTTTTTGGAATCTAAAAGGAAAAATCGGTTTGAGGAAAACTTTCATTACATATATTTTGAGCCGAGGTTGGATTTGTTTTCATGAGAATGTTTCCCTTTTCCTCATTTTCTGGCTCCAAGTTTAGGAAACACATTTAGGTGCATGAGTAAAAAAAGAGGAAAAAGAAAATCAGGACTAACTACTATCCTTTACACCTTTAAGTCTTAAAAATCCTTAACTCTTTTAGAGATGTTTTGCCTCTACCATTTCCTGGAGGAAAAGAAATATACAAAGAAAAAAAAATCCTGACTTTTATTTCATGGTTGGCAACACGTGTCTGTGTTGTGTGTGTGTGTCTGTGTGTGTGTGTGGATATGAGTGTGTGTGCTAGAGAAAATATGGGGAGGAAGGGAAGAACAAAGAACAGTTTTATAAAATCCCTTCCCATTCTCACTGAAGTTATTTATTTATTTATTTTTATTTTATTGTTACTTTTATTTTTTTTGAGACGAAGTCTGGCTGTGTCGCCCAGGCTGGAGTGTGGTGGCGGGATCTCAGCTCACTGCAAGCTCCGCCTCCCAGGTTCACGCCATTCTCCTGCCTCACCCTCCCAAGTAGCTGGGACTACAGACGCCCGTCACCACGCCCTGCTAATTTTTTGTATTTTTAGTAGAGATGGAGTTTCACTGTGTTAGCCAGGGTGGTCTCAATCTCCTGACGTCGCGATTCGCCCTCCTCGGCCTCCCAAAGTGCTGGCATTACAGGCGTGAGCCACCGTGGCCCGGCCTCTCACTGAGGTTTTATGTAATTTTAAAAATTTTAACCTCTAATAGTTTGAGTTGTACGTAAGTGACATGGTTTGGCTGTGTCCCCACCCAACTAACCTTGAATTGTAATAATCTCCATGTTTCAAGGGTGGGGCCAGGTGGAGATAATTGAATCACAGGGGCGGTTTCCCCATACTGTTCTCATGGTAATGAGTAAGTTTCACGAGATCCAACAATTTTGTAAAGGGGAGTTCTTCTGCACGAGCCCCTTGCCTGCCACTAGGTAAGACATGACTTTGCTCCTCATTCACCTTCCACCATGATTGTGAAGCCTCCCCAGTCATGTAGAGCTGGGAGTCAATGAAATCTCATTCTTTTATAAATTACCAGTCTTGGGTATGTCTTTATTAGCAGCGTCAGAACAGACTAATACAGCGTAGGAGGATCTCTAAACAAATTTTATCACATTAAGAGGCAGACAACTTCTTTTTCACATCTGATATGGACTGCAGGAAACTCACCTCCTGCAATCTTTTTTTTTCCCTCTGTTTTTTGGCTTTTTGTAGACTGACATTTTAAAAATCAAGTATAAATCTATTCATGTGATTGCACTCTACTACAGAAGAGATTGACTTTTAAACGCCATTTAATGCTTGGTCAAAGTTTTAAAGTACTAGTTTTAAACTCCTAAAGTTCATCTCCAAATTTCTTCAAATTCAAGAATAGACCAAACTGAATGGTTGCTGAGTGTTGCTTGTACCCTTGCTTTTTGTTGATGGTGTCATATGAGTCACCTAAATAAATAAATGGGTCACAAAATTTCTGCAGTGTGTGTCACTGCATCTCTCGAATGGCATGGGGAAGAGACTGGAAGCAATGGAGTAGCCACCAAGTAACCCCTCGGCCAAGAACATGTGGCCAGGCAGTTCCACACAGATCCACGGATCAGTCAGCTCCACTTAATTTGCCTGTCCAGTCATTAGAGGGCAATATCTGGGGATGTGTCTATTTTGGAATTCTGCCCTGGCTGATAGCTTACACTTAACAGGGACACTGGGTGGTTCCCAAATTAGGAGGAAAAAAAGACTTCAGAGAGAGGCGGCTCAAGATGGCGGAATAGGAACAGCTCCAGTCTCCAACTCCCAGCGCGAGCGACACAGAAGACCGGTGATTTCTGCATTTTCAACTGAGGTACTGGGGTCATCTCACTGGGGAGTGCCGGACAATCGGTGCTGGTCAGCTGCTGCAGCTGGACCAGCGAGAGCTGAAGCAGGGCGATGCATCGCCTCACCTGGGAAGCGCAAGGGGGAAGGGAATCCCTTTTCCTAGCCTGGGGAACTGAGACACACAACACCTGGAAAATTGGGTAATTCCCACCCCAATACTGTGCTTTAAGCAAACTGGCACACCAGGAGAATATATCCCACACCTGGCCGGGAGGGTCCCATGCCCACGGAGCCTCCCTCATTGCTAACACAGCAGTCTGCAGCGATCTAACCGCAAGGCAGCAGCGAGGCTGGGGGAGGGGCACCCGCCATTGCTGAGGCTTAAGTAGGTAAACAAAGCCACTGGGAAGCTCGAACTGGATGGAGCTCACAGCAGCTCAAGGAAACCTGTCTGTCTCTGTAGACTCCACCTCTGGGGGCAGGGCACAGCTAAAAATACAACAGGGGAAGCAGCAGAGGCCTATGCAGATGCGAACGACTCTGTCTGACAGCTTTGAAGAGAGCAGTGGATCTCCCAACACGGAGGTTGAGATCTGAGAACGGACAGGCTGCCTGCTCAAGTGGGTCCCTGACCCCTGAGTAGCCTAACTGGGAGACATCCCCGACTAGGGGCAGTCTGACACCCCACACCTCACAGGGTGGAGTACAACCCTGAAAGGAAGCTTCCAAAGGAAGAATCAGACAGGTACACTCGCTGTTCAGCAATATTCTATCTTCTGCAACCTCTGCTGCTGATACCCAGGCAAACAGGGTCTGGAGTGGTCCTCAAGCAATCTCCAACAGACCTATAGCTGAGGGTCCTGACTGTCAGAAGGAAAACTATCAAACAGGAAGGACACCTATACCAAAACCCCATCAGTACGTCACCATCATCAAAGACCAGAGACAGATAAAACCACAAAGATGGGGAAAAAGCAGGGTAGAAAAGCTGGAAATTCAAAAACTAAGAGCGCATCTCCCCCTGCAAAGGAGCGCAGCCCATCGCCAGCAACGGATCAAAGCTGGTCAGAGAATGACTTTGACGAGATGAGAGAAGAAGGCTTCAGTCCATCAAACTTCTCAGAGCTAAAGGAGGAATTACGTACCCAGCGCAAAGAAACTAAAAATCTTGAAAAAAGAGTGGAAGAATTGACAGCTAGACTAATTAATGCAGAGAAGGTCATAAATGAAATGACAGAGATGAAAACCATGACACGAGAAATACGTGACAAATGCACAAGCTTCAGTAACCGACTCGATCAACTGGAAGAAAGAGTATAAGCGATTGAGGATCAAATGAATGAAATGAAGCGAGAAGAGAAACCAAAAGAAAAAAGAAGAAAAAGAAATGAACAAAGCCTGCAAGAAGTATGGGATTATGTAAAAAGACCAAATCTACATCTGATTGTGGTGCCTGAAAGTGAGGGGGAAAATGGAACCAAGTTGGAAAATACTCTTCAGGATATCATCCAGGAGAACTTCTCCAACCTAGTAGGGCAGGCCAACATTCAAATTCAGGAAATGCAGAGAATGCCACAAAGATACTCCTCCAGAAGAGCAACTCCAAGACACATAATTGCCAGATTCACCAAAGTTGAAATGAAGGAAAAAATCTTCAGGGCAGCCAGAGAGAAAGGTCAGGTTACCCACAAAGGGAAGCCCATCAGACTAACAGCAGATCTCTCGGCAGAAACTCTCCAAGCCAGAAGAGAGTGGGGGCCAATATTCAACATTCTTAAAGAAAAGAATTTTCAACCCAGAATTTCATATCCAGCCAAACTAAGTTTCATCAGTGAAGGAGAAATAAAATCCTTTACAGATAAGCAAATGCTTAGAGATTTTGTCACCACCAGGCCTGCCTTACAAGAGACCCTGAAGGAAGCCCTAAACATGGAAAGGAACAACCGCTACCAGCCATTGCAAAAACATGCCAAAATGTAAAGACCATCGAGGCTAGGAAGAAACTGCACCAACTAACGAGCAAAATAACCAGTTAATATCATAATGGCAGGATCAAGTTCACACATAACGATATTAACCTTAAATGTAAATGGACTAAATGCTCCAATTAAAAGACACAGACTGGCAAACTGGATAAAGAGTCAAGACCCATCAGTCTGCTGTATTCAGGAGACCCATCTCACATGCAGAGACATACATAGGCTCAAAATAAAGGGATGGAGGAAGATCTACCAAGCAAATGGAGAACAAAAAAAAGCAGGGGTTGCAATCCTAGTCTCTGATAAAACACACTTTAAACCATCAAAGATCAAAAGAGACAAAGAAGGCCATTACATAATGGTAAAGGGATCAATTCAACAGGAACAGCTCACTCTCCTAAATATATATGCACCCAATACAGGAGCACCCAGATTCATTAAGCAAGTCCTTAGAGACTTACAAAGAGACTTAGACTCCCATACGATAATAATGGGAGACTTCAACATTCCACTGTCAACATTAGACAGATCAACGAGACAGAAAGTTAACAAGGATATCCAGGAATTGAACTCATCTCTGCACCAAGCGGACCTAATAGACATCTATAGAACTCTCCACCCCAAATCAACAGAATATACATTCTTCTCAGCACCACATCGCACTTATTCTAAAATTGACCACATAATTGGAAGTAAAGCGCTCCTCAGCAAATGTAAAAGAACAGAAATTATAGCAAACTGTCTCTCAGACCACAGTGCAATCAAACTAGAACTCAGGACTAAGAAACTCAATCAAAACCGCTCAACTACATGGAAACTGAACAACCTGCTCCTGAATGACTACTGGATACATAACGAAATGAAAGCAGAAATAAAGATGTTCTTTGAAATCAATGAGAACAAAGATACAACATACCAGAATCTCTGGGACACATTTAAAGCAGTGTGTAGAGGGAAATTTATAGCACTAAATGCCCACAAGAGAAAGCAGGAAAGATCTAAAATTGACACTCTAACATCACAATTAAAAGAACTAGAGAGGCAAGAGCAAACACATTCAAAAGCTAGCAGAAGCCAAGAAATGACTAAGATCAGAGCAGAACTGAAGGAGCTAGAGACACAAAAAACCCTCCAAAAAATCAATGAATCCAGCAGTTGGTTTTTTGAAAAGATCAACAAAATTGACAGACCGCTAGCAAGACTAATAAAGAAGAAAAGAGAGAGGAATCAAATAGATGCAATAAAAAATGATAAAGGGGATATCACCACTGACCCCACAGAAATACAAACTACCATCAGAGAATACTATAAATGCCTCTACGCAAATCAACTAGAAAATCTAGAAGAAATGGATAATTTCCTGGACACTTACACTCTCCCAAGACTAAACCAGGAAGAAGTTGAATCCCTGAATAGACCAATAGCAGGCTCTGAAATTGAGGCAACAATCAATAGCCTACCCACCAAAAAAAGTCCAGGACCAGATGGATTCACAGCTGAATTCTACCAGAGGTACAAGGAGGAGCTGCTACCATTCCTTCTGAAACTATTCCAATCAATAGAAAAAGAGGGAATCCTCCCTAACTCTTTTTATGAGGCCGACATCATCCTGATACCAAAGCCTGGCAGAGACACAACAAAAAAAGAGAATTTTAGACCAATATCCCTGATGAACATCGATGCAAAAATCCTCAATAAAATACTGGCAAACCGGATTCAGCAGCACATCAAAAAGCTTATCCACCATGATCAAGTGGGCTTCATCCCTGGGATGCAAGGCTGGTTCACATTCCCAAATCAATAAACATAATCCAGCATATAAACAGAACCAAAGACAAGAACCACATGATTATCTCAATAGATGCAGAAAAGGCTTTTGACAAAATTCAACAGCCCTTCATGTTAAAAACGCTCAATAAATTCGGTATTGATGGAATGTACCTCAAAATAATAAGAGCTGTTTATGACAAATCCACAGTTAATATCATACTGAATGGGCAAAAACTGGAAAAATTCCCTTTGAAAACTGGCACAAGACAGGGATGCCCTCTATCACCACTCCTATTCAACATAGTGTTGGAAGTTCTGGCTAGGGCAATCAGGCAAAAGAAAGAAATCAAGCGTATTCAGTTAGGAAAAGAAGAAGTCAAATTGTCCCTGTTTGCAGATGACATGATTCTTTATTTAGAAAACCCCATTGTCTCAGCCCAGAATCTCCTTAAGCTGATAAGCAACTTCAGCAAAGTCTCAGGATACAAAATTAATGTGCAAAAATCACAAGCATTCTTATATACCAGTAACAGACAAACAGAGAGCCAAATCATGAATGAACTTCCATTCACAATTGCTTCAAAGAGAATAAAATACCTAGGAATCCAACTTACAAGGGATGTAAAGGACCTCTTCAAGGAGAACTACAAACCACTGTTCAGTGAAATCAAAGAGGACACAAACAAATGGAAGAACATACCATGCTCATGGACAGGAAGAATCAGTATTGTGAAAATGGCCATACTACCCAAGGTTATTTATAGAGTCAATGCCATCCCCATCAAGCTACCAATGAGTTTCTTCACAGAATTCGAAAAAACGGCTTTAAAGTTCATATGGAACCAAAAAAGATCCCACATTGCCAAGACAATCCTAAGTCAAAAGGACAAAGCTGGAGGCGTCACGCTACCTGACTTCAAACTATACTACAAGGCTACAGTAACCAAAACAGCATGGTACTGGTACCAAAACAGAGATATAGACCAATGGAACAGAACAGAGTCCTCAGAAATAATACCACACATCTACAGCCATCTGATCTTTGACAAACCTGAGAGAAACAAGAAATGGGGAAAGGATTCTCTATTTAATAAATGGTGCTGGGAAAACTGTCTAGCCATATGCAGAAAACTGAAACTGGATCCTTTCCTTACTCCTTATACGAAGATTAATTCAAGATGGATTAGAGACTTAAATGTTAGACCTAATACCATAAAAACCCTAGAAGAAAATCTAGGTAGTACCATTCAGGACATAGGCATGGGCAAGGACTTCATGTCTAAAACACCAAAAGCAACGGCAGCAAAAGCCAAAATTGACCAATGGGATCTAATTAAACTAAAGAGCTTCTGCACAGCAAAAGAAACTACCATCAGAGTGAACAGGCAACCTATAGAATGGGAGAAAATTTTTGCAATCTACTCATCTGACAAAGGGCTAATATCCAGAATCTACAAAGAACTCAAACAAATATACAAGAAAAAAACAAACAACCCCATCAAAAAGTGAGCAAAGGATATGAACAGACATTTCTCAAAAGAAGACATTCATACAGCCAACCGACACATGAAAAAATGCTCATCATCACTGGCCATCAGAGAAATGCAAATCAAAACCACAATGAGATACCATCTCACACCAGTTAGAACAGCAATCATTAAAAAATCAGGAAACAACAGGTGTTGGAGAGGATGTGGAGAAATAGGAACACTTTTACACTGTTGGTGGGATTGTAAACTAGTTCAACCATCATGGAAAACAGTATGGCAATTCCTCAAGGATCTAGAACTAGATGTACCATATGACCCAGCCATCCCACTACTGGCTACATACCCAAAGGATTATAAATTACTCTACTACAAAGACACATGCACACGTATGTTTATTGCGGCACTATTCACAATAGCAAAGACTTGGAATCAACCCAAATGTCCATCTGTGACAGACTGGATTAAGAAAATGTGGCACATATACACCATGGAATACTATGCAGCCATCAAAAAGGATGAGTTTGCGTCCTTTGTGGGGACATGGATGCAGCTGGAAACCATCATTCTTAGCAAACTATCACAAGAAGAGAAAACCAGGCCGGGCGCGGTGGCTCAAGCCTGTAATCCCAGCACTTTGGGAGGCCGAGACGGGCGGATCACGAGGTCAGGAGATCGAGACCATCCTGGCTAACACGGTGAAACCCCGTCTCTACTAAAAATACAAAAAAGTAGCCGGGCGAGGTGGCGGGCGCCTGTAGTCCCAGCTACTCAGGAGGCTGAGGCAGGAGAATGGCGTAAACCCGGGAGGCGGAGCTTGCAGTGAGCTGAGATCCGGCCACTGCACCCCAGCCTGGGCGACAGAGCAAGACTCCGTCTCAAAAAAAAAAAAAAAAAAAAAAAAAAAAAAAAAAAAAAAGAAGAGAAAACCAAACACCGCATGTTCTCACTTATAGATGGGAACTGAACAATGAGATCACTTGGACTCGGGAAAGGGAACATCACACCCTGGGGCCCATACTGGGGAGGGGGGAGGGGGGAGGGATTGCATTGGGGAGTTATACATGATATAAATGATGAATTGATGGGTGCTGACGAGTTGATGGGTGCAGCACACCAACATGGCACAAGTATACACATGTAACAAACCTGCACGTTATGCACATGTACCCTAGAACTTGAAGTATAATAAAAATAAATAAATAAATAAATAAATAAATAAATAAAATAAAAATAAAAATGAGAAAAAAAAAAGACTTCAGAAACCCTTTTAAAATTTTTCATCAATCCTCACATAATTATAATTTGTGGTTATACTTCTTTAAATACAACAACAATTTTAATTTTTTTAAATTTTATGAATAACAACAAAATCCTCTTACATTTGACAAATTATAGTACACATAATGTGCAAACCAAAGTATTGATTCAAACCTCAGGCACAAATGGACTTGCAGAGCCCACCAATAACTCTTTGCTTTTCCAGGAATATTGAGGACAGGGGAAAAATAGTTTTCACTTGAGCTAAGTGAAGTCCACATGTATTATTTCAAGATACGCAAACCACAAAACTTATTGTTTGTGATGGGGTATAGACCTGTGCAAGCCTTTCTGTCGGCTTCCAAATTCCCTGTTCCACTGATACTGTGGTTCTAAAATTTGGGGACACATAAGAATGATCCAAGGAACCTGCTGAAAAAGCAAGCCCGGTAGAGTTGATTCAGGTCCAGGAAACTGCATTTTAACAAGCATTCAAAGAGATGTAGAGCATGCTTTAATAAGAACGCTTTGCATGCAACAGCCACTTTTCATGATTGATCATACTTCATGTGCATGTCACTTTCAAGTTTACGATGTTTTCAAGTAGACCACAGGTTTTCAGACTGTGCCCTGCTTTGTGCCTTAACATTTCCAGCAACCCCTGAGAAGACCTGCCCTCAAATCTTCACGCACTATTGGATAAGAGTAAATGCCTTCGTGAGTTTCATATGGAATTCACCTTCTGTATCCACTGGCTCTGCAGGGTAGACTGTAGGACTTGAGCATCCTCAGACTTTAGTATCCATGGGGGTCTTGGAACCAGCCCCACAGGACGGACACCAAGGGACCCTTGTATAACCTGTATAACAGTCAGCCACCCTGAGGTCCAGTTCTGGCAAAGAATAGCAAGCAAAGAAACACAATTCAGTGAGAAGGCACTTAAAATCTTTACTTCATTTTCTCAAACAATGCCCTAAGGGAGTTTTATATATAAATACATATATTATTTAAAACCTATTTTTAATTCTTCTCACAATTGGCAGCAGTTGCACCAGAGAGTGTTTTCTTGTCTGAATAATAAAAAAGTTTCTATCTTGAATGCAGAGTCGATTCTCATGTTTTTCTCTGCTTCATTTACTTTCTTATCTTTTCATTTTTACTAGCAATTTTACTTTTCCCATTAAAATACTTACTTCCATTGGCCAGCTGTGGTGGTTCACACCTGTAATCCCAGCAGTTTGGGAGGCCAAGGCAGAAGTACCACTTGAGCCCAGAAGTTAGAGACCAGCCTGGACAGCATGGCAAAATCCCATCTCTACAAACAAAACAAAAATTAGCTGGATGTGGTGGCATACACCTGTAGTCCCAGCTACTTGGGAGGCTTAGGAAAGAAAATCACTTGAGCCCTGGAGGTCAAGGCAGCAGTAAGCTGTGATCATGCACTGCACTCCAGTCTGGGTGACAGAGCAAGACCCTGTCTCAAAAAACAAACAAGCGAAACAAAAGAAAACTTTAGTCCCATAGGCTTCTGCAATTTCCTCTTCTCTATTGTACTCTTAACTATATTAATTACCTTGATTCTTTTACACAACAAATTCCAAGATGCCCCGGGAGGATACAGACTCTGTAGCAAATGAGGGAAGGCATGGAGCTATGAGTAACCATAGGGGAATCCACCATTCACAAATGTACACACTGAGCTTCTGTAGAGGTGGCCTTTGGGCAAAAGCCTCAATAACTTAAACCAAAGTTCAAATTTGAGGACACTGACAGATATTATCTAACTTAATTTTTATCAAACTTTCAAAAATTGAGTATTATTAATCTCATTTTCTAAATGAAGAGACTACATTTTATATAGATTAAATAAATTCTACTGCCAGAAAATAAAAATCCAACATTCTCTCCACCACAGACACAACATCATTTAAACATTAAAAACTTTATGGTATTATATAATGTATTGAAAAAATGTATTTTGTGTGATGTATCCTATGAAAATATTTTCAACAAAATCCATACTAAATATTGAACTGAGTTTGATTTAAGGCAATCTTATTGTATATTAATGGTTTATTAAACAAATAGCTTCTATTTAACAGCTAATATTATTTCCAGAATGTACTGTTATCTCACATTCCTTGACATTGGCTCCCTTTCTAATGCTGGCTCTGTCTTCATATGTTTCTCCATTTCTGTCCAAAGGTGACACTGACACTATGGAGGCTCCAGGTTTGTACAAGCAAGGCTTAAGCTTGCTGGCCATTCACCCACAGGCATTTGGCCCACTGTTCCCTTTTTCTTCAATGCCTGAAAACAAACAAACAAACAAGCAAAAACCCTCCACTAGAATCTTCACTTTACAGATCAGGAATAAATGCTAATGCTCTCTAGGAACCTAAAGAGTCAATGTCATTCTATTCAAAATTATCACAGAACTTAAAAAGCATGAAGATCTACTTTAAAAATATCTATACACACATGCAGGAAAAATGACCAAATCAGAAAATAAGAAAAATTATCTAAAGCTAAAGTAACTAAGATAATGTTGTATTAATGTAAGGATAGACTCCCCCTAAAAAATCCCAGAACTGAATAGCGGGTCTAGAAACACACGCATGCGTATATAAGCAACCCTGACTTGAGGCAGAGCTTGGACTGCATATTAGTGGAGAGAAAGCACTTCAACCAATGATAGAAAGTGTCAGGCCTCTGAACCCAAGCCAAGCCATTGTATCCCCTGTGACTTGCACTTATACGCCCAGATGGCCTGAAGTAACTGAAGAATCACAAAAGAATTGCAAATGCCCTACCTCGCCTTAACCAATGACATTCCACCACAAAAGAAGTGAAAATGGCCGTTCCTTGCCTTAAGCGATGATATTATCTTGTGAAATTCCTTTTCCTGGCTCATCCTGGCTCAAAAAGCTCCCCCACTGAGAACCTTGTGACCCCCACTCATGCCTGCCAGAGAACAACCCCCCTTTGACTGTAGTTTTCCTTTACCTACCCAAATCCTATAAAACAGCCCCACCCTTATCGCCCTTCGCTGACTCTCTTTTCAGACTCAGCCCGCCTGCACCCAGGTGAAATAAACAGCCATGTTGCTCACACAAAGCCTGTTTGGTGGTCTCTTCACATGGACGCACATGACATTTTGGTGCCGTGACTCGAATCAGGGGACCTCCCTTGGGAGATCAATCCCCTGTCCTCCTGCTCTTTGCTCCGTGAGAAAGATCCACCTACGACCTCTAGTCCTCAGACCAACCAGCCCAAGGAACATTTCACCAATTTTAAATCAGGTAAGTGGCCCCCTTTTTACTCTCTTCTCCAACCTCTCTCACTATCTCTCAACCTCTTTCTCTTTCAATCTTGGCACCACCCTTCAATCTCTCCCTTCTCTGAATTTCAATTCCTTTCATTTTCTGGTAGAGACAAAGGAACATGTTTTATCCGTGGACCCAAAACACTGGCGCCCATCATGAACTGGGGAAGGCAGCCTTCCCTTGGTGTTTAATCATTGCAGGGACGCCTCTCTGATTACTCACCCACGTTTCAGAGGTGTCTGACCACGCTGCAGGGACACCGGCCTTGGTCCTTCACCCTAAGTGGCAAGTCCTGCTTTTCTGGGGGAGGGGCAAGCACCCCAACCCCTACACTCCCTGTGTCTACCCCTTCTCTGCTTTTCTGGGGGAGGGGCAAGTACCCCGACCTCTTATTTTTGCATCCCCTCTTATTTTTGAGCCCCGACCTCTTATTTTTGTGCCCCCTCTTATTTTGCACCCCAATCTCTTATTTTTGTGCTCCAATACCTTAGTTCTGTGCCCCGACCCCTTTCCCACTTTTGTGGAGGGCAAGAACTCACGAACTCCTTCTCTCTTATCTCTACTCTGTCTTTTCTCTGGACTTGCCTCCTTCACTATGGGCAACCTTCCACCCTCCATTCTTCCTTCTTCTCCGTAGCCTGTGTTCTCAAGAACTTAAAACCTCTTCAACTCACACCTGATCTAAAACCTAAATGCCTTATTTTCTTCTACAATGCGCTTGACCCCAATACAAACTGATCAATAGTTTCAAATAGCCAGAAAATGGCACTTTCAATTTTTCCATGCTACAAGATCTAAATAATTCTTGTCGTAAAATGGGCAAACGGTCTGAGGTGCCTGACGTCCAGGCATTCTTTTACACATCGGTCCCTCCCCAGTCTCTGTTCCCAATGCAACTCGTCCCAAATCTTCCTTCTTTCCCTTCTGCCTGTCCCCTCAGTCCCAACCCCAAGTGTCGCTGAGTCTTTCTAATCTTCCTTTTCTACAGACCCATCTGACCTCTCCCCTCCTCGCCAGGTCGAGCTAGGTCCCAATTTTTCCCCAGCCTCTGCTCTCCCACCCTATAATCCTTTTATCACCTCCCCTCCTCACACCCGGTCTGGCTTACAGTTTTGTTGCGCAACTAGTGCTCCCCAACCTGCCCAGCAATTTCCTCTTAAAAAAAGTGGCTAGAGCTAAAGGCATAGTCAGGGTTAATGTTCCTTTTTCTTTATTTGACCTCTCCCAAATCAGTTAGTATTTAGGCTCTTTTTTATCAAATATGAAAAACTTAGCCCAGTTCATGGCCTGTTTAGCAGCAACCCTGAGACGCTTTTCAGCCCTAGACCCTTAAGGTCAGAAGGCCGTCTTATTCTTAATATGCATTTTATTTTATTACCCAATCTGCTCCTGACATTTAATAAACCCCCAAAATTAAATTCCGGCCCTCAAACCCCACAACAGGATTTAATGAACCTTGCCTTCAAGGTGAACAATAATAGAGTAGAGGCAGCCAAGTAGCAACTTATTTCTGAGTTGCAATTCCTTGCCTCCACTGTGAGAGAAACCCCAGCCACATCTCCAGCACACAACTCCGAATGCCTGAACCGCAGCTGCCACGGGTTCCTCCAGAACCTCCTCCCCCAGGGGCTTGCTACAAGTGCTGGAAATCTGGCCACTGGGCCAAGGAATTCCCGCAGCCCAGGATTCCTCCTAAGCCGTGTCCCATCTGTGCGGGACCCCACTGGAAATCGGACTGTCCAACTCTTCTGACAGCTGCTCCCAGAGCCCCTGGAGCTCTGGCCCAAGGCTCTCTGACTGACTCCTTTCCAGACCTTCTGAGCTTCGCAGTTGAAGATTGACACTGCCACATCCCCTCGGAAGCCTCCTGGACCATCACAGATGCTTTGGGTAACTCTTACAGTAGAGGGTAAGTCCGTCCCCTTCTTAATCAATACAGAGGCTACCCACTCCACATTACCTTCTTTTCAAGGGCCTGTTTCCCTTGCCTCCGTAAATGTTGTGGGTATTGACAGCCAGGCTTCTAAATCTCTTAAAATTCCCCAACTCTAGTGTCAACTTGGGCAACATTCTTTTATGCACTCCTTTTTAGTTATCCCCACCTGTCCAGTTCCCTTATTAGGCCAAGACATTTTAACCAAATTATCTGCTTCCCTGACTATTCCTGGACTATAGCCACATCTCATTGCCGCCCCTCTCCCCAACCCAAAGCCTCCTTTGCGTCTTCCCCTTGTATCCCCCCACCTTAACCTTAACCCACAATTATAGGATACCTCTACTCCCTCCTTGGAGACTGATCATGCACCCCTTACCATCTCATTAAAACCTAATCACCCTTACCCTGCTCAACCCCAATATCCCATCCCGCAGCACGCTTTAAAAGGATTAAAGCCTGTTATCACTTGCCTGCTACAGCATCGTCTTTTAAAGCCTGTAAACTCCTCTTACAATTCCCCCATTTTGCTTGTCCTAAAACCAGACAAGGCTTACAGGTTAGTTCAGCACCTTATCAACCAAATTGTCTTGCCTATCCACCCCGTGGTGCCAAACCTATATACTCTCCTATCCTCAATACCTCCCTCCACAACCCATTATTCTATTCTGGATCTCAAACATACTTTCTTTACTATCCCTTTACACCCTTCATCCCAGCCTCTTTTGGCTTTCACTTGGACTGACCCTGACACCCATCAGGCTCAGCAAATTACCTGGGCTGTACTGCTGCAAGGCCTCACGGACAGCCCCCATTACTTCAGTCAAGCCCAAATTTCTTCCTCATATGTTACCTATCTCTGCATAATTTTCATATAAAAACACACTTACTCTCCCTGCTGATCGTGTCTGGCTAATCTCCCAAACCCCAATCCCTTCTACAAAACAACAACTCCTTTCCTTCCTAGGCATGGTTAGTGCAGATAGAATTCTTACACAAGAGCCGGGACCGCATCCTGTAGCCTTTCTGTTCAAACAACTTGATCTTACTGTTTTAGCCTAGCCCTCATGTCTGCGCGCAGCGGCTGCCACTGCTTTAATACTGATAGACGCCCTAAAAATCACAAACTATGCTCAACTCTCTATGGTCCTCATAACTCCCAAAATCTGTTTTCTTCCATCGCTCAAGATAATGCTTATGCTGATAAGTTAGCTAAAAAAGCAGCTAGCGTTCCAACTTCTATCCCTCACGGCAGTTTTCCTCCTTCACATTGGCCACTCCCACCTACTCCCCCGCTGAAACTTCCACCTATCAATCTCTTCCCACACAAGGCAAATGGTTCTTTGACCAAGGAAAATATCTCCTTCCAGCCTCACAGGCCCATTCTATTCTGTCGTCATTTCATAACCTCTTCCATGTAGGTTACAAACCGCTAGTCCACCTCTTAGAACCTCTAATTTCCTTTCCATCATGGAAATCTATCCTCAAGGAGATCACTTCTCAGTGTTTCATCAGCTATTCTACTGCCCCTCAGGGATTGTTCAGGCCCCCTCCCTTTCCTACACATCAAGCTGGAGGATTTGCCCCTGCCCAGGACTGGCAAATTGACTTTACTCATATGTCCCGAGTCAGAAAACTAAAATATCTCTTAGTCTGGGTAGACACTTTCACTGGATGGGTAGAGGCCTTTCCCACAGGGTCTAAGAAGGCCACCGCGGTCATTTCAGACATAATTCCTCGATTTGGCCTTTCTACCTCTATATAGTCTGATAACGGACCAGCCTTTAATAGTCATATCACCCAAGCAGTTTCTCAGGCTCTTAGTATTCAGTGAAACTGAATATATATAATAATATATATATATATTATATCCTTTACCGTCCTCAGTCTTCGGGAAAGGTAGAACAGACTAATAGTCTTTTAAAAACACACCTCTCCAAGCTCATTCACCAACTTAAAAAGGACTAGATAATACTTTTACCACTTTCCTTTCTCAGAATTCAGGCATGTCCTCGGAATGCTATAGATTCCAGCCCATTTGAGCTCCTGTGTGGACATTCCTTTTTATTAAGTCCCAGTCTCATTCCAGACACCAGACCAACTTGGACTGCACCCCAAAAAACTTTCATCCCTACTGTCTTCTGTCTCCTCATACTCCTATTCACCTTCTCAACTACTCATAAATGCCCTGCTCTGCTCGTGTTTACACTGCCGGTTTACACTGTTTCTCCAGGCCATCACAGCTGATATCTCCTGGTGCTATTGCAAACCGCCACTCTAAATTCCTTCTTAAAGTGAATAATCTTTGCTGGCAAGGCTATGCTGAACCTCCTTGGGCACTCTCTAATTGGACGTCCTGGGCCCTCCCAATTCTTAGTCCTTTAATATCCATTTTTCTCCTTGTTTTATTCGGACCTTGTATCTTCCGTTTAGTTTCTCAATTCATCCAAAACCGTATCCAGGCCATCACCAATCGTTCTATACGACAAATGTTTCTTCTAACAACCCCACAATATCACCCCTTACCACAAAATCTTCCTTCAGCTTAATCTCTCCCACTCTAGGTTCCCACGCCACCCCTAATCCCGCTTGAAGCAGCCCTGAGAAACATTGCCCATTCTCTCTCCATACCACCCCCCAAAAAATTTTCGCCGCCCCAACACTTCATATTATTTTGTTTTATGTTTCTTAATAATATAAGAAGGCAGGAATGTCAGGCCTCTGAGCCCAAGCCAAGCCATTGTATCCCCTGTGACTTGCACTAATACGCCCAGATGGCCTGAAGTAACTGAAGAATCACAAAAGAATTGCAAATGCCCTGCCTCGCCTTAACCGATGACATTCCACCACAAAAGAAGTGAAAATGGCCGTTCCTTGCCTTAAGGGATGATATTATCTTGTGAAATTACTTTTCCTGGCTCATTCTGGCTCAAAAACTCCCCCACTGAGCACTTTGTAACCCCCACTCCTGCCCACCAGAGAACAACCCCCCTTTGACTGTAGTTTTCCTTTACCTACCCAAATCCTATAAAATGGCCCCGCCCTTATCTCCCTTTGCTGACTCTCTTTTCAGACTCAGCCCGCCTGCACCCAGGTGAAATAAACAGCCATGTTGCTCACACAAAGCCTGTTTGGTGGTCTCTTCACACAGACGCGCATGACAGAAAGGTGATTGGGTATCCACCATAGTCTATTCCTGCTGCTATAACAAAATGCTTTAGGCTGGGTAATTTATAAACAAAAAAAAATGTATTTCTCACAGTTCTGGAGGCTGGGAAGTCAAGGTGTGAGCAGATTCAATGTCCAGTGAGGGTTACTCTCCGCATCACAGATGGCATCTTTTTGCTGCACATCCTCAAATGGCATGAGGGGGAAGGGACAGGGGCCAGTTATTTCTCTCCAGCCATCTTATCACATCTCTAGTCCCATTAGAGGGTTCTCCCCATCACTCAATCATTTCCCAAAGACCCCAGCTCTTATTACCATTGCATTGGTGATTAAGTGTCAATATATAAATTTGGGGAGACATATTCAGACCATAGTATCATCTATATAGAAAAAACGTGACATTAACACTGCACTTCACACCATAACAACAACAAAAGGTGATACACACTTTTATATGAAAATGCAAAACCAGTACTTTCAGCAGGTAATATGAGACCATTATAATGTTGCAATAGGTAGGAATTTTTAAACAATTCATAAGAAGCACAAACTGTCAGAAAAGAGATAAATTAATTTAATTAGATTTTAATTAATAACTAACGTGAAAAAAAATCAAAATAAAAACAGAATTGACAGACTGGGAAGAGATCCTTGTAGTGCATGTAACTGACAAAGGATTAGTATATTGGATATTTAAATTATGCCAAGAATGTCAACAAAGACAAAAAAAAGAAAAAATCCCAACAGATGAGTAAAAAGAACATTCGAAGAGGAACTTTACTGAAGAGAAGAACATTTGGATGGCTAATAAGCATATGAAAGAAGTTCAACCTGATTGGGAATAGGGGAACTGCAAATCATAAAACCAAATGAAATACTATTTCACACTCGTGCAGCTGAAACAGGTTGAAAACTTTGGTTAGCATAGAAGGTTAGCAAGGGTGTGCATAAATGGGAGCAATTATATAGTTCTGGGAACCTGTCAACTACTACAGCTTCCATGCAGACAACTGGATTTTATCCAGGAACGCTGGCAATGCAAACGAGGCCAGCAATTCAGGGCCCAGCAATTCTACTCTCTGCATAGATTCCATGGAGAAATGCATGCTCTTATACTTGAGTGAAAGCACTCATGGCAGCTTTGATTTTGATGCTGAATGTGCACACGTGCGTCACACACCCAAACCAGAAGCAACCAAAATGCCCACGAGAAGAAAATGGCAAAGTAAACTGTGGCGTATCTGGCAAGAGCAAAATTTTTCATTTGTGTCATTGGATAAATGACAGCCTCATGGAAATTGTGAGTAGATTTCAGGAAAATAATATTGTGAAAAAAGCAAGTGACTGCAAAGATGATGTAAACTCGGTAACATACAAAACTGATGCTATATTTTAGGAACACTTTCATATGCAGTAAAGCTATTGAGAAAACTTTGGAATGTGAAGAATGAAACGAGAGGCATGAGGTGTCCACAGGATCCCTCCAAACTGCTGCTGCTGTTCCTTTTCTTCATCTGGTTGATGGGTCAGTGGTGCTTGCTGTATTATTGCCATTATGCCTTTTATCTATTTTACTTATTTTTCTTACACATATTTTATAAACTTATTTTACATTTACTTAATAAAAACAGGATATAAATAAAACAGAAATTTAAAATATTTTTAAATGCCCTTTCAACGTATAACTTACTCTGCCTTTCTGTGTCCACCACCCAAGGTTTGCTCCCATGTCCATAGACAAGTGTCCTGGAATCCAGTTCCCCAGTGATTTCTTTGATGCTAGTCCCTGCCCTTCCTAGTGCATCATCCATATCAGTCCAGGTAAACTGACCTCAAACACCGGTGTTCTTACGTTAGAATCTACAGTGGATGCCCAATGATAAGGACCCCTGCTCCCATTTCTCCCACTGTGTGGTCTCTGCTCCCCTCTGTCCCAGCTCAGGGTACAATGCACCTTTGAAGATGCGGGTCCTGAGTGAGGCACAGGGCGCTCCATTCCTGCTGAGGCATGCGTTGTTTACTTATCTCCCCTTAACCCCAGCTTTGCTGGAGGGCACTTCCATGGGCAAGCACTGGCAGACTCCTTAAGGCACAAAAAAGTCCAGCTCTGAATGTGCAAGGCACAGCTTGGTGGGCAATGAAGAGGATGTTGATAGAAATACCTCGAGCAAGTGTGAGCCTATAGTGGACAAAGCAAGTTACCGAGGGGACAGGAGCACAGGGACTAGAACTCAAAGTGGAGACAAGGGGGCCAGATTTGCAAGAAGGCGGCTAGAAAGCTAGGAAGGGCTGTGTTTCCCAAATAGGGATTCTTGTGCCAAGAAGCCGCAAATAGTCTTTTAAGAACATGGAATAGACCACAGATAAGCCCAAGAAATCAGAATTTAATTCCCTAGCAGAGCTCTGGAAATGGCATGAGGCGTCCCCAGAAGTCAGGCCACTTACTAACGCGTTGAGGGCCTCTGCATGAGCAGGCAGCCAGTGCTGGACCATGTCCCCAGAGGGGATGGGACTTAGGCCCAGTTCTGATGCCATGTGTTCGCTTTACTGTTTTCTCTTATTTTGCTGCGAGTATTCAAGAGCTCATCCGCCGTGCAGCCTTTCCCATCCAGCCCCTCAGCCATTCCCTAGGAAGTGACGTGGCATTTGAATGCTGGTTCCAAACACAGAAAGCTTTTTCAAAAGGCATTTAAAAATTCCATTGCTTATACCAGTTCTAGAGATTCTGCAATTAAATAAGAATTGACTGAACTACTTCGATCAATTGAAAAGGATAACTAGCTAAGAAATATAATTAATTCCCTAGCCCTTCTGAAATGCTGTTTGCTGTCATCCACCTGTTACCAGAATGCCCTGAGTAAGATATCCTTCCATCAGTTTAATGGTAGCCCACAAATCAAACATTTGCAGTTTGCTGAGGCAGAATCTTTACATTTCTCTGTGGGTGTTTCTTTCTGTGCGTGGGGTAAAGACATGGGTAGAACCTGACATTCCTTGTTTATGTTCTTGCCTTGTTTTTATATCTTTTCTGCTCTCAGTCCAGTGAGACAGGCCGACCTCTTTAAAGCAAGCCCCATTACACACGGTCTATTTTAAAGGGCCATCTCATAAAATAATGTGTGACAGGATCAGACACCTGCCTTTAGAAGCACTTCCTCCCTGTCATGTATGACATGATTTAGCATTGGTGCACAGGACTGTCCTGACAGCTTGAGCACCTTATGAGACCCACATACAGGTGCAAAACAGATCTTCCCGGGCCCGTGCGCTGATCTTTAAGCAGAGTACAATGAAGTGTCAACCAACTGTGGCCATTCTCAGTGAAGAAATCACTGGAGAGGAGGAAGGATGATCCAGTGTGGCCAAATTTTCAGGGCTGAGTGCAAAGTTTCCTCATTTATACAACAACGAATAAATATCTGTCTGCCAAAAGCAGGTGACTGTATACACAGGTGTCTACTTGGCTATTTCTTATTTTATTTATGCACATGAAGTGGTGCTCTGTAGAAACACAGATGTGCCTTTGGGCCCACTGGCCATGCTGACTGTGAAAAATGCAGGCCCCAAATCTTGATGGAAAAGAAGAAAGGGAAAGGTGGTCTCTTGGGATCCCAGTGGATTGCAGCCACAGGCCATTGATGGGCTCCTGAGAGGTCCAGATGCCTAGGCCTTGATCACATGGACCTGAGTGATTCTTCTGAAACTAGCCCCCATGGAAAAGCTCAGAATGACAGCAGAACTATGGTGCACAATTTGCATAGTGTCCTCCCTTTAAATTTACTTGCCTGCTAGGACTGAGGAGCTGAAATTTAGACCCAGAAGTTACAGACAATATGGACTTTGAGATTAGACTTACCCGGCTTCCATCCTGCTCCCCAGTCTGCTAACAGCACATTCTTGGGAAAACTATGTAACATATCTGAACCTTAGTTTCTGAATCTTTGAAATGAGTGTTACCCCAGCCAATCAATTGAATGTGCTAATTAAATGAGATGATATCTGCAAACACTTAGCAAGACCCTATCGCATCATAATTAGTAATTATCTGACAAAAAGCAGGGCCAGTAGATTACATTCTTACTGAATGACAGTCTGACATTGTAGGAACTGACTAAGTGTTCTGTGTGGAGGTTTTCCAACCTCATCCAGAATTTGAGGGCATCTCTTTGCATGACATTGAAAAGGTCTGATTCTACCTTACACAATTTGGTAACAGAGGGGGAAAATAATGACTCCTGCCTTTCTGAATGCAAGCCCTTTTTATAGTGCCCCTATCCAAGTGCTCATAGAGTCACAAAATATAATAGTGGGGAGACCTTGTGAGGCTACCTAGACTAGATACCCTAAACTAGAGTAGTAGTCACTGCCACGGGGAGCCCAGTTTTTTGATGGTGTACATGGGCCTGGAGAGTTTTAAGATAGCCAAATACCTGACTTACATGTGACCTCCTAGCAAAAAGTTGATGCAATTGAGACCATATCTGCTGGTAATATAGCACGCTGGGGTTCCATCCCTACCTTCCCTTTTGCAGTTTCCCTCTTCCACTTCATTCATTCACTCATTCACTCATTCAGTATTTACTGAGGAGCAGCATCTACGCACCAAACACAATTCCCAATGCTCAGGATACAACAGTGGAACAAGTAGATAAAAATTTCTATGTACATGAGCGGACAGACAATAAACAATGGAATCAACTGGATTTTCAGTATCAGAACATGCTAACGAGAAAAATAAGAAAAAGAGATTGGAAGAGTGAGGATGGGAGCAGTTACAAATTTAGATAAAACATTCAGGAAAAATCTCACAGGGAAGGGGTCTTGGTAAAGGCTCAAATGATGCAGGTTTCAGGAGTATGAACATCCCAGGAAGAGGGAAAAGACTGTGTGTTCTGGGAAGAGCGAGAGCCACCTAGAGGAGGTGAAGGACTTGCAGGGAAGCAGCACCCACTCTCATAGAGCTTCTTTTTTTTTTTTCTTTTTTTTTTTTTTATGGTAAGATCTTGTCCAATGGCACAAATTCGGTACTCTACCCTTGATGGCCCTTTCCAGAAGGACTGGAATCAGGAGAGTGTCTGGCAACATCACTACTTCTTTGGGTCTGTGCTCATCGGCCTCTTTTGTCACCTTCTCCCAACACAAACCCAGGACACAAATGGCCATGGACATCAGTTGGAAGTCACTGGTGCCCTTGCAGCTGCTCACTTTCAAGAGTGTCCAGTTCCTGAGGATGTGGAGAAAGGAACCGGGCCCACAAGATTCATTTGACAATGGGATGCTTCCTGCCTGGGGACAAGGACTAGGAAGAGAAGGTCCTTGTGGAGGTGAGGTGGCCTGCAAGTTCTGAGTGGACAGGGGACTGCAATGCATGCTAGACAAACAGGGGTCCTTGAGCACATGAGGAAGGCAGAGGATGGCCATAGGCAGCAGCCCACTGCTGGGAAACCGCAGTGGAAAGTTGATGAACAACTTGCAGAAAAGGGAATCCCTCAAATTCCATTTGCTTCCGAGCAAACACTGACCAGGGGAGCAGACACCTCACAGACCTGTTACAGGCAAGACTCTGGAATACATTACTCATTCCGCTTCACGTTTAAGAGGAATCCGTGATCACAAGAAGCTAGCATGAGTTCACTGAGAAATAGCAATTTCACACTAAACCCTATTTCTTTTTCTCAAGAAATACTGGATTAAACCATATAGTAGGTATTATGTTATAGGGAAACTTTTGGCTAAAGATCAGAAAAGACCTTGCTCTTTTTGCCATAAATAAGTCAATAGGCTCATTTATGAGGCACTGAGTGAAAAAAAAAAATCACAATTCTAATAAGAAAAAATAGCAAAGACCTTTTTAGTAAAACCTAAAGACAGCGTTAAGAATTACTCAGCCCTCTGGTAGAGAGATTTTCTGTTTGAATAGTTTCAAAGGTGTAAGCAGAACTAGGGATCCACCTCACCCTCTACTGTTACCTCTTTCTATATTAATAGTAGCACACAAAAAAAGTTTGTGTAAAACAGTGGTTCTCAAAGTGTGGCCCCCAGATAAGAAGCAGCAGCCTCACTTGGGAGCTTGTTAAAAATGCAAATTCTCAGGCACCACCCAGGCGTCCTGAATCAGAAACTTTGAAACTGGAGCCTCAAAGACTGTGCGCTCATAAGCTCTCCCAGGGATTCTGAGTTCAGCTCGTCCAGCTAGAGAACTCTGCTATAGTAAAGCTCCAGGGACACCGTGTGATGCCTGTATAACTTACCATGGGCAGTGGCATGCCTGGTTCTGCCATACTCTGCTTTTGAACAATAGTTCAATAATTCTCCTTCATCCACTGGTGCAGAAGGCATTTCCCCTACCTAATGGCCAGGAGGCTCTGGACTGCAGTGGCTTGCTAGACTAGTGTTAGTTATTTGACAGGGTATGTCACAATGTCTGTTACAAAATGAAGGGAAATTAGGAAAAAATTCAATCACAATTGTTTGGGTCAGCAACTAGTTGAAAGATGGAACCTCTAATATTCTACTGATGGAATAGTGTCAATTTAAAAAAGGACTCCAACAGTGGCTCATGGTTCTGAACTCTCTCCTTTTGATTTACATGTATTAGTAGTAACTTAAATAAAAATTCCAGTGGTGCATCTCTCAGATTATCTAATGAGGCAATAGGTTATTGATGACATTGTCTAACAAATTTAGTGGTCAAATAATGATAAACTGCTTCAAACAAATGGAAGGAATAAATGATGTATTTTTTTTAACATTTGGGACTCAAACACCAAAAACACTGCATAAAAGTGTCCCAGAAGCTAAATTTCTACAGAACTTCTGATGGTGCTGATTTACATAAGATCTTTAGGAG
Source organism: Trachypithecus francoisi (assembly GCF_009764315.1). Lineage (NCBI taxonomy): Eukaryota > Metazoa > Chordata > Mammalia > Primates > Cercopithecidae > Trachypithecus > Trachypithecus francoisi. The sequence continues at coordinate 3,954,352 of NW_022681467.1, forward strand.
GAATCATAATATGTGGCAACCACAATTTTACTTCAATATTTGGTTACCAAAAGAGAATAATTGGATCTTGAATGAAGAAGTTTGTTGGTCTGCTCCACTCTGTCCTGACAAATCACACTTGAAGAATTACACTCAGTGCTGGGCGCTGTATTTTAAGTGGTATAAAAATCAGTGGGATCTCATTCAGAGGCACCGGGCCAAGGAATGGAAGATGCTCAAAGCCATATCTTTGGAAGTAGTCAGCCTGGAGAAGAGAAGATTCAGGGGACCTGCCAATCATCTTGAAGTTATTGAAACGCACCACTGTAGGACCAGATTTGTTTGGTTCATCCACCACAGGTAGAACCTGAACAAGGAAAACTGTGAAGACATAGGCTTCCATTCAACATATACAAGATTTTTCCTAGAAACATAAAGGTTTACTCAGGTTGTAGGGAACTCTGTTGTTCAAGTGTTGAAAATTTGGAAGAGCATTTGAGGGATGAGATTGTGGAGATTCAAGCAGTGTAAAAATAAGCTATCCTTAATGTCTATTTAATCCCCTACGAATGTCTACATATCAACAAGTGTCCTGGTAGCATGATGGAGAGGACATCAGAAAAATATCTAAACCTTGCCAAATGCTTACTGTGCCAGGCACTGTTCTAGGACTTTATATAATCACTCATTAATTATCACGATGATCCTATGAGGGATGTACTATTATTGTCTCTACAGATGAGGAAAGCAAAGCACAAAGACTATGAATACTTTACCTAACACTATACAGCTAGCACATGGTTGAACTGGAATTCAACCCAGGCAATCTGGCCCTGAGACCACACCATGCTATCCTGCTCTCCATCACAGGAATGAGCTCTGGCTGGTCCTCAAATGTACACAGGTCGAACAGGCCAAGTCCTGTCATAGGTAAGATACGTGCTATAATATAAACATATAGGTATATGTAAGCATGAGACACTTCCTTAAGCATGATGCACAATCCTTGCCCTAAACAAAAAAGTCTTCGTAGAAGTCATTATTAAGTCTGGAAATGCATGCTAAACAGAGGGCAGGCACCTGCTACTTTTGTCTCCTTAAGGGTTTTGCCTCTGCTTTTCCCCCTCCTGGAGGACTTTCGCTTGTGCTGCTCCAGAGACAGGCTCCTCACTAGGGAGGACTTTCCTGGCCATCTGTTCCTCAGTGATGTTATCCTGATCTATTATTTAATGCTTCTTATCATCATCTTGTATCATCTTATTTATTTACTTTTTATTTTCTTTTTTTTTTTTAATTTAAGTTCTAGGGTACATGTGCATAACGTTTATATCATGTATAACTCCCCAATGCAATCCCTCCCTCCTCCCCCCTCCCCATGATAGGCCCCAGTGTGTGATGTTCCCCTTCCCGAGTCCAAGTGATCTCATTGTTCAGTTCCCACCTATGAGTGAGAACATGCGGTGTTTGGTTTTCTCTTCTTGTGATAGTTTGCTAAGAATGATGGTTTCCAGCTGCATCCATGTCCCTACAAAGGACGCAAACTCATCCTTTTTTATGGCTGCAGAGTATTCCATGGTGTATATGTGCCACATTTTCTTAATCCAGTCTGACACAGATGGACATTTGGGTTGATTCCAAGTCTTTGCTATTGTGAATAGTGCCGCAATAAACATACATGTGCATGTGTCTTTGTAGTAGAGTAATTTATAATCCTTTGGGTATATACCCAGTAGTGGGATGGCTGGGTCATATGGTACATCTAGTTCTAGATCCTTGAGGAATTGCCATACTGTTTTCCATGATGGTTGAACTAGTTTACAATCCCACCAACAGTGTAAAAGTGTTCCTATTTCTCCACATCCTCTCCAACACCTGTTGTTTCCTGACTTCTTAATGATTGCCATTCTAACTGGTGTGAGATGGTATCTCATTGTGGTTTTGATTTGCATTTCTCTGATGGCGAGTGATGATGAGCATTTTTTCATGTGTCTGTTGGCTGTATGGATGTCTTCTTTTGAGAAATGTCTGTTCATATCCTTTCCCCACTTTTCGATGGGGTTGTTTGTTTTTTTCTTGTATATTTGTTTGAGTTCTTTGTAGATTCTGGATATTAGCCCTTTGTCAGATGAGTAGGTTGCAAAAATTTTCTCCCATTGTGTAGGTTGCCTGTTCACTCTGATGGTAGTTTCTTTAGCTGTGCAAAAGCCCTTTAGTTTAATGAGATCCCATTTGTCAATTTTGGCTTTTGCTGCCGTTGCTTTTGGTGTTTTAGACATGAAGTCCTTGCCCATGCCTATGTCCTGAATGGTACTACCTAGATTTTCTTCTAGGGTTTTTATGGTATTAGGTCTAACATTTAAGTCTCTAATCCATCTTGAATTAATCTTCGTATAAGGGGTAAGGAAAGGATCCAGTTTCAGCTTTCTACTTATGGCTAGCCAATGTTCCCAGCACCATTTATTAAATAGGGAATCCTTTCCCCATTTCTTGTTTCTCTCAGGTTTGTCAAAGATCAGATGGCTGTAGATGTGTGGTATTATTTCTGAGGACTCTGTTCTGTTCCATTGGTCTATATCTCTGTTTTGGTACCAGTACCATGCTGTTTTGGTTACTGTAGCCTTGTAGTATAGTTTGAAGTCAGGTAGCGTGACGCCTCCAGCTTTGTCCTTTTGACTTAGGATTGTCTTGGCAATGCGGGCTCTTTTTTGGTTCCATATGAACTTTAAAGCCGTTTTTTCCAATTCTGTGAAGAAAGTCATTGGTAGCTTGATGGGGATGGCATTGAATCTATAAATAACCTTGGGCAGTATGGCCATTTTCACGATATTGATTCTTCCTATCCATGAGCATGGTATGTTCTTCCATTTATTTGTGTCCTCTTTGATTTCACTGAGCAGTGGTTTGTAGTTCTCCTTGAAGGGGTCCTTTACATCCCTTGTAAGCTGGATTCCTAGGTATTTTATTCTCTTTGAAGCAATTGTGAATGGAAGTTCATTCCTGATTTGGCTCTCTGCTTGTCTGTTACTGGTGTATAAGAATGCTTGTGATTTTTGCACATTAATTTTGTATCCTGAGACTTTGCTGAAGTTGCTTATCAGCTTAAGGAGATTTTGGGCTGAGACGATGGGGTTTTCTAAATATACAATCATGTCATCTGCAAACAGGGACAATTTGACTTCTTCTTTTCCTAACTGGATACCCTTGATTTCTTTCTCTTGCCTGATTGCCCTAGCCAGAACTTCCAACACTATGTTGAATAGGAGTGGTGAGAGAGGAAATCCATGTCTTGTGCCAGTTTTCAAAGGGAATTTTTCCAGTTTTTGCCCATTCAGTAGGATATTGGCTGTGGGTTTGTCATAAATAGCTCTTATGATTTTGAGGTACGTTCCATCAATACCGAATTTATTGAGCGTTTTTAGCATAAAGGGCTGTTGAATTTTGTTAAAAGCCTTTTCTGCATCTATTGAGATAATCATGTGGTTCTTGTCTTTGGTTCTGTTTATATGCTGAATTACGTTTATTGATTTGCGAATGTTGAACCAGCCTTGCATCCTAGGGATGAAGCCCACTTGATCATGGTGGATAAGCTTTTTGATGTGCTGCTGAATCCGGTTTGCCAGTATTTTATTGAGAATTTTGCATCGATGTTCATCAGGGATATTGGTCTAAAATTCTCTTTTTTTGTTGTGTCTCTGCCAGGCTTTGATATCAGGATGATGTTGTCCTCATAAAATGAGTTAGGGAGGATTTCCTCTTTTTCTATTGATTGGAATAGTTTCAGAAGGAATGGTAGCAGCTCCTCCTTGTACCTCTGCTAGAATTCAGCTGTGAATCCATCTGGTCCTGGACTTTTTTTGGTGGGTAGGCTATTAATAGTTGCCTCAATTTCAGAGCCTGCTATTGGTCTATTCAGGGATTCAACTTCTTCCTGGTTTAGTCTTGGGAGAGTGTAAGTGTCCAGGAAATTATCCATTTCTTGTAGATTTTCTAGTTGATTTGCGTAGAGGCATTTATAGTATTCTCTGATGGTTGTTTGTATTTCTGTGGGGTCGGTGGTGATATCCCCTTTATCATTTTTTATTGCGTCTGTTTGATTCCTCTCTCTTTTCTTCTTTATTAGTCTAGCTAGCGGTCTGTCAATTTTGTTGATCTTTTCAAAAAACCAACTCCTGGATTCATTGATTTTTTGGAGGGTTTTTTGTGTCTCTAGCTCCTTCAGTTCTGCTCTGATCTTAGTTATTTCTTGCCTTCTGCTAACTTTTGAATTTGTTTGCTCTTGCCTCTCTAGTCCTTTTAATTGTGATGTTAGGGTGTCAATTTTAGATCTTTCCTGCTTTCTCTTGTGGGCATTTAGTGCTATAAATTTCCCTCTACACACTGCTTTAAATGTGTCCCAGAGATTCTGGCATGTTGTATCTTTGTTCTCATTGGTTTCAAAGAACATCTTCATTTCTGCTTTCATTTCGTTATGTACCCAGTAGTCATTCAGGAGCAGGTTGTTCAGTTTCCATGTAGTTGAGCAGTTTTGATTGAGTTTCTTAGTCCTGAGTTCTAGTTTGATTGCACTGTGGTCTGAGAGACAGTTTGTTATAATTTCTGTTCTTTTACATTTGCTGAGGAGTGCTTTACTTCCAATTATGTGGTCAATTTTAGAATAAGTGCGATGTGGTGCTGAGAAGAATGTATATTCTGTTGATTTGGGGTGGAGAGTTCTATAGATGTCTATTAGGTCCGCTTGGTGCAGAGATGAGTTCAATTCCTGGATATCCTTGTTAACTTTCTGTCTCGTTGATCTGTCTAATGTTGACAGTGGAGTGTTGAAGTCTCCCATTATTATTGTATGGGAGTCTAAGTCTCTTTGTAGGTCTCTAAGGGCTTGCTTTATGAATCTGGGTGCTCCTGTATTGGGTGTATATATATTTAGGAGAGTTAGCTCTTCCTGTTGAATTGATCCCTTTACCATTATGTAATGGCCTTCTTTGTCTCTTTTGATCTTTGATGGTTTAAAGTCTGTTTTATCAGAGACTAGGATTGCAACCCCTGCTTTTTTTTGTTCTCCATTTGCTTGGTAGATCTTCCTCCATCCCTTTATTTTGAGCCTATGTATGTCTCTGCATGTGAGATGGGTCTCCTGAATACAGCAGACTGATGGGTCTTGACTCTTGATCCAGTTTGCCAGTCTGTGTCTTTTAATTGGACCATTTAGTCCATTTACATTTAAGGTTAATACTGTTATGTGTGAACTTGATCCTGTCATTATGATATTAACTGGTTATTTTGCTCGTTAGTTGGTGCAGTTTCTTCCTAGCCTCGATGGTCTTTACATTTTGGCATGTTTTTGCAATGGCTGGTAGCGGTTGTTCCTTTCCATGTTTAGGGCTTCCTTCAGGGTCTCTTGTAAGGCAGGCCTGGTGGTGACAAAATCTCTAAGCATTTGCTTATCTGTAAAGGATTTTATTTCTCCTTCACTGATGAAACTTAGTTTGGCTGGATATGAAATTCTGGGTTGAAAATTCTTTTCTTTAAGAACGTTGAATATTGGCCCCCACTCTCTTCTGGCTTGTAGAGTTTCTGCCTAGAGATCTGCTGTTAGTCTGATGGGCTTCCCTTTGTGGGTAACCTGACCTTTCTCTCTGGCTGCCCTGAAGATTTTTTCTTCATTTCAACTTTGGTGAATCTGGCAATTATGTGTCTTGGAGTTGCTCTTCTGGAGGAGTATCTTTGTGGCGTTCTCTGTATTTCCTGAATTTGAATGTTGGCCTGCCCTACTAGGTTGGGGAAGTTCTCCTGGATGATATCCTGAAGAGTGTTTTCCAGCTTGGTTCCATTTTCCCTCTCACTTTCAGGCACCCCAATCAGACGTAGATTTGGTCTTTTTACATAATCCCATACTTCTTGTAGGCTTTGTTCATTTCTTTTTCCTCTTTTTTCTTTTGGTTTTCTCTTCTCGCTTCATTTCATTCATTTGATCCTCAATCGCTGATACTCTTTCTTCCAGTTGATCGAGTCGGTTACTGAAGCTTGTGCATTTGTCACGTATTTCTCGTGTCATGGTTTTCATCTCTGTCATTTCGTTTATGATCTTCTCTGCATTAATTAGTCTAGCTGTCAATTCTTCCACTCTTGTTTCAAGATTTTTAGTTTCTTTGTGCTGGATACGTAATTCCTCCTTTAGCTCTGAGAGGTTTGATGGACTGAAGCCTTCTTCTCTCATCTCGTCAAAGTCATTCTCTGACCAGCTTTGATCCGTTGCTGGCGATGGGCTGCGCTCCTTTGCAGGGGGAGATGCGCTCTTATTTTTTGAATTTCCAGCTTTTCTGCCCTGCTTCTTCCCCATCTTTGTGGTTTTATCTGTCTCTGGTCTTTGATGATGGTGACGTACTGATGGGGTTTTGGTATAGGTGTCCTTCCTGTTTGATAGTTTTCCATCTGACAGTCAGAAGGACTGTCTGTTGGTCTGTTGGAGATTGCTTGAGGACCACTCCAGACCCTGTTTGCCTGGGTATCAGCAGCAGAGGTTGCCGAAGATAGAATATTGCTGAACAGCGAGTGTACCTGTCTGATTCTTCCTTTGGAAGTTTCCTCTCAGGGGTGACTCCACCCTGTGAGGTGTGGGGTGTCAGACTGCCCCTAGTGGGGGATGTCTCCCAGCTAGGCTACTCAGGGGTCAGGGACCCACCTGAGCAGGCAGTCTGTCCGTTCTCAGATCTCAACCTCCACGTTAGGAGATCCACGGCTCTCCTCAAAGCTGTCAGACAGAGTCGTTCGCGTCTGCACCGGCCCCCGCTGCTTCCCCTATTGGACTGCAGCTGTGCGCTGTCCGCAGAGGTAGAGTCTACAGAGACAGGCAGGCTTCCTTGAGCTGCTTTGAGCTCCTCCCAGTTCGAGCTTCCCAGAGGCTTTGTTTACCTACTTTAGCCTAAGCAATGGCGGGCGGCCCTCCCCCAGCCTCGCTGCTGCCTTGCGGATCGATCGCTGCAGACTGCTGTGTTAGCAGTGAGGGAGGCTCCGTGGGCGTGGGACCCTCCCGGCCAGGTGTGGGATATATTCTCCTGGTGTGCCTGTTTCCTTAAAGCACAGTATTGGGGTGGGAGTTACCCGATTTTCCAGGTGTTGTGTGTCTCAGTTCCCCTGGCTAGGAAAACGGATTTCCTTCCCCCTTGCGCTTCCAGGTGAGGCAATGCCTCGCCCTGCTTCAGCTCACGCTGGTCAGGCTGCAGCAGCTGACCAGCACCGATTGTCCGGCACTCCCTAGAGAGATGACCCCAGTACCTCAGTTGAAAATGCAGAAATCACCGGTCTTCTGTGTCGCTCGCACTGGGAGTTGGAGACTGGAGCTGTTCCTATTCGGCCATCTTGCTCCGGCTCCCAAACCTTTTCCTACTTTTTATTTTCTACCTCTCCATTTAGACTATATCTGAATGTACGAAATCTAGACATTATTTCAATTAGTAACTGATTGAAAGACTGTAACCAAAGGGTACTGATTATCAGATGTGACTACACTGTTACTCAGTACCCTTTGTTTATATTCTTTCAACCAGTTACTACATATTTAACCGATGTTTCTGTAAACATAAACGTATTTAGTTGAGTATATGAATAAATCAATGAATCAATGAATGAGTGAGCTCTGAAAGTTCCATATAATTAAAGATATCTCCTTCACTACTGTCCAAAAAAAAAAAAAAAAAAGGGTAGAAAGAAAAGAGAAAATAAGTGTTGGCAAGGATGTGGAGAAACTAGAACTCCTGTGTGCTGTTGGTAAGAAAGTAAAATGGTGCAGTTATAATGGAAAGCAGTACGATGGTTCCTCAAAATTTTATAAATAGAATTACTATATAATTCAGCAATTCAACTTCTGGGCTTATGCCCAAAAGAATTGAAAGCAGTGACTCTTCAGATATTTGTACACTATGTTTAAAGTAGCGTAATTCATAATGACCAAGGAGTGGAAGCAACCCAGATGAGTGAACACACAATATGTGATATTTACATACAGTGGAATCTTTTCAGCCTTGAAAAGGAAGGAAATTCTGACACACATTACAATATGGATGAATCTTGCACACTTTATGCTAAACTAAATAAGTTAGACACAAAAGGACAAATTCCGTATGATTATACTCCTATGAGGTACTTAAAGTAGTCAGATTCATTGAGACAGAAAGTAGAATGGTCGTTTCCAAGGCCTGAGGGAAGGGAAGAATGGGGAGTTGTTTAATGGGTTCAAACTTTCAATTTTGCAAGATAAAGAGTTCTGGAGATGAATAGTGGTGATGTTTGCACAAGAATGTGAATTTACATAATACCACTGAACAGTAAACCTAAAAATGGCTAAGATGGTAAGTTTTGCCACCTTAAAACAATGTATATTGTATCACAATTAAAAAGTAATAATACGGGTTGAGCATCCCAAATCTGAAATCCAAACTGGTTCACAATCCAAAACTTTTTGAGCACCTACGTGACTCTCGAAGGAAATGTTCACTGGAGCATTTCAAGTTTCATATTTTTAGATTTGGGATGCTCTGTAGGTAAGTATTAATGCAAATATTCCAAAATCTGAAAAAAATTGAAATCTAAAATACTGCAGGTCCCAAGCACTTCAAATAAGGGATACTCAAGCTGTAATAACTTAAAAGGATATCTTCCTCATGAACCAGTGAAGGCTTTACATTTTTGATTTGGGTGAAATCACTACTTTTTTCTTTGACCGGGCACCATGAGTAAATGTCTTGGGAGATAGACCCATCTGTTATGCAGTTAGTGTCTCACATTTGCCTCCTTCAAAATTCTGCAGAACTTTGGTCTTACCAACTCCAGTTCTTGGTAATTTTCTTTCCTTGTCAACTTTCTTGCCACAAGAGTGATGATGAAGACTCCAGGAAAGATGTTGCCTACCATGCTTTCTTACTTGAAAGACACAATTTTTCCAGAATGAATTTAGATCTACAAACTTGTCAGCATGGAAATCTTACCTTTCTTCTTCTGCATACCTTTTTGGCCTGCTAATGGGCATTAATTTTGAGGTCACATAACATCTGCTGCGTATGCATATAGTGATTCATTTTCTTTTGTCTGAGTAATTTATAAAGAATCTCATGTTGCGATTAGTTTCTTCTTAATTTGTTCGGGGAGAGTGAATGCTGTTTGAGTCCCATAAGATAGATCCATCAGCATAAACGCAGGGCTAACATTGCTCACATGGCCTGGGTGGGGTGGCGCTGGCAGAACCTGCTCCCTGCTGTGTGGTCAGCATGCCCACATCACAGACTGAACAGCAAATGCCCTGGTGGGTTTTCGCCTTGGACCCCTACTGTGAGTGTATGTACTTTTGCCCACACATGTTGTCTCCTGGTGTCCTGTACCTGGGACACTCCCTGCAAAACAGCTAGAAGTGGATTACTCCAGGTGTGGTGGCTCACGCCTGTAATTCCAGCACTTTGGGAGGCCAAGGTGGGCGGATCACGAGGTCAGGAGATCGAAACCATCCTGGCTAACATGGTAAAACCTTGTCTCTACTAAAAATACAAAAAAACTAGCTGGGCAAGGTGGCGGGCGCCTGTAGTCCCAGCTACTTGGGAGGCTGAGGCAGGAGAATGGCATGAAGCCAGAAGGCGGAGCTTGCAGTGAGCCGAGATCACGCCACTGCACTCGAGCCTGGGCAACAGAGCAAGATTCCTTCTCAAAAGAAAAAAATAAAAATAAAAAAATAAAATAAAAGTGGATTCTCCCATCCTTTCTTTCCAGATCTTTCCTGGCTTAACCTTCCTTCCATCTGTTCATCCTGCCTTGGTGGGGTGCTCTTCCTGACCTCATTCCTGGCCCTAGCCCCACATGTCGTATGTGGATATCATGTTGTGTGTGTGTTTTTTTCCTGTCATAGCTTCTCTTTAGTTATTTGGCATGGATGTGTCCCCAAGGCTGCATAGCAGGGACATCTGGCACACAGCTGCTGGGCAGCCCGTCAGCTCCCATCTTTACCATCTGTGTCACTCTGCCCCCTTCTATCTAAGACACACTCTTGCCTGAGTCATAGAGGGCTTAGAAGTTTAGGAAGAGGTTGGACTCTGACAACAGCTTCTATCCCTTTCCACCTTCTGCTTTGACCTTCCTCTTGGATGCTTAGGACGGGGCCACAGCTCTGGCTGATGTCACCATGCACGCCCTGCTCTGCAAACACCCAGGAGCACACTCCATTCTTGATGAACACGTTCCTGAAAACTCCACAAAAAAGTAGCAAATTAACTTGCAATTCGTTGTTCCTAAGGCAAAAAATGCTTCAGAGGGCTTCTCATATTCTGTGTCCATTCTGCACATTTCTAGAAGAAAGTTTGACTTAAGGCCCAGTAGCTACCACCGTTCTCAGTCCTCTTTCTCACTTGCTAAAAGCCCTTTGCGCGCATCTGCCCTAGAGCCGTTCAGCCACTGCTTCACAGGGGCACCCGTCTATTTTCCAAAACAATTGGCAAAAATGTCCTTCCAGCTCCGTCTCTGCTAGCTGAAGAGATTACACTGTGTAAATGTGTTAGGTTGCTTGTTTCTCATTGGCTGTTCTTCCCTAGAAACAACCCATCTCCAGTGGAGGTCTGTTTGGTTGTTGAACAGAACAAGCAGAATGGAGAAAGTCCTCACTCTGTGATCCTCCCCCTTTCCCTGGCCAGCAGGGAAACCTGCTCGAGAATCTGATCAGCACAATTAAGTGACTGAAACCATCCAGCTGGTTGTCTGTCTGTGGGCATAGCCACCGAAGCCATCGCCTTGACCTTGCAGAGCACATGTATATTTTCTCAAACTAGCTCTCTTTTGCCTTGTGTTGATTAAATTTCAGAAGAGTCATAATTACTTGGATATAAATGTGTTCAACTGTGGAAATCCTGTCCTTAGAGCAATCTGGCATAACCTCCTGTAGTCAATCAAGGGCTTCAAAGAAAGCACTGGGGCATCTAAAGTGACAACAGTTGCCTGACAAATTGCCATTTCAAATCCCTTTGAACTAGAAGAGTGAACTTAATAGCTTTCAGCTATTGATTGTTATTCTTTAAATGGGGCTTTTCTTGTCTTTTGGTTCGTCTGCTAAGCCCTGCTTCTGCAGCCTTGGAGACTGTTATTACTTCCACTTTAGGTTAAAACTGAGATATTTCATACTGTTTAGTGGCTACCTGAATTTTGTCTTTTACTGGCCAAGTCAATCATGGCGCTGGAAGGATGCCAAGAATGCCATCACTACCAATGGGGACTGCTGGCGGCAAGCTACACTAGAGCCAAATAGGCCCCTGTTTTTTTTTTTTTTTTGGACGGAGTCTCGCTCTGACGCCCAGGCTGGAGTGCAGTGGCCGGATCTCAGCTCACTGCAAGCTCCGCCTCCCGAGTTTACACCATTCTCCTGCCTCAGCCTCCCGAGTAGCTGGGACTACAGGCGCCCGCCACCTTGCCCGGCTAGTTTTTTTTTTTTTTGTATTTTTTAGTAGAGACGGGGTTTCACCGTGTTAGCCAGGGTGGTCTTGATCTCCTGACCTTGTGATCCTCCCGTCTCGGCCTCCCAAAGTGCTGGGATTACAGGCTTGAGCCACCGCGCCCAGCAAATACGATCCTGTTGAAGAGGCAATCTTAAATAAGCATTCTATATAGAGACCTGGCTTATGTCACCAGGATCTCACTTCAGGGCTGGGGAACCACGATGGGTGGAGGACTGTTCTATGCCAGACATTTTCGATATAAAGAATTCCCTTTAATCCCTAAAATCACACTTTCAAGAAGCACTCTCCAATAGGATAGCCACTAGTCACCTGTGGCCATTTAAATTTAGGTTAACTGAAATTCAATAAAACTTTCATTTTTATTGAAAGAAGGAGCTTTCACTGAAGGAACTTTCAATGAAAAGTTTTCAGTGAAAGCTTTCCTTTCATTGAAGGAACTCTGGTAGCTCCTTCCCTTCTGTATTAGTCCATTTGCATGCTGCTGATAAGGACATTCCCAAGACTTGGCAATTTACAAAGGAAAGAGGTTTAATGAGACCTACCAGTTCCACATGGATGGGAAGGCCTCACAATCATGGCAGAAGGCAAGGAGGAGTCACATCTTACATGGATGATGGCAGGCAAGAGAAGAGAGCTTGTGCAGAGTAACTCCTGTTTTTTAAAACCATCAGATCTTGTGACACTTATTTACTATTGCAAGAACAGCATGGGAAAGACACCCACTCCCATTATTCAATTACCTCCCACCAGGTTCCTCCCATGGTACCTGGGAATCGTGGGAGTTACAATTAAAGATGAGATTTGGGTGGGGACACAGCCAAACCAAACCACCTCAGAAGACACGCCTTAGTTTCTCAGCCTCAGTAGACACATTCCATGTGCTTAACAGTCAGAGGTGGACAGAGGTTACTGTATCAGGCAGCCCAGATATTCTATTTCCATCATCATCCCAGGAATTTCTATTGGACAGGGTGCTGTAAAGTAGGGTTTGTTGTTTTCACTCCTCAGATGCAAAAGGTGAGAGGCAGAGAAGCTAACTGACTCAACTGTCACTTTGCAAAACCCCTGGAGTTAGGAGTTCTCTGCTGGCTTCACTCCACACTCTATCCTGCCACAGGGTCTCTGGCACCACGTCCTTTCCTGGCCCTCCCCAGCCCCACTCTCGACCCTTCACTTGGTTAACTGCTGCATATCTGTCAGCTCCCAGGTCAGTGCCACTTTCTTGGACCATGCCCCCTGACTTGCGTCTGGACTCACTATCTCACCCTTTGTGGTCTTCTCAGTATGTACTCCTCCTTTGTCTTGTGATAACTCTGAGCAATCCAAATGGTTTCTTGGCTAACCTATGGGAGGGAGTTTTTGCAATCAGTTTGTTATGTGAATACATACATACACATATAAACACATATATGTATGCCCTTTCATCCTTCCATACTCTATGTAGTCAAGTTGACTGGGCTTTTAAAGAACTGTTCCAGCTAGATGTAAATAAGATCCTTGATGCAGGACTGACACTTTTCTGCCTCTTGCCAGCAGAACAGTCCACAACTAACCCCGTGCATTGCGTAAAGGTTAGTATTTATACTCAGACTTTGTGTTTTCAAGCCAGCCATCATCATAGACTTTTTTTCTCAGCTAAAGGCTCCTGTAGCAAGTGCTCTCAGTGTCCAACCGTTTTCTTTCCTTTGGCCTGATTATACCCACTTTAGGGCAGAATTTCAAGCATCCAATGACTGCATCTTGTTACTTGGGTCTTTCTCTGGAGCCTTGGAAGTTGACTTTGTCTGAAAACAGAGCGGGCTGGAAGTGCCCTGGGACAGCTCTTAGCCCATGACTGAGGGGGTTTGGTGGCCCCAGACCCTCAGGCTGGATAACTGCAGAGCACATGACTTCTGCCATTTTCTGACTTTCTTCACAGCATTAAGCTCTGATTATCCATGGTAGCGACTTGCTTGGTAACTCTGGTAGCTCCTTCCCTTTTGTATTATTCCATTTTCACGCTGCTGATAAAGACATACCCGAGACTGTGCAATTTACAAAAGAAAGAGGTTTAATGAGAACTAACAGTTCCATATGGCTGGGGAGACCTCACAATCATGGCGAAAGGCAAGGAGGAGCAAGTCACCTCTTACATGGAAGACAGTAGGCAAGAGCAGATAGCTTGTGAAGGGAAACTCCCATTTTTAAAACCATCAGATCTTGTGAGACCTATTCAGTATCATAAGAACAGCATGGGAAAGACCCGCCTCCATGACTCAATTACCTTCCACCAGGTTCCTCCCATAACACCGGTGAATTGTGGGAGTTACAATTCAAGATGAGATTTGGGTGGGGACATAGCCAAACCATATCACCTTCTCAGGCTCACTTCCACATTCTCCTCCTGGTACTCCCAGGGAGCACCTCTCAAATAAATGATTTGCACTTTGATTCTCTGCTCATGAGTAGCTTGCAATATAGTCAAACACCATGACACACAGATTCCCCATATAAAAAAATAATGAATAACATGAGGAAAGCAAGGAACAGGGGAATATGTATTGAGAGGCTGTTTTGTTGGGCTTCTGAGATCCAATACTTCAGTTAATCTTTATACACAGCCTTGTCAAAATATCAGGCTCACACACCTGAAGAAGAAACTGTGGCTCAAGTAATTCAGGTAAGTCCTTCAGGATCGCAGTATGTCCTGGCACCACGGTTTGAATCAAATTCTGTGAAACCATCCCAGTGATCTCAGCCCCAAAGGCTATGTGATGTTATTAAATAGAAATATGCCATATAATTAATAGGTGATCAGACAAGGAGGCAATGTTCATGGTTGGAATGACCAGATGGTGTTTCTTGGGAGTCCTAGCCTGGGGAATGCTTTGGTGAGCGGGTAGACAGGCTTCAAGGAAGCAGGATTTACCTACACAGAAACTCAGAGGCCAGAAGGCACATTTTGGCTTCACGTTTTCATTTTTTTTTTTTTTTTTAGCATATTTTGGTTTTTGCTTCTCAGATGTTAATAATTTAAAAATAACATATGTTGAAATATTTTATCTTCTCTGCTGTTGCTTTTGGGGTTCCTGAATTAACATACATTAAAAGGAGATACATCTTGGGGAATTCATGGACCAGTTTTGAATAAAACATAAAAGAAGATAGTTGTTATTTTTAGAATCATATAAAGAAAACAAAGCCAGTTGGGGTCATCTCCTCATCTTTAAAACATTGGAGTGGAAGCAAAACCATCACGTCGTTTGGGAGTGGAAGAAAGGCCCACATCAGCCAGTGTTCTGTGGCCAGCGCCAACTGACAAATCGTGTGTGCCACTGAGCCTGTGCTCTGACAGCAGATGCCTGCGAAAGCAGGTAGCACAACTAACATTACTGGAATGGTGCTATCACCAGGAATAAAAGACTATTTTCTTAACTTTGCAGTCCCATTGGCTGTCTGAATGAGGGGCATCTCATTTTAGCCAGCAGAACTACTTTAGCCAGTAGCCAGAAGAGTATGCCTACTCTTCTCTTCAGAGTCATTAAAATTAGCACATCTAGATCCGAGGATCTTCAACAGATTTAGAATAATTCAGAATGCAATTACTATGCCAGAGAGATGGCATGGCCCATCTTTGCAACCCCAGAAGAAAGCCAGCCCTTTGTCACAAGGGAACTGTTTTTTATTTTATTTTATTTTACGTTAAGTTCTGGGCTACATGTGCTGAACGTGCAGGTTTGTTACATAGATACACATGGGCCATGGTGGTTTGCTGCACCTATCAACTCATCATATAGGTTTTAAGCTTCACATGTATTAGGTACTTGTCCTAATGCTCTCCTTCCCCTTTCTCCCTGGTCCCCGACAGACCGCAGTGTGCGATGTTCCCCTCCTGGCGTCCATGTGTTCTCACTGCTCAACTCCCACTTATGAATGAGAACATGTGGTATTTGGTTTTCTGTTCCTGTGTTAGTTTGCTGAGGACACATGCACACCTATGTTTATTGCAGCACTGTTTACAATGGCAATGTCTTGGAACCAACCCAAATGCCCATCAATGATAGACTAGATAAAGAAAATGTGGCACACATACATCATGGAATACTATGCAGCCCTAAAAAAGAATGAGTTCATGTCCTTTGCAGTGACATGGATGAAGCTGGGAGCTGTCTTAAGTTGAGGTCCCTGAAAGGAAAATTTGAGGTGGAGATTCTTGTGCAGGTGATTGATTGAGGGATTCCCACAGGAGACATCTGGAAGGGAGTCGAGAGAGGACAGAGAAAGGGGAATAGGGCAATAGTGTGGCTTCTGGTGAAATGGGCCTGAACCAAATCCCAAGGGGCACTGTTCTGGAGCACAGCTGCAGGGGAGAGTCTAAGTTGCTTAAGGCAAGGGAGCTGGACTTTCATACACTGCCTCAGTCCATCAGGGTCTCTAGGTGCTCCAGGGTGGAGAGGCATAGCTCAGAGGTCCTCTGGAGAAGTCACCACTGAGAATTTTCATAGCAGCCCCAAGAGCAGCCAGAAAAAAGCACCTGGAGGTCCGGTCCACCCTCCCACAGCATCTACTCCAGGGTGCTCTGTGCACACTTCCCTACCTCTCTCTGGTCCTTCAGCATGCAGATGCGGGTGGTAGTGGGAGGTTGTATCTCTCACTATTGAAATCTCTCTATGAAAGTCTGCTCTCTGCCCAAGGAAACATGAGCTCTTTCCTAGAAAGTGACCTCCTCATTCTCCCCAAACTCTGAGTCTTGAAGGGTGGCCCAGCCCAGTGTGAGCAACCTGGCCATTGTCCTACACCCTTACGTCATGGTGGACAAGGAGCTTTATTCACATGGGTGACGTTGGACACGCTTGCTCCATTTGAGTTTTTTTTTTTCTCTCTCTCTCTCTCTATTACCACTGAAGAGAACTTCAGCACTGTTCAGCACTCTATTACCACTAAAGAGAACTTCAGATATCTTTGACCCCCATTAAAGAAAGCACACCTCCTAAGGACAAACATTACTAATTATCTAGAGATGATAAAGCCCAAATCCATATTAAATAACAACTAGGTTTGAAATTAGCAGGGTGTCTGCAGCTGTCTTGCAGTCATAGCACTGAGTGCCATAGCTGGTTTCTTCCCCACTCCTTCAGAGGGCTTCCAGCATCCCCTGCCTCACCAAAAACATTGCCTTCTAATTGCAGTCTCTCTGTTTGCCCCTGGGAAAATGCTGTTCTTGATGAAATTCTTACTAATTATGCAGCTTGCCTCTTACTGTTTTGGCATAACAATGATAAGCTCTGACATCTGTGTAGAAAGAGGACATCATGAGTTTCTATTCTTGTTAAAATGGCCCAGGAAGGCTGATATTTTGAGGCGCCATTCATTTAACAAGAACACATGAACTATGTCTTCCGTGTATCTCTAGACAAAAAAGCAGAAAGGCTAGAAGGGAAAGGAAGGGGGAAGCACAGGCAAAGGTTGGGGATGAAGTGTGGCAGGAGAGGCTCCAGAGTGCTTTAAGGAAATTTCAAAAGACTTTGCAAGTGTGGA
Source organism: Trachypithecus francoisi (assembly GCF_009764315.1). Lineage (NCBI taxonomy): Eukaryota > Metazoa > Chordata > Mammalia > Primates > Cercopithecidae > Trachypithecus > Trachypithecus francoisi. Next base: position 3,971,331 of record NW_022681467.1, read on the forward strand.
TGTGGGTAATAAATTTAGTTCTTTAAATAGTAAAATGGTAGACAGAAACTACAAATGGAATGCCTTTTTAGTTATTCTGCAGTGGCTAGGCTGAGGGTCTTTGTGTGCACTTCATGTTGAGAGTGGATCATATGGAATGTGGATTATTGTCATGTGGATTTAGGTACACACATACACATACATATACATGTGCACACATATACAGGATACATATGTGTATATATACAAATATATATGTATGTGTCACATCTTATGTAATCTTCAACTGACCCTATGATCTAAACTTTTCACTTTGTAAAAAACCAGGACTTCATGATATTAAATAGCTGTGTGCTTTTCTTCAAATTCCACCCTTTTCTCACACCATTCTTCTGAAATCTCTTGACTTACTGAGAACCATCTTTCTCCCTCAAAAACTTTCATCCAAACTGAGAATATTATATAGGGCCTTTCAACAGCACTGTATAGGAATTCCAACCTAAATGGCCTTAAGCGAAGAGATAAACGTGCTGACGTGTGGAAATAGCTGATCATGACGGGGCAGCAGCAGGACCAGTCTCTCGGTGAGTCCGTCACGGCACGCCCTTCCATTGCCCAGCTGCGCGCTGATTTATCCGTAGGCAAGTTCTGAGTCAAGGTGGATTAGAACAGATGAGAGGGTGTGGAATTCTACTGCCTGATTCATCGCATTTGGCAGCCACCTCCCATGGGGACAAATCAGAGATGAAAACTGTACCCTGAAGCTTGGCAGCCTGCAAGCCGCATTCCTTCCATACACAATTCAAATGGTCGTGCTTCATTATCTCACCTTCCTTCTGATGCTCTTTCCTGAGCAAACCTCTAGACTTTCCTCCAAGGCCAGAAGAAAGTTTGATCTGCCCCATTGCTCCTTCACTCCATCCACATGTGTGTTTTCTAATTATAACGTAGGAACAGCCTATCCCTATGTTGATCCTTCACTCCATGCACCTGTGTTTTTCTAATTATAATGGAGGGACAGCATATCCCAGTAACCAGGGGTGTAGCCAGTCAGGTTTTTATCTTTGGCGAGGCCTTGATTATACACAGTAAAATACTTGGTTCTCAGGTCTCTTGATGCTAACCGCTGTAGGAAGACAAAACAGCCCATGAGTCCACCGGCTTCTCCCCTAGTTGGGAGGCCCCTCCCACTGTCTGCTTCTCCCCTAGTCGGGAGGCCCCTCCCACTGTCTGCTTGATCCGAACACTCTTGCCTCAGTAACTAACTTACCACATTTTATCTGCCAGTAAACCTGGACATCTTTCCCCTGCAGTGCAATGGATTCCCCACCTGGCCCATTAGTAAGTGTCACTCAGCAAAACCCATTGTTGTTCTGGAAAGCAGGGAGAGGGACTTTAGGCAGGCCAGAACCGGGGGAAATTTCTGAAAGATGATGAGTAGATGGGAATGTATTGAGAAAAATGCTTCAGAACCAAGGGACCTGAAGCCCCACCAAAAGAACACAGTGTGCTTCCAAACAAAGTGAGTTTCCCTGGGGCACCCCAGGGTAACAACAAGGTCAGAGGCAGTGGGACAGGGCCAAGAGGGCTGTGGGCAGTGAATCACTGAAGGATAAAACTTCTGTGCTAGGCTCTCCTTCTCAGAGGGACTGAGATGAAGGGGTTATACTTATGATGGGGTAGCATTTATAAAGTGTTGAGTAAACTTGCCTGAGATCAGCTCTCAATAGAATCCTTGTCTCATGATCTGTCTTGGGGGTGCACCATCTGAGACAGCATCTCTATCTAATTCACCATAATGCAGGCACAAGCAAAGCCTGGAAGAACAAACAGGTGACAATCCTGCCTCAAGTTGGGATTCCAAGGTGAACTTCACAGTGATGGGAGCATCAGAGCTGAGGGAAGAATGTTTATTGGGAGGCTGTGGAGGTGAGAAAGGCAGGCACATGAAGCAGAGAGGCAATACCCTCGAGCTTCCTCTTTTCAAATATTATTTTTCTATATACATACATGTACATACATATTTGTGTGTATGTGTGTGTGTACCTGATGATATTCAAACTAACTCCATCTATTAATGTCTTCTATTAAACAATCAAAATAAAGATGAAATATTGGATATTTGATCTATTTCATCCAAGTGAAATGGATTTGGAGTTTACTTCTCCTATTTCTGCTCATGGTTATAAGGAATACAAGAGGAAAAAGAATCACATATATTTATAATTCTGGAGATTCTTGCTAAAGATGTAGAATACTTGTAATTGGGGGTCCTTTATGGTTTAATGGAGAGAAGGGATGGGGAATGCATGGCAGTGGGTATTGACATGTGGCCAAGGCTGTGGAGAAAACCACCCCTGTAAAGCCAGAAGAGTCACAGGGGAGTCCAGGAACAGAGAAGCCAAAAGCCAAAAGGCTTGGCGATGCATTAAGGGAAGAGAAAGATTTAAAAAGTGATTTATCTTCTGCATGGCCAAGAAGGAAGACCTGGGAAAAGTTGCTTTATGGAGACATCCACTAACTATAGTGCCTTCGCCCCTAACAAAATCTTCAGGAGAATCTCTATCACTGGCCACGGTTCTGGTGTAAGACTGCCCGGTAGTGTATATGGCGATATGGGACAGGGCAGACAGTCAGGAGCAATCCACGCACACGAAGGAGGCATGGGAAAAACACCAAGCATGAAGCAGCCCCTTGAGAAGACATGTTTCAAGTGTCTTCATGCATAACTTCATGCATAACTCTTCATGCACCTGTTCCTCCCTCTTCCCACTGGGCTGCTCCCCGGACTCTCACTTGCTTCAGCAGAAATTCTACATTCATGGGGCCCTAGCCCAATGGCTCAGCAACTCCCCTTATTGACATGGATCCCAAGGCTAAAGCAGGAGACCCCTAACATGCTGGATGGCAGAGTTTCCAGAACTAAATCTCCATCGCATGTAGTTTTCACATGGAAAGGAGGACTGTGACTCTCAACCTGTGGAACAGCCTGAGCTAGGAGACACATGAAGCCCTGAGAGAGCCACAGAAAAGTTATGCTGGAACATCAATTTCTCTCACACACACAAAAAAGTACAAAAAATAGTTGATAATTTTAACTGGTAATTTTAATGTTTAAAAATAGTAAAAGAAATGTGCATAAATTGTAGAAAAGTATGTAATTCATAAATATTTCAGAAATACACTTTAAAATCTTACTACTGGCAGGCTACTTTGGACTAAGTCCCCAGGACTTGAAGGAATATACTTCTGATATTAGAAGAGGGATGATCTGGTTGAAAATTCTGAGAAATGCAGTACCTTGGAGAAACATTCAATCAGAAGCCCAGCTGCAAGTTCTGAGCTTTTTCCTTAGTTATGTGAGGTTATTAACTGGCTTAATTCCTTTTTAAGTTAAATGAAAATAATGAGTGTGCCAGTTGGACACCATATCTTGGGTCTGCTGAGATGAATGCAATCCAGGCTGTGCTTCTCTGGGGGACACAGGCAAGTTAGCATCTGTAGAAGGCACTGTCAGCCCTTGGACCACACTGGAGGTCCCTGCAGACTGTTTCAGGATACCTCTGCCTGGAAGCATCCTCTGGCTGAGGACAGTGCTTTGCTCAGAGTTTGAAAGGGCTGGAAGTGCCAGACAGTTTATGTTCCAGAAGCAGGCCTCCCAAAATGAGGCACCACAGTTGGTAAATAAATGCACCAGCTTTCCTGCTCTTTACTGCCCTGAGGTGTGTCCTTCTCAGGCTATGCACGGGCTCCCAGTGGGACTGAGCCCCCATTGTGCACAGGCAGAACCTGCTCAATCCCTCATCTTTTATAGATTTTCATCCCTCTCCATATCCCAGTGGTGGTTCCCAGGGTTGACTCCCACATCAACTGCTGTCATTAGGAATCTTTGTCTTAGGATTTGCTTCTGGGAAGCGGGAACAAACTAGGACAGAATCTGTATGTCTGATACACTGTGAGAAGCTGTAATGGAAGTGCTGTGAAAAACTAGAAGTCCAAAGAGAAAATAACAAATTCCATGGGAGGGAGAAGAGATGGGGGGAGGGAGTAAAGACCATTTCCCAGAAGTGCCTTAGCAAAGATTGGTGAGCTGGAGTTGGCCAGAAGGCTACAGTGATGAGAAGCATACACAAAGCAGAGGGTAGAGCACACATGAGGCTACGAGGCCTGAGGACCCTTGCTTGACCTGAGAGCAGCAGGATTCCATTGGAGACTCATTTCTTTAATCTGCACAATAGGGCTATGGGGCCAAATAACCTTATAGAACCTGTTTGTCTCCAGTATACTGTAATTCCAGCTCTAACTCTCATTCAGGGGAAGCAACTGGAGGCCAGGACTGTGGATGGTCAATCTTACAAAGAGTCCCTCAAAGAATTCTGTTCAGCAACATGAACTGGGAGCAAAGGAGAAAGAAGGAGAGCAGGCAGGCGGTGGCCCTCTCCAAGGGGTCTGCCTTTAATTGAAGCCACATTGAGTGTGACAGGGCTTGGCTGACCATAATGCACAGGGAGGGGTTGGCAAAGCACCCATGGCTGTACTTTCCAGGGTGAAATTGAGTCTGGAAGAGGAGGAGAAGGAATCTGGTGGCAGGAAAGTGTATGAGAATGCCCATTTCCAAATGAAAAGCTTGCTTCCAAAAAATGAGTGAGCTAAATGGAATTATTAGCAGAAGGAGCATAGATGACAGCTGTATCTGGAGGTTCTGGGGTGTGGGGTGGGTGAAGATGGCTCCTTGCTGCTGTCCTTGGAGTGGTCCTCCCTCATGAAGGAAATACTGCCATGCTTGCGGAGATCTTGCCACAGTGGGTTTAATAGCCATGAGCCAAGGTGCAGAATTTATACAATATTGAAAAGGAAACTTCTGGGATTTATTCAGGTGCATGCCAGATGTTGCACTGGCAGTGGCCCCTCAAGGAGTGACTCTTGGAAATCAACTGCAGACCCTGGAATCCCACACTCTTTTCCCCAGTTAACCCTTAGAAAACCTCAGAGGCCAATCCTGAGATCATCCTTAGTCAAGAGGCGCTGGTCGTCACAGTATTTATTCAGTGTTGCTACGTGCAGAGCTGTGGCCAACGTACAACAGGCAACATGTTAGAATTAGCATGAGTATCTCCGTGTTGTAATCAATTTGTTCACTTTTGAAGTAAGCCCTATATATGGGATATATGGTTGGTGACAACCTGAATATTGAAATTCATTTGACTGTTTGTAAGGTCTTCCATTTGGAAAAATGTCAAATGTACCCCTGTGTATTTAAAGTTTGACGTGTGTGGCTGGGGAGCTGGGACTGGAGGCTCATGGGGGGCAGGAACCATGCTTTAAGCCTCCTCTACTCTATCCTACTCAAAGGGCCCAGCAATGGATGCACACAGCAGGCATCTAATGGATGTTTTCTGTTGTGAAGTTCCTTAGGGGATCTCATGGACTGCATGGCTTTTTTCATGTCATGTGACATCTCTGGGGCTCGGTTTTCTTATCTGTAACATGACTTTCCAGAGATGAAGTCTTCCCTTTCCTCTCTATGAAACGCACATTAAATCCAAATCTATCCTACGAAGGCAGCCACCACTGAAGGCAGACTGGGAAGGAGCACAACTGGACTGGCCGTGAGCAGCTCGTCCACTTTGGCACAGCCGGCCTAGAGTGCTCCTTCTGTGCTGTCCTCATTTTATTTGGATGTGAGTCATTCAGCATGGTCCCTGTCCAGCCAAAATTACTACAAGGCAGGGATCCACTTGAAAACTGGCATCACTGACCACAGGAGAGGACATGGCACTATGACCTCAGCAAAGCCCCTGAACCTTAATATTTTGGGTAATGTTTGGAACAAGTATTTGCCTTCAAGAGATACATAGGCCAGAATAAAGTTCAGAGGATGCTCAGGTATTTGAAATAACAAGTAAAATAATCATTAGAACTGGAAAACCACAAAAGGATTCTCTAACTGAAGAAAATTCTTTACCATGTAACGTTTGTCAAGGCAAAGCTATCTGAGGCTAGAAAGTTCTGGTATGTTGTGGCATAAAGCCCTTGTGGCAAAATCAGAGTGTATCACAGCTATGGTTTGGTCTGTCCAGAACAGCACTTCTTGTCTTTTAGGTAAAATGTTTACTCCTCCTGTTTATTGTTTGCTGAGGTTGGAACTATCAATCATCATTCTCTGATACCCTGCACCCTGGTGGGCACCTGACCCAGGCTGACCCAGTCAGAGTTCTCTATGAGGATTGTAGCTGGAATCAGTGTAGAGGGTCCTGTTTCCTCACTGGTCCCAGTATTGTGAAGAGGCAAGCCCCACGGTTCCAGAAGAAGCCATTACCCCGGCTTCACTCTGACAGTCGGCCAGGGAAAAGGAGGCAAGCACTAGAGAAGCGGATGCAGGAAGCGGAGGACCAGTCCCTGGTCATTCTTAGGGCCAGCTCCACATCCCCACCCACATTGCTTAGGGCTTTGGTTTCTGTTTTCATCTCTCCTATTTTTAAAGTCTCTTTCTTTTAATTGCAAATGAAAGGCTCCAGATGTAGCGCATTTATAAGTGAAAGCAGCCTTAGTCTGTATGTATGTACACACCTTCCTCAGAGGTGCTGGAGCAGGTGCTTGCGATTTATTGTGTTCCTAAGTGTCTAGTTTGTTCTGCCTCTGGCACAACTTGTGCCTCTGACCTAGGAAGGCTGGAGGAGAAAAGTAAGTGGGTTTGCTTAGGGAGAAAAGAATGTTGAACACTTTTTTGTGAACGAAAATTTTTTGAAAAGGAGTTTGGAGAAAAGAGATTTTATTCCGGTGTACAGTTTGCAAACTGGGGACATGCAGCCTTCAGTGTAAAAACTAAGATGTGTACCAGAGAGCAAAGGGAGAGCTCTGGTTTTCTAGTGAAAGTTCCTGCCCAAGTTCCCAATCAGGTTCACCTATGCAAATAAACCTTGATTGGTCAATGCAACTGAGTCCTGATTGGTTGAGGCAGCTAAACCATGATTGGTTGAGGAAGGGCTCAGCCTCAATCGAGTCCCAAAGCTGAATATAAGTGTCAGTTTTCAGGAAACTCAAAGTGTGTGTGTGTGACGTCTAGTCAGCAAATAGCTACTTGGCTTTATTTTAAATTTGGGCCCAGTTAGCCATTTAGAATCCATCTTTACGGATTAGCTCTTTCAGGTTCACATTTAGTCACATCTTCTAATGAAACAAACGGTCTCTAGAACATATGCATTTGAGCACTCCAATATTCGAGTATCCAAGGAAGGTGAACAAACCCAGGAGTCCTGTAAATAGCCATCCTTCCAGGTCAGCACATGTTGGAGGTGCAGCTTCAGAAGAAGGCTAGATCTGCCTTTACCCAGAACAATGAGTGAGCTTTGATAAAAATGAAGAAATAATGACAAGAGAAACTATTGTCTCAATTGTGTCAGATTAACCAAAACCATTAATGTCAGAACTTGATGGAACAATCACCCATCATTTCAAGCAAAACGTGAGTCTACTTTGGTGGCTTCCCCATAGGCCGAGAGGGTGCTGGATGCAGATCTTATCATTCATATCCTTGAACAGGGAGCATTTCTCGTAAGATTTCCAACTGGCAGATATGGAGGGGAAGAGGACATTCAGCAAATTATCTCTAAGAAACTAAGGACAGAAGTGAGCCACCCACACCTGATTCTTAGCCCTTAATCTCCTAGATTCCTGAGATCTGAATCAATAAATATTTGAGGCTATGGTCATTTTTTAGAACTTTTGCTTAAGCAACTTGTTTAAAGTTCAAGAAAGAAGCAAAGAGAATATTTCCCTCTTAATGAAAATTCATATTAAAGATTTTGAAGGCTCTCCACTGCTTACAGAGTAAACTCAGGACATTTCAGGAGGACCTGAGAGGTCTTCCATGGTGCTGCTTCTTACAGTCCCCAGCTGTATCTTCTTGTTAAATTTTATCTGTTTCCTGTTCTGCCCCTACCTCCTTTTGAGGGTTTACACTTTAGAATACAGCAAAATAGGAAACTTCTCTGCTGATGGTTGAAATATGAACTAGTATAAGCACTTCAGAGGGCAATTTGGCTATCATCTAGTAAAGTTCAACTTTATGAGATGCTCTAAGACCTACCCATTTCTCTTCCAAAGATAAGCCCTAGAGAAACCTCCACTTTGCACAAGGAGGAAAGTATGAGAATGACCACTGAAGCTTTTAAAAAATACTCTAAAATACGATCAAAATGTTTATTCATTGCTAATGAATAAACAAATCGGGGGTATATTTTAACTACTACACTGTTGTTAAAATAAATACACTAAATATACTTATTTTAGCAGAGATGAATTTCTAACATCTAATGTTGGGAAATAAAAGCAAGTTGAAAATATTATGAATAAAAGAATTCCTTATTCATGTAAACTTTAAAAAACAGAAAGCAATACCATATACAATGGTTACATACACATGTTATAAATTTTAAAATACGATTTGAAAAGATGTGAACCACCTTCAAGACAGAGGTCAGAGGTCTTTTTGGGTGAGAGAAACCAGTGAGATGAGGGAAAGTTACTGTATCAGTTAACATTGTACTTTTTAAATGTTCTAAACAAATATGGCACCATTATTTTGAATATAGTTTGAAAAATGTAAGTGTTGTTATGCATGTGTGTAATAATCAAAAAACTATTTAAAATTTTTGAGACATTTGATAATTCTTAAAAAACTGTAAAAGAACTAAATAGATTTAATATAACATCCAATAGAAAAAGGCAGTGGTTGCAATATTAATATAAAAATATAGAATTAAAAGTTTAAATGCTAAATGGAAAAACACTTTGATTTTGTTTCCACTCCTATTTTAATTTGTATCTTCTCTGGCTAGAATTTTATTAGTTCTTTAACCTTTTATTATATTGTATGTGTTTTTATATACCAGCTCAAATCGTTTGTAGAATGAGGCAAAGTATAAATGAACCAACAAGACATCCAACCCTTTTCATATCGAAATAATTGAAGCAAGTCTGATGTTAGTCCTAATGCTTTTGAAGTGTGTTAATGTAACTTCTACTCTCATTTTGGTTGTTTGAATGATATAGAAAGGATCATCGTCCATCCTGGCTAATGGATAAATCTTTCCAGACACTTAAGGATACAGTCAGCAAATCTTTTATCTAAAGATGGTAAATATTTTAGGCTTTACCAGCAGGAAGGTCTCTGTGCAACTTGATGCTGCTGTTGTAGTGGGAAAGTGGCCATAGATAATATGTAAATGGATAGGTGTGGCTGTTTACTAATATAGCTTTATTTAGAAAACCAGGCATCAGGCTGAGTTTGACCAAGATCCAGAATTTGCCACCTCTGACTTAGCACACAGGACCCTCTGAGGGATTTTACAAGCCATTCTGAGGAACATTTTGGGTCTTGTGCTTAAGGAAATGGCTTCTTCAAGGACTGCACAAGATAAATTATACCCTCAGTCCTTTGCTTTACATGGGCAAGAGCTATGACCTCCGAAACTGGGTGAAATGAGACATTTGCTTATTTGTTTCTATGTTAAGCAACTCTTCATATGTGTAATTTTCATTTTCCCCATTGAGAAAAGTATATCATAATTTCCAGAGAATTCAAAGTTTCTTTTCAGTTTTTAAATCTGTGACTTGGATACATCTCAGAGAAATTCTGCCCAAGAACCAATGGAGACCAAGCTGGAGATGAGAAGACACATCAACAGTGATTTACCCAAGATGGGATTTATTTAGTAACACCAACTGCCAGTCCTTCCCATACAGACTCCTATGGGGCAGACAGATAGGAAGACAGCAAGCCACTCACAAACATGAATAGAAGGGGAGAAATGCTCGTTCATTCCTTGTTTCTTTCATTCATCTGGCCAATATTTACTGAGCACTTACTGTGGTCCAAACCATGTTGGGCATTGAGGACACGAAGCAAACAAGACAGTCATTGTCTTTCCCTTATAGGATTTACACCAGTATCTCTGGTCTAGAGATTTGGATAGAGAGTGTCAAATATGAAAACATGCCAGGGGGCTCATTTAGCTAGCAGTTTTTACCCAGATTAATGGCTGATCAGAAAAGAAAGGCCAAAGCACAATTCGGCTAGCATACACATGAGCCAGAAACGTAACAATTCAAAGTCATCTGGTGGACATGAACACCAAAATGTGAGAATTCAAGCATACTAACTAAATTGTTAATCCTACTGTAGAAACTCCTTCTATCTGGAATTCAAGGAGAACTTTTACTTAAATGTTAGTAGCAGTACTTTTATGATTATTGCTTAATGTATTAGTATACCAGCTGACCTCAGGCATTTTGGTCATGCAAAACTCTTCGGGTTTTTTTTTTTTTTTTTTGTGGTAGAAAATGGCAGCTTTTAAAGAGGTGAGAGGTGGATGAGTATTGACTTCTTTCCCTACAACTTGGCTAGTAGGCTCTAAGGAAAGCTAATTTCAAAGAAAACGCTGACACACATCCAGCTCTTTTCAATTAAGGAGTTATTATCAAGCAAGCACAGAAGCAGCTCATACAACTTGTTCTGTGAGCTCACTGAAGTCTTAGCCTTCCGTCCTGTTAGGTGCTCAGACCTTGCTTGGAAGGTCATTTGAGGTAGCCACCCACAATTCCACAGAGGGGCTTCTGCTAACCGTGTGGGCAGCTTCAGGCAGGTAGAGCCCTGGGGATTCCTGGCTGGACGTAGAACCATAAAAAGATCAAGCTTCAGGCAAAATCACCAAATATCATTGATCCTTTGGTTGTTTTTACCCTGTTATAATACAGGGGAGTATTTCCATAATATTTTAACCAACCCACACACTTTGATTACCTTCAGTTTCACCAAAAGAGGACACTTTCTGAGCATGCATCAGCTTATTAACAAGCCACAAGTTTCACCCAAATCTGCATGCTAATCAGAGAAGCCACAGTTAGATATAGATAACAGAAACTCTGCAATACTTGTTCCAGCAAAGGGGTTTCCTCTCTCATCTGAGGCAAGTGTGCCTGCCTGGTTGAATTCTGTGAGGGCCTGAGTTTTAGCTCAACCCAAGTAACAGGCATGTAATCCCACAGTGTCTGTGCTGCTGCAGCATTTAAAGTAAATTGCAGATGATAAAATAGTCAAGGAAACACTGTTATTACTTATTAATAATAAAATTAGTATTAGTTACTGTTATGGATTACTATTCATGTTTTAGCTACTTATTTACGTAAGTACTGATAACTTGGGGAAAATTGTATTTTTTTAAGTGAAAGTGAGAAGATAGGGCATAATAGTAACCAAATGAAAGGAAATAACCATTAAGAAACCCTTCACACAGAGATATATAGATAGATTGGTAGATAGATTGATTTACTGACAGATGATAGGCAGATAGATTCCACTAAGTAAATATGGGTCCTAGGCAGGGTGGTTTGCAGTGGCTGTATCTAAAATATGACAGCATTAAATATTAATAGAGGTATCATCTTCATAGGTCTACTGGGAACAATGGAAAATCCAAACCTAAAGCCACCTCCTGTTAGTCAATCTTTGTCCTATAGCAAAATCTGAAAAAGCATAACCAGACAAATAAATAGTGTGATGAATTCTTGTTGTGTGTTCAATGCTTTGCCTCCACCACCTCATCGGTCTGTTCCACAGCTTTGCATGGCTGGCAGGCACCTCGGTGCCCACGGAGGACCCGGGCAGGTACTGAGCTCTCTGCAAGGCCATCCAGTTGGTGAACGGCTGAGCTGGATTACAACCTGGTCCATGCGACCCTAAGCCCACAGTCTTTCCATTCTACAACACTGAGTTTCTGATGATTCTTGGTAAGTAAGAGGACAGTCAAGCTCACCCAGCTTTTCTGAGGCCATGTATGGGTGTTGACCATGACATGCATGTTTCTGTGATGTGTATTGTTCCTGTGGATGTTCCAGGTGTGTTTGCAGGTCCCCTCATCATGTGAACTGGTCCCAAGGTCAGCTCCATGTCCTCCCAGAGTCATGGGTATTTGAACTTAGAATATGATAAATACTCAATGTTTTGTAAGAGATCAGTCAATTAGCAAGTTTGCCATAGATCTTTTTGTTCTCCTTAAATTCTCATTTCTAAGCCCTTTCTCACAGGGAATGAGCTCATTATTTCTGGGAAGATTGAAATTTACTATTTTTTATTATGAACTTTCTCAACTTCCTTTATTTCCAGTTCAGATTCTATTATTACTGACCCCTTCTTTGCCTGCCATATTTGAGGAGTAAGTACCTCTTTCTTTGTCAAAGTGAACTCTTTGCCCTTGAACTCAGCTTTCTTTCCTTTTTAGAGCTATGGTCTTTTTGTATTAGCGTTCATTCTTCAAACTTCATTTTTCTTTTGGATCTTTCTCCTTGACCCTCAAAAGATGATGGCCCCTGATATAGAGCAGGATTCCTTCCACCCTGTGACTTCCTTCCCCTGTTTTCCCCTCTCTAGTCTTTCTGTCCCTACACATTTTGTTGTCACCTTTCCTGAGGGCTGGTGCTGCATCTCACTCACTCTTGATCCCCCACCCTCCCATCCCTGCTCAGGTCATCAAATTTAGACTGAAGATACTCGATAGGCAACTTTGCTTTTGTGCTTCCTTGAATTTAGCTTTTGTGTTATATCAACTTTTAAAAGTGGGTTTGGACAGCTCCAAAAGGGAGGGCATATGTATGGCTTGTTCACTGCTGTAGAGTCACCATATAGTAAATGTGTGGTCAACTTTTGTTGAATAACGTTGTATTCTTGTAATTTTCTATTTGTGTGTTTCCCCTATCTTTGCATTATGAGTTTCTTGAATACGGGGGCAATATTTTATTTACCTGTATATTTCCAGCACTTGGCAACCACAACCCACCAGGTGCCCCAGGAGCTCTATACATGTATATTGAGAGTTCTATATGCCCTTTTAGATGTGTTGATTTCCACCTATACATTAGTCTAGTTACTGCTTCAAAAAAGAAATGCGCTTGGCAAAACTTGTTGTTAATGAACACATATTGAGTCTTATACAAAAGTACTTTCTTTACTGATACACTATTTTTTTTTTTTAAAAAAATCACGTTATAAAGGCATCCTTTTAAATGACTCCATAATATTCTCTCACAAAAATATACCATCACGGGTGCAGCAAACCACTATGGCACATGTATACCGATGTAACAAACCTGCACATTCTGAACTTGTATTCCAGAACGTGAAGTATAATGAAAAAAATACACCATCACTAATTTAATGCCTATTGTTGAGCATTGAGGTTGCTTTAAGTTTCCCTTGGTCTTAAAATCACAGTCATGAACATCCTTTACATAAATCCTTGACAATCTCTGATTGTTTCTTTAGAATACACTGCTTAAGGGTGACTTATTTCATTAATGAGTACTAAAGTTTTAAGGATAGAAACATAGTACCAATTTACATTCTTATCAGCAGAGAATGAAAATGTGCATTAGAATGTACTTTTACTTTGGTTTATTTTTAATCACTAGTGTAATAATTCATTGATTTTAAATAAGCAATTTTATTATTTTAATCAGCAGAAATTGTTGAATAAAAGACTGGATAAGAAATGAAAAGAAAAATCATCAAAGTGAGACTGAAAAACAACTAAACTGTTACCAAATACGTAAATAGTTGGTAACGGGAAACTGTATTCCCTGATTGCTTTTCCCATTTGGTTCAACTGCTGCTAGTGGTGATGACGCAACCCTGCAGGGGTTTCCTTGGCGCTCCTGGGAACCGGAGCACGTGGCTCCTGGAGAGCAGAACTTTCCTGCTTTGCTCTCTTCTAAATTTACAACACTGACATCATACTTGACAACTGGTAGGCACTCAGTAAGTACTTGTTTAGTGAATGAATTAATGAAGGAGAGTAATAAGGAGGCCTGTGTCCCTTCTTCCTCTCTCTAGATCCCAGTCTGGGCCCTGGGAATCACAGGACAGGGAGAGTCAGACATCATGTTTTGTGCTTTCAAAGCCGCTTATAAACCTGAAGTGTGGCCGACTGCTCTTCCCTGTGGCCAGCTCAGGCCATGAGTGGGCATCATCACAGAGGAGGCCACAGGACACTTGCTCCAGTGTGTGGTGGCTGAGCCCGCATGGGAATGCAGAGCACCTGGAGTCGTGCCTGCAGGGACACATGGTGTACATTTACAAATTAGAAATAAAGAGCTAAAAATGTACTATAAATTAAACAACAACAACAATTTGAGCACCAGACAGAATTTCTGTCTGGTGACAGAAAATAATTTCTATTACAGAAATTTATAGACAAGAGGAATCTGTGTACTGGAGAAGAAGAACTGAGATTGATCCCAGAAATATGGCCTGGTAAACAGTAGATAATGTACACACACACACACACAGACACACACATGTACACACCTACACACTTGCACATGCGTGTACACATGCTGAATCAATGGCTGCCTAAGTGATGGATGAATGGTGATGTCTAGATAGAAATACAGAAGGAGAATCACACAGTCCTCACCCACAAAGGGCAGAGTCTTGATGTTGGGCGCCTTTACAGTCCCCCCTCAAACGGAAGTTAAATGTTGCACTGCTAGTTTGAGTCAAGATCAAGACCGAAATCACCATGCAGCATTTCCATCCCCACACCACTAACCATCACAGACACATTCACGGCCACGCTACTGTAGATTCATCCATGCATCCCATGGCATGACAGGTGCCTGGGGTGGCCGCATAGACCAGCAGCCCCACCAGCAGCCCTGGCTAGATCTCTCCACTCCTCCGTGCTTCCAGCTCCAGCTGTCTTGCTGCCATGGTACTGGGCAGTCCCACCTGGATGTCATTTTCGCTAAGGGATGAGGGGAGGGGTGGGGCTGGCCATGTTGTCTTAAGACACACATCCCATGGGACACTTGGGGTTGGCTCCTGCCATGAGCCCTCTTCCCACTCTGTGCAACACTATCCACTGGCATTCAGTTTGAGGACCTTTCACCTCTCTCTCTCTCTCTCTTCAGTGTGATGTGCCTTTCAGCCCCTCCTGGCTGAGTTAATGGGGACATATGTTACCTCAGGACCTTGGAAAGAAGGGTACTACAGAGAAGATCAGAGGGAAGAGACGAGGACCTCATACACAACGCCTGTGTTCGTGTTTCTCATTTGGCATGGTTCTGGGCTACTGCAGGCAGAATGGAGTGCATTTTCTGTTGTAGATGTCAGATATGAGCTGAATACTAGGAACAGAGGAGAGAAAGAAACATCTTATCTTCTTGCAGACAAATCAGAGCAGAGGGGGATCTAGGCAGCTGCTACCTTTTCTTTGTTTTTCAAATTACTTAATCAAATTTATGTTAAATTTCTTTAAATTCATTCCATTTAAAGCTCCCAAAGCAGGTTGAAAAAGGGAAATTTGTGTGGGAAAGGGCCTTGAGTTGAGTTAGAAATGGGAAAATGTGTCCCAGGCCCCCACCCTAAGCCTACTTGAGATGAGTGGATTTCAAATGCATTCCCAGAAGCAAACCTTTGGAAAAATCCATGCTCTGCAAACAGGTCTCCTATACACAGCTCTGACACTGACCATCTTCCATCTGGCAACTAACATGTTCTGAAGGTTTCTGGGCACCACTTCCATGGATGGCTGTAAGGGAAGGGAAGCAGCAGCAGTAACAGAGGACACCAGCAAATGGGAAGAGGGAATATGAGGTGCCTTGACCTTGGAGCTCACAAAGCATGTTGAGAATGTAAGAAGCAGAGAAGGAATCAGAAGATGTGAATCACATGGGAAAGGGAGATGTGGACATGAGGCTAGAAGTGGAGTAGGCTTCTGAAAAATGTCAGCTGTGGTGTTGGTGAAATGAGGTGGGCCTAGGAGCAGCAGAGCCTCCAACTGAAATGTATCCTGGGCTACAGCTGTCAATCATAGGTCCACATTACTACAGTGGCACCAATGAAGTGAAAGAAGAGGGAAAAGCACCATGTGCCATGATTGGCCATGATTATTTGTCTCTATTGAGACAAGAACAACCACAACACAGGACTGGGTGAGAATTCACCAACATGATCCAGGCAAAACACTAAAGTCAATACCTAACTCACAAACTCCTCCAGCAATTTCCAAGCACAGTGTTAGTGTCCGAGCACTCATTCATTCACTCAATAAGCAGTTACTGATGGCCCATTGCGTGCCAGGCACCATTTGAATTAGCAGGGCAGTGTATTGGACTAAATGTTTGTGTCCTTTCAAATTTCGTATGTTGAAATCCTAACTCTCAATGTGCTAGTATTCAAAGGTGAGGACTTTGGGAGGTGATGATGTCATGTGGTAGTTAATATTAAGTGTCAACTTGATTGGATTGAAGGATGCAAAGTGTTGTTTCTGGATGTGTCTGTAAAGGTGTTGCTAGAGGAGATTAACATTTGAGTCAGTAGACTGGGAGACACAGGCCTACCCTCAATCTGGGTGGATGCCATCCAATCAACTGGCAGTGTAGCTAAAAAAAGCAGGCGGAAGAAGGTGGAATACACTGGCTTGCTGAGTCTTCTGGTTTTGGTCTTTCTCCCATGTTGGATGCTTCATGCCCTTGAACATCAGACTCCAGGTTCTTTGGCCTTTGAACTATTGGACTTACACCAGTGGTTTGCGAGGGGCTCTTGGAGCTTCAGCCACAGATGGCTTTGCATTGTTGGCTTCCCTATTTTTGAGGCTTTGGGGCTTGGACTCAGCCACTACTGGCTTCCTTGCTCCTCAGCTTGCTGATGGCCTATCGTGAGACTCTACCTTGTGATCATGTGAGTCAATTCTCCCTAATAAACTCTCCTTCATATATCCTATTAGTTCTGTCCCTCTGAAGAACCCTGACTAATACAGGTCATGAGAATAGAGCCCCCATGAGTGGGATTAGTGCCTTTATGAGACCAGAATGAAATTGGATCCTTATCTTATCCATGTATGTGATAAAGGGCTAATACCCAAAATTTATAAGAAACTCTTATAACTCAACTGCAGAAAATAAAACAGCTTGATTAAAAATGGACCAAGGTCAAGACCATCCTGGCTAACACGGTGAAAACCCGTCTCTACTAAAAATACAAAAACATTAGCCAGGAGTGGTGGTGGACACCTGTAGTCCCAGCTACTCGGGAGGCTGAGACAGGAGAATGGCATGAACCTGGGAGGCGGAGCTTGCAGTGAGCTGAGATTGCGCCACTGCACTCTAGCCTGGGCGACAGAGTGAGACTCCATTTCGAAAACAACACCACCAACAACAAAAAACAAAAATGGACCAAGGAGCCAAACAGACATTTCTCCAAAAAAGATATAAAAACAGCCAACAAATATATGAAAAGGTGTTCAAGATTACTAATCATAAGGGAAATGCAAATTAAAATCACTATGAGATATTATGTCATATCTCTGACTATCTTTGAAATAGCCAAGCTGTAAGGATGGCTATTATCAGAAAGGCAAGAGGTAATAAATGTTGGCCAGGGTATGGATAAAGCCCCAGTACATGGCTGGTGGAAGTGTGGATTGGTACAGCCATTATGGAAAACAGCATAGAGGTTCCCAAAGAAATTAAAAACAGAGCTGCCACAATACCCAGCAAGCTCTCTTCTGGGTATATATCCAAAGAAGACGACATCACCATCTTCTAAAGGTATCAACATTCCCATGTTAATTGCAGCATTATGTACACAACCTAAATGCCCATCAATAGAGGAATGGATAAGGAAAATGTGATATATATACACACACAGGGATATTATTCAGCCTTTAAAAAGGAGATCCTGCCATTTCCCACAACATAGATGGACCTGGAGGATGTTGTGCCAAGTAAAATAAGCCAGACACAGAAAGAAAAATATGGCATGATCTCACTTATAGATGGAATATTTTGTAAAGGCTCAAATACACAGAGAATGAAACAGTAGTTACCACAGGTGGTGGTAGGAGCCGGGTGGGGGTAGAGGAAATGGGAAGATATAGGTGAAAGGATATAAAATAGCAGATATGTAACATGGCATGTCTCAGGACCTAATGCATACCCTGGGGACTAAAGTTAATAACACTGCATTGCATTAGAGATTTTTGTTAAGTAAGTAGATTTTTGCTGCTCTTGCCACAAAAAAGTAACTGAGATGACAGGTTAAACTACTTCACTATTGTAACCATTTTACTGCCCCATCCCATAACATCATGTTCTAAGCCCCAAATATGCACAATAAAATTTATTTAGAAGAAGCAGCAGCAGCAGTGGCCAGAGAGCTAGCTACCTAACTTTCTTTGTGCCATGGAAGATACAGTGAGAAATTGGCAGTTTGCTTCCTGGGAGAAGGCCCTCAACAGAACTGGACCAAATAAAACATACAAGTCAGGAAATAAAATGTGCTATGAATGAAAGTGAGGTAGAAGGGAGAAGAAGTGGTGGGAAGCTCTACAGGACAGGTCATCTGAGATGCTACAGGGCAGTGCCATTTGTGCAGAGACCAGCATGAATGGAGGGGCTCCTAGAGATGGAGGATTCCAGGCAGAGGGAGCAGCCCTGCAAAGTCCCGGGGGAGGCAAGTCTGATGTCCTTCAGGAGTGGCAGGGGGGCAGGTCCTGGGGAAGTGGAAGGAGACAAGGTCTGAGAAGTCAGTGTGGCTTCTCAGAGGTTGATGTGATATTTAGGGACCTGGTGGCCACTGTAAGGACATTCGGTTTTATTCTATAGCGAAGCTGGAAGTCATTGAAAAGTTTGGGCTGTGATATCACATATCCTGACTTCTGTTTTCAGAGGAGCAGTTTGGCCACTGCATGGACATCAACAGTGGGTGAGGGGACTTGGAGGGAGAAGCAGAGGCACCTGCCATTGTCCAGGCAAAGGTGGTAAAAGTGATGGCACCTGGTGAAAGCAGGCAGCATTTCCTGCTGTATTTTGGATGAGGAGGGTGAGGGAAAAAGTTAAAGAGACCCTCAGAAGTGGAAAATGCTGGGTATGGTGGCTTACGCCTGTAATCCCAGCACTTCGGAAGGCGGAAGCGGGCAGATCACCTGAGGTCAGGAGTTTGAGACCAGCCTGGCCAACACTGCAAAACCCCATCTCTACTAAAAATACAACAATTATCCGGGTGTGGTGGCAGGTGCCTGTAATCCCAGCTACTTGGGAGGCTGAGGCAGGAGAATCGCTTAAACCAGGGAGAGATCGCACCACTGCACTTCAGCCTGAGCAACAGAGCCAGACTCCGTCTCAAAATAAATACATACACAAATAAAGTGGAAATGTCATTTATTGAGATGAGTAATCCCAAAGGTGTGGCGGGTTTAGGATCTGGCAGTAATACTTGTATGTTAACAGCCAGGTACTAGAGTGGAACTCGCCCTTCCAAGGCTTCTTTGTGTTATTCCAGAGCTGGGCATGGTGAAAGGTGGCAAGTTACTGCTTCCTTCCCTCTCAGCCTCTGTAATTAGCACCTTCATTCCAAAACATTACTGTATATTTGACTTGCCAGGAGAAATGGTTAAAAACAGATTCCAGGGGCCAGCAGAAATTCCCATTCAGTAGACCTGGGGAGGTATCCAGAAGTTGAGTGGTTTTTATTTTATTATTATGATGATGTAAAACAGGGTGTTGCTGTGCTGCCAGGCTGAAGTGCAGTGACACAATCATAGTTCGCTGCAGCCTTGAACTCGCAGGCTCAACCTTTCCTCTTGTCTCAACCTCCTGAGTAGCTGGGACTACAGGCATGAGCCACCATGCCTGGTTAATTTTCTTTTCTAAGTTTCTTAGAGACAAGGTCTCACTGTATTGTCCAGGCTGGTCTGGAACTCCTGGCCTCAAGTGATCCTCCTGCTTCATCCTCCCAAACTGCTGGGATTACTCATGAGCCACCATGCTTGGCCTTTGAGTGTTTTTTAGCAACCACCCAGGGGAGGCTGATGCAGAAATCCATGGACCACACTCTGAGAAGTCCCATCAAGGAGGGGATGCTCCTGATGGTTTTGCTGTTGTCAAAAACAACCTGAAGGACACACGTCTCCTGGGCTGCTGAGGTGACCCCATCAGCCATCAGCCAGTCTCTCCTGGATCACCTCTGACAGACAAAAATCCCACAGGCAACGAGATCCTGTGTAAGAAAGGAATACATAGATGCAGTCTGGGCCAATGCCTGGAACATATCCTTCCAAGCCTCGTGCAAGTAGGTGGAGGTGGTGGGAGCAAGCCTTGCAGCACCTCCCATTGTTAACCCACCAAAGTGCCATGCCAAGCCAAGAGAGGAGTAATCATGGAGTTTGTTGATAACATATACTGAAGACGTCCTCCAGGGTCTCTTAGATAACTGCCCTAACTTTTTCTAATCAGCAGGTATTTGAAGGTTGTGGGGCATAAGAAAAACCTCTGATAAGGCCCTTTTATTATCCACATATCAACCAAGATGAGTACAGTAATGATCACATCTGGTAAACCATATGTAACCAGTGACATTGCATGGGATGATCGTAAGTACAAAAACAGTTTCAACTCTAACCAGACAGTGGAACTGTGCATCATTTAGGCAGTTCTCATACGCAGACATTCTTCCTCTGGCCTGATCCTGTATATTAGAAAATGCTATATATGCAATGCGTGTTCCACAGCAATGCATGAGTGATGCTCATTAAAAGTACAGATTCTCGGGCTCTAGGTTGGATGTTTTGAACATGTGAAAATTCCAGAGGCTCTGTAATTTTAAACCAGCTTCCCTGCAGTGCCAGACTTAGGCACTACTGATGCAGGTTTTTTCTAGATGCTGTACTTAAGACATGACTTAGAAAATATAGCAGCCAGCTTTGGATATATAAGAAGGTGGTTCATGTTGGAGGATGACTTAAAGGCATCCAGCAATTCCTCCTCTAGCTACCCCTTCCCTATCAAGATAAGATGACACCATGGATCACTGCATGGTCTATTTTGTAATGTAATTGTCATAAAGAGGTAATTACATGATTTGTATCAATATAAAAGTCTCTCAAGGTAGTAGCAGAATATGCTATGGAATCTCCAGATCGGATCACTGTGGGCATCAACTTCAGTGTAATTCTCCAGGCTTGTAAGCTGGTATGAGTCATAATCTTTAACCATAAGAAACCAAGGCTGAATTATCTACAGCAACATTGGGAGGCCAGCGCCTTAGAAAAGACTGGGTTCAAATTCTGAGTAAAAGGAGGCAAAGATAGTTTTGGAACCATATGAACTGTAGACAATAATAATAGTTTCTTGGTAAAACTGTACAAACTCCTTTTTGGGGAGGTACATGGTTCTAGAATAAAACACCTCTATGACTCATTGGCACCTGGCATTTAAGAGACAAACACAGTTTCAGAATGTGAAATCGCCATGGTAATGCTCTTCACAACATACTGGCTCAGGCTGAGAATAGCACAGACTTAACTTTCTGGAAGATAAGGCTCCTGCTGTTGACATGGAAAGCCTCCGAGCATCTTTACTTGGGAGGTTGTAAAGATGATTAGAAATGTCTGCTGTTCCTGGAAGTGAAGCATCGCTTGAAGCTCTCCATGTGCTTTTTGGAGGTGACCAGGTATGTACTGCATAGAGTTTGCCTTGGGCTGCAGAACATTACCAACCTCAGCATCTGTGGAGGGGTGCTGGGCATTCCTAGTTCCCATGTTCCTCTCCACTCTGCCTCCACCTCTCGCCACACCCCCTCAGTAACTGATTCTGATGCCAGGCTCGCTGGAGTCTTTCTGAAGCTCTCATTTCACTGATCCACTTCAGACATAATACCTTACATTTTAAAGATTTTTGAATTGTTATTCATACCCGAATAAACAACCTTCTTGATCTTTAAATGTTGGAGAATGCTGCAGCTTGGCTCTGGGCCTTCTCTCTTTCTATTCTCTTGCTTCATGACCTCACGCATGCTTATAGCTTCAATTGCCAACTATGTGAATCTTTCCTGAATTTTATTCTAACTGCTAACCTAATATTTCCATTTTTCCAAGCTCCTGAAATTGAACATATCTCATTACAAGAACAGCTGTAGGGTTTTCTGCAGGAAAAGTTGTGGTTCATAGCTACATCAGACTTTCCAGTGACGTCCTCTGGGTAGTCTTTGTCCTAACAAAGAATAACAGAATCTTGGGAGGAAAATTGTGGATGGGAATGCCCCGATGATGGATTCTTTAATCATGCGTATGTCGCCCAAGTTAACTTCCATCTTGCCATCAAGCTGGGATTTGGTGCCTGTGGAAATATTAAGAGTATCTGGAGCCACGTCCTCAAAATCACCCTGCTTCTTTTGCCTCTTAGAATAATCTACAGAAATGGCAGTGAAAATGAGAGTAGATGCATAAACAGAAAAAGTTCTGGCGAGAGTTCCAGGTACCTTACATTGAAGCAGCTGGGTAAACAGTGATTTTGAGGCATTAACACATCATATTTGTACAGCAATGAGAGTTTTGAAAAACATTCATCCTTCACACTCAAAGTGAAGCCAGACATAACATTTACTAAAAGGCAAGAGCCTAGTACAGTGTTGGAGATGCATTCTGCCTCGCCCAAATTTCCAAATGTTTGCTCCAGTATTCTTTACAAACATCTCAAGGAAACTTCAACAGCTTTTCAGCTTGTTTAATGTGAATGAAAGCGAATATCCCTATGTTCTGGAAAAAGCAAAAACCCTGTCTTTCCAGCCACTTGGCCTGATGGAAGTATAAAGGCGGGTGAGTAAATTCTTAAATTTCATATTCAAATGTCTTGATGTCATTCTATGAAGAGAGTTATAATCAACACATTTGTAAGTCACCCGATGAACTTGGTTTCTTCAGATCATAGGCTGGAGCTTGGAATCCTCACCCAAGTTTTAGTTCTGAGGTTTCATATGTTTTCTGTTAGGAAATCATCTAGAAATGTAAAAGTGCAACTTTCCTTCAACACCATCCTGGGCTTTATTCTGCTTTGCAAAGGTGAGAGCTGTTCTGGGGAAGAGCTGGTTAGGACAGGAAGGGCGGGGAAGAAGGGCAGGGAGGGCACTACGGAGAGTTTTACTTAGAAATGGATTTCAACCAAATGACAGGACTCTGAACTATTTGAAGATCATTCTTTCCTCCAACCTCCATCCAAATTAAACAACATTTTCTGTTCCTCTTTCTCCTTTAGGCCTTTTGTATGCAGCAAAGCTGTGCATGCTGTCTCTGATTTTAAATGTTTCACCCAAAATGTAATACGACTCTGTTTATTTTTTTCTGTCTTACATGAGGGAAGTATTTCCATAAGACCTGGAAAACAAGACATAATTTGGGGACACAAAGGCAGATGAAGACTCATTGCTCATTCTTTTTTTCTCCACTCCTCGAAATAGACAGTCCTTCCCTTCTGATCCAAATCTTATTCATTGTGTCATATCTAACTAAAATGGCACCTTTCCTAAGAGTACTTGTTATTTGTGACGTTCTATCAGCCGGTGTTGTGGATATCCTTCCCCACACATTTCAGAGCTCCAAGTACAGCACAGTGGCGGCATTTCATGCTCCCTGGAACCTGTGAGGTGGATGCCACGTCGTCTTCACTTTTTGGATGTGAAAGCTGAAGCTCAGCGGTCCTGTCACCAGTCTATGTGTCAAGGCTGTACGCATCAGTAAGTGAACAGCCAGGGTCTGCGGCCCCACTGTCCAGCTTCAGAGGGGTCCACTCTGAAACTCTCTGCAGTGCTCTGTCCTCCCTGGTAACCTCACTCACGGATTCCTTTAGGCCTATTCTTTTATCTTCAACTAAACCATGAAGCCCTTGATGACAGCTTTTGTCTTGTACTTTTTTTTTGCATTTGGATAGCCACTTCACAAAAGAATACCTGCAGGAGTCTATCATACATGCACTGATTGAGACAGATCATGTGAGGATATGTAAAACCAGAGACTCGAAAAATAGCAAGCTGAACTTTTAGATAAGGTAATCATTCTATGGCTTATTGGTGGTAGTTTATATTAATGGTTGTTAGAATCATGTTGTTTCCAAGCAAATAACACAATAAGAAAATAATCCAGTAATACCCCTTAGCTTTGTGAAGGTGTTATGATCAGTTTTATGTAAGACCACACTGTAGTAAGTTATGGGGGGGTTGTCCAGACACCCCCGTGTGAGTAGTGTCAAAACACATACTCACCCCCACCCTGAGTCACTGCCTTGGGTCCCATCCAGCAATGACCATGAGTGCCCCAACACCTGAGCCCATAGATGCTCTTATTTCAGAACCCACCCATGTCAGGGAAGCCCCCTGTCTCCCAGAGGTTCTTTCAATCTAGACAGTTCTAGGGCATGGTCCTTTCCCAGGATGGGCACTGTGGGCATATAAGTATGGGGAGGGAGAGTGGTCACTATTTGTGTGTGTGGAATTGGCCACCTGAGAGAATCTGAGAAGGGTCTGAAACAGAGCGAGACTCCGCCTCAAAAAAAAAAAAAAAAAAGTCTGTCCACATCCAGTTATTATGGAGCAGTAATGGAGGCAAAACTGTCCCTGGAATCAGTTCATGGTATAACCCAAGTGTCACAAAGAAAGGATCAGGGCAGAGAAAGCGAGTTTTGTTGGAGCCTGGGGTGAGTGGGAAGAGCAACTGAGAGATGAGCAACACATGAAAGGGCGGGGGCAGGAGGAGAGAGAGCGGGAGGGCGCTGGCCCAGGAGAGATGACCACACCAGACTATGTGGACCCCACCTGAGGCACAGCCCTAGGAGGACTTGCAGCAAGGGGAGTTGGTGTCCCCATTTCAGGAAGGCTCCCTTGACAGGTAGGGAATGTAGACTTTCCGTAGAGTAATGCTCTGTTCGCCACTTGTCCAAATAGTAATAAATCACCAGTAAATTCCTGGTGCTGTTTGGAAGGCTTGGACTTCAAAGCCCCAAATTCACAAACAGGAACCTTTCATTAACTCTGGAAAAGGAATTTCACTTTATTTCAATTTGTGTATTTTGGTTATTTAGTGGAAGCATATATTACTGACCAACATGACATTCCGTTTTGAATCAAGTGCCTTTTATTCTAGAGCCATCAGACATTGAAATTATGTGTTTAAATGCTTGACCAGCCTTCATCTGTACCAAATGTTTGAACTTGCTTTTATAAAAGATGAGACAACTTTGCTTTTTAGTTTCTTTTTTTTAAAAGCTGGTTTTAGTCACGAGATACCATAAGGCCAATTCAGAGCTGTAACATTTTGATTTTCCTGCAGTTCAAAGTACTACCTTTCTCCATTAAATAATTTAAAGCATCTTTTTTGAGAGAAGGGAATAAAAGCAAGATCTAATCTGGAATTGAATGCCTTGTGGTGTGTTGTTTTGCTGGGGCCAGTCGCCTAATTCTGTCTTTATTTCTCCTCTTTTCCTCCCTTCTCAGCTACACTTGGGTATCCAATGTCAGAATTATTTCTTTCATCAGACCCATGCAAATGGAATAATATTCTCTCTGCTGAATGTCACTGTTGCTTGGACCTCTTAAAGTTAAGGTGAAACATCCCTTTTTGTTTTTATTAAGAAGCATTGCATCACACAGAGAAAATATTAAACACTGATCTTTAACAAGAGCACTGAAAAGCAAATTGGGATCGATCTTATTTTCAGCTGGGACAACCATTTCCTTCAGGCTTGACCTGAGGATCAGATGTTTGACTCTTCTAGGAATCAAGGTGAAGATGGATAAACATGCAAGTTTGAAAGGAAGCAGGAACAAGGCAATCCAACTTGTATTTTCTGTAAGCTGGCGGCAGAACATTTAACTGCCAGCTCCTGACAAGGTTTGGAAAACTCATCAGTGGGAAAGCAGCCAAAACACTGCTCAAGCATGGGTGGTCACCAGCAGCAAAGGAGGGAAAGCAAGCCAGAAAGAAAGAAGGAAAAAAAGAGAGCGTCTTTATATAAGTACTTTCCCATGATATTCTAGCTATCTGCTTTCCTGAAGCAGTGTAACTGTCACCATCCTGCTGAAAGCTCAAATCAAGGTGATGCAATGAGGAAGCATTTCATATTAATAATTGCATAAAACAGAGACAACACATTATCATCTATGCAGGCTTGCCTGGGCTGGTGTGCACCTCACTTCCTAGTTTCAAGAATAGAATGCTCACACTGCATCATATATCATGCCTCCCAAACCTTGTGGTCAGATGAATTTTAATATCAATCTGGGGAAAAACTCCTTTCCACTATTGAAATTTTGGTTTTGGTTTTGTTTGTTTGTTTGTTTTACTGTTAGACTGTGCATAAACACAGAGACCAAGATAACAGTAAGCATACAAATGTCGATCAGCTCAACAGCTGAAACAGCTAAACCTAATACCCTGTAGAAGCACTCACATACATCATCAATTTAAGAATTTTGTGAGAAATAGAGCACATTTTTTTAAGTAAGAGATGAGTTCTCTATTAAGTTAATCATGATAATAGCATTGATATATTTTAGGTCTTTTTTTATATAGGTAGTCTGCAAACACCTTCCTCTTTGATAAGTAATTTTTTTATTAGTGAGATGCATGGTCATCAAAAAATATGTGCAGATGTTTGCCTCCCTTGAGAGCTGGCCAATTGCTCTTGCAAGGCAGGCCCGTTCAAGGCCATTTGGATCTCGGGCACTACAAGGGGCAGCTCTAGTTTGTGACAGGATCATTCCCTGCACTGGCACCAGAAATAAAGCTTAAAGGTGAATCTCCCAAGTGAACATTTATCTTTGTACACAAAGAGCTGCTTTTTCATGATGACTGCCTCAGAGACTTTTTTTTAAAATGAAGCTCTCTGCTTTGCCTCTGTTACCAAAATCCAAGGTTCTATGACAACGTCATGCTTATAAAGTTTCCTATGTCTTCTGTAATATGTCTGTGATTCTGTGAGCCATGCCTCCCTCTCACTGTACCTGGCCCACTTATAAGGATGCAACTGAGTGTCCTGTCTTCATTTAGAGGGGAGCAAGACCAACGCTCATCTTCAAACCATGAGCAGTCTCACTTCATGAGATTGTCTGCTCTACAGGCCCTAGGCAGGGTGCAGAACATGTTCCCAGAGATGTATCTTTGTCTTTGTCTGCAAACTCACAACATTCAAACTTGAGACTCAGGAGTGGCCTCTATTTCAGGATGCTATGCCTGGTGACATAACTGGGTTTCACTGGATTTGCTCAACATATTATCTAGTTGTATGACTGAATTGGTCCCCTTTTTGCACAGATGTGGTTTCTAGAAACTTACAATATTTTTGAGTCATTCCATTGCTTTGGGTGCTACACATCTTGAAAGGAAAAAGCTGCACAGGTCAAGTATAACTGTTAGCATTTGACCGCTGCTTTTGCATCAATTTCAAGCATTCACTATGGTAAGTTATGTTTCTAACATGTGGTATTGCTTCACCATTGAAGCTGTATTTTTTTCTTACATTGTTAGTTCAGTAATAACATATTTACCTGATATTGGAACTAGAACACAGGTTCCGGTTTAAGTCACATGGTAATGACTGGCTTTTGGTTTTTAATTGTACAATCTAAGTTAATAGCAAATCTCCTTTGTATTTGTGTATGTGTCTGTGTGTGTATATAATAATTAATGCCAAATATTGCAGCTCTTTTGTTAAGAAGACCGTGGTCCACACACCAGTGGGGGAAAAAGAAAGAGAACATTACAAGCATGGAGATCATCAGAGAATCCTTGATTTGGGTCCTAGTTTTGGTTTTTGTTCCCTGTATGACTTTGGAAAAGTTATGTTGCCTGCCTTATACAGATTGGTTTAAGGATTGAGCAAGATAATCCATATTAAAATTTAGCCCAGTGTGAAAGTGAAAATATTAGGAAGTGATACCTAATATTAAGAAGTGTTATATAATTATTGTTTTTGTTATGAAACAAAGTTCTTATTCCTGTATATGAATGTGCACATTTCCAGATGTTCAGTAAAACCATGTCTCAATGCAAACTTCTTTTGGAGGCTTCCAGCTAGGGATCTTTAAGACACTATTAAGGCAAAATGTTCTGCTTCTATGTCTTCTGGCAATTTTTACACAATATAAAAATATGAATAAAAGTAAGTTAAATAACGTGTTTCTTAACACATCCTTTCCAAAATGATAAAGTAACTCCTTAAGCACTTTCATAACCTTTAAATGCAGTGAAACCAATATTCTTGTCTAGCAAACAGACAGGAACAAGGGCAAGGTATCATAGAGAAAAATGCTTTGCTTAAAAACCGGAAGAATTGAGTCCAAGCCTTTTCTTGGTCTCTGACTAGCTGTGTGATTTGAAGCAAATTAGTTCTCCAAGTCAAGCTTTTTTTTTTTTTTTTTTTTTTAATCTGCAAAATAGGAGAAAACATCCCCATATCCTAGGAATGCTGTGAGGGCTGAGATACGTGTTGCACAATCACCTTTCTTATACTATGGAGAAAAGGCATTGTTGAAGCTGAAGGCGATTTCAGGTGGTTTATTCAAAAAATATTTTTTTGCTAGCTTCGTCTTTCTAATGATATACACCCTCACAGGGTGATGACAAAGCATGAATGACAATGTGACCCACTCGCGCTGACGTACTTCAAGGGAAATCCTCTCATGACTTTATTACTTTCACAGTCTCTACTCCCTCAAGCCTCAGACCAGCTGTTAATAATTATTAAACTCACACTCTCCTTATATCTTTTTGGATTTCAAGAATATTTAGGATTGTGATTTGTGGTCAGAATTCTCTTGATTACAAATAATTACAAAATTCCACTGGAGGAATTTTGGAAATAAAAGGAAGGAGAGACTTGGTTACCAGGATATGGGGGCTCTTGGAAGCAGGGGACCAGGGAGCCCCTTGATCCTCCCCACTGCAATGAACCACAGTCCTACTCTCTGATTGGAGCCCAGGACATTCTCTCTTCTGTTTCTCAGCCTTGCTTCACTCCAGGAGGGCTTTTTATTCTTCATCATTGCAGATGAGCCTTCGATTTCCCACCTGGTGAAGAGAAAAAGATCCTGTATTCTTTTTCCAAAATTATATACCCTGCAGTCAAATACAGCCAAGTTAAAACTAAGCTCTTTTAGTCGCCATTTCTGGTAGTTTCAAATGGAAGAGGCTCATTGGCCCAGCTTGGGTCAGGTGCTTTTGTCTGGTCCAATCAGTGTGGCCAGAGAGGGACGGAGGGTCTCACTTTATAAACCTGGCTGCCTCCACTGTAACCACGTGGTTGAAGATCTGGAATTTGGAGTTTGACTCTAAAACTTTACCTACCTGTAGTCGAGATGGTCTAAGCATGCCATAGCTGTGGAAGGACAAACACAGCTTCCTGTGATTCTGTCCATTTGCTTTTTACAAAGCAGAGCCCCACACTCAGCACTGAGATAGGGAGAGTTTTGACGTTGTAGTTTTCCATGAATATTGGAGTTAACTTTCTCATACTAAAGTATATTTGCTGTCCCAAAGCCATGCAATGGGGTCATTAGGTCAAATGACAGGAGAAAATAGTTTGACTTTTCTAATTAAGAAGAAATTTTTGTTAAGTAACTCACAAGTTTAAAAGGATTGTACCTACTTACAGTTTGCTATGTACAAACTATAAACAGTTTAATACATACAAAAAGCTTGATTTTGTAACATAGGCATGTTCTTTTTGTAAAAAAGAGTGAAAGTTCTTTGCATTACTGTGGAAAAAGACATTATTTCATTCATACATACTGTGTACTAGAGCACAGTAGAAAATTATACTTTTGGATAATGAAAAATAAAAAGCATACAATATAAAATCATATGGTTCAGAATTTCATGGGCATCGTGAAAATGAATGCATGTAAAGCAGAACATTAAGCTTCTTATCATATGTGCAGTGTTCTGAAAGCAAACAAGCGACAGCACAGAGTAAAATTAAATAATTGCTTGTTGGACATGATGTGTGTATTCAGGTGTGTAGCATGGCTACTTATGGAGCAGTTTTGTCATTTCGCCCATTTTTAGTTGACTAACTTAAATCAATATGTAGTATTTTGGTTAAAGCCTGATGAACGTTTTCTCCTTGTTCAAATCAAATGAAACTTGGATCCTCTGGCCCAGTTGTGAGTATGAATATGGATTTATTCTCTCTTTATCTTTTCATATAGGAGATGGCAGTTCATAAATCTGGTGTCTCAATCTTAGAGATACTTTGAGAATAATGAGATTACCTTTAAGACACCTCCACTCATTTAACTGTTGCTGAATCACTTTTTTTTGACCAAGGGTTTGGTTTCATTTTCTGATGGAATGTTATGCATTTATATGCTCACCTTCATTCTCCATTAAAAAAAAAACAAAAATGAAAACAAACAAACAAACAAAAAAACACAAAACAAAATATCTCACAAGGTTTGGTGTCTTTAATTCCAAACGGTTTCTTGATCTTGAAGGACTTCAGGCAACCTGAAAGGAGCCCTTGGATCAGGGACAGTGCACACCTCCTCTGCTGTGGGAAACCGTAGAAGAATACAGTCTGTGGTTAAACCAGTGGCCAAAGCTTGATTAATTCCATACAGTCCACAGAATGAGAACTCAAACACCATGGAAATTTACAGAAGGTACAAAGACCTGGGCTAAGCAAAAATGATACCATTTTCCCCCCTATTCATCAGGAGTTAGAGTTTTGTGTAGAAACCCTGCAGATGACCATTGTTGCTCCATAGCTAACGGGGTGGACCAGTGATGTGCCTCGACCACTTCTACTTGGATTATCCATGTGGATGTTCTCAACCCTGCCAACAAGTCCCAGAGGAGATTGGGCTTCACATGAGGGAAAATGCAGTTGTCGCCTTTCAGTTATAATATCTTAACCATCAAATTATCAATACAGTATTAATAATGATGGTAATTACACGTATGTGTGGCAAAATTCTGTCTACACACTTACCAATTACTTTTACAACAGCTCTAAAAGCAGATGTTATTGTTTTTATATTGCAGAATATGAATCTGAATCTCATGGAAGTTAAATAATTTTCCAATGTCTCTAACTAGTAAATAGTAGAGTCAGAATTTAACATAAATCCATCTAAATGTAAAGTTTGTATTTTTCTCACTGTGATGTATTTTCTAGTTTTCTAAGCCACAATCTCTTGAAAATTAAAATATTATTTATATACCATAAATTACCCTTTTAAAGTGTAAAATTTCATGGTTTTCGGTATACTGCAAAGTTGTACACCATCACCACTATCTAATTCCAGAACATTTCATCATCCCCCAAAAGAAACTCAATACCCACTACCAGGCACTCTCCACTCCCCCTCCCCATAACCCCTGGAAACCACTCATCCACTTTCTATCTCTATAGATTTGCCTATTCTGGGTATTTCATATACATATAATCATATGATGTCTGGCTTCTCTCACTTAGCATGTTTTCAAAGTTCATCCAAGTCGCAGCCTGTGTTAGTACTTTATCTGTTTTATGACTGAATAATGTTCCCTCGTGTGGTGATGGTTACAATACATTTTTTTTATCCACTCATCAGCTGATAAACTTTTTTCTATTATGAATAATGCTATGAATATTGTATATGTCTTTGTTTGAATACCTTTTTTCAATTTGGGGAGATATATGCCTAGGTATATTTTCTTATTTTAGTAAAATAAATCTTATGTTTCAGAAATTCAAATCTGGGTTTTAATTCAGAAAATATTTATTGATTGTCCACTAATAACAAGCACATGACTAAGCATCATAGGTCAGAGAAAGAAAAATGAAAAGGCCCCCTGCCTTCCAGTGAGTCCTGCCCTCTCACAGTCTTATGGTTGTGAGTAGCAGGTGTGTGCACATGCACGCTCTTCTTTTTTCCCTGAGAAAAAAATAACTTGATACGTAGACAAGTCTGAAATTGGCTTATCAACAATGATTTGGGAGCTGCCAAATTGTGGTACAATTTTGACACTATCTTTTCAAAGAGCTCTGAATCAGACTCTGTTGTTAACCTCACAGGCCTTTAGCCATGAAAAAAAGTATCTTCATCCAAAATAATGAATAGACAAATTAAATTTTATTAGGAGTTTAACGATTCATAATTTATTACTTGTTTGGCAGTCACTTAGTTCAACAATTCATTCGTTCATCTATTCAATATACGTGCTCACCCTGGCACTGTGCTAAGTGCTGGAGAGGTAATGTAGAAAGGGAGGAGCCTGGAGTCCCTGTTCTCTCAGAGCTTTCAGCCTGGAAACAGATGCAGTCAAGCAAACAGGGGATTGTAATGGAGTGTGATTGAGGCTTTGGTAGGGAAATACAGGATGTTATTAAACCCCAAAGGAGAAGCCTCTTACCTTGATTAGGGGAAGCAAGAAGACATTCCTGGAGGAGTGATGCCCAAGCTAGACCTGAAGAATGAGTTAGTTTAGCAAAGAATTTATAGGAACTCATGAACAGTGTTTCAGGAAGAAAAAAACCACATCTATGCAGGACTGCACTTTTGTTGAACTGAAGAAAGTTTATTGAGACCAAAGTTCACAAGACCCTGAGGATGAGAAATGGGACTGAAAATGATACCTGGAGCAGATCATTCAAATGCCTTAAGCTTTGCTATGGGTACTGGAATTTATTCTAAAGGAAGCAGGGAGCCATATAAAACTATATGCAAGTAAGTGAGATGATCAGATTTACTGCGGGCTTCAATATGAATAATGATTGGAGACTGGAAGCAGAGGGACAAGTTCAGAGCCTGTTGCATTAAGCTACAGATGAGGGATTGTGTCCTGAACCAGGGAGTTGGCTATGGATACGGAGAGGACTTGACAGATATCTGCTACATAGGATGTAGGATCTGCAAGACTTGGTGGTTGGTAAAGGGACTGGAAGGCATGAAGGAGGGAGAAGGAGGAGTCGGAGGAGGCCCCCAGATTTCTGGATCCCTCTCATATTCCCTCAGCCCTTGTCATTTGGTGCTTGCCAGCCCAACTTCGAACTGCCAGCATTTGCATGTCTTTGCTTGAGGGGCTGCCAGGCTTAAGTTTAACAGAATTAACAGCCCCAAGGAGGAACTCTCAAGAGGAGAGTTGGCAGATAAATACCCCACTTCCCTCACTTTCTGGGTGGGTCAATGCTAAGGCATGTTCTGTGTGATCTCCCAGACTTCTCCATAGGGTGAACCTCAGTTGCCCACAAAAGGGACTGGCTTGATGTGCACCTTTTATTGGCTGCTTTTTCTTCCCTGTCTCACTTCTTTACTCCCTTATTGGTGTATTCTAGAGTTGCCTCCCAAATAAACTACTTTCTTGCACATCCTTGTCTAAGCATCTTCTTTTAGGGAACCCAATCTAAGGTATCCGCGTTGTAAACGTGGATAGAAGACCAGCCACAAAGTTAGGGAATGCCCAGGGAGTGATCCGTGTGTGTTGATGGTGGTAGTGATGGTGGGTGAAGTTAAAAGAAGTGGAATCAAGTATCAAAAAACCAGTTCTGTAAGCACGGAGGCTGAGATTCCAGGAGACATGGACGTGAAGGTGTCATCTGGGCAGTTGGTCTGAAGCACAAAAGAGAGGGCTCAGCTAGAGGTGATGACTGGGGGTTTATGGAAAGAACAGGTGGGGGCAGGGTGCCAAGGACAGATCCTTGAGTAAAACTGCCACTTTGCAAGGAGGGAAAGAGTCGTTCACTAAGGAGACTGAGAGGGAGTGGCCAGAAATAAAAGGAAAACCAGGACAGGGGGGTAGCACCCAAAGATGAGCGTCTCCAGGTACATGTTATAGTGATGCATTTTAACTATCAGCTCCACAGGCTTCTCCCGGCACCTCCGTGGACTCCGTAGGTTCCATCCCTACATCTCAATGCTTATCACAGTTCATCCTTTCCTAGAACATAGTCTCTGTTTTCTGGTTCTGCTACAGAATCAGGAAATACAATGTTATCACTCTGTAAATTTGTAGAAAAGCCATAATACTTGTGCGGCTTCCTGCCTTTCATTTTCCTCCTCCAATAACTGAAAGAACATGAAAATTACAATAATAAATTTCCTCTGATGAGTTACTTGCTGGTTAATGCACATCAATCAAGAAAACACAACCTTTAATTCTTTTATTTTTTAATATTTATGTTTATTTACTTTTACATTTTTAATTTATCTTGTCTGAAAAATATA
Organism: Trachypithecus francoisi; assembly: GCF_009764315.1. Lineage (NCBI taxonomy): Eukaryota > Metazoa > Chordata > Mammalia > Primates > Cercopithecidae > Trachypithecus > Trachypithecus francoisi. The sequence goes on from NW_022681467.1 coordinate 4,005,340, forward strand.
GCTCAAAGGTTCAATATCAATAGCAATGAAAAACACAAAGTTTGCTCTCAGTCATTTCCTGCCCTGGTTTGAAATGTGAGCTTTATCATTTTTGGAATTTTCATACAAGCTTTTGTTTGCTTTCATTTTCTTCTTTGTCAACCACTTACAAAAAAAAAAAAAAAGACAACTTTTTGTGCATTTTCTTTTCCCGATGAAAGGTACAGTGCTTCCGTGAACCTGCAGAGAGAACTCTGCAGCTCCCGTGCTCCATCTGCCTTTGTTGGGTGGACTATTTGTAGCTCCTCTGGCTCCTGTAGGATACAGGACTTCTCTAGAGCAGAGCTCCACGTTTGTTTTTAAAATCCCAGATGTGTTCAATTTTCTTTTTGAATTTCTCTTGTTTTGTACATTTAGGCTTATTTTTGTGCTGTGCAATTGCTTTTGCTAATGTTCTGTGGCCATTGAGGGGCAGAAGTGATTGGTGTGAATATGGGTAAGGTCAAGCAGTGGAAGTATTTTCTTATATACTTGACATTTTAAATCACAGAAAGAGAGCTCAGAGAGACACTTGCAGAAAGGGCACTTGTTTAAATGTGCACTGAGCCGGGCGCGGTGGCTCAAGCCTGTAATCCCAGCACTTTGGGAGGCCGAGACGGGCGGATCACGAGGTCAGGAGATCGAGACCATCCTGGCTAATACGGTGAAACCCCGTCTCTACTAAAAAAATACAAAAAACTAGCCGGGCGCGTTGGCAGGGCGCCTGTAGTCCCAGCTACTTGGGAGGCTGAGGCAGGAGAATGGCGGGAACCCGGGAGGCGGAGCTTGCAGTGAGCTGAGATCCGGCCACTGCACTCCAGCCTGGGCGACAGAGCAAGACTCCATCTCAAAAAAAAATAAAAAAATAAAAATAAATAAATAAATAAATGTGCACTGAACAGGCAGATTCCAGAGTCACACAGCTCAGGTATGAAAACCGGTTTACTCACAGGTAAAAACCCTGGGAAGTTGTTTGACTTCTCTGTTCTATGGTTTCTGCATTTGTAGAAACAAGTAACCCCTTCCTAATAGTGAGACAGAGGAGAAAAGATTGATTTCAATTACATGAAATTGCCAGTATTCATCCCTTTTGGCCTGGAAGAATGGCAGTTTCATGTGGATCTGCCTAATTATACAGAATTCTGGACCCTCAGCAGCCCTCGACTTTCGTAGCTGCTGTCAGGATAAAAGTTAACCTTGAGAGCCAGGCCTCTTTACTCATAAACAAAGTCCTGCATGCCTTGAAGCCTACAAATGCAGAGCCACCTCCCCCTCTCTTCCTACACTCTTCCCTGATCCCTCCACTCCTCCCTCTCCCTCCTCCTGCTCCACCCCTCCCCCTATGCTTCTTTCCTCCCTCCTCCACTCCCCCTACTTCTCTTGTCCTCCTCACCCACTCCTCCCAAAGGCCTTCCCCAAAAGATTTCAGTTAACTCTCTAGAAACTAGGCCCCATCTCTGATCTGTTCCTTGGAGCCTTTTCTGGGCCCCTGGTCCTCAGATTCCTTATCTGCCAGATGGAAACTTCACACCAACTTCCTGGTGTGCTGTGAGGGTGAAATGAGGGGAAGAGTGAAAGGTCTCAAGCCATAATGTGGGCACTTCTCTTACACCCAGGCCTCCGTAGCAACCACACATGGAAGCCGACCCACTGAGCCTTGGAACCAGCAGGGACACAGGACACTTGTCCTGGCCCAGGCAGTGGGCCCAGGGGAGGGTTCTCATTTCCCTACTGATTATCTTATATCATCACTTGTTCTGTGTAGCCTTAAGTAAGCCATTTACGACCTTTGAACCTAAACATCTTCACCCATTAATTGAAGAAATTGGGAAGCCCTTTTCATCTTTATTCAGTGATTTGAATTATTAGTAAATTGTAAAACGCATAAGCATACAAAGGAAACGTTATCGAATGTTCATTACAGCATTATTTTCAGTAATAAAACAAGGAAAATGATTTAAACGATAAATTGTGGTAGATTTATGACAGAATATTGTACATCTCTTAAATCATATTGTATAAGAATGTGTAATAAACATCTTTATCACTTTAAAGCAAAATAAAACAGATCCACAAAATACAATAGGTAATTTTATTTCCAACTCTGTAGATATAGATGTGGATAAAGAAATAGAGGTGTGGCAATAAATAATAAAGAATTACAAGAGTACACATAAAAATATTAGACATTATCATTGTCATGTAGTAGAACTGAGTGGTTTAATTATTCCTTACTATTTTTATGTATTTCATAAATTTTCTACAGTGAATATACATATATATATAACAGCATATATACATATATATTCCAGCACATGTCATTAAGTCATTTAAAATACATAGAAAAAGTGAACACCAATAGCCTATAAGGATTTGTCTTCTTAATTTTCAAACATCACCATTAATTATTTCATTACATTATGGCCACACCTTCATCTTTCAGGAGTGGGAAAGGTGATTGGGGGTAAGTGAACACTGTAAAGTTGGAGAAGAAGCTCTCTTTGTCAGTCTCAGCAGCTTACTCAGCCCCATAAAGTAGTAGTTAAAAACAAGACTTGGTCTTTCTGGTGTCTGGACGTGACACATACTGTACTGCTGAAATAACAAAATCCATCTTTTTTCTCCTTCTGGTATTCATAAAATAAAAATTAATTCAGGTAGTCTCACCCTAAAGTTTTGGAGAGAAAATTTAAATGAGTTCTCACATCACTACTGTGTCATTGCATTATGTGAAAATGTACCCCCAGTTCTCCTCCTTTTCCCCATCTGAGCAGTTTCTCTTGGCTGTACTTTTCCTGATGGTCGGGATCATTTTTTCTCACTCTTTCCTTAGTTCCTCTGCTCTCTCCTTCCATCCACTGAGTTCCATGGGCTGCCAAAGTCCACCCATCTCCATTTGCCTAAAGTCTTTAGACGCTGAGTGGGTTCTCGCTGGGCAAGCCATCTGCATCACTCTTGAGGGAAAATAAACACAGCCAAACAATGGGTGTTTGGTTGTTTTCTAGGACTCATTCTTTTCCTACAAAAATAGCCCACTGAGGAGGCTGGCCAGGTGCTTTAAGGACTTTGTGGCTGCTCTGGTCCATCTGGGTTCAGGTGTGGACTTCAGTAGTTATTCAGAAGCTTGCTGTCGTTGATTTCTCTCAGGTGAAGGGACACTGCCCAGTCCAAATGAAGGTTTCTTAGGCTTTTCAACCTGGGGATGTAGCACCAGGGACTTCTGACCTCAGCGTTCGTTTGGCATTTACCGGCAGTGGCCTAAGACCATCTGCCTGATCCACCCCTTCAAAACCAAATATTAGACAGGCAAAGAATGGTTGCAGGTATTTCCGGACTGCCCTGGTAGTATTGTGCTAAAAAAGCAAGAGACTTTAAGCCATAGGATTAATATGCCCTCTGATATTTAACTAGTGGGTGAGTAAATGTGGACATTTAAATGTGTGTGTATCTTTACATTATGCACAATATTACGCATCTATGAAAATGATCGTTTGCTCCAGCCAAAAACCAAGTGGTCCAATGTGAGGCATGACTCACTGGACCTACACCATGATACCCTGTTAAGCCCCCTTCTAATCATGAGACAACTTAGCACCTTTTCAAAGACCTTGGGAATTCACAACTGCAGTTGGATTAACCACACATAATACAAGCAGTTCCCAGTTTTCCATAGGGTTATTGTGCAGTACCTTGAATTGCCATTAGAGGTCATCAGTAGTCAAGCCGCTGAGAGGCGGCCCCCACAGTGCCAACATTTGGAAGTCTAGAACATTCCTTAGGAAAATGTGTCTCTCGTTTTAGTGTTCTCATCTATAATATTAGTAGGTCTATCAGTAACTTGAGCTTCCTTGATTTTTACATTTAAGGCTTACGTGTAAGACTTTATATTCAGGACTCAACGATCTACTAAGATGCTAGATTTTCATTGAGACCCATTGGTGCTGATAAGGGAATCTGTGCCCAAAAGAGCAGCTCAAAGTGGAATCTCTGACAGGGCCTGAAGGGATCCCGGCCATAAAATCCATAATACAACACTGGTCGATAACAAGAATCAGTACTATCGTTTTAAATGCCTCATGGAACACCTGTGATGTACATGACTCTACAGCCACTGAAATAATTGTGAAAGGAGGCCACAAATGTATTGACATGAGAAGACACCCATGCTATACCGTTAAGTGAGAAAACTAGTTGAAAGAAAATCCTGTAAACTATGATCTCATTATGTATATACCTACACATATATCTTTTTAATATAGATTTTTAGAGTCCAGAATCTAACAGTAATTATGTTAGGGAAATGAGGATGTGTTGGGTTTCTAAAGTTGCTCAATGCCTCTGTATGCATTAGACTTTTTGTAATTGTGTATTTCTTTCATAATTAAAAACATTTCCTTTTTAGATGATGGAGAAAGTGTCACCTTTCTGATGACTTTCCTCGGACCTCCCGGAGGTCTGGGCTCCTTCCCTGTGTCCCTGGATAATAAGCCTTACCTCTGCTATACCTCCACTCACGTGGCATTCTAATTGTTTCATAATTTGGTCTCCCCAAATGAAGTCCAAAGAACTCAAGGTCAGGGTCTGAGTCCCACCTGCTACTGTGGCTCCAGCACCCATCATACTTGCTGACAGGTAAATGTTCTAACCTTTATCTGCTGAATGAAGGAATGCCACATGGGATGTGTGAAAGTTAATCCACCCCTTCCAGGTTTGGTGTGTGAGCCAACCATGGAGGTGCCAATGGGGGCAGCTCTTCTTTCCCCTACAAACCCTCTCTGAAGTCTCCCCGTGGAAGATTCATTCACAGAGACAACAGTGTGGGAGTGATTACTCTGGGAGCCTCTCTGTGCACGGCAGGTGCAGGGGTCATGGGGGTGACTGCTCTAGTGGGGAGGCCCAGGTCCAGTGCATGTGGGACATGGCTCGAGTTGGCTTTCATCTCTGGGCTTCACACTTACAAAGGCTGGCTCCCTCATCTCAGCAATCCTCAGCTTTCAGCACATCCTCCTGATACTTCAGATCTTTATGTGAGCTTAAAACACTGTGTTACCTGCTGGGGGTGCAGTTGGGGTCTGCCCATCACTACTCCTGCTTCAGAGGACAACGGCCAACAGACACAAGAATGGCAGTATACCAGTGGGTCCATAATCCTACAACTCTACGAATAGGGGTTCGTGCAAAGAAAACAATGTATACATTGATACAAGTGACACCATTGAGAAAAACATCAGGAATTGCCTAAATGTCTATCAGTAGGGCTCTGAATAACTAAATCAGGCTCCGGAATACACTGAAGTATTCCCAGGCAGGATAAAAATAAGGACTGTGAGAATCACCAGGAAGTTTGTTAAAAGCAGACTCTCAGCGTGCCTGGGGTGCAAGATGCTGATTGTATAGAATGAAGAGTCTAGGAATCTTCATTTTAAAAATGTGTCTTGGGCAATTTTACTGTATACGTCATGGGAACCCATCTTTGGGAAACACTAGTGCAGCTGTGAATTAACTGATGTAGAACAGTAGGCATACCAGAAAAAAAAAATCTGCAGTCTGCATATGCACAGAAAGCAAGTATCCGAACGATTACAGGTCCAAATTTTTATTGCTGGTTGAGTATTAGTGGAGAATCTTTATGACTAATTCATTTATATATAGTTTTTGGCTTATCTGTGTTTTGTAATTTTTAACAAGAAGCTTGGATTACTTACGTAAAAATGGAACGATGAAATCTAAAACAAAAATCACTGTCTTACTTGTCTGGTGGGCATTTGTAGCAAGCCAGACGGACCTGAGGGAGGTGGAGGCAAGGCAGGGGAGGTGGAGGCAGGGCAGGGGAGGTGGAGGCAGGGCAGGGGAGGTGGATGCAGGGCAGGGGACTCTCACCTCCTCACTGCTCTCCAGCGGAGAGCTGGAGTCTGGGCGAGGGATGGTCTCTGAGTCTACTTCCTGAAAACATAGTGGTCCCCAAGTTGGACATGGGGCTTCTGCTATTATTCACTTTTAGAAGTGACCTTTTTCCTGGGCCACAGAAAAATCAAATCAATAGATTTTTCTCAATGTTTTTCTGTTTCTGTCCTGTAATTTTAAAAATCATTGAACACTTCCTAAATGGAATCTACATAAGGTGGTATCTGATTTAACATGGAATTGTATATTCAGCTATTGTAAGCCTGACCCATCCAGTATTTCCACATGATTCACACACCACAAAGAATGCACAGACCATCCAGATTCTCTCACATCAGAGCCATTCAAGAAGCACCAGTACAACAGAAAGAGCAAAAACCAAAATCAAACATGAATTCCAACCTCAATTTTGTCTGAGTGACATGGGAACACAGGTACACTTGACCTTTCTGAGTCTGTTTTACCTCCATATACACAAGTGTAATTATGGATAGTCCGAAGGGCCGGGCACTTGTCAGAATGAAAAGTGCTGGTGCCAAGCTCTCAGCAGCATCTCTGATACTGAGTGGGAACACGGTAACTGCTAGATCCACTCCTTGTCCTGGAGGTTGGGCACTGTCCCCTGCAAGGACAGAACCTCTGCTGTGCTGAAGTTCGGCTCAGCGACACATGTGCCTGGCCTTGGCACTCTGCTGAGCAGCTGTCCACAGTCCAAACTCCCTGCCACATACCCCCAGCCCTCCCGGCCATTCCCAACCTCCTCCTCACCTGCTTATTTTCATTTGCCCCCTCCTGTTTATCTAGTCTGGATGGCTTCCGCTATTGGACTCTGCTGTCCACACTTCCCTGTCCTCGGCCTCAGAATGTTATTTATTGAACAGGGAAAGAAAAGGAAGTACTTCTGTGTTGGTCTCTCTTGGGGCCCCTAAATGCTTGATATAGGGAAGAATTGGGGGAAAACACATCATTTCTGATTTTCCCAGGGAAATGCACCTTGCAGTCTGGGGCAGTGCTGGACACAGGGGACATGTCAGTTGACCCTAAGGGTGTCTCCAGCACCCCGTGTGGATACAGAAACACAGGTGCCCCTTCGGTAGATTAAATGCCAGCCGCTGAGAAATACACACACACACACACACACACACACACACACACGAAAGAAAAGAAAAAGAGAAAGTGCAGTGATTAAGAGCCATGTTGATTACCAAGGTGTTTTCTCTTCATAGCAAAGTACCTTTGGTTACCAGAGAAGACAAGAGAGGCACAAAGTCACAGTCCACGTGCTTGAAGGATCTTAAGGCATTGATGTGACCTCGTCTGCAAAGTTGACAAAGAAGGAGCCACGTGAACCTCAGAGCAGCCAGGGTGACTTCAGGAAGGGGCATAGGTGGGAGGCTTAAGAGATGACACAGGGCATGGGCAGGAGGTGAGGCAGGTCTGTGCACGCCCAGGAGGGGATTTGACCTTGGCTCAGGATGTCATAAAGAGCTCGTAAAGACCATGGTAGTGCCGGAACGAATGGGCACTGGAGAAACTCTTTGGCCTTGACAATTTGATTTCGAGAGCACCAGTATTACCACAAGAGTTAAAATCCACCTTATGAAAGTGGAGTGTTGTTATTATTTGCAGTTAACACAGAGTAAAGAGTGCTTTCTTAAAATGTCCATCCATTGGTCCGGAAATCAAACCTAATGCCCTATCAAAAGCCCTGTGCACCATAACTAATCCTTAGGCTGATCATTCATGGAGCACTGATTATTGTTTTTGCATAATTTGGGTGTTAATGTAGAATATTAGTCCTGCTTTACTTTAATAGAAAAGACCACTGCAGTCTTCCCTCTGTCATGTTATTCAATACCCTACTGTTTGCTCTTATTCTTTTCGATGCTCAGTTTTTCTAAGGAATCAGAGCTTACCTGCACCAGGTAATCCCTCCAAAGCCAGTAAGAAACACACAGTAAATACACAGCAATCTAAAAAACAAAAACAAAAAACAAACAAACAAACAAAAAAACCAGAGCAACAAGTCAGAGATCAGCTTTCCTTCAGTGATTAAAATCTAGGCAGGGGCTTTATTGTTTTAGATGAGCAGAAAAGTTGGGGGAAACTGTCTGTCGTCAGACCCCAAACCTCACTGTCACCAGGAGCAAATATTTCCACCCTTTCCTCCTAAGTGTATCTCTGAGCCCTTCCTTAGGGCCTGGTCACAAATATGACAAATCAATTCACACCAAGGTGTTGTTCTCTCTATTAAGGATGCCACTACTTGACTGAAAGGGAAAAAAGGCAGAGGGAACACTTCTAGGGTGTCATGACACCAGTGGAAGGTCACTTGGCCACCTGGCCAGCCACCTGTCTTAAGGGCAGCCCATGGCCAGGCCCTCAGAGATCCTGCCCCTTACAAGGCCCTAAGATGCTTGGATGTGGGAGACATTGCACATTTCTACCTCAGTAGATGCGTGTCAGACCACCAGACCCTCCCTCCCTCTGCCTTTTTAGTGGATAGGTAAAGTACGCTCTTTCCCAAAGCTTCCTTCATAAAGGTGAGAGCAAGCAGGGGTGTTTCATCCAGGCCAGGGGGCTGCCTGGGGCGCCTAGCCTGCCAGATCCACACCTGTTCTCTCAAATAGCATTTCTACCGGTGTCTTCTGAGGCTGCAACTGCAGCTTTCCGTCCATGCATTCTTTTCTGTATCTTAGTAATTCTGATTTGGTTCCAGCCCTGAGTCTTGGCCAGACAGTCAAGCTGGCTTTTTAAGGTCACTGAAGATCTCACTCCGTTGGGGGTTGACTCAACTGGCTAAATATGCAGAGTTCCCAGGTCGAGAAAGGGAACAGTATCTCCAGGGGAATTACTGCAGGACCAGGCCATTCAGGTAGAGGAGCTTTTCAGGATTGCCATGGTAGCTGACCATGAGACTCTGACCCACATGGCTTTTTTCATATCTTGTCTTCCATGTCCATGTATAATCATTCACTTGGCAGTCAACAACCCACTGCAATCAAAAACACTACTGCTACAACCCCTAAAATGACAGGAAGAAAAACAACTCACTGTGTTCTTACTGAATGCCAGAGACTGTGCTAAGCCTTCACATGGACTGTCTCACTTCTTTAGCATCATGTACACACTTGGCCTCATTTAAAAGGTAAAGAGACCAAGGCCCAGAAAGGTTCTATGACTCACCCAAGGTCACACAACACTCAAGGACTGGCTTTAGGATTTGAACCAGCTTATCTAACTTCAAGGTTTTTGAACTTTGCTCTATGTTCTTTGAAAGGTGGAATCATACAAATCCAGACAATTAGAGCTGAAGATGGGGAAAATGAAGTCTCAGAGAGTTTAGTGACTTGTTGTCCAAAGTCACATGGCTAGATCTGCTAAAGTTAGTTTTCTTCCATACCCTGGCAAGGTGGACTAAATTACATTAAAAATGCCCCTGGCTCTGCAGCCCCCATCCCCACCCCACTGCCAGAGGCCACAAGGAGGCGCAGTGGCCACCCAGCTGCGGTCCCACATTGCTTTCTGTGAAGGCAGAAACTAGGACTTGTTCCCTGCAAAAGGTTAAGAGCCAGAGTGGGAAATTTAGTGTGGAACTTCTCTGCCTTTTATTCATTTTATGAATTTGTTAACCATTCTCTTGAAAAACTGCATTCTTTTTACACTGCACTTTTTCTTTAGCTTTGGAGACCAAGTCACATAATTATGCTGACCTAGTCAGCACAGACCACATGGAATAGCAGAGCCTTTGAATGCATTTGTGTGTAATGATTACTATACACACAGCTTTCTTTATGTATTATTAAAATTATCAGTAATGGCAGCCTAATATTGATTTCCTGTCAAATCTTTTCATAATGGCATTTAAGCAAAAATATTATAATTGGGTTGTTCTTTACTGTCCTTAGAATGAAGAGGAGTAACGTTTAACCATCATGTAACTTTTCAAAATAGAAGTCTACTTTTCAAATATTATTTGTTTCTTAGTTTTTCTACTGGAAAGAGCATTAAATAAACTGTATTCCAAAAGATGGAATTAAGTTAAATAAGCATATCTTCAATTGGTGCCACTAAATGATCCTTAAATCAAATCTTGAATTGACCCTTTCTTGAAGACAGGGAAAAACATATTTGTGGCTTGCCTGTGAACTCTCCCAGGCTTCTTTCTGCCAAGCTGGCTGGGGAATTCCCACAGTGCCCTAGCATATGGAGGGTTTGTTGGGCTGTTTGTCAGCAGCTATTGTTCTCTTTCAATACCTGTTTCTAAGAAAGCGAGAACACTGTCTGGTTCCACAGAAGTTACCAAAAGTAACAGAATATGCTGTAGGTTGCCTGTAGCTTCCTCAGGCATTGCAAGCCTGATATTCAAACCCCTCTGTGTTTTTATCTTTCTGGATTTTCTCCTCTTCTCTTCGCCAAGGAACCAGTCCAAACCCTTAATCTTTCTAACTCAAGAGAAAGTCATAGAGGCAGCGTCAAAATTGGATGTCTCAATTGAGACTGAGAGCAGGAAGACATCTACGGTTTTAAGAGTGGTGAGGACTTATAATTCACTCCCTTGTTGACCCCTGGGACCAGATGATGATAGGACTTTTGGAAGCTAGAGCATGATTGTGGGGGCACCTCAGAAGGTTGGACTTGGGCCCTAGGGTTCAAGCTGGCCACGCTCTCAGCATGGCAGGACCTCCAGACTTCAAGAGGTGCACTGGTGGTAGGAATCACAAAGGTGACCACCATAATCTGAAGACAGAGGGGACCTACAAATATTTTGCTGAGGATGATATTTCTGCAATCTTTGTACAGACCTGAGGAGTGCAAAGAGAGCCCAGCAGTGGCTTTCACTGGGTTTCTTGCCAGCCAATCTCAGGCATCCCAAAGTCACATTTAATTTAACTGAAAAAAAGAAAATTAAGTTCCAGGACTTGATTTTCATTCCCAAGTTTCTGGACAAAGATTCATGCTCACCCTACACGGATGTGTGATCAGTTTTGGATCATTTCAGGTCTTGGTAGGAAATTGACTTTTACTCCAAAAGTTTTAACCAAAGAGAATTTAATGATGTGACTCTTTACTAAAGTAAAGAGTGAAAAAGTAAAGTGTGCACAGCTGAGAAAATCAAGAAGGAAGGTTGAAGCATGCAGAGACAAGCAACATGGAGAAGCTGTTACTTACCCAGCATTTTCTTGCTGGCTGCAGCCCGAGGCTGCTCTCGGCCACTGGACGCCACCCTCAGTGTCTTTCTCTCTGACTTGGCCATCTCTTTAAGGCTAACAGAAGAGTCCCTCTCTTTTTGCAGTGTGCCAAGGTGGAGTGTTGTGTAATGTAACCTGACCACAGGAGTAACATCCCATCATATTTACAGGTCTCACTCACACTGGGGAGCAGAGAGGGTCATACAGGGTGCACCTTGGAATTCTACCTACATGGCCCCCAAGAAGTCTGGAGCTTATATCAGCGACTTCAGGATGATAGAAGAAAATGACTCTTCCTCTCAAATTAGGAAATCCCAGTGAAGGATTCTGATTGGCTCAGATACGGCTGCAGTCCCCTGATCTGTGGTCATGAGGGCAGAACTGTTGCAAGAAGATATAGGGTAAAACCAGTTGTCTTTACACTAGGGAACACCGAATCACCCAGATTCTTTAGAACGTTTAGAGCTAAACTCAGCATGATAAAACAAAACACATCAACTGCCTATGGAAGGAGGGAAAGGAAGCAGCAGTGGGCAGAGGGAGAATGGGATCTGGGAGGCTTGCACAGGGTCAGTCTTGGCCAATAAAGCCATCAGTGATGGGCTACCATGGTCCTTCTTAGTTGACTCAAGTTGGGCCCAGATGGCCAGTCCTTGATACTCCCAGAGTGACCAGTCATTCCACATGGGCTGCTGGAAAAGGATATGGTTTGGGGCGAAGTGTTTCTCTGAGCCCTTCCCCTACCCTGAAACTCCTGAGATCTGAAGGGTGTGTGCCTCCAGCCCTCTTAGCAGGTAGGACCACAAGACCTTCCCTAATGGGGGATGTGGGTGGTGCATTGTGGTCCTCACCATAGACCCTCAGGTTTATCTCTCTATGAATTTGCAGAGAGACCACCCTATGCAGAACCTTAACATCTGTTCTCCACTCTCTTGTCTCCTGGGCTCCCACCCTCCCCAACAAATGATAAATCTCTTCTGTTATCATGTGAAGTCACAGTTCAAAAACTCTATGGCCTCCAATTTCCCAGGGTTCAAGTTCCTAAATCTTAGCTAAGCTGGGAGACCCTTTACAATCAGACCCCCAACAAATATTTCCAGGATTTTCTTCAATTTTGTATATCAACTGACTTCTTCACAATATTAAGTTTCTGTTCTCTAAGCCCTCTTTTCCTCATCTTCTCTGCTTTTTGACATTTTCCCTTTTTATCTCATCCTCCTTCACCATATACCACTATGAAAATCCTACTCATCTTTCAGGGTCCTGCCATAAAATCTGTCCTCCACTGAACCATTATGGGCCAGAGTAATCTCATCCTCCCCAGAAATATGAAATCCTTATCTTGGGCAACATTATTTCTGTGCTCCCAACTTAATGCCATGGATCCTAGGCTATCAGTTTCAGCGTATATTCTTAGTATGGGTCTTTTTGAAAGCAGGCCTGAGACAAGAACATGGGCAGGTGACCTCTTCTGGGAGGTGAGATGGGGGATGCAGTAGATTGAAGTGCAGAGGAGGGAGGGAGGGATGAAGGAGACAAAGAGAACAGGGAGAAAGGCCCATGATGCATGTGTGACTGAGCAAATTACAGCGTGGGCACCAGGGCTGGCTGCGTTCCACCCAGGAAACTCTGAGGAGCCTCATAGACTCATCTCAGGGTTGCCCAGCAGAGGACAGGGAGCCTGGGGCCTTGACCTGGTGACTCCCATCCACCGCCTATTGTTCTCAGGGGTGTTAGCGCCATTGACCTGCCAAGTCACTTGTGTCTATGAAGGAGCAAGTCAGAGAAAACCCTCAGGCAGAGAACACAGGAAGGCATTTGCAGTAGGCAGCCATTGATGTACTGGGAATGTGGACGGCAGAGCAGGTGGACTGGGAGGGGGCTGGCACGGTACAGGTGTCAGCCGTGCCTGCCCCACTTTTCCCAGAGACTACAATCCTCAAATTCATTCTTGCTATATTCCCCACAGCACTTGGTTTTTTACCTAACAGGCACAAAAAACAACAACAACAAAAAAAACCACTCACCAATGTTGGATGCACATCTGGGGACCAGAATAATGCCTCTTAAGCCAGGGGTCTCTCAACTCCTTCCTTAGTAGTGTCCATGGCTCCATGGACACTCAGCTCCATGTCACTACTTTCAGCTGACTAGCTCCTAACTCTTTGACCAACCTTTTCATGTCTCCATTGTAAGCTTTGATTCCTCTTCTCTGCCCATATACGTCACCATCCCTTGCAGTGATCCTGGCCACCTTTCATCCAAACATGGTTATTGATTGAGTTACTATTCATCCATTAAGCTGGCTCTTACTAAGGCCTACTTGGGGCCAGGCCTTGTTCCAAGAGTGAGAACACAACATTCACAGAGTTTAACTTCTATCGTTAACAAATCAACAAACAGAAACACAGTATAATGGCTGGACGTGTTGGCTCATGCCTGTAATCCCAGCACTTTGGGAGGCTGAGGTGGGCGGATCCTCTGAAGTCAGGAGTTCGAGACCAGCCTGACCAATATGGTGAAACCCTGTCTCTACTAAAAGTAAAAAAGTAGCTGGGCATGGTGGCGCATGGCTATAATCCCAGCTACTTGAGACCCTGAGGCAGGAGAATTGCTTGAACCTGGGAGGCAGAGGTTGTGGTGAGCCAAGAGACCATGCCATTGCACTCTAGCCTGGGCAACAAGAGTGAAACTTCATCTCAAAAAGAGGGAAAGAGAGAAAGAGAGAGAGAGAGAGAGAAAGAAAGAAAAAAGGAGGGAGGAAAGGAAGAAAGGGAAAGAGAGAAAGAGAGAGAGAGAGAAAAAGAAAGAAAGAAAAAGAAAGAAAGAAAGAAAGAAAGAAAGAAAGAAAGAAAGAAAGAAAGAAAGAAAGAAAGAAAGAAAGAAAGAAAGAAAAGATGTCAATGATAGCATAAAATAGATTAAGAATTTTTTTTTAAAGGGTGGAGATAGGCTATTATTGATGGAGTGGCTAGGCTAGGTGTCTCTAAGGGTTTAATACTTGAGTAGAGAACTACCTCCACCTTTAGTTGAGAAAACTGAGGTTTAGGGAGCGACGTGTCTAAGGTCATACTGTGATAGTTGAAATTGGCTGCCAAGCCGTTTCACCAAAGTCCCAGCCTACAAGAGCTATCCTGAGACCTAGGAGGGTGGAGAGGGACAGATAGGTAGAGGTTCAAGCTATCTCTTGTAATGAAGGAAAGGGAGAATTTTCTCCTCTCAGTGTCTTCAGAGAACATATGTCTCTTAATAATTTACTGCTCTTGTTTAAGATCAGGAAGCATTCACAAGTTTCAAATGATGAAAGAATTGATCATTTAACAGTAAGCTTACCTGCTATTAAAAACAGGAAGGAGAAGGAGGAGGAGCAGGGAAAGGAGCAGAAATCAATACTTGTCTTGGATACCAGACCTCACAATTGAGCTGATGGAAGAAGTTCTCCCATTGGCCAAGGTAACGGGTGTAATATGAACACCGACTTCCTCTCCATATGCCATATTCTGGTATTTGTGGCCTCAAATGTTAGCACAAGAGAAGTCCTTTAAATTTCCAAGCTTCCTGGTTATATGATATTGATTAGGTTTTTTATATTTTATGTCCTGTAATTTCATTTTCAGGCTCATAAACTATATAACACCAAACCAAGGCTGTTTCATATATGAGACTTTTCAAAACCTTAAAAATAATCCTGGCTTTTTATTCAGCATCATTTTCCACTAGCTGTACCATCTTATGTTGAAAAATCTTTTCAGATGGTTTTGTTGGATGCTTTCTTCAGCTCCTGTATGGCCTATGCATGTCCATCTGGAGTTCAGGCTTCCCATTCCATCGCCCATTGATAAGTTAAGTGAGAACACACCGGGTCTGCTTTGAGTTTATAAATAAATGTGTGAAGCTAGTTCAATTCATTAACAACTTGTGCTTAACTTTAATTTTTACGAGCATTGGATGTTTTGTTTGCCTTTCCCCACCAGGGAAAATCACATTTCAAAAAGTGAAAGAGAGAGATAGGGAAAAACAGGCCCAAGAGGCCAGCTCTTCCTATGGAGAACGGGCTTGTGCTCTTCATAGTGACATTTGCCAACCCCTGTAAATGCTACCTCAAGCAAATCAGGAGACACCAGCAGACAGCTTATGGGGCGAGGTAGGCTAGGACAGGCTAGTGCCCGAGGAGGAGGGGAAGGGAGTTTTCCTATCTGCACTTTTATTTGTTGTTAGCTCCTGTATCCACGCGGTGCAAGGGTAATATTCTGTGGTTTCTCCCAGGTCAACCCCCTGGGCTCGTGGGCCATCAGCAGGGTCCCTGAGAGATCCAGCCCTGGGCCTCACGTGGTCGTGGTTACACACTTTCCCAGGTGTGCAGAGAGACGTCTGTATCCCACTAGGATAGACTAGTGGGCTAGACTGCTCAGCCACTGAACAGAGACCAGAGGCAAAGTCCTGTCTTTCAGGTTCTGCTCTCACCCTCGAGAAAGACTTGTCTTTGAGGTTTCAGCAAACCAGGGGGATCCCAACCTCCAAGAAGGCAACAGAAACGGCCGGCTCCCTGGCACGCGGAGCCTCCGAGCCCTCCGCTGATGACATATGAGCTGCTGACAGTACTGCCAATGTCTGAATTAAAGTTTATGTACTGACACACGGGGCGAAGAGAGAATTTTAGAGTCAGGATGTGAAAGTTCTTTTTCTTTCCACATTGGAGGTAATTACAGGCAAGTCCTGCTCACAGCAGCCAGGAGGGCCCAGCGCAAGCAGAGCTGTTTACTGCAGTTCCAGGTGAACTTCTTGCTGAGAGCTCTTCATTTTCATAATGGATGTAACTAAATCAATTAGCAAACAGAATCCAAATCGTGCCTGTTACTTAGGCTGAGGAGTTGTGCTTGACCGATCCTCCCCCAACTCCTTATCCAAGCTATCCTGGAATCTGATTTGTTATCACTTCCTATTTGCCCCATGTTTTTGGCCTCCCTGCAGCTTTCCTGTCGTTTCTGCACCTGTCCTCCCCAAGGACTGGAATGGCCTCCTGCTGGTGTGTCTGTCCATTGTCTGTCCACGGGGAGCTTTAAAGTAGAAATATCTAAGTCCACCCCAGTGATTCAATATAATCGGTCTCAGGTGTGACCTGGGCAGTTTTTAAAAATCCACCCAGTGATTGAAATGCACAGCCAGGGTTAGGAACCGTGGAACTAGAACCCACAACCCTGTTTTCAGTTGGTGAGAAAACCAAACTGTGAGAGTCTTGTTTAATGTTACCTCCTCCAAGAGCCTTCCAGCTCGCCCAGACCAAACCTGTTTCCAAATCCTGCTTTTCATGTTCCTTCTTACAACATTGCAATTGAATATTCACAAATGCCATTTGTTGTTTAATAGTGATTTTTGTGTCAGGGATCACACCGACCAAGTTAAGTGCTGGAGTTTTCTATGGCCCACAGAGCACCCAGCACATGGTGGGCATTGCGCAGGAGGATGCAGCCTATCCCGGGTAGCAGAGGCTGAAGACTCACTTTGTGGCCTTGTCCTGGGACATGTTTCTTTTCTTTCTTTTTTTTTTTTTTTTTGAGACGGAGTCTTGCTCTGTCACCCAGGCTGGAGTGCAGTGGCTGGATCTCAGCTCACTGCAAGCTCCGCCTCCCGGGTTTACGCCATTCTCCTGCCTCAGCCTCCCGAGTAGCTGGGACTACAGGCGCCGCCATCTCGCCCGGCTAGTTTTTTGTATTTTTTTTTTTTTTTTTTTAGTAGAGACGGGGTTTCACCGTGTTAGCCAGGATGGTCTCGATCTCCTGACCTCGTGATCCGCCTGTCTTGGCCTCCCAAAGTGCTGAGATTACAGGCTTGAGCCACTGCGCCGGGCCGTCCTGGGGCATGTTTCTAAGTAACAGAAAGACACTTGTGGGCTATGTGACCATGAACAGGTTATTTGTGAAACTGGAGTTGAAGACAGGGAAAGAACTATGAAGGGAGGAAGGTCTGGGCAACGAGGAAGAGGAGGCTGAACCACCTGCTAGTGAGATGATGCACTGGAAAGAGGGTAAACTTAGAACCATAAGATATGAGTCCAAGGAGCAGCAGCCACAGTGCACTTGCTTTAATATGAAAATGACATTTCAATATTGAGTAATAGCGGCTGCTCCAGAAAATGTGTCTTGTCTCTACTCCATATATAGCACATCGATGGGCACTGCAGCCATTTTCAACAGGCATGCTCTTTAAAGACTGTACGTTCCACAGGGCTGCTAAGGTGCGCAGGGAAAAGGAGTGGGCTGCTTTTCAAGGGGCAGCTGGAATTGTAATTTAAATTTGAAGCTTTACACTCAGAAAGACCTGGGTTCAAATCTTGTCTCCACCAGACACTTCCTGTTGGCTTTGAGCAAATTACTTAATCCTTTTAAGCATCTGCTTTCTTTCTCATCTATAAATTGAACAATTTTAGCAGCTCTCCTGGAGAGCTCCTTGGGAGAATTCTTTGAATCAGCCCCCTTAAGAGGACTTTATCCCACTGCCTGGCACATAGTAAATCTTCAATAAATGTTTAGCAGTTTAAAACAGGGAAAAGCCAAAGCAAAGCACAACAGCTTTTTAAAATTCTGATGTGGTTGATCATGGCAGCAGGCAAGTACAGCTGGGAGGTACGAGCCAATGTTCCTGGTCATGTTTCTGATTAGGAATGGCAGTTCTGCTACCGCAGTTCAAAGGAGAGCGAATCTGGGGGTGTGGTCTCCAACCTGCCAGTCTTCTTTCTCTAGATCCCGCCTTGGAGGGGTCCAAATAGATCAAAAGGAATGTATCTTGCAGCATTCTATGAAATCTCTTGGCTCCCTTTGTTTCTTCCCATCTTCTGTCTTTTATCCCTGCTCCCACCTTTCAGCAGCCCTGCACACAGGGGAAGGATGCTCCCTGTCATTTGATTCAGAGACTGCAAGATGCAGTCTGCAAGATGTAAATATTCTGGATTCGAACCAGGCTAACATTATACTTAAAGTGAAAAGTCAGTTATTTTGGAAGGAAAAACCAAACTCATTTACATATTGTGCTTACAGACACCAACATTTAGACTCTTTCTAACTACAAAGGTTTATCTATGCAGTTACCACCTGCACTATACCATTTAAGCAGGGAGAAAAGGGGCCAAATTCCAGATGCAAGTATTTTGAGGGAGGGATCACAGTGCTTGTGCCACCCTTTCTGTAGCAAATGCCAGGAGCATGACCCGTGGGAATTAGAGAGCATGAATATTGTGTTCAGGAGAGCATATATGTGCTTGTGTGTCTGTGTCTGCATGTGTGCAAGTATGGATGTATGAGTGAATGTGTGCATGCATATGCATGTGTGTGCATTTCTGTGGGTGAGTGTGTAATATGCATGACTATGTTAGGCCTGGGTTGCCCCAGACACACAACCTGAGGCCCAGATTCAAGAGCAAGAAGTTTAGTTGAAAGATAACCCCAGACATTTCTGATCAGAGAGAGAGAATCCTGTGAGATAGGGCAGAAAGCTACAAAAGGTCTGGCAACAAGCACTGTGGGTAGTGGAAGCTCAGTTCCTCTGGGGAGCTTTGGGAGACAATGTAGACTACACTAAAGAGTGGTATTTCTAGGGCTGGGCATGGTGGCTCACACCTGTAATCCCAACACTTCGGGAGGCCGAGGCAGGTAGATCACCTAAGGTCAGGAGTTGGAGACCAACCTGGCCAACATGGTAAAACCCCGTCTCCTCTAAAAATATAAAAATTAGCTGGGCATGATGGTGAGTGCCTGTAATCACAGCTATGCTACTTGGGAGGCTGAGACAGGAGAATCGTTTGAACCTGGGAGGTAGAGGTTGCAGTGAGCCGCAATCACTCCATTGCACTCCAGCCTGGGCGACAAGAGGGAAACTCCATCTCAAACAAACAAACAAACAAAAAAGTGATATTTCTCTATAAACTTTCTGTTTGTCATTGCCTTGTGGCCTAGAAATAAGCCTCCAGGCAGAGACCCAGGCCATAGCAGCCATCCCTCTTCAGCACGTAGAAGTGAGTACCCAGGGGAAGCAGCATCTTCTACAAGGTTCAGGTAGGTGTCTTGTGAGTTGAGTGCCACCCACATGTTTCCTAGACACATGCAAATATAGTAACAAAGAGAAGACATCTGGCCCTGCAACTGGGACAGTCAGATAATTGCACAGAATGAGACTGCCTGGGTCTTTCCGGCGTCAGTAATCTGTCTTTATTCTTCTTAATCCAGACTCCTTTTTATTCCTGAGTCCATCGGATATATAACTCTGGTTTTGTAGCTAAAAAAACAAAAAACAAACAAAAAAAAACTCCCAATGTAACATCAGAGTGGGGAGTAGCCTTACTTTGTGCTGAATGCTATCAAGTTGTTTTTGCTTTGTTTTGTTTCTGTTTTTGAAACCAAGACTTCATAACCGAAGCCTTCAAAAAGAAATACCAGCAGATCACAGGGAGAGAACAGGAGGGAGACCTCAGTGGCTACGAGGGACAGGAAATGCAGTTTCCCCATGGACTGCTCCGGTGGGGCCTGGGTGGTGGCCTCCCGGGGCCCTGCAGACTCACTTTACCCCCCTGCCCCCCACTGCCCCCCAGCAGCTGCACTCGTCGCCTGTACTGCCCTGGCTGACTTGAAGATGTTGCCTCCGTTCCACGACTTGCTATGGTTTGATCTGCAGTTTCGTACTATTAGCCTTTCTAAGTCTTGCATGAAATAAAGCCAGATGAGTTTCCTTAACTCTTCACAAGAGTTTGTGGGGGAAACAATGTTTACTTATATTTTTCTAGGATTTGAGGAAGATTTAATAGCTTTCTTTTTGTAATTAACATACAGTAAAATTGACTTCTTTTTGGTGTACAGTTCCATGAGCATAAACGCACGTAAAGATCCCTGTAACCCCTAGCACAACTAGAATGCGGCATAACAACTTTTAAACACTTCTTCTATCTCAGATAAACAGGTATTGTTTTCCTTTTCATTTGTTTTATCATACTTTAGGAAAATATCTAACTAGCATAATGAACCTGTCTTTGTCCTGATCTTACCACTTAGGAACCTAATAAATATAGTTAAAGTAAAAACTAATAAACAAAAGTATAAGCATGATTTAGATGTGGTAACATTGATGGACATGGGAGACAAGCGAGTGAACTCTTGGAAGTGACATTCTCTCCACCTTGTCCAAAGTCAAAATGATCCAGCCTGTGCTAGCGGTGTCTGGGTTGGGGAGTTGTGGAGATGAGAGGTGCTCCCTTCTGGGACGGCAGGAGTTTAGTATGTCGGAGTCAGATGGCTGATAAATCTGTGCACCCAGCTTCAGTTCCAGAGGAAGCCAATGAAAATTGGGACACAACGTGTTGCAGAATGAGACACAGCCGCCAACAAGGGCTGCTTCAGCAGCGCCTCTCATGCAAAACCAGGTTTTTATGTGACTTGAAAAGCATGACACTAACAGAAAGCGTCATTCATCTTAGGAGTTATGGTTGGCTGTAAAATAGAATGAGGAATTATTTTCCTTTGAAAGACAAAATGTTTATCTTCTAATTCTTTGGTATTCTTTCTTTTGGCCTTTTAAATTCAAATTCCCATCCTTCCTTCACCGAAGCTTTACATTTAAAATTCCAATTTAAAATAAGAAGAAAGTTGAGGCTTTCTGTTTTTATTGTCTTTGACTGAAATGGTCCACATCAGAAACATTAAATGATTGAGCCACATTTCCTCAGGCTGTGATATTAAAAAAAAAATCCAGCTGGTCAAACTCCATCTGTGGTTGCTCTATTACTTGTAGGAAGTTCTGCAAAGCAAATGGAGAAAGCTTTAAGCCAAAAGACATGAGGGCTGTGCTCAATCTAGCTTGGCCACTGAATTCTCTTTTGTCCTTATGAAAGTCCCTGCCTAGGCCAGCATTGCACTTTCCTGGTTTGTAGAATGAAGATTTGACTAGATAATTTTTTAAAGATCTTTTCCATCACTAAGAGTGCATGTATTATGCTCAGACTCTTTGCTTTCTTGCTTCCAGTGTTAAATAGCAGGAACCATTTGTGAGTCACTTTCTGCATAGAGAACTGTGGAGTATGCCTTATGTGTGTGACTCATTTAGTCCTCAGTGTTAGCCTGCAAAAGAGGCATTCTTTCCTCTAGTTTGAAATGGAGAAATTAAGGCTCTGAGAAGTTAAGTTGGACCCTCTAAATCATATACCCCTTAAGGGATGAGGGCAGACGGAATTAAAGCCCAGGCCACATGTTTATATCCACTCTGCTTACTGCCACTCCTTGCCTTTCAAGGACACATATCATAAAGGAAATGACATTCCAAGGCCAGGGACCCCAGGATCATTTATTTTTCTAAGGTGCCACAGGTAACTAATGTACTTTGGGTTTAGAATGAACTCCTTGGGAGTAGACTCCACATGAGGGGGAAATTATTCCAAGTTGATATGCTCCATGTGCAAATGTCACGTCCACAGCCTCTTCCCCAAGGGAGCAGCTCTCTGAACCTTCAGTTGACTAAAAATCCAAGGGGAATGGTTGGTACTTGGGTTTGTTCAGTTTGGGAATTAGGTAAAAGGAACACAAAGACCAAGGATTGTTTCACAAGTAGAAAGCACTCAAGTGGGACAGAGCCTTCATTCTCCCATACATACTGCCAGGAACGAATGGGGAATGGATTGCATGGGGCAGCCTCTACGCCAAGTTCCCTCTGACTCCCACCATCTGAGAAGGGTTTGCAGTAACTCTCAACACAGAACATGGAGAATCAGGGGATGAAGTGTTCCCACTGAGTGTTCTTGGGAATGAGGTTAGCTGGTACATTTCTGCTGTTGTTTCAACACCTGCTGTTAATGTGATTCGAGCCCAAATATATTCATTCAGGTTATGAGAAACATAAATATAATTCCATTTTTATAAAGGAGAATATAGACATACACCATATTTTATTGGCATTTATAAAATGCCATCAATTATTAAAAGAATTATAATTTTATGTGCCACTAAAGGAAAAATGCTAGCAATTAAATTTGATACAATTATTTCTTATTACTTAGAATTTTTATTTTATAATTAGTTTTTAAAGGTTTTTTAGACATAGATTTTGTCATATATCACTTTTTGATGTATGGACAAGTGTAAATATAAGTTAATTAAATAGGTTGATGCTTTTTGAAAACCTGTTTGCCTTCTGAGTTTGACTTTTCCGAATCACTTTTTGACTCAGAGACATGAATGTTCTCGTGCGGTTGGTTGGTTTGTTTTCCACACAGTATCATCCTCTGTGCCACTGAGAACACTGGGGAGACAGCATTTCTTCAAAGAATCTTTCATTCTTGTCTTCAATTTCTCTTCTAACCAAGACATTTATCTTACAACTTTGCAGAGCATGTTTGGGAATGATGATTGTATCTTTACTACTGCCTGACTGACCAGAATTGTAGAATGCATTCCAATTTCAGAGGTAGTAAATGACTTTCAAAAATGAGCACTGACACAGCATGTAGGAGTGTAAATAACTTGGCAGAGTCTTTCTCTATGACAATCTGTCCCATCAAGTGCCCTAAAACATCTGGAGCTCCTGTTTTCCTTGAAGATCTGATGCCTCAACCTCACCCTAGCACTTTACACTATTATCTTCCTGATCTGGTCCCCACTCCAATTCTTTTATCCAGACCTTTGCACATGCTTCATTTTGCTAGAATAATGTCCCTTCCTCCCACCTACCCTCAACTCACAGAGACTTCTGTTGCCTCCGCAATACCCATTTGTCATTAACTGTGATGCCTTACCCTGGAGTCCCACCTCATTTCCAATGCCTGGAATGGATGCCTCTCCTACTGCTCACATTCCTCCATAACATTACGGTGTGATTGGTCAATGACCTGTCTTATTCTCCACTGGTCAAGTAGGCTCTGACAGAGAAAGTATTCAGCATGTTTGTCTACCATGATGGCACACAGGGTGCAGGCTCTCAAAAATATTTATTAACAATTTTAGGTATCATTTGTGATGTTTTAAAGTATTTGTTTTAAATACATGTGAGCATAATAAATATAATAAATATGACACACATAACAGAAATAAATAGTACATAATAAACACTTATGTATGTATAGAAAAATACATACTCAGCAACAAAAGAACAGGCAGTCTCCTTCTGCTAACTCCTCCCTGCCCCTGCCTCACTTTTCAATACTGTTTTTAGTTAACATTGTTGCTTTCTGATTTATTTTTTCACTTTCTGTGATGTAAATATTTCCACCATGGCCAGTCTCAAGCTTCCAGTGGTTTAACAAATGACTCATTAAATTCTTGAATTTTAACAAAGGTAGACAAAAATCTATTGGTTCTTCACTATGAGATATCTCAATGCCTTCTTTCTCCTTGCTTCTTCCTCACAATGCTCGATAATTATAGTACTTTTAGTATGTTTTTCTTTCTGTTTACCATGAAAGCCTTTAAAAACATTCCTATGCCTTTATCCTTAATTTTATTAATGCCTTATTTCTTATCAGTAATTTGACACAGATGTCTCCCACACAAGAAAAGGCTATTTCCTGTCCTTCCCTCCAGCTTTCCACATCTCCTTTGCCAAGGATTTCTATCAGCTCTAACTCTAATTCTACATGATCAAAGTCATTAGTGTTTACCTTCTCTTTTGTACTAACATGAAAATTAATTTTCGTGTTTTGTTCATAGTTATGATTAAAATCATGCCACCTTTTAATTTGTTTTCTATTTGGAGAATGACTTTTATTTAGTTTTTGTGTGTTTGTTTGTCCTGGAGTTTTTAATTGCTATTCTTGCTTCTTGTTGGCAAAAGAATAGCCATCCTTTCAAGTTGCTCCATCTTCTCATCTTCCTGGTCAGAGAATCCTTATGTGGCGTACCTTCCCCTCTTCTTGTTTACCTGAGATGTTCCCTCTTAGCACCTGTGTCCTTCACACCCAAAGCTGCTGACACCTTGATCTCTTACTTTTAGCCTGTTGTTTAAGCCTCCCAGTCTATGGTACTTTGCTATGGCAGCCCTAACAAACTAATACAGAACTATTACAAGTGGTGCTGCTAGGAGCATTTTTGTATATGTCTTTTAGAGACCATTTGCATAGATTTCTGCTAGAAATACACAATTCTCAGGAGTGAAGTTGTTATGTCAAAGAGTATGCATATGATCAGCATAAGTAGACATCAGAAAGGTTTCCAAAGTGATTGTATTAATTTATGCTTCCCTGAGTCTTTCCAGACAAGTACTTAGCCTAAAGCCTCCCCACACATACAGCCTATACTTCTGTCCCTCTCTTTCTAACTTCTTCCTACCCTGGTTCTTCATTGCTGGGTGCTCTGAAAAGCCCCTCTGTGCCATCTTACAATCAGATTTGCCCTGGTTTTCTATGTTTGGACTTTTTATCCATGCTCCTTTTTTTCACTGATTGCCTTACTCCTGGGATAACTTTTTCCTTTCATCAAAGCTGACCTATCCTGACTTCAGCTAGGTGACAGTGAGTAACTATAATTAGATAAATTATTCAGTACAAATGAGATAGACTTATAAAGTATTTATGACCTTATCCATGGGTAATAATTACGTCCCGTTAAAGTTTAGAAATACTGGGCAGTCTTTGGAGTTTTCCCATATGAGACACTTTCATGATTCTTAAAGTCATGACGAGTAGGGCAGTTGACTGTTCTGGGAATGAGGTCACTTTTGGGCATGGAATGAGAATTCATAGACTTTCACTTCTCTCAGCTCTGAATGTCTTCTTCACCTCTACAAACACATTCATCTTCATGCTTCATTTTACCAGGTTTCATGCCAACATTTATTCAGATGTCCAAGAGGCTTAAGACAGAGTGTGATGCTATTAACACCACCAAAAGGAAAAATCCAAGCTGCAGAAGGCAATGTTACTCATATTCCTTACAAATCCAGACAATTACAATCCCAAATATGTGTGAGTCAATTCCTGGGATAAAGGAAAGTCTATAAGGTAAGAGATAGCTTTCAGAAAAGCCTTTTACCTCTGGGAGCAGTACTTGATGGATGACTCAAGAAAACCCTACAGAATAAGAATCAAGAGTGTACAAATCTCAGATAACACAGCAGAGAGAGCTAGTTAATGCATGGGGCAAGGAATGTGGAACTGAGCTGGTGCAGGCCCTGCATGTGCGTACATGGCAATGGGCTTCACACTTCCACCCTCTTAGACTCCCACAAAGCCACGCACTGGTACTCTCCCTTTACTAAGGAGGAAACCAAAGTTCAGAAGAGTTAAGTCACCTGTTCCAGGTCACACAACCCTAACTTGTGATGCTGGAACATGAACCTAGGCCTATCTTGCTTTGAAAGCCCTGCCCCTTTCACTCTAAACATCCACTGATACGCAAAAGGACTTGAGGAAAGAGACACTGAAATAAACATGGCACAGTTAGAAGGAAATAAATGTAAAATCATTTACTTTGGTTTAAAAATATGTGTTGTACAGCTGCAGGACAGGGACATTCTGGAGTAGCTCGCATTCTTTTTTTTTTTTTTTTGACGGAGTCTCGCTCTGTCGCCCAGGCTGGAGTGCAGTGGCTGGATCTCAGCTCACTGCAAGCTCCGCCTCCCGGGTTTACGCCATTCTCCTGCCTCAGCCTCCCGAGTAGCTGGGACTACAGGCGCCCGCCACCTCGCCCGGCTAGTTTTTTGTATTTTTTTTAGTAGAGACGGGGTTTCACCGTGTTAGCCAGGATGGTCTCGATCTCCTGACCTTGTGATCCGCCCGTCTCGGCCTCCCAAAGTGCTGGGATTACAGGCTTGAGCCACCGCGCCCGGCCGTAGCTCGCATTCTTAATATAAGCCCTCAAAATGTCACAGCCACCAATTAAAAACTAGTATTGTCATATCAACCAATTTGAAGCAGTATATTCATAAAACTATACTCTCTCCTAAGTAGTATAAAATAATGTTTTAACATGGAAAATCTGTAACAAACCTTGCTTCCAACACATACGAGCCATGTGACTTTGGGGCAAGTACTTCTGCTTGGTGATACCCAGCTTACTAATCTAGAGAATGGGGATAATCATAGCTCCTAATTCAGTGTTGATGAAGACGAAAGAGCTCAATGTGTAGCACAGTGTGTGGCATGTATGGCTAAATTTTCTCAGCTAAACATCTGCTGGTGTTTTCATCCCCTCTGGAGTTCTGTACCTAGTTCCAAAGTCTACATGTTAAGAGTTAAGAATGCCTCTGTGTTGCCTGGAGGAGAAGGTAAGCAGAGTTTGCACCTGGTTCTCACCTCAGTGACTCTGAAGAGCAGATAAAGCCTGCCAAGTTAAAGGGCAGGAGAAAAGATTTTTTTTTCTTCCATCATTTAACAATTTTGTTTGAGTACCATCTACATGCCAGTCATGTTTTAGACACTGTGAATAAAATGGTGAAGGCCTTGGTACCTGAAGTCAAGGGACTTCCATCCCAATGGAGGAAACAAGCAGAGAACAGCCAAATAGAGAAAATGAATAAAATGATTGCCTAGAATGATGGAAGTGTTATGAAGAAGCAAATTACAGGCTGAGATGAGATGGTAAAGGGGTGGATTGCATTAGGCAGAGTAGCTACAGAGGACTATTTGAAGAGGTTGCAATTAATCAGAGATGTGAAGGCTAAAACACAGGTGGAAAGTGTACTCGGCAGAAGTAACAGCATGGTCAGAGGCTCCAGTGAAAGAACGCTTGGGCTGATAAGGAAGATGAGAGAAGAACGGACACATGCATGAGACCAGGGAGCAGTCTCAAATGGGGTTGAGAAGATCTAACAATGCCTGTGGCATGGCAAGGAGTTTGGATTTTATTTTCAAGGCAATGGAAAGTCATTGAAAGGCTTTAAGTGGAGGCCAACGTAAGCTGGCAACAAACCTGACATGGAGCCTGGATCTGGAGGAGGATGTAGTAGAACCTTGAGATAATTTGCTCTACAGAGGACAGGGACCTGCACAGGGGCGATGGCAGTGGAGATGGGGAGGATGGATGGATCTCAGACATGTTTTGGAAAGAAAATTTACAGGAACTATCAGACTGTCCAACTATGGCTAGGATCCTCCCTGAATGTCCTATTCAAAGGATGGATAATCATTTGATAACTGGTGAAAAGCTATAGCCAGAAAGATTATTAGAATTTATCTGGTGTCAATCAGTCAAGGATTATTGACTATCTGAAATTCCATATGAATTGCTCACTTTGTATAGATAGAAAAATTATTTCATGTTAATGACATTAGACTCATATATTAAATTATCATATAGGAATGGTTTTGGGCTGAGCACTATGGCTCATGCCTGTAATCCCAGCCCTTCAGGAGGCTGAAACCGGCAGATTGCTTGAGCCCAGGAGTTCAAGACCACCCTGAGCAACATAGCGAAATCCTATCTCTACAAAAAATACACAAATTAGCCAGGCATGTGGTGGCACATGCCTGTAGTCCCAGCTACTCAGTAGGCTGAGGTGGGAGGGTCGCCTGAGCCTGGAAGGTGGAGGTTTTAGTGAGTCATGATCACACCACTGAATTCCAGCCTTTGTACCCGGTCTCAAACAAACAAACAAACAAAAAAACTTAATTATTTAAAAATAGAAATACTTTTGGATTAATTAATTAGGACCAATCTAATATGGTACCTCACAGACCTGCTGGAGGAAAAAAGTTCAGTCTGTAGATTATTATTCAGGTAGACCTGCCTTTCATGGGAGAAGGCTCTAGAACTTCTGGGAGTTATGAGCACCTGAGACGGGGATGCAGAAAAGGGGAAATGTGCTATGCAGGAACCTCATGACAAGGTCTGGCCCTGGGTTTTCCCTCATGTGACATCCATGAAAAGTCACGTTTTGACCACTGTCTAACTCTTGGGTCAGAGCTAGAAGAGGGTCTTAGACCAGGGGTTTTGCAGATTAGAAGCTCTTGAGGAACTTCCAAAACAAAAACAAAACCATACCCAGGCAGTACTCAAGGAAGGGGAAGGGGGGATAAACTGTGTATATTTAGTATTTTTAAAGAGTTCCCCAAGTGATTGTAATGCCCTCAAGGTTGAGAAACACATTACAAAGCTTTTGACACTGTCCTACTCTATTGTTTTATTGAGAGACTGCTATGGGCTCTAAATAAAACAATTTTTATGCCTCCACAAAATTTTTATGCTCCCACAAAATTCATATGTTAAAATCTTCAGCCCCAAGGTGATGGTATTAGGAGGTGGGCTTTTGGGAGGTGATTCGGTCATGACGGTGGGGCCTCATGAATGGGATTAGTACCCTTATGAAAGAGACCCCAGAGAACTCATTTGTTGTTCCTACCATATAAGAACATAGCAAAAAGATGCAATCTATGAAGCGGGAATCGGGCCCACATCAGACACTGGACCTGCCGGCCTCTGGATCTTGGACTTCCCAGCCTCCAGAACTGTGATAAATATATTTTCATTGTTTATTAGCCCCAAGGTTATGGTATTTTGATGTAGCAGCCAAGAACAGACTAACCCTTTCTCTTCTAAAACTAGCAGGTATTCACTTAAACAATACGCACATATAGTAAGGGCAGGAGAAGTTTCACAAAATGAAGTAAGTGTATAAAAGTGAAGAGACAGTGTCTTGTCTTCTTTGCACTGGCCATGGATGGGGAGTGGATTCATGCCAGCTGTGCCTGTACTTTTCTCTCTCCTGATGCACTCAGATTAACTGTTCAGGGGCTGGACAAGGTGGCCGGCGCCCGAGTGCAACACAGATGCCCCATTCACTGTACTCCCAGGGCAGCTCTACCCTGCCTTTAGTCTGATCTTTATTTGTAGTCTTAAAAATTTTCCATTTCAACTTTTAGTCAGTAGATTCTCCAACTTCAACTCCTCTCATATAAGGATGGTGATGAGGAAGAAAAATACCTACCTGAGCTTTGCAAACATTTTTAGCAAACCCACACAGAGAGAGGGTAGAGTCTACAGCGCATAGCTAAGCCCTTTGTCAATACGAGGCCTGGCTCCAAGTGCACACTGCTTGGCTCGTGATCAAAATGGCTTCATCTTATTAGAAATCTCCAAGGCTTACAGAGTCAAAACTTGGACATTTACAGTACACATTAACAGAACTTATTCCACAGGCTCATAATAAATCTTTATAACCACATATGGCCCAGTTATAAATATCAGCTGGGAAGAGCAATAAAAGCACAGCGCACAGAAAGGTCTCTGCCCAGCTTGGAAGCACTTTAGACTTTATTAATTTACCTATTTTATCGAGCTGTAACATTTCAGATGGTAGAGGGAACTTAATTCACTATTGAAGTAAACTGGAGAAAGTAATAAAACACTACAATCTCTACGAGAAAAATAATACAACAATTAGTCACTTAGTTCATTCAAGTCAGGTTACAGTTCTTCAGACAAAATGAAACACAGGAAATTCCCCATGAATTGTAAATTATTTCTTCATGCCAGGCAGGTGGTAGTGGTAGGTTTCATTCCATTTGTTGTGGTTCTGATACCTCCCTCTTGAAACAAATGAAAGGTTGAGTTAGAGCTTCATCCACTTGGAGATGGAAGAAACATAATAAAGGAAAAAAGAATAGCTGTTCCTTTGACTCATCTCAGACACCCCAGCATTAATGCCAGGCCCGGGCTTCCTTTCCGATTTTCTACAAACAGTGTTGCTGGGCAATACTGGTGGCATGCTGTATGCATGAGGGGCCTGTTCAGTAGTCTCCACTGGGGGGTTGCCTTCTCTGTCCCAGGCTCTGACTTGGTGTACCTGTTTGTGTCTATTTACACACAAAGAGTGGGAAACTAGACTATTTAGTCCCAAAGTCACATACACAGTTTCAAACCTGAGAGGCCCATCTCAATTTTAAATATTTTTTGGAAACACTGTAATTGCTGACATTACAGGTTTAATCATTTCTTTCTTTTGGTTGGAAAGTGATGGCTGTATTTTGTATCAACCCCTTTCTACAGCAGTTTCTCTCCCTTCTGCACCATTTCAAAACAATAATTTAAGTGTCACCTTGACACAAATAGATTTTGTGTCAGGAAACTTTTTTAGATTTAAGAGAAAAAAAACTCTCAAATACCAAAGATTTAAATTTTAATTAAATTGGTCATTATTCAAAATTACCACTCCACTTTTACTTTCTAACATTCTTTTACTGGAGAACAATAAATACAGGTACTTACGTTCGATTGTTCATCTTTAAGATTGCTAAATGGCTCTAAAGAACTTTCCTTTGACTTTTTAACTCACTCTCACAGCCTTATTTTCTTGGGGCATATTTGCAGCTGAGTCGAAGGTAGGATTTGGGGGCTTGGGAAAATCAGAGTTTAAAATCTGGCTTTGGGAGCTAAACCCACAGAATTGCTCGATTACGCAAATTACATTAACTTTAGATTAGATACATATAGAAGATATGAAATATCTTCTGCTTTTAAGGATATAAAATTACAGCCAGATAGGAGAAATAAGTTCTAGTGATCACTAGCACTGTAGGATGACTATAGGTAACAGTAACATATTACATAGTTTTAAATAGCTAGAAGGAAGAAACTGATTATTCCCAAAACAAAGAAATGATAAATGATGATGCATATACTAATTACTCTGATCTGCTCACTATGCATTATGTATTTCAAAACATCACTATATTCTCCATGCATACACACAATTATTTGTCAATTTGTAAAAATTCAGTTAATTTTAAAAAAATAGAATAAATTTAAAAATCACTTTTCCTGTAGCATGTATGAGACTCCTAAATTTATATTGCCCATGAAGTGAATAATCATTCAAAACTATAAAAAAGAAATGTAAATATAACATGCATTCAGGCTTAGCATATTTTGGTAGCTTCCTAAATGTTTATATTAGTTTTTAAAAATCCAGGAGTCAATGAGTTTTCAAAAGCATAAATTCCTGGAGAAGTTTTAAAGAAAGTAAGAAAAATATTGCTTTGTTTGCTTCTCTCAGAGATATGTTTAAAATTATTTTCTTTGTAATTTGGGAATATTATAGTATTTTAAATTATGTTTGACTCAATAGTTAACTAATATATGTAGTATGAAACATATGCAGTGTTTTAGGGGAAAGACTACATATATTTTACCAGTGTTAGGTATGTACTAGAATCTTTTCTATTTCTTATATCAAGAATATGCATTCTCAAGGCAGAAATAGAAGTTTTCGTTTACATTAAAATTAACTATCCAAATACCATCCTGCAGGTCTTTTTGTGTTACAGTGATTCTGTTACCATGTCTTCTCGGAAAAACAGATCCATTTTTTTTTCATGTGGGCACAGCTTATATTTCAGGAAGTTAAGGGTGAACATTAACAAAAGTAAAATATAATGCCACATATCATTCCTAGTTACAGCTTACAAGCATTGATACAAACTATGAGTTTAAGAAACACGATGCCTAAACTTTGACATAGTCTTACATCATTTTTAGGTAAATAAAAATTATTTCAAGACAGTCATTATGAAGCAAAATTATTAAAGATACCCTTACTATTTTTGAAATCCCTGCACTTGTGGGCACTTGTTACACAGTTTATATATTCATTCAAAGAGCCTCTGTGGTGTATAAGTTAACACCAGACACTCTGGAGTTCTTCAAGCAGAATTTGTGGAAATTGAAACTATTATGAACCGTAATGACATATTATACATTGTACACACACTGTATTTCTATATAGATATTGTTGAAGGTCAACACTGGTCATTTAATCTTCAAGTTATATCATTATTTTTGAAATAATCTAGTTACAGTTTCAACTGGTAGATTTTCTTCTAAGTTAAATACCTATTACATACCACTTCATCCTATTATAGACCACCCTCCACCCCTTTTATCCTGCAGGAGTTTAAACGAACACATTCTCAAAGCCTTTCCTAGTCAGGTTGCAATTGTGCAAAGCTGCTTTCAGAGATCGGGCTGCAGTTTAGGTAGGATTGCGGCCTGTGTCAAAAAATCAAGATACACATGGAGAAGAATGAGCTGTTACTCACAGTTCACAGATCTCGACAATGTCTTAAGAAAGAAGACATTTCCCTAACCTGGAACTTCCTGGATGGGGTGGTTTTAAGACAGGCTTGAAGAGGTGTAATAACAGCATAGATAACCCATGCTACCACGGCATCATTATGGACGATAAGACAACATAAAACACAAACCTTTGCTAGCAGGATTCTCAAGCCTGCATTTTAGAACTGGTGGAAAAAAAAAAAAAAAAGGATGAGTTTGCGTCCTTTGTAGGGACATGGATGCAGCTGGAAACCATCATTCTTAGCAAACTATCACAAGAAGAGAAAACCAAACACCGCATGTTCTCACTCATAGGTGGGAACTGAACAATGAGATCACTTGGACTCGGGAAGGGGAACATCACACACTGGAGCCTATCATGGGGAGGGGGGAGGAGGGAGGGATTGCATTGGGGAGTTATACATGATATAAACGTCATGCACATGTACCCTAGAACTTAAAGTATAATTAAAAAAAAAAAAAAAGAACTGGTGGCATTTCGCTCTCTGGAAATCTACGCAGGCACTTAGGTCAGCTCATAAACAATCTTCCCGGATTTCAGACAGAGGCATTTTCTTCAAAGCCGTGATTAGGTGAATCTTTGACTTTCACTTGGGCTTCACATAGCAAATCTGTGTCAAGACCTTTTGAAAACATTTTTACTAAATTAGAATCCCACTTTAATGTATCGTATCAGATAATCGTCTCTCTATTGCCAAAGAAAACACCTGCAGAATCATGGCAAAGTTCTGTTAAGGAAAGAGAATCTCGAGAAAGATAAGGAGCCAGGAAGAAACTGAGCACCAACCTGTGCATTTTGTTGTGACCTATGAATCAGTTCTGTAGATTTCATCTTTTTTTTTTTGGCTCCCAAGAAATAAAATTTAAGTGTACAGCACACAGCTCGAAGGACAGGCACAGAGATACCTGTTGGCTGACTGATTTAGAGTAAAACTTTGAACATGTTTTCAACTCAAACTCCAAATTAACTCCCGGTTGGGGGAGGGATTCTGTGAGTTCAGATATTGGAACACCCAGTTTTATAGACAGTTGGAGACCAGGCTTTTGCCCCCAGTGTCAGTTAACTTTTTTTTTTTTCTGGATGGAGGAATGTTTATATTAAGTTCTATTCTCTCTGAATAAGTACTCCCCTCTCAGAAGCCAGCCCAGTTGGAGAGAGACTCCTAGAAGTAGCACTAGTGTAAAACACATGTGCTACAAATAAGCAGCCCTTTCAGCACCGTGTTCGCCGGAGCCGGTTCAATTTTAAACGCACTTTTATTCTCCAGATCCAAAGCCTTCGATGGGGGGAAGTCAGGGATGAAACCAGGGAATGTTAGAAAAACAGAAGAAAGAATGTGAAATTAACATGCCTGTTACTGGAGAGATGAGGGGCCATCTTCCCTTTCCCTAAGGAGTGGTCCTTAGGGAAAACTTTGAGGCACCATAGATTTGCAGGGGATAGCTCTTGCTTAGAATTATATCCCCATAGCCTACACTAGGGGCCACGTCCATAGGAGGCACTTAACAAATATTTATTAAATTGAAATAAATTGATAACAAATCAGGTGAATATTTTTATTGATTTATTAATTCACCTATCCACTCTCTTATGAATAAAAAGTGGGTACTAATGCATATCTAATACAGGATATATAGAATAACTTGGAAGTAAAAGACACAGTTCTTGTGTCCAAAAGAAAGCTCTAGGAGGTGAGAGTGAATGCATGAGAGAAAAGTCACCATGTACAGTGGCCTTCCGTCAACTTGCTCCAGGAGGTGATGTCAGCAGAGTCCTGGGGACTCCTAGAGATAGTCTGGGAATATTTTGCAATCGCTGAAACACAGGACAGCTGTGAAAAAGCAGATTGCAGGTTTCTCTGTTTGAGAGAGAGGATCACCTGAAAAGTTCACATAACCTTGCTTCGTTACTTTAATCTCAAACTTGGCTACCACCCATGGAATTACCTGCAAAGCTTCGAATAACTGAAATTGTGATTTATTGGTCTTGGATGTGTCCAGGGTGTGGGGATATTTAAAACTCTCCATAACACTTATGCACAGAAAAGTTTGAGAATACCATCCGGTTTTCAGCTGATTCAAAGTCGATGACTGTTTATTCCTCTCCATCTCTTATTTTTCCTACATTTTTTTCGTAAAAAACAAGATGGCTTGTACTTTCTATCACTTTGGCAGGTATACTGTAAGGATTTATGAAGGGTAAAAGTGCTTAAAATACTTTGTGTATTGGCAAGGAGTGGGGTGGAATTCTGCCTAAATAATTTGCTATTCAATCTTTTATCTTCCCAAACCGAAACAGATTCTGAATAGCTCTTCTTACCCCTCTTTAAATCATTTATAAAAGAAGATGCAAGTGCATGTATGTGGATTTTAAAATATAAATCTCTAGCTTGCAATTAGTACCCAACTCATGCCAGCAAACAAAACAAAACATTTGTTTTGTCAACTAATCAGCAATCCCAAAATGAGCAGCCTTTTCCTGATGGCGTTCATGAAATGCAGAATTAACACACACAGATGCTGGAAGCCTCAGCCAGACTTTTAACTTGGCCCAAACAGGCCTGGCTGCTGGCCACAGTGGTATATCAGTTGAAGTCTGCAGAGACTAGCTGCCAGTTATGCCACTGTGCAGACAGAATCTAACTGATTTGTTCAATGGAAGGTTATATTTGGAAACATTCTGCCCTGCTTCGGCTGCCAAGCATGCGGACATGGCCCAGTCAAGCCTGGGTATGGGAGGAAGCCCACCTTATGGAACACAGGTGCTGTCTGGCTGCCACTACCTGCTCAGATCA
This sequence comes from Trachypithecus francoisi, assembly GCF_009764315.1. NCBI lineage: Eukaryota > Metazoa > Chordata > Mammalia > Primates > Cercopithecidae > Trachypithecus > Trachypithecus francoisi. The sequence continues at coordinate 4,040,284 of NW_022681467.1, forward strand.
GAGTCAGGGGCCAGCAAGGGCTCAGCATAGATGATATGACCTATGTTCTGCCATCTGGAAGCTCCTGTATCTGGTGCTGAAAGATCCTGTCCTAAGACATGTCAACTCCACACCTACTTTTCTTACAGTATTTTGGGGCACAATTCCCTGACCACATACTGACTTGGAGGTTTGTCAGCCACACAGCAGAATAAAAAAAAAGGCACGTAAGACATGAATTAGCATGGTGTGAAAAGAAAAGTCAGTAAAAAGAGCCCGGGTGTGAGGAGGTATGAAAATGAAAACATGTTCTGCAAGTAAAGGGGTTTTTGATATGCTGAGAGACAATTGCTGGGGCAATTTAAATTTCCGTCTTTTACCAAGCAGCTACCCTGATTTTTATTGCACTTCACTGTTTAAAGAATTCCACAAGCCTCACTCCTTTAACTCTGACAGTCTTCAGCTGACATCATGTGAAACTGCAGCAATTAATGGCAGCAAATTATGTTTTTAAATGCAAACATTGATATTAAGCTCTTCAGCAAAGTGCTTTCAATCACGTTTACATTGAAATCTGTCCTTACCTTCATATCCGGGTGCTTCTAGCGACGCTCACTTACTCCTAGTGCAAGAGAAGGAGGAGAACTTATACGCATTCTCCATCTGGAAACTGTTCCTTGGATCAAGGTTTACAATATCCAGCCCCAAACTGATGCTCTTCGGGAGACGTTCTTCTGGACCAGAGAGCGAGAGGGGGCCTGGCAGCATTGGCTGGCGGAGGTCTGCCTCTCCTTTTGCCACCTGACCCACTCACGACTAAGCTGCCACAACAACTGCAGAATTGATGGGGGAGAAGCGCTCTTTCTCCTAATCCCACCACACCCACCTACACCTGGACATTTAAATGAGACACTTACAAAGGGAAACAGAATGGCTTCTGTATAACTTAAACCAGAGATAAAAGTACACCAAATGGCTTGTCCACACATGCAGTAAAATAAAACAAAAATCTGCCAGCAGGCAATCAGAAAGCTGAACTATTTTGTGACTTGTATTTACATTGACACATGGTTTATTTTTTCTTATTAGAAAAATAATACATGTTAGACTTTTGAAAGTATAAAAAATTCATTACAAGGAAGTAGAAAATTATCTATAATGCTTCCCTTAAGAGAATCACTATGGCCGTTTTTGATATGTTTACTTCTATGTAGAGATTTGTAAGCTAAAATTCATATTGTACATGCAATTTTGAATCTAGTTACATTTTCCTCTTTTCCTAATTATAAATATGGTTTATTTTCTGTACAAAAGTGAATCACTGGAGAAGAGAAAGTATAAAATTAAGTCTGTCCTATAATTCCACCCCCTCCTATAACCATCAATGAAGGTTTAGTGCTTATTCTGACAATTATTTTTCTCTTTTCCAGACATACATATACATGAAATTTTTATCTTGGGATCTTTGTGTGTCACGAAGTGTGTTTGGGGAATACTATGCTAATGGTGACATAATGAATCAGAAATGCTTGAAAATTAGGCAAATCCTCCACCTACTGAGTTGGTTCCTGCAGTTGGATTATTTCACATCTTTTGCTGTTACAAAGCTTCCTTCTGGGCAGACCCTTTTTATCGTTTGCCTCATTGCTGATGGTTTTCCTGGATATAAAGTCTTTGAAGAAGAATTAGAAATCAGAGGATAAGAGTTTTGATATATGTTACAAAGCTTGATACATATTGCAAGCTCTTTCACACATATAAGCCCTTTCTACATTAAGCATATACATTTCATTGCAATCTTAATCAATTTATAATCTTTTAATTTAGTTAAGAATTTTTTGACATTCCAGGTAGTCAAATCTTCCTATTACTTTTTCATTGTGATTTTTTTTATGGTTAGAAAGTCCTTCACCGAAAGGAGACAAATTAGACTTTCAGGTATTTTTGTTTTTATTTTTTAAATTTTAGTTTCACTTTTTTGATTTAACTCCTTGATCTAGGTGGAATGTATTTTAATATGTTATATAACATGAGAATGTTTTATTTTTCCAAATAGGTAAGTCATCTTTGAATAATATCATATTCCTTGACAGGCAAGGGTTCCTCTAACACACATTCATTCCAGGGCTCCCATTTCTGGTGGGTTGATCCACCATTTATGCATCAATGCTACGCTGTTCTACTGCTTTTTGTAGTTTAGAGTATGGTGGGTAAGCAGGTGGGAACTAAACTTAGAGAATGCTATGCTCAAGTCCACCATTGAGTTGGTGAGCTGGTGAAAAGGTGCTCAAACTCTCTGGCCTCTTGAAAAACAGGTAGTTACAGCCTCTTCTGCATAAGGTTGTTGGAAGAGGGGAAATAGGAAAACTCACCAAAGGCAGAGAACAGTATTTGTTACAGGTCAATTACGAAGAGTAGCTACTGTTATTATGATTCCTGTCACATCTCATATCTGCAAGGAGGGGGCATACCCAGCGTTTTTTGTTTTTGTTTTTGCTTTTTAAGTCCTGGCTATTTTTGCCTGTTATTTTTCCAGAAAACTCTCTTTAGTACTCTCAAAAGAAATTTTATCAGATTTTGATTAAAAGTATTAAACTGTTACATTTTTTTCATGAAAATTTGACATTGTGCCATATTATATTATCCTCGGTACCACATGATATGTCTGTCTAATTACTAAGATTTTATAATCTTCAGGTAAATTTCGTATTTTATATTTTGCTTTGGACACTGATTCTTAAAATTGTTCCTTGTTTTTTGGGAACTTTTTTTGGTCATGTGATTCATATTTGCTTTTGAATTATACCATTGAACAAATTATCGCTTGCACTTGAAAAGCTATGCAACTTTGCTATATTTGTTTGATATTTAGCAACATTACCCTATGTTAATATTAGGTCTAAATTTTTAACTGATTTTACAGGCTTTCTGAAAATTCAGTTATATCATCTGCAAATAATAATAACTGTGACTTTCCTTACAGAATCAGCTATTATGTCCAGAACAACAGTGAAAACAGTAGTGCTGGAAGTCATCCTGGGGGTATCAGAGTAGTAGTTTCTTCACGTTCTATCACTGCCACATGCTGAGTGGTCCTGCATTCCCGCTCCCCTGTGCCTCAGTTTCTTCATCTACTTAAGGCAAATAATAATAGCACGTATTACTGAGTCACTGATTAATCTTTCCTGTAACTCCTCATTGTGTCTGCCTGCACCTTCTCTCGATCTTTCTCACTTTTACCAAATTGACATTTTTCTTCCACCTGGACTTCTTTCCTGTCTTTTTCACTGCTGGTTTCTCATTTGGTCCTTATTCTCAGGGCCAGTGTTTACTGTCTCTCGGAAACTGCTCACTTTTTCTCTCTCATAGAAGAGCAGGTAGTTGCCTGTCCATGCTGCTGAGCTGGGAGCTTTCTGTAGAGGCTTCAGTTCAAGGTTGGGGATTGAGAGGAAGAACTGAAACCTCTTTGTGGTTTGGGACATTCAAAATTGCAGCATCTTGCAAAGATCTTCATTACAGGAATTATAGAAAAACATGGTCTGTCTTTGGACACAGTGATTTTAGGGACCATCAAATATAAGTTGTGAAGAGTTAGACAGCAGAGGATTTTTAGTCATAATACTTTCACATTTTAATATCCTAGACACCAAACAATAGCTGTGATTACTGTATCATTCACAAATATTTCTCCTCTTCACCCATTTCTACTAATTTATCTCTGGAAATAAGATAAATTGGAACTTATTTGAGCATTCTGGTCTTAGTTTGAGGCCACATACAGCCATCTTCATGGTTTATCACTGTGATTCTCATCTCATGGGAAACAAGAGTTATGTAGCAATCTGCTGCACGATTAATTCCACCCCGACGTCTCTTCTCTTCAATTCAGCAATGCCTCCATGGTGCATCAGTCCATCAATCAAGTATATAATAAAGAGAGATGGCAGCAAATTGGATGAAGCTGAGATATGGATATAATAATAACCTTATTATCAGATTTTATGTTTAAGCATAAAAGTATATTCTTAGATGAAAAGACTCAAAAGTCACAAAAAATTCCTCTGGGCAACTTTAAACTGGGGGTGGTTGACATGTTTTGAGGCTGTTGAGGGTTGGTGGGGAAGACTGGACGTGGAGGCCCTTGAGGCCCTTGAGGCCAAGCAAGGGAATATGACAATTATCCAAAAGGCAGTCCTGTGCTGTGCTGAGAAGCAGTGGCAGCTGGGCTCCCTGGCTTCCACACTTACTGTCTGCATGACACCAGGCAAATTACTTATTTTTTTCTGTGCCTCAGTGTCCACATTTGTAAAATGGGGACAATAATAGCATACATAGGATTATTACAAGAATTAAAGGCATCAATGTCTGTAAAATGCTGAGGCTAATGACTGGCACAGGGTCAGTGTCAAGTAAGTGCTGTTTTAAAACTTCGAATGAGGCTGCTGGATGCTGTATGGCTTGGGGACAGGACATGGTAAGGACATTTCAGGGCTAAGAGGAGCCTGTAAGATTTTTCATGTTACCCACGCTAGGCCTGCGGGTACATCTCCAAAACAAACAGAAAACAGCCTGCTGCCAGGAACACGGACGTTTCATAGCAAGAGGGAAATGAGCAAACAAGGCAGGAAGAAGATGAGAGGAGAAATACCAGGAAAACACTTTTCTTGACTTTATTTGCTAAAAGTGGGAGTCTAAAAGAAATATCTGTGAAATAAGAGAATTCCACTAAATATGGAAGTATATAATTTATATAGAATGAGCTACACGAAAAAACATCTCCCTTTGCTGAATAAAAGCGTATTCTACTTATTCAACAATTATTTCAACAACGAAGTAAAATATGACCTCATAATATTTATCTTTTTTATATTTTTGAGATGACAAATACATTCATCATAATTAAGCTATGAATCTAATTTTTCCTAATTCAACAACAACAAATATAAGTAGCCAAATTAAAAAATGGGCAGGTGAGATGAGATGCATTCAGGTGGTATGGCTGCAGATATTAATCCACTGTGTATTTCAAAATAGCTAGAAGATAATTATGTGAATGTTCCTAGTATAAAGAAAAGTATTTAAGATAACGAATATTCCAGTTACTCTGACTTCATTATATAAGCGTATCAAATTATCATATGAATTCTGAAAATATGTACATCTGCTGTGTATCAATTTTGAAAATGGGTAAAAGACTTAAACAGACATATCCCCAAAGCAGATCTACAAATGGCCAATAAGTACATGAAAAGATGCTCCGTGTCGCTAATCATGAGGGAAATGCAAATTAAAATCACAAGATACCACCTCAAACCCATTAGGATGTCTAGTATTAAAAGAAAAGCATAGAAAAACAAATAGTCGTGAGGATGTGGAGAAAGTAGAACCTTCTCATATTACTGGTAGGAAATATAATACGGTACAGTTGCTGTGGAAAACAGTATGTTAAATTACCAGATGATCCAGCATTTCCACTTCTTGGCATATACCAGAAAGAATTGAAAATGGGAACTTGAACAGACATTTGCAGTCCCACGTTCATAGCAGCATTATTCGTAATAGCCAAAAGGAGGAAGCTACTGAAAGGTTTATCAACAGATGAGTAAATAAATAAAGTGCGGTATATCTATACAATGGAATATTATTCAGAATTAAAAAGGAAGGAAAATTGGATGCATACAATAACATGGAAGAACCTTGAGAGCATTATGCTAAGTGAAATAAGCCAGGCACAAACTGGACAAATACTGTAGGATTCCTCTTATATAAGGTACCTGGAGTACTCAGATTTGTAAAAACAGAAAGTAGAATGGTGGTTGCCAGAGGCTAGGGAAGGGAGAATAAGGAAATACTGTCTAATGGGTATGGAGCTTCAGTTTTAAAAGATGAAAAAGTTCTAGAGATGGAGAGTAAGGATGATTGCAGAACAATGTGAATGTGCTTAATGCCACTTAACTGTACATTCAAAAATGGTTAAAATGGTCAATTTTATGTTATGTGTATTTTACCACATACAAAAAATTCTCTACACTTTGACAGACCTTGGCTGCCACATGCCTGGCTGACTTTCTTGTAAATGTTCTGCTGTCTTCATGTGGATCTTGCTATTAGGAATTTTCCTCCTAGTGAGCAAAAGGTTAAGGAGATGGCAACTGGGGATATCGAGAAATGTGTTAACAAATGAGCTCTTCGAAAGCGTTGAGTTTACCTCACATTGGCGCTCCTGCTCTTAAATAGTTTGAACTTATCTGCCTTCAGAATGATCTACTTTATAAACTTCTGATTGTTATGTTTAAAATTTATAAAATTTCCAGTACTATTTGCTTACATTTTGTCTTACTGTTTGGAGTTTTTTTGGGAGGGGAATAAACTGGTGCCAAAATATAAACAAAGAATAACTGGAAATTATTAATAATTTCAATGCACAGTAAGGAGAGTTAAAATATATCTAAAATGAATAGATTTTTCTTAGCTTGCTGATCCTAACTCAAGGCATCTCCGTTTAGAAATATAAGCCCACTTTTAATCAATTTCAAAGGTTGTCAAAGCATGTTTATAGATCTTGTATAAGAAAAGTAGCATTTTTACAGGCAAATCTTTCTTCTTAAAAAAAATCAAAATGTAGCACTTAAATTGAGCTTGAAATCCAGCCTTGACTTAAATATTACCCCAATGAGCAATTGCAGGTACATTTCCTTCTCTGGCACAGTTAACGAATCTTGGAAGGTCACAGAGTTAGCAGGGCTCAACCTTCCCCCTCCCACCCCCACCCCACTCAGGGAAAGGCCAGAGGAGACTGTTTTCCCCTTTTGCGTATTCCACCTTTTAAAGATCATTTCCTTTCCAACACTGAAAGCAGAGTAGTCATAGCAGGGATTAGGGAAGCTCTACTTCATGCTTTGAAACATTGAAACTTCCCATGTGATTCAAAATTCCAACTCTGACTTTTGGATTTTTAATAGGAACAGAAACTGCTAACTTGAGTTGAACAGGTGCTTTGTGGAAATGTGAAGCCCTGGAAGCCTCCAGAGACATCAGGGACAGAGTGGCTTCCCCCACCCATGTAAACGAAATGCAGACACAACATGAACTGTTTCTGTCCTTCTACATTTCTACTTTGGAGTGAGGGGGTGGAGAAGGTTCATATAGAAGGGTGGAGATTGGGAAAATTTTAATTCAGTAATATAAAAATGTTATTTGGAAAATAGATGGATGAATTCAACCAAAACAGGAAAAAAAAAAAAAAAAAGATACAGAAGGACGTTTTCTTTTGCTTTGCAGAAGCTCTTTAGTTTAATTAGATCCCATTTGTCAATTGTGGCTTTTGTTGCCACTGCTTTTGGTGTTTTAGTCATGAACTCTTTGCCCATGCCTATGTTCTGAATGGTATTGCCTAGGTTTTCTTCTAGGGTTTTTATGGTTTTAGGTCTAACGTTTAAGTCTTTAATCCATCTTGAGTTAATTTTTGTATAAGGTGTAAGGAAGGGATCCAGTTTCAGTTTTCTGCATATGGCTAGCCAGTTTTCCCAATACCATTTATTAAATAGGAAATCCCTTACCCATTGCTTGCTTTTGTCAGATTTTTCAAAGATCAGATGGTTGTAAATGTATGGTATTATTTCTGAGGTCTCTGTTCCATTCCATTGGTCTATATATCTGTTTTGGTACCAGTACCATGCTGTTTTGGTTACTGTAGCCTTGTAGTATAGTTTGAAATCAGATAGCGTGATGCCTCCAGCTTTGTTCTTTTTGCTTAGGATTGTCTTGGCTATGCAGTCTCTTTTTTGGTTCTATATGAACTTTAAGGTAGTTTTTTCCAATTCTGTGAAGAAAGTCATTGGTAGTTTGATGGGGATAGCACTGAATCTATAAATTACTTTGGGCAATATGACCATTTTCAAGATCATCAGAATGAACAGGCAACCTACAGAATGGGAGAAAATTTTTGCAATCTCTTCATCTGACACAGGGCTAATATCCAGAATCTACAAAGAACTTGAACAAATTTACAAGAGAAAAACAAACAACCCCATCAAAAAGTGGGCAAAGGATATGAATAGACACTTCTCAAAAGAAGACATTTATGCAGCCAACAAACATATGAAAAAAGCTCATCATCATTGGTCATTAGAGAAATGCAAATCAAAACCATGATGAGATAACATGTCACACCAGTTAGAATGGCAATCATTAAAAAGTCAGGGAACAACAGATGCTGCAGAGGATGTGGAGAAATAGGAATGTTTTTACACTGTTGGTGGGAGTGTAAATTAGTTCAACCATTGTGGAAGACATTGTAGTGATTCCTCAAGGATCTAGAACTAGAAACAGCATTTGACCTAGCAATCCCATTACTGGGTATATACCCAAAAGATTATAAATCACTCTACTATAAAGACACATGCACACGTATGTTTATTGTGGCACTGTCCACAATAGCAAAGACTTAGAAACAACCCAAATGCGTATCAATGATAGACTGGATAAAGAAAATGTGGCACGTATATACCATGGAATACTAGGCAGCCATAAAAAAGGATGAGTTCATGTCCTTTGCAGGGACATGTATGAAGCTGGATACCATCATTCTCAGCAAACTAACACAGGAACAGAAAACCAAACATCACATGTTCTCACTCATAAACGGCAGTTGAACAGTGAGAACACATAGACCCAGCAGGGCAGGGGGCATCACATACTGCTAGCCTGTCAGTGGGGTAGGGAGCTAGGAGAGGGATAGCATTAGGAGAAATACCTAATGTAGATGACGGGTTGATGGGTGCAGCAAATCACCATGGCATGTGTATACCTATGTAACCAACCTGCATGTTCAGCACACGTACCCCAGAACTTAAAGTATAATAATAATAAAAAAAGAAGGTCATTTTCTCCTAAGTAATCTGTTCTTTGATTCAAATCAATGTGTCCTGTGTTAACTTAACTCTACTATTTTCCTACTTCCAATTTCTCTATAAAGCGTTTTATGGACATGGACCTCTAAAAGTAATAACATCAGCTACAATTTCTTGAGCTTATGCCGTGTCAGCATTGTGCTAAGCTTATTATATATTTCAGTTAATCTTCACAATTTTATAATGTAGCTACTATTTATATTATTATCCTAATTTTGCAGGTAAGGAAATTAAGTCTCGGAGAACATACATGAATTCCCAAGGTCTCCTGTCTCTTAAGTGGTGAGGCTGCAATTTAAATTAAGGCTTGTATGATTCCAAAGTGAATGCTTTGACCACTAATTTGTATCACCAGCCTAGATGAATGGATGTTACCACACAGTAAAGCAATATCTATTATTGAGTGGTATGAAGATGGGATGCTTGTAAACTTAACGCTCTGCCTTTGAAAAGATGACATGCGGTCTTAAAAAATGCTACTCTAAAAATTTTATTTTTAAGTCAGCATTTCTGTAGAACACATAAGTCTAGGACCAATTAATTTTGAGATCTACAGAGGACATCAGCAAACTGAATGCCCTGGAAGTCTTGTGGTTAAGTAGATGTTTAATGTATGAATTAATCAACTTTGGCTATGAAATGCTCTATAATAAAAAAACTCCAAATGTCAGTAGCTTACAACTATCATGTGATTTTCGTAAGTCCTCTGTGTTGGGTCAGCTGACAATGGTAGGTGACACAGATCTAGAGCAAATGTTTGTCCTTCTGGGACCCAGGTTGAAGCAGTAGTGTTTACCTGGAGAAAACTTCTCTTAGGGCAGTGGGCAGAAGTGAGGAGGCCGAGCCAAACGTACTTTTGACTTGGGTTAAATTCTCTGCTTGGACTGGTATATATTATGTCCACTCACATCCCTTCGGTCAAAGCAAGTCACATGACCAAGCCCCATAACAATAGGTGGGGAAATAGCTTCTCTTACAGAATAGAGATAGAAGAGAATGGATATTTACTGGGTATTAACACATTTTATAACAATAGTGTATGCTCAGGCACTTCACAAACTTACCTGGCCACACAATAACTTTTCTTTTCCTTCTAATGTTATTTTCCCCAAATCTCTTACTGCTTAGGATACTATGGTTCTCTGAGCATAACTTGAGTTGATTTTGGACAATTGAGAAAATTAAGTCTCCTATTTCTAAAGTGGTGACTATGTTATAAATAATAGAAAAGTTAAAGAACCTCTGATATTATTTTTTTTAAAGAAAATAATTTAAAAACATCAATAGTGCTTTGAATTTATAAATGCTCTTTGCTTGGTAGAATTTTATTGATTGACATATTTATAGCTTTTTGTTCTATTCTCAAAACAGCCTGTGGCTCAGTTACACTCCATATATTACAAGCAGAAAATCAGAGTTCCATGGATGATGGAATTTTTTTCCAGGTTAAAGCAATGGAACTGAGTCAAAAATTCTGTGCCCCTATCTCCCACCCAGTTCAGGAAATCATGCCTCATGGTCATGTGCATACAATTGTGGCATAATGATATAAGCTACACTTAGGTTTAAAAGTTACAAGTCAGGTTTTACATGAATTTATTTTTAAAATGTTTCAGACCTATACTAACCAGGAATAGAACTCACTAAGAAAAAAAACACAGTTATCTAAACAGTTGTTTCCTTAAAAATTAAGACATTAACCTGAAAACCTATTTATTATATGAGATTTGAAGCATAATGTGCTTTCTTGATTCAGCTGGATTTGTTCCAAGGATAAGATTGTTATCCAAACAATAACAGTAGGTTTTTCTTTTCTTTTTCTTTTTCTTTTCTTTTCTCTTTTCTTTTCTTTTCTGGTTTTATAATCACCTAGGAAATAATGGTGGCTCTCAACATATCTTTCCTCTTTCCTTTTCCAAATGTGATAGAAAAACACTGTTTCTTATCTCTTGCATCTACAGCCAAATAGATACACAAACACAGACATCCAAATATTGACTCTGCAGGTCCCATCTCTATTGAACTTTTGTAGCAAAGAAGATCAGGGGCAATAATAATTGGTTATAAAGAATGAATAAGGAAAATCAAAACACCTCACAAAATGCCATTACTGAAGGCATGAATAGCAACTTCATACTGTGTGAATTTGCTAGGGACACATGCCAATCTAGCTTGGCCTCCGATGGTTATACGTCCCTTCTAAACCAAACTGGCACTAGACTGCAGCCCTGGGAAAATCCCCTGGGGGAAAGGATCACTGCAACCTTCCTTAGTTTATAATCATTTTCTTTTTGGACCCCAAGAGAATAAATGAAGCTGGAGGTGAGGAGTTCAAGTGAAATGAAGTATAAGAAAAAGAAAACAGCAGCAACAGGGTAGAAAAGTGTAAGAAACTAAATCGCCTTAGAACTATTTCTAAGTAAGGCAGAACTAGGACGATTAAATGAAGCAGGAAATAATCTGTCTTATATATTAAATGGAATAAGGAATAGAATGGAATGGAATGGAATCCAATATGTAATAGAATGGAAAATGGAATGTAATAGAATGCAATGGAATGGTATGATGTTGAAAAAAGCAGGCAGACTTTGCTGAGTTCAGATCTTGACCCTACTTACTGGAGACTCTGAACTAGTTTATTCACTGATTTGGGGGTTATCTGAAAAAACGAAGATATAGTAACTACCTGGCAGCATTATTGTGACAATTAACTGAGATACCCCATGTACACTGTGGCCGGAAGGCTGAAAATAACATGAAGATGTTTTTACATAACTCACAGCAGGTATTTTATTTCTTTATTTTGTATTAAATCATAACATTTTACATGTTTATGATTCATATGTATGGGTACATGAGATATTTTGTTATACACATTGAATGTGTAATGATAAAGTGAGGGTATTTACATTATCCATCACTTTGAGTATTTATCTGTTCTATGTGTTTGAAACCATTCAAAACCTTACAGAAGATAGTTTTAAATTTGGAACTAGCTGCTGTTCAAAAATCAGAGATTTCACTTAAAAATTTAAATATTTTGCTTTTTCTGAGAATTTGGAAGACTCGGTGATTGAATTATCTACTGCTGTATAACAAGCCACTATAAAACAAAGTGACTCAAAAATGCAATCATATTTTGCTTGCAGATGTGCAATTTGGGCATAGCTTGGTGTAGAAGACTTACTCGCTTATGGACTATCAGCTGGAGTGCCACAGGGGCTGGAAGATCCACTCCTAAGATGGTTCTCACACAGCTGGCAAGTTTGTCCTGGCTGTGGGCTGGGAGCTCTTCCAGGGCTGAGCGCCTGGGACCTCAGTCACTATCCATGTGGGCCTCCCCCGCTGTCCTGGGCTTACTTACACACCAGGTGGCTGGGATCCAAGGATGAGTGTCCTAAGGGAGAGCCAAACAAAAATTGTATTGTCTTTAGGAGCTCACCTTGGATGTCATTACGGCATAATTTCCACAGCCACAGCAGTCTAGTTCTATAACCCCTCTCAGATTTCAAGGAGAGGAGCCATAGACTTCCCTTCTTAATGGTGAGAGGCAAGGTTCTAGAAAAGTATATGAATGGGAAATGTAGCCGTGGTCATCTGCAGAAAGTATAATATCCAGTACCATTGGGCTTGTGTTTTTACATGACCACAATTAATGGGAGCTGAGTAATGACTGTGCTTTTAAATAGGTCATGAAATCACTGCCCTTTCTGGCTCCTTGACACTAAGTCTGAGCATTAGTTCCATTTACTAGGCAATAACACTGTTGTTTTCATCTACCAGCATTTGGAGGAAAATGAAGTATCAGCCTGCTGTACTTACTAGGGTGAATTCGCTGTACAAAGCCTGTGAGAAACAACTGACAAAATAAGTAGAGGGTGGAGTAGGAAAAAGGCTGCTATAACTCAGAGTCCAAAATACAGATTAAAACTATATTTTTGACCTCTGAAAAAGAAAGAGATTAGCCAACATAATAATCAAGAAGAACAAAGTTATTCAATGTTGGAGAATTCGCACTTCTCACACTATGGATCAGTAGACTTTGCAAAATCAGGTGCTGAAGGCTAAGGCAGAGATGGAGGTGAGCTGGCGTAGCACTGAATGAATGCCCCAGCTTAGAGCCAAACTTCAAAGACTGGGAGAAAAGATTTTTTTTTCTCTTTTTGGCTACAGACATTTAAGGAAACCTCTGTCAGGTCACTGGCTGACCACTGAGACAATGAAATGAAGACCAGAGACCACACACAACCAGGAATATAGCCTTAGCAAAAAAACATTCCAAAAGAAACTAAACAAATAAATTACGGCACCCCTCAGAAACAAACAGCAGCAAAATTTAGGCAAAGGGGAAAATCTGATTTTTGGAGTTACCATAATATAATATTACAAGGCATTCAAACAATAGAAAAGTATGGCCCATTCGCGGGACAAATTCATTGACAGAAACTATCCCTGAGGAAGCCCGATGATTGGACTATTTCTTCTCACATTCTTTCTGGTCCTTTCTCTCTCTCTTCACCTAATGGGTTCCCATAACACATAGGTTGGTACTCTTAATGGTGCTCAATGGGTCCCTTAAACTCTTTTCACTTTGCAAGGCAAAGTTTTAAAATCAACTACCATAGTATAACCAAAGAACTAAAAGAGACTGGGAAAACAATGTATGAATAAAATGAAAATATTAATAAAAAATAGAAATTATGGAAAGAAACAAAATAGAAATGCTAGAGCTGAGAAGTATAATAATAGAAATGAAAAATTTACTACAGGCACTGAACAGCTGATTTAAGCATACAGAAGAAAGAACGCAAACTTGAATATTGAAAAATTGAAACTATTATTGTTTGAGGATCAGAAAGGAAAAAGAGGGAAAAACAGTGAAGAGAGTCTAAAGGACACATTGGGCACCATTAAGAGTACCAATCCCTGTGTTATGGGAACCATTAGGTGAAGAGAGAGAGAAAGGACCAGAAAGAATGTGAGAAGAAATAGTGGCTGAAATCATCTCAAATTTGATTAATCCAAGAACCTCCACAGACTCCAAGCAGAATAAACTCAAAGAGAAGTACACTGAGACACATTATAGTCAAAGAGAAAGAATCATTTCTTTTCCTTTTCAACTTTTATTTTAGAATCCAGGTGTACATGTGCAGGTTTGTTGCAAGGGTCTGTTGTGTGATGCTGAGGTGTGGGATATGATTGAAACTGTCACCCAGGTAGTGAGCATAGTACCCAATAGGTAGTTTTCCAGCACTTGCTCTCCTCCTTCTTTCCCCTTTCTAGTAGTCCCCAGTGACTATTATTCCCATCTTTATGTCTATGTGTACCCAGTGTTTAGCTCCCACTTATAAGTGAGAATGATATTTAATTTGATTTGTGGTGTCTGCATTACTTTGCTCTAAATAATAGTCTCCAGCTGCATCCATAATGCTGCAAAAGACACAATTTTATTCTTTTTGTGACTTCACAGTATTCCATGGTGTATATGTACCACATTTTTAAAAACTTTTACTTTTAAGTTCAGGGGTAGCTGTGCAGGTTTGTTATGTAAGTAAACTAATGTCAGGGGTTTGTTGTATAGATTATTTCATCAACCAGGTATTAAGCCTAGTAGCCATTAGTTATTTTTCCTAATCCTCTCCCTCCTGTCTCCTCTGATAGGCCCCAGTATCTGTTGTTCCCCTCTATGTGTCCATACTTTCTCATCATTTAGCTCCCACTTATAAGTGAGAACATGTGGTGTTTGGCTTTCTGTCCCTGCTTTAATTTACTAAGGACAATGGTCTCCAGCTCCATCCATGCTCCTGAAAAGGACATGATCTTGTTCCTTTTCATGGCTGCATAGTATTCCATGGTGTATATGTACTACACTTCTTTATCCAGTCTACAACTGATGGGCATTTAGCTTGATTCCCTGTCTTTGTTATTGTGAATAGTGCTGCAATGAACTTACATGTGCATGGGTATATTCCTTTGGGTATATACCCAGTAATGGGATTGCTGCATTGAATAGTAGTTCTGTTTTTAGGTCTTTGAGGAATTGCCATGCTGCCTTCCACAATAAGTGAGCTAATTTACACTCCCTCTAACAGCATATAAAAATTCCCTTTTCTCCATAACCTTGTCAGCACCTTCTATTTTTTGGCTTTTTAATAATAACCATTCTGACTGGTGTGAGATGGTATCTCATCATGGTTTCTATTCGTATTTCTCTAAATCAGTGATGTTGAGCTTTTTCTCATATGATTGTTCGTCACGTGTATGTCTTCTTTAGAAAAATGTCTGTTCATGTTCTTTGCCCACTTTTTAATAGGGTTGGTTGGTTCTTCTTGTAAATTTAAGTTCCTTATAGATGCTGGATATTAGACCTTCATAGTTTACAAAAATTGCCTCCCATTCTGTAGGTTGTCTGTTTACTCTGTTGATAGTTTATTTTTCTGTGCAGAAGCTCTTTAGTTTAATTAGATCTCATTTGTCAATTTTTGCATTTGTTGCAATTGCTTTTGGCATCTTCATCATGAAATCTTTAGCTGTTCCTATGTCTAGAAGGGTATTGTCTAGGTTGTCTTCCAGGGTTTTTTTTTTTATAGTTTTGGGTTTTACATTTAAGTCTTTAATCCATTTTGACTTAATTTTTTATGTGATTTAAGGAAGGGGTCCAGTTGCAGTCTTCTGCGTATGGCTAGCCAGTTATCTCAGCACCATTTACTGAATAGAGAATCTTTCCCCATTGCTTGTTTTTGTCAGATTTGTCAAAGATTAGGGAGTTGTAGGTGTGCAGCTTTATTTCTAGCTCTCTATTCTGTTCCATTGGTCTATGTGTTGTTTTTGCACCAGTGTCATGCTGTTTTGGCTACTGTAGCCCTATAGTATAGTTTGAAGTTGGACAGTGTGATACCTCCAGCTTTGCTCTTTTGGCTTAGGATTGCCTTGGCTATGTGGGCTCCTTTTTGGTTCCACATGAATTTTATAAGGTATTTTTTTCTAGTTCTGTGAAGAATGTCCTCAGTAGTTTGATAGGAACAGCACTGAATATACAAATTGCTTTGGCCATTTTAATGATATAATTTATTCCTATTCATGAGCATGTAATGTTTATCTATTTATTTGCATCATCTCTGATTTCTTTGACCGGTGTTTTGTAGTTCTCCTTGTAGAGACCTTTCATCTTCCTGGTTAGCTGTGTTTCTAGGTATTTTATTCTTTCAGTGGCCATTGTGAATGGTATTGTGTTCCTGGCTTGGCTCTTGGCTTGACTGTTGTTGGTGTATAGGACTGCTAGTGATTTCTGAACATTGATTTTGTATGCTGAGACTTTGCTGTAGTTGTTTATCAGCTTAAGGAGCTTTTGGGCTTAGGCTATGGGGTTTTCTAGATATGAGATCATGTCATCTGCAAACATGAATAATTTGACTTTCTCTTTTCCTATTTGGATGCCCTTTATTATTTTTCTCTTACCTGATCACTCTGACTGGAACTTCCAATACTATATTGAATAGAAGTGGTGAGAGAGGGCATCTTTGTCTTGCTCCAGTTTTTGAGGGGAATGCTTCCAGCTTTGCATGCTCAATATGATGTTGTCTGTGGGTTTGTCATAGATGGCTCTTATTATTTTGAGGTATGTTTCTTTAATGCCTAGTTAATTTGGAGTTTTTAACATAAAAAGGTGTTGAATTTTATCGAAAGTCTTTTCTCAATCTATTGAGATAATAGTGTGGTTTTTGTCTTTAGTTCAGTTTATGTGATGAATCACATTTATTGATTTGTGTGTTGAGCCACCCTTGCAACCCAGGGATAAAACGTACTTGATCATCATGGATAAGCTTTATGATGTGCTGCTGGATTCGGTTTGCCAGTATTTTGTTGAGGATTTTTGCATTAATGTTTATCAAGGATATGTGCCTGAAGTTTACTTTTTTGTTATGCCTCTGCCAAGTTTTTGTATCAGGATGATGCTGGTCTTGTAGAATGATTTATGGAGGAGTCCCTCCTCAATTTTTTGGAATAGTTTCACTAGGAATTGTATCAGCTGTTCTTTTACACCTAGTAGAATTTGGCTGTGAATCCATTTGGGTACAGGTTTCTTTTTGGTTGATAGGCTATTTATTACTGATTCCATTTCAGAGCTTGTTATTGATCTATTCAGGGATTCAGTTTCTTCCTGATTCAGTCTTGGGAGTGTGTATATATCCAGAAATTTATTCACTTCTATATTTTCTAGTTTGTGTGCATAGAAGTGTTCATAATATTGTCTGATGGCTATTTGTGTATCTGTGGGGTCATTGGTGACATTCTCTTTGTCTTTCCTAATTGTGTTTACTTGGATTTTCTTATATTTTCTACTATGATACTTTAAGTTCTAGGGTACATGTGCACAACGTGCAGGTTTGTTACATATGTGTACATGTGCCATGTTGCTGTGCTGCACCCATTAACTCATCATTTACATTAGGTATTTCCCCTAATGCTATCCCTCCCCCATCCCCCCACACAGGCCCCACTGTGTGATGTTCCCTGTCCTGTGTCCAAGTGTTCTCATTGTTCAACTCCCACCTATGCATGAGAACATGCAGTGTTTGGTTTTCTGTCCTTGTGATAGTTTGCTCAGAATGATGGTTTCCAGTTTCATCAATGTCCCTACAAAGTACATGAACTCATCCTTTTCATGGCTGCATAGTATTCCATGGTGCGTATGTGCCACATTTTTGTAATTCAGTCTATCATTGATGGGCATTTGGGTTGGTTCCAAGTCTTTGCTATTGTGAATAGTGTCACAATAAACATACCTGTGCATGTGTCTTTTATAGTAGCATGATTTATAATCCTTGGGTATATACTAAGTAATGGGATCTCTGGGTCAAATGGTATTTCTAGTTCTAGATCCTTGAGGAATTGCCAAACTATCTTCCACAATGGTTAAACTAGTTTATACTCCCACCAACAGTGTAAAAGCATTCCCATTTCTCCACGTCCTCTCCAGCACCTGTTGTTTCCTGACTTTTTAATGATCGCCATTCTAACTGGTGTGAGATGGTATCTCAATGTGGTTTTGATTTGCATTTCTCTGATGGCGAGTGATGATGAGCATTTTTTCATGTGTCTGTTGGCTGTATGAATGTCTTCTTTTGAGGAGTGTCTGTTCATATCCTTTCCCCACTTTTTGATGGGGTTGTTTGATTTTTTCTTGTAAATTTAAGTTCTTTGTAGATTCTGGATATTAGTCCTTTGTCAGATGAGTAGATTGCAAACATTTTCTCCCATTCTATAGGTTGTCTGTTCACTCTGATGGTAGCTTCTTTTTGCTGTGCAGAAGCTCTTTAGTTTAATTAGATCCCATTTGTCAATTTTGGCTTTTGTTGCCATTGCTTTTGGTGTTTTAGTCATGAAGTCCTTGCCCATATCTATGTCCTGAATGGTATTACCTAGATTTTCTTCTTGGGTTTTTATGGTTTTAGGTCTAACATTTAAGTCTTTAATCCATTTCGAATTAATTTTTCTATAAGGTGTAAGGAAGGGATCCAGTTTCAGCTTTCTACATATAGCTAGTCAGTTTTCCCAGCACCATTTATTAAATAGGGAATCCTTTCCCCATTTCTTGTTTTTGTCAGCTTTGTCAAAGATCAGATGGTTGTAGATGTGTGGTGTTATGTTTGAGGCTTTAGTTCTGTTCCATTGGTCTATATATCTGTTTTGGTACCAGTACCATGCTGTTTTGGTTACTGTTGCCTTGTAGTATAGTTTGAAGTCAGGTAGCATGATGTCTCCAACTTTGTTCTTTTGGCTCAGGATTGTCGTGGCTATGCAGGCTTTTTTGGTTCCATATGAACTTTAAAGTAGTTTTTCCAATTCTGTAAAGAAAGTCATTGGTAGCTTGATGGGGATGACATTGAATCTGTAAATTACCTAGGACCGTATGGCCATTTTCATGATATTGATTCTTCCTATCCATGAGCATGGAATGTTCTTCCATTTGTTTGTGTCCTCTTTTATTTCATTGAGCAGTGGTTTGTAGTTCTCCTTGAAGAGGTCCTTCACATCCCTTGTAAGTTGGATCCCTAAGTATTTTTTATTCTCTTTGTAGCAATTATTAATGGGAGTTCACTCATGATTTGACTCTCTGTTTGTCTGTTATTTGTATATAAGAATGCTTGTGATTTTTGCACATTGATTTTGTATGCTAAGAATTTGCTGAAGTTGTTTTTCAGCTTAAGGAGATTTGGGGCTGAGATGATGGGGGTTTTCTAAATATACAATCACGTCATCTGCAAACAGGGACAATTTGACTTCCTCTTTTCCTAATTGAATACCCTTTATTTCTTTCTCTTGCGTGATTGCCCTGCTCAGAACTTCCAACACTATGTTGAATAGAAGTGGTGAGAGAGGGCATCCCTGTCTTGTGCCAGTTTTCAAAGGGAATGCTTCCAGTTTTTGCCCATTCAGTATGATACTGGCTGTGGGTTTGTCATAAATAGCTCTTGTTATTTTGAGATATGTTCCATCAATACCTAGTTTATTGAGAGTTTTTAGCATGAAGGGCTGTTGCATTTTTTCAAAGGCCTTTTCTGTATCTATTGAGATAATCATGTGGTTTTTGTCTTTGGTTCTGTTAATGTGATGGATAACATTTATTGATTTGTGTATCTTGAACCAGCCTTGCATCCCAGGGATGAAGCCAACTTGATCTTGGTGGATTAGTTTTTTGATATGCTGCTGGATTCAGTTTGCCAGTATTATATTGAGGATTTTTGCATCAATGTTCATCAGGGATATTGGTTTAAAATTCTCTTTTTTTTGTTGTGTCTCTGCCAGGCTTTGGTATCAGGGTGATGCTGGCTTCATAAAACGAAGTTATGAAGTTAGGGAGGATTCCCTCTTTTTCTATTGATTGGAATTGTTTCAGAAGGAATGGTACCAGCTCCTCTTTGTACCTCTGGTAGAACTCAACTGTGAATCCATCTGGTCCTGTACTTTTTTGATTGGTAGGCTATTAATTATTGCCTCAATTTCAGAGCCTGTTATTGGTCTATTCAGCAATTCAATTTCTTCCTGGCTTAGTCTTGGAGGATGTATGTGTCCAGGAATTTATCCATTTCTTTTAGATTTTCTAGTTTATTTGCTTAGAGGTGTTTATAGTATTCTCTGATGGTAGTTTTTATTTCTGTGAGATCGGTAGTGATATCCCCTTTATCATTTTTTTATTGCGTCTATTTGATTCTTCTCTCTTTTCTTTATTAATCTTGCTAGTGGTCTATCAATTCTGTTGATCTTTTCAAAAAACCAGCTCCTGGATTCATTGATTTTTTGAAGGGTTTTTTGTGTCTCTATCTCCTTCAGTTCCGCTCCAATCTTAGTTATTTCTTGCCTTCTGCTGTCTTTTGAATTTGTTTGCTATTGCTTCTCTAGTTCTTTTAATTGTGATGTTAGGGTGTTGATTTTAGATCTTTCCTGCTTTCTCCTGTAGGCATTTAGTGCTATAAATTTCCCTCTACACACTGCTTTAAATGTGTCCCAGAGATTCTTCTATGTCGTGTCTTTGTTCTCATTGGTTTCAAAGAGCATCTTTATTTCTGCCTTCATTTCGTTGTTTACCCAGTAGTTATTCAGGAGCAAGTGGTTCAGTTTCCATGTAGTTGTGCAGTTTTGAGTGAGTTTCTTAACCCTGAGTTCTAATTTGTTTGCACTGTGGTCTGAGAGACAGTTTGTTGTGATTTCTGATCTTTTACATTTGCTGAGGAGTGCTTTACTTCCTACTCTGTGGTCAATTTTGGAATAAGTGCAATGTGGTGCTGAGAAGAATGTATATTCTGTTGATTTGGGGTGGAGAGTTCTGTAGATGTCTATTAGGTCTGCTTGGTGCAGAGCTGAGATTAAGTCCTGGATATCCTTGTTAACCTTCTGACTCGTTGATCTGTCTAATATTGTCAGTGGGGTGGTAAAGTCTCCCATTATTATTGTGTGGGAGTCTAAGTCTCTTTGCAGGTCTCTCAGGGCTTGCTTTATGAATCTGGGTGCTCCTGTATTAGGTGCATATATATTTAGGATAGTTAGCGCTTCTTGTTGAATTGATCCATTTACCATTGTGTAATGGCCTTCTTTGTCTCTTTTGATCTTTGATGGTTTAAAGTCTGTTTTATCAGAGACTAGGATTGCAACCCCTGCTTTGTTTTTTGCGTTCCATTTGCTTGGTAGATCTTCCTCCATCCCTTTGTTTTGAGCCTATGTGTGTCTCTGCACGTGAAATGGATCTCCTGAGTACAGCACACTGATGGGTCTTGACTCGTTATCCAGTTTGCCACTCTGTGTCTCTTAATTGGGGCATTTAGCCCATTTACATTTAAGGTTAATATTGTTATGTGTGAATTTGATCCTGTCATTATAATGTACGCTTGTTATTTTGCCCACTTGTTGATGCAGTTTCTTCTTAGCATTGATGGTCTTTACAATTTGGCATGTTTTTGCAGTGGCTGGTATCGGTTGTTCCTTTCCATGTTTACTGCTTCCTTCAGGAGCTCTTGTAAGGCAGGCCTGGTGGTGACAAAATCTCTAAGCATTTGCATGTCTGTAAAGGATTTTATTTCTCCTTCATTTATTAAGCTTAATTTGGCTGGATATGAAATTCTGGGTTGAAAATTATTTTCTTTAAGAATGTTGAATATTGTCCCCCACTCTCTTCTGGCTTGTATGGTTTCTGCTGAGAGATCCACTGTTAGTCTGATGGGCTTCCCATTGTGGGTAACCGGACCTTTCTCTCTGGCTGCCCTTAGCATTTTTTCCTTCATTTCAACCTTGGTGTATCTGACAATTATGTGTCTTGGGGTTGCTCTTCTCGAGGAGTATCTTTGTGGTGTTCTCTGTATTTCCTGAACTTGAATGTTGGCCTGCCTTTCTAGGTTGGGGAAATTCTCCTGGATAATATCCTGAAGAGTGTTTTCCAGTTGGTTCCATTCTCCCCATCACTTTCAGGTACACTGATTAAACATAGATTTGGTTTTTTCACATAGTCTCATATTTCTTGGAGACTTGGTTCGTTTCTTTTTACTGTTTTTTCTCTAAACTTCTCTTCTCACTTCATTTCATTAATTTTATCTTCAAGTACTGATACCCTTTCTTCCACTTGATCAAATCAACTACTGAAGCTTGTGCGTGTGTCACGTAGTTCTCGTGCCATGGTTTACAGCTCCATCAGGTCATTTAAGGTCTTCTCTACACTGTTTATTCTAGTTAGCCATTTGTTTAATATTTTTTCAAGGTTTTTAACTTCCTTGCAATGTGTTTGAACATCCTCCTTTAGCTCAGAGAAGTTTGTTATTACCTACTTTCTGAAGCCTACTTCTGTCAACTCATCAAAGTCATTCTCTGTCCTGCTTTGTTCCATTGCTGGTGAGGAGCTGCGATCCTTTAGAGAAGAAGGGATGCTCTGGTTTTTAGAATTTTCAGCTTTTCTGCTCTGGTTTCTCCCCATCTTTGTGATTTTATCTACCTTTTGTCTTTGATGATGGTGACCTACAGGTGGGGTTTTGGTGTGGCTCTCCTTTTTGTTGATGTTGACGCTATTCCTTTCTATTTGTTAGTTTTCCTTCTAACAGTCAGGTCCCTCAGCTGCAGGTCTGTTGGAGTTTGCTGGAGGTTCACTCCAGACCCTGTTTGCCTGGGTTTCACCAGCAGAGGCTGCAAAATAGCAAATATTACAGAACAGTAAATATTGGTGCCTGATCCTTCCTCTGGAAGCTTCATCTCAGAGGGGCACCTGTCTGTATGAGGTGTTAGTCAGCCCTCACTGGGAGGTGTCTCCAAGTTAGGCTACATGGGATTCAGGGACCCACTTGAGGAAGCATTCCATCTGTTCTTAGAGATCAAACACCATGCTGGGGGAACCACTGCTCTCTTCAGAGCTGTCAGACAGGTATGCTTAAGTCTGCAGAAGTTTCTGCTGCCTTTTGTTCAGCTATGCCCTATGCCCAAAGGTGGAGTCTACAGAGGCAGGCAGGCCTCACTGAGCTGTGGTGGGTTCCACCCAGTTTGAGCTTCCAGGCCGCTTTGTTTATCTACTCAATCCTCAGCAATGGTGGACTCGCCCGCCCCCAGCCAGGCTTGCAGCCTCGCAGTTAGATCTTGGACTAGCAGAGGGCAAGACTCTGCAGGCATAAGGACCTGCTGAGCCAGGTGCAGGATGTATCTCTTGGCATGCCATTTGCTAAGACCATTGGAAAAGTGCAGTGTTTAGGTGGCAGTGTCCCGATTTTCCCGGTATAGTCTGTCACGGCTTCCCTTGCCTAAGAAAGGCAAATTCCCAGACCACTTGTGCTTCCCGAGTGAGGTGATGCCCTGCCCTGCTTCAGCTTGCCCTCCATGGGCTGCACCCACTTTCCAACCAGTCCCAATGAGATGAACCAGGTACCTCAGTTGGAAATGCAGAAATCACTCGTCTTCTATATCGATCACGCTGGGAGCTGCAAACCAGAGCTGTTCCTATTTGACCATCTTGGAACGGACCTCCCTATTTGGATTTTCTATCTTTTCTTTTTGATTAGTCTAGCTAGTAGTCTATTTCATTAGTTTTCTTAAAAAACAAACTCCTAGATTAGTTTATCTTTAGAGTAGCTTTTCGTGTCTCGTTATCCTTCAGTTCAGGTCTAATTTTAGTTATTTCTTGTCTTCTATTAGCTTTGGGGTTGGTTTGCTTTTAGTTCTCTAGTTCTTTTAGTTGTGATATTAGGTTGTTAAATTGAGATCTTTCTAGCTTTTTCACGTGGGTATTTACTGCCTTAGCTGTGTCCCAGAGATTCTGGTATGTTGTATCTTTGTTCTCATTAGTTTCAAAAAACTTCTTGACTTCTGCCTTAATTTCATTATTTCATTATTACCCAAAAGTCATTCCAGTGTAGGTTATTCAATTTACATCTAACTGTATGATTTTCAGTGATTTTCTTAGTCTTGATCGCTAATTTTATTGCACTGTGGTCCAAGAGAGTGGTTGTTATAATTTCAGTTCTTCTGAATTTGCTGAAGAGTGTTTTGTCTCAGATTATGGGGTTGATTTTAGAGAATGTGCCATGTGGCAATGAGAAGAATGTATATTCTGTTGTTTTGGGTGAAGAGTTCTGTAGATGTCTATCAGGTCCATTTAATGCAGTGCTGAGTTCAGGTCCTAGATATCTTTGCTAATTTTCTGCCTCAATAATCTGTCTAATACTGTCAGTGGAGTGTTGAAGTCTCCTAATATTATTGTATGGGAGTCTAAGTCTCTTTGAAGGTCTCTGAGAGCTTGGTGTTCCTGTGTTGGGTGCATATATATCTAGGTTAGATCTTCTTGTTGAATTGAACCCTTCACCATTATGTAATGCCCTTCTTTGTCTTTTGTGATCTTTGTTGTTTTAAAGTCTGTTTTGTCTGAAACTAGGATTGCAACCCCTGCTTTCTTCTGTTTTCCATTCGATTGGCAGATTTTTCTCCATTTCTTTATTATGAGACTATGTGTGTTATCGCATGTGAAATGAGTCCTTTGAAGTAAGTATACCAATGGGCCTTGGTTCTTTACCCATTCTGTGCCTTTTAATTGGGACATTTAGCCTATCTACATTCAAGGTTAATATTGATATGTGTGAATTTGATCCTGTCATCATGATATTAGCTGGTTATTAGTCAGACTTGTTTATATGGTTGCTTTACAGTTTCACTGGTCTGTGTACATAAGTGTGTTTCTATATTTAGTGCTTCCTTTAGGAGGCAGGTCTGGTGGTAATAAATTCCCTCAGCATTTGCTTGTCTCAAAAGGATCTTATTTCTTCTTCACTTATAAAGTTTAGTTTGGCTGGATATGAAATTCTGGGTTGAAATATTTTTTCTCTAAGAATGTTGAATATGGGCCCCCATTCTCTTCTGGCTGAGAGGTCTGCTGTTAGTCTGATGGGCTTCCCTTTGTAGGTGACCTGACCTTTCTCTCTAGCTGCCTTTAACATTTTTCTCTTTCATTTCAACCCTGGAGAATCTGATAATTATGTGTATTGGGGATGATCTTCTTGCGAAGTATCTTCCTGTTGCAGTTCTCTGAGTTTCCTGAATTTCAATGTTGACCTCTCTAGCTAGGTTGGGAAGTTTTCATGGATAGTATCTTGAAACACATTTTCCAAGTTGCTTATACTCTCCCCATATCTTTCAAGGACACCGATGAGTCATGGATTTGGTCTCTTTACATATCCCATATTACTCAGAAGTTTTATTCATTTCTTTTCATTCTTTTTTCTCTATTCTTGTCTGACTCTCTTATTTCATAAAGCCAGTTTGCAAGCCCTGAGTTCCTTTCTGCATCTTGATATATTCTACTAATAAAATGTGTGGTTTCATTATGAAATTCTTGTAGTATGTTTACAGTTCTACCAGATTGCTTGCATTCTTTTCTATACTGACTATTTTGTCTGTTAGTTCCTGTATCATTTTATCATGATTCTTTGCTTCCTTTGATTGGGTTTCAACGTACTCTTGCATTTCAATGATCTTTGTTTCTATCCATATTCTGAATTCTATTTCTGTCATTTCAACCATCTCAGCCTGGTTCAGAACCCTCACTGGAGAGGTACTGCAGTAGTTTGGAGGAAAAAAATCATTCGGGCATTTTGAGTTGATTTACATCCAAGGTGTTGCAAAGAACATGATTTTATTCATTTGTATGACTGCATAATATTCCACTGAGTATATATACCACATTTTCTATATTTAATCCACCATTAATGGCCACCTGAGTTGATTCCATTTCTTTGCTATTGTAAATTGTGCTTCATTAAACATATCAGTGTGTCTTCTTGGTAGAACAATTTATTTTTCCTTGGGTATATACCCAATAATGGGATTGCTGAGTCAAATGGTAATTCTATGGTTAGTTCTTCGAGAAACCTCCAAATTATTTCCACAAGCCTTGAACTAATTTGCATTACCACTAATAAAGTATAAGCATTCCCTTTCTCCACATCCTTGCCAACATCTGCTATTTATTGACTTGTTTGTAATAATCATTGTGACTGGTGTGAGATGGTATCTCATTAGGGTTTTGATTTGCATCTCTCTAAAGACTAGTAATGTTGAGCATTTTTTTCTCATATATTTGTTGGTTACATGCATGTCTCCTTTTGATAAGTGTCTGTTCATGTCCTTTGCCCACTTTTTAATGGAGTTGTTGTTTTTTTTTTTTTTCTCATTGCTGTGTTTAAGTTTCTTACATATTCTGGACATTAGACCTTTGTCAGATGCATACTTTGCAAATATTTTCTCCCAATCTGTAGGTTGTATGTTTCCTTCCTTGATAGTTTATTTTGCTATGCAGAAGCTTTTCAGTTTAATTAAGTCTCATACATCCTTTTTGTTTTTGTCGCATTTGTTTTTGAGGAGTTAGTCATGAGGTCTTTGCTTAGGCCAATGTCTAAAAGAATATTTCCTTGGTTTTCTTCTAAAGTTTCAACAGTTTGAGGTCTTACATGTAAGTATTTAATCCATCTTGAGTTAATTTTTATATAGGATGATAGGTAAAGGTCCAGTTTCATTCTTCTGCATATGGTTAGCCAGTTTCCCAGCATTATTTATTGAATAGGACATCCTTTCCTCATTACTTAATTTAGTCATCTTTGTTGAAGATCAATTGATTGTATGTTTGCAGCTTTATATCTGGGTGGTTTATTCTGTTTCACTGTTCTATGTTTCTGTTTTTGTACCAGTACCATGCTGTTTTGGTTACCATAGTCCTGTAGTATAATCTGTAGACAGGTAATGTGATACTGCCTGCTTCATTGTTTTGCTAAGGATTGCCTTGGCTATTTGTACTCTTTTTTTATTCCATATGAATTTTATAATAGTTTTTTTTTTCTAATTCTTTGAAAAATGATCTTGGTACTTTGATAGGAATAGCATTGAATCTGTAGATTACTGTTGGCAGTATAGACATTTTAATGATATTGATTCTTCCTATCCATGAGCACAGAATGTTTATGCATTTGTTTGTGTCATCTTTGATCTCTTTCAGTAGGGTTTTGACCTTCTGTTTTGTAATTCTCCTTGTAGAAATATTTCACCCCCCTGTTTAGATATAGTCTAGGTATTTTATTGTTGTGTGTGTGGCTGTTGAAAATGGGATTGTGTTCTTAATTTGGTGCTCAGCTAGAATATTATTGGGCATAGAAGGGATAGCATTTTTAAAAGGATAAAAGACAAAAACTATCAGACAAAAATTCCATACTCAGCAACATTATCCTTCAAAACAAGGCTCTTTAACACCTCTAAAAATCACACTAGCTCACCAGCAATGGATCCAAATCAAGAAGAAATCCCTGATTTACCTGAAAAAGAATTCAGGAAATTAGTTATTAAGCTAATCAGGGAGGCACCAGAGAAAGACGAAGCCCAATGCAAGGAAATCCAAAAAATGGTACAAGTGAAGGGGGAAATATTCAAAGAAATAGATATCATAAAGAAAAACCAATCAAAACTTCAGGAAACATTAAACACACTTACAGCAATGCAAAATGCTCTGGAAAGTTTCAGCAATAGAATTGAATAAGCAGTAGAAAGAAATTCAGAGCTTGAAGACACGGTCTTTGAATTAACCCAATCCAACAAAGACAAAGTTAAAAAATAAGAAAATATGAACAAAGCCCTTAAGAAGTCCGGGATTATGTTAAGTGACCAAACCTAACAATAATTGGTTTTCTGAGGAAGAACAAAAATCTAAAGGTTTGGAAAACATATTTGGGGGAATAATTGAGGAAAACTTCCCCAGACTTTCTAGAGACCTAGGCATTCAAATACAAGAAGCACAAAGAACACCTGGGAAATTTATTGCAAAAAAATCATTGCCTAGGCACATTGTCATCAGGTTATCTAAAGTTAACATGAAGGAAAGCATCTTAAGAGCTCTGAGACAAAAGCACCTGGTAACCTATGAAGGAAAACCTATCAGATTAACATCAGATTTCTCAGCAGAAACCCTGCAAGCTAGAAGGGATTGGGACCCTATCTTCAGCCTCCTTAAACAAAACAATTATCAGTCAAGAAATTTGTATCAAGTGAAACTAAGTGTCATATATGAAGGAAAGATACAGTTTTTTTCAGATAAGCAAATGCAGAGAGAATTCACGACTATCAAGCCACCATTACAAGAACTGCTAAAAGGAGCTCTAAATCTTGAAGAAAAAATACTGGAGACACATCAAAACAGAACCTCTTTAAAGCATAAATCTCACAGGACCCATAAAACAAAAATACAATTTAAAAAAGTGAAAATGAAAAACCAAAAAAAAAGGTACACAGGCAACAAATAGTACAGTGAATGGAATGGTACCTCACATCTCAATACTAATATTGACTATAAATGGATTAAGTGCACCACTTAAAAGATACAGAACCACAGAATAAATAAATATTCACCAACCATCTGGTGCCTTCAAGAGACTCACCTAACACAGAAGGACTCACGTAAACTTAAAGCAAAGGTGTGGAAGAAGGCATCTCATGCCAATGGACACCAAAAGTGAGCAGGGGTATCTATTCTTATATCAGACAAAGCAAACTTTAAGGCAACAGCAGTTTAAAAAGACAAAGAGGGACATTATATAATACTAAAAGGCCTTGTCCAACAGGAAAATATCACAGTCCTAAACATATATGCACCTATCACTGGAGCTCCCAATTTTATAAAACAATTACTAACAGACCTAAGAAATGAGATAGAGAGCAAAACAATGATAATGGCGGACTTCAATACTCCACTGACAGCACTAGACAGGTCATCAAGACAGAAAACCAAAGAAGAAACAATGGATTTAAACTAGACCTTGGAACAATTTGACTTAACAGATATATACAGAATGTTCCATCCAATAACTGCAGGATACACCTTCTATTTAACGGCACATGGAACTTTCTCCAAGATAGGCCAAACCATATGATAGGCCACAAAAAGGAGCCTAAATAAGTTTAAGAAAATTGAAAAATTGAAATTATATCAAGAACTCTCTCAGACCACAGTGGAATAAAACTGGAAATCAACTCCAAAAGGAACCTTCAAAACCATGGAATTACATGTAAGTTAAATAACGTGCTCCAGAATGATCACTGGGTCAAAAATGAAATCAAGACAGAAATTAAAAAATTCTTCAAACTGGAAGACAATAGTGACATAACCTATCAAAATCTCTGTGATATGGCAAAGGCGGTGCTAAAAGGAAAGCTTTTTTTGGTGTTCAGCTTACATCAAAAATACTGAAAGAACACAACCTGACATTTTAAAGTCACACCTCAAGGAACTAGAGAAACAAGAACAAACTAAACCCAAACCCAGCAGAAAAAAGGAAATAACCAAGATCAGAGTAGAACTAAATGAAATTGAAACAAAAAAATACAAAAGATAAATGAAACAAAAGGCTGGTTCTTTGAAAAGATAAAATTAATAGACTATTAGCAAGATTAACCAAGAAAAGAAGAGAGAAAATCCAGATAACCTCAATAAGAAATGAAATGGGAGGTGTTACAACTGACACCAATGAAATACAGAAGATCATTCAAGGCTATTATGAACATCTTTATGCACATAAACTAGAAAACCTAGAAGAGACAGATAAATTAATGGGAAAATACTAACCTCCTAGCTTAAATCAGGAAGAATTAGATACCCTGAACAGACGAATAACAAGCAGCGAGATTGAAATGATAATTTAAGAACTGCCAACAACAAAAACAAAAAGTCCAGGACCAAATGGATTCACAGTAGAATCCTACAAGACATTCAGAGAATTGGTACCAATTCTTTTGACACTATTCCACAAGACAGAGAAAGACAGAGCTCTCCTGGATTTATTCTATGAAGCCAGCATCAGCCTAATACCAAAATCAGGAAAGTACATAACCAAAAAAGAAAGCTACAGACCGATATCCCTGATGAACATAGATGCAAATATCCTTTACAAAATACTAGCTAACTGAATTCAACAACATATCAAAAAGATAATCCACCATAAACAAGTGGGTTTCATACCAGGGATGCAAGAATGCTTTAACATACGCAAGTCGATAAATGTGATACATCACATAAACAGAATTAAAAACAAAAATCATATGATCATCTCAATAAATGCAGAAAAAGGATTCGACAAAATCCAGCATCCCTTTATGATTAAAACTCTCAGCAAAATTGGCATACAAGGGACATATTTCCATTCAATAAAAGCCATCTATGACAAACCCACAGCCAACATAATACTGAATGGGGAACAGTTGAAAGCATTTCCACTGAGAACTGGAAGAAGAAAAGGATGCCACTCTCACCACTTCTCTTCAACTAGTACTGGAAGTCCTAACCAAAGCAATCAGATAAGAGAAAGAAATAAAGGGCATCCAAATCAGTAAAGAGGAAGTCAAACTGTCACCATTTGCTGGCAATTACTTGGAAAATCCTAAAGACTCCTCCAGAAAGCTCCTAGAACTGATAAATGAATTCAGCAACGTTTCCAGATACAAGATTAGTGTACACAGATCAGTAGCTCTTCTACACACCAACAGTGACCAAGCAGAGAATCAAATGAAGAACTCAAACCCTTTTACAATAGCTGCAAAAAAAAAGAAAAGAAAAAAAAAAAAAAAACCTTAAGAATATACTTAACCAAGGATTCAAAAGACCTCTACAAGAAAAACTACAAAACCCTGTGAAATAAATCATACATGACACAAATAAATGGAAACACATCCCATGCTCATGGATGGGTAGAATCAATATTGTGAAAATGACTATACTGCCAAAAGCAATTTACAGATTCAATGCAATCTCCATCTAAATATCAAAATCATTCTTCAAAGAATTAGAAAAAACAATTCTAAAATTCATATGGAACCAAAAAAGAGAGTGCATAGCCAAAGCAAGACTAAGCAAGAACAAATCTGGAGGCACCACACTACCTGATTTCAAACAATACGATAAGGTCATAGTCACCAAAACGGCATGGTACTGGTATAAAAATAGGCACATAGACCAATGGAACAAAATGGAGCACCCGGAAATAAACCCAAATACTTATAGCCAACTGATCTTCAACAAAGCAAACAAAAACATAAAGTGGGGAAAGGACACCCTTTTCAACCAGTGGTGCATAATTGGCTAGCCACTTGTGGGAGAAAAACTGGATTCTCATCTCTCACCTTATATAAAAATCAACTCAAGATGGATTAATGACCTAAATCTAAGACGTGAAACTGAAAATTCTAGAAGATAACATCAGAAAAACCCTTCTAGACATTGGCTTATACAAGGATTTCATGACCAAGACCCCAAAAGCAAATGCAAGGAAAACAAAGATACGTAGCTGGGACTTAATTAAAGAGCTTTTGCACAGCAAAAGGAACAGTCAGCAGAGTAAACATATAACAAACAGAGTGGGAGAAAATCTTTGAAATCTATACATCTGACAAAGGACTAATATCTAGAATCTACAACGAACTCAAACAAATCAACAAGAAAATATAAACGGTTGGGCACAGTGGCTCATGCCTGTAATCCCAGCACTTTGGGGGGCTGAGGCAGGCGGATCACGAAGTCAGGAGTTTGAGACCAGCCTGGCCAATGTGGTGAAAACCCATCTCTACTAAAAATACAAAAATTACCCGGGCGTGGTGACGTGCGCCTGTAGTCCCAGCTACTCAGGAGGCTGAGACAGGATAATTGCTTGAACCTGGGAGGCAGAGGTTGCAGTGAGCTGAGATTGGGCCACTGTACTCCAACCTGGGTGACAGAGAGAGACTCCGTCTCAAAAAAAAAAAAAAAAAAAAAAAAAAATTACATCCAAGAGTAGGCTAAGGATGTGAATAGACAATTCTCAAAAAAAGATATACAAATGGCCAAGAAGCATATGAAAAAATGCTCAGCATCACTAATGATCAAGAAAATGCAAATCAAAAGCACAATGTGATACCACTTTACCTAAGCTGAAATGGCCATTATTAAAAATGAAAAAAAAAGAAAAAAACAGTAGATGTTGGCATAGGAAAACTACCCTGCTGTTGGGAATGTAAACCAGTACAGCCACTATGGAAAACAGTGTGAAGATTCCTTAAAGAACTAAAAGTAGAACTAAAAGTAGAACCAACTGATCCAGTAATCCCACTACTGGGTTTCTACCCAGAGGAATAAAAGTCAGTATACCAAAGAGATACTGGCACAGGCGTGTTTATAGCAACACAATCTGCAATTGCAAATTTGTGGAATCAACCCAAGTGCCCATCAATCTATGAGTGGATAAAGAAACGGTGATATATAATGAAATACCAACTCAGTCATAAAAAGGAATGGATTAATGGTATTTACAGCGACCTGGATGAGATTGAAGACTTGTTTTTTTGATTTTTTTTTTTTTGTTGTTGTTTTTGAGACAGAGTTTGGCTCTTGTTGCCCAGGCTGGAGTGCAATGGTGTGATCTTGGCACACCGCAACCTCTGCCTCCCAGGTTCAAGCAGTTCTCCTGCCTTAGCCTCCCGAGTCGCTGGGATTACAGGCATGCAACACCACACCTGGCTAATTTTGTATTTCTAGTAGAGATGAAGTTTCTCCATGTTGGTCAGACTGGTCTTGAGCAACCAACCTCAGGTGATTCACCCACCTCAGCCTCTCAAAGTGCTGGGATTAAAGACGTGAGCCACTGCACCCAGCAGAGATTAGAAACTATTATTCTAAGTGAAGTAACTCAGGAATGGAAAACCAAACATCGTATGTTCTCACTGGTATGTGGGAGCTAAGCTATGAGGGGACAAAGTCATAAGAATGATACAATGGACTATGGGGACTTGGGGGGAAAGGGTGGGAGTGGGGTGAGGGAGAAAAGACTACAAATAGGGTGCAGTGTATACTGCTCAGGTGATGGGCATGCCAAAATCTCACAAATCACCACTATAGAACTTATTCATGTAACCAAACACCACCTGTACACCAATAACCTATGGAAAAATAAAAATTTAAAGTAAGAATAATAAAAAAATAAAAACAGGCCACATGGTTATACCAGGTGTCAAAAAAAAAAAGAAATATAGAAATCAAATATAAGTTATTGCATAGATAAATATAAAAGTCTATATTACCACGTTTGGGATTGCAACTCCTCTTTTTATAATATTTCCTATATGATTTAAAAGACAAATAAATACACATCACTATAAATTTATGCTAATAGTCACACAATATCCAAAAATGTAATTTGTGAAAGCAACTGTAAAGGCAGGGAATGGAACTATATAGTAATGTAGTTATTGTATAGTACAGAAGCAAAATTTGTAAAAATTTAAATAATATTGTTATAGATTTATGATTTTAATTATAACCTTTATGGTAATCACTAAGAAATTTTCCCAAAAATATACACAAAAGGAAATGAGAAGGAAATCCAAACAATACACTCCAAATAACAAAACACAAACAAGACAAATGGAGCATACAAAGAATAAAAAAGGTATAAAACATATAGAAAACAAATACCCCAAATGAGAGAAGTAAACCCTTCCTCAAACAAATATGTTATGTGTGAATGAATTAAATGCTCCAATCAAAAGGCAGAGATATGACAAAATGGATTTGAAAAATATGATCCAAGAGTGTGCTGTCTACAAGAAATTCATTTTAGTTCTAAGGACATAAATATATTGAAATTAAAAAAATGTACAAAGACATTTCTTTCTAACAGTAACCAGAAGAGAGTTGGGGTAGTTATACAGTAATAGTATTGGACAAAACAGACTTTGACTCAAAAACAATTACAAGATACAAATAAGGACTTTGTATATTGATAAAAGGGTCAATTTATCAAGATGATATAAACATCACACACAAGAAAGAACAGAGAAGTGGAGTATGCATACATTGACAGAATTAAAGGGAGAAAACATAGTTATACAATAATAGAGATTTCAATGCTAAACTTTTAATAATACATACAACAAAATAACTGAAGCTCAATAGGAAATAGAAGACTTGAACAACACTAGACCTAACAGACAGACAGAATACTCCACCCAACAACAGCATAATACGTACTTTTCAAGCGTACCTGGAACATTAGCTAAGATAGCCCATATGTTAGGCTACAAAACAAGTCTCAATAAATTTTAAAAGACTGAAATTACACAAAGAATATTCTCTGACTGTGATAAAATGAAGCTAGAAGTCCATAATAGAAGAATAACTAGAAAATTCACAAATATGTGGAGATTAAATGATACACTGAAAATAAATGAGTCAAAAAATGAATCACACAAGAAATCAGAAAATACCTTGGCACAAATGCAAACAAAACTTAACATGCCACAATAATGGGATGCAGCAAAAGCAAGGCTAAGTGAGGAATTTATAGCTATAGACACAAACATTTATAAAAGAAGAAAAATTCTAAACTAACAACCCAATACTACACCTTAAAGAATTAGAAAATAAATATCAAATTTAACCCAAAGTTAGCAGAAGAAAGGAGATAAAGATTAAAAGAGGTAAACAAAATAGAAAGCAGTAGAGACTCAGCAAAACCAAAAACTGGTCCTTAGAGAAAAATCAACAAAATGACAAGACTTTAGCTAGACAGAAGGAGAAAAAATGGGGATACACAAATAGCTAAAACTAGAAATGAAAGTAGGGACATTACTACAGCAAATTAACAGAAAAAACAGACAAATCTTAGAAATACAAATTACCCTTGGTGGCTCAAGGTGAAATAGAACATCCTAACAGCCCTAAAACAAGTAAAGATGTTAAATCAATAATTAAACACTTTCTAACAAAGAAAATCCCAGGACCTTATGGCTTTACTGATGAATTCAACCATACATTTAAATAATTAACATCAATTTTTCTCAAACATTAACAAAAAATAGAGAAGAAAGAAACACTTTCTAGCTCCTTCTATGATGTCAGAATTACCCTGATATCAAAGTCATATAAAGACATCAGATCTTTGGGGGTGATAAAAACATTCTGGAACAAGTTAGAGGTAGTTACACAACACTGTGAATGTCCTAAACGCCACTAAGTTGTTCACATTCAAACAGTTCATTTCATATTTGTGAAGTTCACTTCATTAAAAAAGCGAATAGTAGGAACGATAATGTATGCCAATTAAAAATATAATTTAGCAGGTCAGGGATCTCAAAATGAAATTCAGACTGTTACAAACAATCTAACTGCGTTACAAATGGATGAAACACTTCACTGAAGAGGATGAAGAAAAAAGATGCTGACGTAAGTAATTTTAGAAATCAGTGGAGACTCAGATTGCAAAAAACATTGTACCTAAGCACTGTACTCTAGTTGGTAAACTTTTTCCCATGTGGGTATGGGTTAACAATTCTAGTAGTGCTATAGATGTACACTAGATTTGAATAATTAAGTAAGTAGATGGCAGATGTTGAGAGCCTGTGTTTTTCTGTTGGAGTAAGAATTTAGAGATAGCCAAGGGGAGCAGGTTAGAATGATTCATGTGGTAATGGATTACAGTTGATGATTGCAGTATGAACTCATGTTTATCTTCCTATAGACACTGCTTCCATATAGAAATATTTATAGATATGCATATATACATTGCTTAATAAACACACATATATCTTCTGGCTCTGTCCACTGAGAGGCTTTATAAACAATAACATCCTGGTGGCAACCTGATGCTCAGATCTTGATTTCTAATACCATTCTCCAACAAAAGGAATCAGAGGTCTTTGGAGACATGGCTGATTCTAGGGCTGGGACAAGAAATATGCAAAATGAGCCTGGATTATCTTGAAGTACCTGAAAATACGAAAGTGCTCAAAAATAAAAAATAGAAAAAAAATCCACAATGATGAAAATATATCAAACCAATACAAGAGTCAATGGAAAGAACTTCCAATAGCCAAAACTGGAACAATCTGAGTGACGAAGTAAATGAAGTAGTATTGGATTATAGCCCAAAGTGTAAAATAAATATCCATGAGTCCATAATCAAATGATTAAATAAATTAAATAAACAAGAAAATATAAATTTTGCATAAGTGGAATTCTAAGTAATTTATGTAGGTATTTTACCTGTAGGGAAGTGGAGCATAAACCTCCACCCCTTAAATGTGGGCTATGTATAGTTACTTCCTTCCAAAGAATAATATGGAAAGGGAAGGAAGAGTAAATTTACAGTGCTGAGACCTGGCAAACACTACCTCAGCCAGGCTTATAAGGTCAACTTCAACAGTGATATGTTAATGGTATGTATGCTTGATATGATGTGATAAGGGTCAGAATTAATCTCTGTGATCTTTTTCCCAAAACCCATAATATCAGTCTACTTATGAAAAAAAAATTGTACAAATCCCCATTAAGAGGCATTCTAAAAAATGCCTGATGCCTTAAAATTGTCTAGGTCATAAAAACAAGAAAGAGAAACTGTTACAGCCAACAACAGCTTTAGAAGACATGATGACTAAATATGATGTAGTATCCTGGATGCAATTCTGGAACAGAATAAGAAGACTAGCTACAAACCAAGGAAATCTGAACAAAGCATGAACTCATGTTAATAGTAACAGTAACATTATCAGAACAATCATCAACATCATCATTACCATTATCATCAATGTATCAGTATTGGTTCATGAATTGTAACAAATATACCATTCTAACATAAGATGTTAGTAATAGAGGAAACCACGTTCAGGGTACATGGAAACATTATACCATCTTTGTAACTTTTTTTTTTAAACACAAATCTGTTCTAAAATATAAAGTTTTCATTTTTAAAAGTCATACGTGTAGTGATTGTCAAATTTTATTCTACTTAAAGATTAGCTAAGGAAATTTTGAAAAATGTCCAGTTCACTCACCTCCCAAAGGTCTTGATTCATTGAGTCTGGGAAAGAGTGTATGAATCCTCCTTCTTAACATGCTTGCAAAGTGATTCACGTTTTAAGACACAGTGGTGCAGAAGGCCACCAGGATTCCATCTCAGCTTTGGCTTCTCTCATAATCTGTAAAGAGATCAGCGGCTTTCCTCCCCCAACCCTGCCCCATGAAGATAGGAGAGTATTGCTGTATTTGTGTGAAATTCATATTTTCAAATCAAATTTGGGAAGAGACTTCCAGCTTTCTGGATCCCACCCTGCTATGAAAAATCAAAGGTGGCTCCCCCTAGAGGAGGTTAGGGTATTGTCAAAACAGGGCTGTTTCTGGATTGATTGTGGGTGGAAATATCAGTTATCTGTCCATAACTCCCCAAAGAATGGACTAAAGTCCATATCCTTAGTAAGGCATGCAAGTCCTAGTATTCTCCGGCTCCTGCCTACGTTTCCACTCCTGTTTCTCATTCCGTTGTGCAAATTATACTGGATCCTAGTGAAAATACTTCCTAAAGCCCCAGTGCTGTTTCTTTCTTCCGCAACTGTGCAATGCCATTCTCTCAGCCTTAATTACGTTTTTCTTCTCATTGCCTACTTATGTTTCGAGATGCAGCAGCAACATAAACTTCCCAATAGATATTTTTTTCTGACCTCTCCAAGAAAAATGAAGGCAACTTTTCCAATATTTCCTGGTGGCCACTTCTGGTAGGACACATATATTGTGGAATGACTGACTTTTCCACTCTCTGTTTACATTACAGAGCAAGACCCATGCTGAATTTACTGAATTTGTCTTTTTGAAATTGTAGTTCCCAGGCCGAATTTGCTAAATTCATCTTTGAAATTGTGGTTCCTGGCATGTTGCCTTGTCAGAGCCATAAATGCTTATGAGTGGATGAATAGAATGATAAATTATTGACTCTACCCATTGCTCTTCAGAGGAAAGATGCCAAATAAATTCAACTAATAATAATGATGCCATGCAACACAACGTGTGGTATTACACTTAATTAAAACAAGGAAAAAAAATCACAAGTATATTCCCAGAAGAAATTTGATGCAACAGTAGCAAAATAACTGTATCTTGCAATTTGGAAGTATTCAGTAGGTACCCTGTGGATGTTGAAATAAGCCCTAATAAGGTTTAAAAACTCAGGACTAAAGAACAACTAGAAGCTAACATTGAGGATCCAACTGGTTATACATTTTCTCTTTAATTAAATTAGAAGCTTCTCAAGAGAAAATAGCATTATTGCAACCTGACGCCAAGACCTGCAGGTACTTTGCATTTTTCAAATAATGCAGTCATACCTAGAAGCTTGTAGAGAGCTTCGGTATCACTCATTTTACAGTAATGAAGCCTGAAGCTCAGCAAGTTAAAGTGTCACCTAAATTCACTCTTTAGTGGGAGACAGAGCTGAGGCTTACACCTTGGTTGTCTGCACTTCTCACTGATTTCACCTCTCCCTTTCCTTTCCATCTCCCCACCTCTGCTGGACCTGGCAGGAGACACCAGGTGAGTTGACCAACTACTGTTATCATTGTTAAGAATGATGTTAGCTGTGTTTTTTGTTTTTGTAACTGCCCTTTGTCAGATTGAGCAAGTTTCCTTACATTGTTTTGACTATTTTCATTATGGAAAGGTGTTAGATTTTTTTCAAGTGACTTTGCTGCATCTCTTGAGATAATCTTATGGTTTTTGCTTTATTTTGTTTTTGACTATCTTCACTATGGAAAGGTGTCAGATTTTTTTCAAGTGCGTTTTCTGCATCTCTTGAGACAATCTTATGGTTTTTGCTTTTTTCTAGTAATATTGTGTATTAATTCTGTTTTCTTTTTTCAGCTTGTAAATTTTTGTGGATACATAATAGGTGTAGTATTTATTGTATAATACTGATTGATTTGTATACATTGAACCAACTTTGTACTTCTTGGACAAATTCTACTTGGTCATTCTGTATAATCCTTTTTATATGGTGTTAGATTTGGTTTCCTAGTATTCGTTAAGAATCTTAAGGCCAATATTTACTGTGATTTCTTCTTTGACCCATCAATTAAGAGTGTATTAATTTTCACATATTTGTGCAATTATTTATTTCTAATATCATCCCATTGCAATTTGAGAAAATAATTTGTATGATTTCAATTATTTCAAATATGTAGAGATTATTTTATGGCCTAACATATGGTCTATTATGATGGAAATTGTTCCATACGCACTTCAGAAAAATATACATTATGCTATTGTTGGTTGGAATGTTCTTTAGATGTCTGTTAGGTCTCATTGGTTTATATTGTTATTTAAGTTTTGTAGCTCCTTGTTGATTGTCTGTCTCATTGTTCTATTTATTATTGAAAGCAAAGATTTAAAATTGTCACCCATAATTGTTGAATTTTCTATTGCCCCCTTCAATTCTCTCAGCTTTTGCTTCAATTATTTTGGGGCTCTGTTAAGTATATACACATACATATATATGCACACATGCACACTTACACATATACACATATTTTTATAATCATTATATCTTCTTGATGGATTTAATTTTAAATAATATTTAATGTTTTTTGTTTCTTGAAACAATTTTTGCTCCTCTCACTGATTTATTTCCGGTGACCTATTCTCGAGTTCACTGATCCTTTCTTCTGCTTGATCTTGTCTGCTGTTGAACCCCTCTGGTGTTTCAGTTTAATTATTGTGTTCTTTAGCTCCAATGTTACTGTTCAGGGTAAATATTCTCTCTCTTTGTTGAGATTCTCACTTTATTCACATATTGTTTTCTTGACCTCAGTGGGCCATTTTCATCAGAGTTATTTTAATTCTAATAGGAAAATGATACAGCTTCATTTCATTAGGTTCAATTTCTTAAATTTTACTTTATTCCTTTGTTTGGAATCTTTGCTTGATTCATCATTTTCCTTGACTCTCTCTGTTGGTTTCTGTGCATTAGGCAAAACAGGCACCTCTCCTGGTCTTCACGGACTGGCTTCCTACAGGAGAAGACCCCCACTAATCAGCTCAGCTAGAGAGACTGGGGCCTCTGCCAATTCTTTTCTTCCCCAAGGTAAAGCAGGCAGCTGTAGTTTTTGTCCACTTGCTTTGTGTTGAGCAGGGTGAAGAATCACTTGTGTCTACTAGCCTAGGCTGCCATCTCTATTCTCCCCCAGTTGCTAGACTGTCCCAGACTAATCAGAGCTTCAAGACTGGCAAGATAAAAGCCAGTCCTTTGAGGAGCTCCCTCAGAAAAGTTAGGGTTGTGGATATGCACAGCAACCCCTCCCTTCCCTGGGTAAAGATGGAAACTATGGTTCTCTTTCTGATTGTAAGGAGCTAATCTAAGAGCAGGGTCTCTGCTGAGGGCATGTTTTCAATCTCCCTACTGGCTTCTGATTTCATATTTCCTGGATGCAACAGGCTTTCAATTAATTTATGATTTCTTACAAAGCCAATTTGTTCATGAATTGTTGCTAAATTAGTAGCAATGATGAGAAAGGAGGAGCCAGGGCCTCCTACTCCTCTATCTTGCTGAATCACTCTTCTTGTGACAAGTTTTAATATAAAATTAATTTTGTCTGATATATTATTGCCACTCCAGGTCTCTTCTGGTTACTGTTTGCATGACATGTATTTTCCATAGTTTTACTTTTGAGATGGCAAGATGACCATTCAAATACTTTCCTTAATAAGATGAGATATAACAAAGATAAAGAAGAAAGAAACAAAAAAATGAACAAAGTCTCCAAGAAATTTGGGATTATGTTAAATGGCCAAACCTAAGAATAATTAGTGTTCATGAGGACAAAGATAAATCTAAAAGTTTGGAAAACATATTTGAAGGAATAATCAAGGAAATCTTCTCTGGCCTTGCTAGAGATCTAGACAGCCAAATACAAGAAGCTCAAAGAACACCTGGGAAATTCTTTGCAAAAAGATCATACCCAAGCACATAGTCCTCAGGCTATCTAAGGTAAAGACAAAGGAAAGAATCTTAAGAGCTGTGAGGCAAAAGCATCAGGTAACCTACAAAGAAAAACCTATCAGATTTCCAGCAGATTTCTCAGCAGAAACCTTACAAGCCAGAAGAGATTGGGGTCCTATCTTTAGCCTCCTCAATCCAAATAACTGCCAGCCAAGAATTTTGTATACAGCAAAACTAAGCTTCATAAATGAAGGAGAGATAAAGTCTTTTTTCAGACAAACAAATGCTGACAGAATTTGCTATTACCAACCCAGCACAACAAGAAATGCTGAAAGGTGTTCTAAATCTTGAAATAAAACCTTGAAAACACCAAAATAGAACCTCTTTAAAGGATAAATCTCTCAAGGCATATACAACAATAATACAATGGAAAAAAAAAGGTATTCAGGCAAGAACTAGCATGATGAATGGAATAGTACCTCACATCTCAATACTAACATTGAATGTAAATGACCTAAATGCTCCACTTAACAGATACAGAATAACAGAAAAAATAAAAATCCACCAATCAAGTATCTGCTGTCTTCAAGAGACTCACCTAACACGTAAAAACTCACATAAACTTAAGATAAAGGGGTGGAAAATATATTCCATGCAAATGGAAACCAAAATCCAGCAGGAGAGGCTCTTCTTATACCAGACAAAACAGACTTTAGAACAGCTACAGTTTAAAAAAACAAAGAGGAGCATTATATAATGATAAAAGGATAAGTCCGAGAGGAAAATATCCCGATCCTA
Source organism: Trachypithecus francoisi (assembly GCF_009764315.1). Classification (NCBI taxonomy): domain Eukaryota; kingdom Metazoa; phylum Chordata; class Mammalia; order Primates; family Cercopithecidae; genus Trachypithecus; species Trachypithecus francoisi. Next base: position 4,081,754 of record NW_022681467.1, read on the forward strand.
AATATATATGTACCTAACATGGGAGTTCCCAAATTTATAAAACAATCATTACTATGCTTAAGAAATGAGATAGACAGCAACACAATAACAGTGGGGAACTTCAATACTGCACTGACAGGACTAGACAGATCATCAAGACAGAAAGTCAACAAAGAAACAATGGATTTAAACTATACCATAGAACAAATGAATTGAACAGATATTTACAGAACATTCTGCCAGCAACTGCATAATATACATTCTATTCATCAGCACATGGAACATTCTCCAAGATAGACCATATGACAAGTCAAAAAACAAGCCTCAATAAATTTTAAAAAATCAAAATTACATCAAGTACTCTCTCAGACTACAGTGTAATTAAATAACCTGCTCCTGAATAATCACTAGGTCAACAATGAAATAAAAAATATTTAAAAATTCTTTCAACTGAACAATAATAGTGACACAGCTTAACCAAACCTATGGGACACAGCAAAAGTGACGCTAAGAGGAAAGTTAATAGCATTAAATGCCTACATCAAAAAGCCCGAAAGAATACAGAAAATGTAAAGTCACATCTCACAAGGAACCAGAGAAACAAGTACAAACTAAACCCAAACCCAGCAGAAGAAAAGAAATAGCAAATATCAGAGCAGAACTAAATAAAATTCAAACAAAAAAAATCTATAAAAGATAAATGAAACAAAAAATTGCTACTTTGAAATGATAAACAAAATTGATTAGACAATTACCAAGATTAACAAAGAAAAGAAAAGAGAAGATCCAAAAATTAAGTTCAACCATAAATGAAATGGGAAATATTACAACTGATACCACAGAAATACAAAAGATTATTTAAGGCTACTATGAACACCTTTACACGCATAAACTAGAAAACCTAGAGAAGATGGATAAATTATCAACAAAAAAAAGTCCAGGACCAGATGGCTTCACAGCTGAATTCTACCAGGCATTCAAAGAAGAATTGGTACCAATCCTATTGACAGTATTCCACAAGATAGAGAAAGAAGAAATCCTCTCTAAATCATTATATGAAACCAGTATCACCCTAATACCAAAGCCAGGCAAAAGACATTAAAAAAAAAGAAAATTAGATGCAAAAATCCTCAACAAAATATTACACTAGCTAACTGAATCCAAGAACATATCAAAAAGATAATCCACCATGATCAAGTGGGTTTCATAACAGGAATGCAGGGATGGTTCAACATACACAAGTCAGTACATGTGATACATCACATAAACAGAATTAAAAACCAAAATCATATGGACAACTCAATAGATGCAGAAAAAGCATTCGACAAAATCCAGCAACGCTTTATGATTAAAACCCTCAGCAAAACTGACATAGAAGGGACACACCTCAAGGAATTAAGAGCCATCTATGACAAACCCTACAGCCAACATTATACTGAATGGGGAAAAGTTGAAAGCATTCCCCCTGAGAACTGGAACAAGACAAGGATGCCCACTTTCACCACTTACATGCAGCATAATACTGGAAGTCCTAGTCAGAGTAATCAGACAAGAGAAAGAAATAAAAGGCATCCAAATTGGTAAAGAGGAAGACAACCTGTCACTGTTCACTGATAATATGGCCATATACCTAGAAAACCCTAAAGACTCATCCAGCAAGCTCTTAGATCTGGTAAATGAATTCAGTAAAGTTTCAGGATACAAAATCAATGTACACAAATCAGTAGCACTGCTATATACCAACAATAACCAGCTGAGAATCAAATCAAGAACTCAATCCCTTTTATAACAGCTGCAATAAAGTAAAATACTTAGGAATATACCTAACAAAAAGTGACAGATCTCTATAAGGAAAACTGCAATACACTGTGAAATAAATCGTAGACAATACAAACAAATGGAAACAAATCCAATGCTCATGGATGGGTAGAACAAATATTGTGAAATTGACCACAATGCCAAAAGCAATCTACATATTCAATACAATTTCCATCAAAATCCCATCATCATTCTTCACAGAACTAGAAAAAATAATCCTAAAATTCATACAGAACAACAACAACAAAAAAAGATGGTGCATAGTCAAAGCAAGACTAAGCAAAAAGAACAATTCTGGAGGCATCACACTACCTGACTTCAAACTACAAGGCTGTAGTTACCAAAACAGCATAGTACTTGTGTAAAAATAGGCATGTAGACTAATGGAACAGAATAAAGAATTCAGAAATAAAGCCAAATACTTACAGTCAACTGATTTTTGACAAAGCAAACAAAAACATAAGGCAGGGACAGAACCTTCTATACAACAAATGGTGCTGGGATAATTGGCAAGTCACATGTAGAAGAATGAAGCTGGATCCTCATCTCTTGCCTTATACAAAAATAAACTCAAGATGGATCAAAGACTTAAATCTAAGACCTGAAACCCTAAAAAATTCTAGAAGATAACATCATAAAAACTCTTTTAGACATTGGCTTAGGCAAAGAGTTCATGACCAAGAACCCAAAAGCAAATGCAACTAAAACAAAAATAAATAGATGGGACCTGATTAAACTTAAAAAATTCTGCACTGCCAAAGAATTAACCAGCAGAGAAAACAGACAACTCAGCCGGGCGCGGTGGCTCAAGCCTGTAATCCCAGCACTTTGGGAGACCGAGACGGGTGGATCACGAGGTCAGGAGATCGAGACCATCCTGGCTAACACGGTGAAACCCTGTCTCTACTAAAAAATACAAAAAACTAGCCGGGCGAGATGGCTGGCGCCTGTAGTTCCAGCTACTCGGGAGGCTGAGGCAGGAGAATGGCGTAAACCCAGGAGGCGGAGCTTGCAATGAGCTGAGATCCGGCCACTGCACTCCAGCCTGGGCGACAGCGAAATTCCGTCTCAAAAAAAGAAAAAAAAAAAAGAAAACAGACAACCCATGGAATGGGAGAAAATGTCCGCAAACTATGCATTTGACGAAGGACAAATAACTCCATCAAAAAGTTAAAGACATGAATAGACAATTTTCATAAGACAAACAAATAACTCCATCAAAAAGTTAAAGACATGAATAGACAATTTTCGTAAGAAGATATACAAATGACCAGCACAAATGAAAAAATGCTCAACATCACTAATTATGAAGGAAATGCAAATCAAAACCACCTTACTCCTACAAGAATGGCCATAATGTTAAAATCAAAAAGTAACAGATATTGGCATGGATGTGGTGAAAAGGGAACATTTTCACATGCTGGTGGGGATATAAAATAGTATTAATACAACCACTATGGAAAACAGTATGAAGATTCCTTAATAACCAAAAGTAGAGCTACCATTTGATCCAGCAATCCTACTACTGGGTATCTACCCTGAGGAAAGGAAGTCATTATATGAAAAAGACACTTATATATGCATGTTTATAGCAGCACAATTTGCAATTGCAAAAATATGAAGCCAGCCTAAATGCCCATCAATCAATGAGTGGATAAAGAAAATGTGGATAAAGAAAAATATATATGTATAATATATATATAATACATATAAAAATATATATATTATATATTTATAAATATATTTTATATATGTATTACTGTGCCATAAAAAGAAACAAAATAATGGCATTCACACAACCTGGATGGAATTGGAGACCATTATTCTAAGTGAAGTAAGTCAGGAATGGAAAAACCAAACATTGTATGTTCTCACTTATAAGTGGGAGCTAATCTATGAGGACGCAAAGGCATAAGAATGATATAATGGACTTTGGAGATTCTGGGGGAAGGGTGAGAGGGGAGTGAGGGTTACAAGACTATACATTGGGTACAATGTAAACCACTTGGGTGATGGGTGGGCCAAAATCCCAAAAATCACCATTAAAGAACTTTTCCAGGCAATCAAACACCACCTTTTCCCCAAAAATTATTGAAATAAAAATTTTAAGTTAAAAAGACAAGACATAGAAAAGAATCTACAAACACATAATATGTGCAGATATTTGAAAAGAGTAATAGTCTTAATGATGTCAAACTCATACAGGTGATAGGATCTAAGAATAAAGGAGGCAAGTTCAAGAAGAGACAATTTGCCAAAAATGAAATAAAAGCTACATGTGAGAATACACTAGCTACTTAATTAAAATTAAGAAAATACAAATCAGTGCTACCAAAGTATGATCCACAGCCTGATATTGATACATTAACTGGTTGGTTATTAATCCACATAAATACAGAAATTGAGTGTAAATATTTACATATTTTGTAGCAATTTGGCATTGCCTCAGGATCCAAAGGTGTCATCAGGGAACTTGTCTTGTTAAACGTGAAGATGAGCTCAGGTGATGTCAGACTCATGCAGTTGATGCACAGGTAGCTCATGTAGGTATTGGTCATGTGCAGTAGGTCCCCACAGCAGTCCACAATGTATTTGAAATCAAATATAACATTAATGCTTTCCCATGGACAGCTTAAGACCCATTGCATTTAAAACATATGTTTAGAAGATTTTCTTGTCAAATTATAAATTTAACAAAAGAAAAAAACATTCAATACTATCATTTTTTGTGGAAGAATGAGTGCTCCTACTGATAAAAATGTAATGGATACAACCATTAAAAAGAGTGTCGAATAGCATTTATGTAGTCCTGAAATATCCAACTGTTGAGTAATTAATTCTACTACCAATTCTACAGAAACAATTGAGTTGCTGGGTTGGAATTACACACAATGATAATCGTTGTCTGAAGAAGACAGTGGAAACCCATAACTAACTTAAATGCATAACAATAAAGACATGTTAATTTATTTATATATTCACAGATTGAAATTTTATATAAATTTTACCATTATAAATTATGATTTATAAAGTGTTAAAAAGTAAACTTTGTAATTATAAAATAATATGCATTTATTCTAGAAAAACAGAAAAATATATAAAGAAATTAAAACTCTATAGCCTCAACACCCAGAGGTAAAAACAATATTCTGGTGGGTTTGGGGGAGGGGGTTTCCTTGTGTGTATATTTGTTACGTTATTTTTCCCCAACACACAAAATGGATTTCATACATGTAGGACACTTTTTTTACCCTACTTTCCCACTCACTTTTATTTTGTGAATGTTTTCTTATCTGTATTAACCAATGGGTAGTGGCTACTGTTTAGTTGTTTAAAACGGTGCATGTCTGCTTCTCTCTAATCCATATCTCCATTTATGGTTAGCAGAAGATCTCTACTTCTTCTCGTCACTCAGGCATGCAGTTTCTAATGTTGGTGGTCCCTTTGCTAAACCTGGAGTATTTCCCTTTAACATTTGAGCATTCTGGCCTGGAAATGACATGTGTCATTTCTGTTCATGACTCATAATCTGGCAGTCCCACAGCCCCACCCAATCACAAGGTGTCCAGGAAACATGAGCTTTCCACATGCCCAGAAGGTGGGGAGCCAAAAACATTTGTCAAAGAGCAGCAACGACTGCCATGCTAGTTCTACAAAGAACCATCGCATTAAGGAAATAGTATTCTATCCCAACAAGGTACCCTAATTTATTCAACCACCCTCATGGTTGGACATTTTTGGTTTTCATTCTTTTTGGTATTATAAAATATACCCGCAACATTTTATATATTAATCTTCAATTATACCTCTGGTTGTTCCCTTTGTATACATACCTTGAAAAAAAAACTTCTAGATCAAAGCATATAAACATTGTAATACTCTTAAAAAATATTTTATTAATTTTTAGAGTGTTTGCACAAATAAATGTTATGACAAGCAGTAATGTGTATATTCCAATCAAACTTCAACTTCATGCCCTCTGTGTATTGTCATTTAGAAGTCTGTGCCATTTTTATATCTGACAGCATTCCATTTTTCTTTTAATTACTATAACTCTTAACAATATATTAAAATGCCATTAAATGATTAGAAAAGACTGGGTGAGATGTCAGCCACAAAAAATAAGACCACGAATGGAGAAAAATTATCTAAACACTACATAGTAGTTTAAAGGTTGCAATTACTGACAATTTTTGTCTTATCTGTGTTTTTGCATTTGCTAATTTTACTCCAATTATCAGAATAGTAATGCTTACTAATTTTATGATAAAGTGGCATTTCAGATCACTGAGGGACAGAAGAATTATTCAATAAATGGTATGGGAAAACTGAATACAAAAAATTTCTACCTACACTATGTACATTAATAAATTCTGGAATAACATCTATCTGTAAATAAGCAAGCAAAATAAAACAAGTCTCAATGTAATTATGTTATAATAAAAATAGAATTAAAACTGTTTGGCAAGAAAGAATTTGTTAAGCCATGTAAAAAACACAGAAAATATTTTTCCCATAAACTTTTAAACAACTGAACAGTAGGAGTCAACAAAGTTTAAAGAAAAGTAGCAGAATAGTAAAATGTATATTACCAACATATGTCAATATATGGAGTTACTATCCAGAATATATAAAGAATCTCTACAAATAATACAAAAATGGTCAAAGTAAATCCTGCTACAATTAGGGCAATGTAAATTAAAACTATTAACTATCTCTGTTGTATCCTTCATACTCATAACATTTCATACAAAGACAATAAATAATGTTGGTTGGAAGAAGTGATAGTTGACAAAGTCTTTTTGGACGAAAATTTAGCAACATCTATGAAAATTTAATATTGTACATAGGCTTTGCCTTATCATTTTACTTCTAGGTGTGTCTGTTAGAGATACTGGAACATTTCCACAAATAATATGCGAGAATATTTGTTGCAATTTGTAATAATGAAAGACTGGAATCAGCCTAATGTCCATATATATGACAATAGAAAAATAAATTAGGATAGTCCATGCTGTGAACTATTAGCTACTAGTTAAAATTAATGAGCTATTGTTATATAGAAAGCCATGGAGAACTACCTAAGACATAGCATTAAGGGAAAAAAAAGAATGTTGCAAAGTAGTCCATTTGGTATGGACTTATTTTCAATATAGCAGAGTGCAGAGGTTAAGAGAGTATGCTCTGGATCCACACTGCCTGGTAGTCTGTGCTCAGTGCACCTCTCACCACCTTGAGCAGGTCATTTATTTTTCCTGGCCTTAACTTTCTCATTGTTAAGAGTGGCGTAATAACAGCTCCTATTGCATTATCAAATGAGCTAACCATGTTGAGTGCTTAGAAAAAATCTCAGGAATATTACAAGTGTTAGCTATCAACTTAATTAAAAATAAAGCATTATGAACCAAGATAAGATGATTCGCTTACATATAAAATACATGTTTTCATAAATACAAAGAAGAAAGTATGGGAGATTTTCATAAACTGTGAGATTTGGTACTCTCTGAGCAAGAAAGTGGGATGAGAAAGCTGGGGAAGTTGATTCTGACTTTGAATTGTTAGAAGTCTGCCAATGAGGCTCTTTCTATACATTATTTGTACAAATAAAAATGCAATTGATGGTTTAATCAAAAAATTTAAAGAATTGATATTTACATATATAGTTATTACTTCTCTGAAATAATTTTATAACTATGCATATGTTATGGATTTACTTTTACTTTATTTCATGATCTACTGAGACTGATTGATTTCTATACTTATGTAGCTCCTTAAAGATCATTTTCTTTCCACAAATTCAACTTTCAATTAACTTTTACTGAAGTACTGCTATATTCCAGACCCACAAGTAGGTAATGGCATTTAAAATGTTAATATAATCAAGTCAGCTTCATAGTAAAGGAAACAGACATAAATAATCTACTGCTGGGCAGTGTTACTAAGTGTATGAGAAGATATGTACAAAGGGGACTTGAAGAATTCCAAGAGAGGTTAATTCTGCCAAGGAGACAATACTCCAAGAAAGCAGGGTTCCTGGAGCTCTTGATCACCATCCCACCCCTAGCACCAGACACTCTGTAAATGAAGAGACTGGGGAGGAAGTAGAGTCCTGCAAAAGAAGGAAAGTGCCATGCAGGCAGGAACAAGTTGAGCATAGGATGACAGGGATGGATTGATGCCTCAACACATGGACCAGTGGACACACCCTTGCATTTCCAGTGCTCAAGGAGTAGAGATATAGCCCTATCCATACCATTGACATGAATGCATAAATGAAATTCGCTCCAGTCCTTCCAAAAATTGTATAATGAAAGTAAATTCCTGGTACTCATTTTGATGTCAAATAACATTTGTAAATCAGGTTATTCTTAAATTGATTGTCTGCATGCTTAACAAAAATTAAACATCTGAGCCAAGAAAAAGTCTTTGAGGTCAGATACAGGCTTTTTTCATCTAACTGGCTTTCACATGATTCTTGGTATCTTCTGATGAGACTACCTTCATTTGACCCAGCAATGATATAGTGGCAGCTATGGTGGCAGCTATTGTCTAAAATGGAAATGGCATCCCCAGCCTACAGCTTCTTTAGGAAGCGCTGTGTGAAAAAAAATAACATGCACATGATTTTCTTTCTGTAGCTAAAGAGAGGCAAATAGTTAAGAAGAACACAGTTTTAAGAAAACACATTTGGTTTGCTTGGTTTATATCTTTTCTAGATGTCAATTAAAATTACTTATCAGGGCCGGGCGCGGTGGCTCAAGCCTGTAATCCCAGCACTTTGGGAGGCCGAGACGGGCGGATCACGAGGTCAGGAGATCGAGACCATCCTGGCTAACACGGTGAAACCCCGTCTCTACTAAAAATACAAAAACTAGCCGGGTGAGGTGGCGGGCGCCTGTAGTCCCAGCTACTCGGGAGGCTGAGGCAGGAGAATGGCATGAACCCGGGAGGCGGAGCTTGCAGTTAGCTGAGATCCGGCCACTGCACTCCAGTCCGGGCGACAGAGCGAGACTCCGCCTCAAAAAAAAAAAAAAAATTACTTATCAGTCACTTAAGTTTTTCCCTTTCCAAGATAAATGTACAATAATTGAGTGTCAAATGAGGCTAAATCCTCTGCATTTAGACTCTGCAGCAGCATATGAAGCTACAAATATCCTGCATTATAATTGCACCAATACAGACAGTTTCATGTCAGTTAAGGCTCAGTAATAGCCATTAGACTGGTTAAAATGTAATTTCAAATTATAATAAAACAGTATTTTGACTTTGTAAAACACAGGTCTTCTGACTTTCATTACTAAAATGCTGATTTGATCAAAAGTAAAACAGCCTTTAATTATAACTGAATTTTGTACTTTTAATTTACGGAATAGCCATCTATAGTTCCAGTTTTCAAAATAAAATGAAACATAAGACAACTTCAGAGTTGTGAAGGTTTGAGAAATGAAACACAACTTTTATCTTCAGAATTAAAATTAATAGCATGTTTAGTTTTAATATTTAAATGTTATAAATCAAGTTAATACGGAAATAATGTTAAGACAATTGAACTGGTAATAACAAAATACATAATTTCTTAACATGTTTTTACATGTGTTAAGTACTTGAATGAGTAGCAACTCAAGTAAAATTGACTATGACTTTACTTAGTTACTATAGGTCTAAATGTATTTCTTTCTTCAAAAAGAAATGGGATTTTTGTTATTTCCTCTTAGGTAAAGTCATTTAATAGTCAAAATGTATGAAACACTTTAGCATCAATTAAGTAATTTAAAATGATAACCCATTTATTTTCTTAAAAGGCAAAACGGCTTATAAAGTAGAAACTCATTTATTTAAGCACAAACACGTTTCTCACAAAAATACATGCCTGTTCCCAGGTCGAGGTATTTCCTTTGAAACTCCCCAACTGCTGATTTTCAATCAATCATTCTATTTAAATAAATTTGTCAACTGAAATGAAAACAGCTACCAATGCCTTTATATGGCATCCCTTGTTTGGATAATAATGAACATATTACATACACCTTGGAAAAGTGCTTTTTTAATTAAAAAAGAAAAAGAAAGTAGAATCTCACACATTCAGAAGGCACAGAGTGTCTCTTGAAATATTGAGACTTGGAAACATTTCCCAAATTTCACTTTCACTAACTTAGGAGGGGAAAAAAAGAAGTGCACCGCTCTTTACAAAGTCTGGCCGTCCCAAGGAAGACCTCACCCAGAGAGACTGGACGCATATGGACGCCATTTGTAACCAGTGGAGAAATGCGCAGGTCAGCCTAACCTTTGGTGTCTGCCTATCCATCTGTTTTCACATTAGTTGCAAATTATAGAATCCTCCAGACCCACATGACCATAAATCAGTACTATGAGCATGTACGCTTTTCCCATCTGTCATAAAACAATGAATTAAATTCATGCCTGTCAAAATAGGCTGCAGCAAAATGGCCTTCTTCTGCAGCCGAAGGAATACAAAGCTTCACCTCATCGCTATAATTTATGGTCTCTGTGGGGCTTTGGGGTGATTAGGACTTGGCCCACCAACACGCAGAAAAACAGTAGGAACTCCAATAACTCCAAATGGAAATCTTGGGTCAAATTTATCAAACAAATCAGAGAGAAATCTATTTCTGTTTGGAAAAGGAGGAGATATATTGCATGTTTAGTGTTCGTGCACAGCTTTGGAACTTTTGGCTATTCGGTATTTGTGAGTTTTGGAATTTCTCGCTTAAATAGTATCACCAAAGGACATGTAATGTATTAGACATGAGCCGTTTTTAGCCAAATAAAATATACAATGGTAGGCAAAGAGGTTTTTCAATGTTAACATCAACATATTTGTGCAAATGATGTAACTGAAAATTTTCTAGGTAGACCTAAAAAAAAGCATAGCTTTAGTACTGGAAAAATACACTTGGAGAAAAGGAAATATGTTAGCAATAGGAACCAAAAAGGTAATAAAAAGGAGGGGGTAGCCAAAGCGATAAGGTGTATAGACTCTAACTAGTCCATGCCAAGGGGTTTATATCAGTCCCACCACACAGTTAATGTTTCTTTAAAACTTCCCTTCCATAAAACTGCCTTAAAGTCAAATACAGCTTGGCATGTGAAAGCAAAGAGACAGGGAAAAAACAGAGAACAGAGCAAGGCAGGCAAAAATACTGGTTTGCTATACAAAAATTATTGGTCACAGTAAGATCTGATGAAAAATAAATGGAGATAATTTGGTTGTGGGGGAGGGGAAAGGGGTTGAAACTCATCTGGAGATTTTGGCACTTGTCCCTCCTTGTAATCCACAGTGTGCTTGAACTGGTGTTTATCACGGAGGCCTGCAGGCATTCATTCAATCAGAAAGTCGTATTTCACCAAACACCCTTGCTGTATTAGAAAAATGTTCGGCAGGGTTAGAGTCAGTGAAATGAGAAGATGATGTGGCAACACTGTATGTCATAGATCTGGTTAATATCTAGCCGTGAATTATTGCGTCTTTAAGATAAATTCCCTGGGTGTTCAATATCACTTCCAGGGGACTAGAACCGGCATCCAACAGCATTCAGGTAGTCTGCAAAATATTTTTGCTGCCAGGAGTAATGACGTTCAGCTTTCATTTCTGATACTCGGGCTGTGTCATCCCATGGGTTCCCAGCAACGTGAACTGTGCAAGAATGGGGTATGTCTGCAGTACCCAGCACTCAGCAGTACCTGACGATGAAATACCTGTGTTCTCATGCACTCCCCCTGCATATTGGGGAGCTACAGAAGAATATTGTGCTGAACGCTGGTGGCAAGGTGCAGCGGAGGGATCATGAGTTTTGGAAGCTGTGATTTACTTAACATAAAAAGATCAGTAAAGTTAAAAATACTTATTTGATGTAGATATTGTTAACAGTAAACTCAATGTGCTTGACAGAATTGCAAGATGGTAGGTTCCCAATAAATAAAAATCTTCTTCTTTTATCTTATCTTTCTTTTCTTTTCTTTCTTTCTTTCTTTTTTTTTTTTTTTTTTGGAGTCTCACTCTGACAGAGTGAGACTCCATCGCCCAGGCTGGAGTGCAGTGTGGCACGATCTTGGCTCACTGCAAGCTCTGCCTTCTGGGTTCAAGTGATTCTCCCACCTTAGCCTCCTGAGTAGCTAGGATTACAGGTGTGCACAACGACACCCAGCTAATTTTTTTATTTTAGTGGAGAGGGGGTTTCACCTTGTTGGCTAGGCTGATCTCGAACTCCTGACCTCAAGTGATCCACTCGCCTCAACCTCCCAAAGTGCTGGGCTACAGGCATGAGCCACCACGTCTGGCCTCTTTCTTTTCTTTGCTACCTTGTTTGTCTTTTTCTTTCCTTTCTTTTGCTCTTTCCCCTTTTCTTTTCTCTATTTTCTTTCCTCTGTGTTATTCCCTTTCTTTTTGTCTTTCTCCTATACATAGATGCCAAGCATTCACTCCTGCATGCAGTGATTCAACTGCATAAACTGAGTAGTCCTAGCCCCTGTGTAGAACTTGGATCTGGAGCATGTACAGTTTTGGAAGATTGAGATATTGAGCAACACGTTACACACTTTAATAATTAATTGCAGTTGTGATCATGGCTGAGAGTGAAATTTTCCAGTTGCTATAAGAACACTGAGTAGAAGGGTGGGGTCTGAGCTCATATTGGTTTTCTGTGTCACTAAACCAAAAAGCCCCACCCCAAACCAAACAAAACAAGCAAGGTTGTTTCTTCTAAGACACATCATAGATGTTATCATTATGACCACTGGTTTATTACTTCGTACCCAATAAAGTGACTCACTGTATACTTTATTGCAGTCTTGTATTATTTTTTTAATGGGAAAACCGTAGTAGCTCCTATTACATGAAACTGACCACCAATAACTACAGGCTTATTTTATTTGAGAGAGGATTTATTAAATAAGAACATATGTTTGAAAGAGAAGAAAATGTGCCACTGAGTTTCTCTTCTCCTATTTACTTTCCAAACCAAAGGTTACAGAAGCCACTTGCAATTGATTAAACCTGTTCCCTGGACATCTAACTCTATTGCCAACAGCACTCATCAAAATCAAGTGGTGACATTTAAAAAATAATTAAAACTTTTAAAGGTAGAGTTGCAGATGGAAATTGTTTCAGGAGAGTTATTGAAAAATGTTGTTAAGTAGAGAAAAAGTATTTCATTCTATTTACTTTAACTTTGGTATACTATTTTACACATTTCTAAGAATGGATACACACATATGTGAACACACCCCTGCCAAAAATTAGATCACAGCTATTCTATAAAAATATATCAACGAGTTCCAAGGATTTGAGGAAAATTTTCTAGTGTATGTAGACAAAATTTGTATTTTATTCACAAGAAGTTTCTTTTCCATTTTAATTGCCATCTTTGTGTATATGTGTTGATAAAACATGTTTTCTCAAATTAAAAAAATACATTTTCATTTTTACATTCTTTTTGTTCCCTATATTCATGTTTGAATTACTTTAACATGAAAATTGCAAATGTGGCTGAATTACTGGTAGATTCTCGAAACCTTGACAAGGAAGGAGGAGAACTGTATTTACTATTTCATCCTAGAAACTCATGAACATATACGATGAAAGGCTTCGTGAAATGTGGAGTCCCAGCACTTCCGCTTCACCTTTGGCAAAAGGAACGACCCTGAAGGGTATTGTAGATTGTCAGCTTCAGATTTCTAAGCAGAATTCTCTCAGGAGGCCTTCCTCACCCAGAGACCCCAAAACAATGTAGGAACTGCAAGCAGGAGAGACACATAGAGACCTTCCTAAAGCCAAACCACACTTCTCTTTAGGTTCCACTGCAAATACCCAAGATGACTTCAACATGTCTGCAGTTACAGACTGACAAGGCCACAAAGTCTTAGTGAGCCATGATTGGAAATTATTTATTTTCCCCCTTTCGTATCCATAATATTTTAAATATGAGGTTTGGCCATTAAATTGTGGCAAGTTAGAGAAAACACTATGCAGCAGCATGAAGCGGGAAAACCTGCAGGAAAGCTGTATAAATCCAGGCTGACGTGGGGAGAAATGAGAGCTGAGCGCCATGCCATCCCCTTGGGAGCGGTGAATTGAGGAGTTATCTTGGGCGCGTGACTTGGCAGGGCCTGCAGGGCAGAGACAGATCAGACCCAGAAAGCTTAATAAATGGGAAAAGCGACCCCCTCAGTTAGTGCTAAGCTATATACCAACAAAATATAATAAAACAAAATAATCCCAAGGCCTATATGTGCTGTTAATCTGTGAAGAACTCAGCTACCCTCTGGACAAATATTTTCTTGCCTTTGCACATTGCTTAAGGCTACAGTTAAGTGACTTCTGTTGTTGTTGATATTTGTTCTCTTTAAGGCTGTTCTAAATCCTCAGGTGAACCTGTGAAAATGACCATGACAATGCAGAGGTGGAGACACAGCCTTATCCCCTCGTGATCACAACTCCTCAAGGGACTAAGCCTATTCAGATGTTTGTTTCTGAAATTAACTGAGTGGTAATAATAAAAATGTGTGACTATTATAGGTGAACTTCAAACACCAGACATCTTCTACAGTCACATAAAAAGAAAAATAAACATAAACCTTCCCCCGTCATTTACAAAGAACTGCTCATATTTGATTCTCATAACAACTATGAGATAGATTTTCATGCAGCTGGTTTTATAAATGATAAAACACTCTTACCAAAGTGATTTGTCCAAGCCCCTACACATTTATCCTAAGTCACATGTTGTTCTTTTCTGTATGGCAAAATAGGAAGGAAGTGAAGCTGTTGGAAAATAACGTTTCTGTCTCTGGCAGTCCGGCACTCTGTTACGAAGTTACTTATTTCTTTCACTCTGTTGCCGCTCCTTTGCTGTTTTCTCTACATCAAGGAGTACTTCTTATAATTTTCATTTCAAAAATCTCTGACACTACCTGATTCTTTTGTAAGGCTATGATTTTTTACCTAGCCCTGTGCAATTACAAAGTGCCCTGTCTACTACAGCAGAGCTTCTTAATTTGTGCTGTATTTCTGTCCCCACTGTTTGAGGTGTGGCTGGTTGCATGTGACCCTGAGGCAGCAATCCTTGGGACAAGCAGTCCAGGCAAACAGGGAATTAACTTCCTGGCTGTCCCCGCATGACAAGCAGCCTCCTTCCTGGAGCCAAGCCTCATCCCACCCACATGCCATCTCCTCCAGCAGGGCAAGGCTGTCCCAGCAAAGCAAGACTCAGGGGCAGCTGTGGGAGAGGTGGTATTAGGGACACCCCAAGAGGCCCTTAGAACTAGGAGTGCAGAGACTGTAAGACCTCCTGTCGAGTGTCACTCCAGGTGACAGCCCCAAAACGCCATCCTCCGGTACATCAGAAACGGATGTCTTTTTGGTTAAAGTGTCCTTTTCATTCAAACTAGCTATGAGATGCTTGCTCTGACTAGGCATGTGCACCCTGCAAAACATAGCTTCATCATTCTTTCAAAGTACTTGATTGACACATGAAAATCTTAGAGTAGACTGGAAATCTATGCTTATTATCACAAGAAATTGCAGTAGCTCACTTGTCCATTAAGAAAAGAAAATGCTTTTGAGATTTTAATATTTCAACTCATGTACATATTTAGATGGGTGAACAATGGCTACTTTTTATTACCTACTCGAGTGAATAAATGCGCTTATTTATAATGACTACAAACAGTGGAATTATTATGGCGCTAACCAAATTTAAGGTCAAGGTGCCTCTTTCACCAGCTGTGTGAGTGCTGGCAGAGTTGCTGGGAGTTGCATTCTAGGTTAGGAGAAGAAGCTGGATTTTAAACAGAAAGCTTTCTACATAAGCATTTTTGAAAATGACCTAAAGATACTGCAGAGGAAAGAGAACTATATCATCAAGCCTCCAGTAACTCACTATGACTTCTTTTCTCATTCTAAAAAATCTGATTTTATATTTGCAATCTTCTGTTCTCTTACTTAAAGTCTCCCGTCTCCCCCAAATCATGTAAGAGTTAGACCCACAAAACCTGGGTCTGCCTTTTATATAGAATTCCGTGAAACCATAGCACACATAAAACCTGACAGCTAGAGGTACAGGGGCAAGTTCAAGGTTCTTATTAAAACGGTAGAGCAAAAAAGAAAAAAAAAAACCTGAAACATATTTTTCGTGGAAGATTTATATGAATCCTGTATTTAATATTTTTCTAAAAAGATCGAATTTTATTTTCCTTATCATAATGACATAATATAAAGAGCTTGTCATAAACATCTCACCAAGTGTTAGATAAATGTCCCTGAAGGTCCTGGATGCTGCATTGTACATATGCAATCATTTTCAGTGTGCTATGATGTGGAAAAGGAGGAATGCTGCTTCCTGTTCTCTGGTGTGGCCCATGGATGCTTTTGCTCTGATTTCTCATTTCTAATCACGGCTATGTGCAGCCCCAGGATCCTGTGGGAGGAGCTCAGAAGCCCAGACAGAGCTGCCCCTGCCCCACAACCGCACAGTGCATCCCGGCTAAGGGTCAGGCACGTGGGCTGGACCCACTTGGCCAGATCGGTCAAACAACCAGACTAAGCATTTACATTAGACTGGCAGTTGACATGCTAGTCAAAGCTGTCTGCGCTGTCACAGACAGGGTAGTGTGGAAGTGTTTGTGGAAGTGCCAGTTACTTTTCTTAAGAATTAGTGAGAACTTGGTTTTCTGGGACTCCATCCAGTCGTTAAACCACTCGGTTACTCTTTATGATGTTAAATCACGGAGTTAATGATATTAATCATTACCATTAAGGATGCTAACATCTTAATGATGTTAAATCATGAACTTAATCTTTATCTACATAAACAATTCAGACTCACAGAGTTGCCAGGTCTCTGTTTATTTGGAAGTTTCTCTATTTTGTTTTGGTTGAGGTTGTTACTTGTTTGTTTTGATTTGCCACCTTGACCCTTTTGAAGAGTACTCTCCAGTTATGTATCATCTGTCGCATGTCTCAGTCCGGGTTTGTCTAATGGTTCCTCGTGAGTAGATGTGGTTTATGTGTTTTGGGCAGGAACATCACAGAAGCCTTGTGATATCCCTCATGGGACATCATATCAGAGCTCAAAGGGTCCATTTGTCCCGGGACTGGTGATAAGAACTTGGATAACTTTGTTGAAGTAGGAAAATTAGAAAGTGAGCTATAAATTAAATAATTGTATTGTGTTAATATTCATTTCCTCACTTTGATATTGTACCATGGTTATCTAAGATAACACCCTTATTGTTGAATATATATACACTGGAGAGAGAGGGAGGAGGGAGAATAAGGAAGGAAATGAGTGAAAATATTAGCATTTGGAAGAATGGGAGGAAGATATATGGACATTCTTTGTACTATTTTTGCAGCGTTCCTTTGCTCTGAAATTATTTCAGCATAAAAAACAGAATGCAAAAACAATGCAGAAGCAGTTGACTTGGCACAAATCTCACATCTGAAGGGTGGTTTCCATTTCTATTTGTTTTTATTTAGGCATTATTTTGTAATCCAAGAGATTTTCTATTAGAGCCATGTTTTTGACCCAGTTTTCCAGAGGCAGCCATCAGTCTAGAAGGATTTTTACAACGAAGTTTCTGTACAAAAACTGAGGGATGAAAAATTACAATAGCCTTCTCAGTCTATTTCTGAACATCTGGCTCTGAATCAACTTTCAACTTTGCAAAGATTGACTAAAGTATGTCTAAAAACCATGTGCCAAAATACACAGCAGAACAGGACTGCTTTAAAGAGCATAACACGGACACTATTAACTCTTCAATTCTCACTTCACTGTCATTATCCCATCCTCTGTCTGTTTTTGGGAGAAAGCTGCTTTCCAAATTTCGAAAGGAAATCTATAGCTAGGTTAGGATAAAATTCCAGAACATCCTGGTGGGATGTCAAAAACAGCAGTGATCCCTAAAGTAACTGACTTAGTTGTTCACTTTAACATATTAAGAATGTGAAAGCCTTGTTCAAATGTTTGTTGTTGTTAACATTTGGCTCTGTTAAGTTGGCTGAGGGGACATTTTTCTGAGAATCCCAAAGACCACAGTTTTTATTATTATTATTATTTTAAATCACAGTCCATAACTTTGGACTTTGTAAGTCACAAAGTTTGGGTAAATTAGAAAGCCAGACAATACATGCAATTACTGAATAGAATGTTTAGATAATCCTGCGGTGACTGCTTTTTTCAAAAAATAAATGTACTATGATCGGTGTCATGCCGTGAATATTGCACATGAAGAATGACAGAAACCCAGCCTGCTGGCCTCTAGACATGGTCAGGGGAGCAGTTTGATGTAGTTAAGGGAGTCAACCAGATTTGGATGTGCCAACCAGCTGTGTCATTTACTAGCTCAGTGACTGGGTAAAAGCTCACAGCATGACAGCGATGTAAGGTTGAAGTACTGCAACAAAATCACTTGGCCAAGGAGGTGGGCCCACAAATCTCGCTCACATCCTGCTCACCTGGCTGTATGCTTGGCAAGACTGTGTCTGCCCAAAGAAAGAAGAGGTCATTTTCTAATGGGTCGTGTGAGTGAAGGGGTGTCTTTGTGATCCCTCCACCCAGAGGACACTGCTTTGTAGTCTGCTCAGGGGACACAAATGTGCTGAGGGAAGCCTGAAGTCCCTTTTTACCTGCCCTCGCTTTTGGCTTGAGGGCAATTAAGTTAGGAGCAGTTCAGAGACTCAGCCTGGAGGATGTTTGTGGCAATGGTGTTTGAGACAGGGAAAAGTTGGAGCCTAAAGAGAGCCAATGAAGGGAAAATGCCTTCATCTCATGTATGAGAGGAAGAGGACCATTAAGATCTTGTTTCCAAAGAATATTTAATGATATAGGAAAATACTCACAATATAACAGTTGATAGTATTAATAAGAGAAGTAGAAATATGGGTGTGCAAAATCATAGGTGATTATACATGTCACAGCCTGACAATAATGGTCTTGAGGTTACAGGAATATGCATGATTTGTATTTTATTCATTTCACAGTTTTTATATTTTCCAAATTTTTAAAAGACAATATATATTTTATAAGAAAAGAGTTGCAATGAAAAAATTTAAACAGAAATGTTCATGTTCTTTGACCCAAGTCTTTAACTTCAAACAAATAACGCTAAGAAATCAGAAATATTAAGCATATTTCCTGAGAGAGAAACATAACAATCTGAAAATATTGAAAGAAAAGCAGAACACAAACTCGAATATATTCTAACACCTCAGTTATGTAAATACTGTAAATACATAGATACGGAGCCAGCATTTAGAGACAAAAATCGGAAGGATAACACAAAAATATCACAATGGTTATTTCCGTAATAGAATCATGGGCAATATTAATTTTGTTCTTTGTAACATTTTCTGTATTTTCAAATTGTTATACAATGAATACATACTAGTTTAATTACTGGGG
The DNA here is from genome assembly GCF_009764315.1 of Trachypithecus francoisi. Classification (NCBI taxonomy): domain Eukaryota; kingdom Metazoa; phylum Chordata; class Mammalia; order Primates; family Cercopithecidae; genus Trachypithecus; species Trachypithecus francoisi. The sequence continues at coordinate 4,100,974 of NW_022681467.1, forward strand.
AGAAAAAGCATTCTGTTTAAAAACAAAATGCCACTTTTGATGGTGTGTCTGACTTAGTAACATGATTTCAGTCTTTCCCCAAAATGTCTCACTGGGAGCCAGTTTAGAGACATAAATTAGATTATATTTTGAGGACTGCATACTATCCCTTTGAGCAAATAGGAAAACGTCTGGAATGTTGTAAAACCGAACTAAAAATCATACTTACTCCATAACATTTTCCTTTCTCAAACTTTGTTCTCTTCCTCTCTTTGCATCTTAATTATCCCAAGCACTTTTTTTTTTGTGCTTTGAGAGGACATCAATGAACAAGATCGTTGTAGGATTTTTTTTATTTGTTTGGTTGTTTGCCTGCTCTGTTTAGTCTGTAGGAGGGAGGATGATTTAAGAAGAACTTGCCAGAGTCTTGTATTTATGTTGCTGCTATGGACTTACCTGAAAGAGCATAAGCTCCTCTCTCGCCTGCAAGTAATTGAAGGACTGTCCAGGGAAGAAGTGTGGAGGGAGACTGGGGTCTTTAATGGTCAAAGACTGGTGAGAACCACACCCTGGGATAATGACCCTGGAGAGAAGGGAGGTTCCAAGGATGCAGAAGATCAGATCTGACTCCATCCCTGTAGCCTGAGTGGTAAACCCCCATTCCCCTGGGGGCACATGGACAGTGGAAGTGCAGCACGGGTCACTGCAGGCGAAAATAGAGGACCTGGCCAGCTTCCAAGGAACTGTGGGGGTCTGAGCTAGGTGCTCTGGGACTGGGGGACAGGATGGAGGAGGGGGTCCCCACCAAATTGACAGATCCTGGGTTTCTTACCTAGGCTGGTGAGTGGGAGCTCAAGCTGTATTTAATTTGATATTTTTTGAAAAATAGCAAACTGTGGCATTTTTATACCTGAGTGTCATGGAAAAATTTATGCCTGTCTTAATAAATAAAAAAGCATAATAAAATCAAATGATTTCTAAGCCATAATTAATAACCATATTTCAAAAAAACTCAGTCCCTGAAAACCTTGGTCAAAGGGCTAGGCTGCAGTATAAACCCAGGATCGTGGAATCTGCAGATAGGCTTTCTCCTGCCAAGCCAAAGTTTAGTTGCTGGCATCTTTGCCTTCTCCCCGGGCTGGGTTGTGCTGAGTAATGTGATCTTAGGCAAAGTCTTTCTTCTCCCACCAATTCTTCCATGCACACTGGAGTTTTCACTGTGTAAGGGTTTTCTTGCTAAAAATTTCGTTAAAACTTCAGAGAGTGGTCATGGTCTTCTTAAATCCACACTCATTTCCTTGTCACTTGAGGGTACAGGTCCCAAATGCACATCTCCAAACTTGTGCTGTCCACTGACCTTCAGACTTCCACAGAAACCCACAAATCCTTAGCAAAATCCAGGGGCAGGGAAAAGGGTGGCAAATGTGTTTCACCCTGGGGATTTTAGTAAAGTCACCTGGTGCATGTTATACCTCCAGTGGGGTCTGCGGTATCACCCCACAATCAAACACATCAAAAGCTCTGCTGTGAACATATGGACTAAACTAGGGGGCTAAACTAGGATTGTCAAGAGCCTCATATTGGTTCAGGTTATATTTTGCTGTCAAAAGAGGTATTTAAATAATTCTCATTTCTTGGACATTTATGGATTCTTGAATTGTCAATAAGGAATCATAGACCTGTAATTAATCTGCCTGCTTGAAACCTCAGCTTGGTTGTCCAAATTATTTTCAAAATGAATACATCTCAAAATAAATTGCCTGAACTTCATCTGTAAAATTCCTTTCCCATCTTACTCACTGGTCTCTTTTCTGACCAGATTGTTAAGGCCAAAACCCTTTATTCTCTCATCTCTAACATTGACTTCATTGACCAGTCATATTAGTTCAACATTCAAATCCTTCATTGTCTTCCCTCTCCATGGTCATGCCATGGCTAATGCTGCCATCCTTGTTGGCTGGGTTACAGGAGCTTCCTAATTAAAATCTCACCCACTATTGTCCCATCTGACCCCCCAATCCACCTTGAATTGCAAATGGAAGAATCCTTAAAAACCATAAATTCATGTCACTACTAGGCTTCCAATCTTTGATGCTTCCTATTGTTCTGCAATTCACATTGTAAATCCTAGGCCCTGTTTGATGCCACCCCTCCCACCTGCCCAGCTGCACCTTGTCACACTCTCTTTCTTGCATTACACTCCAGCCACACTGGCCTCTTTCTCTTGTTCACACCTGCTGTGCTCTGACCCATTATGAAATAGCACTTGCTGTTCCCTCTGGGCAGTTCCTCCGTGTCCTTCCAGCCTCAGCTTCAGGGGCATTTCCTTTGAAAAGTTTTTCCTCTCATTTCGATCTAACACAGCCACCCCCCTCCCACCACCACCTCCACTTCTGTCTGTGACACGAAGAGCTCATTCTGCTGGGACACCAGCCTCACTGTGTGATCCTGTGGATTTCCGCATGTGTCTGCTGCCGTCTCCTCACTGTGCCGCAGCATCGTTTCTGTGAGGGACTCGTTCACCACCACAAACTGGCCAGGGTCTGGCTTGTGGTAGATGTGCAAGAAAAACTCATTAAAAGAATGAATAAATGATTAGTTGACTGAATTATGTGGAAATTAGAGCTAGTTCATGTTAAGTATCTCACATGGTGCCTAGGAAATAGCAAACATTCTGCAATTGGAAGTTAATGTTATTCTTTTATGCAATTATTATTATTGCCAGACGGTAAGGAACCTTGGGTCTATGGTCTATACAGAGGGCTCCAATAAGTGGGGATGGGGGTGAGGTCTCCATATGTATGGTTACCCACTTTAAAATTCTAAGCAGGTACTGTTTAGAAGGTACTGGTCTCGCCTCTGCTTGCCTTCCAGTGCAAAGCTTCCATCAAGGATTATGATCTATGGGTCTCGGGGCTTCTTTCAAGAACTCTAGGGACTTTTAAGTGGGTAATTAAATCTAGAAAGATTGGTCTTGGGCATTTCATTCAGTTCAAAAAATATTATATTCATTGATATTCACCATACGGACCTCAGAAAAGGAATTCATTGCTTAATGATTAAACTTCACATATGTTACAGATTAAACTCAATATGTCCCATGACATATTTAGATAACACATTTCCCAATTCTCTTACTACTCAAGCCCACATTTCTTTTTTGAAATCAGATTAGTTATCATCTTGACTACTATATATTACCTATTCATCATTTTTTCCATTCCATCCAGTAGAAAAGAGCAGAAATATCCTGTGTGCTTGAAATCATAACTATTTATTTGTTTTATTTGAGGTAGAAGAGAATGACTTTAAATTTTAAAAGTTTTATCTGAAAGAGAATGGATCAACTGTGCTTATATAACCAAACAAACAAACAAACAAACAAAAACTCTTGCATTGGATTAAGCAGGGAAACAATACATTTCTAGAGAAGAATGTTATTATATGTGGTAATTTAAAATACATATCAAAAGTTCTTTCCTCTAATGTAAAGAATATAGGCATTTTAAAAATGAAAAGGACATGAAAGATATATTTCTCATGCCATTTGATGAAATGTTTGACAGAACATAAAACCCCTGAGATTATTTGGATTTGATGTTCTTGGAAGCCATTCACCATGATTTCTGCTTTTGTGGTTGTTTTAGTATGAAGTAAATTATGAGAGTTCACCTACTGTGAAAAGTCATATCTGACCATCTGGCTCTATTTCAATGTGATCTTCAACATTTTTTCTCAGAATTAAAAAAATCACTTACTAGTGGATTTATTAATGCACTTGAGATTTGGGCAGGGGGGCTAACTGGATGGAGCTAACTGTGTTTACTTCAGAAATATCTGAGAAACATCTTTAATCACAATTATATAGCAAAAGCAGCAGTAAATACTTCAAATGAATTTAATGATCATCTTAAAGGTTCTCAAAGTAGCTCCTTCACTTATTAAATGAATCCCACAGATGCAGAATTTACGATAACCATTATGATTTGACTGGGTTAGTTTCTTGTACTTTTAGTTTAGAAAATTTTAATTAACAAAAGCATATGGTAAATAAGGCTTCAAGTGATTTTTGAACATTCATAATATATTTTTATGACTATAATGCTAGTGATAATGATGTATAATAATGATGTAATTATCAACACCATGATGTCTAGAATACCAGAGCCACCAGTTTTATAGAGGAGTAAAGAGAGGTTTAGAGAGACTAATTCACTTGTCTAGGATCACATAGCTAGAAGGAGGCATAATTTTTACTCCAGAGCTTTTCTTTTCATCTAGTTTTGAAAAAAAATGTTTAACCACTAGTTTGTGCTACTATATGCAAATTTTAGAAATAAAACCACATTTTAACATCCACAATATTGGCTGTTCATCAGTTCAAAACAACTTTCCCAACAATATACCTGGAATAAGTGAGGATTCATATGATCAAGGCCTTTGCAAATGTTGTACTTTAAAAATATTATATCATATACACCTAACTCTCTTTTTTTCTACCTATTTTAACAGACAATGTGGTTTCCTTGATGCTAAAAAGACTACCAAGACACAGATCAACCCCAATAATCAACATTTGGATAACTACAGAGTCTAAAACATCAGCAATCTTGTTCGTTGATTTAATGATCAACTCAACAAAACATGCTGATATATTGCCTTAGAATTTCCAGTAGTGGCTATTTCATAATTCAAAGCAATAGGTGCTGATGCACTGTGTTCAGTGCTGGGCTTTCTTAAACCCTGAGGTCTCTTTTTTCCTTCAAGACAGCAGCTGCATGATGGAGCATAAGGCAAACCATGCATGCCCTTCCTTAGAGCCAGGCGTGGTGGCTGCTAGGTTTCTCAGACATCAAATTTTGTCACTGAGTTTTAAAGATAGCAAAAATATATTCAAAAGTGGTGCTTGACTGGGGTCTAAAAACAGCAACACATGATTAATTAATCCTTCCATGGTGAAACTCTTTTGTAATATAATTTACGGTAAAAGTATTTTCATGTGAGTTCCACTTGGAGCTTGGGCCATTTGACTTAGCAGTATTATTATTTGATAGTTTTTTAGTTATTCAACTATGGAAAGCCCAACAGATAATCCCCATATTATTTTAAACGCAAAATAAACTTTGGGCAACCTAGTAGCTTTCAAGATTAGGGAGTGAGAACAAATCAAATAGAAGTATATTTGCTGGCTCTCAGATGCAGTAACAATGGCTCACCAGGTTTCCCGGTTGGTCTGCGGTTCTGCTGACCTTTCAGCTGGTAGCTGTGCAATAGGAGATTAAGCACAAAGCCAGAGGTGGAAAAAGCATTGCTTTACCTTATTCAGTGTGTGTCAGATGGGACCTACAGGAAGCAAATGCCAAGGCGTTTACAACTCTACAACTGCAGGCGTTCATTGGGAGCAATACCTGTGAATGAATGATAAAGAAGGCAGGAGTAGGCAGGAAATGTCTTCTGATCACAGTGCAAGTCTCTCACTGTGGAAGGAATAGGGGAAGGAAGGAGGATTGAATAGGAAGAGTTTCAGCCCGCAGGGTAGTCCTGAGAAAAGAAAAGAAAGTTCCAGAGTTGGGCAAAAAACAGCCAGGCCCTGGAATCCCTATATGTTTCACCCTTGACCAGGAGTCACCTGAAAAGTGTGAGACCTCAGTGAAAATGCTATGGAAGATCCCCAAAGCTCCACAGCTGGAGTCTGTCTGCTATCAGCACTCCTCACTGCTGGTCAGCGAGTTCCTTCCTGTTGGGAGGTGCACGTGGCACACCTCCATGCCTGCCTGGGATGGTGAATTCTATGTGTCAGCTTGACTGAGCTAAGGAATGCCACGCTATCTGGTGAAACGGTGTGTCTGGGTGTGTCTGTGAGGAGGTTTCTGGAAGTGATTAGCATTTGAATCAATGGACTGAGTAAAGAATATCTGCCCTCACCAATGCGGGTGGACAGCATCCAATCCATTGAGGGCCTGAATAGAACAAAAAGGTGGAGGAAGGTGAATTCTCTCTCTCTTTTCTTGAGCTGGGACATCTATCTTCTCCTGCCCTTGGAATCAGAGCTTCTGGTTCTCAGGCCTTCGGGCCTGGATTGAATTATACCACCGGCTTTTCCAGCTCTCCAGCATGCAGATGGCATGTTGTGGGACTTCTTAGCCTCCATAATTGTATGAGTCAATTCCCGTAATAAATATCCTATTATACATCTATGCATATCCTATCACTTCTGCTTTTCTGGATGAGACTAGTACACTGCCCTACAGTGTTTTAAATAAAATTGTGTCATTACTTACAGAGTTGTTTAATATGATTAAATATGATTTAATATGATTGTTGAAATACTTACAGCACTAGAATTCAGTCCTAAGTTTTAATTCTGCCTCTAGTCACAAAGCCCTTGAAAATAAACTGAGTGAGTGGAACTATTCCCTTTACTAACAGAGATATTGCCATTTTAAGGCCACAGTTGTCATGAGTTTCACCCTCATGTATCTCCTGTAGCAGCATGTAATCAGGCCACATCCTCTCATTTCCACAGCACCATGACAATGTACTAGTCTTCCAGCTTCTTGATGCCAATCTTGACCCATAGAAACATATTCCAGTGAAGCAAATCACAGATGGTCCCCAAACTCTTATTTTCTTGGTTCAAACAATCCTATCCGGTATTCTGCAGCTGATCATTGGGTCTGGCCCCAACATACCTACAAAATAGACAGTGTGGGGAGGCAACATAGTGGGCCTTTTGATCTTTTTACTCTCCTCCCATAGACTCTGTATGTATTCTGTTCACTGAATTTATGACAGTATCAGAGAGAAAAGATGACTCATCAAATATCTATAAGTCCCAGTTGCATCAGAAACCAGCTCCCCAGTGACGCAGGAGCACCTCTACAGCATGTGCCTGTTCAAAGTTCAGACAACAGAAAGATCATCAGATCATCAGAACCCCAAATAGCTTCAAGCTGAAAAGCATTCCCTCTCCACCAAATGCATATCTTGCAATACTCTCCACAACTGCTTTTTTTAAGATGTAAATTTTGATCCCAAGTGTCATGCAAAACCATGAAAAACATTTTCAGAGCAGGCTCCAAAATAGCAGAAGAGACAAAATGGATTTTGTGTATACCCTACCTCCCAGGGAGATAAAACCTAATAAAAAGCCAGAATGTGAGTGCAGACCAGCCTAGTGCTGTTGAATGTGGAAAGCCAAATAATCTGAAATCTATATACAGTGTGACCAGCTCCATTGCTGAATCACAAATAATATCAGGAATTAAACCAAATAACATTCCTCAGTCTTATAGCCATGGTATGTCCTCATTGTCATGGGAATGCTTTTGAGAAGAGTATAACTCAAAATCGGGCCTTGGCTCACTTATTAATGCAGTAAATAGCTCTCCTTTTTATTGCCCACTACTGAGAACCACAGTGGGTCATTTTTTAGGAAGATGGCATCAGTCTCCATCAGTCATTCAGCAAGTTTATAGAATCTATGGTGTCAGGACACAGGGGTCAGCTGCCAATCTGATATACCCTGTGTCAAGAAGAAGACTGAACATCGGGAGAACATAAATTTCAAGGTTTTCTTCCTGTAGCTCTTTGGTGTTTTTGACATGTGGAGGTGAGACCAGGAGTTCTTACCTCTGGAGATGGTAAGAGTATTTCCTTGAGTGACAGATAATTTGTTTAAGCCATTTATTTGATGCTTTTCTGTGGTAGTGCCATAGCATCTGGTGGCTTGGACCTCTAAGTTCTAATAGTGAGCAAAATCCTGGGTTTACAGGTAGGAGGGCACAGATACTAATGGGGGTGGAAGATGGATTTGTTTTCTCGCTAGTGCCCCAACCATCCAGCCATGGCTGGATCATGTCATGTTAAGTAAGGATGCCAGTGTGCTGAAGTACAGGTGGGAAGGGGTGGCAGTGGCTGGAGGTGAGACCATCTATTCACACAGGTGTCCCTAAGTTTGGTTTTGCTCAAAATTGTTGTTGAACACACAGAATATGTGTCCCAGTAATTTCTTGCCCTGCAGCAAACCACCTCAGAAGTTAGTCAGTTCTGATAACCATTTATTTTTCTTATGGTTTTCTGGGTTGGGCAGTTTCTTTCTGATCCACCAGCATGGCAGGGGCTAGAGGACCAACTTACAGGGTAATTTCTTCACTCTCATGTCTGATACCCTTCCCTACATTTGGGCTGCTCACAGCACGGAGGTCTGAGGATTGTTTACCTTTGTTCATGGTTGCTGGCTTGCCCCAGAGTGAACTTTCCAAGAGAGAGTTTCCACACCCAGAAGGAGGCTGCAAGACTTCTCTGGACAAGCAGCAGAGCTTGCAAAGCATCAACCCCATTGTCTTCTATTGGTCGAGCCCAGGTTCAAGGAGGGAGGGGGAGTCAGACTCCACCCTTCAATGAATGGAGGAGCAAAGGCTCTGTGGCCACCTCAAATCTAGCACAGTGTATGCATAAGACAGGGAATCCTACAGAATCTCACTCTGCAAGGGCAGGAACCTGACTGCCTCACTCACTGGCGTTTGGGTGTAAAGTTGGGAAAGTGTTGTAAACAGGTCTTTTTTCCATATAACCTAGAGTTTGGAGCCCAGTGCTGCTATCTTTCATGCATTTACACATCACTTATTTCACATCCTCCAGCTTCTTATTTATGAAGTAGGAATAATAATACACAACACTGTAGTTTGTTACTAGAATACAGGAATACTTTGCCAAAAGAACTTTTTAAGCAGTTAAGGGGAAAACATGTAAGGGAAATAGCTTGCCCTAGAGAATGCACTGGATAAATATGGGTGTTGGAATGAGATGAGCCTGGGTTCAAATCTCTTCAATGAGTAAGATCTGGGGCCAACCCTCTCCCAGCTTCAGATCATTCATAAAGATGAAGAAACTGACACTGAAAAGTGGGTATAGGGACCAGATGCCACCTTATAAGTGTCTGGTGGGTGCCAGACAGGGCTAGTTACGTGTCAGTTCACTTTTTCTTTCCTGGCAGTCAGGGATTGGGCTTTTTCAAATACTTTAAAATGAATGAGAATCACAGGAAATGTCCATTGACAGTGATGATGGTTCAGTCCTTGGCTCCACACCAAGAAGAATGGTAGCACTGTCCAGGTAAGGCTGGCAGGATCTAAGTGAGCACAAGCACCTGAACAGAAGGCAAACCCCTGGCTCCTTGGGAACACCCCCTCCTGCCAATTCTGCTTCCTATGCCCTGTTGCATACGTGAAAATAAGGGGAGGTTTAAGGAGAGCTCTGGATCAGAAGCAATCTGTTGACAAGATAGGCTGCTGAATGGGTGATTATTACTTCTCACTGTGTTAGTACCATGTAAGTTAGCCTCATTGGATTAGGAAATCACACTTAGTTTGCACTAAGGGAGTCTCAGAATCATTTATTCTTACTATAGAAACACTAATGTATTTGGAGTTGAAAGGAATATGGCATTTGACCTGAAAGTAAGATTCTCTCAATTCTTTCCAGACACCAGGGTTATTTTCCAAATCTAAGAAGCTATGATAACATGCAGAGTCATTTTCCTTAAGGATCACACTTCTATTTTTCGTTCAGAATGACACTGACATATGTTTGAATCTCAATTGTCTGTTGTTGACAAGAAGTTCACAAACCTTTAAGGATAGGGAAAGAGGGCGCACAGGACAGAGCCAGACAGAATTGCAAAGGATCCTCTAACTTGCTATTATCCACTTACTAACCATTATTTTCCTTCTCTTTTTTTTCCTACTAAGGAAGCATGGACAAAGCATATTGTAAAGAATTGCTTGTGGTTATAAAAATAATAAGAATGAGTCATCTATTAACAAAACTGATGTTTGAATCACCATTGGTAAGGAATGTATCATACAGGATGTTATTTTTGGACCTATTTTTACTAGATATGTTTATTTTTACACACATATTCTATGCTGTTGTCTGGCACCTCTCAAAAACAATAAATAATGCACAACTACAAGATGAAGGAGTCACGTTAGTGGTACATTATTCTGTTCCTGGGATGGAAAGGTCACGACAGCTTTACATTAACATTCAAACTGTATCTTCACCTCATTGCCACTACCCTCAACCCAAGCCAATAGACCACAGCTAGCCATAGTTATTTCATTCATCATGGGAGGGCTGCTCTCACCAATTAAGAGGAGTAACAATATTTTCCTACACAAACATTCTGTTAGCAGTGGAGATGGGAGGTGGGAGGCCTGGGAGAGATGACATTTGTTCCTCCTGACTTATGTCTTCTTTGGAAAAATTGTGTTACCAATGACAGTGGAGTCCTAATAGAAGATACAGTCCATCCCATCTACATAGCTTTGAACATTGACTCTGTACACACCCATGGCTTTACTGCAAGTCCTTGTGACTGCCTACCTGCAGTCAAGTATCTCTTGATAGAGAAGGAGAATTTGTTCTCTTGGGCAAGTCTGAAGCATAGAGGCTTTCAGACATGGATACCCTTGGAGCAGACTTTAAGCAGTAACAGGATGTTAGGTAGAAGCACTCCAGTTCCCTTGTCCCTTGGGTGGGGGCAACCCTGAAATGCTTTCTGCACAGTTTCCCAAGGTGTCCAGAAAGATCAAGCCCCAGTTGCCCACAAAAGGATTCTCTATGGACCTCCACTCCTGCCTTGTCTTTCCCCTCCACTCCCTCACACCACTTCTTGGGTCCCCTCTTGAGAAACTGCTTGTTGCAGGGTCTGTTTCTTGGGGGTTTCCAACCTGACAGAACTCAATTCATCCCTCTTACTATTTGTTCCTCTTCTTTCCCCAACCATCAGAATTTTATTTTTCTAGTTTTCTGGCTGGCATAATAAATTCAGATTCCATTAAATGAGACGGATCACCATATTCACCTGATTTTAGATGATTGTAATGTTGGGATGTAACTTCAGAGAAATCTACTGTCTAGTCCAAGGATGCCAAGCAATTTGGGAGAGCATGTCGGTATTCCTTCCACATGTCCTGGCTCTGAGCCAGAGGCTGTGAATTGCTATTGAGGAAGATACTTTTTCATTCTGTCATTGACTTTTTATGGGGATTAAATGGATAAAATGTTTCATATCTTTCACACTTTTATTTATCCATTCATTGCCTTTAGTTATCACTTTGAGTCAACTTTGAGCTATTTCTAGAAATAATATTTCTTTGCAATTAGAAAACTCACACAATAAATAAGAATGCATCCTGACCTCTTGGATTTACCCCCACAGAGTTTCTATCTCCAAACATTTTGAGAATGACTTTCATATTTCTTTCCTTTATAGCTAGGCATGACCAAAAGCACACTCGCAACTCTATGTAAGACACTTTTCCCATTTTAAGCTTCAGTCATGCAACCCAGTCATACAAACAATCTCCAAGATTTATAATCAATTTGCCCTTTGTACCCAGTTTCTAGCTTTGTTTTTGCTAACTTAGCCTCCATCAAAATGATGTCCTGATTAAGTCTGAAGAATGGGAATTTTCCTTTATTTTACCAATGACTTCATTCCAGTATGGATATATATTGAATGTACTTACAACACACACACACACACACACACACACACATGCATGCATGCACACACACATACACACACACACAGTTTTTTGTAGGCTTTTTTCCTTCTGTGAGTCTGTATTCGTTTTTCAATTGTCATTTTTGGAACTTCATTTTGAAGATCCATTTGTTCATCATATTCTAAAACACAACCTAATAGGATACCACAATGGTCTTAAACCAATTTCTAGTTTGAAACATTCTTGATAACATGCTCACTCTGACACTGAAGGGAGAAACTGGAGAAACATAGTGCCAAGAAACCACATGATGAACCCAACCTTCTCCACACCATCCCCTCACATGCTCAGGAGCTTTACGTTTCTGCTCATGCAAGTCTGTATTCCATGCCTTTCAAAGTTCCCTGCCCCCAAATAAGGAACAGAGGCAGTTAAAATGTGGAAAATTAAGAAAATGCAGAACACATCATTAACTCATATACTCAGGAAGCTGTGGCAATCTTTACTTTTCCTCACATAAGGCTCACTATAAATGAAATATACATTTTAATTATTTCCAGTTTAGATATTCCCAGTGTGCAATACACAACCTCAATTGCTTGCTGTAGAATAAAGGGAAACTGGGCAATGAGAAAGCAAAAAAAAAAAAAGTTGTAGTTAATGCAGAACAGTTGCATGTCATCGTCACATTGCCCTGAGCAAAACTCTTCCTTTTATTTTGTTGAAAAAGCAACTGATTCCCCACGAGCAGCCTCTGTTTTCAGATTGTGTTTACTCATGAGCTCTGACAGGTTTACCCCAAGCAACTTTGCAAACCAGCTGCTCCCCTCACAATCTCTGTGCTTATAATTCTTTTAAGTTGCAGGGATAACTTAAAATGTACACAGCTCTCCAGGATATGAGGCAGGCAGCAGGAACTGTTGACATATTTTATTTTTTGCATAGCATTTTCAATTACAGAAAATGGCATTGCTATGAACTTTCACTCAGTGGCCCCCTCGCTTGACATTAATCAGGCAACATAAAGCATGCTAAGTCACTTCAACTCAGCTTCTCCCCAGAAAACCCTGCACACTGGCTGATTATGTCTTTCTTTCATTCCTGATGCAATGAAAACCAAGCCAGAGTTCTTTATGTGCACTGAGTATATGGCCTTTCCAGTTGTCCTCTGAGAAGGCTTATACCCAGAAGGGAATTTGGAAATTGCAATGAAATGGGCAATATAGCTTTCACATTTTTTCAGCTTCTCGGCTACTTCCCTCCTTGAAAAAAATTAAAGGCTAATTTCTTCAAAAGTTCATATAACCTGCAATTGTTTTTCAAGCTTGGTGACTCTCTACTCTAAAACTTTATCACAACCATTGCTTCTGCTGAAGAATTTTGACATCTGCTTTAGGCAGTAGAGTTTCTGAAATGAGATTAAGACAGGTGTATCACCAGGTACAGTGGCTGTCCTCTGTAATCTCAATGCTTTGGGAGTCCGCAGCAGGAGGATCACCTTAGCCCACAGGTTTGAGACAAGCCTGGGCAATGTGACGAGACCCTGTCTCTACAAAAAAAAAAAAGAAAGAAAGAAAAAAAAAATTGCTGGGTATGTTGATGCTCGCCTATAATCCCAACCACCTGGGGGCTGAGGTGGGAGGATCTCCTGAGCCTGGGAGGTCAAGGCTGCAGTAAGCCATGATTGTGCCACTGGACTCCATACTGGATGACAGAGTGAGACCCTGTCTCAAAAAAAAAAGGACACAGGTTTAATACTTTGAAGAATATGGGAAGGTTCTTCTTATTTTATAAAACTGTTTATAAGCACTGTTTTGGCCTGTAGCCAAAATATGATTATTCAACTTGTACTGGTGCTATATCTAAAAATGCATGGTAGTGAAAATATAAATGAAACTCTTAGGGCATGCAAAAGAGTGGCTGCAAAGCATCATAACCTGCTCAGACAGGAGTGACTGTCACAATGAATTGAGATTGAGAATAGTCCCTGCTCCTTCAGGAGACGTACTTGCTCGCTGCATGAGTCCTTGCCTATTCCCCAAATTCCAGATGCCAAGGGTTTTCATGGTCTCTTCCTGACTAGAGGACTCATCCTCTAAGTCCTGGATCAGAGACAACGGTCTGCACAACCTCCCTGGGCTCTTTCTGGAGGAAGCAGCCTCTTCCAAAGCGGCCACATAGCAGAAGCTTCATGCGAGGTGCCCAGCTATGGCTCTGAGCCCCTCTGCCCATGAACTCTTCCCCCATGCAGCCACATCATCAAAGTAATGCTCTTCTCTGAGACCTACTCTCCATACTGTTACAAAATCTCTGCAAGATGCCCGCTTAGGAAACATTTGTTAAATGAATAAAGGTAAAGTAATGGCAGAAATAAGTATATATATACACATATATATGTGTGTGTGTATATACATATAATATTTACATACTGTTTTATTATGTGAAAAATGTCAAACTGGCTATAAAAGAGACCCTTTCATCCCACAGTTCTTAATTTGCTATGAGTGGCAGCTCACTTTTTAATTTTTCTGTACAGAAGACCAATATTTTTCAGAAAAAAATATTGCTTCTGAAATAATCATTTTAGTATTGAAATGCTCTTATCATATTTCAGGCTCCATTTGATTGTTGCTTATATCTTTTCTACTTAGCTTGTGGCCTCTCTGTTAAAAAAAGTCTACTTAAATATGTGTGTGTGTTTGAAAAATCATCAGCACTTCCCAAATAATCTATTCCAGTAAAACATAGGTCAGATTTACTAAATCTATGTAAAAATTTAAATTACTAAAAAAAAAAAATCTAAATTACTAAAAAACAAAACGTGGAAACTAATGCCAGGTATGAGAAGAAGGAAGAGGAGGAGAAAGAAGAGGGAAAGTGAAGGAGGAGAGGGAGGAAGGGAGAGAAGAGGAGGAGAACAAATAGAAAGAGGGAGAACAAATAGAAAGAGGAAGAACACAAAGATGAAGAAAGAACGAAACAGGAGATAGAGAAGGAGAAGGAAAAGGAGAAGAGGATGGGGAAGGAGAAGGAAGGAAGAGAAAGACTTACAAGCCTTCTCTGAACCCACACATAACTAGTACTAGCAGCTAACATTCATCAAGCTTTGCAAGCTAGACATTGCTTTAAGCACTTTTCATGTATTGTCTCATACAATCTTCACCATCACTCCCTGAGCAGGTCCTAGGTTGTCATGTTATTACTCATGAGACAATCGAGTCTCAGAGGCTGATCTGCTCAAGGTCTCCCAGCTAACATATGGCAGCATCAGGATTTAAACTTGGATTGTCTGGCTCCAGAGGCCATGACACCTCTTCCTCTCTGGGAAGAGGACTCCATACTTGCTACTCCAACTTTCTTATTTCCCAGGCACACCCCACCATCTCCAAGCTATCCTTTGATTCCATTATTTCAATGAAATAGCCCCTGGGGGTCAGCAATAACTTCTCCATCACAAGGGTTATTATTCAGACCTTCTTAGCTCTTGGTCACGTCTGATACAGCTGACCTCTATGGCCCTTTATTCTGGGTCACAGTTCTTTCCTGTTTTCCTCCTACTTCTCTGCTGGCTCTTTCTGCCTCCTAACTTGAATAATTCCTAAGCCATCCATTAAAACTTGAGATTTTCAAGGTGTAGTCCCAGTCAAGTAGTCCTTGACCTCAAGTAGTCTCTGGACTCCTTCTTTTTTCCATCTTATTTAATGACCTCACCTTAGAATCTAAGAATCAGATCATGTCATCTTTGCCCCAAGCTTCAATTGTCAACTACACACAAATGACACATACATATATGTTGCAACTCAGAATTCACACCTACATTCTGCGGTCCAGACCAAATATTTCCAAAGGCCTATCTGATAGTTCCTCTTGGATGTTGTGAAGATACTTCAAACTCGATCATCAAATCATGTATTGCTGAATCCCCAGAGCCTGCAACAATGCCTGACACACAGAGGACAATCAGTACATTCTTGTGGAATGACTTGATAAATAAATGTATGAAACTCAATGTGTCCGAAACCAAATACATAATCTCCTATCCCAAAAAACTGGTCCTCTTCCAGCATTCTATCTTTAAGTGGTACCACCTTTGTGAACCCTGTTTTCCTCTGTCGTTTCAACACTGATGTCTCTTAATTTCATTTCCTAATTATGTTTCAAATCACTCCCCACTCTCTATTGTCACAGACATCTGTCTATGCTATCTCTCTGTCTTCCTGGGCTACTGTACAGGTACTATTATACTAACAGGTAACACACATTTACCACAGCATTTCCAATTTCTTTCCACAAGACTGTCAGACTGTTCCTTTCAGAAGATAAATCTGATAATTTGTCAACAGAATTAGAACTCTTCAGGAGTTTTTCATTGTTCATGTAACTAGGGTTCAGGTCTCCTTAGCGTGACCAGTAAGACTCTGAGCTGCCTGTGTCTCCAGACCAACTAGTTCTGGGGAACTTTTTAATTCCCTGTAGAAGCCAAGTTCTCTCCTGCCTGGGAACTTATGAAGTTGCTGCAGCCTAAAGCCCTCAGCATCCTCCATCATCGCACATCAGTGAGTTGATCCCATTCATTCTTCTCTGATTTTCCAGAGTGGTTTCATCCTCTTATTGAAGCTCTAAGTTGTCATATGACATTTATTTGTGTAATAGTTTAATGAATATCTTTCTTCTTCACTTGGCTATAAACTCCATTAAGGCAGGGAGTGTCTTTTTTGCTTAATTTTATCTTTATTTCTTATCAATATGCCTGCTCAACACATAATTACTTGTATTATAATTATTACAGGAATGTATTGACAAGCAATTCATTTTTTAAAAGATCTACACCAAGACATAGGTTGAAAAGTTACTTTAGACCAGACACACTGGCTCACACCTGTAATCCTAACACTTTGGGAGGGCAAGGTGGGAGGATCACTTTATTACAGGAGTTTGAGACAAGACTGGGCAATGTAGTGAGACCTCATCTCTACCAATAAATAATAAATAAATAAATAAACAAATTAGCCAGGCTTTGTGGCATGCACTTGTAGTCTCAGTTACTCGAGAGGCTGAGGTGGGAGGATTGCTTGAGCCCAGGAGGTCAAGTCTGCAGAGAACTGATATCACACCACTGTACTCGAGCCTGGGTGACAGAGCAAAACAACAACAACAACAAGAAAACAAAGCTACTTTAGTTTGAGAAATATAGAAAGGATATAGCAATCCTAGAAATAAAAATGTTTATGTGTCAAGGTTAAAGCTTCCAGACTGGATTCCTTAATCTCCAAAAATAGTTTACATTAGAAGACATTAAAATAATATGTTAGGCTTTGAGGGAAAAAAATTCACCCAAAGAAATGTAGTAAAGCTGTTGTTCAATACCAAGGCAATAGAAAGCTTTCTTAAATACATGTGAGCAGAATCATAATGTTCACATCATTCATTTCTTATGACTTATTACATGCCTGCAGCATGCAAAAGCTGGAAAAAGGCATAATAGTCAGAGAAGCAAAAAAAAAAAAAAACATACACACACACACAAAAAGTAAAATGAGGTGATATACATAAACGTTAACATATCTTTCATCCTAGTAAATTTAAAAAAATAAATTCGTTGAAACAAAAAATAACTCTCAAGATAAAACCAAACCAAACCCCAACACACTTGAAACTAAATAATTAGAAAAATTTGCAAGAGAAAATATAAGAGATCAAAGACCTAAATGTATCATCTAAAACTGTAAAACTCAGAAGAAAAAATGAGAAAAGCTTCAAAACATTAGATTTGGTAATGTGTTCTTTTGAAAACAAAAGAACAAAATAGATAATAAGACTACATCAAAATTTAAAACTTCTCTGCATCAAAGGATGTAATCAACAGAGCAAAAAGTCAACCCATGGAATGGGAGAAAATATCCATAAATAGATATAAAATAAGTGGGGAATATTCATACTATAAAGAATGCCTAAAACTCAACATTGAAAACAAACAACCTGATTCAAAAATGGACAATGTACTTGAAAGTACATTTCTCCAGAGAAGACACACAAATGTCCAATAAGCACATGAAAAAATGCTCAAGATTATTAATTATTAGGGAAATGCAAATCAAAAGTACAGTGAGATACCACCTCACACCTGTAAGGATGGAAGCTGTAAAAAAGGGGAAAATAACAAGTATTTGCAAAGATGTAGAGAATTTGGAATTCTTGTGCATTGTTGGTGGAAATGTAAAATAGTGCAGCCCTTGTGCAAAACAGTATGGCAGGGCCGAATAGGAACAGCTCCAGTCTCCAACTCCCAGCGTGAGCGACACAGAAGACTGGTGATTTCTGCATTTTCAACTGAGGTACTGGGGTCATCTCTCTAGGGAGTGCCGGACAATCGGTGCTGGTCAGCTGCTGCAGCCTGACCAGCGTGAGCTGAAGCAGGGCGAGGCATCGCCTCACCTGGAAGCGCAAGGGGGAAGGGAATCCCTTTTCCTAGCCAGGGGAACTGAGACACACAACACCTGGAAAATCGGGTAACTCCCACCCCAATACTGCGCTTAAAGAAAACAGGCACACCAGGAGAATATATCCACACCTGGCCGGGAGGGTCCCACGCCCACGGAGCCTCCCTCATTGCTAACACAGCCGTCTGCGGCGATCTATCCGCAAGGCAGCAGCGAGGCTGGGGGAGGGGCACCCGCCATTGCTGAGGCTTAAGTAGGTAAACAAAGCCCCTGGGAAGCTCGAACTGGGTGGAGCTCACAGCAGCTCAAGGAAGCCTGCCTGTCTCTGTAGACTCTACCTCTGCGGACAGCGCACAGCTGCAGTCCACTAGGGGAAAGAGCGGGGGCGGAGCAGATGCGAACAACTCTGTCTGACAGCTTTGGGGAGAGCCGTGGATCTCCTAACGCGGAGGTTGAGATCTGAGAACGGACAGACTGCCTGCTCAGGTGGGTCCCTGACCCCTGAGTAGCCTAGCTGGGAGACATCCCCCACTAGGGGCAGTCTGACACCCCACACCTCACAGCGTGGCATCACCCCTGAGAGGAAACTTCCAAAGAAAGAATCAGACAGGTACACTCGCTGTTCAGCAATATTCTATCTTCGGCAACCTCTGCTGCTGATACCCAGGCAAACAGGGTCTGGAGTGGACCTCAAGCAATCTCCAACAGACCAACAGACAGTCCTTCTGACTGTCAGACGGAAAACTATCAAACAGGAAGGACACCTATACCAAAACCCCATCAGTACGTCACCATCATCAAAGTCCAGAGACAGATAAAACCACAAAGATGGGGAAGAAGCAGGGCAGAAAAGCTGGAAATTCAAAAAATAAGAGCGCATCTCCCCCTGCAAAGGAGCGCAGCCCATCGCCAGCAACGGATCAAAGCTGGTCAGAGAATGACTTTGACGAGATGAGAGAAGAAGGCTTCAGTCCATCAAACCTCTCAGAGCTAAAGGAGGAATTACGTACCCAGCGCAAAGAAACTAAAAATCTTGAAAAAAAAGTGGAAGAATTGACAGCTAGACTAATTAATGCAGAGAAGATCATAAACGAAATGACAGAGATGAAAACCATGACACGAGAAATACGTGACAAATGCACAAGCTTCAGTAACCGACTCGATCAACTGGAAGAAAGAGTATCAGCGATTGAGGATCAAATGAATGAAATGAAGCGAGAAGAGAAACCAAAAGAAAAAAGAAGAAAAAGAAATGAACAAAGCCTGCAAGAAGTATGGGATTATGTAAAAAGACCAAATCTACGTCTGATTGGGGTGCCTGAAAGTGAGGGGGAAAATGGAACCAAGTTGGAAAACACTCTTCAGGATATCATCCAGGAGAACTTCCCCAACCTAGTAGGGCAGGCCAACATTCAAATTCAGGAAATACAGAGAACGCCACAAAGATACTCCTCGAGAAGAGCAACTCCAAGACACATAATTGCCAGATTCACCAAAGTTGAAATGAAGGAAAAAATCTTAAGGGCAGCCAAGGGAAAGGTCGGGTTACCCACAAAGGGAAGCCCATCAGAATAACAGCAGACCTCTCGGCAGAAACTCTACAAGCCAGAAGAGAGTGGGGGCCAATATTCAACGTTCTTAAAGAAAAGAATTTTCAACCGAGAATTTCATATCCAGCCAAACTAAGCTTCATCAGTGAAGGAGAAATAAAATCCTTTACAGATAAGCAAATGCTTAGAGATTTTGTCACCACCAGGCCTGCCTTACAAGAGACCCTGAAGGAAGCCCTAAACATGGAAAGGAACAACCGGTACCAGCCATTGCAAAAACATGCCAAAATGTAAAGACCATCGAGGCTAGGAAGAAACTGCATCAACTAACGAGCAAAATAACCAGTTAATATCATAATGACAGGATCAAGTTCACACATAACAATATTAACCTTAAATGTCAATGGACTAAATGCTCCAATTAAAAGACACAGACTGGCAAACTGGATCAAGAGTCAAGACCCATCAGTCTGCTGTATTCAGGAGACCCATCTCACATGCAGAGACATACATAGGCTCAAAATAAAGGGATGGAGGAAGATCTACCAAGCAAATGGAGAACAAAAAAAAGCAGGGGTTGCAATCCTAGTCTCTGATAAAACAGACTTTAAACCATCAAAGATCAAAAGAGACAAAGAAGGCCATTACATAATGGTAAAGGGATCAATTCAACAGGAAGAGCTAACTCTCCTAAATATATGCACCCAATACAGGAGCACCCAGATTCATAAAGCAAGTCCTTAGAGACTTACAAAGAGACTTAGACTCCCATACAATAATAATGGGAGACTTCAACACTCCACTGTCAACATTAGACAGATCAACGAGACAGAAAGTTAACAAGGATATCCAGGAATTGAACTCATCTCTGCACCAAGCGGACCTAATAGACATCTATAGAACTCTCCACCCCAAATCAACAGAATATACATTCTTCTCAGCACCACATCGCACTTATTCCAAAATTGACCACATAATTGGAAGTAAAGCACTCCTCAGCAAATGTACAAGAACAGAAATTATAACAAACTGTCTCTCAGACCACAGTGCAATCAAACTAGAACTCAGGACTAAGAAACTCAATCAAAACCGCTCAACTACATGGAAACTGAACAACCTGCTCCTGAATGACTACTGGGTACATAACGAAATGAAAGCAGAAATAAAGATGTTCTTTGAAACCAATGAGAACAAAGATACAACATACCAGAATCTCTGGGACACATTTAAAGCAGTGTGTAGAGGGAAATTTATAGCACTAAATGCCCACAAGAGAAAGCAGGAGAGATCTAAAATTGACACTCTAACATCACAATTAAAAGAACTAGAGAGGCAAGAGCAAACACATTCAAAAGCTAGCAGAAGGCAAGAAATAACTAAGATCAGAGCAGAACTGAAGGAGATAGAGACACAAAAAACCTCCAAAAAATCAATGAATCCAGGAGTTGGTTTTTTGAAAAGATCAACAAAATTGACAGACCGCTAGCTAGACTAATAAAGAAGAAAAGAGAGAGGAATCAAATAGACGCAATAAAAAATGATAAAGGGGATATCACCACCGACCCCACAGAAATACAAACAACCATCAGAGAATACTATAAATGCCTCTACGCAAATCAACTAGAAAATCTAGAAGAAATGGATAATTTCCTGGACACTTACACTCTCCCAAGACTAAACCAGGAAGAAGTTGAATCCCTGAATAGACCAATAGCAGGCTCTGAAATTGAGGCAACAATTAATAGCCTACCCACCAAAAAAAGTCCAGGACCAGATGGATTCACAGCTGAATTCTACCAGAGGTACAAGGAGGAGCTGGTACCATTCCTTCTGAAACTATTTCAATCAATAGAAAAAGAGGGAATCCTCCCTAACTCTTTTTATGAGGCCAACATCATCCTGATACCAAAGCCTGGCAGAGACACAACAAAAAAAGAGAATTTTAGACCAATATCCCTGATGAACATCGATGCAAAAATTCTCAATAAAATACTGGCAAACCGGATTCAGCAGCACATCAAAAAGCTTATCCACCATGATCAAGTGGGCTTCATCCCTGGGATGCAAGGCTGGTTCAACATTCGCAAATCAATAAACGTAATCCAGCATATAAACAGAACCAAAGACAAGAACCACATAATTATCTCAATAGATGCAGAAAAGGCTTTTGACAAAATTCAACAGCCCTTTATGCTAAAAACGCTCAATAAATTTGGTATTGATGGAACGTACCTCAAAATAATAAGAGCTATTTATGACAAACCCACAGCTAATATCATACTGAATGGGCAAAAACTGGAAAAATTCCCTTTGAAAACTGGCACAAGACAGGGATGCCCTCTCTCACCACTCCTATTCAACATAGTGTTGGAAGTTCTGGCTAGGGCAATCAGGCAAGAGAAAGAAATCAAGGGTATCCAGTTAGGAAAAGAAGAAGTCAAATTGTCCCTGTTTGCAGATGACATGATTGTATATTTAGAAAACCCCATTGTCTCAGCCCAAAATCTCCTAAGCTGATAAGCAACTTCAGCAAAGTCTCAGGATACAAAATTAATGTGCAAAAATCACAAGCATTCTTATACACCAGTAACAGACAAGCAGAGAGCCAAATCAGGAATGAACTTCCATTCACAATTGCTTCAAAGAGAATAAAATACCTAGGAATCCAGCTTACAAGGGATGTAAAGGACCTCTTCAAGGAGAACTACAAACCACTGCTCAGTGAAATCAAAGAGGACACAAACAAATGGAAGAACATACCATGCTCATGGATAGGAAGAATCAATATCGTGAAAATGGCCATACTGCCCAAGGTTATTTATAGATTCAATGCCATCCCCATCAAGCTACCAATGACTTTCTTCACAGAATTGGAAAAAACGGCTTTAAAGTTCATATGGAACCAAAAAAGAGCCCGCATTGCCAAGACAATCCTAAGTCAAAAGGACAAAGCTGGAGGCGTCACGCTACCTGACTTCAAACTATACTACAAGGCTACAGTAACCAAAACAGCATGGTACTGGTACCAAAACAGAGATATAGACCAATGGAACAGAACAGAGTCCTCAGAAATAATACCACACATCTACAGCCATCTGATCTTTGACAAACCTGAGAGAAACAAGAAATGGGGAAAGGATTCCCTATTTAATAAATGGTGCTGGGAAAATTGGCTAGCCATAAGTAGAAAGCTGAAACTGGATCCTTTCCTTACCCCTTATACGAAAATTAATTCAAGATGGATTAGAGACTTAAATGTTAGACCTAATACCATAAAAACCCTAGAAGAAAATCTAGGTAGTACCATTCAGGACATAGGCATGGGCAAGGACTTCATGTCTAAAACACCAAAAGCAACGGCAGCCAAAGCAAAAATTGACACATGGGATCTAATTAAACTAAAGAGCTTTTGCACAGCTAAAGAAACTACCATCAGAGTGAACAGGCAACCTACAGAATGGGAAAAAATTTTTGCAACCTACTCATCTGACAAAGGGCTAATATCCAGAATCTACAAAGAACTCAAACAAATATACAAGAAAAAAACAAACAACCCCATCAAAAAGTGGGGAAAGGATATGAACAGACATTTCTCAAAAGAAGACATCCATACAGCCAACAGACACATGAAAAAATGCTCATCATCACTCGCCATCAGAGAAATGCAAATCAAAACCACAATGAGATACCATCTCACACCAGTTAGAATGGCAATCATTAAGAAGTCAGGAAACAACAGGTGTTGGAGAGGATGTGGAGAAATAGGAACACTTTTACACTGTTGGGGGATTGTAAACTAGTTCAACCATTATGGAAAACAGTATGGCGATTCCTCAAGGATCTAGAACTAGATGTACCATATGACCCAGCCATCCCACTACTGGGTATATACCCAAAGGATTATAAATTACTCTACTACAAAGACACATGCACACGTATGTTTATTGCGGCACTATTCACAATAGCAAAGACTTGGAATCAACCCAAATGTCCATCTGTGACAGACTGGATTAAGAAAATGTGGCACATATACACCATGGAATACTATGCAGCCATCAAAAAGGATGAGTTTGCGTCCTTTGTAGGGACATGGATGCAGCTGGAAACCATCATTCTTAGCAAACTATCACAAGAAGAGAAACCAAACACCGCATGTTCTCACTCATAGGTGGGAACTGAACAATGAGATCACTTGGACTCGGGAAGGGGAACATCACACACTGGGGCCTATCATGGGGAGGGGGGAGGAGGGAGGGATTGCATTGGGGAGTTATACATGATATAAACGTCATGCACATGTACCCTAGAACTTAAAGTATAATAAAAAATAAATAATAATAAAAAATAAAAAAATAAAAAAATAAAAAAAAACAGTATGGCAGATTCTTAACAAATTAAAAATAGAATTACCATCTGATCCAGCATTTCTATTTCTGGGTATATACTCAAAATAATTGAAAGAAGATACTTTAAAAGATCTTCATACACATACGTTCTTAGCAGCATTATTTAAATAGTCAAGAAGTGGAAGCAACCCAACTGTTCATTGACAGATGAGTAAATCATCAAAATGTGGCATATACAAATAATGGAGAATTACTCAGCCTTTTAAAGGAAGGAAATTCTGACACTTGGTATAACATGAGAGAACTTTGAGAACATTATGCTATGTGATTAAGCCAGTCACAAAAGGACAAAGACTATATTATTCCACATAAGTGGAATCTTACATAAGATACCGCTTATATAATATAGATGATATTATATAATGTATAAGATACCTTTTTAAGGTACCTAGATACCTAGAATAGTCAAATTCATACAGACAGAAAATAGAATGGTGTTTTGCCATGGCATAAGTGGAGGGGGGAATGAGGAGTTATTGATAGGTATAGAGTTTCAGTTTTGCAAGATGAAGAGAGTTCTGGAGATCAGTGGTGGTGATGGACGTGAATGTACTTAACACCTGTAAACTGTACACTTAAAAATGTCGTGATGGTAAGTTTTATGCATAATTTACTACAAAGTTTTTTTAAAGAAGGGAAAAGATATATCATGTAAATTGGAAGTAAAAAGAAAGCTAAGGCCAATGAATGAATGTCAGGCAAATTTAAAAAATCATTTAAATTGGACAGAAAAGTCTGCTTTATCATCATTGTGCATCATTATGCTGATAGTCCTCTACTGTGAAGAGGAAACTATAAGGAATTTCTACACACCAACTAACTTGTCATCAAAATATAGTATTAAAAACTGCAGAAATCACAAGGAGAAATGGAAAGAAACAGACCTTTAATTCCCAGTAATGAGATTCTCAATGATGAGAATCTTAACACACCTTTTTGGTTAGCAAATCAAGTCAATAAACATAATAAAAGATATATAAGATCTATTTTTCAATTAAACTGAGGTGTAGTTTGCCTACAGTAAAACACATAATGAATTTTTACTTATGTATATACTCATGTAATTGGCAGTTATGTCAAGAAACAGAAAGTTTCCTTGGGTTCCTTAACCAGTCAATCTTCAAGGTATCTATATTCTGACCTCTACCACCACGGATTCGCTTTAACTGCATTTCACTCTAACCTATATAGTTTTCTCTGCTCACCTTTTTTTCATAATATTTTTGAGATTCATTCATGTTTCCTATATAATCAGTTTGTTCTTTCTTCCTCCCTCCTTGCCTCCTTCTCTCTCTCTCTCTTTCTCTCTCTCTTTGTTTCTTTCTTCGATGGAGTTTCACTCTTGTTGCCCAGGCTGGAGTGCAATGGCGCAACCTCCGCTCACCGCAACCTCTGCCTCCCAGGTTCATGTGATTCTTCTGTCTCAGTCTTCCATTTAGCTGGGATTACAGGCGTGTGCCACCAAGCTTGGCTAATTTGGTATTTTTAGTAGAGATGGTGTTTCTTCATCTTGGTCAGGCTGGTCTCAGTTTGTTCATTTTTATAGTTTTCTAGTATCAATTGTATAAAGATAACACAGATTGTTTTATGTACATCTTTGATAAGTTTGTCTGTGTCACCACCCAAATCTCATATCCTCACATTCCAAAACCAATTATGCCTTCCCAGTAGTCCCCCAAAGTTTTAACTCATTTCAGTATTAACTCAAAACTCCACAGTTCAACATCTCATATGAAACAAGGCAAGTCCCTTCTGCCTAGATTTTAAAGGTTGTATGGAAATGCCTGGATGTCCTGGCAGAAGTTTGCTGCAGTGGCAGGACTCTTATGGAGAACCTCTGCAGAAGGGAAATGTGAATGGAGCCTCCACACAGAGTCCTTACTGGGATACCACCTAGTGGAGCTATGAGAAGAGGGCCACTGTCCTCCAGGCCCCAGAATGGTATATCCACTGACAGCTTGCACCATGTGCCTGGAAATGCTGCAGGTATTCAACACCAGCCTGTGAAAGCAGCAGGGAGGGAGGCTGCATCCTGCAAAACCAGAGGGGCAGAGCTGCCCGAGATGATGGGAACCCACCTCTTGCTTCAGCCCGACCTGGATATGAGACATGGAGTCAAAGGAAATCATTTGGAGCTTTAAGATTTGACTTCCCTGCTGGATTTTGGACTTGCATGGGGCTTGTAACCCCTTTGTTTTGGCCAATTTCTCCCATTGGGAATGGCTGTATTTACCCAATACCTGCAGGAAGTAACTAACTTGCTTTTGATTTTACAGGCTCATAGGTGGAAGGGACTTGCCTTGTCTTAGATGATACTTTGGACTGTGGACTTTTGAGTTAATGCTGAATTAAGACTTTGGGGGACTGTTGGCAAGGCATGATTTGTTTTGAAATGTGAGGACATGAGATTTGGGAGGGGTCTGGGGTGGAATGCTATGGTTTTGCTGTCTCCCCACCGAAATCTCATCTTGAAATGTAACTCCCACAATTCCCGTGTGTGACGGGAAGAATCTGGTGGGAGGTGATTGAATTATGGGGTTGGGTCTTTCCTGCACTGTTCTCCTAGTAGTTAACGAGTCTCATGAGATCTGATGGCTTTAAAAATGGGAGTTTCCTTGAACAGCTCACTCTTTGCCTGCCATCATCCATGTAAAACATGACTTGCTCCTCCTTGACTTCTGCCATGATTGTGAAACCTCCGTAGCCATGTGGAACTATAAGTCCCTTAAATATCTTCCTTTTGTAAATTGCACAGTCTTGGGTATGTCTTTGTCAGCAGTGTGAAAACATACAAATACTGTCTTTTTGTGGATATATTTTTGTCTCCTTTCTCTGGAGTGATATATATAAAAGTCAAATGACTGGCTTACCCTGGAATATAGGGTATGTATATGTTTTTCTTTGTTAGAAACCACAATACAGTTTTTCAAAGCGTTGTTTCCATTTTAAACTCGCAACCAGCAACCCATGATATTTCCAGTTGCTCCACATCTTTGCAAACAAGTAGTATTATCTCTTTTTCAGTTGCTCCTCAATATGTTTTAATTTGCATTTCCCTGATAAGTAAAATATTTGAATACCTTTTCATGGGCTTATTGGTCATTTAGATAGTTTCTTGTTAAATATTTGTTCCAGTCTTTTTCTTTTTCTTAAAAATTAGGCTGTATGTCTTTCCTTATTGATTTATATTTCTTTAGCTATTCTTGAAACTATTTTTTCTAATATAAATATGGAAAATATTTTTTCCAGCCTGCAGCTTGCCTTTCACCTTTTAAAGGTGCATTTTAATGACCAGGAATTTTTAAACTTAATGAAGCCAATTTTACCAATTTGTGATCTTTTTTGGTTACTGCATTTGCATCCTTTTCAAGAAATTACTGCACAACCAAGTTATGGAAAGTATTTTTCAATATTTTCCTCCAGAAGTTTTATGGGTTTAGTCTTCATGTTTAGAAATATGATTCATTAATGGTTTACTTATTATAAGCAGCTGAGCCAAGAGATAGAAACATATGAAACTCCTACTTGAAAGAAAGGGAAATAAAAGTTTTATATGTCAATATAAAAAATAAAATATAAAATGTTACTCTAAAATAGAGAAAGCTACCTGAGTTGTCTTTGAAATTAGAGCACCATCTGACACTGTTTTGGATCATGTGATGAAATGAGAGCCTGCTGAGCCTTCCCCTGCCTGCTTAAAAACACAAAACAAAAAAAAAAAAAACAAAAAAAATTTTTCAGCTTTATTGAGGTGTGATTGACAAATAAATATTTCATATATTTAGGGTGCACAATGTAATGTTATAATATATGTCTACATTGTGAAATGATTATTATAATCAGGGAAATTAGCATATTCACTACATCACATAATTACCTTTCTGTGGTGAGAAAACATGGTGTCTACTCTCCTAACAAATTTTAAGTATGCAACACATTATTAACTGTAGTCACCATATTGTACTTTAGGTCTCTACACTTATTTATCTTATAACTGAAGAGTTACACCCTTTAATCAATATCTACTTTTCTGCCCAACCCTGGTAACCACCATTCTACTTATTTTATTCTTTCTTACTATGAGGTCTTTTTTTTTTTTTAGACTCCACACATAAAAATTTTATGCATTATTTGACTTACTTCACTTAGGATAATGTCTATAATATCCCCAAAGTTCATCTTTATGGTTACAAACGGCAAGACTTTCTTTTCCTACAGGCTGAATAATATTTCACTATATATATATATATATATATATATACACACATACACACACACACATACACACATATATGTATATATAAGATATATGTACATCTCATACATCTCATATATATACCACATTTTCTTGATCTGTTGTCAATGGAAACTTGTTTCCATATCTTGACTATGGTGAACAATGTTGCATACCATGGGAGTGCAGATATCTCTTTGAAATAGTGATTATTTCTTTTGGACATACGTAGATTGATTTCTGAACTCTCTATTCTGTTCCGTTGGTCTATGTGTCTGTATTTTTGCCAGTACTATATTGTTTTGATTATTATGGCTCTGGAATATAATTTGAAATCAGAAAATGTGATGCCTCCAGCTTTCTTCTTGGTCAAGATTGCTTTAGCTATGCAGGGTCTTTTGTGGTTCCATACAAACTACAAGATTTTTTTTCCATTTGTCTAAAAGTGTCATTGGAATTTTGATAAGGATTGCGTTGAATTTGTAGATCACATTAGGCAGTATGGACATTTTAATAATATTAGTTTTTCCAAACCATGAACATAGAATATCTTTGTATCAATTTGTGTTTTCTAAAATTTTCTTTATTGATATTATATAATTTTTAGTATACCAATTTTTAACTTCCTTGGGTAAATGTATTCCTAAGTTTTTATTTCTTATTGACACTATTGTATATGAGATTATTTCTTGAATTATTTTTTGGAATGCAATATTCATTATTAGTGTAGAGCAATTCAGCTGGTTTTTGTATGTTGATTTTGTATCCTGCAACTTTATTGAATTCGTTTATTTCTTCTAAGGTTTTTGGTGGACACTTTCAGGTTTTCTATACACAACATCATGTCATCTGCAAATAGCAACAATATAACTGACTCATTTTCAATTTGAATGACTCATTTTTTTTTCTTGCTCATTTGTTATTGCTAGGACTTCCAGTACTATGCTGAATAGAAGTGATAAGATGGGCATTCTTGCCTTGTTATTTACCTAAGATGAAAAGATTCAACTTTTCACCATTGAGTAGGATGTTACTTGTGGGCTTGTCATATCTGATCATTACTGTGCTGGGGTCCATTCCTTCCGTACCCTATTTGTTGTGAGTTTATTTTTAATCATGAAAGAATGCTGAATTTGGCAAAATGTTTATTCTGTATCTATTGTGATTATCATACAGTTTTTGTCCTTCATTCTACTATTATCTTATATCACATTCACTGATTTGCATATGTTGAAACATCCTTGCATGCCTGAGATTAACCCCATTCTATAACGGTGCATAAATCTTTGTTATTGTGCTGTTAAATTTAGTTTGCGATATTTTGTTGAGGATTTTTGTATCTATGTTCATCAGGGATATTGGCCGTAATTTTCTTTTGTTATAGTGTTTTTGTCTGGCTTTGGCATCAGGGTAATGATAGCCTAGTAAAATGAGTTTGGAGGTATTCCCCCTTGTTCAATTTTTGTAAGAGTTTAAATAGGATTGATATTAGCTCTTTACATGTTCAGCAGAATTCACCCATGAGGCCATCAGGTCTGGAACTTTTCTTTTTTGAGAGATTTTTAATTACTAATTCAATCTTCTTATCCATTATGGGTCTGTTAAGATTTTTTATTTCTTAATGATTCAGTCTTGGTAGGTTGTATGTTTCTAGAAAGCTACCTGTATCTTCTAGGTTATCAAATTTGTTGGGGTATGATTGTTCATATTATTCTCTTATAATCCTTTGCATTTTCTGTGGTGTCAGTTATAATGTCTCCTCTTTTATTTGTATTATTTGAGTATTGTCACTTTTTTCTTAACATGTCTAACTAAATTTTTGTTATTTTTGTTTGTTGTTTTAATAAACTGGCTCTTAGTTTTATTGAACTTTTCTATGGTTTCTTAGGTCTCTATGTTTTGCTCTGATCTTTATTATTTTCTTCCTTCTACTAACATTGGGCTTAATCTGTTCTTTTTCTAGTTCCTTGAAGTGCAATGTTAAGCTGTTTATTTGAAATCTTCTTTTTAAATGTAGGTGTTTATTCCTATAAACTTCCCTCTTAAAACTGCTTTGATTGCATTCTATAAGTTTGGGTACATTGTGTTTTCATTTTGAGTTACCTCAAGATATTTTTTAATTTTTAACATTTCTTGTTTGACCCATTGGTTTTTCAGGAACATGTTGTTTAATTTGGACATGTTTGTGAATTCTTAGTTTTTTTCCTGTTATCGATTTCCAGTTTCATATAATTATGGTAAGAGAAGATACTCAATATGATTTCAATCTTTTAAAATTTGTTAATACTGAATATGATTTCACTCTTTATATATTTGTTAAGACATTTTTTGTGACCTAAGATTATAATCTATCCTGGAAAATGTTCTGTGTGTACTTAAAAAGAATGTGTAATCTGCTGCTGCTGCTGATAGATACAATGTTCTGTATATGTCACTCAAGTCCATTTGGTCTAAATTTTAAAGTTCAGTGTTTCCTTATTGATTTTCTGTCTGGATGATCTGCCCATTGATGAGTTTTGAAGTCCCCTACTATTATTGTATTATAGTCTATCTCTCTCTTCATATCTATTACTATTTTCTTTATATATTTAGTTGCTTTGATGTTGGGCCCATTTACAATTGTTATATCCTCTTGATGAATTGAACATTTTTCATTGCATAGTGACCTTATTTGTCTTGTTTTATGGTTTTTAACCTTGAAGTCTATTTTACCTGATATAACTATAGCTATTCCTGCTCTTTTTTTTTTTTTTGGCTTCTTTTATTTGTCTGAGACATCTTTTTTTATCCCTTTGCTTTTAGTCTATATGTGTTCTTAAAGATGAAGTGAGTCTCTTGTAGGCAGCACATAGTTGGGTCTTGTTTTGTTATTCATTTGGTTGCTCTATCTTTTGATTGTAGGTTTTAGTCCATTTACATTTAACGTAATTACTGATTGGTAAGGGTTTACTATTGCCAATTTGTAAATTGTTTTCTGGTTGTTTTATAGAACTTTGTTCCTCTCTTACTCTCTTGCTGTGTTCTTTTGTGATTTGAAGTTTTTCTGTAGTGGTATGCTTTGATTCCCTTCTCTTTATTTTTTGTGTATATATTCTAGTTTTTTCCTTTGTGGTTACCATGAGGCATACATAAAACATCTTATAATTATATCAGTCTAGTTTAAACTGTTAATGACTCACTTTGCCTACATACAAAAGCCCTGCACTTTTACCTCACTTTCTCCTCACATTTTGTATTTTTGATATCATAGTTTACATCTTTATATATTGTGTATCTGTTAATAAGTTACTGTAGCTGTAGTCATTTTTAATACTTTTAACTTTTAACCTTTATACTGGATTATAAATGATTACACACCACAGTTATAGTAGTACAGTATTCTGAATTGACTATATATTTACTGTTTACCAACAAGTTTTATACTTTTATTTGTTTCCTTATTAATAAATAGCAGCTTTTTATTTCAGCTTTAATTCCCTTTAGGATTTCTTGTGATGTAGTTCTAGTAGTGATAAACTCCTTCAGCTTTTGTTTATCTGTGAAAGTCTTTATCTCCAACTCATTTATGAAAGACAACTTTGCCAGGTAAAATATTTTTGTTCACCAGGTTTTTTTCTTTCAGCACCTTGAATATGTCATCTCATTCTTTCTTGGCCTAAAAGTTTCAGCTACAAAATCTGCTGAAAGCCTTAACAGAATTCCAGTGTATGTAATAAGCTTGTTTTCTCTTTCTGCCTTCAAAATTCTCTTTATCGTTGATTTTTAAAAGTTTGATTATAATATGTTTTGGTGAACTCTTTTGGGTTGAATCTGATTGGTAACCTTTGAAGTTCATGTACCTGAATGTTCATATCTTCTTTCCCCATAAATGGAAAGTTTTCAGCTATTGATTCTTTAAATAAACTTTCTGTTACTTTCCCTTTCTCTTCTCCTGAAAATTCTATAATACGAACATTAGTTCCCTTGATACTGTCCCATAGATCCTGTAGGCCTTCATTCCTTTCCATTCCTTTTCCTTTCTTCTCCTCTGACTAGATGATTTCAAATGATCTGTCTTCAAATTTCTATATTTTTTTCCATGTTATCTAGTCTGCTGTTAAAACTCTCTATTGTATATTGTAGTGCAATCATTGTATTCTTCAGCTCTAAAATTTTCATTTGGTTCCATTTTATGAATTTGATCTCTTTGTTGAACCTCTTTTTTGTTGTTGTATTATTGCTGATTTTGTTAAATTGAGAGTCTGTGTTCTTTCATAGCTCAATTAGCTTCTAAAGAATAATATTTGAATTTTTTTTATCAGGTAGTTTATGGGTCTTCAATATGTTGGCGTTGGTTTTGGAAGTTTTCTGTGTCCTTTGATTATGTCATGTTTTCTCAATTCTTTGTCATTCTTATAGCTTTGTATAGGTGTCTACACATTTAAACAGGCAGTCCTCTCTTACAGACTTTATGGATTGGCTTCAACAAGGAAAAACCTTCAACTGCGGGCAGTGGGACACACTGGAACATGCTGTGGCCCTGGGCCTAGTGACACAGGACACCAAGTGCAAGAGGTACAGTGACTCCAGGTCTAGGGAGGTGCAGTGTCTCATCAGCTCAGGTAGCTGCAGTTTGCAACTGCATGGTTTATGGTTGAAGAACTGCAGAAGGTTTGTAGTGGCTGCAAGGGCTTTTGGGGGTCCTCAACAGTACCTATGGCTATAGTGACAAAAGATCAGAGAAAGCAGGCAGCAGTGAGGACCAGTGCTGCACATTCTTGACTGTGGGAGCTAGCTTCTGGCATGTGCATGGTGGCGGAGCGTGGTGACATGGATCTGGAAACTACATGCATGTGCACAGCTGCAGGGACAAAATTGGCAGCATGCATGCACATAGCTGTAGGGACCAGCTGTAGGTATAAATATGGTGGTGTGGGTCAGTGACAAGAGTCATATACAGCTGCTTGTGCATAGCATCTGCAGGGGTCATGACTGCCAGCATTTCATAAGCTCAGCTGCAGGAGTCAGCTGTGGGAGCATGCAGAGAGTGCTCCTTTCTCTCTTCTTGCCTTGAACAAGGGCATAATGGCCATCTTATTGCCATATTGAAAACATCATAAAATCTCAGAGATTTATTTCTTACAGAAATAAACTAAAGAAAGAGCATCAGCAACCATTTACATTTTGACTTCTTGTTTTGTGAGGGAAAGAAAATGTCATTGTAGTCATCTGAAAGGAATCATAATTGATAAGTGTGTGTAATGATCAGAATAGATGGTCATATCCATAGAACAGAGTTAATAAAAAGATGAAGGTACAAATGGGAACTTATTTTATGATAAGGTTGCTTCAAATCAGTGATAATAAATTAAAACAAGTTCATAGCTAGTTGAAGGAAGGAAAATAATAAAGATGGAGACTTATCTTGCTTTTTTTTTTTTTTTTTTTTTCTGAGACAGAGTCTCACTCTTGTTGCCCAGGCTGGAGTGCAGTGGCGTGATCTCAGCTCACTGCAACCTCCGCCTCCCGGATTCAAGCAATTATCCTGCCTCAGCCTCCCGAGTAGCTAGGATTACACTCATGCACCACCACGCCTGGCTAATTTTTGTAATTTTAGTAGAGACGGCATTTTGCCATGTTGGCCAGGCTGATCTCAAACTCCTGACTTCAGGTGATCTGCCCACCTTGGTGTCTCAATGTGCTTACTAAGCAAAAATTAGGAAATCTTTATTTCTCCTGCAATGCTTCTCCAACATGTAGAATGAAATCTTTGCCTTAAATGTCCACTTTTTAAATAGTTATTACTGCAGGCCAAGTGTTGAAGAAGTAAATTGGGAATATTACGTTGGCTTATTGTACTTTAAAATTATAGTTGCCTTTATTAAACTTTATTAACCACAAGTTGAATTTGTATTACCAACAAAGATGAATCAGCATTTCCCTGAAGTGAAAACAAAGGAAATAATTTTTGTTGTATTTTTAGTGTTGAAACAAAGAAGTGCATCTTTGTGTTTTTCTTTTCTAGTTTTCCTAACAGTATTATTCAATCCCTATAAAATGATTTGTGTGACTTCACTTTTTTTCAGTTAAGCTATAATGAGAAATGTATGTTTATTGAATTGGTGCTAAAAGTTG
Organism: Trachypithecus francoisi; assembly: GCF_009764315.1. NCBI lineage: Eukaryota > Metazoa > Chordata > Mammalia > Primates > Cercopithecidae > Trachypithecus > Trachypithecus francoisi. The sequence goes on from NW_022681467.1 coordinate 4,135,213, forward strand.
CTGGAAAAATCATGTGGGTCTGATGCCTTTGGGAATAAGATACTGATTACTTTTTTATTTTTATTAATACTTGTTTTATGGTTGTAAAGACTAATCATGGCATTTATACTTTCCTAGAAAATTGTCCATTGCATGGGTTTTTAACCTATTGGCAAACAGCTGTTCATATAAATTCATAGTTTCTAAAATACTTCATTATATGTTTGTGCTCCTTTATTTTTTTCTGATATTGTTTGTTTATATTCTTTCTCACTCACTTTCTCTCTCTCGCTCTCACTCTCTCCCACCGTCAAAACATTTGTTTGTTATATTGGTCTATAAAAATAGTGTTTAATCTTAACGATCAACTCTACTTTTTGTTTATTTGCTACTTAATTACTTTTGTCTTTTATTTTTATTTTCTTTTTTCTATTTGGTTTAGATTTTGTGTTGTTCCTTTTTTCACCCTTTGGATTTAAATATTAGGTAATTAATCATAAATTTGTCCTTTACTTACAGCTTAGGAGTGCATACTATTGGTGCTAATATAGAGCAGTCTATTTAAAATATTTTATAACATTTCCTTAGATTTACTCTTTAATGATTTTTGAAGAAATGAGTCTTATAATTTCTCAAGGGCGTTTTGGCTATTATATTTGTGTTCTAATTTTATGTATTTTTGTGTGAGTGTTCTCTCCAAAGCTCATCCAAACCTGAGAAAAATATCAGAGAAACCCAAATAGAAGGATATACAATATTCTGACCAGTATACATGAGAGCTGACAAGGTCATTAAAAACAGCAAAAGTCTAAGAAACCATCAAAGTCCAGAGGAGACTAAGGACACATGACTACTCAATGCAATGTGGTATCTTGGATGGAATACTGGAACATAAAAAGGACATGGGAAAAACTAGTAACATTTGAATTAATTGTGGAGTTTATTTAGTAAACTGATGTTGCTTCATTAGTTTTGACAAATTTATCATTGTAACATAAAATGTTAACAAAAAAAGAAACTGGATGAACATTATGTGGGAACTCTCTACAGTAGATATGCAACACTTCTATAAATCTAAGACTATTCTAAAAATTGCTTACATTTTAAGATAGCTAGACAAAGCAGAACAAAAACTCTCCTGGGGCTTGTTCCCCCACTCAGCATACAATATGCCCATATCCCTATCATGCCTTTCTGTCCCTGTTATCTTGATCTTTTTGCACAATACTTTCTCCTTTGCTCATTTTACTTTGCCCCACCCTCATGGACCTTTTTCTTGTTCCTCCAGCATGCCAACTGTGATGACTCTGCAGGACATGTTCACATGTTGTCCCCAGAATCTATGTATCTTACTCCCTCAAATACTTTATATTTTTATGAAAATGTCCCTTTTGAATTGATGTATGTCTGACCACTTTATTTTAAAGTACAACTTACCTAAGTCTTCTCCTTATCCTTTTATCACATTTCTTTTATTTTTCCTTCATAGCATTTATAACTTCCATCTACCTTCCCCCTCCCCCCACCCCCCCCCCCCCACACACAGTTTTCTTTATTGTCTGTCTGCATTGATTAGACAAAAATTTCATTAGGGTAGCAATCTTTTTATGTTTTATTCACTGATGTGCTTTTAAGTCCTGTAAAACATCTGACACCTAGTAAGAACTCAGTGAGTATTGATTGAGTAAAATGAATTAGGTAGGACACTTTACTAGTAGCCCAAGAGAAATGCCAGTGTTTCAGACTTGGTTTATGGCAGTGAAGATGGAGTGAAGTGGTCCGCTTTAGTATGTATTTGGGATGTTGAGCAAATAGGACATACGGATAAATTAGATGTAAATCTTTTGGGAAGAAGAAGAGTGAAGAATTGCTCTGAGGTGTGTGTTTAAGGTGGGACCATTTAATAAGACGGGAAAGATTTTAGAGGAGCATATGGGGTGGAGAACTCAGAGTAATGTTTGAGATGTTAGATTTGAGATGGTTTTCAGATATCCAAAAGGAGATGTTCAGTATAAGTTTCCCATTTGAGGAGAATGGAGCTAGAAATACTGACTTGGGAGTCATCAACAGATGGTCTTTAAAGCCATGGTACTAAATAAGATCATGTAGGAATAGAAAATAAAAGAGTAGAGGATCAAGTGCACCCCATAAATACAATCATGTGACCAGAGGAGACATAGAGTAAAAAAAAAAAAAAAAGCAGGAGGTAATGTAGCAAGGGTGAGAGCAAAAAACTAGACAGAAGTAGCATCATAGGGGCTTTGAAAAGATTTTTAAAGAGGAAATAAGTCAACAATATCAAATACACCTAAGTAGTCATTAAGATGAGGACCAAAAGTTATCCCTTGGCTTGGGCAAGATGCAGCCCACTGATGTCTATAATATAGTTTATTTTCACTGAAGCATTGAGGAAGAAACCCTAATTGGCATGGATCAGGAAGAAAATGGGAGGTGTGGAAGTACAGACAGTGACTATAGCCAGGGAAGGAGGCCTAGGAAATGGAGCACATCTGGGATCTCTCTATTTTTGTGTTTAAGAGGCTAACAGAGGTGTCCAAGAGAGAGGATACAGTCATGGGTTCTCAGTTTCTGTTTCTGGTTGGGCCAGTACAGGTGCTTCCTCATCCCTCTTTTCCACTTACCACTAGAGACAGAAACTAAAAACATGATTTTCGGCTGCTAAAAGCCTAAAACAAAATGAAACAGAACAACTATTACAACAAAATAAGACAGGCTGGACAAGTGTGGGCTAGAGCATGGTGTATCAAGTAGATTTCAAGTATCAAGTAGATCAAGCAGATTCGATGATGGAAAGCTAAGAGACAATATTCTGTATAGCAAGAGAAAAACAGAGAAACAGAAAACAAAGGATTCATTTTAAAAGTTGCAAGGGATTACAAATTAAATTATAGAGACCAAGCTATTAATTTGTACAATAGGATGAAATGGGTTAAATAGCCCTATTATTATAAAAGTTTCTGTTTGGATTTGAAAACTGCTCTACTCAATGTTTCTGTGTATAAAAGCATTCTCATATACAAAATAATAAAGAACTGTTAAAACCAAAGTAACAAATAAAGATTAATTATACAAATGCAAATGAACAGAAAGCTTAAATCTCAACAATGTTCTCCTAATAATTTTACTTCCGGGTTGGAGTTTGAGACAAAGGACAACCAAAGAAAAAGTACTAACTTTGTTGGACACTCCCCGCTGCAAATGACCCACCAGTGGCTACATGAACTGCGGATGCTGAGGCATGGAAGGAAGAAAAGCATACCCAGCTTTAGCTCTTGACAATAGTAGTCACCATCCTACTTGGTCTGGAGTCCTAGAGAATCCTAAACCATGGACACACAGGATACTTCCTACTCTGATCACAATGATAGCTGTTAGGTTGGTGCAAAAGTAATTGCAGTCTTTGTAAAGATCTAACAGTTCTAGGGTACATAATGGAAAGTAGTCAGAGTTATGAAGTGTCCGAGAGGAAAAACTTTTAGGAATTGTGGATGTATTGGATATACAGTCAGCACTCCATATCCATGGGTTCCATATCCACAGGTAGATTCAACCAATCTCAGATCAAGAATATAACATTCACATAATGCTGAACTCTTGCATACAGAGGGCTGACTTTTCATATCTGCAGGTTACATAGGACCAATGGCAGAACTTGATCATCCATTGGGAGCATAGGAGATGCTAGAACCAATCCTCCACAGACACTGAGAGATGACTCTATATTGGTACTGTCGAACTCAGTAAAACCTCTCTTTTTCCATGTCCATGGAACATTTGTGAAATTATAAAATTATAAAATTTCCATGAAGACTCCACAAATTCCTAAAAGTGCAAATTTTATAAACATATTTATAAGTATAACAATATAAACATTAACAAAAACAACAACAGCAAAACTCTAATCCCTTGGAAACTGAAAAATAAAATTTCTGAATGAACACAAGGGTCAAAAAAGAAATTAGAAATTCAATTATAATCTTTTAGAAATAATAATGTTTGGAAAACAATAAATCCCAATCTATGCCATGTGACAAATACTGTACTCAGAATAACATTTATAAACTTAAATATTTTATTAAAAAACAATAGAGAAGAAAGTTAAATGACATGAAAATGTAACTCAAGAAGGTAGGTGGGGTAGGTAAATAGCCAACAAAAGCAAACGGAAGGCACTAATAAAGATATATGCTAAATTTAGTGAATTAAAGAACTATAAAATTCAAAAAGAAGTTCATGTGCAAGTTCTTTGAGAATTCCAGGGAAAACAGAAAAACCACTGGCATCAACCTAAAGGGCACATGAGAGTGGTATTGGCAGTGGGAAGCAGGGCGCCCCACTGAGAGAGTTGATGAGGTGAGCTGTATCTCTGCAAAGTCCAGCATGGCACGAAGACAGTCCTGCATCTGACACCCCTTCATGAGCCGCAATCTGAGGGAATAATGTGCCTAACCTCTTCGAGTCTTAGGTACCACTCCAAAGAGTAAGAAGAATGGCTGAGTCCTGAATAGAGAGACTTTTGAATAAGAATGGACCGAGTTTACATTACCAAATTGTACCAAGATATTTTGGGATTGAACTAATTTATTTTTTCTTCAACTTTCATTTTAAGTTCAGGGGTGCATGTGCAGGATGTGTAGGTTTGTTACATAGGTAAATGCGTGCCATCGTGGTTTGCTGCACAGATCATCCCATCATCTATGTATTAAGCTCAGCATTCATTAGCTATTCTTTCTGCTACTCTCCTTCCCTCCAGCCCCCATCCAAGAGGCCCCAGTGGGTACTGTTTACCACTATGTGTTCATAGTGGACACATAGTGGGAAACAGTTCCCACTTATAAGTGAGAGCATGCAGTGTTTTGCTTTCTGTTCCTGTGTTAGTTTGTTAAGGATAATGACTTCCAACTCCATCCATGTCCCCTTATGGCTGCACAGTATTCCATGGTGGATGTGTACCACATTTTCTTTATCCAGTCTATCATTGATGGGCATTTAGGTTGATTCCATGTCTTCGCTATTATGAATAATGCTGCAATGAGCACATGTGTGCATATATCTTTATAATAGAAAGATTTATTTTTTTTTTCAGGTAAATACCCAGAAATGGGATTGCTGGGTTGCATAGTATTTCTGCCTCTAGGTCTTTGAGGAATCACCACACTGTCTTCCACAATGGTTGAACTAATTTACATTCCCACCAACAGTAAATTTTTTTTTTCTCCACAACCTCATCAGCATCTGTTGCGTTTTGGCTTTTTAATAATTGCCATTCTGACTGATGTGAGATGGTATCTCATTGTGATTTTGGTTTACATTTCTTTAATGATTAGTGATGCTGAGCATTTTTTCTTATGTTTGCTGGCCACGTGTATGTCTTTTTTTGAGAAGGGTCTGTTCATGTCCTTTGCCCACTTTTTAATAGGGTTTTTTTTTTCTTGTAAATTTGTTTAAGTTACTTGTAAACTCTGGATATTAGACCTTCATCAGATGGATAGATTGCAAAAATTTCCTCCCATTCTGTAGGTTGTCTGTTCGCTGTGATGATAGTTTCTTTTGCTGTGCAGAAACTCTTTAGTTTAATCAGATCCCATTTGTAAATTTTTGCTTTTGCTGCAATTGCTTTTGGCATTTTCATCATGAAATCCTTGCCTGTGCTTGCGTCCTGAATGGTATTGCCTAGATTTTCTTTTAGGGTTTTTTTTTTTATATATATAGTTTGGGGTTTTACATTTAAGTCTTTAATCCATCTTGGGTTAACTTTTGTACATGGTATAAGGAAGGGGTCCAGTTTCAAGTGTCTACATGTGGCCAGCCAGTTCTCCCAACACCCTTTATTAAATAGGAAATCCTTTCCCCATTGCTTGTTTTTGTCAGGTTTATTGAAGATTGGATGGTTGTAGGTATGTGGTCTTGTTTCTAGAGTTCTCTAGTCTGCTACATTGGTCTATGTGTCTGTTCTTGTACCAGTACTATGTTGTTTTGGTTACCGTAGCCTTGTAGTATAGTTTGAAGTTGGGTAGTGTGATGCCTCCAGCTTTGTTCTTTTTGCTTAGGATTGTCTTGGCTATTTAGACTCTATTTTAAAAGCCTGAATTCCATATAAATTAAAAGATTTTTTTCTAATTCTGTGAATAATGTCACTAGTATTTTAATAGGAATAGCATTGAATCTATAAATTACTTTGGGCAGTATGGCCATTTTCATGACATTGATTCTTCTTATCTATGTACATGGAATGTTTTTCCATTTCTTTGTGTGCTCTCTGATTTCTTTGAGCAGGGTTCTGTAGTTCTCCTTGAAGAAGTCCTTCACTTCCCCTGTTAGCTGTATTTTCAAGTATTTTATTCTTTCTGTAGCAATTGTGAATGGGAGTTCATTCATGATTTGGCTCCCTGCTTGCTTCTTGTTAGTGTATAGAAATGCTAGTGGGTTTTGCACATTGATTTTGCATCCTGAGATTTTGCTGAAGTTGCTTATCAGCTTAAGAAGCTTTGGGGCTGAGATAATGGGATTTTCTAGACATAGAAACATGTCATCTTCAAACAAAGATGACTTGACTTCCTCACTTCCTATTCAAATACACTTTATTTCTTTCTCTTGCCTGATTTTCCTGTCCAGAACTTCCAATAATATGTAGAATAGGAGTGATGAGAGAGTGCATCCTTGTCTTGTGCTGGTTTTCAAGGGGAATGCTTCCACTTTTGCCCATTCAGTATGATGTTGGCTGTGGGTCTGTCAAACATTGTACCTGAAAGCATAACAGTCTCTCAGACCACAGCACAATCAAATTAGTACTCAAGATTAAGAAATTCACTCCAAACCACATAACTACATGGATATTGAACAACCTGCTCCTGAATTACTCTTAAGTAAATAATGAAATTAAGGCAGAAATCAAGTAGTTTGAAACTAATGAGAATGAAGAGACTAATAAAACGAGAACAAAGAAACTAATGAGAACAAAGAGAATCTCTGGGAAGCAGCTAAAGCAGTGTCAAAAGATAAATTTACAGCACTAAATGCCCACATCAAAAAGCTAGAAAGATCTCAAGTTAACAACCTAACATCTGAACTAAAAGAACTAGAGAACCAAGGAAAAACAAACCCCAAATCTAGCAGAAGACAAGAAAAAACCAAGATCAGAACTAAACTGAAAGAGATTGAAACATGAAAAACCCTTCAAAAAATCCACAAATCCAGGAGATGTTTTTTTAAAAGAAATAATAAAATAGACTGCTAGCTAGACTAATAAGGAAGAAAGAGAGAAGAATCAAATCAACATAATCAGAAATGATAAAAGGGATCTCATCACTAATCCTATAGAAATACAAACAACCATCAGAGAATACTATAAACACCTATAGGTAAATAAACAAGGAAATCTAGAAGAAATGGTTAAATTCCTGGACATGTGTCCCAGGACTGAACTATACCCTCCCAAGACTTTATTTCTTGGGACTGAACTATACCCTCCCAAGACTTTATTTCCCAAGACTTTATATCAAGTAAGAAATTGAATCCCTGAATAAACCAATAATTAGTTCTGAAATTGAGGCAGTGATATGGTTTGGCTCTGTGTCCCCACCCAAATCTCATCTCAAATTGTACTCCCATAATATCCACATGCTGAGAGCAGGACATGGTGGGAGGTGATTGGATCTTTGAGGAGTTTTCCCTTATCCTGTTCTCATGATAGTGAGTGAGTTCTTATGAGATCTTATGGGCATGTAAGTGTTTGACAGTTCCTCCTAAACACACACTCTTTCTCCTGCCACCATGTGAAGAAGGTGCCTGGTTCCCCTTCTGCCATGACTGTAAGTGTGAGTGTAACTGTGAGTCAATTAAACCTCTTTCCTTTATAAATTACTCAGTCTTTGATTTTTTTTATAGCAGTATGAGAACAGACTAACACAGGCGGTAATAAATAGCCTATAAAACAAAAAAAGCCCAGGACTAGACGATTCACAGCAGAATTCTACTAACAGTGTTAGAAAGAAGAGCCAGTACTTTTTCTACTGAAACTACTCCAAAAAGTTGAAAAGGATAGACTCCTCCTAAATCATTCTATGAGGCCAGCATCATCCAGATACCAAACCTGGCAGAGATACAACACAAATAAGAAAACTTCAGGCCAATATCTTTCATGAATATTGATGCGAAAGTCCTCAATAAAATACTGGCAATCTGAATCCAGCAGCAAATCAAAAAGCTTATCCACCACGATCAAGTTGGTTTCATCCCTGGGATGCTAGGCTGCTTCAACATATGCAAATCAATATATGGGATTCATCACATAAACAGAACTGAAGACAAAAACCATGTGATTATCTCAATAGATGCAGAAAAGGTCTTACATAAAATTCAATATCCCTTCCTGTTAAAAACTTTCAATAAACTAGGTATTGAAGGGACTAATTTTTAAACTTGGAAAGAAATAGATCAAATCTCTAACTGGGCAATATAGGGACTAGAGAAGTAAATTAAGTTCAGATATATAAAATAAAATTGGCTTTTACACCTGAGTTAAAAGGTGTATGAGTGTCACACGAACTACAAATATGAGACAAAATGTTCCACTTCTGTAGTAATAAAAGAAATACAATGTACAATTTATGAAAGTGACAACAGTTTGGTCAATGTCTGTCTTCCCCCACTCACTATGAGCTCCATGAGAACAGGGGCCAAACATGTTTTTGGTCAACACAGTACATGTGGTATACGGAAGGTGGTGGTGCTTAGTAAGAATGAGTTGAAAGAAGGAAAAAAAAATGGGTAGGAAAGAGGAAGAGGAGGAGGGAGAGAGGGAAAAAGATTTAGAAGGAGGGTGGTGGAGGGAGAGGCAGGGGAAAGAGCAGGCAAGGGGAGTGGGTTTTTCTGTGGAATACAATTTGGAAAACATAGGCTGTGCTTTCTAAGGTCTTTGCCCTATAAATATTTATGTTGGAATGCTCACATGTGTTTAACACCCAAATGAATTTGGAGTGGGTATACAGAACTAGATTTCAGAGTATTGGAATTATTTTAAGCATCTTGACTAATGGTAGAAGTTAAAGCTTTAAATCTTGACAACTGCAAATTACTCCAGATGACATTTACAGTGATGGGCGATGGCAAGCCATATCTGATACTCCTGTCCTCCATCTTCTCATCCCCTTTCGTAAATCTGCTTCTCCCCTTTTAAACTTATTCATATTCATTTCTGAAAAAAACTCTTTAAATCATAACCACATGTCATCACTTTATGTGCCTTCCTCATCCCTTCCCTCTTTCCTGTGTTCCTTGCTCCTCTTATCATTCTGCCTCTGTCCCTTCTTTCCCTGAACAAGTATTTATAACAAACCAATTCCATGGCCTTTCCCATTTTGTTCCTCTTCATCTGAAATTCTTTACTTTGTCCCTGTCCTTTCTAAATGTGGAGTCCAGCAGAAAGGCACTACTCTAGATGTAGCCCCACAGCTAGTACAATGCAACAGTCATATTTCTGAACCTGAATATCAGGTCTTTATTAATCCACATTAAAAGTACACTTGGTTTGGAGCAGCCCATAACGCTTTTGGCTCAGGGTGTGCTCATAACCCGCTGAGTTTTCTCAGGTGCTTGGTCAGGCTAAATCATGTCCAGGCTGGACAGGTAGCATCAATAGCTGTCATGATCCTTTTCAAATGACCTGGTTATTCCTGTTATTGTACACCTTGCAGTTTTCAGGCTGTATGAAATAAATAAAACCCTCTGCAAACTTGCAGTTTGTTTGCCAAACAACAGAATGACATGAGAATTAACTTTTGTGGCCTGATAAAACCAGGACTGACGCAGTTTGAATACTTTACCAGTTTCGTTCCATTGTGGATTCTATTCATTTCCTAATGAATTTACAGAACCTCTGGGCTTTTTAAAGGTGAAGCGGAAGTTGGGCTTCACCTTCACTTCGACAAGACCGGCCCTGATATCATCTCTTTTGTATTTCAGCATTTTCCATGAAAGAGTATAGAAAAGACAATGGAGTACACTATTTTTAAAACATTTGAAAACCGGAGACTTTTACAAAGCATTCCCTCCTGTTGACATCTAAATGTCAAAGTTATCCTACCCATTATCCTTTCCATATAGGCAGGAAAAAAGGTCTTTCTTTTTTTCACTTGGCAAAGCTCTTGATTCTCCACCTCAGCCCCATGCCCTCCAACATCTTCTGCTCTCCAATTTTTTTCTGAGGCAGGGTCTTGCTATGTTGCCCAGGCTGGCCTCAAACTCCTTGGCTCAAGAGATCTTCCTGTCTTGGCTTCCCAAGCAGCTGGAATTACAGGTGCATGCCACCTCACCCAGCTTGCAATTTATTTATCTCAGTGAACATCTTCCCTTTAATCTATAAACAGAATGGCCCATGCTAATCTGGCACCAGCCCAGGCTGTTTTCACTTCACCCTCCCTTGCTCATTGGTTTTGGAGTTGTGTTTGCCACCACCCTGTGTGTCCTCATCAAAGGCACCCTATCGATTTCCCAGTGTTCATTATCCTGATATCTTCACAGCATTTCTTAAAATCCGACCATTAGCCCCACTCTCCTACCACTAGAATCTCTCTTGAAACCTCTCCTCTCCCACAACATAAACCCATTCTAATGGCCCATATTTCAATGCCATCAAAGTTACTTCATTTTATGAGTTTTGGGTTATTCACTCAGCCTAACCCAGAAAATTGTGGTTTTTGTCATCCATCTCTATTAGGTCTAACCATATAAAACTACTCTTTTATAGATCAGAAATGCTCCATAAATTTGCAGTGTTACCATTGGAGGAAACTGGGTAAATGGTGCATAAATTCTTTCTGTATCACTTCTCACAACTGCCTGTCAACCTATAATTTTTCAATAAATATTTTAATTTAAAATGCTCAAATAAAAATTTCACAATTCAACCTAATAGCATTCAACGACATTCAGAAACAAATGAGTTTTTTCTCTTTGTGGATTTTTCTATATGTTACGAAATGCTGATGCAGAGTGCCCAACTTTATAAACTCTAAATAACTTATAAAGACATGGAGTATTTCCAGGTCTTCCTCCATGTCATAAAAATTCCTGGAAATATTCCTTCATTATTTCCAGGAATAATTATATTTGTTCACATAGTGATTAAGCTTAAACATTTAGTAGATGTAACATTTACTTAATGCCAAATTCTTTTAACAAAGAGTTGACCTTAAAAAACTCTCATTTTTTTTTACAAATATGTATTTCCCATGTGTTACATAATTTTTGCTACTAATGAATCCAATATCAATTACATAAGCTTAGGCTTGGATTTGGGTGAAAGAATCTAATCAACTTGGCTTTATTTGCTTATCTTTTAAAATGTTATAGATTAAAAAGTTGACTATGGATTGGGTCTAGCCATGGATCAAATACTAGAGGCATCGTTGAATCATAGAATCTCAGGATAAATGGGACATTAAGGTTGTATAACTTGGTCACACATACTTTTCCTACAACTTCTCTCTCCAGATCATCCTAAACCATCCTTGGATACTTCCAATTGCTAGATTTAGTTGTATTCCTCATCATAAGGTAGCATCTATTTCTCTGCAACTTCAGTTCATTAGTAGTAATTCTTTCTTGGGTCAAAAGAAGTAAAGTGTGGAACTTCATTAGATTTGTAAATAGTTGCACTTAGCTATTCTGTCCTCCTTTGTCTTAAATGTTGTTTCCCAAGTCCAATGTTTCCCCAGTTCCCAATTCTTCATCATGTGGCCTGACATTTAGTTTCTTTTTCATCTTGCTTGCTCTCCAGTGATGGGTTCCTGTTTGTGTTAGTCCACAGTTAAGTGCCATCTCTGCAATCTCAGCTGTGGTCTGAGAAGTCCATTGTTCCCTGCACTCATCCATCTAGATACCAGATCTAAATAATAAAGACTGAGATGATCTCATCAGATATTCTTGGATTCGGCATTCAGATTATGCTATTAACTCTTCCATCTCTTAACTACAGAACCAAAATTGTCTATCATGTTTTCCCACTTCTCCTTCACTTCCAGATTAATGTTTTGGCTCTTAATGGTCAGGAATGGCCAGTAACAAGACAAAAATAACTTGTACCAAATTCAAAGATCATGAACAGATCTTATATCCTTCCACACCTCAAGAAATGGTGTTTATGCAGAAACGAGTGATTAAACAAAACACGTGAGACCAAAATTGTCCATTTGTCTTCTATGAGTTTCAGGTTCAAACTTCCAATTAGATTAAAAAAAAAAAACCTTTTTGGTGAAAACAAGGTAGTCAGTGATTAGCATGATTGGAAGATGATACAGATCATTGCAGAGTGTTTTCCATGATGGGAGGGGAATGGTAGCCTCTTTCTCAAATTATAGAGCAAAACAAACAACTTGTTATTTCCAGACAGGCAACAAGGCAAATGCTGAAACAGGTTTAAATTTATAAGAAGCCACATTACAAAAATGAGAGGGAAAAAAAAGTGATGAGGTGTTGGCCTGGGTAGTTCTTGCAAACCCGGAGTGCTCAGTGCTGGGAGCATCGCCCACCCCTATCTGCCTGGTGGGCTATCAGGTATTACCTGAGAAGGTGAAGCCCACCCACACGTCTGGGTCCTTCTATTTCTGAATTAGGAATGGGAGCCTGTCATGATGAGGGGTGCCTTCCTAAGATGCTCTGAGAGGCTAAACCCCAAGGAGGCACTAGAACCTGTTTAACCCTGTTCTTCATACAATTGCTTTCTGCCCTACATTTTCCTTTTCAATTGCCTTAAACTCTTGTCCAAGCTTTGCTATCTAACCAATCCCACCTCTGGAAAGTTTAGATTTTATCTTAAGTTATATAATATTTGGAAGCCATCAAAATACAAGCTGTATCTGGGGACTTAAATTCTAAGACAGTCATTTCTTTATTTCAGCAGGTGGCACTGTTGCAATGAGGCTGTTTCTTCTAGTAAAGACAGCATCAAGAGGAATCGGCAAATTTCAACCTTATAGTATATTTAGTTCAAGGACGAAATTTTTAAAAATTACCTTAACAAGTGATGAAATTATCTTCACTTGTAATGGGACAAACCAACTTCATGTGTTGCACTGAGGACATGCCACCTTATGTGGTGTTTTTGCCAAAAATGCATGACCTGAATCGAACCCTGAGGAAACATCAGACAAACCTAAAGTGAAGGACATTCTGCTAAATAATTAACCAGTACTCTTCAAAAATATGAAATTTAGGAAGACAGAGAAGGGTTAAGGAATCATTCCGGATTAAATAACAGAAAAGAGACATAATAACTAAATGTTATACATAATCCATGATTGGATCGTAAACCAAGATTTTTTATCCTGGACAGGACATTACTGAAGCAATTTGCAAAATTAAATGTGCATTATAGGTTAGGTAGTAGTATTGTATCAGTATCTACTTTCCTGATTGTATGCTGTGGTTGTGTAAGAGAATGCCCTGGATCTTGGGAAATGCAACTGAAACTACCTAGAGATAAAGGGTATGATGAAATCATGTCTTCAAATTATTCTCATATGTTTAGGAGAAAAATATGTTTTACATATATTGTATATTTTGTGTATATGAAATTATGTCAAAATAAAAATGAAAACCCCCAATGTTATATTTTCCCTGCCCCTTACTCAACTTCTCTTTCCAGCTAATAAAAGATGCATGCTGATACCAAACTTCATTGAGAACATCCTCCTTTTTTAAAAGTTCAGAAATTGTTTTAAGTGACTTCCTGTTTCTATTTGAGTTCTCAAGTCATCAATACCTTTAGCGACAGCCCTTGAGATACGGTTTGGTCTAATGTCATCTACTTTCAGATCGTCTACCCTTCAAATATGTTTTGTAGATTCCTTTCCAATAAGCAGTGTATGTTCATTTACTTAAACATGAGAACATGTTTAGAAAACATGATCAGAGGTTGGGCGCAGTGGTTCATGCCTGTAATCCCAGCACTCTGGGAGGCTGAGGCAGCAGATCACAAGGTCAGGAGATCAAAACCCTCCTGGCCAACATTGTGAAATCCCATCTCTACTAAAAATACAAAAAATTACTGGGGTGTGGTGGTGCATGCCTGTAATCCCAGCTATTTGGGAGGCTAAGGCAGGGGAACTGCTTGAACTCAAGAGGCAGAGGTTGCAGGGAGCCAAGATCGTGCCCCTGCACTCCAGCCTGGGTGAAAAAAAAACAAAACGAAAACGAAAACATCATCAGAATATCTAAAATCAATCACAGGATAAATCTTAGAATTTAAGAGCCAAAGGAATTTTATAAGTCATTGTGCAAATATTGTCCCATCCCACCCTCCACATCACCTTCTGGGAGGAGAAACAGAAGACAATAGAGCTGCCATGACTTATCCAAGTGTACATGGTCCCTAGGTGCGAAACCAAGTAAAATGCCCCCCTAATTCCTGTCCTGCATCCAGTACTCCATCCCTCACTTTGCTTCTCACAGAGAAATACAGACGATAAGGTCAGATGCTGAAGACATGAAGCCACAAAATAACAATGTAGCTCCTGTGTCATGACAAGAAATTTAAAATACCCTATAATACTAAAATAAAAACATATGCAAAATTTACCTACATTTTCAAACTTAAAAATAGCAGACTTAAAAAATAATTGACACTTGTCAGGGTTGCTTTGGACTGTACCTTCAGTCACTCCAGGAGTAGAAGGCCATTTTTTTCTACTCCATAGTAAAAGTTCTCAGAAAGGGCAGAGAGGCCCTGGGACAACTTAAGCAACCAACAGGAAGGTGAGTTCAGCTGACAACTCAATCTGCACAGCTCTTCTGCACAAGAGAATTTGGTAAAGGCCCCGCTGAATTTCCTCCACACTAGCAAAGTGTAGGTCACCCTGCAAACCAAACCACAGTTGTCAGCTATTACAGATACTACATGCCTGGCATCCTAGGTGCTGTGTGACCAGGAGAAGCAAGGGCCCTTCCAAAACAGCTGGCTTTGTGTGTTGCCCAAAACCAACCCCTAGAACAGTGCCCCCTCCCCACCCCTGCCACACACACACACTCACAGGCCAGAGCTATATTTCCCTAACTCTAGACTGAGGCGGTTAAAAGCCTGGAGCTCGTCAGGCCCAGCACATTGGAAATCAGAAGGGACCTCCCCTGCTAATCTTTAGACAAATATTTTCTCAGCTCTGCTGACTTAGTGGTGAGTTACCAGCCTTGCACCTCTATAGTCAATTGAAGCAAGCCCACTTGGGTGGCAAGAGCACCAGTGCAAGGGGCCTGCCCTGGCCACTTGCCTCATCACCACCGTCCCAGGTGAAGATGCTAATGTTCTCTTCCTCTTTTCAAGGTGAGTCAAGAAAGGACCAAAAGGAAGATGGCAGGCAGCCCCATAGGGCACATGGCCAGATTGAAACTAAGGATAGTAACAGAAAAATAAAGCTACCTTTTTTTATAGCTGTGTTTGGGGACTGATGGATTCATTCCTACTATACCTAATCCTCTCTTTAGCCCTCAGTTTATGAGACCAAGTACATTCGAGCTTTTTGAGTTTGGATTTGGTTGGCAATTAGGTTGGATTTCTCCACTAGTGGACCCTGAAACAAGGATTCACAAGCAAGTACTTATTTTGGTGGTGATCCCAGAAACCACTCCTAAGAGAATAGGGAAATGAGACAAGAAAGAGAAGGCAACAAAAAATTTAAAAGGTGTGGATCAAACATGTTTCTATTGTGGGTGTTAAGCAACCCTGCTGAGAACCTCCGGGGGCAGTGCATCAGAGTCACCCCATGGCAATTCTTCCTTGTTTCCAGGGGCAAGGAAGCTGCAACATTTATTCACCAATTCTCATCAGCATTCATGTGAGGGCTGCTCCTTTCAGATGGACATGAACTCCCCAGCATGAATGGGCTACCCCGCACCTGGGCTGAGGACACCTTGCTAGGACATAAAAACTGTCAGGCAGAGCTCCAGGTGCCTGCAATAGAAAGCCAACAATGATGCAAAAAGAGCAGGTGCCAAAGGGGTGGGGATGGGGCACTGGCAGCATCTACCCCAGAAGCCCAAAGCTAGAATCAAAGAGCACACAAAGATCAGTCCCTGAATGCCAGACCAGTAGTTTATTCCGGGCTTGGTTTTCTTCCTGTCTTTAGATTCAATGTGGCAAAATGAACTAAAAGAAATCTCCAGCAGGATAGCAAACCCCACTCCACTTTGCATGGTCTTATCAATTTTATACCACCAGTGGACTATGTAGACAGAAGGGAAGGTGGCACAATAAATTATGGTACTCGGAACCTGATTCCAGTAACATGAAAAGGCCATTTTTACATTAAAAAGAGTCGAGTTTGGAGATTTACAAGGTAAATAATCTCCCACTCAGGGCTTCTCTTGACCTGGCGGGATCCTATCTTCAACAGGCAGATTGTCATCACAATCCAAACAAGACCCTCTCCCATGAGTAACTGGATGATCCTAGAAGCCATACTCTCTGAACTGGCTCAGGGTGATATCGCCTGGCACCCTGTCCTGATCATTTCTGCTGTGTGCTTACAACACAACATGCAGCCTCCACAAACTTTGTGTGTCATAGAGCTCCTTGTCGCCAAGCCTCAAGCCCAGCCCTCTTAAGACCGCTCCACACTCTTTATCTTGTTGACCTTTCTGCAGAAAATAAAACTGGTCCCCTTTTTTAGAACGTTTTTTCCTTGCATTAGAAGTCATTATTCTCTGGTGGCCTTCCTCTCTCAATGGCTACTCAGTGATTTTCTGAGTTTCTCTGCTGTATTAACCTCACCTTATTACCTTCTAGGACTTTGTCCTAAGCCGTAATCTCTTTTTACTTGGTATTTCTCTCTTTGGTCAGCTTTCCTCCATTATACCCCAAATATGTAACCAAAACCCACAGACTCATGATGCCTACTCTCTCCTTAACTCAGAATTATGCTCTGAGCTGCCTACTTACCCCTAATACCAGTACACACACATTTTATTGCCTCACCCTTTATATCTGCCCCTTCACTCTATGTGCCTAGCCTGATGCACGCCCCTATTCTTCATTCAGTCAACAAAAGCAGAGAGTAGGTCATCATCCTATATGCCTCCATCTCTCCACCAACCATCCCAGTTCTGATTCCCACGCCTTCATCACCACAAACTTTTTAGTACATCCCCTCAACCAACTTGACTCTATTTGATTACTACAGTGGCTTCGTTAGACATCCACTGTCTCTGGCTTCAGCTTTGCTCCAATTCATCTTCCATATACGCCCAGGCTCTTTCTAAAATGTAATGTTAACATGTGCCTCCTCTGCTCAAAAATGTTGGTGGCTTTGGCTTTTCAAAGCCATCAGGATTAGTTCAAATTCCTCAGCCTGACACAGGGCCACCTCCAGTTCATCATCTGCTCTCTCACTCTCTCTTACCATTCTCTCTCTGTCTCTGTGTTTATCTTGGTCTTTGTCTCTGTCTCTGTCCCTCTTTTCTCTCTGTCTCTCTCTCTCTGTCTCTCTCTCTCTCACACACACACACACACACATGCTTTGTCTCTCTCTGCTTCTTTGTCTCTGTTTCTCTCCCTCTCTCTCCTCTCTGACTGTCTCTCTTACACACACACTCTCTTTGCCTCTCCCTGTCTCTCTCTCTCAGTCTCTCTTTGTCTCTCTCTGTCTTTTCTCTCACTGTCTTCTTACACACACCCACACACAAACACAGACACACACACATCTCCACATCATTAGTCCTGATGCTTACACAGATATGTTCTTCCTCTCTTGGGCTACTGGTCTCTATACAGACCTCAAGGCTAATCTAAGCTGTCACCTCCTTGGTGACAGACTCTTACTCTCCCAGTCTTTAATTCATTAGATTACTTTTTTAGATGTCTTCCTGGGGTCCTCTACATTCCTTTGAAGCATCTTTGTGGCACTACCTTGTGATAGCTTAACTGTGTTCTCACTGAGAACAGGGACCATGTGTTTCCATGCTGATTTTCCCAACTTGGAGCACAGCATTTGGTTCGGAGTTGAAGTCCCCTAAATATTTGATGAATAAATGAAAATGAATAAATAAATGACACCTGATAGTGCAGGGCATGGAAAAGTATAGCTTGACAACGGTCGACATTCATGCTTTTCACCCTTTCTTCCTGCTGTCCGTTTCCATTACAACCTACTTAGGGCAACCAAAGCTGTGGCTGACCAAGGTCTCTCAGGGCCTCCTAAGCCAGCTCTGAGACTAAGACTGGAGAGGAATGCTAACTTGCCTCGACTATGTAAGACTTTACAAGTTCCAGAAAATTGATTTGTCCAGGCCTGCATGGCTTGGCATAAAAGTCAGATAATTTTTATTGAATCTGATCCTGGTTGGTTAGATTTTTGACCTTAGCAATGTGGCCAATAGATTGGACCATGAATACTTTTTTTCTAATTTTTGCCACATGGGCTCATGTTTCCCAGGCCAGCCAGTAGGTTCAGTCATCACTGGCTTCCCTTGGGATCTGTTTTCCCTGTTCCCGTGGCATCCGTAATTGTGAATAAGCTTGTGGGTGCATTTCTGAGGAGCGGTGCGATGGCAATGGTGTGCACTATAGGAGATGTGTGCCAGCTGGTACGTGGTTGCTGTTTATGTTTGTCAGTGGTCCCTGTAATTGGAAGGCTGTATTGCCTTGCAATTATACAGGGGATAATAAAAAGAAAATTGGGGAAAACGTATAACATCAGACATAAACCAGTGATATTTTGTAATTTTACACAAATACAATACAGGTTTTTTCCCCCAAAATCTACTCAACTGTAGTGAATACTGAAAAGAGAAAACTCAGAAAACTCCACTTTAAAATGCAAGCACAAACGAATAGCTAATCTTTGGGTCCTTGAACATGATAGAGTCCACTATAACCATACACACCCTCTGTCAGAATTCAGTGAAGGCAGGAATCCAGGGTGGTTGTTTTCCAATGAAAAGCATTAACTAAGAGGTGTAGGAATGCAGCATGCTATAGAGAAAATGGATACCTTGTATGGTTGCAGGGATTCTACCAT
Source organism: Trachypithecus francoisi (assembly GCF_009764315.1). NCBI lineage: Eukaryota > Metazoa > Chordata > Mammalia > Primates > Cercopithecidae > Trachypithecus > Trachypithecus francoisi. The sequence continues at coordinate 4,154,220 of NW_022681467.1, forward strand.
ATCTTTCTAAGATTGCTACTGTAGTAAACCTTGTCAATGCAGACTTCTCTAGCTCCGACATTACTCTATTGTAAAGAAAAAAAAAATTATTCTTCTGAGAATATGCAAGTTTTGACTTTTTTAAAAGACGAAAATCTGAACATTCATCTTAAAATAAAATTAAAAATTAAGGTTTCTATCAACAACCTATTCTATTAGATTCAGGAAAATAATATTATTTAAGGGATCATTTATTGTTAAAAAATGAATCTATAAAATCTGGTATGCCTTAATGTAGGCATATTGTGAAACTTTTGAAAACTTTAACTGAGTGCTTGTTAATATAATTACACTATGATACGAAAAATCTTTGGGAAAACAGAAATACACACCATCACTGCCCTCTCAGTTCAGGCTTTGGTTAGACAGCATCTTACTGCCTTCTTACACATTCTCAGACTTTTCCACATTCGCACACTGTCTCAGTCTATTTTTTGTTGCTACAACAGAATACCTGAAGCTGGGTAACATAAATAAAAGAGGTTTATTTGGCTCATGGTTCTGGTGGCTGAAATTCCAAGATTAGGCAGCTGCATCTGGTAATGGCCTAATGCTGTTTTCACTAATGATGGAAAGTTTAAGTGGGGGTGAGCATGTGCAAAGAGATCACATGCTGTGGGAGGAGGCAAGAGAGAGAAACAAAGGAAGCCAGATTCTTTGTCTTTGGTCACTCACCTGTGAGTGAGGGCATTAATGTCTTCATGAGTGATCACATCCATGACCCAAATACCTCTTATCGGGCCCCAGCTCCCAGCGCCACCACACTACGGATTAAGTTTCAACATGAGCTTTGGTAGGGACAAACAAACAATATCCAAACTATAGAACACATTTACAGAATGTTTCAGTTACTTTTCTTTCTTGCTGCATGATCATAGGACTTGCAGTACAGCTGCACAACTAAAGTATAATAAAAACAAAAAAATGCATTATGGTACTTTCTCAACCACACTGGCCAAGTTTTAAATATCTAATTCATGTATTATACTAATGGACTCAAGAAGTGCCTCTGTTGTTATTCATACATATGGTTATATTTTAAATCTTTCATTTACTAAAATAGCAAACATGATTTGCACTGATTTATAGCTTCAGCAGCTTTTTCTCCTCATGGCACTGTCTTCAAGGGCAGCATGCAGAACTCTGAAAAGCTTCTGTGAAGCAGGATGGTGAGCTGTTTCCTCACGCTGTAATGTAAGGGAGCCCATCGACCCTCACTCATATCATTTCCAGAGTATGCATGTGGGAAGCAGAAACATGAGAAAAGATCACTCTCCCTGAGCCAACATTTAGCTCTTGACCTCTACAGGTAACTGTGTTACCTGCTCATGGAACCAATTGGAAAGCCATGAGTTTCCTCAAGGAAATGGCCTAGATGAAGTATGACCCTTTTTTTTTTTTTTTTTTTTTGGCAGGATACAGGGTTTCTGAGCTTCTTTAGACTTAACGTGCTTAGCATCTGGACTGGCTTAACTTTCCCTCAGCAATGTTTTGGATATTTTAATGGATAGGAAGTGCCTTCTCATTTTCTCTCCTTTGGGGAACCAAGACTTATGTACAGATTTTCCTCACAGGTTTGAATGCGAGGTCTCAAGTCAAAACTAGGACTTTTTTCCTCCCCTGAAAAATGTCACATGCCCAATGTCCAGGAACATCCCTTTGGTGGAGGGGAAGAGCAGCACAGGGGTTTCATGTGTGCAGAGCATCAAGGAAATGAGCAGGCTTCTTCCCACAAAGTCCTTCATATAGGGGATGGGGAAGATAGGCATAGAAGGCCAAGCTTCCTGCTTCATTGTAACTCTTTTTAAATTTATGACTCTTGTCTCTTTCAGTTTTGAAGGGGCGTTTTTAAAGGTATTTTTCTTGGCTACCAGCTAAGGTTTATTGAGAACTAAAGCCAGAGTTAAGGAAAAATGTATAGGATGGGCAAGTTGACCTCCTGGGTCCAGTAACACCCATTTCCCGTCCTTATGCAGACTCTGAAAATGTTTCAGAGTTTATCATCTTCAGCCAGCAGAGGAGATGATCAGTGTTGGCAGATGGGTTTAAAGATCTCACAATAAAATCAACTGCAATCAGATACAAAGCAGAGAGTCTTTCTCCTTTATTTACATTGAAACAACCCTAGGATGATAAGAAAAGTGATTCAAAAAGAAACATGATATCTGATCTTTCAAAGATAAATGAAATTCTTTTTTTTTTTTTTTTTTTTTTTTTTTTTTTGAGGCGGAGTCTCGCTCTGTCGCCCGGACTGGAGTGCAGTGGCCGGATCTCAGCTCACTGCAAGCTCCGCCTCCCGGGTTTACGCCATTCTCCTGCCTCAGCCTCCCGAGTAGCTGGGACTACAGGCGCCCGCCATCTCGCCCGGCTAGTTTTTGTATTTTTAGTAGAGACGGGGTTTCACCGTGTTAGCCAGGATGGTCTCGATCTCCTGACCTCGCGATCCGCCCGTCTCGGCCTCCCAAAGTGCTGAAATTCTTAAGAGCCATGAAAGTCCAAGACCAAGGGCCAACATCTACCAGTGGAGCCTCTGATGTGAAAAAGTGACCCACAGCTATGATTCCATCCTGAGACAGCTTCACCCTTAAGTAGCTTCTCTACACTGCTTCACAAACACCCTTCCCTCCACACCAGATAAAGCTTGAAAACCCAAGGAGATATACTGAGAAAATGACTACAGCTCTTTGTTCCCTAATTTGTCTGTCTTGAACATAAGTAACAGAGCCAGTGACCTCTCCCCTCACACAACCTGCTCTGCAGCTGAAAGGTCCAGTGACAAAAGGCATCTTCACTTTGGAGGGTACAAGAACTCCACATTACTCAGAGATGTGTTACACATAAAAGAAAAGGAAACTGAGAGAAGTGATGGATAATTCATTTCCAGAGGAAGTAGAATTAAATGGCAGTATACACTTCAAAAAAAAGAAAAAGAAAAAAAGAAAATGGCTAGTATTACAGAACAAACTGAGGCTGCCAGAAACACATACTTTTTTTGTCAGAACACTTTTTATTGGACTCTCATTGTAATAATTAGCAGTCTCACACAAACTTAACCAAACAATCCATATCAATTCCCACTTCTGCTAAAGGTTCTGTCTCAGTCACATAGTCATATCCATCTAATTTTTTAAAAATTTTCCTTTGAAAAGTCAATATATTGAGTCTCTCAGTTGTTTTTAGTTGAATTCTGGGGCAACAAATTTCCATAGCATGAGAAACTTCTCAAGTGCATAGTTAGATATTTCATGTTTACCTTTTTATTATTTATTTATTTATTTTTTAGACGGGGTTTCCCTCTGTCACCCGGGCTGGATTACGGGTGGTGCGATCTCCGCTCACTGCAAGCTCCGCCTCCCAGGTTCACGCCATTCTCCTGCCTCAGCCTCCGGAGTAGCTGGGACTACAGGCGCCCACTACCACGCGTGGCTAATTTTTTGTATTTTTACAAAAAATGTCACCGTGTTAGCCAGCACGGTCTCGATTTCCTGACCTCGTGATTCACCTGCCTAGGCCTCCCAAAGTGCTGGGATTACAGGCATGGGCCACCACGCCGGCCTCATGTTTAATTTTATACAGACAAAAGCATTAACCTAAATACACTTTAAATTTTTTAAATGCACTTTAAGTTTTTAAAGTGTATTTAGGCTAATGGAAAAATGAATTAAATTATTTGAAATTTATTCAGTTTTTGTGCTTAAGAAATATTTGCCATCTAGAGATTGCAACTTCATTTTAATGGAAATAAAGGAGAAGGAAAAAGTGCAAAGTAGGACAAAGAAATTCTGTCCTTGGAATGGGGGAAGATTCAGGGGATTTTCCAAATACAGGAAGACACAGCTTGCATTGATACCTACACGTTCTTAACTGTTTCCTATACCCAGCTCATAGATGAATTTAGGGGTCCAATGTTGAAATAATTTTAAAAATACGGAGTGAGTAGCTCATGAAAATAAAAATTTATCATAGTGATGGTTGATGACTGTAACAAAGATTTATTGATCCCAACTGGTAAAATAAAATAACACTGAATTAACTGGCACAGGAAAATAAAAATTTCAAAAGAAATTCTTAAATTGCAATTTTTTCTTTTAGCAAGGAAAAATATATTCACTCAACTGAGTCACTCTGAAGCAGTTATTTTTGAACATTTTCAGGCTCTTCTTTGACTGGAATATTACACAATATTTAACATATGAAAGAGATCAATGTGAAGCTGCAAGGCTGAAGCAGGATCCCAGAAACTAGAGTTCATGCCCCACTAGCTGTGGACCAAAGACACCATACTCTAAATATACACAAATGCACAGGTCAGTTATTTTCAAGATCCTTCATCAACATGGAACCAAAAATCCCAAATAAAATACTAGCAAATAAACAAAAAATAGAGATATTTTAATATATTACTGTAGACTGTTTTCTAAGATAGATTGTTAAAAAAGAAACAAGCAAAGTGTAGGAAAAAATATATTCTATTCTAGCACTATTCAGAAAAGGAAAGTGATATGAATACAAGTTTCTGTAAATTTTCTTTTTAAAATGTATTAGAAAACTAAAATTAAAATATTTTAAATGTTGACTTATGGCAGAAAGAGAGACTAAGATAGAGAAGACAGAAATGGATATTAAACCTTTTTGAATATATCTTATTTTGCATGCTTAATTTTGAAATCATGTAAATATTTTTATATAACTGGAAAAAACAAATACATAAAATAATTTCTAAAAATAAAAATAAAGAGCAACTATGTATATAGTTTGTGGTGTAAACACACTCAGAGGAACTATTTCTAGTTACTTTAAAATATATTATTTGACTGTACATTACTAGTTGGACATGTCCTAAGGACAAGAAGAACTGTAAAACCATGTTCAAGGCTCTTTTTTATTTGTATATAGGTTTTTCCATTATCTTATTATATGTAGTAACAGTGGTGTTTTGTGTGTTTTGTAGGATAAAACAAGTTGTTATGTTGGCGTTTGTGAGAATAAGGTTTTCCAGTATGACCTCATGATGCATTTTATCTGTTTTAAAAAATCATTTCCTAGTGGTAAAAATGTAAAGTGAAGAAAGTATTTTACTTTATAGTGAAAAGAACTAGAAACAATGGCACAAATAACATGTCACCCAAGCTGTGATCTTTAAATATCATTTCCCATTGAAAGGAACAGGTTCTCCTTTGCAAAATGAATGCAAGACTGGAAAGGAATTATGCAAAACGAACTTGAGACACATTATTATAGGAAAAAAACAAGGATGCAATTAGGACTTCTGGAACAACTATGAGGAAATCAGCAACTTCTCTCCCCAGTGAAACAATGATCAATTTTTGATTATTATAAAACACAACCATTTGAAGTCTTTGGAAATGGACCTAAGGGCATACAGCAAATTGAGAAGCATTTATTCAATAAAATCTATGAAACCTTAGAAAGAACAGTGTGGCCGAGAGGATGGCAGATCTTTTTACTCCCAGGACACAGTCATAAGGCTATGGCTTCACCCCAAGAGGGGCAAGCTGCTGGCATCTCTTCTCCTCTCTGTTCTGGGAGGTACAGTCAAGAACTGGGCCTCATTTCCACTCATTTGGTGGAGGGTCTATCTAAGGATTTTTAGGTCAAGAATACCAAGGCCCTGATTACTGCCTGTCCACAGTTTCTGCTTGTATGTTATAGGTTCCCTCAGAGAGGGGCAAGCTGAGAATACCACAAGCTACTATACTTAATCTCAGCTCCTACTTATAAGGTAAAGGTGTAAATCTGGAAGAAGACCACCCTCTCCACCTCCAGTTCTGGTACAATAGAGCACTAGAGGTTCTTCCCAGAGGGAAGGGCAAGATTGGAACACTGGAAGCTCTACAGATCTTCTCAGAGAAGGGCTGATAATATCTGGAGAAACTCAGGTCTCAAGGCATTGTGGAAAATAATAGAGACCTTAGTGGTGAGCAATTAAGAAAAGTCTAAAAATTCATCAATACAGTTGTGACAAAATAGCTGACCAGCCAAAAGTTTAACAGAAAGAAACAGAGTGGGGAAAAAAAAAAAGAAATAAAAAGACTGCTAAGACTACGTTGAGCCCTGGGGTTCTGAAAACTGTGTATATGTGCTAGGCTGCACTCACCCAGGAGCAGCCAGACTGAGCACTTGAAAACTACTAGCCCCTGGCAAAACATGGGGCGAACTTGAAACTATACACATATTCATTAACAAAGGGCCAAAGTCCTACAAACTTAAAGGGCACTAACTCTGACCAGTCTTTGAATGAACACTAAACTATGCTGGGCAAACAGTGGCTTCTAGGATGCAAGCTTAAAAAATAAAAACAAAGAAGAAAAGACTGAGCAGTGACATCAGAGGCAACCCTGTGGAGGAAGCAGAATTTAGAGATTTAGTTCAGGCAAACCATTATTCAAATAAACCAACGAAACCCAGCATCATCAGCATGCTGATAGGAGGCACTAATTAATTAAGATCCAGAGTTGCCACAATGTATCATCTAAAATGTCCAGTTTTTGACAACAAAAACAACAACAAATGAAACATGCTAAAGAAACAAGATAGTGCTATCAGTATACAGAAAAAAAAAAAGTGAGTAATAAAAGCCACCTTTCAGAGAATCCAGATATTGGATGTGGCAAACAAAAATTTTAAAGCAGCTATTATAAATAAGATCAAAGAATTAAATGAAGCTATGTTTAGATGATTAATGGTGGTTTGATGGCAATGATTTACCAAATAGAGAATACCAGTAGAGAATAGAAACTACTTCAAAAACAAATAGGAATCCTGGAATTGAGAAATACAATATCTGATATGAAAAGTTCACTAGAGGTGCTCAACAGTACATTTCAACTGGCAAAAAAGGGAATCAGCAAACTTGAAGACAGATGATTAGAGATTTACAATCTGAATAACAGAATGAGAGAATGATGAAAAATGAAAAACTCTTCAGAAAGCTATGAAAATCATTAAGCATACCAACAGACACATAATGGGAGTATCAGAAGGAGAGGGATGAGCAAAATAAGATATAAAATATGTTTGAGGAAGTAATGATTGAAAATGTCTAATGTATGATGAAAACATTAATCTACACAACCAAGACTTGAGATAGTTATTGCCCTTTAAGTTTGTAAGACCTTGGCCCTTTGTTGATGAATCTGTGTATAGTTTGGGGAATGCTTTCAAGTCCACTCCACATCTCGCCAGAGAACAGCAGCTTTCTAGTGCTTAATCTGGTTGCTCCTAATATAGACAGAAGACAGGGAAATATTGAATAGAAGAGGGTGGTTGCCCAGCAAAGGCCCCAGCCTCAAGCCTGAAGACCTGCAGCCCTAAATAAAGATAAGCATTTCTGTTTTTGCACCCAAAAAGTTGCCTTTTGTCCCGCCATGCCCCCACCATCCTGCCCCCATAAAAAACCTTAAACCTCAGCAAGCACACAAACAAGTGGCTGAACATCGGGACCAGCAGACCAGCTACAGTGAAACAACGCACCAGAGAAAGACAGAAGAGGAGGGATGTCTGGCATCAAGGGGAGTTCAGCCAGGAGCGGTCAGAGAAGTGTCTGGCTGCTGGGCAACCTGATTCTAGGGAAAGACCACTTTCCCACTCCATCCCCCATTTCTGGCTCCCCATGCATCTCACTGAGAGCCACCTCCACCATTTAATAAAATCTTGCACTCATCCTTCAAGCCCATGTGTGATCTAATTCTTCTGGTACACTGGGCAAGGACTCAGGATATAGAAGGCTGTCACACTGACCCTCTGCCCTTGAGATAAGGTAGAGGGACCACTGAGTTGATTAACACAAGCCATCTGCAGACAGCAAAGCTGAAAGAGCACACTATAACACATGCCCACTTGGGCTTCAGGAGTAGCAGACCCCCACCGCTAAATGCTGCCATGGGGCCGGAGCCCAAAAGCGCTCACACCAGCCTCTGCACCTGCCTGTCTGCATGGTCCCCTTAGGGGTTTGAGTTGTGGGGTTACCAAGTAGGCAACACCCCTGTCTCAATGTCCTGTGAGAGGAACCAGGGAACTGTCCCATTTCACTCCTGGGTGAGTGCAGTCTGGTATATGTACATAGCCTTCAGATTCCCAGGACTGAATGTAGTCTTACTAGGCTTTTATTTTTTATTTTAAAATATTTTTCTTTGGTTCTTTCTGTTAAACTCCTGGCTAGTCATCTATTTTGTTTACTGTAATTAGTTTCACTGGGTTAATAGTCTTTTTTAATTTCTCACCACCAAATCTAAACTTCAAGTAGGATAAACACAAAGAGATCCAAACATAGATATATTACAGTCAAAATGTTTCAGGACAAAGAGAAAATCTTGAAAACAACAGGAGAGAAAAAAACTTGTCTTTAGTCATGTACAGTGGAACCCTAATAGGCTTTAAAAATGACTTCTCATGAGAAATGAGGAGGAAAAAAGGCTGTGGGACAATGTACTCAAAGTATCGGGAAAAAAAATCTGTCAATCAAAAATCCTGTATTCAGCAAAACTAAACTATCTTTCAAAAATGAAGGCAAGAGAAAACTGATGCCTAGCATGACAGCATGAGTAGGTCTGCTGATTTACTCCCCAGGGAAACTAATAAAAAATATTTTAAAACAATCTTTTGGAAATAACCCTAAAGGCAAATAGTAAATTAATAAACATCTGTTGAAGAAAATCTATAAAAATTCAGTAGCAGGCTAAGCATGGTGGCTTATGCCTGTAATCCCAGCACTTTGGGAGGCTGAGGCACGCAGATCATGAGGTTAGGAGATTGAAACCATCCTGCCTAACATGGTGAAATCCCGTCTCTACTAAAAATACAAAAAAAAAAAAAAAAAATAGCCGGGCATGGTGGCACGTGCCTGTAGTCCCAGTTACTTGGGAGGCTGAGGCAGGAAAATCGCTTGAATCCAGAAGGCGAGGTTGCAGTGAGCCAAGATCATGCCACTGAGCCACCTGCACTCCAACCTGGGCAACAGAGTGAGACTCTGTCTCAAAAAAGAAAAATTACAGTAACAAAGTTGAGACTATGTGGTAGATGAACCAATACCTTGCCCTCTTTCCTCCTCTCTCAACTTAACAAGGCAGAGAGTCTTCTCCAAAATGCTACAGCCAAGAACGCGGCACTTCCTATTTCCCAAAATGATTAGGACTTCAGCATTTCTCATCCTATTCTCAGTTACTTGTTGTTGAAGCTAATTCCCAGGCAAGTAATGGCAAGAGGTGGAGGTTCCCCTTATCTGCCCAGGCCCCACTTAAAAGAGGCTCTACCATAGGCACAGTATGCTGAGAACTCAGAAGCCCAAATTGTCCTTTATCTGGCTCATAAGGCTGTAGGTTCATGCTAGGAGAGAGAAGTCAGGAGTACCTCCTCAGTCTGCTATCCCCTTCACCCAGTGCTCAGCTCCTAGAGTGGGGGTATCACTAGGAGAGAAGATTTCCATTTCCACTACTGCCAGCTCCGGAGCACCGGCTCAAAATTTTCCTGGGAAGATAAATAATCTATAATATATATAGCTCTTACTCTCTTCCCAAGGGAACTGACTTTATTTACAACAGAGCATGGAGAAATTTAAACCTAAAGTCACCCTTAAGAACAGTGGATATTGTGGTGAAAGACAATTTGGGGAACTTTCTTGTATTTAATAAAGATACTGTTAACCAATGAGTTTGCCAGAGAGAAACAAGGAATAAGACATGTAGAAAAACCCTTCTGGGTTAGAATAAATATTACACAGGACATTAGAAACTTTTCTTTCAAAGGAGCCATACTTGATTGGATTGGTATGTAGAGCAATATATGCCCCCAGGAATTATTGCAAACAATAGAGTAATCAGTTAGCATTAGTGGAGTTTAATATCTGAGTTGGTCAGGAAAAGAGACTACCAATACCAGTGTCATCCCAAGTGACTATAGACATACTCAAAACTGCACCTCCCTAAGAAACAACCTCAGAGGTTTAGCACTGTTGGGGGTAAACAGACATCACTAAAATAATCCAGCCACTCACTAAAACATAAAGAAGCAACTAACAATACAAGCTAAGGGTTGGGGAAGGGCTATTACCCAGAGTTGCTGCAACACATATGATCTAAACTGTCCAGTTTCCAAAATAAAGTGATGAGGCATGCAACGAAACAGGAAAATACGAGCCATATACCAGGAAAAAGCAGAAAACATAAATTGTCTGTGAGAATGACAAAACATCAGATTTAAGAGAAAAGGACTTCAAAATAGCCATTATAATTATGTTCAAAGAACTAAGAGAAAGCATGATAAAAGGCGTAAAGTATAATGATAACATTGCATCAAAGATAATACAAGTTGAATCCCTAATCTGAAAATCTGAAATCTAAAATGCTTTAAAATCCAAGTGTTTTGAACATTATGATGATGCTCAAAGGAATGCTTCACTGGGGCATTTTCAATTTTGATTGAAATTGAAATTTTTTGATAAGAGTGCTGAACCAGTCAACAGATAATGCAAATATTCCAAAATCCACCCAGCCCAAATCTGAAATCTGAAATACTTCTGCTCTTAAGCATTTCAGATAAGGGATGTTCAACCTGTATTAATAAATACAAATAAATTATAAAAGAGAATGAAATGGGAATTCTGGAGTTGAAAAGTATAATAACTGAAATTTTAAAATTCACTAGAGGATTCAACAGAGATTTAAACTGACAAAAGAGAAAATTAGTGAACTTGAGGATAAATTGATAGAGATTATACAAGCAGAAGAACAGAGATAAAAAGAAATAAAGAAAAATGATGGCAGACTGAGAAAAATGTGGGACAATGTCACCTGTACCATGTAGGCATACCTAAAGGTGTAGAGAGAAAAAAAGGAAGAAAAAAATTTTTAAAAAACACTTTCAGAAAGCTTCTCAAATTTATTGAGAAACAATAACTCACACATCTGGAATATTCAACTGGGACAAATACAAAGAGATCAACAAACAGATACATCATAGTAAAAATGCTAAAAGTCAAAGGTGAGAAGAAAACCCTGAATGCAGAAAGAGAAAAGCTCATCACTTACGATGGAACCCCAGTAACATTAACAGGCTGACTTATCAACAGAAACAATGAAAGACAGAAAGCAGTGGGATAAAACAGTCAAAGTGCTGAAAACAAAAAACTCAACCAATAATTCTACATCCGGCAAAGCTGTTTCACTATCTTTCAAAAATGAGAGTAAAGTAAGACTTTTTAAAATAAATAAAAACTGGTCATTTGTTGCTACCAGATTAATCTTACAAGAAATACTGAAGAAAGCCCTTCAGACAAAAAGCAGGTGACCCTAGACACTAATTTGAATTCACATGCACAGACAAAGAACGTTGGTAAAGATAATTTTGTAATTTTATAAAACAGCATAAAAGCACATTTTCTCATTTCTTGTATAAGTTATTTAAAATCAATTGTATAAAATAATATGCATATGTGCAATGTAATTTTGGGCTTATCACATATAAATTTGCAACATATGGAAAATATATTTGCCAATACTAGCAAAACGGAGGTGACAGGGAGCAAAACTGCATTCGGATAGATGGTAAATCAATAACTATAACAACACATTAGTGGTGTGTAACATCAATAGAGGTAATTATATATATATAAATAATGTCAAAAAAGGGGAAAATGAAATAGAGCTATAATGGAATAATGTTTGCATATATAACTGCTATTAAGAAAGTGCAAATCCAAAGCTGATTCTGATAAATTAAGATACACGTGGTAAACCCTAGAAGAACTATTTTTAAAAAGACCTCAAGGCCGGGCGCGGTGGCTCAAGCCTGTAATCCAAGCACTTTGGGAGGCCAAGACAGGCAGATCACGAGGTCAGCATATCGAGACCATCCTGGCTAACACGGTGAAACCCTCTCTCTACTAAAAAATACAAAAAACTAGCCGGTCGAGGTGGTGGGCGCCTGTAGTCCCAGCTACTCGGGAGGCTGAGACAGGAGAATGGCATAAACCCGGGAGGCAGAGCTTGCAGTGAGCAGAGATCCAGCCACTGCACCCCAGCCTCAGCGACAGAGCAAGACTCCGTCTCAAAAAAAAAAACAAAAAAAAACAACAAAAAAAAAAAAAACCTCAAAACTTTAGTGAAAAAATTGTTAGATTTTTCTTTTTTTTTTTTTTTTTTTTTGAGACAGCGTCTCGCTCTGTCGCCCAGGCTGGAGTGCAGTGGCCGGATCTCAGCTCACTGCAAGCTCCGCCTCCTGGGTTCACGCCATTCTCCTGCCTCAGCCTCCGGAGTAGCTGGGACTACAGGCGCCCGCCACCGCGCCCGGCTAGTTTTTTGTATTTTTTTAGTAGAGACGGGGTTTCACCGTGTTAGCCAGGATGGTCTCGATCTCCTGACCTCGTGATCTGCCCGTCTCGGCCTCCCAAAGTGCTGGGATTACAGGCTTGAGCCACCGCGCCCAGCCTAGATTTTTCTAATGTTAGGCTACATTAAAAAACATCCACTTAATGCAAAAATAAGCAATGAAGGAGGAACAAAGGAATAAAAATTACATGAGACATAGAAAACAAAAACTAAAATGGCACATAAAAATCCAACTATGTCAATAATAGAACTAAATGTGAATGGAGTAAACAATTCAATCAAAAGTTAGATATCGTCACACAGTATTTTAAAAAATGATCCATCTATATGCTGTCTATAGGAGACAACATTTATATTCAGAGATAAAAATCCATTGAAAATAAAAGGATGAAAGAAGACATTAAAAGATATGGGAAAATATTAAAGAAAAGTGTCTGTAGCCAATGGGCTTAAATACTACATAAAAGCAGCATACCCTTCTGCCTGGGCAAAAGAGACTTCTGCCATAGGCCCATACTTTAAAGCCCTCAAATATCATACCAAAAAAACCCAAAGTTAATAAATACGGGGCACCTTAACCAGAACATGACCCTAAGCAGCCACCTTAGGACTAACGTAGTTGAGGCCCCAGGTAAATGCTTCTCTACATTTTTTGCCTTATGTCCTCAAAGCAAAGGGTGACTGCATGGAAAGGCAATGAAGACCAGCATGCTATGCCTCTGTTGACGTCAGAGACAGACATGGCTTCAGAACACAGAGAGTTTTAATCAGTGGAAGCATTTAGGCAAACTAAGTAAGTACAAAACAAAAATTCATTTTCTCTCAGAAAACATAATGACAGCAAGTTCTTGGGTAACAAAACATCATTTTCCAGTGGTGCCAATCATTCATTTTCTTATTTTTCTGTGTGTTTTTCTGTATGCTACCAGAAGTATTCATGGATTTTCACATTATTAGCAATATTTGCATTTTTGTTGAGGAATATTTATAATATTAACAATAAATATTACTTTTAAATATATATGTATAAAATGCACATACTTGCCCACATATATGTATACATATATATGCACATAGACATGCAGGTACAGTTCTTTACATTTGGGATTTGGATGAACATTGAATACATCAATTACAAGAATTGCAAATAACCTACTTTTGGTCATTTGATGCCTATATGACCAACTTTTTACTGAATATGGCATTGTGAATATTATCTTTTATCACATAATATCTAATTAATTCTCTATTTTTGGACCTTTATATTTTCACTTTTTGCTTCCATAATTATGGATGAGATAAACAGCATTACCATCAAAGCTCTGCAATTATTTATGGGATAATATTCTAGAAATTATTTGCTGAGTTAAAGGAAACACAAAATTTTAGCATGGGTTGTATTACAGTAATCAGTAATTATTTTAGTTTGATAAGCTTAATAAACGTTTGAGTAAATGTGTCACAATTAGAGCATCTCATGAATAGCATTCTGTTGTCTTTTTAAATTTTGCAGATAAATAACCAAATTTAATACATCAAAGAAGCAATCATGAATGTCAGACGATCAAATTTTATCTCGGAAAATGCCTACAATTTTAGTTTCTCTAAAAGTGGGCATTCTTAGTCAACCGTGAATCTTTTTAAAAAGATGTCTCACACACTTGGACAAAATATATAGAGACATGTTACATGAATATGCATTTGTGTTTATTTATTTATTTATTTCTGAATGATCATTATAATACACATGCTTTGGAAAGATATTTGAGTGAGTAGTTACACCATAAAAATATGCCATGGTTTGGAGGATTTCTCCCGTTGAAAGCCTCTGTAGTTCAAAGAGAAAATTTATGCTTTGGGTAAATATTTATTTACAAAAAGAAACCAACAAAAACAAAATTTTCTTCTTACTATTTCTTTTTAAAGTCAAGCTTTCTTTAAGGGAAAACACAATAAATATTTGGTAATAGGGAGCAGACCCAAAGTTACAGAATAAGAACTATTTAATACCAGATAACAAAACAGAGTCATCAAAGGAAAACTCATCTTAAACTATTTATAGCATAACCATCGCCCATCTTACAAAGGCTTTTATGTGATATTTGGTTATTCATGTGACTCCTACCAACATATGTGTTTATGCTATTTTGAAGGCAACTATTCAACCAATTATATTGTTCAATTCATCTATTAAGCTTTAATGTTCTTTCACACAAAAATGTTTTTGACAAATTGGCCAATATTTGATATACAGTTTATATTTTGCTACTTTTTATGCAGGGAAAATTAATACTTATCTTCATGTAACACTCTACTGAACAAAACTAATAAGCACTCAATAGGAGTTTCAAACTGAAGTATATATGAGATTCAAATACATTAAATAGAATTCTTGCAAAAACTTGCCAATTCACAGGTCATGTGGTTTAAATTTTTACATATTAATTTGACACTCATCACTCTAACTTAAGCATCATAAATATGCAGAAATAGTGCACAGTATACGAAATTGGGAAGTTGCTTTCTCTCTTATGTCCATGACACACTCTATTAATTACACTTTGTCTTCCAAAATCTCCCTGATCAGTCCTATGCCACTGACTGAGAAATCCCCTGGTTAAATGAAACTCCAGAAGGTCATTAAAGAAGACTTCCATTTGTCAGTCCAGACTGTAGCTTTTAACCTCTTCTTGGACTGTTTCAAAAAATATGCTGGTGGTGACTCTAGTTCAAGTTAGACCTCACCTGAGGCCACAAATTGTGGAGAGTCAATAATCAGTAAAGCCCACTGAGTTATAATTTCACTCAGGGAACCCTACAACCAGAACCCAAGAACTGAGCTGACAGAGGCACACTTGGGACAATGGTGATGTGGGTGTGAGGCTGTGGGAGTGTGATAGGGCAGGAGTGTTCATTTTTATAAGAAAAGCTCGTGTGAATGTTCTGTTCCTAGATGATTCAGGATTTTATCTGAATCTTAATAAATTTCTCTGCTATAGGACCTTGGTTTCCCAAAACATCTCTAGAAGACAAACGGTTGTTCCTAATTCTCGTCCTGAAATTTTGGACTCCCTTCTAACTTGGCTCCTCTGTGGCCATAGCTGCTTATACTTGTTCTTGGCCTTTTTTGGAGCTTTTTCATTTAACCCTAAATTAGTTTCAGACTTCACTAGAATCAGACAAGTGAAATGACTCTAGATGCCCCTCGCTCCTGCTAATGATAGCTGAATAGAAATGTCACCACTTCAGTGAAATGTCTCTGGCAAAGCATCTAGCAAGACTGTGTATATTGTTTTAATTAGGCCATACGATATAAAGTCTTTTTAAAAACAGAGAACTAATAGGAAAAGTAATTTTTCAGGAAACATAATTATCTTTTGATTAACTACATATTGTTGCATTTGAAGAAAAATAGTCTAATAACTACATCTTTAGACATTTTTAATCTATATTTTCATAAGGCACAGTTTTTTTCTTCTAACACCAAGGAAATCATACTGCAAAGAAGACAGATTTAAAAAAAAAAAAATAGAGACATTCATTTTTAACTTGTTACAAACCAAAAGCATTTAAAGCCTTATAAACTTGTTTATTAGAAATAAAAATGTTTTTACATCCCTCCTGACATGCTTTGATTTTTCTCCAAAGATGTATCCCTCCCATAGCTAAGAGAAGAAAGCATGTTCAAAGTTTAAATGGCTATTTATTTGTCATAACTAGTACGTGCTCTCCAACCTCTCAGCAAAGATGACTGACTGAAACCAGAAGCCCAAGGCTGACTTTGTCACTTGGGGTTGACTCAACCAGGCTCTTTTGCCTTGCTTTGGGTTTTCTGTGAAATATGGAAATCATTACACTAATGATTGTGAAGACATGATGAGACCACAATGTCTCCTTGGAAGATTTGTGGGACAGGGATGGTTAGAAGAACCCTGAATTGTCCTTCCCTTCATGTGACCATAGACGGATGAGCCGCTTTTCAATGAAGTGCCCCTACGGTTTCCCAGTGAAATGATGAGGTAGAACACAAGATCTGTCATCACCCCAAATTTATTCAGCTGCTGCCACAGTGTGACAATCATGAGATGCTGGGAATGAAGAGGTGAATAGAACACATTCCCTTTCTTCATGGGTTCACATTTTTGTCGTTGACCTTCACAGTCCTTGCCAGTTCGGTCATGTCATGGCATTTGTGTGGTAGCAGCCTCTGAGATGGTGCCCAGCGATCCCTGCCTCTTAGGATTCACAGCCATGTTCCATCCACTTCCCCATTGTTTCGGGTTTGGTCTATGTGACTAACACATATGGCAGAAGTCATGGGGTGTCATTTCTGACACAAATAATGTTGTAAAGGATTGTGCTCCTGTCTCTGTCTCTCTCAGATCTTGATCTGAGAGAAGCAAGCTGCTCTTTTGTGAGCAGCCCTGTGGAAATACCTAGGAGACAAGATGCTGAAGCCTCTGGCTAGCAGCCAAGAAAGCAAAGAGGCCTGCAGACAAATGTGTTTGAACTTAGGAGTGGACTCTGAAGCCCCCATGTCAAGCCTTGAGGGGATTGCAGAAATGGTTGGCAGCTCAAACGCAATCTCTTGAGAGGCTTGGGTGCAAAACCACCCAGCTAACACATTTCTGGGTTTCTTCCCCTCAGAGGCTGTATGAGATGATAAATGTTATTTTGAGCTGCTAAGTTTTGGGAGTGATTATGAAGCAATAGACCATTAATAGAGTGTTCTCACTTTGGAATTCCATTGGCCAGTCAAAAGAGCCTATATCCAAAGAGCTGGGTTCTCCTTTCAGATGTGATGTTGAACAGGTAATTTAAATTTTTTGAAAAATTTTCATAATCCACAGGATGAGAAATTGTGTCTGTAATTGAACCCCTTATAAGAAACTGATTATTTAAAAATAAGATTATTGTAATCAATGCAAAAGTAATTAATTGCTCTTTTAAAAAAACTTGAGAAAATGGACTGGGGCAAAAAAGACTGAAAATGTAGCAAAACTAGTTGTGAGCATAGAAGAGAGCCGTGGTGCTGTGTGTGGTATGCTAAGCCAGTTTCTACCCATTCCTAGAAGATGATGGTTAAATTCCAGGAGTTTCATGAGTTGGTAAATACAGTTCTTATTAAAAATTACATTGGCTAGGGGTGGTGGTGCATGCCACTTTGGGAGTCCAAGGCAGGTAGATCACATGAGGTCAGGAGTTAAAGACAAGCCTGGCCAATGTGGCGAAACCCTGTCTCTACTAAAAATACAAAAATTAGCTGGGCATGGTGGCATGTGCCTGTAGTTCCAGGTACTTGGGAGGCTGAGGCAGGAGAATCACTTGAACCTGGGAGGCAGAGGTTGCAGGTGAGCTGAGATCACGCCACTGCACTCCAGCGTGGGCAACAGAGTGAGACTCCATGTCAAAAAAAAAAAAAATACATTATGTAAACTTATGATTAAGTAACATATTCAAAACCAGGGAAATAAATATTCAGACTTTATCATTCCTAAATATTTTATTAAATTTTGTTATTATGTATGCTTTTGTACTTATTTATGTATATTGTATTGTATGGTGGAAAAACAATAAAAAGGCATGCTATTGTATATTTCTTCCCAATGCTGCCTTCAATGACATCACCTTGGCAGCTCTAAGTCAGTAACAGTGGGAGTATTCATGCCATGAAAACTGGCAAACACTGCAGATCAGAACTTCCCCCACCCTCTGCAGAGCCAGTTAAATGTTTTCCAGAATGTTTCTGGAAATAAATAAATAGAAATCCCAGGTTAAACAGAATGAGCAGTCTATTTGCCCCCACAAGAGCCAACAAGCATCAAATACAGAATTGGTATAAGAATTAAGAAGAGAAAATAGCCAGAAAAGGCATTTTAAGACAGGAGGATCTCCAGCTCACTGAAAGAGAAAGAAACGTCAGATGCTGTCCTAGTAGGAGTCTACTGTTTCCCATGAAAGTGAAGAGGAAACAAGGAAGAAGACTTCTGAGAAGAAAACAACTGGTTGTAGAGTCTGAGAGCAGGTCCTTGGCAGTGAAAGTTCAATAGCACATCAGGAAATGCCTGAACAGAGATTATGCACTGGAAACTTTGACATCTCAATGACTGGGCATAACTTAGAGAAACTGATTGGGAATGAATATACATGAACTAAGCTCTTTAGGATTGAGACAATACATATGTATGTTTTCCTGCATTTACTCAGTCTAGTCATGTGCTGGCAAATGTTTAACAACTGGCTCTCTGGGGTTGGGGAGGCCACTGGGGGAAAGCCCTGACCTGTAGTGTTTGCTGATTTCCATGGTATAAACATAAACAGACTGAACAGAAAAACTATTTCCCTATTTTGGCACAACTTCATTCATGTATGTCCACCTCTCTGGTCCATTTCTCTATGTATGTTAGCTTACAGAATGACATCTCTCCCCCTGTGAGGACTGAGTGTTTATGATCCTGGTACTGTTTGTAAGCTGACAAAGTACAGCAGCATCAGTTTTTATAAGAGGCAATAAAAAATGTTGTCACTTGAGGACAACATGTTGTTTAAGACTATGCCAATCTCATTATTATTTAGGTGGATAGTCATGAAACCACTCTGCATTATCTGGATTATTATTATTATTATTTTTACGAAGATCATGACTTGTCCTGTACAACCAGTATAGAAAAGGAATATTTTCTTCCTCCTCAAGAAGAATCTTCATGGATTCAAAGATACAGAGTCAGCTAGGTCATGTTTCAAATCCTAGTTCACAACCTAGGTGCTTCAGTTTTTTCATATGTAAAGGGGAATAATAATTGCACCTACCACACATGGATATTTTAAGGATCAACTAAGGTAATGTCTATATAATAATTAGGAAAATAATTGACTTCTAATAGATACTCAACAAATGTTGTCTTTGGTTCTTCTTCTCATTTTCTCTGTGTGCTTCATCTCCACCTCCCTCCCAGCTTTTATGCCCCTTCTACTTCATGTTCAAACTCGAGTTCACATCTCCCTCCCTCTAACAATCCCCTCTCAACTATGCTACCTATTGTAAAGACTGACTCTTTATTGAAGGTGAGATAACTTACATGTCTTCATTCTCTCTGTGATCCTTGTTTTCTAACTTTATAAAAATATACTTTTTCTCGTGCAATTTGACCTCAAGCTTCCAAAGCAAGGAACAATCACTAGTACTTTCTGAGTACATACAACGTGCAACATGCACTTAACAATTGCTCATGAAAATGTTGAACTTAGTCATGAAATGGCCACTAAAGTTGATATAAAATTATAGGGAAATAGACATTAAAATATTACAAAAGTAAAGGAATAAGATGCTGAATAGAGTGATACATGGGAGGAAAATAATGCATGTATATCAGAACTTCAGCAAATGGATAATATAGCTCTTCTCCATGACAAGCTATAGAAAAGACAAAAATTGTATTAATCACTCTGAAAAGTAGTAATAACAATTGAGAATGGGAATTTAGAATTATACATGTAGTAGTTTCAAAGAGAGTTGGGTGCTCCTGAGGGTCTGTGATTTATTACTGTATCACTTTCTATGGCAGAACAATATCTGTAGGACAACAGGCAGAGCATATAGAAACCAAAAAGTTCAGTGTCACAACCTTCTGGTAGCAGAAAGAAGCCAAAGCAGATACAATAAAAACTGTATGCCCGTCCCAGAGCAAGATGGCCGAATAGGAGCGGCTCCAGTCTCCAGCTCCCAGCACGAGCAACACAGAAGATGGGTGATTTCTGCAGTTTCAACTGAGGTACCAGGTTCATCTCACTGGGGAGTGCCGGACAATCGGTGCTGGTCAAGGGGTACAGTCCGACCAGTGAGAGCTGAAGCAGGGCAAGGCATCACCTCTTCTGGGTAGCGCAAGAGGGAAGGAAATCCCTTTTCCTAGCCAGGGAAACTGAGACACACAACACTTGGAAAATCGGGTAACTCCCACCCTAATACTGCGCTTTACCAAGGGTCTTAGCAAATGGCACACCAGGAGATTATATCCCACACCTGGCCGGGAGGGTCCCACACCCATGGAGCCTCCCTCATTGCTAGCACAACAGTCTGCAATCTAACTGCAAGGCAGCAGTGAGGCTGGGGGAGGGGCGCCTGCCATTGCTGAGACTTAAGTAGGTAAACAAAGCTGCTGGGAAGTTCGAACTAGGTGGAGCCCACAGCAGCTCCAGGAGGCCTGCCTGTCTCTGTAGACTCCACCTCTGGGGACAGTGCACAGCTAAACAAAAAGTAGCAGAAAGTTCTGCAGATGCAAATGACCCTGTCTGACAGCTTTTAAGAGAGCAGTGGATCTCCCAACACGGAGGTTGAGATCTGAGAAGGGACAGACTGCCTGCTCAAGTGGGTCCCTGACCCCTGAGTAGCCCAACTGGGAGACATCCCCCACTAGGTGCAGACCGACACCCCACACCTCACATGGCAGGGTACACCCCTGAGACGAAGCTTCCAGAGCAAGAATCAGACAGGATCACTTGCTCTTCAGCAACATTCTATCTTCTGCAGCCTCCGCTGCTGATACCCAGGCAAACAGGGTCTGGAGTGGACTTCAAGCAATCTCCAACAGACCTGCAGCTGAGGGTCCTGACTGTTAGAAGGAAAACTGACAAACAGAAAGGACACCCACACCAAAACCCCGTCAGTAAGTCACCATCATCAAAGACCAAAGGCAGGTAAAACTACAAAGAAGGGGAAAAAACAGGGCAGAAAAGCTGGAAATTCAAAAAATAAGAGCGCATCTCCCCCTCCAAAGGAACGCAGCTCATCGCCAGCAATGGATCAAAGATGGATGGAGAATGACTTTGATGAGGTTGAGAGAAGAAGGCTTCAGTCCATCAAACTTCTCAGAGCTAAAGGAGAAATTATGTACCCAGTGCAAAGAAACTAAAAATCTTGAAAAAAGAATGGAAGAATGGATAACTAGAATAATCAACGCAGAGAAGGCCATAAATGAACTGACAAAGATAAAAACCACAACACGAGAAATACGTGACAAATGCACAAGCTTCAGTAACCGACTTGATCAACTGGAAGAAAGAGTATCAGCGATTGAGGATCAAATGAATGAAATGAAGCAAGAAGAGAAGTCTAAAGAGAAAAGAGGAAAAAGAAATGAACAAAGCCTTCAAGAAGTATGGGATTATGTGAAAAGACCAAATCTATGTCTGATTGGGGTGCCTGAAAGTGAGGGGGAAAATGGAACCAAGTTGGAAAACACTCTTCAGGATATCATCCAGGAGAACTTCCCCAACCTAGTAAGGTAGGCCAGCGTTCAAATTCAGGAAGTACAGAGAACGCCACAAAGATACTCCTCGAGAAGAGCAACTCTAAGACACATAATTGTCAGACTCACCAAAGTTGAAATGAAGGAAAAAATGTTAAGGACAGCCAGAGAGAAAAGTTGGGTTACCCACAAAGGGAAGCCCATCAGAATAACAGCAGATCTCTCAGCAGAAACTCTCCAAGCCAGAAGAGAGTAGGGACCAATATTCAACATTCTTAATGAAAAGAATTTTCAACCCAGAATTTCATATCCAGCCAAACTAAGTTTCATAAGTGAAGGAGAAATAAAATCCTTTACAGACAAGCAAATGCTGAGAGATTTTGTCACCACCAAGCCTGCCCTACAAGAGACCCTGAAGGAAGCACTAAATATGGAAAGGAACAACCGGTACCAGCCATTGCAAAAACATGCCAAAATGTAAAGACCATTGATGCTAGGAAGAAACTGCATCAACTAATGAGCAAAATAACCAGCTAATATCACAATGACAGGATCAAGTTCACACATAACAATATTAACCTTAAATGTAAATGGACTAAATGGTCCAATTAAAAGACACAGACTGGCAAATTGGATAGAGTCAAGACCCATCAGTTTGCTGTATTCAGGAGACCCATCTCACATGCAGAGACACACATAGACTCAAAATAAAGGGATGGAGGAAGATCTACCAAGCAAATGGAGAACAAAAAAAAGCAGGGGTTGCAATCCTAGTCTCCGATAAAACAGACGTTAAACCATCAAAGATCAAAAGAGTCAAAGAAGGCCATTACATAATCGTAAAGGGATCAATTCATCAGAAAGAGCTAACTATCCTAAATATATATGCACCCAATACAGGAGCATCCAGATTCATAAAGCAAGTCCTTAGAGACTTACAAAGAGACGTAGACTCCCATACAATAATAATGGGAGACTTTAATACCCCACTGTCAACATTAGACAAATCAACGAGACAGAAAGTTAACAAGGAATCCAGGAATTGAACTCAACTGTGTACCAAGCGGACCTAATAGACATCTATAGAACTCTCCACCCCAAATCAACAGAATATACATTCTTCTCAGCACCACATCGCACTTATTCCAAAATTGACCACATAGTTGGAAGTAAAGTAGTCCTTGGCAAATATAAAAGAACAGAAATTATAGCAAACTGTCTCTCAGACCACAGTGCAATCAAACTAGAATGCGGAACTAAGAAACTCAATCGAAACTGATCAACTACATGGAAACTGAACAGCCTACACCTGAATGACTACTGGGTACATAATGAAATGAAGGCAGAAATAAAGATGTTCTTTGAAACCAGTGAGAACAAAGATACAACATACCAGAATCTCTGGGACACATTTAAAGCAATGTGTAGAGGGAAATTTATAGCACTAAATGCCCACAAGAGAAAGCTGGAAAGATATAAAATTGACACTCTAACATCACAAGTAAAAGAACTAGAGAAGCAAGAGCAAACAAATTCAAAAGCTAGCAGAAGGCAAGAAATAACTAAGATCAGAGCAGAACTGAAGGAGATAGAGACATAAAAAACCCTCCAAAAAATCAATGAATCCAGGAGTGGGTTTTTTGAAAAGATCAACAAAATTGATAGACTGCTAGCTAGACTAATAAAGAAGAAAAGAGAGAAGAATCAAATAGATGCAATAAAAAATGATAAAGGGGATATCACCACAGACTCCGCAGAAATACAAACTACCATCAAAGAATACTATAAACACCTCCATGCAAATAAACTAGAAAATCTAGAAGAAATGGATAATTTCCTGGACACTTACACTCTCCCAAGACTAAACAAGGAAGAAGTTGAATCCCTGAATAGACCAATAGCAGGCTCTGAAATTGAGGCAATAATTAATAGCCTACCACCCAAAAAAAGTTCAGGACCAGACAGATTCACAGCTGAATTCTACCAGAGGCACAGGGAGGAGCTGGTACCATTCCTTCTGAAACTATTCCAATCAATAGAAAAAGAGGGAATCCTCCCTAACTTGTTTTATGAGGCCAACATCATCCTTATACCAAAGCCTGGCAGAGATACAACAAAAAAAAAGAATTTTAGATCAATATCCCTGATGAACATTGATGCAAAAATCCTCAATAAAACACTGGCAAACCCAATCCAGCAGCACATCAAAAAGCTTATCCACCATGATCAAGTGGGCTTCATCCTTGGGATGAAAGGCTGGTTCAACATACACAAATCAGTAAATGTAATCCAGCATATAAACAGAACCAAAGACAAAAACCACATCATTATCTCAATAGATGCAGAAAAGGCTTTTGACAAAATTCAACAGCCCTTCATGCCAAAAACTCTCAATAAATTCGGTATTGAAGGTACGTGTCTCAAAATAATAAGAGCTATTTATGACAAACCCACAGCCAATATCATACTGAATGGGCAAAAACTGGAAGCATTCCCTTTGAAAACTGGCACAAGACAGGGATGCCCTCTCTCACCACTCCTATTCAACATAGTGTTGGAAGTTCTGGCTAGGGCAATCAGGCAAGAGAAAGAAATCAAGGGTATTCAGTTAGGAAAAGAAGTCAAATTGTCCCTGTTTGCAGATGACATGATTGTATATTTAGAAAACCCCATCATCACAGCCCAAAATCTCCTTAAGCTGATAAGCAATTTCAGAAAAGTCTCAGGATACAAAATTAATGTGCAAAAATCACAAGCATTCTTATACACCAGTGACAAACAGAGAGCCAAATCATGAATGAACTTCCATTCACAATTGCTTCAAAGAGAATAAAATACCTAGGAATCCAACTTACAAGGGATGTAGAGGACCTCTTCAAGGAGAACTACAAACCACTGCTCAGTGAAATAAAAGAGGACACAAACAAATGGAAGAGCATGTGCTCATGGATAGGAAGAATCAATATTGTGAAAATGGCCATACTGCCCAAGGTAATTTATAGATTCAATGCCATCCCCATCAAGATACCAATGACGTTCTTCACAGAATTGGAAAAAACTGTTTTAAAGTTCATATGGAACCAAAAAAGAGCCTGCATTGCCAAGACAATCCTAAGCAAAAAGAACAAAGCTGGAGGCATCACACTATCTGACTTCAAACTATACTCCAAGGCTACAGTAACCAAAACAGCATGGTACTGGTACCAAAGCAGAGATATAGACCAATGGAACAGAACAGAGCTCTTGGAAATAATACCACACATCTACAGCCATCTGATCTTTGACAAACCTGACAAACACAAGAAATGGGGAAAGGATTCCCTATTTAATAAATGGTGCTGGGAACATTGGCTAGCCATAAGTAGAAAGCTGAAACTGGATCCTTTCCTTACTCCTTATATGAAAATTAATTCAAGATGGATTAGAGACTTAAATGTTAGACCTAAAACCATAAAAACCCTAGAAGAAAACCTAGGGAATACCATTCAGGACATAGGCATGGGCAAGGACTTCGTGTCTAAAACACCAAAAGCAATGGCAACAAAAGCCAAAATTGACACATGGGATCTAATTAAACTAAAGAGCTTCTGCACAGCAAAAGAAACTACCATCAGAGTGAACAGGCAACCTACAGAATGGGAGAAAAATTTTGCAATCTACTCATCTGACAAAGGGCTAATATCCAGAACCTACAAAGAACTCAAACAAATTTACAAGAAAAAATCACACAACTGCATCAAAAAGTGGACAAAGGATATGAACAGACACTTTTCAAAAGAAGACATGCATACAGCCAACAGACACATGAAAAAAATGCTCATCATCACTGGCCATCAGAGAAATGCAAATCAAAACCACAATGAGATACCATCTCACACCAGTTAGAATGGCAATCATTAAAAAGTCAGGAAACAACAGGTGCTGGAGAGGATGTGGAGAAATAGGAACACTTTTACACTGTTGGTGGGATTGTAAACTAGTTCAACCATTGTGGAAAACAGTATGGCAATTACTGAAAGATCTGGAACTGGAAATACCGTTTGACCCAGTGATCCCATTACTGGGTATATACCCAAAGGATTATAAATCATGCTGCTATAAAGACACATGCACACGTATGTTTATTGTAGCACTATTCACAATAGCAAAGTCTTGGAATCAACCCAAATGTCCATCAGTGACAGACTGGATTAAGAAAATGTGGCACATATACACCATGGAATACTATGCAGCCATAAAAAAGGATGAGTTTGTGTCCTTTGTAGGGACATGGATGCAGCTGGAAACCATCATCTCAGCAAACTATCGCAAGCACAGAAAACCAAACACCGCATGTTCTCACTCGTAGGTGAAAATTGAACAATGAGATCACTTGGACACTGGAAGTGGAACATCACACACCGGGGCCTATTATGGCGGGGGGAGGGGGAGGGATGGCATTGGGAGTTATACCTGATGTAAATGAAGAGTTGATGGGTGCTGACGAGTTGTAGGGTTCAGCACACCAACATGGCACAAGTATACATATGTAACAAACCTGCACATTGTGCACATGTACCCTAGAACTTAAAGTATATTAAAAAAAAAACTGTATGTCCAACAATTTTGAGCCCAATTGTCTCCATGGTAAAGTTGCAGTGAGGAAGAGTGTTAGGTACCCAGGTCAAACGCCTGCAATACAGACAGGTAGACAGTTCAGGTGGCTAAAATGAAAGCAAAGGATCATACAGAAGGAACAGCTCAACAGAAGTGTATATGAGGGCTGAGATCTCAGACCATGCCTCTAGGAGGCAACTATTTTGGGGAATCATATTTGTACATGGTATTCTTTAGGACAAATCATAAGTTAGGTCACAAAACAAGTCTCAATAATTTTAAAAGAGTTGACATTATACAAAATATCTTTTTTTTTTTTTTGAGACAAAGTCTCGCCCTGTCACCCAGGCTGGATTGCAACGGCATGATCTTGGCTCACTGCAACCTCTGCCTTCCAGGTTCAAGCAATTCTCCTGCCTCAGCCCCCTGAGTAGCTGACATTGCAGGTTCACGCCACCACACCAGGCTAATTTTTTTGTGTGTGTGTATCTTTAGTACAGACGGGGTTTCACCATGTTGCCCAGGCTGGTCTTGAAACTGTGACCTCGTGATCCACCTGCCTCAGCCTCCCAAAGTGCTGGGATTACAGGCATAAGACACCGCACCCAGCCTACAAAATATCTTTTTTGACCATAATGTAATGAAATTAAAATCAACAGCAGAAGGAAAACTGAAAATTCACAAACATGTGGATACTAAACAAATACACTCTTAAACAACCAGTGAGTCAAAGAAGAAATAACAAGGGCCATAAAAATACTTGAAGATGAATCAAAACAAAATATAACAAAACTAATAGAATATATCCCAC
The DNA here is from genome assembly GCF_009764315.1 of Trachypithecus francoisi. Classification (NCBI taxonomy): domain Eukaryota; kingdom Metazoa; phylum Chordata; class Mammalia; order Primates; family Cercopithecidae; genus Trachypithecus; species Trachypithecus francoisi. The sequence goes on from NW_022681467.1 coordinate 4,181,255, forward strand.
ACAGTATTTAAGAGGGAAATTTATTGCAGTAAATGCCCACATTAAAAAGGAAGAAAGATCTAAATCAGTACCTAAACTTACAACTTCAGAAATAGAACAAGAAGAGAAAATTAACCTGAAAGATACTAGAAAGAAGAAAATGATCAGAGTAGAGTTGCAGCAAATGAAATAGAGAATAGGAAAACAATAGAAAGAATTAATGAAACCAAAGCTGATTTTTAAAAAATATTGACAACATTGACAAAACTTTAGCTAGACTGGCAAAAAAGAAGAGAAGAGCAAATAAATAAAATAAGAAGTGAAAAGGGGGACATTCCCACTAATCTAACAGAAAGAAACTACAAGATAATACTGAGAACAGTTATACATCAACAAATTAGATAACCAGTCTGAAATGGACAAATTTTTAGAAACGCGAATTACCAAAACTGATTTAAAAAAACAAAAAATCTGAACAGATTGATAAGTAAAGAGATTGAATCAGTAATTTAAAATAAACAAATAATAACAACAAAAACTTCCAACAATGAAAAGCCACGGATCAGATGCCTTCACACATTTTACCGAACATTTAAAAAACTCTCCCCAAAACTAAAATTTAAAGATCTAAAGGAATGGATTACAAAAATTTTCTCCCATTCTGTAGGTTGCCTGTTCACTCTGATGGTAGTTTCTTTTGCTGTGCAGAAGCTCTTTAGTTTAATTAGATCCCATTTGTCTATTTTGGCTTTTGTTGCCATTGCTTTTTGTGTTTTAGTCATGAAGTCCTTGCCCATGCCTATATCCTGAATTGTATTGCCTAGGTTTTCTTCTAGGGTTTTTATGGTTTTAGGTCTAATATTTAAGTCTTTAATCCATCTTGAATTAATCTTTGTATAAGGTATAAGGAAGGGATCCAGTTTCAGTTTATCCAGAATCTACAAAGAACTCAAACAAATTTACAAGAAAAAAATCACACAACCCCATCAAAAAGTGGGCAAAGGATATGAGCAGACACTTCTCAAAAGAAGACATTATTGCAGCCAACAGACACATGAAAAAATGTTCATCATCACTGGCCATCAGAGAAACTCAAATCAGAGCCATGATGAGATACAATCTCACACCAGTTAGAATGGCAATCATTAAAAAGTCAGGAAACAACAGGTGCTGGAGAGGATGTGCAGAAATAGGAACACTTTTACACTGTTGGTGGGAGTGTAAACCAGTTGAACCATTGTGGAAAACAGTGTGACAATTCCTCAAGGATCTAGAACTAGAAATACTATTTGACCCAATGATCCCATTACTGGTTATATACCCGAAAGATTATAATAGCTACTATAAGCACATGCACCATTTGATTCTGGCACTATTCACATAGCAGACTTGACCCAACCCAAATGTTCTATGAATGATATACTGGATTAAAACATTGGTGCAGGGGGCGGAGCAAGATGGCCGATAGGAACAGCTCCAGTCTCCAACTCCCAGCGCGAGCGACACAGAAGACCGGTGATTTCTCTGCATTTTCAACTGAGGTACTGGGGTCATCTCTCTAGGGAGTGCCGGACAATCGGTGCTGGTCAGCTGCTGCAGCCTGACCAGCGTGAGCTGAAGCAGGGCGAGGCATCGCCTCACCTGGAAGCGCAAGGGGAAGGGAATCCCTTTTCCTAGCCAGGGGAACTGAGACACACAACACCTGAAAATCGGTAACTCCCACCCCAATACTGCGCTTTAAGGAAACGGCACACCAGGAGAATATATCCCACACCTGGCCGGGAGGGTCCCACGCCCACGGAGCCTCCCTCACTGCTAACACAGCCGTCTGCGGCGATCTATCCGCAAGCAGCAGCGAGGCTGGGGAGGGGCGCCCGCCATTGCTGAGGCTTAAGTAGTAAACAAAGCCGCTGGGAAGCTCGAACTGGGTGGAGCTCACAGCAGCTCAAGGAAGCCTGCCTGTCTCTGTAGACTCTACCTCTGCGGACAGCGCACAGCTGCAGTCCAATAGGGGAAAGAGCGGGGGCTGGTGCAGACACGACGACTCTGTCTGACAGCTTTGGGGAGAGCCGTGGATCTCCTAATGCGGAGGTTGAGATCTGAGACGGACAGACTGCCTGCTCAGGTGGGTCCCTGACCCCTGAGTAGCCTAGCTGGGAGACATCCCCCACTAGGGGCAGTCTGACACCCCACACCTCACAGGGTGGAGTCACCCCTGAGAGGAAACTTCCAAAGAAAGAATCAGACAGGTACACTCGCTGTTCAGCAATATTCTATCTTCGGCAACCTCTGCTGCTGATACCCAGGCAAGGGTCTGGAGTGGACCTCAAGCAATCTCCAACAGACCAACAGACAGTCCTTCTGACTGTCAGACGGAAAACTATCAAACAGGAAGGACACCTATACCAAAACCCCATCAGTACGTCACCATCATCAAAGACCAGAGACAGATAAAACCACAAAGATGGGGAAGAAGCAGGGCAGAAAAGCTGGAAATTCAAAAAATAAGAGCGCATCTCCCCCTGCAAAGGATGCAGCCCATCGCCAGCAACGGATCAAAGCTGGTCAGAGAATGACTTTGACGAGATGAGAGAAGAAGGCTTCAGTCCATCAAACCTCTCAGAGCTAAAGGAGGAATTACGTACCCAGCGCAAAGAAACTAAAAATCTTGAAAAAAAGTGGAAGAATTGACAGCTAGACTAATTAATGCAGAGAAGATCATAAACGAAATGACAGAGATGAAAACCATGACACGAGAAATACGTGACAAATGCACAAGCTTCAGTAACCGACTCGATCAACTGGAAGAAAGAGTATCAGCGATTGAGGATCAAATGAATGAAATGAAGCGAGAAGAGAACAAAAGAAAAAAGAAGAAAAAGAAATGAACAAAGCCTGCAAGAAGTATGGGATTATGTAAAAAGACCAAATCTACGTCTGATTGGGGTGCCTGAAAGTGAGGGGGAAAATGGAACCAAGTTGGAAAACACTCTTCAGGATATCATCCAGGAGAACTTCCCCACCTAGTAGGGCAGGCCAACATTCAATTCAGGAAATACAGAGAACGCCACAAAGATACTCCTCCAGAAGAGCAACTCCAAGACACATAATTGCCAGATTCACCAAAGTGAAATGAAGGAAAAAATCTTAAGGGCAGCCAGAGAGAAAGGTCGGGTTACCCACAAAGGGAAGCCCATCAGACTAACAGCAGACCTCTCGGCAGAAACTCTACAAGCCAGAAGAGAGTGGGGGCCAATATTCAACGTTCTTAAAGAAAAGAATTTTCAACCCAGAATTTCATATCCAGCCAAACTAAGCTTCATCAGTGGAGAAATAAAATCCTTTACAGATAAGCAAATGCTTAGAGATTTTGTCACCACCAGGCCTGCCTTACAAGAGACCCTGAAGGAAGCCCTAAACATGGAAAGGAACAACCGGTACCAGCCATTGCAAAAACATGCCAAAATGTAAAGACCATCGAGGCTAGGAAGAAACTGCATCAACTAACGAGCAAAATAACCAGTTAATATCATAATGGCAGGATCAAGTTCACACATAACAATATTAACCTTAAATGTAAATGGACTAAATGCTCCAATTAAAAGACACAGACTGGCAAACTGGATCAAGAGTCAAGACCCATCAGTCTGCTGTATTCAGGAGACCCATCTCACATGCAGACATACATAGGCTCAAAATAAAGGATGGAGGAAGATCTACCAAGCAAATGGAGAACAAAAAAAGCAGGGGTTGCAATCCTAGTCTCTGATAAAAAGACTTTAAACCATCAAAGATCAAAAGAGACAAAGAAGGCCATTACATATGGTAAAGGGATCAATTCAACAGGAAGAGCTAACTCTCCTAATATATATGCACCCCATACAGGAGCACCCAGATTCATAAAGCAAGTCCTTAGAGACTTACAAAGAGACTTAGACTCCCATACAATATAATGGGAGACTTCAACACTCCACTGTCAACATTAGACAGATCAACGAGACAGAAAGTTAACAAGGATATCCAGGAATTGAACTCATCTCTGCACCAAGCGGACCTAATAGACATCTATAGAACTCTCCACCCCAATCAACAGAATATACATTCTTCTCAGCACCACATCGCACTTATTCCAAAATTGACCACATAATTGGAAGTAAAGCACTCCTCAGCAAATGTACAAGAACAGAAATTATAACAAACTGTCTCTCAGACCACAGTGCAATCAAACTAGAACTCAGGACTAAGAACTCAATCAAAACCGCTCAACTACATGGAAACTGAACAACCTGCTCCTGAATGACTACTGGGTACATAACGAAATGAAGCAGAATAAGATGTTCTTTGAAACCAATGAGAACAAAGATACAACATACCAGAATCTCTGGGACACATTTAAAGCAGTGTGTAGAGGAAATTTATAGCACTAAATGCCCACAAGAGAAAGCAGGAGAGATCTAAAATTGACACTCTAACATCACAATTAAAAGAACTAGAGAGGCAAGAGCAACACATTCAAAAGCTAGCAGAAGGCAAGAAATAACTAAGATCAGAGCAGAACTGAAGGAGATAGAGACACAAAAAACCTCCAAAAAATCAATGAATCCAGGAGTTGGTTTTTTGAAAAGATCAACAAAATTGACAGACCGCTAGCAGACTAATAAGAAGAAAAGAGAGAGGAATCAAATAGACGCAATAAAAATGATAAAGGGGATACCACCACCGACCCCACAGAATACAAACTACCATCAGAGAATACTATAAATGCTCTACGCAAATCAACTAGAAAATCTAGAAGAAATGGATAATTTCCTGGACATTACACTCTCCCAAGACTAAACCAGGAAGAAGTTGAATCCCTGAATAGACCAATAGCAGGCTCTGAAATTGAGGCAACTATTAATAGCCTACCCACCAAAAAAAGTCCAGGACCAGATGGATTCACAGCTGAATTCTACCAGAGGTACAAGGAGGAGCTGGTACCATTCCTTCTGAAACTATTCCAATCAATAGAAAAAGAGGGAATCCTCCCTAACTCTTTTTATGAGGCCAACATCATCCTGATACCAAAGCCTGGCAGAGACACAACAAAAAAGAGAATTTTAGACCATATCCCTGATGAACATGATGCAAAAATCCTCAATAAAATACTGGCAACCGGATTCAGCAGCACATCAAAAAGCTTATCCACCATGATCAATGGGCTTCATCCCTGGGATGCAAGGCTGGTTCAACATTCGCAAATCAATAAACGTAATCCAGCATATAAACAGAACCAAAGACAAGAACCACATGATTATCTCAATAGATGCAGAAAAGGCTTTTGACAAAATTCAACAGCCCTTTATGCTAAAAACGCTCAATAAATTTGGTATTGATGGAACGTACCTCAAAATAAAAGAGCTATTTATGACAAACCCACAGCTAATATCATACTGAATGGGCAAAACTGGAAAAATTCCCTTTGAAAACTGGCACAAGACAGGGATGCCCTCTCTCACCACTCCTATTCAACATAGTGTTGGAAGTTCTGGCTAGGGCAATCAGGCAAGAGAAAGAAATCAAGGGTATCCTTTAGGAAAAGAAGAGTCAAATTGTCCCTGTTTGCAGATGACATGATTGTATATTTAGAAAACCCCATCGTCTCAGCCCAAAATCTCCTTAAGCTGATAAGCAACTTCAGCAAAGTCTCAGGATACAAAATTAATGTGAAAAATCACAAGCATTCTTATACACCAGTAACAGACAAGCAGAGAGCCAAATCAGGAATGAACTTCCATTCACAATTGCTTCAAAGAGAATAAAATACCTAGGAATCCAACTTACAGGGATGTAAAGGACCTCTTCAAGGAGAACTACAAACCACTGCTCAGTGAAATAAAGAGGACACAAACAAATGGAAGAACATACCATGCTCATGGATAGGAAGAATCAATATCGTGAAAATGGCCATACTGCCCAAGGTATTTATAGATTCAATGCCATCCCCATCAAGCTACCAATGACTTTCTTCACAGAATTGGAAAAACTGCTTTAAAGTTCATATGGAACCAAAAAAGAGCCCGCATTGCCAAGACAATCCTAAGTCAAAAGGACAAAGCTGGAGGCGTCACGCTACCTGACTTCAAACTATACTACAAGGCTACAGTAACCAAAACAGCATGGTACTGGTACCAAAACAGAGATATAGACCAATGGAACAGAACAGAGTCCTCAGAAATAATACCACACATCTACAGCCATCTGATCTTTGACAAACCTGAGAGAAACAAGAAATGGGGAAAGGATCCCTATTTAATAAATGGTGCTGGGAAAATTGGCTAGCCATAAGTAGAAAGCTGAAACTGGATCCTTTCCTTACCCCTTATACGAAAATTAATTCAAGATGGATTAGAGACTTAAATGTTAGACCTAATACCATAAAAACCCTAGAAGAAAATCTAGTAGTACCATTCAGGACATAGGCATGGGCAAGGACTTCATGTCTAAAACACCAAAAGCAATGGCAGCAAAAGCCAAAATTGACACATGGGATCTAATTAAACTAAAGAGCTTTTGCACAGCTAAAGAACTACCATCAGAGTGAACAGGCAACCTACAGAATGGGAGAAAATTTTTGCAACCTACTCATCTGACAAGGGCTAATATCCAGAATCTACAAAGAACTCAAACAAATATACAAGAAAAAAAACACAACCCCATCAAAAAGTGGGGAAGGATATGAACAGACATTTCTCAAAAGAAGACATCCATACAGCCCAGACACATGAAAAAATGCTCATCATCACTCGCCATCAGAGAAATGCAAATCAAAACCACAATGAGATACCATCTCACACCAGTTAGAATGGCAATCATTAAAAAGTCAGGAAAAACAGGTGTTGGAGAGGATGTGGAGAAAGGAACACTTTTACACTGTTGGTGGGATTGTAAACTAGTTCAACCATTATGGAAAACAGTGGGCGATTCCTCAAGGATCTAGAACTAGATGTACCATATGACCCAGCCATCCCACTACTGGGTATATACCCAAAGGATTATAAGTTATGCTACTATAAAGACACATGCACACGTATGTTTATTGCGGCACTATTCACAATAGCAAAGACTTGGAACCAACCCAAATGTCTATGAATGATAGACTGGATTAAGAAAATGTGGTGCAGGGGGGCGGAGCAAGATGGCCGAATAGGAACAGCTCCAGTCTCCAACTCCCAGCGCGAGCGACACAGAAGACCGGTGATTTCTGCATTTTCAACTGAGGTACTGGGGTCATCTCTCTAGGGAGTGCCGGACAATCGGTGCTGGTCAGCTGCTGCAGCCTGACCAGCGTGAGCTGAAGCAGGGCGAGGCATCGCCTCACCTGGAAGTGCAAGGGGGAAGGGAATCCCTTTTCCTAGCCAGGGGAACTGAGACACACAACACCTGGAAATCGGGTAACTCCCACCCCAATACTGCGCTTTAAGGAAACAGGCACACCAGGAGAATATATCCCATACCTGGCCGGGAGGGTCCCACGCCCACGGAGCCTCCCTCACTGCTAACACAGCCGTCTGCGGCGATCTATCCGCAAGGCAGCAGCGAGGCTGGGGGAGGGGCGCCCGCCATTGCTGAGGCTTAAGTAGGTAAACAAAGCCGCTGGGAAGCTCGAACTGGGTGGAGCTCACAGCAGCTCAAGGAAGCCTGCCTGGCTCTATAGACTCTACCTCTGCGGACAGCGCACAGCTGCAGTCCAATAGGGGAAAGAGCGGGGGCTGGTGCAGACACGAACGACTCTGTCTGACAGCTTTGGGGAGAGCTGTGGATCTCCTAATGCGGAGGTTGAGATCTGAGAACGGACAGACTGCCTGCTCAGGTGGGTCCCTGACCCCTGAGTAGCCTAGCTGGGAGACATCCCCCACTAGGGGCAGTCTGACACCCCACACCTCACAGGGTGGAGTCACCCCTGAGAGGAAACTTCCAAAGAAAGAATCAGACAGGTACACTCGCTGTTCAGCAATATTCTATCTTCAGCAACCCTCTGCTGCTGATACCCAGGCAAACAGGGTCTGGAGTGGACCTCAAGCAATCTCCAACAGACCAACAGACAGTCCTTCTGACTGTCAGACGGAAAACTATCAAACAGGAAGGACACCTATACCAAAACCCCATCAGTACATCACCATCATCAAAGACCAGAGACAGATAAAACCACAAAGATGGGGAAGAAGCAGGGCAGAAAAGCTGGAAATTCAAAAAATAAGAGCGCATCTCCCCCTGCAAAGGAGTGCAGCCCATCGCCAGCAATGGATCAAAGCTGGTCAGAGAATGACTTTGACGAGATGAGAGAAGAAGGCTTCAGTCCATCAAACCTCTCAGAGCTAAAGGAGGAATTACGTACCCAGCGCAAAGAAACTAAAAATCTTGAAAAAGAGTGGAAGAATTGACAGCTAGACTAATTAATGCAGAGAAGATCATAAACGAAATGACAGAGATGAAAACCATGACACGAGAAATACGTGACAAATGCACAAGCTTCAGTAACCGACTCGATCAACTGGAAGAAAGAGTATCAGCGATTGAGGATCAATGAATGAAATGAAGCGAGAAGAGAAACCAAAAGAAAAAAGAAGAAAAAGAAATGAACAAAGCCTGCAAGAAGTATGGGATTATGTAAAAAGACCAAATCTACGTCTGATTGGGGTGCCTGAAAGTGAGGGGGAAAATGGAACCAAGTTGGAAAACACTCTTCAGGATATCATCCAGGAGAACTTCCCCAACCTAGTAGGGCAGGCCAACATTCAAATCAGGAAATACAGAGAACGCCACAAAGATACTCCTCGAGAAGAGCAACTCCAAGACACATAATTGCCAGATTCACCAAAGTTGAAATGAAGAAAAAATCTAAGGGCAGCCAGAGAGAAAGGTCGGGTTACCCACAAAGGGAAGCCCATCAGAATAACAGCAGACCTCTTGGCAGAAACTCTACAAGCCAGAAGAGAGTGGGGACCAATATTCAACGTTCTTAAAGAAAAGAATTTTAAACCCAGAATTTCATATCCAGCCAAACTAAGCTTCATCAGTGAAGGAGAAATAAAATCCTTTACAGATAAGCAAATGCTTAGAGATTTTGTCACCACCAGGCCTGCCTTACAAGAGACCCTGAAGGAAGCCCTAAACATGGAAAGGAACAACCGGTACCAGCCATTGCAAAAACATGCCAAAATGTAAAGACCATCGAGGCTACGAAGAAACTGCATCAACTAACGAGCAAAATAACCAGTTAATATCATAATGGCAGGATCAAGTTCACACATAACAATATTAACCTTAAATGTAAATGGACTAAATGGTCCAATTAAAAGACACAGAGTGGCAAACTGGATCAAGAGTCAAGACCGATCAGTCTGCTGTATTCAGGAGACCCATCTCACATGCAGAGACATACATAGGCTCAAAATAAAGGGATGGAGGAAGATCTACCAAGCAAATGGAGAACAAAAAAAAGCAGGGGTTGCAATCCTAGTCTCTGATAAAACAGACTTTAAACCATCACAGATCAAAAGAGTCAAAGAAGGCCATTACAGAATGGTAAAGGGATCAATTCAACAGGAAGAGCTAACTCTCCTAAATATATATGCACCCAATACAGGAGCACCCAGATTCATAAAGCAAGTCCTTAGAGACTTACAAAGAGACTTAGACTCCATACAATAATAATGGGAGACTTCAACACTCCACTGTCAACATTAGACAGATCAACGAGACAGAAAGTTAACAAGGATATCCAGGAATTGAACTCATCTCTGCACCAAGCGGACCTAATAGACATCTATAGAACTCTCCACCCCAATCAACAGAATATACATTCTTCTCAGCACCACATCGCACTTATTCCAAAATGACCACATAATTGGAAGTAAAGCACTCCTCAGCAAATGTACAAGAACAGAAATTATAACAAACTGTCTCTCAGACCACAGTGCAATCACTAGAAACTCAGGACTAAGAAACTCAATCAAAACCACTCAACTACATGGAAACTGAACAACCTGCTCCTGAATGACTACTGGGTACATAACGAAATGAAAGCAGAAATAAAGATGTTCTTTGAAACCAATGAGAACAAAGATACAACATACCAGAATCTCTGGGACACATTTAAAGCAGTGTGTAGAGGGAAATTTATAGCACTAAATGCCCACAAGAGAAAGCAGGAGAGATCTAAAATTGACACTCTAACATCACAATTAAAAGAACTAGAGAGGCAAGAGCAAACACATTCAAAAGCTAGCAAGCAAGAAATAACTAAGATCAGAGCAGAACTGAAGGAGATAGAGACACAAAAAACCCTCCAAAAAATCAAGGAATCCAGGAGTTGGTTTTTTGAAAAGATCAACAAAATTGACAGACTGCTAGCTAGACTAATAAAGAAGAAAAGAGAGAGGAATCAAATAGACGCAATAAAAATGATAAAGGGATATCACCACCGACCCCACAGAAATACAAACTACCATCAGAGAATACTATAAATGCCTCTACGCAAATCAACTAGAAAATCTAGAAGAAATGGATAATTCCTGGACACTTACACTCTCCCAAGACTAAACAAGGAAGAAGTTGAATCCCTGAATAGACCAATAGCAGGCTCTGAAATTGAGGCAAATATAATAGCCTACCCACCAAAAAAAGTCCAGGACCAGATGGATTCACAGCTGAATTCTACCAGAGGTACAAGGAGGAGCTGTACATTCCTTCTGAAACTATTTCAATCAATAGAAAAAGAGGGAATCCTCCCTAACTCTTTTTATGAGGCCAACATCATCCTGATACAAAGCCTGGCAGAGACACAACAAAAAAAGAGAATTTTAGACCAATATCCCTGATGAACATTGATGCAAAAATCCTCAATAAAATACTGGCAAACCGGATTCAGCAGCACATCAAAAAGCTTATCCACATGATCAAGTGGGCTTCATCCCTGGGATGCAAGGCTGGTTCAACATTCGCAAATCAATAAACGTAATCCAGCATATAAACAGAACCAAAGACAAGAACCACATGATTATCTCAATAGATGCAGAAAAGGCTTTTGACAAAATTCAACAGCCCTTTATGCTAAAAACGCTCAAAAATTTGGTATTGATGGAACGTACCTCAAAATAATAAGAGCTATTTATGACAAACCCACAGCTAATATCATACTGAATGGGCAAAAAACTGGAAAAATTCCCTTTGAAAACTGGCACAAGACAGGGATGCCCTCTCTCATCACTCCTATTCAACATAGTGTTGGAAGTTCTGGCTAGGGCAATCAGGCAAGAGAAAGAAATCAAGGGTATCCAGTTAGGAAAAGAAGAGGTCAAATTGTCCCTGTTTGCAGATGACATGATTGTATATTTAGAAAACCCCATCGTCTCAGCCCAAAATCTCTTAAGCTGATAAGCAACTTCAGCAAAGTCTCAGGATACAAAATTAATGTTGAAAAATCACAAGCATTCTATACACCAGTAACAGACAAGCAGAGAGCCAAATCAGGAATGAACTTCCATTCACAATTGCTTCAAAGAGAATAAAATACCTAGGAATCCAACTTACAAGGGATGTAAAGGACCTCTTCAAGGAGAGCTACAAACCACTGCTCAGTGAAATAAAAGAGGACAAAAACAAATGGAAGAACATACCATGCTCATGGATAGGAAGAATCAATATCGTGAAAATGGCCATACTGCCCAAGGTTATTTATAGATTCAATGCCATCCCCATCAAGCTACCAATGACTTTCTTCACAGATTTGGAAAAAAAACTGCTTTAAAGTTCATATGGAACCAAAAAAGAGCCCGCATTGCCAAGACAATCCTAAGTCAAAAGGACAAAGCGGAGGTGTCACGCTACCTGACTCAAACTATACTACAAGGCTACAGTAACCAAAACAGCATGGTACTGGTACCAAAACAGAGATATAGACCAATGGAACAGAACAGAGTCCTCAGAAATAATACCACACATCTACAGCCATCTGATCTTTGACAAACCTGAGAGAAACAAGAAATGGGGAAAGGATTCCCTATTTAATAAATGGTGCTGGGAAAATTGGCTAGCCATAAGTAGAAAGCTGAAACTGGATCCTTTCCTTACCCCTTATACGAAAATTAATTCAAGATGGATTAGAGACTTAAATGTTAGACCTAATATCATAAAAACCCTAGAAGAAAATCTAGGTAGTACCATTCAGGACATAGGCATGGGCAAGGACTTCATGTCTAAAACACCAAAAGCAATGGCAGCAAAAGCCAAAATTGACACATGGGATCTAATTAAACTAAAGAGCTTTTGCACAGCTAAAAGAACTACCATCAGAGTGAACAGGCAACCTACAGAATGGGAGAAAAATTTTGCAACTACTCATCTGACAAAGGGCTAATATCCAGAATCTACAAAGAACTCAAACAAATATACAAGAAAAAAACAAAACAAACCCATCAAAAAGTGGGGAAAGGATATGAACAGACATTTCAAAAGAAGACAATCAATACAGCCAACAGACACATGAAAAAATGCTCATCATCACTCGCCATCAGAGAAATGCAAATCAAAACCACAATGAGATACCATCTCACACCAGTTAGAATGGCAATCATTAAGAAGTCAGGAAACAACAGGTGTTGGAGAGGATGTGGAGAAATAGGAACACTTTTACACTGTTGGTGGGATTGTAAACTAGTTCAACCATTATGGAAAACAGTATGGCGTCCTCAAGGATCTGGAACTAGATGTACCATATGACCCAGCCATCCCACTACTGGGTATATACCCAAAGGATTTAAATTAGTCTACTACAAAGACACATGCACACATATGTTTATTGCGGCACTATTCACAATAGCAAAGACTTGGAATCAACCCAAATGTCCATCTGTGACAGACGATTAAGAAAATGTGGCACATATACACCATGGAATACTATGCAGCCATAAAAAAGGATGAGTTTGCGTCCTTTGTAGGGACATGGATGCAGCTGGAAACCATCATTCTTAGCAAACTATCACAAGAAGAGAAAACCAAACACCGCATGTTCTCACTCATAGGTGGGAACTGAACAATGAGATCACTTGGACTCGGGAAGGGGAACATCACACACTGGGGCCTATCGGGGAGGGGGGAGGAGGGAGGGATTGCATTGGGGAGTTATACATGATATAAACGTCATGCACATGTACCCTAGAACTTAAAGTATAATAAATAAAATAAATAAATAAACAAATAAAAAAAGGTTGTGTGTGTGTGTTTGCTGGCAGGAAGGCATCACTGAAGTTTGAAGTTGGTTTTCTGCTGAGCGAGTGGAGTCAAGCCTGGACTGTCCGATGAGGGAGAAAACAGGAACCCTGACTACGGACCAAAAACAAGCAGCAGCAAGAGAGAAAAGTAAATTTTCCAGAGTGCTATGCTCCCAGCAGACTGCCTAGGACTTCCTCTCCTGCCTTGCAGAGGCTGCTCATGGACCCAAGGTGGCCCCTGCCAACCTGGCCAGTGCACTGGAGCACGATGGGGGCCCGTGGGGACTGTTTGCTGGGGGGTTCCACAGCACACATTTTGAGTATTTTCAATGTTATCGGGCATTTCACTAATTCCAATATTCACACCTGTGATGCACATGGCATCTAAATAACTCAGTAAGCTATTGATGGTCAAAACAACTAGCTAATGCCGTGATGAAAATGGTCACTGCCATCAAAACACACAGCGATGGGGCCCAGATCTCCCTGGGCGTTTCTCCAAGTTCAAATGAAGAGGATATACTCAATCTGTCCTGGAGCATTCTAGTGGCGAAAAGTCAAAGTTCTTCTGGTGAACATTTTCAAGTTGAAAGAAAAATTGTGCATCCCCCCCCAAAAAAAAAAAAAAAAAAAAAAAAAGAAAATGTGGTGCATATACACCATGGAATACTATGCAGCCATGAAAAAGGATGAGTTCATGTCCTTTGTGGACATGGATGAAGCTGGAAACCATCATTCTGAGCAAACTATGCAAGGACAGAAAACCAAACACGGCATGTTCTCACTCATAGGTGGGAATTGAACAATGAGAACACTTGGACACAGGGTGGGGAACATCACACACCAGGGCCTGTCGTGGGGTGGGGGGAGGGGGAGGGATAGCATTGGGAGGAATACCTAATGTAAATGATGAGTTAATGGATGCAGCACAGCAACATGGCACGTGTATACATATGTAACAAACGTGCATGTTGTGCACATGTACCCTAGGACTTAAAGTATAATAATAAAAAAAAAGAAATTGAAAGCACCCCATGTTCATGAATTAGAAGCTTGTTATTTTTAAATAGATACTTTAAACTTCATATATTGATCTATATATCCAACACAAAAATTGATGCCAAAATTTAAATGGTCTTCATTAGAGAAATGAAAAAGTTTATCTTTAAATATGTATGGAATTGTAAAGTGTCCTAAACAGTGAAAACAATCTTAGAAAAGGAGAACAAAGTTGGAAGACTCACACTTCCTAATGTCTAAAGTTTTTGCAAAGCAACAGAAATCAAAAAAGTGACACTAGTATGAGGATAGACATATAAAACAATGCAATAAAATAGAGAGTCCAAAGTACCCCATATATCTATGGCCAATTGATTTTTGACAAGAGTGCCATGACTAATAAGTGGGGAAATAATAGTCTCTTCAACAAATAATGATGAAACAACTGGACAACCACCTACAAAAAAATAAAGTTGCATTCCTACCTCACACCATAGGCAAAAATTCACTCAAAAATAGATCAAAAAACCTAAATAGATAGAGAAAAACATAGGAGTAAATTTCCATGACTTTGATTTGGGAATACATTCTTAGAAAAATGCTAAAAGCCAAAGCAACAAAAGTAAAATTAATTAATTAATTAAGCTATATCAAAATTTAAAACTTTTGTGGGTCAAAGGAAATTAATAAGAAAGTGAAAAGATAATCTACAGAATGGGAGAAATGCCTTCAAATTATATATCTGGTAAAGGGTCTAGTATTTAGACTGTATAAAAACTTTTACATTTTAATAACCCAAATACAAACAATCCAATTTTAAAATGAACAAAAGATTGACAAGACAAAGTAGGTACATAAATGGGCAATAAGCACATGAGAAGATGGTCAACAGCATAAGTCACAAGAGAAATCAAAACCATAATGAGCTACTACTTGACACTCACCAGAATGGCTAAAATTCAAGAAAAGAAAAGAAACTCATGACTTTTAGCATGGATGTGGAGAAAATGGAAGCCTGTGTCTTGCTGGTGGGCATGTAAAATAGTTCAGCCATTGTGACAGTAACTTGGGCAGTTTCTCAAAGAGTTAAATGTAGAATTACCATATGATTCATCAATTATACTTCTAGAAATGAAAACAGGTACTCAAACAAATATACGCACATGTACATTCATAACAGCACTGTTAACAAGAGCCAGAAAGTGGAAACAGCCCAAATGCTCATCAATATATGAATGGATAAACCACTTGTGGCATATACATACAGTGGAAAATTATTCAGTTGAAGTACTGCTGCCTGATACAATGTGGATGAGTCTTGAAAATATTATGGTAAGTAAAAAAAGCCAGATACAAAAGGTTATATATTGTATAATTATATTTATGTGAAGTGGCCAGAATAGGTAAATCCAGGATACAGAACATAAAATTGGTGGTGCCAGAAATGGGAGAAATAGGGAGAAATTGCTTAATGGGCACAGGTTTTCCATTTAGGGTGAGGAAAACGTTTTAAAATTAGAAAGGGTGGTTGTTGCACAACATTATGAATGTACAAAATGCCACTGAATTGCTCACATTAAAATGGTTACTTTTAAATTTTCACCTCATTTTTTTTTTAAAAAAAGAGTGTCCAAAGGGAAGTTAATGCATATATGTCTGCAGACAGCTGAAATAGAGCATTAGGATGGGAAATTAATTTTGTTTCATTGTTTCCTGGTAATGATAGCAAAATTAGTGTGATCATGTTCTGCTGATTTTGTTTGTGCATGTGTTTGCATACCTTCCTTTGTCATGAAATGGTAACTGAATGAGTCACTTACATTTGGAAGAAGTGTCATTATTGTACTAAGACATCAAAATCCCAGTATTTTTATTTTGGAAATTGACAAACTGATTCTAAAATTAATATGGAAATGCAAGGGATCCAGAACAGCTAAAATAACTTTTTTTGGAAGGAAGAAAATAGTTGGAAGACCAAAACTCACTAATTTGAAGACTTATTATAAAGCTACTGTATACATCATGGAATACTATGCAGCCATGAAAAAGGATGAGTTCATGTCCTTTGTAGGGACATGGATGAAGCTGGAAACCATCATTCTGAGCAAACTATCACAAGGACAGAAAACCAAACACCACATGTTCTCATTCATAGGTGGGAATTGAACAATGAGAACACTTGGACACAGGGTGGGGAACATCACACACACTGGTGCCTGTCATGGGGTGGGGGGATGGGGGAGGGATAGCAAGGCAGGTGTGATTGGTACAAAAAATAGACAAATAAATCAATGGGAAAAAATAGAGAATATAGAAATAGACCCACATGTATGTAAATAACTGATTTTCTACAAAGGTGCATAAGTAATTCAATGGGGGAAAGGGGAGTCTTTTCAACAAGTGATGCTGGAACAATTAGATATTCATATACAAAAAATGAACTTCAATCCATGTCTTGCACCATACACAAAAATTAACTCAAATGGATTGTAGAATGAAATGCAAAATCTAAGACTATTAAACTTGTAGAAGGAAACAGGACAAAACTTTTGTGGCCTTGAGTTAGGCAAAAACTTCTTTGCTATGACAGCAAAGTCATGGTCCATTAAGAACAAAATGGTAAGTTGTATTTCCTCAAATTAAAAATCTTTGCTTTTGGACCAGCATTGCTTCATTCATAAAAGAACGAAAAGGCAAGTTACAGCTGGAAAGGTATATTTGCAAAGCACAAATCTAATAAAGGACTTACATTCTGAATACAGAGCCCCCAAAACTCAATAACTTTAAACAATATTTTAATAGGCAAAACAGACACTTCACCAGAGAAGATATATAAATGATAAATAAGCATATGAAAAGATTATCAACATTGTTAGTCACTAAGGAAATGCAGATTAAAACCACAATGATATACCACTGCACTCCTATTTCAATGGGTCAGATTAAAATGACTGTCAGGTGTTGGCTAGGATGTGGAGGAACTAGGACTCTCATGCACTGCTGGCAGGATGTGAAATGGTACAACCACTTTGGAAAACAATTTGGCAGTTTCTTTAACAGTTAAGTGTACACCTCCTAGTTGATCCAGTAAAAATGAAACTATCCATACAAAGATTTACACTTTATTTGGTAATAGCTTAAAACTGGAAACAAGCCAATAGTCCATCAACATATAAATGAATAAACCAATGACAGTATACATAACAGAATATCACTCATTACTCAAAAGGAATGAAACACTGATATAAGCAATAACATGGATGAATCTCAGAATAATGATGGTGAGTGGAAAAAAAAAAGACTACATCCCATATGATTCTATTTATATAAAATTCTAGAAAATTGTCATTAACCTACAGATCTATAGTGCCAGAAAACAGATCAGAGGTTTCCTCTTGTAGGGTGCCAGGGGCAGATTAGGAAGGGGCAATGGAGGGATTATAGGTATCCAAAGAGATTTGGAAGGTGATAGTTGTGTTATGATCTTGATTTTTGATCATGGTTTCATATGGCAAAGCATATCAAATTGCACATTTTAATAATTGTGGTTATGAATGTCAATTACACCTCGTTGAAGTTCTTGAAAGCATATCAAAAAGCAAAATGTCTAATTCATTACACAGCAAACATTTCCTAAATTTCTGTTTATCGATTATTTTTTGTCCAACTCTTCTCTGTTTCCTATTCATATCTTGAGTGAAACAGTTATAACACTTTTATTTATTTTTTTAATTTTTAATTTTTATTTTTTTAATTATACTTTAAGTTCTAGGGTACATGTGCACAACGTGTAGGTTTGTTACATATGTATACATGTGCCATGTTGGTGTGCTGCACACATCAACTCGTCAGCACTCAACTTGTCATTTACATCAGGTATAACTCCCAATGCCATCCCTCCCCTCTCCCCCCTCCCCACAATAGGCTGTGAATCCACCTGGTCCTGGACTTTTTTTGGTTGGTAGGCTATTAATCATTGCCTCAATTTCAGAGCCTGCTATAGGTCTATTCAGGGATTCAGCTTCTTCCGGGTTTAGTCTTGGGAGAGTGTAAGTGTCCAGGAAATTATCCATTTCGTCTAGATTTTCTAGTTTATTTGTGTAGAGGTGTTTAGAGTATTCTCTGATGGTAGTTTGTTCTCCTGGATGATATCCCGAAGAGTGTTTTACAACTTGGTTCCATTTTCCCCCTCACTTTCAGGCACACCAATCAGAGGTAGATTTGGTCTTTTCACATAATCCCATATTTCTTGGAGGCTTTGTTCATTTATTTTTCCTCTTTTTTCTCTAGACTTCTCTTCTCACTTCATTTCATTCATTTGTTCTTCAATCATTGATACTCTTTCTTCCAGTTGATCGAGTCAGTTACTGGAGCTTGTGCATTTGTCACGTAATTCTCATGTCATGGTTTTTATCTCTATCAGTTCATTTATGGCCTTCTCTGCATTGATTATTCTAATTATCTATTCTTCCATTCTTTTTTCAAGATTTTTAGTTTCTTTGCTCTGGGTACGTAGTTCCTCCTTTAGCTCTGAGAAGTTTGATTGACTGAAGCCTTCTCTCAACTCGTCAAAGTCATTCTCCGTCCAGCTTTGATCCATTGCTGATGATGAACTGTGTTCCTTTGGAGGTGGATATGCACTCTTATTTTTTGAATTTCCAGCTTTTCTGTCCTGTTTTTCCCCCATCTTTGTGGTTTTATCTGCCTTTGGTCTTTGATGATGGTGATGTACTGATGGGGTTTTGGTGTGGGTATCCTTTCTGTTTGTTAGTTTTCCTTCTAACAGTCAGGACCCTCAGCTGCAGGTCTGTTGGAGATTGCTTGAGGTCCACTCCAGACCCCGTTTGCCTGGGTATCAGCAGTGGAGGCTGCAGAAGATAGAATATTGCTGAACAGCGAGTGTTGCTGTCTGATTCTTGCTCTGGAAACTTCGTTTCAGAGGTGTGCCCAGCCGTGTGAGGTGTGAGGTGTCGGTCTGCACCTAGTGGAGTATTACTCAAGGGTCAGGGACCCACTTGAGCAGGCAGTCTGTCCATTCTCAGATCTCAACCTCTGTGCTGGGAGACCCACTGCTCTCTTCAAAGCTGTCAGAGAGGGTCATTTACATCTGCAGAGGTTTCTGCTTCTTTTTGTTTAGCTATGCCCTGTCTCCAGAGGTGGAGTCTACAGAGGCAGGCAGGTCTCCCTGAGCTGCGGTGGGCTCCACCCAGTTCAAGCTTCCCCAGCGGCTTTGTTCACCTACTTAAACCTCAGCAATGGTGGGCACCCCTTCCCCAGCCTCGCTGTTGCCTTGCAGTTAGATTGCAGACTGCTGTGCTAGCAATGAGAGAGTCTCCATGGGCGTGGGACCCTCCAGGCCAGGTGTGGGATATAATCTCCTGGTGTACTGTTTGCTAAGACCCTTGGTAAAGCGCAGTATTAGGGTGGGAGTTACCTGATTTTCCAGGTGTTGTGTGTCTCAGTTTCCCTTGGCTAGGAAAAGGGATTCCCTTCCCCCTTGTGCTTCCCAGGTGAGGCGATGCCTCGCCCTGCTTCAGCTCTCACTGGTTGGGCTGCACCAGTTGACCAGCACCGATTGTCCAGCACTCCCAGTGAGATGAACCCAGGACCTCAGTTGAAAATGCAGAAATCACCCATCTTCTGTGTCGCTCGAGCTGGGAGCTGGAGGCTGGAGCTGTTCCTATTCGACCAGCTTGCTCGGGATCAGTTATAATGCTTTTAATTCTGCCTTTTGATACTTTAGTGATTGTATTAGTCAGTTCAGGCTGCTGTAACAAAATACCCCAGGCCAAGTGGCTTAAACAACAGAAGTTTATTGTTTCACAGTTCTAGAGGCCAGAAGTCCAAGATCACTGTGCAAGCAGGGTTGTTTTCTGGTGAGGTCTTGCTGGTCAGGTTGCAGATGGCCACCTTCTTGCTGTGTCCTCACATGGCCTTTCCTCTGTGCACCTGTAGAGGAGAAAGAGATCTCTAGTGTCTCTTTCTCTACCAATAAGAATACCAGTCCAATCAGATTAGGGCCCTACACTTATGACTTCATTTAACTTTAATTACCTCTTTAAAGACTCTATCTGTGAATGCAGTCATATGGGGGTTAGAGCTCCAATATATGAATTTTGGGGGAAGGGGAGTCAGGCATGATTTAGTTCATAAAAGTGATATTTAGTTTTATTTTTTAAATCTTTGTTCAAATATAATATGCAGTAATAATTAAACATACACATACAAACATAGAGAGGATTATGGCCCCAGGTCTAGCTATTGTCAGGGTCCGTATTCTTAGAGACTAGGACCATGTGTCTCAAAACTTTGCTAAAAATGCCTGTTTCTTAGCTTCAGCCCAGGCTACTGAATCAGAATCTCAAGGGGTGGCATTTTTAAATAAGTATCATAGGAGATTCTTGGGTACACTGAAGCTTGAGAGCAACTGGACTCCTTTTCCCTTTAACTGTGACTAATTATTCTTCCAGATCCTTTCTATCTTTTATACCACGGGTTGGAAAACTTTTTTCTGTAAAGGGTCAGATTTTCGTTTTAGACTTTTAGGGCCATACGGTCTCCACTGTGCCATAGTAGCAAGAAAGCAACCACAGACAACAAATAAACAAATGGCATGTCTTGTTCAATCAAATTTTATTTATAAAACAGGCAGGTGGGGCTGTGGGCCATTTAACCAGAGGTATAGTTTGTGGACTCCGGGCCTAGACAGTCTATTAATGCTACCTACTCAAGAGACAACCGTGTTGAGGTTGGTTTTATATTTTCTTGAGGTGAGAACAAGAGTTGATTCTCTGAGATTCAGATTTAGAACAGAGATTCACGGCCAAATCATCAATAAACAATTTTGAATGCAGATTTCTGTGCTCTCCTTTCATCTACTGAGTCAGAATCTCAAGAAACCAGGACTCAGGACATCCTTAGGCTCACCAATGACCCAGATGCACAGACAGTGGAAGGGATTCTGGAAGAGGATGCAGCATGACCATACTTACTTTGCTCCAGGTAAGGTGGAGTGTTGCTGCTACAACCAGCAACTTCTCCTCCGCATGACAGACACTGCACCCATGGCCACTGCAGGGGGAATTTCTTTTTTTGTTCAATGAAATCCAAGGAAATGGGAAAACTCACCTAAAGCTAGCCTAGACCTTAGCCTTTAGGAAAAATACAGGCCGCATGATCCTCCTTGGGAAACTTCAGTGGCTCAGGAAACTAGACACAGTCCTACTGAGCCACACGCAGCCATTCCCACCATTCCCATCTCATTTCCTCAACCTCTGTGCCATCTCTTGAGGACAGGATTCTAAGAACCAAATGGGGAACTGAAATAACTGTGTGCTTTAGAGTCAGATAAATGAGGGTTAAAATCATAGCTCTGCCATTTTTAAGCCAAGGGAATTCAATCAACGTAGACAAGTTTACTTTCCCTGAACTTCAGTTTCTCTGTTTTCAAAGCAATAAAATGGAAATAACAATAAATACCTCATAAAGTTGTTCTGAAGATTTAATGAAATAGTGGAGCTGAAACTTGACCTATCACAGACACTTGCTTGGTGTCAGCAGAGGATGAATGGGCACAAGCATTATTTTTAGTAAACGTTTAAATTTAGAATAATTTTAGATTTATAGAAAAGTTGTAAAGATAGCACAGAATTCACCTATACCCTGAGCCCAGTTTCGTCTATTGTTCACAGTTTACGTTAGTGTGGCACAAGTGACTCAATCAATGAACTAATATGGACACATTATTATTAATTAAAGTCCACACTTCCTTAAGGCTGCCTCAAGTGTCTTCGCTCTGTCCTATGCAGGTTCCCACATCACATTTAGTGATCTTATATCCTGAGCCTCTGGGAGACCCTGGCCATTTGTCACTCCTCTTGTTTTTCATAATCTGGACAGCCTTGAGGAGTACTGGCCAGGAATTTTGTAGAATAAATGTCCTTCAATTTGAATTTGTTAGATGTTTTTCTCATGGTCAGACGGGGGTGGTGGGTAGTATTTTTTATTTGTCTTCTTTCTGTAGTTTCCATCCATGTTATTCAGATTCTCAGGTGATGGGCCATCTGACCCAGAATAACAAGGCCAGGAGGGAGAAACCTGTCATTATTATGGAATCAGGGCAGCCACAGGAAGGCATAAGTGCAATAGCACTACACTGAGCTTAGATTTGCAAACAAAAAATGTAGGTCTCACTTGTTACACATGTGCTTGTTATAAAGTTAATTTGGGATTTTGTCCCAGGAATGGGTGCAAAGTAACAGCTCTTGCTAATTCCTTAACCGTAGGTAATAAGTAGTAATAAAAAGTTCTCTTTGTTCATCACCACTGAGTTGCAAAATTTGCAGGCAGTTTATATCTCTATGTCATAAAATTTAAACAACAAGCTACTCCTTCAAGGTCAGTTAGTGAGAACTCGAAAGATCTGAGTCAGGCCATCAATAAAATATGGCAAAATGAGATCCATGTGGACAATCTGTCGTGTTCAAAAGTCTGAAATGAAATATGATCATCAAATGATACAGAAAATTTCAGCAGCTAAAATTCAGCTAGGTTACTTGAAAAAGTTGCCTGCACTGGATAGCATCTGTTATAGATGCCAGAGATGCAGTTGCTATTAAATTGTGTAAAGTGTCTTTTAAGTAAAAACATCACATTTCTTTTCCACTATTATCAGGAACCAAGACATTTGCATATTATTGCAAAATGTATGCTGTCCAGAGGGTGTGTATGATAGACTTTGATGAAGCTAAAGCCAAGATCAAGGAAAACTAAATAGGAAAGATTCATTATTGACTCCCTTCAAGCACACACATAACTCCCATACACGGGAATGGCAACTGCATGTGCCTATCAAAAGCTGAGTATTTGCTCAAGCTCTTAAGACTGAAAAATACAGTTTCCTCATCTGTGAAGCGAGCAGGCAGCACTAAATGGTCTCCAGGGTCCCTTCCAGATTGAAAGTCCCAATGTCCTGTAATTCTATCATCCCAGCCTTTGATATGAATACTCAATGAGAAATAAGCTCAAATCAGGCCTGACAGCCAAAATATAATGCAGAGAATCAGTCTTCCTACTCCTAATGCACTAACTGAATTAATGTTTAATACATGGCTTGTCCTGACACATTCCATTCTGTATCTGGTAGCAATACCAGCAGGGTAGGGGAAATCCTTGGAAAATGCAGCAGCAAATGTCTATAATGATAATGCCTGTTGAGCACAGTTTACTGTGGGCTAAGTTTAAAATCAGCCCAGATTGTTAAAGAAAAATACACATCAGGAGATTTTCCAGGAGATTAGTTGGCTTTTTCCACACTTGAACTTTGGGAACTTGGAAGTCAGCCCAAGATCTCATAACTTGGCAACAAGGGGTGGGGTGGGCATGGGGGACGGATTTGGAGAGTGTAGAGAGAGAGGTTTGGATTTACTCTACTTCCCTCTATCTAATACTTTTCTGATATCCAACACAGTTCCTCTTCCTTTAATAAGTCAGTAATACCAAAGTCAACAAACACAGGAAAGCTGACTAAACAGCAATTGACTCTGGCCTACTGTAGTTACTACAATGAAATGATGCCATTAACTGGCCCTGGCCCCATCCAGCTCAGCACTGAGATTTCTAATCTTACACAGCTGTGCAGCTCCTGGGCGCCTACAGCCCAGAGAGTCTGACTCAGGCCTGAAAGACGCCTCGTCTTCGACTCTGCAGATCACCAAAGAGGGTCACTTAGTTTGCTTGCCCTTGCTGCTCACAATGTAGCCAGGCAACATCAGCACCAGTTGGGAGCACCTGGCAGACTCTTGGGCCCCACCCCACCCCACCCAGAACTACCAAATCTCAATCTGCTTATTAACTCCGCAGGTGTTCCTATGCACACTGAATTTTGGAAAGTGCTGGCCTAGACCTTCCCTTTGCTTTCCTCTTTGGGAGAGAGAACAATGTAGCAACTTTAGGTCTTCAAGGCTTCAGTTTTCTGAAAGGGCACCAGATTCTAAGCATCATAAGAAGTGGTATCCAGGCCAGGCATGGTGGCTTACGCCTGTAATCCCAGCACTTTGGGAGGCCAAGACGGGTCGATCACCTGAGGTCTGAAGTTCAGCCTGGCCAACATGATGAAACCCCATCTCTACTAAAAATACAAAAATTAGCCAGGTGTGGTGGCATGCACCTATAGTCCCAGCTACTTGGGAGGCTGAGGCAGGACAATCGCTTGAACCCAGGAGGTAGAGGTTGCAGTGAGCCAAGATCTCGCCACTGCACTACAGCCTGGGTGACAGAGCGAGAATCCATCTCAAAAAAAAAAAAAAGAAGCTTCATCCAAAAAGAGAGTTTATGGTATTCTGCTCTGTGTGGCAGGTTAATTGAGACGGCCCTTTGTTGTTTGTTTGTTACCCATCCACAAGCAGACACAGAATCAGCATTTGGGGGATGCAGAGACCAGGGATGACTCCTTCCTCCTGGGAGACCTGGGATTCCAGTCTGTGCTCCACGCACAGGTGCTCCTGGGAGCGATTCTGGGTCATCAGACCAGAGAATCACACTCTCTGCTATCAGCATCCAACCTACTCGAGTCCCGACCCCACCCTGCCAGGAGAGTCCAGCAAGCTCCGACGGCCTGAGCACAGCTAGGCTGGACATTGGAGGCAGCCCTGGGAGATGGTACGTGGCCTGTTCATGGAGAAGCTGGGTCTACCGCCTGGCTACCTCATTTAGATGTGGTTGCATTTAATCACCATTTTTTGTCATTGTTGTTCCTTGAACAGATGAACCCCCATGCTTTCACAATGCCCCTTCTAACGTATTTTCACCGTATTCTAAACCATTGCTACTTAAGAGTGCAATCCAAGGACTACAGGTCATTGGCATGCCTAGGAGCCCATCACCTCTGCAAGGCTCCTGCCCCACCTGCTCCACTGAGTCTAAATGTGAATTTCAAAAGATCCTGCATGATTTGTGTGCACATTAAAGTGAGAAACATTGTTGTAAACAACTACTGCATACCATGAAAAGACTGTTGGAAATGTGCTCAAAGAAGAGCCCTCCTCATCCTCTCCCTAACTGTACCATAACACAGAGCTAGTGCTGAAAAGATAACAGCACATGATGTGTCTGTGTGATTACTTGTTTCTCAAAATTTGTTATTTAGAGGAGTATTTCTTGCAGTGGGCTTCTTTTTGACTTTATTTTGACCCACTAGTTCAGTACTGGTCCCAGTTCCCAAATAGTTTGGTTTTTATTGGTGAGATGGGGTGGTGGATCACTGAATTAACTGATGTCCATCTGCAACTAAGTAACTGGGTGGGTTCAGAGCCCTTCCTCTCACTGACTGCTTAACTTCTGTCCTCTACATTGTTGCTGTCCTTTTATGATGCTTTTCCTTGCTTCCTAGGCATGGTTCCTATATTACGTCCATCCTCAACCCTTTCTCTTCCTTGCCTTACTCAGCTTAATTCCAGAGCATGATTTATAAAATATCAGTCTAAATAACATACTAAACTTTGTATATAAAATGATAGTCTCTAGAAATATGTCCAAGTCAGGTGTTTCTATGACATTTCTGGAGCCAAAAGCAAAATACTAAACACAGTTAAAAAGGAAACCTCACTTCTTCCATTAGTAATACCCAAACAGTGACATATTCAATGCCTGCTAAATTCTGAAACCTGGAAAAATGCAGCATTGATGTGACTTACCACTAGAAGCAATTAATAAGATTATAATGACTTACCAAAAGTTACCCTTTATGATTATGAATCTTTGTACATTGATGTCAGCGTTTCAACAATGTGACTTGTCTCTTGAGGACAGGAATCATAATTTAAAGTCATTCACCTTCCTAGTGCCAGCAGTGCCCAGGATCCCATAGAGTGATGGCTATGCTGGGAATGATGGTGCCAGTGATCACCAGGATGGAGATTTTGCCATTTTCAAGATGGGTTCAACCCTTTCAGGATGTAGATTTTATCTTGTAGTTATTCTGTTTTCCAGAAAGAATTAAGTTTAGAAGCAACTGTAAGAATAGGAAGTCTAGCAAAAAGACTCTTGGATCCTTCAAGAATGATTCCTCTGCTACAAAAAGGTTCTTCCCCTTTAGAAAGGAGAGCATGGGGCCAGGCACAATGGCCCACACCTGTAATCCCAGCACTTTGGGAGGCTGAGGCGAGAGGATTACTTGAGGTTGGGAGTTCGAGACCAGCCTGGCCAACATGGTGAAACCCCTTCTCCAATAAAAATGCAAAAAATAGTCAGGCATGTTGGTGTGCACCTGTAATCCCCACTACTTGGGAGGCTGAGGCAGGAGAATCACTTGAACCTGGGAGTTGGAGGTTGCAGTGAGCTGAGATCATGCCTCTGCACTCCAGCCTGGGTGACAGAGCAAGACTCTGTCTGAAAAAAAGAAAAAGAAAAAGAAAGGAGAGCACTGGAGAACCTAAATTTTGGGTTTAATATAATTTCATCAACCATCATTTGAAAAAAGACTCCAGGTTCTCCAAAATGTAGCCAGGCATCAGCAGCATCAGCACCACCTGTGAGCACATTAGAAAGGCAGACCCTTGGAAAAACAGTTCTCCAACCTGCAGCAAATCCTGCTCTCTCCTTCTCCTTTAAAATGTCATATTTCCCTATAGACATTAGTCATATGTATCTATTTGGAAAATGAATTTATACCTAGAGCAAGGAGGTTAGCTTCAAAGTAAAGCCAGGAAGAGAAGGGGTTGAGGATGGATGTAATGGAGAAACCATGCCTAGGCAGCGAGGGAAAGCATCATAAAAGGACAGCAACAATGTACAGGAGAGAAGTTAAGCAGTCCATGAGAGGAAGGGCTCTGAACCCACCCAGTTACTTAGCTACAGATAGACGTCAGTTAATTCCATGATCAACCACCCCCATCTCACCAATAAAAACCAGACTCTTTGCGAACTGGGACCAGTAATGAACTAGTGAGTCAAAATAAAGCCAATAGGTACCCATGCTTTCCCTTGCAGCTTCAATTCTAGCCACCACTCATACTTAACAATCAAAGTTTCATGAACTCACCTCTTTGAGCCTTTGTGTCTGATGCTAAGTCTGAAAAGAGTACCTTCTTCCTGCCTGACCCAACCTCCACTCATGCTCGAGGCCACTACTTTCCACAGTGAGTTTTTGCTGATATTCACATCTGCAAGGCTCTCTTGTGGTAGCCTGTGTTCACTCCTGTTGGAACTTATGAAATTATCTCTTTACTTGTCCTCTTCCTATCTCAACTGTTATCTCCTGAAACATAGAAGTAATTTTGTTTGGTTAA
The DNA here is from genome assembly GCF_009764315.1 of Trachypithecus francoisi. Lineage (NCBI taxonomy): Eukaryota > Metazoa > Chordata > Mammalia > Primates > Cercopithecidae > Trachypithecus > Trachypithecus francoisi. The sequence goes on from NW_022681467.1 coordinate 4,208,772, forward strand.
TTTGTGCCTCACGTATTGCTAGGATATGTTAGATACTCAATACATATGTATCTAATCAACTCATGAATACTCTATGATACTTATTGATCAATATTCTTAAATACCACCAGGTTCTCAAAAAGTGGCTCCTGCATGAAAAGAAATTATTTTCTAAATTACTGTTTCATATTTGTCTTTACATCCATCACTTATTCCTACTCTAAAGAAAAGGGGAAAGAAGCCTTGTTATAGCCACAGTTTCCTGTTCTCACTCATAAAATGTTCATTTTATGTTGCTGTTGGGATGTAGGTGGTTTGTGCAGGAACTTGGGGTGATAGAGGAAAGCCAGATGCAATGACTTTTTGGTCCTTTCCAAACTCCAGAAGATGTCTTCAGACATTTCTTTTTCTCCCTCTCTTTTCAAAATTAGGTGGGACCTTCTAGGTGCCACCACAATCCATCTCTACACTAATGATATTTATCTAGCTGCGGACATAAACTTTCAAACCTTCTCTTGACTCCTCACCCAGATCTGCCAGGAAAGCTCAGAATGGAGCAGCAGGAGGGGTGGAGAAGCACACTTTGTGCTTAGAGCATCTCTTTTCCTTCCCTCAAACTTCTACTCTCCCACTACTGTATTTTTCTATTACTGTCTACTTTTCATCATGTTTGAGAAGCTACTGAACAGGTGTTTCCTAAATTCTAGAACTAGTGCCTGATTAATGAGCAAATTATTACAAAACAGTATACAACCTCCAGATGAAAAGCTTAATTGCAGAGTATTATGTCAGGACCTTAGAATTCATAGCATGTAATATGTACCCTATTCTATTGCTGCTGTCTAACCACTTCCACAATTTCTGCAGAAATTAGATAATTGTCTTTTTAAACTATAATCGTCTCAAAGGGAAAAAGAAAACTGTCATGACAGTGCAGTCCTTCCAAATAGAACTTCGTGATCAGTTAATTGACTTGGAGGCATCTTAAAGAAAATTTTAAGATCACCTAATCAAATCATCCATTTTCTAATTAGGTATAGTGAAGCCCACAGAGGCTTTGGGGATTGCCCAAAGGCCAAGACTTGAGTCTCACAACATTTAATCTAATCTGGCATTCATCTCAGTAGTAGCTCTCAAAGTATGCTCCACAGACCAGTAGCCTCAGTATAACCTCGGGACTTATTAGAAATGCAGACTCTCCACCCCATCCAGACCTATTGGATCAGGGCCTCTTGTGGTCAGGCCCAGCAATCTGTGTTTTCACTGGCTCTCTAGGGTGTTAAGATGCACCCTCGGTTTGAGAACCAGTGCAGATGCACTACACACCATCCAAACATTGCTCAAAAGTAATGGGCAAGTCTTCTGACTCCAAGATCGTGTTGACCAGGGAGTGGGGTGGAGAGAAATATTCTGATAGCCAAAGGAAAGGTGATCCAATAAGAATAAAGATACAAAATAAGAAGGAAAAGTAGGCTCAGAACTCCAGTTGGAATGCCTGTTGAAGTAGCAGCAAGATCCCTGCTTAGCCTTAGCTGTGAAATAGTGACTTTTCCCTTTCAGAAAATAGAACATGAGAGGATGGAGGAAGATAAAGAACTAGTTTCCCTTCCCAATCACTTCCTTAGCTCCAGAAAGTTTGCCTCCTAAGGAATTTAATCAGGAAATAAGATCCCAGTAGGATGTGGAGTAAGTTCTTTCTTCCACAAATCACCTGACAGTTTCCAAAGTCATTAATCAGCATTTTCAATTCCACTCCTCCCATGTGTGGGGCTCAATCTCTCCTTCCTTTACACAGTGGAGAGCATGGCTTTCTTCCTGCGGCCCAGTGTCGCCAGGCTTATGTCTTCACAGCTCATTTCCGAGGAGATGGGGGAATCTTACCTCATAGCTTTTGGCTTTCAAAGTGCATGAGAAAACCCTTGTGGGTCTAGCTTGGTTATTCTGCTACAGCGTGGACTATGTTCCACAGACAGACAGAAGAGACACTATGATTAACCAGGTCTGCGTCACAGAACTATGCTCTAAGCAACAAAAAGGTCACTGAAATTAGGGATCCCCACCAGTGACCCATGACAAAAATGAGTGGAAGATTGGTGTTCCCAGTGGAAATAGTGGAGAGATGGCTGCTATGTCCCTTCTCCCAGCATTGGCCTTACGGAGCCTCAGAGCAATGATATATCCTGATGATGTATCATTGATAACTAATGATTTTCTAGTTATCATGGATGATGATAAACTAATTTTTGTTATTAAATATTTTGCCATCACAGGACCCATTTATGTGGTTAACAGATTAGAGAAGGTGTGACACCAGAGGATTTGAGAGGGATGCAGTTCTTGGTGAAATTAAAACAGCAGATTATGGTAACCCAAAGTCCAAACACAGACATGACCCATGCTAATTCAGAACACAGATTCAGGAACCAAAGGCCACACTATTCAATCTTGCTTCTATCTTATTCTATCAGGCTAAACCTTGAGGTGACAGTAGAAAGAGTATTATCCCTTCCATAAATCTTACCAAGGAGAAAGCTAACACCCAGAGGACTTTACTAACACTATTAATAGTAACAGAGCTGCCCCAGATCCTAGTTCAATGCCCTTACAATGATATCAGATTGCTTTTACACAAGAAAAAAGAAAGATAATCAGGCTTTCAAGGTAAGACCATCCTGGATGCTGATATACATTCTGATGATCACAGAAATAAGCAGAAAGGTGGTCAAATATATGAATATTGTCATTTATATGTTAGGGAACCAGAGGTGAATGTGTATCATATACTATGCTTTCTTCCTCCAAGTGAATTTTCTAATTAGAGTTCAAGTATGGTTCAACTGGGGATGGAGGGACTAAAATATGGAACTTTTATGGATCTGCTCCTGTGTCTTATTTTATATCAAATTCTTGACCATTCTCATGAGTTTAGATCTGATTTATGATGACTTAGGAAATTGCATATAGATCCAACACTGCTGAAATAATGTGACCATCTGAAAATGAAGGTGAGGAAAGAGTCTTAATCCACTCCAGGAGGTAATTTAAAATCTGAGGGGAAAAATAGATAAAACATGGAGGAGACCAGCAGCAAAATAAAACCTGGCAATGCTGTTCTGATTGAGAAGCTAGGGAGTGGAGAAGCAGCAAGCTCTGCACAGTTGGAAAATTCAGGGAGTGCTCATTTCAGTGGCCAGTTTTTGAACATGTCAGTTTAATTATTATGCATCATAGTTGACAGCGATGCATATGGAACCAATTACAGCACATGTTAAAATCAATTATTGCATATTTCAGCTATCCTAAACACTGGAAAAAGCGTTCTGTACATTGCTGCAGATTTCAACTCCACTAATCATTTTTACTATCATGGTTCAACAAGAAAAGGAAATATGTGTGTGTGTGTGTGTGTGTGTGTGTGTGTGTATACGTATAAAAGTATACATATATACCTATACTGAGAAAAACACGTTTCACAACCAACATCAAAGGCAAAGCACAGAAACAGTAGCAATAGATAGAAAAGTTTCAAACGTTTGTTCTTACAGAAGTCTAATCTTCCATCCTGCTTTTTCGAAGAGAAATAACAAAAAATAAAATTCCTTGCTATCTCCCAAGCACTGTTTTGATCAATTTAATCCACTTTGGCCTCTTTACCAGCAGTGAGGTCCATTCTCAGCTGCTGTCTACTGGCTATTTTGGTCTAAAATGTTTGCCTTAACTGTTTACCCTGTTTCTGTGGCCTTTTCTCCCCCTTCAGATTTCTAACTCAAAAATTCTCCTTCAAAGTTCACAGCTTATTCATTTTCTGTTTACTTTTATATGCACCAACAAATAACTGGGTTATTGAAAAATGAAGGTGAGGAGGAGGAGGAGAAGGAAGGTGAAAAAAGTGAAGGTGGATGGCATTTGCCATTCCTAGGAGATTTGCACATTTGCTGGTTGTATTAAATCAGCAGCCTGTATGGTGTAGTGAGCTCCAAAATACGTTTCCTGTGAAGAAGGCTTATATTCTGAAAATTTGGATTTCTACTTCCTCTTCACCATGCATAACAAAAGTGAGCTGCAGAAAATTCATTGTCTGAACTGCACTGAAGGCTTGGGGACACACACTGGTGTCCCATGGTGATAATTTATCTACGCAAATCCTCCTGTCCTGAGATGAGGCAGGAGCTCCAAGGTGACTGAGCATTCCAAAAAAAGCCACACGCCTCACAAAACTTGGCTCCAGGGAGCAGGTGGGTGTGGATCCCGGGAAAGGGATCAGTGGTGTCTGAGTCAAGAAGAACCCAGTGGTCCAAGCAAGAGCAAAGAAAAACAGCCCATGTGGTTTAGTCAAGAGAGCGCCGGGCGGGATGTTGGGAATGCTGACTTCTCTGCTCAGCAGCCTGCCCAGCTGGGGCAAGGTACTCAATGCCTCGTTGTCCTCCAGACTGTCACCTGGCAATGAGGGAAGTGTATCAAAGAGAGAACGAGGCCTCTGAATTGCTTCAGGGCCCATAAAAGGAGGACTGCTCCATTTTAAAGTTTTTGAGGATCAGGGTGGGAACCACTTATGCTTGTTTGTTCTGTGACTAAACGATAGACCCCAACTTGTGCCAGCTGCCCTTCCTTCCTTCCTTCTTTCCTTCCTTTCTTCCTTCTTTCCTTCACTTAAGAAGTACTTATTTTGAACTAGCCCTAGAGATACCCATTCTCCTCTAGTGGAGGTGATAGATTACCAGCGAAGACAAGTGCATCAATAACCACATGGACATTAAGGGAAGTAAAACAAGACCCAGGCCCCTGGGTTATGTTTCAGATAAAGGGAGAATCTGCACTATACTGTACACATGCCTGTGATCTGCCACAAAGGGAGTATGGTGGGAAAGTGGAGGAGAAGGAATCCAACATTGCCCCTTCCCAAGAATTTGATGAACTCTTAAGTCTGCATTGTGATTCAAATGATTTAAAGGGTTTCTTGTGTTCCATTCAATAAGTGGGGACCTAGGCTATGTGAGCTGAATAGGAAAATCTGCTAGTGGCCATTTGTGAGATGGAGGACAAAGCTCAGACATAGTTTGGGAGGAAGGAGTTTCATCAGTCAGGGTCCCAGAAGAATATGGAATTCACCCATATGGTTCAAATGTAGAAACACTGTCCAAGGGGCAGCAGACAGAATGTAGGCAGAGTGAACCAACAAGGGTTGGGAGGCCCCCAGAGACGAACAGCAGCTTGGAGCGATTTGGAGCTATTACTGCCCTAGGAGACACTAGGAGCTAAGGAAGAGGGCTGCACGGGGGAGCACCCACCAGAAGGGAAGTGTGCAGCTTCTACTGGAACTGTGATCCCAAGGCAGGGAGGGAGTGGAGGAAGAAATGCCCCATCTCTCTTCTGTTTGCTGATGGTCTTCGACAGAGCCCAGATGTGGCAGTCAAGCAGATCAGTTCCTCAGCAAAGAAAAACGTATGTTTATATGGCTGGAAGTGGCCAGAACAAGGGCTCCAGCAGCCCCAGAACATGCCCAGTTGCCCAGGGTTCAGGGACCATTATCTCAATGTATGTGTAACCAAATCTGACACTCAAATTGGGATGCTCTAGAACATAATTCACCCCAGCAAAGGTGTGCAAGGAGAGTACAAGACAGGAGCCAGCACTAGATGAAGAGACCTAGGATCAGTGGTGTAGAGCATCATGTCCCCAGCATGCTTTGGGCAGGCTTATGTGGTCAGGGAGGGAGGCTTGGGAGAGAACCTCAGAAAAGTTGAGAAAAGTCCTAGAAAGCTTTACTAAAGCATTTGTACTTGATTCTAAAGCAATGAAAACAAGCTTTTAAGATGAGCCCACTCACTTCACCTCTCTGTTCAGAAACACACAAGTGCTTTTGACCCCAGTGGGTTCAATAACAAGCTTGTGAGTAGATGCAAGTGGCTTCTATAAGTTAAAGCTCATCAGAAAAGCCATCAGTAGTTTCATGTAGTTAAGAGCATGGGTTCTAGCCTTGGGTACACCACTTACCAGCTGTGTGACCTTGGGCAAGTTACAGACAGTTCCTCAGTTTCCTCGTCTGTAAAATGGTGATAAAAATGGCACTGACTTTATTAGATTGCCTTGAGGAGTAAATGAGCTCATATTTGAAAAGATCTGAGAACAATAATTAGTATCCATCTTCATAGCAGCCACATATAATGCATAATAGTTACAAATTCAAAAGAGATATTATTATTGTAACACTTACCAACTGACCAAGAACATTGAAAACATACCCCTGAAGAGCACTCATAAAGAGCTTTCAGCTATAAATAAGAATCAAGAAAATATTACTCGTCCTAGGCTGCCAGCTCATCAAAATTATCCCAGACAAGACCACAGAGCAGAACAGACATCTGAGGGTTTTTTACATATACTCCCTTATGACAGAGAGAATGGCCACATACAGTCTAATGCTGAACGTGCACACGTTGTGAATATTTCCAGACCTACAAAGCTTCTAGGTGGCATGTCACAGCATTCTAGAGGCAAGCTGTCAGTGTCACAACACAGAACTTTCCTGAAGGCATCTCAGAGCCAGAGGAGTAAACAGCGGAGACCAGCTCCCAGGTCATCTGCCTGTAACCCTCACTGTTGCTAAAACATTCCAACAAATTACTCTTACCATCCCATCTGATTCACTTGGTATAAGCAGAAAGTGCAGACACCCATGTGTGGTCTGAACCACATGACCGTCAAATAAAAAATATAAAATATGTCATTGTATTTCCCCAATCCTCTGCAAAAGAAAATGCAATGTTTTTTTTCTCTTTTTCATTTTTCTGTTGACGTTCATAGCTCTACAGTTGACATTTGGTCTTCTAAAATGTCTGATATAGAGGTATCAGAGGTTTAGGCAACTGAAAAGTGGAAGCATAAGGAAGGTGTTTCGTAGTTTATCAAACTGTGAGTACTGATACCTCATTAATTTTTAATGCTTCCTTCAACCAAGGCGAGGCAGCGTTTTCCTTCGGCAATCTTAATGATGCAAGGCCTGCCACTCACACAGGTGTTAATGGCAAAGTAATTTTGAGGTTTCTGGATGAGACAAACATTCCACATTTGTAGAACAAACATTCAGGAGGGATCCAATGTCAATGTTTCCTACGGATTTTTTATTAATAGCTCTGCTGCCTGGCCTGCTGGGATGCTCTCAGGAAGGGACACTGTTGTCCAGTCAGTCCTCGCTGAATCACCCATGCCCACTACAGCTCAGACATGCTCACATTGTCCTCACTCCTCACCACACCCTGGAGAGGGCATCTTTCCTCCGCATGCTGTTCAAAAATCGACACAGCAGAAGAGGAGCCACAAGATACCAGGACCGACCCAGGAAGTCTCTGCAGCATTATTAAGGCAAGGGTGCTCCAGAACAGTTGTTCTTAAAATGCAATTCTGCAGTTCACCCAGGAACTTGTTAGAAATGCAAATTCTCAGGCCCTACCCCAGACCTTCTGAACCAGAAACACTGGCGATGGAACCTCCCTATCTGTACATCAACAAGCACCGCTCCCCCCCCAACACCTGGCAACAAGTGATCCGATGCCTACTGAGCCAACCAATCAAAAATTACACAAATGCAAATGTGGTTTTGTGTAAGCAAGGTTAGTACTTTATCTGCATGGCGAAACCCTACAAAACATAGGTCACATCTGTTGCTCAATCTAGAGAGAAGGACCTAGGGTCCAAATGTCAGTAGAGGCTTCAGGACATTGAGGAACTGCCCTTGCCATTATGTGGAAAGAGAGAAAAGGTGAAGACTACCCCTGCTCCCTCACCCAGCGAAACCAAAATGCCTAAGGGTATAATTTAACAGAGCCATTTAATGATCAGAAAGGGGCTTCCTTTGTCGGTCAGAAGGAAGGAGGAAAACGGAAGCAGCACATCTGCAATGAGGGAGAGAAAGCCCCTTTGGCAATCTAGTGCAAGCCCAGTTAGAGCATGGTTTTGGAGCCTCTGCACAGCGGGTCTGGGACCACAGTCTTGGGATGATGTGACACTCCCTCAACAACCTGGCAGACCACAACGACAAGAAGGGTGGTGATAGATGATACTGGATCAATTACTTGGATTCCACCACTTAAGTAGGAGGAACTTAAATGAGAGCTAGAACTCCAGCCACCATGCTATGCAGGAAAAGGAATAGAAAAACAGCTTATGATTTTTGCTTCCTGGCTGGGAAGGGGTCTGCTATGCAAGCAATGAAGTGGTTTGACCTGCTTGTTTTGACACCATGTATGCAAAGCTTAGTCTGTCTTGAGGATTTTAGAACACTGCGCCTAGAATTTTATAGCCTCATGTTCTATCACAATTCCAAAAAGACATCTGCATGAAAACAAGAGGTTTGGAATCTATTTAACAGAGCTACAGTCCTGATGTAGAGAAGAAATAATATTCAGATGGCATCCTCTGTCTATCCATGGTGGCTCAATACCTGCCTTCAGCCTTCTAGGGACTTTTCCTTGCACTTCCTACGTACACTCTTCCTTTAGCCAAGCCAGCTGCCCTCACTGTCACAGCCTCCAGTGTTCAACACTTCCTAACTCTATGCTTTGGCCTATCATACCCTCTAGGCTGAGTGCTGCCTCAACTCCCTCTCTGGTTACTTGCTCCCAGGACTCTCTTACTCCTCTGCATCTTCACTGTTCAGTTTCCCTCTCTCTGACTTTTCCCTTCTTTTTATATGTTCATAATGCTCTGCCCTGTGCTGTGCACTTGGACTGGCACAGGAAGTAACCCTCATGAAATCCGTGCAGGCGACCAGGTATACAGGTTTGGCCCTCAGAGCAGTCGATTTGTACATAACCAGTTATTTACATTTCAATTCCCAAATTTTACCAAGGCAAATTGCTGAAATTAAATTAATATCTGTTTACAATGGCTTTAAAAAGGATTTTTTTTCTTTCAAGTATTTGCCAGATTAGAAACACACAACCTATGTTTCAGAAAACTGAGGCACAACAGGTGTGGAAAGAGCCCAGCAGTGCTTGCCACTCTCTTAGACTGAGAAGTGAGGTGGGCTCTTCCTGCAGAGGGTAGAAAAATGGGGTGAAGAAAAGGAAAGGTAACAAGATTGAGTCCACCCATTCTATCCATCTGTATCAGTTCATTTTCACAGTGCTGATAAAGACATACCCAAAACTGGGAACAAAAAGAGCTTTAATTGGACTTACAGTTCCAGAGGGCTGTAGGCAGGAGGCAAAAGGCACTTCTTATGTGGCAGCGGCAAGAGAAAAATGAGGACGAAACAAAGCAGAAACCCCTGATAAATCCATAAGATCTCGTGAGACTTATTCACTATCACAAGAATAGCAAGGAAAAGACTGGCCCCCATGATTCAGTTACCTCCCCCGGGTCCCTCCCACAACATGTGGGAATTCTGGGAGAAACAATTCAAGTTGAGATTTGTGTGAGGACACAGTCAAACCATATCACCATCCATCTATCCATTCATCCATCTAACTAATCATCCATTTATCTATCCATTCATCCATCCATCTATCCATCCATTCATCCACCATTCATTCATCTGTCATCCATCTATCCATCCATCCACCCATTCATCCATTCATTCATCTATCCATCCACCTTTCCCTTCATTCATCAATCTATCTATAGATCCATCCATCCATATATTTACGTATGTCTATCTACATAGTGTTCGGTGGCTCAAGCCTGTAATCCCAGCACTTTGGGAGGCCGAGACGGGCGGATCACGAGGTCAGGAGATCGAGACCATCCTGGCTAACACGGTGAAACCCGTCTCACTAAAAAAATACAAAAACTAGCCGGGCGAGGTGGCGGGCCTGTAGTCCCAGCTACTCGGGAGGCTGAGGCAGGAGAATGGCATAAACCCCGGAGGCAGAGCTTGCAGTGAGCTGAGATCGGCCACTGCACTCCAGCCTGGGCGACAGAGCGAGACTCCGTCTCAAAAAAAAAAAAAAAAAAAAAAAATTATATTACATATTGTAAAATTATACTAATATACTATTATTAGGATATAGTTTCAATGGTTATAACAAAAAAAAACCATACCAATGGTGACTTAAACAAGATAAGATTTCTTTCTCGCTTGCTTAAACACATAGGCTTAGGCAATTCTGAACTGATGTGGTGGCTCAACAGCATCAAGACTCAACTTCCTTAGTTCTCTCTTTGCTGTCCTCAATGATTAGATTGCATCTCCTGGTCTCATGTGGCTACTTCAGCACCCACTGCCATGTGCAGAGCACAAGGGACAGAAGGAAAGATATGCGCAGACTGAGAGGTGATATCCACCATCGCCATTCACATACCTCTGACTGTAAGTTTAGCATGTGGCCACCAGCACTTTAAAGGTTCCTCTGGACAAGGACCGCACTCAGTATACACTCAGATAAACTATTACTAAAGGAAGAAGGATGAAAGGGATATTGGATACCTGTATCTCTGCTGTACTGGCTATTCTGATTTAATAATGTAGAAATTCCTAAATTATAAAAGATATTCATATTATACAAAATTATTTTCCACAGAAAGCACTAACGTGTATGGGCTGTTTGCCATCGTGTGCCATCTGTCACTCCAGCTTCCCATTGCCATTGTCATCTTGACTGGGCCCTACCACAGCACACCGTTTCTGGGTGGAGATTAAGTTCATAGACTGTTAAACTTTCCTCTATGTTTTTAAACTTATTTTATAGAGTGGGATTTATTATAAATGTCATGCAATTTTATTATAAAATAATTCAAAAATGCAAATAAGCAAACAGAAGGAGAGGAGAAGGAGAACAAAAAAGAAGAAGGAAAAGAAAGAAAAGCATTTTGTGGTTCTATCCCACAGAGACCATGATTTGTAATTATTGGTGTACATCACTTTATTTATTATTTCTCTACCAAATAAAATCACAAAGTATATATGACCTTGGGACTTAGTCACCCCCTACTTAACACATACACTTAATAGTACAGTATAAATTTGGTTCTATCTGAATACAACAACATTTCTGCAGGAAATTTGCTAATATCTATTACAATATACCACTGTAAGATGTTTTAAATTATCTAACTATGTTGAAGATGAAAGTTTTACCACTGAAAACAATAAACAAATTCTGTGGAAATACAGAGCTAAAGCAATGGAAAAACTACGTTATCAGCATTTATGCTTTGAAATCTTAGATTCTTTGGGCAGTCAGTAAGCAAAAAGAGGACAAGAGAACTGGAATCAGTGTTTTATCAGCAGATAATATTTGCAAAACTATTTTATGAACAAGGGTAAGTGGAGAGGTTCATTCCTTTCAAGAGAAAGAATTCTAGAATACATTCCATTACCAATATTCATCCCTATGTGAAGATGATCAAAAATATGTACATTGAAAAAAAGAAAAAGAGGATAAAAGATTGTACTGATGTCCAAAGAGAACAGATTGCTCTATTGTAGCTGATGTTTCCTCTTTCCCTATAATCAAGCATCAAAGGCCTAACAGACAATGGCTAAGTTGTCCCAGATGGCGGCACACACATATGGGAAAAGAAGACCAGTGCATGACTGTGCTGATGGGGATAGGACACATTTCCTAAATGTCTATCCAGGAGTACAAGGCAGGCCTGGCCAGACCAAGGCTACAGACACATCGAAAGAATGGAAACCTGACAGTTCACCACTGAGGAAGCCTATTTGGGTGCCAGTCATACAAGCAGCATGCGTAGGTTGCCTCTTGTCTGCAACACTCATCACTCATTAGCCCACTGGAGCCTCGTGCTTCCAGGGCAAATGTGAAATAAATAAAACTGACAGGTCCTGCTTTGCAAGAATTTATGTCGTCTTTTTTTTTTTTTTTCATGGCCATATTGGGTCCCGAAAAGGGCTTCCTCCTCCAACCCTAGCCCCAGCTTGCATCCTGGCCAGGTAACCTAACATTTATAAAATACCTCATTCTCCACATTTAGCTGGAGAGACAAATCCTTGAAGACATTAGAGATATGTTTTGCTTAAAAGCAAATTCTGATATATAAGATATAAGCATGGGGTAACTTTTTATTCTACAAAATAATTCTGAACTTATAGAAGAATTTCTCAGACAATTCTCAGTGAGCTTTTTAAGTAAGAGGCAATTTACAAAACCATTCATATTCAACTTTTTTCTGAGAATTCATCTATTGTGTAAAGTTAAGTACAACCACATTGTTAGAGTAATCAATTAGATCGGTTATTCATACGATAAAAGCCACTAGTAACATTGTGTCTTATGGTTGACAGCACTTTCATAACTATGATCTTTCATAACTATGACCCTACAACAACCTCCAATGAGGTAGTAATTACTATTCTCTCTGACACACTAATGAAGACAACTGAAGCTCAGAGAGGTTGAGTAACTTTTTAAGAATACACAGCTAGTGGATGGTAGAAATGGGGCCAGAATCCATTTCTTCTGACTTAACCATACTTTCCTCTCATTTCAACTCTTGTGGTATAGAACCAGGATGACCACGTGTCCAATTTTCCTGGTATCACCCCTGTTTAAGCCTTTTCCGCAGAATATATTTATTAAGAATGTCTTCTTTTATTCTCAAAAGTGACCCTATTTGTATGATAAATGACAGAACAGTGTTTTATGTTCCATATTTTACAGGCTTTAAGATTTCTTGTGATGCCACATAGGGATGGAGAACAGGGAAAGAGGTATAAAGACCAAGTAGGCTCAAGAATCCTTAATTGCATTTCAACTGCAGTACTCATACCATTATCTGTTTTTGTATATTTGTTCTGTTTTTAAACAAAATGCAAGACGGATACTACTCCTTTAAAAGGTTGTAAAGCCTTTTATCCATAAAAATATTAGCAGATGTAAGACTATGGAATACACATCATTAGTACAATCTAACCACTACAGGTGGAAAATAATGGATTTAATACCAACATTGACAGACTTATACGTTCAACAAAACAAAGCATAGGCTATCATATCACTTAAGACTGGTGGTTGCTATTAACTGAAAATCCAATTCACTGATTTAACTAAAAAGTAAAGAGAAAAAATAATGACAGTATTGACTCACATAGCTAAAAAGTCTGGGACTAGATCCAGATGCTCCAAGCTGTCATTAGAAGTTGGTTTCTCCATGTTTCACGTCTGCCTTACACTCTAATGGATCCATTCTCAAGATTTCTACTGCTCCCTGAGAGTGCAGGGTTTATATAGTGTCAGCAATCTCAGCAAAATGCTTTGCGTCTGCCTGATTGGTCTTCCTCTCTCCATTCAAAGCAATCAGGACAGCCAAGTGAAAGCAATGCTCAGATTGGCCCATAGGAATTGCCATCCACATTCTGCACCTGGAGGTGGGATCGGCCCAAAGTGCATGTCAGGAGAGTAGAGGAAGACAGATTACACCAAGAATGAAAGAGGGGAAATCATTATAAACCATTTAGATACTAAAGGGGGAAAATGTATACTATGCCGTACTATCACATACTACAAATAACTCCACGCTGGTAACTAGATAACTTAGATAAAACAAGGTGATGTTGCATTTTGGAGGTGAAGATTCCATCCTTCCTTTTGCACCCATATCCTAGATTCTTGGGGTAATCTGTCTTCCTCTGCTCTCCTTATAAGTGAGAACATGTGTAGTATTTGACTTTCTGTTATTTGATTTAAGATAATGATCTCTAGTTCCACCCATATTGCTGCAAAAGACGTGATTTCACTCTTTTTTATGGCTGAGTAGCATTCCATGGAATATATTTATATACTACCACATGTTTTCACTTATAAATGGGGCCTAAAAAAAGGTGTACACATGGACATAGAGTGTGGAATAATAAATATTGAATACTTGGAAGGGAGGAAGAGTAGGAAGAGGGTGAGGGATGAGAAATTACTTAAGGGGTACAAATGACACTGTTTGGTTCAGGCTTTACCACTATGCAAAATATCCGTGTAACAAAACTGTGCTTGTACTCCCTAAATTTACACAAATAGAAAAAGGAAAAAAGAACTCAAAAGGAGAAAAATAGTCTACTATATTTACGTAGCTATTTCTGTTTATCTTCTTTTATTTTTGAAGTTCCAAGTTCCATCTCTTATCATTTCCCTTCTGTCTGAAAAATTTTTTAAGCAATTCTTTTGGCACAGATCTGATGGCAATAAACTCTCTTAGTTTTCCTTCATTTGACTATATCTTTGGTAATCCTTCATTCCTGAAGGAATTTTTTGTTGAATAAAATCCTGGTTTGATAATACTTTTCTTTCAGCATTTGAAAACGTGTATCACTTCCTTCTGGTCTTCATGGTTTCTCAAGTATCCCAGTACTTAATGCATCATTTTGCCCTGGCTGTTTTCCAGGTTTTTCTTTGTCTTTTGTATTTAGAACTTTAATGTATCTGGGCATTGATTTATTTGGGTTTATTATGTGTTGGGTTTGCTCAGCTTCTTCAATCTTTACCTTTGTCTCTTTTACCAATGTGAAAAGTTTTCACTCATTGTTTTTTCAAATATTTTTCTACACCAGACTCTTTCTCCTGTCTTTTTGGACTCTGATGACATGAATAGTAGACTTTTCATTATTGTCCCACAGCCCATGAGGTTCTCTTTTTTTTCTTCTCTCAAATTTTCTATGTTGTTCAGATTAGATAATCTTTTTTGTCTATCTTCAATTTTACTGACTTTTCTCTTTCTTCTCCTTACTGCTATTAAGCCCTTTTATTGAGTTTAGGTCTTCTTAAAGCTTCTATTTGTTTGCTGAGACTTTCTATTTTTCTCCTTATTTCAACAGTGTTCACAATTTCTTCTTGGGGCATTTTTAGAGTAGCTGCTTTAAAACCTTTGTCAGGCAGTTCCAGCATCTGTGTGTTGTCATCTGTTGACTGCCTACCCTTGCAAGCACAGATTTTCCTCATTTTTCATATGATGAGTAATTTTGAAGTGAATCTTAGACATTTTATTTCTTGTGTTACAAAACTCAGGATCTTGCTTTAATTCCATACAGAATGTTAACATTTTTGTTTTAGTGGCAAATTGACCTGATTAAATTAAGCAACATGTTCCAATTTACCTCCTGAGAGGTGTGGTTCTAATCTCAATTCACTTTTCAAAGCTTTGCAGTGCAATTCATGGAGAAACAATAGTTTTTCAACAAATGGAGCTGTAACAACTGTAATTTCACATACAACAAAATCTAGATACAAAGTTTACAACTTTCACAAAATTGATTCAAAATGGACCATAGACCTAAATATGAAATCCAACTATAAAACTTTTAGAAGATAACATAGGAGAAAATATAGCTGACCTTGGTTTGTTGATGAGCTTTTAGCTACAACACCAAAGCATAATCCATGAAAAACTGATGTTAAATTTCATTAAAATTTAAAACTTCTGCTCTGCTATTTAAAAATTTAAAAACAGGCCAAAGACTTACAGGAAATACTTGCAAAACACTTATCCAATAAAGGAATTGTATCCAAAATAAATAAGGAAATCTTAAAACTCAAAAAGAAGGAAATGAACAACCAATTGAAAAATGGGTAAAAGATCTGAACAGGCAGCTCACCAAAGAAGATACATGTGGCAAGTAAATATATGAAAAGAAGTTTAACATCATGACATTAAGGAGTTGACAATGAGAAAAACAATGGAATACCACTACACACTAGTTAGAATGCCAAAAAAATAAACAAAAAACAAAAAACAAAGCAATACCAAGTGATGGTGATGACGTGGAGCAACAAGAACTTTCTCCTTCATTCCTGGTGGGAATGCAAAATTTCACAGTTACTTCGGAAGACAGTTTGGCAATTTCTTATAAAATTAGACTTATTCTTACCATACTATCCAGCAATTTCTTTCCTGTTTTCTAAAATGAGTTGAAAACTTACATCCATAAAATCTGCATATTCATGTTTATATCAGCTTTATTCATTATTGCCAAAAGCTGGGATCAAGCAAGATGTCTCTCAACTGATGAATGAATACACAAACTGTGGTAGATTTGGAACGTTATTCAGGAATTAAAAGCAATGAGCTATAAAGCCACAAAAGACAGAAAGAACCTTAAATGAATGTTGCTATGCAAAATAAGCCAAAAAGAAAAGACTATATATTATAGGATTCCAACTATGAAACATTCTGGAAAAGATAAAACTATAGAGACAGTAAAAAGATCAGTGGTTGTGAGGACTTTGAGGTTCAGGGAGGGATGAGTAGTTCACCATGAGGGATTTTTAGAGCAGTGTAAGTATTCTGTATGGTACTGTAATGTTTGATACATAGCATGCATTTATCAAAACCCGTAGAATGTACAACACAAAGAATGAATCCTAATGTATGTAAACCATGGCCCTTAGCTAATAATAATGTATCAGCATTGGCTCATCAATTATAACAAATGTCCCACACCAATACAAGATGATAATATGGAAACCATGAGTAGGGGAAGCGGGGTCATATGGGAACTTGGTATTATCTATTCAATTTTCTGCAAACTTAAAACTGCTCTAACAATAAAGTCTACTAATTAATTTTTTTAACTCAAAGAAACAAAAAGCTTTGGCAGTGTTCTTTACATCTATCACAGGCATGTGCCCCTAGCAGCTGGTCTAGGCCTGGGCAGTGATCTGTCTCCTGCTCTGCTCTCAGCATCCCCCATGCTTATTACATCAGACCCATATCAACCGTGAGGACCACTCTCCTGGTGCCTCTCTCTCCATAATCTCCCAGGAATTTCCAGCTCCCTCAAGTACTGTTTTAGGTTTTCCAGCAACAAAGCCAGGACTACACACTATTCTGACATGCACTTCTGTAACTACGCATCCAAGGCCAAGGGGTAGAAGGAACAGAGAAAAAAGTAGTAAATTCACCACTAACTTTGGCACTTTAAATTCTGGTTGTTTTTTGAGTCACTTTTCAGAGTCCTCACAGCTGCCCTGTGCCTTATGTTCAGGTTTTATAGCCACAACCAGTGAGTGAGATGAGTGAAATGTGCTCCCTCCATTATACCTGGGACCAGGACTTCTCATTATTTATTTAGACACTCCAAAGACCAGAGCGAAATGGACAAATATGCTGTAAAATGAAGTGGTCTGCACACCTCGAAAATGCCAAGGTTAAGTTAGACAAAAAATACTGGGGAAGTGGCCAAAATTAAAGCACACTGAAGAAACAAAACATAACAATAAGGATAACAATATGGCAAAATTAAATACAGTCTGTGGATTGAATAGTAGTGTTGTATCCTTTTAAATGTGCTGATTTGGTAACTACTATGGTTATGGAAAGGGGTATCCTTGTTCCTTGGATATACACACCAAAGAATTTACGGGGCAGAGGGCATGATATCTTTAGCTCACTTTCAAACGGTTCAAAATTCACATAAACACACACACATATGCACGTGCACACACACACACACACATCCCTGCACATGCAAGAAGGTTGAAGGGTGCAGAGGAAGGAGAACCATCAGGAGGATCAGGAGACCCAAGTTCTGGTCCCACTTCCCCTATAAGCCTGCACTAGGGCCAGTCATCAACTTTGTGGTGCCTCGTTTTCCTCTTATAGAAGGTGGATAGGATAAGTGACCCCTAAAATTGCCTCAAACATGCCAAATGTGTGTATATAAGAAGGATGGAGTTCTGTCTCCATGGAACTCTCACGAGTACTGAGGCTTATGTGGTAAAAGAAAGAGATGGGGGAGAGAGAGAGAAAGAGAGAAGGAGGAAGGAAGGAAGGGAGGGAGGGAGGGAGGGAGGGAGGGAGGGAGAGAGAAAGAAAGAAAGAAAAAGAAAGAAAGAAAGAAAGAAAGAAAGAAAGAAAGAAAGAAAGAAAGAAAGAAAGAAAGAAAGAAAGGAAGGAAGGAAGGAAGGAAGGAAGGAAGGAAGGAAGAAAAGAAAGAAAGAAAGAAAGAAAAGAAAGAAAGAAAGAGAGAAAGCGAGAGAAAGGAAAGAGAAAGAAAGAGAGGAAGAAAGGAAGGAAGGAAGGAAGGACGGAAGGAAGGTAGGTAGGTGGGGAGGGGAGGGGAAGAGAAGAAAGGGGAGGGGGGGAGGGGAGGGGAGGAGGGGGGAGGAGAGGAGAGGAGGGGAGGGGAGGGGAGGGGAGAGCAGAGGAGAGTTGAGTTTAGGTTTTCTCTTGAAACCAGTCTCTCACTTTGCTCTGATAACAGAGAGTTCAGGAAAGCTGGAGGTGCCTGATCTCACCACACTGCCGCCTTTCAGCTCCAGCTCTGTCCTCTCTTCCTTCTATCTGCTGTGGAGGAGGGTTAGTGAAGTGTCACTCGGTGTGGTTTTGAGTAGCTGAGTTGTTTTTCTTGTTGTTTCAATGTTAAAGGCAGAAGTAAAGCTAAGGCTTCTGATGATCCAAAAACTAAGCATTGAAGCAATTAGATATTCTTTTAAATTCACTCATGGCCATTAACTTCAAAGTCTAAGAGATGGAAGTTTAACAGTAGGACTATTACAGAAATACACTTATATTCTGGGAATTATCTTTTGACCTCATGAGAGGTGAATCAGCAGAACTTCGTCTATAAAGTAATGAGCCAGGACCGAGACAGAGAGACCACATGAATCCACTCCCTCTTGCCTTGGAGCTGTAGCTATGAAGAGCCCTTTTACAACATGAAACAGCTGAAAATTAAAAGGCTAAACAACTTTCTGTAATTTGAACCCAACTCAGTCTCACCTGAAACCTCTGATCTAAGGCTGAGGTGTAAGTGACATAAAAGAAGTAGCTGGGCTTCTATAGCTAGAATCAGAATAGAAAAATGCACCAAATTAGATTACTTGATTAATCTGCCTTTTCAAAGGATCCTTCTTCCAGTGGGAGCACCAGAGAAGGAAGGGTTTGAGTTAGACAAACATACATTCAAAGTATGCATTGAGTCCTGGGCAAATCACTTGACTGTCCTGAGCCTCACTTTCCCTTTCTGTAAAATGGAATGATAATGGAATCTATCTTGTAGGGTTGGTTGCTGAGAAGATACAATGCTCTCTAAGATTTAAAATGCCTTGCACAGTGCCCAGCCCTTTGTGAATGCTAGATCTGTGGCAACCCTCCTGAGATCATGAATGTCATATTGCTTTACAACACAAGTTTAAGACTCTTCTGATTCACATTGAAATACCAACAAAAAGCAAACAAATACAGTCCACCAAGGAAACTTCCTGCTTCCAGAGTGAAATTTTAACTAAAGATTCCCTGGTGTTGGACAAGGCCATTCATCAATGTCTACCACAGCATCCCAACATGGCAGCCTCTTGAAAATCGTGCAGCAGGACTACCTCTTAGAAATATAGCACGAGCCACACAGGCATGTCAGATTTTCCAGAAGCCACATTAAATAAAGAAAAAAGATGAAACTAATTCATAATAAATGTAACCCAATATACCCAAATTATTACCATTTCAACATGTAATCAACCCCCAAAATATTGGTGAGGTATTTCACATTTTGATAATCTTTTTTTCATACTAAGTCTTGGAAATATAGTTAGGTCTTTTACACATAAAGCACATCTCAATTAGGATGAAGTTTCATCAGAAATATTGATCGGTGTTTAGGTTTCATAAAATTTACATTGAAAAAGTAGATTTATATGCTGAACTTGTTCTAAACATACTTAGAAGTTTTCCAATGACTAAATTGAGTATTGGTTCTTAAATTCCAATTTAAAAAAATTTAAAATTAAATAACTTACAAATTCAGCTCCTCAGTCACACCAGCCACATGTCAGCTACTTACCAGCCACATGTAGTTGTGGCTGGTGAGTCGGGTAGTGCAGTCTTCAACATGGAGACTCTAGGGGACCTCAAAATCTTGTACATGGATTCTGTTGATCTTCCTCCAGAGTGAGTCTTTAAGGGTCTATGTATGAGACACAGAGAGTTAAATATCGCTTTTATTTCTCAATGATCAATAGATAAACCCATATTGAAAATGTATCTAACCTAAGACGAACTCTCCAAATATTCATTTATTCAATCTATCAACTACTTGTTAACTTATGATTTATTATTGCAGGGTTCACTGAGAGCCACTCTGTGCCACCACAGAGGGGACACCCGAGGTGTGTCTTTCAGAAGAAGTAGGTGCCAGCCCAACAGTGAGGCAGGAGTAGGAGCTGACACAGGGCATCCTTCAAGCTGACTGTGATAAGCCTTTGGTCACTGCTCTGGGGTGTCATCATTTCATAAGGTAACCCCCACCTAAGAACATCTAGGAGGAAAGGCCCCATCCTAAAAGTATTGCCATTCCTCACCTGACCCTGTCCTAGATCACCAGCACACAGCACATGACCAGCATTTAACCCTCCAACTGACCCCAAAGGCTCAGGACACATGTGGAAGGCTGGCCAGGTACTGCTGATGAGAATCTATTTGGTGAACTTCCTCAAGGTGAAGTAGGGTAGGTTCATAAGCCTGTTCCATGAGCTACACACACATACACACACACTCCCCACTCAATGAGTTATTATAAGAGGAGCACATCTTTGAAATCCGTAAAACAGGACATAGAACAATAGAGTAACTTGAAGGTGAACTCAGTATCTTTGTGGCTGTGTTTATGTGGCATTCATTCATTCATTCATTCATTCGTTCATCGACAAATGTTTACCGAGCTAGCAAGACAGTGTCCCTGCCCTCTTGAAAGTCACAGCCTCCTAGGGCAGAAGTGAAGTTTCCACGCTGCAAAGTTAAAAAGCATCCTCAATAATTTAATAATAATGGCCATGTAATGGAAGCTTCCAATGTGCCTGATACATTGTCCTATGTGAGTGTGTTACTAACTCTACTGTGCAGATGGGGTAGCTGAGGCTCAGAGAGGCTAAGTCAGTTGCCTAACTTTACACAGTAATTAGTAGCAGGACCAGGACCAAAACGTAGTTTTAGGTTGCCCCCAAAATCTGTCTTCTTAACCATGGGGCAATACAGTACTCAGTTGGTTCACTTCTACCTTACACACAAGCTCGTCCACCTGAGTGAAGGAATGGAGGTAAAGAATAAAATAGCAGCAAACAAGTACAATTGATTTCTTTTTATCCCATCAGAGTAGGATTGACCCAAGATTTCAAACCTGAGATTTTGTGTTAGGAATAATTTATTGTCATATTATAAATTCATGTTTTTCTATACTACCATAAAACATATTAATATTTGTGATACTGAGTAGTCCTGAAGAGGTTAAATGATGTTCAATCTGACCTAATTCAGATGGCAGAGAAGTGTGTATAACGTTTCAAAAGAATTTCCACTAGAATAATTAAAATAAGTTATTCTTCATTATGATGCAATGTAAATGAAGTTCTTTAGTAGGCAATCGGGAGTGACGTTGACTTGACTTTAAATTCTGTTCCTAACATTTATTAGCTTTGTAAACTTGAGCAAATAACCTCTCTGTAGCCCTGTTGTGCATCTATAGAGTGGGCTTAATAATGCCAACTTATGAGTGCTGTTGAGACATTGATGGTAAACTATGTTTAGAACGTAAAGCACCCAGTAGTGCATCCAACACACAAAGAGATGAGAAAATCGATTTATGAGATAACAGGTAAAAGGGTGCACTAATCTAGAAAAGACATTCCAAGACACGGATATGCTCAAAAATACATTTTTGTACTCTGAACTAGAGAATACAGCCAGTGTGGGGGGAGTAGGGTTGGAACTGCAGGCTTCTCATACTACTTCCTTCACTGAAGAGTCATCAGGAAGTTGAATGTGAAGGCTGCAGCAGTATTAGCAATCATCTGGGGGAAGACAGAAAGTTCTGTGTTTAGAATATGGTGGTCCAAAGCTCAAGAATGAATAAGAAGATCTAGAAAGAATGGTAAACGTGTGGAGAACGTAGTGAACATAGTGTGAGAATGAGAGCAGAGTACACATGGGCAATAGGAGGTTGGCTTTTGGGCTATACAACATGGGTCAGCAAATGTTTTTTATAAAGGGACAAACAGTAAGTATTTCAGGCTTTATGGGCCATACAGTTCCAGCTACTCAACTGAGGAGCACATGGCCAGATGTCCAGGCCACACTCTTGGATCTGTTAAATTGTAATCCCTAAGGGTAAGACTCAGGCATAAGACTTTGCAAAGATGTAAGGGTCTTCACTGGTGTGAGTCATGGACCATTCGCATGTGTGCTGGTAAGGGGCTATGACCATAACTGGTACCCACTGTAGCAATCATATAAACCAACACACGCTTAGCAATAAGAGGAAATAGGCACTGGAATGTGGGTCTGGGATTGAGGAGAGAGGCTGTGGTCGGAAGTTTCTATCCAATTGAGAGTTCCCAGCCCAACACTGTGAGAGAGAGAGAGAAGAGAGCCTATGGGTGGGTGGGTCCTGATAGGAAGAAGGAGAATAGCAGAGGGAGGAAGCCCAGGGAGAATGGGGAGAAGGTTAGTGATATCCAGAGCAGTATTCTGACAGCAGATCTAAGGCCCCAACCAAGTTAGCTCCCTTCCCTTCATCAAGTATTAATTGGTCGGTGACTTTAACACGTGTCATATTGACACATTCATTCAGCTACAGGTTTTCAGACTGGGCACTACAGCAAAATGGAACTGCTATTCCTACATTCAATATCCATTTACCTAGAGTGTCATGAACTTAGTGGGAACTGGTGCTTGCAGAATCCACAGGGCAGCAAGAACTGACTTAGGACTAACTCTGCATTTTATGAAGCACGCTTGTATAGCTGATCATGGAGAGAATAAAAATCACATTCTCAATTTTAATAAGGTAATCAAATATAAATAAAACAAAGATCTACAAGAGCATTTTATTGCTTCCAATCAGTTCTTCAGAAGTGGATGCACTGAACAAAGACTGAGAAATTATTCTGATTGTAATGGTCACCAGAGCATGTTCCCAAAATATAAACCTATGATCATACACTCATTCCTGTATAATGTTAAATAAAAAGCAGACCATATGTTTATGATTAAATTTGAATTTGGAATTAAGGTATTTTGGAGACTGAATTGAGTAGCAAATCATTAACACAAAATTACCTCTCAAAAGCATCATATAATGACATGAAACATAAAACTATCCTAACCACAGAGCCCCCCAAAATGTATATTCATAGAGGTGAGAGGGACCTAAGGACCTACTGGGCTCCAGGCCTTGCATCGGTCTTTATAGATACTACCATGGTTAACTTTCATATTTCATCATACTTATCTGAAGATAAGTATTGGTTTGACCATGTGAAATTAGAGGGTTTTTTTGTTTGTTTGTTTATTTTTTGTAAGAAAATTGGGTTTACATAGAAAGAGGGCCATTTGAAATTCAAGCCCAGATCAACAAGCACCTTCTATAGTTTGAAGAAAATAAGACCAAAAGAAAAATGTTGGCCGCATGGTGGCTCACGCCTAAAATCCCAGCACTTTGGGAGGCCCAGGCGGGTGAATCATGAGGTCAGAAGTTCAAGACCAACTGGACAAGATGGTGAAACCCCATCTCTACTAAAAATACAAAAAAATTAGCCAGGCATAGTGGTGGGCACCTGTAATCCCAGCTACTTGGGAGGCTGAGGCAGAGAATTGCTTGAACCCGGGAGGCAGAGGTTGCACTGAGCCGAGATCGCGCCACTGCACTCCAGCCTGGGTGACAGAACAAGACCCCATCTCAAAAAAAAAAAGTTTCCGTAGATAAACTAACTCTAAAGTTTTAAGGTTTTTAAAATTTTAAAGTCAGATTTTCCTCATATTTATTTCTACTGGAATTGACACAGATACTCACTGAATGATTTTCAAACTCACACATTGTCTTAATATGCCAATAATTAATGCCATCTCCAAGGATAGAGATCATTAGAGCTTACTGGAATGTGATATTTGGATAACTTCTCCATTCTCATCAGAAAAACATTAAAAATAAACAGAGAAAGTCCTACAGTTGTGTTTTTTAGGTTTTCAGGTTTCCTAGACTAGGCTGATACTTCTCTGAGCAGCCTCGAGGCAAAAGGATGTGCCTGTGTGGGTTCTTCCAGGTCTAGTTCTCTGCCCCACACGTACTTCTCTGCACCTAGATCTGTGTTAAGTCTTTAGACTTAATGTAGCTATCCACATGGACCTGGCAAGTTTGCCTAATACTTAACATACATAGCTAATAAGGCAAGTATCAGATAAGCACTTTCACTAACCTCTGTAAAAGAGACCTGTGGTGGTGGTTCATACTTGTAATCCCAGCACTATGGGAGGCTGAGGCGGGTGAATCCCTTGAGGTCAGGAGTTCGTGACCAGCCTGGACAACATGGTGAAACTCTGTCTCTACTAAAAAGACAAAAATTAGCCAGGCATGGTGGTGCACGCCTGTAATCCCAGCTACTTGGGAGGCTGAGGCAGGAGACTCACTTGAACCTGGGAGGTGGAGGTTGCCGTGAGCCAAGATCACGCCATGCCACTGCACTCCAGCCTGGGGGACAGAGCAAGACTCTGTTTCACAAAACAACAACAACAAAAAAGAATCGCCCCTCAGAGGTCCTACCACCACCACTACCACCGGTGGGGGGAAAAAAATGAAATGAAGTTAGCACTTACTCCGAAGAATGAGGGAGAAGAGTCCACTCAAGTTGGCCATTTTAGAGACAGCAACTGTCATTTTGTGGCCTATGGCAAGAACCTGGCTGTCATCTCCTACCATCTGCCCTGAAGTAGCTGGCAGTGTCGTTGTTTCTGTTACAAGCTCTATAAGACCCAGTGATACCTTCTCCTGTTGCAAATGAAGTGCCTGCTATTCTCTGTCCTGTTAATTGACCCTGGAAACCCCTCAAAGGAGCTCTTCCCTATGGGCTTTGTCCCACCACTCTTTAAAATTACTAACACTATTCACAACAGCAAAGATATTGAATCGATCTAAGTGCCCATTGACAGATGAGTGGATAAAGAAAATACGGTATATACACACCATGGAATACTACTCAGCCATAAAAAGAAATGAAACTGTCTTTTGCAGCAACATGGATGGAACTGAAGGGCCTTATCTTAAGTTAACTAACTCAGAAGCCGAAAACCAAATACCACATGTTCTCACTTAGAACTGGGACCTAAACAATGTGTACACATGCACATAGAGAGTTAAATAATAGACACTGGAGACTCAGAAATGTGGGAGCAGGGTGAGGGATGAGAAACTGCCTCAGTGGTGTGATATACACTATCTGGGTGGTGTTTACACTAAAAGCCCAGACTTCACCACTATGCAATGTATCCATATAACAAAACTGCCCTTGTACCTCCTAAATCTATAAAAATAATAAAATAAAATCACTAGCAAAAGATGGCTGGCACAGTGGCTAGCTCTACAATAGGTAATTCCTCATGATAATTGAATTGACTGCTATTGTTTGGCAGTCCCCACCCTCACATGGAAGCTGCCCAAAAAGAGAAGCTCAGCAAATTTCTTTTCCTCTGCTGGTTATAAATCAAAAAACTCCAGCAGGGCTGGGCTTACTCCTTCACTTTCAGAAACTGAAGAAACTTCTCACCACACACTGACCTCATCAAGAGTTGCATATGTATTTTGATTTTGAGTCCTATTATTTTCATATTAGAAATACAAACATTGAAAACTAATCTATTTTTCTTCCTTCCGTATTTCAGATGAATAGTTTAATAAAACTGCTTTTGTTTCTTATCCCAGAAATTGTATGTAAATTATAATTAATACTATCCACTGTGTTTCAATACAAATTAATACATTATATAACTTTGCCCACTTCCTTTTACCCTTCTTTCTCAGGGTTTCTCTTACCTAGCAAGATTGAGCATCCAAGCTCTTCTGATTGAAAGACTCAAACCATGGTCTCTATCAGCTGTCCCATTATTCCAACCCATAATATCTGTCTTCATTTAAACACTTGAGAAGTATATAGATATAGACGATAGATTAGATAGATACATAGATAGATAGATGATAGATTAGACACATAGAGAGATTAGATTAGATTAGATTAGATTAGATCAGATCAGATCTCATGCCTCGAAGAAAGTAAAGGGTCAGCTCAATCTACATTGAGTGTAACCATTCACTGAGGAATTAATTATTAAAGTAGTAGATGAGTGGATGGAATCACTAGGAACCTAGTGCTGAAGAGAGTGATGCCACCTTATCATAGTGTTAACACAGCAAAAAGCACAACCCCTTGAATCTTGGGGGGCCAAGTTTTAGAACTGGACTGCTTTCCCTTACCTCTATTAATTAGTCCTGTTTAGGGATAGCCAAACAATTTTTTAAAGGCATTTTATTCAAGCATTCAAGAATCTTGTTAAAGAGAGTCATAATATTTCCTGGATAAAAAAATGAAATAAGTCTTCCAAAATAACATTTTGATGAATGAGTGTAAATGAATTAGAAACACACGGATTAAATTTCCCTTGAAATACACATGGGTTTCAAAATTAAGGGGAATTAACTTCTCCAAATGTGTTTTCAATTTTGCCTGACCTCAAAAGTTTGACGCATGGTTTGAAACGGTTGGCCTGATGCCAGTTTTGCCTACCCTTTCCATGGCTTTACCTGGGAAACCATTTTATTTTCAGATCTTCTTGGCCTTCTGATGCCTTAATAATGTCACCAATCTGATGCGTAGGGCCTAGCCCATTGCAATAAATATTATAATGGTGAAAAATTGCAGTTTTTAAAATGACCTCCAAGCCTAGCCATTGGCTCTTTGATTTCATCCAGCTTTGGGTGGTATATAAAATTCCGACACAAATAACGATTTTATGAAGCCTCTGAAAATGTTTTGAGAGTTTTGATCGTTGGTAAAAAAAAATGATTCACATTCTCTGAAGAAAGATATTAGAAATGATAAAGATTTCATTTTAGAAGACATTTATTGAAAAAGCAGTTGGATTTTGAAATTTTTGAAAACATCTCATCACTTTTTTCACTCAATACCTTTAAAATCCTTGCATCATGATTATCAGGTAGATGTTAACTTGTTTTTTGTACCTGATAGAAAACTTAAAGCATAAATGAGCTTTCCAGCAAGTCACTGGGAAGAAGCATTACGATGCCCCCGCTTCTTGTCTTTAAAGGTTGTTTTCTAGATCACCAGCAGCCGACAATCCTGAGCCATGTAAATCTCGTAAGCATGGCTTTGGTGAAGAGCTTACCACTGGAACAACTCTGAGTTACAGAAAGGTCATCTGACCTTAGGTTCATGGCCACTCCTACCTTGTTGTCTCCCCTATCAAGACAGAAAATGGCAATAATCATGTGGCAGTGTCAACAAATCTTAGCTCAGCATATCTGGGGATAGAGAACAGGAAGAGTGGGGTCTTGGATGCTGATTATGGTGTAAGGAAGTGAAAGAGGAAAGATAGGATAGTCAGTGGTCAACTGAGCTGAATCCCATGCTGAAATTCTGGGAAGTATTTGAAATTTATTCTCTCTCCAGGTGAGGGAGCTGAGGTATGTATACCTCAGCCCCTTCTGTCATGACTGAGGCTGCTGTGAGTGGGAACAGGAGTGGAGCTGCTACATCCCAGCACTTCCAGCTTGCCATATCTGGATCTGGCAGTAAGAGAAAGCTCCAGACGAAGCAAGGAGCTGCTGGCAGTTTCAGACTGCAACTGAGTGCACTAAAAAGGTCAATGCTGACAGGTTACCATGAGGCCCTTGGCAGTGTTTGCTACAGGAGGCTTTGAGAGATTGATTCATCACTGATGTCCAGGCTTTTCTTCAGAGACCTCCAGCCACCCTGAACTTTGTTGAGGCAGTCAGAGAAACCATGTAACTCTTCTATTCCTAGTAATCTTATCTCTCGTGTATTGGTAAAGAGATATCACTGTTGTCCATTCAAATTTTTTCTGAATAAGTAGACATTGTTTTTCCGGTTCCATTGTGAATGGATTACTCAAAGTATAGTGGCTCTGACTTTGCCAGCAGTTGCAAGACCTCACCGTAGGCTGGTTCCTAAATTACACTCTACGTTCTATCAGCCCCACCCTTTACCCCAATTTGCACTAATATGTATGTTGCAGAGGTGGCCGTGTTACAGTGTGGTCCTGGTTTCAGGCTGACCTTCAGGGATGTGGCCCATCACCTCAGCTCCCTCATCTGGAGAGAGAATACATTTCAAACACTTCCCAGAGTTTCAGCACGGGATTCTGCTCAGTTGACCATGTTGGCATGTCTTGACTTAGCCTAAAGTCCCAGTCTAGGCAGCAGGCTCACTGGAAAACCCAAACCGTTTTAGGAGTACACACAAAGTAGGGGACCAAACCAGCTAAATATTCATGAGACCAGGCTTAAGAGCAGAAGTATTTTATTGGGATAGGCCAGGAAAAAAAAGTAGGGCCTTTTTACATTTTTCTCATCTCCGAGTCTCACGTCACTCTGTGATGTGGCACATGGCTGACACTGGTCCGTGATCTCTCCTGGACCACACCTCAGTTTGACTGCATAGGCTTACATATGACAAGAAAACCTTATAAATTAGAAACAGAAAGAGTGGAGAGAAAACTGCCCTCCACTCATCCCTGCCTCCTGTCTCTGGGCTTCCAGAGGCCTTAAACTAAAGAAGAAGACAACCAATGAGTCAGATACAGACAAGTGCGGGAGAAAAATCAGATATTTTGTACAAAAAGAGCAAGAGACAAAGAAGTTACTCATTACCATGACTGGCCCCTTGTTTGAAAATTCTTTAGGGCAGTGATCCTGACCCAGCAGCATAAGCCTCATCTGGGGGTTTCTTCAAAATGCACATTCTTGGGTTCCAGCCCAGACCTACTGAGCAGAAACTCTGGGGATGAAGCACAGGAATCTGCGTGCTAACAAGCCCCCCAGGAGATCTCGTGCCTGTTGAGGCTTGAGAATCACTGCTTCAATGAGAGAACACAAGAGATCAAATAAAATCATAGCTAAATATTGTAACTAGTGATATAATTACATAAATTAACAAGTAAAGTTCAGCTACAGTATCGCAACGGTCCTTCTAAATTCATTCCTTTGCTTTCAAAGATCTGAGTTATATTCAGGTAATACAAACCAGATATGGCTCAACCCAGATGGACCAAATTAATCCCCCAGAAGCTTAGGCAGGGCTTATCCTCGAGGAGACAGCCACAGTCACCCATTATTATACCACTGGGGCCTGAGTAACAGTGCTCCCCATTTTAGGATAAGCACACACAGCTTTCTTGTAATATTTTCAAATGGGAAATTGGTGCCCAGAAGAAATCTTTCCTCAGTAACTGAATGGAATTTTATTATGACAAGCCATTAGCCTGAATGAAGATTACACATCGATGGGCAATACCTAGTTCAGTGGAAACTTCTGAAAGCAGGGGTACCACCTGCCTTTTACAGACTGCTTCCTTACCTTGTTCCAGGTTAATCAGTTATTGATGCCATTATGATTTGTGTGGAAAACTACAAAGGCACAAAGGGGAAGTCCCCACTCTCTGAAATGGTATGGCTAATATACAGCTTTTCAAAATGCAATTCATTGCATGATACTATAGTGATAGATACATACCACTATATATTTGTCCAGACCCATAGAATGTACAACACCAAACTGTGGATGCTTGGTGACAATGAGATGTCAATGTCAGCTCACCAACTACAACAAATAAACTACCCAGGTTGGGGATGTCAATAAGGCAGAGGCTATGCATGCATGGGAGCAGAGTGTGTGGGAAATCTCTGTACCTTCCTTTCAATTTTGCTGTGAACTAAAACTCTAAAAAAAAATGCTTTTTTAACAATGCGATTTGCAAATTAATCCATGGGAGATCCCACTACAGTGTAGATTCTGATTCAGTAGGTCTGGGATGGGTCTTGAAGTTCTGTGTTTGTAACCAGCTCTCAGGGGTGCTGATGCTGCCGATCCAGAGTGCACTTTGAGTATCAAGGATCTAATAGAACTGTCAAGCTGGTGTAGACACAGACTTCTTCGTTCCTCATCCTTGAATAAAATATAATAAAACATGTGACTCATAGAAACTTGAAAGTGAATGGTTTAAATAATATAAGCCAATCACATGGTGCCTCCTTGGAGTTCCAGCTACTCAGGAGGCTGAGGTGAGAGGATTGCTTGAGCCCAGGAGCTTGAGGCTGTAGTATGCTATGATCATGCCTGTGAATAACCACTGCACTCCAGCCTGAGTAACATAGCAAAACACCATCTTTATAAAAAACAAACACATATATATATAATATATGTTTACATATATATGTATGTATGTTTTAATTCATATATATGTTTGTTTTTATAGAGATATATAGAGAGAATTTGTATGTATATTCACAGATACATATACATATATGTATATATGTATGTATATATGTACATATGTGTACATATATACATATGTGTGTATTAGGTTGGTACAAAAGTAATTGCAAAAAAGTGTGTCCATATATATATACATATAATACACATGTATATGTACACACATATATATATATATATATATGCCTGATGATTGAAAACAAGAGGCCTTCTTGGCAGCGTAATCTCCATTTGCTGCCTCCCTTAGGCTTGCCTTATTTGTTATTTACGACAGGACAATGTCAAGGCAAGTTCTATGAATGTGCTTCTCTCAAATTTGTTTTGTTTTGTTTTGTTTTGTTTTGTTTTGTTTTGTTTTTTTGAGACAGAGTCTCACTCTCTCTCCCAGGCTGAAGTGCAGTGGCGTGATCTTGGCTCACCACAATCTCTGCTTCCCAGGTTCAAGCGATTCTCATACCTCAGTCTCCCAAGTAGCTGGATTACAGGCATGTGCCATCACACTCAGCTAATTTTGTATTTTTTAGTAGAGATGGGGTTTCTGCATGTTGGTCAGGCTGGTCTCGAACTCCTGATCTCAGGTGATCTGCCTGCCTCAGCCTCCCAAAGCTCTGGGATTACAGGCATGAGCCACTGCATCTGGCCACAAATTCACTTTTATATCTTACTTATAAGATATACATTATTTTATCAAATTATGGTATCAAAGCTCTTTATTTGTTAATATCTTTTTTATGAAGCTTTGTCAAATTTTAAGAATCCCAAAAATTTTTCCATTTCATAATGTACTCAATCAAAATTTTGCTTTTAACCTTTTAATGTTAGCTTGCTTTCTGAAATAAAGTCCAGACTGTACTCCTCCTTCCCTCCTCTCAGTCTACCCCCAAGCCCTCCTGCATCCACACAGAGTCTGTGGCCATAAAACTTGAACTATGGAGTTGCACTGACCTCATTTCTGGTCTCATCTTTCTTTTAAATGGCTGCAGTATCTTCAGAAAATTTGCTGAACTTCACTACTGGCCCTCTACTTGCTCCTCTGAACAATGAAGATAATGCTAGCTCCTAAGCACACATAGGTAAGGCAATTAGCACAAGCCAGGTACCTGGTAAGTACCCAATAAATTTAATGTTACTGTTATCAACCACCATTTCATTATACACAAGAGAAGGACGACTACTCTTTAGCCATGGAGGAGGTTGCTTCCAACTATATCTGGATGACAGAACTTTGTGATGGAAGTGGACATGGTAAGTAATCACAAAAATGTCTGCCCAAGAGACTACCGCCCTTGGTATGGATTATGTCTGTTTAGCACAGTCATCTGTTATCTTTTCTCCTTCTTTCTGTACTGCAAGGCTGCTGATAAATTCACCAGATTCACTCAGGGATTGTCAGCTAGAGCTCAGGAAACTACTAATTTATCAGTGCTCTGGCTGGATACTCCGAAATGGATGTGAGCACATGTATAAGGAAGAGCTAAGTTTATAAACAGGTCATCTTGTAAATGTTAACATTTGCAATTGAGGTTATAGTTCCCTTCACTTATCATTCATTATAAGAACAGTTAAAATGTTTATTTCTCTTATCTGTGGCTATTTATATCAATAGTATAATCCCCAACCGGAAAGATGGGCCTGCACACACGTGGTTTTGGCGCTCACATTACGATTGATAACCTTCAAAATGTTTTGTGTAATAATTTCACAACAGCTCAACTGAGAAAAAATTTTCATTTGCATTGTTCGTGAATAAATTATTTGTCAAATGTGGGAGTAAAAATGGATCCAAAACTTTTTGAAAAACTAAACTATTTGTCAGTATTAATTAAAGCAAAACATGCACTTACCCTATATCTCAGCACAACAAAATATGTGTGTTCCAACAAAAAACACACATAAGAGGACTTATGTCAACATTATTTGAAATGACTACAAACTAGAATACCCAAAAGTTGATCAATAGTAAAATGAATAAAGATATTGTGCTGTAGTAATAAAATTGAATACTATACAGCCATGAGCATGAATGAACTCCAACTACCTGTAACAAAGTGGATTAAACTCACATCCTTTTGAGTAAGAAGAGCCTTATACAAAGGATATATACTATATAAATAGCAAAGCAAATTCAGGTATTAGATATCAGGATAGTGGTTATTATTTGGAGGGCTCTGTGTGGAAAGCAACAGGGGTGAGGGTGCTTCTGGGAGCTGATGAGATTCTGTCTCTTAATTTAGGTGCTGGTTATGCAAGAATGTTCAACTTGCGAAAATGCACTGAGCTGTAAAATAGTGATTTGTGCACTTTTCCTTTAAAAATTCTATTTAAAAATTTCACTGATGGGCCTCTGGTATCATGGCACCAGGGTTAACCTGGTTTTCTCTGTGTGCTGCACTATTTGACTGACCCAGCCACAAAGCATTACTCACCAGCCTTCATGGGTGTCAGCACTGTGGTCTTGACCTTTGACTATCTTCCATCCCCACCTAATAAGCTACTAGAAGTGTCAAAGCAACAACCCAACAAAGAAATAAGCGTGTAGTCTTTTTGGTATTAGAAAACTCTATAGGAGTAAAACTACTGCAAACTTTATAAATGAGTTAATGGCTTTACAATAGTTTTTTTTGTTTTGTTTTGTTTTGTTTTGTTTTGTCTACTCTGCAGTTTTCATCACCATTTTTCTGTTGGTGTAGTGCAGACAGGATGAAATTTATGCAGCTGTCAGTCAAACACTAGTCAGACACAATTGATGGGGCATCGCAAGTGGTAAAATCCACATCCTCGGACAGCAGAGGGAAAAATGGTGGATAAGAGGCAGGACTAAATTGCAGCTCCCTAAATTGCAGAGCAGAGTGTGGAGACTCACATCATGAAGTTTTGCTCCAAGAACTACTGCAGGAATATACCAGGAAAACCAAGAAAATCCGCAAACCCACTGAAGAAAGCAGATTACTTCTGCAGGACCTGAGAGACAGCCCAAATACTGAGAGTGCCCAAACTGTGAAAGTGGGTAAGGGGGATTGTCCATCCGCAAACACACACCCTCACTGGGAAACCTGAAGGGCCAGATCACAGGCGAAGAATTAGACCTTACCTGGAGCTGAGACAATTTAGAGAGCTGAGCAAAATACAGGGGTAGAGGAAGCAGCAGGAAAATCCCTGTGGGCTCTCTAGGTCCCCAGGGAAGCCATTTCTGACTTGTCTCGTAGGGGTGCTTGGGGAGGGCTACCAGGGGAACTTGGAAAAGACCACAGGGAGAAGGAAACCTCTAGACAAACTAGGTAATAATTCCAACCTAACATGAAGTTTCCTGACCAGAACTCAGGGGAAGGCATGAATCTTATGTGCAGACATAACAGACAGGGAGGTACAAAAGCCTTGCCTGCTTTCTCAGCTGGGAGGCCGGTAGCCTGGGGCGAGTTCTCAGCACTGCTTGCCCACTGCCTGGAAACAAACTCGGTACTGTTGGCAGGGGCACAGTGGGAGTGAGACTGGCCTTTTGGGTTGCATGGGAGCTGGGTGAAACCTATAACTGCTAGCTTTCCCTCACTTCCTTGACAACCTGCATGACAGAGAAGAGGCAGCCATATCCTCGTGGTAACTTAACTCCATTGACCTAGGAACCACAACCCCATTCCCCACAGCAGCCACAGCAAGCCCCACCCAAGGAGAGTCTGAGCTCAGACTCACCTAACCCTACACCAACCTGATGGTCCCTCCCTACCCACCCCTGGTAGCTGAAGACAAAGGTCATATTCTCTTGGGAATTCTAGGGCCCTGCCTACTGCCTGATCTTCCCTATACTGCCACAGCTGACGCTCTCTTGAAAGTGTCATCTCCTGGCAGGAGGCCAACCAGCACAAAACTAGTGCATTAAACAACTACAACTAAGGACCCTTACAGAGTCCATTTCACTCCCCTGCTTCCTCTATTGGAGAAGGTGCTGGAAATCATGGCTGAGACCTGAAGATGGTTCACATAACAGGACTCTGTGCAGACAACCCCCAGTACCAGCCCAAAGCCTGGTAGCCATGTAGGGTGTCTAGATCCAGAAGAGAAATAGCAATCACTATAGTCAGCTCTCAGGAAGCCACATCCCTAGGAAAAGGGGGAGAGTGCTACATCAGGGGAGCACTCCGTGGAACAAAAGAATCTGAACAGCAGCCTTGAGCCCCAGATCTTTCCTCACACATAGTCTACCCAAATAAGAAGGAACCAGGAAAACAATTATGGTAATATGACAAAACAAGGTTCTTTAACATCCCCCAACAGTGGATCCAAACCAAGAAGAAATTCCTGAATGGCCAGAAAAAGAATTCAGAAAGTCAATTATTAAGCTAATCAGGGAGGCACCAGAGAAAGGCGAAGTCCAACTTATGAAAATTTTTAAGAATGATACAAGATATGAGTCAGTGAAATAGATAGCATAAATTTAAAAAATCACAAATTAAGGAAATAAAGGACACATTTAGAGAAATGTAAAATGTACTGGAAAGTCTCAGCAATAGAAATGGACAAGCAGCAGAAAGAACTTCAGAGCTCAAAGACAAGGTTTTCAAAATAACCAATCCAACAAAGACAAACAAAAAATAATTTTTAAAAAATGAACAAAGGCTCCAAGAAGTTTGGGGTTATGTTAAATAACCAAGCAATAATAATTGGCATTCCTGAGACAGAAGAGAAATCCAAAAGTTTGGAAAACATATTTGGGGAAATCAGCAAAGAAATCTTCCCTGGTCTTGCTAGAGATCTAGACACCCAAATACAAGAAGCTCAATGAACACCTGGGAAATTCATCACAAAATAATCATTGCCTAGGCATATAGTCATCAAGTTATCTAAAGTCAAGACAAAGAAAAGAATCTTAAGAGCTGTGAGACAAAAGCACCAGGTAACCTATAAAAGAAAATCTATCAGGTTAACAGCAGATTTCTCAACAGAAACCCTACAAGCTAAAAAGTATTTGGGCCCTACCTTCAGCCTCCTTAAACAAAACAATTATTAGCCAAGAATTTCATATCCAGCAAAACTAAGTTTTAAAAATAAAGGAAAGACACAGTCTTTTTCAGACAAACAAATGCAGAGAGAATTCACCACTACCAAACCAGCACTACAAGAACTGCTAAAAGGAGCTCTAAATCTTGAAACAAATCCTGGAAACACATCAAAACAGAACCTCCTTAAAGCATGAATCACACAACACCTATAAAACAAAAATACTATAAATAAATAACCCAAGGTATTCGGGCAACAAATAGCTGAATGAGTGGAATAGTACCTCACATCTCAATACTAACGTTGAATGTAAATGGCCTAAATACTCCACTTAAAAGATACAGAATGGCAGAATGAATAAGAATTTACCAACCAAGTGTCTACTGCCTTCAAGAGACTCACCTAACACATAAGGACTCACATAAACTTAAGGTAAAGGGTTGAAAAAAGACATTCCATGCAAATGGACACCAAAAGCAAGCAGGAGTAGCTATTCTACATCAGACAAAACAAACTTTAAAGCAACAGTAGTTAAAAAAGACCAAAAGGGACATTACATATTGATAAAAAGCCTTGTCCAACAGGAAAATATCACAGTCCTAAACTTATATGCACCTAACACTGAAGCTTGCAAATTTATAAAACAATTACTAATAGGCCTAAGAAATGAGATAGACAAACACAACAACAGTGGGGGACTTCCATACTCCACTGACAGCACTAGACAGGTCATCAACACAAAAAGTCAGCAAAGAAACAATGGATTTAAACTATACCCTAGAACAAATGGACTTCACAGATATATACAGAACATGCTACCCAATAACTGCAGAATATACATTCTATACATCAGTATATGGAACTTTCTCCAAGATATACCATATGATAGGCCACAAAACAAGTCTCAATAAATGTAAGAATATTGAAATTATATCAAATACTCTCTCAGACCACAGTGGAATAAAATTGAAAGTTAACTCCCAAAGGAACCCTCAAAACCATACAAATACATGGTAATTAAATAACCTGCTCCTGAATGATCCGTGGTCAACAATGAAATCAGGAAGGAAATTTTAAAATTCTTTGAACTGAACAATAATAACAACACAACCTATCGAAACCTCTAGGACACAGCAAAGGTGGTGCTAAAGGTATAGTTCATAGCCTTAAACACCTACATCAAAAAGTCTGAAAGAGCACAAATAGACAATCTAAGGTCACACCTCAAGGGACTAGAGAAACAAGAACAAATCAAACACAGCAGAAGAAAATAAATTACCAGGATCAGATCAGAACTAAATAAAATTGAAACAAAAATATACAAAAGATAAATGAAACAAAAAGCTGGTTCTTTGAAAAGATAAATAAAATTGATAGACCATTAGCAAGATTAACCAAGAAAAGAACAGAGAAGATCCAAATAAGCTCAACTAGAAATGAAATGGGAGATATTACTGCTGACACCAATGAAATACAAAAGATCATTCAAGGCTACTATGAATACCTTTACATGCATAAACTAGAAAACCTAGAGGAGATAGATAAATTCCTAAGAATATACAACTCTCCTAGCTTAAATTAGAAAGAATTAGAAACCCTGAACAGACCAATAACTAGCAGCGAGATTGAAATAGTAGTAAAAAAAATTACCAACAAAAATGTCCAGGACCAGACGGCTTCACAGCTGAATTCTATCAGACATTCAAAGAAGAATTGGAGCCAATCCTATTGATGCTATTCCACAAGATAGAGAAAGAGGGAATCCTCCCTACATCATTCCATGAAGTCAGTATCACCCTAATATCAAAATCAGGAAAGGACATAACAAAGAAAGAAAACTTCAAACCAAATATCCCTGATGAACATAGATGCTTAACGAAATACTAGCTAACCAAATCCAACAGCCTATCAAAAAGATAATCCACCATAAACAAGTGGGTTTCATACTAGGGATGCAGGGATGGTTTAACATAAGTGAAGTAACTTAGGAATGGAAAACCAAACATCATATGTTCTCACTCATAAGTAGGAGCTAAGCTATGAGGATGTAAAGGCATAAGAATGATACAATGGACTTTGAGGAAAGGGTGGGGGGTTGCTGAGTTATAAAACACTACAAATCGTGTTCAGTGTATACTTCTCGAGGGCTGGGTGCACCAAAATCTCACAAATCACCACTAAAGAACTTACTCATGTAACCAAATGCCACCTGTTCCCCAAAAATTGTGGAAATAAAAAATTTTTAAAAATTGACAGCAGACATAAAAAGAAAAAAATCGACACCCTGGGCAAAGTTCTATCCGAGTTCTACTAATTTTTGTTGTTGCTGCTATTGTTGCTATTGCTGCTGCTACTCAAGCACCTTTGAAACAGAAACACAAGTGTCTTTTAGCACATCCTTTTGGCAAGATCTTAAGCAAGACTGTCTGACATGCACAGCTTTTGTGAGCAGTGACAAAGGTCACTCTCATCCAAATGCTTTTTTTCTTAACATTTTGTTTTCTAGGTGTTCAGTAGCATCCAACCCAGACAGCATAGGACATTCTTATCTTAGGCAAGTCAACAGCCTTGCTCCAGCATCCATCACGGCATTCTGCTCTTTCTCTTTTCCTCCATCTTTGTCATTGTGTTTCATTTCCTCAAGCTTATAACAGTCTCTAACTGCCCTTCATCATTACATCCATGAATGGCAGCTAAAATTCGTTGACATAGTCTAATGTGGCAGAATGAAAGAGGAAAGGTGAGAAAACTTAAATATGAATCCATGACTGTGTACATCGTAACAGTCATTACAGTGGCAGGCATTTTCACCTATGCTATTTGAAATCAAATAGAAGACACTGCTTAGGGGATACAGGTCTATAATTTACCATTAAATCATCATTCTATAAATAAAATACATTTATCTTCCATTAGCACTTGTTTTATCAAAATGTTTTTTCTATGCCATTCAGCGAATACATTCTGATGTCGGCTGCCAAACGCTCCTACAAAAAATATCTGGAAGTAGACATTCTTACTAAAATTATTATTATCTATTCAACAAGTATTTATGAAGTACCTAGTAGGTATCAAGCACAATCCCCTGTAAATACAACAAGGAAAAGTAAACACACACACACACACACACACAAACACACATTATCACAAGATTCCAACACGTGGCCTATAGGAATAACCTGAAGCCCTCTTTCTGAGAAAGTTACATTTTGGACTAAATTTGTAAATCAGCAGGGAAACTCATGGGCCATCAGTCTAGCCGGCTGGTCCAGGCAGAACAATTCTGGCAATCAGATTGGACCCAGATAGTACAATCAGGCACCTAGCATCTCTTGCCCTAAGTACTTGAAACAAAAGGAGGCTGCCCCAAAATGCCATGAAGTCTTTTGGATCTTATGATTGCGGAAGTCAGAAACATACACTGCTCAGAAGTGAAGAGAATTTGTGTAGCAGAAGCACTTGACTAGAGAAAAAACATCAATCAATTAATCTGTGGAACCCTTCCTCGGATAGAATGAGATAGCATGAGCAACCATTTTCTTGCTTTCTTTGTGGTCCAAGCACTGCTTGTAGAGGTGTGCACGAATTAACTCTTCACAACAGTTAAGTCTTCACAACAGTTGTGGGCAGCTGAGGAACATTTTGCAAGTGTTAAAAAAAAATCACATGACCCTTAAAGTTGTACATCCAAAAGAATGCTATTAGATGGGCCTTGTATTAGATGCGAGAATTGGGACTACTTACTGTTTATAAAAATATCTTCAAAGGAACTGATATATTTTTATAAAATTAAATTTTAAATGTCAGCTTTATTTAAAGAGTTTATAAGATTGTACAGGGCAAATCTATGATAATGGTGCTGACATGATTGGTAAAGAAAAAGATGTGAGGCCATAAATTTGGCTGAAAACCAGAAGCATTCCTTGAGCCCCACATGGCACATGTTTTGAATTTGTTACTATGAGATATGGCCTCAGCTGGGCCAATAGCAATGACAGTCTTTGGAATGATTCAAAATTGTATATGACATTTTCTGGACTTGCCCCCAAATGGGACATCTTGATGAAACACTATCAATTCTGACTTTACGACTTTTCTTGGTTACACGGGGAATGCTGGCTGAATGCTGATAAAGAAATCAGATTTAATTTAGACAAGATACAAAATGTATTAGAAGAGTTAAGCGAAATGTTAAGATGCTCAAACAAATAGTGAATCATACTCTTTGGAAGAAAATCAAGTTAATTTTGAATTTGCACTATTCACATTATTTTGTGGGGATCACGGTTGCTATTAATGTTAGCAAAAGCTTTCAGAAACAGATCCAAGTTTGGCTATTTTACTCTATAAAAGAGTAATTTTTTAACTTTAGATAAAATGTGGGGTTTTTTTTAAAATCAAAAGTGCATGTGAACTATGTAACTGTAAAGAAATCTTCCAGGAAAAAAAAAAAAGAAATTAGAATGACACAAATCATTTATATTACAAAGGGGAAAATTCAAATACAAATAATTCCAAAATAAATACAGAGAGTATTTTATGGATACTATAGTGCTGCTTGAAGAGAGATTTAAATAAATTAAACAAGAGGTGACATTTTTGTTTTCTTGATAATATCCTAGCACAGAAAAATTTGAAAGAAGAATCCAAGAACTCTGTATCTTCCCTTCACGGATCCTGATATTACTATAAAAGGAGTGATAATTTTTATGTATCGTAACAATCTCTGTAATACAATTAAGATATTTTTATAATTTCTATGAAAATAGCATATCAGGTATGGCAGAATTACAACATTTGAACCTGACATGAAAATTTCACCCTTCATTTCTCTTCTAAATTTCACTGAAAGACTTGTATTGAAAATTCATTTGCTTGGCCTTAGCAGAGGAAAATCTCTCAAAATTGAAATTAATTTTAGGAGCCTGTTGAAGAACAGTGACTGGAGCAAGTTAACCAAATTAGCATCATTTTCTGTAAAACACAAATGATATAAAAATCTTGACTCTTAAAAGATAGAATTTGTGATTTTGCTGAAATGAAGGCAAAAAAATTTTAGGAAAAATACTTAATAATTTATGAATTGTACATGTGTTATTATTATTTAGAATATCAAAACATATGATATCAGGCTGGGTACAGTGGCTCACACCTGTAATCCCAGCACTTTGGGAGGCTGAGGCAAGCTGATGACTTGAGGTCAGGAGTTCAAGACCAGCCTGGCCAACATGGTCAAACTATGTCTCTACTAAAAATACAAAAATTAGCCAGGTGTGGTGGCAGGCACCTGTAATCCCAGCTACTCAGGAGGCTGAGTTAGGAGAATCACTTGAACCAGGGAGGCAGAGGTTGCAGTGAACCAAGATCATACCCACTCCAGCCCAGGCAACACAGCGAGACTCCGTCAAAAAAAAAAAAAAAAATCAAAGAAACATATGATATCAAATATCAAAACATATCTATAAATGTGTTTTGATATTCTAAACATCACTGGTATTTGCACAATAATAATTAAATTCAGTCATATTTGATATTTTGCTGATTTTCCATCACATAAAAACCTGTTTGCACATATTTTTCTATTTTATCATGATGAAGATAGAATATCTGTCAATGTAGAAGAATAGAATCTGTTTTATTTAACAGCTCACCAACTTGATTTACAACTTTTAAATATTGTGCCCAGGGGATGTGGGCCTCTTCCCAGGCCTCACACATGTCAGGGGTGTGACGAGAGAACATCTACATAGAGGACATAAAGTTCTTATAACTGGGACATTAATTCTTCACATTAGAGATGTAAGAAATAGCAAAGCAAGTATCTAGATGGATCCATGAACACATGGGCACTGAGGTGAAAGGCAAAGTAATAATCCTCTTTGAAAATCATAGAGAGTAGAGATGGTCTGGGAAAATTCTTCATTAAGCCACATCAGTCTTAGAAACAGCCCACCTGTCCAGATCCTGATTAGTTTCTGAATTCCAGGTTTTCAATGCCCTTGTGCTGTCCCCACCTGCCCAGGCTCCCATTGGTGACATCCTCACGCCACAGCCTTCCCGGGCCCTTCCATGTTCCATATCCCCTCTCCTCCCTCTGCTGCCAGAATGTGCTTGTCTTTGTCCAATTCCCTCAGACCCTCAGAGCTTCTGGATGTGGAGTTTACTCCTTAATGGGTAGGAAAGGTCTCCTCTCTGCATTTACCGACCCAGATAACGCTCCCTTAACATGATCTGTTGGGATATCATTCGTTTTACAGAGCCCTTAACACAAAGGAGTGATTAGTGTAGGGCATTTCAGGTGCTCCAAGGGACGGCTTTTCAGAGCTCCTGAGTGTCCCTTGAGTGGCATGTTAAGATGGGGCAGTTAACCTGCTTCCTATTACTTTAGGTGCTTTTTGATTAGAAAGTAGAGATAAGATGAGCAAAAACCCCAAGTCAGAACAAATCTTGCACACTGGAATTATACATCTGGTGCACATTTGGGGAGCGTGGAGAGAAAGCAGAGAAGGAAAAATG
The DNA here is from genome assembly GCF_009764315.1 of Trachypithecus francoisi. NCBI lineage: Eukaryota > Metazoa > Chordata > Mammalia > Primates > Cercopithecidae > Trachypithecus > Trachypithecus francoisi. The sequence continues at coordinate 4,250,495 of NW_022681467.1, forward strand.
AGAGAGAAAAGCAGGCCCTCCAGAAGCCCAGTGTCCTGGTGGCCCAGCCTTGCTTATCTGATCTTCTGCTGTTTCTTTTCCCAGAAACCAACTGCCCTTTGGTCAAGAACTTTTGAAATAGATTCAAAACTGGCACCATGCAAGGTTTAAGATTGGTTAAAAAACTTCAAAACTCATGAAACTGGACTGAGTTCTGAACTTTACAAAACACAGTCCTCCAGAAAGGTCCTTTGACTTAATTGCCAAGTATGCTGAGTTGTAGGAGAGTTCCTGGTCATTGTTTTACATCAAAAATCAGGTAACTTTTGTTGTTTGGAATAATGAAGTCTCAATTCATTTCACGCATTTATATTTCACCCCATTCTATAGATGAGATTTCTTTTTTCTTAGTTTTTCGATCCTGGCTTTCGGGACACTCATATTCTCAGAGCTCATTTCAAACATGAAGAGATGCAGTTATGAAATCTATACTAATCCTGGCAGTGTAATTCCAACCCACGAACATCGTTCTTATTATCAATGTAAAATCACTGGCGAACATCAGTGTCACTGGCATAAAAAATAACTTGGACTAAAAATGATTATTAAGAAAAGCAAAACTCTTTGCTAGTAAGGCTGTAGCCAAAAGATCATGATTTCCCTTTGTTTCTGGATCAAACAGCCCAGATAACAGTATGTGAACATGTTTTGAAATGCTTTGCAAGTTGTATAATTTCCTGCAGCTGCCTTGCATGTTGATGGTAATGAATTTAGAACAAATTTCTCATATATGACCTCTGTATAGTATTGACTTGAGGTGGTAAATTATCTGAGTCTGAAAACACTCCCATCCAAAGAAACACCATACTGTGAGAATTTATACAAACCAATAAGGGTGTGTCCCATGAGTTATGCATTGGTAAAGTTCAAAGGCTTTGGAGCAGGATATTGAGCTGCATTTCCCTTTATTCAGGTTGTGACTGGAAGTAATTCTTAGGGAATACTCACTATTTTGTCCAACAAAAAGGAAATGCGTCAAAATCCTGCAAGCTCAAGGTGGATGTGAACATTTGCATTCCAATGTCCAATAGCATTACCAAGCACACTAATTGTGAGACTGAGGTTAGCTTTGAAATGGTCACCAGCCAATATAGAAGTTCCTTTCTCACAGAAAAGCTGAGATGAACTTATTTTCAGGAAATTTTAAATCAACTCTTTAAGTATTGTGCATTCCTGGACAAACATTTTGCCTGAGGTCAGTTAAAGAGAAAGGCATAGAAAGGACTCCCCCAAGTCTACTTCTCAGAATGTCAGTCAGAAATGAAGCTGGAGACTGAAGAAGAGAGATCAGTGGGGGAAATGAAAAAAAAAAAGCGAACAGGATTGGCAATGACAGTGCTTAGGAGTCTAGGAGGGAGGTTTGGGAAGGGCATACTTCAAGGGTTAGAGGGTAAACCTACCATGGTTGGAAATTTCTGCCTAGAAAAGAAAGCTCTCACCTACAATGTGAACCTTTGAGCATATGATGCCCCCGTGTCCATCATACTTCCTTTTCTTAAAATCAATCTTTAGGCCAGGTGCCATGGCTTAGACCTGTAATCCTACCACTTTGGGAGGCCAGGAGTTCAAGACCAGCCTGGGCAACATAGAAAGGCTCCGTCTCTATAAAAACATTTAAAAATTGGCCAGGGGCACATGCCTGTAGTCCCAGTTACTCCAGAGGCTGAGGTGAGAGGTTCACTTGAAGCCAGGAGTTTGAGGCTGCAAGTGAGCCGTGATAACACCACTGCACTCTAGCCTGATCACACCACTGCACTCAATCTCTAGAATTTGCTGGCAAAAATGTGCAGATGTCTTCACTATGCAGCGGAGACTTGAAGGAGACCTGTTCATATACAGGCCCAGGATCCCTTCCCATCAGGGTTCCTACAACCCTCTCACTTAAATGCTGCTCAAGTTCCTCTAAACTCCAAGGCATCCAGACTCCTATGACTGAACCACACTTTGTGTGAAATAAATAAATAATGATTAAGGCCCTCACCTGCCCTTCTTGGCCTTCCATCCTGGGATGCTAGTTCAAGGAAATTCTCGAGTGTTGGAATGTGCTCTGCCTCATACCACTCTGGGTCTCCTCCCTAAGATTCTCACCTTCCACAGCAGAGTGATTCTTTCCCATTCCTTCCCCTAGGTCCAGAAATCTGCTCCTTATTTTCTGGGCAAATTGCCTGCTGAGGATATGTCTGCAAATTGATGTTCTCTCTGTTATTAAATGGGGAGATTGTGGTGACATAAACGAGTTCCTGTTGCCAGGAGACCTTTGTGCCTTGTAGCCAACAAAATCATATTTGCAATTTCTCTCCTCATCATCTAGTGATTCAGCTGACTCGTGAATGGCTTGCAGCATAATGGTGCAGTGCTTGGGGTCAGGATGGAATTGGGGGGTCATCTCTAAAGACAGAAGACATGAGTTCAAATCTAGACACCAATGTGTGTTAGCCTTGTGTAACATGAGTAAGCACCTTCCCTCTAAGCCTGAGCTTTCTCATCTGCAAAATAAAGATCATAATAGGTCCTTCCTTAAAAGGTCACTGTAGGGAATAAAATGAGTTAAAACACACAAAAGGCTTAGAGCAGTGCCTGGCATTCATTCATATGCTCTCAGTAAATATTAAGCATTATTGTTATCATCTGTCTTTGCTAAGTCCAGTGTGATCAAGGGATGTGGAATGTGGCTCCCCAAAAGCAAGATTGGGAAACTAATGAGGGTAGTTAATTTGGGAGCCGGCACAGAACATGCCTTCACTCAGTGGTGACTCTGGTTGTGATTAGCAAATCTCTCCCCTCATCATGTTACATTGTGTTAGAGCCTAACTGGGGAAATGACTGACTTTGACTCTCCAATTGAGACCTGCAGTGTCATCTTTATGCCTACTTCCACTGTACTTTTCAAACAGTGATCACCTAACTATATAAAAGGCAGGCTAAGAATGTACCTAGGGCACCCAAAAATAAGGGGCACCAAATTTTTTTTAAATGGAGGGGGAGATGAAAGAAAGTTTAATTTCAATTAGCGTATCCAAAAATTGGCAACTAGGAAATACAGAAAGAAGTTACTTCAATTCCCAAAAGTGCACACATTGGCATTGTTTCTTGGATTTGCATATGCCTTAGGGGCACTGATAGCTTTAGGAGGGTCTTGTAACTAATGCTACTGGTAGCTACACTTGTCCCCTTGCCCTTCCTTCCAAGATTCCTCACCTGACTTCCAGCCTCTGCCAGAATCTGCATTCATTCCTTGCCTGAAGGCTTTGTAGGCATCAATTGGGATAACCCCACAGATGGGATAACCCCAAGGCCCACGGAGCTCCCTACGTGGGTTGAGCTCCAGCTGCTCGCTTTTGTAAGCAGCTTCCTTAGGCACCTCCGATGGGCTCCCTTTTCTTTCTGGCTCATTTCCCGACTCCCCTGATGGAACTTTCTTCACAACCCAAATAAACTATTGGCACTCAAATTCTTGTCACAGGGTTTGCTTCTGGGGGATTCAAAACTAAGACAAATTATCAGCCCACCCTGATCTTTGTGGACACCCTTTGCTCCATCTGCAGCCTTTTGGGTTAACGCTGGTGTCTGCCCTCTCCGGCTGAGGAAACTAAACTCCACCACATTCATTTACTCCTGGCTGATGTTATCCGCCAGCTGCCTGCCAGGGGTGTTCACCACTCAGGGACACTTAGTTCACATTCCCCGGATGGCTCTTGGCACTCCGATATTTACTTTCATTTCTATTTCAGACGCAACAAAGTCTTTGTACTGAGCTCAGGGGGCCAGGATGGACGGGTGGCATGCCCACAAGTGGTGCATTAGGAAGGATATGCAGCGTGTGTATTTACAGGATCCACAGCCATTTAGTTCAGTGCTTGCCTGTCACAGATTTGTCATCTTTAAATTAGCTGACTGGCAGTCACAGAGGCATGGGTGATGCCTGCTTTTAGTGTTCAAGAGAGAAATGTAAGCACATCTGTTAAGAGTTCCTGTACCAATATGTGGTGAAATTAAGTTCCCTTGATAAGCCAGGTACCATTGTCTCTCAGGACAACGTAACACATGTGAATACATATGCCTAACTATTTTATATCTGAAATAACTGAACTAATTCAACAACTATTTATTTCCCCGCGGGATTCTTTGAAATTATGTACTCTCACTTTAATTCTAACGTGAAATATCTTAAGTAATCCACCTTTTTAAGGCCTTTTAGGTGTTTTTAACTTAAAAAAAACTGCATTTCACTGGATGGGCTCGGCACTTTGGAGATATTTTCATAAAAACTAACATAGTGCTTCACAAAATGTTCCTCTAAGAAGCCCCTGTGAGGAAAGGAGAATAATTGCCCAACATTTTTGGTGCCCAGACTGAAGCTACCCACTCAGCCAAAAAATTGACATTGATTTGAGTCTAATGTCTGTTAAAGATACCTACAAATTTCACTATTTACTTCATTATACATTTCCCTATTCATGTTAATATAAAATTATGTTTTGCATTACTTTTAAAGAAGTTGACATTCCAGCATTCCATGGAACTTGCTAGAATCTGTTTCATCTCTAGAAACCTCAAGAGAGTTTTCAGGGATTGCACACAAGCTGCCTAATCATGTTCTCTTTGTTTCTCTCTCTTTGGGGCTGGCACAGAATTTTTAAATGATTTAAATTAGATGATAACAATTGAGCAATTGGGAGCTTTTGTGTAAAAAGCTAGAATTTCTGTTTGGTTTTGTTTGTCTTGTTTTGTTTGTTTTTTGGAAAATCAGAAGACTTACCTGGAATAGAATAAGTGTTATCTCCTTTTAATGGGCATTTGTTCTCTAGTTCACCACAGTCTCTACCGTACCCTATTGCCACATAACTGTCTGTGATTCCTTAGAAACCACTGGGTTTGTAACCCCCAATTTACATCAGTCTTGGCATTCATTCAGCTGGCCAATTACAAAACACCCTGAATAGACAGTGCACAGAAGAACCCCTGTTCACTGCTCACCTTTTGATTTAGTATTTGATCAGTCTTAACTGATTGTTGATAATCTACTAACTCAGTTTTATCTGAAATAACTGAATTGATTCAACAACTATTTATTTTCCCAGGAAATAGTTTCATAACATATTTAAGATTAATTAAGGATAATTAATTAATTAATTACTAAGGATAAGGATAATAAATACAGATAAGGGATAATTAATAATATCCCAATTTTTTCTGCATGTCCCTAAAACTCTCAGTCTCACTTTTATGAAAACCTGTTCTGTTAGCTTTTTGTAAACTCTTACCTGGTATACCACAGGTTCTAAAACTCCTTGCCTCCCTCAAGTTCAATCCCTGCCCAGTGCTGAATACCAAATGAACAATTCTTCATAAAACACTATTTGAATATGGCATCATGACATTTTAGGATTTAGCCTATTTCTTTCCCCATCCCCTCTAGGACATTGCAGGCAGTAAATTGTATAGTGCTACTCAGAATGTGATCTGCAGAACACTACCAATTATGTTAACTGTCTGCTATTAATTTGCAACAAGGTAGGCAATTGAGCAGAAAATGCATTTAGAAATTTTCATAGCAATCTGACTTTGTTGCAACATCCATGTGCATTATCAGTGCTTTCTTCCTTGAAATGAAGACAGATTTGTTTAGATGTTGCCAAACTTATGTGGTGATTAGCATGTAGTGCAAACTGAAGATAAGTCATATGCGGTAAGACTATGCATCAATCCAGGAGAGATCAGAAATTTTGAAAAACTAGCCCTTTACCACTGTGAGAAGCACTGAGTTAGTAGATTCTCAACAATCAGTAAAGACTGATCAAATACTAAATCAAAATATATTCATATGATAGCACAAATACAGTAAACATAGGATTAGATATACTCGTGATATAACTTTGATAAAGATTTTCATTGAAAACAATTTCATTTCACATCATTTTAAGCCACTAGAATCCCAAACAATCTTCCGTATAGAATTCTTTGAAATGACACATTTCTTCTGCACTTCCCAAAACTCCCAGTCCCACTTGTCACGGTACATGAAGAACTTGCCTGGAGAATGATGAAGATCATCATGTCTTTGGGTTACATAATGAATTCCTCTAGTGTTTTCTAACTGGCATTAAGGCAACTAGTGTGGTTTTATGTGATTCCTTTCATTGCTGGAAAACAATTGGGATAATTTTTTTCATTTTCATTATTTATTGTTTAACCATTCTGACACTCCTTCTAATTCCTTATGCCTGGCAGTGAACATCAGAGAAAGCCCTTATGGGTAACATGAATGGAGTCTGTGTTGTAAGATTCACAGTAAAGCAACCCTTGCTTGTTCCAAGGTGGAGAAATTCCAAAGAATGGCCACAGCAGGGTGATGTATACAGGTTGGTAAGTGACATAGCCATGCTTGGGTTCCTACATCTGATCTTCATATTCACACAGATAGGTAATAAACAAATGCCTTTAACAACCCATCCAAGAAAAGATAAATGCATTCTGCAGAAGTTGTTTGTTAAGACTGCAGCAAATGTCCCTGACCCCCAGCAGCAAAAATAGCAAATTGTGCTGGTCTTTCAGGAGCAGTGTTGAGTTTATAACAATCCATACACTCAGGCCTTTCTGACTGTTGTGAACAAGGACACACTTCTGCAGGCAGGCACAGGGATGTGGAAAGTACTTATGGCAAGGACTTTCACTCTGTGCACTACTGATGAGTCTATGGGAGAAGTGAGTCTGTGACATTTAACTGAATTAGAAGAATGGCCAAATCAGTCAGGCCAGCCCACTGAGACTGAGGACACAAGGTGTGGAAAAACATGCTGGTGTTTACAAATCAGCTACCTCTGCAGGTACAAGAGAGAGATGTGGGCAATAGTTCTTCTCCTAGACCAGCTGTGAGACCAGTACTTTAGAAACATCAGTCACAAATTTAAAATCATCACAAATGCAACAATATTTCTGCCCTGTCAGCATCCTGATATAAGCTAAACATGTAGATTGATTATAAATATTACGTTTTAGAAATAATGCCTACTAATTTTTTAGCCAAGAGACCACTTAGCCTTACAGCTATGTTTAAAATACACATTTGAAAATGTGATGGTGACCACAGTTCAGTGTCATTACATTTCAGAGCTATAATAGCTGGCTGCAAAGAAGCACACATTTTTATCCATTTAATTTGATGCTTTGACATATTTGGAAAGATTTTGTGAATAAGCAACTTCATTTCCAATAAATAAACTCCAAAATGTATATTTAAAGAAATTAAGAAAGTTGCATGATTTGCACAAGCAAGAATAGAACGGAAAATTTTTGTCCTGGTATAGTAAATGTGTAAACTTGGTTACACTGAAACCATGAGGTGATGTCCCACTTAAGTGGCCTTTATTTGATTTTGCATTTCTCCCTTTTAGGGTATTTTTTTTTTTTTTTTGAGATGGACTTTCACTCTTGTTGCCCAGGCTGGAGTGCAATGGCGCGATCTCAGCTCACTGCAACCTCCACCTTCCAAGTTCAATCGATTCTCCTGCCTCAGCCTGCTGAGTAGCTGGGATTATAGGTGTGCACCACCACGCCTGGCTAATTTTGTATTTTTGGTAGAGATAGGGTTTCTCCATATTGGTCAGGCTGGTCTCGAACTCCCAACCTCAGGTGATCCGCGCACCTTGGCCTCCCAAAGTGCTGCAATTACAGGCATAAGCCACTGTGCCCAGCCGTAGGGTAATTTTCATCACACATTTATGTCTGCTGCTTCCATATCAATATGTCTCAGTCCATACTGGGTTGCTATAACAGAATACCAGAACTGAGTGATTTATAAAGAAAATGGGTTTATTTAGTTCATAGTTCTGCAGAGTGGAAAGTTCAAGAGCAAAGCCCTGAATTCTGGTGAGGGTTTCCATGTTGCCTCTAATATGGCAGAGAAGGTCAAAAGGGAAACGGACACATGCTAAGAGAGAAAACCTGAGGAGCGTGCTGCCTTTATAACAACACACTCTTCCAGAATCTAATCCATTCTTGTAGGAACTTACCTAGTCTTGCGAGGGAGAAGTCACTACTGTGAGAATGACACCAATCCATCAATGAGGACAGAGCCCTCATGATCCAAACGCCTCCCATCAGGTTGCACCTTTCAACACTGCCACAATGAGAAATCACATTTCAACATGAGTTTTGGTGAGAACAACCAAACCATACCCGAAGTTTAGCATGGTGAGTATGAAATGACACATTTCTATTCAGCAGAAAAACCTGGTGATTCGTTTCCATCCCATCAGTTTGGTGGCAGACAATGTGCTACTTCAATGTGGGGACATCCACCATCCTGGGAAAAAGGACAATTAAATACTAATACCCTTTTAATTCCCTGTAAACCCATAAGGCTTAGCTGCTTTAGGTTAGCTTTAATCTTATTTGTCAAATTTATGTCAGTTTGTGGTATTAGAAGTCTTTTATCTTTGCTCGTCTTGCAGCATGGAAGGATCTCAGAGGCTGGCTTGTTACTTTTCTCCCTTGTTGTTCTGTTATTTATTGTTAATTACTGTTGTTGCCTCCCCCTCACAAAGGGCATGGGAAAGCTAGAATCACAGTTTTGCTGACTTGGTCTGGCCCTCGAATGCCACTGTCATGTTTCTAGCTTCTTAGGATGAAGGAACACTATCGGGAGTGAGGAAACGCCCCAGTCAGGCTTTGTTACTCACACTGTTGCAACTATAGCTTTGGAAAGAAAAGCCAGCCAGAATGTTTGAAGATGTGAGCTCACCTGTGCAATCTGGTGATTCATAGTTGCACCAGCCTAGGGAAAAAGCAATTAAAGCATCATAAAGAGGGACTTCAGAGAGGAAACATAAATGTTTGACTAGGGATTGCAGCTGCAGTGAGCCTGGTGCACTGATGCCTGTAGCAGTAGGGAACAAACCAAGGCACATCACTGTCAACATACAAGACACATCAAGAAATGCAAACTTAAAAAGAGGCAAAAAGAGGCCGGGCGCGGTGGCTCAAGCCTGTAATCCCAGCACTTTGGGAGGCCGAGGCGGGCGGATCACGAGGTCAGAAGATCAAGACCATCCTGGCTAACACGGTGAAACCCCATCTCTACTAAAAAAAAAAATACAAAAAACTAGCCGGGCGAGGTGGCAGGCGCCTGTAGTCCCAGCTACTCCGGAGGCTGAGGCAGGAGAATGGCGTAAACCCGGGAGGCGGAGCTTGTAGTGAGCTGAGATCTGGCCACTGCACTCCAGCCTGGACGGCAGAGCGAGACTCCGTCTCAAAAAAAAAAAAAAAAAAAAGAGGCAAAAAGAGGATTCTACTGCATCAAGGAATACAGTGTTTCTAAGTTTTATTTCTCTTTGAATCTGAGGTGAAGGTCTCTTTTTTGTTTTGTTTTGTTTTGTTTTGTTTTGAGACGGAGTCTCGCTCTGTCGCCCAGGCTGGAGTGCAGTGGCCGAATCTCAGCTCACTGCAAGCTCCGCCTCCCGGGTTTACGCCATTCTCCTGGCTCAGCCCCCGGAGCAGCTGGGACTACAGGCGCCTGCCACCTCGCCCGGCTAGTTTTTTTTTTTTTTTTTTTTTTTGTATTTTTAGTAGAGACGGGGTTTCACTGTGTTAGCCAGGATGGTCTCGATCTCCTGACCTCGTGATCCGCCCGTCTCGGCCTCCCAAAGTGCTGGGATTACAGGCTTGAGCCACCACGCGCGGCCGGTGGAGGTCATTTCTATCCACCCATCCATCTATCCCCTATTTCTATTCATTTGAAACATCTCAAGTTCCATAAAGCACCTAGTATGTGCCATATAATGTGAGGGTTTGATTCAGTAGGTATGTGAATTATTTACCAAGCATTTTTAGAATATATAAAATATAGAATATATAAAAATAGAAAACATGTTCCTTGCACCCTCAGAGATAGGGAAAAGCTGCAGCACATTCAATGAAATTAATCTATATTTGTATTGAGGTGATAGTCAAGGCATCATTTATTCAGCACAAAGCAATGATTTTATGGCCCATTACTCTCACGAAGAAGTGTTCTTCTAGATTACATTGCACCCCACACAGTGCTTGTACTGTACAAATACTTGGATGTTAGGCAAAGAGTTGCATTGATTGAGGACATCTTTAAAATCATCTCACCCACTCACATCGTTTTGCAGCTGAGCATACAGGTCCCTAGAGGGGAAGTGAACGGTCCAAGATTACCAAGTGTGCATCTTAAAATTAACTAACAGAAAATACTTTGAAGGAATTTTATAATTCTGAAAGAAATGCTTCCCACTCATGTGACCATGGTATGAGGACTATTTTTTACTAATAGTAAAGGAGCATGGCTGGGCACAGTGGCTCACGCCTGTAATCCCAGCACTTTGGGAGGCCAAGGTGGGTGGATCACCTGAGGTCGGGAGTTCGAGACCAACCTGACCAACATAGAGAAACCCTGTCTCTACTAAAGGTACAAAATAAGCCAGGCATGGTGGTGCATGCCTGTAATCCCAGTTACTCAGGAGGCTGAGGCAGGAGAATCGCTTGAACTGGGAGGCGCTTGAACCCAGAGGTTGCAGTGAGCAGAGATTGCGCCATTGCATTCCAGCCTGGGGGACAAGAGTGAGACTTCATCTCAAAAAAAAAAAAAAGAGAGTGTTTGCAGTCAAACCTATCTCACCTGTCTCACCTGGTCATGACAAAGAATGGGAGTGGGGAGTACTGTGGGTCAGCTTATCTTCTTTCATAATGGAAGTGGCAAGTCATCCAATACTTTTCTGGCAACTGTCACTTTATTTCACTTTCATAAAAATCCTTTTATCCAAAGGAAAAACAAGCAGCCAATTCACCAATGCGAAGAAAGTTATTCATAACAAATTTACAGTATGATATTTTCCCACTGATAGTTAAATCATTCTCACAAAAAAAAAAAAAAAATGCTGTTTCCTTCCGTGGTTTCACCTGTGCTAAGCATCAGCCTTAGCAGAAAAGAAGAGAGCATGTAAATTATGCAAACAACTATTGATAATACAGTAAAGCTATTTCTCAAATTATATACTTCTACGCATGTCTTTTTTATTGATACATAATACTGTACACAGTTATCACATGGGGTATATGCGATATTTTGTTGCATGCATAGAAAGTGTAATGATCAGCTGGGCGCAGTGGCTCAAGCCTGTAATCCCAGCACTTTGGGAGGTCGAGACGGGCGAATCACTAGGTCAGGAGATCGAGACCATCCTGGCTAACACAGTGAAACCCCGTCTCTACTAAAAATACAAAAAAAAACTAGCCGGGCGAGGTGGCGGGCGCCTGCAGTCCCAGCTGCTCCGGGGGCTGAGGCAGGAGAATGGCGTAAACCCGGGAGGCAGAGCTTGCAGTGAGCTGAGATTCGGCCACTGCACTCCAGCCTGGGCAACAGAGCCAGACTCCGTCTCAAAAAAGAAAAAGAAAAAGAAAAGAAAGTGTAATGATCAGGTCAGTCTATTGGGGTGCTCATCGCGTTGAGTACTTATCATTTCTATGTGTTGAGAACATTTCAAGTCCTCTCTTCTGGCTACTTTGAAACATATAACACGTTGTTGATAACCATAGTCATCCTGCTTTGCTATTTAACATTGGAACTTATTCCTTCCATATAATTGCATGTTTGCATCTATTGACCAACTCCTCTTCATCACCACCTCCCAACCACACACCCTTTCCAACATCTGGTATCCATCATTCTACTCTCTACCTCCATGAGATCAACATTTTTAGCTCCCACAAGTGAGTGGAATATATGGTAGCTGTCTTTTTATGTCCAGCTTATTTCACTTAACATAATTACCTCTAGTTCCATTCCTGTTCCTGCAAATGACTTAATTTCATTCTTTTTTTAATAACTGAATAGTATTTCATTGTGTATCTATACTACATTTTCTTTACCCATTTGTTCATTGATGGACACTTAGGTTGATTTCATATCTTGACTATTGTGAATAATGTTACAATAAACACAGAGGTGCAGATATTCCTTTGGTATAATTATTCCCTGTCTTTTGGATAAATACCCAGTAGTAGGATTGCTGGATCATCTGGTAGTTCTATTTTTAGTTCTTTGCAAAATCTGCATACTGTTTTTCATTGTTGCAGCAGTAATTTACATTCCCACTAACAGTGTGTAAGAATTCCCTTTTCTCCACAAAATCACTAGAAACTTTTATGTTTTGTCTTTTTAATAATATCCATTTTAATTGGGGTGAGATGATATCCCATTGTGGTTTTGATTTGTATTGCCCAGATGATTAGTAATGTTAAGCAGCTTTTCATGTACTTGTTGGCCATTTGTGTGTCTTCTTCTGAGAAATTTCTGTTCATGTCCTTTGCCCACTTTTTAATGGAATTTTTTGTTGTTGTTTTTTTTTTTTACTGTTGAGTTTTTCGAGTTCCTAGTATATTCTGAATATTAGTCTCTTGTCAGATGAATAATTTGCAAATATTTTCTCCACTCAACAGGTTGTCTCCACTCTATTGACTGTTTCCTTTGCTGTGAAGAATCTTATTAGTTTAATATAGTCCCATTTGTCTATTTTTGTTTTTGTTGTATGTGCTTTTAAAGTCTTAGCCATGAAATATTTGCCTAGACCAATGTCCTGAGTGTTTTATCCTATGTTTCCTTCCTGTAGTTTTATAGTTTGGGGTCTTGTGTTAAAGTCTTTAATTTATCTTGAGTTGATTTTTGTATATCGTAAGAGATAGGGATCCAGTTTCATTCTTTTACTTATAGATATCCAATTTTTACAGCTCCATTTATTGAAGAGGGTGTCTGTCCCATAACATATGTTCTCAGCACTTTTGTCAAAAATCAGTTGATTTTAAATATGTTAATTTCTTTCTGGATTCTACTTTGATCTTTGTGTCTGTTTTTATAACAATATCATGCTGTTTGGATTCCTATAGCCATATAGCCTTGCAATACATTTTGAAAACAGGCAGTGTAACGCCTCCAGCTTTGTGCTTTTTGCTCAGGATTGCTCAGGCTATTTGGGCTTTTTGATCCTATACAAATTTTAGAAATTTTTTCTATTTTTGTAAAAAATAGCCTTGGTACTTAATAGTGATTGTATTGACTCTATAGACTGCTTTGGGCATCATGGTTTCAATATAGAAACATTAATGATATGAATACTGCTGATCCATGAGTGTGCAGTGACTTTTGATTTGTTGATGTGCTCTTTGGTTACTTTCATCCATGTTTTACAGTTTTACTTTTAGAGATTTTCACCACCTAGGTTAATTTATCCCTAGGTATTTTGTTTTCTTTGTTGCTACTGTAAATGAAATTGCCTTCTTGATTCCTTTCTTAGCTAGTTTATTATTGGTGTATAGAAATGCTATGGATTTTTGTGTGTTGTATCCTGCAACTATATTGAATTTATTTATCAGAGCCAAGAGTTTTTTGGTGGAGTCTTTATGTTTTTCTAGCTATAAGATTATGTCATCATCAAAGAGGGATAATTTAATTTATTCTTTTTTAATCTGAATGACTTTCTTTTGCCAGATTTCTGTGGCTAAGACTTCCAGTACTATGTTGAATAGGAGACATGAAAGCAGGCATCCTTGTCTTACTCCAGTTCTTATGGGGAAGGCTTTCAGCTTTTCCTCTTTTTAGTATGATGTTAACTGTGTGTCTGTCATATGTGGCCTTTGCTATGTTGAGGCATGTTCATTCTGTGCCTAGTTTCTTAAGAGTTTTCATAATGTAGGGATGTTGAATTTTCCACATCTATTGAGATGATCACATGGCTTTTGTATTTATTATGTTGATAAGATGTATCACATTTATTGATTTGCATATGTTTAATCACCTTTGCATCCATGGGTTAAATTCCACTTGATCGTGGTGTATTTTTTTATGTGCCCTTGAATTCAGTTTGCTAGTATTTTGTTGAGAATTTTTGTGTGTATATTCATCAGTTTTCTTTTTTGTTGCATCATTGTCTGACTTTAATATCAGGGCAATACTGCCCTCAGAGAATGAATTAGGAAGAATTTCCTCCTCTTCAATTTTTTGGAATAGTTTCAGGAGAATTAGAGTTAAGTGTTCTTTTTAAGTACGGTAGAATTCAGCCATGAAACCACCTGGTCCTGAATTTTTTTTTGTTGGAAGATGTTTTATTACTGATTTAATCTTATTACTCATTATTGTTCTGTTTAGCTATTCCATTTTCCTGATTCAATCTTGGTATGTTGGAAGTATACAGGAATATGTTCATTTCTTCTAGAAGTTTCTAGTTTGTTAATGTATGCTTGTTCATAATAGTCTCTGATAATCTTTTGTATTTCTGTAGTGTCCGTTATAATATTTCCTTTTTAATTTCTCATGTTGTTTACTTGGGTCTTCTCTCTCTTTTTTTATTAGCCTAGCAAGTGGTTTATCTTATCCATCTTTTTTAAAAAGCTACCTATTTGTTTTGTTGAAACTTTGTACTCTTTCAGATCTCTATTTTGTGTAATCCTGCTCTGATCTTTATTATTTTTTTCCTTCTACTAATTTTGGATTAGATATGTTTTCTTGTTAGACTTCAGAACTTTTCATCTATTATTTTGTTAAAGTGGTATTTTCACGCTTTTGTTTTCCCTTCATCTTCTAGAAGACTGAAAATTATAATATTCGGTTACCTTATGGTGCCCCCATATCCTTTTTATTATTTTTTCTTTATTTTTCTCCGGCAGGGCTATTTCAAAGGAGCTATCTTCAAGTTCTGAAATTCTTTCTTCTGGTTGATCAAGACTGCTGTTGAAGCTTCTAAATGCTTTTGCATTTCATTCACTAAGGTCTTCAGTCCCAACATTTTAAATTTTTATTTTTAATGATATCTATCTCTTTGGTAAATTTCTTATTTGTACCCTGAATTGTTTCTGTAATTTGTTTGGCTTATGTTTTAGAATTCTTCTGAATTCTAAAAATTGAATTGAATTGGCCGGGCGCGGTGGCTCAAGCCTGTAATCCCAGCACTTTGGGAGGCCGAGGCGGGCGGATCACGAGGTCAGGAGATCGAGACCATCCTGGCTAACACTGTGAAACCCCGTCTCTACCAAAAAATACAAAAAAAACTAGCCGGGCGAGGTGGCGGGCGCCTGTAGTCCCAGCTACTCGGAGGCTGAGGCAGGAGAATGGCGGTAAACCCGGGAGGCGGAGCTTGCAGTGAGCTGAGATCCGGCCACTGCACTCCAGCCCGGGCGACAGAGCGAGACTCCGTCTCAAAAAAAAAAAAAAAAAAAAAAAATTGAATTGAATTGAATTCTAAAAATTGAATTGAATTCATCTAAAAAAAAAAAAAGAAGTTCACATTGAGCTTCTTTAGTATCTATATTTTTAAATTCTTTTTTTGAGGATTTTATAAATTTCTTTTGATTAGGTTCTATTGCTGCACAATTATTGTATTTATTTGGAGGTGTCATATTTCCATGCTTTTTCATGTATCCTCTATCCTTACACTGGTATCTTTGCACCTGGTGTAGTGGTCACTTCTTCCAATTTTTTCCAGTTGCTTTTGTAAAGGAAAACAGTTTCCTGGAGATGTATCTATAGCGTTGTTTGCGTACGGTATCTTGGCTTTGATTCTGGACATGTGCAGTAGTGTAGTTTGTGTGTGGCTTCTTCAGTTGCAAACAGCATCAGCAGTGTCTACAATTTCTTGGCAGCTAGGGTGCAGTTGTTAGTGGAGGTTGCGGTGAAGTTTTGTGGGGAACTGGGATGCCACATAAGCCAGTCCTCAAACACCAATTGTGTCAGCAGTGAACTGAGCATAACTGTCCTTGGGCTCCAGAGTGGTATATGCTGACACTGGTGTTACTGAGTTCAGACACACCAATTATTCAGCCTCCAGGTGGCTTGTTTGTGTGCTGGGAATATCAGCAGTTGGTTGGGCAGTTGGGCAGGTTCTTGATCCCTTGGACAGTTGGTGTGACATGGCCAACGGCAGTGGCAATGGTGGGACGACCTTCTGGGACCCAAGCAGTCTGTGCTGATATAGACAGTGTCTGTGATGGGTTGGATGAACTAGTCCCAAGACCCATAGGTGAAGCAATTAGGTGGTCAGCTGCGGTGATAGTGGCTAGTTGCATGTTCTTGATCTCAGACCCCAGGAGAATTGCTCAGGTGCCACCCATGGTAGACTGGGCTGGGTGATCCTCAGGCTCATGGACAGTATGCTCTGGTCTGGAAGTGGGAAGTAGAATCAGGCCAGGTAGACCAGCTCTCAGGCTCCCCAGTGGTACATGCAGGCACTATCTGTGATAAGCATGGTTGGGGAAATCCCCCAGCTGCTGGTTGAATGCTCAGGTGAGTGGGCCAGTGGCTGTGCTGTGGCCCTGCTACTGGGAGGGCAGGGCTGCTTTCTTTAGGAGAAGCCATGGCAGGCAGCTGGAGACATGAACTTTACTCATGCTTTTACCCATGCTGCAGCAGCCCACAGTGGAAGTGGTGATTGCAGGCAGTGGAATTTTTCTTCGGGACATGTGGAAATGAACAGCTGCCTCTCCAATGGGGCAGCAAGGTTATTGCCAATGGCTTCCACCTCAGCCCTTGCAAGGTCTACTTTTTCAGTCTTTGATTTTCAACTCCACCCCCAAAAGTTGTCCAGTAAAGCACCGTAGTGTAGCAAATGCACCAGATTTGGAGTCAAGAGAATGAGCCTCATCATTCTCACCTGTAAAAAGGGCACAATAGGCTGGGTGCTGTGGCTCACACCTATAATCCCAGCACTTTGGGAGGCCCAGGCCAGGGATTGTCTGAGCTCAGGAGTTCGCAACCAGCTTGGACAACACAGTGAAGCCCCATCTCTACTAAAATACAAAACAAAATTAGCTGGGCATGGTGGTGTGTGCCTGTAGTCCTAGCTACTCAGGAGGCTGAGACAGGAGAATTGCTTGAACTCGGGAGGCAGAGGTTGCAGTGAGCCGAGATCAGGCCATTGCTCTCCAGCCTTGGCGACAGAGCGAGACTCTATCTCAAAAAATAAAAAAAGAAAGGGCACAATAAAAATTATGCTAACGGTTTTTCAGGGTAGCTAAAAACATTAATAGCTTGTATACAGGTGATAGCTATTTCATTACAGATTTATTAAAGAAAAAGCCTGAGAACCCTTGCCTTATAGGTTTTCTTTGTATTGTTTCTCTTCATGCTGCTGTGCATAATCTATTCTGGATACAAGGCTAAAACTCCTGAAAAACTTAGGCCTCCAGAGTCTGGCCACAACCTGCCTCTCCAGCATCATCCCTATCACTCCCCACATACACCCTCAGTTCTGGTAAGACCTCAAAATGCTCACCATTTCCTAAGTGCCTTTTCATAGGCAAGCCTGTCTGTCTGAAAATACCTTCACCCCTTAGATACCTGGGGAGCTCTGTCCTCCATTCAGCTTTCTATCCACTCTTGGAAGCTTTAATTACCTTCTCCTCTCTACACTAGGGGCCCCGGGTATACATTTCCATCAGAGCACTTACTATTATGTTGGTGCCAAGGTAACTTTCGTTTTTGCCATTGAAAGTAATGGCAGTAAATGACATATTCATGTGTGAGCCATCTCCTTCTTCACTCTGACCTTTGAGGCACTTGAGGGCAAGAATGGAGCTCCATATACCATTTATTACCTGAACCTAATGATTTGGCAACCACTGAGACCTGACTGTGTTCCAGGCACTGTACAAAGATGTTTACATGCATTATCTTGGTTAATACTCATAAAGCCCTGTGAGAGGGATCCTACGATTGCCCTTGGTTTACAGATTCATTACAAATATTTACTGAGCTCTGATTGTCACAACCAATTCTCAGAATGATGAATAAAATAAATATGGTCTCTGCTTTCACCAAACTTTTATTCTCCTCAGATGGGAAACAAGCAAAAAATAAACAAATGGAAATAAAATATCAAGACACTAGGAACTGTTATGAGGGGAATACAGTAGGGCATAGCATTAGATTATCTATTTAAGGTGTGATTGTCTACTCTTCAAATAGTGACCAAACAATATTTTAAGTTGGAGGTTAGGAAGCAAGCTTCTGGGGAAGTAATGTTTATAGACACGAACAATAAGAGTCAGTCATGTAGGCCGGGCATGGTGGCTCACGCCTGTAAACCCAGCACTTTGGGAGGCTGAGACGGGCTGATCACCTGAGGTCAGGAGTTCAAGGCCAACACGAAGAAACCCCACCTCTACTAAAATACAAAAAATTAGCTGGGAGTGGTGGTGGGCACCTGTAATCCCAGCTACTCAGGAGACTGAGACAGGAGAATAACTTGAACCAGGGAGGCGGAGGTTGCAGTGAGCCAAGATCACACCACTGCACTCCAGCCCAGGCAACAGAGCAAGACTCCATCACAAATAAAAAATTTTTAAAAAGTCAGTCATGCCAAGATCTGGGTGGGGAAGAACATTCCAGGCAGAGGAAATTGCAAGTGCAAAGTCCCTGAGGTAGGGAATAGCTTGACACGTTTGAGGAATGGAAAGAAGTCCAGGATGACTGGTAACCTAGAAGAAGGAAATCAAGTCAGGTGGGAAGACTAGGCTAGGTTAAGAAGAGCCTCGTAGAATAGGTGAAAAACATGGGGAGATATTGTTGAGTTTTAATCTGGAGAAAGGCATGCTTTGACTTCCATTTCTTAAAGGATTACCTTGACTTCTGGTAGGGAAAGGAATTTGGAAGGGCAAGTGTGTAGGAAGGGAGACAGTATGAAGGTGGACCTGACCAAAGAATCATCTGGTGATGAGAAACCTGGGTATCTTGGACTAAAGTGACAGTGACTAACATGGATAACCATTTAACCATTTATGGAGTACTCAATATGTACCAAGCACTGAACTAAGTATATTCCACTTACTATGCTGCTTACTTCTTATGACAGCCACAATGACAGGCATCTATTTTGATGCTCATTCACAGATGAGAAAGCTGAGACAAAGAGGTTCATAATATGACCAAAGTCACATGAGGATGTGATGGAGTGGGTATCTAGACCAAAGTAAGGTCTTCCCTGCACTGGACTCCAGTCAGTAAACCAGAAGGACAGACAATTATGTAATTATTAGTAATGGCAAGATCAAGGGTATGAGCCAGGGACTGGGTGAAATGTTCATCAGGAAATAGGTAGATGGAGGAACAATAAATGATAAAAGCAAGCATTTCTCAAATGTCTGCCATGTACTATATCCTTTGCACATATTGTCTCATATGTATCAGTCATCCGCTAAAGTACTATACTCAATCTCAAATTCTATACTAATTTAACAAAATTAGTCACCTCAGTCTGTGGAGTGTTTCCCATTATCAAGAAACAGAATGGAAAATTACACAAAGCAATACAGTGTTTTCGGAAAGCATATAGTTTCTAGTGAGGCAGGAAGTTGGAAATTTTATTTATAAGGCAAAAAGTTTTGTGGATAAAATGACAGAATGAATTCTGAGAACTATTAAGTAAGCTCTGATGGAGCAGTCAGGCATGAGCTGTGTATCTTACAATGTCATTGTGCAGAGTGGTCACTAGGAGGGCCAGAACATCGCCAGTCACACATCAGTGAAAGGTAAAAGTACTTCTCTAACCTGCCCATAGATACGATGTGGCTTCAGGAGGAATTTTTACAGCCAGCTGATCTCTAAACAATAATTGGACACTTTGTTATACCAGCTTTTATTTTTAAAATGTTTTCAGAGCCAGACTCCGTCTCAAAAAAAAAAAAAATTTTTTTCAGTGGAGGAGAAATTGAACTTTAAGGATAAAAAAGAAATATGTCCAATGAAATAAGTCTATAAGGGTTTTCGCTTGAATGTCATCTCACCTGAGCAAAGGAAAAACTTTTAAAACTCTGTGGTTCCTATAATAGCTTTTTATATAAGAAATTTAAAACTTTTTATAAGTTTCTATCATTGAGCAGTCTTGCACATGTTCTACTGACTTATTTCATGAAAATCTAGTAAGAATAACTATTAAAGAGGAATCTAAGATTATTTCAATCATTTGCTTCTGAATTTACAAGATTTTTAAAAATATCCATTGACTAAAAAAGTGCAAACAGCATTTGCCCTAGAATATTCTTACAGAAAAAAAGAAGTAAAGTCTTCCAACTTTATAAAAATTAGGACACGGATTTTAAAAAATATTTTATGCGTTAGGTGATAACAGATAACTAAAGTATGTTTGAAAAATAAGTAAAAACCTTCAAGAAGGTCTGTACATTATTATTTCATTCTCCCAGGAGAACCACAACTTTTTATGGGTCATCTGGGGACTGAACTCAAAACAAACATGAAGACAGTAAATCACAGCAGCAGGTACTCGATGTCTTTATCAGATCTGCCAAACGTCAAGGAAGGAGAAACAACCTCGCTTGAACATCAAGAGAGCAGTTCTCTAAATGTATCAATTTTCTATGAAAACGTTTTATAGTTATTACCAAGCATCCACTTTCTTTTATATCTAATTATCTCAGGGTGTAAGGGCATTCACAGGTGGTGCAAGCAGAAGCTGGATCCCATTTATGAAGACATAAGAGGGACGATTGACATGTGGCCAATGTTTGAAGAAAATGGCTTTGGGGTTCCTTTCTTTAATACTGAGATCCCATTTTAATTCACTTATTTCCTTTATAGCCATGCATCTTTGCATTCCTATTTTGTAGTTGCTCTAGAGATTAGAATATGCATCCTTAACTTCTCGCTGTCTACTAGAGTTAGCATTGTACTACGCTTACAATGCAAGAACCTTGCAACATAGAGTTTCTTATTGTCATATGTATTATATCTACATATGTCAAACCCTCAATGTTATAATTTCTGCTTTAAACCAAAAGTTGGCAAGCCTTTTGTGTAAAGGGCCAGATCATAAATAGTAGAGGCTCTCGGGGTCATACAGTTTGTCACAACTTGTCAAATATGCTCTTGTAATGAGAGAGAGAGAGAGAGAAAGAGAGAGAGAGAGAGAGAATGTATTGCTATGGACAATACTTAAAGTAATGAATGTGGCTGTGGTTCCAATAAAACTGTATTTACTAAAATAAGCACTGGGCTGGATTTGACCCACAGATTGTACTCTTACAATCCACACCTTAAACAGTAATATATATTTTGAATAAATTAAGAGAAAACAACTTTTATATATACCCACAAACGTGTTGTCTCTAGAGCTCTTCCTGTCATCCTGAAAATGCAAGCCTCTGTCTGATAACATTTCCCTTCGGCCTGAAGATTGCCTTTTGGTGTAGGTCTGCTGGTGGTTGATTCTTTTGGTTCGCTTTAATCTAAAAATGTCTTTATTTCACCTTAACTCCTGAAGCATGTATTTGCTGGATTTTAAAAAAATCTACTTTGATAATTTTTCTTTTCTTTTAAAAGATGTTTCACAGGTTCTTCTGTCCTCCATTATTTCTGATGCTAGGTCAGTGGTCACTTGAATTATTGTTCCCCTGTTTCATCCTTAATATCATGTGATTCAAGCTATCCCAGCTATCCCTATTGCCATGTTACCCCTAGACTGCAGACAAATTGAGAGTATCTTTAATAACTCCTTGCTGACACACAGTAGGAGTTTAATGGATGGATGATAAATAAAATTCAGATCAAGTTCTGGAAATTGGCAACGAAATGGATTTAAGTCATTGTTGGAAACAATGAAGGCTTTGAGCCTGGCCTTGGGGCTGGCCTGGATTCCCAGTGAGACTCCTGGGGATGCAGAAGTGGAACCTGGAGGTTTGGGAATGTGCCACTTTCTCTTAATCACTCTGCAAAGTGTAGTCTCCTGTAGCAGACCAGAGCTCACTCCTTCTGCCTTCTACTCCTTTAACATTGCTCCACCAAGACAGCCATCCTCAGAGGAGACTAGACAGGCTGGTCTCAAACTTAGCCTAAACCATTGGTCCTGGATGCCAAGCCCCAAACGTCACCTTACCTAGTGAGCCATCTCGCAAGCTTTCCACCCCTCACTTCCTCATTACAGGAGGTAAGCTCCCCACACCACTTGCTGAGTTGGACCCACCTAGGGCCATTCTTCAGTGGACAGCCTGTTTAGTTCAGTAAGTAAGCCCCATCCCAGCCACTTTCTGAAACACATTTTGCCAACAGATACAGGTGACCAGTGAAGACCGACAATATGGTCAAGTCTGTATTAGGATATTTTGGGGTGTAAGAGATGGAAATCAAACTCAAACTAGTTTCAATGCAAATGAAAACAAATTTACAGCCTTAAGCAAAGTCCCAAGGTAGAGCTTGCATCAGATGTGCTGAATCCCTGGCCCCCAAGATGCCCTAAAACCTGTCTTCTCCTTCTCACTCTTGCCCTCTTGCTCTGCTTGCCTCCCTGCCAGCTTTATTCCCAAGTAGCCTCTCCCCTTGAGAATTTGCAAGATGACTACAAATGGCTGCAGGAAAGCTTTGGCCCAGATCCACACAAACAGGCAGCCCTAGGGGAAAGAGACAGTTATCGAAGCAGATTTTGCACTTACCCAGACCAAAACCATTCATGGAAGCCAAAAGAATGCATATGCCCCAGGCCGGCTGGGGTAGGTGTCTTCAGCTGGAGATAGGGGCTCACACTGTTGTTTGACAAGGGGGTGCCTTGAACAAAGGGAAGAGGCTTTATGAGAAGAAAGCGGAATGAAGGCAGGCAGAAACAGCTCTCAACTACACCAAAGGCATTGAGGAAGCAACACAAACTCTTGCACCCTTTTAAGCAGACCACAACCCAGAATTTATGACTCATGTTCTTCGCCTTCCGTGAGTTTTGGTCCACTAGAAGCATATCCCAAGGTAGAAATGTGAGGCAAGACATTTATCTGGAATTAAGTAGTTACCCCAGGAAAAACTGTAGGAAAAAGGTGAAGTGAGAAAAGGAAAGAGGGCACTACAGGGTACGCTATGGAGCAGTGTACTGCAATGGACAGCAGAGGCTCCAACCCACTGGAGCCCTGAAACCATGCACATCATGCCTGAGTTATCCCACCTGAGGCAGGAGGAAGCTGGGGTCTGGTGTTTGCTTTAGTTTCCTATTGCTGCTGTGACAAATTAGTGAAAACCTAGTAACTTAAAACCTTACTAATTCATAGTCTTATAGCTCTGGAGGCTAGAAGCCTAAAATGGGTCTCATTCAACAAAAAGTGTCAGCAGGGCTGTGTTCCTCTGGAGTCTCTGGGAGATAATCAATTTTTTTTTTTTTTTTTTTTGCCTTTTCCTTCTCCCAGATGCTGCCCACATTCTTTGGCTCATGACCCCCTTCCTTCTACAAAACTGTTAATAGCAGGTCAAGTTTTTCTCATCCTGCCTTACTTTGACACTGATTCTTCTTCCACTTGCAAAGATTCTTATGATTGCCTTAGGCCTACGAAGATAATTCCAAATAATATTCTTATCTTAAAGTCAACTGATTAGCAACCTTAACACCATCTGCAACTTAATTTCCCCTTAACATGTAATATAACATATTCACAAGTTCCAGAAATTAGGACATGGACATTTCTGGGGGGCCATTATTTTGCCTATTTTGGAACAGATATGGTGCTTTGACACCACATCCTATAGCTGAGTTTGGCTGAACTTGTCAAGCTCCTCCCTACTGGGGAATTTTCTTTCAAAGCTCTTGCCATTCCATCATAAGATTTGGCTTGTGTAAGGCCTCCTTTTTCATTGATCAGACACGTGTGAATATAGCTGCCCACATTCCTTGGCTCACGACCCTTCCATCTTCAAAACGGAATGTCCAAATGTAGATGTGGGTAATTTTTTTTCTTTTCCCAGGAACTCCACAAACTCCAACATATATAGAAAAAAAAATTGCTATTGAGCACAGAAAACTTAGAGTCAAAAATCTGTGCAATCCTAATAAGCATCATCATTTTCAAGCTGCTGAAAACATTTCTTCAAATATTATAGAATCTTCACTTGGCTGTTCACATTTTACCATAATACAGTGCTGATTATTTCTATGTGGATTCTGATGTAGTCACAAAAATAAAATGTTAAGAGAAAGTAAAGACATATTCCTACTTTTGGAATACATCCATCTCATGATAAGCTTTATCCAGGCAAATACAGTACAATTTCTGTTGACTTTTGAACAAAAACACACTGGTTAGCAGAGGTAAGTTCTTATTTGCAATAGAATAACATTTATATTGTACTTTAGAGTTTACCAAAACATTGGCATTTGTTGTGTATTCATTCATTTAATTCTTAGAGATATTCTACCTGACATTGTTTACTTTTTAATTAATAAAGAAACTGAGGCTTGGAGAAGATATAAGCCTTGCCATTATACCAATATTTGTAATTGCCAAAACTTGAATACAAGTCTTTGGAATTAGAATTCCACTGTATTTTCATTATATTTTCACTTGAGAGCTTGGACTTTTTTTTTTTAACTAATGACAGTGGAGTTGCTCTTCACTGTGTACCTGGACAGATCATGACACCTGCTGTGTACTTATTTCAGGTCAGCAATGGATAAAAATATTTTAATTTTTCTTTCAATCAGCTTATGCATGTAATTGGAATGTGGATAAAATATAGGTCACTTGTTTTAAAAAGTGTATAGGGGCCAGGTGTGGTGGCTCACGCCTGTAATCCCAACACTTTGGGAGGCCGAGGCAGGTGGATCACGAGGTCAGGAGGTCGAGACCATCCTGGCTAACACGGTGAAACCCCGTCTCTACTAAAACTACAAGAAAATTAGCCGGGCTTGGTGGCGGCCAGCTACTCAGGAGGCTGAGACAGGAGAACAGTGTGAATCCCAGAGGCGGAGCTTGCAGTGAGCCGAGATCGCACCACTGCACTCCAGCCTGGGCGACAGAAGGAGACTCCGTCTCAAAAAAAAAAAGTGTATAAGATGTATTTCTTGTTTTTTTGTTTGTTTGGTTAGTTTTTTGGGTTTTTTTTTTTTTTTTTTTTTTTTTTAGATGGAGTTTTGCTCTTTTTACCCAGGCTGGAATATAATGGAGCGATCTCAGCTCACGGCAACCTCCGCCTCCCGGCTTCAAGTAATTCTCCTGCCTCAGCCTCCTGAGTAGCTGGAATTACAGGCATGCGCTACCACGCCCAGCTAATTTTGTGTTTTAGTAGAGACGTGGTTCCTCCATGTTGGTCAGCTGGTCTCAAACTCCCGACCTCAGGTGATCCACCCACCTCGGCCTCCCGAAGTGCTGCAATTACAGGCGTGAGCCATCGCGCCCAGCCTAAGATGTATTTCTATTGAAGAAATAAAATGGATACAATCTAGTTTTAACTTATAAAATTAGTATTCTCTACAACTTCATGAGATTTGTGAGATCCTACCAAACTAAGGATGTCTGGAGCCTGTGATTTCCACGAAATATGGATCTGAGCTCTACTCATCCTACCTGTAGCTGCAGGAAGGAGCACTCTATAGATGGCAGGACACCACCCTAGTCCTTTGCAGTAGCTCATGGCAGTGCCCTATATGGTTAACAGAGCATCGAAGACTGAGTTGAACCGAAGAGTACTTCTCTGTCCCTCCAGAAGTAAGAGACCTTGACAACAGGCTATTCAGTGGTGGATGCACGAGATCAAGAGCCCTGTGGACTTTCGGCTTAAGTTCTTCTGTTGGGCATTGCAAGTGAGCAAAGGAAACTGATTGCAATAGCGCAATGAGGAGACAGTATCAGCCTTGGTTTCCGATGGCTCCTCTGTCCCTGCTTTCTCCAGGCCTGGTTGTTTCCATGAGTTTTCTGGAGAGCCTTTTACCATCCCCCTCCTGATATTCCTGACTTGATCCAACAGTGTTTCTCTTTCTTGCAGTCAAGACATTTTAGATTCAAATAAGCTGGTTCCAAAATATTTATAAAGCAAATCCCACAACTATTTTAGCTTTAGTCACTCCTTATCTCTTCTTTCACCTCCTAAGGAGCTTTATAATGAATTTCTTCATTAGCTACAAGTGCATGGCTATTTTTAATGCCCCCTCAAAAATCAGTGCACTCACCTCTCTGTCATTATGTCCACATTCATGCTTTTTCAACCTGCATGGATATGCTTTGCATTGAGCTTGAAACCCATTTACTCATTGATTCAATGAATTGCTCATCAGGCAGAGCACGGTTGATTGTGCTTTCTTATTTTGGTGAGAAAGTAGAGGTAATGGGGAAAGAAATTGCTTGTATTCGCAGCCATCAAATCAGCAACACGTCTGTATCAGTGTTCACATAGTCAGTCTTTCTTCCTGCCCCATCCAAAACAACAAAGCAACATTTCTCCAGAGCTCTTTTCCTCTTTACTTTGTTTTCCTTTTTTACTACTGTGGGGTGTGCATGTGTGTGTTGGTGTGTAGTTTTCCCCGTTCCTCCCAGAAGAATGTGAGCTTCATTCAAGCAGGAGCTTTGTATATCACTTCCTAAGACAATGCCTGGAAGTTGGTAAATGCTCAGGAGAGATTTGCAGAGTGAATGAAGACACCGTTCAGAGATGCAGTGGAATAAGACAGGTGGAGTCTAGGCCTTTGTCTGGAGGAAAGACACAGTAGAGTTGGATAAGTTCTCTATGGGGGCACATACAAGTGGCAATCATCACAGACTTAAGAGAGCTGTGGAGATATATCCAAGAAAGTTTCCTAGCAAAAATGAGATGGTCAAGCTGCAATCTGCAAAGTCAGCATTGGCCAAGATATTCATTGACTTTGACTACATAATGAACTACCTCAAAACTCAGTGGCCTAAGATAACAAGTGTCCTCAGATTGGCTGGGGGTCAGCTAGTCAGCTAACATAGGCTGGGTTCTGCTTGGCAGCTCTGCTTTAAGCTACAGATCCAACTGACACTGTCACCCTTCTAAGATTGGGGCTTCTCTTCTGCACATGGGTTCATTCTGGGTCACAGAGTGAAGGGGAAGCAGCCACCCAGGAGAAATTTTGCTTGGAGTGATGGCAGAGGCTCAGGAGTGTAGGTGGAAACCTTCAAAACCTCTGAAGGCCTTGGCTTGGATGCTATCACATCCACCCACACACAATTGACCAAAGCAACTCACCTGTTCGTGACCAAGAGTCAGAAAAATACACTTTGCTCATGCTGGTGCCATTGCCCACATATGAATAAAGGGAGGATGAAGAACTGGACCAGCAAAGCAATCTGCTGTGGCTAGGCTCAGAGAGGGAAGAGGGCTGCAGGCAATGTTCCAACAGAAGGTGGCAAGTCCAAGAAACAGAGAGTTGTCTAGAAAGACAGAAGCTCGCGGAGGGTAAGGAGACAGCAGGGCTAGATGATGACAGGGGTGATGACAGTGGCCGGATCCCACATGCCCCTGAGTCATAATGAGTTTGGGCTAGTGTCTCAAACCAATGGGGAGCTGCTCATATCCTTATTTCAGAAAAACGATCCTAGCTTCCAGGGTAAGAGTGGATTGGAGAAGGCAAAATAAAAGGTAGGTAGGCGAAGAGGAGGTCAGGGCTGTGGTGCAGGGAAGTGGAAACAGATCATCTATTGAGCCATCATGGAACGACCCAGTCCAAGAGCAGGTGGAATGTGGTCTTCATTCCAAAAGAACAGAAAAGAAGCTATTAACATAAGGGGTCACCAAATGCGCAGCTAGTAAGTTGTTACATGAATTCTCAATTACACAAAGAGTACAGAAATTAATGGGTACATTTGTGCATAGTTTTCCAAGGCTTACATGCACAAAACTTTCATTCTTAAAATTTCCCATGAAACTTTTGTTTTCTTGTCCTCTTTGGAAAATATTATAAGTGGTCTTCCTAGCCCCAGAAAAGTTGTCATACTAAGTAAGTCCCCACAGAAACCTGAGTCACTGCCTCCAAATTATACTACTCCAGCACAGGCAGGAACACAGAGGACTCTACACCCAAACCTCATCCACAGCCAGAGTAAACAGCTCAGTCATCCAGTGACTAAAGATCAATGTTTCTAGACTTTCTCATATGAGCAGCTGGAGAGAAATTTTATTAAAAACTGTCACCCACACAAAACTCACTCAAATTATGGGGAGAAATGCACTTAGGAAAAAAGCATTCACTTTTTTATATGTGTTTCCTTTGGTATCAAGTTAATAATAAATAATTAATGCTTTAAGGTGATAATTCATATCTGGCTGTGGATGTTCCTGTGAGCTGAGATCCAAAGGAGAAAAGGTGACATATGGCAAGCCTGGTGATGCGGTGGCATGGGAGGAGCCTGGAACAGGAGCGGGGAACCAGACTTGGCTCTGGATTTGCTGTGTGACCGTGGAAGTCATTAACTTCTCTGGGTCCAGCTCTTCCTCAAGAGGATTCATGTAGTGATTCCTAACACATTAGAAAATGGTTCGTTTGGCAGCGGTTCTCAGCCAAGTAAGGTTTATAGAGGTGGACAAATGAGACTTTAGGGGGAAAATGACTTAGGAAAAGTCTACAAGAGATTCTGATCCTTTTTATCCCGTTTCTCTCCCCAACAAACACAAATACACACATACATACATATACACATACACACTCGTACACACATACACTCATACCTACACGCACGTAACAGGGAATACATGCAGTTCCTGTTAAATCTCTGACATTACTTGGCTCTGACATTCTGTGATTTCAGCACTCTCCCTTTCAAATCCAGGCCTTGCTCTCAAATCAATTTAGACCTTATTCTAATTCAGAGCCATTCAGACCATGCCATTCCACATTTTAAAACTGGAGAGATTAAATCAACCTCTTAAGTGAACTTTCTCATAGGCTGGTCACACAAACCCAGCTGTGACTGGGCAGAAGCCACTCTCTCATGCATGACTCTGGTAGGCGTTCTGCAGGGCCTCTCCTTAGAAAGGGAAAGGATCTGGAAAAGTAGGGGAGAGTGGGCAGGTGTTATTAATGAGAGGGGCTCTATAAGGCCCTTCTATTTTCCTGAAATCCTAGAAAAGGTGAATAAACCTAAGAACAAGTCATATCTTTTTAAGCCAGGATCATCCAGTTTCAAGTTACTCTCTCTGTTTATTTCCTCTCATTATTTCCTAAATTTAATGGTCTTACTTAAGTACATCAGCCAGCACTGTCAATGCTTCAAAAAGCATTAATGGAAAGGTTGGAAGTTCATA
The DNA here is from genome assembly GCF_009764315.1 of Trachypithecus francoisi. NCBI lineage: Eukaryota > Metazoa > Chordata > Mammalia > Primates > Cercopithecidae > Trachypithecus > Trachypithecus francoisi. The sequence continues at coordinate 4,279,563 of NW_022681467.1, forward strand.
ATTGGTCCATTCTTAAAGGTGAGATGGTTTCTTTTTTCTTATAAGGAACACGGAAGAGAGTAGAGGCTGCTAATTTTAGCTACCTTTCTCCTCAAGGATATCCACCCAAACTCAGAAGAGCTGGCTTATACATTAATTAAGACAGAAATCCCCTCACGTACCATGCAATAATGTAACTTGGAGGAGGCAGACCCATGGCTTCCCTTAGGTGATTTCTCAGAGATTGAGGGGTTCACATGTAAGAAAGCCTTTGATAAAATGTAAACAAATGTCTACATCATCTGAACCTCACCCCAATATTTAATGGGAATTTCTCAACCATAGATAACATCTATTTGAGCCAAAAATAGATAACAGTGTGCAAAGTACACACATGCATGCACTTGCATACTCTATTTCCTTTCACGTTTTAATGCACACTGGTCAAGGACATATTGGGAAGGAGGAAGGAAGGGATATTTTTCAGGAATGTCCAAGTTGATATTTGATGCAAAGAAGTGCAATAAATCTATGCAAAATATTCATATTTGAAATAAAAACACTTTCATTAGCTTAATCTAATATTTTCTCATCTCTTGGGACAAATGTGAAAGTTGACTCTAAAAATCAAATATATAACGGCTCTGAAAAACTGCACACCCAGCTACCCAACTAGAGAATTTCCATTTTGCCAAAAAACTTGGTAATGCAAAATGGTTATAGGAACATTATTCACCATATTAGACGTCTCCGGCTAACTCAAGTCAATTGCATAAATTTGTCCTTGGTTGGTACTTTCTAAAAGAACTTTTGGAATCTCTATTCGTGCACATTATTATTGCTCTGCTACTTACAGAGCCCTAAGTCAATTCAAACTGGTTAAGAAATCATTTCACTTCTATAGTCCTCATGTTCTTTAGGTAAATCAGAGGAGAAACTCAGAGAGCATTTAATTCGTAGATAGAAAAATTAGTGAAACTCTGCATCAGCCACCCTCAAGGAGTCTTTTGTAAGAAACAAGATTTGGGAGTTAATTCTATCAGTCATGGAAAACCTACATTTAGGGAATGTCACCAAACACACCAATAAGTCACTTCTCAGGCTCTTTCTTAATTGCAAGAACAAAGGGCCTCTTCAGATCCTTCCTCAGTTCCTTTACATAGGCATCAGTGATCTGTTGACACTGAACTCTTACTTTAAGTTTGAAGGAATCTATTTTGAAGACCCTGAAAAAAAGCTTTGTCTAAATCACTTGCCTTCTTCAGCTTACTCCAAGTCAGTGGAATGAACTCTAGCAAGGACAGAAAGACCATAGGGCCTAGAGCTGGTTGAATACCCAAATAGCATTAATTTTGTTTTCATTGTGAGGCACACAGAGAGTATTTTTCTTTGAGATATGAGATCAAGTTACAAAACAGCCTGCAGATTAGAGCCACTCTGACTGCAAGTGAGCAATGGAGGCCCTTACTTTAAGGCAACCGAGACTCCTTGAAATCCCTGCCTGAAGAGCACTTTCTAGCATGGAACCATCACCGCAGGAATCCTCCCCTCTGATGAATGTTCTATGGCTTTCATATTGGGACATTTACATCCTGAGCCCCCTCATTATATACTGAAACAGTTGGGGATGAAGGGCAAATGTGACTTTGTACTCAGTAAATACAACATTTAATATAAAAAGAAACTCAACCCTGTGAAATGAATTGGAAAGACAACTGTTCAGGTCTCATTCTGCAGCTAAGCCTTGCAACAGGAGCTAAACTGTAACATCTTTTAAAGTGTCCTCATGGGATCCATATGTGAAGACTGCTAAAACTGTTAACGTACCCAATTAGGTTTTAATTTATCTTAGCTTCCTCAGTCCTGCCATTAAAAGTCACACCATAGAGCCATCAAGCCTAGCATTACCAGCCTCACAGTTTTGTCAGGTGCTGCCCAGTGAGTCGAACTATACACAAGCTGCAGAAACTGGACCTTAATTCAAGCTAAGAAATGCTTAAATGGGTCAGGAGCATTTACCCTGGACATCTGTTTGATGCATAACCTAAGGATATTTAAACGTCTCTTAACAAAACAAATAAGGTTTCCACATTCCCAAGGACAAAAACCATTTAATCTACTTATGCAGCTCTTTCAAGAATGTAATATTTTGGCAGGACATGTATGTCAGTGAAGCAACAAGCAATGAGATTTATAGAGGCTAATTTATGTTTTAGTCTGTTAAGACATATTGCAGGTAGTCATGCTCGCTATGGGTAGCATTTTCCCTCCTGCATACTCATATTGTTTCAGTTTATTATAGCAGCATGCCTTGTGAGATCATGGGTTGCTGAGCACACGCATATGGCTGCACCATTTATTATGGGAAGAATCAACACCTTTAGTGAGGTCACTTATTTCCCTTTGGGTACTCATACTGTAGGTGATGAAATCATGTATTTATCTACAACTTATTAGATTCATTTGATTAACTAGGGATCAATTTTTGCTTAACCAACTGTGCAGGTTGCTGGGTAGGAAGTTTCTTGGTACACTGCTGTGGTGTTTCAAAACAGCAGTTAAAATAATTATCTTAATATGGGACCACTGGGTCATTCTCAAACATATGTTGGAGACGCGCTGAAGACAGTGCTTAGAACTAAAATACCAAACACATGGAAAAGTCGTTGGGCTTTTAAGGCACTGTGGCTTCTTTATGAATTGGGAATGGCACAGTAAATGTGTGGGATCGCTCAGGCCTGCAGCGAGCCTTTCCTGCCATCAGTGAACTTGCGACCTTATCTCCTTGGAGGGCTGTTAAAGTGAAGTCAGAGGGCAGAGGAGTTATTTGCAAGTACCCTTTTCACTTGTGTGGTCTGAAGGACTAACAGATTTATCCAAAAGATGGACAGAGGGAGCAGAGTTGAAGAAGCAGCTGGCTAATCCAACATGCAGCTCAAAACGCAAAACCCAAACAAGGGCCAGAGTTGCCATTTGGCTTTGTAGGGGCCAGTCATGTTCTGAAAAGCAATTTTCCCCTATTGTGTAGGCTGTCGGCAAAGAGAGACCCTAGATATCCTTATATGGCAGTGTGTCACCAAGTAAAGATGAGGTCCTTCTGTCACATGCTGGGGCCCACAGGGGCACTTCATTTGCAACTGTGAAGACAAGAAGGGCAAAACAGGCCCCTGGGCAATTAGATCATTGGAGTCAACTCCCTGACTGACCATCCAGAGGGTCTGGAACTGATGGATTGGAAATATTTGTCCAGATTTCTTTACCTAATTGAAAAGATGACAGATTTGAGCAAAAGCTGGGATAGAGAGAGAAGGTGCTGAGGAATTAAACAGAAGGCAAATAATTCAGGGGAGGAGAAAGCTATGTAAGTAGAGCATTCTCTGCCTCCCCAGATTCAGTGCACTTTACACAGAATTCCAACTGGATACTTCCTAACTTTCACCCTTTACACCCAAAATACATTGACATTGATATTATATACATTATGATCTAAGAGATATTACTTTCACAATGGAGAAAATTGGGAAAGGCTTATTGGCACTTTTGCCGTTAAAGAGATAATTCTTAAGATGTGAAATTCCAAAGTAGAATGCAAACCCAGCAAAGATGGGGTAGAACAGCATCATCTCTGAGGTCAGGATGTGCCTAGACTCTGATTTCTGAGTTTAATTTAATCCCTGACTACTGAAAAGGAACCAGAGAAACAAGAACAAACCAAACCCAAACCCAGCAGAAGAAAAGAAATAACAAAGATCACAGCAGAACTAAATAAAATCGAAACAAAAAGTATACAAAAAAAAAGGAAAAGCCGGTTCTTTGAAAAGATAAACAAAATTGATAGACCGTTAGTGAGATTAACCAATAAAAGAAGAGAGAAGATCCAAATAAGCTCAGTTAAAAATGAAACTGGAGATATTACAACCGATGCCATAGAAATACAAAAGATCATTCAAGGCTACTCTGAATACCTTTATGCACACAAACTAGAAAACCTAGAGAAGATGGATAAATTCCTGGAAATATAAAACCCTCCTAGCTTAAATCAAGAAGAAATAAAAACTGTGAGAAGACCAATAACAAGTATTGAGATTGAAATAAGAATTATAAAATTGCCAACCAAAAAAAGATCCAGGATGAGATGGATTCACAGCTGAATTCTATCAGACATTCAAAAAAGAATTGGCACCAATCTTACTGAAATTATTCCAAAAGATAGAGAAAAAGGGAATCATCCCTGAATCATTCTATGAAGTAAGTGCCACCCTAATACCAAAAACAGGAAAGGACATAACAAAAAAGTTACAGACCAATATCCCTGATGAACATAGATACAAAAATCTTCAACAAAATACTAGCTAGCCAAATCCAAGAGCATATCAAAAAGATAAAACACCATGACCAGGTAGGTGTTTTACGACAGACACAGGAATAATTTAACATACACAAGTCAGTAAACATGATACATCACATAAAGAGAATTAAAAACAAAAATCAGAGATCATCTCAATAGATGCCGAAAAAGCACTGGACAAAATTCAACATCCCTTTATGATTAAAACTCTCAGCAAAATTGGCATAGAAGGGACATACTTCAAAAGCCATCTATGACAAACCCATAGCCAACATTATACTAAATGGTGAAAAGTTGAAAGCATTCTCCCTAAGAAATGGAACAAGACAAGGATACTCACTTTCACTGCTTATGTAGCATGGGAAGTCCTAGCCAGAGCAATCAGACAAGAGAAAGAAATAAAGGGCATCCAATCTGGTAAAGAGGAAGACAAACCATCACTGTTCACCAATAATGTGATCATATACCTAGAAAACCCTAAAGACGCATCCTTAAAGCTCCTAGATCTGATAAATGAATTCAGTAAAGTTTCAGGATACAAAATCAATGTACACAACCCAGTAGCACTACTGTGCACCAACAACCACCAAGGTGAGAAACAAATCAAGAACTCAATCCCTTTTATAACAGCTGCAAAAAAAGTAAAATACTTAGAAACACACCTAACCAAGGAGGTGAAAAATCTATACAAGGAAAACTACAAAACACTGCTGAAAGTAATCATAGACAACACAAACAAATGGAAACACATCCCATGCTCATAAATAAGTAGAATCAATATTGCGAAAATGACCATACTGCCAAAAGCAATCTAGGAATTAAATGCAATTCTCATCTACCATCATCATTCTTCACAGGCCTAGACAAAACAATCCTGAAATTCATATGCAACCAAAAAAGAGCCCACATAGCCAAAGCAATACTAAGCAAATGAACAAATCTGGAGGCATCATATTACCCAACTTCAAACTATACTACAAAGCTATAGTTACCAAAACAGCATGGTACTGGTATATAAAAAGGCTCATAGAACAATGGAACAGAATAAAGAACTGAGAAATAAAGCCAAATATTAATACTTACCGTGAACTAATCTTTGGCAATGCAGACAAAAACATAAAGTGGGGAAAGGACAATATATTCAACAGATGGTCTGGGATAATTGGCTAGCCACATGTGGAAGAATGAAACTAAATGCTCATCTCTCACCTTATACAAAAATCAACTCAACTCAAGATGGATCAAAGACTTAAATCTAATACCTGAATCCATAAAAATTTTAGAAGATAACATTGGAAAAACTCTTCTAGACATTGGCTTAAGCAAAGACTTCATGTCCAAGAACTCAAAAGCAAATGCAACAAAAACAAAGACAAATAGATGGGACTTAATTAAACTAAAACGCTCTTGCACAGCAAAAGAAATAATCAGCAAGTTAACAGACAGTGCACAGAATGGGAGAGAATCTTCACAATCTATAAATCTGACAGAAGACTAATATCCAGAATCTACAAAGAACTCAAACAAATCAGCAAGAAAAAACAATCCCATCAAGAAGTGGGCAAAGCACGTGAATAGACAGTTCTCAAAAGCAGATATACAAATGGCCATAGAACATACGAAAAAATGCTCAACATCACTAATTGTCAGTAAAACGTAAATTGAAAGCACAATGAGACACCATCTTACCCCTGCAAGAATGGACATAATTAAAAAAAAATAGATGTTGGCATGGATGTGGTGAAAGGTGAACACTTTCATACTGCTGGTGGAAATGTAGACCAGTACAAGCACCATGAAAAACAGTATGGAGATTCCTTAAACAGCTAAAAGTAGAACTACTATTTGATCCAACAATCCCACTGTTGGCTATCTACCCAGAGGAAAATAAGTCATTATATGAAAAAGACACTTGCACATGCAGTATATAGCAGCACAATTCTCAACTGCAAAAATACAAACCACCCATCAATCAACAACTGGATGAAGAAAATGTGGTATGTATACACCATGGAATACTACTCAGCCATAAAAAAAGATTGAAATAATGACATTTGCAGTGACCTGGATGGAATCGGAGACCGTTATTTTAAGTGGAGTAACTCAGGAATGGAAAACCAAATACCACATGATCTCACTTTTAAATGGAAGCTAAGTTGTGAGGATGAAAAGACATAAGAATGATACAATGGATTTTGGTAACTCAGTGGGAAGGATGGGAGGAGTGCAAGGGATAAAAGACTACACACTGAGTACAGTATACACTGCTCAGATGATGGGTGCACCAGAATCTCAGAATTACCACCAAATAACTTAATTATGTAACCAAACCACCTTTTCCCAAAAAACTATTGAAGTAAAAAATTAAGGCTGGGCACAGTGGCTCATGCCTGTAATCCCAGCACTTTGGGAGACCGAGGCAGGCTGATTGCCTGAGGTCAGGAGTTCAAGGCCAGTCTGGTCAACATGGTGAAACTAAAAAGATTTTTTTAAATTAGCCAGGTGTGGTGGTGTGTGCCTGTAATCTCAGCTACTCGGGAGACTGAGGCATGTGAATTGCTTGAACCAGAGAGGTGGAGCCAAGATTGCCCCGCTGCACTCCAGCCTGAGTGACAGAGCGAGACTCTGTCTCAAAAAAAAAAGAAGAAATATAATGTGTTACATATGTAATTTGAAATATTTATACACATTCAAAAAGTTTTTAAAAAACAGGTAAAGTTAATATTAATAATACATTTTACTTAATCCAATATATGTACACTTGTCATTCATATAAGCAATATGAAAAACTACTAGTGAGATATACTGCTCTTTTCATATTAAGTATTTGAAATCCTGAGTATAGTTTATAACATATCTCCGTTCAAAGTAGCCATATTTCAAGTGCTCAGTGGTCACATGGGGCTTGTGTCTGCTGTACCGGACAGTCCAGGTCTGGGATTTAAGGCTGGTATGGCATAGAGAAAATGACTCTTAAATTATCTGTGGGGCAAATAGTAGGGCAAAGTAATGTTAGCCCCATATTACAGAGAAAATCCTGGGATTGTCTGTGACAAAGCTGAGCCCAACATTGCAGCTGACTTTATCACCACCTCAAATACGTATCTACTGGGGTCCAGCTGTCAGTCTCCTCCCTTCTGAAAGGAAGCTGAAGCATAGGTGCTCAGAACGTTCACCCTGGCATCAAACTACTGAGTTCAAGTTGTGATTAGTGCTGATCCATTTTTGGCAAGTATTTATCTTCCATGTATTTCATTTCCACTTCTGTAGAATAGGCATGATAGTACCGACTTCACAAGGTTGTCTTAGGGGTTTAACTGAGGTTATGCTATAAAGCAATCACTTAGCATACTGATTGTAAGTATATTGAAAGAAAGAGCTATTAATGTACAATATTAAAATAAAAGCTATCCATGGTAGTCATAGAGCCATCACCAAATGTTTTCATCTTTCTTCCTTCTAAGCACAGAGTAGGATAGTGTTTCTTTGTCCCACTAAAGTTAGGTGTGGTCATTGACTTATTTTGGACAATGAATTGTGAGTGGAGTTGTGTGTCACTCCCAGGTAGAATCACTCATTTGCAACAAGCTCTGCCACAGCGATGAGGCATGCTCCAGAGAGTAGCTGCTGCATCAGGCTGGGTACCAGGGCAAGATCCATAATGGACATAAAACATGAGAAAAACATAAGGTGTATCGCAAGCCATGACAATTTGGGAAATATTCCTTGCTGCAGCGTTATTTAGTCATCCTACATGATACATCATCTTAATTGACGCTTGCTTTAGGGATTCATGAAGTTAACTAATTCCTCCCACCCTCTCTAACACACTGACTGATGCCCAGAGGTTCAGAATGCAGAGATTTAGACAACTACTCTCTAATACCCGAGGCCCCCTACATCCATCTCACAAGTATTGGTTGTGCTTATTTCCAAGTAGTTTATACTACGTAGTCATTATTAAGTTTAATTAAATATGGCATACATTGATGAAATTTGAGTGGGAAAAGAAAATGAGCATTGTATCTACGAACAGTTGAATGTTCTGAAGAGACTAAATAAAGTTGAACTGTCAAAATAACTTGAATTAGGTATGCCAGAAACAAAGTTGGGGTGGTATACGTATTGTACAAAATACAAGATGATTCTGCACTCTGACGTCTTTGCACACAGCTTTCAATTCTTGCTTTGCTTTAGAGAAACCCAAACTGGAAATTGCAGAAGATATATTATTGGTGTGGTTTTTTCAAGAAACACAAAGTAGAACTTCAATCGGCTACCACCCATTCAAAGTAAATGTTGGCCTTACATCAAAAGATTGGAAAATAATTGCATAGTTTCATGCCTTATGTTAAATGAAAATGTTAAAAGTGTGTATGTATCATTTTTATGACCACTCTCCCAAAATTAATCAAACATTTGGAAGAGCCAATTAAAAACTAGTCCTACTTACATGGAATGAGAGGTGATCTTAGGTACTGTGTATTTCTTTTGTTTTAGATTTTTATTTGCATAATATACTTTTGGGAAAACATGATACGAAAAAAATGTTGTTGTTGTCGTTGTGATGACTTGGGTTAAAAAAAAATACTCCTGGTTAACAAAATGATTCCATGAAAACTTCATTTAACTCATCCCCTTCCTGAGATAATCCACACATACCATCCACCCCAACCTTTACTCTTTGGGAATAAACTTACCTGTGCCTAACAACTGTAGTCATGCAGCCAAGCTCAAAAACAAGAAAGAGGAGGTACAGGCATTTCTCATTATCTTCGCATAAGCCCCAGAAACAGGCTCTTCTTCTGACTATACTTACAATACCTAACATGGATCACACAGAGCCCCACCAACTACTTTCAGCTGTTTCCCAGCGATGAAATGTTTCAGACATATGGTCACAGAGATTAATATCTGTGCAGACCAGTTTTGAAACAGCCCAGAAATATTTTGGGAACTTGTGGCATTAGACAAATATAAATTCTGAACCTGGCTTTTTCTTCCATGTGCCTCTCCCTTCCACACCTGGACTTTCAGAGTGAGTCACACAGAAGACTCGGGAATTGAAGACAAAGAACTGGGTATGAGCACATATTTAGATTCTGGGCCACTGGACAAAAACTTCAGGAGGGGCTGTTAATCTTATTGAATCACCAGAGGAAGTGGGCTCCAGTTCTTTTGGTGGTCTCCCTAAAATAAAAGGCCTACTTGGATAGTTTGGGGCTTGTGTTCTTGGGGTTGTCTCATGGAATGAGAGTCATATCAAACGTTCTTCTAGTTTCTCCCACCCTCAGAAAACAACAAGGTATGGGTTGGTATCTAATAGCTCCTTGAGCTATTTCTCTCTTTCTCAAACACTAAATTGTCCCGATTTCTATGACATTAACCTGAAGATGATCCTTGTGAGTAAAGAGGAAAAAAAATCCAATGCATAGAACATGGAGGATTTTCATGGCTGTCCTACAAACAGCTTACAGAAGTTTCACACAGATTCACTCCTCCAAAAACACTATTTTAAAATGGTTTCAGTTGTGGTTAGCAAATAAGTGCTTTGTGTTTTGTAGAAGCACAGGCCAGAAACAATTGGTAAGTCAGAGGTAGCGTTTCCAGTTTAGTTCTTGAAAGTTTGAGATTTATTACCTAGAATTAAAAATTCTTTCTATCCTGAGGAAGGACATATGGCTTTCAGGCAGCACATAAAGGCAGACACACACACACACACACACACACACAACACACACACACCCCACACAATTGGCTTGAATTGAGAGAAAAATTATCTTATAATGAAAGATGGCCAGTTATGCTGAATTTTTTAAAAGTTTGGTTTAAAAAATCCATCTTGTTTTGCAAGACTGGACATGTACTGTCATGAGCTTTGAGCTATTAAAGAAAGTAGAAAATGTAGTAAAGTGAAGCCCTAATACAAAATTAGGAAAATTTTATTTTCAGAGAAAAGAAGACAAAAGAAGATGACTTCCTCGCCGTTTCCCAACCATAGTGAATTATTTAAAAAGGGCTTGTCCTTGTTAGGATAGCTTGACCATTACTTTGCCATAAAAGGTTGCAATGTGTACAAGTTAAGAGTGCCAGCAGAAGAGAACAGTAGACTTGGATTGTTTTTGATCTCCAGAGTAGGGAATAGATAAGCAGACCTTTCTCAGTTTGCACCCTCAGATATTCCAGGTTTTCCTTCAAAGAAATGGAGTGGAAACAAAGGAGTTCTTTTTTTCTTGCTGCAATTCTTCCAAAACATGGTGAAATTCTTAAGACATACTTTTCTATTTACCTTCCAATGATGCGAAGACCCAACTGCGAAAAGAGCCAGAGACACAATAAACAAAAAGTTATGTAATTCTGCAATTTCCTTGCAAAAGAACTATAAAATAAGTTACCCCAAACCTAAAAAGACTCACCAGTATTAATAAGCTCAAGCTAATCAGCCAGATTCTCTCATTGATTAAATTCCTATGCCCAGGGCATAGAAAACACCATCGTGTTCTCAGGCAACTAACCCAAACATTTTACTTAGAAAGTAGACTTCTAGGTAACACCCGTTGAGAAAATCATTTGCGTCCCTATAATCTTATTTCAGGAGAAATATTTAAAATTTGACAAATATTCAAGAAGCACCTTTTAGCTAGAACTCAGGAACTAATGAGAGTCAACCGAAAGCAGTAAGAGAGATGGTGCTTCAGGGAGATGGTGAGCAAGAATTTCTTTTTTAAGCCTTTCTGTTTTTTTCATTCGTGAAAGAACACCCAGAAGGACAAGAAAGATTTAAGGTTTAAAGCGATGTTAGTCAAAGCTCTTTGAAAATATAGTTTGTCCATAAATGTTTTCCCAACAAGCTCACCCAAGTTTATTTTTCTGTGGTTTTTATTTATCTTTCATAATAGCATCAATGCTATTGGTCTTATTCAACAAAAGAGAAATATAAATTTTTTGAAGAGTTGATCTTTCCTTAAAAAATTCATCCACTTAGCTGAAAAACAACTTAGCTGCTGTGATGATTAGATTTATCTATTATGTTTGTTATCTGATACTTCATAAGCTGAATCTTGCCCCAGAGAGCTTAGAATCTGATTGGGAAATAAAATAATCTTACTGATCTCTTTTGTTTAAAATGAAAAAGCAACTTTGTCCATCTAGAAAAAATACATGTTTATTGTAGCAAATTGAAAAATATATAGATAAGTCAGGAAAAACTGTCAGCATTACTGCAACTTCCATTATATACAGTTATTGTGGACATTTCAATATAAATCTTTACAGAATATAGCATAAATAGATAAATTTAATCGGCTTGAAATGAAAAATTATTTTATAACCTGTGATATTTTTTCCTTCATATTTCATAAACATTTTTATTTTTCTATAGTATGTGATATATAACATATAATTTTGATGTCTTTACAAAATTTCATCATGTAATTGTAATCCTCTATTATTAGATATATAATGTTTTTGAGGGTTATCTTCCAGTATAAACAGAATTGTGATGAGCAAATTTACAGATACAACTTCCTGCAGACTACTCCAATAGACTTAATCCCTAAAACAGAGTTCTTGTGCCTAGAACTTTTTTAAGATTTTGATATATATTGCCAAATTGCTCTCCAAAATTTGTGTGAATTTACACTACACAATAGAGTATCAGGGTGCCCATTTCCTTGGAGTTTGTTGATACTGAGTGTTACACACTGTCCTTGTCCATCCCTGCTGCTATTAAAAACATACCCAGACTGGGTAATTTATAAATAATGGAATTTATTTCTCACAGTTTTAGAGGTTGACCAGTCCAAGATCAAAGCACTGGCAGATCTGGTGTCTGGTGATGGCTGCTCTCTGTTTTCAAGATGGCAACTTCTTGTTATGTCCTCACATGGCAGAAAGGACAAAAGAGACGAACACTATGCCCTCACGTGGCAGAAGAGATGGAAAAGCCAGGCAGCTCTCTGATTCCTCTTTTATACCCATATTAATCCCATTTATGAGGGCAAAGCCCTTACGGCCTAATCACTTCCCAAAGACCACACCACTTAATATCATCACCTTGGGATTTAAGTTCCAATATATGAATTTTAGAGGATCATAGACATTCAAACCATAATACACACATTCTGATCTTTACCAAATTAACAGGTGGAAAGATATTTTACTGTTCGTGTACTGGGTCATTTCTGGTTTTTTTTCCTTTGAGAATTGCCCTATCGTGTCTTTTCTGTGGTTGAAATTCACAAAAATTTTTGAACACTATCATGCAAATAAGTGGTGCAAAAATACATCCAGGTAGCACTGATATTGTTTATCTACTAAACAAACTACCTGAACTCAGGTATTTAAGTTAATTGCCACCTTAAGTGTAGAAAGCAAGTATAATAAGAATAGAGGTGAGAAAACTAGGGTATGGCATTAGTGCTTATAACTACACCTGCAATGAAAGAGAAGTGAGGTATTTTGGCATAAAAGATACCTTTAAACTTTCTTTAGTTATCCTTCCTCATTGATCTGTCAAATCAAGCAATCTAAGCTGTCTGCTCTCTGGAACTAGTGAAATAAAAGGTTATGAGGAGAGAATAACAGTGCTGAAGAAAAATTCACACTTAAAAACTAGCATTTAAAATTTTGATTTTAGATCCATTACGGCAGAAACACTCTGGAGATGCATCCTGAAATCAGAGAAAAGAATGACTCTTTTTTCTACAGTCTCTGACTGCGTGCTGAGGCTGCTGGTGAGAAACTACAATGGGGCAACCACAATCTTTAAACACATAAATATTCCTACAGCATCCATTTCTTCTTAATTTTATCTACTGGATAAATAAATTCAGAGGGAATAAGACAGTGAGAGAGAAATGCAGACATTAAAAAAATGACACAACAGTGTAAAATTCCTTAATATCTGGAAATGCTTAAAGGACCACGTGGCATCGTTAGAAACATACAGGTTACAATGAGAGCTCCACAAACAAGATTTTGCAACATGTGAATATTACATGAATCTTCAAAATCATTTGCATTTGGTGATTCTGTGCACTAGAGATGGGTAGTGACATGTATATTAAAATAAAAAAATGGTTGAGTTACATTTAGGCCTATTATATGCCCGGTACTTTACATTATCCCAAGAAAATCCTTCAAAACCCTACAAGGAATAGTAACTTTATTATTATTCCTACTTTACAGATTTCAAAAAAAAAAACCACACAAACACAACTGAAGGATGGAAAGGGAACCTAAGAAGTAGATGCAGAACTTGAACTTATATACAGCTATCCATTGTCCTCAGTTCTCAGGCTAATGGTGTCAACAGAGAGGAAGCACCATGTCAATAAGTCCTTGCACCTTTGTAAGTGGATCGTTGAACTTAAAAACAGATGAGCAATGAAGAGCTTCATATCCACAAAGTAATACCATTTGCAAATAATGACATATTTATAACTGTCTAATAACCATTTTCTTTGATTTTAAAGTATTGCCAAAAAGACACACAATTCCTGCAAATGCTGTACGCCTAAATCTCTGAAGTCAGCAATACAGGAAAAATGTTAAAAGGTGATCAAGATTATTCATTTTGCTTCCTCTCTGCTAAATCAGTCACTGGGCTATTATGAGTGGATGGAAAAAACCTCGTAATCCTCAGGTGTGCCATTAAACTCATAAATTGCAAGATTTCTAGGACATTTTATATTACAGTTGACACTGCTCCATGGTATGTTCGGGGATATTTTCCAAGAGAAGCTACTCTCTGAACATTAAAATGACCTTTTCGCACTCTTAATGTTATAGAAAAATAAAATAAAACAGATTCAACTTCTTAATTATGCAGCTAAGTCCTACCCAAGCTTCAGTTGACTAAGAGTCCACCATTGCCTACTATGAAACCGGAGCCAAAGCCCAGTAACTCCTAGTTGCCAGTTATTTCTATCTGTCCTGTCTCTCTTTTATCCCTTATAGGCCTGGAGAGTCAGATTTCAGTTTTCAATTATATTAAGCTGAATTTTAAAAGAAAAGGAAAAAATGTGGCTAGAGTTTGCAAAGCTTATTTATTTATCTATCTAGAAATAATAGGTTTTTTCAATTGAGAAAACATATTTGAAATCTTTTTTGAGACAGAGTCTCACTCTGTTATTGAAATGTATTTTTCAAATGGGGTAAATACATGACACCTATCAGTCCTGGTACCCAATAACTCAAGATAATTTAAACATATTTTGAGGATAAAATGAAGGCTGTCATTTTTCATTGTACTAATAGAAATTCTCTGAACTATTAGACCAAGAGATACTCCTTCTTTCTAGAAATTCTTATAGTAAAATTAGTGACATGTGAAATAGCTTTTGTTTAAATGCTGCTAAATATTCCCTTTTAACTAATACAGGTGTTCTCTCTTCAGCTAAATCACATAAACTCCTAATGTTAAGGAATATGCTTCCCAGTGTTGCAATACACCCTTAGCACCCACCTCCCTTACTGCCACCTGGTGCCTTCTCCATGCTTGTCTGTCTGTTAAACAAGGCATGGCAGAGAAGTATTAAAATCTGCAAATGTTTTACAGTATGAGAACCTTCCATCTTCCTGGCAAAAAAAAAAAAAAAAATCAGTACTATAACTTTGGCCATTGCTGCATTTTAGATATAAATCTATTTGAAAGCTTCTTAGAGCAAGAGTCAGCAAACTTTTTTGTAAAGAGCAAAATAGCAAATATTTTAGGCTTTGGAAGCCATACAGTCTATGTTAGAACTACTCAACTCTGCCACTGCAACATGAAAACAGTACATAAACAAATGAGCAGGTATATATATATACTTTTTATTTACAAAATAAAACTTTATTTACAAAAACAAGTGGCAGGCAAGATTTGACCCATAGATAGTAATTTACAGGCCCCTCTCCTAAAGTGTGAAAAAAAGAAAATGAACATTTTAAGTGATTTCTTTTTTTTTTTTTTTTTTTTTTTTTTTTTGAGGCGGAGTCTCGCTCTGTCGCCCGGACTGGAGTGCAGTGGCCGGATCTCAGCTCACTGCAAGCTCCGCCTCCCGGGTTTACGCCATTCTCCTGCCTCAGCCTCCCGAGTAGCTGGGACTACAGGCGCCCGCCGCCTCGCCCGGCTAGTTTTTGTATTTTTAGTAGAGACGGGGTTTCACCGTGTTCGCCAGGATGGTCTCGATCTCCTGACCTCGTGATCCGCCCGTCTCAGCCTCCCAAAGTGCTATTCAAGCAAGCTTTCTTCAAATTAGAAGATAGAAAAGCAAAAACTAAGATCAATGAACCAGTCTGGTTCTTCAAAAAGATTAACAAAATTAACATACCTTTAGCTAGATTGACTAAGAAATAAAAATGTCTCAAATTACCGAAATCTAAAATAAAATGGGGACATCACTACTAATTTTACAGAAACAAAAAAAGGTTATAAAAGAGCATTACAAAAAAGTATACACCAACAATGGCATAAACTAGGCGAAATGAACAAATTTCTAGAAACACCCAACCTACCAAGACTGATGCATGAATAACTAGAAAATCTTAATGGGCATATAACTCATATGGAAATTGAATCAGTAATCAAAAAACCACCAACAGAGAAATGCCCAGGGTCAGATGGTTTCACTAATGAATTCCATCAAACATTTAAAGAAGAATTAGCACTAATCTTTCTCTTCAAAAAACTCTCCAAAACAATTGAAGAGGAAGAAATACTTTCTAACCTATTTTACGAACTTAACATTACCTAGATACCAAAGCCAGGCAAAGACACTACAACAAAACCGTAGACAAATATCCCATATGAACGTTCATGCAAAAATCCTCAACAAAATACTAGGAAACCAAATTCAGGAACATATTAAAAGGATTATACATCATGGCCAAGTGGGATTTATTCCTGGAAGGCAAGAATTGGTTCAACATATGAAAATCAATCAATGTAATTCCCCACATTAACAGAATAAAATAAAGAAACCACATAATTATCTCATTGATGCAGAAAAAGCAATTGACAAATTCAGTGCAAAAAACAACTCAATAAATCATTAACAAACAGAAATATCTTCACTGTAATATAGGCCATATATGGAAAATTCTCAGCCAACATTATACTCAGTGGTGAAAGATTTAAAGTTTTTCCTCTAAGATTTGGAACAAGACAAGGATGCCCACTTTGACCACTTATTTTCAACCAGGTATTGGAAATTCCAGCCAGAGCAATTTTAGGCAAGAAAAGGAAACAAAAAGCATCCGATTTAGAAAGGAAGAAGGAAAATTATGTCTGTTCACAGATTACATAATACATGTGTAGAAAGTCCTGAAGATTTCACCAAAAACAACAAACTTTATTCAACTAACAAAGAAACTCAGCAAAGTAGCAGAATATAAAATCGCTGCAGACAAATTAGTTGCTTTGCATGCATTAACAACAGACAGTAGCTCCCAAAAATTAAGAAAACAATTATTCTGTTTATAATAGCATCAAAAGGAATAAAATACTTAAGAATTGAAAGACTTGACCAGGAGTGGGGGCTCACGCCTATAATTCCAGTACTTTGGGAGGCCGAGGCAGGCAGATCATCTGAGGTCAGGAGTTTGAGATCAGCCCGACCAACATGGAGAAACCACATCTCTACTAAGAATATAAAGTTAGCCAGGAGTGGTGGCGGATGCCTGTAATCCCAGCTGCTCAGGAAGCTGAGGCAGGAGAGTCACTTGATACAGAGAAGCAGAGGTTGCAGTGAACCGAGATTGTGCCATTGCACTGCAGCCTGGACAACAAGAGGGAAACTCCACAACCAAAAAAAAAAAAAAAAAAATGAAAGATTTGTACACTGCAAACTATAAAACATTGCTAAAATAAATTTAATTAACTAGTTAATTAATTAAGACATAAATCATAAATAAATGGATATAAACATCTTTTGTTCATGGGTTGAAAGACAATATTGTGATGATAATACTACTCAAAATAATCTACAAATCAATGCAATTTTTATCAGAATCCCAATGGCATTTTATGAAGAAATAAAATAATCCTAAAATGTATATGTAATTGCAAGAAATAGCCAAAACAATTTTGAAAAAGAATAACAAAGTTTGAGAACTCACATTTCCTCATCTCAAAACTTATGTCACAGATACATTAATCGAAATACTGTGATATTGGCATAAGAACAAACATATGAACAAATGAAAAACAATAAAAAGCCTAGAAATAAATCCCTATACATGTGGTTAAGTGATTTTTCACAAGGGAACCAAAACCATTTGATATAAAGAATTCTTTTTTTGAACAAATACAGCTGAGAAAACTGGATATCCCCATGGAAAGAGTGAATTTGAATTCTTACCTAACAAAATAGTTAAATATTAATTCAAACTGAATCAAATACCTAAATGTAAGAGCAAAAACTATAAAACCCTTAGAAGAAAACAGGAGAAAAGCCTCCTGACATAGGATTTGGCAAAGATTTCTAGGATATAACACCAAATGCACAGACAACAAAATATAAAATTGATAAATTAGATTACATCAAATTTTAAAATGTCTGTGTATCAAAAGACAATATCAAAATGGTATAAAAATACCTATAGAATGTGAGAAAATATTTGCAAGTATGCATATGTGAGCTACACTGATCTGATCACTATACATTATATGTATCAAAACATCACTATGTACCCCCTGTAAATATGTACAATTATTATTTGTCAATTAAAAATAAATTAGATTTTAAAAATTCAAAAATAACATAATGTAGCCTGAGTAATAAGAAAAAGAATAAAAAAGAGTGAGCAGAGTTTTAGAGAACTGTAAGACACCATCCAGCATAACACCATATGCATAATAAGAGTAACAAAAGGAGAGTAGAGAAAGTAACAGAAAGAGTATCTGAAGAAATAATGGCTAAATTAGAAATCTCTAATTTAGAAATCCCTAAATTTTATTAAAAATCATTAATCTACACATCCAAGAAGCTCAGTGGACTCCACATAGAGTAAAGCTAAAGAGATCAGCACCTAGACAAACCAAATCAAACTGGCAAAAGACAAACACAAAGAGAGAATCTTAAAAGCAGTAAGAGAAAAGCAACTCAACTCATCATGACCAAGGACCCTTAATAAGATAAATAGCTGATTTCTCATGAAAGACTATGAAAGCCAGGGGACAATCAGATGACTTCTTAAAAATGCTGTCAGTCAAGAATTTTATACCCAACAAAACTATCCTTCAAAAATGAAAGAAATAAAGGCACTTCCAGATAAATAAAAACTGAAGGCATTTATAATTAGAACAACTGTCCAACAAGAAAAACTAAAGGAAATTCCTCAGATTGAAAGGAAAGGTCACAAGACTGAAATTCAAATTCACATGAAAAAATGAAGAACACCAGCAAAGTTGCCTATCCAGGTAAATATAAGACATAGTATAAATTTTCTTTGTAATTATTCTTTTCTATCTGATTTAAAATACAACTGCATAAAGCAATAATAAAAAATATATGTTGATGGCCACAAAGATACAAAGATATAATTTTTTACCATAACAGTATAAAAAAAGGGGAATAGATCTGTATAAAATAATATTTTTGTGGTTTTTAAACATAGAATTAACATATGACACAGAAATTTCACTCTTAAGTATCTATTCAAAAGAATTTAAAGCAAAGACTCAAGCAGACACTTGTACCACAATGTTCATAGCAGCATTATCAACTAAAGCCAAAAGGTAGAAACAACTCAAATGTCCATCAACCAATAAGTGGATATACCAAACTTGACAGAAACTTATTGAAATAAAGTTGGCATTAATATGAAATAGATTGCTGTAAATTAATATGTTAATTGTAATCTTGAGCACAACCACAATTAAAATAACTCAAAAAATAGTAAAATAAATTATAAGAGAATTACAATGGTACACTAGAAATAATCTGGTATACAAGAAAAAGCAGGAATGGAGAAATGGAGGAACAAAATGATGTAAGAAATATAGAAAACAAACAGCAAAATGGAAAAAGTAAATCCTCTTTCATCAGTAATTATATTAAATGTAAATGGACAAAACAATCTAATAAAGAGATTGGAATCTATGAGAGATTCATCTTAGATTCAAAGACAAATATATTGTAAGATTTTATTTTTACTAAAGAAAGAATAGAAAAAGATATTCCATGCAAACAGTAACCAAAAGAAAGCTGAAGTGGCTATACTAAAATCAGACAAAATAGAATTTATGACCAAAGTTGTAATGAGAGAAAAAGAAGAAAATTTTATAATAATAAAATTGTTAATCTGTCAAGAGGATATAGCAATTATAACATATATGCACCTAACTAAGCCCCAAAACACATGAAGCAAAACCTGACAGAATCAGAGGAATAGACAATTTAACAATATTAATTGGCCATTTTAATACGAGTTGATTGTCCCTTATTCAAAATGCTTTGGACCAGAAGTGTTTCAAGTTTCAGATTTTTTCAGGTTTTGGAATATTCACATTATTCTTACTGGTTGAGCATCACAAACCCAAAAGTATCAAAATTCACAATGCTCCAATGATCTCCTTTGAGCCTCATGTTAGTACTCAACAAGTTTCTAATTTTGAAGTAGTTCAGATTCTGGATTTTGGATTTGGGATGATCAACCTGTACTTCACTGTCAGTAATGCATATGCATAGAACAACCAGACAAAAAATAGGAAAGAAAATAGAAGACTCAAATGACACTATGAACCAACTAGGCCTAACAGACATCTGTAGAACAATACACCCAGCAACACCAGAATATGGACCTAATAGACATCTATAGAACACCTCACCCAGCAACACCAGAATATACATTATTCTCAATTGCCCATGAAATATTCTCCAGAATATGTTATCTTAGGTCATAAAACAAGTCCTAAAACATTTAAAATAATTGAAATCACATAATTTATAGTCTTCAGCCACAAATGAATGAAATTAGATATCAAAGGCAAAAATTTTAAATATTTACAAATATGTGGAAATTAAACATTATTTCTAAGCAACCTCTTAGTCAAAGTCATTAGACTATACCAAAATATGAATAAAAAATAATATGCAAAAACTTATGAGATGCCATTAAAGCAATGCTAAGAGAAATTTACAGCTGTAAACAACATTAAAATAGAAAAAAGATCTCAAATCAATAATCAGCCTGCCACCAAAAAAAAAAAAAAAAACCTAGAAAGTAAGATGAAATTAAACCCAAAGCAAACAGAAGGAAGGAAAAAATAAAGATTAAGGCAGAGATAAATAAATAATTGGAAAACAAAATCAATAGATAAAATCAACAAAAATAAATATTGATTCTTTGAGAATGTCAACAAAACTGATAAATCTTTAGCTGGACCAACCAAGAAAAAAAGTGACAGGATTACTAACATCACAAATGAAAGAGGAGATGACAAGAAAAGCTGTTGAGTCACAATCAAAAAGTTTTCAACAAAAACAAGCCCAGGCTTATTTAGCTAGGACTCCATGGCTTCAGTTGTAAATTCAACTAAATATTTAAAGAATGAACACCAATCCTTCGCAAACTTTTTCGATATACAAAAGAGAGGAACAGGTCAGGCATGGTGGCTAACGCATGTCATCCCAGCACTTTGGGAGGCCAAGGTGGGCAGATCACAAGGTTATGAGATCAAGACCATCCTGGCTAACACGGTGAAACCCCATCTCTACTAAAATTACAAAAAATTATCCGGGCGTGGTGATGGGCGCCTGCAGTCCCAGCTACTCGGGAGGCTGAGGCAGGAGAATGGCATGAACCTGGAAGGTGGAGCTTACAGTGAGCTGAGATCGTGCCACTGCACTCCAGCCTGGGTGACAGAGTGAGACTGTCTCAAAAAAAAAAAAAAAAATCTCAGAAAAAAAAACCATAGACCAGTAGCTCTTATGAATATGCATGCAAAAAATACTCAAGAAAATGCTCACAAATTGAAATAAAACTTATATACCAGAAGCTCTTATGAATACATATGCAAAAAATACTCAAGAAAATGTTAACAAATTGAAAGAAAAACTTATATACTAGAAGCATGAAAAGAAAAACTTATATACCATTACCATGTGGGATTTATCCCAAGAGTGCAAAGTTCATTCAACATAAAAAAAAAAATCAGTCAGGGAAATATACCATTCTATTAGAATAAAAAAAAATCACATAAAGATTTCAACACACATAGTAAAACAAAATTGACAAAACCCAGCAATCTTTTATGATAAAAACTCTCAGCAAACTAGCAATAGAAGGAAACTGCCATAGCAACCTTATAAACAGCATCTACAAATACTTCATACAGCTACCATGATACTTTTTTTTTTTTTTTTTTTTTTTTTTGTCATTGCAGGGATCAGAGTCTCGCTCTGTCTCCAAGGCTGGAGTGCAATGGTGCAATCTTGGCTCACTGCAACCTCCGCCTCCCAGATTCAAGCAATTGTTCTCCCTCAGCCTCCTGAGTAGCTGGGATTACAGGTGCACACCAGCACACCTGGCTAACTTTTTTTTTGTGCTTTTAGTAGAAATAGGGTTTTACCATGTTGGTCAGGCTGGTCTCGAACTCCTGACCTCAGGTGATCCACCCAACTTGGCCTCTCAAAGTGCTAGGATTACAGGCATAAGCCACTGTGACCGGCCAACATTATACTTAATAGTAAAAGCATTCCTCCCAAGATCAGGAATGAGACAAGGATAACCACTCTCATAGTTTGTATTCAACATTATACAGAAGTTCTATCTAATTAGGCAATAAAAAGAAATAAAAGTCATTTAACCTGGAAAGTAAGAATTAAACTAATCTGTATTGGCAGATGACAAGATATTATACATATGAAATCCTCAATAATTAACCGAAAAAACACAGCTATCAAAGCTAATAAATAATGTCAGCAAATTTGCAAGATTCAAGATCAACAAAAAAATCAGTTAAATTTCTATACAATAACAATGAGCAATCAGAAAATAAAATAATATCATTTATAATAATATCAAAAATTATAATATATTTAAGAGTAAATTTGACCAAAGAAGTATATTTACTGAAAACTACAGGACATTATTTAAAAAAAATTTTAAAGACATAAATAAATGAAAAGACATCCATATACATGGACTGGAAGACTCAATATTGTTAAGATGACAATATTCCCAAAATTGATATAAAGATTCAATACAAGCCCTATAAGAGTCTCAGTTTTTGTTTTCTCAGAATTCCATATTTTTTGTGCAAACTCAAGAATAACCAAAATTATCTTTAAGAAGGTGAACAAAACTGAAAGACACCTATTGATTTCAAAACTCTCTAAAAACTGCAAAAATGAAAACAGTGTGCTCCTGGCGTAAGCATAGACATACAAATCAACGGATTAGAATTAAGCTTCCAAAAATAAACCCATATATTATTGGTCAATTGATTGTCAATAATAGAGTCAATTCAATTTGGAAAAGAATCATCTTTTCAACAAATAATGCTAGGATAACTGGATATCCACATGCAAAATAATAAATTTGAATGCTACCTAATGCCACATACAAAAATGAATACAAAGTTGATATAGGATCTAAATAAACGAGCAATATGTACAGAAGCCTCAGAAGAAACTTAGATGTAAATCTTTATGATCTTCGATTAGGCAGTGATTTCTTAGATATAACACCAAAAGTACAAGCAATGAAAAACAGATAAATTGAATTATAAAAATATGAAATTCTTGTGTGTCACGTAACACTATCATAAGTATGAAAACACAACCAACACAAACACAAAATTAGAGAAAATATTTGTAAATTGTATATCTGACAACGATCTGGTATCCAGAGTATCTAGAATTCTTATAACTCACCAATAAAAAAATAAAAATGGGCAAAAATTTTCAAAAGATGTTTTGCCAAAGAAGATACATAAATAGCCAATGGCCTATGAAAAGATGCTAAATATCAGTATTCATTATGAAAATACAAACAAAAGCCACAATGAGATGTCACTTTACACCCACTAGGATGTTTATAATTTAAAAAACAAAAAACAAAAAGTAACAAGTGTTGGTAGGATGTGGGGGAATTATAACTTTTGTGCATTGCTGGTGGGGATGTAAATAAGTGAACTAATATGTCAAACAAAGAAGCACAGGAAGTAACAACAAAATAAATCCAACAAAACTACAAGGACAGAATGAATAAATATAAAAGCCTGAAGCGTGAATTAGAAAATCAAAATTCAATAAAAAAAAAAAAAATGTAACACCAACAAAGTAGACAACCTTTCGCAGGTTTGACCAAGATAAAAATTAAAATGACATAGGAGGGGCTATAAGATGGCTGAGTAGAGGCATCTGGTACCTCCTGCACAGAGAAAAACAAAAATAGTGAGTATATAACCACACTTTGAATAGATCATCTAAGAAAGAACAGTGTAATTCAACAGAGAAGTGACGGAACACCTAAGGCAAGGTAGAGGAGGAAAATGAGGTAGCCTGCTCAGCTGGGATAAGCTGGGATCCCAGAGGAGCTCCCCAAGTGGAGAAAGTATAAGTGAGAGAGCCCCAGTGGTCCACATTTCCACTGCAACTCCAGCAATCCGAGCCATGAGAGAGCCCATCTACCCTCTCAAGCCCTGAGAGTAACAGAACAAGCTGTCTGGGCATCACACAATAGCATTACTCCAGAACAGAAGTTCATTCTGAGTTCCACACAAGCTTTAAGCAGCTACAGCACACCACCATATTGATGACTCAGCCCCTATATCTCCATATCCCTGGATCCCCGTGATATCCCCCAACTACAGCACCAGCCAGGGCTGAAGAATGAGCCATTGGCTACAACTCTGCAGCTCCCAGCAGTGGGGCTACCATGGATTTTGATATGTCCTGAAAACAGACTCCCTGACCCACAGCTACCATCACTGCAGGCTGCTGACATCAGGTATCAAAGTATGCCCTACTGACAGTGACCCTAATCCCCAGCAAATATGCTACTACACATTTACAAGCACCTAAAGGACAAGTTTCTCCCTCCACAGCCACCACCTAGGACAGAAACATGTATTTCCCAGCCACCAGCCTATAGCTGCTGACACTGAAAGCAACCCCACCTTACCCAGCAATAGGACCACAGTGTAGCTGCTGCTGCTTCCACTCAAGTACTCTGCCAAGGGCCTAGGAAATACCCATCCTTTGTCCCCATAGCCAGTGCCCACATGCACCACTGAGGGTGCTGAAAACAGACCAATCCAGCCCAGCTCCACTCCCTCCAAATCCCCAAGCATGCTGTGTGGGGGCCTGGGAATCACCCTCCCCATCGACCACCATTGGTGCATGAGTACTCCTCCAAGGGGCCTAAGGATAGGTTCACCCAACCTGTTTCTACCACCACAGCTGGCATCCATCCACACATGCCACCTGTGGGACTGGTGACTGGCATGCCCAGCCTTTGCAGCCACCACAAACATCAGCATAGACTGCATGGGAGGCAGAGGGTTGTCACCTCTGCCTTCAATCACCCACACCACACCTACTGCCCAAGTGCCCAAGGACCTGCCCAACTGCCCACTCTGAGAAAGCTGCCTAGAGGCCCAAGAATCAGTCCTCCTGAACCCACTAACACTAACGTCAGTGTACACTGCCCTGGGGGACAAAGACAGGCATGCTCAGCCCACCACTACCACGGTACTGGGGACTGAGGACTGGGCACCTGGCATTCTCATCCCCAGCAATATTTCACAACATCCTCCACTAACAAGCCACCAAGGAAATCGCAGGCACTACTGATGCTGTTTACTTCCAAAAATATTATATGGAGACGACACTACTGTACACACCCAGAATCAGTGCCCTAACAAACCAACACTATAGATACCACTTCAGAAAAAAAGCCCTCCTGTATGAAAGCAAATTCAATAAATTGGAAGAAGTTATTATTAAACCAGAGGTGTTGATATCAATATACATGACTAACACAAAAAGGCAAGAAAATATGACACCTCCAAAGGAACAAAATAATTCTCTAACAATAGATTTCAATGAAAAAGAAATGTATGGAATGCCAGAAAAAGAATTCAAAATATTGACATTTAAAAAGCTAAGTGAGATACAAGAGAACACAGATAAATAATACAAAGAAGTCAGAAAAAGCAATACAAGATATTAATGAAAAGTTTACCATAGAGTTAGGTATTATAAAAAAGAACCAGACAAAAATCCTGAAACTAAGGAATTTCTTGAATCGAATTAAAAATACATTCAAAGTCTTCAACAAGAGATGAGATCAAACAGAAGAAAAAAAAATCATACAACTTGAAGACAGGTCTTTTGAAATAACCAAATCAGACAAAAATAAATGTAAAAGTAAATTTAAAAAATGAATAATGCCTAGATAGCATATGGGATACCATAAAGTGACCAATATTTGAATTTTGAATGTTCCAGAAAATGAAGAGAAGGTCAAAGGCATAGAAAATCTACTTAACAAAATAATAGCTGAAAACTTCTCAGGTCCAGCAAGAGATTTAGACATCCAGGTACAGGAAGCTCAGAGATACCCAAATAGATACAACCAAAAAGGTATTCTCAATGGTACATTATAGACAAACTGTCAGAAGACAAATTCTAAAAACAGCAAGATAAAAATGTATAAAAACCTATAAAGGAACCCCCACAAGAATAACATTACATTTCACAGCAGAAATCTTACAGGTTAGAAAAGAATAGGATAATATAATCAAAGTATTAAAAGAAAAAAAAACTGCCAGGCAAGGATATAATACTTAGAAAAACTACCATTCATAAATGAAGAAAAAATAAAATATTTCCCAAACAAGTAAAAGCTGAGAGAATTAATCACCACTATACTGTCCCTACAAGAAATGCTTAAGGGAGTCCCATACCTGGAAGCAAAAGAATAATATCTGCATAATAACATACAGAAGTATAAAAGTCACTGGAAAAACAAACACACAAATAAGAAAGATAAATAACTCAAATGTTACAACTACAAAAATCCAGAAAACCACAATTATAAACAATAACTGAAAAAAAGAACAAGGGATATATGCAACAACCAGAAAACAATTAATATAATTAAAATAATAGGCCCATACATATTAATAATAACTTTGAACATACATGGATTAAACATGCTACTTACAAGAAACAGATTAGCTGAATAGGGAACAAAACATAACCAAACAACGTGCTACCTACAAGAAACTCACTTCCCCCATAAAGACACACTGAGACTGAAAGTAGAGGGTTGAGAAAGATATTCCATGCAAACAGAAATGAAAAGCAAGGAGGAATAAATATACTTATATCACATAAAACAGACTGTAAGTCAAAATCAGTAAAAAGAGACACAGAAGGTCATTATAAAATGATAAAGGGATCAATTTAGAAGACTTAACAATTCTAAACATGTATGAACTCAAATCCGGAGCATATAGGTATATAAAGCAAATATTACTAGGGGAGTGAAAAACTGTAATATGATAATAGTAGGAGACTTCAATACTCTACTCTCATCATTAGACAGATATGTGGACAGAGATTAAAAAAGAAACATTGGATTTGAACTTGACTTTAGACTGAATGAACCTAACAGATATTTACAGATTATATCCAACAGCTATAGAATAGACATTCTTGTCATTAGCACATGGAACATTCTCCAGAGTAGGCCATATGTTAGGATCCAAGAAAAGTCTCAACAAATTTTTAAAAATTGAAATCATAAGTATCTTCTAAGACCAAAATAATAAATAAAACTAGCAATAAAAATTATTAATAAAAGTAATAAAACTAGAAACCAATAACAGGAACTTTGGAAACTGTACAAGCACATGGAAATTAAGCAATTTGCTCCTGAACGACCACTAGGTCAAGAAAAAAATTAAGGAATTACATAAAAGATTATTGAAACAAACAAAAACTGAAACACAACATACAAAACCTATGAAATACAACAAAAGTAGTGCCAAGAGGAAATGTTATAGCAATAAATGCCTACATCAAAAAAGTAGAAAGATTTTACATAAAGAGTCTAATGATGTACCTCAAGGAACTGGAAAAGCAAGAACAAATCAAATCCAAAATTGCAGAAGAAAAGAAATAATAAAGATTAGAGCAGAACTAGGCAAATGGAGACTAAAGAAAATATAAATGAATGAAACAAAAAGTTGATTTTTTTGAATAAAAAAACAAAATCATTAAACCACTATCTAAACTAACCAAGGAAAAACTTAAGACCCCAAAGAGAAAATCAGAAATGAAAAAGAAGACACTACAACTCATACCACATAAATACGAAAGATCATCGTAGACTTTTATGAACCACAATACATTAAAAACCTAGACAACCTAGAGGCAATAGACAAATTCTTGGAAACCTACCAAGGTGGAATCAGGAAGAAATAGGAAACCTGCATAGCCCAATAATGAGTAACAAGATTGAATCAATAATAAAAACTTTCCCCCCCTCCAAAAAGAAAAGTCCAGAACTAGACAGCCTCATTGCCTAATTCTATCAAACTTACAAAGAAGAACTAATACCAATTATTCTCAAACTATTCCAAAAGATTGAAGAGGAGGAAATTCTTTCTAACTCATTCTACAAGGCTAGCATTACCCTTAAACCAAAACTAAGCAAAAATGAAACAAAAGAAGAAAACTACAGGCCAATATCCCTGATTAACATAGATGCAAAAATTCTCAACAAAATACAGCAAACTGAATTCAATAGCACATTAAAAAGATATTACATAATGATCAGGTGGTAATTATCCCAGGGATACCAGGATGACTGAGCATATGTTAATTAATAATTGTGATATATCACATAAACAAAATGAACAAAACCCATATAGCTGCGTCAATAGATGCAGAAAAACTATTTGATAAAATTCAACATCCCTCCATGATTAAAACTCTCAACAAACTAACCACAAAAGGAACATATCTCAACATAATAAAGGCTATCTGTGACAAACCCACAGCTAGCTAACATCATACTGCATTGAGAAAAGCTGAAAGCCTTCACTCTAAGTACTGGAACAAGACAAGGATATACATTTTCACCACTCCTTTGACACAGTACTAGAAGTTCAAGCCAGAGCAGTAAGACAATGTAAAGACATAAAAGGTATTCAAATTGGAAAACAAGAAGTCAAATTGTCTCTCTTTGCAGATAGCATGATCTTACATCTGAAAAAATAAAATAAAAATAAAAAACTAAAGGCTCCAACAAAAACTCTTAAATCTAATAAATAATTTGAGTACAGTTGTAGGATATAAAATAAACATACAAAAATTAGTAGCATTTCTATATACCAATAATGAACTAATTGAGAAAGAAATAAAAAAGGCAATCCCATTTATAATAGCTACCAATACATAGCTAAGAATACATTTGACCAAGGAGGTGAAAGTCCTCTACAAGGAAAACCACAAAACAGTGAAGAAAGAAATCAAAGAGGATATAAATGGAAAGACATCCCATGCTCATGGATGGAAAGAATTGATATCATTAAAATGATCACATTGCTCAAGTAATCTCCAGATTCAATGCAATCTTTATCAAAATACCTATGTAATTTCTTACAGAATTATTGAAAATAATCCTGAAATTCATATAAAACCAAAAAAGAGTCCAAATATCCAAAGCAATCCTGGTCTAAAAGAACAACACTGGAGGTATTATACTACCTGACTTCAAAATATAAGACTATAGCAACAAAAACAGAATGCTATTGGTATAAAAAGTGACACACAGGCCAATGGAATAGAATAGAGAAGCCAGAAATAAGCCTACGTATTTACAGCCAACTGATTTTCAACAAAGGCTCAAGAACATGCATTAGGGAAGGACACCATCTTTAATAAGTGGTCCTCGGAAAATTCAATATCTAGATGCAGAAGAAGGAAATTTCACCCTCCCTCTCACCACCTACAAAAATCAATTCAAGATGGATTAAAGACCTAAACATAAGACCTGAAATCACAAATCTACTAGAAGAAAACATAGAGGAAATACTTCAGGATATTGATCTAGGCAAAGATTTTATGGATAGGCCCTCAAAGCACATGCAACAAAAATAGGCAAATAGTGCTACATCAAACTAAAAGGCTTCTGCACAGCAAAGGAAACAATTAACAAAGAGGCAACAAGTCAAATAGTAAAAAATATTTGCAAGCTATCCTACAAGGGACTAATATCCAGAATATACTAGGAACTCAAACAACTCAACAGTAAAAAAAAAAATTAAACAAATAATCCATTAAAAAGTGGTCAAAGGACATAAATAGACCTGTCTCAAAAGAAGTTATACAAATGGCCAACAGATAAACAAAAAATGTTCAACATCACTAATCATCAGAGATATTCGAATGAAAACCACAATGGAGATATCATCTTACCCCAGTTAAAGTGGCTATTATGAAAAAGACAAAGAATATTAGATACTGTCAAGAATGTGAAGAAAGGGAAATTCTTACACACTGTTGGTGGCAATGTAAATTAGTTCAGCCACTATGGAAAAGAGTGCAGAGATTTCACAAAGAATTAAAAACAGAACTACCAGTCTGGCAATCCCACTAATGGGTATTTATCTAAAGGAAAGAAAGTCAGTATATCAATGAGATGCCTGTGCTCCATGTTTGTTGCAGCTCTATTCATAATAGCAAAGATATGGAATAAATGTCCACCAGTAGATAATTGTATAAAGAAAATGTGGTGTATATATATACACAATGTAGTACTATTTGGCCATAAAAATGTGAACAAAATTGTGTCGTTTGCAGCAAAATGGATGGAATGTAATTAAGTTAGGCACAAAGAGACAAATATCACATATTCTCATTCATATGTGGAGCTAAAAATGTTGATCTCATAGAGGTAGATCATACAATGATAGACGTCACAGTCTCGGAAGGGTGTGTGGTGGGAGGTTGGTTAATGAATACGAACATACAGTTAGATAGAAGAAATAAGTTCTAATGTTTGATATCAGAATAGGGTAACTGTAGTTAACAACAATGTATTGCACACTTCAAAATACCAGAAAAGAGGACTTGAAGTGTTCCTAATACATAAAAATGATAAATACATGAGGTAATGGATACCCTAAGAACCATGACTTGATCATTACACATTTTAAGCATGCAACAAAATATCATATGTATACCATAAATATGTGTAAATACTATGTATCAATAAAAACTTTAAAATCAAAAGAGAAGATATAAACACCATTAGAAAAATTAAAATGGCAAATTACAAATATGGAAATTTAAAAATTACTTGTAAATACTATGGAGGACCCTATTATCAATACATTTTAAAATGTAGAAGGGATAGATTACTTCTCAGGAAAATACAAATTACAAATCTCCTTATCTAGGTTGACCAACATCATTTTGTGCTTTAAGAACGTATGAAAGGCCGGGCGTGGTGGCTCAAGCCTGTAATCCCAGCACTTTGGGAGGCCGAGACGGGCGGATCACAAGGTCAGGAGATCGAGACCATCCTGGCTAACACGGTGAAACCCCGTCTCTACTAAAATATACAAAAAATTAGCCGGGCGAGATGGCGGGCGCCTGTAGTCCCAGCTACTCGGGAGGCTGAGGCGAGAGAATGGCGTAAACCCGGGAGGCGGAGCTTGCAGTGAGCTGAGATCCGGCCACTGCACTCCAGCCTGGGCGACAGAGCGAGACTCCGTCTCAAAAAAAAAAAAAAAAAAAAAGAACGTATGAAAAAGGACAGTAAATCGCTTTTTAAATTCATTCCAGTCTTGTTCTAGTTCCTTAATTCCTGAGAATAATAGGTCACCTGAGAACACTTAGCCTCCTAGCTTTTTAAAATCCAAAGCTCTGTAGCTTATTCACACTGACTAGACAAGAGCACTTTTCTATATATGAAATCTACGTATTTAAATGTATAATTTGTGATCATTTCCAATGTGAAATTGTATTGAAACATACACTCACTTAAAAGCGTTTTTAACAAAGGTAAAAAGTATAAAAACTTTTAAAGAAAGTAGAAGAGTGACATGGTAAGGTACAGATGTAATTGGCATCATAGAACTCTTCTACTGTTACACTTCTGGGTATAATCCTGGGTACTTTTGATTTCTCAAAAGATTGTTACACAAAAGTAAATGTTATATTTTGCACTTGAAAAAAAAAAGGAATCCATCAGAAAAGAACAAACATGAGTGCCACAACACTTCAAGCAAGCCATAAGCTAGTGATGCATTAACATGAACGTAAATTAATGTTCAAAATTTCAGTAGGAACAATCAAAACATGTGAAAGAGTAAATGCTAGAACACACTAATGCTCTTGTACTTCATTAGATACTAAGGTAGCGAAAGAGGAAGCATATCTGAAGTCTCCAAGATAAAGTATACCTGAAGATGCTGTCTCCCTCCATTTGGGGCTATCATCCAGCATTCTGTTAACAGATTGTCATGCTACAAAATGTTTGTTAGAAGCTTGGCAATCAAACAGCTTTTGAGAACAAAAAGAATCTCAGCTCTTCCATCTGGTAACTTTCTTTAGATATGGAAACAAGAGGTTTGGAATTAATTACTTACCAAGAAGATAGAGGTTCAAAAATCAGCCTTTCTCCAGGAACCCTGACCTCAACATCTCACAAATTTAAATAACAAGAATTGCCATTTCTATTGAACAGATGAAAGAATGAAGTCAGACATCAAATAAGGAGACACAATCATGCAATCTCTTTTCTGTAATGGAAAGTTGGAAGGGAACTGGACACACTTGACCAGCCCAGCCTCTGTTGGGGGAGTTTCTGAGTCTGCAACTTTCCATTGGCTTCTGCCTCAAAGTCCTTACAATGGTCTGGCAATGCTATGTAATCCGGTCCTGACTCCCTACCTCTCTGCTCTTATCTCCTATCTCCAGGTCTCACCCCTGCAGCCATATGCAAGGAAGAATCCTGCTTTAGGGCCTTTGTACTATCTCCCCTACCTCCCAAGGAGTCTTTTTACATATTTTGGGCTGACCACTCATCTTTTTCCACTCTTTGTCCAAATGTCACTTATACCCATTGGTAAAAGTGGGACCGAGGGGGTCTCTCCTAACCACTCTATTTAAAATTGCAATCAGCCATCTTCCACCCCAGTCTCCTTGTCCTGCTCAATTGCTTCCTATAAGTTACATATATTCCTTCTTATGTTATATAGTTATTACTTGTTCTTTGTCTTAGGGTTTTTCTTAAAGCAGAGCCTGAGACAAAGTCTTGAATAGGGGTCATTTATCAGTCTAAGAAGTGATTCCAGGAGTCAGGAGTGAGGCAGAGTAGGAGAAAACAGCATGAAAGAGCATGATCAAGGTCACTGCTGAAGACCTTCTATTTGATGATGCAGGGATTTCTGTGATCAGAGTACAGAATGCCTCTTGGAGGTGTACCCCTAAAGGAAGAGAAGCTGTAGTATTCACCTCCTGCCTCCAATCTCCTATTGGTTTTTCAGGCCATGGAAGTCATGGCTATCTATTCTCTTCTAATCAGCCTCCCACGGGTGTAGCACTGCTGGGGAAGAAAGCAAGAGACATCCTGCAGGCCTTTGTGAGGTGAAGGCACTTCCTGGTAGAGGAAGAGTCTGCGCCTGCTTGGACTGTCCTCCCCAACTGCAACTGCAATCAGAGGTCGGCCAAGGGAAGGAACAGAAGTAACGGGAGGAACCCAAGACATTTGCCAAATTGTTCATGATCTGAGGTCTCTCAATTCAGGGTAAGGTCCTCCAGGACACACAACATCTTTCTCTCTTCTGGGGTGGGAGCTCAAGCACCTAGCACAATTTCTGGCACATAGTAACTGTTTACTAAATGTTTTTGGATGTTGAATGGACCCCAGGACTATTGTAATGCAGGTAGCCAGAGAACCAATACTGATATCAAATCACAAAGAAAATGTTGAGGATATTCAAGGTATGAGGTCACCAGAGCCAGATGCCCTTGAACCCATGTAAATTCAGAGGCTAAAAGGCACCAGTTAAAGAGCTGATGCTGTAGATAATGAAAACCACTGGGACTGGGACTAAAATTTTCCTGACTACCACCTTCAGCTAGTCTATGAAACTTCAGTAGATTTCAGACTTGTAGGCATAAGAAAGAAGGATCTGTCAGCTATAGACTGAAAAAAGAGATGCTGTTGGTAGTTGTTATTTCATCTATAGATCAGTTACCTTTTAAACTATACTGACGTTAGCCTTTAAGTAAGCATTTTAAAAACTGCCTTTGAAACTTTTTTTATTTACACACAATAAGGCTTCCATAAAGACACAATAAGTTACAAGAAAGAAATGTCACACATTGAACCACCCTTTTCTTTGATCATTGTTATTTTCATCTTCCACCCAATGATATTAACATATGCATTCATTATTTTGCTATTTTGGTTGTCTCCCTGTACAACTTTAAATCTTTAACTCTTACTTTCACTCAAGCACAAGAATTGTCTTTTCATTGTTTCCAGAGTTCGAAAAGGAAAGAAAGAAAAATCCTTAAGCCTACTTACAGCCAATACATTAAAAGAGGGATCTAATTCATATTCGAAGAAGCGGCTTATAGTAGAGAAATGTGACCATCTCAGTTGGCAAATGTTTTCACTGAATTATAGAAATCTTCAAAGAAAGAGAAATTCCCCCAAACTATTTAAAACCTTCATAACGGACCTCCCACAAATGATAACTTCTTTAAAGTAAAAATTCCCCTAAAGATGTACAAATCTTCAAAAAAGAATACTCCTCAAATGATTAGAACCTTACCAAACTCCATCTGGATTTGAGTTCCAATAATAAGGGTCAGAACCTTGTCCATACCTAGTAAAAAAAAAATACTGTAAGAAAGCACATTTTTTAGTATTTCCAGATGTAGATGGAACATTTTTCGTTTTTGAAATACAATGAGAAAACTTTTTCATCCTATTTTGGAAACGATATATAGGCCAAAGCAGGCAGAGAAAGTTATTTGAAAGTGGTCAGGCCAAAGAGACTTTAAAGCAGGTGAGTTTGAATTCAGGGTTACAAACTAGTGGGGCCTCCTCTGCCCTCTGTCCACATAATTTTTTAAGCTGATTTTCATTGGTAAGAATATTAATATCTGGCGAACATTGTTTGTGAAGTTGGGTTCAACTATAACATGACGGGTAAAAGGTAGCTGAGAGACAATGAAAATGGAAAAGTTATAGTTGCACATCAACAAAAGCAGAAAAAGTATTAAAAAGCCATTGTCTATGCCTAAACATACATTCAAACCCACAAGCACACACTCATGCTTCTTTATCTTTTGGTAAATTGCTCGTCTATATTTGTTTAGTTTTATACACATTTTGCAGAGATGAAGACAAAACAGCAGCTCCATCGTGCTTCCTCTCAGCACACACAGTTTGTTGTCTCTGCTGAAAGGCCCTTTACAATGAGTGACAAAGTGTGTGAATGTCCAGTCCTGACAGCTGTTCACCAAAGAGGCATTTCTTGTATCTGGTTATCCTGACACCTTTTCTCTCCAAAACACACTCCTCAAACAAAAACAAATGGAAATAAGCCAGAGAAAAACATGCTTGTGTGTAAACATTTGAATGTGTTTGCCTATAAAAATAATAGTTTCTTATCTACATCACTACCATGCTTTTGTATTGTTACAGTGTGTTCTGTTGCTTGAGTTTTGAAATTTAGAGTTTTGGTTTTGCTTTTGGTTTTTGTTGGAGCTACATTTTTACATCTACTTTCCTCAAGATTATCATTTTCTGGGCGACTCTAAAGGCGTTACCATGCCTAGAATTATCTTGCAAAATTGGTGGTCAGGCACAACTTAGTGGGACTTAAAACTCACCCCTCAACCAGTGGCCTTAGTCTGAAACTTACCTTAAGATAACTCAAGGTAAGGATACTTACTGACACAAATTTATAAAATGGGAGTCAAAGTTCTCAGTCTTCCTCCCTAGACAGAACCATTTAGATGGCACCAGAAGTCAAATTCTATAGTGGCCCTTACCCTGGCTCTTACCTTATTCCTTCATGATTTCTATTCATTCAATGACTAGACTATTTGTGGAATACAAATATTCTAAGGCAGTCAGCAAAGGCTCCCAGAGGGGAAACAAAGCTGAGTTCTGAAACCTGAGTAGACTTTTTTTTTCCATACCAGAGGAGTGGGTAGACAATGGAGGTGGTGATGCATATTCAAGGCTCCCAAAATTATTCCCCCCATTCCATAACATCAACCCTTTACTCCCAAATTGGGGCTAATAATAGTGACAATTTTGTAGGACTATTTTGAAATCAAATGAATAGGTAGAGTGATTATGCAGGGCATATAGAAGATGCTTAAAGTTTTTCAGATAATTTTACACTGTATCTTTGATCCAAATATCCTGCCTTCTGGTCCTTCTCTTTCCCTGCTTCACAGAGTATTCCTATCACCTCAGAAAGAGGACACTGTTCTCACTTTACCATGGTACTTAGGAATTTGTTTGAGTTGTGTGTTTTCGGTTTCATTCATCTTGGACTTGGCATCCTTCCAATTCCAAGATCACTGATGAAGTGATTTCAGCAAAGTTGAGTCCATGTGTGCATGGGTACTGAGTCAGTGGAGATGGCTACTACTAGCTCAGAAAGCCAACTGCTAAATATTTAGGAATTTTGTGAGCTGGTGTTAAACCATAAGTAGCTAGAAATGGGCCGCGGTCATGGCAGGAGTATCTACACCGTGGAAATTGGCAAATGCCACAGATCAGGATTTTGTTTTGTTACTGTTTGGGGGGGCTTTGTGAGAGACAGTTTACCTGCACGCCACTGACCCTGATGCTCTCCCTTCACCTCATTCTCCATCTAGTGGCATTCTCTTTTTTGACAGTTCTTGTCACCACCTCAGCTCCTGAGCTTTGGAAGATCTCTCCGACACTGATTTTCCAGGCTTTGCTGTGTGTCCCCTGGAAGATCTTCAGCCAGCCCTGAGACATAAACAACTATCAGCTCTGGACTCAAAACTTGATGCAAAAATGGTTTCATCCTCACAAATAAGGGATTGACTTTCTTATGTGAGACATTTTTTTCTAACAGGGTGCTCTGTTTCTTGGGTCCCCATCTCTGGATAGAGATCTCCGTTTTCAAGAGAACCTATCAAAAGAAGCCAGAATAGAGCTGAGAAATATAATGGAATATACCTTTGAAAGCTGCTGCCTCCTCTCTGCCCTTAGACAAGTAACTTAAAAACCCTCCACCCCAGAGTCTCACTTTTCCCATCTCAGCCCCACCCCATGCTGCCCCTGAATAACCAAGGGCTTTGAAAAGTCAGCATCTCCTGTTGCTTCCTTTCCTACAAGAAACTCAGGGGTGTCTACAAGGACGACTGGCAATATGGTGGCTTGGACTCTCTGAACATCAGACAAGTATCATCAAGACACTTTCATTGTCCCTATGTGTCTACTATCCATTTTTGTTTATATCCAGTTTTGTTCAATTATTTGCAAAGTTCAAAATACGTGACACATGTTCCCCTGCTTGAAACAGTTGTTGAGGAAAATGTTTAGAGTTCACGTTTATAAAGGAATACAGGCCATTCATCAAATAAGAATTATCCCCAATTTTCATTTGGGAGATAACAGTAGAAAACAGGTTTTTGAAGGAGAATAATCAGATTAAATTTCACTGTGGTTGTTTTATTTTTACCTAGGTATTTTAATTCTTTCACCGAATTAGCCAAATCATCAAGTTCAACGTCTCTTCCTTTCCTCCACTCCCTATAAGATATAAGCTTAAACAATTCATAGCTCCCAGTGCCTTTCCCAGCTGACTTGTGACAGATGAGGTAGTGATGCAGGTTTGATGTTTGTCTCAGCATTGGGCTGTTTGTCCAGCAACCTCGCCTCCGCTGCCTATGGCCAGCTGCCGCACCGCATCCACCGGGCTCTGCCAAGCAGTCCTGTTTGCACTGAGGCCCTGCAGTGTTTTTCCTGGCAAACCCTCCCTGGAGGCAGCAGTCCTGGTTCTCGTTCAGATGTGGGATTTTCAGAAACTACATGAGCAGGTACTTATTTGATTCCAGAGGTCTTTGCAGCTTGTAGATCCCTTGGCATATTTTTGCATCCTCTGTCAAGAGGACCGGGGAGAATAACAGGGGTCTCTACCCCTAATCGGCCTTAAAAAGACAACTGAATTGATTCTGATGCCTGTGTGGATTTTAGTCACTGAGAGCTCTGGGAAGAGAGAACTCTTTGGGTCTATTTGTTGTGCGAGAGACATGCCCTAGTTTCTTCCTATTCCCTCGTGATCACCACCAGCTGTCCCTCTCCCTGACATAGTGGCCCCATAGTGGACTCCTATAGTTTAAGCACAGCATTTCCCTATTCACACATCCATGCAACCATCAAATCAAATGAACAAGCAATTTTTGGACCCCTCCTCAATTCTAAGCCTGCACTCCAAAAGAAAAGCAAACCAAAAAATTATTCTTGGATTTGATTTTCTAAAAATGAATTGTTTTCTCCCAATGTAGTCCTCAAATTCTGTGTAGACTCTTTGGATTAATTCAAACAATGTTATCCTTTGTCTCACTTATACTTCTAAATGCCAGATCCTGCTATAGAAAACTCCTTTTGAGGAGGAAAAACTCAAGACTTGGCAAATTTTGAAATTTCTGTTAGTTAGCAAATCAGCAATAGAGAAAAGTGTGTATTAAGAATCTTTGGTTTGCAACTAAAAAGAAGCAACCTTGTCTAATTTATGTTTGAGAATACAGCAGGAATTTATTGGAGGGATATGCTGGAGTCCACAGCCCGGGTGGAAGACTAGAGAATTAAGTGGAAACAAAACAGGATGAGAATAGGATGTAGGGAAATGCCAGACATCCAGACAGCAGGAATTAATTGATCACCTCATGTATGCTTTTGGAATGAAGAACATCCAGCATTTTCCTCTCTGTTAGAGATTCAGCATGCCAAAAGTCAGACTCTGGCCCAGGCAGGGCTCTTGGCTAGCTCCCTTATTTTTCTGAGGCAACAAGAAGAAGGAGCTGGAGGAAGGGACTTCAGGGACCCCACCTGAATCCATGGTAGAGGGAGTTGCCTGGATATCCCTCATTCCAAGAAATACCATGGGAGAGGGCTAATTTCCCAAAAGGAATTCAGTCAAGGTTGTTAGGAAGGGGAAACAGATGGTGGGCAGCACAAGCTAAAAGTGACATGTGTCCAACAAGACCAAACACTAGTCTTTCCAGATGCCCAGTACATAGGGTTACATGGAGGATTAACTCTACCTTACGAAGCATTAGCATCCACTTGCTGTGGCCTTAGGAGAAAAGAACTCCTGCTTCCCCTGGCTAGCACTGTCAGTAGGAGTTTCTTTTGTATCTGCTGGGCATTGAGCACTGCACTGGTTGTGTCAACAGCACCTTGGATGATGAGATCTGGGACTGTGCTTAAGCATTAAACAGAAGTGGCTAGTAGACAAACAGAAAGCAAAAGAAATGCACATTAGGAGGCAAGGATTAGACTGTCTATGAGAGATGGTTGGGTGAATCAAAAGAACATCTTGAAGGATATGGAATTTGGGCTACAGTTTTTAAGGAAGAAAGAGATTCAAGGTCATGACTGGCCAGAGTGAGAAAAAGAACTATCATGGCTTGGGGTAAACTATCAGAGGTAGGAAAATGGAGTGAGTCGTGGCTGCAAGAAGAGTGGGTTGACAGAAAAGAAGGATTTTAGTTGACTCAAGGCTGTGTGCTCTCAACAGGCTAATGAGCAAATCAGTCTTGAGCGAGGACTTACCAGAAATTCAAGCCCTGTTGAATCAGACAGGAGGCTCAAGGTCATTGTATCTCATCAACTCAGGCAAATTAGTGGAGCGCTTTTGCTTCACAGCTTCATAAGATTTTTCAGCCACAGGAATGTAACACCGTTTTCTTGCCCCAAAACCAGCCATTTGGGGCAGCTATAATAAAATCACAGCGTTCATCGTCTTCCCACCCCAACCTCCCCCAAAAAGAAAAAACAGAAAAACCATAATTGCTGATATTACTATTTTGTGCATTGGATGAGAGTTTCCAAAAACAATAACAATTAATTTTCTTTGGTGGTGTTAGCCAAAAAACAGTGAGGTGCCAGGTTTCCATGATCTTCTTAGATCATCTGGCATCTGTGAACAATGGCTGTGAGCAACAAGCCCTCGGAGGCCAGTAAAGTTGCATTATAACCCCGACTTCAGAGATTTCATATCTTGGCCATTCCGCAACACAGCAGGTAGAAAACCCAGGATGGAAAATGTCAGCCTGGATACAAATTTTCTCCACAGAAATATTGCCTCAACATAGCTGAAATCCTTAGAGATCTTTTCTGTGTAAAGCTTCAAAAACACACTAGCCTTGGCTTCAGATGTCGTTTTGATGCTGCTCCAGACATATTTAAGAAATGGGTCTAATTTTGAAGAATATATTTGGGCAGCTAACCAAGGTCTAACAGTGAATTAAGGCATCCTGATTTTATGCAAAAAGAATTAAAAAAAAAATGTGGCCCAAATCCTGAAATTTTGGAAGGCATTTACTGATCTTCTGTCAGTTCTTAAAGGAAAGGTTGAAGACAAAGCAAGAGAGATGGCATGCTATATGAGTTGGGGTGTGAATGCCCATCTCAGTTCTTTCCCCACCATTGCTAGGTGTAATGAACACATCTTATCTTTACCTTCAAGATTTTTTAAATCCCATGAACATTTCCCTTTAAAAAGTAGCATTAAGATGAAAGTTTGCCAGCACACAATGAGATAGTCTCACTCTGCTTCCTGAAATGCTAAGCTGAGGTTTCATATTTTTCTAGGCTTATTTTTCCCCAGTTATCTTTTCTAAACAGAATGCTGTCAAGATAAAACTTGTTGGATGATAGTCAAGCAATCAAAATGTCAAAATGTCTCAATAAAGTTGACTTAAAAATAACAAGAACAAAAAATGAAAAATGATTTAGTCATTCCGATAAGTACCCACTATGGAAAGAAACAATGTTAGATATTGAAAATAATTTCA
Source organism: Trachypithecus francoisi (assembly GCF_009764315.1). NCBI lineage: Eukaryota > Metazoa > Chordata > Mammalia > Primates > Cercopithecidae > Trachypithecus > Trachypithecus francoisi. The sequence goes on from NW_022681467.1 coordinate 4,319,931, forward strand.
AGGAGCTTAAATATAGACTGTAAAATAAGATGCTTGTGTGTTTGTGTGTGTGTGTTGTTACACAACAGTCATGTGTATGTAACAACATGATTGACAAGTACCAAATGCAAGAAAATGATAGCTACCATTTATTGAGCACCTTTTAAGGGGCAGATTCTACTTTATGTGCATTGGCTGTTTGTAGTGTTGGCTGACTGTCAATACTACCACCATGCTCCCATGGCATGCTTGTCCCGTGCATGCCAACCCACCTCACCGACAGCACCTGCAGTTCTCCACGTAGAGTTTTCTCTGGCTACAGGAGCATGCTCAACACCTCACTGGGCAGGTTGTAAGTACAAGGAGTTAACAATTCTGGGAGCAAACCTCAACCAACAATAAACAGGAGATGGTGGGGAAATATGCAAACGTCTTTCCCCATTAGCAGGACAACTCTGAGCCAGGCTCTAGACAACCCAGGGGCACTTTACAGGCCCTCCCTTCTCCCCACCCCTCAATGAGGTCTCCAGCGGGATTAGCCCCAGCTGTTCACAGTGGTCATTAACACACCTTGCAGCAGCTGCCTCGCTCCCCCACTCTCCTCCTGGCATTTCCTGGGACCATCTCCCAAATCAACTACATAAACCTGAATTGTTATGTCAAGGTCTGTTTCTGAGGGAACCCAAACTAAGACCAGCTATTTAATCCTCACAGGAATACTATGAGCTGAAGTTTTACAAATGAGGAAACTAAGGTTTTAAAAAGCTAAAACAGGCTGGGTACAGTGGCTCACGCCTGTAATCCCAGCACTTTGGGAGGCCAAGGCAGATGGATCACCTGAGGTAAGGAGTTCAAGACAGCCTGGCCAACATGGTATAACCCCATCTCTACTGAAAATACAAAAATTAGCAGGGTATGGTGGCATGCGCCTGTAGTCCCAGCTACTGAAGAGGCTGAGGCACGAGAATCCATTGAACCCAGTTGGCGGAGGTTACAGTGAGCCAAGATTGCAACATTGCCCTCCAGCCTTGGAGGATAAATAAATAAATAAAGCTAAAACAAAAAACCACTTGCATTGCCTATCTGTAAGAGGGAGATCGAGCCAGGAGTCAAGATCCAAGAGGTGATAGTTATCAAAGTACACCCCTCCTGGTTATCTACTATCACAATCGTTTTCTTCCTAGTACTTATCCACTGTAATTATACTGGCATATGAGTTATTTAGTTATGTATTATCAGTTTTCCCCATTGGGTTAGAAACTCCAGAAGGGCAGAGACCTTTTCTATATTCCACACTGTCTGATAAATAGGAGATCAATAAATAATTTGCTGAATGGGTCAATGAGTGAGTCAATTTTACCTTAGTAAGCTAGACATGTTTCCATAAAGAGGTTCTAAACAAAAAAAAAGATTAAAAACACAAAATGTTAAACATATATGTTTGCTATCTTTAAGAATTAGCTCAATAAGAAATGGAATCATCTGCTTTTGTTGCAAGAATTTTAAAGAACAATCGCATTCAGGCTTGCTATGATACAGAGAAATTGCTGAGGCTGGATCCAAGGATAAGACTGGTGTGTGGTGTGTCCAGGTTTGTAGATATAGGCATATGCAGGTCACAGAAGGAACCATAACTTGTGGGCACCCTACAGTATTCCTGCAGAACTTTTGGAGCTCTGGGATTGAATGTCCAAGGAGAGCAAAGCCAAAGACTGTAGGAATTCCTGGCACAGAATTATGAATCCACTGGATACACTGTTACGTGTGAGTATATGGGTGCATGTGAAGGAAAAAGACCATTGCAACAAAATGTTAAAATCCCAAGGTTGAAAATAATTCCTTAGTGCTCTCTTATGAGAGCTTTTGGAAGTAGAGAGAGCTATTCCTGCTCACTTCAAAACTCCCCGTGTTGGCAAGCCTGGACCTTGATGGAGTGACTGCGCTGGTGCAGTGCCCGTATCTCCTCCTTGCAGCACGTGCACCCATCTCCTAGTTTCGAGAAATGTGGGCTACTGACAGCTCCAAGTAGGTGCATTCCACACTAGAATTGCCCTAGACCATAAAGAACTGCCTTGCTCAGAGTTATGCCTCCTCCCAGGGGCTGGCTTACAGCTTTGACCAGTTAGTGTGGATATTCAAAACCCAGCTCCTCTTTGCTTTAGTTATAGCAATTCTGAAGGGCCATCCAAGCTCCAGAGTTTCCCAAGCAAGACCAACTTCATGGGCACGCAATCTGAGGAACCTCACAAGATCCCGCACTCAGAAGAACCCTGGGTTTGGTTCCATGCTCTACTGTCACCATCTTGAAATTTTTAACAATCTGATTTTTGAATGTGCATTTTGTAGGTAAAGTCCACTGGGACAATGGAGCATGCAGGTGAGCAGAAGAGATAGCACAACATGGGTGTTCTCCTTTCTCTATTGTCCCATTCTCAATGCCCCATGGCCACAAAACTCCAGTAGATCCACGATGAGTGGGAGTTCAGCAAAACGTAAAGCCAATCACCAATCAGCATCTCATCTACAGCTGAGTAAGCATAACGCTGACAGCCTGTAGAAGCCACACTTTTCATCCAAAGCAGAACTTACTCCAAACACAGAAAGAAGGCAATGGCATTCTAAGAAACACGAGCAACAAGGGAACCCTACCAGGTCCTCTCTTATTCATATTAGTTCACTGTATAAGCCCACCATGGTCAGATGGTTACTTTTCCTTTCAGTTCTGTTAGTCACCAGTATGCCAAAGGTAAAGAATATTGGCAGAATATGCACATATCAATAAGTGAAATAAAATCATTTGAGTTAGTCTTGTGCAGTGTTTTTACTCTTCTTGTTAGAATAAAAGCCATGCATGCATGAGTAATAAAATACATAATGTGTATTTTGGTGATTCTCCATACAAGTTAATGAAACACACTTGTGTTTAAAATTAGTAGTGCATAATATAAAGATGAATGGTAAAAATCCTTGCTGATAATTAAAGTTTTTATTTTTATTTCCTTAAAAAGATATTTAGAAAAAAATAAACACCATCATTGTCATGTGCGTCCGTGTGAAGAGACCACCAAACAGGCTTTGTGTGAGCAATAAAACTTTTTAATCACCTGGGTGCAGGCAGGCTGAGTCCGAAAAGAGAGTCGCGAAGGGAGATAGGGGTGGGTCCATTTTGTAGGATTTGGGTAGGTAAAGGAAAATTACAGTCAAAGGGGTGTTGTTCTCTGGCGGGCAGGAGTGGGGGTCACAGGGTGCTCAGTGGGGGAGGTTTTTGAGCCAGGATGAGCCAGGAAAAGGAATTTCACAAGCTAATGTCATCACTTAAGGCAAGGACCAGTCATTTTCACTTCTTTTGTGGTGGAATGTCATCAGTTAAGGTGGGGCAGGGCAGGGCATTTGCACTTCTTTTGTGATTCTTCAGTTACTTCAGGCCATCTGGGCGCATGCGTGCAAGTCACAGGGGATGCGATGGCTTGGCTTGGGCTCAGAGGCCTGACAATCATGACAATTTGAGAGACCACAGATAGAAGAAAAAGGTATGTTTTAGTACCTCTAATGACACTTTTTCCTGCATTTTGAACAAGGGACCCTACATTTTCATTTTGCACTTGACCCCGCAAATCACACAAAGTCCTCACTTAATGTTGTTGATAGAGTCCTGGAAACTGCAGCTTTAAGCAAAATGACATATAACAAAAACAATTTTTCCATAGACTAATTGATATAAACTATAATGAAGTTCCTATGGCAGATTTCTGACCACAAAATAAACACCAAACTTCTAAATAAAGGCAAAACATTTCTAATATTAAACATTGAAATAAATGTGAACTATACATACGTTTAAGAAAGATTAATAAAACCAAGGAAGACAATTCTTTACCTGCTTATTTCCAGTTCAGGGTCATGGGTGGCCAGAGCCCATCCCAGCAGCTCATGGAGTGAGGCAGGAACCAGTCCTGAACAGGACAATCTCCCATGGCAGAACACGCTCACACCCACACTCACATTCACTCACACTCAGTCCATGTAGACACGCCAATTAACCTAATGTGCATGACTTTGGAATGAGAGGGCAAACTAGAGTACTCAAAGAAAACCCATGCAGATATGGGGACATTGTGCAAATCCACACAAATGGTGGCCCCAGGTGCAAATCGATTTTTTTCTCATCAATGTTATAAGGAAAGAACATTGAATGAACCGACATTATTCAGGACCTGCTGTACACAGCCAGATCTGCCCCCCAGGAATTGGCTGAGGCCTCATTGCACCTTTGTTATGGATCAGTTTCTCCCTCTGCCCAGTCCAGGCCTTCCTTACTATTATTATTATTATTACCATTATTATTATTTTGCAGGTGTAGATCCTTAGAGCACTCTCCGTGAAACCTTCTACTCACAATTCTTTGCCTCAGAGTCTCTTTCCCAGGAGTTCAAACTAAAACATTTCATCATAGTTCAGATTTAAGAGGCTCCTTGTCCTCAGGAAAAACTGGTAGATGAGACTTGGTAGGCTGTTGCCAGACAGAGCAGAAACTGATCCCAGGCTGGAGAGCTACGTCCTAGAGTTGCAGAAGGGCTCAGTATTAAGGGATGTGTCTTCATGCAAAACTCCCCTGGGTTCAGGAGCCCTTGGAACCACTTTAAACATTTTCATTCTTCCAAAATGCTAAAAATTGTGTTTCTTTTGTTTCTCAAATGGAGCTATTGTTTTTCAAATGGCATAGGCTCCAAATGCTGTCCCTCTAGAATTCTACTGGCTGTGACCACGTCAGCATCTCATCCTCCAGTGGACTGTCGCTTAAGTGGAGCCCTGGTGGGGAGAAAGAAAATTACTGGGCAAAAGTGGAGAAGATCTTCCTGTCTCATGCTGGCAGAGCCAACACAGAGCTTCAGATTAAGCCAGGGGCTATTATTCACGTGAGTCATAGCACAAAACAAAGAATTCTTGCTAGAAAATTAAAGAAAAATTCAAATGACTTCCAACCACTAAAGGAGGTTGTAGTGAAGCACACAGAATCTTCAAATGTTAGAAAGAAATTTTTTGTTCACATTGAAAGACACAGATAGAATGAGAAACTTTATGGAAATGTGTGTCGCTCATCACCCCACAGCAGTCTGGAAATTTTTGAAAATCACTTTTCACAAATATTATTTTGTTTGCTAGTTTTTGTTTTTACTTCTTCCCTTTAATGTTTTGAAGAAAATAAATAAATGAAATTCTCCTCAAACTTTTCCCCACAGAAATGAAGCTTTGCTTGCTCTCCCTCAGTTCTCCCACTGCCAGACGGGTCACTGTTAAGTGCCTGCTATATTCTAGTTCATGTGCGAAGCAAGCCCTGGGACTACAGTGATGAACAAAGCACACACAGTCCTGCTGTTTATTTTAGAAGAAAAATCTAAATTGGGAGAGAATGTCCATGTAACTTCTTGCAAAGTGTTGGTTGGTTGTGATGTTTTCAATAAAGCATATAAACTACAATAAGAAAATAACCTTAAGAAAAAGAAAAGCATAATTACAAAGCAGCTGTAGGCAAAACAGGATACTCTCTTGTTCAGAATTGTAGTAATGGTAAAAAATATTTTTAAGCTTCCTAAAATTGTTCTGAGTCTAAACCAGTATGTTTTAATTAGGGTTTTTTAGACTTGCATAAGAAATCTAGTGTTCATTTTCATTATAAAAGAAGTGAGTCATAATTTTTTGTACCTCTGAAATCCATACTTAATTGGTTTTTTAGTTGGCAATAAAACTAATAATTCACATGATGGTAGTATTATTTGGCACCTTCTTCCATTTAAAATAGGAATAGAATCCTGTGCTGATAATTTTTAAAAGTCAATGTATAAAGTACATCAAATTATGAAAAATTACAAAAAGAAAAATATGTTAATATTTGTTCTCTCTTGGTAGGTATCTGAGTTATTTTATTTTCTGCTTTACCATTTTCTATATTCTTCAGTTTTTCTTCAATGAACACATGCTTTAATTTTAAGAGAAAAGATAAATTTAAAAACAACAAAGACAATTGTACATACACTATATGGTCATAGTTGTGTGCAAAGTTGTACACAGAAAGGAAAGTTTATATTTTGGGCATAGGGCAAAAAAAGAAGGAGGACAATGAGTAAGTTTTTCTCTTCTAGTCTTCTTTTTCAAACTTCTTAAACATCAGTTAGGAATGCTTTAAGCTGCAAGTAAGAGAAAGCCCAAAGAACTGAGGCTTAAATCCTATGGACATTAAATTTTTAGTTAATGAGGAATAAAGGTAGGCAACTCTTTCAGCTAAATGACTCAATCAAGGACCCAGACTCTTTTACTTCCAGGCTGACACCCTCCCTTTGTCAGCATGATCCTTATGCATCATGTTCTTACCTGACAGCTTCCCAAGCAGAAAATGAAGGGCTCTCCTTTCCTGCAGTTCTGTCTCCTTACATTCTCTTACATGCGATTAGCCAGAATTTGATGCACCATGGTTATGCTGGGAGAAATTCTGCTGACAAAGTAGAGAAAGGCACCATGATTAGTTCAGACCAGTCTTATGCAATAGAACTTTGTATGATGAGAGAACTACTTCATATCTGCATGTTCCATATGGCATCCACCAGCCACATGTGTCTATTACTTAAGAAGTTGCTAGGTGACTAAGCACTAAATTTCTAATTTTAATTTTATTGACCTTTCATGAATTGAAATGCAAATGGCTACATGTGGTTATCTATTGAACAGTAGGTTTAGATAAATCAAAATCCCATACATCTAAACACTTTCCTCTCATACTGGAGTTATATTAGCAAAAAGATGTGGGAGGAGGAATAGCTGTTGGATAGAAAACCAATTGTGTCTGCCCTAACTTACCATCCGTTTATGTTTTCAATCTTATTTGTCAACTTTTATTTTAGCAAAAATATCACGTAAGTCAAAGCTTTCAGTGGTGAAGGCTGGCTCTTCCATCCCAACTTCCACTGAATATTGGGCAACTTGTTAAATAGTGATTAGTGTGAAATACGTAATACATCTGCACCCAAGTATTCTCAATATAAGAAGGTGAATACAGGGAGATATTGGAGAGCTAATCCTTTATTGGAGGATTAGGGTATCACTTGACATTGTTTGTTTCAGCCCAAACCAAACATGTGTGAGGCTCTGGCCCTTTAACAGATGCTGGTTTCATCTGTCTCTCTTGCCTATGGGGATAGCCCATCCCTTCCATGGAGCCTCTGTGACCATTTCTAGTAGTGATGCTAATTGAGGATGAACACTCCTTTTGGAAACCCCTGGGCCTAACTACTAGCTTTCATCATTAGCACATAAAGCAGAATCCCTGCATTGGGTATCACGGTTTGATAAATTGAAATTATTTCTCCTGTCTAGAAGAATACCATGTGAGACATGTTGGGTTTCTAATAGCAGGCAAAAAGACACAGTTTTGGGTTCAAGATGTTATTAGGGGCTGGATGCTATGGCTCACATCAGTAGTCCCAGTGCTTTGGAAGGCTAAGGCCTGGGAACCACTTAAGTCCAGGAGATCAAGACCAGTCTGGGCAATGTAACGAAACCTCTGTTTCTGAAAAAAAAAAAAAAAAAAAAATTTACATTAGCCAGTCATGGTGGCATACACCTGTAGCCCCAACTACTTGGGAGGCTGAGGCAGAAGGATCACATAAGCCAGGAGTTTGAGGCCACAGTGCCATGATGGTACCACTGCATTCCAGCATGGAGGACGGAATGAGACTCTGTCTCTAAACACACACACACACACACACACCATGCAGATATACACATATATATATACATATATATGTTTTTTAAAGAGATGTTATTGGGGATCAAACCTTGTGAAAGGAAGGAAGAGAAAGCAGGATTGGCAGAGGAAATTGTTGAATGGTGACACAGATGTGATAAAGCTTGGCCATCATGACAGGGACCTCTAGAGTGAGTATTGCACAAGTCATCAAGCATCAGGGGGAACTGCAAGACTTTTATTCTCCATTTCACTCAGCCACCAGATGCACGTTACCCTGGGAAGGGTGATGTCTGCAGTTGAGACGCACTCTGGAGTCACCTGAGAGCCACACCCCTGCATCTGGGCCGCAAGTCCTTCCTTGAAGGCAAATCTGGCCTTTGTATCTCCATGTCTGTAACACATGGCTAGAATGACTTCTTGTCGGTGTCTTAACAGAGATTAGAAGCACAAAACAGCAATTTTCTGAATATTTAATGAGGCCATCTTTGTGGATGGGATTCAGTGCATTCAACCATGCTGTGCACTGGTCTGAGGAGGTATGGAGTCTTACTGTGTTAGCACCCTAAAGATTAGTCCAGTCTGAAGCTGGGAGGTTTACTTATTTTTGCTTTTCATTTTTTTTTGTTTTTTTCTTATGTGTTTTTTTTTAAGTATTTTGGCTGCATTGATGTGACAAGTTGTAAATCTGCATCACTGAATGAACAAAATAGCATATTGCATTAACTGCTTTCCTCCATTCCACTTTCAGAAATTCTTAAGAAGTTTGACTCAATTTTTCAAATGCCTTTTCTTTTCATTGTTCTTTTTCTTTAGTTGCTTTTATATCTACATACCACATACTCTTAGCTGAGTTGACTGTCTATTTCAGAAGATGTATCAATTATAGCAAGTATGCAGTGATTTGTCAAATGTACAGTAAAATTGCAATTTTTTAAGATTTTGTTGTAAGAAAAACTTATCAGTATCTACGCTCTTATGAGGAAGCATTCTATCAATAAGATACTTGAGAACTGCTTAGCAAGAAGACATGGAGCCCTTATTGCTCAATTGATTCTGCTGTGAAAAGCACCTTTGTGTGCTATTGCATTTCACTCCTGCAACAGTGCATGAGGTGTGAAGACCAGAAAAGAGCATCCTCATTTTACAAATCAGATGTCTCTCTCAGGGCTATTGAGTGGCTTCCCAAAGACCACCCTACCTAAAAATGACAAAGCAGTCCCTCAGCTCAAGTGCTAATAAGGCAAAGACTGCAGACATACATCTGTATGGCACATTTATCCATAGTAAATCCTGTGCCAGTCGCTATATTTCACAGGCACTATTGTCATGAAGAAAGAAACAGAGGTGGTGCATGAGGAAAACTAGGGAAGCACTCCTTCCTGAGTGCTCCATGCAGAATGTGCTGGGTCCTCTATGCATGCCACCTAATTGACTCTTCACCAAGACCAAGTGAACAAAATTGCTACACTGATTTTACAAATGGAGAAATCCAAGCTTAGAAAATTTGACTATCTTCCTAATAGCAGTAAGCTCTCAAACGTGGTGGAACTAGAAATTCAACTCCCTGGTATCTGATTGCAAACTCCTGGCATTCTCCTGGTTTGTCATCCCTCTCCTGCTCTCTCTCTCCCTCTCCTTATCCTCCTCCCCTTTCCTCCCTCCCTGCTACTTCCTTTCTCCTTGAAGAGTTAAATCTATTGTCTCAAAGAGTTCTTAGTACTTTGCAGTTTTTTCTTAGTATTAGCAGATTCTCCTGCCTCAGACTCCCAAGTGGCTGGGACTAAAGGCACTCACCACCATGTCTGGCTAGTTTTGTGTTTTTAGTGAAGACAGGGTTTCACCATGTTGGACAGGCTGGTCTCAAACTCCTGATCTCAAGTGATCCCCTCACCTCGGCCTCCCTGGGTGCTGGGATTACAAGTGCGAGCCATCACACCTGGCAGATTTTCATTCTTTTTATGTAGCAGAAAGTATAAAGCCACATATGGCTTATTTGAAATATTTCAAAAATTTAAAAAACGCAGAAGCAAGAAAATAAATTCTAAGTTCAAGTGAGGGATGATGGTAGTTTGAACCAAAGGGTTGCATGTGGTAAGAAATTGTGATTTAAGATATATTTTAGAGTTGGAAGCAGCAGGATATTCCGATGGAGTTTGACTTTGGTTTTGGGCCCACTGAGTTTGAGATGCCTTTGAGAAATGAAGGAAGTAGAGAGAGAATACAAGAAAAACTGGCCAGGCACTGTGGCTCACGCCTGTAGTCTCAGCACTTCGGGAGGCCAAGGCAGGCGGGTCACTTGAGAACAGCTTGGGCAACATGGTGAGGCCCCATCTCTACAAAGAATACAGAAATTGGCTGAGTACTGTGGCACACACCTGTAGTCCCATCTACTCAGGGGGCTGAGATGGAAGGATCAATTGAGACTGTGAGTTCAAAGCTGCAGTGAGTTGTGACTGTGCCACTGCACGCTAGCCTGGGTGACAGAAGAGACCTTGTCTCAAAAAAGAATCTGAAAACAATGGAACCGTGCCTTCATAATTCTAGAAAGGAAGTTGTTTTCAACTGATAAATCCATATTCAGTCAAATAATCAAGCGTGAAGGTAAAATAATGCATTTTTAGACAAGCAAAGACTCAGGGTTTACCTCCATGTACCCTTTCTTGGGAAGCTGTTGGAGAAGAAAAGCAACTTTCCAAATGGGTTTCCATTGTAACTAAAAGTCATTTAGAGTTTTGCCCTGAACTTTTGGACTAATTCAGACCTTTTTGCCCTTTAAACACCTCAGGTTTATAATCTGCTCCTTAATTCCTGGGGTGTAGTTGGATCATCTGCAAAAGATTTAAGACTGAAGAGAGTATGGCAAGAATCCCACTGTATCTTTCACATCTGACACCTTCACATCTTCTCCACCTACCATGTGAAAGCTTGTTGATCTTCATGCAAAAGTAGATGTTATAGATCAGGAAGCCTTTATTGCAATCATTTTAAGTAGATAATAGATTCATGTTTTGTTAACTTCAGAGTCTGTCTGGAGTTTCTCAGTGTTAGTTAAGTCATTACAAAGATTCAATTACTTTGCTCCAAACACAAAAAAAGAAGAAGAGACATCAGCCTTTGGCCTCTTGTAATTTTTATTTTATTATATTTTATGTATTTGTTTTGAGCATCTAGCTCTGTCACCAAGGCTGGAGTGCAGTGGTGTGATCACTGCTCACTGCAGCCTCAAGCTCCCAGGCTCAAGCAATCCTCACACCTCAGCCCCCCAAGTTGCTGGGGCTACAAGAGCATACCACCGTGCCTGGCTAATATTTTTTTTTTTTGTAGAGGTGGGGCCTCACCATGTTGCCCAGGTTGGCCTCTAACTCCTTTGCTCAAGCAACCCTCCGCCTCAGCCTCCAAAGTGCTAGGATTACAGGCATGAGTCACTGTGCCTGGCCAATTTGTATTTTATAAAGAAAGTATTAATAGTAACAGAAAGGGAAAAATATTTAAGTACCTACTATGTCCTAGGAACCATGCTAGACACTTTTAATAACTCCCTTAATCCTCATAATAACCTTATGTAATGAATGCAGTTGATGGCATGTTGCCAATAAGGAACAAAAGCACAAGCTTTGGGAAGCCCAGGCTATGATGGAGGCCAGAATTATGGACCCTTCAGCCGGACTGGATTCATTCTCATCTCCCAACCACGAGCTATAAGACCATAGACACATTACCTAGCCTGACCTCCTGACCTCAGGTTTTTCAGCTGTAAAACGGGAATAGTATTTGTCTTACAGGGTTATTGCGAGGAGCCAGAATTTGAACTCATGTCAGCCTGACTTTATGTAAAATTTTTGCTGCCATATTTTATGTATACATATGTATGTACAGAGAGAGAGGGCGTGTACATGTGTGTATACACATGTAGAGAGAAAGAGAATAGTACACAACAAATTAAGTGTAGAGTTTGATATCCTCATGACTTTGAGATAGACAAAGTTTTCTTAACAGGACACAAAGAACAGTAAGTGTTAAAGGAAAACTGTACAAACTGTACTACATTAAAATTAAGAATTTCTGTTTATTGAAAAGCATTATGAGAATTAAAAGGCAAGCTACAAAGTGGGAGTGGATATTGCAGTGCATATATATGACAAATGACTTGCCAGAATATATTAAAATGCCCACAAATCAATAAGGACAGACAACCCATTAGGAAGATAGCCAAGAGATTCAAACTGGAACATCACAGAAGAGGACACTCAAATGGCCAATGAGCACATGAAAAGATTGTCAACCTCAGTACCCCACAGGGAAATGCGAATTAGAACCACAATGTGAACACACTAGACATTGCTCAAATGACTGAATCTGGAATGACTAAAATGGCTAAATGAAATGAATGACTAAAATGGAATTTTGACAAGCATGTGAAACAACTGGAATATCTATATCTTTTAAGATCTCCACACAGAGCCAAGTTTGAAAAATAACAGTGCATATATGGCCCCTCAAAAAGAATTACAACGGCTACTGTTGATCATCCATTGGATAGAAACAAATTCGTATTGAAAATGGGAATATAGTAATTATCAAGGGTCAGAAAATAAACATACACTCAGCCCAGGCATGCAAAAATCCGTTAACTCCTGGAGAATAAGAATAATGACTCTCACCGCTTTCCTGTACCAGAGGAGCCATAAGCTAAGCCGGCCAGCTGCTTGCTTCTGCTTCAACTTCGACCCTCTTGACAATGCACAGAAACGACCAAGTTGGTATTTCATCAGAGTATAAAATGAGGAGAGAAATTACGAATGCAGTATAGTAGTTGTAAAGTAGACATTTCTGTTTGACCTTCAGTATGTAGATATTTACCTAACAGAGGTGACCTCAGGATCCCAATTAGAGGTGCCTTCAACTTAGAGACCATCTTGTTAGCTGATCTACTTTCAAGTTCTCAAGTCCACACAAGAGACTGGATCCAGCATAATAAGGTGCTTTTTAGATCTGGAGAAACTCAGCTGCTCTTAGTGGTATTCCAGATGGATCTCTGTTAGACTGAATTTTGTTTCCTCTGCTTAAGGTGTTTTATTATTCTGTACAGTTTAGGTCTCCTGTGAAACAATATTAGATTAGACACACAGGAGATTGAGGGGAAAATATTCTGTGCAAGATTAAGGAGACAGGGGACAGGAGAAGGTAGAGAGAGCCTTCAAACAACAAGGCAGTTAGAAGCCTAAGAACAGCAAATGGGAAGGAGGAAGAGTTGGGTTTGAAGAGCTTTAGATTGTAGTTCTGAGAAAGTCTCACCCAGTGCAGCAAGGAGTCCCCAAGCAAAGGTTGGCCAGTATGTGAATATTGACAGGAACATGCAGGTTCTAACAGCCCTGCTGTGCTCTGTCTTTGGCTAGGAGCAGCCTGGGGAAAGGGTGGCCTCAGTGTTTAAGACAATGGATCTGGAGGTTTGGCAACTGGGGCTGTTGGTCAACTGCACTCCCTGAAGCAGATTCCCTGGAAGAGCTCTGTAGTTGCAGAATACTAAGAACTCTTTCAGATAAGAGATTTAACTCTTCCAAGGAGAAAAGAAATATCAGAGGGGGAGGAAAAGGGAATAGAAGAGGGGGAGAGAGAACAGGAGAGGGAGGACAAGCAAGGAGAATGCCAGGAGCTTGAAGTCATACACCTAGGAGTTGAATTTGTAGTTCCACCACTTTGGGAAATATGTTCTGTCTCTCAGTGGGAGCTGAATCCTGTACAATCTGCATTCCATATCCATGGGTTGTGCATTCGCAGGTTCAACCAACCAGGGATCAAAAATATTCAGGAAAAAAACAACAATACAACAGTAAAAATAGTACAAATTTTAAAACCATGCAATAATGCACTATAGCAACTATTTACATAGCATGTACATTGTACTAGCTAACTTTACATTGTATAAGTAATCTTGAGATGATTTAAAGCATACTGGAGGATGTAACTAGGTTATATGCAAATACTACAGCATTTTACATCAGGGACTTAAGCATCTGCTAATTTTGATACTGCAATTTTGATCCCTGGCTGATTATGCTATTAACAATAGTAGTAACTAGTATTTTGAGCACTTATCATATGCCAGGGGCTCTTCTCAGTATTCTGCATATCGAAGACTCATAAAATGGGAATGAAAGGGAAGGAGTTAACAATTTTGATGGCTAACATTGTATGAAGAAAAGTTCAACACCATTGATCATTAGAGAAATGCAAATCAAAACCATAATGAGATACTATCTTACACCAGTCAGAAAGCCCATTAAAAAATCAAAAAATAAGAAATGCTGGTGAGGTTGCAGGGAAAAGGGAACACTTATACACTGTTAGTGGGAGTGTAAATAGTTCAACCATTGTGGGAGACAGTGTGGCAATTCCTCAAGACCCAAAAACAGAAATACCATTGGATCCAGCAACTCCATTACTGGGTACATCCACAAAGGAATATAAATCATTCTACTATCAAGATATATGCATGTGTATGTTCATGCAGCATGATTCACAATACCAAAGACATGGAATCAACCCAAATGCCCATCAATGACAGATTAAATAAAGAAACTGTGGTACATATACACCATGGAATACTATGCAACCATAAAAAAGAGCAAGATTATGTCCTTTGTAGGAACATGATGGAGCTGGAGGCCATTATCCTTAGCAAACTAACACAGCAACAGAAAACCAAATACCACATGTTCTCACTTGTAAGTGGGAGCTAAATGATGAGAACACATGGACACACTGAGGGGAACTGGGCCTATCGGAGGGTGGGGTTGGGAGGATTAAGAGGATGGGGAATAATAACTAATGGGTACTAGACCTAATACTTGGGTGACGAAATAATCTGTACAACAAACTCCTGTGACACAAATTTACCTATGTAACAAACCTGCACATGTACCCCCAAACTTAAAATAACATTTAAATAAAAAATAATTAATTTAAAAATTTTGATGACTTAATATGTGCCAGACACTGTGCTAGGTACTTTGTCTCTGCCCTCTTGTGGGGTCCGGGAACCACTGGTTGAAGCATTAGCCTTGCCATTAATTTACTGTTTCGTCCTGGACATGTCACTAGATTTCTATCTATCAAAGAAAAAATCTCACGGATTCTCTTGGCACCTTCTTCAGTACCTTTGCAATTTGTAATTACATCTTATTTGTTTATGATGCCTGTCTCCCTCATGATAAACTTAATGACGGTGGAAATTTTTATCTGTTTTATTTATCATTACATCACAAGGGTTTGCATAGTGCCTATCCATAGATTAAAAATAAATGTGAATTAAATCAGTGAAAAAACCTTTCATAGCCTACACCCTTTCAGTTACTCAGAGACTCTGAGTCTCATCAACAAAGAAATAAAATATCTAGGTTTTTACATTATAAACATATATGTTTATAAGCACTTAATTATTTCTTTTATGGTTAAAGTTAAGAAAATGAAATTATAGTATTATCATTTTTCAAGTAAACTTTGTTGTAAAATCTCAATAATTTTAAATATTCTGATTTCAGCTTTTGCTCTTACCACCCCCCGCCCGCCTACCCACCCACCCATGGTAACATATACAGTCTGCTGAGAAACACTAAATCAGATGACATGACTCCTGAGCCTGGTGACCACAAATCTCAGTATTTTTGGAGCAAGATCAATTCCCAATATTCTCTATAATTTCTTTTTCTGTGCTGATAGATTCACAAATCATAAACAAAACATTTTTTGGCAGACTGGTTCCCAACTTTTGATTCTGAAAATATGGTCACCAGATCCTCAAAACTTCTGGAAGATTTACCTAGGCATTGTTTTTTTTGTTTTGTTTTGTTTTTTTTTTTTTTTTTTTTTTTTTTTTTTGAGACGGAGTCTTGCTCTGTCGCCCAGGCTGGAGTGCTGTGGCCGGATCTCGGCTCACTGCAAGCTCCGCCTCCCGGGTTCACGCCATTCTCCTGCCTCAGCCTCCCGAGCAGCTGGGACTACAGGCGCCCACCACCTCGCCCGGCTAGTTTTTTGTATTTTTTAGTAGAGACGGGGTTTCACCGTGTTAGCCAGGATGGTCTCGATCTCCTGACCTCGTGATCCACCCGACTCGGCCTCCCAAAGTGCTGGGATTACAGGCTTGAGCCACCGCGCCCGGCCACCTAGGCATTGTTTAGAGGAACTTTGGGTTTGTGGTGAACAGTTTGCCTGACAATAAATCTAAGTGTCACGATATCCATTTCCATGTGTCAATGGTCCATTCTCCTTAAGCCTTGACGATGTCTGTGCCTCCTTCCTGACCCTTTCCACCTCCCCACCCACTTGCCCTCTTGGCCTACCATGCACGCATCCTGAGCCCTGCTTGGAGGAGAAGGTCTCCCCCATTGCTCCTCCATGCCAGTGGTAATCCAAAGAGTGTTGTGTGACTGCACATGATCTGTGACCCTTTCCACAGAACTTACAGCAGAAAGGTTTTTGCTAGATTGTAAAAGACTCGCTTAGTTGACATCTCCCCAGAAGCAAATTCTGAAACAAGAGACTTTCCTAGGGAGATGATCCCACATAGTACTGGGTGGAAGAGAAGATTAGGAAAGTGAGACAGGGAAGGGATAGAAGTCAATAGACAGAGACGGTAAACGAGTGGGTTTCCTCTGTAAGTAACTGGGGCTCAGTCCCATTAGAGGCCCTCTGGGAGAGGATGCATAACATGCTTCTGAGTTGTACCAATGGGAGGCCAGGAAGCAGGAGCTCTTATCCACAAATTCCCAAGTGAGATTGATTGAGGGTCACTCCTGGGGGCTTTCACCTCCCCCACAAATGCCAGCCTGTGCCCCACCTTGTGCAAGAAAGCATGTTCAAGAAAGCCCCCCTGATAATGAATGAGCCATGGTGCTTCCAGTACGAGCCCATGGAGTATATGAACAAGGCATCAACAGCATCTTCCACAAAGACAAAAGACTTCTAAGAACTGGGTCTGATGAACTTCTGCCTAGACTAATTCCGTCTGAAAAGCTATGTGTTGGGAGTTGATCCACTGACATCGTCGCTAATTCACCCCTTAGACCACCCTAGCTTTTTCTCACAGTCCCTTTTTTTCTGCTGTAGAAAGTCCCTGTGTTTGGTTCATCAGCAGAGCCATATGTTAATAAGCAAGTACTTGGGAAACAGCGCATGAGCAAAGAGTGGATTTCCATTGCAACTGGATCGTGTTTTGCTTCTGAGGTGGAGCCTGCCTAAGATGTCTCCACAACTGTGTCTCATGTGCTAGACAGTCACTTCTCAACATTTATTGGATGTGACAATGTACTGGGTGTGGTCCTAACCCAGGGGACTTCGAATCTAAATAAACCTCTAACTTTCTTTGATGTATGGTATTTTCCTTTCCTTTCATTCAGTGGTTCTTTGCAGCAGGTGCTGACATTTTTATTATTCACACATACGTCTCCAGGATACCATCTCACCATAACACTTCAAATTTATGCAGGAACTTTCTTCGAAGGAGGCCAATGCTCTTCTAAATAAACCATCTCTATCAACACAGGATTTTAAACTCAAGGAAATCCTCATGTGAAGGAAAAGGAGGGAAACATGTTTTCCTCATCCTGTATCTAGAAAAAGAAAGAAACACAGTGGGACATGGCTTTCATGCAAGCTTATGGCTGCCTGAGAGCAGGAGGCCTCAGTTCCACACCTGTAAAATAAGCCTGTAAGTAACAAAAAGGCCAACTGTATACATCTGCAAGGGGAGTAAATGAGATAACTCGTGTGCTAGTATAGGTCAGGATAGTAAATGTGAGCCACAATTGTTGTGTTATGGAGATGCAAAAGCTTTACTTACAGCTGCCCCATAACATGCAACTCACCATAACATCTGGGAAAAGTGGGAAAAACTTGAATTCAAGGGCTGGCCCCAATGCCAACCGTATTGGCAACCACAGAATTTCCCTGAGCCTCATGTTTTCCACAGGGATAACTATCCTCAACTGGGGAGGATAATGTCTTTCAAATATCACCTTTCTCAGGATGCTGTTGTGTGGCTTGAAGAAGACAATAGCTTTTTTGGTGGGTGCAGTTATGGTTTTCAATCCCTCATTTTTCTCTATCATGCAACTTAGTGGCACAAATATGATCCCCCTTCCATGGATGATGAGATTGGTCACATGACTTGATTTGGCCAATGAGATACTGGCAGAAGTGATGTAAACTGAGGCCTTAAATGTACTGCAGGGTTGGCTAGGCCTCTAGTGCTCCAGAGAGCCACTGTATTAAATTAGCACAGTTTATCCAAATGGAGAGAAGTCATCAGCTGTTACCACTGTATACCATGCCATCTGGAGCAAATTAGCATTAACAATAAGATTATAAAAACAGTAATCATTCACATTTCTTACTATGTGCCTAGGCACTGCCCTTAACATTTTACAAGATTTAACTCATGTAATTAACTCTCAATAACTCTATGAGCCGGCACTATTATCCACTATTATTATTATCACAATTTTATTTACGCAGAAACGAAGGACTATGGAGGACAAGTGATTTGCCCAAGGTGCCCCAAAAGATTGAACTTGCGGTTCCAATCATGTAATCTTAATCTAGGGCCCAGTCCGTTCACCATTACATACTACCTAGAACACAGGAGCTGTGAGCAGTGAAAAACGTAAACTCTCCAGAGCGCAAACTCATCTAGGTGCTGCGCACTACCACGATGGATAGCTCTGGCTATAGGGTGAGACCAGCTCAGAGTTCGAATCCACTTTTCACTAGCTATAAGAAGATGTGCCTCAAAACTTCTCTAGGCCTCAATTTTCTCACCTGTAAAATGGGCTCATATGAGTCATTCAGTGCTAAAGCTATTAGAAAGGTTAAGCAGGCATAGAATGAGGTTAGTTCCTGTCTTGTTTTCAGCATCCAGGCTTAAGGCAGGTGCCTCACAGAGAATCACTGCCCTGAGGATCTCTTTTGAAGAGTACAGGAGCTAAGACAGGTAGCAGAAGCCCTGATGACAATCTTTGCCCACCTCTGTGCTTGGTCCTCAAGCAGTTCCAACTAGGACAGAGCAATCCTTTGTTCGTTGCCATAAAAACTGCTCCTACTTCAAATGGGAACTTATGAAGCTGGGGTGTTGGGTTTTGGTTGATGCTTTTAGATCAGGATCCAAAGGTTTGGGCTTCTGACGTCATTCGTCTCTCACCCATGAGTTTAGAAAAATTGAGGATGCCAAGTAGGGGGAGCGACATAGTGCCAAGGGTACATCATTGTGGCTGCCAGCAGCAGAATGGGTGGCCTCAACTCTGAGGCCAACTACTGCCCCACGACTCTGAGGCCTGTTTGACTTTCCAAAAAGTAAAAATATCATTCATTTTTATGCCAACTTCCAAAGTGGCACATCTATTCTTTCGCAGTGTTCCAGACATTTCCTTATCTTTGCTGGAGAGAAACATCTCCATACATCCATTTAGCACAGTGTTTATTATAAGAAAGAGTTGGTTCCAGAACTCAGGGCACTTAACATCTTTAAACATAGATTTCAGAGTCTCTAATCTGATGGAAGCCACATTCTCTCTGAATGGGGTGTATCTGAATATCTCCCAGGTGAGTTAGGAGGCTGAGGAGTCTCTTCATAACGCACAAAAGGAATATGCAATGTTGTGTTTTGATTTTAAGCGGCTTGTAAATGAAGCCATAACTGCAGGGCCAACGTTGAAATATGGTGCCTCACCCTGCTGCACTTCCTGAGGTCACTAACTAGGGCTGGCATATGAAAGCAGAACAGAGCCTATAAATTAGTATTAACTCTTTGATTTTACTGTGAGTTTCTAAGACCACGAAGTGAAATTGCTGGGCTCAAAACCTAGAAACCGCCTTGGCTTGCTTGCAGTTTTAACCCTTCATCCTCAGTTCATCAAGAAGCCTATAAAAAAAAAAAAAATCACGAACACAGTTCAACTACTGCCTTTCACTCCCCTAATGAACACAGAAATGTCCATGGAAAAATATGATTTACAGGAATTGCAGTAACCGCCATTTCATCTTTGCTGTAATAAGGTCTCACGGTTGACAACTTTATAAAACACCATTGGTGTACCAGCAAAGCAAACCACTTCTGAGGGTTGCCTCAAGATTGTCCAGTCCCTCCAATGAGCTTTTATTTGCAAGAATAACCCATAGAAGGCCAAGAGATATGCATAACATAATATAGCTCCTGGTTCTTAATATGCCATTTTTTAGAATCAGTGGAGCAAGTTTTATTGAGTGGGGTCTGATGACCCACACATTTTTTAAATGAGGAGATCTTTTTTAAAAAATGAAAAAGAAAGAAAAAAACACACAAACTAACTTCAGATGGTGAGTTTGACCTTTACTGATCTGAAACTAAAAAAAAAAAAAAAAAAAAGCTTAATTTTTTTCATCTAAAGTTTAATAAAAATCATGTTTCCATTTTTCTGTGATTGTTTCTTAGTAAACTCTCAATGTGTGTTTCTCATTTTGAAAGAAGTCACCACTCAGGCTATAAACCAATGATTATCTTTGCTATAAGAAATATTAAGCATCCTGCACTTTCTTTATATTATGATGGAACTTGCAATATGCTATGCAATTTCATAGTAGAATCACTCTTTCAACAAACAGAACCCACCAATTTAAGGACCAAAAAAATCCCTGGTTCTATAATCCTAAGTTCTATAACCCTCACTTTGGTTTTCATTTTTGGCACCAAAAGGACAAAAATGTGGGAAAAATTGTTTCATCAATAGCTGTTACAAATAGAAATTATATAAAATCTGCACTGATACGTAATATAAGATAGTGTAGGAGCCCGATTAGTGAACAACAATAAATCTCACTTTGATCACTGAAATGACCTCAATAATTCTTAGAACAACAAGTTTAAAAAGCTTCCCCTTTCTCCCTAGGGACGCTGGCCTTGTCCACTCATGCTTCCCACAAGGAGCCTTCATGCCCTGTCTCCATCTTTGGCTCTCAACTCATCTATACTTCTAAGGGCCCATCTCTTCTCCCTCACTCCTACCATCTTCAGGACAAGTGACACTACCCAGGTGGGGCAAGAGATGATCAACTATGGAATAGGAGGGAAATGCAATTTCTTCCATTTATGTTTGCTTTCTCTAAATAAATGATGAGCCAGGCTTTTGTCTTGGTTGATATGCAGATGGACACTGTCCCTTAGCAGGCTGCATGCCAGTGGTCATGTGTCATCGACATTACAGGAAAGATCCAGAGGACAACAGTGGAAGGCAGTCCTCTCACTCCAGGGCTGGTTTTCTGCATCTTGTGACATATTGCAGCTCACATGTGCCCAATTTAATGGGCTTACAGATTATACTATCTGGTTTTAAGTACACTAAACCCCCCAAATTGGTTAGGTGGCTTAGAAAAAAAGATCCCTGAAAAGCATCCATGAATCAAAGTTAACACTGATAGTGAGGGCAAAGTAATAAGAGCAAGATGAAGGCAGGGCTGCCATGCCTCCTCCTCCTCCTCCTCCTCCTCCTAAAGCCAGGTGAACGCATAATCCGTGTGACAAGCCACAGGCCAAAACTATCTAATTACTGAGAGCTCCATTCCCACTCCAGAGAGAGTAGCCCTCAAGGCATTAGCTCACGGCAATATTAAGCCATCACAGCTCACGAGACTTTTTTGAAAATGTATTTAATTTATTTATCTTTTGTTAATTTCTATTTTTCTGTACATTTAATGCCCATATAATCATAAAGCAGTAGAACTTAAATTGTTGATACATAAAATTCAAAATTAGTTTACAGGTAAGCATGTATGTTAAGAAAATAAAACAAGAATGAAACCAAAAATTTAATTCTCACATGTCTTTATTTGGCTTTCCCCCGGAAGCAGATGCTAAGACAAAAATTCACTGACAAGTCATTTATTTTGGAGTGATCCAGGATATACATTATCAAGCAAGTTATCTAAGGGTAACAGGAGCTTAATCTCATTGGGAATTCTGAGAGCCACAGTAGAACACACCTCAGTGTCATCCATCTGGGATGAGAAGCAAGATCGTAGGTTATTTACACACCAACTCCCATTAGTCATTGACTGAGGGCTGCTCCTGGAGTGGGTTGGGGGGGAATTCATATTCTGGTACTTCTGGCCTGTGCAAGAAAGCAAAGTAGGCTCTGATGGCCAGAGAGATTATCGGGTAAAGAAATGCAGATGATGGCGGATGGGAGCCAGGAGTCAGGTCAGTATGCCTTGATGGGTGCAGGACAGAGGATATGAGCGGGGCTAGATCACCCCTCTGAGACAACTCTGATGACACACATATCACTTCTACTTACACAACCTATTTCCAATATGGTACTTTTTTCACCCTGCCCTGCAAATTTAACATATCCATTTGGTCTCTCCAAACACAAGACAAGCTCCTTTAAGGTATACCCCATCACATGTCTATTTCTACCTCTGTTCCTGTCACAGTGGCCAGCACTTTGTAGTGAAGCAGTGCTTTTGGAGTGTGTTTACTGGGGATCTACCATGTGTCAGGCAATCTTCTAGGCACTGGGAATAAAGCGGTGTACATTATAACCTCTGCCTTTATATAGGTGGCATTGCATTCACAGATGCTGAGATACTGTATTCATCCGTGCTAGCCCTTGAATCAGTTCGCTTCTGTGGCATAATAAACAACCTGAAACTCTCAGTAGCCTAAACCAGAAGAATGTATTTTGTTCATGAGTTTGTGGGCTGTGTGGGGCAACCCCTTTCCACTGTCACCCTCCATTCCCTCAGCCCACGCGAGGAACAGCCACCCAGCTAGGGCATGCTCTTTTCATAAGACAGCAGAAGTTCAAGAACAACAACAGAAACACGTGATGTCTCTTAAGGCCTAGGATCAGTACTGGAACACTGTCACTGTCCCCTTGGTGTCACGGGCCAAAGCAAATCACAAAGTCATGCCCAGAGTCAAGGATAAAGGACATGCACTCCTCCCACAGAGGTGGGGACTGCAAGTCACTTGGCAAAGGATAGAGATAAAGGGAAGGGTAAAGAATTGGGGACAATGGTGCTCTTAATTGCAGTTTGAAAATAAATACATAGAAATATTTGTTCCATAAATATTTCTTATTTCTGTGTTCCTTACAAAGCTGATACAATTAATCTCCATTAACTTTCTGCCTCTCCTTCATTCCACGTGTTTCTGTGCAAGTGATCATCTTCATCAAGGCAAGTAGGTAGGCCCCTCACTGGCCAGTCCAGTCCAAACGCATCTCCCAGGTCACAGTGATTACTCCAGGGATGGGTGTTCATCAACCACCGGAAGCCTTGCTCTCTGAGATCACAGGTCGCTTTACCTGTAACCGCTGGGGCTACCTTTCCTACAAAAGCTGGAGAATGGAGCTAGCACTGGAGAAAGCAGAGCTAAGAATAGAGGAGTGCCTGATTCCTGGTGTCAGTGGGAGTTTCTGTCCTCCAGGCCAGAGTCTACCCAAATTATGATAGTTCTCAGGTGGCCCCACAGGTAACTGCCTACCAAACACAGGTAGCTGCCTACGTTAAAAAATAGTTAACAATAATATTAGCAGTGCTAAGTAGACTGACCCATTCCTCTCCTAGAACCTCGCTGCAGCACATCGCCTCCTCTCCTACACCACACATCACTTTCCCCAGTGTCTGAAATACACCCAGGCAAGCTTCTTCCTTTTAGACCCTTAGGTCTTTGATCAACAGGGCTCACATCCATCCCATCTTCATATCCCTATGGTACTAAGAAGAAAGCTTTGTATTCTAAACAGTTTACATATAATTGTGGATAAATGTGTTCCAGTAGTTACCAAGCTTGAGTAAATCTACTCGGCACATCCAACTAGGCTGTTCTTCAAAGAAGCCTGCTGTCTCCTACAGCATTCACAGGTCACCCTCTTTGGGTCCTGATGTCTTTGTGTTTTTAGCATGGAATGAATAATCATGTATATTTAGAAGGAGTCACAGAAAGAAAATTCTACCATCAAGCATGCCTTATTTTATTTGATGTGAACTGGAAATACAACATAAGAAAGAAAATGTTTACTCAAAAATATATTTTGTCTCCATCTCTTATAGGCCATAAGGTTCTTAAGAGCAGAGAATATTGTTTCTGTAATGATTCTCTGCAAAATGACTCAGGTAAGTAGATCACAATGAGAATCATTTAATAATTGTTGACTTAGAGAACTTAAAGGAGTTGGGAGTAATTATTTCACAGCTGCAGCAAAAATGTCCAATAGAAGAAGACAGTAAAACAGCATTCACTAAAGGTCCACTATGTGCCAGACACTTAAAATATAATTGACATAAATTATTAACTTACGGTTACATGATTCATACCACATAATAGATTCTAAATCTTGGAAACAGAATCAAGAATCCAGAAGTCGATGGAACCACACATATATGAACAACTGATTTTCAACAAAGATAAAAAGGTAATTCAGTAAAGAAAAAACAGCCTTTTCAAAAAAATGTACTGTTTAAAAAATCGATATATATGTGTAAGGGAAAATAACTTATTTTCATACCTTATACCATATAAAAAAGAGTAATGTAAATAGATCATAGATTTAAATGTTAAACCTATCACTGTAAAATTTTACAAGAAAACACAGGAGAAATTTTCTTAGGTTATTAGGTATGACCCTGAAAACATGATTCCTAAAATAAAAAGTTAATAAATTGAACTTCATTAAAATTTTTCTGTTCTTCAAAGTGCAGTGTTAAGAGAATGAAAAAGACAGAGACTTGGAGAAAATATTTGCAAATTATATATCTGATAAAGGACTTGTATCCGTAATAGAAAATAAACTGCCTAATTTTAAAATGAGCAAAAGATTTGAACAGATACTTTCTTGAAAAAAAATACTTATATGGCAAATAAGCACATGAATAGATGCTCAACATCATTAGTCATTAAGAAAATGCAAACTAAAACTGTAATGAGATATCTGTTAGCTAAAAGACTGACCACAGCAAGTATTGGGGAGGTAATGGAAGAACTAGAATCTCATTCACTGCAGTAAGAATGTAAAATGATACAGCCCCTTTGGAAAACAATGTGTCAGTTGCTTATGAAGTTAAAACACACACACACACACACGCATAACCACCATATGATGTAGCTATTCCATTCTCGGTTTTTACCAAAGAAAAATGAAAGCATCAATACACACAAAGTCATATACATAAACATTCAAGCAGCTTTATTTGTAATAACCCAAAACTTAAACAACCCACATGCCCACCAACAGGTGAATGAATAAGCAAGTTGAGGTGTATCCATACCTTAAAATCCTACTCTAAAATAAAAAAAGAATACTGATTCATTCCATATAATGAATAAATGTCAAAACAATTATGTTGAGTAAAAGAAGTCATACAAAAAAGAATAAAATCTGTGTGATTCCACTATATAAAACCCTAGAAAATGCAAAGTAAGCTGATCAGTGATTGTCTAGGGAGGAAGAGAGGGAGGAATGCAGGGAAGGATGACAAGGGGCACAGGGAACCTGTTGGGGATGAGGGCTGTTTGCTCTCTTGATTGTAGTGACAGTTTCATGGATGTACACATAAGTCAATGTTTATCAAATCATACACTTTAAATGCATGCTGTTTATTTTATGCCAATCATGTCTTAATAGAGTAGTTTTTCAATCAATTTACTTCTGTAAGATGAATCTTCAAGAACTATACTACTACCTCTTTTCTACAAATAAAAAAACAGAGACTCCAAAAGTTGAGTCCTCCAGCATACACATGACCAGGGGATGTGAGCTCTGAAACACCCTGATTAAACAATCAGGGTTGTCTTGGACAAATCCATTTAGTTTTCTGGGCTTCATTTTCTCCATCCATAAAAGAAAGGGATAGAGCTGTAAATGGAAAATGAGTTGAAGATGAATGATTTTCAATTAATAAATGTCAAATTCTTTCTTCTTTTGAAGATCTTATTTTCAATCTCTCATGTTTGTAGGGAAAGCTCACCTACGAAAGGGTGCTTTTCTCCAGCCAGACAATGGGGGTAGGGAAGAGACCCACGCTGAATGACTCAGGAAAATACTGTAAGAAATGACGGGACCGTCCCCAGAAGTCCCTTCCACTGACTTTTGCCAGCTTGCTACAGAGAAGCTTACAAGAAGGATGAATCACAAGAAAAAGGCATATTGTATCCTCACATCATAAATTTTACAAAACTGCTTCATAAAAAATAACTTCAGGTCCAGGAACTTCACTAGAAAAATGTCCAACCTGTCTTCAAATTTGGGAACTTTGAAAAGTTTACATACCAGCAGGTCAAGATTCAGTTCATACATCTTAGTGCTTCAGTGTACTATATTTGGCTCGGAAAGTGAATACCCCTTTTCTGGCAAACCACGCTGTATTCATAGGTGTGAGCTCTTAACTGAGCTTTGTCAAGTTGCCATCAAACATATGGGCCTGGTTCCTCTAGTTCACTAATAAAGAACAAGTAGTTCAACTTATTAGATGGTGTTAATATTCCACGTCCGGAAAACCAAGAATTTAAAGAGCAATAAGCACTCTGGCAGAAACTGACCCCAAGCCCATCAGTCTGAAACAGGCTGGGCGGGTTAGGGAGAGCACAGGCCTTTTAGTCTATTTCTATTGCATTGTTTCTATTTGCATTTAAATCCTCAGAAGCTTATGCTTCTGTTAGTCTTGAGGGTATGGTAAATGCTTTGTCTTTTGTTCTTCCCCAGAGCAGACCCTGGGACAAGGTCTTAGATGAAGGGATTTAGTTTAGGAAGTGATGCAGGGGAGCACAGCGTGGGAGGGAGAAGTGAGGCAGGAAAGAGAAGGAAGCCACGAGGGTGCAATGATGAGTGTTACCAACATGGGCAACTGAGGCTCAGCCCTCCTGGGACAACTCTGGGAGACTATAGAGAGCACGCCTCAGAACCGCCCGTCTGAGCAGGACACAAGCTGGCTGTGTGCCCCTCAATGCCCGCCCCTCATTGGCCTGAGCTTGAGGGCCGAGAATGTCCCCTTTTTGGCCAGAGGATGCCTCTGGGAAGGGAGATAAGAGAATCCACTCCACAGCTGTCCTTCAAGGCTGGGCCAAAGTGATGTGAACAGGGCAACAGCAACATGGACTTCATTCTAAAAGTACATGTTTACGCTTATTTGTTAGACTTGACTTCTACATTTTTTCAGCCTCAATGTCTACTCAATCACCTGATCTTTCTTTTTTTCTCTCTCTGTGTTGCATTCCTCATTAAAATTGGATGCCTGCCCTCTCCTGAGAAGAACTAATGT
Organism: Trachypithecus francoisi; assembly: GCF_009764315.1. Lineage (NCBI taxonomy): Eukaryota > Metazoa > Chordata > Mammalia > Primates > Cercopithecidae > Trachypithecus > Trachypithecus francoisi. The sequence goes on from NW_022681467.1 coordinate 4,346,938, forward strand.
GGCCAAACAGACCTAAATTTCTCCTTCAGTTTCAGGACACCTACACTGCCATGTAATGCCATCCCACTGAACCCAGATGAAGACTCTGACCAAGACACACATAAATACAATGAGAAAGGATAAAAAAGGAGAGACCTCAAATTAGCCGGGCGTGGTGGTGTGTGCGCACCTGTAGTCCCAGCTAATCTGGAGGCTGAGGCAGGAGAATCACTTGAACCCGGGAGGTGGAGGTTTCAGTGAGTCGAGATTGCGCCACTTCACTGCAGCCTGGGAGACAGAATGAGATTCTGTCTCAAAAAAAAAAAAAAAAAAAAAAAAAAGGCGGAGGGTGGGAGACCCTCCTTCTCCTTCTCCTTCCCCTCCCCCAAAAGGGTTGGCTTCATTCGAGGAGTACCTTTGAACTGAGCTCTGAGCCATGTTTCTGCTATGGGATACTACACTGGAACCAGTGCCCTTCTTTTGGTCTGGAAGGTGTGAATCAGACTTCAGCTGCCCACACATTACCCCCATTGTATTGACACCACATGTGCCCATGATCAGGAAACCCCAGGATACCTTGGTCCCAGACCCATGGGGTACTCAGCCAGGCTAGAGGCTTCAGACAAAACAGAAGTAACCCCTGGAAGGAGCAGACCAGTCCTAGACCCAGGAAGACTCCTAAATATCTGAATGTTGACTTGGAAGCATCAGGCCTAGGAGAGTAAGTTGCTGGTCTGCCCTCCAGTTACCAATCTTCCTTCTCTGTGACACCTAGGGATGAAGGTGTGCTGATGAAGATGACACAGTGGGGTGATGAGATGGAGGGATGAAAAGGCCTTCGAAGGTCTCACAGTCTGGTAATTAAACAGATGGGACCATAAACCACTGTGATGAAAAGGCTCTTTGCTCTTTCCTTTTTTCTATGAGGGAAAAAGAGTCAGAGTTCAAAGTGGGAGGAAGAGCACAAACAGAGGGCTTCCAAGGCAGGTGAGGACTCATGGGCATTTAGCAGCTGCGTCAAGTAGGATTGCACCAGATGGAGACTGTGGGGAAGGGCATTCCAGGCAGTGGTGCATGTGAGCAAAGGTACAAGGACCTGAAAGTACACAGCAGTTTTAAGAAAGTATATGGCAGTTTTAAGAAAACAGATCCAGGGCTTGCCTGAGGAAGTGACCATTAAATAGTGGGAGTAATTGCCATAGATACACACATCATGATTTTCTAAATTTTAAGTTATCTATTCATTTCATTATATATTGAGCAATATATAATTCACATCTATTTCCATCATTCACTACATTACGTTACTGTATTTTTAGGCTACTTTGTTTTCTATTTCATTATTTTAGAGTTGAATAACGAAGTTCTTGTCCCTCCGAGACTCTTATTTAGTCCCCAAATGCATTGTCTCCTTCCACAGGACCTCAGGCTCGGCAGGGCTGGAGGACATTTCCCAGTCTGGCTCGCAGTAAGCTCTAGCCCACGACAGCTTACCCATGGGCTGACGTGCCTTGTAGTATATTCCAGAGCCCTTCCAGACAACTCGCTGGAGCGCTTCCTTTGTCCCTTCTTCCTGGTAGAGAACACAGGCACCAGAGCCTCCATTCTGGGCCAGAGACTTTTCTCCAGTCTACTGAATCTCACGCTCTCCAGACAAGAAGTTTGCAGCTTGACTTCATTACCAAGACCCCTATGGGGCGATGCCCACACTGATAACCACAGTATGCTCAGACCTGCTCTGATAAGGAAGGGTTCACAGAGAAATGACTTCTAACCTCACTGATGAATGAGCAAAAGACTTATAAAGGAAATGGAGGGAAAGTGGGTTCCAAGTAAGAGGCACACCTGTATGAAGAAACAGAGAGATTTCAAAATGACCATGAGTTGGTTGAAGAAACAAGATATATGAATGGGCCAGTCAAAAGATGCTCATTGGAAGAATATTCTGCCAACCACATGCCCTGCCCAGAGCAAGAGTGTAAATGTAGGCCCATCTACTATATGTCTAAGTATACCACAGATGCTATCAAGAAAAAAAGCTGTGACACAAAAGGTGTTCTCTCCTCCTATCTGCCTCTACACTAGTGTACCCTCCTAGTGGTCTGGGAGATCAGAATGGAAGGCAGAGGTCTTGAACTCTTCAGTGCTCTGCACTGAGAAGCACCAGGCAGAAAGAGCCAGTTCACAGCTGCCCTACCCACTTGTCTCCTCACACCCTCTCCATCCTGCACCACAGGGGACCTCACACTCATACATACTTGCCAACCTCCATCCCACAAACTATAAATATAACAGCAGCCACACCCCAGGTCCAAGGTGCCCACCCCAGTGGAATAGCATACCCTCAAGGAGAAAGACCCATGTACACCCTAGAAACAAGGTTGGGTTGGCTGGAGCATGGAATTCCAGGATCCTTGTCCCCTGAGCAAGTCCAGAAGAGAGGCATGGGCTCTGAGCAGGTGCAGCATGTGATTTTGGCCTTGCAGACCCTTTATCCTAAAGAGAGGGGCTCAACGGGAAGAAGCCCAGGGGGGGCTTTTAAACCACAGAGCCCATCTTGCCTAGGTCTAAGGGCAATAACTGTTCTGCTATAATATTCTTTCTCTCTCTTTTTTTTTTTTTTTTTTTGAGATGGAGTCTCACTCTGTCATCCAGGCTGGAGTGCAATGTCACAATCTCGGCTCATTGCAACCTTCACCTCCCGGGTTCAAGCGATTTTCCTGACTCAGCCTCCTGAGTAGCTGGGATTAGGCATACACCATCACGCCTGGCTAATTTTTGTATTTTTAGTAGAGACAGGGTTTCACCATCTTGGCCAGGCTGGTCTCAAACTCCTGACCTCAAGTGATCCACCCGGGTCGGCCTCCTAAAGTGCTGGGATTTCAGGTGTGAGCCACTGCACCCAGCCAAAATTCATTTTTTGCCTGCTTTTTTAATATCTGTCTCACTGTTAAGGGGATTGTGACATCTGCAGCAACAAGGACAGAATTGGAGGATTTTATGTTAAGTGAAATAAGCCAGGAACAGAAAGACAAATACTGCATGTTCCTACTCATATATGGGAGCTATAAAAGTTGATCTCATGGGCACGGAGAGTAGAATGATGGTTACCAGAGGCTGGGGGTGGGGGAGGTTCAGTGAGATGAGAGAGGTTGATTACTGGGTACAAACATACAGTTAGATAGAAGGAATATGTTCTAATGTTTGACAGCACAGTGAGGTGGCTATAGTTTGCAACAATGTATTGTATATTTCACAATAGCTTGAAGAGGGAACTTGAAATGTTCCCAGCACACAGAAATAAACACTGGAGGAGTTGGACAAACTGACTTGATTATTGCACATTTTATGCATGTAACAAAATATCATATGTACTGCATAAATATGTGCAAATATGTATCAATAAAAAGTAACAAAGAAAATGAAGCTATTTTAAATAAATATGATATTTAAAAATTTATTTAGAAACTGGGACTGTGAGAGCAAGATTATTCTCACTACATTCCAAGTGCCTAGCAGAGAACCAGCTTGGCTCATACTAAAGGACTGATGGTTGAGGACCTGCCAGGTGATTGAGTACTCCATTTGTCTTCTCAGCTGATCCGCATGACAAGCCTTGAAGGTGAAACTTATAATAGTTTCTTGATGAAGAGACCTAGGTTCAGAAAAGCCAGATTGTCCAAGCAGTAAGTGGAGATAGGCAGTTGCCAATTCCGGCCGCCCAACTCCAAAGCCTACGTTCTCTCCCTGACAGCTCACTATCTCCCATTGGGTGATCATGCATTACACAGAACCACAGTTAAATAACGATCAGGTGACTTCGCTTGTAAATGGCTGTATTTGTTTTGTTTATTTTATAATAGAGAGGGGCTGAGTTCCAATTTCCTCTCATCACTAAAATCTTTTGACTTATTTTTTTTATGGCCCAAAGCTTTTGAAATACTGGGTTTACTCCTTGCTTATTTCTGGCTTGAGTTGCCAGTGTCCACTCCACTCCCTTTCCTGGCAGCCTAGTCAGCAGGACTGGCACCCAGCCACAACATCCAGAGTTCCAGAGTCAACACAAGGACGCTCACACGCAAAGAGGGATGGCAGGCCTTCTTTTCTTAGGAAAATTGCAGAATCTTCTTCAGGCTGAAATTATACATTGGTCTTGCTTTGAGTGTGGTAACCCACTGCTTGTTCTCAGTGCATAGTGCTATGATGCTAGGGCATAATAAAACAAAATTACTCGATTGCATAATTTGTAACTAACTGGGGACAACTAAGAATTAGTAGCCATCGGTAAATGCTTTGTGTTAAACATTTATCAGATAAAATTAAAAACTCCTAAATATTACCAATTTAACCTTTAAGTAATAAGGGATAGAATAAGAATATCAGGATGAAAGAAAGGAGATTAAGATTCATTTGTTTTAAGTTTTCATCATTTGTAAATTCTTCTGTTTTCACTGCTAACTGCAGATGATGCCTGGAATTTCTTTAACTGTGGATAATCCTATAATACATTCTTATGCTTAGAAATATATTTAAAACTTCTTTGGGTGAAAAACCTTGAAGTTATCTTCAACTCCTCTGCCCTGTTTGTTCTGTAGGTTTAAATTGTGTCTAAGTGCAACATGCTCCTCAATTTTATTCTCTCATTTTAATCTCTACTGCCTTCACCTGATTTATTATCGCAACTGCTGTCATTAGCTGTTACTCTGTCTCCAACCAACTCACCTGCCACAATGCCATCAGCGCTGTATGTCTTTTAAGCAGAGACCTCACCCTGTCAGTCTGCCACCCCAACTCTCTCCTGGCTCTCTACTGCCTGCATTATTATTAAGATGTTTTATTATTTTGCCTGCGTTATTAAGATGTATTGTATTACATAAGATGTCTTATGGCATCTGAGGCCTCAATGATTTGGCCCAAATTCCCTTCCAGTCCCACCCATTGTCTCACCATCATCTGCCATGTCACCACCCACACTCAGGTCCCCATAGGGTCTCCCACTTTCATCTGTGTGTGCTGTTCGCTGCTGGCAATGGCTGCTTACTCGCCCACCCTACTCATGCCTGCTGAAAGTCTCCTTTTTAGAAGCTCACCTCAAATGCTGCCTTAATTCAAGCCTCCTGTTACATGCTTCTTCCTTTTGACTCCACAGAACTTTGGTTCCACTCCCTTCCTGCTTACACATTGGTTACTAGCATCTACCTGTCTTTTTCTCCTCTTTGACTGTGCTGTTAAGTTTAGCCAGACAGGGCATGGTGGCTCATCCCTGTAATCCCAGCACTTTGGGAGGCCAAGTCAGGATGATCATTTGGGCCCAAGAGTTAGAGACTGGCCTGGGAACATAGCAGGACCCAGTCTCTACAAAAATAAAATAAAATAAATAGCCTGGCATGGTGGCACACGCTGGTGGTCACAGCTACTCCCAAGGCTGAAGTGAGAGGATCACTTGAGCCAGAAAGTTGGAGGCTGCAGTGAGCTGTGATCGCACCACTGCACTCCAGCCTGGGTGACAGAGTGAGAACCCATCTCAAAACATAAATAAATAGATTTAGCCTAAAGATGCTTCCTTACATATTTAAATTTGGCCTTGAGGTTTCTCCATACATAGCAAACTATCACCTAACTGGGTGTGTGAACGACTGCAACCTACTCTCTTAACAAGTAGTGAGTCTCGGCCAATCCCAGCAGCCAAGTTTCAGCCAATCACAGCCAGCCAACTGTTCAAGCCATGTTCAAATAAGGAAACGCTGAGCTACAATCAATCCTTCACCTCACTTCTATTTTCTATGTCTCTTTACTTGTTCTGTTCATAAATGTTATCCAACCATGTGGCAGCCCTGGAGCCACTGTGAACCTATTCTGTTTCGGGGGCTGCTTGATTTGCAAGTCATTCTTTTATCAATTAAACTTCATTAAATTTAATTTGTCTAAAGTTTTTCTTTTAACAGCACATAAAAGTCAGGGTCAGTGACTTATCCATCTTTGTATCTAGAACAAGGTAGGTGCTTAATAAATATTTATCTGAGTAAATGTATTTAAATGGATGCTGACTGAATGTCACACAAATGTGTAAATGATTGATAGCCTGCTCTCAGGAACAGTACTAGTTTTGGACACAAAGAGGCAAAAGCCTAAAAGATTCGGTTGCCCAAATCAAGCTAAAGAGATTGGGTGGTTTCAGAAGGAAAAGTTTTCCAAATTCAGGAGGCAGCTCGCTTGTGGAAATGGTAGCATGTGGCCTATCCAAAAGAAAAGATTTCGATTCTCCTAAATCTGTTAGCTCAGATGAGAAGACAAAGTTAATTTGTCCTATTGGAGATGCCAAGGTTATGATTTTGAGGACTTTCTAAGCCTTTTGTTTGCAATTCAGTTTAACTGCTTTCTAAGGCCTGAGATTTGCCTGGTGGCTTTTTCAGTCCCCAAAAGTCTTGAAACACAGAGTCAGTAATAAAAATCAATGTGTCAGTTTTTAGAGGCAAGGGAGGTCAGTTAGAGCGGAGCCAGCTCTGACACGTTAGCTAAGTAACAGAGCTAGTCAGTGATTCATGAGCAGGTCTTAGCTGGCCGGATAGGATACAGCGTGGCCTCCAGTTCCATTTGTTTTTGTAAATATGACGCCTGAAAACGAGACAAGGAGCAACAGCGTGTGCCAAGCATCATGTGGCAGAAGTGTCCTTGCTCAGCTCTGCCCGTGCCACCTCATCTCTGGCTTGGAGGCGCCCTGCGGTGTCTCTCCCTCAACAGCGCCTGCCAATGGTTTTGAATTGTATGGTGGTTTCACATCGTGGATGAATGTCCAGTGTCTACTTGGATGAAGACATCTGATTCATTTTGCTCTGAATCCTGGTTCCGTTTACAGCCTACCTCTTCAGAGGCAGGAGGTGTACTAACTCACTTTTCCTACTGCCTTGTCTCCACGGCGTCTTTCCAGGGTGTGGTTGGAGAACCTAGTGCACTCTCAAGTCTGGACACAGGCACTTGTTGTGACTCCAGCACAGCAGAAGCTGGATGCACCCAGGTCCAGCTGCAGCCAGAGGACTGCGCCACCCAGCTGCATGGGGACCCCAGGAAAGACAGCCAAGAAGGCTTAGGGAGGGCTGGGACCCCAAAGCCAAAGAGTTGCTGGATCTAAGGATGGACATCAGTGAAGGAGCAGAAAAAATAGACACTCTCTTCTATAGTATAACATTTCTCTAAAGGAATTTAAGTAACAAGATCTTCTCAAGATGAGAAACTATGAAAACTACCAAGATGGAGGCAAAAATCCTCAATGATGTGGTTAGTTTTCCCATTTTCTTTGACTATACAACACAGTCTTGCTGCTATATTTAAAAAGTTTTAAATTAGCACAAAACTACTATCATAAACTACTATCAAAGGATAAAAATCTATCCACAGATTTAGGTTACTTACTCAGACCTTCCTCAGATTTGCTGAAGATGGAGAATATCCACCATGGAGGAAGGGCTCTGTATGTTTCCCATACTGTGATAGGAGCTATACAAACAAGAAATCCATGACATAATGTTTTGGGTTTCTTTTTATGTTAGACAAAATATATTTTTAGTTGATAACAGTATGGTCTTTGTGTGGCAATTACCTATTATTCTACACATCGGTTGTAATTTATTTTAAGCTTTGGTATATTTTTAAATTGTGTTTTTATTTTTATTCATAAGTACCTATGCATACATGTCTGACAGTGTTTCTTTCTGTTTAATTTTTTCTTTTTACCCACAGTCCCTTACTCAGATTTTTTTATTTTTATTTTTTATTTTTTAGATGGAGTCTTGCTCTGTCACCCAGGCTAGAGTGCAGTAGTGCAATCTCAATTCACTGCAACCTCCACCTCCCAGGTTCAAGTGATTCCCCTGCCTCAGACTCCCAAGTAGCTGGGACTACAGGCACCCACCACCACACCCGGCTAATTTTTTGTATTTTGGTACAGACAGGGTTTCACCATGTTGGCCAGGATGGTCTCCATCTCCTAACCCCATGTCCACCTGCCTCGGCCTCCCAAAGTGCTGGCATTACAGGCATGAGCCACCATGCTCGGCACAAACTTTTAACTTATATAAGGCTATTTAGTGATTGGTTCAGAGTTGGTCTCGTGCCCCCAATGGTATCTGTTATAAGCTGACTAAGACCTGTGAGTTGATGTAGCTCAAGGGACTCAGCCCAACAGGATTGACATCAATTACCTCAGCTGATCAGATGAGAATATGAAGGCTAGAGAATACAAAGAAATTGGCAAGGAGGAATATTCAAGTTATTATTGCTGCATAGCAAAGCACCCAGAATGCACCGGCATTGAACAATCATTTTATTATGCTCATAGATTCCATGGGTCATACATTTTCTGGGTCCAGATACAGCAGTAAACAGCATTTTTGTGTCCCACAACATCTAGCAGATTAGCTGAAAAGACTCAAAAGCTAGGGGTGTCTCAACAGCTGGGAGTGAGAACAATATGGAAGCATCTCAATATCTGGCAGTTGATGTTAGCTACCATCTCGGACCTCAGCTGATGCTCCCAGCCAAATCCCCTAAACATGTGGTCTATTCATGTGAGCTAACTTGAGATTCCTCACAGCATGGCAGTTGGATTTTTCTAATGAGTGTCTGTCCAAATGAAAAACCAAGATGTCTAAGTGTATGACATTATTATAATCCCATCTCAGAAGTCACCCAGCATAACTTCCACTACATTCTGTTGGTCAAGGCAGGCCCAGGGTCAAGGGTAAATAATCCAGTCCTAACTCTTAATGAGAGGAGTATGAAGGTTATAGTGAAAAAGAGCCTGTGGGATGGAAGACATTGTTTTAAAAACCCACCACGCAAGTAAAAAGAATGGAAAGACAAACACAAATGTTCCAGGGCAGTCGTTTCTAGCTGTGACATTATTAGTCATGTATTTCTTCTTAATCCTTATCTGCTTTTTTAAAAAATTCTTTTACAAGGAATACATATTACTTTTGTAATGAGAAATAGGTATTTTTAATTTAAAAAAATACTCTGTATACTAACAGTGGCAAAAAAAAAAAAATGATCAGTTTACAAAGAAGAAAACCCTAAAAGGCAAAGTTATGGTTCCTTTGAACCCTAATTCCTTCTAATGTGAATAAACATATTGATGCTATATCTTAGTCTGGGTTTCCCTCAGAATCCCACTCTCAGGTAAGGATTTCACTTTCATAGTTTATTTTAAGATGCAATCCCAGGAAGCACACAGGTAAGCAGAGAGGTGAAATGGAGAAGAGGAGTGAACACCGGGTGCATTAATTAGTAAGTTATTACTGAGGTAATAATTGAGCAGCTGAGGCTCAGTCCCCCTGGAGGAATCTGGTAGACTGTGTGGAACACAGATGACCCGAGGGGTGAGGAAGCCAGGTTATTTATCTCTCAGTCACTGGTTGAGAGCTGCTCCAGGAGTGACTTCTGCATATGAACAGAGCATACTCCCATGGCCAAGCTGAGCCTGCAGACAGAGCATCGGATCCTTACTATGAGAAGCTTCCTCTGTGCAGAATGATGGGAACTCTGGCAGCATCTGCTCTCAGTGTGTATAGAATAATTTCAGAACTGAGTATTTCATCACAGATAATTTTAAATTAATTGACACAGAGCAAAGGTATATGTCATCGAATGGCTATTTGATAATTTGTTAAGGTTAAGTAAATCAGTATCTGAAAACCTGGAGAAAAGGGGTGTGATCTGATTATAATCATGTCGCACACTTTATAAAGTCAAGTGTACCTTTGGCTCCAGGACGGAGCCTCTCACTAGCTTACCTGGATGGAGCTTGGATAACAATCCCAGCACATCTCATCCACTGACACGTCTTGGATGTTCGTCCCTTCCAAATTTCATATTGAAATGTGACCTCCAATGCTAGAGGTGGGGCCTAGTGGGAGGTGTTTGGGTCTTGAGGGTGGATCCCTCATGAATGGCTGGGGGCTCCCCCTGCCCTAATCAGTTCACACAGGAAGCGCTGGTTGTTGAAGAGAGTCTGGCTCCTCCTCCTTGCTCTCTTGCTTCCTCTCTCATGATGTGATGTGCTGGCTCCCCATCACCTTCCACCATGAGTAAAAGCTTCCTGAGGCCTCACCTGAAGCAGATGCCCCTTTTTATAAATTGCCCAGCCTCAGGTATTTCCTTTTTTTTTTTTTTTTTTTTTTTTTTTTGAGACAGAGTCTCGCTCTACAGACCAGGCTGGAGTGCAGTGGCGCACTGGACTCACTGCAAGCTCCACCTCCTGGGTTCATGCCATTCTCCTGCCTCAGCCTCCCAAGTAGCTGGGACCACAGGCACCCACCACCACGCCAAGCTAATTTGTTCTATTTTTAGTAGAGACGGGGTTTCACCGTGTTAGCCAGGATGGTCTCCGTCTCCTGACCTTGTGATCCGCCTGCCTCGGCCTCCCCAAGTGCTGGGATTCTAGGCGTGGGCCATCGCGCCCGGCCTCAGGTATTTCTTTATAGCAATGCAAGAATGGCCTAACGCACCCGGTTTACAGCATTCACATGCTAGAACAGAGGAGACCATCCAAGCTCAATCCCCAAGGAGTTGGTGGCAACTCAGCAACATACCTCCTGACACCAACTCTGTGCAGAAGCAAACAGTTAACTCTTGAACATGAACAAATCATGGCACGGTTCTAAATCTGGTTCATACAAGACTGGTTTTCCACACTGAAATGGGCTGCCTGTGAGAGGGAAAGGTGCCCACATAAGTTTGTAAAATGAGGAATAAGACATTTTAAATTTACATTATAGACCTGATAATGTGATTTCTGTGATTCTAAGTGACTTGCTCCAGTGGGGTACCTCAGCTGTACATTCATTATCACGAATAGTCTACACCTCTCACTTCAAGGCTGAAATGCCATGGTGTTTAACGTGCTCTTCTCAGAAAATTACCTCCAGAACAAACAGTTCATCACCAGAAATTTGGCTCTGTTCCAACCCCTGCTTTTCTTCACTTGGCAGCAAAGAAAATAGTTGATCTAGTATTGGGAATATTTAAACCATATCCAAATGGTTTGGCTATTATTTTAAAAATAAAATAAAATATAACATTCTGGTGATGATGTGGAGAAAAGGGAACCACACACTGCTGATGGGAATGTAAATTGGCTGTAGCCATTATAGAACTAGAACTACCTCTCAATCCAGGAATCTCACTTCTGGGTATATAACCAGTGGAGATGAAATTGGGATCAGATCTCAAAGGGATACCAGTACTTCCATGTTCATTGCAGCATTATTCAGAAAACACAAGATATGGAAATAATCTAAATGCCTATCAACAGATGAATGGATAAAGAAAATGTGGCATATACAGCCAATGGGATGTTAGACTTAATATGAAAGAAATCCTGCCGTTTGCAACAACATGGATGAACCTGAAGGATACTATGCTAAGTGAAATAAGCCAGGCACAAAAAGACAAATACTGCATTATCTCACTGTCTTAGTCCATTTGAGTTGCTATACCAAAAATACCATACACTGGGTGGCTTAAAAATGACAGAAATTTGTTTCTTATAGCTCTAGATGCTGGGAAATCCAAGATCAAGGCGCCAGCAGATTCATTGCCTAGTGAAGGCTGCTCTCTGCTTTACAGCGGGCCTCTTCTTGATGAACCCTCCCATGGTGAAAGTGGCAAACAAGTTTTTCATGGCCTTTTTTATAGGGGCACTAATCCCATTGATGGGGATCAGTGACCCAAAAAGGCCCCACTTCTTAATACTATCACGTTGGGAATCTGATTTCAACAAATGAATTTTGGAGGGACACAAACATTCAGACAGCAGCACTCACTTATAGGTGAAATCTAAAGCAGTCAAACTCACAGAAGTGAAAGAGTAAAACGGTGTTTACCAGGGTGGGGGAGAGGAAAGTGGAAGGTGATAGTTAAGGGGTACAAAATTTTAGTTTTGCAAGATACATAATTTCTAGAGAATTGCTATACAGCATAGTGCCTACAGCTAACAGCTTTATATTACATACCTAAAATTTGCTAAGAGGGTAGATCTTATGTTAAGTGTTCTTATCCTCAGTAATAATAATAATAAGGAGGAAGCAGGAGGAAACTTTTGGAGGTGATGAATAAGTTTATGACCCTAATGATGGTGATAGCTTCATGGGTATATACATAACCCCAAACTCACCAAGTTGTATACATTAAATATGTATGTCTTTTTACATGACAATCATATCTCAATAAAGTAGTTTAAAAATAAATAAATAATGAACAAAAATAAATACATCTGCATACGATGGTGTAACAGAGCACTGAGAAATGTGAAGCCATGTGACTTGCATGGACATGACACAGCAGATGATTGTCATGCACTTAAGTGCTCGGACTTGAGCTTCTACCATCACCATGAGGAGAAGCAGAAAGTCAGCCCTCTGGCCTCAGGCAAAGGGGTGTAATGTGGAGCAGAAATACCCCAGTCAAGACCAACTGACCCCAGCCAACCTCTGGATGCACAGAGCAAAGCCAGCCAAGATCAGCAGAGCCACTAAGCCAAGCCCAGCCAAACCTCAGTCAACCCACTTAGTTTATATTGGCTTGGCACCTAAGTCAACACTTATTGCTGTATGCCATGGAGATTCTGTAGCTGTTATACTGCATTTTTCTGGCAGTTAACTAATACTGTACCTAAGAAAAAATACTGGAGAATAGAAATGTCTAATATAAGTTTTTAAGTAATTTGCAATGACATATATAATGTAAAACACTCCCTTATTTTCCCTGCAACATTTTATATTATATATACATTCTAGAAATTTTCCCTTTCTGACTGACGCTTCTGTAATGACAAAATGTGTTGCTTCACATCCGAGGGCACAAATTTATATACCAGGGCACAAGACCCAGGGTAAGTTAGCTCTCCTAAAACATGCAGGAGTCTTAGGGAGGCTTATAGATTCCCTGGACCACAAAATTAGGAGTTTTCCTAATTCCAAGCACTAGAGATTCCCCCAGTATGTTTAACAAACATACTGTTCAACTGCATGTCTTAACAGCGATTGATGTGGTTTGGATCTGTGTCCTTACCCAGACCTCATGTTGATATGTAATCCCCAATACTGGAAGTGGAGCCTGGTCGGAAGTGATTGGATCATGGGGGTGGATCCTTCATGAATGGTTTAGCACCACCCTCTCAGTGCTGTTTTCATGATAGTGAGTGAGTGAGTTATCATGAGATCTGGTTGTTTAAAAGTGTATAGCACCTCCCACCCCTCTCTTGGTCCTGCTCCTGACAGGTAAGAGGCCTGCTCCTGCTTTGCCTTCTGCCATGAGTGAAAGCTCCCTGAGGCCTCCCCAGAAGTAGATGCCACCATGCTTCCTGTACAGGTTGTACACAAAGGTAATAGGAATCAAGCAGCCCCACACAGCTCTTTTGCACTCATGTGTTGTATGACAGAATCCACTCCCCCTCCTTGCCCATTCACACCTAAGGTTGATAATAGATTCAGACTTTTAGGATTCTGCACTGTTGCTTGCTATTTCCCTATATTATCTTCAAGTTATCCAGTTTAAGCATGATGTCTGCTTTCTGCCTGGATCCTGATTGATACAGTAATTGGTATCAGAGTGCCTCCAGGAAACAAAATTTCAAAGTAGGATATTTATATTGTGTGCTCATGTAGTTGAGAAAGGTACAGACACCTTCCTTGTCAAATGATAATGGGGCACAGATGACCCACAGCACCAGTAGCATCAAGATTATTCACTCTTAATGGTCTGGGTATAAAACACCTGTGGACATAAAGGCACTGAGACGTTGAGAAATTGTGCCAATTAATCACTACGGAAGGTCTAGTGCTTGTGAAGGGTAAGAGGCTGCTTCTGATGGCAATGGAGCATGTACACAGGAAAAATGGACCTTAAAAGCTGAAAATATATGTTATGGAGTAAATTTTGTTCCCCTCAAATTCATATGTTGAAGTTCTAACCCCTAGTACCTCAGAATGTGACTGCATTTGGAGACAGGGTCTTTAAAAATGGTGGTTAAAGTAAAATTAGGTCATATAGGTAAATCCTAATTCAATATGATTGGTATTCTTATAAGAAGAGAAGATTATAAAAAAGACACACAGAGAGATGCTCATGTGAAGACACAAGGAGAAGATGGACATCTACAAGCCAAAAAGAGAAATCTCAAAAGAAACCAACTCTGCTGACATTTTGATCTCATACTTCTAGCCTACAGAACTGTGAGAAAATGCATTTCTGTTGTTTAAGACACACAATCTGTGGTACTCTGTTATTGCAGCAAGAGCGCACAATAGAATGTACATAAAACCATGCAGAGAAAATTGCAACATGTTCATGGCTTTGAAGGAGCCCTTTGTCTTCTGAGGTTGAAGGGTAGATAAGCCTGAGAACATCGCCAAGTTATAATGGCAAGAGATGGGAGAGTATGCATAAAGGGGCAAGGCTAAGGGCATTAGACCAAGGAAGACTAAATATAAGATTTGATCAGATCAAATATATCAACACCCTTTGAGGTGTCGGCTGTGCATCAATTATGTTTCTAGGCTTTAATTCTAAGTTGGATAAACTGTTATCACCCCTAAACCTGCCTTGCTACTTAAATGGGTCCCATTTGTATCCTCAAACTTTGCATTACAGAACAGTGAGAAATATAGCAGGACATGCTACTTGTATGTTTAATTACATCTCTGTTTTATAGGTCACTAGGAGTAAATGTCTTATAAACCTTAATTATCCAGATAACTGAAGTTTAACTCTTTATACTCTGACATTAAAGGAAATCAACAATTTTATGGCCATCTTCCTAAAATATTACGTACGTGCCTGGTTTTAGAAGCAGAGAACATTGAATGCAATTCAACCTTCATCTTCATACTAAATTTATAAAACTGTACTTAATAAATTGAAAGTGTGAAATCCAAGGTTTATACAGTTAGACATATTGCATCTTTAAATAGAAGGCCGTTTAGAAAAATACATTGGGGGAAGGCAAAATAGCCAACTAGATACAACCAGGTAGAACAGCGCCCACTAAAGGACTGCGATGACTGGCATGCTCCTAACAAATCTTAAGAGGGAAAAAGACATCAAGAGTAGACAAATGGAAGATATGCAAGCTGAGCCAAAGGGAGAGGAAGCTGAGAATGCTACAGAGGGCTACAGCACACCAAACTCATTCCTGGCCCCCAGTGACTCTGAGGGAATAGGTGAGTTGAACTGGCAAGGAACAACCTGCTCTCACCATGGACCTCTGGAACCCCAGGAGGAAGAGAACCCTCGAACACCATGGACCCTTGAGTTGGCAGAGAGAGCTGCTTAGAGAAGTGGTAAAGGCAGCAAGCCAGCTGATATGGAGCCCAGAGGATTTGACGTGGGAGTGTCTGTAGGAGAGCATAGGCAGGGACACTCATCCCCCTAGGCTCGACTTGATCCCTTAGGAGACTTTAGCCCTAGGGGAGCTATCAGTACTAAACTCTGCTGGGTTGTCTTGTCCATCAGACGGGGCTGGTCTGACCTCAGCACCCCTTGGTCTGCTGGCCTCTCCCCGGACCACAGCCTGGCCGTGCCTGCTTACAGGGCCATCTTGGGTGCCCCGGGGGGCCACCCCATAACTTCTGTACCAGTGGACCATGCCAGACCAGCAGAGAGCTCCAGTGGGGCACTGGCCATGCACCAGCCTTTGCACTCCCTCCCCAAAGCACAGCTTCCCCCAGGCTTACAACAGCTCCCCACATTGCTATGCTGGCATGTGTCTGCACAGGTGAATTTTGCTTTCCTGGTCCCATCAGTGCCCAAGGAGTGCAGTCCACCCACCCTCTCCCTTCTCATCACCATTGCAGATGGAGCCTGGACAGACACAGAACTAGCCATCCCTGCCCCTACCAGCATCCAGCCCTTGTGCTAACACTGCCGTGGGAGTGAAACTAGGCCCAGAGGACAGTAGATCCTCCCTTGCTCTGAGCTACCACACATGCTTGTGGGGCACAGACAAGGCACCCAGAACTATACCTGCCAGTGCCCCACCCCTGAGCCAACACCACCTCCAGTATGAGCATGCACACAGTCATCAGCAAGGGCCCCTGCCCCCCCACAGCTGTGTTGCCTCCACCACTGTGCTGAACACTTGCAGAGGGGCAAGCACCCTGGCACCCATTAGCATTTTGCCACAGCTGCCACCACCACTGCTGTGGACATATGTGAAACAGAATGAATCCCACTGTCACTACACTACAAAACACTTTTGCTGATATCACCCATTGGACTGTAGGAACCAGTGATTGAGGAGCACTTTGGCACCCCCAGTGCAATAGATTACCAACTTCAAGGAGACAAAGAACAAAGTCAGGGCCTGATACAACTCTCCAGAGTTAGAGCATGCAGTCCAGGAGTTGGGAGCTCAGCATTGGCCTCCTTAAATCTTCTAGAAATGAAGTCAGTTGATTGAATCCACTTTATACCACAACCAAACCCTCAAGGTCATCAAATAGGATTAAAAAAAATCCATCCAAAAGTCAGCAACTCAAAGACTGAAGGAAGATAAGCCCACAAAGCTGAGAAAGAATTAACGTAAAAACCTTGACAACTCAGAAAGCCAGAGTACCTATTTCCTCCAAATGACCACATCAACTCTCCAGCAAGGATTCTGAACTGGGCTAAGATGGCTGAAATGACAGAAAGAGAATTCAGAATATGCACAGGAATGAAGATCATTAAGCTACAAGAGTTCATTGAAACCCAATCCAATGAAGCTAAAAATCATGATAAAACAATGCAAGAGGTGACACACAAAGTAGCCAGTATAGAAATGAATATAATTGACCTGACAGAGCTGAAAAACACACTACAAGAATTTCATAATGCAGTCACAAGTAATAATATTAGAATAGACCAAGCAGAAGAAAAAAAATCTCAGAGCTCAAAGATGGTTTTCTGAAATAAGATATTCACATAAGAATAGAGAAAAAAAAATAATGAAAAGAAACAGACAAAACCTCTGAGGACGAGAGGATTATGTAAAGAGACCAAATCTATGACACATTGGTGTCCTTGAAAGAGATGAGGAGAATGGAACCAACTTGGAAAACATATTTCAGGATATCATTCATGAGAATGTCCCCAACCTAGCTAGAGAGGTCAACATTCACATTCAGGAAATGCAGAGAATCCTAGTAAGATACTTCACAAGAAGATCATCCCCAAGACATATAAGCCTCAGATTCTCCAAGGCCAAAATAAAAGAAAAAATGTTAAAGGGAGGTAGAGAGAAAGGTCAGATCACCTCCAAAGGGAAGCACATCAGATTAACAGCAGATCTCTCAACAGAAACCCTAAAAGCCAGAAAAGACTGGGGGCCAATATTCAATATTCTTAAAGAAAAGAAATTCCAACCCAGAAATTCATATCCAGCCAAACTAAACTTCACAGGTGAAGGAAAAATAAGATGCTTTTCAGACAAGCAAATGCTGAGGGAATTTATTACCACCAGACCTGCCTCCTGAAAGAAGTGCTAAATATGGAAAAGAAAAAACATTACCAGCCACTACAAAATGCACTGAAGTACACAGACCAGTAACACTATAAAGCAACCTAATAAACAAGTCTGCAAAATAACCAGCTAACATCATGATGACAGAATCAAATCTACACATATCAATGCTAACCTTGAAAGTAAATGGGCTAAATGCCCCAAATGAAAGGCACAGAGTGACAAGCTGGATAAACAACCAAGATCCATTGGTATGTTATCTTCAAAAGCCTCATCTCACATGCAATGACACCAGTAGGCTCAAAATAACGGGATGGAGAAAAATCTACCAAGCAAATAGAAAACAGAAAAAAGCAGGGGCTGCAATCCTAGTTTCAGACATACTTTAAAGCAACAAAGATAAAAAACAACAAAGAAGGACTTTACATAGTAGTAAAGGGTTTAATTCAAGGAGTTTTAACTATCCTAAATATGTATACACTCAACAAAGGAGCACCCAGATTCATAAAGCAAGTTTTTAGAAACCTTCAAAGAGACTTAGACTCTCACATAATAATAGTGGGAGACTTTAACA
Source organism: Trachypithecus francoisi (assembly GCF_009764315.1). Lineage (NCBI taxonomy): Eukaryota > Metazoa > Chordata > Mammalia > Primates > Cercopithecidae > Trachypithecus > Trachypithecus francoisi. The sequence goes on from NW_022681467.1 coordinate 4,364,985, forward strand.
CCCCTCTAACAATATTAGATAGATTATAAAAACAGAAAATTAACAAAAATATTCAGCACATGAGCTCAGTACTGGACCAAATGGACCTAATAGATATCTACAGAACTCTGCACTCAAAAACCAGGGAGTATATATTCTTCTCATTGCCACATGGCACATACTCTAAAATCGATCACATAATCAGGAAAAAAAAAAAAAAACACTCCTAAACAAATACAAAAGAACTGAAATCATAAAAAACAATATATCAGACCATAGCGCAAACAAATTAGAAATAAAAGTTAAGAAATTCACTGAAAAAAAAAAACATAAAATTACATGGAAACTGAATAATCTGCTCTTTAATGGCCTTTGGATAAATAATGGAATTAAGGCAGAAATCAAGAAGTTATTTGAAACTAATGAGAGCAAAGATACAACATACAAGAATCTGCAGGACACAGCTAAGGCAGTGTTAAGGGGCAAATTTATAGCACTAAATTCCCACATCAAAAAGTTACAAACATCTCAATTTAACAACCTGCTATCAAAACTAAAAGAACTAGAGAACCAAGAGCAAACCAATTCCAAAGTTGGAGAAGACAAGAAATAAACAAAATCAGAACTGAACTGAAGGGTTTCAGTACCCTTCATGAAAAACCCTTCAAAAGATCAACTAATACAAGAGTTGGGTTTTTTTTGTTTTGTTTTGAAAAAATAAAATAAAATAAACTGCTAGCTAGACAAATAAAGAAGAAAAAAGAGAAGATGCAACTAAACACAATCAGAAATGACAAGGGGATTATTACCACTGACCCACCAAAATACTAATAACCATCAGAGAACATTATGAACATTATGCACATAAACTAGAAAATCCAAAAGAAATAGATAAATTCCTGGACACATACACCTACCCCTAAGACTGAACCAAGAAGAAATTGAGTCCCTGAACACACTAATAAAGAACTCTGAAATTGAGTCAGTAATATATAGCCTATCAACCAAAAAGAAGTCCAGGACCAGGAGGATTCACAGCTGGACTCTACCAGATGTACAAAGAGAAGGTGGTACCATTCCTGCTGAAACTATTGCAAAAAATTTAGGGGGAGGGACATCTCCATAGCTCATCCTATAAGGCAATATCATCTGTATACCAAAACCTGGTGGAGATATAACAAAAAAAGAAAACTTCAGGCCAATGAATATCAATACAAAAATCCTCAATAAAACACTGGCAAACCAAATTCAGCAGCACATCAAAAAGCTCATCCACCACAATAAAGTAGGCTTTATCCCTGAGATGCAAGATTGGTTCAAAATACACAAATCAGTAAGTGAGATTCATCATTTAAATAGAACTAAAGACAAAAACCACATGATTATCTCAATAGATGCATAAAATTCAAAATCTCTTCATGTTAAAAACTCACAATAAACTAGGTATTGAAGGAACATCCCTCAAAATAATAAGAGCCATCTATGACAAATCCACAGCCAACATCATACTGAGTGGGCCAAAGCTAGAAGCATTCCCCTTGAAAACTGGCACAAGACAAGTATGTCCCATCTCACCACTCCTATTCAACATACTATGGGAAGTCCTGGCCAGGGCAATCAGGCAAGAGAAAGAAATAAATGGCATTCAAATAGGAAGAGAGGAAGTCAAATAATCCCTGTTTGCAGACGACATGATCCTAAACCTAGAAAACCCCATAATCTAAGCCCAAAATTTCCTTAAGCTAATAAACAACTTCAGCAAAACTTCAGAAAAGTCTTAGGATACAAAATCAATGTATAAAAATCACTAACATCCCTATATACCAACAACAGTCAAGCCAAGAGCCAAGCCAGGAACACAATCCCATTCACAATTGCCACAAGAAAAGAAAATACTTAGGAACACTGCTAACCGAGAAAGTTAAAGATCTGTATAAGGAGAACTACAAAATACTGCTCAAATAAATCAAAGATAGCACAAGCAAATGGAAAAACATTCCATGCTCATGGATAATAACAATCAATATCTTTATAATGGCCATACTGCCCAAAGCAATTTATAGAATCAATGCTATTCTTATCAAACTACCATTATTGATATGTCTCCACAAAACTAGAAAAAAGTATTTTAAAATTCATATGGAGCCAAAAAGAGCCCAAATAGCCAAGACAATCCTAAGCAAAAAGAACAAAGCTGAAGGCATCATGCTCCTCAACTTTGAACTATGCTATAGGGCTATAGTAACCAAAACAGCATGGTATTGATACAAAAACAGACAGATAGACTAATGGAACAGAATAGAAAACCCAGAAATAAGGCTGCACACGTACAACTATCTAATCCTTGAAAAACCTGACAAAAAAAAAATCAATGAGGAATGGATTCCCTATTCAATAAATTGTGCTAGGGTAACTGGCTAGTCATATGCAGAAGATTGAAACAGGACCCTTTCCTTATGCTATATACAAAAATTAACTCAGCATGGATTACAGACTTAAATGTAAAACCCAAATCTATAAAAACCCTAGAAGACAACCTAGGCAATACCATTCTGGACCTAGAAACAGACAAAGATTTCATGATGAAGTTACAAAAGCAATTGCAACAAAGACAAAAATTGACAAATAGAATCTCAGTAAACCAAAGAGCTTCTGCATAGCAAAAGAAACTACAGACTGAAGAGACAACCTACAGAATGGGAGAAGATTTTTGCAAACTGTTCGTCTGACAAAGATCTAATATCCAGCCTCTACAAGGAACTTAAACAAATTTACAAGAAAAAAAAAAAAAAAAACATTAAAAAGTGGGCAAAGGACATGGACAGACTTTTTTCAAAAGAAGGCATACATGTAGCCAACAATCACATGAAAAAAAGTTCAACATCACTGATTATTAGAGAAATGCAAATCGAAACCACAATGAGATACCACCTCATACCGGTCAGAATGGCTATTATTAAAAAGTTGAAAAGTAACAGATATTGGCAAGGTTGCAGAGAAAGACACACTTATACACTGTTGGTGGAAGTGTAAATTAGTTCAGCCATGTGGAAAGCAGTGTGACGATTTCTGTTTGTTTGTTAGTTACTTTGTTCGTTTGTTTGTTTGTTTGTTTTAGACAGAGTCTCGCTCTGTCGTCCAGACTGGAGTGCAGTGGCATGATTTCAGCTCACTGCAAGCTCCACCTCCCAGGTTCACGCCACTCAGAATGCCTCAGCCTGCCGAGTAGCTGGGACTACAGGCGCCAGCCACCATGCCCGGCTAATTATTTTGTGTTTTTAGTAGAGACGGGTTTTCACCAGGTTAGCCAGGATGGTCTCGATCTCCTGACTTTGTGAGCTGCCCGTCTCGGCCTCCCAAAGTGCTAGGATTATAGGCATGAACCACTGTGCTCGGCTGACAATTTCCTAAAGAACTTAGAACTACCATTCAACCCAGCAATTCCATTATTGGGTATATACTCAAAGGAATATAGATCATTCTACCATAAAGACACATGCACATGTATGTTCATTGCAGCACTATTCACAATAGCAAAGACATGAAATCACCCTAAATGCCCATCAGTAGTAGTCCTGGTAAAGAAAATATGGTACATACACCATGGAATACTATGCAGTCATAAAAAAAGAACAAGATCCTATCCTTGAAGTAGACACGAAGTAGTAGAGGGAAGGTTATAAGATCCTGAGGGTCCATGAAGTCTTTAATTGTGTTTGTAAAGCAAAGAATAACAAAACAAAAGGAAAGAGAAAGAAAAATACGTCAACATATCCAATATCAAAGGATGAAACAAATAGTTGAGGTAATCTTTATAAGTGGAAAATAAGGCTATCACAAGAATATAACCTGGATAAAAATGAACACAGGCCTAAAATAATCTTATTATAAGTATAAACATTAATTGAGCATCCACTGTCATCAGAGGGTTGCAATGCAATATATGGGACCCAAGGGGGATGCGCCCCTGTCCTTGGTCACTTAATCACATCCTACAAGGCTTTTGTAGGGCTTCAACTTGCCTCACTCTCCTTCTTGCCCTCTTTTAAATGATCATGCCAAAAGAAAGAACAGTGGTACTTTATAAAAATTTTTGATTTCTCTCTGAAGAGCCCCTCTAATTTGGCTGGGAAAAGCTGGACTCCAACCTGCTACTTACCACTCTCATTATCTTACACCTTCCCTCTACTATCTGTTGCTCTCATCTTATGCCTTTAGCTTCTTTTTCTTCCTTATCTCTTCTACCTGTGTTCCTGCTTCCTTTGCCAAACTGATAACTTCTGTCCCAAGTAGTTTAATTATTGCACCAACATTGGCCAACAAAAGTGCATCTCGTCTTCCAATTATTTATATGGCCAATTGCATTGTTTCCTGGGATCTTGGGTATTTTATGTTGATATTCAGAGATCCTCTCTTTACTATTTATTTGAAATGAAAGAACTGTATTTAGAAGCACTCTGGAGAGTTGAGAGTGCATGAAATAAGGTTGCTATAACGAATTTGAGATAAGAGTCCCATGTGTATGTGTCTTGCACTTTGGTATAACTCATTGGATCAGTCAGTTAGATGCTAATATGATAATGCCATTTACTGAAAAATGCCTTTAAAATATCACAATATATGAATAAAGGAGAACTACTAATCCTCTCTTATAAGTTCTCTTGGCCAATATGTGAGGAAAATTTCACACACAGGTGATAGGCAAAGAAGAAAAACATTCCAAGCACAGGTCAGTGCTCAGTGACACCAATCTATTAAAGTTTGATGAAGACCTTAATTGTGCTTGTGAAGCCCAGTGTGATTCATCAACTAGCCATGCATTTGGCTGACAGCCTTGAAATGAAGTCTTCTATGCAAAGTGGAATGTTCTTTAGTGATTGCCTTCACAGGAAATTTCAAAACCACAGGATATTCTGATTCTTCTTAAATCTCAATTAAAGCATCGGCTATGCTTATTTGATTATTATTTGTGCTGTCATTCTGAGACATTTGGCCACTGTAAGGACAAGTCCACTCTGAATGTTCAGTCAATCTTATTACCATCAATTTTTGGTCACAATAAAAACATTTAAAATGAAAACAATAGTAACAGAGCACAGAATCTGATCATGCCATAAAGAAAGCATACTTAGTTCTTTTACATAAATTGCCCATTTCTCCCTGACATTTCCTCATAACTGTTTAAGAGAAGGCAGAATCAAAGAACAGGCAGACTCAAAGCTCAAAGCTTACCTGGCCACAGGTGACCATATTTACCAAGATCTAACTGTGATATAACTTGCCGTGAAAAAGGTTTGTTTTCTGATCCCATCTTAGAGGCACAAGTTCCTGATACATCAACAGCTCCCCGAGCATAAAACTTTGACTCCAATTTGAGGAAGCAGAACTACTATGATCATCACCATGATCAACATTACACATATTGTCTAGACCTGAGCCATCCAACATGGTAGCCACTAGGCACATGTGGCTCTCAAACTTAAATTAACTAAAGTCATAAAAAAGTAAAAATTAATTTCCTTCATAGCATGAATCATATTTCAAGTGTTCAGTGGCCACATGTGACTGGTGGCTATTCTGTTGGACAGTACAGAACATAGAACACGTCCATCACTGCAGCAGTGTTGGTCTAGATGTGTCCTAAAGCAGGCATTTCCCACGTTATATCACTTAATTATCTCAAGAAACTGGTGAGGAAGAGTTTATTGGCTCTATTTTATATATGCAGAAACTGATGTTCAGAGATGTTCTCAGCTATCTGTTCTGAAATGCACATCCATTCATCTTTGAGGAGTCTGCACTGACAGTGTATCTCCATGCCAAGACAACTTTTCCCCTCACACCATAGGCTGGGAAAGAAATTAAAGTCTGAAACCCTCCCTTGCTAGGACAGCCAAAGGTAATGGCTTAAGTCCATTTTCAACTTCAATGTTGTTGAAGAAAAAGGAAAGGAGGCAGTACTATTTTTCTAATTAAATAAGCCATTCTCGCTAAACCTTTCCTCCAGAACTGTTCTATTTTGTTTTGTTTCAGTTTTTTAATATGTGGGGTTGATCTGCTCAAACTCCAAGCATGCTTTTCCATATGCTTCTCTTTCCCATTTTTATATTTCCTTTAAGTACAAATGCTAAATCTGTGCCATATTTTTATTAGCTTTACACTGATATTGTTGACATTTTTGAGAACTATTTGATGTCTAAGAAACTCATGAACCTTTTATTTGCTCTTTCGAAATGTAGGGAAAAAAAACTAACACAGTGAAGGAAGGATTATGTTGTTTGTATCCAGAAAAACTACCTTGTACCCAAGTACATTTCAACTGGGTCTGACGATCCCTATCTTTTATTAGTCATTCATTAAGCTGCTATAAGTCCATGTAGGGAAATATTTTCTATTATATTCTCCCTGACAGAGTTCCCACTCATCAGAATTTGTTGGGAAAAGAAATTCAAGGCAAAGAGATGATTAAACTCATCCTTAAAGTCAAATCTGCTGGCTCCTTCCTCTCCTGCCTGACCCAGCTCCATCCCCATCACAAATTCTCCCAGACATCTGATGCGGGCAGCAGAGGGGGAATCACATGAGCTACAGCTGAGTTCACAGGAATGATTTGTGAGCCTCAGTATTTGCACATGTGTGGTCATGGGGGACCTCTCTGGCCGGGCCAGCCATTTTCCCCCCACATCTGTTGGTTAATCGGAAATCCAAATGTACAAGACAGCACTGGGGAACAGAGGCGGGATTTGTAACCCACTTTGGAGAACTTCTCACACTGAAAACAAAGAGTATGTGACTCTGATTTTTAGCTCTTTCTAGATACATTTGCACAAATGAAATTTATCATTTAACTTTTGAATAAACACCATGGCACTGAGCATCATGGAGAGAATGGCTGGAGACTTGGGCAGGAGCTGCTCAGTACCATCTGAAACCATTGCCAACAGCAATCTGTTTCCCCTCTCCATCCACTTCCCATCTCACCTTTGTGTTTCTGTCCATTCCTTGCTTTGCTCTATCTCTTCTTCTCTCATTCTTTCTTCCCCACTTTTGCTTTCCCTTGTCTCTGATTCCCAGAAGGATCCTGGGAATCAAATTCTGGGTGAGCAGACACTTCTGAGGACTCCAGTGAGGCTCCTGCATGGATGCTTACCTAATATCTAAGTTCCATTCTTTAGGTATAGCAATGTCCTTCCCCTTAGACCTTCTTAAAAGACAAAAACTCTCTCCTCTAACGGAGGTTACATTAGGTTAAGGAAAGTTTCTGAAATTTTACTGTAAAATATTTCTCAAGGGAGGTAGACTGCCTGAGACAAGTAAGGGGCAAGAAATGGTAAGAAGGCAGAATGCTGAAAATAAATGTAGTCCATCTCCAATTTTGGCCTGGGGCTTGCTGAGGGCAGTGAGAAACCATACTTCCATGTGATGCTGCTCCCTACAACAAACAATTTCATCACCCCTACTCTTGCCAGGGTTCTTTTTTTTTTTTTTTTTTTGAGACGGAGTCTCGCTCTGTCGCCCAGGCTGGAGTGCAGTGGCCGGATCTCAGCTCACTGCAAGCTCCGCCTCCCGGGTTTACGCCATTCTCCTGCCTCAGCCTCCCGAGTAGCTGGGACTACAGGCGCCGCCACCTCGCCCGGCTAGTTTTTTTTTTTTTTTTTTTTTTTAGTAGAGACGGGGTTTCACCGTGTTAGCCAGGATGGTCTCGATCTCCTGACCTCGTGATCCGCCCGTCTCGGCCTCCCAAAGTCCTCCCAAAGTGCTGGGATTACAGACTTGAGCCACCGCGCCCGGCCTCTTGCCAGGATTCTTAATATCTCAAGGAACATGTGGGGTCCTAACAAAGGGGGGATATTAAATAAGGCTTAGAGAGCCCTGGCATCTTGTTAGGGAGAGCTGTTGTAGGGAGCAATCCAGATGCACATGAGCTGTTGCTTTTCTAGTGAGGGAAAAAGAACAAATGAAAGCATTTGGCAGCGATCTCAAATGGCGCTCTGTTGCAGGCTAGGCCCGTGATCAGCCAGTCTTCACCTGAATATCCACATCTGTACTGTGATCTCCTGCCCTGGTGATACTCATTGCTAGGAATTTTAAACATCATCCCTTGTTCAGGGATATGTAAAAATATCGTTCTGTGAAAGAAAATCCAAAACACTGGCTACACCAAATGCTGGCAAGATGAAGAGGAACAAGAACCCTCATTGGTTGCTTGTAGAAATGTAAAATGATACCACCACTTTGCAAGAGAGTTTGGTAGCTTCTTACAAAGGTAAACATAGTCTTACCATACAGTCTAGCAGTGGTGCTCCTGGTATTTACCCAGAGGAGTTGAAAACTTAAGTCCACACAAAAACCTGCACATTAATGTTTATAGGAGCTTTATTCATAATTGCCAGAACTTGGAGGCAACCAAGATGGCTTTCAAAAGGTGAATGAATAAACAAACTATGGCACATCAAGGCAATGAAATATTATTCAGCCACAAAAAGAAGTGAGCTATCGGGAACAAAAAATAACCTTAAATATATATTGCTAAGTGAAGGAAGCAAATTTAGGAAGACTACGTACTGTATGATTCCAACTACATGACATTCTGCAAAAGGCAAAACTATGGAGACGATAAAAAGATCAGTGGTTGTCAAGGGTCCATGGAAAGGAAGAGAGATAAATAGATGGAACAGAGGGTATTTTGGGGCAGTGAAACTATTCTATGTGATACTGTAATGGTGGGCACAAGTCATTTTACATACGTCAAAATCTGTAGAACATACAACACTAAGAGTGAATCCTAATGTAAGCTATGGACTTCAGTTGATAACAATATATCAATAAATATTGGATCTTCAATTATTACAAATTGTATTAGTCTGTAACAGATAACACAATGACAGCTAGCATCAACTTAAAGGGAAGAGACTGGCTCATGGGACTGGAGGGTTTGGGGCTAATTAGTATGTCATCAAGACCTGCTTTTCTCCCCTCCAGTTGGTCATCCAGCATCCACCAAGCCTAGGGCATTCTTTTGGTCCAGCCACCTGGATTTCATGCTTTCTTCCTGTGATGGTTAATAAGAGTGTCTATTTGATTGAATTAAAGGATGCAAAGTATTGTTCCTGTGTGTGCCTGTGAGGGTATTGCCAAAGGAGATTAACATTTGTGTCAGTACAAGGAGAGGCAAACCCACCCTCAATTTGCGTGGACACCATGTAATCTGCTGCCAGCGTGGTTAGAATAAAAGCAGGCAAAGGAACATGGAAGGACTAGACTGGCTAAGTCTTCTGGCCTCCAGCTTTCTCCTGTGTTGGACACTTCCTGCCCTCAAACATCAGACTCCAAGTTCCTCAGCTTTTGAACACCTATGGTTTTCCAGGGGCTCTCAGGCCTTCAGCAACTGACTGAAGGCTGCACTGTCAACTTCCCTACTTTTGAGGTTTTCGGACTAAGGCTGGCGTCCTTGCCCCTCAGCTTGCAGACAGCCTATTGTAGGGTTTCACCTTGTGATTGTGTGAGTCAATACTCTTTAATAAACTTCCTTTCATATATGCATCTATCCTATTAGTCCTTCTCTCTAAGAACCCCGACTAATACACGTTCTTAAGCTAGTGTGATTGCTTCTGAAAGCCGTCTAGAAAGAACAAAGAGAGACCTTTCCCAACACTCACAGCAAAGCTTGCTTTGAAGCTCATGGACCTAGACCCCATCAAGTGCCTCCTTCTGGCCCATTTAGGGGTAAGGCATATGGGATTACACTTAGGTCGGTCAAGTTTGCCACAACCTACAGGTGGGGCCAGCCGCAAGCAGGATGGTGTGCCCAGAGCACTGCTGAATAAGTTGGAGTCTCTCAGGAAGGAGGCAGGAGGCAGGCTGCTAAGTAGGCATCCAGCAACATTTACTATGGTGGCTCCATTCCACCCACTTCCAGGAGCCAGGGAGAATGTTACCCTCTTAGGATCACAGCACCTACTAGACCAATGATACCCAGTGTGGTCCTCCACAGGCTGTTACCTGTCTGCGAAGAGATAGCTATAGAGATGAGAAAGAGACCAAGTAGTCACTCTGACAGAATAATTGTATGCTTGTGGAATCTAATAACAATGAAATGTGGGTTTATATTTTGCATGTCTTTATTTTCACTTTTATAGTCACTTGGCTGTATTGTACTTCACAAAACTATTAGTCCATGATGAGTTTTTTTAAAATTTAAAATCTGGTCCTCCACCATGGAGTATTTGGAAAATGCACTAGAGGTGAGCTCCAGGTCAGGAGCCACACCTGATCCCCGGGTGTCTCAGCAGCAAGGACAGTGCCTGGCATGCAATTGGCTTTCACTATTTGTTGTCAGAATAAATAAACAAGGGACAAATCTGTGGTCGATGTCCACGTTTTCAAATCCTAAGTCCAATGCTGCCCCACTGTGCCACACATCTGCTGAGACGATAACGATGTCCCCTGACCCTGGGAGTCCCTGTCACCGCTAACATGGCAAATGGCATAATCTGAAGACAGAGTCAAGAATGTCTATAAAAAGATTCAAATCCCTCCTGTACAGGCAATTGTGAACACAAAGGGATTGATGACAACATGGGATATGCGTATCTCTGAAAAAGCCCCATCCTCCAAGGAGGAGCAGCCTCCCCTGCCCCCATACTGCAAAGCAGCTGCTGGGTTGGTGGGCTATCAGGGTGGGCGTCCTGTTCTCTCATCACTGGCTCCAGAATTCAGAGAGAGCCAGGCAGGCTTCCTTAAAAGTCACATTTGCATTTGAGAAATGTGTATGGTGGGGGGAGGGAGAAATATCTTCACTGTTCCACTGAGAATTATGAAAATGCCCCTTCTTTGAGTTTGAGACAAGACTAACGCCAGCCCTCTTAACTCTTGAGAAGGACTTGAGAACCAATGCCTGCTCATTAATATCACACGCTCTGCTATTTTAAATTAAAATACCAATACGGTGTTAGAAAATCCAATGATATATTGCCCTTTTGTTTGTAAAGTAATATTTTAAAATAAATCTCTCAGTGAAAAAAGCATTTTGGCATGCCCAAAGTTGTCCCATACCCCCGTTCTGCTGGTGGAGGAACATGTCACTGCTTTTCTTGGTTTTCTTTCCCTTTAAATGGAAACAATAATGCCTCTCCCTGCTTGTGAAACCTTGTAACTTAGAAACGAAAACGTTTCTTTCTCATCTTTTAAAGCCCTAGAAAACCTAAATGAATTGGGGAAAAGGAGTGCAGTAGGGGAAAAAGTAAGAATTTCAACATACTCTTCAGGAAAGCCTCTTTAGACTCTCCATGTCCTTTAATCTGTTTGCCTTTAAATAGTCAAGGAAAAACAATGCATTTACATGAGTAAACAGCTACTTTTATTTCAAATAGGGGTTTAATCTGTTTACTTAAAGGATTTAAAGCAAATAATTTTAAAAGCCTTCCAAAACGACAGCTACCATAGTGAGACCCTCATCTCTAGAAAAAAATACAGAAATTAGCTGGGCGTGGGGGCACACACTCATAGAGCCCAGGAGGTTGAGGCTATAGGGAGCCATGATCACACCACTGTACTCCAACCTGGGCAACAGAGTGAGACCCTGTCTCTAAAAAATGAAAACAAACAAACAAAAAACCCAAAGCAAATATGTAAGAGTCTATTTTGGTTTAATTTGGTGCAGTCTGTAGATATTCCGTCTAACTCCATATCAAATTACATGAAAAGAAATAACATTTTACATATCTATATTTGATTACAGCATATTCCTAGTGGCTTACATCTTCCATCATTGGACACTCACTGAAATGAGTATTAGATTAGTTTTTCCCTACACTCAAATTAACAATCCTAATGTTCAAGGCAGTTTTTAATTTACATATAGTAATGAATATTAAAGTGCCAGTGTTTCAAGCCCATGCAACACGTTAATCTCTGATGGCACTTTATGAAAGTAGCCTTATGCATTCTATATTCCTGGATTGTGATGCATTCTTTGGAAATCTTCAGAGAATTGCTGCGGCATTTCCTTGAACGTTAATGACTAAATCCAAGCACGAAGTTCCATTCAAATTTGGCAACTGTTGTTTAGGGATAAATGAGTCTTACCCAATTACTTCATTGAAGTGACAGCCAAGTGAAAAGACGGTTTTCCCCTTTGGCCTCCTAGAGCAAAGCTTTTGCTTATTGTAATGATGTATTCTCTTTAGTGATACCTGTATGCTCTTGTTCAGCATTGATTAGCACAGTGTTGAAGAATATTAATATGCTCAGTAGTATCAGTTACCTAAAGTGACAAGGTCCTTCATATCAATGAAAAAGACCTTCCTAATAATTTGTAAAGAGAAACCAAAATTTTAGAGCAGGGAGTGATCTCTAAAATTACCTTTTATGGTATGAATATTCTAACTACCCAAGCCTACATAAATGTATTTCATTGAAAACTCTTAGGTTGCCTTATTATAACAAGATGCAAACTACATTTTTTTAAAAAAGTATTTTAAAAAAGTATTTTGGGGGAGGCAGAGAACTGAGACTGATACAGAGAGGCCAAAACAGAGAGCAAGGGTAGCTGCTGGAGATGTTGGTCATTTCCCAGTTCCTGGAACTAGTTCACATCTGACTCTGCTATTTTCTTTTTCCCTGAGCTGTCACAATGGTGCCTTCAATAAACTCTACTTGATATATGAGCATGCTTGAGTAGCGTTTTGTTCCTTAAAACCAGAGACAAGAACACTGCCTAATAGCCAATGTTCATCTCAGGGCCAGACATATGGTAGGAGCTGAGCAAATATTTCTGGACTAGATGGATCACGTAAACACATTTGATGTCCATACTTATCAACCAGTCTGCTGTCTTCTTCAGGCTTACTAGAAACAAGGGTAATGCCCTTGGCTATTTTCAGTCTTTCCCACAGTCACATTTTTGAGTACTAAGACAATAGAAAAAAGTGTGATAACACTAAAGAAAGAAGCATTTATCGTGATTCATAAAAAATGCATTTGGTAAAAGACAAATCTGCTCACCAGTTATATTTAGTGCTCCCTCATCCCAGTGAAATGTTCTTTTGAATCAACCTGCCAAATATTTGACTCTCTAGTAGTATGTATAAAAACACATTGGCGATGCCTTCAAAGCTAAGGAACTACTGCTCGTCTACAAGAAAATCCATTCATGTGTGACCACTGCTTTCAGACAGGTAAATTCTTCTGGCCCTTTCAGAAGCTGGAGAAGTTTCTGTAAAGATCCTAAGGAAAATGGAAATCAACAGCAGAGCCATCTTTCAGGAAAAGATCTGGGCTATAAAATGGTCTAGAGACACAAGTAAACTCCAATATGTTCCCAAGATTAATTTATGTTCAACTGTGGTTCATAAAACAGTCAGGAAATCTCAAGTGACCAGGAATTTGTGAATTCCAGTTACTTCCTGATTTCAACAGATGTAAAGACTCTTCTCACAGCTGAGCCTTGGGATCTCTTCTTTTCAGGACAATGCTGCTTCTCTCATGTTAAAAACTGTCATAAAGAGAGGGTGCTCAGCTCCTTCTGGGCTAGCTGTTTGGCTCGCCATTGATTTCAAAAGGAATCTCAACCTTGAAAGACCTTTTATCTAATTTCAGTGGTGAATATGACAATAGCAATAATGATGAAATGGCACATACAGTGCTTACTGCATGCCAGACACTGACTGCCTCCACATAATCATCACAAAATCTGTATTAAAAAACATATGAAGCTACCCTATTTAATGGAACAATAAAAGGATAACTTCTTACTCTAGAAATAGAAGGAGAAGGCTGGACTGGTATAAATATCCCAGTTTAATTTATAGATGGTATCTGGAGATAACAGGCAGCTGACAATAACACCTCTGACACTAGCTACCTTGTTTCCCCCTCTTTTTTTGATGTCAGATCATTCAATTTGACAATGTCAGTTGAGGATTTACCGTATAAGGCATTGCCCTGTGCACAGATAAGTCAGAGGGGCAGTTTGAGGAGCTGGACTCTGTTCTATCAACATGTGTTCCCAAGGTCCTCTCATTTGGGCTGAACTTTTCATAGAATCAGATATGGAGCCTACTGGAAAAGGAAAAGTCTCGTTGGGGGAGTTCGGGTCAGTCTTGGCTGAATAGCTCCAGTGGCCAACAGTGGCCTATCCAGTGATGAATCCTTGAAGGAGGTGATCCAACATCCAACAGGAACAAACCACAGCTCGGTCAGGAATGAACTGGAGGCCACTCAAGCTGAACAACATCTCAGCATCTAGCTCCATTCATGGGCTATCACCTGCTTCTTATCCTAGAGATGATTTAACGTTTAGGGAACCAAACCAAATGTGGGGAAGGAGCAACTATCAATTGCATAGTGAGAAGGCAGCATGAAGGGCCTGCCATCACTTGCTCATCGAGTCGTTTGCCTCATCCATCTTGCCTGCCCTTGACCTTGTCTTTGAGCCCCCACCCACATTGGGCCTTATAAACTTTCTAAGAAAAACTCTGGGGTCTAGTGGAAAACAGAAGACACAGGAAAAGTGGAGGCAAGTGACCATGATGTGAAACCTCAAATATGGCAAGAGCCCTGTTGACAGCACTGGAACTGAAGTTTCTCCTCCCGGCTCCCAGCCCAGGGTACTGGGTTCAGAGCAAGGCAGATGGCACTGAACCTCCAGGCTGTGAAAGTTTAAAAGGGCTCCATGTCTGGAGTTGTTTTCTAGGCTAATACATTCTGTGTCCTGGAGGACTAACACGTGGAGCTCTCTCCCTTCCACCCTGACACACTGTACCGCACCACCGGCTCCTCTCCTTTTGGCATCACCTCCACCTATAACGTTTCCCTGCCTAAAACAGTTGGTTTCTTACATCCCAGCCAAGGCAGTTTTCTCACCATTTAATGATCCCCCCTGCCACATTTCCCCCTTCTCCCTTGCATGTGCTACCTATAGAGCATCAAATGGAATCATGAGTGGGGCTGAGTACAGGGCAAGAGGACCTCAGCTTCCAAGAGCCTCCTACTTCAGGGTTGATGAGTCAGTTGCTGCGAGATCTCAGCGCCCAATGCTGTGAGCCAGAAGCTCAGGCCTCCCTTTGTCAGCCCTTTTACAATCCCTCCTAGACTAGACCTCAAGGCTGCCACAAAGGTTCCTGGCCAGGTGTGTGTCCTTCTCCCTTGGAGCTGCAGCAAAACTCTTCCAGTGCTTCCAGTTTCTTCGTCAACCTCAGTGTTATGGACTAACTTGTGTCCTCACCAAATTCATGTTGAATCCCTCACCGCCGGTACCTCAGAATATAACTATATTTGGAGATAGGCTATTTAAAGAGGTAATTAAGCTAAAACAAGGTCATATGGATGGGCCATCATCCAACATGACTGGTGTCCTTGTAAGAAGAGAAGACTAGGACCCATGCTCACAGACACAAAGACCATGTGAAGACACAGGAGAAGACAATCCATGGAGCAAGGCCTCACAGGAAAGCATCTCTGCCAACACCCTAGTCTTAGACTTCTGGCCTCCAGAACTGTGAGAATTTACATGTCTGTTGCTTAAGCCTCCCATTCTGTGGTACTTTGTGCAGCCCTGGCAGATTACCACATTCACAAGTCTAACGTTGAAGCAATGAGGAGAAAACAGGGTCTTCCATGTAACTGGTCCTCAGTGCCCTTTCCCAACTGAAAACACAGTTAAAAACAGAGGCTTTCAGAGGCAAGTTCTTGGTTGTGCATTTTTAGGCGTGAAACCCACTGGGAGTGCCCGGCTCTGACTCCTCTTTTGCTGCTGAATTGTTTGCTCTGGATTAGGTGGGATACCCCCGCTCCCCCCAGCCTCAGCACTGGAAACCATCTCCCTCAAAGACAGTGGCAGGACCAGAATTGTCACTCAGAATCTGACCCTGCTGTACTCATCAGCGCCAAATGGATGAGAACATGCAGCCTTTCATTGGGAATATTCCACAATCATAAAAGGAAATTTGAAGAATAAGCAAAATTATTTGCATACCCATCCTTCAAAAATGCATCTTAACCCTACCTTCTACTAGCCTCCTCCTCATCCCCTCCCTCCTCTGCCATGTCCAGAAATAAACCTGGAACGCTCTTGAATTTATTTGTGCTCTTCGCCTCAATCACTTTTCTCAGCAACTCATTACACATGTACATTACCCTCTGCAAGGAAGAGTCCTGTCTGAGTTCTCCATTTACTCAGAGCATCCTAATTTTATGAACAAGTTCCTAATCATAAGGTCAGTTAGACCACAGGATCCTCATCCAAGGAGAGTGGCAGAGTCCTCGTCAGGGGTCCAGCCCAGCTTCGCCGAGACAAAGCACTGGAGAACTCTGTATGGAAGAAGAGATGCAGGCAGCCCAAGCAGGCAGCATGATCTAATTCTGTAGATATGTTTCCATCACTGAGTTCTAGGATGCTGAGGGGATTCAGTGACAATAAAATTACTGCTTTGTCATCTTCAACAAAAGCGAAATAAACTGCTTCTTTTTCCATTATGAAAAGTTTACAAAGGGACAAGTCACAGCTGATTAATAGGACTTGTTTTAACAATTATTAAGGGCCTTGCTTTCATTCTTTCATTATTGGAGCAATACCTGGCATGTGCTTACTTCATGCTTCAAACTGATGGATTTCAGGAAAAGCCAACGTAAAGAATAAAACCAATACAATTTTAATGGATCAAATGCCCACTTACTAAAAACCACAATTCTCAGATCCACATTTTTATTAAAGCAGACTTTCATTTAGTGCTTCAGATTTTACTAAACCCAGCATTTTTCTAAACCAAAGAAATCTTATGACCAGCAATAAATTTTCTCCAAGAGATCATTTTCCAATCAGTTCCATTACAGCAAACCTATGCCATTACACTTACCTCCAAAATATACAATTACATGAATTAGCGTATACCAATGAATTTTTAATTTTTTGCCTGTTAGTTCAAACCACATGAAACATCTCTGCAACCGGATATTTTTATTGAGACCAAAGCATATGCATTCCAAACAATGCATTTCTACTTAGATTCTTCTGAAGCTTAATGAAAAAAGTTTGTATTATCTGTTATCAATATGTTATTATTCAAACCATTCTTTTACTTGATTCTGCTCACTCTCTAATCCATTTGTGCACATTTTGGGCCAACTTCTATAATATCCTAGCATATCTTTCCCATGGAGATCTCAGAAGACAGCAAACAATATTATTATTGATATTGCATTATTTTGTAGATTATAAAATGTGTGAATCACAGAATTTTGGGGCTGGATAAAACTTATGAAGAATTTTACTTTTAGTGACCACAGACTTAGAGTTTTCTCTTAATTTTTTTTTTATGTACTTCTTACATGGCCCCTGGTCCTAACGACTCAGGGTAAAAAGCAATTTGATTATAGCAAGAGGGGATACTAGCATAGGAAGGGGTAAATTAGAGATAACCAGATTATTCCCTGGGCCAGCTTGACTTGACAAAGCATTTAGAATTATCTCTCAGCTTTTCCCCAGAACTGCAACTCTTTAAAGCTGTTCCTTGGAAGTAGCCCTTCCTAGTTGCATTTTTCTTCTAACTCCTGGCCAAGACAGAATGCTCATTCCCAAATTCCCTGGACACAAATAAAGCCAAGTCTTTCCAGGCCGGCTTTTTCCAGGCTGGCTTCCCAGTTGTGGTCATTACCACCACACAGGCACACACGCATACACACACACATACACACACACACACAAGCACATACACACATGCACATGCACAATACACACGCACATAAGCACACACAAATGTGCACACACACACCCACATACGTGTACGAATACACACATGCACAAACACATGCACACATACAGGTGCACACACACACGCACCTACAAGCACATACACACATGCACGCATGCACATACCTGAGCGGGGTTCTTGTTATAGTATAGATTGTTTCTCATTCTTACATATCCTATTCCAACAGCTTTCTTGAACTTCTTTCTTTGGCCTACGATCAAGGGCAGTGCCTAGAAGTCTCTGTTTTGAGCTCCCAGCTCAATCCCCTCCCCATCTTGGCTTGAGACTGAGGTCTAGGTCTCTACATTCCCTGTAACAGCCATCCTGTAATCCCAGCTCCCCTGCTTTGGTTGCAGCTGGGAAGAGAGCCCAGCTGAAAGCCTCTAGCTTTTCAACTAGATGCAGTTCCTTCCCAGCATGCACCTGTAGCCAGGAGTTCCCCTCCCCCAACCTCAGTCACCACCAGTTCCAGCCCAAACTGGAAGTGGAAAAGAACCACCTAGATCAAATGTTTTTGTTTTCTTGTCTCTCAAGCTTGTTTCTGTATCTTCCTTTCCTTGAGATTTTTTACAACTGCTTGTCAAGATTCCTAAGACCTAATTGCAGACACATTCTGACTCAGAATGAGCTCCTGGCTAGGAGTCTGTGTCACCCAGAGCTGCAGAGTCCAGAGGCTCATCTGGCCCACCATCACTATTGGTTGGCTTATCCAGACCCAGACTCTGCCTAGGATACTCCTCAGGTGGTAGCTCTTAGTTGTCACCCCCACCTGTCCATCTCTTCAGTATTCAAACCACCACCACCACCCACACTTACACCTGACTGGGAAATTCTGCGTAGCCCCAAAGTATCTGAACTGGTATTTTTCGATTTGCTTTATTCAAATACCACATTTTCATACATTATATCTCTTCCTTAGAGTCCAAAAGCATGTAGTACTAGAACATTCACTTCAAATTACACTGATAGGGATTTTGAAGGGAAGAATGTTTTCATAGTGTGGCAGGCATGAGTCTCCATCCATAAACTCAGATGGGCTAGAAATATCCTTCTTTTAAAAAAAAAAAAATATTTCCATAGGTTATTGGAACAGGTGGTGTTTGGTTACATGAGTAAACACATTCTTTAGTGGTGATTTGCGAGATTCTGGTGTTCCCATGACCCGAGCAGTATACACTGCACCCAGTTTGTAATCTTTTATCCCTCACCCCCTTCTCACCGTTTCCTCCTGAGTCCCCAAAGTCCATTGTGTCGCTCTTATGCCTTTTCATCCTCACAGCTTAGCTACCACTTACAAGTGAGAACATACGATGTTTGGTTTTCCATTTCTGAGTTACTTCACTTAGAATAATAGTCTCCAATCTCATCCAGGTTGCTGCAAATGCCATTAATTCATTCCTTTTGATGGCTGAATAATATTCCATCGTATATATATACCAC
Source organism: Trachypithecus francoisi (assembly GCF_009764315.1). NCBI lineage: Eukaryota > Metazoa > Chordata > Mammalia > Primates > Cercopithecidae > Trachypithecus > Trachypithecus francoisi. Next base: position 4,384,154 of record NW_022681467.1, read on the forward strand.
AGTTTCTTTATCCACTCGTTGATTGACTGGTATTTGGGTTGGTTCCACATTTTTGCAATTGTGAATTGTGCTGCTATAAATATGTGTGTGCAAGTATCTTTTTTGTACAATGACTTCTTTTCCTCCGGGTAGTCATCCAGTAGTGGGATTGCTGGATCAAATGGTAGTTTTACTTTCAGTTCTTCAAGGAATCTCCACACTGTTTTCCACAGCAGTTGTACTAGTTTACATTCCCACCAGCAGTGTAGAAGTGTTCTCTGTTCATTGCATCCACGCCAACATCTACTGTTTTTCATTTTTTTATTATGGCCATTCTTACAGGAGTAATGTGGTATCGCGTTGTGGTTTTGATTTGCATTTCCCTGATCATTAGTGATGTTGAGCATTTTTTCATATGTTTATTGGCCATTTGTGTGACTTCTTTTGAGAATTGTATATCTATGTCCTTAGCCCAATTTTTGATGGGGTTGTTTGGTTTTTTCTTGCTAATTTGTTTGAGTTTATTGTAGATTCTGGATATTAGTCATTTGTCAGATGTATACACTGTGAAGATTTTCTCCCACTCTGTGGGTTGTCTGTTTACTCTGCTGACTGTTCCTTTTGCCATGCAAAACCTATTTGGTTTAATTAAGTAGCAGCTTTTTATCTTTGTTTTTATTGCATTTGCTTTTGGGTTCTTAGTCATGAATTTCTTGCCTAAGCCAATCTCTAGAAGGGTTTTTCCGATGTGAAATACCTCTATGTCTTTCTAATCAAATGTATTACTAACTGTGAGTTCCCCATCCCACCTAACTGGTGATGCATTTAATCTCAGCTGTTCTTGTGGTTTCCTGTCAACCCCCAGGCCCAGATCAACACCAAGGCTTTGGGAAGAGCTGGAGACCAGATGGGAGGTCCTATCTTTGGTCATCTTCCCACAGAAGGTATGACTGAGAACATCTTCCCTGTGCTCATGGTTCCTGAAGGTATGAGAACTCACAGATACCACTTCAGGAACAATGAAATCAGTGTCTGGGTCCCTGCCTTTGTTGAGAGCTCACTCTGCTTCCCTGCCAAAGATCTCCCAAGAAGATGGCAGAACCACCTTCTTAAAGAGTGACAGACCTCCTCCTGTTCCGACTCCTGACTCAAAATCTCTTTTTAGTCAGACAGAAAACCCTTTCTCCAGCCAAGCCTGCCCTCTTTGGTGGGTTGAGGCTTTTGGAAATAAATGCCAGGAAGCCATAAAGGTCCCTATGCTCTCTGCCCTGCCCAGCCCCACTCCACCCCTAACCTGAGGCTAGGAAACCCAAACCTCTGCGAGTTTCAAAGGTAGGGGGAAAAAAAGGGGAAACATAATCATGAACTCATGTCTCAAATTATTTTCCAACCTCTTTAGCAATGCTGCATTTAACAATGTTTTACTGATATATGCATATAGCTTTTACAATAAATCCTTGCAAGAAAACAAAATAAACGTACTTCATCATTAAAAATGCCAAACTGGGCTTCTTTACAGGAATGCAGCACAGAATTAAGTACACTCTGTATCTGTTACTTATCTAGATGTAAACAAGGAAAGGATATGCTGGCTAAATAAATAATGTCACACAGACCAACAGTGATAAAAGAGATTTCATTCTGTCTTTCAATCGGCATATTTTCTTTGAAAGGATGATATGATGAAAGAATCCTCCACAGGATTCCAAAGGGACTCAATCTTCAGGAAAGTCAAAGATTGTTAAAAATCTGCTGTGGGTCAGTTGTTGTTTTGTTTGTTTGCTTGTTTTATTATTATACTTTAAGTTATAGGGTACATGTGCACAACGTGCAGGTTTGTTACATATGTATACATGTGCCATGTTGGTTTGCCAAATCCATTAACTCATCATTTACATTAGGTATTTCTCCTAATGCTATCCTTCCCCCATCGCCCCATCTCACGACAGGCCCCGGTGTGTGATGGTCCCTGCCGTGTGTCCAGGTGTTCTCATTGTTCAGTTGTCACCTATGAGTGAGAACATGGGGTGTTTGGTTTCCTGTCCTTGTGATAGTTTGCTCAGAATGATAGTTTCCAGCTTCATCCATGTCCCTAAAGAGGACATGAACTCATCCTTTTTATAGCTGCATACTATTCTGTGGTGTATATGTGCCACATTTTCTTAATCCAGTCTGTCACTGATGGACTTTTGGGTTGATTCCAAGCCTTTGCTATTGTGAATAGTGCCACAATAAACATACGCGTGCATGTGTCTTTACTGCAGCATGATTTATAATCCTTTGGGTATATACCCAGTAATGGGATCGCTGGGTCAAATGATATTTCTAGTTCTAGATCCTTGAGGAATTGCCACACTGCCTTCCACAATGATCGAACTAGTTTACACTCTCACCAACCATGTAAAATCATTCCTATTTCTCCACATCCTCTCCAGCACCTGTTGTTTCCTTACTTTTTAATGATCGCCATTCTAACTGGTGTGAGATGGTATCTAATCGTAGTTTTGATTTGCATTTCTCGATAACCAGTGATGATGAGCATTTTTTCATGTGTCTTTTGGCTGCATAAATGTCTTCTTTTGAGAAGTGTCTGTTCATATCCTTTGCCTACTTTTTGATGGGGTTGATTTTTTCTTGTAAATTTGTTTAAGTTCCTTGTAGATTCTGGATATTAGCCCTTTGTCAGATAGATAGATTGCAAACATCTTCTCCCATTCTGTAGGTTGCCTGTTCACTCTGATGGTAGTTTCCTTTGCTGTGCAGAAGCTCTTTAGTTTAATTAGATTCCATTTGTCTATTTTAGCTTTTGTTGCCATGGCTTTTGGTGTTTTATCATGAAGTCCTTGCCCATGCCTATGTCCTCAGTGGTATTGCCTAGGTTTTCTTCTAGGTTTTTACGGTTTTAGGTCTAACATTTAAGTCTTTAATCCATCTTGAATTAGTTTTTGTATAAGGTATAAAGAAGGGATCCAGTTTCAGCTTTCTACATATGGCTAGCCAGTTTTCCCAGCACCACTTATTAAATAGAAAATCCTTTCCCCATTTCTTGTTTTTCTCAGGTTTGTCAAAGATCAGATGGTTGTAGATGTGCATTGTTATTTCTGAGGCCTCTGTTCTGTTCCATTGGTCTATCTTTCTGTTTCGGTACCAGTACCATGCTGTTTTGGTTACTGTAGACTTGTGGTATAGTTTGAAGTCAGATAGTGTGATGCCTCCAGCTTTGTTCTTTTGGCTTAGGATTGTCTTGGCTATGCGGGCTCTTTTTTGGTTCCATACGAACTTTAAAGTCGTTTTTTCCAATTCTGTGAAAAAAGTCAGCAGTAGCTTGATGGGGATGGCATTGAATCTATAAATTACCTTGGGCAGTATGGCCATTTTCACGATATTGTTTCTTCCTATACATGAGCATGGAATGTTCTTCCATTTGTTTGTGTCCTCTATTATTTCATTGAGCAGTGGTTTGTAGTTCTCCTTGAAGAGGTCCTTCACATCCCTTGTATATTGGATTCCTAGGTATTTTAATCTCTTTGTAGCAATTGTGAGTGGGATTTCAGTCAGGATTTGGCTCTCTGTCTGTTATTGGTGTATAAGAATGCTTGTGATTTTTGCACATTGATTTTGTATCCTGAGACTTTGCTGAAGGTGCTTATCAGCTTAAGGAGATTTTGGATTGAGACGATGGGGTTTTCTAAATATACAATCATGTCATCTGCAAACAGAGACAATTTGACCTCCTCTTTTCCTAATTGAATACGCTTTATTTCTTTATCTTGCCTGATTGCCCTGGTCAGAACTTCCAACACTATATTGAATAGGAGTGGTGAGAGAGGGCATCCCTGTCTTGTGCCAGTTTTCAAACGGAATGCTTCCAGTTTTTGCCCATTCAGTATGATGTTGGCTATAGGTTTGTCATAAATAACTCTTATTATTTTTAGATACGTTCCATCAGTACCTAGTTTATTGAGAGTCTTTAGCATGAAGGGCTGTTGAATTTTGTTGAAGGCCTTTTCTGCATCTATTGAGATAATTGTGTGGTTTTTTCCTTCAGTTCTGTTTATGTGATGGATTGCGTTTATTGATTTGCATATGGTGAACCAGCCTTGAACCCCAGGGATGAAGCCAACTTGATGGTGGTGGATAAACTTTTTAATGTGCTGCTGGATTCAGTTTGCCAGTATTTTATTGAGGATTTTCACACTGATGTTCATCAGGGATATTGGTCTAAATTTCCCTTTATTTTTGTTGTGTCTCTGCCAGGCTTTGGTATCAGGATGATGCTGGCCTCATCAAATGAGTTAGGGATGATTCCCTCTTTTTCTATTGATTGGAATAGTTTCTGAAGGAATGGTACCAGTTCCTCTTTGTACCTCTAGTAGAATTTGGCTGTGAATCTGTCTGGTCCTAGACTTTTTTTGGTTGGTGGGCTATTAATTATTGCCTCAATTTCAGAGCCTCTTATTGGTCTATTCAGGGATTCAGCTTCTTCCTAGTTTAGTCTTGGGAAGGTATGTGTGTCCAGAAATTTATCCATTTCTTCTAGATTTCCTAGTTTATTTTCATAGAGGTGTTTATATTATTCTCTGATGGTAGTCTGTATTTCTGTGGGATCAGTGGTGATATCCCCTTTATCATTTTTTATTGCATCTATTTGATTCTTCTCTCTTTTCTTCTTTATTAGTCTTGCTAGTGGTCTATCAATTCTATTGATCTTTTCAAAAAACAAGCTCCTGGATTCATTGATTTTTGAAGGGTTTTTTGTGTCTTTATCTCCTTCAGTTCTGCTCTGATTTTAGTTATTTCTTGCCTTCTGCTAGCTTTTGAATTTGTTTGTTCTTGCTCCTCTAGCTCCTTTAATTGTGATGTTAGGGTGTCGATTTTAGATCTTTCCTGCTTTCTCCTGTAGGCATTTAGTGCTATAAATTTCCCTCTACACACTGCTTTAAATGTGTCCCAGAGATCCAGAGATTCTGTTATGTTGTGTCTTTGTTCTCACTGGTTTCAAAGAACATCTTTATTTCTGCCTTCATTTCATTATTTACCCAGTAGTCATTCAGGAGCAGGTTGTTCAGTTTCCATGTAGTTGTGCAGTTTTGAGTGAGTTTCTTAATACTGAGTTCTAATTTGAGTGCACTGTTGTCTGAGAGACAGTGTGTTGTGATTTCTGTTCTTTTACATTTGCCGAGGAGTGCTTTACTTCCAACTATGTGGTCAATATTGGAATAAGTGCAATGTGGTGCTGAGAAGAATGTATATTCTGTTGATTTGGGGTGGAGAGTTCTGTAGATGTCTAGTATGTCTGCTTGTTGCAGAGCTGAGTTCAAGTCCCAGATATCCTGGTTAACCTTCTGTCTCATTGATCTATCTAATATTGACAGTGGGGTATTAAAGTCTCCCTTTATTATTGAGTGGAAGTCTAAGTCTCTTTGTAGGTCTCTAAGGACTTGCTTTATGACTCTGGGTGCTCTTGTATTGGGTGCATATATATTTAGGATAGTTAGCTCTTCTTGTTAAATTTATCCCTTTACCATTATGTAATGGCCTTCTTTGTCTCTTTTGATCTTTGTTGGTTTAAAGTCTGTTTTATCAGAGACTAGGATTGCAATCCCCACTCATTGCTTCGGTTTTTGTTTTTGCTTTCCACTTGCTTGGTAGATCTTCCTCCATCCCTTTATTTTGAGCCTATGTGTGTCTCTGCACATGAGCTAGGTCTCCTGAATACAGCACACTGATGGGTCTTGACTTTTTATCCAATTTTCCAGTCTGTGTCTTTTAATTGAGACATTTAGCCCATTTACATTTAAGGTTAATATTGTTATGTGTGAATTTGATCCTGTCATTATGATGTTAGCTGGTTATTTTGCCCATTTGTTGATGCAGTTTCTTCCTCGCATTGATAGTCTTTACAATTTGGTGTGTTTTTGCAGGGGCTGATACTGCTTGTTCCTTTCCATGTTTAGTGCTTCCTTCAGGAGCTCTTGTAAGGCAGGCCTGGTGGTGACAAAATCTCTCAACATTTGCTTGTCTGTAAAGGCTTTTATTTCTCCTTCGCTTATGAAGTTTAGTTTAGCCGGATATGAAATTCTGGTTTGAAAATTCTTTTCTTTAAAAATGTTGAATATTGGCCCTTACTCTCTTCCGGCTTGTAGGGTTTCTTCCAAGAGATCCACTGTTAGTCTGATGGGTTTCCCTTTGTGGATAACCTGACCTTTCTCTCTGGCTGCCCTTAACATTTTTTCCTTCATTTCAACCTTGGTGAATCTGATGAGCATGTGTCTTGACGCTACTCTTTTTGAGGAGTATCTTTGTGGTGTTCTCTGTATTTCCTGAATTTGAATGTTGGCCCGCCCTTCTAGGTTGGAGAAGTTTTCCTGGATAATATCCTGAAGAGTGTTTTCCAGCTTGGTTCCATTCTCCCCATCACTTTCATGTACTCCAATCAAATGTAGATTTGGTCTTTTCACATAGTCCCATATTTCTTGGAGACTTTGTTTCCTTTTACTCTTTCATCTCTAAACTTCTCTTCTTGCTTCATTTCATTAATTTGATCTTCAATCGCTGATACCCTTTCTTCCACTTGATCAAATCAGCTACTGAAGCTTGTGCATGCATCATGTAGTTCTCGTGCCATGGTTTTCAGCTCCATGAGGTCATTCAAGGTCTTCTCTACACTGTTTATTCTAGTTAGCCATTTTCAAGGTTTTTTGCTTCCTTGTGATAGGTTCAAACATCCTCCTTTAGCTTGGAGAAGTTTGTTATTACCGACCTTCTAAAGTCTATTTCTGTCAACTTGTCAAAGTCATTCTCCATCCAGCTTTGTTCCATTGCTGGCGAGGAGCTGTGATCCTTTGGAGGAGAAGAGGCGCTTGGTTTTTAGAATTTTCAGCTTTTCTGCTCTGGTTTCTACCCATCTCTGTGGCTTTATCTACCTTTGGTCTTTGATGCTGGTGACCTACAGATGGGGTTTTGGTGTGGATTTGTCCTTTTTGTTGATGTTGATGCCATTCCTTTCTGTTAGTTTTCCTTCTAACAGGTCCCTCAGTTGCAGGTCAGTTGGAGTTTGCTGGAGGTACACTCCAGACCCTGTTTGCCTAGGTATCACCAATGGAGGCTGCAGAACAGCAAATATTGCAGAACAGCAATATTTCTGCAGGGGCACCCAGCTGTATGAGGTGTCAGTCAGCCCCTATTGGGAGATGTCTACAGTTAGGCTACACAGGAGTCAGGCACCCATTTGAGGAGGCAGTCTGTCCATTCTCAGAGCTCAAACACTGTGCTGGGAGAACCACTGTTCTCTTCAGAGCTGTCAGACACAGACATTTAAGCCTGCAGAAGTTTCTGCTGCCTTTTGTTCAGCTATACCCAGCCCCCAAAGGTGGAGTCTACAGAGGCAGGCAGGCCTTGTTGAGCTCTGGTGGGCTCCACCCAGTTGGAGCTTCCTGGCTGCTTTGTTTACCTACTCAAGCTTCAGCAATGGCGGACGCCCCTCCCCCAGCCAGGCTGCAGTTCAATCTTGGACTGCTGTGCTAGCTGTAAGCAATGCTCCGTGGGTGTGGGACCCACTGAGCCAGGTGTGGGATATAATCCCCTGGTGTGCCATTTGCTAAGACCGTTGGAAAAGCACAGTATTTGGGTGGCAGTGTCCCGACTTTCCCAGTACAGTCTGTCATGACTCCCCTTGGCTAGGAAAGGGAAATCCTCTGACCCTTTGCTTTTCCCGGTTGAGGCGATGACCCTCCCTGCTTTGACTCACCCTCTGTGGGCTGCAGCAACTGTCCAACCAGTCCCAGTGACATGAATCAGGTACCTCAGTTGGAAATGCAGAAACCACCTGTCTTCTGCATCAATCACACTGGGAGCTGCAGACCAGAGCTGTTCCTATTCAGCCATCTTGCAGGATCTACCTGTGGGTCAGTTATAATAGGGAAGTCTGTAGATCTTGTGAAAGACATTCATAAATCATGAGGTGGTAGGGGAGTGTACCTGTATTTATTTTACAGAGATACAATGTATGTGCAGTCAGGTGCACATGTCTGAAGTCTACAGCTTGATGAAGTTTTACATATGTTCACAACCCTGTAATCCATCACCACCCAATCAAGATGCAGGCCATGTCCAACCCCCAAGAAGGCATCTTGTGTGCCTAGTCAACACCTCCCAAAAGATAGCCACTATTCTGATGCCCATCAATATAGATTGGTTTTGTGTGTTCTTGAATTTCATACAATTTATACTCTCTCTCTCTCTCTGTAAAGTCACATTTTAAAATACTGTGCTTGATTCTTAGTACTTAGTTACTTAACAATGCTTACTTAATACTAAATAATTATTAATACTGATTCAGACACAAGCCTTTCATTGTTTGTTTAGCATCCATGTCAAAATCTGAATGCATTATTATTTTATTTGCTATAAATGTTATAAATATATTTGTAACATTTTAATCCATATGTCATCATTCTTATCCATGATGAAAATTTCCATTTGAAATATTTTCTGATAGAGCAGAAATATAAACTGACACTAATTTTAGACCTTTTCTTCTGAAATGGAAGAACCACATTGAAATGTTTTCCCTGGTGAAACAACCAGGCATAATTTCCACTTCAGCTCAAACTAGATATACTGTATAGTAATAAACGTTTTTTAAAAATGCTTTTAAGTCCTGCTATTTAATGTTAAAGAATATAAATGTTTAAACGTATTATAAATTTAACTTGCAAGTAAATTGCTGCCAAGTTTGGGTACATCTCAGGCTCCACCAGAACCATTCTCTTATAGAAAAATAGACAATGTTTGTTGAAAAATTCTACTGAAAGAGAAATGATGCAAAAGTTATAAGCAACATCATTTGATAAAATTCAATTCGTGCTGTAGGTTGCTCAGCAAAACTTTTAGAGCAGATTTGCTGGAATGACTTACCACTAATCATGATAAATTTAGTAGTAACAGTAATCATAATCTTGGCTTGTCCATAGGTAACTCAGGAGCAGTAATGCTGGAAACTTATGTTATAGTGGGTATCCACCTTTTCCAGCTCAAAGAATTTCATTACATTTGCCATTAAGGCAAGCAACAGAAATGAAGATGCTCTTAACTTTGGGGAAATCATCATTTCAGATAACTACAAAAGGTTGAGGCAGCTGAGGAGAGACAGGTCTTGGAAGCAGACCCATCCATAATAGGGGGAGGATGGGGGTCCAGCCCTGGTGAGACAGACCCAGGCAGGGCTGGAAGACATCTGATTCAGCATCAGAATATGATGTCAAGGGGTTATGGGAAAGTTTAAAATCTTATTAAAACAAAAAGTTATCAAAATTTAAAGCTCTTAAAAATTGAACTGTATCATATAATAATGGTGCCCTAAATCTGAGGAAATATAGAATTTACAGATATTTTTATTTCACTCTGGACTTTATTATAAAATTCTACTGTAATTGTTCCAGCCAGGCCTTAGCAGTGCCACGGAAGTTCACATCTGAGGCAGGATAACTCACTCAGCACCCCCAGTCCCAGGCCTACACAATGGAGTAGGGGTAAATGATAAGGCCATGATGAACCTCCATGGGCTCCTCCCTTTGTAAAGAAGCTCTTTCATGGAAGGAACCTTACCCCCTGACTCCTTATCTTCAAGAAGACCACAATCTAGCAAAAGTAAGATGCCATCTGAGTACTGGTTCATAACAAGCCAACATATGGTCAAGTGAAAGGTCTGAAAATATGAAATATATGGATATAGAGAAATATGTATTTGCAAAATGCTGTATTTACTTATCTTCTTTGGCAGGGGTCCCCAACCCCCAGACCACAGACTCGCAACAATCCGTGGCCTGTTAGGAACTGGGACACAGAGCAGGAAGTGAGTGGCAGGCAAGCAAGCAAAGCTTCATCTATATTCATAGCCACTACCTATCATTCACATTACTGCCTGAGCTCCACCTCCCATCAAATCGGCATTGGCATTAGATTCTAGCATGAACCCTAGTGTGAATTCCACATGCAAGGGATCTAGGTTGCATACTCCTTATAAGAATCTAATGCCTGAAGATCTGTCACTGTATCCCATCACCCACAAATGAGACCATCTAGTTAAAGGAAAACAAGTTCAGGGCTCCCACTGATTCTACATTATGGTGAGTTGTATAATTATTTTATTATATATTACTATGTAATAATAATAGAAGTAAAGTACACAATAAATGTAATGCACTTGAATCATCCCAAAACCATCCCCCACCCATCCATCTGTGGAAAAATTGTCTTCCATAAAACCAGTCCCTGGTACCACAAAGGGTGGGACCTGCTGTTGTTCATTGTCCAGTTTCCCACTGGAATATAAATCCTATGAGGTCAGTTTATTCATCTGCTATGTTCCCATGACCTGCACATAATAGGTATTCAATAAATGTTTGCTGAATGAAGATAAAATAAAATAAAAGGTCATGGAAAAAGGCTAGACTTCATCTCAAGAGGACACCAGACCAGAAAGGTAGATGGCACTGAGAGAATATAAACACAGTAACATGGCAATCGCTTCTGCCTCAGGTCAATCTGAAGGACAACTGAGAGAGCTAAGCAGGCAAACAACTATCATTAGGAGAGTGTTTCCAAGGCTGAGTCAGGGACAGACAAGCAATAGAGAAAAATTAACAAATTTGAAAGTTGCCTTTGAAAAGCTCAACACAACTGACATACCTATACCATTAGCCAGGTTGATCATGAAAAACAAAAGAGAACACAAAGTATCAATATCTGAAAGAAGAAATGGATTATCACTACAGACCCAACATTCATTAAAAGAATGAAAAATATGAACACCTTTATGCTAACAAATTTGACAATCTAGTTGAAATGGATGAATTCCTCAAAAAATGCAACTCACCAAAACTGACAAAGATGAAAAAGAAAATCTGTATAGCCCTGCATCTATGATGAAAGTCAAGGACAGGCTAAAAGTCCAAGAATCAGGGAAAGGTAGAGCTTGTGCCACAAGTGACTAGGGGGCCAGGCAAGTCTCAGGTCTCAGACATAGAAAGAAAACAGACTTTGAGGCATCATGCAGGTACCGTGTGTCCCAGAGCAGGGGTTCCATCAGCAAAAAGACTGGGCAAAAAGTTAGAGTCAGATTCTTGGGCTTCAGCTGCAATCTGAAAGATAAGGCAGGAGCTTCTTAAGTACTCAGGTTCTAAGTGCTTAACTGTGTTTTTTGAAAAAGTATCTAGGCTGAGCCTAGTAGGAGGTGAAGGAAGTGGCAAGCAGTCTTAGTTAAGGGGTTAGCAGGCTGTCTAGGCTGGGACAACTGGAGAGTTCTACTTAACGTCTAGTGAAAATAACCTAGGAGATGGAATAGGGCACTGAATTTACATAATAACCTTTTTATCTATTTATTTTTATTATTTTTAATTTAACATTTATTTACTACTATAAATTTGCCTGGTAAATTTTTATTATTTATTTATCCTTCTAGTTTCTCTGGCCCAAGCTCCGAGTTCTCCTTGACTCTGCTCTTTCCCTCACGCCACATGCTTTCTGTCAGAAAATCCTGGAGTTGCTTAGTCATGATCACATGAATCTGATATCTTACCCCCACCACTTTCCAATTTAAGACCACATTATTTTCTTCCTGGATTACTGCTATAGATTCCTAAGAAATGTTCTTGTTTTTACCCTAAATTTCCCAAAATTTTGTCTGAGAAATCAGAGTAGTCATTTGAAAAATGTAAGTGAGTTCATGTCACTCCTCTGCTTAAATCTCAATGCTTTCCATTCCCCTTCGGAAGAATCTCAAATCCTTACCCCATATGGCCCAAGGTGATCTGGCTCCATAGACCCCTCTGACCTTCTCTCATACTGCTCCTCCTGCTCACCCCACTCCAGTCACACAGGCCTCTGTGTCACTCTGCGAATATGCCTAGCACATGATAATGATCACCTCAGGATCATTGCATTTGTGTGCCTTCTCCCTGAGATGCTTGCCACCCAGAAGGATGCATGTTTACCTTCTTCATCTGTTAAGATCTACCCTCAAATGTCCCCTTCTCAGTGAAGCTTCAGTGACCAGCCTGTATTCCCAGTGCCTACAACCAATATGCATGCAATAGGTGTTCAATAAGTTTTTTCTAATGAATGACTAGAATGAATGAACACCTAAGACTACAAAAAGAAGGAAACTGGTGATACCTAGGTCCCCTGAAAACCAGAAAGGTGAGCCAGGTGCAGTGGCTCGTGGCTGTAATTCCAGCACTTTGGGAGGCTGAGGTGGTAGGACTGGTTGACCTCAGGAGTTCAAGACCAGCCTGGGCAACATAGTGAGACCCCATCTTTACTAAAATTAAAAAAAAAAAAAATAGCTGGGCATGGCAGTGCACTTAGGTAGTCCTGACTACTCAGAGGCAGATGCAGAAGGATAGCTTGAGTCCAGGAGTTTGAGGCTGCATTAGCTATGATCATATCACTGCACTCCAGTCTGGGTGACAGGGCAAGACTCTGTCTCAACAAAGAAAAACAAACAAACAAACAAAAAACAAGTAAAAAAACAGAAATGTGTTTTATTAGGTTCACCCAGTATTTTTTAAAATTGAAGTAATTCGAGTTAATGGATGCAGCACAGCAACATGGCACAGGTATACATATGTAACAAACCTGCACATGGTGCACATGTACCCTAGAACTTAAAGTATAATAAAAAATTTTTTAAAAATTGAAGTCATTGACAACTTTTTCTGCAATTTTTGGATAGTGGTAAAATACACCTAACATAAAATGTACTATCATAATTATTCTTAAGTGTATAATTCAGTGGCTTTAAGTACATTCATATTGTGGTGCAACCACCACCACATCCATCCCTAGAACTCTTTTCATCTTGTAAAACTACAACTCTGTATCTGTTAAACAATAACTCACCATTCCCTCCTTCCCCCAGCCTCTAGTAAACACCATTTTTTCCGTTCCTATTAACTACCCTAAGTACCTCATATAAGTAAAATAAAATAATATAGTATCTGTCTTTTTGTGATGGGCATATTTCACTTAGCGTAATGTCCTCAAGGTTCATCTATGTTGTAGCATATGTCAGAATTGTCTTGTTTTTTAAGGCGGTATAATATTCCACTGTATGTACACATATACCACATTTTCTTATCCATTTATCCATGGATGGACACTTGGGTTGCTTCCATATTTTGGCTATTGTGAATAATGCTATTGTGAATATGGGAGTGAAAATATTTCTTCAAGACCCTGACTTCAATTTTTTTGAATATGTACTCAGAAGTGCAGAAGTGGAATTGCTGGTTTATATGGTAATATCATTTTTAATTTTTTGAGGAACTGCTATACTGTTTTCCACAAGGGCTGCACCATTTTACATTCCCACCAACAATGCACAAGAATTCTAGTTTCTCTACATCCTTGCCAATACTTGTTATTTTCTGTCTTTTATAGAGTGCCCATTCTAAGTAGTGTGAGGTGATATCTCATTGTACTTTTGATTTGCATTTCCTTCATGATTAGTAATGTTGAGCATCTTTTTATGTGCTTATTGGCCATTTTTATGTCTTCTTTGGAGAAATGTCTGTTCAAGTTCATTGCCCATTTTTGAATCACGTTGTTTGTTTTTCTTGTTAAATTGTAGACATTCATTACATAGTTTGGATAGTAATCCCTTATCAGATATATGATTTGCAAATATTTTCTCTCTTTCTTTAGGTTGCCTTTTTTACCACATTTATAGTGTCTTTTGATGCACAAAATTTTTCTTTTCCATGAAGGTCATATTGTCTAATTTTTTCTTTTGTTGTCTGTGCCTTTAGTGTCATATGCAAGAAATCATTGCCAAATCCAATGTTGTGAAGATTTTCCTTTCTGTTTTCTTCTAAAAGCTTTGTAGTTTTAGGTCTTACATTTAGGTCATGAATTCACTTTGAGTTAATTTTTGTATGCATTGTAGGGTAAGGATCCAACTTCATTCTTTTCCATCTGGATATCCAGTTTTCCTAGTACTATTTGTTGAAAAGACTGTCTTTTCCCCACTAAATGGTCTTGGCACTCTTGTCAAAAATCACTTGACCAGGTATGTGAGGGTTTAATATGTGAGCTTTTTATTATTTTACCTTATCTATATATCTCTCTTTATACCAGTAACACACTGTTCTGGTTACTGTCGCTTTGTAGTAATTTTGAAATCAGGAAATGTTGTCAGTCCTCCAGCTTTGTTCTTCCTTTTCAAGATTGTTTTGACTATCAGGGTTCCTTCAGATTACACAAATTTTAGGACAGATTTTTCTATAGCTACAAAAAACATCATTAAGATTTTGGTAGAGATTGCATTAAATCTGTAGATCAATTTGGGTGGTATTGACATCTTAACAATACTAAGTCTTCAATTCTATGAACACAGGGTATTTTTCCATTTATTTATATGTTCATTAATTTATTTCAACAATCTGCTGTGTCTCTCACCTCATTGGTTATGTTAATTCTTAAGTATTTTATTCTATTTGATACTATTATACATTGAATTAATTTCATAATTTCCTTTCCTAACTGTTAATTGTCAATGTATAGAAATGTCTTCTATATGTTGACTTTATATCTTGATATTTTTGCTGAATTCATTGATTAGGTCTAAAAGGTTTTTTGTGGAATCTTAGTGTTTTTGACACATAAAATCTGCTAACAGAAATAACTTTACTTCTTCCTTTTTAATTTTGATGCATTTACTTCTGTTTCTTGCCTAATTGCTGTGGTTTGGACTTCCAATACAATGTTGAATAGAAGTGGTGAAAACAGATATCCTGGTCTTATTTTACCAATTTTAGAGGAAAAGCTTTCGACCTTTCACAATTGAGTATGATGTTCACAGTAGGTTTTTCCGATATAGCTTTTATTATGTTGAGGTAAAGTGATTTTATTTCTAATTTGTTGAGTGTTTTTATGATGAAAAGATATTGAACTTTGTCAAATGCTTTTTCTTCAACAATTGAAATGATCATGTCATTTTAATCCTTTATACTGTTAATGTGATATATGACATTGAACAATTTTCATATGTTGAACCATCCTTGCATTGCAGAATTAAGTCCCATTTGGTCATAGAGAATAATCTTTTTAAAATACTGTTGGATGTAATTTGCTAGTTTTTCTTGAGAATTTTCACATCAATGTTTGTAAGGAATATTGGTCTATAGTTTTCTTTTTTTGTAATGTCTTTGTCTGGCTTTAGTATTAAGGTAATGGCTTTATAGGATAAGTTAGGAAGCATTCATTCCTCTTCAATTTTTTGGAAAATTTTTGGGATGATTGGCATTAATTTGTATTTTAATGTTTGGTGGAATTCACCAGTAAAGCCATGGAGCCCAGGGCTTCTCTATGTCAGGAGATTTTCTTACTAGTTACAAGTCTATTCAAATTTTTTATTTTCTTTGTTGTTTAGCTTTGATATACTATTTCTAGAAATTGTCCATTTCATTTCAGTTATCCAATTTGTTGGTGTACAATTGCTTATATTACTGTTGCATAATCCTTTTTGTTTCTACAGAATTGGTAGTGATATTCCCACTTTCATTTCTAATTTTAGTAATTTGAGACTTCTTTCTTTTTTTCCATCTAGCAAAAACTTTACCATCCATGTTGATCTTCTCAAATAACCAAATTTCTGTTATATTGGTAGTTTCTAATATTATTCCATTCTCTATTTTGTTTATTTCTCCTCTAATCTCTTATTTACTTTCATCTGCTCTCTTTGGATTTAGTTTGCTCTGCTTTTTCCAGTTCCTTTAGTTGTAAAGTTAGGTTGTTTGATATATTTCTTGTTTTATAATGTAAACATTTATAGCAATATGTTTCCTCCATAGCATAGCATTCAGTATATCTCATATATTTTGATATGTTGGGTTTTCACTTTCATTCATCTCTAAGTATTTTCTAATGTCCTTTGTGATTTATTCTTTGATCCGATTGTTAAGACTGTGCTGTTTAATTTCCACAAATTTGTGTGTCTGTTACTGATGTCCAACTCCTGTTGCTGATGTCCAACTTTATCCCATTGTGATCAGAAAAGATACTTAGTCTGACATTTATCTTTTTAAAATCCATTGAGACCTGCTTTGTGGCCTAACATGTGGTCTGTCCTGGAAAATGTTCTATGTTCACTTAGGAAGAATGTGTATTCTGCTGTTTTGGAATTGTGTTCTGAATATGTATGTAAAATCTAGTTGGTTGATTGTGTTGTTCATATCTTTTTTTAATTTTTTAATTTAATGGGGTATTGAAGTCTCTATTATTATAGAATTGTCTATTCCTTCAATTATGTCAATTTTTCCTTTATATATTTTGATGATCTATTATTAGGTGCCTAAATGTTCATAACTGTTATACCTTCTTGCTGTCTTAAACTTTTTCTTAATATGTAATGTTCTTCCTTATTTCATGTAATCTTTTTTGATTTAAAGTCTATTTTGTCTAATATCAGTATGCTACCTCTGCTATCTTTTGGTTACTATTTGCTTTTTAATTCTTCCACTTTTAACCTATTTGTGTATTTGGATCTAAGGTGAGTCTGTTAAGGACAACATATAGTTGAATCATGATTTTCTTTAACCATTCAACCAATTTCCCAATCTCTGGCTTTTAATTGGAGAGTTTAATCCACTTACATTTAAACATTTACATTTAAAATAATTACTGACATTACTGACAGGAGGCAATTACTTCTGTCATTTGGCTATTTGTTTTCCATATGCCTTTTTGTCCCTCATTTCCTGATTTCCTGCTTTACTGTCTTCTTTTGTGTTTAGTTGTTTTTTGTAGTGAAATGTTTACATTTGTTTCTTAGTTTCTTTTGTGGATATTCTTTAGCTATTTTCTTTGTGATTGCCATTGATGATAATATTTAACATTCTTAAGATATAATGCTGTAATTTGAATTATACCAGATTAACTTTAATAACATGCAAAAACTCTGCTCCATCTCCAGTTCCATCCCCTACCTCTTCAGCTGTTGTTATCACAAAATTATATCTTTATATGTTGTGTGTCCAAATATATTAACTAACAATGTTTAATGCATCAGTCTCTTAAATTATGTAGAAGACAAAACGCAGAGTTACAAACCAAAGTAGCAATAATCTTAGATTTTAGTCTAATAATTTCTAATACACAAGTCTTTAAAATTACATAGAAGCAAAAAATGGAGTTACATATCATTGATACAACAATACTAGCGTTTATAATTGCCTATCTATCTACTTTTACTGAGATTTTTATTTCTTCCTGTGGCTTCAAGTTGCTGTCTCCCTTTCATTTCAACCTGCAGGATTCCACTGGACATCTCTTGCAAGACAGATCTGGGGATAATTCCCTCAGCTTTTGTTTATCTATGAGTGTCTTAATTTCTCCCTTACTTTTGAAGTACGGTTTTGCCAGATACAGGATTCTTGGTTGAAGAAGTACAGGATTCCTGGTTGAAGAAGAATCTTGAAGATTGGCTTTCTGAGTCTGTGCCTGTCCCTGAGCATGTACGATGACTTTCTCATTTCCCCAATATATATGGTTGCTTTTGAATGTCCTAGTCTTTGATATCTGGCTCTCAAAGGAGAAGAAATAGAAAAATGAAGAGGGTAAAAAAGGTACCAGCTTTTTAAATACTGGAGAACTCAGTTCATCCAGAGGTAGATGGGCTTGCAATAATGTGGGAAGCTGCAACAACAATAATGGCTTCCTCATTGTCAGCACCCCTGTGATCAGAAGCAGCCATCAGCAGTCAGAGTACAAATCCCTGATATTTGGAGGGCAGGGTCCTTTTGCCTACTCTGCGTCCAACAAATTGTGTGCAGACTTCTCCAGGAACACATGCATGCCACCTGCTCAAGAAAGGAGGGTCCAGAAGTGAGGGATAGGTAGCAGCTACTATGCTAGGGGCTGAAAATGACCAAAATTAAACAATTTACCATCCAAGCCTTCCCCTAGAAGTTGCAAGTCTTCGGTAGACTCCAGAATTCCAAAATAATCATGTCAAACAGATATTGCCAATGTGATTATTGTCTAGATAGGGAAAGGGATTTCCGGTATTTCCTACTCTATCATCTTCTCAGAATTCTTCTGATAACTTTTAAAACTCAAGAGAGGGCTGGGCACAGTGGTACACATCTGTAATCCTAGTACTCTTGGAGGCCAAAGTGGGTGGATACCTTGTCGTCAGGAGTTCAAGACCAGCCTGGGCAACATAGAGCTATACCATCTTTACAAAAAAAAATTAAAATTTTACCTAGGTATGGTGGTGCATGCCTGCCATCCCAGCAACTCAGAAGACCGAAGTGGGAGGATTACTTGAGTCCAGGAGTTGGAAGCTGTGGTCAGCTATAATGAGGTCACTGCACTCCAGCCTGAGTGACATAGTGAGACCTTATTTCAAGAAAGAAAAAAAAAAAACCAAGAGAATTTTTACTTCTCTTAAAAATGAGAAGATTTGGCAATATGGATAGTATACTGTCACAGAGCAGCCATCAACTGTAGTTCAGTATGACTAGTTACAAGAAACCACTGAGCCTTCTGTTTCACCATATTGTCTTACACATGGCCCATTTAACTACTTTGTATTGCCTGCTGGACCTTGTAAGTAATCAATAAGAAAAGCAGCATATCTGCCTCCTTTATTGATTATAAATTTTCTATGAAGAAGGTAAATCAATATTTACTAAATAATCCTGTCACAGGCAGAATTCTAAGATGGCCCTCAAGATTAAAGCCTCTGGTGTTCACACACACACTCCCTGTCATTCAGCAAACACCAATCTAGGTGCCGCTGTGAAGCAATTCTGCAAATGTAGTTAAGGTCCCAAATCAATTGATTTTAAGATAGGAAGATTATCCTCTAAGAGCCTGACCTAATCAAATGAGCCCTTTAATGGGACTGGGCTTTTCTTGGTAGAAAATATTTGAAGTTTGAAAGGGCTACAATGTTAGGGAGATTGTGGTTAGCTTAAAAATAGAGGCGTCCATGTGGTGAGAAATGTGGGTGATATCTAAGAACCAATCAACTGATCTCCTGGCTGACAGCTAGCTAGGAGATAGGGATCGCCATCCTGTAACTGCAAGGAACTGAATTCAGCCAACACCTGAATGAGCTTGGAAGAAGATTCTTCTCAGAGTCTCCAGAGAGAAACAAAATCTGCCATCCTCTTGACTTCAGACTTGTGAGAACCTAAGCAGAGAACCCAGCCACCCCATACCTGGATGTCTGACCTACAAAACTGTGAGCTAATATATGGAAGTTGTTTTGAGCCTCTATGTTTATAGTAGTGTGTTATGCAGCAATAGAAGACTAAACAAGTCTTCTATTTTTCATCAAAGATACATGGTTAAAATAAAAAACTTGTTCGTGTTTCTCTCTTACATCATCGTTTTTCCTAAACAAGTGAAAAAGCCACTGATTTTAAAAATCCAGTGTCTAGGCTGGGCACAATGGCTCATGCCTGTAATCCCAGCACTTTGGGAGACTGAGGCAGGAGGATCACTTGAGCCCAGGAGTTTGAGACAAGCCTGAGCAACATGGTGAAACCCCATCTCTAAACAAACACAAAAGTTAACCAGGCAGGGGGGCACATGCCTGTGATCCCAGCTACTTGGGAAACTGCGGTGGGAGGATTGCTTGAGCCCGGGAGGCGGAAGTTGCTGGATCACACCACTCCACTCCAGCCTAGGTGACAGAGTGAGACCCTATCTCAAAAAAAAAATAAATAAATCTAGTGTTAATTGAGTTTAGCTTTATATACAAATCTCAACATGAATTTTCCCTTTTTGTTGAACACAGTCCTTTGGTCTTTGGATGTATATGGCAATATTCTGCCATTTTTTACATTATTTTCTAGGTTTATAATATAAAGTGAAGGATAACATCTGTATAAAACTAACTGATACCAACTAGAGTAGGGTAAAAAATATTTAAAACGGCCAGCTGACACGAGTGGTTCTATTTCTATAAAGTCTTCCCTCAGAAGACATGCCAGTTCAGCACAAGAATTGTATGGCACCATATTTAAATGCATACATCTTTGTTTAAATGACACTGCAGTCTATCTGGAGAGGGATGTTCAAACAACAGCCTGCATTCTGTCTGATGCTCTAATGGATCCTGAATTAGAGAGCTCTATGACTCATTCTTTTTTGGTGAGGAGCATAAAAAACAGAAGAGAAATGGTCTGGCCTCACATACATGTGCTTTGAAGAATTTTTCACCCAGAAGGCTGCTGGAGTAGGGATGACAGCTCCAACATGAGTTAGCCGCCCACTTCCAGATGAGAGCTCTTGGTACACATTTCTGCCAGCTGCTGATTGGTAAGTAGTTTTCAGCTACCTTGAAAGGCATCTCCCCCCACGGTCTAAGAAATATGTGCTGGGTTTTCCTAGAAAATATATGTCGTGCAGATGGGAAGCAATCATGAAAATACTGAAAATGGTTCCCATACATCCAGAGCCACTTTTGAAAGCTGAGTCTCAGTTCTGTGCTACGAAATTAGGAAGCACAGTAAACCAACATGGGTGGCAAATTCAATATAATACTTATTGATAGTTATGGGATCATAAGGAAATGTCCTAAATAAATAAATGTCTCTTTCATTTCTGAAAGGAAGAGAAGAAAGGAAATAGAGAGGAGTGGAAGTTCAAGGAAGGGAAGAAAAGGCAGGGAGCCACAGTCACTACCAGCGCTGCTTTTGGGACCTCTCCTGGGCTAGCTTAGGGTCCTCTGTGGCTCTGTGCCTTCTGCCAGTCTGTGCTCCCTGACCTCAGCACTCATTACACTTCATTTTTAATGTTTGTCAAACTGCCTATTCAACCCAACATGCTGTAAGTTGTATGAGAGCAAGAAACTTGGCTTCCTTGGGTTTTCTTAGAACCAGGAGGAAAGTAACTTGGGTTCCCTGAAAAGCAGACCTTGGGACAAGGAAATGAGGGTGAGGAGTTTGTATGGGAGGTGATCCCAGGAGCAGGGGGAGAAGAAAGGGGAAGAGAGACAGGGAGGGGAAGGCAGCCCAGTCAGGATGAGTGAGAGACCAGGTTATGAGTGTGGGCAGCTGGGGTGCTGTTCCCTGGGAGCCAGCGCAGACATGCCGCAGAGTCGTCCCACTGGCGAATGAGGAGTCCGGGGTACCTATCCTCCAACCCTATCCTATCATTAGTGGAAGGCTGCTCCTGCACGGCACGGCTCATAAGCATGCAGCCTGCCCTGCACAGCCGGAGAGGAAGCTCTAGAGCAGAGGGTAGAGGGCACTCTCCTCCGGGACACTGTCCACATGTGCAGAAGGGATGAGTGCTGGGGGAGTGTGGACTGGCACCAACAGCCTTGGCAGACATTTGTTGAGGGAATAAATGACTGAATGAGAAAAACCACTGATTTTACTCTAATATCCTTTTCAGGTTATGATCTGTTATATGCATTGCTCTGATTTTTCTTCATCTTCTTAACTGAGAGATCTCATAAGGAACATAAGGTGCCCAGTCTTAGATGCAAGTTCACTGGCTTCTGTCCATGCCAACACCTGCATATCCCCACCAGATCAAAATAGCAAACGTTTTCATCACCCACTTGAGTTCCCATATGGCCTTTGCTAGTCAGTGCCAACTTTCACCCAGAAATAACCACATTTTGAGGTCTATCACCATAGATTAGTGTTGTCTGTTCTTGAACTTTCTACGGAGGGAGGGCTTTATACAGTACATCCTTATTCGTGTCTGATTTCTTTTCCACAACATAATCCATGCATCCATGCTGTTGTGAGTACTGTTTGGTTTTGTTTTTTTCAATTACTGTGCTATGTTCAGTCAATTCATTTTTGCAGTCAAAACAATGAATGAGTGAATTGCTGTATTGCGTCCAACCATGCCTTCTGGTAATGCCATATGGCACAGCACCATTTCCTGGAAGTTCTGCCATGAAAAATTCTCATTTTCCCTCACCCAGTGGCCTGGTATTTGGGGAATTATACCATCTTCCTGGCCATAGGCAGCTTTATCTTTCTCACAGCCATGAATCAGACCATGTTTTACATGACCTATCCAAAGTGGTTTGAGCACTGGGAAAGATGGGCTACATTTTAAACCCAGATCTACCACTAACTAGTCAGGATCCTCTGCACGAGGTTAGGTCTTTGGTGTTCAATCTCCTCCTCTGTAAACAAAGGCATTGGGCTGAGGCTTTCTATGGTCCCTGCTGCCCCGTCCAACGTCATCGTCCCCACGTACTTTCACAAGCAAATGGTACAGCTCACTTACAGAAACACCACCTCCTACCCTTCAATCCAATTCTGCAGGTTTGCTTTGGATAAAGAGCAGTACTCCCCTCACACAGCAAAATTCTACAGACTGCATCAAGGTGAGAGCTTGCAATGGGATGAAGCTGGGGTCTGAGATCTGGCCTGGCAGTCTCAACGCTTTTAAAGCAGGAAGGAGAAACAGAGGCTCCATCCCCTGGGGAGGGGCTTGTTAACAACAGCAAATAAGGGGCAGAAGCAGGCTTTTTGACATGTTACATGGAAGGAACAGGAGTTTTACTTATGATTTGAATGGGAATGAATATCTGAGCTCTGTCTTTCCTTGAGCATAAACTTGCATATGTATTTTCACTAGAAAGCGAGCCTCGAGAGGGTTTGCTTTTGCAGTTAATGCAATGAGTGACTCTTCCTCCGCCCTCTCCACCCCATCCATTTTCACCTTAGCGTGCTCCAGCTCACTTCCCTGGTAGCTGCAGCTACCCAGATAGACACTCCCGCTCAATCCTCGTCCAGGGGATCCTCAATCCTCCTCTAGGGGATAATTCCATGGTTGTCTATTTTATACCATTTCTCAAGGTCTCCCTGAGGAATAAGCGCTAGTCACTCCCAACTTGGTGACACAAGCATGCTCCCTGTACAGGCTGCCTTCCCCTCTCTACTTGCCACACTCCTGCCAAATATACTTTTTCCTCCCAAATCCTCATCTCAGGGTCAGTTTCTGGGGGAACTCAGACCAAGGCAATCTCTTTCCCTATTAATAAAATAAATTGGAGAAGTAAGAAACACCATAGTGCTTCCAATGGCTACGATTTGACTCTGAGAAGAAGCAAATTGTGAACAAAGAGTTTTTAAAACTTGTTTTATAAAAGAAAATTTTGCACACTTTTACTCTAGAGAACTTTCTCATCTAGATAACTAGGTGGGAAGACATCTCTATAAAAGGCAGGTTTCCGCCAACTACTATTTGTAGGAAGAACTGACCAAGTGATGTCCTCGTTATCCCTGCCTTCAAATCCACAGATGTCTAGTTGGCTTCTGAGAGGTGAGCTTCTGTCCTGAACCCTGCAGCACTCTGGGTGCCTATGGTCAGTGACGCGGGGTGTGAGGGGGACATCATGACAGAAGCATTACTCTTGAATTCCACTTCTTCTAAGTCTGTTTACACTCGTGCTTCTTTGCAGATTCTTCCAGGTTAACAGGTGGGAAATCTGTCTTTGTTATTGAAGCTACTGAGAACTGCTGGGGACAGAGGTGCAGTTTGAGAAGAGAGAACCTGGGTTCATAAGCAAGGGCTGGGAGAGCACCACGAACCCCTCCAATCCTCACCATCTTTATATACATCTTTATATACAGCTATTTCAGACTTCAGCTCTGTAGCTGTTTTTAAGAGGTGAGAAACACCACACCAGGGGGAAGAGATGCTGAAACAATTGACAACCAGACTAAAATTCAAAGAGTTGTGGGCAAGGAGAAAATGTAATGTGGGTGCCCCACCCTCTGAGCCTCTGCCAGTTAGGGTTGAAGCTCTTCTCACGAAGCGACGGGATCCTTATTGGCAGAGTGCTGAAGGGACTGCTCTGCGTTGCGGGAAAGTGAAAGCCAACCCTGGGCTCCCTGATCCTGCTCCAGAGACCACGTGTCCTGCGCCATGGAGCCCAATGGTGATCATCTGGTCTGAGTCATTTCATGTTTTATTGTTTCCTTATGATGATTATTCAACTCATTGTACTTGAAAATATTAATGTTTTCTATTCTGTATGAATATTTTAATTCTCGGCTTTCATCTCTATAGTTGGGTTTGTTTTAAAAGTACACTTTAAAAAATTGAATCCACCAAAAATTCACCAGATCTTTTAAATGTGGTCCCCACTACATTTTTGAAGTTGTGACTTTAAGGCTGAGAATTTTTTTCCAGGGAATGCAAGTTCATCTTGAAAGGGAACAAGGTGAGGCTCCATATGGCAATCCTCCAGGCAGGGGGTGCATGGGGCTGAGCCTGGGTTCAGGCGGCAGCACCCCCATCTCTTTTTCAGGAACAAGCTGCTCCTGGTTAATTCCTTACACTTACAGAGGGCTTCATAGTATGCAAAGTGAGTGTCGGTTCATTTCTATTTAGACAACCGCTGCAACCTAGGCATGGATCAGGACAGATTATGTTGTCAGCACTTGACCAGGGAGGACACTAAGGCTAAGAGAAGTTAGATGACTTGCTTGAGGTCACACAGCAGAAAAAAGAGAGGAGGTACATAACCAAGCCTTGAATCCAGAGCATCACCAGAGAATGTTGGTGATCTCTCCATTACTACTAGACTCCTGCCTTGAGGAATATTAGTCCAGGGGAGTATGTGTACTAAGGATCTAAATCACTAGACAGAATATGCTTATTAGGGCACACATCTGCTGCACGGACTTCTGCTTCCTCCACCATCTCCAGAACTTAATCTGTGTTATGTCCAGTTATGAAAATTTTTTTAGTGCTAAAGAGTAGCCCCCTTTTATCAAACGGGAAGTCTCAATATAATCTGTGCCCCAACACCAGTGGTACCCAAAGTGTATTCCGCAGACCAGCAGCATCAGTTATCTCCTGGGAAGTTGTTAGATATGCAAATTGTTGGATTTCACTCCAGTGCTACTAACCAGAATCCCTGGGGTGACATCCAGCTATCTATGTCTTAGCCAGCTCTCCAAGTGACCGTGATGTTTACTAAAGTTGAATTGTCCTTTGCATTTAGGAGATGTTTATACACTTTCAAAGACACAAATCCTTGGCTAAGTGGGCTATTAATACTCTGATATAAGCTTCCAGACAACAAGGGCTAAGATAGCTCCATGCTGAAATTCCCAAATTGGACTAACATGGATTGGATAAAAGAGCAAAAATAGTATCAGGAATAATGAAAATCATACAGCTTAAAATCATCACTGGAGGCCGGGCGTGGTGTCTCTTGCCTGTAATCCCAGCACTTTGGGAGGCCAAGGTGGGCGGATCACCTGAGGTCAGGAGTTTGAGTCCAGCCTGACCAACATGGAGAAACCCCATCTCTACTAAAAATACAAAATTAGCCGGGCGTGGTGGTGCATGCCTATAATCATAGCTACTTGGGAGGCTGAGGCAGGAGAATCGCTTGAACCCAGGAGGAGGAGGTTGCAGTGAGCCAAGATCGCAACACATTTTGATTTTGAACTCATATGGCAAAAAATGTCACCTTATTTACTCATACAGAGTTCCCCCCACTCCACACCTTACTCAAGTTTTCCTACAATCTGATTTATTTCAAGAAGAGGATAAATGTTCAAAATCTTCAAATACCATTTTTCAGCAAAGAGGTTCCACAATCTTTATGTAGCCTCTATTTCTCCAGGCATAAAGTGAACTGAGCCAGACGTGGTGGTTCACACCTGTAATCCCAGCTACTTTGGAGAGTGCGGCAGGAGGACAAAAGAGCGAAACTCTGTCTCAAAAAAAGAAAAAAAATTCATCACTGGAATACTTGGGCTTTTGATAGAAATTACAGGGGGAAAGAACTTCTGAAAAGCATATGGAAACTTATAGGAAGAGAACCCTGAATTCTGGAGAAACATCTCAGAGGACTGAAAATTTTTTTTTTTTTTTTATACTTTAAGTTCTAGGGTACATGTGCATAACGTGCAGGTTTGTTACATATGTATACTTGTGCCATGTTGGTGTGCTGCACCCATCAACTCATCAGCACCCATCAATTCATCATTTATATCAGGCATAACTCCCAATGCAATCCCTCCCCCCTCTCCCCTCCCCATGATAGGCCCCAATGTGTGATGTTCCCCTTCCCGAGTCCAAGTGGTCTCATTGTTCAGTTCCCACCTATGAGTGAGAACATGCGGTGTTTGGTTTTCTGTTCTTGTGATAGTTTGCTAAGAATGATGGTTTCCAGCTGCATCCATGTCCCTACAAAGGATGCAAACTCATCCTTTTTTATGGCTGCATGGTATTCCATGGTGTATATGTGCCACATTTTCTTAATCCAGTTTGTCACAGATGGACATTTGGGTTGATTCCAAGTCTTTGCTATTGTGAATAGTGCCGCAATAAACATACGTGTGCATGTGTCTTTATAGCAGCATGATTTATAATCTTTTGGGTATATACCCAGTAGTGGGATGGCTGGATCATATGGTACATCTAGTTCTAGATCCTTGAGGAATCGCCATACTGTTTTCCATAACGGTTGAACTAGTTTACAATCCCACCAACAGTGTAAAAGTGTTCCTATTTCTCCACATCCTCTCCAACACCTGTTGTTTCCTGACTTTTTAATGATTGCCATTCTAACTGGTGTGAGATGGTATCTCATTGTGGTTTTGATTTGTATTTCTTTGATGGCGAGTGATGATGAGCATTTTTTCATGTGTCTGTTGGCTGTATGAATGTCTTCTTTTGAGAAATGTCTGTTCATATCCTTTGCCCACTTTTTGATAGGGTTGTTTGTTTTTTTCTTGTATATTTGTTTGAGTTCTTTGTAGATTCTGGATATTAGCCCTTTGTCAGATGAGTAAATTGCAAAAATTTTCTCCCATTCTGTAGGTTGCCTGTTCACTCTGATGGTAGTTTCTTTTGCTGTGCAGAAGTTCTTTAGTTTAATTAGATCCCATTTGTCAATTTTTGCTTTTGCTGCCGTTGCTTTTGGTGTTTTAGACATGAAGTCCTTGCCCATGCCTATGCCCTGAATGGTACTACCTAGGTTTTCTTCTAGGGTTTTTATGGTATTAGGTCTAACATTTAAGTCTCTAATCCATCTTGAATTAATCTTCGTATAAGGAGTAAGGAAAGGATCCAGTTTCAGCTTTCTACTTATGGCTAGCCATTTTCCCAGCACCATTTATTAAATAGGGAATCCTTTCCCCATTTCTTGTTTTTCTCAGGTTTGTCAAAGATCAGATGGCTGTAGATGTGTGGTATTATTTCTGAGGACTCTGTTCTGTTTCATTGGTCTATATCTCTGTTTTGGTACCAGTACCATGCTGTTTTGGTTACTGTAGCCTTGTAGTATAGTTTGAAGTCAGGTAGCGTGACGCCTCCAGCTTTGTCCTTTTGACTTAGGATTGTCTTGGCAATGCGGGCTCTTTTTTGGTTCTGTACGAACTTTAAAGCAGTTTTTTCCAATTCTGTGAAGAAACTCATTGGTAGCTTGATGGGGATGGCACTGAATCTATAAATAACCTTTGGCAGTATGGCCATTTTCACGATATTGATTCTTCCTATCCATGAGCATGGTATGTTCTTCCATTTGTTTGTGTCCTCTTTTATTTCACTGAGCAGTGGTTTGTAGTTCTCCTTGAAGAGGTCCTTTACATCCCTTGTAAGTTGGATTCCTAGGTATTTTATTCTCTTTGAAGCAATTGTGAATGGAAGTTCATTCCTGATTTGGCTCTCTGTTTGTTACTGGTGTATAAGAATGCTTGTGATTTTTGCACATTAATTTTGCATCCTGAGACTTCGCTGAAGTTGCTTATCAGCTTAAGGAGATTTTGGGCTGAGACAATGGGGTTTTCTAAATATACAATCATGTCATCTGCAAACAGGGACAATTTGACTTCTTCTTTTCCTAACTGGATACCCTTGATTTCTTTCTCTTGCCTGATTGCCTTAGCCAGAACTTCCAACACTATGTTGAATAAGAGTGGTGAGAGAGGGCATCCCTGTCTTGTGCCAGTTTTCAAAGGGAATTTTTCCAGTTTTTGCCCATTCAGTATGATATTGGCTGTGGGTTTGTCATAAATAGCTCTTATTATTTTGAGGTACATTCCATCAATACCGAATTTATTGAGTGTTTTTAGCATGAAGGGCTGTTGAATTTTGTCAAAAGCCTTTTCTGCATCTATTGAGAAAATCATGTGGTTCTTGTCTTTGGTTCTGTTTATATGCTGGATTATGTCTATTGATTTGCGAATGTTGAACCAGCCTTGCATCCCAGGGATGAAGCCCACTTGATCATGGTGGATAAGCTTTTTGATGTGCTGCTGAATCCGGTTTGCCAGTATTTTATTGAGGATTTTTGCATCGATGTTCATCAGGGATATTGGTCTAAAATTCTCTTTTTTTGTTGTGTCTCTGCCAGACTTTGGTATCAGGATGATGTTGGCCTCATAAAATGAGCTAGGGAGGATTCCCTCTTTTTCTATTGATTGGAATAGTTTCAGAAGGAATGGTACCAGCTCCTCCTTGTACCTCTGGTAGAATTCAGCTGTGAATTCATCTGGTCCTGGACTTTTTTTGGTTGGTAGGCTATTAATTATTGCCTCAATTTCAGAGCCTACTATTGGTCTATTCAGGGATTCAACTTCTTCCTGGTTAGTCTTGGAAGAGTGTAAGTGTCCAGGAAATTATCCATTCTTCTAGATTTTCTAGTTGATTTGCGTAGAGGCGTTTATAGTATTCTCTGATGGTAGTTTGTATTTCTGTGGGGTCGGTGGTGATATCCCTTTTATCATTTTTTTGTGTCTATTTGATTCTTCTCTCTTTTCTTCTTTATTAGTCTTGCTAGCGCTCTGTCAATTTTGTTGATCTTTTCAAAAAACCAACTCCTGATTCCTTGATTTTTTGGAGGGTTTTTTGTGTCTCTATCTCCTTCAGTTCTGCTCTGATCTTAGTTATTTCTTGCCTTCTGCTAGCTTTTGAATGTGTTTGCTCTTGCTTCTCCAGTTCTTTTAATTGTGATGTTAGAGTGTCAATTTTAGATCTTTCCTGCTTTCTCTTGTGGACATTTAGTGCTATAAATTTCCCTCTACACACTGCTTTAAATGTGTCCCAGAGATTCTGGTATGTTGTATCTTTGTTCTCATTGGTTTCAAATAATATCTTTATTTCTGCCTTCATTTTGTTATGTACCCAGTAGTCACT
Organism: Trachypithecus francoisi; assembly: GCF_009764315.1. Lineage (NCBI taxonomy): Eukaryota > Metazoa > Chordata > Mammalia > Primates > Cercopithecidae > Trachypithecus > Trachypithecus francoisi. Next base: position 4,413,281 of record NW_022681467.1, read on the forward strand.
CAGGAGCAGGTTGTTCAGTTTCCATGTACTTGAGAGGTTTTGATTGAGTTTCTTAGTCCTGAGTTCTAGTTTGATTGCACTGTGGTCTGAGAGACAGTTTGTTATAATTTTTGTTCTTGTACATTTGCTGAGGAGTGCTTTACTTCCAATTATGTGGTCAATTTTGGAATAAGTGCGATGTGGTGCTGAGAAGAATGTATATTCTGTTGATTTGGGGTGGAGTTTCTATAGATGTCTATTAGGTCCGCTTGGTGCAGAGATGAGTTCAATTCCTGGATATCCTTGTTAACTTTCTGTCTCGTTGATCTGTCTAATGTTGACAATGGAGTGTTGCAGTCTCCCATTATTATTGTATGGGAGTCTAAGTCTCTTTGTAAGTCTCTAAGGACTTGCTTTATGAATCTGGGTGCTCCTGTATTGGGTGCATATATATTTAGGATAGTTAGCTCTTCCTGTTGAATTGATCCCTTTACCATTATGTAATGGCCTTCTTTGACTCTTTTGATCTTTGATGGTTTAAAGTCTGTTTTATCAGAGACTAGGATTGCAACCCCTGCTTTTTTTTGTTCTCCATTTGCTTGGTAGATCTTCCTCCATCCCTTTATTTTGAGCCTATGTATGTCTCTGCATGTGAGATGGGTCTCCTGAATACAGCAGACTGATGGGTCTTGACTCTTTATCCAGTTTGCCAGTCTGCGTCTTTTAATTGGGGCATTTGGTCCATTTACATGTAAGGTTAATATTGTTATGTGTGAACTTGATCCTGCCATTATGATATTAACTGGTTATTTTCCTCATTAGTTGATGCGGTTTCTTCCTAGCCTCGATGGTCTTTACATTTTGGCATGTTTTTGCAATGGCTGGTACCGGTTGTTCCTTTCCATGTTTAGGGCTTCCTTCAGGGTCTCTTGTAAGGCAGGCCTGGTGGTGACAAAATCTCTAAGCATTTGCTTATCTGTAAAGGATTTTATTTCTCCTTCACTGATGAAACTTAGTTTGGCTGGATATGAAATTCTGGGTTGAAAATTCTTTTCTTTAAGAACGTTGAATATTGGCCCCCACTCTCTTCTGGCTTGTAGAGTTTCTGCTGAGAGATCTGCTGTTAGTCTGATGGGCTTTCCTTTGTGGGTAACCCAACCTTTCTCTCTGGCTGCCCTTAAGATTCTTTCCTTCATTTCAACTTTGGTGAATCTGGCAATTATGTGTCTTGGAGTTGCTCTTCTCGAGGAGTATCTTTGTGGCGTTCTCTGTATTTCCTGAATTTGAATGTTGGCCTGCCCTGCTAGGTTGGGGAAGTTCTCCTGGATGATATCCTGAAGAGTGTTTTCCAACTTGGTTCCATTTTCCCACTCACTTTCAGGCACCCCAATCAGACGTAGATTTGGTCTTTTTACATAATCCCATACTTCTTGCAGGCTTTGTTCATTTCTTTTTCTTCTTTTTTCTTTTGGTTTCTCTTCTCGCTTCATTTCATTCATTTGATCCTCAATCGCTGATACTCTTTCTTCCAGTTGATCAAGTTGGTTACTGAAGCTTGTGCATTTGTCACGTATTTCTCATGTCATGGTTTTCGTCTCTGTCATTTCGTTTATGACCTTCTCTGCATTAATTAGTTTAGCTATCAATTCTTCCACTCTTTTTTCAAGATTTTTAGTTTCTTTGCGCTGGGTATGTAATTCCCCTTTAGCTCTGAGAAGTTTGATGGACTGAAGCCTTCTTCTCTCATCTCGTCAAAGTCATTCTCTGACCAGCTTTGATCCGTTGCTGGAGATGGGCTGCGCTCCTTTGCAGGGGGAGATGCGCTCTTATTTGTTGAATTTCCAGCTTTTCTGCCCTGCTTTTTCCCCACCTTTGTGGTTTTATCTGCCTCTGGTCTTTGATGATGGTGACGTACTGATGGGGTTTTGGTATAGGTGTCCTTCCTGTTTGATAGTTTTCCTTCTAACAGTCAGGACCCTCAGCTGTAGGTCTGTTGGAGATTGCTTGAGGTCCACTCCAGACCCTGTTTGCCTGGGTATCAGCAGCAGAGGTTGCCGAAGATAGAATATTGCTGAACAGCGAGTGTACCTGTCTGATTCTTACTTTGGAAGCTTCCTCTCAGAGGTGTACTCCACCCTGTGAGGTGTGGGGTGTCAGACTGCCCCTAGTGGGTGATGTCTCCCTATTAGGGTACTCAGGGGTCAGGGACCCACTTGAGCAGGCAGTCTGTCCCTTCTCAGATCTCAACCTCCATGTTGGGAGATCCACTGCTCTCTTCAAAGCTGTCAAACAGAGTCATTTGCGTCTGCAGTGGTTCCTGCTGCTTTTGTTGTTGTTGTTGTTAACTGTGCCCTGTCCCCAGAGGTGGCGTCTACAGAGACAGGCAGGTTTCCTTGAGCTGCTGTGAGCTCCACCCAGTTCGAGCTTCCCAGGGGCTTTGTTTACCTACTTAAGCCTGAGCAATGGCAGGCGCCCCTCCCCCAGCCTCGCTGCTGCCTTGCGGTTAGATCGCAGACTGCTGTGTTAGCAATGAGGGAGGCTCCGTGGGTGTGGGACCCTCCCGGCCAGGTGTGGGATATATTCCTCTGGTGTGCCTGTTTGCTTAAAGCGCAGTATTGGGGTGGGAGTCACCCGCTTTTCCAGGTGTTGTGTGTCTCAGTTCCCCTGGCTAGGAAAAGGGATTCCCTTCCCCCTTGCGCTTCCCAGGTGAGGCGATGCCTCGCCCTGTCGGGCTGCAGCAGCTGACCAGCACCGATTGTCCGGCACTCCCTAGTGAAATGACCCCAGTACCTCAGTTGAAAATGCAGAAATCACCGGTCTTCTGTGTCGCTTGCGCTGGGAGTTGGAGACTGGAGCTGTTCCTATTCGGCCATCTTGCTCTGCCCCAACTTGTATTCACTTCGAGGACTGAAATTTTAAGCATGTAAACTAACCTTAATTCATCCTTCATACGGCCATCAGCCTCCTTACCACACCATCCGCACCCCTCCTTTTAGTCCAGTGGGACCTCTCTACCTGTGATCCCAGAGATCTTTCCTTTCTGCTAAAAATCTTTGGATAGATATAAAGATTTGTATATCTTTATATCAAGGATATAGATATCAGCCACCACAGTGTGATAATGTTCAATTTGTTCTTTCTTTTAAGACTCTATGTTTCATTGTAAAAATCTGATGTCAAATATTTAAGACAGGACTTTCAGAAAGTGCATGCTTCTTGTTTTTTACTTTATTAATCTTAATTTTTACACCTCTGTATTTCTAATTATGCCAGTTTCTTGGCTAAAGGACATCAACTTCTTGCTTGTTTTAGCACTGAGGTTGATTTTGGAAATATATGAAACCTAATCAATAAGAGGGAATTTATCTGGCTGTTCTGAAATGCGCTACATTCCATTTTCTCGTTTTGCAGCACTGCTCAAAATCATCTAGAAATAAAAGATTGGGCTGATCTTAGAGTTGAAAGTCCTGTTCTTGGTTTGGCTTTATTACCATGAGTGGAGAAAAGAATATTTGAACTGCAAACTGACCCCAACGTGGGTAGAAAAATTCTAATCATCCTTTAACTCTAGAACACCGGTCTTGTGACTCTGACACTTATTAGCTAATTGTCTACACCTCGATGTTCTCATCTGCAAAACGGTAATAATATAGGATGTGTACCTTACAGGGCTCTTGTGAAATTCAATTTTTTAACAATATAATATATATGAAAGAGTGTTATAGACTGCAAAAGTATATATCTTATTTATTCTGGTGTTATTATTACATTATTATAAATTATTATTATTATTATTTGTTATTAATTATCATTATTATTATTTCTTCATCCAGGCAATCTCTCTGGAAGATATTTTTCTAGACATGGACTAGCATCTTTCATGAGATCTTGATTTGATGACTGATCTCTGTGATCTGTTCTTAGTCTAGGAGTCTCTGATTTTGACTGTTGCAGGAAATAGGGTTACACCTTTGGTGGCCCCACTGGTCCCCCAAGCACCCACCAATCCTGAACATGCAGCCTGACTCTGGCGGACAGCCCAAGTGACCCTCTGCCTGAGAGCTTTCTCTGGCATGGAGTTCTAGGGTGGACTGAATGTTCTGGGGCTTATGCCTCCACGAGCACCCTCAATTGATGACAGATGGGAACTGGATAATAAATACCCCCATCTTCTTTGCTCCTCATTGAGACTACTCTGCAGTGTGTTGTACCCAGCCTCCGTGCGACTGTGCCCCAAGTGCCCACAGTGATCACCTGCTTATTAAAGCACAGGGTGCTGTCTGCCTTCCCTGTTCTGTCCCACCCTCCACTCCCCTACCTGTGTATCTTGAGGCCACCTCTTGAATAAGCTGCTTGCATTCAAATCCTTGTCTTAAATCTGTTTCTGGGGTAACCTAAACTAAGACAGAGGCTTTTATTAGAGTTAAGGGTAACATTAAAGACAGAGAAGAGCCAAGAAACAACAAGCAGGCACAGGGAGGAGTAGACAGCTTTGGCAAAGTAGAAACATGTTGGAGAGTTCAAGTCCTGCAGGTTTTGCATTTAACGGGACATTCCTACTAGCAAGGGTGGCACTACATAAGTGACAGAAAGATTGGTCTTGAAATGCACAAAGATAAATGTACAAGAATGCTTACTGGATAACTGTAATAACACAATGGGAAATACATAAAATATTAATTTATAGAAAAATAGAAAACTATAACACCTATATTCTATAGACTATTACACTGTCATTAAAAGTAGTAGAGTATATTTTTATATACTAATAGAGAAAAATGTTCTTGATATATTGAGTCAATAAAAGGCAGAAAAATCTTACAGGATGGCCCAATTTTTTATTGTTATTAATTCATTTTTAGAGACAGAGACTCGCCGCATTGCCCAGGCTGGTCTGGAACTCCAGGATTCAAGTGATCCTCCCACCTTACTTCCCAAAGTGCTGGCATTACAGACGTAAGCCACCATGCCAGCCTCCACTTTTATTTTAAATATGTCTATCTGTGTGTTTGTGCCTGGATTTACACTGTTTTAACAAATGAAAATAAACACATTCTTCTTTTTTTTTTTTTGAAACTGAGTCTCACTCTGTCGCCCAGGCTGGAGTGCAGTGGCGCAATCTCAGCTCACTGCAAGCTCCACCTCTTGGGTTCACGCCATTCTCCTGCCTCAGCTTCCTGAGTAGCTGGGACTACAGATACCCGCCACCACGCCTGACTAATTTTTTTTTCTTTTTTTTTTAGTAGAGATGGGGTTTCATCATGTTAGCTAGGATGGTCTCGATCTCCTGACCTCATGATCTGCCCGCCTTTGCCTCCCAAAGTGCTGGAATTACAGGCATGAGACACCACACTTGGCCCACACTCTTAGTAATAGCTCCAAGAATTAAAATTAGAAGAGAGCTGGGGGAATGGGAAGCTTATGTTTTTCTGTATTATCTGGACTTTTGCAACACAAATGTATTTTACACTTGTAGTTTTTAAAAAAATGTATTTTTACAACTGAAAATAATAGCTTTAATTCACTGTAAAGCAATGAATGCCTTATGGGAATACATCATTTCTGCCTGGAAAGTCAGGGCCAGCTTTGCAGAGGAGGTGGCATCTCTTCTGGATCATGAAGTGTGGCTTTCAGTTAATGCAGTGGTAGGAAGGGGAGCATCTCAAATGGCAGAAATAACAGCAGAGGAGGTGCATGTGGTCAAACAGAGAAGCATGCCCCTGGCCTGAGAGCTCATGTGGACAGGAGCAAGGGAAGCGTGGTGAGGTGTCCTGCCAGAAATAGTGGATTGAAGTAAGATATGTGAGTCCTTGACTTCCAGGCCAGGAACATTATAAGTAGAATTTATAAAGCCATGGAGCATTTTCCAGCTCAGGAATGATGTCACCAGAGCTCTGATTTCAGGACTTTTGTCTGGCAAGAGTGTGAAAGGATAGTGCTATGGTTTGAATGACCCCTCCAAAATTCATGCTGGAATTTCATTGCCATTGTAACAGTATTAAGAGGTGGGGCATTTAGGAGGCGATTGGGTTATGAGGGTTAGTATCGGAGGAGTAGGTTCCTGACAGAAGGATGAGCTCAACCCCCACCAGCTCTGACTCATGCACGTGTGCTTCTTCACCACGGGATGCCTTCCCCCACGGTACGAGGCAGCAAGGAAACTCTCACCAGATGCAGCCTCCAGAACCATGAGCCAAATACATCTCTTTTCTCTATAAATTACCCCATCTATGGTATACTGCTCTAGCAATATAAAATAGACCAAGACATGTGGATATTAGGAATAAAGCACCAAGAATATAGACAAAATAGACCAAGACAGATGGATATTAGGAATAGCACCAGGAGGCTATTATAACAGTCCAGACAAGAGGCACCAAGGTGTTGGGCAATGTAGCCTACAGTGGGGTCCTGAGGGGGGCACTCCAGTGCAGAGCTTGTGCAGAGAGTGGACTCAGATCCCATAAGGTTTAGAGGCCAGCCACCAGGGAGCAGGAAGGAGTCGGAGGTGCCACCACAGCCCTTAGAAGCCAGACAACTGCATGCCATCAACAGGAGGGAACCAGGAGGCAGGGTGGCAGGTTTTGTTCTGTTGTGTCTGAGTTAACCATGGGGCTAAAATACATCCCATCCCGGTACAGCATGTATTTTGGATCATATTTCAAAGGAGTGCAGAAATTAAGTAGAGATTTTAATCTCTAAAAAAAACACTCATGCCCTTTAGGTCAGATCAAAACTACATTTTTTTAAGTGCATGTAGACCCATTTCTTTTTTTCTGGAAAATTCCCTCTTTTACTCTCTTGCTGGAGCTTAACCAAAATTAACCAGTTACACTTCCTCCACTGTCAGAACTCGTCACCTCCGAGAGAAAATAAAATATCCAAGCCCACAGAGCATCAGCGACTTGTCCCAAACACGATGGCGGAGAAGCATGCCTTGTGTGACTTTTGAGGTAAGTTGTCACTGTTGTGTCTACTGCCATGTACTATGATGGTATTTGGAGTAGGAAGAGAGTGAGGAGGAGAGGCAGGAAGAGAGGGAATGAGGGCCCTCCCAGCACCTGCCAATGAGGAAACTCTGCCAGCTGTGTGTGAACGTGGGGAATCCCCTCCCTGTGGTGTAGGCGTGCAGTGTGTACAGTGTCACTTCCAGCTAATACGCATACGGAAATGATGACCAGCAAAGGAACACGAGGATTGGATCTCATGATCTTGATTTTTTTAAGTTGAGTTATCTGGACAGTTTGAATGATCTCCCGTACTGTCTCATGTACTGTGTGATGGTATGATTTTTCTTCTCATTCTACAAAGAATAGACAACACATGCTGAAAGGTGGAGTTCAAGAGTGGACTGAAGGCCCTTGGGAAAGGCCACATCATGTCCCCCTGAAGCTTGTTTTTCTTGGGAGATGGTGATAATGAAATTATATCAGAACTCTGAACCCTGAGGAAGGCTCAAGTGAGATATGAACTGTAGCTCTGGTTCCAACAATAATGTGAGTTACTCTGCATAAGAATGTAACAGACTTGAGTCTCAACAAGTGCTCTGTGTCTCAAATTATATTAAATAAAATCCTATCTTTTCATGGGCTTAGTATTTCACTTCTCCTTTTCACATAGCCCAATAATAATAGTAATAAAATCAAAATTTTGATTAAGACCTTAGAATTTATGAAGTGCTTGTACATAATTTATTTAAGGAAAATAACGATATTTAAAGAAAATTGTTATGATTCCTTTTTAAATTTCTGTAATTCTTTACATTTTAATGCTTAGTTTCTAATTCTGTTTACTACCTGTAGAAATGTTTATGTGAGAGTTTCACTAAAATGAGGCACAACTAAACTAATTTAGTCCTCAGAATTTCATCACAGAATCTCTGTTCACTTCCAATTTTTTTTTTTTTTTTTTTTTTTGAGATGGAGTCTCGCACTATTAATAGCCCAGGCTGGAGTGCCATGGTGTTATCGGCTCACTGCAAGCTTCGCCTCCTGGGTTCACGCCATTCTTCTGCCTCAGCATCCCGAGTAGCTGGGACTACAGGTGTCTGCCTATAGTACAAAATACAAAATTTTGTATTTTTAGTAGAGACGGGCTTTCACCGTGTTAGCCAGGATGGTCTCGATCTCCTGACCTCATGATCCACACCTCTCTTCCTCCCAAAGTGCTGGGATTACAGGTGTGAGCCACCGCGCCCAGCCTCCAAATGTTTTAAAGCAGGATGATCATTACTAACTGATAATGGCATCACATGGTAAGGAAGCACATATGCATAAGACAGAGAGGGTGGGGGTTGAACTCATCCTTTTATAGGGAACTTCCTCCTCTGATAACTAACCCTCATGAGCTAATCACCTCTTAAATGTCCCACCTCTCAATACTGTTTAAGGGCATTAAAATATTAGATAAATTAGTCAGAAATGCTTGACATAAACTTTCTCATACCTTAATTCCAAAAGCTGAGAAACACTCAAACTGAAATCTAACACTCTTAGAAAATTAGTTCAGATATATAGGGAGGAAACTGTATGGTTTTCTACATAAGAGCCAAAAACTTTCACACTATACGACAACACCATAAATAAAGTTAAGATGAACTATAAAACTAGAGAAATATTTACAATGCATGTAACAAAGATTTAATCGTCCTAATATACAAATAACTCTTATGTTACTAAGAGAAAAAGAACTCCCAACAAAAAACGTGGGCAAGAAACATAGACCTTTCACAAATAAGCACAAAGAGTCAATGAGCTTAAAGATAATTTCACTATAATGAAGCTATCAAGGAAATACAAAGAAAAATAAAAGTAATACATATAGACCTGTCAGACTGGCAAAGGTAGATTCAATCAAGCATACCATTTGGAAGAAATAGGCACTTCTGTGCATTTTTATGAGGATGACAAGTTGGTAAACTTTTGACCTGGTATACTTTTATCCAGTTGACCCATTTCTGGAAAGTTGTATAACAAGATTCACATTTAGCATTGCCAAAAGGGATGCTATGGTTTCTGTAAGTAAGAAAGAGAGAGAGAACCTGAAATTCCCTGGTGATTCTGTCCCCCAGCCCAGCCCCTTCACACAGTAGGCATATGTCAGGAGGGGGACACGGGCCTGATTCTCTCTTCTCTGGTCTCTTGTATCTAGAAAGGCCTCAAATGTATTGGACTTGGTCCTATATTTAAAGCTAAATGTATTGTTCATTTTTCACACAGCACATGGCCTCCGCCAAAATGCAAGCCAGCTATATCAACAAGTGCTTGTTTCAGGAAACAACTGTCTTATCCAATACAGGGGAAAAGATTGGCTATGCTAGACTATTTGGAGAGGCCACGTCTTTCTCCAAAGTGGCACCAAACTAATTTTGCCTGGTGATATTGACTCCTTGAAAACTTTACTGTACATATTGCCTTTCCTGAAACTCCCATGAAATGTGACTTCACTGAAAAAGAATGTCAATCACGGCAAGGATTTATAGTATTGAAAATCCAGGAATAACATCCAGATCCAGCAGCAGACATTCGAAAAACATTGGGAACATTCATTCAGTGGAATACTCTACACCCATTAGAATAGAAGACGCCAAGGATTGTATGTTGTTATGAAGGTGTCCGATACATTGAGAGACAAAAGAGGCTACATAAGAGCAGGTAAAATGTGATTTACTTATGCAATATTTAAGGTGTTTTCAGAATAGATGAATATATGAAACTTAGCATGTGTACGTGTTTATGTGTGTATGCATATGCATGAGATATATCTAGAAGGATATTTACCACAGGATAACTGTGTTATCTGTGTGGTTGCATTTAGGGTAAATTTTGCTTTTAGGTTTTTAGGTTTTCATTTTATCTTTTACACACTTTTTTGTCATTTGAATTTTTCATAGCCAATATGTATATATTATAAATCAAAAATAAATAATACAGCTATTTCCATTTTTATGTAAAGATTTTTTTAAACTTTTAAACCTTTCTTTAAGTAAACTAAGGCCAGGCATGGTGGCATATGCCTGTAATGCCAGCACTTGGGGAGTCTTAGGCAGGAGGATCACTTGAATCGAGGAGTTTGAGACTACAGTGAGTTATGATCACACCACTGCACTCTAATTTGGGTGACAAAGCAAGATTCTGTCTCTAAAATCAATAAAAGTATTTTTTTAGAAAGTAAACTGATACTAATAGGACGATCTTCACAGGAGCTTTCCAAGGCTTGCCTGCCAGTGCTAAGGCATGACACCTGCCAACAACCACAACAAATTCCTGCAAAAGACCCAGACAAGGTGTAGCAAAGAGGCCAGGCCTGGTAACTCATGCTGTAATTCCCGCACTTTGGGAGGCCAAGCCAGGTGGATCACCTGAGCCCAGTTCAAGAACAGCCTGGGCAACATAGTAAAACCTCGTCTCTACAAAAAAATACAAAAAATTAGCTGAGCATAGTGGCACATGTCTGTAGTCCAAGGTACCCAGGAGGCTGAGGTGGGAGGATCACCTGAGCCCAGGAGGTTGAGGCTGCAGTGAGCTGTGATCATGCCACTGCACTCCAGCCTAGGTGACAGAGCAAGACCCTGTCTCAAAAAATAAAAAAAAGTAGCAAAGAAAAAAATCTCTGCTTCAAGGTTGCTTAGCGTTGAAGATATTTTATGTTGTTCTCTTTTCTCTATTCTCTGCATGGGAAATACTGATGATCTCATACAAACTTCAATAAGCACATATTGATCACCAAGTATATTGCTAGAAACTGAAGATATGGAAATGAGCAAAATGTTTTCCTGAAACCCTCAAGAAGCTTTTTGGGGAGATGATCATACAAACAAATAATATCAATGATAATCTGCTCTAAAGAGATAAAAGGAGAAGCAATTAATATTTCCTAGAGGATTGAAGCAAGATTTTCCAGACAAGATGGCATTTGAGTTGGGTCTTCACTGAACTAAGGCAAGTTAGATAAAGCAGGAAAAGGGAGGCATTCCAGGACAGGGGCCCTGCCCAGGTAAAGACCGGATGCAGGATTATATTTTCTGTTTCATGACCAGAACGAGTAGAGGGTGAGAGAGCATCCAGGAGGCTGGAAGTGAAGGTGGGGACCAGAATTCTGCTAAGTGGTTTGGACTTCATGCAGCATTTAAAAGGTTTATGAGAGGAGGCCAGCATCATCAGGTTTGTTCAGCTGGATAGAAGGACAGAAAGTCCCAGAGTGGGTCCACCTCTGGCCTGCAGAGCTGTGGGCAAGTGTCCCTGTCCATTCTCCAGCTTCCCAAAATTTCAGATTGTAAGTGGTGGGTAAACACACATTGGTTGAATGTGAATGTACGACCTGGATTTGTGGAAGTTTCCACTGGCCTGAAAATGTGGGTAAAAGCGAGAATCTAGTCTAAACAGTGGAGCTAATGTCCCCAGCATAGAGACATGGGAAATCTTATCCCTAGGACTGGCTTCGGCCTCTGACTCAGCTCACCAGCCCCTGTTCTTAAGGTTGATGGACACACCAGAATCTGCACACACCTTTCTGCTCCCTCCTGTTTGCTCTTCCGTGTCACCTTTCTCATGGCAGCCCTACTGTAATCTAAGTTACTTTAAAAAGAAAATAAAATTCGTACATGTCTGTCACCACAGCTCCTTGCAGTGAGAAATGGAAGGTGTCGCTTCTTTGAAGGAAAAATGACAAGACAGAAAGAGTATTGGGTAACCACAAGGTGTTGGCATGTGGGAGTTGAGTTTATTCACCAAGAGAGACTGAAAACCCTGGCTGTCCTTCCAACTTTTTTTATAATAAGTTTTAATCGCTGTTTATGCTTTCAGGATGTGGTGCTTGGCATGAAAACCAGTCCCCTTGCAGCCCACATTTCAGGGGAGGCACTAGGCGACTGTGAGTAAATACCACGACAATGGAATTCCATCGGACCCAAATAGGTCTTTCATCTGTTTGCGGGACTGACAAGCAGGGCTGGCTTTTTTCGTCCCTCAGTGGACGCACAATGAGGAAGCTGAGGCTCTGTGGGCTTGTTTGCAGAACTTACCTGGGAAACTGATACCCTCTGAAAGTGCCCCTTCATTCCAATGTCACTCCAGATCAGGCAGGTAAAAGGATTACTCTGGTGTCCCTGGCCTCTGCCCCATTGTCTGCACAAGTCGACACTAAATGGAGTAACTTAACCCCCAAAGAGATAACCAACTGCTGTGTGTGTACTCACATTTAAAGCTGCCAATTCCCATGAAGTGACTGGGTTGTTTTCTGGGCCTTTTGCTTCTAACATGTTGGTAGCAGAATCTTGAGATAGTTCTGGACCAAAGAGGTTAGGATGTCTAAGAAAAAGTCCAGGGTCCAGCCCCCAGATCCCTCATGCCAAATGAGTCCACTGGGGGGTGCAAACACAAAGGGAACCTAGGTTAAGACAATACACACATCTTTCAAGAAAAAAATTTTTTAAATTGTGAACTTGACTTTAAAATCTCAATATGCTTTCTTTGAAGAAAAATTTGTTTTTAACCCCAAAGAAGAGAGAAAGGGCATTTTGAGGGTGTGATAAAGCTTGTGGTTTCTGTTTTGATGAAACAGGCAGAAAAGGCCAAAGTCTGACCCGAGCTCCTCCTCTGTGTATGACTCTGAGAACTTCACGGGTCTGCTCCACCACCAGTAGCCAGCCCAGACTCACCCCAACCAGCACCAGCCAGCCAGAAAACCCAAAAACTAACTCTCCTACCATTAGCCTGGACACTCTGTTTCCCCTTTCTTGATAGAAATCTTCCACAAAATAAATAACATTTATTATGTTTTTGAAACGGAAACATAGAAGAAAGCAAAGATCATTCATAATTTCACTATCCATGTAACTCTTGTTGACAATTTTTCTTTAAAAATGTAAGTAACATAGCATACACACGGTGAAAAAACACTCAAACCTAAGGAAGGTAAAAATAATTTTAAATAAAATAAATATTTACCTCAAAGGTAACTACTATTAACATTGTGTTGGGTTTGCTTCCAGGCCAGAAAAAGAAATGTACAGTGGTCCATGCCTGTAATCTCAGCACTTTAGGAGGCTGAGGCAGGCAGATCACCTGCAGTCAGGAGTTCGAAACCAGCCTGGCCAACATGGTGAAACTCCGTCTCTACTAAAAAGAAAAAAAAAATTAGTCAGGCGTGATGGCACATCCCTGTAGTCCAGCTACTCAGGAGGCTGAGGCACAAGACTCACTTAAACCCGGGGATGGAAGTTGCAGTGAGCTGAAATCATGCCACTGCACTCCAGCCTGGGCAACAAAGTGAGACTCCGTCTCAAAAAAAAATAAAAAATTGTGTGTGCATTTATATACCAGTAAAATATACACAACCTTTTATAACCAACATCAAGAAAATAGCAAAAGAGCCACCCTATTCTATATCCTTCCCTTCTCACTTAGTTGTACATCTTGGAGGCTGGGCACAGTAGGTCACGCCTATAATCCCAGGACTTTAGGAGACTGAGGTGGGCAGATCACTTGAGGTCAGGAATTCAAGACCAGCCTGACCAACATGGTGAAACCCTGTCTCTATTAAAAATACAAAAAGATTAGCTGGCCGTGGTATCGTGCACCTGTAGTCCCAGCTACTCGGGAGGTGGAGGCACAAAAATCACTTGAACTGAGGAGGCAGAAGGTGCAGTGAGCCAAGATCGTGCCATCGTGCCACTGCACTTCAGCCTGGGAGACAGAGTGAATCTCTCTCTCTCTCTCTCTCTCTCTCTCTGTATATATACATATACATATGTACACACACACATCTTGGAGAGTTTGTCACATCTGCTGAATACGGATCTACCTCACTCTTTTTAATGGCCCATTCTATGGATGCGTCATAACTAACCTGTCAAGTCTCCCATGGGAAGCTTAGAAGAAATGCATGAACTGTGGCCCATCCTGTCCTCAGTTTCCTCATCTGCAAAATGGGAGTGACATAGTAAACGAGTGTATACATGGAAAACACTTCGGGGGAGCATGCAATACACACAGTAAGCCATTAATATTACTAGCCATTAGTATGAGTACAGTTTTCCACTAAAAAGTTTTTAGACAAATATTTTAGGTAAATCTGAAAGTTGTCACTACTAAAAGTAGACCAACATGAAAGCCTGCACTGTATTTTTGAGCCAACCCCTTCAGAACACCTAGAAGGACTGAAATGTCTATGGCCCATTGTGATGACAGCACTACATTTTCTAAAACACATAGAAATTTCCCAAATGAAGCCACAGCTTCAGACAACATTGTCAGGAGGCATGTTAGTCAAGAGAAATCATGAAGAATACTGTAGCCAATTGACAATGCAAGGAAAATCATGGTGGGCAGAATGTAATTACCTGAACTGGAACTTAGCCAGGGTGTCTATCTGCCCAGCAAAAGGAAATTAGAACAGATGTGTGGGGCGAAGGTTTAGTTTTGGCCAACATTTCCCAAGATAATCTTTCCATCAGTAGTAAGATCATTATATCCAGGCATTAATGAGAACCACAGAAGGTTAGGGCTTGAAGGAACAATTTCTAAGAGACCAGTTAGTTTAGCCCAATCGTTCTACAAATGAGAGATTAACTAACTTCCCTGAGTAACAAAGCCAGTTATCAGAAGAGCCAGGGTTAGCTGAAAATCTCTTAACATCCAAGCCAGTGTTTATTCCATCAAATTACACTGGCTTATTTGTACAGAATCCTAGGGTACCTATTTGCTACTCATTATCAAAAATAAGTCAAGACATGTGTGAATTGGGGAATAATTAAATGTTTTAAAGTAGTCCCTGTCAGTGATGTCATACAAGTATTTAAGAACCTAAGAGACTAGGACATTTTTGCTGTTATTAGAGGGCAGTAGTTTAACCTGCTTTACAGTCTGGGGGTCTTCACCTAAAGGAGAGGCCAAAATGATGGAGTTCTAGCTCTCCGTCCCTCCCCGTTCCTACTTTGACCTCAGCAGTACTGTTTCTGCGACATTTTACATAGTAGATGATTTTACTTAAAATATATTGATATAAGGATTCCCTGCTAAAGCAAAAGATTTTAATGCTATTGTTTTTGGCACAGGAGTCCAGTGCTATGTAATTTTTAAAAATTCATTTGGGAGAAAATTTGGAGAAATTTGAATGAGGACTATTGAATGTTCCCAAAAAACACAACAGTTGTCTAAGTAGGTCTAGGTTTAAGAGAGTTGTTTTCCCCTTATACCACTTTTTATTGCAGTGATGACCTGGCATTTCCCAAAAGCCATTTATTGGGAATTCATGAAATTTATTTAGAACCAGCCAATAAGGAGAAAAAAGCCCAAAAGCTGAGGCACTTTACAGGTGAATGTACAGGATTGACTCACCTGGTGTCATTGGTATATAAGCCTTAAAACTATGTCAGTACACTTTTTGGCAATAATTTCTGAAAATTTTCCAAAGAAGATGATAGAAATCTTCTGGAGGGACATTGCAGCAAGATGTAACTGTATGTAACACTACTGAACTGTACATTTAAAAATGGTAAAGATAGTAAATTTTATGTTTATGTGTGGGTCTTTTAACCAAAACTAAAATAAAATAAATTTTAAATGAAGAAGGGTGCCCTTCTTCAGTTCTTTCTCCTTCCTGTTGTCCAGAATGCAGATGTGATGTCCGGTACTCCAACAGCCATTTAAAACCATAAAGTGGAAGCAGCATGCTGAAGATGGTGGAGCAACAAGATACTGGGTAAAGAGCAATAAGATTTTATGCAACAGAATCTGATCTCTGACATCGAAGGCACCATGCCAACCCCTGCATGGCCTACCTCTGGGTCCTTTATGTAAGAGAAAATAAATTTCTATTATATCTAATTTTTTTTAAAAAATTACCAAAGAAGATATTTATGTCATATGTATTAATCATATCAAAAGAACGAGACTGTTGTCCCAAATCGCTTTTATCCTACTTATTTTCCTCAAATGTTCAAATAGAGCCATAATACAAAGCCACATTTCTCAAAGTGTTGTCCCGAAACCAGCAGCATCAGCATTTCCTGGAACTTACTAGAAATGCCCCTAGATATCCTAGCTTAGACACAGCAGGTGCTGAGCCTGGCAATCTGTATGTTAGTCATCCTTCCAGGGTATTCTGATGCACAGCAAAATAAGAGAACCACTAACATAGAGTAACACAAAGTATTCCTGTTTGTATAGTGTCTGTGATAAGAGCTGGGGGCCTGCAATCAAGAGTCCTGGGTTTGAATTTCTTCTTTATCACTTAGCATTTACTTAGCACTTGAAAAGTGACTTCATCTCTTTAAGTCTCAATTTTCACAATTGTTTGATGGACAAGAATTAACATTATCCTTATCCAGAGGTTGTTGAAAATATTTAATAGGAAAATTTATGTAAAGCTCTTAATTGGCAAATGTATACTATTAAATGAAGGATAAGTAATAGAATCTTATTCTTGTTTCATACTGTACAGAGCCCCCGACTTGACAGAAAACAAGCATGATAAACAGGTTCAAGAAAATGGAGGAATGCTGGGGATGTTCTTAAGAGAAAAAAAAATTAATAGAACTGAAGGAGACTTAAAACTACTTGCAAGAAAAAAAAAACAAAAAATAAAACAATATTAATAATGATAGGTAACATAAAATGCTTACCATGTAACAGATGCTATTTTAGTCACTTTGCTTGTTTAACTTATTAAATCCTCATAACGATTCCCTGCTACATATACTATAGTTCTGCCTGTTTTATCAGGAAATTGAGGCATGGGGAGCTTAAAAGATGAATCCAAAGTCACACAGTGCCTGAGAGGGAAGGCCAGTTTCCATGGCAGGAATTTAGCTCTAAAGCCCATGTTCTTAACCGTGGCCCCTGCAGTCTTGGGTATGTTTCTGCCTCTCTTCAGTGGGATCACAAATGGAATGATGGCCTCTTACTTGGGTTAGAATGAAGGGGAAACTCAGTTTATTGATTTCTACTGAACACTCGCAGTAGGTGAGTGTCTTCATTTGGGGCCCCCAAGAAGCATCACTGATGCAAGGATTTGAGTGTAGCTTATTTGGAGGTGTAGGAAACACCTTTAGAGAAGGGAAAGTAACACAGAAAAGGGAAGGCAGATTACAAAAGCTGGGCGATTACACCAGCTATCAAGGTGGCGACTGGAGCTACTTCTGCAGGGGAAACTGAAAAAAATCACTCTTAGAATCATCCCCTATAGTGGAGAGGGAGCTGGGATAGTTAGATCTTGAACAAGGGCTGCCTTTGTGGGTGTTAATTTCCTACCACTTCTGGCTTGCCATGTTGCCCAAGAGCAGAATCCTTCCAGGATTAAAAAAAAAAAAGAGTTTTAAGCTGAAGTTATTTATTTGTAAGTTAGCATTATACAGATCTATCGTTTTCACCCTTGCGTATGCCTCAGAATCCTCAGCATGTCAAAACATAAATCGCTAGGCCCATCCCCAGAGTTTCCGATTGATTAGGTCTACTTGGGGGCTGATACTTTGCATTTCTAACAAATATCCAGAGAATGCTGATGCTGCTGATTTGGGACCACATTGTGTGAGGCCATCTGGTTTCACAGCCAGGAATGATTGCCACAGCCTTCTGAAGAAGCCACTATACAAATTGTGTGTGTGTGTAACCAAAATATTTAGGCAGAAAATGACAAGTAACTCAAAGGCTCACTTTGATCCTGAAACTCCTAACTAAAGAGAGGAAATAAGCATCCCACTTGGTTGATCATCAGTCTCGGCCAGGTACACAGTCCCGGGTCCCCAAGATATAGAAGAATTCCCTGGGCCCTAAAAGATACCTCTTACAGAACAGAAAATTATATAAACCTAAGTAAAAAAAAAAAAAAAGTTTACTTTTCAAAACTACATTCTTGTTTGTTTTCTGTTTTAAAGGAGAAGTCATAAACTGCTTGTTGACGCACATGGAGTCATCAAGAACTCATTCCTCTGTTAGCTGATCCTGAATGCCCCACATTTCTGAGAAATCAGCCCCTGGAGCCACCGCTCTGCAGACTCTGTGCTAAGATTACAGTGGACTCATGCAGGATAATAATCTGTATTTTGATGAAACTCAAAATTATCAAAATACCATCTTATGGTTTGCTGAATACTATGCAGAGGAATCATCTTAAGTTACAAATTTCCAGAATCAACAGGGTATCACTTTACTAATCCAGGAAAGCAAGTCAAGTTTTAGTAATTTGATAAGGCACTGAGAGAGGCTCCTGGTGAGTTTACTTTCCTGGCACACCGGTGAGGCATGATTAATTACTAACCATCTTTCATACGTCTGTACCATTTGACTTTGGATATTGGCCAAAGACCCAGAATTAAGAAGCTCTCATTCCTAAATAAAAGCTTGCAATACAAAGCATTTTTATTTCATCATGTGAACATTTCTAAGCAATTGCTTAAGATTCAAAACCAATTAGGTTTCTAGTGTCTCTGTACTATTTTTCTCTGTTACTGCTAAAAATTAAATGTTTGAAACATCCACAGCTGAAAAAAATATAATAAAAATTAAAATTAAATGTCACAAATTACTGGTTATTAAAAATTTAATAGTGGCAATAAAATTACAGAAGAAGGTAGAGAAATGTTTCAACTCAGTCCTTGGACTTTCTCATGGGTTTGTCTGAAGGTCACTTAAGACCAATCCACAACTCAGTGCTTCATAATGCTCTTATTTTGAATAAGCTGGCTTGGTCTAGCAATTATGATACCTTTTATTATTTCACTTCATATTGCTCTTTGAGATATTTTGGCACACTCTTTTTATACCCTAAACATTAATTATTTTTAATTTGAACAAAATGATGTTATTCTTTACCAAAAGCTATACTTTCTAAAAATTGCTGAATCTTTATTTTAAAAGGTGGAAAAATCACAGTGGATTGCTAATTTGATGAATTTGACTTGAACCACTGTCCTTTAAATCCAAACGTAAGTTTCTTTCCAAATAAAAGTTTTTGATATTAAACCAATGCTGTGACTTCATGAAACTATTCATATAGTCAAGAGATTTCCTTTTTGTCATTGAACTCTACATTCCTGTATATTATTTGATATTTGATTTTCCTAAGATTCCTGAAAAAAATTAAAAGCACTCCTTCTCTGAGAATAGTTGGTTGCCCCCAATGTCCTTGCTTATTTTAGAGAGAAGTTGACTTTGTGTCAAAACAATAAATCTGCATAATTATGAGAACAGAAGAAGCTTATGGCCCTCTCATCTGACGATCTGACGCAAACGGATGGAACTTGATATCATATCAAATAGTATTTACTCTCAACAGTGGGGTCTGCATAATGTTGCCACACAATTCTGTTGATTTAGTGGCTCTTGGCGAAAGTAATTTTTTTAATTGACATATTCATGGGGTGTATAGTGATGTTTCAATACATACAATACATAGTGATCAGGTAAGGGTCATTAGCATATCCATAATCTCAAACATCTATTATTTATTTGCCTTGTGAACATTCAATATCGTCCTTATAGCTATTTGAAACTGTCTAATATATTATTGTTAACTCTAGACATCCTACAGCTATCTAACACTAGAAATGATTCCTCCTATCTAGCTGTAACTTTGTATTCTTTAACGTATCTCTTCTTAACTTTCCCTTCCCTTTACCCTTCCCAGTCTCTGGTGTCCTCTGTTCTATGTTTTACTTCTGTAAGATCAACTTGTATTAGCTTCCACATGTAAGTGAGAATACGCAGTGTTTAACTATTCATGGCTTGTTTCACTTAACATAAACTTCGGTTCCATCCATGATGCCTCAAATGACAGGATATCTTTTTTTTTTCTTTTTAACCACTGAATTGTATTCCATAGTATGTATTTATACCACATTTTCTTTATCCATTCATTTGCTGTTGGACACCTAGGTTGATTTCATATTTAGCTTTTGTGAATAATGCTGCAATAAACATGGGGTTTGCAGGTGTCTCTTTGATATATTGATTTCCTTTTCTTTGGATAAATGCCCAGAAGTGGGATTGCCAGATCATATGGCAGTTCTATTTGTAGTTTTTTGAGGAAACTTGGTGGGGGTTTTTTCTGTTGAGATGTTTGAATTCCTTGTACATTCTGCAAGTTTCTATTGCTGGCAGAAGCCACTACAATGAATTGGTTCTGCTTAAAATATGGTACTTTCTGTGTGTCAAGTTACTCCAGGACTATTCTGCATAGCAAAAGGAATGCTAAGCATGGAAGAACAATAAAATCCTTCTTACATGAAAGTTTCGCAATTGACCTTCACACTTTAGTCTTGATTTTTTTAAAAGGTAAATTTACTTACTCTCTTCTTATTCCTCAGCAAAAACATTACCAAGGGAATTCCTGCACACTTGCTATCTGTACTTATAGAACAACTTTGTCTTTAAAACCTCAAAGAACTCTGTGATATTCACAGTCCTCTCACCACCTGCTGTGGGAGAGAAAAGTGAACACCTATAAGTGAACAAATTAGACCTAGTGCCTACTTCTGAAGTAAAATCACAGAGTATGCAGAAATAAAAATGTGGTGCTTTAAAAACATGATTACTTTTTAAACATACATTTACCATGCAACCCACTCCTATTTGCCCAGTGAAATGAAAACTTATATTCACACACCAAAAAAACTATAAGCAAATGTTTATAGCAGCTTTATTCATAATCACCAAAATTCTAAACAAGCCACATGTTCTTCAAGGGACAAATGGATAAATAAACTGTGTGGTACTGTGTCCCATGGGATATTATTCTGCAATAGAAGAAAATGAACTACTGATACACAGCCACATGGTCAGCAAGTATCCAATGCTGAGTGAAACAAGTAACACAACATACAGGACATTGCATTATTCCATTTATTTTTCCACTTTGGAAAAGAGTAAAGGGACAGAAAACACATCAGTGGTTGCCAGGGATCAGAACTGGGGGAACAGATTCTCTACAGTGGGAAGCAAGAAAATTTAGAGGGGGATGGAACTATTCTATATATTGATTGTGGTAACGATTATATAATTATTTATTATAACTACTTTTTTAAAAAAATATTTTTCTCCTACAGTGAAAAATACTGTTGCTTGTTCCAGGAAGCACCCATCTGCCTTGGTGCTTTTTCCTCCTCCTTAACCTTGGAGAATTTGAACAATCACAGAATTTCTAAGTTTTGTCATTTAAATAATCACCCACTATTCTAGAATGCATTGTAGATGTTCATTAGAACAGGAGATATGTCCAAAATATCTCTACAATATGTCCAAAAATATGTCTAGCCTTGCTCCAGACCCTCAGCAGGAGAGAGCTGACCTTTCCTCAAAACTCACAGTGTGACCCAGGACTTCCCTTGCCTTCAGCAGCACACATTTATGTGAGCTAATTTAGGAAATTGATCCCACTCTTGCTGTACTTGGAACCCCCCAAGTTAGTTCCATGCACATTGCTGTTAGGTTACCACCCCTTCTCAAACTTGGCCTGCTGAGCATTGGAACCTACCTTATGAGATGTTGTGCTGATGCCCTCTAAATGCCGTTTTAGTACATTCTGCATTAGCCAACATGCTGAGCCTTTGATCCAGCTGCCCAGATTGCTAATGGCAAACCTGATCAAAGTCCACCTGTGTTTTTACCCACCTTCATGATGAAAATGTTAATCCATCAAATCAACGTGAGGATGAGATGGCATTTCCTGTCCACCAGATAGACAAAGAATAGATTTTAAAAATCAGAGAAGATCCAGATAACACGTTCTCCCTTAAACTGATGGTAAAATTATAAATAAAGACCTTTAAAAGGCGATGTAGTTGTAGCTACCAAAGGCTTAGGTTTTTGCTTCTGAAATTTTACTTCTAGAAAGTTGTCCTAGAAAATGATTCACATATATACAAAAGTATACATACGAGGTGTATTAGTCCATTTTCGCACTGCTGATAAAGACATACGCAAGATTGGGCATTTGACAAAAGAAAGAGGTTTATTGGACTTACAGTTCCACATGGCTGGGGAGGCCTCACAGTCACAGCAGAAGGCCAGGAGGAACAAGTCACAGCTTACGTGGATGGCGGCAGGCAAAGAGACAGCTCGTGCAGAGAAACTTCCATTTTTAAAGCCATCAGATCTCATCAGACTCATTCACTATCACAAGAACAGCACAGGAAAGACCCGCCCCCATAATTCTATCACCTCCCACCAGATTTCTCCCACATACATGGTAATTGTGGGAGCTACAACTCAAGATAAGATTTGGGTGGGGACACAGCAAAACCATATCACAAGGATATTCACTGAAGCACTATTCAAAACGGCAAGTAATAGAAAACAATTTAAGGGACTTGTTAAATATTTATACATTTATTATAATAATAAATACTTGGGTAGAACTTACTATGTGCCAGGCATTTGTTCTAGGGCATTCCTTGCATTGTTTTATTTGAGGTAGGTTTTATTATTATCCCCGTTTCACAGATGAGACACCTGAGGCACGGGAGGTTAAGTTAGTTTCCCAAGCTCACATGACCAGTCCATGGAAAAACTGGGACTCAAAGTCAGACTCCAGTGTACAAACTTTTCACAACTACAATCCTCTGCCTTTCTAATGATTGATGTGGGAAGAGTTCTAAGATTCATGAGTCAGAACAAGAGCACCCAAAACACATAGTTGAATTGAAAATAAAGGAGATTCCTGAACAATACATATGCTTTGATTCTACTCACACTGGGAAAAGACAGAGTTGGAAGAGAAGTAAAGAGGGATTTTGAGGTTTTCTCTGTTGTATACTGAGTAATGACAAACAAATTTTAAAGTGGTTAATGCACAGAATTCATCCTCATACTCTAGGCTTAACTCACTGTTGAGGTGAAGGCCTCCATCAAAATGCCACAAGGACATGCCGGATCCTGTCTAGTTTAACATCCTTTTTTTCTTTATTAATACATTAGTAATACATTAATATAGCAAATATACTGATGTATTATGCATAATAGACGTAATATATGATAGTATATTTGTATTATATAAGTAATTTATATTAATATATTAGTAATATTAATATATTAGAGCCTTTGACACTCATAAAACAAATATATTTGCAAATATCTCATCAGACTAAACTAGATTAATTATGTTAATATTCTAAGCAAACAAAAATTATTTAAATCCTCCATTTTCTTCAAAAACATTCTACCCTTTCATGAGAAAACCCATGGCTTTTTAATTTCTAATTTTCTAAAACACTCTGCGAAAATGCAGTAAGAGCCAAAAGTCACCGCTTATTAATAGTTTCCTAATGTTTTCAAGATACGCCCAGCTAGCAGTGGGCAGTCACCAGGTATGAAAGCAAGGGACCTTTTGGTTTGTTCTCTGACAGATTTGTATTCACTCCACAATTTCTCCACCTTCTTGCTGTATCTTCCTCTTTGCCCTCTAGTGTTTCTTCTTTCGTTCTCAACTGAAGTTTGTAGAACCACTGGACTGGATTCAAAGACAGGGTTTGAATCCTTGCTTTGTCACTGTCGACTTCTGGGCCACTAGAGAATGAGAGTGTTCACAGACATTGGGAGGGAAACATCACACACGGGGGCCTGTCAGAGGGTAGGGTCAAGGGGAGGGAGAGCATTAGGACAAATACTTAATGCATGCGGGGCTTAAAACCTAGATGACAGGTTGACGGATGCAGCAAACCACCATGGCACATGTATACCTATGTAACAAAACTGCACATTCTGCACATATACCCCAGAACTTAAAGTATAATAATAAAAAAAAAGAGAGAGAATGAGGGTGTTAAAATGCATTCTTCTACTGCTAACATTCACTAAGGTACAGATATCCTGGCTGTGAGTAATTTGCATTCTGATGGAAATAAAGACAGGCTTTCCCAAACATGAAGCTACGATTTTTAAATGTTGAGGAATTAGGTAAGATTATACCATGAATAGGTGCATAAATACATGTACACTAGGGAACCATTTAGTAATTTACAAATCATGTAGATTATGCCACATGTGAATTACAAATTATGAAATGCTTTCCTGTTAATTGAAGATTTAATGTTGCTCCCAAAATAACTTATCTTCAGCCCTAGGAATAATTTCCTCCCCGCAGACAGTGGTCAATGACTTATCATTTGCTACCCCACCCGCACGTTGCCAGGCATCTAATTGTGAGTTCACTAATGACTCTAAAAGCATCACTTATGTCCCACAGCAAATATGGAATGAATTAAATACCAGTGGCTGGTTTTGTAGTGTCGCTAAGAGAAATTAAAACTTTAAAAATATGATGAGGCAAACTTACTTTCATAAATGAATACAGTACTGTTATCTTTGAAGTAGTTAAAATAGCACAGAATAAATTAAAACAATACTCATAAATCCAGTAAGCTGTTTCAAGATTTGACAATGGTGTTTAGTAAGCAGAAATTGCATTTGATTTAACTTATCTACCTAACAGGATGAAGTATGAGGAGTGGGTATGAATCTTCAATCACAAACTCAAGCGTGCAAGAAAGATGTACTTTGTGCTGAAGCAGTTGAGAAAAAGTCTGCCTTCCTTTGTGAATCAGGAAAAATAAAAACACAAATCAGTATATCATGAAGTCACCCTTTTCCATTTGCCTTCCCAAATCCAAAGTGCTTTGTCAGCACCTCTTGCTAGGCAGGATTTTACCTACTGGATTGTAACTGTGGTCATTCCCAGGACTGTTTAGCAAAGGGGATTTTAGTAAAATAGAATTTCGCATGATAACATTTTGCATAAAACCCAGTGATTCATTCAACAAATACTTATAAGCACCTACTCCTTGCTGCATCTGTAGGGTAATGCTAATGATGAGATAGGCCTGTTCTCTACCCTAATGGATCCAATGGGGTCCTAAGAGAGAAGACTACAGACCAGTAGACAAATAAATATTGAGCTTCAAATTATGCTAAGTTCTGAGGGGCAGGGGTTACCCTCACCGGAGCACAGTGACAGAGAAAACACGGAGTGGAAGCTCCCTTTGGAAGGAGTGTTCAGATAATACCACCCCAACATGGAGACATGAAGAACAACGAAGAGCCAGTTTAGGGAAGAATGAAAGGAACAGCATTCCAGACCAGGGAACAGCACATGAGCTGGTAATGAGCTGGGTGTGCTTGAGTGGCCGAAAGAAGACTAGTGCAGTTGAAAGGCAGTGAAAAAAAGCAGGAAAGGGAATGAGATGAGGCTGGAGGGGAAGGCAGGGGACTGGATACCTGGGGCATTAGAGACAAGGAGTTGGGATTTTACTTGAAGGGAAGCAGTTTATAACAGAGTGACTTGACCTAATTTGTGTTCTTAGAAGCTCACTCTGGTTGCCAGGTGGACAGTAGATTAGAGAGGGGCAGGAAGCCCACAGGCTGACCAGTGTTGATGCAGTAGAGTAGTCAAGAGATGATGTGAGCCCTGCCTAGAGAGCTGGGATAAAGTGATGATACAAGAAATAAATCTGAGAAAAAAATAGCAGAAGAATGACAGGACAGGACTTGGCCATCAGTTGGAGGTAGGAAACAAGGTGAAGAGGGGAATGAAGCAAGTTTTGTTTTCATGCTTTACAAACGCCCATGCCCTCCATTACCAAGACTCAGAACAGCTCAAATGCCCATCAATAGGAGAATGGATAAACAAACCAGGGCATGCTTATATAATATAATGCTACTCAACAATAAAAAGGGTGAAATAACGTACACTCATCAACGTGAATGATCTCAGAACAATTACACTGACAAAAAGGACACAACAGAGCACACATTTTATTATTCCATGTTTATAAAACTCTAAAACAGGCAAAACTAATGTGTGGTGTAGATGTCAGAAGAGTGGTTGTGTCTCAGGCATGGATGGATGAGAAGGTGCATGTGGAACTTTCTAGAAATACGGGATTGTTCTGTATTTGGATAGGAGTGTAGGCTACACAGTTGCCTGCATTTGTCAAGCTGATGGAAGTGCACACTTAATATATGTGCACTGCATTACAAATTATACCCCCATGAAAAGTTAATATTTTTAAAACAACAAACAACAAATGTTTATTTGGTTATTGCTATGCAAAAGCAGAAAATATTCAAAACAATAAAGGAAAACTCTAATTGATATAGCTATTGTCATATCTTCCACTTAGCAACTTGAGTAATTAGAAATTAAAATTATAAATGTGAAAAAAAAAATCTGGTCGTGTATACCCTCCACCTCACTTGTTTCTCTAAAGTACACAAAGCTAGTTTTGTTCAGAAATAGTAAATGAGCTAGTCAGAGCTCCAGGACCTGCTTATACCTGACCAACGAGTTTTCATCTACACCAGTGAGACACTCCAGGTATTGGAATGGATGGAGGGAAGTCTATGCCTGGGTTGAAGAAAGTGAGGGTGCAGTGAGATTCTTTCTGATCCTAGGCTCTCAGCACAGCATGCTGCTTTTTAATTCCCCAAGCCTCTGTGGAGCAGCACTCTCTATCTGCCTTTTCTTTCCTTCCTCCCATTGGTAAAAGATAGATATAGACAATTCTGAGGAGTAGGGAGAGATGGATGTCAAGGGTCTGGACTTTGAAAAAAGTAGAGCTGTTTGGGAGAGATTTCTAACAGCACAGGGCTAGGAGCCTGGCAGGCAGGAACTGTCAGGAGCTCTGTACGCAGACACTTATGGTAGGAGGAATTAGTGGCTTTTCATATTGTAACTTGGTATCTCCAGAACCTTCAGTAAAGACTGGTAAAGGGTATGGCCTGGTCTCGGCTGAGCTGTGAGGATGTAAGATGTATGTGTAAAGCCTGGCTCTGAGGGGCAAATGGGGGAGCAGCAGACCCAGACCCACAAGCTCACTGACCTCAAGTGGGCAAGCCACAAGCAGCAGCATCCCTTAATGTCCTGTGCACCTTGCTCTGAGAACAGACGTCCCAGACTGATCCCTGAGTGTACCCAAGCTCCTGCTCCCTCAAGGGAGGGAGAACAGCCAGGACCAATTTATACAAACACAAAATCAGCCCTCCAGATCCGTGAAGGATGACTTAGGGAAACAACTCGACTTCCTGCTGACCTTGCACTGTGAGAGCTGCTGGGAGATCGGTCAGGATTTGTGTATAAACAATAGTACCTGTGACATGACATTTGCATGTAGATGTTACAACAAAAGAGCAAAGATGATGATAGTTGTCACTCGAGCTCCTCAAGTTCTTTCAGTCTGCATTATAAACGTTACATTCGGAGTCTCAGAAGGAACCATCAACAAGCACTGGGTAAATGAGGGCATTTCTATGTCAACTCTTCCAGAAGACCCTTGCAGTCCACACTACTGGTGCTCCATTTGTGCACCCTTGGCTCTCACTTTCCTGTACCAGCTGCCACTTCCTATTGCAAATACATGTGCCTTTTGGCTAGAAGGTCTTCTTTGGCCCCAGCAGCATGTGTGGCCCACATGCAGGGCTGCTGGAAGTGCCAGGCAGTTGACATGCCCAGGAGCCAAGTTTAAACCATGAATAATGGGAGCTGGTGAAGAAATAACCCCTGACCCCCTGCTCTTCCATGGAACCACTCTAAGGAGTGTTCTGCCCACTCTCCCAGAGGTCCCCCCAGGACTGAACCCAGCTGCCCAGAGTGGTAAGCTCTTCATCACTGCCGAGGTTCCTCCCCTTCCCTGCCCCACTTCCCCACTCCCCCGCTCACGCCCCCTGGGACCCCTTCCCAAATAAATGACTGCATTCAAATCCTTGTCTTGGAGGCTGCCCCTTGGGAACCCAAGTTTAACCAACCTCAAATTGTCCAAGTTCCCAACTGTTCCAAAGACAATTTTTCTTTCATTTTTCTAAGCATGATGAGGTGAGATTTACATAAATAATTCAATAAAACTATTAAATACAGAAAGATGAGTAACAGAAAAATAAAGTTGGATAGTTCAGTGAAGCCCAGAGTAGCATCAGTTCCCAAAAATATGTTCACAAAGGCTAAAGTTGGGTGGCACATGAACCTGGAGCTGAGCTTTGCAGGCAGACAAATGCTGTTATAGGATTCCGGGGAACCACACATTTTTTTTAATCTAGTAGCTCAGAAGAAAACCATTTTTCTTCTGCCAGAGGCTCCTACAAGGAGTTTCTCTTGTGGTGTCTCCTCAAAGGGTCTCTGTGTGAACTGTACACAGTGTCTTTATGACACACAAGCCCAATGAACACAACACACACTCTGCATGACGCTACCCATGGACAGTCCTCAGCAAACTCAGACCAAAATGCAACCCTGTACGCATGGTTCTCCAGAAGCCAAAGCAAGAGTGTGTCTGTACATGGCTGCCTGATGATGGCCCCAATTTGGGGTAGATTTAACCTATCAGAAATGGTGGTTTTCAAACTGGGTTCCATTTGGCCACTTGGGAGGTGGCAGTGGATGGATAGTGAATCTAACAACATTCAGAACCTTTTCTCCCAGCAGCTCCACCTAAATCTGTTTGTATATTAGGTTGGATATAATGCCCCATTTGAAGAAAGGATTATGTCAACTTTCAAAACATGAAAATGACAAAAGGTAAAGAAGTCCTTCTTATCCTTCCCAGTCTAGGGCTGGATGAAAGTCAGGCAGCACATTTGAGGCTATACTCCCTGGCAGGAACCTTAAGAAACAGCCTCAGAACACAGATAACTGGCTCTGGCCATTCCCCTGGGGCATGGCAGCCCCAGGGGCCTCAAACCAGAGAGTCATCTCCTGGACTCACAAAACTCTAGACACAGCCAGGACCTGCCAGGGAGACCAGCCTCCTCCAGCAGCCTGGGCGCTGCTATTTCCAACACACAGTGATTACCCGGAACCCATCCTGAGAGTTACTTAGACACACGGTCTGGAGATGGTGCCTTTCGAAAGACTTCTACTCCCAAGGACTCTGGGGACAAACTTTGCGAGAAGCTGTGCAGCCAGCCGAACCCACACCACACCATGGCCCTGTCCTGCTGGGGTGCAGCCCAGATAGGCCTCTCTGCAGGCACCTGCATGCCCATACTGCTCTGACCTTTCCCCGCATCTCGACACACCGTGTCCCCTATTCCACCTCCCTAGAGCTCTCGGGAACCGCCTTTCGAAGGCATCACTCTGCTCTCCATCCGCAGCCCCTCCCTGGTCCTAGCCCTCTCTGAGGCCTGCTGCGGGTCCCCGCGGGCCTCATCTGTCTCGGGGCGGGGAGGTGAGAGCAACTCCCTTGTCATCGACAGCATCCCGCGCTGGTCCTGACACTACCCGTGACACAGCTCCTGACCCTCCCACACCCATCTCGCCCAACAGGAGACCCTGGCAGCTGCGGACTTAGTGTGTCTCCCGCATTCGCATCGGGAAACCGAATCAACCATGCGCTAGTATTAGGAGGTGGGGACTTTGGAAGGAGGTTAGGTTCTGAGGTCAGAGCCCATGACTGGGATTCGCGACGGTATAAAGGAGGCCGCAGTCGGCTCCCTCGCCCGTTCCACCACATGAGGGTTCCCGCCACCGGGAACCAAGATGCAGGCTCCACCAGACACCTAACCTGCCAGCACCTCGATCTTGGACTATCCAGCCTCCAAAACTGTGAGAAATAATGTTCTGTTGTTGCTAAGCCACCCCGTCTACGGCATTTCATCCACAGCAGCCAAAACAGAATAAGATCCTGGAGTGCCCACTCTGACGCCCTCAGCCTCTGTGGCGCTTTCCCGGATGGAGCTCCCGGAGGACAGCGCCAGCCCCAGGTTCTCCGCAGCCAGTAGATGAAAGAGGCGTTGGGAGCTCCTTCTGCCTGGCGGAGCCAGAGCTGAGGCGCTGCACACAGGCCTGGGAGTAGCCCCTCCATCCATGTGCCCTTCACTGCCTTTCCTCCCTTCTCTCCCTTCCCTGCCCGCCGTACTCCTGCCCTGTGCCTCCTACAGCCATCCCCCAAATAAACCGCTTGCACCCAGGGCCTTGTCTCGAGGTCTGCTTCTAGGGAACCCCCAGGAAGGCCCAGCCCCCGCCTTTTACTGGAGCTGTTACGGCTTGCTGCTTTCTCGCGCCCCCTGGTGGCGGCTTCGGACTGAACCCTCTGCTAGTCCTTTGCCCACCGCCGGCCTCCCCCTTGGAACACCGCATCTCTGGGGAACCACTAATCCCGCTTCTCACCTGCAGGTCCTGGGCTGCTCACCTCCAGCGACCTCCCTCTCCCTCCCACCTTGGCAACTCTTTCCCGTGGCTACACCTTGGATCTTGCCATCCCTAGAACCACCGAAATTAAAATTCACACTTCAACTCTTACCGGAAGCCCCTTTCCTGCGCCCTTAGTCACTTGGTTGCACCCACTTCGCTTTTCCTTCTGCTCACTGAGAACTCCACTTCCTCAACTGCAGCAGGCCCTTCTTCCCCTGTGTTATGGGACCTTCCAGTCTGTCCCATCAGCCCCATTCCTGTCCATCACATTAACTTTCTTGCCTCACTTTTATGGCAAGTACCCAGTGAGACCCCAACTGCTAATCAATCCAACTGCTGCTATGTGTACCCAAGCCCACACCTGCTGACAACGTCGTAACACCTAGTGGGCTGGAACCACCATGTTTGATGATGTTTGATGGCTGATGATTACCAGCATCAACCTCAACTAGGCCCTTAACACAGCCCAGGGGTCCCTTTGTCATTCTCTAGTTGACCCACTTCCTTCAAATAGTTGGCCAGCTCAGAAGTGCTCCTCTCAGCTCAGTCCTAAGACATCACCACCCACTCCTCCCCACCAACAGATAACAACCCCTGCTACTAAGTAGACAGTAACAGCCTTCAGAGGCAGACCTGTCAGCCCCTTGTTCCAACCCAGTCTACAAGCCTGGCTCAACACCCCCCACATCCCATGCATTTCACAAATATTTATTGCACACCTATTAGAAACCTGGCACTATGCCAGTCACTGTGACTCCTGGAGCTCCATCTCCAGGCCAGCTCCCTCTAGAGGCCACATCACCACCTGGGTGGCCACAGGCACCTCCAGCTCCACAGACTCAAAGTGAACTGTCTTCCCAAACTTGTCTTCATCTACCCCAGGGCCAAACCCAGAAACTTGGGAGTCATCTTTGGCCTCACTCCCCCAACTTTGCACATCATCCACCCTCAAGTCTGGTAGATTATACTCCCCAGATGGCCTCACATCCACTCCCATCTCCATCATATCCCAACTGTGTTACACGTTCAGTCTCCCAACTTGATCCCCTCCAATCCATTCTCCTTGGGGCACTAGAAATGACTTTTCTAAAACAGAGGCATCTGGCAAGGAGATGGGCTTGAAGTGTCTCCACAATCTCTTGAGTGGGAAGAGGGGTGTGCTGAAGCAGGACCGAGGGAGAAATGATTTCTTGCCCATCTCATTTCGGGGTCAGTCGTGTCCCAAAATTCTAAGCCATAAAGCATGATTTTCCTGGAAGACTTTCAAAGAATCTCTGCACATGACCCACCATCAACCTAAAACCTTATGAATAATTAGCTACTGAGTATTGGGAAAGTATTTCTTGTGGGGCCACAGATGTGGCTATGGTGTGATAGGGGTAAAAAGAGAGAAAGAGAGAGAGAAACGTGTATTTAGATGAAAGTAAACTTTAGTTCAAATCCTGGTTGTGTACTTCATTTGCTAAGCCTCAGAATCCCCAGTTTAAGGAAAATGCTCCTTCACGAGGTCAGATAAGATTATACATGAGAAATGCCTTGCACAAGGCCTGGCTTAGGCTCTAAATAATCAATAAAATACCATTCCCTCCCTGCTCACTCTGTGATGCTGTTAAAACAGTGTTGATTATATTTATAACCTATTTTACTGTTCTTCCATATGTTTTCTTATGGTTTTATTCATGTACAGGATCCTTCAATAAAACCAAAGGATAAAAATGTAAACTGTTCCTATGTTAAAAGGGTGTATAGTATACATGTATATACACTTGTGATCATATGACTATACAACTAGCTCCTTGATATTTTTGAGATTCCAGATGTGATGCGTATGCCTGCACACACATACACAAAACATTTAACACATTTATATCCTAGGATCACAAAAGGAATATGTCACCATATAGCACTAGGGAGTCAAATAATTTCCTACACCCATGTACCATGTTTCAAATGTGCCATCTGCCAAACAGTGGAAGTGTGTGCTGAAAATACACATCGTTATATGTGCTTGACAAACTGAATGGCAAAATGTCCCAGTTGGATGAGTAAGAATGTCAGTGGTATTTATAATGTAAAAGAAAGTCTGCATTTATGTGGCGTCCTAATTTTTCTCCCATAACTCACCTGGACAGGCAGGAGGCTAGAACACTGGTCCAAAGATGGGCATGGAATATGGTGGGACTGATCCCATGATGTTTAAGTTTATGCGTCAGCTTGGCTAGGCTATGGACCCAACTGTTTGGTCAAACACCAGTCTAGATGTTGCTGTGAGGGTGTGTTTGGATGAGATCAACATTTGACTCAGAGGGCCTTAAGTAAAGCAGATTCCCCATCACCTGTGGGTGGGCCTTGTCTCATCAGTTGATGGTCTTAAGAGAAAAGACAGAGGTTCCTGCAGAAAAGAAGGAAATTCTCCCTCTGGACTGCCTTTGGATTCAAGCCTGTTGATACTCTCACAATTGCATACATCAATTATTTAAAATAAATCTCTCTCTCTTTCTTTCTCTCTCTCTCTTTCTCTCTCTTCTTCCTCTCCCCCTATTGATTCTGTTTCTCAGGAGAACCCTGACTGACATAGACCATCAGGCTTCAAATTTGGAACATGAGGTGCAGAAAAATGAAAGTGGGGCACCCCAACCAAGACATCAACAAGAAGGGGCTGGGAGAGAAAGAGATCATATTAAAGGAAACAATACCAGGGAAAATCAAGCCACTTTTTCCCTCCATGCAAATATTTATTTTACTGCAACAAACTAAAACAATACATGAGCAAGCAGAACAGTTATTCTCTCACTGAATCCATTCAGCAGGAATTGTCACAATAAGATCATCAGCCTTCTCCACCCTTTCTTTCAGATTCCCTCTGCTCTCTGAAGTTCCACAATCCTGGACTGGAAGAAATGGAGAGATTCGGTACTGCCCAAGGGCAATGAGGAGGAGCTGGAGGAAGGAGGGTGGAAGAGACAGACTAAAGGAGGGACTTGGCTAGGGACAGAAAACCAGAGTCATTTTCCATAGGCTCTGAGATTCCAGCCCAGAAGGTAGTCACTGGAGGTTGGAGGCAAGGGAGTAACCAGATTCAAATGTGCATTTTAACCTACAATCAGCTCGTGCAGGTAGAGCCCTGAAGTGGGGGACAATGAGAAAACTGTTAATCTATTCAAGGATGATCAATACCTGACCCAGACTTGTGACGGTGGGAATGAAAAAATGAAGTGTGGATGAGAGACCTGGTGAGGTAGGAGCATGAGGAAGCTGATTGGATATGAAGGGAAAGGGTAGAGAGAAGACAAAGATGACTGGGAGGTACCCAGCCTATAGGAAGGCAGCATCACAACAGAAATGGGAGACCAAGTGGAGGAATTGGTGTGGAAGGGCTGTGAAGGAAGAACCAAAAATGCAAGAATTACTTCAAGTTGAGACATACAAACTCTACATCTTCTAAATCTACGAGCACCCTGTGATCCAGGGAATCTGCTTCTAGGTACATATGGCAGGGAAGTGCCCGCCCCAGTCCATCGGAAGATGTGAACCAGGATGTTCACGCCAGCATTGTTTGTACCTGTGGGAAGCTGCGGTCGATTGGGAGATG
Organism: Trachypithecus francoisi; assembly: GCF_009764315.1. NCBI lineage: Eukaryota > Metazoa > Chordata > Mammalia > Primates > Cercopithecidae > Trachypithecus > Trachypithecus francoisi. Next base: position 4,446,966 of record NW_022681467.1, read on the forward strand.
GAGAACTAATGCAGTAAAGGACAGTCAGGAATACCATGAAGAAGTTAATGCAACCAACCAGGTGCATGGGGAGCAACAAGGGTAGGTCTTAAAGCTACAGTGCTGAGTGAAAAAGCATCAGGAGCATGGGGTCATCCTTCTTACACATTTATGTCAAATGAAAATGCATTTCAGAGCTAGCAGGAAGGCAGGAAAGAAGGCCACATGTCAAACCTGTAAGGATGGCTGCTGAGGAGGAAGGAGAGTAAAAAAGAAGCAGGAACAGGAGAGGGGACGGCGCAGTCCAGGGACAACAGCCTCCGCGCCCGAATGGAATTTCTGCCCCCATCCACCACACGCCCTGCCTTGGCCCTGACTACATTTGCACCCACCAAAATTCATTTTTATGGATTAGACTGCTAACTTTTTAAAGGATGTTTTTATAGGCAATTATGTTGTTTCTGCTTCCCTGCAGCATGTCTCTCGATAAACACAGTGTCCAACAGTCATTAAACCTTGTTGCATTCACTTATGGGCCTGGGGTGGAACCGAAAGTCCCCAAATAGCTGAAGAACATCCTTTTTTTAATAGACTCAGAAAACCAATTACAAAAAATATAGGCTAGGGACCGTAGCTCATGCCTATAATCCCAGCACCTTGGGAGGCCAAAGCAGGAGGATCACTTGAGCCCAGGAGTTCAAAACCAGCCTGGACAACATAGTGAAACCCCAACTCTACAAAAAATAAAACATTAGCCATCTGTGGTGGTGTGTACCTGTAGTCCCAGCTACTCGGGGGACTGAAGTGAGAGGAGTGCTTGAGCCTGGGAGATCAAGGCTGCAATGAGCTATGATCGTGCCACTGCACTCCAGGCAAGGTGACAGGTAAGATCATGTCTCAAAAAAAAAAAAAAGCCAAAATACTGTCCAAGACTTTTATTTGAGCCAATTGGATAGAATCATGGCTGTGCTTTCCATGCACATATCCAGACTCTACCTTCAGCTCTCACCCTGGACTATTCCTGAAAGTAGCAACAACATTTTTCCTAGAGAACCGAGTCATGGTGAAGAAGATGGGGAGAAACCCAAAAGATGAGCCTCAGTATTGTTGGGTCTGCATTTGCGTGTGGATCTGTAACCTGGACATACATTTAGTACCAAGATTTTTGGCAAATTGGCCTCAAATGTTGGAAAAGAAAATCTCCAGTCTCCTCCCTCCACAGAGAACACACACACATGCATGCATGCACACAGACATACACACACATAATGCACACCCATGCATACAAACACACGTACATCTACATGCATGCACACGTGAATAAATGTAGTCATTCATGTGCACATGCACTTACACGTACACACACACATTCACATACACACACATGCTCACACACACACACATTTTATTTATCCATCCCAATTTCTATTCATTCTTTCAATGAATGCCCTCAGGATTTGCCCTCAGGATCATGGGGTGATTTTCTTGAGATACGAATAATTACTCTTGCAGTTCACTCACAGAGCACTGTATTACCTGATATAATAATCCATTCATCATCAGTAATGTCTAGGAATCTTCAAATAGGGTCTTGATCTTAGGGGAAGCTCATATCCTGTTACTAGAGTACTTGCCTATTCCCATTATCCCCAGCAATTCAAAAGCCTCCTCTTGAACTTTTCACTTCCTTCTCTCTGTCTCTAGGGATATACTCACCAGGCTTCTCTGCTGCAATAATGCTGAGTAATGAACAACTCCTGCATCGCATTTGCCTATGAGAGCAAACATTTATTCCATATGCACAGGTCTCAGCCACATCTTAGCTGATCTCAACTGAACTCCAGGCTTTGTTTTAGGTTCCAGACTGTTCCATGTGTCTTCATTCCAGGACAAAGGTTGAAGGAGCAATGACTATGCAGGGCATGATTTTCCCATGGTGAAAGCTGAAGCTCAAAAGGCCAAGCCAAATCACACAAGCACATTTAAGCCCTCTGGCTAGACACAACTCACACCTCTGCTCTCAGCTCATTGGTCAAAGGAAATTCCATGAGGGAGCTGATGTCAGAGAGTAGAGTGAGATGTACCTTCTCCCTGCTCTGGTGGGAGGCACTGCTAAGTCTCCAGGCAAAGGTAGAAAGGAGAGCCATTACAAGGAGGAAATGAGAATTTGAACCATAATCTAATCTACCTCAAGGATAGAATGATATTGAAATTTACTGTTGCATTTACCCTGGGCTTGATTTTGAGGACATTATTTATTAAATCCTTTCTGTGAGGACCCACAGGAGAAATTTCTCTTAATCTCAGGACTAGGATAGTTACACTTCTGGCAAAAGATTGTTTTCTTTCAGTAGACATCCTGAATCATGTCTCACCCTGAGACACTTCCCTTCACTATTTTATTTGCTGCTAGGAACTTCAGCCCACCTGCAACATCCACACATAACACAGGATTTCACCCTGGCTTCATCCTAGTGCTCCTACCTCCGTTTTCTCCTTACACTCATTTATCACTTTCTTATCATTTAGTTTGATTTGGATTAATTTTGTAAGCCATTTCTTCTTTCACAGTGAATTTATAGTCATTTATGCATCAACAAGTGTATTTTTAAATTATCTTTTTGTGACTATATAACACAGGCACATGCTTAGGGAACCTAAGCAATCCAAATGGCACATGGAGAATAAATGACTTTCTCTCCCACCCTGCCTCCTGGTATCCAATTCCCAACCTCAGAGTTAGCCACTGTACCACATTCAAATTCTGTGCACATGAGGGAGTCTTTCTTTTTATTCCCAGAACAAAAGTTATAACTCCCAGATTTTTTTTAATTAAATTTTCAGTTCTGGGATACATGTGCAGAACATGCAGGTTTGTTACATAGGTATACATGTGCCATGGTGGTTTGCTGCACCCATCAACCCACCATCTAGGTTTTAAGCCCTGCATGCATTAGGTATTTGTCCTAATGTTCTCTCTCCCCAGCCCCTAATCCCCTGACAAGTCCCAGTGTGTGATGTTCCCCTCCCTTGTCCATGTGTTTTTATTGTTCAGCTCCCACTAATGAGTGAGAAGATGCAGGGTTTGGTTTTCTGTTCCTGTGTTAGTTTGCTGAAAATGATGGTTTCCAGCTTCATCCATGTCCCGGGACGTCAACTCATTCTTTTTTATGGCTGGATAGTATTCCATGGTGTATATGTGCCACATTTTCTTTATCCAGTCTCTCATTGATGGGCATTTGGGTTGGTTCCAAGTCATGGCTAAAACACCAAAAGCAATTGCAACAAAAGCCAAAATTGAGAAATGGGATCTAATTAAACTAAAGAGCTTCTCTCTGCACAGCAAAACAAACTATCATCAGAGTGAACTGGCAACATACAGAATGGGAGTCTTTCTTACCTGTTAGAAGAATTCTGGTGGAATTTCTGGGACAAGGAAATCCATGCATTTTAAATTTGGAAAGATATTGCCCAATTGTTTTCCAAAAACCTTGTACTAGTTTACACTCTAATTAACACAATCTCACCAGCACTATGCATTATCACTGGTTATCTCAGTGTATTTTCAAAGTTTTCATCTCTGTTCAACTAATAAGTGAAAATCTTTTAAAATCATCTACACTTCTCTTTGTGTTCATAAGCTTTGACATTTTTATTGACTTATAAGAGCTCTTTGTATATTAAGGAAATTAGTTCCGAAAAGAGCATATCATCATTACACCTTCAAAGCATTTTGAGAAGAGATGAATAGATAAATGCATAGGTAATTAAAATAAAAAGAAAATGGGCATTTAAAACATAGGAAATGAGCTAGCATTTGGGCCTTATCAAGAAATCTTTATTTTCTCATACTTCAGTTATTTTTCTCCTTCCTCACTTGGAATCCATACATGTTGGTACCATGGTCCCTCTCAGGCAAGACAGAGCTCCTTACTCAGCAAGTGGAAATGAGGTTAATGAACTCTCCAGGGGAGAAGTCTGCTGCTTTGACAGCTGTCTGGCATAATATGCATTTCTGAGCATTTGTCAAATATTCTGGATAAAAGTTGCATTTTCAAAAATCAGAGCCTAAGTAGACAGGCCCTATGTTAAGTCAACGGCATGTTTCCAGGTAATGTGTGTCTGTAATCAGTTTGCACCGCTCCAGCAAGGCCAGCCTCAATGTGCGGGTAGGAGAAAGGAGGAAAGTTTTTTAACATGGGCATGCAAGTGCCAAACTCACATCTGCCTGCAATCTCGGCTCCCTCAGATCCAAGTGCTGCTGTGGTCACAGCCAATTCACTTGAAAGCCAATATGTTTCCACCCTCACACTAGTAAGAAAACAAAGTTTCTAGTCCTTTCCCAGTTTCAGTTAGGAGGGTTTTTGTTGTTTTGTTGTTATTCAAAAAAGAAAACTTCTTTCACAAATTTGGCTTATAGATCACAGCTGCTGTGACGGGTTTGTGTGTGAGCGAGTTCAGAAATCTTCATGCCTCCTCTGTTTTCCCAAAAATTTAAATCCTCCTTGATGCTTTAAAATAAAGCAATATCTTCAGAATTTAAAAAGAGCATTCTTAAAATGTTTCTGGTATTCTTAACCATTTGCCTGTAACTTATGTTTGTTTAAAACAGTATGAAAGCATCTACAACTTCAAATATTTGAGTCCATTATTTATAGACTATTAAAAGCATTAAACCACATGCAAATCAATTGCAGTACATTGAATTCTGGAGGGGACTTGTTTTTTGCTAAAAATTGAGTGTTTCTGAAAAACCTGTGATAATGTCGAATAACTAAATCCTGGTTGCCACTTTCCAGCCATTCAGTTTACCTGACATTATGCCCTTATTTACTTATTTATACACACCTTGCTCATGAAAAAAAATTAACACTAACATTGTAGAATGGTCATGTCCGGATTCAAGGTTCTTCCCAATCCATCACCATGTAGTTCCACTGGTCGATGGCCTGCTGGCCTGGCCTCTGCAGGCGCCTGTCGATGTGCTTTTCCACCAGAATGTTCCTCTCGACGTCCAGCCACTTGTGTCTCTGCCTGCCAGGGTCTCAGGGTTTTTACAGGCACAGGATGGGGGCAGGGCGGGCCGGGGTGGTCTTGGGAAATGCAACATTTGGGCACAAAAACAGAAATCCCTGTCCTCACCTAGGTCCATGGGAACAAATCCAGGGATGGAGTCCCAGCCAGGGACCACGCCCTTCCCTTCCCAGCACTTCCCTGCTCCGCTCCTATATCAAAATGAGGTTCTCAGATCACTTCCCAATTAATGTAATAACTTATTTTTTGTTGTTGTTGCTAGAACAATAAAATATTGCTTTACTAAATTTAAAGCTCAGCAAATATCCCAGAACATTCCACAGTATCTAAATAGAGTTCAGGCAATGAAATGAGAGGAAGCACACTGCCTCATTCAGCACATCCTTCAGTGGACTGAAAATAATCTACTTTTCTGTCAGATGTGGTATCTACTTGGTTCTAGTTGAGTCTCCCTTTCCACTCTCTCTTTTGTTCTAGTTTCAAAGACTTTTCTAGTGCAAAGTCACATTGCACTGTGGAATTTGGGTTAGAAAAGCAATGTGTCATACACTTCATTTAGTTTTTTGTTCAATAGAAAAAGTGAAATTGCAATTACTACCTCCTCATCTCAAAGAAACATCAGGAAAATAAGGTCAAAAGTGTCTAAATTGTTTTAGATAGTTACTAAACTATAAAAGAATTATTCTTCTCTTTATGATTCTGAAAAATCCAGTAAAATCATGTTTTTGCAATGTCCTCAATATTTTGAGAATCAAATACTCACTCATGAAATCTAAAATAAATATATACAGAGAAATAAATATATTCAAAGCCAAACTCTCCTTATATATCAATTATGTTTCAGCAATAGAAAAGCAACATTTTTTCTCTAAGCTACAATTTAAGATTAGATATCACCTATTAGAAATTCAATGGCAAACGAAGTAAGTTCACAGAACGCCCCTAATAGTGGTTGGTTTTGAAACAAATATATGTAGTTAAAGTAGGAAATCTATTGTATGGTTAAGAAATATATATCTGACACTGCTAATGCTCTGAACATCCAATGATTGGAAATTTAGAGTTGGACGGGGCTTTTGGAGCATCCGGAACAACCTTCTCTGTGGCGTTCCTGGTGGTGAACCTGTCTGTATTTGAAATTTTCAAGTTTAAAAAATAAAGAATTTAATGTTTGGCTCTTAAAATTCTACATTCAGAAAAAAGACAGAACTCTGGTTACTATAGCAGTGACCCAGGTTTTGGATACCATATGGCAATGTCCTTGTCACCTGCTGGTCTCCCAGTCCCATCCTATAAGAAGGTGTTCGCCCAGGACAAGACCCTAAGCCCTCAAAGGAAACCCAATCAAGACTGGCCCAAGAGCCCCTCCCTCCTATCCCCAGAGCCCCCATTTCCTGCACTTTGCCTCACATTTTCTGCTGCCCACCTGGCCCCAGGTTCATGTGTTTCTCCACATGGCCCTCCAGCATCTGATCTTGGCAGTGTCCCTGTCACCAAGGCCACTGCACAAGTTCTGGTGTCCTGGGACCTCTGGAGCAAGGGTCGATGATTTCTCTTGCACCCTCCCCTCTGGCCAGTGACACACCCCACCTGTCTGCCCTTCCACCCCCCCATTTGCTCACGTCTGAATCTGGGACTCTTCCTAGAGTTCTCCCCATTCATCAACTCCCACCCACACCACACACATACACACACACAGGCACACACACACGCAGAGACACACACGGACACACACACATGCAGCCACACGCGCACACACAAACACACATAGGCACACACACAGGCACACACACATGGAGACATGCACACACACAGGCACATACACATGAAGACATGCACACACATACAGACACACACACGCAGACACGCACACACACACACAGGCACACACACACAGCCTCATTCAGCCCACAGGTTTTGATACTTCTACCTCCCAAATAGTCCCCAGCTCCGTCCTCTGGTATGGTTAAGAAATAATATCTGACACTGGTAATGCTCTGAGCATCCAATGATTGGAACTTTAGAGTTAGAGGGGGCTTTTGGAGTCGTCTGGAACAACCCTCTCTATGGCGTTCCTGACGGTCTTCCTCATGGTGGCTGCCCCTTTCTCAGTCACTGCAGTCTTAGCCTGTACTAGGCCTAAGTGTCTCTTCTGGGCTTCTCACTTTTGGCCTGCCCTCTCGCCACCTTCTCTCTCTCCACAGCAGCCCAAGCCAAGTCCTTCCCTGCAGCCCTCCCTGGGCTCCCGGTCCCATTCCCATAGATCTTGAAGTACCAGTCCCTCTCTGTGGCCTACAAAGCAGGCAAGGTCTGGCCCCTGCTGGCTGACTGCCCCTCTCCACCCATGTGCCTCGGTAGTCTCCCTCAGACCCTCACACTGCTACCTAGAGAGCTCCCATCCTCACTGACCTCAGAGAGGAAAAACAGAAACAAACTTGGCTGGTGTCTTAGTCAGCGCAGGCTGCCCTAACAAAATACCACAGACTGGGGGGCTCAAACAACTGACATTTATTGTTTGCTTTTTCCCAGTTCTGGAGACTGGAAGCCCAAGGTCAGAATGACAGCATGGCCAGGTCCTGGTGAGAACCCTCTTCTTGGTTTGCAGATGGCTGCTTTCTCCCTATATCTTCACATAGGTGAGAGAGAGAGAAAGGGAGGGCCTCACCCCACCCTCAGGGCCCCACCCTGAGGGTTCCACACTCATACCCTCATCTAAACCTAATCACCCCCCAAAGGCCCCACCCCCTAAAAATATCACATTGGGAGTTCAGGCTTCCGCATATTAACTTGGTGGGGAGGGGCACAATTCAGTCCACAGAGGCTGGAAAATGCAGAGTTAGGGGAGTTTTTGCACTTTTTTGGAGATGTGAACAAAATCTATATAAAACATTTCAGGTACTTTATTGCTACTTTTCCCAGCTTTGCTCCCCTTCCACTCCTGAGGGATCCTCTCGAAATGAAAGGCAGAGAATGCCAGACCTCTAATTCCCATTCAGGGTAAGGGCTAAAGTCCTCGCAAGGCCTAACCTGATTGATGGCTGATCTCACCTTCAGGCCCTCTCTGTCCTTGCCTTGTCCCCAGCACCCTGCTCAGCTCCACTTCGGGTACTGACCCTGACTCAGGCCTTAGGTTCTCTGATCTTTTGTTTTTTCTAATTAGGACCCTCCATTACCAGCCATCTGCATTGCTTCCTTAGGTCCTCCCTCCATTCCACAGGATCTCGTCTTAAAGGCATTTTACCTGAGGGTCTGCCCTGCGCACAACACCGAACTAAAACACCACTGCTGAACCTCTACACTCCCCTACCCTGCCTCGTTCCTGTTCCTAACATTTCTCTCTCCTGACACTGCATTTAGTTAGTAGTTTGTTTATTGTCTGTCTTCTCACTAAAAGGGAATGTATTAGTCCATCTTCACACTGCTATAAAGAACCACCTGAGGCCGGGCGCGGTGGCTCAAGCCTGTAATCCCAGCACTTTGGGAGGCCGAGACGGGCGGATCACAAGGTCAGGAGATCGAGACCATCCTGGCTAACACGGTGAAACCCCATCTCTACTAAAAATACAAAAACTAGCCGGGCGAGGTGGCGGGCGCCTGTAGTCCCAGCTACTTAGGAGGCTGAGGCAGGAGAATGGCGTAAACCCGGGAGGTGGAGCTTGCAGTGAGCTGAGATCCGGCCACTGCACTCCAGCCTGGGAGACAGAGCCAGACTCCGTCTGAAAAAAAAAAAAAAAAAAAAAGAACCACCTGAGACTAGGTAATTTGTAATGAAAAGAGATTTAATTGACTCCCAGTTCTGCATGGCTGGGGAGGTCTCAGGAAACTTACAATCATGGCAAAGAGGAAGCGGGGTGCATCTTACATGGTGGCAGGAGAGAGAGTGGGCACGCAAAAGGGGAAGTGCCACACTTTTAAACCATCAAATCTTGTGAGACTCGCTCGCTCTCACAAGAACAGCATGGCAGAAATCCACCCCCATGATCCAATCACCTCTCATCAGGTCCCTCCCCTGACACATGGGGATTACAATTCAACATGAGATTTGGGTAGGGACACAGAGCCAAACCATATCAGGGAAGCTCCATGAGGGCCAGTTTGTACTGGTTTTTTCACTGCTGGGTCCCCAATGCTGGAGCATGGCAGGCTCTCAAGCAAGATTCGTTTATCAGGTGAGCAAATTTCATGAATAAACTGAAGAGCAGACTCAAGGAAATAGGAATTTGGGTCCACTTCTCTTTCCTCATTATTGGCAGGATTTTCAATTATTGGGAAGGTATCTGACTTGAAGTAAATTCTCTGTCAGGGAAGTTTCTCAAATTTTCCAGAAGCACTTGAGTCTACCTGAGTTCTCTTCGGTCATGGTTCCACTCAATCAGTCTGCTCTGCACACACAGCAGATGTCATTCCAATGTCTGTCATGCTTAATGCCCTCTGCCGGGCACCTGAGGCTGTGCATTTCTGGGACACTCTTTGGCAACCCTGTTCTCTTGCTTGAGGAGTCAGGTCAGACAGACTGTGACAGCAAGACATCATGAGGATGACATGGGCTCGTTCTAGTCATATAATAGCAAGTCATTTCAACACATGTTTGTATATATTTATTAGCAAGGCTACATACTACAAATACCAGTGTTCTGAGATGCTCTGGGTAAAATTACCAGACCAAATGACATTGCACAGTCACCACTAAGATTCTGGTTTTGGTTCTGAAGTGACTCTCACTTTTACTAGACAGAATCAACACATTTCTATAAGCCCCAAATCACAAGCAAATCTGGGAGGTCAATGTGTAGCAAACACAGCGGGTATTCCTCTCCTACACCACTTCAAGGAATACTGCCCATCTTCCCATCATCAGCACCTGTACACTTCAGTCAAAAGGACTTCCTGCACCATTTTCCTCCATGTGGCAGACCAGAAGAGCTTTTTAGGAACAGTCCTCAAGCTCTGACTGACAGGAGTTGGGGTGTAAATACCGCAGCTCCCTCGGTCTGAGGCATGTCCCATACTAACTCCCAGTTTCTGCTGGATGAAGCTCCAGTGGCTCCAAGAGGTAAATGGATTGGTGCTGCACCATTGTGGGCTGCCTTCTCTTTTGTCTCACTTCCCTGCTCCCCTAACAGTGCTTCCTGAGATTGCCTCCCAATTAACTTTTCCTCTCTGCTTCTCAAGAAACCCAAACCAAGACAGGGTAATAGAAATATTGGAATGAGGAGGAAATGGAAAGGTCACCCAGTTCCATTCTACAAATGGGGAACTGAAATTCAAGAGGTAATTGGTTCACCATGAATGCAATAAGTGTTTGAGATTAGAATCCAGAATTCCAGATTCTTAGTCGAGGATTCTTTCCAGCATACCCTTATCTCCAGATACAGTCTGGGCATGAGATAATCAAATGTTTGCTTAGCATTTCTTTCTATTTATTTATTTATTGTTTGTTTGTTTGTTTGTTTGAGACACAGTCTCCCTCTGTCACCCAGACTGGAGTGAAGTGACACAACCAGAGCTTACTGCAGCCTCAACCTCCCAGGCTCAAGTGATCCTCCCACTCTAGCCTCCTGAGAAGCTGAGACTACAGTGTGTGCCACCATGCCAGGCTAAATTTTTTTTGATAGAGATGGGGTGCTCAGTATTTCATATCCTAGAATCTGTGACTCCCTGATTACAGTGTCATAACAAGTAAATGTTTTATGTTCACAGAAACATACTTTATTTGAAATCATTTCTATGCATTGACATACGTGAAATTCTTAAGGAAGTTGATTTCATCATTATAATAAAAGACAATTTCATACTTTTCAGTACACTTCTTTTGAGATTTAGGGGTAAGTTCAAAACCTGAGCATAAGTACACAAAACAAAACAGAAAGAGTTTTAAAAAGTGAAAGTGTATACCTAAGATAGCCCTCCCTCAGCCACCTTCCCTAGAAAATCCAGTGTGAAAATATTTGAATTACAGCAAGAAATGGAATACTGGCTAGGATGGATAGACAATCACATAGAGGAATATCCCTGTGGAATAATGGTCAGACTTTGGAGGGGGAGTTAGGTTCAAGTCACTTGAGTAAACTGCAGCAAATCATCCTCTATAGATTTCCAAATATCTTCACCTATTAAAATGGTGACCATTATGCTAATGCCTTAATAGCACAGCTCTAAGTGTTTCAACTTAGAGCTGAACACAGCACTAAGTGTTGCAGTTCAACTTCAGAGTAACTCCTTGGGATAGGTACTAGTCTTACTACCATTTTAGAGATGCATAAACAGAGGCACAGAAAGGTTAAGTAGCTTGCCAAAGGTCACACAGCTAGACTGCGGCAGAGCTGGGATCTGAGCCCAGGCCCAGTTTGTGCACTTGGCCGCTGCTCTTTACTGGGCCTCTGGGAGAGGCCTCAGCCTCTAAGGGAAACTCAGAAGCAAGAGTGCCATGTACACTATAAAGACACTCCAAATGAATTACTAGAGCTGCTGAAAGCGCAAACCCACTAACTGATTTTTATGGCAGTTTGAGTGCACAGGAGCTGAAGAAAGTCATCATGTGGATCCCCATCCATAAGACTGGTCATTCACCTTCTCAAACCCAGGTCTCTCCTCCTGCCAGCAGCCTGAGAGCACTGAATTCCTCAGCATTCTAGCCAGGAAGCCCAAATGTTCCTTCAGCCCCTGAGGCAAGCGGTTTCTCCTCTCTGAGTATCTCTGGCCACAATCTCCATCAGTAGTTTGCAGTCTTTGCATCAATATTCTTCAGTTAGTCTTAGCCATGGGACCCTTTCTTACAATGAAGGCCTAATAAGTAATAGAGAAACGGGGTCTTGCCTGCTCCAATTCCTCTCCTCACCCACCCCTCACTGAATCAGAACAGTAACCAATGGGGCCACCACATGGCTTAATCCAGTGGCCACGGCTCATGCTCACCTTACTCAACAGAGCAGCACTGCACATGGTTGGCCGCTCCCTCCTCCTTCCCTCGGCTTCCAGGACACTGCCCTCTCCCAGTCTCCCTGCCACCTCCATGCCCCCTGGCTCTCTTGCTCTCTTGCTGTCTCTCTCTTTCTCTCATAATGAAGAGGTGCTCCAGACCCTGTGTGTGTTCACTCACCCCCTGATAATCACATCAGCTCCAAGTCTTTAAAACCAGTTATGTCTCCACTTTGTCCCAGATCTTCCTTGAATTCCTGCCATCCACCTGCCTGTTTCATATCTCCATCTGGAGTGTCACAGGTTGCTCAGCCATAGCCTGTCCAAAACAGAAATCCTCATCAACCGAAACACCTGCTGTATCCCAGGCTCTCCTATCTCCATCGAAGGCTACTCCATCTTTCATGTTTCTCAGCCAAGACAACCTGGACCCCTCTCCCTCTCTCACACCCCACATTCAATTTGTCAACAAGTCCTTGTTTCTTCAAACCGTGCCCTGATTCTGATGACTTCTCACTATCTCCACTGACTGCCTTGCATCCGAGCCTCCTCATGTCTTGTCTGGACAGCTGCAATAGTTGCCTAGCCAGGCTGCCAGCTTCTGCCCTGGCTGTACACATCCTGTCCCAGCAAGGTAGCCAGAGGGAGTCTTTTAAAACTTAGATCACATTTCTAAAAAAAAAAAAAAAAAAAAAAAAAAAAAGTAAATTTTCAATGGTCTCACCACCAAATAAATGGTAAGAAGTACATGAGGTGAGGGGTATGTCAACTAGCTTGATTTAATCATTCCACAGTGTACACATATGTCAAAATATCACACTGTACCCCATAAATGCATACAATGATTTATCAATTAAAAATAAAATAGTTTTTAAAATTTAGATCAGAGCATCTCACTCCTCTTCTCACAACCCTGTAATAGATGCCCACATCATCCTAGGAAAAGCCAGAGTCCTTAGGGGACCCCCAGACACTGCTCACCAGCTTCCCTCCCCTTGCCACCACCTGGTCTCACCAGGCACCCTCCTACCTCAAGACCACACTCCACCTGCTCCCTCTGCAGAGGGAGGGAGCAAGCAAATCTCTGCCCTTGCACTCTCCATCCCTCTCTTTTCCCACAGACTTATCACCTTCTGACAAATTAGACAGTTTGTTTATCAGGTTTTTTTTTAATTGTCTGTCTCCCTTACTTAAATATAAGCCTCACAAGGACCACATTTTAATGTTTTTTTTTTTTCACTGCTGTATTCTCGGTGTGACAGTGCCTGGTATGCAGCAGGTGTCGAATAAAGCCTTCTTGAATAAATGAATAGAGGCGTATTCTCTGGTTCCAGAAACCCACCTTGCCACCAACACTTCACTGATTCCTTCAGACCCTCCGGCTACTTTCAGAATTCTCAGAGCCCCTGGCCCACTATTCCCCGGTCCTCCTCCTGTTCATACCTTGTGAGTCTCCAGGAAGAAAGATACTAAGAGGCCTCCACCTGAGCCTGGCCCCCAGCTCCTCCCCAGTGGAGAAGGAGCAGGCTGAAGGGGTCTATAAAGCTCTGATTCCAGAACTTCTGCCTATGGCAGCCATGTGCATCACAAAAATCATTTCAGAAGTCCAAACAGTAATATTGCTGCCACCAGAAATGAGCCGCCTAGAGAGAATTTTTTAGTGACCTGTCATCGATGAGAAGCCACTGCCAGCAGTCAGCCTGGGTGACCTCGCAGTGGCTGAAAAGGCTTCCTTAGACTTCTAATTTATGGTTGGCTATATCGGTTCGAACTCCCCCTGCTAATGGCTTCCTTCTGTGTGCAGTATGCTTGGTGACTTCAAAGAGTGATCATTAGGTGAAGGAGAAGGTTAGGGACTTGGGACTGCTGTCTTGACTGGCACAGAGGTTAAATGGAAATTGGGACTAGAAAAGGTCAATGAAGTCTTAAAATAGTGGAGGGAAAGGGAAAGAATGTATTTTTGTGGGCAGTGAAATGACGGGATACTTGCCTTTCTTCTAATGTAATCCTGACACTAATTTTCCCATTTGATCCATGCTCTCTTGATGTTCACTGCTCAAGAACAGTTTGACAGTAATGTGGGTAATACGGAGGACATCCAAAAATAAAGCAGCAAATCATCTCAAGCACATTTCTACTGGGCTTTGCAATTAGGGTTACTTTTTGTTGCTGCGTTAGCATTTCTGTTTTTAAAACATTAATGGGGTTTTTCTGTTTGTTTTGGGGGTTTTTTGTTGTTGTTGCTTTTTGCTTTTTAGTATTCTCCAGTACCATTCCAATTACTTCAGGGGATTACAATTCTTATAAGACACAATTTCTGCCCAAATGGAGGTAACAAAGAACGCATGAAATTTGAAAGAGGACATTGCTGAAGACAGAATTTCAGAGACTTCACATTCTCCTGAAATGGCATGCTCCATCCTCCATAAGTCATGTGGTGGGAAAAGCAAAGACACTGGGGTCCAACTGATCTGCACTGGAATCCTGACTCATCTGTCAGCTTGCTTGGGGCTTTATCAAGTTACTAGAACTCACTGAGTCTCAGTTTTCTCACCTGTAAAATGGGATTGCCACGTACCTTTAAGAGGCATTTGGAAGAGCCAATTAAATGGTTTATGTAAACTGTGCCTACCAGATCCTTCACTCTTTCCAAATTACTTCTTAATATTCCATAATAGATGCAGAGAAATAGTTCACTAGGCTGAAGCTTCACAAGGACAGAAACTCTGTTTCTTTGTTTCCCAATGCCTGGCAGAGTAAGGGCTCAAAAAACAGGCCTGTCCTTACTGACCTCTCACTTCCACTCTCACGGGATGCTTGCTCCTTGGAGATGCGGAAGCAGTAGCATCCCAGCACTCCCAAAGCCACATGAATGATCCGTGGCAGCTGCACTCAGGCCCCCAGGCCATATACCTTGCCATCAGGTGTAGCATCCATGGCTGCTTCATCAAGTCAATGGCTGATTAATAACTGCCAGCAGCAGGATTCATCAATAACTGTCATCCATTTATCTTTATCAGCATATTCTGGGAGGACATTGCTATAAACAAATTTGTGAAGGAAAATCAAATAGCTTATAACAAAATCCAAATGTCATTTTCAACTAAATTCAGAATATCATTGCATTATTGTTAGAGACAGAGAGAGAGAGGAAGAACAGCACTTGACATGGAGTGAGAAAACCTGGCTTCTAGTTCATGCCATTTGGAATTGTGGCTTTGGAAAATCCTGTGTGCCCTATTATCTTGTAGTCAACAAAATATAGTAGATTTGCACGTCCTAAAAATACTTAGCTACTGCATTGCTTATACCTTGGGATGGGGGTGTGGCACACAGCAATAACAAATTTCCTAAAAATGGAAATTTCCAAATTCACAAGCCTGGGCTGTACTTCAGGCTGCTTGGATTGTAATTCCTAATACACAATCTCAGCCATGGGCCACTGAGCTCTGGTGTGTAATGTTACCCCAGTTGCCAAGAAAGTAAGACTGACCTTGGCCCTGCCAGGCCGACTTGCTTGAGTTACGCTGTGGAGTAAACTGTATTCTCTGCTTGCAACCCTTGCTTCCTTCCCACCATTGCCATGAGTCACTGTGAATGGACTTCACTTTCTCCATTGATTTTGGGCTTGTCTATGTATTGTGCTTTGGCCAGTAAGATATGGGCAAAAATGACAGTGTGCTAATTCTGAGCTCAGGGCTTCAGAAACATCGCATTTCTGCTCACCCTTAATTGACTTCAGCAACAACCATGAGGTGACTACATCCTGGGTCATCACGGGTCCCAGAATGAGAGAGATGGAGGAAGCCTGAACCCACTGGGAACTTGAAGCCAAGATCAGCCCTCTGACCTAGAGGCCCATGATTTTTAAAGAATCAGTGATTATTGTTTTATGTTGCTGAGATTTTTGATGGTGTTTATTACACAGCATTAAACCCTTCCCAAAGCTAAGAATTACATGAATTGGCATGGTCTGTGATTTAGTGCCTCCTGTTTTACCTTCAGCTCCAACACCAGCCTTATTGATTTATCTGACTTGATGTTTACTAAGAACAAAAAGATTTCCCAGGGACACTGTCAGGATCTGAAAAGAGATTGTCCCATAGCTCTCATGTCTAAGAATCTCCTGTGAGTAGACAACAGTTTGACCAATTCATAAACAAATGTGGGGAAAAAAGGGAACTATCCCTGGTTATCATCCAGTCTTGTTCAAGAGACCTGGATATTTCTCCACTGTGAACCTCGCAGCTCCAGGATTTGAGAGTAAAACATGTTTCCTTTACACCCACAAGATTTCATGGGAAATGAAGACATCAGACTTCTACCTTGTTTTCATAACTCTGTGTGAAACCCAAATCTTTCTAACAACTTTTGGATAAACTCTTGCAGTGATTGGATGCAAATCTAGACAATTGGGGCCAGAGAGAAATCTGGAAATGGTCCCGATGCCTCCTGCCCCTTCCGCTCTGCTGTGGACTCAAGTGTGGTTTCTGGAAAGCTGTTCTCTCACATGTGCCTCGAATGCCTCTTTGGTCAGAGCAGGAAGCACAAGGAAAGCTTTTGGGATTCAGATGGACAGATAGCTTGGTATGTTGTTTCTTTGGGGTTGCCCTTAGCAACTTGATTAAGGAAATTGCTTGCAGGCAGTTTTCTGGAAGAACATGGTCCGGGGCAATAGAGAAGAAAGATTTTGAAAAGACCATCTTTGGAGCTTGCAGGGTTTTGGCAAGACCACGTCTCAGCAGGAGCCCCACTGCTTCTGCAAAACACTTGGAGAGCACACAATATTGTTGGCTCACATGGATGTTTACATAGTGCTGACTTAAGATATAAATACCTCCCCACTTTTCTAAATTATCCTATGTCATTTTATGAGATGCTAGTTGCCATTTTCAATCTTCTTCCAGCATTTAAAAGTGGGAGAAAAAAGGACATAAATACTCTGCAGACATAAAAAAATGAGAACAGATAATATTTATTGAGCACTTACTAAGTACTCAACACTGCCTTGTGTTTTCGTATCTCATTTAACCCACACAAAAATCATAGGAGATAAGTACTATTAGAAACTCTGTTTTTCCAATAAGAAAACTGGATTTAGAAACATTAAATAACTTGATTGAGTCTATAAAGCTGGAAATGGAATTAGTACACTAAGGTCCCTGTCAGCCTGACTTTAAGGTTGGTTTGCTTAATAGCTACTTTGTATTAGAAGAGTGTCCATGAATTGTGGAGTACTGGCCTTTAAAACCCATGTGTCATGAAACAAACTCCTTAAAGTTAGATGAGATTAACATGAAATCAGCACAAGAGAGAGCTACCTTCTGCAAGTGTCAGTGATAGCCAATGATCACAATGTCATTTAATTGATTCATCAATCAGTTCATTAATAGGGAGCTGAGCAACCTATGTGAGCATGATTCTAGCAACTAGGCTTGTTCGTGACAAGGGTGTCACAGCTCCATCCTGCAAGAAACTTACCATCTGGTATTGAAAGTGTACTAATATATTTAAGTAATAAATTGTATGATGGTTATTTTTTAAGTTTCCTACGCTGTTAGAGGAACATGTTGAAATATTTATAGTAGAAAGATATCTGAGATTTACTTCAACACAATATGGAGGAGGACTGACAAAGCTGGGTGCTGGGGATGTGGGAGTTCACTAGACTATTCTCTCCATTTTTATATATGTTTAAATATTTCTACAGTGACAAATTGTTAAAAAAAAAAAAAAACTCATCACCTAATGGGTAGGCCTAATAGTTATTTGGAAATAAGCTGAATTGAGAGAAATAAGGTTAATACTTAAAAGATAGACACAACTTACAGGATAATTTTTTAAAAGACAAATCAATTCAGTTCATGATAATTCAAGGAAAAGAGGGAGCATAAATGAGCCTAATTGGAGCCCAGAAATAGGCAACTTCAACACAAGGCTAAACAGGATGCATAAAAGAGTGGTGTAGAGGAAAAGAGGGGGGGACATCAACGAACCCCCCTGATTACCTCAGGGGGTCGTCCCACGAAAGGAAGCATTAAAGAAAGGATTTCACAATTGTGAAGTCTCATGATCAGTGGAAAAGAAGAAGAGAAGAGCTATCCAGGCTCAGGGAACCAAATACACAAAGGTTCAGTGCATCCAGGTGCAGAGACCTCTTAGGAAATGAGATTAAATCAATACAATAGGTTATAAGGACGTGTGGAGGAAGCTGGTCGGACACCCAGAAGTTGACACTCTATCCTGTAGACAAAAGGGACCTGCAACAACCCATATTTCAGGAATGTAATGCTGGTTGCTGCATGAGATTGGTGAGAGAGGAGAGATCCTACAAATAGGCAACCCAGGAGGGTGAGAGGCCGGATCCCAACCCAGACTGCAGTGGGGATGGAAGGGAAATGCATCTGAGATTCTGGAATGACAAGATGGCCAATGGGATGCTCCTACAGAGATGAAATACTGACCTGGATCTAATCACGACAGCATCTTCAGGTGTCTCCTGTGTGCCTCTCCCTGGAAGAAGGCAGCCTCCTGGTTGAAGGAGCTCTGCAGAGCCTCCCAGTTCTCTGCCATCCAGCCTCCTCCCCAGGTGCCTCATGGCCAGAGCAGGCACGCTTAAGGCTTCAGGACCAAACTTTAAAACAGGCCTCCCATCATCAATCAGAAGTTGATTATGTTTCTGACCCTCTTGAATTGAGAACATTCTTAATCACCTCTTTTTCCTGATTAACAGTGGCCCTGGCTTGAAGGGAGCCTGTCTTGCTGCTTGAGCAGAAATGAGGGGGTTCTAGAGTGAATCATGCAACTCTTTTAAGAAATTCAACCAGGGCCGGGTGCGGTGGCTCAAGCCTGTAATCCCAGCACTTTGGGAGGCCAAGGCGGATGGATCACCTGAGGTCAGGAGTTCAAGACCAGCCTGGTCAAAATGGTGAAACCCCATCTCTACTAAAAATACAAAGATTAGCTGGGCGCGGTGGTGGGTGCCTATAGTCCCAGCTACTAGGGAGGCTGAGGCAAGAGAATCGCTTGAACTCGGGAGCCAGAGGTTGTAGCAGTGAGCCAAGATTGCGTCACTGTACTCCAGCCTGGGCAACGAAGAGCGAAACTCTGTCTAAAAAAAAAAAAAAAAGAAAAGAAATACAACCAGAACCCAACCACAGGAAATCTCAATGGAATAGTTTGGGGAGATCTTGTCTCCTCCTCGTTGCTCAGAGCCATGGTTATGTGTGTTGGGTGTTTGGATATCCAGCTGCAGCCATGGAGACCAGCAGGGCTAGGTTAGGACAGGACAGTGCCAGAATGACACCGTGTCCCCTGAAAGGAGGAGCTGGGAAGGGTCAGCAACTACATAAATACTGCACTCAAATATTCTCACGTCCAGAACAGGCAGGCAGCATCCCACAGGGAGTGTGCAGCTGATTCCAGTGCTGACATTCCTGGATGTCAGAGTGAGAACTCAAGGCAGGATGGAAGGGTGAACTTGGCCCTTGGTCACAGCCATTTGGAGTTTATGTGGCAGCAAATAGAAGCCAGTGGGAGGTGTGAAGCTCAGGTGCGGCAATGAGGAAAGGGGCCAGGATAAAGGTATGAGGTGAAGGCCTGCTAAAAGGAACAACGTGAATTCCCGGGCAGTGAGAGCCACAGGGTGGAAGGAGATGACAGGCTACCAAGGCCTCTCCAGTTAGTGGATACAGCAAAACCTGCATTAGAAAACTCAGTATCCCAAAGGAAAGTAAGTCATATATCAAAAACACCTGCATGCGTTTGTTTATCACAGCACAATTCACAATTGCCAAGATACGGAACCAACTTACTTGCCCATCAACAGATGAGTAGATAAAGAAAATGTGGTCTATATACACCATGGAATACTACTCAGCCATTAAAGAAATGAAATAATGTATTTTGCAGCAACCTGGATGAAACTGAAAGACATTATTCCGAGAGTGAAGTAACTCAGGAATGGAAAACCAAATACGGCATGTTCTCACTAATAAGTGGGAGCTAAGCTGTGGGTTCACAAAGGCATACAGGGTGGTATCATGGAGACTCAGAAGAGAGGGTGGGAGGAGGGTGAAGGATTTTTTAAAAACCACATATTGGGTACAATGTATACTACTAAGGCAAAGGGTGCACTAAAACCTCAGACTTCACCCCTACAGAATTCATTCACGTAAACAAAAACCACCTGTACCCCAAAAGCTATTGAAATAAAATATATATATATACATTTAAAAAAGAAAACTCAGTATTCCAAAGTGACTTCAAATAGTTTGATTTTCATTTTCTAAACAGGAACTTTACCATTTAAATGAAGCACACAGCCTTGGTTTCCATTTTTTGCTTCCTCCCATCAGTGCTTTTATTCTCTAATTCATTGCATTGTTGTCTCCGTATCTGTTCTGGACTATCAGTCGTGTTTAGTTAAGGCTTACAGATGGTAAACTAAAAGGTGTTTTATAAGCATAAGTCATAGTCCATTCGTCCTCTTACTCACCAAAACACAGATTATGACAGGAAACAGAGGAGGAAGAAAGCCCACGTCACACTGAAAGGTTGCATTTCATTTTGGGTTGGAAGCGAATGTGCTGAGATTTTAGTTCTATTAGCAACAAAAAACACCGTGTAGAATGAAAAACATAATATTTTTAAAATCATATTAATTAACTTCATTTTATGCATCAGTTAGCTCAGAAAAGATTTCATAACCCTGATTGTGGAGAGAAGTAAACTAGACACAGGAATATTTTATGTACTATATCTGTTTCTCATAAACTGACATGTCACTAGTGCTCTCGTCACCGAATGAGAGAATATTCTGTTTGAATTCTCCCTTCCTACACCATATGGACTATCATTGTTGAATTCTAGAAATCTGTTTATAATTTAATCAGAGTACAGATTACATTGAGATGAGATCTGAAACTTCTTCAGTAACCATTGTCAACAAATGATTCTTGTGCTGATAGCTAGTGTACAAAACAGAACACCAACAGCACAGGATCAAAGTCTCAGAAATAACGTCATTCAGGCTTTCACTGGGAAAAAGGAGATTTGTCTAACCACGCCATTCCTGTCTCCCCAGGTCACGATTCTAGGTCAGCCTGTATCCTCTGATGCAAGTAGATGGAATTCCTCTTGATCCATTCCTCTTCTGGAAAGAAACCCACTCTTCCAAATCCACCTTTCACGTGTTCTTCCCCCGTGACAGGAAGAGCTCAGCCCCCTCACGGTCTTCTTCCCCTTCAGACTTTGCTCTTTGGTACTATGTCCAGTGAAAACGAACCCTTGCTTATTGTCGGACATATTTACTGCTTCCGTTTACCCTTTGCCTCTCCTTGTGCTCAGTTCTCAGAGTAACAAACACACACAGACACATACAGACACACTCTCATACACATGTGCAAGCATAATTCACACACATTCACATACTCAGAAGCATACGCACATGCACACTGGCAGGTCCGTAAACAGTCCCACGAGAGACCGATATTTATGCCTCTGAGGCTGTGCTCTTCTGGGCTTCCTGGCTTGTTCCTTTTGCCGGTCTTGTCGACTTTCTATTTGTCCTCCTCACAATTCCATGCTGCCTGGACTCTGGCCAGACATTTCTATGAACCATAGTCTCCCTAGGTTCTCCTCTATTCACCTACTCACCTGTATCCCCCAAAAATGTGAGCTCAGGCTTTAGACACTGTTACATTCTGTAAATATGGTTAAATATCATTGGGGACCCACTGGAATAATAGAAATAAAATATAATATAAAATGGAAATAAGATATGTAAATTATATAAGCATATAATATCTAAACTTGCAGAGAGAGAAAATCTAATAAAAATAAATTGTGAAACTTTGGCTCAATCTAAACTTCACTGAAGGAGAAAATAGAAGCATAGCAAAGAGTCAAATAGAAATTAAAAGGCAAGATGAGAATAGGCAAGCTCAAACGTAAAAATAATTACAATACACCAGAATGAATGAAACTCACTAATGGAAGGGGGAGATTATCAGCTTGAAATAAAACAAAAACATAATCCAGCTCTACACTGTTTTCAAGCCATGTAACTTAAGCTAAGGACAGGGAAGGGTTGAACAAAAGATGCAAAAATAAATGCCAGGTAAATATTAATCAAAAGTAAGCTGGGCAAACTATGTTATAATTAGACAAAATAGATTTGAAGACAAAAATCATTAAGAGGGATAGAGAGGGTGGTACGTTATGATAAAATGTCCATGTCCTCATAAAGCTGTTAACAGTTCTAAACTTGAATGCACATAATAAAGTAACCTCAAAACTTACTTATAAAGCAAAAATTGATTCAAAACCGAAATGAGACATTGACAAACTTATTATCAAGGTAGGGAATTCCTAATTACTGCTCTCATTGATATGGCCAAAGGAACAAAAAATATTAAGGATTTAACAATATCAACAAATTTAAAGAAGTCATACATCAATATGGTGACCATGTTTACAGAAAATTAGAATAAGAAGAGAAACAGAGAAGATAAATAGGGAAAAGAAGATGAAAATAAGAACTACCTAAAAATTTAAAACACTGATCCAAAAAGCTACTAAAACTCAAACTATAAATTATACACTATTAATAGGTCATGTAACATTTTATATCAAAGTGTATCAGACAAAGATTGATCTGTATTCAAAGAAAAATTTACAGCGCTCACACATTTATCTAAAAATGAGAAAGACTAAAAATAAATTATCTAAACTTTTAGCTCCAAAAGCTAGAAAAAGATCAAAATAAGCATACAGGAAACTTATGAAGTGAATGAATAAAGGTAAAAGAAGCTACTAAAATATGACACCAAAGAATTACAATTAATCTATTAAGCCAAAAGCTATTTTATTAAAAACTAATAAAATAGGCAAAGCCTTAGAAAATCTGGCTAATTAGTAAAGAATAAACAATTTTAAGAATAAGAAAGAGAATATAGAATTGTAGAGATGACTTTTTTAATTAGTAAAATTAACTTTAAGAAAAAAGCAGAAAGGCTGAGTAGATGATAAATTTTGCAAGAAACTATAAAAGCTTCCAAAGCTTTAGTCCTTTAATAAAAAACAGGGGGGAAAAAAGGACACTAGGCCCACACAGATTTAGGGATGAGGTACTACTGAACATTAAAGAAATAGACCCTCTAGTTCAGTAATTACTCAGGAGAACAGAAAAAGATGAAAAGTTACTCAATTCATTTCACTAGTTAAAAAAAAAAAAAAAAAAATCCAAATCAGGAAAGGACAACTCCAGAAAACAAAATAATAAATGCTACTCTTTAGTGAATATGCACCCAAAAACCTTAGTATAATACTAGCAAGTCAAATTCAACAACATATATTAAAAGAATCATATGTTATATCCAAATAAAGATTGTATTAAGAATACAAGATCCATTTGAAATCACAAAGATCTATTTATGTAACAACTATGTTAATATATTAAATTAGAAAAACTATATGATAATCTCAATAGAGGTCAAAAATGATTTGATAAAGTTCAAAATAACACCTGATTAAAAAAAAATAAAAAACATGTTTAGCAAACTAGACATCAAAAAGAATGTGCTAAATTCAATCTACTAGAAGTCTCCAGCAAGCCTCATGCTTAATGGTGAGACATGTAAATGACAAGACCGAACTACTCTCACCATAACCATTCAATATCCTATTGGAAGTACTAGTCAACACAACAGAATAAGAAAAAGAAATGACACTGACAAAGGAAAGGAAAACTGTTATTTTCTGCACATGATATGATTATCTAGAAAATTCAAGATGAACTGGCAAATTTATTTATTTACGTGAGAACTGAGTAAAGTTGCAGAATATAAAGATCAACATACACAAATCATTTAATTCCATTCAATCTACAAAGACAAAACCAACTATTAAATGGCTAGAAATAGAAAAAACAGGAGGAAAAAAGAAAACGAAAAGAAAAAAAGGGAATATTCAAAACCTAGAGGAAAAAAATTACAAAATTTTACTAACAGCCATAAAAGAAAGACTTGAATAAGCAGAATGTACTGGAGTCTAACAAAAGCAGATTTACCATAAAGCTAAAGGAGCTTAAGCCTTGGGATTCCCACTTAGAGACAAAGCCCAAGTCTCAGTGGGCAGCTCCTATTTAGGGAGTCACAGGGACCTAAGCCCCTTTCACTTTGTGGCTCCCTGTATCGGTTAGCTATTTCTGCATAACAGATTACCCCCAAAACTTAGCAGCTTAAAACAAGCATTATCAGTTTCCATATATAAGAAACTTGGGAGTGGCTTATCTGGGTGGTTCTGGCTTAGAGTCTCTTGTAGGGTGGCAGTCATCTGAAGATTGAACTGGGACTGGAGCATCCACTTTTAAGATAGTCATTCACATAAATGAGAATTTGTGTTGGCAGCAGACAGGAGGTCTCAGTTCCCCACCACGTGGACCTCTCCACAAGACTGCTTGAGTGTCCTTATGACATAGTGACAGGCTTCCACCAAAGAGACTGATGCAAGAGAGGTTACAGCAGAAACCACATAGCTTTTATGACCTCGCCTTGGGAGTCACACACTGCCCTTTCTGCAATATCCTACTGGTGGCACACATCCATTGTATTAAGTACAGTAGAGGATTACATGGGGCGTGAACACCAGGAGGCAAGGATCATTGGAGAACATCTTGAAATTTTGCTACCACACCCCCATCTTCAAAACATGGCACCCAAGTTTGCTGCAGAAATGAAAAAAAGCACGGAGGATTGCACAGGAAGTTTTCATGGGTCAGGTCCCAAAATGGCAAACATCACTCCTGCTCACACTCTTCTGGCTGGAATTCTGTCACATGACCATACCTAATCCTAAAAGAGGCTGCAGAATTATGTCTAGCTGGAAGAAGTGGGTTTGGAGATTAGCTAACAGTTCGCCTGCAGTTACATAAATTCAATAATCACAACACTAACAATGAATAAAAGAGAGAAATTGGATACCTTATGCAACACCAAAGTGAGAGAGAGTTGCAGAAGCAATATTCAAGACCAGATCTGCTTGGATGCTGCCAAAGAGAGATGTGGCTGGTTAATCTGATAGGGATTTTACAATATAGTTGAAACATAAATATGTCAACTTGCAATCATAAGATAGATTAGGAAATACTAAGGGCTATAGTAGAAGATAAGGAAACCACTCTGCAGGCAGAGATGATGAGGGAAGTGAACCTTCCAGGTAAAACATCTTTTGTCTTGGTCCGTAAGAGAAGCCTTCACGGAAGAGAAGACAAATCGATTTGAATCAGAGCTAAAGGAGAGAAAATATATTGCAGAATGAGAGAACAAGGGTGAATCAGGCATTGTTTTGAACTTTCAGGCTTTCAGGGTGAACAAGGACACTGAAGCCTGAAACCTTAGTCGTGAGAGGCCCCAGGTGATTGACACAGAAGGGCTGCAGGTGGGTAGCGAAAGTGCGGTTGAGTAGGTGAGCTGGAGTGAAGCACCATAAGCCTTGAACCCCGCACTAGCCCCGGACCCTGCCTCTGTCTGGGAGTTTACGGACGGGGTGTTGTCCATAAATCACACGCTCCGCCCTGTGATTCCCACATCACTTCCACAGCAGTGGTAAGGGTGGCACAAGAGGGCCAAGGGCTGGCCGAAGGGAGAGCAGCTGGGGTCTAACGGACGGCGGAGGGAGATGGAAGGAGACTGCAGCTGAGCAGCAGCAAAGCGTTACAGAGGAGAGGCTGGATGCCAACCTCCAGGGACACAGCCTCAGTGGGCTTCAGGGTCATGGGCGATGACGCCCCTCTCGGCTCTGCATCCTCACAAGCAAAGATCTGCAGCTGCACCTGTTCCCAGACTGCTATGGGCTCCGTGTTTTCCAGATACCTTTTGTCATCAGTCCCGGATTTTAAAGAGGGAGGTTTTGGGATTTTGTGTTTTTTGTTTGTTTGCTTGCTTGCTTGTTTATTTTTCAGAGGAAAGTGGGATGCAATTTCAGAGTTAAATTGATTCTTTCCCTCCCTCTGGTGAAAAGATGAACTAACAACTTAGGTGTAGTGCTTCTAATCTTTATAACCACAAGCTAGCAGTTTTTTATCTAAGGTCGTGTGTCTCCTTGTATGCCGATGTAATGAGTTAGTGATAATAACAACAACAGCTACCATTCACCAAAAAAGTACTATGACCCACCCATTGGGCTAAGCAATTTAAATGATTTGATTTCTTTCTCTGAGGTAAAAAATATCGTTTTTATGCCCACTTCACAGATAAAAGAAGCGAGGTTTAGGTCAGCCTTATTTGGCTCCAGACCTCACAGCTAGTGACGGTGACAAATACAGGTTTCAACACCAAAGTCTCCTCCAATCCAGCAGTTTCTGGTATCCTTTTTTCTGTTCAGTTCCACATGTTTCACAATCTTTGTGGATAAAAATAACAACTAGTAAATATTTTTACTAGGTCAGTCTATAGTATTGTGTGATGGTTAAGTAGACCACTGACTCTGGAGTGAGACTACACAGCTCAGATCCCAGCCTTGGGTTCATCATCTGTAAAATGAGAATAATAACATGTACCTCATATGGATGCTGTGATGATTAAATAAAATTGTGCTTGCAATGTACTTAGTATGGGGTCTCATACCTGGGGACCGCTAAGTGCCTGTCATCCATTATCACTGTGGGTGTCATCACCATCACCATCTTTATTATCACTGTGGTTTTGAAATTTATGGTACTTAGCTGGTACCATGCTAAGCCTCCATCCACCACCACCACCATAGATTAACTCATTTAATTCTCACAACAGCCTTGTAAGAAAACTGGGGCTCAGAGAA
Organism: Trachypithecus francoisi; assembly: GCF_009764315.1. Classification (NCBI taxonomy): domain Eukaryota; kingdom Metazoa; phylum Chordata; class Mammalia; order Primates; family Cercopithecidae; genus Trachypithecus; species Trachypithecus francoisi. The sequence goes on from NW_022681467.1 coordinate 4,473,717, forward strand.
GCTCCATAGATTGCCAAAATCATCACCTTGTGGGCAGCCCAGCTGGTATTCGAACCAGATCCAACCCGGAAGAAACCATGCTCCTCTGCTGCTTGTTGTTCACCAAGAATAATGACCTGATACAAAATCAATTCAGAAAGAAAAGCTTGATCAGTCATTATTTGTAGTCAATAGAGTTGTGCAGCACTGTAAGCATTATTTTTTTAAAAAAGAAAATTAAACACTGCCCTCAAAGGTCTTGTAGTTCAATAAGTATGTAAGTTAATTACACTACAAGACAGAACAACACCACTCCTATCACAGTGGCACCAAAAGTGCTGGGCAGGGATGCTGGGGGGCGTCAGAGAAGGTTGCACGGTGAGTGTGACATTTGAGCTAGACCCCAAAGGATAAGTCGGGCATTTAAGAGACACACTGGGGTAAAATCATTTAAGACTAAGTAAAGAGCTTGAGGAATAATAAATAAATAAAAAACAACTCTAGTCCTGGAGTTTGACATGTTTCCGATGTGAAGTCTGGTGCGGTTAGAAAAAGTGGCATGTATCCAAGGAATACTAGTCCTTTACAAGACTAATAATAGCTGCTATTCTGTAAAGGGGAGAAACAGATTCCATGGTCACATAAGTTGGGAAACATTAAGTTAAACAAAATTAAACACATTTCTTCATTTCAGGACTTCCCAAGAGTCTAGAATGTCCTAATGCACCATTTGAATATCCAAGAGTGAGGCAAAGGGAGCAGTGCTTTCCAGTTTCTTACCCTGAAACCCTTCTGCAGAGGAGCATCTCGAAGTATCCACATTCTGTGGAACACACTTTGGAAAAGTGCTGGTCTCAAGCACATGGCGCATGGAGATAGAGGAACATGCAAGATAGGAAAAGATAGAAGAAGGGAAAAATGGAACGAGGACAGGACAGCTTCGAATGCCAGAAAAAAATGATTTAAACTTTTATTTGTAAGTAACAGAGGTTTTGGTGGTAGCGGCGACATGGTCAGATTCACCATTTAGAAAAACTGCTCTGGTTGCAAAATAGAGGGATAAATGAAGGGGGAGAGTAGAAGGAGTCATGAGATGACTGAACAGGTGCGATGAGGAATGATGGGAACATGAACTCAGTGATGGGGAGGAGAAGCCTCACTCGGGAAGTATTCACAGGACAGAATGGAGTGGTTTTGGTGAGGAGTCGGATATGGAAGACAGGAACAGCAAATCGCTTACAAGTGCAGAGCTTGCTTTTAACTAAAGGAAGTAATGCTGAAGATGGAAAATATTCAGTGTTTTTGTGGTGGGGTGAAAAGGAGGATTATGGAGAGAAAATAATGAACTTGGTTCAGGACATGCTGAGTTTGAGGTTCACCAAGGGCGTCGGGTGCTGCAATTGTCACTTATTGTGACAAGTGTTGTCAGCATCTCTTAGGAGTTTGTGTAGAGGTAGAACTAGACATGTTAGAGTCATCAGCTCATACATGGAGGGTAAACAGAAGACAGAAGAAGGTGAAGCGCCTTGCCAAGTATGCAGAGAAAGAAGACTCTCCGGGCCAGTGTCCTGTGGGCTTAGACCTCTGCTTCAGGTCAGTAAAGTTTCACCCTTCATCCACTCCGCTCCTAATCAGTGCCCAATTTTCTGCTCCTCTCTACCTTGTCTCTGCAGAAGCTCACCTTGGAACTCCGTTCTCTCATCTGCTCTTGGGTGGTTCCTTCTGCAGATGGGCCCACCAGTAATAATCTACTCATCTGATCAGCACAAGAGGCTTTACTCTTCAGGCTTAGCTCTCAAAGGAAGTCCTGGCAAGTACAACAATGAAGACCATCATCTTGATTTGGGCTCCCCCAATGCAGACTATGAGACAAGGTTTCATGTGCAGAGTCTAGTTAGGAGATACTCCCAGAAAAGCACTGCTAGGGGAGTGAGGAAGTAAGGGAAGGGAAGGAATCCAGTAAAAGGTTGGGCAAAGGAGGAAGTTCCTTCTGTAGTCAACTGGGCCCCAATCCCACTGGGGAACTATGAGGAACTATATGGAATATACCTGATGGTTCTCCCTCATGGTGGCAGGGTGTGGCTGTGTATACCCATCAGTTCCTATCTATCATCCACCAATGGCTACAGGCCATTGCTTCTACATTAACTCCCAGGAATTTACAACTTTCATATGCCCAGGCCAACAAGCTCCCAAGTCCAGGAAAAGCTCAGGAAGAATCTCAGGGTTCCTAGTAGGAAGATGTTGGTACATAAAGTGATCAGTGCTAAACACCAAGGATGCACAAAGGTGGGGCAGCCACTAATAACCAAAGAAGCAGCTCCCTGTTTAACTGGAGACAGAGTCTTTGATAAGGGAGAGGAAGAGGGCTTCTCTCCTGAGAAACTGGCCAATACCATCCCCAAGGAGAAACCTGAGTCAAATGTGCTTATTTCATGCAGTTAGCAGTATATTTTAATGATCCTGAAAGTTCAGCAGTCGCCACCAGCACCAAATTTCTCTTGGCTCTACCTCATTTTCTATATATAGGTCAAAGAACTCTCAGCCTCACATGAAAGCATTATTGACCAAAATTGTTTCAAATGTCAAATACACATCCCAAAAATGAAAACCAATCAAACCAAGGCTTAGAGAAAGTATGTATATGTCGGACTTACCCTATAAATTACTTCTACCTTTGATTAAATTCCTCTCTCTAACAAGTTTCTAGACTATCAATTATTATAATGGACAGGGCTGCTGGACTTCTAAAGGAGGCTTAGTAATTGCATTCAAATGTATTCTTCAGAAACATGGTCAGGACCTGGCATTTGAATGCCAGCCTGGAGTAGTGAAAGACACGAGGAAGAATGAACACAAAGAAATGGTTAGCCAGCTGGTCAACCAGCAATCCTGATTCATGGCAGGGTATGTTTAATATTCAAATACACAACCTGGGTAAATTTAATTTCCATGGAAGTGATGTTTACCAAATTGAGCACTACACTTTTCTGAATTCTGGAAAATGAGCATACAGCTGTAGAATTTTGCAGCTCACGCATCTCAAGGACTTTTGGGCTATCATTTGCTTCAGTGAAATAAACGGCCATGCAAAGAATTTGCAGCCACAGGCCTAACAGAGAAGAAGAAAACCATCACTGTTGGTTTTTTTCTAAGTCACAAACTTAAGTGAAAATAAGTCAATGTTGCCTTTTCCCAATCTCAACAGGGTGCTGAAGTTTTTTGGCTGGGTTTCTGGTATTTACTGCTCTCAGAAAATTTGTCTCCAGGGTCATATTTTTACAAGGACAGATTTTCCATAAAAAGCAAATTTTGGACATCAGCTTGTTCTAAGACAAAAAAAAAAAATTATTTGTGGAGCTAGCCCTAAGAAAAATTGAGCTGCCTTACCTATAAAATGGTAATAATACCTGTTGTGAAGATTAAATGCAATAACAGTGCTGAGCCAGGGCCTGGCACAGGAGTTGAATAAACTGTGCTCACCTCCCCAGGTCCCCGAAGGAGCCGCACTGCTAAGTCTGAGGGATATCGTTTCTCTGAGTCTGATAATTTCTAGATCAGTAAACAGTCAGGGCTTACTCAGGGAGTTTGACCCTCATGGGTGGCATAGAATTAGGGACTCACTACATGGACTAGATCTTGGGCAAGCAATGTGGGAGCTGGTGGAAAAGCCTAGAAAGGTCATTGCTTCTGCATCTGATGGGGGCCTGAAGTCACTGAGGTCAGCAGGAAAGGCTAGCTGGAAGAAAAGCTAGGTGTGAAGAAGGAACCCACAGGGATAGACTGGAGCCCATGTCTATTCTCACCGCCATCAAACTTGATGACGCAGTTAACACGGAGAAGATAACTGGTGCATATGCCATAGAGCTATACCCGTGCAGCCCAGGACTTGGGAGAAGCTGAAGGAAGGCGTGGATGGGAGCCGGGGGAACTGAGGGTCTAGTGCAGCGCTGCCCACAGCCTCCAGGTGAGTGAGTGTTCACAGGTGTTGCGGCTTCCCTTCTGCCTTCCAGACCCAGACAACAACAAACTAGAGCTACGCAGGGGAGGGAGCTCTGGGAAATGTAGTTCCACCAAAGCTAAGTTGACAGAGCAGAAAGCCATTACAACTTTCCTGAATAACGGATTACTGTGCTTGCTCCCAGAAAGCTGCTGGGAAGCAAGATAATGCATACAACAATATCCTATATATTTTGCCTCAACACACAAACTTGAGTTCCCCATTCTCTGTACTATATAAATCTACCCAGAGACTTAAAACACACACAGCTATCCCTTGCTGAAAAATTTTAATTTATTCATGAAAACCTGTCCATAACTTAAAAGTCATTAACCTTCAGTTTTTTCATAAATATTAATGGGTAGGGAATAGAATGTACTTCATTTCTATTAATTCCTCTCTGTCTGTATTAAAACATTTACAGATAGAAAAATGTATCACTTGAACAACAAAAAGAAATTGACATAAGCAATGAACAGCAATATGAAAATTAAAATTAAGTTTATACATAAAATGTAAAATAGTAAAAATTATTCTCATTCTGTCTTCTTTTTTCTGCACATTTTATTCACCAATTCTTAATTATATACTTAATAAATGTAGTGCAGATATTGCACTTAATTGCACTTAATAAATGTAGTGCAGAAAAACATAGGGCAAAATAAAGGCTGAACATGAAAGTGCTTTAACATGTATGTGAATGGTACACATGTGGAAGAGACTCAACATGTGTAGAAGATGCTGCCACTTCACACCTCACTTGGCGTAAACATATGAAGGAAAATTTTGTGGGCTCACCCAAATAGGGCACACAGCTCAGAAGTGTCCCATGTGATACTCTTTGACTAGTGAACGTGGCATTGAGTAAATCAATGAGTGTGTCCTTCCCTGAAACTGTAATATCAAAAGTTAATTCTTATACTGTATTTATTTAGTGCATTTTGGAATAAGAAGCTTATTATACAAAAATAAGGTGATGAAATTTATATGGAACCCAGAAAGAACTCAAACAGCCAAAGCAATCGTATGCAAAAAGAACAAAGCTGAAGGCATCAAATTACCTGACCTCAAATTATACTACAAGTCTATAGTGACCAAAATAGCATGGTTAGCATGGTACTGGTATAAAAATAGACACATAGATCAGTGGAACAGAATACAGAACACAGAAATAAATTCACATATCTACAGCCAACTGATCTTTGACAAAGTCGACAAAAGCACACACTTGGGAAGGGACACCCTTTTCAATGACTGGTGCTGAGAAAATTGGATTGTCATATGCAGAAGAATGAAACCAGACCTCTGTCTCTCACCATATGCAAAAACCAACTCAAGATGAATTAGACTTAAATGTAAGATCTGAAACTATAAAAATACTAGAAAAAAACCTAGGGAAAACTTTTCTGGACATTGGTCTAGGCGAAGAATTCATGACTAATACCTCAGAAACAGATGCAACAAAACAAAAACAGACAAATGGGACTTAATTAAATGAAGAAGTTTCACAGCAAAAGAAACAATCACTAGAGTGAATAAACAGCTTGCAGAGTGGGAGAAAATATTTGCAAACTATCCATCTGACAGGGGACTAATATGCAGAATTTACAAGGAACTCAAACACTCAAAAAAAAAGAAAGAAAGCAAATAACCCCATTAAAAAGTGAGCAAAAGATATACAGAGACATTTTTTGAAAGAAAATATACAAATGGCCAACAAGCATATGAAAAAATGTTCAACATCACCAATCATCAGAGAAATGAAAATTAAAACCACAATGACATATCATCTTATACCAGTCAGAATGGTTATTATAAAGTCAAAAATAGGCAGAGTGCAGTGGCTCATGCCTGTAATCCCAGCACTTTGGGAGATCAAGGCAGGTGGATCACCTGAGGTCAGGAGTTCAAGACCAGCCTAGCCAACATGGTGAAACCCCATCTCTACTAAAAAAAAAATTAAAAAATTAGTTGAGTGTGGTGCTGGGCGCCTGTAGTCCCAGCTACTTGGGAGGCTGAGGCAGGAGAATCACTTGAACTTGGGAGGCGGAGGTTGCAATGAGCCAAGATTGCACCATTGCACCCAATCCTGGGCAACAAGAGTGAAACTTCCCCTAAAAAAAAAAAAATAACAAAAGTTAGCGAGATGCAAAGAAAAGGTAATGCAAACACACTGTTCATTGGAACATAAGTTAGTACCACCTCTATGGGAAACAGTATAGAGATATCTCAAAAGAACTATCATTCAATTCAGTAATCCTACTACTGGGTATCTACACAAAGGAAAAGAAATCATTATATCAAAATGATACCTGCACTCGTATGTTTATTGCAGCACTATTCACAATAGCAATGATTTGGAATCAACCTAAGTGTCCATCAGTGGATGACTGATTAAAGAAAAAAAATAATAAATATATATATATATCACATTTTAGATATATATAAAGAAAATGTTATGTATTATGTGATGTATACATAAAACACTACTCAGCTGCAAAAAGAATGAAACCATGTTTTTTATAGCACTATGGATGGAATTGGATGCCACTATCTTAAATGAAATAACTCAGAAACAGAAAGTCAAATACCACATGTTCTCACTTATAAGGCGGAGCTAAATAATGTGTACACATAGACATTGGCAGTGGAGTAATGCACACTGCAGACTCAGAAGGTGGGAGGGTGGGGGTGTGAGAGGTGAGAAATTACTTAATAGGTACAATGTACGTTACTTGAGTGGTGGATACACTAACAACCCAGACTTCACCGCTATGCAATACAGTGAATAGAACAAAACTGCACTTGTACCTCTTAAACTTTTACAAATTTTTTAAAGGGAAAAAGTGGAAAACAAAAGCTGGAAAGTGGTACCGTTTTTCAGAAGTCATGATGATGAATGTTTGACATCATTTGAGTCACTACGTCAGTGAAGTCTTATAGGTCCTTCACATATGTGCCTCATCCAATTCTCAAAGCCACTGTCAAAGTGAGATTTTCATTTTAAAAAATGAAGTATGATAAGTTCCTGAAACACTATTTACGTTGCTAGAAATATCTTTTGTGTTCAGAAATTTGACTCCCAAAGCAAAAGAAATCGGGAAACCTGACAGACAATGCTAACTGCCTATCCAATATTCATTCTTCTCCTTTCCTTACTAAGAGAAAGCCAATTTCATTTGGGATAACAATGTGCCTGGTTAAAAATATTGAGCCTTCCAGACTTCCCTGCAGCTAAGAGTGGCCATGTGACTCAGTTCTGTCCAATTAGACATAAGCAGAAATGTACCAAATGGAGCTTCTGGGGAAGTATTGTTCCCCAGATAAGCAGCATAGATTCAGCTGAATGTTTACCTTTGCTCTTTCCTTCTTTCCCCACCCGGAATGCATTCTCTATGCCTGGAGACCCATCCTGTGACACTGAGAGCAAAAGTCTCCAACTTAGGGTGCCGAGCCTGAAGAGGGAGGCAACCTGGACATTTATAATATCGGAAGCCCTGTGCTGGCCCTGAGTCATCCACTACTAGCCTTCCTGCTGCATGGGAAAGAATAGCTGCTGTCATTTAAGTTTTCTGTTCCATCCAGAAAATGGAACATATGAAATATGAAAACATATTATTTCAGTTTACAGCTTATATTTCCAGTGTTCCACATGTTACAAACAGGGCTTACTATTTTAAAAAAGTAAACTGGTTCTGTGATAACATAAAACAGTAACTAGATTTATCAAAAAATATATATTTTAAGAAATATACACAAAATAAGAAATATTTAAATTAATAATTATTTCATTTTCATTGCCCAAAAATAAATACTTTGAAAATATTTCTTTTAGCTTACTAAAAAATTGTATTTCAGGTCAATGATGATAAAATATGATAATGTATCTCTGAATAAGATGGGTCATGGCCATGGGATTTACTTGTTAGTTCGTTTATTGATCTATTATTTGTTTATATCTAGAATCTTCACACACACAAACATCTCATTAAAAATGTTTTTAATGAAAGATGAATGTACCACAGTGATTAAAATAGGGAGAAAAAATTAATAAAACATGTTTTTAAAAAGAGAACATAATCATAATTAAAAGCTAACTCAAGAATATTGAGTAGCCAGGCATGATGTCTCACACCTGTAATCCCAGCACTTTGGGAGGCCCAGGAAGGCAGGTGGTTTGAGTTCAGGAGTTCAAGACCATCCTGGGCAATATGGTGAAACCCTGCCTCTACAAAAAATATAAAGATTAGCCAGGCATGATGGTGCGTGCCTGTAGTCCCAACTACTTGGGAGGCTAAGGCAGGAGGATCACCCAAGCACAGGAAGTGGAGGCTGCAGTGAGCCATGACTGTGCTACCCCCACTTCAGCCTGGGCGATGGAGTGAGACCCTATCTCAAAAATAAAAATAAGAAAAAAGGAGAAGAATGAGTACAGCTAAACATTACATTTTGCTCTGAGCCTCCTGTAAGTCAAAGAAAAGAAACAGACATATTGAGTGACAGTACCCTTGTCAACTACCAGAAGGAAATGTACCAGTTCATAAAAAAAAAGCCTGTTTACCAGCCAAAACAAAAACTAAGATAAATTTATTATATAAATATTTAAATAAGGTACCTCCAATCCTCCAATGATATAACAGTAGTTTGCATTTGTCCAGCACTTTACAATTTGCAAAGCATTTTTATTTTATCTTATGGCAACCCAATAAAGTAGGCAAAGCAGGTATTACAATGATCCTTTTACAGATGAAGGAACTGAGGCTCTAAGGCTGATACTATTAGCATAGCTCCACTAGACAGATCAGAAACTGAGGCTTACAAAGCTTAATAGAAAGCACCTGAAGAGATAGTAATGTTGGTTACTGTAACGAAGAAGGCTTGGGATGAAAGGAATACCATGGATGGATAAAATGCTTAGTCTATGTTAAGCTGGAATTTCCTAAAAGACATGTTTTTTTTTTTTTTTTTTTTTTTAAAAGACATGTTAAGGGAGCAGTTTCAAGCATGATTCTGGTGCTCAGGGGAGAAGCTCAGACTGGAGAAATTAATTAGGAATCATAGAGTATACACGGTGTTTAACATTATGGATCTGTTGATATCATCAACATATGAGAAAGTACATGTGAAGGCCAAGGACTGAGACATGCCAACATTTAGCAGGAATGGGAATGGAGGAGAGGTGAGGGCAACAGAAAAAAAAAACAGGTAAGCACATTGCGGTGGCATTTCAAAAAGGAGAAAGTGGTCACCGAAGTCAAATACTGCTGAGATGTCAGGTAAGATTTGGATATTGGCTTTGCCAAGACCAGGCCACCAGTGGTCTTGATGAGAGACAATGCAGTGGTGGGGATGACAGCCCTACTGGAGAACACAAAGAAGGGAATAAAGCAAAGAAGGGAGACAGCACCCATGAAGATCTCTGGACATTTGTTACAAACAGGAGCAGGAAAGTAAGTGATAGCTGAGTGTGGACTTCAAGTCAGGAAACAGAGAAAGCAACCAAGGCAAACTCTGAAGGGGGCACAGGAAGGATGAAACTCACCAGTTTCTCTTTCCAACTCAGAGCCTGAGGTCACACTTTTGTGTTTTCATAAATCTCATGTTGCATAGATTTCTTTTACCAGCCACAGCAAGAAGGATATGCAAAGAATATTTCTCCTATCTGTCCAAACTCTAAGTAAGAGATATTCTAGCAATTCAATCAACACATTCCTACAGTGCCCCTCTTTTATTTTTTATGCCTCTGTGTGGCTTTTTTACTTCCAAACGTTGCCTCCTGGTCCCCACCTCATCTCCATGACTTCACAGTTCTCAGAATAATTGGACAAAACCTAAGCATACCTTTATGACTTGGGGCCCAGGGCCCTGCAAGGGAAAGCAGAAGGTAATGGGAAAGGGTAGATGACATTTAAAAGTTATATCGTGCAACAAAAGCAAAAAAAAAAAGACAAATGGGATCTAATTAAACCAAGAGCCTCTGCACAACAAAAGAAACTATCATCAGAGTGAAGAGATGACATACGGAATGGGAGAAAATTTTTGCAATCTATCCATCTGACAAAGGTCTAATATCCAGAATCTACACGGAAATTAAACAAATTTACAAGAAATAAACCACACAACCCCTTTTAAAAGTGTGCCAAGGACATGAACAAACACTTCTCAAAAGAAGACATACATGCAGCCAACAAACATATGAACAAAAGCTCAACATCACTGATCATTAGAGAAATGCAAATCAAAACCATAATGAGATACCATCTCACGCCAGTCAAAATGACTATTATTAAAAGGTCACGAAACAACAGATACTGGCAAGGTGTGGAGAAAATAGAACGCTTTTACACTGTTCGTGGGAGTGTAAATTAGTTCAACCATTGTGGAAAACAGTGTGGTGATTCCTCAAAGACCCAGAGGCAGAAATACCATTTGACCCAGCAATCCCATTACCGGGTATATACCCAAAGGAATATAAATCATTCTATTATAAAGATACGTGCACACTATGTTCATTGCAGCACTATTCACAATAGCAAAAACATGGAATCAACCTAAATGCCCATCAGTGAATAACTGGATAGACAAAATACTATGCAGCCATAAAAAAAGAATGAGATCATGTCCTTTGCAGAGACATGGATGGATTTGGAAGCCATTATCCTCAGCAAACTAACACAGGAAGAGAAAGTCAAACACCGCATATTCTCACTTATAAGTGGGAGCTGAACGATAAGAATACATTGGCACATGGGGGAGAACCACATACTGGAGACTTTGAAAAGAGTGGAGGTGGGGGAAGGAAAAGCATCAGGAAGAATAGCTAATGGCCACTGGGCTTAATACCTAGGTGATGGGATGATCTGTGCAGCAAACAACTATGGCGCACATTTGCTTATGTAACAAGCCTGCACATCCTGCACATGTACTCATGAACTTAAAATAAAAGTTGGAAAAAAATAAAATACTAAAAATAAATAAATAAATAAATTTTTAAAAAGTTGTATCATGGCTAGGCCCAGTGGCTCACACATGTAATCCCATCACTTGGTGAGGCCAAGGAAGGAGAATCACTTGAGGCCAGGAGTTCCAAGACCAGTCTGGGCAGCAAGGCAAGAACCCCATCTCTACAAAAGTAAAATAAAATAATCAGCCGGGCATGGTGGCCCACACTTGTAGTTCCGGTTACTTGGACTTGGGAGGCTGAGGTGGGAGAATAGCTTGAGCCCAGGAGATAGAGGTTACAGTGGCTGTGATTACACCACTCCAACCTGGGCAACAGAGGGAGATCCTGTCTCAAAATCAAAAACAAAAAAAGTTGTATTGTGTTCCTAGTGCTAAACCAGGACTCCCTGATCTCAAACCCACTTCTCCTTGCACCTCACTGATAGGAATTCTCAGCACCATTTACAGAATAAAGGTCTGCAAAGGAATTCAAATTATTGGTACCATTACAGTGAAACCTGGACAAATGGAAATGCTGGACCCCAAATCAAGCGTGAGCTTGTACATAATCCCCAGAGACACCCCCTGCCCAATGTTAGACAACAGAGGCTCAGAGGTGGCTACGCCTTGTCCAAGGAAGAAAGATGCCAGGATTCCAGGGCCAGTTGGGCAAATGGGAAACCAAGCAGACAAACACCTTGCTCCCAAAATATAAAACTGCTGCACAGTTTCATTTCTATTGCTTATTTATAAAACTACTTTTTGAATCTACAGCTTAACAAATTTGCACAAACTGAACACACCCATGGAACCAGCCCCTAGATCAGGAGACAGACCCTTCCAATTCCATTTTCAAAGAGTTAACTGCATTCTATTTGAGATCCAGAATTCTGATGAGGCTGAAATTGTGCGATGGTTAAATTTTGTTCTTTGGAAATATTTATACTGTTCTTATTTTTATTATCTAGTATACATTTAATCAGATGATCTTAAGTTATTCTGGATAGATCTATGGTAACGGTTCAAAAGAACTCTTAGACGTCACAATTAATTTCTGAGATTTGTGAATCAAAATAAAATCCCCACATTCTCTGAATAGATGGATACACACAAAATGGGGCAAGAACAGTACCATGTTGGTGGCAGGACTTAAATAATGGGTATGACAGCTTCCTGTAGAAATCTTTCATCTTTGCTATGTGTTTGACAATTTTCATAATAAAATTCTTGATTGCTTACAGCGATATTATTCAAGTTTTAGTTTCTCCCTTGAAAAAAGAATTTAATTGGATTAAAGCTGATTTTGTTAATATCAGCTTAGTTTTAAAAAAAAAAACAGATTTAATAATATTGTATCTGAATACTTTTTAAAATGTAAATTATTATCATTACTAACAAAATGCAATGCCTGTTATGCATCTTTTCCAGATCCTATCCCTCTGCCAGTCCTTCACTGTCTCCACCAGGGGACTTTAAAATGAAATCCTTTAGCTCAAGCATCAAAGGCCGACCTAGAATATCACAGCACACCTGTATTGTGCTGATTCCTTCCATTTAGGCTCATCAGAAGCTCATTTGAGGCGCGATTGCACTGACCCTGTTCAGCCAGCGGTCGGAAGGTCACATTCCAGTGGCCAGGGAGCCTTGATCAGTAGATAAGGCAGTCAGCAGCAGCCAGGTCAGCCCTTCCAGGAGCAAATCTCCTACGTGGTTCTGCCCCCATGGCTAGGACTCTCTGTGACAAAGGAAATCCAGAGCAAGTATATCTACAGGAACGACAGGAAAGCGGAAAAATGTTCTGTGTGGTAGTGTGACTCTAATCCCGCACTTTTTACAAATGTCTGGGACAAAGCAGCAGCAGGGCAAACACGCATTTAAGGGCCGTTCACGCAAGCACAACTCCGGCGGGACGAGGGACAGAAGGGGGCGCTACTGTGCGCAGTGCTGGGTCGGAGGCGCCAGTGCTTTCTCCCGGGTGCGGCCTCTCCGTGGGACAGCCATTAATCACATCAAATGAAGAAAATGAGTTGCTTTCTTACAGGCATTAAAAATAAAAAGCACAAAAAGCGTGCAAAATATAGTAGTCATGCTGGCTGAGCACGGCCTAGACACACACACCTGAAACAGCCGCAAGCCCCCAACTCCTCTCCCAAGATAACTGTCCACAAAGCCAGGAGGCGTGCAGCCGAATGGCTGCAACTCCAGGCTCCTCATGAACATCAAACAAGGAGGTAGCCACCGATTATAGGGTATTGATCGCGTGCTCAGTGTTTGCAAACATTTCCTCTTTTATTTCTTACCACAAACCTTCCCAGAACTGCTAACCCATTTTACAGATGATGACACTGAGGTCTGAGTGAAGACAAGATGTCAAATCAGTGAGTGGAGAAACCAGATTTCAAACCCAGCTTGACTCCAAAACTTACATCTCTTTCAGAGATATGCTAGACTGTCCAGGGTTCAATATAACTCACTCCCTATAACTTCCTCCTCACAAAGCAAAACCTGAATAAGGTAAGGATGTTCAGAGTTAAAAACAAAAATCTCACAGCATCCAGTTCAGCTTGGACAAAATGCTGTTTCAAAGTTAATTTTGTTCCTTTTCTACCAGAACAAGTTTCGAAATTAATTTTTCCCATTCCATCAAATATCAGTTATTTGCTTACCACTTTGACCATTCAGCTAGTGTTTAATTAAAACATGCCATTAAATCTAGTTGCTTTCTTACCTAAATAAATATATTTTAAATGGAAACTCGACGTCACTACCATATAGAAAACTAGTATTACCATAAACAGAAGGTGACTTTCACAGCTGATACATAACTTTGAAAGGTGATATAAAAATATCTACCAATGCTCCAGCTAAAGTCACTCTATACACTCTGTAAGAGCCAGGCACAGTAGCACACATCTATGGTCCCAGTTACTTGGGAGTCTGAGGTAGGAGGACAACTTGAGCCCAGAATTCAAGGCTGCAGTAAGCTATGATTGTGCCATTGCACTCCAGCTTGGGCAACAAAGTGAGACCTTATCTCTTAAAAAAAAAATACATAAATAAAATAATTCTACAAGGATGTGCAGAAAATTAATACTAGAGAAATAATACCTCACCGACCAACAGAAAACCCCCTAAATATGGTGGGAAGGAAGCTTAAGGCAAGGAACTTTTTTACCTGTTGCCCAAGAGAATGATCATTTGAACAGCAAACTAGTGCACACACCACCAAAAACAGTACACCTCTGCTGGGTCTTAGGAGACCTGGACCTCTATGACACCACTGGTTCATGGGACAATTGATTGTACCATACCTAATTCCAAACAAACCAGGAGCCTCAACTTCTTGGTGCAGCCAGTTCCAGGGAAAGCAAGGAAGTTGGGCTCTGCCAACCCCTAACATCCCCTGTCATGGCCCCACCAGCCTCTCACCCTCCTTCACTACCTGTGCCACCCCAGTTCTTCATTCAGTCCCCAGAAGGCCTTGACCACAGTTAGCTGTCACCTAATCCCTGACAAGGTGTAGATGCCAAGACTTAAGCCTGATACTATGCAGCAGCAGATGTGCTTACAAAGTGGGACTAGGAGCCCTCAATGCCCTCCAGACCCCCAGGAACTGCATTTCTAATGCTGGACATTCATGCACTTTGAGAAGTAAGTGATAAGCTATTTAAGCCAGTGGGGCCTCGGATCATGCCATATAGACAACCAACTTTTAATGACATGAACTTTACACCTTACATATAACCACATGTTATCTTTTCCTTAAAAACTTTAAAATCAAGCTGAATTAACCACAAAGAAATTCTCTTCCTGATGAATTAATGGCATTTGCAGCAAGCTGGATGAGTTTGGAGACTATTATTCTAAGTGAAGTAACTCAGGAATGGAAAACCAAACATCGTATGTTCTCACTCATATGTGGGAGCTAAGCTATGAGGATGCAAAGGCGTAAGAATGACACAATGGACTTTGAGGACTCAGGGGGAAATGGTGGGAAGTGGGTAAGGGATAAAAGACCACAAACTGGGTGCAGTGTATACTGCTCAGGTGATGGGTGCACCAAAATCTCACAAATCACCACCAAACAACTTTCTCATGTAACCAAACACCACCTGTTCCCCAATAACTTATGGAAATTAAAAAAAATTAATAAAAAAAAGAAATTGTCTTCCTGGCTATTACAGGAAAAAAACACACAAGAGAATGTCCCATATTTTAGAGACCATAAAACATGCAGTGGGTAATCCACAGCCTAAGTTTGTTGAGGTAGAAAAAGTAGTGTGTATGTGTGTGTGGTGTGTGTGTATGTGTGTTCTTTGTACTATTTCCTGACTAGAGGTAGCACTGTGTTGATATCTCTGTTTTAGTATTTCTCACATAAGAAGTCTCTCATTTTGAGCTTGGGAGAGATCAGAATCATTTCTTATCTGGATCACTAGCACAATGGCCTGATCATCATATTTAATCAATCAATGAATGAGTGAAAAACTCTGCGACCTTTTTTGAAGCCCCTTCTCACATGAAATCAGTACTTTTTCACTCATTTTATTCCTACTTGTGAATCCTAAAATCAAGACATTTGAAGGAGGAAGTTTTGAATGACTTTCCTTCGAACTTATAAGCAAAGGTATATTTAGCTTCTCAATAAAGGGCCAATGACAAATCTGGCCTGGAGTCAACTGACCAGGTTGAGGTCCTGACCCTGTCATTTATGAGCTGTAGGTCCCTGGACTTCTCAGCCTCTGTGTTTCAGCTTTCATCTGTAGCATGGGTGGAATTTTTAGAAATAAACTCTACAATGGAGAATACTAGAAACAGTCCTGAAATCCCAGGGGGAGAGAGGTAGGAGGTTATTGGTGTGTCGGGAACTCTATGGGAAGAGCAACAAGTGAGTGCTACAATCCCCCTTCTCCTGGACTACTGTGGGACTGCATGCCCATGGTAGTCACTCATTAGCAAGACCCATCCTTTGTGCTGCTACATTCCATGAAGCCTGAAGACCAAGGCTCCCACAGGGCACTGCACAGAGTACATGCCATTGAATGCAGTCAGTGAATGAATGAATGAATGAATGAAAATTACTAGGTTTATTTTGCACAAAGTGACACTATAAAGGCAATAACTCTATTCATTATCTATTGGTATAAAACAAATTTCCCCAAAACTTAGTGGCTTAAAACAACAAATATCTTACAAAGTTTCTGAGGGTTAAGAATCCAGGAGTGGCTTAATTGGGTTGTTCTATGTCATGAGGCTGCAGTCAAGCTGGCAGCCACAGCCACAGTCATCTGACAGCACAACCTGGGCTGGAGGATCTGTCTCTCAAAGACTGACTCACATGGCCATTGTCAGGAGACCTCTGTTCCTTGCTGACTGTTAGCAGAAAGACTCAGGTTTTCAATTCATGGACCTCTCCATAGGGCTATCATTGTATCCACAAGACAGGGCACCTGGCGTACTCCAGAGCAAGTGACCCAAGAGACAACAAAAAGGAAGCCACAGTGCCTTTCATCATTTAGTCTTGAAAATCACCCACCATTATCCTCACATGACTCTGTTCTTCTAGAAGCAACTCACTGAATCCAATCCAGTCTACACTTAAGGGAGAGGAATCCAGTCCCATCTTTTGAAGGGTTTGTGGATATATTTTAAGCCACTATAATGACCATGTTTTCCTCCAACCCCCTCTAAGCCTATGACATAAAAGACATCATTCTCAGCCTACATTCAGATCTCCCAGCCCTGTCATTCCAGATGGATCCCCTAGCCCACTCTTGCACATGCCCCGTTGATCTGCTTGGTGGTCCTCATGCATGCACAGCGCTTTCCCATCTTTCAGCCTTTCTTATCAATGTTCCTTTGGACAGGAATATTCTACAGACATTTGGGCATAGTTGAATCCTATCCATTCATCAAACTGAGCTTAAACTTCTCCATGGTGCCTCCCCCAAGCTCCACTGAAATCCTGAAGCCCTTTGTATTTTCCGGGGCACTAGTCATTTTCTTCCTCCAAATTGTACTAATGTCCATGACTTAACTTTCCCAATTAGACTGTACGCTCTTTGTGCAGAAGGTCCAGGCACATCACAGGATGTTTGAGAGCATAATCAACTCCTTATTGGGAACTGGATCAAGCCTCAGAAAATGTTTTCTGTAAAGGACCAGATAGCAAATATTTTAGGCTTTGCAGGCCATTTGATCTCTGTCACAGCTACTCAACTATGTCATGTAGTATGAAAGCCGCCATAGACAAACGATAAACACATGCGTGTGGCTGGGTTCCAATCAAATCTTATTCACCAAAACAAGCAGCAGGCTGGATTTGGCACAGGGGCCACGGTTTGCCAACTGCTGAGCTAAAACATCTCCTAGGTATCATCAAGCTCCAGAATTCCAGGCTTTCAATATAAAAGCTGCTGCAACTATTTTAACATGAATTTTTTGTTGTTGTTGTGAAATTGTTTATTTTCTACTATTTCTACAATCTAGGTGCTCTTCCTTTATAAGGAAAAAAAAAAGGAATACAACTTCCCAAGTCCTTCTCTTTCATAGATTTAGGAATTATTTTAAGGAAAAAGGGGCTGGATGAGATATACACATGTAATAATATAGTAGTCACTTTCTTGAAAGTCTCTTAATTCTTCCATATTTCCCTACCTCATGTGAAATGCAACTCATTTTATTCCCAGTTACAATGAAACTACAGTTCTGTCACGGCTAAACTGGAATTTTCATTCAAAGCTGAGCTTTAGATTGTTCTAAAAGACGGTCTAAATACCATCTTTGACTCATATATTTAAATTATTACCTTCTTTTATAAGAAGAGATATGAATGAAAAGTAATAGTTGAAGAATCAGTGACTCACAATCATAAACATGAATACTAATATGATTATTTAAAGAATGAAGTTGAGCTTAATAAGCACATAATACAAAAATAAATAATTGTCAAGTTTCATGGAGACAGCAAGAGGATGTGAAAGGATATAAGCTTGAAAAGTCAAGTTATGGGTTTTCATGAGGAAATAACATTGCTGAACAAAGCCACTCTTAAAAAGCTCAACTCACCTTTACAACAGTGGATATGAAGCTTGAAAACCACCCGGGTGACAAATGAAACTTGCTATTTTCAGGGAAACGTCAGGATGCAAATTATATTCTTGTTTGAATAGAGCTAAAAGAGAGGCCACTATGTGTGTTTGACGGTGACAAATGGCTTCCAAAGAAAATAGGGTAGTGTCTGTCCGGTCCTGCCTTTGGGGAACCTGTTTTGCCAGCTGTCAATCCTTCAGCCCCTTTCTGTCTCAAGTGATCATGGGAAATGATCATGAATTACTTATTGTCCTAAATTTACATAGACCTCTTCATTTCAACTATTTCATATCACCTGAAATTCTCTAGACAAGGGAAGAAGAATGTTACCTGAAATGTAATTAATGAATAAATGTTCAAGGCATTCAAACCAGTTTTGACTGTCCTCTCTGTCTTTTCTGACCACAATTCTTTCCTGATTACCAGTGGAACTTTGAGGACAGCATATTTAAGCTTCAGTATCTCAATGTCACAATAAAATAAAGAAAAAGATGCTTATAACAGAAGTGAGAAGATACATACTTCAGTCAATTCCGTGATAATGAACTGCAAAGGGTCCCAGTTGGTAGTTGTCTTATTATTTTGCTGAGTGAGTTAGAGCTGGAAATTAATGGAAGAATCTAAAAAGGGGTTTTCTTTAACATGATGCAAAGATTCCTATTTTAATTGTGGGATGTTATTTGTAGTCAAGCTTACTGAAATGCTATATAAGAATATGATTGTCTCATCAATAAGAGAATGAATAAATTATGGGATGGGGGGTGTTTTGTTTGTTTGTTAGTTTTGAGATAGAGTCTCACTGTCACTAGGCTGGAGTGCAGTGGCGCGATCTCGGCTTACTGCAACTTCCGCCTCCCAGGCTCAAGCGATTCCCCTGACTCAGCCTCCTGAGTAGCTGGGACTTCAGGCACGCACCACCATGCCCAGCTAATATACATATATGTGTGTGTGTATATATATATATATATATAGTATTCTAGTAGAGACGGGGTTTCACCGTGTTGGCCAGGATGGTCTTGATTTCCTGGCCTTGTGATCCGCCCATCTCAGCCTCCCAAAGTGCTGGAATTATAGGCGTGAGCCACCACGTCCGGCCCAAATTATGGTTTATTTTTGTAATATGATATTACACCACAATAAAAAAGAACAAACTACTGGTACCCATAAAACATGAGTGGATCTCACAGACATAATGACAAGCAAAAGAAGCCAGACAGAAGAGACTACTCACAGTATGAGTGCATTTATATGAAGGTGAAGAACAAGCAAACCAATATATAGTGATAGAAGCCAAGATGGTGGTTAATTCTGGGGAGAGATGAGGTGTAGACTGGGAAGGGGCATGAGAAACCCTTATTAAATTATTGATCTCAATGGTAATTACATGGATCTACACCTTCATAAAAATTCAGCAAGCTGTACTTAAGACAATTGTACTATGTGCACTTTCCTGTACCTATGCTAACCCTTAATTTTAACCCCCTGGGGTTCCTCCATAACCATGCTTAACAGCATGGTCTCTTGTGTGCCCAGTTTTCAGCTTTTGATAATGATTATCTGGTGAGATAAAGATGAGTAGAAGTGGGAGGATCTGCTCATAGATAAGACTTCATAACCTTCATTCTGACAGCCTCTGATGCAATGTAGTAAACAATACACCCTAAAGAAATAATCTAAGACCTAGACAAATCCACATGTTCAATAATATGTATTGCAAAGTGATTTATAAAAATAGTAAGATTGGAAACAGCCTACATGTCCACCTAAAAGGAACTAATTAATTAAACTGTAATACATCCATATCATGGAGCATCATACAACCAGTAAGTTATTTATTTGAAGAATGCATGGAGCACTTGACAGGGATTATGTCATCTAATCCTCATAAAATTATAGGAGGTATATCTTATTATCATTCACATTTTACAGAGAAGGAAATTGGGGCTTAGCATGGCTGTGTTCAGGAGGCCTCAGTCCCTAAACACATGAACCTCCACACGAGGGGCTTGAGCCTCCTCACAACATGGCAGCTGGCTTCGCCCTCCCCCAAGCAAGTGGTCCTTGTGAAGCACAGTGGGAGCCACAATGTCACCTCAGAAGTCACACACTGTCATGTCCACAGTGTCCTGTTGCTAACATGGGTCAGCTCTAATCAGTGTGGGAAGGGACTACCAAAGAGTGTCAGCAGCAGGAAGGGAGGGTCAGCAGGTCCCACTTGGAGGGTGGCCCCAAAAGAGGTCTTCAGGAAGGGCAAGTTGCCCTCCAAGAGTTTTCTTGGGTTTCGTTGGAATCAAAGACCAAACCCTAAAGGCTGTTGCTGAATACTTCTGCCAGATTTTTGGTTGCTGCATCTCTCCAAGCTATTCTGGGAATCATTTCTTCAGGGACTAAGGAACAAATTCTCTCCTTGCTTGGTGATGTTGAGGACTTGGCAGGGTTGACGACTTAACAGGCAAGTATGTGCATGTGTCAGGCCTGCAGGCACAACGGCAAGCTGATCACCTACTCAGATAAAGCGATCCCCTTGCAGAAGCAGTTCTTCGGTCCACTGCCTCTTTTCCTCCTTAGGCTGTCAATTCCTCACCTTTTCCACATACACCTTTCCCATTCCACATGGGTACATTTTCTAGGAAAAGTGTTCATACTTTCATTCAGAAAACAGAACGGAATGCTTGTTACCTACTAAGCCTCCCTGACAGTTGATGGGGACTCAAATGCTGAGTGTACTCAGGAGAACAGGCAGCAAGTGGCAATGTGGGCAGCATTCCAAATCTGTTATCCTCACCAATGTAGAATCTACAGAACCACCTGCAATTCAAGTTAGAGGATTGCAGTCCAGTTTTCTAACAGTAAGTAATTTCCATCACCATGACTGCAGACGTGTGCCCTGGGATAAGATGAGTGATGTTCCAAGTCACCACCCTAAATGAGGTCCAGGATTGACAAAGATGGACCTTACCTTCCTCAAGTTCTTCTTCCAAAAACCCAAAGATCTCACTTGCCCAGAGCTCAGGCATCAGAACTGATGGAAAAACAATGTAGTCTTAGGAGATAACAGCAGGGCAGCACCCGAGTTCCCAAGAGAAACTGTTTTGAGGTCTCCTCTACTATAATTTTGGTTGAGGAGTAACCTGAAGCCCTACACATTTTGTAACCAAGACCAGAAAAAGGATATGAGGAATGTGTGAAAAATATCTCTTATTTGTATTTCAGGGAGCACCTTTCTCTGAGAAGCTCAGAGGCTGTTTGAACACAAGTCAACATTATATATGGTGCTTCTGTTCATGCCTGTTTGCTTGGATTGCTCAATTCTGCTTCCACTGTGGATTCTTTGTTTCCTTTCTTTTGCTTATTGCTGCTCACGGTTGTAACGGTGTTCTGTTATATCCATTTACTAAAGGACTTGAGACTTATGTTTTAGGAATCTAGAAGACCAAGGTGACAAGCTTAAAAATGGAATTTTTTATGATTGCAACATGGTGATTCACCCTTTTATATATTACAAGTTCAATAAATGCATCAGCACACTGAGAAATATTTACAGCATGTCCTGCTTTTGTCAAAGTGCCAGTGAATGCGCATACAGCCGCTGGGAGCAAAAATGTCTGAAGAAGCAGAGACAGATGTTCTTCTTCCTGTAGGATTAGGTTTAAGGTGATTCTCTCCAGAGCGTGGCACATAACCCTGTGCAGGTCAAAGTGATAGCTTTAATAGGAGATTTGGCAGTATTTAGATGGAAAGATGGAGATTGGATTTGAGGCTGCAGTGGGGCTCTCTAACCCTGACTCTGAAAGAGGGAAACCTACACCTCTTTGGTTCCCTGTACAGTTCCAGGTAGGGTCCCTGGATCTCCCTACAGAGGGCTTCAGAAGAGTGAAAGGAGGACAAAGACTTGCCCTATGTTGCTTGTGGCATGGGAGCCAGGGGATCTAGGGATGTTTTACTCACTCATGAGAGAGGCAGTACAAAAGAGGAGAAGCTGGGCCCTGGGTTTGTGTTTAAGACCCCATAACCCCACCCTTGGGCAGCACAGACCTTAAAAAGAGTAGGTTCTCACCAATTACATTATCTACTTCCTTGGGGGAAGAGGAAGCAGAGGAGACACTAAAAGTTCCCATTCCAATGTTGCTTCCCCTGAGAAGCGTAGAGAAAACATGAGAAGGGAAATACAACTGACCTTGAATAATCTGGGTCTGAACTGTGTGGGTCCACTTATACATGGATTGTCTTCTACCTGAAAATCTTCTTCTATCTGTGCTACCCCTGAGACAACAAGACCAACACTCCTCCCCTTCCTCCTCCTCCTCAGCCTATTCCATGTGAAGACAACAAGGATGAAGGCCTTTATGATGATCCACTTTCACTTAATGAAGAACAAATATATTTTATCTTCCTTATGATTTTCTTAATAATAATCTTTTCTCTAGCTTATTTAATTGCAAGAATACAGTATATAATACATATAACATAGACATATGTGTAAATTGCTTATGTTATCAAGAAGGCTCCTGATCAATAGTAGCCTATTAGTAATTAGGTTTTGGGGAAGTCAAAAGTTATAGGCAGATTTTGGCTGCAGATGATGTGAGGGGGGTGCTGGTGCCCCCAACCTCCATGTTATTCAAAGGTCAACTGTAAGTCTGCCCATTTCACATGCATTTGTTAGAAGAGGGGGGTCAGTGAAAACACTTTTTTATTTATGCACATAACTAATATTCTTCATTCTTGAGGGTGGAAGGCAAAGGAATTTGGGCAAGAATTTAATCCCAGCCTCAGTCTTGATAATCACAGTTACCCAGCTACCATGACTTTGCAGGGAGAAATGAGAGAAATAATTAAGACTGTGTCATCCCAGTCCTCTGGGGTCACCAAGTAGTAATCTTATGATTTTTCCTCTTCCACAAAGTATCAAATTGGCTTCTCCCTCATTGTACCCACTGCCTCCCCATCCAAACACAAACCTGGGGCAGCATTCTCCATGTGGCTCCAATTCAGGTCAAACTTCATCCCACACTGGTGATTTCTGTTGGCTTGGTCCCTGCAGAAGGGAACGTGGTAACAGTAGTTTTGTGGCTTGCACAATTTATGTTATGAATAAAGCACTTACATGCTTAATCCCTTTTAAGCCTAGTCAATTGTCTTTCAGGCCTAAGGTACTATTTGCATCACTGCCTACATGTCCCAAAAGCAATAAAAATCCTTGCCTAGTTTTCTGAGTCAACTGACTACTGGGACCAACATTGCCTGAACAGTTTTCCTACTGTATATACTTCTTTGGATCTGTCGCAGGCACAGTCATATATGTGACTGCAAGTCATAGATTGTGTTTGTGTATGAGTGATGAATGTGACTGTCTCCACTGGAAGTGTGGCTCCAACCAAGCTCAGGATAAGAACACCAGCTAGATGAACAAACAATCTAAGCTGACCCCTGTTGGCAAAACAGCTGCCACTCAGCTCACTCCTTCCCTCCCTTTTTGACATGTCCAAACACTTTCACTGTTGCCTTCACTGAGGTGCCAGTCCTTAGATGTGGTTGATACATGGAGGTGTGGAGTCTTAAACAGGACTAATTTCAAAAGACCTGGTTCAAATTCTGGTTCTGCACTTAATAGGCATGTCACCTTGAAAAAATCATTCTTAGTCTCAGATTTATAACCTACAAGGTGAGAATAAGTGAGAATGTATTCTTTAAAAGCCGGGGGTAAGGGGTAGAGACAGAGTATTGCTCTGTCACCCAGGCTGGAGTGCAGTGGCACAATCAGCTCACTGCAGCCTCTGGCTCCTGGACTCAAGCAGCCCTCCTACCTCAGCCTACTTACTAGCTGGGACCACAGGCATTTGCCACTCTAGCAGGCTAATAATTTTTATTTCCTTGTAGAGATGGGGGCTTCACCATGCTGCCCAGGCTGGTCTCGAACTACTGGCCTCAAGTGATCCTCCCACCTCAGCCTCCCAAAGTGCTAGCATTACAGGTATGAGCCACTGTGCCCGGCCTTCTAAAAGTTGTATGTGTGATTCCAGCTATGGTGGGCTAGCTTAGAATAAACCAAACCCTCTGTACAGAACAACTAGAAAACTTGGAAAAAAGTCATGAAAAATATCAGTTTGGAGATATCAGAGTACTGTGAAAGCTACCTGAATCTGAAGAGCCATAATCCAAGACACAAGAAAAACATGTCTAGCCTTTCTCCTTGAGAGACTGATGGATTCCAAAGCAGCAGCCTAGTGGCCTAGAAACTGAAGGGGAGGAGAACAGAGAAGGAAGTGACAGCTCCAAAAGTCTGAGATACACTAGGCATAGCTTTAAGCAGTCTCACAAAGCTGGGTGAGGGGAACAAAAATTAGAACTCAGAGCCTGACAAAGAAGAGAAGCTCTGGAAAACACCACAGGCTTTGGGTTGGGACTGTTGCAGGGATGAACCCTAGGAGTAAGGCGAACTAGAATTAAACAAGCCATGAAAAACACTGGCTCACCTCCTGGCTAGACTGATGAGCTCTCCTTCCATCACAGCCTGCCTGAAGCACAGGTAAACCCTATCTATAGGAAGATAAGACTGTCCAGAACCTCCAACTATCACTAAATGTATTATATATAATATCTGGCATTTAATAAAAAGTACCAGGCATACCAAGAGATAAGACAAAATGATAATACACAAGTTTAAAGAACAATCTTATACAATGTAATGTAAATGTAAATGTAACCCAGGTAACAGAGTTGTCAGAAAAGAACTTTAAAATAGCTGTGATAGACATGTTCTAGAAAATAGAAGACAAAAAATTTCAGCATATAAATCCAATTTTAGAAAAGAATTAAATGCAGGTTCTGTAATGAAAAATAAAGAAACTGAAAATAAAAGCTAAACAGATGGGTCCAAAACCAGATTAGACTTGGAGGAAGAAAGATCAGTAGAAATTAAACAAACTGAGGCACAGAAGAAAACTAGATGGAAAATACAGAAAATACATAGTATAACTGGAACCTCAAAAGTAGAGGAGAGAGAGAATGTAACAGATGCAATATTTAAAGAAATAATGACCCAAAACCTTCCAAAAGCAATGGAAGACAGAATATCTTACATTTAGGAAGTGCTATGAACTCCAAGAGAAAAACATACAACGAAAACCACATCTAGGCCTATCAGGGTTTTGTTAAGCAGAGCAAACAGAAGAAAAAATCAGTAAGAATACAGAAGATTTAAATAAGGCAATGAATAAGCTTGAATTGTTTGCCATATATAGAATATAGCAGAATAGACATTGTTTTCAAATCCATGTAAAAAATAAGAAAAGTAAACATAAAGATAAAAGTAAACATAAGTAAGGGGTAATAAAGCAATCTTAATCAATATCAGAAGTTTGACATCAGAGATGCCATGTTTCTGGTCACAGCTGAATTAAACCAGAAATTAATAGAAAAAAGATAACTAATAAAATCCCAGTGTTTGCAAAGTAAGTAATACACCCAAAATTTCCTATGGGCTAAAGAATAAATCACAATAGAAATTATAAATTTTATGGAACTGAATAGTAATAAAAATGTGACATGAAAACTTTAGGGATACAGATAAAACCATACCCAGAGGGAAAGTTATGGCCATCAGTGAATATTTTAGAAAATAATAAAGGTAAAATTAATGAGCAACTCAAGAACTTAGGAAAACAACAGCAAATTAGACCCAAAGAAATGACAAAGATGAGAATAATAAAAATGATAACAGAAATTGGTGAAACAAAACCAATATACAATAGAGAAAAATCTGGAAAGTCAAAAGTGGGTTCTAGAAAGGAAGGGAGGAGAACACAAGCTACTAATATCAGGAATGAAAGAGAGAACATCTCTACATAATGAGAGAACATGATAAACAACTAATTTAAAACAATGTACCAACAATCTGGGCAATATAGTGAAGGACCTGAAGGACCTGCCTAAGGCTGTCTTACATTAATTTTTTTATAACTGGAAGGAGTATACTTTAAAATAATAATAAACAGCATAGTATAGTAAAGAAATTAATCAATAACATAGTCATTTATTATTATTATCATAATAAATGAAAAAATGTGCAAGATCTCTCCATGTGCAATGTTTAAAACTAGAGAACATTATTAAGAGAAATTAAAGAAAACCTGAATACAGTAATGCACCACATAACAATGTTTGGTCAGCAACAGACTGTATATACAATGGTGGTCTCATAAGATAATTATAATGGAGTTTAAAATTTTCTATGAACTATATACAGAAAAAGAGAAAGAGTTTCTTAATCATTTTATGAGGCCAGCATAACCTTGATGCCAAAATCTGAAAAAGCCATCACAAAAAAGGAAATTGGCCGGCTAATGTCACTTGCAAATATAGATGTAAAATTTTTAACAAAAGATTAGAAAACCAAATTGTTATACATAAGAGAATAATATATCATGACCAGCTTGAGTTTATTTCAGAAATGCAAAGGTGAAAACATATAGAGGTCAATACACTGCAGTAAACATCTAGAAAATGAAATTTTAAACATATCCTACTGATTCTACAAATGCTAATAATAGCATCAAATTCCTAGAAATAAACCTAAAAAAATGTGCAAGATCTCTACAGAAAAAAATAGAGAACGCTATTCAGAGAAATTAAAGAAAACCTAAATATGGTAATGCAACACATAACAATGTTTTGGACAACAGACTGTATATACAATGTACAATGGTGGTCTCATAAGATTATTATAATGGAACTGAGAATTTCTATCTTCTAGTGATGTCTTAGTCAGTGTAACATTACTCATACTGGTGAAAACAAACCTACTGTGCTGTCAGTCATATAAAAGTATAGCACAAGCAATTGTGTATAATACATAATACTTGATAATGATCATAAATAACTATGTTATTTGTTTACATCTTTACTATACTGTACTGTTTTTATTGTCTTAGAGTGCACTCTTTCTATTCATAAAAAACATTTTAATGTAAAATAGGCTCAGGCAGGTCCTTCACCAGGTATTCCAGAAGAAAGCATTGTTATCATAGGAGATGACAGCTCCATGCATGTTATTGCCCTAGAAGATCTTCTCTTGGGACGAGATGTGGAGGTGGAAGACACTAATATACACCTCAAACAGATGGGTGCCCCACTGGGACAAAACTTCCACAGACAGCAATATTTGCCATTCTGCAATATTTGCTCTTCTGCAGCCTCTGCTGGTAATCCTGACCCTGTGTAGACCTAGGCTAATATGTGTGTTTGCATCTTAATTTTTAACAAAAAAGTTTAAGAAGTAAAACAATAAATAAATTTTAAAACTAGAAAAAAGCAGGACAAACACAAAGATGGCCAAACGAGAACAGCTTCGGTCTGCAGCTACCAGTGTGATTGACGCAGAAGACAGGTGATTTCTGCATTTGCAATTGAGGTACCTGGTTCGTCTCACTGGGACTGGTTGGACAGTGGGTGCAGCCCATGGAGGGTGAACTGAAGCAGGGTGGGGCATCGCCTCACCTGGGAAAAGCAAGGGGCTGGGGGATTTCCCTTTCCTAGCCAAGGGAAGCGCTGACAAACTGTACCTGGAAAAACAGGACACTCCGGCCCAAATAGGGTGCTTTTCCCATGGTCTTAGCAACTGGCAGACCAGGAGATTTTCTCCTGTCCCTGGCTCAACAGGTCCCATGTCCATGGAGCCTTGCTCACTGCTAGCGCAGCAGTCTGAGATCGACCTGCAAGGCTGTAGCATGACTGGGAGAGGAGCATCCACCATTGCTGAGGCTTGAGTAGGTAAACAAAGAGGTCAGGAAGCTCAAACTGGGTGGAGTCTACCGTAGCTCAGCAAGGCCTACCGCCTCTGTAGACCCCACCTCTGTGGGCAGGGCATAGCTGAACAAAAGGCAGCCCAACTTCTGCAGACTTAAATGTCCTAATCTGACAGCTCTGAAGAGAGCAGTGGTTCTCCCAACACAGCGCTTGACCTCTAAGAATGAACAGACTGTCTCCTCAAGTGGGCCCCTGATCTACATGTAGCCTAACTGAGAGACACCTCCCAGTAGGGGCCAACAGACACCTCATACAGATGGGTGCCCCTCTAAGACAAAGCTTCCAGAGACAGCAATATTTGCACTTCTGCAGCCTCTGCTGGTGATACCCAGGCAAACAGGGTCTGGAGTGGACCTCCAACAAACTCCAACAGTCCTGCAGCTCAGGGACCTGACTGTTAGAAGGAAAAGTAACAAACAGAAAGGAATAGCATCAACATCAACAAAAAGGACATCTACACCAAAACCCCATCTGTAGGTTACCAACATCAAAGACCAAAGTTAGATAAAACCACAAAGATGAGGAGAAACCAGAGCAGAAAAGTTGAAAATTCTACAAACCAAAGCACCTCTTCTCCTCCAAAGGATTGCACCTCTTGGCCAGCAACAGAACACAGCTGGACGGAGAATGACTTTGATGAGTTGACAGAAGTAGGCTTCAGAAGGTCGATAATAACAAATGTCTCTGAGCTAAAAAAGCATGTTCAAACCAATCTCAGGAAGCTAAACACCTTGAAAAAAGGTTAGACAAATGGCTAACTAGAATAAACAGTGCAGAGAAGACATTAAATGACCTAATGGAGCTGAAAACCATGGCACAAGAACTTCATGATGCATGCAGAAGCTTCAATAGCAAATTTGATCAAGTGGAAAAAAGGGTATCCATGATTGAAGATCCAAATAATGAAGTGAGAAGACAAGTTCAGAGAACAAAAGAGTAAAAGGAAATGAAAAAAGCCTCCAAGAAATATGGGACTATGTGAAGATCAAATCTATATGTGATTGGTGGACCTGAAAGTGACAGAGAGAATGGAACCAAGTTGGAAAACACTCTTCAGGATATTTCCAGGAGAACTTCCCCAACATAGCAATCAGGTCAACATTCAAATTCAGGAAATACAGAGTACACCACAAAGACACTCTTCGAGAAGAGCAACCCCAAGATACACAATTGTCAGATTCACCAAGGATTAAATGAAGGGAAAAAATGTTAAGGGCAGCCAGAGAGAAAGGTTGGGTTACCCACAAAGGGAAGCCCATCAGACTGACAGTGGATCTCTCAGCAGAAACCCAACAAACCAGAAGAGAGTGAGGATCAATATTCAACATTCTTAAAGGAAAGAATTTTCAACCCAGAATTTCATATCCACCCAAACTAAGCTTCATAAGTGAAGGAGAAATAAAATCCTTTACAGATAAAGAAAATGCTGAGAGATTTTGTCACCACCAGGCCTGCCTTACAAGAGCTCCTGAAGGAAGCAATAAACATGGGAAGGAACAAGTGGTACCAGCCACTGCAAAAACATGCCAAATTGTAAAGTCCGTTGGTGTGAGGAAGAAACTGCATGAATTAACAGCCAAAATAACCAGCTAACATCATAATGACAGGATCAAATTCACACATAACAGTATTAACCGTAAATGTAAATGGGCCAAAATGCCCCAATTAAAAGACACAGACTGGCAGTTAGATAGAGTCAAGACCCATCAGTGTGCTGTATTCAGGAGACCTATCTCACGTGCAGAGACACACATAGGCTCAAAATAAAAGATGGAGGAAGATCTACCAAGCAAATGGAAAGCAAAAAAAAAGCAGGGGTTGCAATCCCAGTCTCTGATAAAACAGACTTTAAACCAACAAAGATAAAAAGAGACAAAGAAGGCCATTACATAATGGTAAAGGGAACAATTCAACAAGAAGAGCAAACTATCCTAAATATATATGCACCCAATACAGGAGCACCCAGATTCATAAAGCAAATCCTTAGAGACCTACAAAGAGGCTGAGACTCCCACACAATAATAAAGGGAAACTTTAACACCCCACTGTCAATATTAGACAAGTCAACGAGACAGAAGGTTAACAAGGATATCCTGGACTTGAAATCAGCTCTGTACCAAGTGGACCTAATAGACATCTACAGAACTCTCCACTCCAACTCAACAGAATATACATTCTTCTCAGCACCACGTCACACTTACCCTAAAATTGACCACATAATTAGAAGTAAAGCACTCCTCAGCAAATGTAAAAGAACAGAAATCACAACAAACTGTCTCTCAGACCACAGTGCAATCAAATTAGAATTCAGGATTAAGAAAATCCCTCAAAACTGCACAACTACATGGAAACAGAACAAACTGCTCCTGAGTGACTACTGAGTAAATAACAAAATGAAGGCAGATAAAGATGTTCTTTGAAACCAATGAGAACAAAGACACAACATACCAGAATCTCTGGGACACATTTAAAGCAGTGTGTAAGGGGAAATTCATAGCACTAAATGCCTACAAGAGAAAGCAGGAAAGATCTAAAATCAACACCCTAACATCACAATTAAAAGAACTAGAGAAGCAAGAGCGAACAAATTCAAAAGCTAGCAGAAGACAAGAAATAACTAAGATCAGAGCAAAACTGAAGGAGATAGAGATACAAAAAACCCTTCAAAAAATAAATGAATCCAGGAGCTGTTTTACTGAAAAGATGGAAAACAAAATTGATAGCTAGCAAGACTAGTAAAGAAAAAAAGAGAGAAAAATCAAATAGACACATTAAAAATGATAAATGGGGTAACACCACCAATCCCACAGAAATACAAACTACCATCAGAGAATACTATAAACACCTCTACACAAGGAAACTAGAAAATCTAGAAGAAATGGATAAATTCCTAGATGCATACACCCTCCCAAGACTAAACCAGGAAGAATTTGAATCTCTGAATAGACCAATAACAGGCTCTGAAACTGAGGCAATAATTAATAGCCTATAAACCAAAAAAAGTCCAGGACCAGATGGATTCACAGCCTAAGTCTACCAAAGGAACAAAAAGGAGCTGGTACCATTCCTTCTGAAACTATTCCAATCAATAGAAAAACAGGGAATCCTCCATAACTCATTTTATGAGGCCAGCATCATCCTGATACCAAAGACTGGCAGAGACACAACAAAAAAGGAGAATTTTAGACCAATATCCCTTTAGAACACTGATGTGAAAATCCTCAATAAAATACTGTCAAACCGAATCCAGCAGCACATCAGAAAGCTTATCCACCACAATCAAGTCAGCTTCATCCCTGGGATGCAAGGCTGGTTCAATATACACAAATCAATAAATGTAATCCATCACATAAACAGAAGCAACGACAAAAAAAACATGATTATCTCAATATATGCAGAGAAGGCCTCCAACAAAATTCAACAGCCCTTCATGATAAAAACTCCCAGTAAACTAGGTATTGATGGAACATATCTCAAAATAATAAGAGCTATTTATGACAAACCCACAGCCAATATCATACTGAATGGGCAAAAACTGGAAGCATTCCCTTTGAAAACTGGCACAAGACAGGGATGCCCTCTCTCACCACTCCTATTCAACATAGTGTTGGAAGTTCTGGCCAGGGTAATCAGGTAAAAGAAAGAAATAAAGGGTATTCAATTAGGAAAAGAGGAAGTCAAATTGTCCCTGTTTGCAGATGACATGATTGTATAATTTAGAAAACCCCATCATCTCAGCCCAAAATCTCCTTAAGCTGATAAACAACTTCAGCAAAGTCTCAGGATATAAAGTCAATGTGCAAAAATCACAAGGTTTCCTATACACCAATAACAGACAAACAGAGCCAAATCATGAGTGAATTCCCATTCACAATTGCTTCAAAGAGAATAAAATACCTAGGAATCCAACTTACAAGGAAGGTGAAGGACCTCTTCAAGGAGAACTATAAAGCACTGCTCAGTGAAATAAAAGAGGACACAAATGAATGGAAGAACATTCCATGCTTATGGATAGGAAGAATCAATATTGTGAAAATGGCCATACTGCCCAAGGTAATTCATAGATTCAGTGTCATCTTCATCAAGTTACCACTGACTTTCTTCACAGAATTGGAAAAAACTACTTTAAACTTTATATGGAACCAAAAAAGAGCCCACATAGCCAAGACAATCCTAAGCAAAAAGAACAAAGCTGGAGGCATCATGCTACCTGACTTCAAACTATACTATAAGGCTACAGTAACCACAGCAGCATGGTACTAGTACCAAAACAGAGAGATAGACCAATGGAACAGAACAGAGGCCTCAGAAATAACACCACACATCTACAACCATCTGATCTTTGACAAACCTGACTAAAACAAGAAATGGGGAAAGGATTCCCTATTTAATAAATGGTGCTGGGAAAACTGGCTAGCCACATGTAGAAAACTGAAATCGGATCCCTTCCTTATGCCTTACACACAAATTAATTCAAGATGGATTAAAGACTTAAATGTTAGACCTAAAACCATAAAAACCCTAGAAGAAAACCTAGGCAATATCACTCAGGACATAGGCATGGGCAAGGACTTCATGACTAAAACACCAAAAGTAATGGCAACAAAGGCCAAAATAAACAAATGGGATCTAATTAAACTAAAGAGCTCCTGCACAGCAAAGGAAACTACCATCAGAGCGAACAGGCAACCTACAGAATGAGAGAAAATTTTTGCAATCTACCCATCTGACAAAGGGCTAATATCCAGAATCTACAAAGAACTTAAACAAATTTACAAGAAAAAAAAACCCATCAAAAATGGGCAAAGGATATGAACAGACACTTCTCAAAAGAAGGCATTTATGCAGCCAACAGACACATGAAAAATGCTCATCATCACTGGTCATTAGAGAAAGGCAAGTCAAAACCACAGTGAGATACCAATCTCACACCAGTTAGAATGGCAATCATTAAAAAGTCAGGAAAAAACAGATGTTGGAGAGGATGTGGAGAAATAGGAATGCTTTTACGCCATTGGTGGGAGTGTAAATTAGTTCAACCATTGTGGAAGATAGTGTGGTGATTCCTCAAGGATCTAGAACTAGACATACCACTTGACCCGGCGATCCCATTACATGGTATATGCCCAAAGGATTGTAAATCATGCTACTATAAATACACATGCACATGTATGTTTATTGCAGCACTGTTCACAATAGCAAAGACTTGGAACCATCCCAAATGTCCATCAATGATACACTGGATAAAGAAAATGTGGCACATATACACCATGGAATACTATGCAGCCATAAAAAAGAATGAGTTCATGTCCTTTGCAGGGACATGGATGAAGCTGGAAACCATCATTCTCAGCAAACTATCACAAAGACAGAAAACAAAACACCACATGTTATCACTCATAGGTGGGAACTGAACAATGAGAACACTTGGACACAGGGTGGGGAACATCACACACTGGGGCCTGTTAGGGGGTGGGGGCTGGGGGAGGGATAGCATTAGGAGAAATACCTAATGTAAATGACGAGTTGATGGGTGCAGCAAACCGACATGGCACATGTATACCTATGTAACAAACCTGCACGTTGTGCACATGTACCCTAGAACTTAAAGTATTTTTAAAAAGTAGAAAAAAGCTTATAGAATAAGGATACACAGAATGAAAATAGTTATACAGTTATCCAGTGTTTTCATGTTTTAAGCTAAGTATTATTACAGAAGTCAAGACTTTTTTAAAAACTTGAAGTTTTAAAAAGTAAAAATGTTATAGTAAGCCAAGGTTAATTTATTATTGAAGAAAGAAAAAATACTTTTATAAATGTAGTGTGCCCTAAGGATATGAACAGACATTTCTCAAAAGAAGACATCCATACAGCCAACAGACACATGAAAAAATGCTCATCATCACTCGCCATCAGAGAAATGCAAATCAAAACCACAATGAGATACCATCTCACACCAGTTAGAATGGCAATCATTAAGAAGTCAGGAAACAACAGGTGTTGGAGAGGATGTGGAGAAATAGGAACACTTTTACACTGTTGGTGGGATTGTAAACTAGTTCAACCATTATGGAAAACAGTATGGCGATTCCTCAAGGATCTAGAACTAGATGTACCATATGACCCAGCCATCCACTACTGGGTATATACCAAAGGATTATAAATTACTCTACTACAAAGACACATGCACACGTATGTTTATTGCGGCACTATTCACAATAGCAAAGACTTGGAATCAACCCAAATGTCCATCTGTGACAGACTGGATTAAGAAAATGTGGCACATATACACCATGGAATACTATGCAGCCATCAAAAAGGATGAGTTTGCGTCCTTTGTAGGGACATGGATGCAGCTGGAATCCATCATTCTTAGCAAACTATCACAAGAAGAGAAAACCAAACACCGCATGTTCTCACTCATAGGTGGGAACTGAACAATGAGATCACTTGGACTCGGGAAGGGGAACATCACACACTGGGGCCTATCATGGGGAGGGGGGAGGAGGGAGGGATTGCATTGGGGAGTTATACATGATATAAACGTCATGCACATGTACCCTAGAACTTAAAGTATAATAAAAAAAAAAAAAAGAAAAAAAAAAAAAAAAAAAAAAATAAATGTAGTGTGCCCTAAGTGTACAGTTTATAAAATGATACACTCTGTATAAAGTGTATAAAGTGTTTATAAGTCTACAGTAGTGTACAGTAGTGTCTTAGGCCTTTACATTCACTCACCACTTACTCACTGACTCACCCAGATCAACTTCCATTCCTGCAGTCTCTATTCATGGTAGATGCCCTATACAGGTGTGATACGGTTTGGATATTTGTCCCTCACCAAATCTCATGTTGAAATGTGATTTCCAGTGTTGGAGGTGGAGCCTGGTGGGAGGTGACTGGATTGGGGTGTTGATCCCTCATTAATGGCTTGACACCATTCTCTTGGTGCTGTCTTCAAAACAATGAGTCTTGCTCTGAGATCACATGAGCATGTAGTTGTTTAAAGTTGGCACCTCCTCCTTGGCTCTCTCTTGTTCCTGCTCTCACCATGTGACATGTTGGCTCCCCATTGCCCTCTACCATGATTGTAAGCGTCCTAGGTGTCACCAGAAGCAGATGCCAGCACCATGCTTCCTGTGCCAATTAAACCTCTATTCTCCCAGCTTCAGATATTTCTTCATAGCAATGCAAGAACAAGCTAATACAAAGTATATCATTTTTTATCTTTTATATCATATTTTTACTGTACCTTTTCTGTTAGATATGCTTACACTCACAAACACCATTATGTTACAGTTGCCTACAGTATTCAGTAAAGCAACATGTTGTACAGATTTGTAGCCTCAGAGCAATAGGCTATACCACATAGCCTTGGTGTGTAGTAGGCTAGGCCACCTAAGTTTGTATAAGTACGCTCGGTGATGTTCACACAATGACAAAATCACCTGACACAGTTCTCAGAATGTATCCCTATCTTTAAGTGACACATGACTATAAATAGAGGAGTACACCATCTTGAGGAATTAGAAGACTCAATTTTGTATTTATATCAATTATCTCCAATTTACTTTATAGATCTGAAGCAATCCAAATCAACACCTTGACAGACTTTTTCTATGTAAAAAGCTGTGAATTTATATGTAAATGCAAAGGGCCAGCGTGGTCAAAACAATCTTAAAGAAAAAGTTGGAAAATGTACATGATCACATATTAATAGTATCCGGAACTCTTTTTTCTAAAGATACTTAAAGAAATTATCCAATCTAAAGTGTAGAAAGAAAAAAGATGGTTTCAGAGACCTATGGGATGGTATCGAACAATGTAACATATGTGTAACTGGAGCCCAACAGGAGAAAAGAGTGAGAATGAGACCAAATATATATATATATGAAGAAATAATTGCCAAAATATAACTAAATACAATGGAAAACACCAATTTTAGATTCCAGACATTCAGCAAACCCCAAACAATACAAAGAAAGCACATCTAGATATATCAGAGTAAAACTGCTAAAAGAGAAAAATCTCAAAAACAGAAAATGGAGAGAAAAGATGTATTACATAACATAAAAAAAAATTACAAATGACAGCTGATACGGTTAGGCTATGTCCCCACCCAAATCTCATCTTGAATTCTAGTTCTCATAATCCCATAAACCCCCCCAGTGGGAGGTAACTGAATCATGGGAACCAGCTTTTCCCTTGTTGTTCTTGTGATAGTAAGTCTCATGAGATCTGATAGTTTCATAAAGGGCAGTTGCCTACATATGCTCTCTTGCCTGCCACCATATAAGATGTGCTTTGCTCTCCTTTGCCTCCTCAGCCATGTGGAACTGTGAGCCCATTAAACCTTTTTCTTTATAAATTACCCAGTCTCAGGTATTTCTTCATAGCAGTATGAAAATAACAGACTAATACAACAGCTGACTTCGTGTCCTAAACAATAGAAACTAAAGGACAATAGAACACTGTATTTATAGTGCCAGCTGAAAGGCAGAGAGAGATTGTCAACCCAGAGTTTAATATTTGGTGACAATACCCTTCAACAATAGGGGTAGCTTTTGGTCCAAGGTGGCAGGGTCGAGCCAGCAGCACCTGCCTCTGCTCCCCAGCTCTCCACACTCCATTGTCCTGCCTGCCACCATGATGGAACAGTCCGACTCCTTCACCAAGGACTCCCAGATGGCTGTGACTCAGATCCAGCAGGTCAAGCTGCTGCTGCTGCAGGTGCAACATGCCAGTAGCAGATCACAGCCCAAAAGTAGCACAAAACGTGGGGGATGGACTGCGTCCTCTGCATCTCCAAGGAGCATGGGGCTGTCCTCCTGGAAGGGCAACCTTGCCAGTGCCTTCCATTACTTCCCATGCAAGCCCTTAACTTTGCCTTCAAGGATAAGTACAAGCAATTCTTTTTTTTTTTTTTTTTTTTTCAGTTGGAATCATTTTTAATATTTAAATACAAAAAGTAAGCACTGACTTCTGTTTTTTTTTAAACACACACACAGGTCTAACAACCAAACTGTGCAGGGGAAATGAACTCCTGATCTGTCTTCCACAGTCCCCATTCTGTGGCTGAAGCTGCAGCCAGCCTCCCTCCTCTCATACATAGGGATTCATAGTGGCCGCTTTACACTACAGGTGTAATGCCTTTTGTCTTTCACATTGCGTGCATGTCCCTCCCCAACAGCTCCATTCTTTAAAAAAAATAAAAATAAAAAAGGCAGTCATTAATGGTCAGGGGCACATCCCTCCCACTGGCATCGGTTCCTACCCACAAGGGGAAAGTGACATCTTCTAGTTAGAAGCAATTTGGTGAAAGGAGTGGGGTGGCCAGAGCAGGAATAACCGTCTGCATGGCTGCACTCTGGTATCAGAGTGAAGACAGAAGTAAGGATAGTGTGGAGGGCACAGTTGCAAGTTGAGTCTTTCCATGAGACAATGTGAGGAGAATTCTCCCCACCAGGTTTAGATAGATCAATGTGCCAAAGTTAAAAAAAAAAAAAAAAATCCAAATAATCAGCAGTTCAAACACTTGAATTTCAAACTTATCCCACCAAGACAGCTCAAACAGCAGTAACAATCTAGATCTTTCCAGGAAGTGAGGGTACAGCCCCTGGCATTCCTCCTGAGAGCCCTGTGTTAGGCCCTAGAAGTATCTGCCGCTGCTGCAGTTGCTGCTGTTGCTCCATTTGCAACTTCTCGGTCTCAAAGACAACGGGAAGAACCAGGATCATAAAGGAAGTGGTCCCAATCCACAAGGCTGCCCTGGAAAACCTGTACATTTTTTGAGCCACAAAGAGGGAAAGATCAAAAGTGGCTCCAGCCGCGGACCGGACCCTCTCCGGAAACATCTCCGTCAGGCCCCATAGTCTCTCCGACAGGGTTTCATCTAGCTCCTCATCGTCGTCCTCCTCCAGCTCCTCCTCAGGCTTCTCCGCGTCGCCTTTCGGGAGCAATTCGTCCGGGGACTGGGGTTCCCCGGCACCGGCAGCAGCAACGGCGGCAGCCATGACTGTAGGGGACACCGGAAGCGGAAAAGAGGTCAAGTACAAGCAATTCTTCCTGAGGGTGCAGACAAGTGCATGCAGTTCTGGAGGTGCTTTGCTGGCCATCTGGCCTTGGGTGGCATGGCTGGCACCACCTCACTCTTCTTCATGTACCCCCTGGATTTCCCAGAACCTCCTGGGAGCTGACTTCGGGAAATCAGGAACAGTGCATGAGTTCAAAGACCTGGGAGGCTGGCTGGTGAGGATCACCAAGTCCAACGGACCCAGGGCCTGCCAGGGCCTCAGCATCTCATACAAGGCATCATCATCTGCCCAGCAGCCTCCTTCTGCTAGTAGGATACAGCTGAGGGCATGCTCCCCAGCCCCAAGAACATGCACATCCTGGCAAGCTGAGTTACTGTAAAGACTATGAGGGCCATGGCCAGCACGATCTCCTATCCTCCCACACGAAGCTCAAATGAGCCCACATCAGGTATACAGGGACCCTAGATTGTTGGAGGAAGATCTTTAAAGATGAAAAGGGCAAGCCTTCTTCAAGGGCGAGGTCCGATGTCCTTTGAGGTGTCAGGGGCACTTGGTGCTGGTCCTGTAAGAGGAGTTGAAGAAAGTCATGAAGTGCATTTGTCTCCTCCACAGAAATGGGAAACAACAGAATCACGGTGAGTACTCAACAGCTGAAGACCACTAACCTTCAAGAAACTAAAACTGTCTGTCCTGGCCAGACATGTCTGTGGAGGGCAGGGGAAGGCTCTGGAAAAGGGGTGCGTTGTGATCACGTTCGACCATCAGCATCACAATCAATGACCATGATCAATTCTATGAACTGATCGCTGGGGGAAGGAATCATGATGTCCTTGCAGGCCCACAGGCATTTTCTCTGCTGCTCAGACCTAGAGTCTAGTTGTTTGTAGGACCTGAGTTGTGTATAAGTATTTATGTAAGACAAAAGAAACATGTGTCCCATTTGTATTTAAGCACTAGCTCCTCGTTTGCACTGCCAAATATTTGCAATTATGTTCTATGTGGTCATTCTGCTGCAAAACAATAAAAAGAGAACACTGAGAACCTCAAAAAATTAGGGTAAATACATTTTCACAGAAAATAAAAACCGAAAAAAAAAATCATCACCAGCAGATCTGTCCTACAACAAATAGTAAAGAATGTTCCTCAGGCCAAAGGCAATTGATTCCAGATAGGAATGTCTATCTACAGGAAAGAAGGAAAAGCATGAGAAATGATAAGTGAGTAGGAAAATATAAAATAACATGAAATTTCTTTCCTTCTCATAATTGTCTTAAAACACAACTGATTATACAGAGAAAAATATAACACTGTAAGGTGAGGCTTACGATGTATACTGAAGTACATGTCAGGGGAACAGGTTCAAGGGAGTTTACTCTTGTAATGTTATTACATTTGTAAAGTAGGAAGTGAGACATTTCAGACCAGGTGTGAAGTACAAACTGGGAAATGGTACAAGGTTGACTTTAAGTAAGCTTTGATAATTGAAGGATGCATATGGTTAGCCACAGAGCAACCACTTAAAAATTAAATTAAAAGTGATATTCCTAGGAAACCAATACAGGAAATACAGTCTTAAAACCCAATAAACAGGTGGCAAACAACCCAATTAAAATATAAGCAAAAGGGCCTTGCAGGGTGGTTCATGCCTGTAATCCCAGTAGTTTGGGAGGCCAAGGCAGGCAGATCACTTGAGCCCAGGAGTTTGAGACCAGCCTGGGCAACATGGTGAAACTCCATCTCAACAAAAATTACAAAAGTTAGTCAGGCACGGTGGTGCACACCTGTAGTCCCAGCTACTTGGGAGGCTGAGACTGGAGGATTGCTTGAGCCCAGGAGGTCCAGGTTGCAGTGAGTTATGAGTTGTGATCATGCCGCTGCACTCCAGCCTGTGTGACAGAGCAAGACTCTGCCTCTTTCTCTTTCTCTCTATTTCTATCTCTATCCCCCAAAATATTTTTGTAAATCTTCTGCATATATGTATGCATACAGAGAACACTGAGTGTGCATGTTCTTGGGGCTGGGGAGCATGCCCTCAGCTGTATCCTACTAGCAGAAGGAGGCTGCTGGGCAGATGATGATGCCTTGCATGAGATGCTGAGGCCCTGGCAGGCCCTGGGTCTGTTGTACTTGGTGATCCTCATCAGCCAGCCTCCCAGGTCTTTGAACTCGTGCACTGTGCCTGATTTCCCAAAGTCGGCTCCCAGGAGGTTCTGGGAAATCCAGGGGGTACATGAAGCAGAATGAGGTGGAGTCCAGCTCTCAGGAAGCTACATCTCTAGGGAAAAGGGGAGAACACTACATCAAGGGAACACCCTGTGGGACAGAAGAATCTGAATAGCAGCTCTTGAGTCCCAGATCTTCTCTCTGGGACTGTATGGATACATATATGTAGAAGATTTACAAAAGAAAGTACACAAATGTCCAGCAAATCAATAAAAAGCATTTGCATAATTAGTCATCAAAAAAATACAATTTACACCAAAATATGATACCACTATACACCCACTAGAATAGACATAATGAAAAAGACAAAACATTCTTAGTGTGGGTGAGGATCTGGAGTAACTGGAGTAACTCATTGCTGCTGGGACGAGTATGTTGAAGTCAACAATTTTGGAAAAGTGTTTGGTAGTTTCTAGAAGCATATACACACTCTATGACCCAGAAATCCCACTCCTAGATATTTATTGAAGAGAAACAAAAACATGCCAACAAAAATACTTTTAAAATATTCACAATAGCTTTATGCATACCAGCCCCAATCTGGAAACCACCCAAATATATATCCCCATTGGAATAAATAGTGATATATTCTACACAATGGAATACTATACAGTCATAAAAGGAATGCAAACTGAAAGAAAAGATACACAAAAATAATCCATAATGAATTATTCCACTAATGGAAATTAGGACAAATTAGGAAAAACTAATATTTATTTGGGATAAGAAATCATGAGAGCAGTTAGCATTGAGGGAAAGTGGGTTATGGAGACTGAGAAGGACAAAATGAAGTTTCTGGGTGCAGATATTATTCTCTTCTTGAGCGAGTCAGAGGCCACATGGATGTGTTCAACATCTGAAAATTCATCAAGATATGAACTTCTAATTTGTACACTTTTCTGTATATGCTTTACTTTGATAAAATAGTTTACTTTAAAAATATGCTTGGCTGCCACCACAATAATCATTGTTTCAAACAAGAATCATCAGTTGGGGGAAATGGCTGGCTGGAGGCAGGTCTAAGTTGCAGCCCCCACTCAGACAGACAGAGCCGCATGCAGAGACCCACATTGTGAACTCTTGCTCCAAGAACTAGCGCAGGAACATACCAGGAAAGCTGAGAGAATCCCTTTGAAGGAGGTGAATTGCCCCTGCAGGCTCTGTGGAACAGCTGAGGAACTGTGAGTCAGCTTGCTTTCTCAGCTGGGAGGCTTGTAGTATGGGGCAAGTTCACAGCCCTGCTCACTGGCTGCCTAGAAGAAAACTCAGTGCTGTTGGGGTGTGGCGGGGGGAGGGAGGCATGCTGGGAGAGAGATTAGCCTTTTGGGCTCCATGGGAGCTGGGGGAGTCCTGTGGCAGCTGGCTTTCTCCCACTTCCCTGGTAACCTGTACGACACAGCAGAGACGGCCCGGCCATAATCCTCCTGGAAACATAACTCCATTGGCTTCCACACCGCCATCCCCCTCAGCAGCTGCAGTAAGCCCTGCCCAAGGAGAAGCTGAGCTCAGATACACCTAACTTTGCCCCACCTGATGGTCTTCCTCACCTGCCCTGGTAGCCAAAGGACATATTCTCTTGGGAGCTCTACCACCCACCACCTGATCCTCCCTGTATTACTGCAGCTGATGCACTCTTGCAAGCGCCACCTCCTGGCTGGAGGCCAACCAGCACAAAACCAGTGCACTAAACAAAAATACAACCAAGAACCCTCACTGAGTTCACTTCACTTCCCTGCTGCCGCCACCACAGCAGGTGCTGTTATCCACAGCTGAGAGAACTGAAGACACATTACATCACAGGACTCTTTGCAGACACTCCCCATTACAAGCCCAGAGCCTGGTAGCTCTGCTGAGTGGCTAGATCCAGAAGAGAAATAACAATCACTGCAGTTCAACTCTCAGGAAGCCACATCTCTAGTGAAAGGTGGAGAGCACTACATCAAGGGAGTACCCTGTGGGACAGAAGAATCTGAATAGCAGCTCTTGAGTCCCAGATCTTCTCTCTGACATAGTCTACCCAAATGAGAGGGAACCAAAAAAAAAAATTCTGGCAACATAAGAAAACAAGGTTCTTTAACATCCCCCCCAAAATATCACACTAGCTCACCAGCAATGGATCCAAAACAAGATGAAATTTCTGAACTGCCAGAAAAAGAATTCAGGAGGTTTACTATTAAGCCAATCAAGAAAGCACAAAAGAAAGGTGAAGTCCAACTTAAACAAATAAAAAAAAAATTATACAGGATATGAATGGGAAAATCTTCAGTGATAGTATAAATAAAAATCAAACACAACTTCTGGAAAGTAAGGACACACTTAGAGAATTGCAAAATGCACTGGAAAGTCTCAGCAATAGAATCAAACAAGTAGAAGAAAGAATTTCAGAGCTCAAAGACAAGGCTTTCAAGTTAACCCAACAATGGTACAAAAAAAAGAATAAAAAAAGAACATAGCCTCCAAGAAACTGGGATTATGTTAAACAACCAAACCTAAGAATAATTGGTGTTTCAAGGCAAAAGAGACATAAAAATTTTGGAAAACATATCTGAGGAAATAATTGAGGAAAACTTCCCTGGCCTTACTAGAGATCTAAACATCCAAACACAAGAAGCTCAAAGAGCACCCAGGATATTCATCACACACACAAAAAA
Organism: Trachypithecus francoisi; assembly: GCF_009764315.1. NCBI lineage: Eukaryota > Metazoa > Chordata > Mammalia > Primates > Cercopithecidae > Trachypithecus > Trachypithecus francoisi. The sequence continues at coordinate 4,516,445 of NW_022681467.1, forward strand.
AATTATCACCTAGGCATATAGTCATCAGGTTATCTTAAGTCAAGACAAAGGAAAAAAATCTTAAGAGCTGTGAGGCAAAAGCATCAGGTAACCTATAAAGGAAAGCCTATCAGATTAACAGCAGATTTTCTCAGCAGAAACTCTACAAGCTAGAAGAGATTAGGGTCCTATCTTTGCCCTCCTTAAAAAAAAAATTACCTGCCAAGAACTTTGTATCTGGTGAAATTAAGCTGCATAAATGAAGGAAAGATACAGTCTTGAAAAGACAAACAAATGCTGAGAAAATTTGCCATTACCAAGCCAGCACTACAAGAACTGCTTAAAGGACCTTTAAATCTTGAAACAAATCCTCAAAATACACCAAATAGAATGTCCTAAAGCATAAATCCCACAGGACCTGTAAAACAACAACACAATGAAAAAAAAAATGAAGGTTTTCAGGCAGGCAACCAATAGCATGATGAATAGAATAGCACCTCACATCTCAAAACTAATGATGAATGTAAATCGCCTAAATGCTCCACTTAAAAGACACAGAATGGCAGAATGGGTAAGAATTCACCAACCAAGTATCTTCTATCTTGAAGAGGCTAATCTGACATATAAGGATTCACATAAACTTAAGGTAAAGGAATGGAAAAAAATATTCCATGCAAATGGACACCAAAAGTGAGCAGGAGTAGCTATTCTTATATCAGACAAAACAAACTTTAAAGCAGCAGCAGTTAAAAGAGACAAAGAGGAACATTATATAATGATAAAAAGACTAGTCCAAGAGGAAAATATCACAATGCTAAATACATATGCACCTAAAACTGGATCTTCGAAATTTATAAAACAGTTACTAAAGACCTAAGAAATGAGACAGATAGCAACACATTAATAGTGGAGGACTTCAACACTCAACTGATAGCACTAGACAGGTCATCAAGACAAAAAGTCAACAAAGAAACAATGGACTTAAACTATACCCTAGAACAAATGGTCTTAACACATATTACAGAACATTCTACCCAACAGCTGCAGAATATACATTCTATTCATCGGCACATGGAACATTCTCCAAGATAGACCATATGATAGGCCACAAAACAAGTCTCGACAAATTTAAGAAAACTGAAATAATAACAAGTACTCTCTTAGACCACAGTGGAATAAAATTGGAAATCAACTCAAAAAGGAGCACTCAAAACCATGTAAATACATGGAAATTAAATAACCTGCTCCTGAATGATCTTTGGGTCAACAATGAAATCAAGATGGAAATTTAAAAACTCTTTGAACTGAATGATAATAGTGACATGACACACCAAATCCTCTGGGATACAGCAAAGGTGTACTAAGAGGAAAGTTCACAGGATTAAATGCCTATATTTAAAAGTCTGAAAGAGCACAAATAGATAATCTAAGGTCACTCCTCAAGGAGCTAGAGAAACCAGAACAAACCAAACCCAGACTCAGAAGAAGACAAGGAAAAACAAAGATCAGAGCAGAACTAAATGAAATTGAAACCAAAAAAATACAAGAGATAAGTGACACATTAAGCTGGTTCTTTGAAAAGATAAATAAAATTGATAGACCATTAGCAAGATTCACCAAGAAAAGAAGAGAGAAGATCCAAATAAGCTCAATTAGAAATGAAATGGGAGATATTCCAACCAACACCACAGAAATACAAAAGATCATCCAAGGCTACTATGAACACCTTTACACACATAAACTAGAAAACCTAAAAAAGATGGATAAATTCCCAGAACTATACAACCCACCTAGATTAAACCAGGAAGAAACAGAAACTCTAAACAGACCAATAACAAGCAGTGAGATTGTAATGATAATTAAAAAGTCACCAACGAAAAAAAGTCCAAGACTAGATGGATTACCAGCTGAATTCTAGCAGACATTCAAAGAATTAGTTCTAATCCTATTGGCACTATTTCAAAAGATTGAGAAAGAGGGAATCCTTTCTAAATCCTCCTGTGAAACCAGCATCACCCTAATACCAAAACTAGGAAAGGACATAACAAAAAAGAAAACTACAGAACAATGTCCCTGATGAACGTAGATGCAAAATCCTCAATAAAATATTAGCTAACCAAATCCAACAGCATGTCAAAAAGATAATCCACCATGATCAAGTGGGTTTCATACTAGGCAATGCAGGGATGGATTAACATCCACAAGTAAATTAATGTGATATATCACATAAACAAAATTTAAAACAAAAATCATATGATCATCTCAATAGGCCAGAAAATCTCAATAGCCAGAAAAATCATTTGATAAAATCCAGTGTCCCTTTATGATTAAAACGCTCAGCAAACTTGGCATAGAAGGGACATACCTTAAGGTAATAAAAGCCATCTATGACAAACCCACAGCCAACATTATACTGAACAGGGAAAATTTGAAAGCATTCCCACTAACAACTGGAACAAGACAAGGATGCCCACTTTCACCACTTCTACTCAGCATAGTACTGGAAGTCCTAGCCAGAGCAATCAGACAAAAGAAAGAAATAAAGGGCATTCAAATCAGTAAAGAGGGCGCCAAACAGTCACTGTTTGCTGATGACATGATTGCATACCTAGAAAACCCTAAAGACTCATTCAAAAAACTCCTAGAACTAGTAAATAAATTCAGCAAAGTTTCAGGATACAAACTGAATGTGCACAAATCAGTAGCCCTGCTATACAACAACAGCAACAAAGCTGAGAATCAAATCCAGAACTCAACCCCTTTTTAAATAGCTGCAAATAAAATAAAACACTTAGGAATACACTTAACCAAGGAGGTGAAAGAGTCCTACAAGGAAAACTACAAAACACTACTGAAAGAAATCACCAATGACACAAACAAATGGAAACACATCCCATTCTCATGGATGGGTAGAATCAATATTGTGAAAATGACCATACTGCCAAAAGCAATCTACAAATTCAGTGGAATTCCCATCAAAATATTATACCACTATCATTCTTCACAAAACTAGCAAAAAAAATCCTAAAATTCATATGGAACCAAAAAAGAGCCTGCATAGCCAAAGCAAGACTAAGCAAAAAGAACAAATCGGGAAGCTTTACATTATCTGTCTTCAAACTACACTATAAGTCCATACTCACCAAAACAGCATGGTACTGGTATAAAAACAGGCATATAGACCAATGGAACAGAATAGAGAACCAAGAAATAAGCCCAAATACTTACAGTCAACTGATCTTAAACAAAGCAAACAAAAACATAAAATGGGGAAAGGACACCCTATTCAACAAATGGTGCTGGGATCATTAGCAAGCCACACGTAGAAGAATGAAACTGAATCTTCATCTCTCACCTTATATAAAAATCAACTCAAGATAGATCAAAGACATATCTGAGACCTGAAACCATAAAAAATTTAGAAGATAACATTGGAAACCCCATTCTAGACATTGGCTTAGGTAGAGACTTCATGCCCAAGAACCCAAAAGCAAATGCAACACAAGCAAAGCTTAATAGATGGGACTTAATTAAACTAAAAAGCTTTTGCACAGCAAAAGAAATAATCAGCAGAATAAACATACAACCCACAGAGTGGGAGAAAATCTTTGCAATCTATTCGTCTGACAAAGGACAAATATTCAGAATCTAGAAAGAACTCAAACAAATCAGCAAGAAAAAAAACAAACAATCCCATCAGAGAGCGGGCTAAGGACATAAATAGACAATTCTCAAAAGAAGATATACAAATGACCAACAAACATATGAAAAAATGCTCAACATCACTAATTATCACGGAAATGCAAATCACAACCACAATGAGACAACACCTTACTCCTGCAAGAATGGCCCTAATCAAAAATCAAAAAATAATAGATGATGGCATGGATGTGGTGAAAAGGGAACACTTTTACACCATTGGTGGGAATGTAAACTGATACAACCACTATGGAAAACAGTGTGGAGATTCTTTAAAGAGCTAAAAGTAGATCTACCATTTGATCCAGCAATCCCACTCCTGGGTATCTACCCAGAGGAAAAGAAGTTATTATATGAAAAAGATACTTGCACATGCATGTTTATAGCAGCACAATTTGCAACTGCAAAAATATGGAACTAGCCCAAATGCCCATCAATCAATGAGTGAATAAAGAAAATGTTATATATGTATATAAAACACGGAATACTACTCAATCATAAAAAGGAATGAAATAATGGCATTTGCAGCAACCTGGATAGAATTGGAGACCATTATTCTAAGTGAAGTAACCCAGGAATGGAAAATCAAACATTGTATGTTCTCACTTATAAGTGGGAGCTAAGCTATGAGGATGCAAAGGCATAAGAATGGTATGATGGACTTTGGGGACGGGGGTAAAGGGTGGGATGAGGGACAAAAGACTATACATTTGGTACACTGTACACTGCTCAGGTGATGGGTGCACCAAAATCTCAGAAATCACCACTAAAGAAGATATTCATGTAACCAAACACCACCTATTTTCCAAAAACCTACTGAAATATAAATAAATAAATAAATAAATGTAAAGCAAAGCCCCACAGAGGGGGAAAAACAGAATCATCAGTGGATGTTGAACTGTGTGGCCTGAAGGCATGATGGAGAACAGGAGATCTGTTGTCTCACTCTCTCCCCAGAACACACTTATCACTCGCAAAGAAAAAAATAGTAATTTTACAATAAAGGGAATTGAGGACACCATCTAACCAAGTAATCAACCTATCAACATTAACATGTGTGTTAGTTTGCAAGGGCTACCATAGTACCACAGACTGGGTGGCTTAAATCACAGAAACTTATTTTCCCATACTTCTGGAGGCTGGAAGTTCAAGATCGAGGCATCAGGAGGGCTGTTTCCTTCTGGGGGCCATGAGGGAAGGGACTGTTCTTCCAGATCTCTCTTCTTGGCTTGCAGACAGCCACTCTCTCCCTGAGTCTTCATAGCATCCTCCATTTGTACATATCTGTCCAAATTTTCTCTTTTGTTCGGGGGGGACAGTTTCACTCTGTCACCCACGCTGGAGTACAGTGGTACAATCTCAGCTCACTGCACTCTCTGCCTCCCAGGTTCAAGCAATTCTCATGCCTTGGCCTCCCAAGTAGCTGAAACTACAGAGGTGTGCCACACACCCAGGTAATTTTTGTATTTTTAGTAGAGACAGGGGTTTCACCATGTTGGTCAGGCTGGTCTCAAACTCCTGACCTCAAGTGATCCACCTACCTCGGCCTCCCAAAGTGCGGTACAGGCACAAGCCACCACACCCAGCAGATTTCCTCTTCATATGGAAACACCAATCATGTTGGATTAGGGCCCACCCTAATGACTTCATTTTAACTGAATCACCTCTTTAAAGAACTTGTCCCCAAATACTACCACATTCTGAGAAACTAGGAGTTAGGGCTTCAACATCTGAATTTTAGGGGACATGACTCAGCCCATAACAATGTATACCAGTCATGGAACAACTGGGCACCATGGGCCTCAAGATAGAAGAAATTGCAATGATCACAGCATCATTTTTGCGACTTTCTTGCCAGAAATCCCAAACCTGCATCTCATCATAAAAAAAAAAAAAAAAAAAAAAAAAAAGGCAGAAAAACATACATCAAGCGAGGGACATTCTACAAAATAACTAACCTGTACTCAAAAGTCTCAAGGTTATGAAAACAATGGTTAAGGAACTGTTCCAGATGAAAGGAGGCTAAACAGATGCAAATTAAATGCAATGTGTGATCCCGGACTGGCTCCTGGCTCAGATGAAGGAAACAATCGATGAAATTTGAAGAAAGTCTATCAGTTGGATAATAGCATCATATGAATGTTAATTTCTGATTTTAATAATTGTGCTGTGGTTTATAGGAAATGTCCTTGTCTTTTGGAAATTTTCACTGAAGGATTTAGACGTAAATATAAATCTGGGGAATCTTGGTGAAAAGTCCTTGTATCATTTTTGCAACTTTTCTGTAAGTCTAGAATTCTTTCAAAATTAAAAATAAAAGTTACAGAAGAGAAAATACTTTAAAAACTCTGCAATTCAAAAAAAAAAGTGTGTGTGTGTGTGTGTGTCTGAACACATCTAGCATCCACAGTACCTGAGAAAATCAAGGATATTCATTTGCTCATTCTTGCATATTTATGTAACTAGGAATTATTGATATAGGAAGTTGAAATCAAAGGCAACATGTGTCTAAACTTATAATGTCTAGGAATCAAATTAATTGGCAGAGTGGCCCTTTAAAATAGGAGTGAGTGGGTGATTTGCTCAAAGACCTTCATCTTGGGTTCCTCAACTGTTCCCATAGCTTTGGCTCAAATTCTGGTTAAAACTAAAATTTCAAGAGCATGAACCCTTATTAAAATGTTGCTGGCACTGCCTGGACTTATATTTAAAACCAAAGTCATAGTATAAAATTTCACATGACTCCATTCTCCCAATGTTTTACCTCTGAAAACATTATGTGACAGTCACACAATCCCCAAAATTAAGATGACAGACATTTCCCCTACAAGGATGATTATTTCAGCATTGTGTAGGTTCAGATTCTAACCTCCCTCAATCAGGATTTGACTCAACTCTTCCACGTGGTTCTCTCCTTATTTGTTCAGCCAGCAATTATTGAGTGTCCAATGTATGCCAGGCACAGTTCTGTGAACTACATGAGTGCAAAAATAAATAAGACATAGAAACTGTCTTTGAGGGGCTTGCCTTTACCTAAGATGTTGAAAATAAATGTTTTCCCTTTATTCTTAAAATTATTATTAAAAATAGGAATTATTTGGCATTAAAATCTTGTGTACTGCCTTAGTTTCCTAGGTTTGCCATTCATAAAAACAATAACAAAAGCCCAAAACCAAGGTGTGAGGAGGGTCAGGCTCCCTCTGAGACACTGGACAGAAGCCTTCCTTGCCTCTTCCCTGCATCTGAGGGTAGCTGTCAGTCCTTGGCGTTCTGCGGCTTGTAGCTGCATCAACTCCAACTTCTGCCCTGTTGTGACACAGTATCCTCCCAGCGTGTCTGTCTCCACATGGCATTTTCCTCTTCTTATAAGGACACCAGTTATACTGGATTAGGGCTCACATTAATGACTTCATCTTAAATTAGTTGCATCTGCGAAGATCCTGTCTCCAAATAAGATCACATTCCCAGGTAATGGGGGTTGAGGCTTCAACACATCTTTCGACAATTCAACAGTTCAACTCCTGCAAGCACATTTCAATAAATGAATTTGTTCTTCTCCTCAGGGGACTTAAATCTTCCTAAGGAGAAAACAAATTCATGTTTTAGACTTGTTTTCCAAAACACTATAAATGACCCTCCACAATGTGAAGGGCATCTTTCTGGGCCTCAGAAGAAAGTTTTAACATAATACTTGCTTAGTTAGATATGTGGGTGAAAGGGTCAGTTCAAGCATAACGCTAGGTATGAAGTCTCAAGGCCACTCTGATCCATTATTACATAAATATTAAACCTGTATTATCCATTATTACATAAAGATTAAACCTGTATTATCCATTATTACATAAATATTAAAAACCTGTACTTTGGGCTGGGAACGGGGGATGCAGGGAGGAGAGGGGAAGGGAAAGTGCCTAACTGTCAGATTAGAGGCGGCTGGATCCCACCTCCAGCCAGAACAGCCATCATTACCGCCTTACCTGCTGTATACACTGGGCTCCTGCACAAAGATCCCCTCTAGAAAACAAACAAAGTAAAACAGGTTCCCAACTTAAAACATTTGAAAATCAATGGCTTAGATTTCTGGGAATTTTTTTATACATAGATTGAGAGGGTACATGTGCAGGTTTATTATGTTGGTATAGTGTAATGCTGGGGTTTGAGCTTCTAACGAGCCCATCACCCAAATAGTGGACACAGTACCCAGTAGATAATTTTCCAACCCTCACCCCTTTCTCATTCTCCCCGCTTTTGGAGTCCCCAGAGACTCTTAATTCTGTCCTTATGATCCTGTGTACTCATTATTTAATTCCCACTTATAAGTTAAACACAGCCACATTTTATTCCTGTGGTGATGTTTTTCTTTCCTTTGTCTTCTTAATAAAATTAGGCTGGTCAATTTATTTTCCAGTTTCAATTATATTTTCCAAACCATTGTTTTTCTGCCCTTGTACTAATAAAATGCTGTCGTCCTAGGTCCCTGCTAATAGTAAAAATGTTTAAATAGTGGAAAGCTAACATATTTTTCCTCAATTTTTCTGACAATAATTCAAAGATTTTTTTCCTTAAAAAAAAAATCAATGAGTTCTCTTTTAAAATTCAAATTCTAGTATTGATTTAAACGTTATCACCACTGATGTATGAAAATTTCAGATCACTTTTTTCTTTGCATTTTTAATCTTTTCTCAATACACGTTCACTTTCTAAATAATTTCTTGACTCACAGAAGAAAAATTGCATGAATAAAGTTAGTTTTCTACCTTCCTCTTGCCATACCTTCTTTTTTTTAACCTCACTGTCTTTACATCCTCCCTACTTTATACCTTTACTGTTCTTTTCTACTACGCTTACACTTCCACAGTTTTTCATTTCTTCATTTTTCTAAACTTCCTTATTTCTAATTTTATAGTCACATATTTTAATACACTTGAATGATTCTATTTGGCATTGTTTATTACTCTTATACCACTTTTAGTAAAAATTAAAAATATACTTTGTCATATTAAACAATTTTATTGAAAAATTTTCGAAATCCAGATAGATTTAAATTTTTTTTTTAACTCTTGAATGACCTCTTTGGACAGCATTTTCAATACTTCGATGTACTGTATATACTTCCAGACCTTTGCTATGTAAATAGATTTTATTAAAATGTAAGCATACTGTAAACTGATATTTGTGGATAGACCTAGTGAAATTACAGGGAAATCTACAACTGGCAGCAGTGAGCCGGTCTGTGGTTGTCCCTGGGGCGCACCGAGGAGAGGAAGCAGCTGTGTCCCCAGCGCACCCATGGACACGCACCCCACTTCTGGGCTCCCCGACCTGGCCCAGACGTGCGGTCAACTGCATCCTTGGAACCCCATACTGGTCCTCAAAAAGCTAAGGGAGTCATATCTACCCATCTCCTCCCCGCTCCTCCCCACTACCCCAGTACTCACATCCTAGGTCCTCTGTGCTCCGCCTCTGATGGTGTGGAATATGCTGGAATGCAGGACCCATAGAGCAGCTGCTGAGAGTGCCACAGCGCCCAGGCCACAGCGGCCAACCCTGAGGGGTGGCCTCAGCTGCAGAGTCACCTCCAAACCATGCCCAACCTGGCCCACTTTCAGAATCTAAAGTTCCGACTCTCTCGCCCGAAGTTGGGACCATTCTGGAGGGCCACTCATCTTCCGAGCTGCCCCCTACAGCATGGCAGACAGTTTTCCCTTGCTCACTCCTGCTTCTTTCTCTCCCCTTGCCCTCTAGGTGAGGATCCCAGGAACAGCTCCCACCGTGTCCAGAGTTTGTTCCTGCTAGTGGGTTCGTGGTCTCGCTAATTTCAGGTATGAAGCCGCAGACCTTTGGGGTGAGTGTCACAGCTCTTAAAGATAGCACGGACCCAAATAGTGAGCTGTAGCAAAGTTTATTGTGAAGAGCAAAAGGACAAAGCTCCCACAGCCTGAAAGACGACCCAGGCGGGTTGCCCTTGCTGGCTGGGGTGGTCAGCTTTTATTCCCTTATTGTCCCCTCCCATGTTCCATTTCTGTCCTATCAGCGTGCCCTCTTTTCAATCCTCCCTGCAACTTGCTACTTTTAGAATCATGCTAATTGGTGCATTTTACAATCCTCTTGTAAAGCAGGAAAGTTCCTGATTGGTGCATTTTACAATCCTCTTATAAGACCAGAAAGTTCCCCAAGTCCCCACTTGATCCAGGAGGTTCAGCTGGCCTCACCTCTCATCAACAGGCATCCTAGTGCTCATCTCCATCTGCGTCAGCTCACTGGGGACCCCAGCCATGCACTGGTAGGTGGGATTCCAGAAACAGCAGCACCGATTTTTCCTCCCCCTGAAGACCACCAGGCTCCCCTGGCCCCTCAACATTTTAACACATCGTTGTATATTCAGTTAAAAAAAAAAACGGGCTGGGTAGGGTGGCTTATGCCTGTAATTCCAGCACTTTGGGAGGCGGAGGCGGGCGGATCACGAGGTCAGGAGATGGAGACCATCATGGCTAACACTGTGAAACCCTGTCTCTACTAAACATACAAAAATAATCAGCGGGCGTGATGGCGGGCGCCTGTAGTCCCAGCTACTTGGGAGGCTGAGGCAGGAGAATGGCGTAAAGTCCCGAGACAGAGCTTGCAGTGAGCCGAGACTGCACCACTGCACTCCAGCCTGGGCGACAAAGCGAGACTCCATCTCAAAACAAAATAAAACAAAAAAATGATAGCTAATTTTATTTTGCCTTTCTTTGGTTACTACTGAAGTGGACATTTGTTTCTCTTACTTACTGGGCATTTTCACTTGCAGTTTGTGACTGTTATGTAAATCATATTATTTTCACTCAACTGCTTTCTCCTACTGATTGGTAAGAGCTTCTTAGATGAATTGTTAAAGCTTTGCTATACATTACAATTCTATTCCTAGATGTATTTTTTATTGTCTATCTATTTATAATGTTTTGAGATAAGCTGAAATTTTTGTTTCTATTTAGCCAAATGTCTCAGTCTTTTCCTTTGTGACTCAATGTTTTTAATATCATATATACAAAATTCTTGGTCCCTCCAGGATTATATGAATATTCACCAGAGGGAAAAGATGTCTATAATTATTTCAATGAACATTATGAAGTTGTCTATACATTGGAGAAACTGTTATTTGTTTTGTCAGTGTTTAAAAAACTCTTATTTTGTCAAGGTAGAAGATAAAAATCAACCGCTATGACATTCAGAAAGGCTTGTGCCCTCCCTCTTGCAAACTCTGAAATCATTCATTTTCACAGGCCAACCAGGTGTCCTGGTGCAGTCTTCTCCAGGACTATCTTGGCATTTATTGTCTTTTAAACTATATTTCCTGGGACCAGGACCAGCAACATAATTTGCAGGGCCCAGTGTGAAAGTAAAATGTGGGGCCCCTTGCTCAAAAAGTATTAAGAATGTCAAGAGGGTAACAACAAAGCATTAAACTAAGCATGAGGTTGCATAGGGGTCTCACACCCGTGAAATTACCCTGCTCAGAACACAGAGAACTAACCTTCTAGATCAATTTCTGTTACCAATTAAATTAGTCAAGTCAGTCAAAAATGTATTTCATGAGTTTTTCACTTCATTAGTTCCTAAAAAGATGTGATTGAATTCTTTTTGACTGAATTAGGTGGATTTATTAGGATGGGGGGAAAAGTGAGGAAGTCATTAGGCTGAAAGTTCTGCAGACAATTTGGGGGCAGTATTTGAAGTTAAAATCTGAGATATATTATCTTTGAAGATCCCAAAGTATAATTCCATAATTAGATAATAACTGCCAATAATGATCTTTGGCCAAGATCCTGGGCTAAGAGTGTTTACAGGGAAATCCTCATGGCAATCCCATGGGTCAAGGAGTCACCTATTTTACCGATGGTTCACACATGGATGGTTCATCGATTATACAGATGCAGAACTTGAGGCTTGAAGGAGAGCAAGTAACTTCACCAGTTAACACTGCCAGTCAGCAGCAGAACAAGGGCTCAGATTCGAGTCTGAATTCAGAGCCTCACTCTTGGCCTCGATGTTGTTATGACATCATGATCACAGGTCCCACCGTCTACAAACACAAGTGAAAATCTGGATTTGGAAAGTGCTATGGTTTGAATATTTGCCCCCTCTTAAACTTATGTTGAAACTTAATTCTCAATGTGACAATGTTGAGAGGTCAGACCTTTAACAGGTGATTGAGTCAGGAAGGTTCTGCCTTCACGAATGGATTAAGCCATTCACGGATTAAAAGGTTAATGAGTTAATGAATGAATGGTTTATTGATTAATGAGTTAATGAATTAATGGGTTATCAGGAGATTAGGACTAGTGGCCCTATAAGAGGAAGAGAGACAAGAGCCAGCACAGACAGCCCTTTGCCATGTGATGGCATGTACCACCTCGGACCCCAGAGTCACCACCAGCAGGAAGGCACTTAACAGATGCAACCCCTCTATCCTGGATTTCGCAGCCTCCATGAACTCCAAGAAATAAATTTTTTTCTTCATAAATTACCCAGTTTCAAGTATTCTACTGTAAGCAACAGAAAATGGACCAATACAAGAAGGCAGTAGGGAGGCTCACCTGGTGATATTGTATGTCATGCATTCTTAAGATGGTCCTCGTACTTGTAAAAGAGCCAAAGCTCTGGGATGCCACTGAATTTGTAGGCCCACATTTCAAGGCTGAAGGAGGTGGAGCTACTCTGTTTTCATATAAAGACAAGGAATTTTTTTCTCCTCTGTGTAAACAGCAGGTTGTTTTCCTACTTCTAAACTGAATGCTAAGCTTCAGTTAAAAAAATTTTTTTGTGTGCATAGAACATTAAGGATTGGGCAATTGCATCTCAAAAACACAAGTGTTCAGGTTCCATGTAAGTGGCCAGCATTTCAGGTGCTTACTTAAACCTTGCCCTCACCCAATAGAGTTTAAAAGGCAACAGTTACAAGCATTTGCACTAGATTAACCTTCTGCCTTTGATCCTACCAAAAACAGTAGCATCAAAATGACCTGTTCATAGTACCGTGTTACTTATCTGCTTTCGTGGCTGCCTACAGACCCAAAACAAAACTGAAAACAAGAATTGAGCCATCTGCATGATTTAAGCCAAAATCAGGAAAGAAAATACATATTTTTAAAATATATTCCATGTATATATGGAACTTCTTCAGTTTTCCAGTTTATTTTCTGCTTATAAACATCAAAATAAAATATCAAACATCTTTACCTTTTAATATTTCCCACAGTCTCTTCAGGATGCAGACAACTGGACTGAAGTTTTCAAAAGACATTTATTTGTTCTTCTCACTCATATCTAATTTGATAAGAATACAGAGGTCCCCCAATTTCATACCTAATGTTTGTTTAGCATAGTGATAGCCAGTGCTTTTAATGAGAACCCTGAAATAAGATGCAGAAGTGACTCCCAACTATTAAAAATAATATTGTAAATATAATGTTGCAAAAACTGTATTTATAATATTTTAGAAATTGAAAAACTCTTTTAATATCAATTCTTGGGGGTGCACCTAACATGGCCAAATAGGAACAGCTCCAGCCTCCAGTTCCCAGTGTGAGCAACACAGAAGATGGGCGATTTCTGCATTTTCAACTGAGGTACTAGGTTCATCTCACTGAGGCATGTCAGACAGTTGGCGCTGGTTCATGGGTGCAGCCCTACCAGTGAGAGCTGAAGCAGGGTGAGGCATCACCTCACCTGGGAAGCATGAGGGGGAAGGGAATTCCTTTTCCTAGCCAAAGGAAATTGAGACACACAACACCCGGAAAATTGGGTAACTCCCACCTAATACTGCGCTTTACCAAGGGTCTTAGCAAACGGCACACCAGGAGATTATATCCCACACCTGGCCCAGAGGGTCTCATGCCCACGGAGCCTCCCTCATTGCTAGCACAGCAGTCTGAGATCTAACTGCAAGGTGGCAGCAAGACTGGGGAAGGGGCACCCGCCATTGCTGAGGCTTAAGTAGCTAAACAAAGCCGCCGGGATGCTCGAATTGGGTGGAGCCCACCACAGCTCAAGGAGGCCAGCCTGCCTCTGTAGACTCCTCCTCTGGGACAGGCCACAGCTAAACAAGAAACAGCAGAAACCTTGGCAGAGGTAAATGCCCCTGTCTGACAGCTTGAAAGAGAGCAGTGGATATCCCAGCACAGAGGCTGAGATCTGAGAATGGACAGACTGCCTGTTCAAATGGGTCCCTGACCCCTGAGTAGCCTAACTGGGAGACATCCCCCACTAGGTGCAGACTGACACCTCACACCTCACACGGCAGGGTACACCCCTGAGACAAAGCTTCCAGAGCAAGAATCAGACGGCAACACTCGCTGTTCAGCAATATTCTATCTTCTGAAGCCTCTGCTGTTGACACCAGGCAAACAAGGTCTGGAGTGGACCTCAAGCAAACTCCAACAGACCTGCAGCTGAGGGTCCTGACTGTTAGAAGGAAAACTAACAAGCAGAAAGGACGCCCACACAAAAACCCCATCAGTACATCACCATCATCAAAGACCAAAGGCAGATAAAACCACAAAGTTGGGGAAAAAGCAGAGTAGAAAAGCTGGAAATTCAAAAAATCAGAACGCATCTCCCCCTCCAAAGAACACAGTTCATCGCCAGCAACAGAACAAAGCAGGATGGAGAATGACTTTACGAGTTGAGAGAAGAAGACTTCAGTCAATCAAACTTCTCAGAGCTAAAGGAGGAACTATAACCAGTGCAAAGAAACCAAAAACCTTGAAAAAAGAATGGATGAATGCATAACTAAAATAACCAATGCAGAGAAGACCTTAAAAGAACTGATAGAGATGAAAACCATAACACGAGAACTACGTGACAAATGCACAAGCTTCAGTAACCAACTCAATCAACTGGAAGAAAGAGTATCAGCAATTGAAGATCAAATGAATGAAATGAAGCTAGAAGAGAAGTGTAGAGAAAAAAGAGTAAAAAGAAATAAACAAAGCCTCCAAGAAATACGGGATTATGTGAAAAGACCAAATCTACGTCTGATTGGTGTCCCTGAAAGTGACGGGGAAAATGGAACCAAGTTGGAAAACACTCTACAGGATATCATCCAGGAGAACTTCCCCAACCTAGTAAGGCAGGCCAACATTCAAATTCAGGAAATACAGAGAACGCCACAAAGATACTCCTCGAGAAGAGCAACTCCAAGACACGTAATTGTCAGATTCACCAAAGTTGAAATGAAGGAAAAAATGTTAAGGGCAGCCAGAGAGAAAGGTCAGGTTACACACAAAGGGATGCCCATCAGACTAAGAGCAGATCTCTCAGCAGAAATTCTCCAAGCCAGAAGAGAGTGGGGGCCGACATTCAACATTCTTAAAGAAAAGAATTTTCAACCCAGAATTTCAGATCCAGCCAAACTAAGTTTCATAAGCGAAGGAGAAATAAAATCCTTTAAAGACAAGCAAATGCTTAGAGATTTTGTCACCACCAGGCCCACCCTACAAGAGATCCTGAAGGAAGCACTAAATGTGGAAAGGAACAACAGGTACCAGTCATTGCAAAAGCATGTCAAAATGTAAAGTCTGTGATGCTAGGAAAAAACTGCATCAACTAGCAAGCAAAACAACCAGAGAGTATCATAATGACAGGATCAAGTCCACACATAACAATATTAACCTTAAATGTAAATGGACTAAATGGTCCAATTAAAAGACACAGACTGGCAAATTGGATAAAGAGTCAAGACCCATCAGTTTGCTGTATTCAGGAGACCCATCTCACATGCAGAGACACACACAGACTCAAAATAAAGGGATGGAGGAAGATCTACCAAGCAAATGGAAAACAAAAAAAAGCAGGAATTGCAATCCTAGTCTCTGATAAAACAGATGTTAAACCATCAAAGATCAAAAGAGTCAAAGAAGGCCATTACATAATGGTAAAGGGATCAATTCATCAGAAAGAGCTAACTATCCTAAATATATATGCACCCAATACAGAAGCACCCAGATTCATAAAGCAAGTCCTTAGAGACTTACAAAGAGACTTAGACTCCCATACAATAATAATGGGAGACTTTAACACCCCACTGTCAACATTAGACAAATCAACGAGACAGAAAGTTAACAAGGATATCCAGGAATTGAACTCAACTCTTCACCAAGCAGACCTAATAGACATCTACAGAACTCTCCACCCCAAATCAACAGAATATACATTCTTCTCAGCATCACATTGCACTTATTCCAAAATTGACCACATAGTTGGAAGTAAAGCAGTCCTCGACAAATGTGAAAGAACGGAAACTATAACAAACTGTCTCTCAGACCACAGTGCAATCAAACTAGAACTCAGGACTAAGAAATTCAATCAAAACCGATCAACTACATGGAAACTGAACAATCTGCTCCTGAATGACTACTGGGTACATAACAAAATGAAGGCAGAAATAAAGATGTTCTTTGAAACCAGTGAGAACAAAGATACAACATACCAGAATCTCTGGGACACATTTAAAGCGGTGTGTAGAGGGAAATTTATAGCACTAAATGTCCACAAGAGAAAGCAAGAAAGATCTAAAATTGACACCCTAACATCACAATTAAAAGAACTAGAGAAGGAAGAGCAAACACATTCAAAAGCTAGCAGAAGGCAAGAAATAACTAAGATCAGAGCAGAACTGAAGGAGAGAGAGACACAAAAAACCCTCCAAAAAATCAATGAATGCAGGAGTTGGTTTTTTGAAAAGATCCACAAAATTGATAGACCGCTAGCAATACTAATAAAGAAGAAAAGAGAGAAGATTCAAATAGATGCAATAAAAAATGATAAAGGGGATATCACCACTGACTCTGCAGAAATACAAACTACCATCAGAGAATACTATAAACACCTCTATGCAAATAAACTAGAAAACCTAGAAGAAATTGATAATTTCCTGGACACTTACACTCTCCCAAGACTAAACCAGGAAGAAGTTGAATCCCTGAATAGACCAATAGCAGGCTCTGAAATTGAGGCAATAATTAATAGCCTACCAACCAAAACAAGTCCAGGACCAGACAGATTCACAGCCGAACTCTACCAGAGGTACAAGGAGGAGTTGGTACCATTCCTTCTGAAACTATTCCAATCAATAGAAAAAGAGGGAATCCTCCCTAACTCATTTCACAAGGCTTACATCATCCTGATACCAAAGCCTGGCAGAGATACAACAAAAAAAGAGAATTTCAGACCAATATCCCTGATGAACATCGATGCAAAAATCCTCAATAAAATACTGGCAAACCAAATCCAGCAGCACATCAAAAAGCTTATCCACCATGATCAAGTGGGCTTCATCCCTGGGATGCAAGGTAAATCAATAAATGTAATCCAGCATATAAACAGAACCAAAGACAAAAACCACATGATTGTCTCAATAGAAGCAGAAAAGTCCTTTGACAAAATTCAACAGTGCTTCATGCTAAAAACTCTCAATAAACTAGGTATTGATGGAACATATCTCAAAATAATAAGAGCTATTTATGACAAACCCACAGCCAATATCATACTGAATGGGCAAAAACTGGAAGCATTCCCTTTGAAAACTGGCACAAGACAGGGATGCCCTCTCTCACCACTCCTATTCAACATAGTGTTGGAAGTTCTGGCTAGGGCAATCAGGCAAGAGAAAGAAATCAAGGGTATTCAGTTAGGAAAACAGGAAGTCAAATTGTCCCTGTTTGCAGATGACATGATTGTATATTTAGAAAACCCCATCATCTCAGCCCAAAATCTCCTTTAGCTGATAAGCAACTTCAGCAAAGTCTCAGGATACAAAATCAATGTGCAAAAATCACAAGCATTCTCGTATACCAGTAACAGACAAACAGAGAGCCAAATCATGAATGAACTCCCATTCACAATAGCTTCAAAGAGAATAAAATACCTAGGAATCCAACTTACAAGGGATGTAAAGGACCTCTTCAAGGAGAACTACAAACCACTGCTCAGTGAAATAAAAGAGGACACAAACAAATGGAAGAACATACCATGCTTATGGATAGGAAGAATCAATATTGTGAAAATGGCCATACTGCCCAAGGTAATTCATAGATTCAATGCCATCCCCATCAAGCTACCAATGCCTTTCTTCACAGAATTGGAAAAAAACTGCTTTAAAGTTCATATGGAACCAAAAAAGACCCTGCATTGCCAAGACAATCCTAAGCCAAAAGAACAAAGCTGGAGGCATCATGCTACCTGACTTCAAACTACACTATAAGGCTACAGTAACCAAAACAGCATGGTACTGGTACCAAAACAGAGATATAGACCAATGGAACAGAACAGAGCCCTCAGAAATAACACCACACATCTACAGCCATCTGATCTTTGACAAACCTGACAAAAACAAGAAATGGGGAAAGGATTCCCTATGTAATAAATGGTGCTGGGAAAATTGGCTAGCCATAAGTAGAAAGCTGAAACTGGATCCTTTCCTT
The DNA here is from genome assembly GCF_009764315.1 of Trachypithecus francoisi. Classification (NCBI taxonomy): domain Eukaryota; kingdom Metazoa; phylum Chordata; class Mammalia; order Primates; family Cercopithecidae; genus Trachypithecus; species Trachypithecus francoisi. The sequence goes on from NW_022681467.1 coordinate 4,534,585, forward strand.
ATTCCTTATATGAAAATTAATTCAAGATGGATTAGAGACTTAAATGTTAGACCTAAAACCATTAAAAACCCTAGAAGAAAACCTAGGTAATACCATTCAGGACATAGGCATGGACAAGGACTTCATGGCTAAAACACCAAAAGCAATGGCAACAAATGCCAAAATTGACAAATGGGATCTAATTAAACTAAAGAACTTCTGCACAGCAAAAGAAACTACCATCATAGTGAACAGACAACCTACAGAATGGTAGAAAATTTTTGCAATCTACTCATCTGGCAAAGGGCTAATATCCAGAACCTATAAAGAACTCAATCAAATTTACAAGAAAAAAACAAACAACCCCATCAAAAAGTGGGCAAAGGATATGAACAGACACTTCTCAAAAGAAGGTATTCATACAGCCAACAGACACATGAAAAAATGCTCATCATCACTGGCCATCAGAGAAATGCAAATCAAAACCACAATGAGATACCATCTCACACCAGTTAGAAAGGCAATCATTAAAAAATCAGGAAACAACAGGTGCTGGAGAGGATGTAGAGAAATAGGAACACTTTTACACTGTTGGTGGGACTGTAAACTAGTTCAACCATTGTGGAAAACAGTGTGGTGATTCCTCAAGGATCTAGAAGTAGAAGCACCATTTGACCCAGCCATCCCATTACTGGGGATATACCCAAAGGATTATAAGTCATGCTGCTATAAAGACACATGCACACATATGTTTATTGTGGCACTATTCACAATAGCAAAGACTTGGAATCAACCCAAATGTCCATCTATGACAGACTGGATTAAGAAAATGTGGCACATATACACCATGGAATACTATGCAGCCATAAAAAAGGATGAGTTCATGTCCTTTGTAGGGACATGGTTGCAGCTGGAAATCATCATTCTCAGCAAACTATCACAAGAACAGAAAACCAAACACCGCATGTGCTCACTCATAGGTGGTAATGGAACAATGAGATCACTTGGACACAGGAAGGGGACCATCACACACCAAGTCCTATTGTGGGGAGGAGGGAGAGGGATAGCATTAGGAGATACACCTAATGTAAATGACGAGTTAATGGTGCAGCACACCAACATGGCACATGTATACATATGTAACAAACCTGCACGTTGTGCACATGTACTCTAGAACTTATAAGTATAAAAATAAATAAATAAATAAATAAATAAAATATATCAATTATTTATCTTTTTAGTGGTGTCTACTCTGGTAGATCGCCTAACTTGGCCATAAGTTTCTCCCATCCAGGTATGCATGCCCCTTTGTAATGTGACTTTGCTGTTCTTCCATAAAGAGGTAGAGTCTACTTTATCATCTCTTGAATCTGAGTTGGCCTGGTGATTTGCTTTGACCATTAGAATTCTGTAGAAGTGATAATATCCAACTTTCAAGGCTGGCTCTTAAGAGACCTTGTGGTTTCCACTGTCACCCTCTTAGACTGCTTCCCTGGGACTGCTAGGTAAGAAAGTTGGTCTAGCTTCCTGGATGAAAAGAAGTCATGCAGAGCAGAGCTGAGAGCCCCAGTCAACAGTCAGCAGCCACTGCCAGCCACATGAGTGAGGTCACCTTGGGCCTTCCAACCCAGCCAACCTCCAGCTGAAGCAAGCTGCATGAGCTAGCTCAGGGGAAACCTGCTAAGGAACCAACCAGCCAACACACAGAATCATGATAAATAATAAATTGTTGTTGCTTTAAGCTACCACATGTTGGTATTGTTTGTTACACAGCAATAGATGGCTGATACATACACAATACTGTCACAAATATCAGGTACAAATAACTCTGCATTGCATTGGAGGCTATTGCAAATGTAGGGACTCTCCAATTGTGACATTATACAGACATCAGAAATAAGTAAGATCTCGAGGGTAGACTCTTCACTTGTGGGCAGAGAGAGAAGAGGATGAAGCCACTGAGGGACTTATAAATATCTCCTGGTTTTGCAGGGATTAAGCAGGGCTCTGAGGCCAAACTGTATAAATTCAAGCTCTGTCCCTGCCATAATTAGGTGGGTAACCTCAATCAGGTCATGTTACCTCAATTTCTTCATCTGGGATGCAGGGATAGAAACAGTACTTCCCGGCCGGGCGCAGTGGCTCACGCCTGTAATCCCAGCACTTTGGGAGGCCGAGGTGGGCGAATCACAAGGTCAGGAGATCGAGACCATGGTGAAACCCCATCTCTACTAAAAATACAAAAAACTAGCTGGGTGTGGTGGCGGGCGCCTGTAGTCCCAACTACTCAGGAGGCTGAGGCAGGAGAATGGCATAAACCCGGGAGGCAAAGCTTGCAGTGAGCCGAGATTGCGCCACTGCACTCCAGCCTGGGTGACAGAGCGAGACTCCGTCTCAAAAAAAAAAAAAAAGAAACAATACTTCTCCTGAAGTCTGCAGGGGAAGTGTTCATATTTTGAAACATATACGGTACCTAGTAAGAGTGTAATAAATATTGGCCTTTATCATTGGAGGTACAGAAAGCCTATGTACTTCATAAAAGCAAATTTAATATCAGAAGATGACAGCCTCCATTTGTGCAGCTGGCTTTCCTGTACTCTGACTTTTAAAACTGTAGCCTTCGCACTGGATGCCATCAATGTCACGTCTTTCTTTACAGAAAAGTTTGGGGAAAACAAGGGACTCCACATGTATACCTATACAAGAGAGGTTCATGAAAAATATGTCTCTTTCAAGCTTTTAACTTTTTCTCCTACTATTCTCTCTTTTGTAAGTCATAATACTTCTTTTGAATACTTTACACATGTGAGGGTATGAGAAATTTATTTTTATCCAAGGGAATCACAAGTTTAAAGGCTCTACATGGATAAAAACAGATGGAAGTGAACTAGACCATTTATTATTTTCATTTGTGTTAAACTCGCAAAATAAACCTTTTACTGGACCAATACTTACCACCATTACCGACTGATAACATAACAGCTAAAAGTGGAACTTGCAAGAAAAAAAAATCTGTGCTAATTTGTTTTTACTTAACAAAATGAAATTCTTGCAGCTAAAATTCCTTCTGATGCTGAGCCTAGTGTAACCTGAATAATTCTCTAAGGCTTTAATTGTTATCAAGACAATTAAAAATAAAATGTTGGTTGCATTCTTGACTGAACTGGTAGATCTTTAATTGATTCCAAGCATGACTCAGATACAAACTTTATTTTACATTCTTGATAGAATCCATTCCATGTGACCACAAGGAGCTGAACATGCTTTCCCTGCACTTTTTTTCCTCTCTCAGTCCTCTTATGCCTCAACGTAAATTTATCATGAAGCCTCAATTGTTAGACTTGACTATGGTGTTATCCAAATTTAAGAGAGTGATAGTGTGCTGAGCATAGCAACCTGGAAGTTTATACAGGAAGAAATGAATCTGGCCATAAACTGTAGAATGTGCTCAAAAATAGAAATTCAAATTGCAAGTGCGTCTCTGGAGTTTCTTTCAGAAAAGCATCCTTTTGGGGTAATATTAATCATTCTCCAATGGTTCAAATGACATCATAGGATAGAGGAGTCTGCACGGTTTTGAATATGTTAAGCACTTTTGATTATTTTCAAAGTTTCAACAAGAACGTAAAATATATTGTAGCCAGCACATTTTCTTTTAATTTTTAAATTCATGCATATTATCAGAGAAATGAAATCCATATGCTTGTAAAAATTCATTTACACTTTGCACTTCAAAATATGTGACAGAGTCTTTTCATAAATCTTTTAATGTCTTTGTTTACTTTTGCAAGCATCCGGTTTGTGAGAACAAACTCCAAATAATTTAGAATCAGAACCCAGCTGCCATATTCAATTAGCATGCACCCTTCACAGATGACTAATAGGGCTGCAGACATCTGGAACAAACTCGTGGACACTCTCTAAAACTAAGACGCACTGTTAAGTAAGAAGGCCTGATGAATGCTTGTGAATGTTACTGTAACAGTAAACTCTACTGCTACCTTTTAAGTCATCTTTTGTCACTAATTTGGTGTGTGTGCCTTGGAAGGCTTTGAGAATTTGTAGATTTCCTCTGGTTAAAGTTCAGCAATATATGAAGATCTCACCTACATTTTGAATTTCAAATGGACACCTGAGAAGGACAGGACATTTCCTCTCCCAATGGCCATAAAAATCTGATAGGATCTTTCAAACAGGGAAGATTTGAAATGTAACTCTTTCTGAAGATGATCAGTTAAAGGCTTTTGTGCTATCTTGTGGTGTCTCCAGTAGCAGCTAGAACACATAGTTTGCCTTAACGAAAGTCATTTACTCATCAAAGAGACACAAACTGAAACTCAACATGGCTGCCCACAATCATTGTGTAGCAGGATGAGCTGCAGACAAAACTCCTCAGACACCAAGTTAAAAAAGGAAGAGGTTTATTCAGCTGGGAGCATCGGCAAGACTCTTGTCTCAAGAGCTGAGCTCCCTGAGTGAGCAATTCCTGTCTCTTTTAAGGGCTCACAACTCTAAGGGGGTGCACATGAGCGGGTTGTGATAAATTGAGCAAGCAGGGGGTACATTACTGGGGGGCTGCATGCACTGGTAATTAGATCGGAATAAAACAGGATAGGGATTTTCACAGTGCTTTTCTCTACAATGTGTGTAATCTATAGACAACATAGCCTATTAGGTCAGGGGTTGATCTTTAACTACCAGGCGCAGGGTGTGGCGCTGGGCTGTCTGCATGTGGATTTCGTTTCTGCCTTTTAGTTTTTACTTTTTTTTCTTTGGAGGCAGAAATTGGGCATAAGACAATATGAGGGGTGGTCTCCTCCTTTATTCCCCTCCTTTGAGACTCTCACTCAATAGTGGGAGTTCCCACTTTCATTTTTACTACCTATGTCTTCTTGCAAGACAGATCGATAGTGATTCGTGTAGTACACTTGTGCTGAAGCATTTTGGTGAACTAAGGTAGTGATGAAGCTTTTTATCATTTGAAGAAGAACAGGTAGCAAACAAGGGAGCAGTAAGCAGATTCCTATTACTATTGTAACTCTTATTATAAGAGTTTTAAATTAATCTTAAAACTGGGAACCATTTTCTAAACATGGCCTCAGGATTAAATCCATGCCACACTTGCATGGGCACATGTGCCGGTTTTGTCATATCTCTAACTGTGTCTTCAACTACTTGTCCTTGATTGTCTATGTGTAGGAAGCAATTAGGAAGGTTAAATTTCCTACAGACCTCTACTTCAGCTGCTAGCAAGTAGTCGAAAGCTAATCTATTTTGATAGATAGCATTTCTCATCTGAGTTTCAGAACAGTCAAGGCTCTGCCAGTTTTATTAGTGATTATTTTTAAGACAGCTTGTAACCGTATGATTCGGTTGATCATGTAAATGGGGGTCTGGTATCCCCATGAGCTGTCTTGTGCCTAAGTAGCAAGCCAATAATATTGTATGATTCTCTTATGAGGCCATTTATCTATCATTTTTTCAATTTCTTGTAGCTATGCTTCTCTTTTCACGGGAAGCATAGACAGGTAAGCCCAGGAGTTCACCTGTTTTTATGGGCAGTAGAAAGAAAGATGGTTTAATAGTGCCAGTAACACAACTACCTGCCTACTGGTCAGGTAATTTGGCATGAGCTCTATGCCCACATATCTAGTATAATCCAGTGGGGGCCATCCAGTCTCGGTGGGACTCTGGGTGGGTCTACATGGTTTGCAACTTTGGGAATTTACTAAATGGATTTCTTTCTGTGTGATTTGAACTCCACCAAGTGACTGTTTTTGTGGTACCATTATACAGTTTCTGTCTCAGACAACTAAGTTGTCCTGCAGGGTGAGTGAATTCTTTTCCTTCTCTAGCTATGCAATATTGTCCAATCATTGAGGCTTTTAGGACCTAGAAATTATCAGGGTGATTTTTTTGAGCTGGGAATTCATTGGGAAGTGGGTCTGTAGGTACTAATTCTTAGGCTTCCTATGGCCATTGATCTCCTATTACAGTTCCTCCACATACATAACATGAAGTGACACTGAGAGACTGGGCTACATGCTCAGCTAATTGCAAAAACAAATTTCTTGTTTTTCCTGGAATTTCTGGTACTGGCACATTTAGTTCATCATAGAAAGTTTGAAACACTGGCTCAGGAAAGCATTTGTAAACTTCTCCTCGAACCAAGATACTTACTCGAGGATCCAGTCCAGTACCATCGATTCCTAAGGTCACATGCTCCTCTTTTTTCTAGCGAAGATCAAGGGGATTGGTTATTACTAGCTCTAAGGGGTTACGTTGTCCTTTAGTATAGGAAGGGCCATTTTTTCCTTTCTGAAGGTGGACTAGATCATTTCATTTTTTTTTTTTTATCCAAGTGGCCTAAATGACACAAGACCAGTATTTAAAACACATTTATTTTCACACAGTCTTTTTATGACAGATGTACTGATTTTCTGCCATATCGTCTGTTTTTTAATTAAGAGAACCACACCTTATTCCTAACTTATTTTTATTAATGACAGCACAGGCATCAAATTTTAAGGTGACTTGTTTGGGCATCCCTTTTTCTTCTGTTTTGGCTAACACTTTATTCATATCATTTATGAGCCCTTACCAGTCCTCAGTCCTTAATCTTATTTTAAAAACTGTGGTCATGGGAGGCTCAGATGGGTCATAACACACATCAGGTTGGTCATTTCCTGGGCTACATACCTTGTAAAGAATAACATTATACAAACCAGTTCTTTTTAGAGTTGCAGTACACTTATAGTAACTATAAAATAATAGGACTGTAGCAACCTTTTGTCCTACCTCAGTGACTTGATGTATACACTGGGAACAGTCCTCAGTCTGAGGAAGGTCAGTTGAAGTCCTTACTGTAAAAGTCCAAATTTTAAGGAAAATGAGTCTCGCAATGAGTTTTCTCATGCTTTGGCCGTGCATGGACCAGTCAGCTTCCAGGTGTGACTGGAGTAGGGCTTGTCGTCTTCTTCAGAGTCACTTTGCAGGGATTGGCAAAGCTGCTCCCATCCACGTACCGCTCACAGTCTACTGATGTTTAAGGATGGTCTCGGAGGTTGGGCCTGCTAGAATAAACTGAGTCCAACACCTCTACACAGTTATGTTCAACTGGGCTCTCTGATACTGGGAGCAAGGTGGTGGGGTTTAGGGTGTTGCAAACTTCAGTGGTTATGTAGGGATTTTCACAGAGCAAGCTTTGGTACTTGGTTAATCTAGCATTTGTTAACCAATGATGTCCTTTGGTGGTCATTAAAGTTACCACAGCATGGGGGGCCTTTATATTCAGGTTTTGCCTAAGGGTTAGTTTATCTGCTTCTTGTGCTAACAGGCCATTGCTGCTAGGGCCCTTAGACCAGCCTTTGGAAACCCTGTTTAGTTATTTTGAGGCCTTTGAGAGATAGGCCTTGGCCAGGGCCCCAGAGTCTGAGTTAAAACTCCAACTGCCATTTTTTCTCTTTCTGACACATAGGGTGTAAAGAGTTTTGTCAGGTCAGATAACCCCAGCGCTTGGGCCGACATGAGTTTTTCTTTTAACTCATGAAAACCTCATTGCTGTTGGTTGTAACAGATGTAGTTTATTTAATCTACATTTTTATTAACTGTCACCTACCAAAATACTGACTCAAATCCTGCAGCTATTTGATTTCAAGCTTTAAGTTGATCTGATATTCCTCGTGGGACTCCAATTGCATAAACAGACATGAGAGTCGAAAGACCCATAAGGGGTTTCTCTCACTTTATGATGTCTTATTTTTTTCCTTCTGGTTGATGAAATGCCAAGGTGAAAGGGATAGCCAAATGGACTAAAGTACATGTGCCACTCCAGTTATTCAGCAGAGTGCCCAGTAAAGGTCCACCACAATACCACCACACATCCACTCGGGAATGAACAAGGGCTGACTGATTGATAAGCTCTTGAAAATTCTTAAGCTCACTGCATCCTTTCAGGCCTCCAAGGAATGCTAAGTTTCCTCCTTGTCATGAGAGACACGAAGTGAACTTAGTGTTGGGAGACGGAAGCTGGATGGCCCTCGGGGGCTGACCTGCAGAGTGCCAGACTTTAGGATATAGCAGAGAGAGCTTGGCATGATTTATTACTCCAGGCTGTAGAATTCTGGAAAAGAGCTACCATGCAGCCCACACCTAGTCGACTGGAGGACCATCTTAGTTTTTAAACTAAAGAAAGCCAAATATCATTTTACATTTAACAATGCTTCTTGTATGATTTTTATACCAGATAAGCTAAATTTCATCTTTATATTAGTGTGATATTACTGTTAAACCTAATTTTAATAAAACCTTGTAGACGTATTTGTCTAATTTTTAATGTTTGACCATAAGGTAAGATTTTATAGACTCTTTTTAACCTTTTATAACTTTTGCTAAAAAGCAGATTGGTGCTTTAAGAAAAACCTGTTATGCTTTTACTTTAATGTTCAGTTCACAGAAAAACTGGATGATACTTCTTTAACTTTAGCTAATATGTTTACACACAGAATTTTCTTTACAATTATCATTTTAAAATTTGCTTAAACCTTCAAAACAATAATTTTTTTAACTTTTTAATGTAGGTAAAAATGTACATTCTTATGCCTCCTTATAATCCTTTTACCAAAGGTATATTTTACTTTTCTTATACACCTGCACATAAACTAATTTTTTTCTCAATAGTTTTACATTCAGGAGGCCTAGTTACTTTTAAATTACACAACATTTTTTGCGTAAATTCTTTTTTATAACATTTTTCTCTCTCATGACTTTCGCAGACAATTCTTCGACATGCCTCAACTTTCTGATTTATTACAAATATTTATTTTTTTAAACAACCAGTTAATTTATTTCAGGACAAGAATTTACTATATAATTGTCTTTTTATATAAATTCCACCCCCCCACACACCTTTTTCCCCCGCTTAGGATACTTCTGAACTGGTGAGGTGTGCTCACAATGAGGTTTCCTGTAAAAGTTATTTTTTTACTTTTCTTTTTCTTAACTACTTGTATACCTCTCTCTTTCTCTCTTCCTTTCTCTGTTTGACTTTGTCTCTTTCTCTTTGACTTTCCTTTTGCCTCTGTCTCTTCCTCTCTCTCTCTGCCTCTTTCTTTCTCTCTCTCTCTCCTTGACTCCCTCTTTGTCTGTCTCTTCCTCTCTGTCTCTCCCTCTCTCTCTCTTTGCCTCTTTTCCTCTCTGTTGCTTTCCTTTTTCTCTCTCTGCTTGTATTTCCTTGTCTCTACCAGCCACTTATGCTGCTGTTCTCTCAACCACTGTGTGTTGGGGGCAGGGGGTCTAAAACCAGCTGTAACCAAGTGTCTATGCATGGAAACTGGTCTGGGTTCCCTGGCTTACAGGTTACCTTGTGCCATACCTTTGAAAAAAGGGACCTGTCCAGGCTTTCCTCTAATGGCCAACCTACCTCTAATGCTGGCCAGTGTATCTTACACAAAGTTTTAAGTTTTCCTAGTGTCATAGTACTCTATAGTCTCCTTTAAGTTCTGTTTTTGAAATTTTTCAACATAGTTCCTAGTAGGGTGGGCTTATTTGTGCCTGACCTATGCTTCTTTGAGACAAAACACCACGCTCACACCACAGGCACACCACAACACAAAGAATGGGTAAAAAGGGCACACACACACTTCTGCAGTTTGCACCAAACCAAAATCAAAATCAAAGTATCCAGAAATCCAAGCCAGGTCAAAACCAAAACCAAAGTAGCAAGCAATCCAAGTCAAGTCAAAAACAAAACCAAAGTGCCAGTACAGGCACACCATGGGCGATCAGGCCACACTTCCACTCAAATGGAGTAGGCAAGTTCCCAAGTCCAGTCCTATCAAACAATTCAAACCAAGTCAAAACCAAAACCAAAGTGCCAATAAAGGCATACAGTGGGTGATCAGGCCACGCTTCCACTCAAATGGAGTGGGCAAGTTACCAAGACCAGTCCTGTCAAGCAATTCAAACCAAGTCAAAACCAAAATCAAAACCAAAGTGCCGATAAAGGCATGCCATGGGTGATCAGGCCATGCTTCCACTGAAATAGAGTGGGCAAGTTTCAAAGACTAGTCTTACCAAGTTTTAGACGTCCAGACTCCAAGTGCCCATTCCCTCCCGGTGTTCAGCCGCTGCGTTGATCCCCCACGGGGGCCTGCCACTCACTGCTCTGGCGAGGCGTCCCACGGGGCAAATGCCTACCCGGGAGCGCGCTCAGGATCCGCACCGCTCAGGCTGGTCGAAGTCCCCCCAAGCGATGTTCCATAGGGCAGGCTTAAGTTGCCTAAGGAGCTGCCTCTACCATCCGCCAATCGCCTCACTTCCCGGTCAGAGAACCAAGAAACGTAGCAGGACTAGCCACAGACAGAACTCCTCAGACACCAAGTTAAAAAAGAAAGGGGTTTATTCAGCTGAGGGCATCAGCAAGACTCCTGTCTCAAGAGCCAAGCTCCCTGAGTGAGCAATTCCTGTCTCTTTTAAGGGCTCACAACTCTAAGGGGGTGCCCATGAGGGGGTCCTGATCAATTGAGCAAGCAGGGGGTTGACTGGGGGCTGCATGCACTGGTAATTAGATCAGAACAAAGCAGGATAGGGATTTTCACAATGTCTGTAATCTATAGATAACATAGCTGATTAGGTCAGGGGTCGATCTTTAACTACCAGGTGAAGGGTGTGGTGCTGGGCTGTATGCTTGTGATTTCATTTCTGCCTTTCAGTTTCTACTTTTTTTTTTTTCTTTGAAGGCAGAAATTGGGCATAAGACAATATGAGGGGTGGTCTCCTCCCTTATTCGCACTAAAGTCAGCAGCAGATGCAACAGGCTTTTCAGCCCCCTTGAGGTGAATGCGTTTTCCAAGTAGGACGAGGTCTCTGCACACCAGTTCTGGATCTGTGGACATGACACAAAGCATGATCACATAAAATTGATCTAAGTGGACTTGCTACACAAACTCTACTTCAATGCAGTAATGGCAGTGACCTGCTGGCTGTTAATCCTCACAGGTCTAGCCATGAAATCATCAAGTAGTCTTAAGGTCTTTGTGAATGTTCCAGAGCCATCAGATTGGATTAGTAGCTGACAATGGCTCTTCCCTCTGATGCTGTCAAGTGCTCCAGTAAATTCAGAGACTTGTGTTAGCAGTCTTGATGGGCTCTGGAACATTAACAAATCTAATATAGAGCCAAGGCCAGGGGTGGTGGCTCATGCCTGTAATCCCAACACTTTGGGAGGCCGAGGTCAAGGTGGAGGATGGCTTGAACCCAGGAGTTCTGGGCAACACAGCAAGACTGCATTTCTACAAAAAATTAAAAATAAAAAAATTAACCAGGTGGGTTGGTACACAGCTGTAGTCCTAGCTACTCAGGAGGTTGAGGTGGGAGGATCACCTGAGTCTAGGAGGAGTTCAAGGCTGCAGTGAACTATGATCAAACCATTATACTCCAGCCTGGGCGACAGAGTGAGATCCTGTCTCAAGAAACAATTCATATATATATATACACATATATATAATAACCAATGTGGTCTACAAGCTTAAAACACGATTTAATTCGCCATAAAATGTTGATGTACAAAGAAAAAGAAGAAAACAGCAACAATAATAACAACACTAATAAAAGCTGACTGTGACCCAAAGCAAATCTCTACTCTTAATGTGTAGTACTACATTTAATTCACACAACAGCCCAGGGAGAGAAGTATAATTTCCATTAAACGGATGAGGAAACTAAGGCTGAAAGGTTTTGCCTAAATTTACCCAAAGCAACACAACTGGTAAGTGGTAAAACAGACTTTGAACCTAGACAGGTCTGCCAACTTTTAGCTACACATCCCCTATCTTTTCCTAAACTGCTTCCTGCATAAAGATGTTCCACAGCTGGTATTCTGAGTTATGTATGTGCAAAAGACCACATTACAGATGGTAAGAGAGGCTCCTTTTTTTAAATCTAAGAAATAAATTATCGTTGCCTCACCCATGGTGATCTTTCTGGATTTTATCCTACAGTAAATAGAGAGTGGGAAGATAATCATTTTCCTTGCTGTTTGTTGTCTCTGTAATATGTTGGTCCTTACAGAGAAATATTGTATTATAACTTTAAATGATTAAAACTTTCAAAAAGATCACTAAATATAGATAAGTTGCTTAAAATGAGAGACAACCCCAAATGAATCAAAAAAACTAAAATTTCACAAATATAAATGAAATAATTTTATTTCCCAAAAATGTCAGTTTAGATTAGGTTGGATTTTTTTTTTCTCTTTTTTGAGACAGAGTCGTACTCTGTCACCCAGGCTGGAGTGCAGTGGTGCAATCACAGCTCACTGCAGCCTCCCTCTCCTAGGCTCGAGGAATCCTCTTGCCTCAGCCTCCCAAGTAGCTAGAACTATGGGCATGCACACCACATCCAACTATTTTTTTTTCAGTAGCAATGGGATCTCACTAGGTCGCCCAGGATGGTCTCAAACTCCTGGGCTCAAGCAATCCTTCCTCCTCAGCCTCCCAAAGTGCTGGGATTACAGGCCTGAGCCACTGTGCCTGGCTAGTTGCTTTTAAAATTCACATATGTTTATTTTAAATTCAAAGACTTCAATATACGTATATCTTACAGTCAAAGTTGGAAGTGAAACTTATTTTCAAGGTGCTATTGATGTCTAAGCCAACTTGTTTGCTAAGTCATGTGTTGATGAGCCTAGAAAGTCCATTTTTTACCACATGTGCGAGCATCTGGCTAACAATAATAATAATAACAACAACAAGAGCCCTTCTCTTGTAAGTGGACGTTAACAACAGGAAAGTTCCCACTTTAACAAAAAGACAAATCTTTTACATTGTATTATTTATCTTCATGCTTGTCTTTATCTCCTGGAACAATGTGTGCTCCCCCTGGTGGCCAGAATAATACTTTCAGCTTCCCAGTTCAAGCTAATCATATTCCAACTTGTTTGCCAAAGAAGCGTTTTATTTTTCATGCTTCACAAGTTTCAGGCTCCAATTCAACTTTTTAAGAAGTCAGTTTCTTTCCATTCATTTAAATATCTTGCTTACTTTTCATCCAAGAGATTGTTGTTAAATCTAGTAATTTTTGTTTTGTTGTTTGTTGTTGGGGGTAAAATAAAATCTTACAAAGCTAAAATCACATCCACAAATGACTGAAAGAAACCCTGAAAGTTAAAATTGTGAGGTCTATATAAGAAATGACACTGCAGATAATCCATCAAGTCAATATATTTCACCAGAGAAAAAGGAAATAAGACATTACAGTATGGAAATGTAATTTAATAGCTCAATGAATACTTATCTGCCTATTTCATCCTTAAGAAGAAAAAGGAAAGTGAAGGCAACCCAGGTGGTTACATTATAATGCAGTCGAAATTCCATCACCCATGAAAACTGCAATTGGGATTCCACTTTTGGATTTGGCCGGCCAGAAACAGATGTGTGTTCCAACAAGAATCACAGGCCGCATCTCCTGGACAAGAGCTCTTTAGAGTGCAGCAGGAGTTTCAGCTGGTTTTAACTCCAAAGAAAGGACTAGACTAAACTGAGTATAATTGTTCCAAGTGTTTAGAATTCCCAAGTTGGATCCGGGCTAAATGTGTGGTTCTCATTTTATGGCCTTGAAAAAGAAGACAGTGTGATTCTTCCTTGTTCTGTTAAAAAAGAAAAAAAAGAAAAAAAGAAAAATTTAAGGTTGAGATACAAAGGTTTGGCTAGAAGTAGCTCAACCATAGGACATTTCTTCAGTGAGTAAGGCTATGGTTCAGACAGCAAGGTCAAGGTGAAAACCAAATACCACTTTGTGCATAAATCTTGCTCATTAAAAGAAGGGACTCAAATGTTTCTTATTATATAGACTGTCTGGATGCACGATCCTTTCAACTGAGTTCCTCGGGCACATTCTAGCAAGATTCTAAATTCATATCATCCAGCATTACAAGGGGCAGGTAGAGTTTCTTTTGAAAAGAAACCCAGGCCAATGTAATCCTAGCTAGGGAAGCTGATGCCAGGAAATCTACAGCGTGCTTTACCGAAACCACAGTTCAATTAAATAAATTCCATCCTTCTTACCAGGAGTCAAGAAACACACAAATGGCAGAAATACAGTTGTCAGTGAGTGGGGTTCACTTGTCAGGAGGTTAATTCCACATGGATTTTAGTAAATTGAATTTGGGATAGGTTAAAAAAAAAATACTTGTGCCAGTATTGAAAACCTAAACTTTATTTGTAGCCGGTATTTCTTCAAACAAGGTTTTGCCGCACCCCTCTGCCTCCATGTCTCTTTCCTGGCCCAGAGAGACTGACTCCCTCCAAAGGAGAGGAAGCCTTCCCCTCACATCTTCGAATGCCTTTCAGTGATCTGTAGAACAACTCGGGGCATATTCAAGAAGGGCAAAACTTCATGCCTCTTGTTCCTCAATCCTCCTTTCCTTTGGTTTGTTTTCCTTGCTTCTTGCCAAAAAGCAGCTACCTTTGGCAGGGAAGTTACTACAATCCATTGCAAGTACTTCCTCCAATAATGAACACAACAAAATCCTGTCTTTATTCATTTAAAGCACGAAGCTGGCCCTCTTTACAAATACCCTGTTTTTAATAAATCCTTGGTAATAGACATCCATTTACGAGAATAAAGTGGGTACATTGGAGCTGAAGCTGATGGTACACAGATCAGATCTTCAGCTCATGTCTGTGTGTGTGCACAGCACAATTCATTAGGGTGAGCCTTTAAATAACACATGGACAGAAACAGATACTTTCCCGCATGCATGTTTTTCCTGGAAAGATTCACAAAACACTGTAACAGCATTCACCTTTAAGAACAAAGATAAGAGTAGAAAGAACTTCCACTTTTCATTTTAATGTTTCTGTACTGCTTGAGTTTTTTAGTGATACACATATATTATTTCTATTCTTTAAAAAAATCAGAGGGCTACTGAGAGATTACGTCTTTATTTTGGGGGGTTACATTTCTATATTTTTCTTCAAAAAAACTTATTCTTAAATTAAAAAAAAAAAGGCAAAGACAAACTGTGTTTAGGGAGTGATTGTTTCTCAAATTATTCTGCCTGACGTGGTGGTGCATAATTTTATTATGAGCTCTCAATGCCTCCACAGATCCACATGAACAAAGAGCAACAAAAGTGCAATATTCCAGTGGGATCTTTTGGAAAATATTTAAATTCTGGGTCTCCCACCAACCTTACAAGTGATTCCTTTAACTTTTGTTAACAGATAAGCAAAATTGTCTCCAAAGAGGTGAAGCCACACCAGTGCCAGTCTTCCTACAGGGCAGGTCACCATGTGCATTACTGCATTGAAGGCTACATTTCACAGACAGGCTCAGAGAGGTCCCAGTCCCCTGACGTATACAGTGGAGCAAAGATTTAAGCCAAGTTCACTGAGACATTCTGTGACCCCCAGCCGCGAGAGAGGGGGTATGTCCCTCCACACCCCACATGATGTGCCAGAGCCTACTGGCTCTGGGACGAAGGCTGCTTATCCTTTGTGAATGCTCAACCCAGAGCCAGGGAACTCAAAGACCCGCCTCCAGCCACAGGATACAGGGAACAAGAGGCAGATTTGAAAAATGCCTTCCTTTGAGGGTGGCACTTAAAACACCGGTGCTTTGCATCCATCCTGGGGCGCATTTCCCAGCTCTTCTCCCCCAGAACCCTGATCAGCTCTAACACAGAAGTGGGCCATAGCAGGGAAATGAGGATGGTGACAACTCAAAGGTAGAAGTTGTCATATAGATTCTTCTCAGTCCTTCAGAAAAGGACGTGATGTCTTCCTCCGGGCCTGAGCAAACCAGTCCTTCTCCAGGCATCACAAATGGGTGTATGAAAATTCTGTCCAGGATGTCACAACTGAGCATGCAATGCTCATCTAAGCACAAGGAGACAGGCTGAGAGGATGGGGGACTTGGGAATATACTTCTTTGTCATACTTGTTTCCTATTATCAGTATGACAAGCTCTTCTACAGGATATGCTGCCATGGAAGGCTGAGGACCTCAGTCTCAAAGTCCAAGTCTCAATCCTGCCTCTCTGATGAGATAGTGTCACCCAGTTTCCAAGGACAAGCCCACTAATTCATACCTTGCTATGTGGTCTAGAGAAAATAAATCAAATCTCTAGCCATCACTAACACTGTCTACAAAATGAAACTTTAAAAAAAAAAGACAAGAGACTTTGAATCTGAGAAGAGTCTAGGAAAAAAGTAAGTACTGTTTTATAACTGATACCTTCAACAGGTACTATCGCAAAGAGATGCAATAAAACCAGTTTACCATTGGTCCCTAGGTGCATCCAGTGCACACACCAAGCAGGCAGCTCCACTCACAAACAGCAACTTCAATTCAAAAATCTCTTCCAACAGTTTTAGAAAGCCAAACAGAGAGAGGGAAAAAAAAATTAGCCAGAAGCCCCTTCGTAGTGCAAACCCCCTAGATTACTTGGTAGCCTGGGATTGTCTTCTTTAGCTTTTAGAATACTAGAAATGTTCTGAAGAACTCCTCCATTCTGGCTTAGTGCCTTTTGCCCATTTTACTCTTTTCAGAATTAACTGCATTTTAAGATGATTTCTGCATATTTCCTCTCTAGCTAAGTTTCTCAGGGCTCACCTGGCACCCATCCCTTTCGAGGGAAGAAGGGGCTCCCCACCCCATTGGCAAATGCCTTCCCCATTTCCATTTCGCTTTCCCTTCCACTTCTTGACCAACCTGGAATGCAGGTGCTCCTGAGGAAACCAAGAAAATAATTTCCCTTGATAGTGTTCATCCTGGGAACTCAGGGGAGAGAGTAGCTGCGGAGTAAGAATTCAACACTCTGCACTCAGAAACAGACTTGCTCACCTCACCACACACCTTTCAGACGCTTTCCTTTATTTAGAGGCAGCCACCTTAACAGGCGATGTCAGGCTCTCACCAGGGATATTGCTGGGACTACAGAATTGCATTATGTCCAGGGTCCCACCACCAGCTAGCCTAACTTGGAAGCAGTTCACAGCTCTTGCAGCTGGCTCTAGAAGACGCTTTCTGGGTTGTTTCGTTTTGTTTTTAACCCTCATCCCTTGCAAACCAGAAGTCCAAATGAACCTTTGTACCTGGAAGCCGTTTGTGGTTTAAATTAACAAATGTGCTGACCCCTGAACACCAAAAAGTGCTGATGTGTTTACCATTTGTTCGATTCCCTGGCAAGTGTTGTGAGTGGAGGGATGGGAGGAGACACCTGCAGGACATCCAGTTTTCTAAGCACAGAAAACGCCAACAACCCCTGTGCTCCCTATTCCTATCCCACTCTTCTTTGGGGTGACATCATCTCAGAAGGGAAGAGAAGCCCGGCGGCCACTGGGCTCTGAGAAAACAGATTTCCAGACAATATACTGCGGGGATCGAAGGGAGAGGACAGTTCATGGAGGGTTTTTTAGGGTTTGTTATTACAAAAAATATATATAAAATAAAGGCTGTGGCTTTTCTGTCCACTTCTTAGGTTTGAGCTCCCCTCCATTAGGGCTGGGGGTCTCAGAGGAGTGAAGGCTACAAAGTCCCAGGTGCCAAAGAAGGGACTGTCACCGAGATGGCTCTAGGGCTCTCAGGGACTGAAGGAGGGTTGGGGAAGCAGTAAAACAAAGGGAATTAGGGCCCTTGACAGTAGAGTAAGAGAGAGAGAGAGGGAAAGACGGGATGGACCAGGAAAAAGGGCTGAGAGCATATAGAGGAGTAGATAGAGGAGAAGGGGAAGGAGCCGGACTGGAGCAGAGGTCGGAGCAAGAAGAGAGTGGAAGGGCAGAGGGAGCCATGGAAGGTCGGGGAAAGCCGGGGGTGGAAGGGAGGGAGGAAAGAAAAGAGAAAGGGAAGGGAGGGAGAGTGAGAAAAAAAGAGAAGGGAAGGAAAGAGGGAGAGAGGCGAGACGGAGACGGACAAAAGAGTGACAAAAAAGAAATTTGAGGCCGGCAGAGCGAGGGAGGCCACGTCAGAGCAAGGATTGTGAGGAGGGTGCAACAGTCTAAAGCCAAAGTTAAGAGAAGCCTCAAAACCCAGGCCAATAAAGGAAGTGTGGTGGGTCCGGACAGAGGCAGGGCTGGGCCTGGGGGCTGGCTGGGCGTGCACCCGGGGGCCGGCGCTGGCTTCCTCCGCCTCCGCCGCGTGTCCTCCGGTCCTGCCCGCGCAGCTTGCCGGGGCCGCCGCGCAGACCTGTGCGCCCGGGTCCGCCTGCCGTTCCCTCCGAGCTCGGGTCCGGGGAGAGCTGCCCCTAGGAGGTCGAGGCCGGGATGGGCAGTCCGTGTAAGCTACTGAGGGCGTCCGGGGCCTTGCTGCCGGGGCTGGGAGGCTTCCTGTCAGCCACTGCGGGAGGAAGCACATGGGCGTCGGATCACTGCCTAACGCCGCTGCAGGGCGAGCGGCACTGGGACGCAGGCAGAGCGAAGTGGTGCGCGCTCAACCCTTGAAGACTCTGGAAGAGGGAAGCAGAGACTCGCGCTCTCCAGAGACCCCAAGCTTCCGTGGGCGACCAGCCCTCCCTCTCCCGCTAGGGGAGCCACTTGCAAGGACAGCCTTGGCAAGCGGGACTCTTCGCAAGGCCATTTGCAAACACTGACCGCTGGCCGGGTGCAACTCCCGTTGCCCTCCAACCCCCTCACCACCTGCTCAGTAAAGGAAGTGACGGGCGCAGAGGGCTGGGAAGGTTTCAGGTCTGATGGAGACTTCCGCAGAAGGGAGCGGGACTCTAACGTTGCGCGGACCCTCACCCTTTCCAAACCCCAGGCGCGTGCAGAAGTGCGAAGGGCAGCCAAAGCGTCGAGTCAGCTGACACCCGCGGCTCGGAACTTGCTGTGGGCAGGGGGAAATCGTGCGCGAAATGAGCCACCAGAGATTCCCCTGGAGCGGCCTGGATTCCTCCGACACAGGAGGCAGTTGCGCTTTAAGTGAGAGGCAGACTTCGTTGTGCCCACGAGGTCCGGGGATCCAGATGCGCTCACCACTGTGGGCACAGCACGTCCTGGGACCTGTAGGCCTCCGGATTAAGTGACAGTGGGATGGCCAGATCGGGCGGTATTCTGCGCCTTACTCTATTATTTGGGGGTTTGGGAAGGGGCCCAAGTTTTACTACTGGAAACCAGACAGTGACGCCGCGATTGCGCAAGCCTGTTTTTCCTTTCCCAACCTTGGGCCACTCTGCTTCTCCTACAACCAGGATCCACAGTATGTTTATACCTACAGGGGCCTATTTTCAATTTTCTTTTTTCCCCAAGTCCTCCTTTAAAGGGGGAGCTTGGAGCGCCTCAATTTGCGTGAGGGGAACTCTGGATTTTTTTTCTCCTGCAACTTCCCTCGCCTCAGCCTCAGGCGCAACTTGCTGTGGCTGCGCAGAGTTGGGCCAACCACCTCTGTGCAAGACACACACACCCAGACACAAACACACACAAACACACGGTTTCGCTGAGGTTTTAAAGAGGTCTAAAGACCTTCCCTGGACGGTGGCCCCTCTGCTTTTCCCTGGCTCTCAGTTCTTTTTCCTAAACATAGTTGTGGCCGCCCAGCCAACAAGTATTCAGACCTTTTCTTTCTACCCTGGACACACACTTCAAAGTGAGGACCTGTTTAGAAAACATCTGAGGAGGAGGAGGTTTCTCAGCCAAGGGACGGTTACCTTAGAGACAAGCAAGAAACTGAACTCATGAAAAATAAACACCCAGGACGACTGCATCCCACCCTACAGGGGCGAATCCTGCTGTGTTTTTAGCCCAGTCCAGACCATCCTTTCTCATAGGGCCCCTCCTGCCCTCCATTCCCTCCACAGGACAAATGGGTGGGTACTTCTGGGCCCTCGGAGGCCAGGGCCTGGGTCAGGCTCATTTAATTCAGGGGCTAAGAATGGGGAGAGGCATTTTTTTAATATTCAACTGCAATTGCAGGGCACTCTGGGACCACCGTTGAGGGGAAGGGACCCCTGGGGTTGGGTCAAATGAGGCTACGGTTGGCAGCATCCGGTGCGACAATGCCAGCGCCCTAGTGCTCTCTGACAAAGTTTACTTCTAGGATCCTCCAAGAACCAATCCCCAGGCAGAGGTAACTAGAGCAAAGCTGCAAGTTATCTTTAACAAATATAAGCAATATATTTTCTTTGTGAGTATGCAATATCTTATAGATTTGATTTCCAAATCTTGAGTCATTCCAGAGCCCCACAGGGAGGGACTTAAAACCCTGAGGTTTCGAGAGTATTTGGAAACACCCTGTAAATACCAGCTGTCTTGAGGGAACATCTGGTGGTGTCTGCCACCTAAGAGTGGGGAAGGGGAGATGGTCATCCCCTGGCTGTGAAAAGGCATTTGGATGTGGGTGGAGATTCCTAGAATGTCGGCCTTTCCAAGTGAAGATCAAGCGAAACTTTTCCTATTCTTCTTAATTCCCAAAAATTAAAGTTTCCTTTCAGGGGATGGGGAATGTAAATTATACCTTTTGCCTACATAGTAGGAAACCCAGACTCACTACCTTTAAAAAAAAAGAAAAAATTAATTATAGTATTAATTAAATAACAATTAATCAATTAATATCTAATTTATTGCTAAATTTTCATTTTGACATTTGATTAAGTTTCACTTAGGGTAACTGTTAAGCTGTTCATTTGCACTAATTTGGAGGACATGTTGATATATATTGCACTGTGTGTGTGTGTTGTGTGTATGTGTTAGGTGATCAAAGGTATTTGCTTTTACTGAGCGTTTATTATATTAAATTGCTTTTCATTATACAGAAGAATTTTTTCTTACTGAAAAGAAATTCAGTAAATGCTATTCTCACTATTCTTATGAATTGAACACTTGGTGATTTACTATAGTAAATTGTCCTGTGGGACAGGTTTCTTTGAAAATATTAATTTCTTAAGAACTGGTCAGAAAATAAAAGGCAGTGATTTTTATTATTTTTCTTTCTTTTCAAAGACTAGTTGTGTTGAGGAAATAGATCTTTGAAGTCCGCTGTTCTACCAGTAAGGAGTAAAAATCCATAACCCAAGTATGTATGTAATTCTCAGGCTATGAATATAGATAGATAATGAATGATTATTTCTACATTCCTGTTCGAACACAAACAATTGCATGCCAGCTTGAGAAATCATTACTAATGATGTCCCCAAGTTATCTGATTATCTTTTATTAGAACCTTTAAAGAACTTGGAGGACCACAAAATTAAATTAACTTAATAACTAGAGTAACAAATTATTGCTGCAGCTTTTGAAAACAGGTGGGATATTACATAATAGCAAGCCAATATAATGGTAAAAGGGACTTAAATACCAGCACCATTCAATGGTTCTGTATTTCTGAAAAGGAAAGTGTCTTCTAAAGAAAATCAATCACCAGTGAGGCTAAATGTTAAAATCAGCTTCCCCACCACTTTCACCTCAAATTAATGAGAAGTAGTTTAGAATTAGGAACTGTGTGTGCTACCTTTGGGTTATTATCTGCACTTTATAATTTGTGTCTAATGTAGAGCTTAAAATGCCTCCAGGGCAAAGTAGCTCTATTGGAAAACAAATGCATTCCTCTGAAGATTGTGGGTCTTTTTTCTAAGTCTTCCTTCTCCTTAAGATGAACCCAGGGAAACATTTCAAATCTGTAGTTATACTTTTTAAATTCAAAAGAACCTGCTTATTTAAATGATTTGTGTAATGTGGTACATTTTATTTTGATTTCGATTTTGGCAGATAACCTCAGTTGTTGAGAAAACAGGTTGATTGGAAGCTGAGGATGAGTGAAGCGCTCATCTGCGACCCCTTAGCTATCCTTAAATGTAAAGCTTAAAGGAGTTCTCACTCTTAACTTTTAACATTTCCTTCACTTGGATTTTTGTATAAATGAGCAAGTGATAGTATCCCGTTTAAATTAAACTTAAAGTTTAAAAGAGCTCTAAATCCCAATTTTTATAAATTTTCCTTACTTGGATCTGTCTGTAACTAAGCAAGTGAACATTATCCTAATATCCCAGGATGTCTGTGCTCTGGGAAAGGTGGAAATAGAAAAGTATTTTTCTCCCTTCGTTTCACTGTTGTGGATGGCATCTTTATTTCCTTCCTGCCCCCATCCCCACCCCCACTCCCCAGGGCATGCCCTCCTATCTTATCAAGACTACTTGGAAATAACACTTTCTGCCTGGGCAGCACCAAGGAGGATGGCCCTCCTGTGCCCTGCCTGCCCACTGCCACCTGCCACTACATCCACCTGGCTTCCAGACCTGGACAGGTGGAGGCAAAGCAGTTAGTAAAAATCCTTTTATAATCTGAGAACACCACGCTGTCTCCCAGGTCTGTGCCTGGTCCCTTTCTCTGCTGGGGCTGGGACGCCCTGGGGGACCCTTTCCTTTCCCAGGTTGGTTGAAGTTGCACATTTCTGGTGCTCAGAACCTAAGCACTGGCAAGTTCGAAGTTAGCAAATCAAGCCATTCCTTTGAACAACAAAGAACATGAGACTCAAGGGCTGGTGAGCTTTTCCCAAGTTAAAGGAAAAACTGGACCCCTCCGGGCAGTGTGAGAGGATGCCCCTCACACTGCTGACTGTCAGTGACATACCTAAAATCTCTTCCTTGACTTTTCAGGAAGTGGACTTATGGAAGAGGAAGAGGAAGAGGAAGCAGAAAAGGAGGCAAGACTACCAGGCACATTTTCCACAGAAAGAGAGAAACCTCTCCTTCCCCGCCACCCACCACCACCACCAACCACCACCACCACAGGAAGCTCCTGAGCCTGGAGTAAAGGACAATGATTCACATGGCCTCTACTTTCCCACAGTGTGTATTTAAGAAAAAGAATCCAAAGGCTCTTTTTTTTTTTTTCTTTAAGGAAGCTGGGAAAAACAGGTGGGCAGTGGGGCAGAGATGGGAAGGGTCCTGGGATGGAGGTCAGGTGCCATTAGCAAGTCCAACCCCACCTAAAGGGCTCAGGTGCTAGGACAGGTCTACAGAAAGGTGAGCCTTGAGGGTGCCTGCTAGACGTATCCCTGGATGGAGAAACAGAAACCCAGAAAGAAGCAGGAACTTGGTCGAAGGTGCCAGAACCGGATCCAAACCCACGTGTCCTGTATGCCAGAAGGACCCCCTTTCTCATCTCCCCTCATAAGTGGAGGGGACAGTCTTGGGGCCAGTCTCTCAACCTCAGGTACCTTTATAGGGACACCTGTCAGAACGAATCTGCTCCAAGAAGCTACAGGCATATAACGGTTAACCCAGAGGAAGGGTTTATGCCCAGGATCCACCTCTTCCCCACACGCTCTCCCTTTTCCCAGGCTCACACCCCCTCCCCAGTACCCTTCCTAACCCTTCCAGTATCCACCCGACCCCCTCCCTGCGCTCCTCACCTTCTCGGCTGGGATGCTTGAAGGTCATTGCTGCTGCGAGTTCCCCGCCGTGCACAGCTACGCCAGCCCCGGGGGGCGCCAGCGGAGGGCCTTGCGCCGGCGGCCACGGCGGGCCCGGGGCGAGGTAGCCGCCTCCCGGGGCGCTGTACACGCCGTGCTGGTTGGAGGCCGGGTAGGCGCAGGCGGGGAGGAAGCCACCCACGGCAGAGAGGGTAGAGGCCGACTGTGGGGATAGAGAGGGACCGTCAGCAGCAGCAAATCCTGCCTTCTCTAGCCCACGCCATCACTGAGACGGGGGTTCTCATCTATTATCCCTCCCCCACGCCCTGTCCCCATCCATCAGCCCCCATGAGAGGCCTGGCCTCTAAATTTCCTAGTAAGGACCCCTTGGCAAAGTGATTTCTAAGAATTCACTCAAACTGTTACAAATAATGATTTGAAGGGGTCACGGTGTTCGTATCGGGATTTAGAGAAAGAAGGTCCTTGACTGTGGACCTGTGATCTGGAGTTCCTGCTTTTTTAGCTAAGGTGTCTTGGCAAAGGCAAGTCAACCCCGCGAAAGTCAGACTCCTCCAAACTAGTACGCTTGAGGAAAGGACAAAAAGGATGCTTGCTGGCCAGCCTCCAGATACAACCATCTCTCTGCCTGGAAATTTTGTCTTTTATTTCTCTCTCTTTTTCCCCACTTCCCCAAACCTTCTGCTTCCCTACTTAAGGTCACCTCCCACACGTGCCTCCTGGTTACCTGAGTGTATTTAATGTCTGCCTCTAAGGCAGGTTTCTCCAGCCCATTCACTGCAGGGGTGGTGGGGAAGGCCGTGCGGTTCACGCCGGCCCAGTCTTCCATCTTGGGAGAGTAAGTGGTGCCTTCACTCCCAGCCAGGGCCCCTGCAGGGGACAGAGGACAGATTAGAAGGTGCCTCCAAATCTGCCCTGGGCACACGTGTGGCCAACCACCCAGCTTATATCTGAAGGCAGGGCCAGGGTTCCCACAAAATTTGTAGGTGGCCTGACACTCCACCAGTAGACAGAGGGCGACAGGGACTGGGATGTTCACCACTCTGGGTGGGGCAGAGGAAAGGCAGCCAGGCCTGCTGACCTGTCCTCCTAGCCTTCAGCCCGCTTCCCACGAACGGGAGGCTGCTACTGAGTCAAAGCCTGGGCAGACTCAGCCAAAGCGGCTGCTCCATTGTCTAGACACAGCTCCCAGAAACTTCCAAGTTCAAATCTACAAGAAATCAATACAAGAAAATTGTATTGATTTCTCAACATCTGCACAAGCATCTAGAGGGCAGGGAGACGATTCTACCAGAACTGCCTCCAGAAACGCCCAGGGTTTCCCAAAAGAAGTGTCAACATTATGGTCCCCGTTCAGATAGAAGCAGACAGCTGCTCCCCGGGCCCTTGTGTGTACCAGGAACCAAGGGAAAGCTCCAGATCTGCGTGCAGGCTTGGTGGGGTCACCTCCCGACCAGCTGCCCACTGACATTTCATGGGAAGCTTTAGCGTCAGGCTGGGTTAGAGCCACCAGGAGACATAAAGGCAGCGCAGGGCCACAGAGGCGCTGCTACTGCTGGAGCTGAGCACTCACAGTTTCCAGCCACCACTCTTTCCTCCTAGGCTACCTTGAATTTTGCTTCTTACCCTCCTCCTGAGTCTGCTCTCCTAAGAGTGTGCCATCCCCTGGCCAGCTGCTGGCAGCCGGGGACAGGGCAAAGAAATCCAGACCGATTCTGGCCAGATTCTTTCCTGGTCAGGCATCAAAGTTGTTCCAAACCTCCCTGCCTTCCCCATCTTCCTCATCACCCATTTGACCAACAGTTTGTTGAGCTTTAATTGCAGACAAACGACAAATCCTTGTGAAGGTGGCTGCAGCCCCAGCAGCCATCACCCCAAACTCCAGGACCTGCAAGGCCACAGGGCCTTAGAGACGTAGGCCACTCAACAGACCACAAGATCCCTTTTCCTTTAACTCAGAAGAGCCACTGGGCCTGGGACTAGGGGGCCAGAACCCTTGGGAAATTGTGAAGGATTCTGAGAGCTAAAGAAAGCGTCTCAAAATTGCCTGAGCGTTTTTTTTTTTTTTTCCCTTAAATTTGGCAATAGCGGTTTGCATACTTTTTGCAAGAATGAAAAAGCGCAGTTTCAGGCCTCCAAATTTGTGGTTGGCGATTGCTCTTCCATTTGGGAAATATTTTCCATATTTGTCATAAAAAGTTCAAGATGTCCGAGGTCTCTGACAAAAGGCCCAGGACCACCAGCCTCCCTGGCCAGTGTGGAGCCCTCCCCTAAGCCAGAACCGGTCCCGGGAGGAGAGCGAGTGTGAGTCCTCTCCTGCAAGCCTGCCCGCCCCAGGTTCTGCCCCTTAATAGAAGGCTACGGAGGCCGCCACGACTGACCTGTTTGTTCCATAAACGTCCGGATGCCCAGGATGTTGCTGACCGAGTGTGCCGAGGGCCATGAGCGCGGGATGCTGACGTGGCCCGCCGTGCCCGGGACCCCGGGGTGGCTGCCCATCTTGGCGCCGGTGGGCGACACGGGACTGGGGTAGGGGTACTGGTAGATGTGGTTGTAGGGCAGCGTAGGCTGCGACGGCGGCTGCTTACTTGCCTCGTACGGTCCTGGCTGCGCCAGGCTGCCGATCTTGTTGCGCAGGATGCGGCTGATGGAGCTCACCGAGGGCACATTGTACTTGTCACAGACGCCGTCGGCCAGCAGCCGGTCGCGGATCTCCCAGGCAAAGATGCCAGGGTCTCCCTGCTTGTAGTCCCGGATGTGCTTGACCACGTTGGGAGTGGTGACGCGGGGCTTGCTGCCCCCGATGGCCCCGGGCAGAATGGAGCCGGTCTCGTTGTAGCGCGCCAGGATCTTGCTCACGCAGCCGTGGGATACGCGGAGCTGCCGACTGATGTCACAGGGTCTGATGCCCAGCTGCGCCAGCTCCACAATGCGCAAGCGGATGGCGTTGGGCAGGGGGCGGCCGTTGACGAACACACCGCCCAGCTGGTTCACCTCGCCATACGTCTGCTCTGCGGATGCGCCAGACAAGAGTGAGCAGGCAGGGGAGAAAACACCGGGCGGGTTAGCCAAGGGTCCCCACGCGGATCGAGGGACTGCACCCAGGCGCACTTCCAAAGAGTGACCTGTGGGTCCCCAGACAGCTCGGAGTCCAAGGGCAAACCGCCTGGGTCCGGCTCGGAGTGGGCAAGGGCACAGAGGAGCCGCGGAGTGGAGCGCCGCGCATTGTAGCCCTCCGTGCCCTTTCGCGACTTTTAGCGCGTCTACTTGGAACACGCCCTTCCCAGACTTGCTGAACTGTCCCCTCCTTGGGGACCAGAGGAGAATGTAGCTCCTCCAGGACCCAGGACTGGGTCGCCCAGGGAAAGCGGACTAGAGGGAACGGAGGCACACGGACCCGACCCACCTCATCAGCCCGCCCGCGCTCTGCCTGTCGCCTGCCCCTTACCCATAGCGCGCGGGCCGGTCAGCTGCCTGGCGCCGGGGTGGCCGGGGTGGCCGGGGCTGGGCCCGGCGCAGTCCGGGAGAGCTTGGGCGCCGCCGCCGCCGCGGGAGAGGCATAGAGGGAGGGCGCGCGAGAGCCGAGAGCCGCGGCGGCCCAGCCGCGGGCTGGAGACGCGCTGTGAGCGGCTGCCGAGCGCGCTGCCGCCCGCTCCAGGGCCTGCCGCCGCCGCTGCTGCCCCCTCCCAGGACACTCTCCACGCCCGCGACCCCAGGCCCAGGGTGAACTTCATCCGATTGGGAGAAATTCGTCTGACCGGGAGGCTGCAGCGTGCGGGAATCAATTTGACGTGTCCTCCACGTCAATCTCGGCAGTCACGCCGGAGACGCGCGAGTTGGCAGCTCATTGGTTCCCGTCACTGCTCCCCAGCGTCCCCCTCCCCGCCCTGAAACTCTACCCCCTCCTTCTATCCTCCCGCCTCGGCCCTCCTTCATTCCCCCCCACCCCCCCACAACCCACTCCTCTACACACACACACACACACAGACAGACACACACACACCATTTGGGCCTGGGACTTTGCACTACTCTGAGCCCCTTGCAGCCCCCTCCCTCCTCTGGCTTTGGGAATGATGGGGAAGTCATCTCAATTGATTAGTGTGCTAGTACTAGTACTCGTTTTCGTTTTGGTTTTAATTTTATTTCCGCCACCATTAATAATAAGATAGAGAATAAAAGTTTATCGTGGCAAGGTGTTTAGGATATGGTTGTCTCTACCTCCCCACTCCCTGGGCAGCGGCCGGGGAAGGGTGGGATCAGTACCCCAGCTGGCTGGGAGTGTCAAGGTGAGCGTCCAGCGCGGTGCAGAGCGCCTGGCAGGAAGACGCAAGGCAGAACTGATTCATGTGTGTCCCATTCTTGGCCAGGTCCTCAATCCTTCTCTCAGGAAATCTTCACAACGTTTAATAGCCAACCACTCTCGGAATAGTGGGGGTGATTTCGGTGATGCGAGAGGGGCACGGTCCAAATCCTGTCTTCTACAGCCAGGCCCAGCCACCAGAACTCATTCCTCTCCAAGAGGCGACAGAAGGGGCAGGAGGCAAAAGGATTCCGGCCTGCTGCTACGAGGCGCACAGATCCGGCGCCCTCCGGTCCCCAGGCGCGACCAGCGGGAGGCCAAATGCATAGCTCCAGCTCTAGGCCTGAAGGACAAGTTCCTTTCCCCTTGGCGGTGGAATCCGGCACCACTCTATCCCGGGTGGCCTGGCCTCGTCTTTCTCCCAGTACCTGCAGCTTCAGGAAGTCTCGGTTAAACCACAAAATGGTCATTTCTCCTTCATTTAAATGAGGTTTTTCGCAGTCCTGAATTATTTGCCCCTGAGATTGAACATCGACAATTTCTCTGTTTCTACCCAGCACCAGAGCAGTTCTGAACTCCCCAACCTGTGCAACTAACCGTGTCCGGTAGCCATGCGGTGAGGCCCAGGAGGAGGAAACTCGTGGTTTTGAACCTGAACTGATTTGAGGGTGTCAGGACCTGAGAGTTCTGAGTTTGAGCCCAGTAAGCACCAAAGGCATTGGGCTGAATGTGCTAGACCAGGAAGAGGGCATAGGGGAGAGAGTAGGAAAAGCAGAGATTTCTGAGACTCCCAGCTCTCCCCTGGAGGGGAGAACCCTCTTCCCCTCCCTCCCGCCCACCCCAAGGGTCTAGCTCTTCTTAGCCACCCAGAGTTGAATATGGCGCCAGCGCGGTGACAGTGGCTGAGGAGCACATGGACCCTATCAGCCCAGCCTGGGGAGCCTTGGCTGCGGAGGCCCCGACCCCTTTCCCTCCACTGCAGGGTCAGAGAGCATCCCTGGCTCCTAATCCACCCGTCTAAATGTATCTGTTAAGAGAGACTGACTCAGGCTCTCTAGAGAGAGCACGCGGTGGGGCCACAGGCAAGAATTACCTACGGAAAAAGAAAAATCAGGTTTAAAAGAAGTGAACTCTTCCTCTCCAGCGGCATGAACACAGTACAGTCTCTGTCTCTGGGAGGTCCTGGAGACCTGGAGGAGGTTTGAGGGTCAGCGCACTGGCAGGAGGATGCGAGCGTGGGAGCAGAGGAACCTATGTAGAACATCAGGCCTGTCCATGACAGCGTAGGTAGGTTTGGAGTAAGGAACGGGGAAAGGGAATGGTTTGGATTAAAGTGGGCACGCCAAAGCCAGGAGTTACGGGAAGGCAGCGAAGAGAGGACTAAGCATGTACAGTTTGCCCGGGACTCCGGGGGTGCGGGGAGTGGGGACGCACGCTGCCCAGTGCTCTCCATTGCGGAATCTGCTAGCCTCTGATCTAGACCTTCGTCGGGCGCGAGATACCGAGAAAGGCTGATTTCCAGACCTTGGAGTCTCTGAGATAAAGGAACGCCACATCCCTGCCTCAATCCCGTGCATACTCGTGATCCGGAAAAGCAGCTAAAGCCGCTTCTTCCCCCCAGTAGGTGAGGAGTCAATAGGCACACTCAAAGACAAGGAAATAAAGCCGGTTGTGACACCGTGAGAGCTGGTTAGCCCAACTACCCTTTCAGGGGAACGTCCACCCCACCTCTGCTGCCGAGCTTGGAAAACTGGCGAGGAGTCGCAGTCCGGGACAAAACTCCGCCCCCATCCCCGTGAAGGCCGCCCTTGGCTGGGGGCGACTGTAGAAGAGTGAGGCTGGGGATTGTGCACGATGAGAGGGGGTGGTTCTCTGGGGTAGCAGAGTCCGCGGACCCTTGTCTCAATCACGGCCCCTTTCCCGCAGCCAGCTGTGCGCGATCGGGACCACACAGTCCTCGCTGCAGCCTTCTGCACGATCGGGCATAGAGAAAACCTTACAGTTTGTCGCCCCCTGTTGTCCCCCGGCTGGGCATCGCGGGTTCCAGAGCGGCAGGCTAGGCTTGGGGAGAAGTGGCCCTAAGATGAGATTGCAGAAGGAAAAGAAACGTCTCTCCCACCTCCCACGGAGGCAGCTTAGCCCTCTCCATGGCCCGGGGACAGCTACTAGTCAGCGCTGAGCGCACAGAGAGGTAAAGAGCTCGCGGATTCTGCGTTTTTACTTGGCTGGGTTTGGCACCGTATTTCAACTTGTTCTGGGCGCGGAGTGCAACAAAGTGCCGCTTCCAGGGTCGCGGGAGCCTGTTAGCTGAGGGCGCACTCAGAAACCTGGGGCAAAACTCTTCCTCCTGGGGCTGGACTCCTACCAGGGCAGAGGATGGATGTGAAGGTACCCCAGCGGCCTCGGGCCCTCGCCCAGTTTTTCCCAAGGCAGGGAAAGAAAGAGAGGCAAACTCTGTGCCAAAATCGGGAGTCAAAAAAGGAGGCGCGAAGGGGTGTCTGTCCTTCTGGGAACTGGGGTTGGCGGCAAGGGGGGTTGCTGGTGAGTACTCCCTTGCTGCACGCCACCTGAGCCGTGAACTCAGCACCTGAAACTTCAGACTGCTAACCACCCAGGGGTTCGGTGACAGGGCTGTTCTTGGAGCTACAGTCGCCCCCACTTCAGGTCTCCTACCTGGCTTTGATTTTTGGTGGGAGTTAAAACAAGTAACAGGCCGGGATGTTCCCGGGGTCCATGCATTTCAAGGTCTCCAGGAGAAACCTTAAAACGCTGATTTAAGTCCAACTTGGGCATACAGGTGCGCATTTCGGTTCTTGTGGGAAGTAGCAGAGAACAGAAAACACAGGTGGCACTCCCCGAGGGCCCCGGCCAGGCTTGGGCCTAACAACGAACGCTGGTACCCACCAGCAGCAGCCTGCAGGGGCCGCAGGGCCGGGATCGGGGTCTTCCTCACGATGCCCTAGCCTCAGGCCTTAATAGGCCTGCTTTCCCTCCTGCATGAGTCCTGGCTCTGCTTAGGACCTGCGCTTTTACTGTGTTTTTAAGAGCACTGAGCCGTGAGTCCTGTGGTTCAAAATCAAAGTCAAATTGAGTCTCTTAATTTTCTTCTTAAATTTACTTTTGAAGAGAAAAAAAAAAAAGCAGCTCATCATGTACCAAGCTCCACACGTACACATGCCCTCAGTTTTGCAAAAAAGATCCGCCACACCATACTTAAAAATAAGAAGAAGAAAATTGACGAAAAGAGAAATGAGGAGCTGCTAGCTGCAAAGAAACTATGGGAAGAAAAGCTGAGGCAGCTCAGGGAGCTGCAAACCCTCGGGAAACGCGAACAGCTAACAAACCAAAAGTTGGCTTGTGCGACAAAGCAACGAAACTCCGCGGGGAGTGACTGCGGCGATGGAAGAAGGGGGGCGAGGAAGGGAGAGGAAGACTGGATTCTGAATTGGCGCCTGTGAGCGCTGCCTCAGAGCGCGAGGTCAGTGCGTCCTCCCTACGTTGTGGATCCTCAAGGACGAGGTGGGGAGTGCGTTTTGCACAGAACCTGCCTCTCCTGACTGGGACACACAGACTCTCCAGACCCCAAATGGAAGGTGTTGAGGACCCTACAAGCTGGCAATGAAACAGAGCCCCCAAGAGCAAGAAATAACGTCCTTGGCTTCGCAGACCCATTCCCGCGGCTTATTTTCATTTGGCCTGCAGCTGATCAAGGCGGTCCTAAAGTTGGTTCTTTGCCTAGGTGTGCATGATGTTCGCTACCCTGGAAACGCTTATTATCTAAAATGAGTCGGGTCGGCAGTGGTGGATGGAGCACCGTTTCCGCTGACACTGGCCACTACGAACGAGTAACGTCCTTGGAAATGTATGGCGAGAGAAGCCAGGAAAACGTTTTTCGTTTTCCTAAAATGAAATGAATAAACAAGAATAGGTGAACATTTTCAATGTGATTAACAAAATGCTGAAAGACGCGAGTGCTCCTCAATTCTGTTCAGAGATGTAAGAAAAAAGCAAATTAGAAAACTGATTTGCTGTGAAACTTGCACTAGAAATAAATAGGGGGAAATTGAGTATTGGCAACAAAGATCTAAGATACTTTCTACCCTGCAATGCAGGGATCTGACTACTACATTAATAACATTTATTTTGGAGTAGAAACATTTTAAACGTGGAATTTGGCTGATAAAAATAAACTACAGAGAGTTGGTGCCCTTTGTAGGAAGAAACGGTTTCTAGAGCCTTCAGGAGGATCTGGCATTCTTGCCATTCTTGTGTGTATATCCTCACTAGCCCCAAATCGAGTTCTGCAGATTGCTATTATGTCTCTCTCTTTCCCTGGTAATGAGCATGTCAAATAAGCCTCAATTTCCTCTTATATAAAATGACTTCTACCATGCAATTAGATCTTATTTAATTTCATTTCATCAACATGAATGCCTGCAGAAATTTCCAGACATGGGTCAAAATTCCACCTTTGCCGTAAGCGCTCAAAAATGTTTAAGTGACAGTATCAAGTCTAAATGTCACTAATAAAAAGGAAATTATTTGGGAAACTTGAAATGTCCATGTGTCACATCTCCCGGGTATTTGGAAAAGGGGACATCTAAGAGTAGCCACAGGGGTACAAAGGATAGAAATAGCATTTGTGAAGGGAGCTGAGAGGGAGGTGGTGTAAATGCCTGCAGGATTGCTCGCAAAGGCAGCAGTAAGGAGGGTCTCCTGCTGTCTAGAGGATACCCCTGCAGATCTGACTAGCTCAGCCGCAATTATTGACACGTGTGAGACATCTACACTGGCCCAGCCTAATTGGAACCAGTTTGAATTGTGTTGCCCTTGAATGCAAGGGTCATGCTTTGGAAATTCTGTTCCTACATGGTATAGAACCTGAGTAATGGACAAGGAAGCTGAAGGACCCGTGTGGAGCCCTTTGTCTTGATTAAAGACAACATCAAGCCAGTCTTTGTTTGCCTGGATTTGTCTAGTTTCTTATTAAATGAGACCAGTCCTCTCCAATCTTCAGCACACACCCACACAAAAACATAATTCAAGCCCTGAAAATGAGATAGGTAGAAGGTTTGCACAAAGGAACACTAACACCTGCAGGTGTTAAAGCCAAAGTACTGCCCCCATCTTCAGTATCCACTTCTTCCATTATTAAAATTATTATTAGAATTAGATGCTAAGGCTTTTATGTTTTATATCCAGCATACTATTTAGAAACACTGCTATTTTGGAATAAAGGCTTTGTTACAGGGTTGTGTAAACTCAGAAGTCTTGAAGTCCTCTATAATTGAATATTCTCATGAAAGTAGGTTCTCCTTCACATTCATTTAATTTATCATATGTATGTCACTGTTATTTCTATCCACCATGGCATAAATCATTTTCCTTGTTAGAAATCAAGTGTCTTTTATGATGAGCTTTCTTTAAGGCACAAATGGATAATTTTTACTTGTGAGTAACTTTTTACTGTCTGCCTAGCCAATCACTTTTAACTAATTATTGTTCTATATATGTTTGTCTCTAATTGCTATGACATCCCAGTGCTTGCTACATATACATACATACATACATACATACACACACACACACCAAAAAAAAATACACACACACACATATAATATGTCCACAGCTTGGTGATGGTTTTAATTTTCTTCTCCCTCCCCCTTGTGTACAGGCTATGAAGTTTTATTGAAGACCGGTAATGCCTCCGGTTTTGATTTAGTGTTTTGGAGTTTGTGATCTCATTGCCTGGCATGGAAAATATTAGACAGGGTCTGTAGATTGCATGCAGGAAAAGACCCGCATCACCACCGTGGGTGAGTGCTTCTCCCCAGTCCTGCAATAAGCCAACCGAACAGCCATCTAGAGTTGATGTTCTGTTCTGTGCCGTTGGATAGACACCACTTCAACCAGTCCTGCTTTCGTAAAGGGTTCTTTAAGAAGCACTGAATCTCAACTGGTGCTGCATATTTAACTCACCAGAGGGAGACTTAGAAGGTCCTGATGCCTGGGCCCCATCCCCAGAGATTCCGGTTGAATTTTTCTGGGCTGTGGCCTGGACACTGGGATTTTTAAGAGCTGCCCAGATGATTCTAATGCGCATTAAAGTTTGAGAATCTTTGCTTTAGGAGAAACTGGGAAGAGAAGGGCTGTTGTAACATGACACTTCTTGCTTCACAAGTGTTTTCCTGGATGCCAAAGGAAAGGCTGGCGGCTCACTGGTCTCACCTCTGGGAACACCTTACAGTGGCTCACAAAAACTTATTTAAATCCATGTCTAAAACAGCCTTCCGGGGCATTTTCACACTATATCACTTTGACTTCTCCTGGAAACAGCTGAAAAGGGAGAACACTGCCTTCCCAGGCTGGGTTGGCTGCCTGAGGTTTGTCGTCTTTAAAGATTCCTTTGTCTTCCTGCCCTCACACAGGTGACCCCAGCCTCCTGTTTAGGTGTAAGCGTCTGTACAGCTTCACTGTACAGTAAGCTGGAGGAGGTGGGGAGCAGCAGAGAGTCAGTGACTGACCTAGCCACTCGGGCTGACAGATCAACTTTGGGAGAGGTGGCAATGAATCGTAAATGCTATGCAATGGGAGAATCGGAATGATTTCATTGTCTGAGGAGGTGGGAGTTGAACTCGACTCTTAGCACTGTTAAATAACACTTAAATAGCACAGTTCTCTAGATATGTAAAGTCACAGGGCAATCATAACTCTCGAGCTCCTGATACCATCTGAGAAATACAGAATCTTCTGAAGGGCCCAGTGTAGTTTGTCTCTTTATGACTAGTGGGATTGCTAACATTATTTCATTGCCATGCAGCTTGGAACGAGGGTGACTCTTGCACACTGGCTAGGGACTACTGTATTGCAGATCTAAGCATTGCTTTTATCCAGACCCAGACTTGTGGTCCTGATAGAACACTTCACTTATCCTCTTCCAAGTCTCAGAAATCATATAAAAGAAAGCTCCTTTTTATTCTCACTAGCCTCACCTTGGTAATAAATGTTAAAATCTAAACTGCTTTAGTTGATTTGACTTTTATTGTTTTGTAAGCTTATTCTAAAATATAAACCACATTTCATTTTTTAAACAAGTTCCAAAAATATCTGGAAGTAACTGCATCACTGTAGGACCTTTACATCCTCAAAAGGTACGTAAAAGTACAGCATTGGAAGCAATGGTTTTTCAGATTCTTTTTCGCTATAAAATGTTGTTACTAAGTCACTATTAAGACTAAAAGAGCAAATACACAAATTCTTGAGGGGCTTTGGGTCTTGTTTATCTTTTAAAATCTTACATGGACACCTCTTGAGAAGATCTTGAAATGCATATTTTAGAAACCTCATCAGTTTTTTTTAAAGTATCTTGTAAAATATTCTTTACATTCATCTACTTTAGTAAAAGTAACTGTATGTTATGTGATGATGCTAAAATAGTTTAAAGGTACATGAAAATTAATAATAGCAACAACAGAAACCAAAATGTCCTTAAAATGACATTTAATATTTGGTATTTCTCTGCAATACTCAGAAGCTTAAGGGCTATAAGGTTACTGGAAATGCAGTAACAGATGCTGAACGAGGGTGCAGGACTGTAGATTTTACGAACGGGTATCCTGAGAAAATAAGTTTTGACAAGGTTTCTAGGCATTTCAACGCTGGCAAAGTAGATAATTGAATTAACATCCGTCAGACTGGGAAATGCTCTACATTTGGAATATCGCTTTTTGACAGGCCAACAAGGCAAGAGCTTTGCTCCCCTGTAATGGGTACCCTATAACAGTACTGTCCATTTCATTTTGCATAATAACACCTCTGGCTGAGCCCAAATTCTGTGTGGTTTAATCTCTGCTGTGCAATTTTGTTATCCAAAATATAACCCACTTCGTTTTGCAAGGGGCTGGTCATTTCATGTGCGGGACATGTGTTCATGTCTGTGATGTTAGCCAACTGATTTGGGCAGAGTGAATCAGGCACTTTCGTCTTACTTTCTCTTTAAACTGGGGTGTAAGTAAGTAACTGTGGAAGAGGAGCTGTGGAATTGGCTGGGGCTTGGCATTCAGAAGAACTTTAATTTGGACGAATAGCTTTAGGCAGGGTTTGATGGCATTTTGTTACGACTCAGGCTTGGGGTTCTTCTGCCATTTTAGGCTGTACTCACCTGCCCTTCATTACAGAGGGAGTGAGGATTTAATTAACGACCCTCAGTTCTCATTGTGTCTTCAGAGCTTCTCTTTGCAGTTCTAGTATTTAGGCTGCTAGGAAGGTTGAAGAAATCTGTGATCAGACACAATTAGAGCTACTACCCATGGCGAGTGCTTCTGCATGCGTGCGCGCGCATGTGTGTGTCTGTGTGTGTCTGTGTATTTCATTGTCGAGTAAGCACACAGAGGGTCTACACATTCTCTTTAAGGCTCAGTATTTGTAGGTCAAAAAATGCATATGTACCTCAAACTCAGAAAATCACCTGGCTACAGAAAAGCCCAATATTGACAAGTCTAGGCATTTTTTAGCTCAAAAGTCCTCAGGCTGAAATCCACGTTCTGAATTCCACCTCCTGAGGCTTAATCTCATGGATCTCATGGACCTCAGTGTTCTCATCTATAGGATAGGGTCATGGCCAGGGCCAAATGATCTAACCACAGAAAACACTTGATGACAGGAGGTGCTGAATCACTGGCCATTATTCTCATTATACTATTTTTCCATACTTTTTTTGAGACAAGGTCTTGCTCTGTCAGGCAGGGTGAAGTGCAGTGGCACAAACACAGCTCACTACAGCCTCGACCTCCTGGGATCAAGCCATCCTCCCACTTCAGCCTCCTGAGTAACTGGGACTACAGGTGCACGCCACCACATCTGGCTAATTTTTTAAATTTTTTTGTCTCACTATGCTGCCCAGGCTGGTCTTGAACTCCTAGCCTCAAGAAATCCTCCTGTCTCCGCCTCTCAAAGTGCTGGAATTACAGGCATAAGCCACTATGCCCTACTTATTTTTCTATACTGTTAAAAAACTAATACAGTTTAATTTGTATCTTTTTTTTTTTTTTTTTCTGACGAAGTTTCTCTCTTGTTGCCCAGGCTAGAGTGCAATGGCATGATCTCAGCTCATCACAACCTCCACCTCCCAGGTTCAAGTGATTCTCCTGCCTCAATCTCCCGAGTAGCTGGGATTACAGACATGCGCCACCACGCCCGGCTAGTTTTGTATTTTTAATAGAGACGGGGTTTCTCTCTATTTAAGAGAGACGGGGTTGGTCAGGCTGGTCTCAAACTCCTGACCTCAGGTGATCCGCCCACCTCGGCCTCATAAAGTGCTGCGATTACAGGCATCAGCCACAGCTCCCAGCCTTTATGTCTCTTTTATAGGACATCTGTTAAACATGCTGTGGATGATTTGCCAATAGAAATAGGTATAAACCAAGCCATCTTAAATTGAGTCTCGAGAAGAAAACAGCTCTATTTTTCTGAGTTTCCATTTGCTTGCCACATTCTTCCCTGGTTCAGAAGCACTTCACAGGGCTGGTTTCAAGACCCTGAAGTGACACTCACTAGGAAGACAGGGTCAGCAGCGTCTGTTGCCAATAGAAGATGAGTGATGGAGGTGGTGAGTGACAGCTATACGCTCTCCAGTTTCAGAAAGCCGAGGAAGACGGCAATCCACAGCTGGCCCGGTATTTTCCTGCAACACGGGAGAACTATGGTTCTTCCTGAGGTCCAGTCCTCTTGAAATGCTGGGCCCTGCACTATACAGGAATCACCGGCTCATTCTGGTTAAATCCACTGTAACATCAAGCTCTTCCTTTGTCAGAAAGAAGAAGATATTTTACTTCTGTGTTTACTTTTATGCTTTTTGTGTCCTGAGTGTGGTTTTTCCCCTTCCTTGTTTGCCTTCTGAACATGTTCTTTCACCAGGAGCTCCCTCAGGGAATGGGCCCAGTCCCTCACAAATCAAGCCTGGGCTTGGGGTTCAGGGACTGGCTCTCTGAGCAGGCCCCTGCTTGTGACAAGGGTTCCTGACTAAGGAATAGTGAGACTTGACTCTTCCATTTATCCCAAGTTACCATTTTTCAAAAAATTCACACCTCTCTTGGGTTGCCCCCCATCTATAACTTTTCCCCATTCCCTGAAGTGCCTGATGTCTAAGATTTTAGTGAAGTGACATCTTCTATTATGAAAATGTTGTACTCTTGGGATAAGCAGGCTCCTAGTTATTCGTCCTTATTAATGCGGTAGAGTGCTGTAGGGAGCTCATGGCCTCTGTTCACCGTGAGGCTGGGCAGCTGTGTATTGTAGGAAACACTGCCCAGCTGCCCAGATCCCCCCACCAGCATGAGACACTCATTCCCTCAAGGCTGGTGGCTCACAGCAGAGCCTCCTTCCCATTGCCCTAGGCTAAAGAGAACCATAAAACCCAAGCAAACACCCCCTTCCTGGGGACCACTCACTGTGGAGTACAAAAGCTTCAATGGAGGACAAGTCTGAGGCCCATCCCAGCACCAGAGCTCCATGGAAGATCAGCTTGAGACTGCTTTGCTACTGCGTCATGGTCAGACTTCTCTGCTGGTCAGCTCCTGTCCCTCATCCCTCACAGGTATCAATCCCGAGAACTCTTCCCAGTACACCAGCTGCCTGCCGGGAAACCCAGCCCATGCCATGCCAACCATGTGGGTTTGTTATGACAGTTTCCTTGCTGCAAAGATGAAGGCATGGAGATAAAATCATTGATACCTAATCACAGAGAGATAGAAGCCAGGGTGGCTCCAGCCAGCTCACAGCCTTCCTGCCCTGGCAGAAGGAATTATTCTGAGAAGGTGGGAGTTCTTGCCAAAAGGAAATGATTTAGCCTGTAGTGCTCCAAGAGCAAGGAGGGGGCAGGCTGAGCTGCAGCCGGGCCACATCAGAGTTAGATTACCATGGGGTCTCTTAGAATCTCAGAGGCAAGAGAAAGGCAACGAATATGGAGATGGGAGGGCTCTGGGACAAATGCAGCAATTTAAGAATGTGGTCTGGCTCAGTTTCTAGCACATAGAGATTTCTGAAGTGGAAAAGCAACAGAATCTTCTAGGGACCCCACAAATTAGAACTTGGGAACATAAACTATGTTGGTGGGCTCATACCAGCTCTAAAAAATAGCTTCATTGAGCAAATTAATCAAGTCATTTTGATCACAAAGAAAACCTACATCTACTGAGAAATAAATTATTTTCAGACCTTTTAGGAGGTGGTGTTAACATATAATCCATTTGAGCAAATATAAAGTTCATTCTTTCTACAGTCGACATCCGCTGGTGAGGCAGGGCAAGAGGCAGTTTCTGCCTTTGAGGACTTTGTGTTCTGCTCACCTGCTTCCTAAACTTGGATGTGCCTCTCCTGTTAGTACTTGGCAGTGGGATGGAGGGAGCGTCTGCCACGGGAAAGCACGTCTTCCTGAAATCTCAACCTCACCTAATGATTTTGGAAAATAACATTATTTTGATATGAAATCAAGTGTAGACTCTTCATGGCACAAGATCGAAATTTTTGTCCATTTGAAGGACAGAATAGAATACATTAAAAAATGCCGCCCTGGTTATCTAGAACCCAGGCTGAGGTCTCTTTCCGGAGTTGCAGGGCATTTGCCTCTGGGAACCAGGAGGGGGTGCTGTGGCAAAATAGTTTGAACCCCACTGTAAGTAGAGGGAACCCAAGGTAAACACACAGTTCTGAGACTGAGGAGGCCATGGGCCGCCAAAGAACACGGGGCATTTCAGGAAGGAATTGGCATCTCAGACGGACCTTGACGAATGGGTGGATTTTGACAGGCGGAAGTCCAGAGGCCAAAGGAAGGACAGGAAACATCTCCCTGGGAAAGCAAAAGTGGTGGCAGAGGTAAAGTCACAGGAAAGCAGGCTTGAGACAGTTTGGCTCAGGAAAGGAGCTGGGCAGTGTGGGATGTGGTAGCGCAGAGAGTGGGAAAGAGGGTTAAGGTTGAGTACTCGTGAGCCCAAAAGGCAGGTTAAAGTGCAGTTACTGAATTGAGGGGGGCGTCCTCCGAGGGGAGAGGCCCAAGTGGAACATTGACTTCAGCCTGAAGAGGCTTCCTGACTCACCCACTTGCATCCTGTGACCCAGGCAAGTCATCTAACCTCCGAACATCTGTTTTTCCATCTGGAAAATGAAGTCACAACAGAACCCATTTTGTGAGGATGGCCAACCATTAAATGAGATGAAAAAGATAAGGTGTTTGGCCGCATGTTCTCACTCATAGGTGGGAACTGAACAATAAGAACACTTGGACATAGCATGGGGAACATCACACACCAGGGCCTATCATGGGGTGGGGGGAGGGGGGAGGGATACCATTAGGAGATATACCTAATGTAAATGATGAGTTAATGTGTGCAGCACACCAACATGGCACATGTATGCATATGTAACAAACCTGCACGTTGTGCACATGTACCCTAGAACATAAAGTGTAATAAAACAATTTTTTTAAAAAGATACAGTGTTTGGTACAATGTCAGCTACATAGCAAGTGCTCAATAAATGATTGTTATTATAATAATATTATATAGCTATAATAGATGACAATTTTCATATAATACATAATTGTTATGGTTTTCAAGACTAACCATGACAGTACTGAGAAATCAAGAGAAAACCAGATGAGCTGTGAGTTCAGAATGCCAAGAGAGGAAAGATGCTCAGACAGGCGTCCTTGCTTGGCTAACGGTGAGAAGATCTTAGCTATTCACTAAGGCAGAATTTCTGCAAGCCGTAGCCTGCTGGCATCCTATATATTCCTCCCTGGAAAGCAGCAAAGTCTCATTTTTAAAATCTCTTCTGAGTTGAGTTGCACTTTCACAATGTTCTTCCTCTCTGTACTCCCATCCTAAAGCACTCAGTCTTGGAAGCAACCCCTGGAAATCAAAGCAGCCCTCAGAGGATGGCCTGAAGGGGCCAGACCGCAGAGGGAAGCAAAGGCAGGAGTCAAGGAGCCCAGTCAAGGGCCACCGTGGGCTTCAGTAGGGGAGGACTCTGGGCAGAATCACCTCTATTTGCTTCCTTTAACTTGACTTTCAGACACCAACTTCTCCGCCATTGTCTGTCTTCTAGGTCTCTGCCCAGCTGCTAGTAACTGGGGGTTCCCCAAAGCCAAGGGCTGGGCCGAGTGTTCAGGCTTCTTATGTGACTGTAGGGTCAGCCCTGCAGTTCAGGGAACCCCATCTTCAGCCTGCTGTGGGACCGTGACCCTGCTTCCCATGGACCCCTGGCCTACCCTCCTGTCTTCTCTCTTTCAAGCTCCATGGAAAGGACGGTACTGTTTCCTCACTCTCCTCACCTCTGGCTCAGCCAGCCTCTCTTGCTGGGGTCTTCCATTGCCGCTGGCTGTATCAGAATGTGCTCCAGCCTTCTCTGAAGTGGTCTTTGCATCATGCCTTGCCCTCCATCCCTTCTGCCTTCCTGCTGTCGAGGCTCTAATCTCCCCCAAAATCGCCCAAATCTTGTGATTTTTTTCTCTTCCTTCACTCATGACTCCTTTCAGCCCCTGCACCCTAAAATGTAACTGTTCTCAATCTCTTTAGTTTTACTTTTTCCTCTCTGGAGGACCTCTGCTGCATCCACTGCTTCAAGCCATGCTCGCAGGAATTCCAACATCACAGCCCCCTCCCCAGCTGCCACCTGTTCCCAGAGCGCTGATTCTCATTTCCAGCCACCAGCTGCACTCCTGCCCCATGACACAGGCCTTCGGGGCCCTGCTTGTCCTATTTCACTGGTGCTTTTCCTACAGTTGGAACCCCCTTCATTCTAGCTCCAGGCAACCTCTCCTAGATGCCTTGATTCACCCGCTTTGCTGATTGGATTCCTGACTCCAGCATCTTCTCTCCTCCCGAATCTCTACAACACTAACCATTCTCTCCTCCCGAATCTCTACAACACTAACCATTCTCTCCTCCCGAATCTCTACAACACTAACCATTCTCTCCTCCCGAATCTCTACAACACTAACCATTCTCTCCTCCCGAATCTCTACAACACTAACCATTCTCTCCTCCCGAATCTCTACAACACTAACCATTCTCTCCTCCCGAATCTCTACAACACTAACCATTCTCTCCTCCCGAATCTCTACAACACTAACCATTCTCTCCTCCCGAATCTCTACAACACTAACCATTCTCTCCTCCTGAATCTCTACAACATCCACCAGATGAGGCTTTCCACTTTTTATTTAAGCATCCCAACTTCTCTGGAGGC
Organism: Trachypithecus francoisi; assembly: GCF_009764315.1. Classification (NCBI taxonomy): domain Eukaryota; kingdom Metazoa; phylum Chordata; class Mammalia; order Primates; family Cercopithecidae; genus Trachypithecus; species Trachypithecus francoisi. The sequence continues at coordinate 4,576,468 of NW_022681467.1, forward strand.
TCCCCTAGGCCTCCATCTTCCCCTAAAATGAATGAATTGAACCTGTTTCCTGTTAGTTGGCTCAGATTTCTAGTGCCTTCCTCAGCACATGGCACCTAGTCATTTTTGATAAACCTGTCTCCCCAGGAGATCGCCAGCTCCTGGCTGGGTGCTGAGTGGTACTCAGCTCAGTGCCCAGCACCTGGAGCTGTGCCCACTGTCTTAGGCACACAGGAAATGCATGAACAGATTAATAGAGCTGCAGCTCTGATGGATTCAAAGGGACTCAAAACCCTTTAATGGCACCCCACCACCTGCAGAGTAAAGTTCAGGCTCACATCTGGACAGGTAGGGCCCCCCCAGTGCTGACCCCAAGGGCCATTTTTGTCTTCCACTGCCCTCTGCTCCCAGCAGGCCCATAGTGCTCTCAGCTGCTGCCCACACTCACCAAGACATTGCTCCTGTGAGCTTTTCCTCCTACTATTCACTGCCTGTCAGCTTCTCCTCAATCAGCACCTATTGAAACCAAGATCCAGCTCAAGTGCTTCCCCTTCCATAATACATTTTTTAAATTGCCCCATCAAAATCATGGGCCACTGTTCCCCAGTGAGTGCTTTTTGCGGGGTGCACCTTGTTGCTGGGGCTTCCTGTTACACATACTGGTACACATGCCTTCTCCTTCCTAAACAAGCTGTATACCTTTCAGACTCAGGACCATTCATGTTTTAAATTTTTTTTTCTGTTGAGACAGAGTCTCGCTCTGTTGCCCAGGCTGCAGTGCAGTGGCATGATGTCAGTTCACTGCAAACTCTGCCTCTTGGGTTCAAGTGATTCTCCAGCCTCAGCCCCTTGAGTAGTTGGGATTACAGGCACCCACAACCACTATTGTTTAATTTTTGTATTTTTAGTAGAAACAGGGTTTCGCCATTTTGGCCAGGCTGGTCTTGAACTCCTGACCTCAGGTGATCCACTCACCTCAGCTTCCCAAAGTGCTGGGATTACAGCCACTGTGTTCAACCGTTTTTAAATTTTATTTTTTGTAAATATGTAAGATATTCGCATGATCTTAGGGCCCATACGATAGATAAAGGTCTACCTTGAGAAATCTTCTTACTCACACCCTGCCCTGTCCTCCCTGAGGTCAGTTTTTACTCTGTTTATTTTGTTTCCTTTTATGCAAATACATGCAAATAAGAGTACATGGTCTTTTCTCTCCCCTTCTTACCCAAAAGGCAGCACTCCAGGTACTCTTTCTGCACTTGCCTGTATTCACTGACTCCAGTGATTTTTCCATAACAGCATATGGAAAGCCTCACAGTCTCTGTTAATAGCTGTGTGGTGTTCCACTGACGGAGGTACCAAAGTGTTTTCGGCCTTTGAGTTGTGTCTAGTTCTTTGCTATTTTGTGGACACACAGGTATGCATCTGTGGGATAAATTCCAGAAGTAGGATTTCTGTGAAAATAATATATGCATTTGTAATTTTGATAACTATTCCCAAATGTCCTCTCCAAGGGTTGTACCATCTTCTGCCCCCAACAGTCACTTTTTTCAGCCAATCTAATAGGGATGGATGGTAAGTTATTATTACATATCATTACAGTTATTACAATTAGATCTGCATTTCTCCTCTTAAGAATAAGATTGAACATCTTTTCACATGTTTAAGGCCTTTTGTAGTGGTTTTGTGAAATGTTTTTGTTTATTTTCATATTGGGTTGTTGGCCTTTTTCTCAGATTCTTGGAAATCTTCAAATATTAGAAAGATTTGCACTTATCTGTCATATAATATGAAAATATTTTTCCCAGTTTCTCAATTGTCTTTTGATTTTGCTTATGGTGGTTTTTTTGATGTACAAGTTCTTGACTTTTAGGAGTCAGAGCAGTCTTTTCTTTTTAATGGATTCTGGATTTTGTGTTACAATTAGAAAAGCTTTCCTTCCTCCATGTTATAAAAAATTATTCCATGCTTCTGTCTAGTACTTTCATGGCATCATTTTCCACATTTAACCACCTGGGATTAACCTAAGTGTGTGGTGTGAGGTATGGAACTGTCTTTCTTCAGGCCACCTAGTAGAGGAACAACCCATAGAATTGTAGGTCTGAGCTTGACCATTGCCAAAGCTCTGAACCTGCTCTCTTGTCCTCTGATCCTGCCATTCTATGCCGTTCCTTCTATGTTCAGTAATTGACCAGTTCTTCATTCTAAAATGTCTTTGACAATGTTATTCTCCAACCTACAACTTTCAGTACTCCTCCATCCCTACTCTGCCACACCTATGGCCAAACATTCCACAAATGGTCCAGGCTCAATGTTACCAAAAACAGAAAAGAGAGAAATTCCCATTTCTCACTTTTGAGCAACCAGGTCATTCTGCCTAGGGAGGAATCTTCACTTCCTCTGGATTACCAGGCTGACTTAGGGAGTTAGTAAAGTGGTTCGAACTAACAATGGCAATAATATTATTTAGTCTTGTAATGCACCAGACACTGTTCTAAGTATATGTATACAAAGCACTTAGCGCATGGCCTGTTATATGTGTTTTTAAAGTGTTATTGTGCATATTTCTAGCTTCGTCTTGCTTTGCTTCCCTCTAAAATAGAAACCTCCCTCTGAGGTTTCTATTTTTGATATTAGTTTATTAGCTATACCCGGAACACTTTAGAGTTAAAAAATTGTCTTCAAGTCTTTTACTAATGAAATCCTGTTTATCAATAAGGCTTTCAACATCTGAACCAAATGATCAATCTTCTTCTTTTTCTTTTATTTTCTTTTTGGAGACAAGGTGTCGCTCTGTTATCCAGGCTGGAGGAGTGCAGTGTTCAGTGGCACGACCATAGCTCACTGCACCTTTGAACTCCTGGACTTAAGTGATCCTCCTGCCTCAACCTCCAGAATCAATGATATTACAGGTGTGAGACACCATTCCTGGTCTCCAATTATTAATCTTAATATCACAAAGAGAGAAACAACCAGACCTTATGTGTCTCTGTATGGTACAGCAGGAAGCCCCAGGCCCATGGAGTAAAACTGAATCTGATAAAAACTTTGAATCTAATCACCAGCTTACAGGAATTATAAGATAAAAGTTCTTATTAAATGACCTCATGAGGATGCAATTAGCCAAATCTGAAATGTGGGAAATTTTACAGAACAATGGCCTAAAATATTCTGTAAATAAATGGCAGTGGAAAACAGAAGGGCATGTAACACATAAAAGTAAAATTAGAATAAATAAAAGAGACCTAAGATATAGAACAACCAGTGGAGACGGCTGACCTTGTTTGAATTCTGATTCAAACAAATCAACTGCAAAAACTCATTTATTCATCAACCACAGAAATGTGAACACTGACAAAATGTTAGAAAATATTTTTAAATTATTGTTAATTGTTTAGGTGCATAGCAGTGTTGTATGTCTGTTTTTTTAAAATCCTCATCTGTTAGCGAGACATACTGAAAGATTTTCTGTGAATAGGCGTCTGAGATTGGCTTCAACACAATCCAGCAGATGTACAAGCTATATTCCAATACAATTCTTGCCCATGCTTATTATATCAGAAGCCATTCAAGGTCAGGAAGCAGATCCTACCTTCTTCCATTGGGCCTTGAGTGTAGGTTTTCCAAGAGGCATATGTTGAATTATCTGAACACAGTCACATCAACAGAGGAGCAGAGTTTGGTTGCCAAGTGTCCCTCATTTTGAGAGTTCGGTAAGTTGGGCCATCACATGAATATGACAAGATGCTAGGGGTCTGGTGAGAGTTGGCCTTCTTAGTTTTTTCGTGGAAAACATTGCCAAACCTATCCTCAGCACCTAGTCTCCTTCCACCAACAGAAGCCTGGGAAATGGTAGTAACAAGAGTTTCATTATTGTAACTTCCAACCCCCCTTTTGTGGAACACAGGAAAATAAAACACTATGTAGTCCACTTAAAATTGTCCTTAAGGCTTTTAGTGTTTCGTTCCCAAACACAGCTGAACTCAAATAGCTCTCTAAAGACAGGCCAGAGTTCATTGCTCTGTTTCTTTTCCTAAATGCTAACCTCCTGTTCACCTACAATTTAGAGAGCTACAATTCCTGCTTACTTAAAATACACAGATGAGGCCAGGTGTGGTGGCTCACACCTGTAATCTCAGCACTTTAAGGGGCCGAGCCAGACGGATCACTTGAGGTCAGGAGTTTGAGACCAGCCTCGCCAACATGGTGAAACCCCGTTTCTACTAAAAATACAAAAATTAGCCGAGCATGGTGGCGTGCGTCTATAATCCCAGCTGCTCGGGAGGCTGAGGCAGGAGAATCACCTGAACCTGGGAGACAGAGGTTGCAGTGAGCCAACATCATGCCATTGCACTCCAGCCTGGGCAACAGAGTGAGACTCCATCTCAAAAGAAAAAAACAAAGTGAAGTTTGAAGCTGAGTTTATTCATGTCATATGAAGCACAGTTTTCTAGCTTTAACTTTATCATCAAATCAGTATGGAGGACACCAATAAAATGTGTCCATCAGGGAGAACATTTTTTAGATTCAAATTGTCTTTCTTAAAGAACTGGCCTGCTTCCTCTTCAGATGCACAACTGTATACTCCATCATGCTTCCCCCACATTTTAATGTTCAACTTCAACGATTGTATTGGCTATCACTGCTGGAATAGTCATCATCCTTTTTTGACCTTGCCATTTACTTTTTTATTTTATTAGCCTTATTGACATACAACCCTACTGATACACCAATATAAAATAAAGCAGATATTTATAACTTTTATGGAAGCCTAACATGTGTAAAGCTATTTACACAGATGCTATTGGATATACTTTTGAAAAATGTCAGGTTTTGATGTAATGAGAGGTAAAGTTGGGTGATGGCCTGGTAATCTGAGGGGAAGTCCTCTCACCATTCATAATGATCTTGCATAAAACACTCTACCTATGGATACATTTTGTTTTCTCTGGAATGGGACATTGGCCATCCCGTTCCATCTGTTTTTCTCATCTCTAGTCTCAGAAATTTTGTGTGGGTGACTTTGGACAGCCAAGAGATTATCACATTATTCCTGATAACCACAAGCAGATTCTGCTCAGAAACCACAGAGTGGCTTGGAGCTCAGAGGCAGCAATGCTCTGACCATGACCTTCAGTGTCATCATTCCTAGGACTTCTTGATCCTTTGCTTCAACTGCACATGCCCCCACAGAGGCATCTGCAGCTGGCTCTTGACAGTGCAAGGAGGTCTGAGTTCTCCCACCACTGGTAGATTGTCTTGAGTCATTTCTACTCCCAAGCCAGAGCTGCCCCAGACAGGAGCACACACTGAGAAACGGCTGCCCAAGCCAGGGTGTCAACTGTATCTCATTAATAACGAACGACCCTCTAAGTGTCCCTTTCTGAAGCAGTCACTGGAGCACAGAAAAAAAAAAGTGTTGTTTAGTATTTCCAGCTGGGAATAATCTGAATTGCATTATACTCACCATTCAGGTCATGAAAGCAGAATTGGAAGTCTGAATTTCAAAAGATGTGAAGAGGTTTCCTGTGTTAAAAAAATAATAATTTTAAAAAAAGAAGATAAGGTGTTTTTAAGTTTAAAAAAAAAAAAAAAAAACTATTTCCAGGGAACATTCCTTTTATGCCTAGGAATAGAAGCTGTTTCCAAGGTGAAAATCCTGAGGTGGAGATAGTTTTATGACCCAGTGCTAAGCCCCTGCATGAGAGGACCTGCATCTGAAATACTGGAAAATCACAGCAGCCGCACACATAGAGCAAATAAACAATTAAAGGGGACAAAGGAGACAACGCAGTCACTTCCAAAGAAAACAGGCCCCTTTTTGATAAAACGTTCTTTACCTTACCAATTTAAGAGGAGAAAAATGCCAATTGGATGTTTAGCCCCACAAGGAGTACAAATGCAACTGAGGAGCAAACCTCAAGGTCGGGTCTTGCCTGGTTACCGAAGAAATTACAGCAGCTGCCTCACTGTCAACTATCCCACTCCACCGGGTCCACATGGCTGCAAACTGATGTGCTCCTTCTTGGCCTTGCTAGGAAGGGCTGAGGCTTGCTGAGCAACTTTTATGTGCCAGGCAGCATTCCAGGCATTTCCACTTACTATCTTGCTTGAGCCTCACAACAGCCCTGGGAGGCTAAACTAACCAAGTTACCTCCATTGTACAGACTAGGAAATTGAGGGCTATAAATGACAACTCACCTCCAGCCACACAAACCAGGAAGTGCCTGAACCAAGATTTGAACCTGGCATTTGACTCCAGAGTGCACATTGCTTCCCTATGCTATTCAGGGGATGAGAACATTGGGGCACAAACACTTTGTTCTCAATTCAGGAAGATCCAACCCTCCTCTAAGATTTAATATGCAGCCCATTCAGAATTTCCCAGAAGGGATTTCTGACCAGCAGGCTACCCAGTCCCTGAAGGACTCCTGTAGCCCCAGTGGGATGCTTTGAGTGCTCACCAATACCTCCACCAGGAGGCGGCTGATGGGAGGAGAGGCAAGGAAGGCAATTGGGGAATTTGACTAAGCTTGTTTTCAAAAATATTTGGTAGATGATTTGTAAGGTGAAGACCTAATAGAATTTACAGATTTTAGTTATCTATCAATTTCATTTTAACTGGAATCCCAGGTCCCATGGATGGCCTCTGGATCCACAAATCCCCTAACATTGATTGCAAATTTGTGTGTCTTAAATAATCCTTTGTTTCCATTATATTGTCAAAAGGCTTGCTAAAAAAATTTCTAAAATCATTGCTATCTTTGTTATTCAAACTTGTGAATAAGTAAAAGTGTATTGTAAAATAGGTAACATAGCGTCAAATGCAATCATTTAAGGTAGCACAAGTTTTATTCTGTTTCCTACCAGGAGTCAATTTCGCATTTTAGAAAAGACATTGATCTTGAAATCGGAAGACCTCAGTTCTTGTGCCTGCTCAGCTATTCATCAGCTGTGTGTCCCGAGGAAAGGCCTGTATTTCTCAGCTGGCTTCTTTTGTAGAAGGAGGATAGCAAGATTTTGCCCTGTCTGCTAAATCCAATGGTTCAGTTATGGGTTTAAAAAATATAACATTGTCGGCCGGGCGCGGTGGCTCAAGCCTGTAATCCCAGCACTTTGGGAGGCCGAGACGGGTGGATCACGAGGTCAGGAGATCGAGACCATCCTGGCTAACATGGTGAAACCCCGTCTCTACTAAAAAAATACAAAAAATTAGCCAGGCGATGTGGCGGGCGCCTGTAGTCCCAGCTACTCGGGAGGCTGAGGCGAGAGAATGGCATAAACCCGGGAGGCGGAGCTTGCAGTGAGCTGAGATCCGGCCACTGCACTCCAGCCTGGGCGACAGAGCGAGACTCCGTCTCAAAAAAAAAAAAAAAAAAAAAAAAAAATATATAATATATATAACATTGTCTTGTGAACGAATATCAGCCCTTGAAAATGTCCATGGAGTTTAGATACAATATTTTCCTAAGCTTTGGATAATATTTCCTAAGGACAATATTTGTTCTTCAGGGAGTGATCCACCTTCCATGAAAGGTGGGCATTAAAATGAAAGGTAAGGCAGGTACTTGTCCTTATGTTGAACGTTGGGAAATACTGCTGCCTTCTCAGGCTGCAAGGACTCTGGACTCTTGAGCGGCCCAAGTGCCATGAGGTCTGTCTACAGCCGGAGGAGACCCTCACTGAGAATTCAGGGCCTGGCAGTGAACATTAAAGACTTGAGTCTCCTTCATCTTTTTATGAATTTGTCTTGCTTGGCCCCACCTCTGTTTCAGGTGATGAACCACGCTGACCTTGTAGGAGGAAGGTAAAATCACAATACCTGGGCCTAACCTTGTGCAGAAATTTTTAGCCAAATATGGCAATTGCTAACAAATGCAGGCTCCTCCATCAACAGTCTCAACCCCCAGAGTAATTGTATTCATTAATACCAATGGCTCTAAATGCCAGTGACTGCTCAAGCCCCTGTTGAAGAACCTCATCTCAGACCCTGTAACACTTTTTTGAGGCCTCTATGTGAAATAATTTATAGTCTTTGGTCTGGTGGCTTTGTATCACTGAGACTAATGACTGTTTCGATTTGAATTTCAGATGCTTAATTACAGTGGAACACTTCAACACCATTAAATTAATGCAAGCTACTAGCTTATTCTTGATCACGGCCTGGCACACATTTATAGAAATATCATATATTTAATTCATACCACACATTCTGCAAACCTCGGAACAAAACGGGAAAATGCCTTCCACAAATCCGCTTGTGAGCTAAGAACTCTTCCACCAAGGAAAGAGTTTGGGGCAGTATGTCTCATCTGCTAATGAGATTTTAGTGTTTGGCAGAGATCAGAGTCCCTTTTCTCGGGGAATAATGATTTTCCAATTTGGTTTTCATAAGGACTGCTTATATTACATTTTGTGAAAACTAATGAAATTACATATTTCTTGTAATCATGGCCTTATTTACACCACCATGTGACCAAGCCTATTATTTGGACTTGGCAAATGAGCAGACAGGCCATTAATCCTCCGCCTTTCGGTGTAGAAAGCAAGCTTTTTAGGTGCCACAAAATCCTGCAACGCAAGTACCTATGTTGGAAGAGAGTTAAAGGCAACATCAGGCCCCTGTAAGATAATATTCCTTGGGAATGGATGTTAAGAGTTAGTTTGTGTCTTTACAACATCAGTCATATGGGTATTGTTTGGATCTGACAGTTTTTCTTTCAAGATTAATGTGCTTATGAAAACCTTGTGCGTTACTCTACGAGGCAAGCTTGAAATCCATCAGCATTACCATCGGAATGACACAATGCTGGGAGAGCAAACCAAATGACAAACAGAATCTGGTTTTCAGAGGCCAGTGTGTGTTGAAGAGAAATGATCTGAAGCCAAATTTGGCCTCCTTCCAGAAATTCCTCTTGCTACACTGTTGGCACAGGCCACCAAAGGGTGGGGGCTGGGGGAGGAGGGAGAGCACTTGGACAAGGAGGGGGAGACAGTACCATGGGGACAGGGGAGTCGGAAGGGAGCATGATGGATTGGAAAACTTGATCTTTATTGCAAACAATAGTCATATGTAAAACTAAATCACGGAGAAAGAAAAAAAAACCATTGTGAAAAATGGGACTTTTTCTGGATCATTAGGGAAAGTCATTTCTAACATCACCATTTGACATGCAGTTGGTGATGTCCATGCAATTGGATTTGAGGCGTAAGAGCAGAATGGGGGTGGGGGCGGTGCACCAGCTTAAGGGGAGGAGAATCTTGAGGACCTCCACTGCATCAGGAGCCTTTACCTACTGCAAAGGGATGCTTGCGCTTATGAGAAGAGGAGGGGGAATTGTGATGTGGTCTGTAGGCCAAGGGGAAATCAAAGCAATGTCCAGCTTGAGAAATCAGGCTGCTGTCTGCGGCAGCCAGCGATGCAAACAGCACTCACCAGGCTCAGGGCAAACAATTATATAGAGATGGAAAACGGATGCCAGGCCTGGCAGCAAGAGCAGCAGGCAGGGCTGGCGAGGCCCCACTCAGGCGTTCGGACTTACAGTCCACCAAACTGAGAGGGATGAGGGCATTCTCACCCCCCACTGCCGTCACGTTGGCTACCATCTTTCTTGATTTCAGGCAGTTTCATTTTGGCTCAACTTGGCCAGATCCCACTCCCTCAGCTCAGAAATAGGTGGCCAGAAATAAAAGGGAGCAATGCTTCAGAGTCTCCTCGATCCACAGCGTTTTTGAGTCCCAAATCGCTTCCAAATGTGGCAGCCCAGCGAAGCGCCAAGAGATCGCACTGCCTGCAGCAACTGCACATTGGAGACATGATGAATTGGTGGGACCCCAAGGCAGGCTTTGTCAGTGGAGCCAGCCAAGAGGCTGCTACTGCCTGGGGGAGTTAGGAAACAGCGGGACAGGCTGGGTTTTCACACCATCTCAGCCCAGGCCGGCACTCTGCACCACCGACAGCTTCCAGTGGGTGTTGCCTCCTGTCTGGCTAGGGAGAAGCTACACAACACCAAGTGTCTGAAACAAACAGTAGATGCAAGAGTGGGGAAGATGGGACAGGCATGAGCAGTTACCAGAGAGAATCCCACCAGCTGCCTGGGATTTGTTCCTAGACATCTGCATCTGGGGGCCCCTTCTCAGCTCAGGCCTTAGAAAAGTGTGTGTGAGTGGAGTTCAGACTGACTGGCTTGAGACGGGATTTCTCAACAGGCTGCCGGCATCCACATCTCTGCAGCTTTCAAGGAAGGGAGGGAGGCCTGGTGGCTGAGGCTACTGTAAGCTACAAGCCTCCACATGGGCTTCAGTCTCCTCTCTTGACCTCCCAGGCGTCTCATCTTCTGGGCAGATGACGGGCATTCTGTGTGCATTTGGTGGGTGGGCTACTTAACCTGTCCTGGGGGTTTTGAAAGCAGAATTATTATAATGCACCTTGGCTTCTTGAGAATCCAGAACTGATTCCTTTAATGATTTCTTTCCTATGGAGGTGGCCATGATCAAAGCCAGCCCTGCAGGGAGAAGCAATGGTCCGGAACTGGGTGAAACCCCTGTCAGGCTCATTTTATTTCAATCTACACGTTTTGAGGGAGAGGCAGCCAGGTGGGGGGATACAGTGTTCCAGTCTCACTCCTGACACTTATTTTCAGCTGTCCTGACCAGTCCATTAACAACCTGGCATCTCCACTCCCTCATCTGCAAAATGGGAGTAATACAGTGACCACCCATTGATAAGGCGGTGGCAGTGAGGAATATATAGGTTACCGGGTTTAAAAAATCATCATCATAAACCTAGTCTATTGACAGAACATGGGGTTTTCTAAGTGAATTCAGCTCAAACTCTTGAAAAGTAAATAAATGGAGTATATATCAAAGACTTGAGTGCCTTTGCATAATGGTGACATGGACATATATTTATTTCATTTTGGTGACCCAAAGCTCTTAAGAATTCAATCTTTCTTTTTTTTTTTTTTTTTCGGCTTTTTGTTTTTGTTTTTTGTTTTGTTTTGTTTTGTTTTTGAGATGGAGTCTCACTCTGCTGCCCAGGCTGGAATGCAGTGGCACGATCTGAGCTCACTGTGACTTCTGCCTCCTGGGTTCAAATGACTCTCCTGCCTCAGCCTCCTGACTAGCTGGGATTACAGGCACACACCACCATGCCTGGCTAATATTTAGGATGTTTAATAGAGAAGGGGTTTCACTATGTTGACCAGGCTTGTCTAGAACTCCTGACCTCAGGTGATCCACCCACCTTGGCCTCCCAAAGTGGTGGGATTACAGGTATGAGCCACCACTCCCAGCCCTTTCTTTTATTTTCAATAAATAAATCTATTTCCTTTCTCCTCCCATAAGCCTATACCATAAACCAGTCTATTCTTCTATTGTGCCCTAAAAAGATTGAGGAGACATTATTCTATGCAGGTCCTAGAGAGCATACCACATCATTTTTCTCTGCCCTGTTAAGTGGTGCATTCTGGAAACATTTTTAATCTACAGGAATGAGCTAACCACTCCATCCTCGAGGCATACTAAGTCTCAGTGAAACACTTAACTTACATGCTGTCTGTGCCGCCACAGACCATGTCATACATGCGATCTGACATTGACGGAAACATTGTTACATAGCACATGACTGTATAGAAAATTGTTTAAACTGTGGCACAATGGAGTAATATGCAACCAAAATTAACATGATATCAAAAAACTAACATGTGGTGATAAAACCAGAGCAGTCCTTTCTTGAGAGTGGAGTGGGGGTTTGACCAGGAAGAGACACAGGAGAACTTGTAGGTTGACGATAATGCTTTATACCTTGACAGGGGTGTGTATTACCCAGGTGTATGCATGTGTCAAAATTATTTGAATTGTTCACTCAAGATCTGTGCATTTCAGTGTATGTAAATTTCCTTTAAGCAAAGAGCCATAAACAAATATTGAGCTCTAGTTAATTGTGTGCATGCTGAAGAGTACTGGTTTCTGCAACTTACTTGAGGCTACGTTCTAAATGTATGTGTGCCCCGAACGTTCATGTATTGCAACCCGATCCCTGATGTGATAGTGTTGGAGAGGGGGGCCTTTGGGAGGTGATTAGGTCATCATGGGGTCCTTGCTGTCTGCTCTCATGAACAAGATTGGTGCCCTTGTATAGGAGACCCCAAAAAGACAGCTAACCCTTCTACCATGTGAGGACACAGCAAGAAGGTATCATTTATGGACCAGAAAGTAGGCCCTTACCAGACCCTGAATCTGCTGGCATTTTAATCTTGGGCTTCCCAGCCTCTAAAACTGTAAGAAATAAATTTCTGTGGTTTGTAGATGACCCAGTCTGTGGTATTTTGTTACAGAAGCCCAAACAGACTAAGACTTTTGAAATCTGTTAAACAGAAGATGGATTGATGGATGGATACAGTGATGGAGAAATGAATAGATATTTAATAAAATAAATGTAGCAAAAGATTAGTAATAGAATATAGGTGGTGGACATGCAGGTGTTCTCTGCCTATAATTTCCGTCAACTTTCTGTGTTTGAAATTGTTATTAAAATATAAGGAACAGGATGACAGAGAATATTTAATGATATTTCTCCTGATATTTAAATATATTTCATTCCCTTTTTTGTGAAAATGTCAAAAGGGGTTATTTCTAAGGACTGGAATTAGAAATGGCTTGCTTATGTTCACATGCTGAGAAAATGTGTCATTTTGAATTAGAGGTTGCTTTTTATAACCTTGCTTCTCTCACTGCTCTAAGTGGAAATTGAGGCCAGTGTTGCCAGGTGGAGTAGACAGGTTCTGCACCTCCAGCCCACCCTGTAAGGGCCACTCAGGACCTCTCCCACGTGAGGTTCAATAGATTTTGTGATCACAACCACAAATAAATGTGTGTTTGTCATGCAGTTTCTAAAGCCTCAGAGGTGTATTGCTCAATTATAAATTGAGGCCAAGCTTTCTTTTCTTTGAGACCAAACTACAGATGACTTGAAAATGACCATCAGAGGTGATGTGATAATCCACTTGGTTTCCAAACAGCTCCTTGAGGTTGTAAATCAAATCCCAGTTCTGTTCTTTCCCCAATGCTTCCTATGGGACTGATAAAGCCTATTCAATGTGAAGGGAGGGGTGGATCCTAGAGCTATTGTGGCAAATGTGCTAAGTGAGTCTTACACCCTCACTGTGTGGTGAGAAGTAGATCTCAGAATAATTTACCAACATGTCATTTTTGATGAACTACTGAAGAGAATATTTGTATTATTTTCTGCCCTGACACTGTTAAGTAGACGTGAAAGATTTATTTTCTTCTGTTGAATTATTGACATAATACTTACGCCCTTTCATTCTAACTTTTTAAATTTTTCAATTTACATACAGTGAAATTCCATTTTCTTGGTATACAGTTCTATGAGTTTTGACAAATGCAGAGTCATGTAACCACAACCCTAATCAGGATGTAATCTTTTCTCCCAAGAAGCACACATATAAATATTTGAGCCTCTGGCTGTGGCAATGGTTTGGAATGTTGTTTCAGTTCTTTATTTTTTTAGAGATGGAGTCTCACTACGTAGCCCAGGCTGGTCTCAAACTCCAGGGTTTAAGCAATCCTCCTGCCACACTCTCCAAAGTAGCTGGGATTACAGGTGCGAACCACCACGTCTGGCTCAGTTCACTTTATGCCTGGAGAAATAGAGGCTACATAAAGATTGTGGAACCTCTTTGCTGAAAAATGGTGTTTGAACATTTTGAACATTTATCCTCTTCTTGAAATAAATCAGATTGTAGGAAAACTTGAGTAAGGTGTGGAGTGGGGGGAACTCTGTATGAGTAAATAAGGTGACATTTTTTGCCATATGAGTTCAAAATCAAAATGTGGAGCGTAGCTGGATGGTGCAGGAGCCAATGGTGATATTTAACTAGGGCATGGCTGCTGATGCCAAACTCCCTGGGCTCAAACCTTGCTCTGCCACTTGCTAGCTGTGTGACCTTGGACAAAATACTTCTTTGCTCTGTGCCTCAGTTTTCTCATCTGTAAAACTGGTCATAATAACATTCATCACATAAGGGCATTGTAAAGGTTAAATGAGGATTTAGGTACATAATAGGCAATTGATAAACTTTTATCACGCAATCAGGAAATCCTATTTCTATGCATATAATTCTATTTCAAACGTGTATGCTGGACCTAGTCACATGGAACACAAAACTGAAAAGGTTAGGAGAGGGGAATGTGCCTCTGACTCCAAGCAGCTTTTTAATGGAAAATTCTACCAAGAGAGAAGGCTGGTGAAGAAAATCCCAAAAGCTTTTTGTTCCAGGGAACACGGGAAGCCAATTGGGAAGACATTCTCTTTAAAGTAATTGACAAGCCACACTTGCCCACTACACCTGCCTACAGTGCGCAGGACATGGGCTCAAGAACATCCCACATTGAGATGCCTTTCCCCACTGCATCAGACTGAAATGGGAAGGCTGAGGGGATGCCTCTTAGGCAGGACCCCACTGCGTTGCCTAAAAACGCTGGCTTTGAACAAGAGCTGTCTGCGGTTTGTCAGGCAGGTCCGCCATCAACAGACACATTACACCCCTGCTCGGGCCTGCAGGCCTGCTCACCAGCACACCCCTGTTGAGGAGATGAGGAGGATGTTATAGTCCATGCTTATCTAATTTCTGTAGACGTTGGAATCTCACATCTCACTGGGGATTCAAAAATAGTTCCAGGAAATGGCTCTTGGGGAGAAGAAGTCTCTCACCACCTGTGTTTGTGGAGTCGCTGATTTGGCTGGCTTGAGCCTGCCCTGGTTCTCATCTCTTTCTGTCATGCTCTGAAGCCTGGTACTGTCCCTCCCGCTCACCAGCCTTGCTTCCCACCACTCCCCAACCTCAGTGGCTACTCCAGTCCCACTCTCCTGTCACTGTCACTCCACTCAGCTTGTGGCCCAGGACTCCAGCCTTGCCTTCTGAACTGGGTTTTCTTTCTGAAAATAGCTCCCCTCCTCTCTCGCCCTAGCATCCCACATGTCTCTTCCGTTCTACAATCCAATTACACGGTTGAACTGACAACCCAAGTCTCTCCAGACCCTGTGTCCATTGAATCCCTCTGAAAACTGAAAAACAATGTAGGGAAAAGCAGAGTGAAGAGTTCAGCTGAGGGCAGGGAACTAGAGGCTACCCATGGGGAGCGGGGGGACGGACTCTGTACACGGCAAGGCAGAGGTGCTGCTTCAGATGGGTCCAGTACTTTGTTTCTTTCTCCTAAATTCTCAGTAGAAGAACTTCTACTGAGGAGTGTTGGCCATTGTCTCACCTAACTCTAGTCATGTCAGACACAACCAATTCCCCAGAGCGCTAGGCATTGAGAGAATTTATGACCTTGATGTGTGTGTGTGTGTGTGTGAGTGTGTGTGTTTGCTTTGCATTTCTGTTTACCAAATTCCTTTTTAAAAAAAAAATAAGGATTACCTTAAGGTAATCAGAAACTCTCCACAACGTGAAATTGTGACATTTTTACTTTAATTTGAACAAAAGCATTCAAATTGACTGCAACAGTCTAAGCAAGAATGGCCCCCAGTGAGGGATAGAGCAGCCAAGTTTTTTCAGTGTTCTGTTAAAGGTAGATTGGCCTAAATTTGCAGCTACACATTGAGCATTGAGGGTTGAGGGAGGTTGAAGGCACCGGGTATGTCATGAGGTTGAGAACACACTGGCAAGAACAATGCCATCCCTGCTCTTCTGTGATCCCATCCCTAAACTTAACAGTGCCAAAGAATACCCATCTGATTTCACCCAAGGTTTCTGTATGTCAAAGTGGGAAAAAGGGAGGGTGGTTGTCTCTGCCCCTCCATGTCTGAGGCCTCAGCTGGGGATACCTGACTGGGAGTGACTGCACCTGCTGGAATCATCTGGAGAAGACATCTTTTTTTTTTTTTTTTTTTTTTTTTGAGACGGAGTCTCGCTCTGTCGCCCAGGCTGGAGTGCAGTGGCTGGATCTCAGCTCACTGCAAGCTCCGCCTCCCGGGTTTACGCCATTCTCCTGCCTCAGCCTCCCGAGTAGCTGGGACTACAGGCGCCCGCCACCATGCCCGGCTAATTTTTTTGTATTTTTAGTAGAGACGGGGTTTCACCATGTTAGCCAGGATGGTCTCGATCTCCTGACCTTGTGATCCGCCCATCTCGGCCTCCCAAAGTGCTGGGATTACAGGCTTGAGCCACCGCGCCCGGCCCATCTGGAGACATCTTTACTCACATCTGCGGTGCCCGGGCTGGGGTGACCAGAAGAATGAGCCTGCTGACTGGAGCGCCAACACAAGGCCCTGCACATGACTTGGGCTCCCTCACAACATGGTGGCCTCAGGATACTGGACTTCCTACATGCAGCTTAAGACTGAGATGTTCCAGTGTCCAAGTTGGAAGCTGCATGGCCTGTCATGACCTTGCTGCAGAAGTTCTGTGACATCACTTCAAAAAAAAAAGTATATGTGCAAGTGTCCTTTGCTGGTGTGTTGCATATTCACTCCACTCAGATGTACAAGAAAATGCAACTTTTTTTTTTCTTTTTGAGATGGAGTCTCGCATGCCCCCCAGGGCTGGAGTGCAATAGTGTGATCTCAGCCCACTGCAACCTCTGCCTCCTGGGTTCAAGCAATTCTCCTGCCTCAGCCTCCTTAGTAGCTGGGATTACAGGTGCCCGCCACCACGCCCGGCTAACTTTTTGTATTTTTAGTAGAGATGGGGTTTCACTATGTTGGCCAGGCTGGCCTCGAACTCCTGACCTCATGATCTGCCTGCCTCGGCCTCCCAAAGCGCTGGGATTACAGGTGTGAGCCACCACGCCCAGCCGAAAAATGCAGCTTCCTTACTCTCCGTCACTGTTTCCATCATTCTCTGGAGCCCCACACCCCCAGTGGGGAGACACAGGTTGCTAATTCACAATATTTTTGCCTTCTTTGGTTTAATTAATTACCTTCTATTAAAAGAGGCTCCATCCATGAAATATTCAGTATGCTCAAACGGCAGCACCCTGCCTCCTTCCCAAGATGTCACCTGGGGCAACTGAGAGTGCCCCTGGACGTTGCAGCAGGACTCCCTGGACTCCTATCTATCCTCGTGGAGACGTGGCTGACGGGCAGTGGGTCTGGTCTTTGAGTGTGTCCAGGCAGGATTTACCTGAGGTGTGGCTCATGTGAGTCTGTCCCGGGGAACCTTGCTGGTGATTTCTGCTGGCCTCTGCACCTGGAGAACTCATGGTCTTCTCTTAGCTCTTTAAGAGTCAGGTGGTTTCCCTTATTGAGTCACAACATGGCTCTTACATGACATCATGACTGCAGAGCCCTCCCTGCTCCTAAATGGTCTTCAGCCTGGTTACCTTCCCTGGAGCGTTCAGATAAAGCCATACTCCTAGACACATGTTAAAACATAGCTGCACATTCTTTAACATTGTTTCCATTGAGAAGTGGTGTTTCTGTACTTTCTCTTTGAATCCGGAAGACTTGTGGATACTTTGACCAATAGATCACGACTGAAGTAGAGGGATTGAGATTCCCTCTATTCCTGACTCATAGTAAACATCTTGATATTGCCCACAGTGTTGGGCTTTTGATATTTGAAAATACTTTGGTCTCTCTCCAAAGCCTAGCTTCCAATATTAAAGTTGAGAACTAAAAAAAAAAAAAAAAAAGTCCCTTTCTATCTCAAAAGTTGGACATAGATTCTTGTCCTGGCATTCTTGTTGTAATGATCCTGTTCCTCCTGGAGGCAACTGGGGGGAAGCCACAAAGAGCAAAGACAGTGATATATTCACAAACATTGTCCCTAGTACTTCAGTTATGCCTTAAGCATAGATGGATACTCAGACTGATCATGAGCTCTAATGACAATAATAGCAAGATCCTACATTGTGAATTGTACAATTTGGAATGTGATTTCTTCGACAATAACTTATTGCATTTTCACAGCCATCTTGTGACGTAGCAGGGGCAAGTCTCACTACCAATGAAGAAACCAAGGCTCAGAGAGGTTCAAAAACTCTCCTTGGGACAGGCAGCAAATAATGCGAGCAAGGGAGCGCATGGACTGCTTGAGGCCAGGAGCTTGAGACCCGTCTGGACAACATGACGTAAACCTGTCTCCACAAAAAAATTAGCCGGGCATGGTGGTGCCTGCCTGCAGTTCCAACTATTCGAGAGGCTGAGGTGGGAGGATCACCTGAGTTCTGGAGATTGAAGCTACAGTCAGTCATGATTGGGCCACTGCTCCCCAGCCTGTCTCAAAATAAATAAATAAAAATAGATGATAAAGGTGTTTCTGAAATGTTACGGTGTTGAGTGGCCTTTCTTCTTAAGGGTGGCAGAGGATTCCAGAGTATAAAGAGGGGATACTGGAAGACATTGGCAAGGGTGGCACAATTTTCGAAGCGTTCCCATCACACAAAAATATTAACATGGAGAAACCAAAACCCCAGGAACCTGAAAAATACCAGCAGATAGAGATGAACCACCCAGTAGCTACAGGGTCAGCATGGGCTCTGCAAGGGGAAGGAGAGGGAGGTGGGGGGCCGAATGAAAACCCTGAACCCAGTTTTCTCCTCAGAGCCGGGAGGCATTTGCAACTGTGCTTAGTTAAGGTCTGAGCGGCTGGAGCAAGCAATATGCTCTCAAAGCTGACCCCTCAAACTCTCTCAGAATAAACTGCAGAGATCAGAATTCAACCTGAACAGTGGGGGTGCAGAAGAGACAGCAGAAAGGAAACGTCCAGAAAAATGTGGAAGAGGCACAGACCCAGAAGATCTCAATACCAGCCCCCAGGCTTGTTCACACCCACATGGATAAGAGAAGAGCCCTCGGGAGCCATGACGTTAGAAAAGTATCTCGAAGTATGCTTCCCTTTTAAAAGCTCCAAAAGTCTAATTTCACGGAAAAATAAGAACCAAAAAATGATTGAAGTCAAATTTGATACAAAATTATTATAAGAAAAAAGAGAAGAAGGTAAAGAAAGAAAAGGGTGCACACCAGCAAAAACTCACACTTCAAAAAGTCTTTATAATGTGATTTACTTCAATACAAATATAACTTTACAGTAATTCCTAATGATGTTCAAGTGATAATATATTTTAAAAGCCTAAAACAGGATAAACAATAACTCCCAGGCATGTGGAATTTATCCTTGTGACCATGAGCAAGGCAGTCATCAGCAAAATTGTCCTCATGCTGGGCATGGTGGCTCATGCCTATAATCCCAGCACTGTGGGAGGCTGAGGCTGGAGGATCACTTGAGCCCAGGAGTTTGAGACAAGGCTGGGAAACATAGTGAGATCACAGCTCTACAAAAAAAAAAAAAAAAGGCAGGTATGGTAGCACATGCCTGTAGTCACAGCAACTCAAGAGGCTGAGATTGGAGGATCACTTGAGCCCAAAATGTAAAGGCTGCAGTGAGCCATGATTGTGCCACTGTACTCCAACCTGGGCCACAGAGAGAGAGAGAGAGACCCTGTCTTAAAAAAAAAAAAAAAAAAGTGTTCTCCGTCCATCCTGCTTCTGACCACACTCACAGAGATAGGAGTCAAGTTCTGGCTTATGCCAGGACCCATGGAATCAAAGGGAGGTGTGAGTGTGTGTGTGAGAGTGTGTGAATGTGTACGTGTGTGGGGGGTGTGTGTGTGTATATGTACACGTGTGTGAGTGTGTGAATATACAAATGTGTGTGTGGGTGTATATGTGCATTGTGTGAGTGTGCAGTGTGTGAGTGTGTAAATGTGTATGTGTGTGTAAATGTGGGTGCAGGTGTAAATGTGTGTATGTGTGTGTGAATGTGTGTGGGTGCATGTGTGTGGGAGTGTGTATGCGCATGTGAGTGTGTAAATGTGTGTATGTGTAAATGTATGTGAGTGCATGTACATGTGGGAGTGTGTGTAAATGTATGTGAGTGCATGTATGTGTGGGAGTGGGTATGCATGTGTGAGTGTGTAAATGTATGTGAGTGCATGTGTGTGGTGTATGCATATGTGTGTAAATGCGTGTGTAACTGTGTGTGAGTGCATATATGGTGGGAGTGTCTATGCCTGTGTGAGTGTGTAAATGTGTGTGTGTAAATGTGTGTGAGTGCGTGTGTGTGGGAGTGTGTATTCGTGTGGGAGTGTGTAAATGTGTGTGTTGGTGTGAATGTATGTATATGTTGGGGGTATAGTGTGTGTGTGTGTGTAGGAAGGAGGTTGGAAATCCAATAGACTGACCTTTGTGCTTATCAATAACACTCTTCTGAAAAATAAAACACAGATGATTCCCCAGTTTAAAACCTGTCCTGGGTGAATGGGGGTACCTTTGACAGTAGTGTAAGCAGATGGGGAGGGTCTCCAGGGACCTTAGAAATTTAATTGACTTAAGCAATTGGCCTGTTTTACAGCCTCCTGCCTTGCAGCCGGTTTTCTCCCAAACCTTGAGTGGAATGAGGTCACCTAGTCATTGGAACCGGCTCCTGACAGACCTCTGCAACTTACAGAGTGAACTTTCCATATGATGCTAGCATCTCCGCCCTGGGAGGAGCCACAGCTTCATCACCAGAACATGCGACCTACATGCTGGCGTGATGACTCGCTGCGTCTGTGCCACCGGGACCCCTCCTCCACATGCCATGACGCGTTCTCTCCCTTCTCCATCGCCCCATAAAGCCCTCCTGTCTCTTTCTCCGGGGAAGCACTCCTTTGGAAAGTATTCCTGTGCTCTCCTTACCTTAGGAATAAAAATCCTATTGAGCAAAACCTGAATTCTCACCGAGAGTTGTTACTCATCAGGCAAACAAACCCCAGGTTTTGGGGGTAACACTAGTTCGGAGATGAATATGAAGTTTGGCTTTGGGCCTGTCGAATCTGAGAGATGACGGAGATGCAGGCAGAGCTGCCCTCCTGGCACCCAGAAACCTGAGACTGAGACTGAAAGGAGTTGGCAGACCTGGAAGCTGCAAGAGGAACTCGTGCTTGGGGCTTATCATTCTGCATTTGCCATCTTGAAATTCTTGTATTAATTTTGGATTTGTGTTTTGCAACTGAATCCCATGGGACAACCGGGCACAGGCCAGGTAGTTGAAGCCGCGACTCACACATGGTCTTGCAGTCCAAAACCTCGGATGAGTTCTAGGCCGCCTGCTCCCTGCCCCCAACTCCCCGCACCACCCCCAGGCTTCCTCATGACCATGGCCACCCTCTGCTTGGGGCAGTGACCTGGTTACATCAGTAGGACAAAACTGTGTCCTGGCATTGCCCGCTGTCCCTAGTGAACACCTGAGTGAGGCCAGGACAGGTTAGGATCAAGTGTTCACCTGTGGAGTATCAGGGCAGGACAAAGCCATCCCCAACCCCCTGCAAGACTGGCAGCCCCTACACATTCAGCCAGTGACTTGGCAGAAGGCATTTTGCCCATGACCAATCCAGATGCCTTGAAATGCCAGGGATGGTCTCCCAGCTGCAGCTGAAGTCAGAGGTGGGTCAGGGGAGACAGGCTGGGCTCCTGGACTTCTGGCGAATTAGGGGAATATTTTCAGTAGAGTGGAAGGACACACCACATTGGAAGGGGCTGTGGTGATACCAAAACAGAGGCATACCTAGAAGCAGAAGGAAGGAATGAGAGCAAGCGTCAAGACAAGATTTCTTTGAGATGCAGACAGCCTGGAGGAAGAAGACCTAGTAGCGCAGGAGAATCAGAGAAAGGAGGGGTGTGGTGGACAGCAAGGCATGCTGACCCCATCTCCTTCCACACTTGCAGCCCTGCTGGGGAAAGCACTGCCTCCGGGGGCCTCCAGCCATCAGAGCCTTAGGGTCTGGATCAGAGAGTGCCCCACCCACACTGAAACCCCTCCCAGCCTGTCCCAGGTCCCACGGCTGATTATTATGGGAGTGGAGAGCTGGCTATCTTGACCAACTCAGGCCAACTCAAAAAGGCCCTCCTGCTGCAGAGCTCCCTGTGGAGCTGGCCAAGGCTGTCCTTGGATGGGAATCACAGCTCCACTTCTCCCTCTGCCCTCTCCTGCCTCCTTCCCTTCCCTTCTACAGGTGCTGTCCCCGCTGCTTCATATATGGCCTGCACACTCCATGTCAGAGCCTGATTCCTGAGGACTCTTCTTGTGGCGGGTGGGATCAAAGGTCCATGAGACTGTGGACAGAACAATAGGGACCTATGGGATCTCTGGGGCATGGGTGGAGAGGCCAGACTTCTAAGAGAGGCCTGAGATTCAAGCACCAAGCCATTGGTCCCACCCAGCCCACCAGCTCTGAACGACACCCCACTGAAGATCGACATCCCATGAACCCCATGGTTTGTGTGTGAGCAGCCCTCTTGAACCATCAGACCAGCAGGGTGGCACCTGAATTAGCTCTCAAGCCCCCCAGGCATTGGTCACATTCGTAGACCTGAAATACTTAGAAATAAATGCTGTATGTAATCAATTGTGTGATATTGGGCTGTTCAAGTTTAGTTACACTGGAATTACACCCTAGAAGTATGGAATTATCCATGATAATGCCAAAATAATAACAAAGGGAAAATAAGTATAAACAAGACAACTCCACTTAGAATCACATCCAAAAGTCACATACCAGGCCTGGGAGCTCCCGATTCATCATTATCAATAAAAGACGGCATAGGACCTGCTCAAGCCAGTTGTCTGATGACGTGGCTCCTACGGAGTGTTTTGTTTTGTTTTGCTGTGGGTTTTTTTGTTTTTTTGTTTTGTTTTGTTTTGTGTTTTGAGACAGTCTCACTCTGTCACCAAGGCTGGAGTGCAGTGGTGCCATCTCAGCTCACTGTAAGCTCTGCCTCCCGAGTTCATGCCATCCTCCTGCTTCAGCCTCCTGAGTAGCTGGGACTACAGGTGCCCACCACCATGCCTGGCTAATTTTTTGTATTTTTAGTAGAGACGTGGTTTCACGATGTTAGCCAGGATAGTCTCGATCTCCTGACCTCATGATCCGCCCTCCTCAGCCTCCCAAAGTGCTGGGATTACAGGCGTGAGCCACTGCGCCCGGACCAGAGTAAGTTTTTATGCTCCTCTCCAACATCTTCCCTTCCTCTGAGACTGAAGAGCAGGAGGAGAATTTTGGAGAAAGGGGATGCTTCCAAGTGAGTTTGTTAAAATGGACCTGCTTTCAACCTCTGGGCACAGGAATCATTTCTTATGTTTTACTATCATTATAGAGGAAGGATAGGATGTAAGATGCTATGCAAAACACAGAATGAGTCTGCTTTTCTTTCTGTTAGATTTATGCCCTAAATTTATTAATTCTAAAAATATAAGACATATACAAAAAGTTCTCAAATCTGTGATAAAGAGACAAACCTCAGAGGACAAAGGACATGAACAGGAAATACACCTGAGGAATACAGCTAATGTGCAATGAAGTGTTCTAGCTTACAAACTGAAATAACAATGCGACAGCCTTTTTCTTCGATCGTAACAGCAATACTTTAAAAAGGGACGCAACCCAGTGTCAAGGGTGGAGGGCAAAGGGTACTTTCATACAATATGATGGGCATGTACTACCTTTCTGGAGATCAGGTTGGCAATATGTGTCCTAAGGAAAGGGTCATTCGTGACCTGTAAAGATTTGCCCACAGAGACATTCGTTGCAACACTGTTTGTAGTAGTGAAAACTAAAACCAACTGAAGCGTAATCACAGCATTGGTGAAATCAATCATAGTACATCTAAAACAGAATAATACAATACAATCACAGAAAAAGAATGCAGTATATTTGGGGAGTGGAGGAGAGTAAAATAACAGTGATTAAAAGCATAGGCTCCAGAATCATACTGCCTGGCTTTAAACCCTACCTGTTCACTCACAGCTGTGTTAATTGCTCTCAGCCTCAGCTTCCTCCTCCATTGGATGAGGACAATCACAGCATCTTCATAGGGTTGTGGCAAGAAGGCAATGAGACAATGCTTGAAAATGCTTGGCAGAGGATTTGACGTGGAGTAAGTACTCAGTAAGTGTCATATAGTAATAGTAGTAGCACTGGTATTTACCAACATGGAAAGATGCTCACTGAAGGTAAGTGATTAAAAAGATACACAATGTACTAACTAGAATCAATGGACTGAGAGCTTATTAAACAGAAATAAATGAAAGAGAAAGGATAGCTGAAAATATACTTAAGTCTTGCATGACTGTCAAGTTATGTGGTGAAAACTGGAAGCCTTGTGGAACATTTTGGCACAAATAAAATCTTTTGTCTGAGTGATCTAAATGGGCGCTTTCTCGCTTTTTTGTTTGTTTTTTTTTTTTCTGAGACAGTCTCACTCTGTCACCCAGGCTAGAGTGCAGTGGTGCGGTCTCAGCTCACTGCAACTTCCGTCTCCCGGGTTTCAGTGATTCTCCTGCCTCAGCGCCCCCCAGTAGCTGGGACTATAGGCACCCACCACCACGCCCAGCTAATTGTTTTTGTATTTTTAGTAGAGACAGGGTTTCACCCTGTTGGCCAGGTTGTCTCAAACTCCTGACCTCAAATGATCTGCCCACTTAGGCCTCCCAAAGTGCTGGGATTATAGGCATGAGCCACTGCGCCCAGTCTCTCATTTTTTCTTGACAAAATATTCACTTTGCTATTCTTTGCCTCTGTTGGGGTTTCCTGCTGGTCAGGAGCGGCTTACAGATTCTTAGAGGAATCTGTTGGTGACTCAGGTGAGATTTTCTGGAAGACGTGGTGTCTTAGACAAGCTTCTGATAAACAAGCTCCTTTGAGAAGCCCGTGAATCCGCCTGGCTGAGTAACCAGTGAACAGGAGAGAAGACAAACCTTGCAGGCAGTTTCATCCTCCCTGGGGGTCATGAACCTTATATGGGAAACAGCCTGGAGAAGGAAAAAGGAGTTTTGGTTAAGAGGATAGTAGAGGAAACTCAAGTTCTTCAAGGTTACTGGCTGAGCTCATGAAGTAAACACCCAGATCTGAATCACTGCAGACAAAGGAAGTCAGTAAGCGCACAGCAGAAAGGGTCGGGGTTGAGCACATCATTTTAAAACGAGTCCCAATGTTTGTGGAGGTCACATGACACTGTGTTGCACAAAGGGTGGAGCTAGACCCTAATTCTACCCTCGCTGGAGCTTTTTTTCGTCATCCCAAATCTGCATTTGTAGTATTTTTCTCCCTTTGGGGTGGATATGCTGCTCCCTACCTTCCAGTAGAATTGATAGAAGAAATACACCAATGGTAGTGAAGTCTGTGTGGGAAATGAAGATTGAGGGTTTATCAACATCTTTCCTGTTGTAATGCAAAGTGAACTCCCAAGTTCAGCTGCGCCTGCAGGTGCAATCCTGACCCCAGACCTGAACATGAAGGAGATTGTTGATAACGCTTAAAGGAAACTCAAGGTGGCTTGGATACCCCAGGACGTCGTATTGGGTAGGTAGGAGCTTCCAAGAGACCAGGTCAGCAGAAGCATTGCTCCCACATCCTCAGACACTCCTCTATACCCCTGGTTGCAGCAGGGGTCTGCTGAGTGCAAGGGAGCCCTTTGAAGAGATGGGATGGGGCTCCCCATGCGTGTTTGCTTCCTTAGGGTCAATCTGTTCAAAAAATGTTTCCCTATTGCCTACAGTGTGTAAGGAGTGAGCAGCCACATACAAGCTTCTCCTACAGGGCTTGCTATCCAGTGGGCCTTCCGAGAGTGGTTAAATAGAATGGAACCAAAAGAAATCAAAACCTGGCCGGGCGCAGTGGCCCAAGCCTGTAATCCCAGCACTTTGGGAGGCCGAGACGGGCGGATCACGAGGTCAGGAGATCGAGACCATCCTGGCTAACACGGTGAAACCCCGTCTCTACTAAAAATACAAAAACTAGCCGGGCGAGGTGGCAGGTGCCTGTAGTCCCAGCTACTTGGGAGGCTGAGGCAGGAGAATGGTGTAAACCCGGGAGGCGGAGCTTGCAGTGAGCTGAGATCTGGCCACTGCACTCCAGTCCGGGTGACAGAGCGAGACTCCGCCTCAAAAAAAAAAAAAAAAGAAAAGAAATCAAAACCTGCAGCTGGAAACACAAAGTGCAGCTCTAAGCCCCAGACAGCGCCAGCCGAGCCAGTGCTATGCCCACCCTCAGGGTTCTCCTTTCCTGAGATTATAGAAACTTCAAGAAAATTTTAGCCTTTGAAATATTCCTGGTTAAACTGATCCCTCTTGGTCTTTGTACCACAAGAGGTGTTTGAACCACAGCATTTCAGCATTAACTTACTGACTGAGTTGAGAACCATGTTTCCTTATTTGAGGCTGCTGGTCAACCCAGGCTCACTGTTCTGATACTCTTCCATGAACTTGGAGTCAGACAAACCTGAATTTGAGCCCAGGCTCTTCCCAGCAATCTTACTACCTTTCATTTGTCCAGCATTTCTCCAAGTGTGAACGGGGTCCTGAGAATCTTTCAGGGGGCCTGTGTGGTCTAAAAATATTCATAGTAATTTCAAGAAGTTATTTATTTTTTCCATTCTCCTTTTCTCACAAGTGTACAGTGGAGTTTCTCAGAGGCTATAGGAAGTGTGTCATCTCAGCAGATCGAATGCAGAAGCAGTTATGAGAATCCAGCCATCTTCTATTAAGCCAGACATTAAAATAATTTGGGAAAGAAATGTAAAACTGCCACTTCACTCACTTCCCAGCCCTGGTTCTTACCACATTCATTGATTTTTTTGTTTTGGATAATAGTTATTTTTTAATGCAATGAGTCATGCTAATATGTAATGGGATTAACACTCTTACTTTAAAAATGTATAATTAAATTTAATTTTTTTTCAGTTAAAAAAAGTACATTTGGATAGAGATAACCCACACAAACAAAAACTCCTTGAGGTCCTCAATTTTTAAGAGAGTAATGGGGTCGTGAGACCAAAAAGTTTGAAAACTGCCCACCCTAGTTCATTCATTTTCCCACTCGAATACAGTGGCTTTGTTTCTTATTTCATGGAGACAGCAAAATCGATCAGAAGAAAGGATAACTGGCTGTGCAAGGTGGCTCACGCTTGTAATCCCAGCACTTTAAGAGGCCAAGGCAAGAGCCCAGGAGTTCAAGACCAGCCTGGACAACATAGGGAGACCTTGTCTCTACTAAAAAATAAAAATAAATTAGCTGGGCATGGTGGTGCACACCTGTAGTCCCACCTACTCAGGAGGCTGAGGTCAGAGGATTGCTTGAGCCCAGGAGTTCAACGCTACAGTGAGTTATGATCATACCACTGCACTCCAACCTAGGCGATAGAGTGAGACCCTGTCTCAAAAAAATGAGGGAGAACAGCCTCATATTCCCACCACTAACTTCCCAGCCCAGCTACATCTGTCCCCATGCAGCCTCCTTCCCTCCAGCTCCATACATAAATTGACCCATCTTCTATCCAAATTTAGTTCACTGCTCTTGCCCAGACCCCATCTCCTCAACCCCTTCCCAGGGATTCTTCCCTGTAATTCTCTCTCCTACATCATGGATTTCTTCTTCGACTACCCTCAGCAGCATGCAAACATGTTCCAATTTCTCTGTCTTCAAAAGCTCCTCCCAGGACTCCACATTCTTCTCTACCTACTGAACCATTCCCCCATGTGCCCTCATAACAAAGCTCCTAAACATAGCCTGTTTTGACATCTTCATTGATTCACTTCTCTTTTTCTCTTTAATCCATGCCACTGAGCACATTCTTTGAGGTCATAATGGATCTTATTTTGCCAAATCCAATGGACAATGCCATATCTTTGTCTTATGCAAACTTTGAGCAACATTTGGAATAGCTGGTTACTCCCACCTCCTGAAAACACTTTCTTCACATGTTTCTAAGAACCCACACCCTCCTCATTCTCCCTACCCTACTGACCACTTCTTCACAGCCCTTTCTCCAGGCTCCTCCTTCTGCACTTGTAAGTGTTAGGGTACCTGAGGTTCAGCCTTAGGCTCTTCTCTTCTCTCTCTACCTCCTTCTCCTGGTGATCTGTGTCCCTTAGTTCCAAACACCGTTTCTATGCTGATGACACCCATATGTATATTTCTGCCTCATATATCTTCCCTAAGTTCCAGATGCAGCCATCGATTATCTCCTTAGCATATCAATGTGGTTGTCAAATAGGCATTTAAAACTCAGTATGTCCAAGCAAAACTTTCTTTTTAACCCATCCGAAGCTCCTTCCTCCTGCAGTCTTATCCTCTTGGCATATGGCACAACTGTCCACCCAGTGGCTCAGACCAAAAGCCTGGGAGTCGTTTTTGACTCCTCTCTACTTCTCACACCCCATATCCAATCTATCAATAAAGCCTGACTGCTTCTTGTCACCCCTATGGCTGACACTCTGTCCAAGCCACCATCATCTTACACAGGGACTACAGCAATAGCTCCTAACTGATCTTTCAGCCTTCAGCAGTTCACTTTCTAAACCAAAAATCAGAACATGTCACTGTACTCGAAGCCCAGCCATGGCTTACTTACCATTGTACCTGGAATCACAGAACATGGTACAACTCCAAGGTTTTTGTGGTCTAGTCCATGCCTCCCTCTCCAGCCCTGGTTCTTAACCCATACTCACTCTTGCCATCTACCTTGCCCCTGTGACTTCATCTCCCACCTCCCTGTGCCCCAGACACATTGGTCTTCCTTCTTGCTGTCCTGGAACAAACCAATCTGTTCTTGTTCAATCTGCCAAGAATGTCCTTCCCTATTCTTTCACATGGCTCACTTCTTCACATCATTTAAATGTCACCTGCTCAGAGACCCTTCCCCAAACACTCTAAAATAATCTCTTCTATTAGTTAGGTTGCATTCAGCTGAAAGTAACTGCTTAAACAATATAGACATTTAATAATTAAACAATATACACACTTAATAATTAAACAATATAGACATTTAATAATTAACGAGGCCCATAAGAGAAATAAGCAAAAAATTTACATCACCTATGATCACACATTGTAAATAATTTTAGAAATCTCTCCCAGCCTTTTTCCTATGAAAATGTAACTATTTTAAATCTATTTGGGACCATTCTAGAAATACAGTATTTTCTTAGATTTTAATTTAATATTAAATGATAAATGTTTTACCAAGTCTTGTGCAAACAAAATCACAAGCTCCTTGAACTGTAGGAAACCTTGGAAATTATTTAGTTCTGGCTCAGCATGCAAACTTTACAAGATGAGGCACCTGAGGGCTGAGTTGTTTGAGTTTCTCCAAAATGTTTTAATACCTCAGTGATTTTCAGTCTGATTAAGCTGAGGGAGAGCCAGAAAGCCTGGACCTATTGGTTGCTTTGTGTGCATAATCAACTAAGGGCATGTGTCTCTTTATCCCACAGAAACTGGGCTGCCAGCAGAGCTCTGCTTATCCCTTAGTGATTTTGCTGACAAATATGTTATCCCTCTATACCTTTCTGTCAACAACTCTCCCTCAGGAGAGGTTCAAGACCTTGATAGGATCTGGGCACCAAAGCAAACCTGTCAGACCAGCATACATTGGGAGACAGCTGCCTGCTCCGCACCCTTCTTGGGGATCTAGGTGTTTTGTCCAGCTGGCACATTTGCACTTCAGAGGTGGGAGGGGCACATAGCACGGGGGAGTATGCCAGGGGAGAGAGCACAGCAAAGCCTCGGGCCATAAGACTGCTGATGGCAGGATGTATCTATGTTCTGTAATGGAATGCCATCACTCTCTATTTTGGAAACATGATGGCATGGAGCAATTGAAAGACTGCGGGATGGGTTAAAAACCACGTCCATTGCTTTATTGCTATGGGATCTGGACCAAGTTCCTCTCTGGTCTTTAGTTACCTCCTTGGTAAAAAGGGAATCATAGTTCCACCTTGTAGAGTTGTAACACCCCAACATTCGTGTAGGTACTCAATAAGCAACAGCTATTATTAACAAACTTTCTTTTTTTCCTCTGTAACAGTCTAAGACACAGAGTAGGGGCTCGGTTAATATTTGTTGCATAAATATGGGATCCAAGCAAATAAGATCAGATTACATATTTTGAGACTAACCTACTGAGTCTACAAGAATAATGGTAATAATTGTTGCCTACACATGATTCTAGAAAAGTCAGAAGCCAGGTCTCTTGAAATAGACATTTTCATACCCTCTTACTCTATCAGGATTTCATTTTGTTCCCAAATCATTTTGACTTAGAGAGAATTTTTTTTTTATTTTATTTGCCTCCAAAGAATCAAAATAAATAGTACTCTTTCAGATCTTCTAAGTCATTATCTTATCATATAATACCATTGGTTAAGTTCTCTTCTTCATTACAAAAATGACAGTTAATTATAGAAAATTTGAGAAGTACAAAAAAGAAAAAAGGGGCCAAAGTATCACCAATAGCTATAAAAATGTCGCCGTATTTTCATGCACACTTAGTTAATTGTGATCCTACATTATATCCAATTTTATCTTCTGGCTTTTCTCCTTAACATGATGAAACGTAGTTTTCCAAAATAATACCCTATTGTTCATTCTGTTACCAATTGTTCAGAATTTTAAATAATGTAAAATGAATATAATTCTTAATTATATGCTGCAGTCAGGGAAACATTTCTTAAGCTAAGTTCCTAGAAGTGAAATTATTATTTTAAAAAATACAAACATTCTTTGGTACATACTATTAAAAAGTATTCAAAAATTGTTGGAGAAATTTATAATCTTTCACCAGTCCTGGATATTCTCATGATAATTGGGAAGAAATATTTCATTTTAAAAATTATAATCTATTTTTTTCCCAATGAGGCTGAATAGCATAAAATATTAAATAACAGTATTTTCTCTTTGGTGAATTATCACATTTTGCTTTTGCCCATGAATTTTTGTGGATGTGGTGTGATTTTTATTAAATTATATGACACTATATATATGTTTTTTTATTATACTTGAAGTTCTAGGGTACGCGTGCACAACGTGCATGTTTGTTACATATGTATACATGTGCCACGTTGGTGTGCTGCACCCATTAACTCGTCATTTACATTAGGTATATCTCCTAATGCTATCCCTCCCCCCTTCCCTCTCCCCACAATAGGACCTGGTGTGTGATGTTCCCGTTCCTGTGTCTAAGTGTTCTCATTGTTCAGTTCCCACCTATGCGTGAGAACATGTGGTATTTGGTTTTTTGTTCTTGCGATAGTTTGCTGAGAATGATGATTTCCAGCTTCATCCATGTCCCTACAAAGGACATGAACTCATCCTTTTTTATGGCTACATAGTATTCCATGGTGTATATGTACCACATTTTCTTAATCCAGTCTATCATTGATGGACATTTGGGTTGGTTCCAAGTCTTTGCTATTGTGAATAGTGCCACAATAAACATACATGTGCATGTGATATAATACTATATTTTAAGGATTAACCTTTTGTCAAATGTTATAATTTTTAAATGTCTTTCTGGATGCATTTTTATTTTGTTATACACCCTTTTGGAAATTAAAGGGATTTTAATTTCTGTTTGGACAATTTCTGTTAATATTCTCATTTATGAGTTTCTTATTTGATTTATCCTTTGAATTACCTTTCCCATTTAAAGATCAGATAAATACTCACTATTATATTTTTAAATGCTTTAATCATTTATGTTTTTTGTGGATAGGGTTTGCTTTTACTATTTTTTAATTGTGGTGAAATATATATGATCAATATGATATATGTATGATCAATGGTATATTGCCATTTTACCATTTTTAAGTGTATAATTCAGTGCCATTAATTACATTATAATGTTGTACAACCATCACCACTATTTCCAAAACTTTTTAACTCACCCAAACAGAAACTCTGTACCCAGTAAAAAGCAACTCCTCAACCCCCAGTCCCTGTGACCTCTAACCTATGTTCGTCTCTATGAGCTGCCTATTCTACATACTTCATATAAGTGGAGTCATGAAATATTTTTCCTTCTGTGTCTAGCTTATTTTACTTTGCATAACGTTTTCAAGGCTTATCCGTATTATATAGAGCATGTCAGAATTTCCTTTCTTCTATGGCTGAAGGTGTTTCAGTGCCATTAATTATGTGTATACCATATTTGTTTATCCATTCATCCATTGGTGAACACTTGGTTCTTTTCCACCTTTTGGCTATTGTGAATAATGCTACTATGAACACGGGTGTACAAATATCTGTCTTAGTTCCTGCTTTCAATTGATATGTAGATATACTGAGAAGTAGACTTACTGAATTAAGTAGTAATTCTATGTTTAATGGCTTTTTAGTAACCGCATGCTGTTTTCCACAGTGGCTGCACCATTTTACATTTCCATCAGCAATGCACAGTGCTCCAATTTATCCACATCCGGGCCAACACTTGTTTTGTTTTGTTTTGTTTTGTTTTGTTTTTTTATAATAGCCATCCTAATGAGTGTGAAGTGGTATCTCATTGTGGTTTTGATTTGCATTTCCCTGATCATTAGTGATGTTGAGTGTTTTCTTATATGCTTGTTGGCTATTGGTATGTATTCTTTTGAGAATTGCCTATTCTTGCCCTTAGCCCATGTATTGATGGGATTTTGTTGTTGTTGTTGTTGTTGTTGATTTGAGTTCATTGTAGATTCTAGATATTAGTCCTTTGTCAGATGGATAGATTGTGAAGATTCTTTCCCACTCTGTAGGTTACTGTAATTACTCCACTGACTATTCCTTTTGCCATGCAAAAGTTCTTTAGTTTAAGTCCCTGCAATTTGTCTTTGTTTTTATTGCATTTGCTTTTGGGTTCTTGGTCATGAACTCCTTGCCTAAACCAACGTCTAGAAGGGTTTTTCCAATGTTATCTTCTAGAATTTTTATAGTTTTGCATCTTAGATTTAAGTCCTTAATCCATCTTGAGTTGGTTTTTGTATAAAATGAGAAATGAGGATCCAGTTTTATTCTCCTACATGTGGCTAGCCCATTACCTCAGCACTATTTGTTGAAAACGGTATCCTTTCCCCACTTTACATTTTTGTTTGCTTTGTTGAAGATCAGTTGATGTAAACATTTGGGTTTATTTCTGGATTCTCTATTCCGTTCCATTGGTCTACGTGCCTATTTGTGTAAGCACCATGCAGTTTTGGTGACTATGGTCTTATATAGTATAGTTTGAAATCAGGTAGTATGATGCCTCCAGATTTTTTTTTTTTCTTAGTCTTGCTTTTGCTATGTGGGCTCTTTTTTGGTTCCATATGAATTTTAGAATTGTTTTTTCTAATTCTGTGAAGAATTATGGTGATATTTTGATGGGAATTGTGTTGAATTTGTAGACTGCTTTTGGCAATATGGTCATTTTCACAAAATTGATTCTCCCCATCCATGAGCATGAGATGTGTTTCCATTTGTTTGTGTCCTCTATAAGTTCTCTCAGCAGTGTTTTGTAGTTTTCCTTGTAGACGTCTTTTACCTCCTTGATTAGGTATATTCCTACTTTTTTTTTTTGTTTGTTTTGCAGCTATTATAAAAGGGGTTGAGTTCTTGATTTGATTTTCAGCTTGGTCACTATTGGTGTATAGAAGAGCTACTGGTTTGTGTATATTAATTTTGTATCCAGAAACTTTGCTGAATTCTTTTATCAGTTCTAGGAGCTTTCTAGAGGAGACTTTAGGGTTTTCTAGGTAAACAATCATATCATTGGCAAACAGTGACAGTTTGACTTCCTTTTTACTGATTTGGATGTCCTTATTTATTTCTCTTGCCTGATTGCTCTGGCTAGGACTTCCAGTAATATGTTGAAGAAGAGTGGTGAGAGTGGGCATTCTTGTTTTGTTTCAGTTTTCAGAAGGAATGCTTTCAACTTTTCCCCATTCAGTATTATGCTGGCTGTGGGTTTGTCATAGATAGCTCTTATTATATTGAGATATGCCCCTTGTATTCGATTTTGCTGAGAGTTTTAATCATAAACATTGCTGGGTTTTGTTGAATGCCTTTTCTGCATCTGTTGAGATGATGATGTGATTTTTGTTTTTAATTCTGTTTATGTGGTGTATCACATTTATTGACTTATGTATGTTAAACCATCCCTGCATCCCTTGTATGAAACCCACTTGATCATGGTGGATTATCTTTTTGATATGTTGTTGGATTTGGTTAGCTAGCATTTTGTTAAGGATTTTTGCATCTATGTTCATCAGGAATATTGGACTGTAGTTTTCTTTTTTGGTTATATCCTTTCCTGGTTTTGGTATTATTACAGGACCCCAACACTTACTCAAAGGTAGCCTTTGGGTCGGGGTTTCTGCACTATAGTCCCTTCTGTGGTAGCCAGAAATATGTCACAGGACTCCAACACTTACCCAAAAGTAGCATTTAGGAAGGGAGTTTCCACACTATAGTCCCTTCTGTAGTTGCCAGAAGGATGTTATAGGAAAGGGGTCCTGATCCAGACCCCAAGAGAGGGTTTTTGGATCTTACTCAAGAAAGAATTCAGGGCAAGTCCTTGATGCAAAGTAAAAACAAGTTTATTAAGAAAGTAAAGTGGTGAAAGTACAGCTACTCCATACACAAAGTAGGACACTCCTGAAAGTAAGAGATGGAACGCATCCACCCTAGGCACAAGGCTTGTATATATGGGGAGATGTGTTTTGTTACAAGGGTCTGTGATAAAGGATTAATTTTCTTAATTACTGTATTTTGCAAGAATCAATATTATTGTCTTTAAAGCAAAATTAGGAATGCCTTTGTTCTCCAGATATTGGGATGTCTGGACAGTCCCACATCTAGGTCTGTTTAGTAAACATTATTAATTTGTTCCCTTAACCGTAAACATCTAGAGGCTAGGAATGCCTAACTTTCTGAGAATGCAGCCCAGCAAGTCCCAGCCTCATTTTCCTAGCCCTCACTCAAGATGGAGTTGCTCTGGTTCAAATGCCTCTGGTATATCTTCCCCCTCACTTTACAAGAAGACCCTCAATTCTAAGGGTTGCAGAGGGATGAAGATCCATCTTCTGTGACGTCTTCAGGCTGAATAGGGGTGGTGATATTCCCGCCTATTAGGGTCTCTTGTGTCAGAGTAGAGAGAAGCTCAGTCCAAGAGTGTTGGTATAGTGGAGGTCATTACTAACTCCGAGTTCTGACAAAAGGTGATATCTGGAAGATTAATAAGTGTTCAATTTAAGAAAGCATTGAGTGAGCTTGTCTTGCGTTTCTACACAAAGAGTACAACCACAATATATTCCACAACAGCAAAGCAAAATAAGTAAAATCGTTCCAAGTAAACTAAACAGGAAGGCTTTCCAAGAACTGGGCAGTTGCTGGAACCAAGTCAGTATAGGGTCAATTGATATCACATCAATGGCAAAGACCTGAGTGTCTAAAGCTTTCATAGCCTGAGTAATATCATGTGAATAGTCTGGAACATACACAAAATATTCAGTTTTGATCATACACAAGTTCCTCCTTAGGCCGCTGGTACATTAAAATGTCCGCATATCCAACAGTTTGTCTGATTATGTAAAGAGGCTAAAGTCTATGGCCACTCAGTAAATAAGTTACTCTCTGCATGATTCCAACTTATACCCAAAAGTAGAATGCCAATCCATATCTTTATGTTACCTATCCCTCTCATTTCTTCTGAACAGGAGTCAGAGGTCACTGATTGGCTCACAGGAATAAACAGGATCAGTCTCTTGTGTTCCATCGACCTGTAGGACTTCATAAGAGACAGGTTTAATTCAAGATAAGTGGACCCAGCTGTTTATTCACAGAAGTTTAACTTCAGTTGGGGTACTAAGGAGAACCTGATAGGATTCATTCCATTTGGAGGAGAAGTGATCTGCTGGGGATCCTTCCTTCCAAGTTTTTAATAGGACCCAGTCTCCCAGCTGGGTTGTAACAAGATTATCTTCCTTAGTGGGGGAAGGGAGTCTTTGATTTCCATATTCAAGCAGTGCGTTTTGCACTTGTCCTAAGTTGATCACATAATTCTGTAGGTTGAAACTATCTATGTCTATTAGGCAGTCTGTAGTTAAAAAAGGCCTTCCATACATTATTTCAAAAGGGCTGAGCTGCAGGTTTCCCTTAGAGGTTATTTGAACCAGTAATAAGGCTACAGGTAATAAAGACAACTAGGTTTCTGATGTTTCTTGGCATAGTTTAGTAAGAGTCATTTTTAGAGTTTGATTAGCTCTTTCTACTTTCCCTGAAGACTGTGGCCTCCATGCTTAGTGAAGGTGGTTCTGAATTCCTAGGGCTAAAGATATGTTTTGGGTAATTGTCGCTGTGAAAGATGGGCCATTATTACTCTGCAAGCTCTTAGGCAGACCAAATCTAGGAATTATTTCCTTTAGTAGGAGTTTAGAAACCTCAATTGCCTTTTCAGACCAGGTAGAAAAAGCTTCGATCCAACCAGTAAAGGTGTCAACAAATACTAATAAATATCTAAACCCTTTACATGGGGGCATCTGTGTGTAATCTATTTGCCAGTCTTCAACAGGGTACGTTCCTCTATGCTGAACAGGCCTTACTAGAGGAGGAGGTAAAGATTGGTTATTTGGGTTATTCCGGGCACATAGTTCACAGGCCTGAGTTAGCCGCTTTACTGTTTTGAGTAAGTCTTTTCCTATAAAAAGGAGAGACATTCATTGAAACACGGAATCTCTTCCCAAATGACTAGAGTCACACAAATGCTTGACTATTTTCCACTGATTAGCATGTGGTAACAACAGTTTGTTGTCATTGATAAGCCAGCCAGAAGATCTTTAATTAAACTCTGACCTTTAGCCCATTCTTGTTCCTCTTTACTATATCTAGGGTCTGTCACTGAGGTGGCTGAAGGCACTAACATGCCAGTAAGTCCTATTGGCTCCTTTAGCACTGCTACATCAGCAGCTGCATCTGCAAAGGAGTTTCCCTTAGCCGTGCCAGTCTCCTCTTTGATATCCTCTACAATGGGTTATAGCTACTTCCTTGGGCAGCAAAACAGCATCCAATATGCTTCAAATTTCTAAGTAATGTTTTACAGGGGAACCCTTAGCAGTTAGGAGTCCCCATTCCTTCCAGATAACAGCATGAGCAGAAGTATCAGAAAGGCATACTTAGAATCAGTGTAAATGGTAATTCCTAGGTCCTTTCCCAATTGCAGGGCTCTAATAAGAGCTATTAATTCTGCCTTTTGAGCTGAGGTAGAAGCTGCTAAGGCCTGAGATTCAATTACCCCATGTTGACTGACAACAGCCCCAGCTTTCCAGTTTCCCTGGTGCACGAAGTTACTTCCATCTGTAAACCATTCTACCTCAGGATTATCTAGAGGCTCATCCTTTAAATCCAGATGGCTGGAGTAAACTAGCTCTATAATTTGTATACAAGAATGATCTAGGGTGCCGGTTCAGGTAAATAGGTAGCTGGATTCAGTTTGGCATACTTTAAGAATTATATAAGGATGTTTAGCAACAAAGCCTGATATTTATTCACAGGAAAAGAGAAGGAGCAATTTCTGTCTGCCTTGTGATTTATGAAAGATACTACTGTTTGCAGCTGAGTTAAGAAATCCCTTCCCAACAAGGTATGGAGCATTCAGGAGAAAACCAAAGTCCCTGATGAGCAGCTTAAAGGATTCATAAAACGACATCTATGGGATTGTCCATCTATCTCCATGATTATACCGTTTTGGGGTGACAAAGGCCCATTATAATGGGTCAAAACAGAGTAAGCAGTCCAGAAGGGAGTTAATATTCTTACCTGCCCCGTCAAGTGTTACCCATGGCTTCTCTGGAGATATGGCTAGTTGTTCAATGGGAGCTTCAGTGGAAGGTCTCAGGCCCCGTCACCTTTGGGCTTGCCTGACTATTTCAGCCATCATTGGTTCAGGTCCCAGTGACTCCCTTCAGAATCCTAGGGAATTCCTCTTCTTATGGCCAGTTTTCTTACAGTGTGCACACTGATTTATGCCCAAGGCACGGTGACTCAGACTCCCAGCTTTGGGCTTCCCACCTTTCAGCTTCACTTGTCCAGGCCAAGAGCCAGGAGGGCAGCCCCACGTGGGAAGTAAGCTTGAGGCTGCAGTCAAGAGTATCACCTTGTGGGAGGCCCTTCTTGCTCTTTCTGCTTCCTCTGCTTTGTCCCTGTTATTAAAAACTAAAGATGTCATATCAAAAAGCTGTCCATAGGAGTTTGGGGACCTATAGCTGGTCTTTGTAGTTTCCTATGGATATCAGGGGCGGACTGGGTTATAAAATGTACTCCCAGAGGGTTTGGCCTTCCTTTGAAGCAGGATCAGTGTTAGTATATTTCCTGATTGCCTCAACTAAATGCTCTTGAAATAAAGCTGGATTCTCATCTTTGCCCTGAGAAACATCCTTAACCTTTTCATAGTTAATGGGATTTTTCATACATTTCTTCATCCCTTCCTACAAACAAGTGACCATAAAAATCTCCTCCCCAAGTCCTCATTGGCCTTTGATAGTTCCACTCTGGATCTTGATCTGGAACTGCCATACCTCCTGCCTGATATATATTATAGTTCAGATTGTGAGCCAATACCTCATCTGCATGAGTCCCAGCTGTCCCCAAAATGCATTGTTTCTCTT
The DNA here is from genome assembly GCF_009764315.1 of Trachypithecus francoisi. NCBI lineage: Eukaryota > Metazoa > Chordata > Mammalia > Primates > Cercopithecidae > Trachypithecus > Trachypithecus francoisi. The sequence continues at coordinate 4,614,906 of NW_022681467.1, forward strand.
CCACTGCACATCACAGAGAACACAAAACATGCAGATCTTGCCAAGTTAAACTACAGGTCAGAGTTAATTTCTCAAACTCATCTGTGAATTTTCCTGGATCTTCAGAGAAATGACCAAACTTCTCTTTACACAGAGCCAAATCAGACATAGACAACGGAACATGTACTCTCACAGTGCCTTCTTCCCCATCTGCCACCTCCCTAAGTGAACAAAGATTTCCCTTTGGAGGCTGATAGGAGGCTTCACGATGAGTAGTACTTGCTGGGCTAAGTTCCTCAGGGAGTGGTGGGTATAGAGTGGACTAGACAGGTAAGGAGGAGGGGACAAAAGGTTCTCAATTGAACTTTCAGGTGGACTGGAGGGAGAAAGGACCTCCACATCTGAACCATCACAGCTGACAGAAGGAGGGTCTACTCCACCCAAAACTGCCTGCTGAATGGCCGGCGGGGGTGGGGGGTGGGGGGCAGGGAGGGGTGCATTAAAGAATCGTCTGGTATATCTAGCTCTTTTTCTCCTTTTCCTTCTTTTCCTCTCATCAAACATGATTCACATTATCCAAATAACATAAGTGAGTCGACCCATGAATCACAGATAAACCACAACATGGACTTCAACAAAAATGTCAAATAAGGCAAAGAAAATGAAGAGGATTTAGGAGAGAATGACCAGAGCAAGCAGGTTCTGGGCAATAGCGGCACTGTGGATTGAACAAGCAAAGCCAGTTTGCCCAAATCCAAGAAAGGAAAGTTTTTTAGTGTGCAAAAAAACAACAAGGAGAAAAGTCCCCTGATTTCCACCCTAGTGCTTCTCTATCACACCTAGTCAGGATAGCGACAACCAAACGTAACCACATCTATTTAATTTTATTGCTTATAACTGTTAAATACCAAATCTCAATCCGCAATTTTAGAGACAGAGCCTTCAATGCTTTTTGCTCCCAGTGTTTCACAAGTAAACAGACAGAAATCAGGAGGTACATAGGAAAAGAGTAAGTTAAAATCCCTAAGACCAGTTAAATAAAGTCTCCTGAAAATGACAGCAAAACAGACAACAACCAAGAAATTGATTCATGCAGCAAGGAGAGCAAGGCAGATTAATACAAAGAGCATAGCCTGCGGTGCCAAACTCATTCTTAGCTGAGAGGGACTTTATTGAGAGGGGCCTACAGCCCCCTAAATCTTAGAAGGGACTTTAACCCTCCTAAGTCTGGCCTCTAACCCAAGGTGGGTCAAGTGTCCTTGCCTTTCATTAAGAGGGGCCTCTAAACCACTCTGGCTTAGGAGAGGCTCTAATTCCCCCAGTTGGGCCTCTAATCCAATCCCATTCTTTACCCAGGTACCCCACCACTTGCTCAAAGTTGTCCAATCAGTGCTACAGTCTATATCCTTTGGGTTGGGGAGTTTCTTCAGTATTGTCCATTCCATGGTTTGCCAGAAATGTGTTACAGGACCCCAACGCTTATCTAAAAGTAGCGTTTGGAAAGCGGGTTTCCACACTATAGTCCCTTCTGTTGTCGCCAGAAGGATGTTATAGGAAAGAGGTCCTGATCCAGGCCCCAAGAGAGGGTTTTTGGATATTGCACAAGAAAGAATTCAGGGCAAGTCTGCATTGCAAAGTAAAAACAAGTTTATTAAGGAAATGAAGTGGTGAAAGTACAGCTACTCCATAGACAGTGTAGGACGTTCCTGAAAGTAAGAGGAGGAATGCATTCACCCTAGGTACAATGTTCATATATATGGGGAGATGTGTTCTGCTACAAGGGTTTGTGATAAAGGATTAATTTTCTTAATTACTATATTTTGCAAGAATCCATATTATTATCTTCAAAGCGAAATTAGGAATGCCTTTGTTGTCCAGATATTGGGATATCTGGACACTCCCAAGTCTGGGTCTGTTTAGTAAACATCATTAATTTATTCCCTTAACCACAAACATCTAGAGGCTAGGAATGCCTAACTTTCTGAGAATGCAGCCCAGCAAGTCCCAGCCTCACTTGTTGTATATAGTTATATTGTTATATAAATTGTTTTATAAAACAATTGTTTTATAAATCCCTCAATTGTTATATAAATTTGGGAACTCCGGTGTTAGGTGCGTATATGGTTAGGATTGTGATATTTTCCTGTTGGACAAGGCCTTTCATCAATATGTAATGTCCCTCTTGGTCTTTTTCAGCTGCTGTTTCTTTAAAGTCTAATTTTACTGAAATAAAAATAGCTACTCCTGCTCCGTTTTGGTGTCCATTTGCCTGAAATGTCTTTTTCCACCCCTTTACCTTAAGTTTGTGCAAGTCCTTATGTGTTGGGTGAGTCTCTTGAAGGCAGCAGATAGTTGGTTGGTGAATTCTTATCCATTCCAGAATTCTATATCTTTTAAGTGGAGCGTTTAGGCCATTTACATTCAATGTTAGTATTGAGATGTAAGGTATCATTCCATTCATTGTGCTATTTGTTGCCATTATACATTGGTTTTTTGTTTTTGTTTTTTAAATCGTATTTTTGTTTTATAGGTCCTGTGAGATTTATGCTTTAAAGAGGTTCTGTTTTGATGTGTTTCCAGGATTTGTTTCAAGATTTAGAGCTCCTTTTAGCATTTCTTGTAGTGGTGGCTTGGTAGTGGCAAATTTTCTCAGCATTTGTTTGTCTGAAAAAGACTGTCTTTCCCTCATATATGAAGCTTAGTTTCACTTGATGCAAAATTCTTGGCTGATAATTGTTTTGTGTGAGGTGACTGAAGGTAGGACCCCAGTCCCTTCTAGCTTGTAGGGTTTCTGCTGAGACATCTGCTGTTAATCCAATACGTTTTCCTTTATAGTTTACTTGGTGCTTTTGTCTCACAGCTCTTAAGAGTCTTTCCTTTGTCTTAACTTTAGATAACCTGATGACAATATTCCCAGGTGATGACCTTTTTGCGATGAATTTCCCAGGTGTTCTTTGTGCTTCTTATATTTGAATGTCCAGGTCTCTAGCAAGGTTGAGGAAGTTTTCCTCAATTATTCCCCCAAATATGTTTTCCAAACTTTTAGATTCCTCTTCTTCCTCAGGAAAACCAATTATTCTTAGGTTGAATTGTTTAATATAATCCCAGACTTCTTGGAGGCTTTGTTTGCATTTTCTTATTCTTTTTTCTCCGTCTTTGTTGGATTGGGATAATTCAATGACCTTGTCTTTGAGCTCTGAATTTCTTTTTTCTATTTGTTCAATTCTATCTCTGAGACTTTCCAGGGCATTTTGCATTTCTGTAAGTGTGTCTATTATTTCCTGAAGTTTTGATTGTTTTTTATTTATGCCATCTATTTCTTGAATATTTCACCCTTCACTTCTTGTATCATATTTTGGATGTGCTTACACTGGGCTTCACCTTTCTCTGGTGCCTCCCTGATTAGCTTAATAACTAACTTCCTGAATTATTTTTCTGGTAAATCAGGGATTTCTTCTTGGTTTGGGTCCAGTACTGGTGAGCTAGTGTGATTTTTTGGAGGTGCTAAAGAACCTTGTTTGTCATATTACCAGAGTTGGTTTTCTGATTCCTTCTCATTTGGGTAAGCTCTGTCAGAGGGAAAGTCTAGAGCTGAAGGCTGTTCTTCTGTTTCTTTTGTCCCATAGGGATTTCCTTGATGTAGTACTCTTTGTGGCTTCCTGAGAGCCCAGCTGTAGTGATTGTTATCTCTCTTCTGGATCTAGCCACCCAGAAAGTCTACCCAGGCTCCAGCCTGGTACTGGGGGTTGTCTGCAGAGTCCTGTGATGTGAACCATCTTTGGGTCTGTCAGCCATGGATAACAGCACAGTATTTAGGGTGTCTCCTGGGTTCTGCAGGAGCAATCCACTTTCTTCAGGGGGTCTGTGGGTCCTTTCAGGTTTTCTGATTTATTCCTCCAGTCTTCCTGGAGCAAAAATTCATGATGCGAGCCTCCCCCTGCTTCTCTGTCCGACCAAGTTGGAGTTGCAATCTAGTCCTGCTTCCCATCCACCATGATCTCTAGTTTTTACACATAACATTGGTCAAAGCTCCAACTTCGTTCTTCTGCACATGGATATCCAGTTTTCTTAGTATCATTTGTTAAATGCCTTCAACAAATGATAATAATTCTGCATTGAATAGTTTTGGCAGCCTTGTCAAAAATCATTTAACCTTATATGTGGGGTTATGTATTCCTGGGCTCTCTTTTCTGTTCCATTGAGCTATATGTTTGTGTTTATGCCAGTACCACAGTTTTGATTACTGTAGCTTTGTAATGTATTTTAAAAATCAAGAAGTGTGAGACTTTCAACTTGGGTCTTTTTCAAAATTATTTTTGGCTATTTGGAACCCCTAGAGATTCCATGTGAATTTTAGGACAGATTTTTCTACTTCTGCAAAAGATGCTATTGTGATTTGGATAAGGATTGCATTAAGGCTGTAGATTGTTTTGTGTAGTGTTGTCATTTTAATAATATTAAGTCTTCTAATTCATGAACATAAATATCTTTCTTTTTATTTATGTCTTCTCTAATTTCTTTTAGCAAATTTTTATCATTTTCTTTCATTTGTTTGTTTGTTTGTTTTTTGAGATGGATCTTGTTCTGTCACCCAGGCTGGAATGCAGTGGCACCATCTTGGCTCACTGCAACCTTGACCTCCCAGGTTCAAGCGACTTTCCTGCCTCAGCCTCCTGAGTAGCTGTAATTACAGGCACATGCCACCACACCTGGCTAATTTTTGGATTTTTACTAGATACAGGGTTTCTCCATTTTGGCCAGGCTGGTCTTGAACTCCTGACCTCAGGTGATCCACCCACCTCAGCCTCCAAACGTGCTGGGATTACAAGTGTGAGCCACTTGCCCAGCCAACTTTTTATCATTTTCAGTGTAGAAGTCTTTCACTCTTTGGTTAAACTAATTCCTAAGTATTTTATTATATTTGGTGCTATTGTAAATGGAATTGGTTCTTCTAATTTTATTTTTGAATTGTTCATTGTTAGTGTATAAAAATGCAATTAATTCTTGCATATTGGTTTTGTATTCTGTAACTTTGTTGAATTTGTTTATTAGTTTTAAGACTTTTTGTGGAACCTTCAGTGCTTTCTACATATAAGTTCATGTCGTCTACAAACAAGAGATATTTTTATTTTTTCCTTTCCTGTTTGAAGCCTCTTATTTGTTTTCCTTGCCTAATTGCTCTGGGCAGAGCTGCCAATACTATGCTGAATAGAAGGGGTGAACATGGGCTTCCTTTCCTTGTTCATGGTCTTCAAGGAATTTGTCAGCCTCCTACCATTGAGTATGATTCTAGCTGTGGATTTTTTTTTTTTTTTTTTTTTGAGATGGAGTCTCGCTCTGTCGCCCAGGCTGGAGTACAGTGGCCGGATCTCAGCTCACTGCAAGCTCCGCCTCCCGGGTTCATGCCATTCTCCTGCCTCAGCCTCCCGAGTAGCTGGGACTACAGGCGCCCGCCACCTCGTCCGGCTAGTTTTTTGTATTTTTTTAGTAGAGACAGGGTTTCACCGTGTTCGCCAGGATGGTCTCGATCTCCTGACCTCGTGATCCACCCGTCTCGGCCTCCCAAAGTGCTGGGATTACAGGCTTGAGCCACTGCGCCCGGCAGCTGTGGATTTTTTATATATACCTTTATATTGTTGAGGTAGTTACCTTGAGTGTATTTTTTTTTTTTTTTTTTTTTTTTTTTTTTTTTTTTTTGAGACAGAGTCTGGCTCTGCCGCCCAGGCTGGAGTGCAGTGGCCGGATCTCAGCTCACTGCAAGCTCCGCCTCCCAGGTTCACGCCATTCTCCTGCCTCAGCCTCCCGAGTAACTGGGACTACAGGCGCCCGCCACCTCGCCCGGCTAATTTTTTTTTGTATTTTTTAGTCGAGACGGGGTTTCACCGTGTTAGCCAGGATGGTCTTGATCTCCTGACCTCGTGATCCGCCCGTCTCGGCCTCCCAAAGTGCTGGGATTACAGGCTTGAGCCACCGCGCCCGGCCGAGTGTATTTTTTTAAGCTTAAAAGGATGTTGACTTTTGTCAAATACTTTTTCTAAATCAATTGAAATGATCCTGTGGATTTTTTTTCTTTATTCTATTAATGTGGTATATATTACACTGACCAACTTTTTATTCTAATAATATATTGTATTTAGCCCAATCATATCCAAATACCATCCCAAATATTATCATTTTAACATGCAATCAATATAAAAAATGTTGAAATCATTTGCATTCTTTTTCACTCCAACTTGAGCATACCTTTATATTCACATATATTTTCTTGCTTTTTAAAAACGGCTTAAGCTCATTGGAGAAACAAAGCAAAATAAAGACAGATCCACACTGACCCATTTTTGCATATTGAACCATCCCTGCATTCCAGGAATAAACCACATTTTGTCATGGTGTATAAACCTTTTAGTAGGCCAGGCGTGGTGGCTCAAGCCTGTAATCCCAGCACTTTGGGAGGCCGAGACGGGTGGATCACGAGGTCAGGAGATCGAGACCATCCTGGCTAACACGGTGAAACCCCGTCTCTACTAAAAAATACAAAAAACTAGCCGGGCGAGGTGGCGGGCGCCTGTAGTCCCAGCTACTTGGGAGGCTGAGGCAGGAGAATGGCGTAAACCCGGGAGGCGGAGCTTGCAGTGAGCTGAGATCCGGCCACTGCACTCCAGCCCGGGCGATAGAGTGAGACTCCGTCTCAAAAAAAATAAAAATAATAAAAATAAATAAACCTTTTAGTATGCTGCTGTATTTAGTTTGCCAGTGTTTCGTTGAGGATTTTTACATTAAAGTTTATCATGTATATTGGTCTGTAGTTTTCTTTTATTGTAATGTCTTTGTTTGGCTTGGTATCAGTCAACACCAGCCTCACAGAATTAGGTAGGAAGTGTTCCCACCTCTTCAATTTTTTGGCAGAGTTTGAGAAGGATAATGTTAGTTCTTTAAATGCTTAAGAGAATAGGCCGGGCGCGGTGGCTCAAGCCTGTAATCCCAGCACTTTGGGAGGCCGAGACGGGTGGATCACGAGGTTAGGAGATCGAGACCATCCTGGCTAACACGGTGAAACCCCGTCTCTACTAAAAAAATAGAAAAAATTAGCCGGGCGAGATGGCGGGCGCCTGTAGTCCCAGCTACTCGGGAGGCTGAGGCAGGAGAATGGCGTAAACCCGGGAGGCGGAGCTTGCAGTGAGCCGAGATCGCGCCACTGCACTCCAGCCTGGGTGACAGAGCGAGACTCCGTCTCAAAAAAAAAAAGAAAAAAAAGAGAATTCACCAGAGAAGCCATCAAGTCCAGGGCTTTTCTTTGTCAGGAGATTTTTGATTACTAATTTAGTCTGTTTACTAACTACAGGCCTATTCAGATTTTCAGTTTCTTCATGATTCAGATTTGATAGGCTTCGTGTCTCTAATTTGTCACTTCGTCTAGGTTATTTAATTTGTGGGCATACAGTTGTTCATAGTGCTCTCTTATAATCTCCTTCATTTCTGTGGACCAGTTAGTAATGTCCCCACTTCCATTCCTGATTTTAGTTATTTGAGTCTTCTTTTTTCTTAGCCAATCTAGCTAAATGTTTATCAATTTTGTTAACCTTTTTGAAGAGTGAACTTTTGGGTTTTTTTAAATCTCTATTATTTTTCTCTTCTTTAATTTATTATCTCTGCTTTAATCTTTATGATTTTCTTTCATCTGCTAACTCTGGGTTTAATTTGGGTTTTTTAGTTCCTTAGTTGTAAAGTTCATTTGTTGACTTGAGATCTTTTTTCTTTTTTAATATGTTCACAGCTTCATTTATTCATTTATTTATTTATTTTTGAGATGGAGTCTTGCTCTCTCACCCAGGCTGGAGTACAGTGGCACGATCTCAGCTCACTGCAACCTCTGCCTCTCAGGTTCAAGCAGTTCTCCTGCTTCAGCCTCCCAAGTGGCTGGGACTACAGGAATGAGTCACCATGCCCAGCCAATTTTTTGTATTTTTAGTAGAGACGGGGTTTCACCATGCTGGCCAGGCTGGTCTCAAACTCCTCACTTCAGGCTATCCACGTGCCTTGGCCTCTAAAAGTGCTAGGATTATAGGCGTGAGCCACCACCTCTGGCCTAATGTGTTCACAGCTTTAAATCACTACTTTTACTGAATCCTATAGGTTTTGGTATGTTGTGTTTCTATTTTCATTCATCTTTAACTATTTTCTCATTTCTTCTGTGATTCCTTCTTTGATCCTTTAATTGTATAAGAGTGGCTTGTTTAATTTCCATGAATTTGTGAACTTTACAGTTTTTCTTCTGTTATTGATGTCTAAATTGACCCCATCGTGGTTGCAGATGATAGTTTGAATATATCTGTTTCTTAAAATCCACAGAAATTTCCTGCCTCAGCCTCCCGAGTAACTGGGACCACAGGCGCCCGCCACCATGCCTGGCTAATTTTTTTTTGTATTTTTAGTAGAGATGGGATTTCACCATGTTAGCCAGGATGGTCTCCATCTCGTGACCTCGTGATGCGCCCACCTCGGTCTCTCAAAGTGCTGGGATTACAGGTGAGCCACCGCGCCCAGCCAGGAGAACCCAGGAGGCTAAGGTTGCAGTAAGCCGAGATGGCGCCACTGCGCTCCAGCCTGGGCGACAGAGCAAAACTCCATCTCAAAAAAAAAAAAAAAAAATCCACTGAAATTTGATTTGTGGCATGACATAAGGTCTGTCCTGGAGACTGTCCCATGTTCACTTGAGAGGAAGTTGTTCTGTTGTTGCTGAGTAGAGTGTTCTGTATATATCTGTTAGATCTAGTTGCTTTACTGTGTTGGTCAAGTCCTCTGTTTCTTTACTTATCTTCTTTCTGGCTTTTCTGTCACTCCCTGAGATTGAGTTTTGGAGTCTCCAATTATCATTGTGGGGTTAACTAAGTAATATTTGTGATGAATGTTTATAAGTAGGAGTTTGTCACAGAACAACATGGAATGAGTCAGGGATGGGGAGCCGGTTACCTTCTCAGAAGAGAAGATAACACATACAAAGGAACTGAAGTATGGACTCATAGAGAATAGGTGTGTTTGTTGTAGCAAGAGAAGTGCTGCTGGGATAAGTGAGCAGGGCTAGTCAGATGGTAAAAGGTCTTGCACGCCATGCTAAGGAGTTGGAATATCGCCCTGAAGGCAGTGGATATCCATGAGCTTATAACAATAACATGGTCAGGGTTTCATTTTACAAAGATGATTATGATTCCAAGAGGGAGAACAAGTTGAAAACGTGATGCAAGAAACAGGTATAGGAGACAAGACCACAACCATTATCCAGCTAAGGAAGGATGTGGGCCTGGGCTAAGGGTGACAATGGGGTAGAAGGTTAGGTTTTCCAGATAGGAAGTGAATGATCACCTTTAGCAGGTGCAAGACAGAGAAGAAACAATAATTCCTTCTACCTTAGAAATCTTAATGCAACCACAGCGAACCCCAGAAAAACAATCAAAGTGGGTTTAAGCAGAGCATCCCACAAGAGGAAAATTATTCCTCTCAGGGAGCCTGACGAAGTCTCCACACTAGGCACCTGTGGAATATGCATCAATTGTGTTTGTGCTAATCCCAGGGATCTTGGAAAGCAACACAGATTACTGGTGTCCTGTTAGATCAGAGGCCTCCTGTACGTCTTTCCTTCTCCTGTCTTTCCCCTCAGCCCCATCTTTCATTGTATTCCTAGGAGACAACTGTTTTCCTTCTCTCATCTTCTTCTGCCTTCCTGGGCTGCCCCAGGCTGACTGACAAGGGAGCCTTCAACCATCATGCACATGAAGCCGAAATTTAAGTCCCTGCACAACGCTTACCCAAGCTCCTCCAAAAAACTTGTCTTTGCATGTTCATAGTAGACAATAAGCTGTTTGTTTTGGCTAACACACACACATACCAAAAAATGCTGATGGAAGGAAGCACGCAACACTATATGGCAGGTTTATTGCCCTAAGTTTTAAGGTCAGTATGAAGCTGGGTTGGAAAGGACAAGGAGAAAGAACAAAATTGGTTTTCTTTATCATTTTAGGAGAGAACTCATTATTTGGGTATTTTTATATGCCTGACATTCCCATGGTGACAACAGAGCAATTATTAGGGGAGAAAATGCCACAAATGAAAAAATAAAATGCATCAATATATGGAATCGTGTTGCTTTTCATGAACATCTCAAGGTAACTTCTTTCATGCAGTCTCATATGAGTAAAACTATGTTGATTTTTGAAATGTATTATTTTTATCTAGCCCATTCCTATGTAGTTCAAAAAAGTGATGACTATTAGGGAATACTTTAGAATCTGATTGACACTATAGCCTGGCCAGTATTTTGTGAAGGGTTCTGCTGTGACGTATTGCTGAAACTTGTTGACCTGCCTCTATTTCATTTCTCTGTTGATTTTACTGACTCAGAGTTGACTGTAAGATATTAACAAGCAAAATTTTTCCAAAAATTAGCTTATCTTATGAGACTCAAAAAGCCAATCTATTGATGGAAAGGTCTTTCATAATTTATTAAAAGTTTAAGTTTATAGGTTTTTTTAAAGAAAGGAATATGCTTTTATTATCACTTCCAGCCTATTGCTGAAGTAGGCTGGTAAAAAGATTATTGTCTAACAGGAGGCCTCAGGGAGCCCTATCAGATACCAACAGGTGATGCTCACATGTCCCCAGCATTGAGCTCATGTTATAGCATTCTCTCCTCTGGTCTTTTCAGTCACCCTGTGATGTGGGTACTGTGATTATTGCCCCATGCAGGTAAGGAAACAGGCACAGACAGTTGAAGTTATACAAGTTCACAAAGCAAAGGCGTGGAGGAGCTGCAATCCATGCCCAGTGTTGAAAAATTGGAGTTCTGGCTTTTTAACTATTTTGCTGCACAATGCCCAGAAAGACACCAGGAGCTGTAAACTGCACATCCCTCAGGAAGAGTTCGTGGCATGGGTACCACAAGCCTATTTTAGGCCATACTGCCTGCTCCTTGACCTTAAGGTTTTAAAAATACCGTTGGGGAATGGGGGAGAAACACTCCCAAAGAAAGCAACCAAGGCAATTACATGCTAAACACATAATCACATTCAACTCTATGTGAGTAAATCAAATCCTTGCTTCTAGGCCTTCTGTCACTGATTTTGTCTTAAGTCCTACAATTTGTTCTCTCAATCTGCTGAGCACTGCTCTTTCTTATCAAGGCTACAAAGACAAACTTCTGCCCAGTCCCCAGTCGAGTGATCACAAAAAGCAGGTTAATGGGGTCCTCTGAAGCAGTGAGAGTTTCTGTTTTTGGAAGTCAATCCAGAGGTGTCTTGGTCGGAAAAAAAGATACAAACTGTAAAAAGAAAACTGCTTGGGTCATCAGATCCATTTTAGTGTGTCACTGCCAGCTTTAAAAAAAAATACATAAGATATAATACAAAGTGAAAATTGTTTCATGAACTTTTAATTTCAATTACAAATTACACATTAAAATGTGTATACCGGGTCATATTGTAAAATGTATTTTTTGTATAACTTGTAGTCAATAACATTTGAAAGATATTGTTCTTAAAAAGCAAACCATTGCCCCCAAGTTGGGACATCTCTGGTCTTTTTATCCCAGTGGGGTTCTTCATAGTGTGCATCTGTGCACATCACACCAAATAGAAGATGTACAGAACACCTGCAGTAATAGGGGTCAGGGGAGCTACAGGAGGCCACCTAGAGACTGTGATAGAGTCTTTATGGTGCCATTTTTTCTAATAAAGACTTGAGTCTGGAAAGTTCTGAAGGCTCGAAAGGTATTTATTCAAGAACAGGAATGTGGGATGAAACGTGTCAGACAAGTCAAGCCTTGTGAGTGCCTCTGAATCTGGTTTGCTGATGACATTCAGATTATCCACACCGATGTGGCTGCCCCTCCTGAAGGGCCATAACCTGGTGCACAGGAATCCCCACGCTAATGTTTCTCACCATCAGCTCCCGGGTCCCCCCAGTCAACAACTGCTCTGCTCCGAGACCTCTCATCTGCTGGACCAATCAAAGTCCATCACAGCAGCTCCTTCGATGCTTCCTCCACCTTCACAGTATTTTTTCCCCAACAAGTTGGGTTCCTTCTTCCAAATTCTTCCCAAACTCCACAACTTCACCAAACCTTACTTGAGCAACCCAGCCTCGTGCCAATCCCTGCCTCATCATCCTTCCATCACGTCTTTCTCATCCTCACAGCCTCCACATGTCCCCACAGTCAGTGCTTATGGGATGTTTGTGCCTGTGCTTGCCCATCCAACTGTTTGCATGTCTGTGCCTCCCCCGCACCTTTCTGGGCTTGGACCACATGCCCAGGGTACGGTCAGCCCCTACCAGGGCAAGGAGCACAACGGGCATGTGTTTCACAACCCCATAGGCTGCACAGCATTTGGCACGGGCTACTCCCAATGTGCCTGGCTACTCCCGTCTGCCAAGAAAGGAGCTCTTCTAGCTCAGAGAGTTGAAAAATCCTTGGAAACTGGAGTCTGCGCTAAGCCAGGCTGTTTTGAGAAGCTAGTGTCTGCATCACATACATTCAGACTTAAAGTACTTCTCTAGAGGTATTCTTCGACTTAAACCACCTAGCTGCTTCTATCACCTTGACAGCTAGGCTGAACCACCCATATTAGCAGGTGCTTCTTTGCTGGCCCGTTACTACCACCTATCGGCTCCTGGAGGAAACAAGAATGAGCCACATGTCTGAGGATAAGTGCGTCCATCTGAATTCCCAAAAGGCTTTCAGGGGCTGGAAAATGATCACCCAAGAAGCCACCAGGTAGGGGATTCGGTGCTTGCAGAATGCTTTTGCCATCCTGGCTCTGCCTTCCTGCCCCTCATCAAAATTGGCTCAGGGAGTTCAAATATAGAACCAACATTTGTTTTAAAAACATAAAGATAGGTAAGCCCTACCCAATAAAAATTGACATAGAGAGGTGAACTACCCCTCATTCAGAGAAAAACTACTATTCCAGGCCCACCTTCCCAAGCACCTTGCTTCTGCAGAATTTTTATCCACAAGGCATCTAATAGGTTACCTATCTTTGCCAGGACCTAAAATCCGGCCCCTTAGCAAAGCAAAAACCACATCTAGATCTTTCTAAGATGAAAGATAATCATGTCTCTTTACATAGTATCAGCATAAGGATGGCCACCGAAGCAGAATTTCACATGATAAACTAAGCTATCTTTGGAAAACACAAGTATTTCCCAAAGTAGAATGTAGACTGTCACAACCCACCAAAAGTGGAAATTTTTGCATTCAGATTTCCTGGCTATGAGCTCAGACCACCGCCACTATGAAACAAAGTCTGGCTAGAATGGACTGCAGGGAGTGAAGTTGATGCTGCTTTTCTCAGGATGCCAGGGTTTAAAGTTGGGCTTTCCCTGGTTCCAATTCATTGTCTGCCATTGCTCCAGGAAGAACATAGCCCAATTGTTCCTAATTTTGAAAAACATCAGAGCTGACCATTTGCCACAAGAAGTTAATTTTCAACGAAAAGAGAGGCAAACTCTTTCGGTTACTTATTGCTGCTTAAAAAAACAAAAAACAAAAAACAAAAAAAAACACAACACCTCAAAATGTAGCAGCTTGAAACAATTTATTATTAAACTAAAACAAGTAATTAAAGCTACACCACGTCAGCCGTGGCCACTCCTGTGTTCGGCTGGGTGGGGCTAGAGCCCCCCAGACAGCCTCTGTCAGGTGTCTGCACCTGGGTGCTGCTGCATGTGGCCGCTTCTTCCACGTAATGACTCGTCCTCCAGGGCCTCTTCCCATGGCATCACCCTACCAAGATAGCATGGATATTCTTACAGGACGGCAGCCCACTTCCAGGAGGGCCAACACAGAAACTCCCAGATCTCTCAACCATCAGGCCTGGAACTGACACAGTGTCACTTCTGCTTCATTCTACTGATCAAAGCAAGTCACAGACCAGCGCAGATTCAAGGGAGCAGGAAGTAGATTCCACCTGTCAATAGGAAGAGTGATAAAAGCCTATGTGGAGGGGAGAACTGTAGGCACCACCTCTGAGACAAGCTAACACAGACCTTAACAGAAGAGAGAACCAGATTGGCCTCATTCTTCCACTATCTATATGGAGGATCAATGGCTTTATCCGTACAATGGCATTAACAATGAATACTTGGAGCATTGTTCAGATCCAAGGAGGTAATGACAGTTAATGCTAGGCACATGGCATACGCTTGTGGCTCTCCAAGTGTAGCCAATTCCCATGAAACATTGGGCTCCACCAGGAGCCTGTGAAGACCAAAACTAAGAGGAGGTGCCATTTTGGAAGCTTTCAGGTTCAAAGCTGACTCCAAACCACACCCTGCGGTGAGTTTGCCAGGGAATTTTCATGCTTTGGTTGATTTTTCTCACCTTCATTTTCTTCTCCGACCCATCTAAAAAGGCTCCAGAATTTTTTCTTTTGAAATCAAAGATTCAGAGGAGACTAGCTTCTCACTTGCAATAAGGATGCTACCATACCGAAGGGCACCCTGAGACCGGCACACAACAGGCCAGTAAGGCCGTGCATGCAGGACATGGAGCCTGCTGGCCCTCCTACAAGCAGCTCCACTTTTATCCATTTTATGTATTAGGGTTGTTCAACAAAAAATCGGGTGTGTGGTTGGAATCCCTGGTTTATTACAAAGTGCCACCTTGGCTAGCAGCATATTAGCAGACTGAAATACCAGATAGCCAAGTTTTGATGGAGACGAGAGAGATTTATACTTTAAGAGAAATGGGCAAAGAGAAGATGCATGATTGAGGGAACAGGGCATGCATAAAGTGAGCATCTTGGGAGGCAGCATTCAAGAGACGAACAGAGTATGAGTTTGTAACGGATGCATACAAAAAAGCCTTAACAAAGGAGGAAATCCTGCCTTCAACAACATGAAGAAACCTGGAGGACACCATGCTAAGTGAAATAAGCCAGACACAGAAGGAAAATTACTGCATGATACCACTTTCATGAGGAATCTAAAATAATTAAACTCGTAGAAGCAAAGAGTAGAATGATGGCTGCCAGGAGCTGAGGGGAGGAGAAAAGAGAAAGGTATTAGTCAAAGGGCACAAGGTTTTGGTTATAAACATGAGTAAGTCCTAGAGAGCTGCTATACATCAGAGTGTCCATAGCCAGCAATACTGTATTATGTACTTAAAAATTCATTAAGAGGATAGATCTTGTGTTACATGTTCTTACCACAAAAACAAATAAATAAAAAGGGGACAAGGACACTTTGGGAGGTGATAGATATGCTTATGGCCTTGATTGTGGTGATGGTTTCACCTTGTGTACTTATCTCCACACATACCAAGTTGCATGCATTAAATATGTGCAGCCTTGTACCTACGAAAGTTAAAACTAAAAACTTTTAATAATATATATACAGATTATTGTATGTTAATCATCCCTCAATAAAGTGTTGTTTGTTTGGGTTTTTTAAGAGAGAGATGAAGCAGAGTTGGAGAGTGCTATGACCTCTGAGCCAGTCTCTGCCAGGCCTGCCACATCTCCCACCGGGAACTGTCCCCATGCTTATTCTTGGCTTCCAGAATCACTGCATCAGGTCATTCTCCCTGGAAGTGCTGGGGAGTTACCCCTAGTGAGACACTCAGCAACAGACAGGCAGGAGTGGTGGTGAATACCACAGCTTTCTGAGCCCGCCTTCTTATCTCTGGGGGTGGAGGGAGAATCCCCAAGTTTGTCCCCTTTGTCCTCACCTCCACTACTTGTCCACTTGACTACCGATTTTAACCCATCCTAGCCACTCTTTCCATAGAGAGGGAGACAAAAATGAATGGAATTATTCAATGCCCTTGTAACTGCAAAGGGCAGAAACCAAACTTATATTAGCTCAAAGAAATAGGAGATTTATTGCTCACTTAACTACAACTTCCAGCAGTCCTCTAGCTTCAGGCACGATGGGAGTCAGGAGCTCAAATGATGCCATCTCCGTCTCTCAGTTCTGCTTCCTTAGAGGGGTTGTATCCTTAGAGAGCTGAGATTGACACCCACAATGCCAGGATTAGTGGTCTCAGTGCAAGGACGACTCTGCTTCCTTGATGGTTCTAGTGTAAGTCTAGGATGCAGTTCTCACGAATCTGGCCTGATAATGGGCCAACTCTAAATCTATCATGGGTGCAGAGCAGCAAGGATGCTCTGGCTGGCCAACACTGATTTGTGTATGCACTGCAGGATTTAAGCAACATTGGCTCCACACAAAACACATAGAGGAAGGTTATTTTCTTTTTATTATTATTATTATACTTTAAGTTCTAGGGTACATGTGCACAACGTGCAGGTTTGCTACACAGGCGTACATGTGCCATGTTGGTTTGCTGCATCCATCAACTCATTATTTACATTAGGTATTTCTCCTAATGCTATCCCACCACCCCCCAACAGGCCCCAGTGTGTGATGTTCCCCTCCCTGTGTCCATGTGTTCTCATTGTTCAACACCCACTTATGAGTGAGAACATGCAATGTTTGGTTTTCTGTCCTTGTGATAGTTTGCTGAGAATGATGGTTTCCACCTTCATCCATGTCCCTGCAAAGGACATGAACTCATCCTTTTTTATGACTGCATAGTATTCCATAGTGTATATGTGCCACATTTTCTTTATCTAGTCTATTATTGATGAACATTTGGGTTAGTTCCAAGTCTTTACTATTATGAATAGTGCCACAATAAACATACCTGTGCGTGTGTCTTTATAGTAGCATGATTTATAATCCTTTGGGCATATACTCAGCAATGGGATTGCTCAGTCAAATGGTATTTTTAGTTCTAGATCCTTGAGGAATCACCACACTGTCTTCCACAATGGTTAAACTAATTTACTCTCCCACTAACAGTGTAAAAGTGTTCCTATTTCTCTACATCCCTTCCAGCATTTGTTGTTTCCTGACTTTTAAATGATCACCATTCTAACTGGCGTGAGATGGTATTTCATTGCGGTTTTGATTTGCATTTCTCTGATGACCAGTGATGATGAGCATTTTTTCATATGTTGGCTGCATAAATGTCTTCTTTTGAGAAGTGTCTGTTCATATCCTTTGCCCACTTTTTGATGGGGTTGTTTGTTTTTTTCTTGTAAATTTGTCTAAGTTCTTTGTAGATTCTGGATATTAGCCCTTTGTCAGATGGATAGGTTGCAAAACTTTTCTCCCATTCTGTAGGTTGCCTGTTCACTCATAATAGTTTCTTTTGCTGTGCAGAAGCTCTTTAGTTTAATTAGATCCCATTTGTCTATTTTGGCTTTTGTTGCCATTGCTTTTGGTGTTTTAGTCATGGAGTCTTTGCCTATGCCTATGTCCTGAATGGTACTGCCTAGGTTTTCTTCTAGAGTTTTTATGGTTTTAGGTCTTACATTTAAGTCTTTAGTCCATCTTGAATTAATTTTTGTATAGGGTGTAAGGAAGGGATCCAGTTTCAGCTTTCTACATATGGCTAGCCAGTTTTCCCAACACCGTTTATTAAATAGGGAATCCTTTCCCCATTGCTTATTTTTGTCAGGTTTGTCAAAGATCAGATGGTTGTAGATGTGTGATGTTATTTCTGAGGCCTCTGTTCTATTCCATTAGTCTATATATCTATTTTGGTACCAGTACCATGTTGTTTTGGTTACTGTAGCCTTTTAGTATAGTTTGAAGTCAGATTTCATGATGCCTCCAGCTTTGTTTTTTGTTTGTTTGTTTGTTTATGATTGCCTTGGCTACGTAGGCTCTCTTTTGGTTCCATATGAACTTTAAAGTAGTTTTTTCCAGTTCTGTGAAGAAAGTCAGTGGTAGCTTGATAGGGATACCATTGAACCCATACATTACTTTGGGCAATATGGCAGTTTTCACTATATTGATTCTTTCTATCCATGAGCATGGAATGTTCTTCCATTTGTTCATGTCCTCTTTGATTTTGTTGAGAAGTGGTTTGTAGCTCTCCTTGAAGAGGTCCTTCATATCCCTTGTAAGTTGGATTCCTAGGTATTTTATTCTCTTTGTAGTAATTGTGAATGGGAATTCACTCATGATGTGGCTCTCTGTCTGTTATTTGTGTATATGAATGCTTGTGATTTTTACACATTGATTTTGTATCCTGGGACTTTGCTGAAGTTGCTTATCAGCTTAAGGAGATTTTGGGCTGAGACAATGGGATTTTCTAAATATACAATCATGTCATCTGCAAACAGAGACAATTTGACTTCCTCTTTTCCTAATCGAATACCCTTTATTTCTTTCTCTTGCTTGATTGCCCTGGCCAGAACTGAGGAAGGTCATTTTCTAAAGGAAATTCCAGGTACTGTCACCAGAACAAGAGGAAGATGGAGTTTCTTTGGGAAAAAACAACAGTTACCCACCTCAAGAACTAACAATGCTGAATATATATCATGGTTCTGCCACCTTCCAGGCTCTATTTATATGCTGTCATTAAATCCTCAGAGGTAGACATGATCCCCAATCCCCCCATTTTATAAAGGGGAATACTAAGGTCAAGGAGGTGAAGCCACTTGCCCAGTGCTGCACCATTAGAAGGGATGATTTGACCCGCGTCCAGATTAGAAGTTATTTGCTTTTCTTCCTGAAGTTCCTGCCTCTACATTCTGTTGGATTTGGGTATGACAAGCTGGCCCACAAGTCTAGCTTTGTAGTTTGGTGATCATGCACTTCTCTGTCTGTTGGTCAAAGCTGGCATCCAAGAGCAAGTAGCCTGAGAGGCTTCACTAGCGCCTCCAGCTTCATATCCCTATTCCCAGAATTCAAGAGGCAGATTCCTGGCTCTCCTAGCTCGTGACTGTGGGGATTTCCAATTCTTTTTTTTTTTTTTTTTAGACTGAGTCTTGCTTTGTCACCCGGGCTGGAGTGCAGTGGCATGATCTCAGCTCACTGCATCCTCCGCCTCCCGGGTTCCGGTGATTCTCCTGCCTCAGCCTCCCAAGTAGCTGGGATTACAGAATGTGCCACCACACTCAGCCAATTTTTGTATTTTTAGTAGAGACAGGGTTTCACCATGTTGGCCAGGCTGGTCTCAAACTCCTGACCTCAGGTGATCTGCCCACCTCTGCCTCCCAAAGTGCTGAGATTACAGGCATAAGCCACTGTGCCCAGCAGGTTTTTCTAATTATCAGCCTTATTTCAGAAGAGAAAAGAGGTGTTGCTTCCTCGACTTGACCTGCAGCTCAGTTTGTTTTTCACTTTTCTGGTATAATCTGGGCGACAACTCTGATACTTCATGCATGTCTGTTCTGTTCCACGTATGGATGCCCTTGGCATGCCTGTCTGTTATCCACCAATCTGGAGACACTGGGGAACAGTTCAGAGCCCCTCGAGGCCCTTGCCTTCCTACTGACTATCTCCATTTTCAGGAGAAGGGCAGCAAAGGAAGAAATTATGAGTAAGAAATCCACCTCATATCTTCAGCCAGGACCCAGCAAGAGCCCCTGAGAAGGGAAAGTTACTACCCAAAGCCCGAGTAGCCAGAGCACTTCTGAATCATTTTTTTGAACACAGGACACTTTTGGTAAAGCCCTTGAATCCCTTCTCAGAATGCTTGTAAGCACATTAAGTAAAATACACAGCAGTACAAAGGAAACCAGTTATACTGAACTATAATTATCAAAATATCTTACAACAAATTTATGATATGCTAATATCTGTGATTATTAACTGGCACACTAAATAGCAGTATCTAGCTGTATGTCTAATCGTTAACATGATTTTGAAGTCATGATGAGTATAAAGAATGTTTTGAAATACCTATAAAACTGTAATGTAATATGAAAATATCTATGGCTTCTACTGATGACAGTCACAGGTACTATTAACACTGCCATGAGTTGTTGTCCACAGAATTGAAGGAAATGCTAAGTTGTGCATCACTTTCCATGACAATAAATGTGCAATTATATTTCTTATTCAAGTTTACAAATCTCTTGAATTCTACTCCCAGAATTTTGGGGGACTCTCAGTGGATCCCAGGCTAAGAATCAAATGACATTCTAGAGTGTCTGGCATTAACAGCATCCATGCATGGGTGTCTACAGCCACCCTCTTGGCAGCTCTGTGAGTATTGTCATCTCCATTCTTCAGCTCAGGAAACCAAGGCTGGAAAAGGCTAAACCATGGGAAGGCACAGAAGTGAGTGTACCCAGCTCTGGAGCCCATGCCCTTCCTGTTTTCCTGCTTCTGTCCAAGCAGCCTCATCTTGGTGAAGCCAGTTTGTCATGCCTCGTCTCCAGGAAGAGGGGCGATGAAGTGGAAAGTCCACACCCCCAACGGCAGGAACAAAACAAGCAACACTGCAGCAATTTCTGCTTCCCACTTCCCATAAGCCATTCTCAGAGATGAAGAGAAATGTGGCTATACATGCAAGCCCTTTAGAGGGGAAACAAACATGTGAAAAATTCCACTCAACAAGGCCTGCAGTTAAATTGTGCCACCTCATGTGTAAACCCAAGCCTCCTGGGAGTTAATGCATTTGGGGCTCATTAATATCAGCATGAGCAGTGTCCAAGGAGCACTGCTGAGGCCCTGCACACTTAGGATGTGAAGAACTGCCTCTTGCCTGCACAGGACATGCGGGCTCCTGAAGGCTAGGCCTTTGGAAATGAAGCATCAGGCTCAAGTCCTGCCGTCAGCCTCCCCATAGCCATTGAATGCAGGGAAGGGTAAAACTGCAGCCTCCTGGCCAAGGCCCAGCTCAGGAAATTGCTTTTTACCTACTGGGACTCCACATGCCTTTTCACTTTGCTGGCCTCTGTCCCAGCAGCCAGTGCAGTGAACATCTGCCAGCCATTGAGTCCACCTCACTGGCACCCAGGGCCTCATCTCACATCTCAGCGATTCCTCATGGACAATACTCTCAGTCTGCATGGAACAGAGCAGACCTCTGGGTTGGGAAGGCCCACTGCAGAGCTAAACTGGAAATAAAGACTTAACTCAGGCTATAACAGAGGTATCTAGAGTTCCTGTCAGCTCTGTTGGAGTGTGAGGTTGACAACTCAGCTACCAGGCTTACCCAGCTTAGCTGAAATCTGTTCCAGAGGTGGACTATGCCATCCAGGCTCAATTCTCCTGTGCAATAGCATCCCCGGGGTCGAAGCAAATTGAGAGCAGATTTCATTCCGTTTGAAGCCTTTAAAGGGGCTTTGGTTTTTTATTAATCTGAATCTCCTCATGAGGAAACAATCAGACAAATCCAAAATGAGGGGCATTCCAAAAATAACAGCCTGGGGTTTTCAAAATTGTCAATGTCATGGGGGAAGAAAGGGCTGAGGAACTGTTCTAGAATAGAGGACGCTAAAGAGATAAGTCAGCAAATGCAATGTGTGAACCTGGGCTGGATCCTGGAGCAAAAACACAGGAAAACAGTTATAAAGGACACATACTGGACACTTGGGGAAATTTGAATATACACAATATTAGGTAATAGTGTTGTTCCAATGCAAAATTTCCTGATTTTGATGTAGGCAAAGATCCTTGGTCTTAGAGCATCTGCAGATCAAAGGTTATGTGTGCATAACTGCATCTCAAATGGGTTCAGAAAAGAGATAGATAGATAGATAGATAGATAGATGATAGATAAGCACAAATTGAGCAAAATGTTAACAACTGGTGAATCTAGATGAGGAGTAAATGGGTATCTATTGTACTATTTTGCAACTTTCTATAGGTTTAAAAATTTTCAAAACAAAAATGTGGAAGGAAACTCTTTAGAAAAGGAAGAAGGAAAAATAAATTTTGTACTTCCAAATAATGTAATGTAGTAGTTACCTTCCAGGGAAGGTAAGTGAATGGAATCAGGGAGATACATACAGTTAATTTCAACAGCTTTAGTAATGTACACTTTCTTAAGGTGGATGGTGGGTTCAATGTTTATTTTAATACAATGCTTCATCAATACATATGAAATATATTAGAGTCTTTCATATGTATCAATTATTACATAGAAATACATATTTTACCAAATAATTACCTTCCAAAAATGTTTTCATTAATATTTTTCTTTTTTCTTTCTTTCTTTTTTTTTTTTTTTTTTGGAAACAGGGTCTCACTGTCACCCAGACTGGAGTTCAATGAGCTGTGATCGTGCAGTGGCATAATCACAGCTCACTGCACCCTTGACCTCCGGGATCAAGGAATCCTCCCACCTCTACCTCCCAAGTAGCTGGGACCATAGGTGCATACCATCATACTAAGCTAATTTTTAATTTTTCTGTAGAGATTGGGGTCTCACTACATTGTCCAAACTGGTCTCAAACTCCTGGGCTCAAGCCACTCTCCCGCCTTGGCCTGCCAAAATGTTGAGATTATAGGCGTGAGCCACTGCACCCAGCCAATATTTCTTTATATTTTTTATTTATTTGTCCTCAGAGGTAGATCAATGAAAGTATTTTTTTGAGGAGGTCCTGAAATTCCATGTGTTTGTTATTGGCCAAAAAAGCCCACCTCAGCTGGTAGAAGGATAGAGGGTCTTTATTTACAACAACAGAACTGCTTAGCTGTTGATGGCTTGTTGGTGCTTGTTGATGCTTGTTGCCAAAGATTTTCAGGACCGCCTTCCGTAGTGATCACCAGCTCCCTGCTTTGATGGTTGGTTCACTACTGGTAGGGAAGAAGAGTACTTCTTTTGGCCTTAGGGGTTTTGCCCTGACTCTTTCTTTCCCTACAGCCACCCCCACCCCAATGCTACCCCCAATGCCTAAAGTTGGTTAGGGGTGGCAGGCAAGTGCTGGAACCACAGGTAGAGAGGGGGATCCCCGAGCTGTGTGATTTCTCCCAGCAACTTGCTGTTAATGGAAACAAAGCCTGGGGAGCCACCAGACACAAAACCATGTAACAATGGCCACACCAAGAGTACAAACCAGACGGAGCAGCCCTTGCCTAGACCTGTCCAGTGTCTTCCCAACGCACCTCAAATGAACATCAGTCTCCTTGTTGTGACCTTTAAGGCCCAGAAGGGCCCCTCTAAGCCTCTGTATCCTCATCTTCTACAACATCCTCTCCCTACCTTTTGCTCACAGCGTGGCGGCTGCGCTGGTTTTCTCTGCCCCTCATACGCACACACCTCAATACCCCTTGGGGATTTTGCATTTGCTCTTCCCATCTCCTGGGATGCTTTTCTCCACAATCCTCACATTGCTGATTCTTCTGGTTGTTCAGGTCTCAGTGCCAATATCACCTCTTCAGAAAGCCCCTTCCTAACCCCTTAGTGTGAGACAGCCCCATCTTACAGGTACTTGCTTATTTTTTGCATAGTATTTTTTCTGTAGTTGTCTGGTTTACTTATTAACTTCTTTATTTTTCATTTCCCACCAGTAGGATATAATGGCTTGCTCGTTGCTGAAGCCCCAGCACCCAGACAGTGACATCCTAAGGACCTCATTCACACATCCACTCATGTGTGACTTAGGCAGTTATTCTCCCTGCCAGCTTCAGTTTCTTGCTCCATAGAAAAAGTCCTACCACTCACAGCACCATATCAAGGTGAAGAGAATATACATCAAGGGCAGGTACCACCATAGCTACCGTGCACCTGCTACTGGGTGGGCGCTCTGTAAATGCTGGTTTCCTTCCTGTCTTTCAGCTCCTTACAAAGCAGTTTTGACCTACGCCGTACCATTTGCCCTTTGTCAAACCTTTTAGTTAAGCTGTGTTAAACCTTTTGCAGTAGCTAGGGAAGCAATTGTCACCCCTATTCCATAGAAATGAAAACTCAGAGAGATGAAATTACACAGAATCACACAGTCAGGGGTAACATGGGCTATTCTTGAATCCAGTCTTCCTGTTTCAAAATTTTGAACCCATGTTCCTTACACTCCCTCACAATACAATGTGGTTACTTACGGACATACAAAGATAGAAATGAGACATGATGATGATGATAGGAGGTATTCACCAGCTTTCCAGATGGTGGGAGAGAGAGACGGGGAAGTGCGGCCCTCCTTCGTACATGTTTGTAGAGCTTGCTCTACTTACAGCCAGACCTTTCTTTCTCGGTTGTTGTGGCCCTGGGGTCTGATTAGGAGAAATGAACTTTTGTCCTAGAGCCCTTTTGTCTAGAGCCCTTGCTGGTCTGGACCGGGGGAGATGATCCCCGACACGTCCTTAGGAGCCCACATTTCTAAAAGAGCATCCAGAACAATATCTGTATCTCCAGACCTCAGCACCAGGGATGAGCTCAGACAGGTCCAGTTTCCCTACCCACCAGGAGACCAGGTTGCTGCCAGATGTTCCCAGGTTAGAAATGACTGACTTCCTCATTGTCATTGTTCATTGAACAAAGCTGTGTTGCCTTGGTCTATCGGCACCATTGCTTCCACATGGGTTATCTCTAATCTTTCTCCAAGAGCTGAAGATTTGCCTCATCTCCAAGACCAGAAAGCTTCTTCTTTTCCCAGCCACGGGAATGGACAGGATCCCCAAATCTGGCCTCAACCATCACGCATGCCTGGGCAAAACCTCTCCTGCTGATGTTACCAAAACGCTAGGGTTTCGGTCTAGGTCCCATTGCTTGCAGCACAGAAAGCCAATCACTGAGATGAGTACTGCCGAGAAAGAAGGCTTTAATTCAGTGCTGCAGCTGAGGAAATGGGAAATCAATCTCAAATCCATCTCCTCAACTGACTTAAATTAGGGGTTTATATAGCAGGGAAGAAATGTAACCATGTGTGGGAAAATAGGTATTAGGAAGGGTAGGGGAGAGGAATTGGTCCACAGGAAGCAGGTGGCCGGTTAGGCAGTCATGACAGGTGGGAGGTCTGACATCTCATTGTCCAGATGCAGTGATCTGATGAGTTTCAGGTCCTTGATATAATCTGGGAGGCCTGATTATTGGTTTCCTGAGAAATAAACTCAGGTAAGACATATGTAACTTTCTCAAGTTTTAAGACTGGGAGAGTCAATTTCTATGTTTGTTCAAAAGAAACCATAAACATTAGTTATATGGGACAATTGGGCCAGTGTCGATGTGAGCAATTCCTGGCAAGCCACAAATAAGTAAGAGGGTAGCACAGGTGCAAGTAATTAAATGATGTGTACCAGGGACTCAGTTTTGCTGCTATGACTCAAACACCAACTCTGCATAGCAAACTCTATGGCAGTAACATCAGCTCACAATGATGCTGATGACACGTGTAACACTAGCCTTTACTCCGCACTTCAGCTGTGCCAGGCATGATACACATTTGCCCCTGTGCACACTCACCCAGATAAAATCGAGGCTTAGAGAGATTAAATGACTAGCCCAGAGTTGAAAGAACTTTTAAAACTTCTAGTAGTTTCTATTTTTAGCAAATTTACAAATACATACTGTTTAAAGAGCCTAACAATTCAAGTTTTGTTATAAAATATCATTGCCCCTAATCATCAGGCCCCATCTCGGATCTTAGCTGATTGTTTTGGCATAGGCTGCCTTTGCTTGAACAATATGTTTCTATTGCCACATCTTGACTTTTACATCACCCCTCTGTACACACACGCCACTTTCCCATAACCCTGGCTTCTCCCAACATAATTATTTCAAAATTTGTAGTTAGAGACAAATCATCAGTGTTTGAATTATTATGAATATATAAATACTCCTTGGAGCTTATTATGATTTAATTTTTGTAGTTATTAATACTCCAAAGTTAATAATTTTTTCTTTTGATTTGCTTAGATTTCTGTGTATTTATCATTCATTCAATCACAAATGCTATCAATTGTCTAAATTTCTTCATAATGCATGAGGCTTTCTATTGATTTTAATTTCCTAAGGAAATCTCCCCAGGAGCCTTCAGAGGGGCTCTAAATTGTCCTGATTTCTATTTCTATGTCACCCACAGAGAAAATGAAAAGAATGGCAAGCCCAGAAGTTGAGCAGTGTACATCCTGCACAGCCAAATGCAACAGGTCTTCTCCGGAGTCTGCTGCCACTCAGTTACCCCCTGTGTTGGATCTTCTCATTCCTATACCTCTTGTCTTCTTCTTTTTGGATTTGCTCTGCAATTTTGATGGAACACATCCTTGAATAGCTTTTGGAGACCTTGCATATATGCAAATGTCTTTTATCTACTCTCAGTCGATTGGCGGTAGTTCAGCTGGGAGTAGAATTCTAGTTGGAGATCATTTTTCTTCACTATTTTGAAAGCATGCTTCATTGCCTTCTAGGTGGCATTGAGAACTTCAAAGCCTTCCTAATTCTAGGTTCTTTATAAGCCTCTCTACAGATAGATATAGATATAGATATAGATATAGATATAGATAGATACATAGATATACCTCTTCTTTTTGACGCCAGTGATGATGTGCCTTGTCATGGGCCTATTATCACCCATTATGATAGAAACTTGGGGGACCCTTCCAATCTGAAAACTTACGTACTAAAAAACTTGGAAAGTCTTTTGAACTTTTCCCATTTATTCTTTTATTCTTTAATCCTATTTCTGCAACTTCTGTTAATCAGATGTTGGGTCTCTTGGACTCATTCTCTAATTTTCTTTTCTCTTCTAGTTTTCATCTCTTTTTCTTTTTGCTCTGTTTTTTGTAAGAATACCTCAACTTTATCTGGAAACTTATTCTGAGGTTTTCTTTGCTGCTGTGTTATTTTCATTTCCAAGAGTTATTCGCATTCTCTGAATGTTTTTTGTAACATCTTCTTCTCTTTTGATTATTGCAGTTTATTTTCTTATCTCCCTAAAGCAGGGGCCCCCAATCCCTGGGCTGCAAACCACGGGCCATAAGCCAGGTCCGTAGCCTGTTAGGAACCAGGCTACGCAGCAGAAGGTGAGAGGCTGGTGAATGAGGATTACTGCCTGAGCTCCACCTCCCATCAGATCACCAGCAGCATTAGATTTTCATAGGAGTGTGAACCCTATTGTGAACTGCATATGCAAGGGATCTAGGTTGTGTATGCCTTAGGAGAATCTAAAGCCTGATGATCTTAAGTGGAACAGTTTCATCCCAAAACCATCCCCACCCCCAACCTCCTCAACCCCCTCAACCCCCATCGTGGAAAAATTGTCTTCCATGAAACCAATCCCTGGTGTAAGAAAGATTGGGGACCACTGCCGTAAAGTATTAATAGTCTGTTTCTGGAGTGTCTTCTTCCTATTCTATGCTTCTTCTGTCTGATTACTTTCACCTTTATTTTACTCTAAGTCAGTCTTTCTCAACTAGGTTCTTCTTTCGAACCACAGATCATAGAAAATTATTTGTGACTATTTTCTTAATTCTGCCCCCTCAAAATGGTACATGGTATGATTCTAGTATGTCTGGATGCCTTAGGCTTACTTCTTTCAAGGAAATCCTGATTATTCATGAGACAATTGTGATATCCTGAATAATGGGCTCCCCATATCCTAATCTCCAGGACTTGTATATAACAAAAGGAACTTTTCAGACCAAATTAAGAATCTTGAGATGAGATTATCCTGCATTATCTCAGCGAGCCTTAAATGTAATTACCAGGGTCCTTAAAAGAAGGAGGCAAGCTAAACAGAGAGAAAGCCATGTGACAACAGAAGCAAAAATTGGAGTGAAGGGGCCATAAGCCAAGAAATCTAAGCACCTCCAGAAGCTGGAAAACGAAAGGGAACATATTCCTTGGATTCTCTAGCAGGAACCAGCCTGGCCAATACCTTGCCTTGACCCAGTGAAATTGATTTCAGACTTCTAGGCTCCAGACCTGCAAGAAAATAAATGTGTGTTGTTTCAAGTCCCAAGTTGGTGGTAATTCACTATAGTATTCATAGGAAATGAGTCCCATAAGTAACTCTTAGTTCTCTGCTAGCATTTCAGAGTAAGGAACTAAATGCTAATCGGAAGATCAGAGTGCAAGAACTGCACACGGCATCTGCATCTCCACTGTAGGAGACTCCGGATGGGCCATGTTCCTGCGAAACTGTTAATTTCAGTACCTTTAACACTTTCTTCTTTAGCTGGACAGACTCCCGAGAGAACACTCTCCAGGTCTCCTGACTGGAAGGTGAAGACTGACTGCAGCATCCTGGGAGCCAGGTCAGGAAAGCGGGCTGAGGCTCGTCAGCATCCAGCTGCCCCTCACCACACTGCTACAGTGCACAGCCCAGGTGTCCAAAGACCATGCCTTACCCTCTCCAGCCAGTCTTTGCTGAGAGGGGTGGGCAGTAGCCTGGCTGCCCACAGTAGGGTGCAGACATAGAGATCTGAGTGCTTACTAAACAAATCCTTCTTATTTGAGTCTTTCTGCCTTTCTCCCAATTTCAGAGGTACCTGCTGCCCCTAGGTCTCGAGGTTTATGGAATTTGCCGCACACATTTGCTATTTTAAAATTTTCGCCACTATGGCCTTCTGAGCTTTGCTTTCTTTCATCAGTTACCACTCATCTATCTGTATTCTGACTCCCAAACCATGTTGTTGTCATTTCTTCTCCCATTTTTTCCATTGTAGTGGGTTTTACCTTTTTCAAAACAATCCATTCCAGTGGGGCTTCAGGAGGAGAAAAACGCAGACACATACGTTCAATCAGCAAACTTCACCTACAAAGTTTTTAATTCACTTATCCATCTTATGTCTCACTTGTTTTTGTTTTAATTTAGAAACAGAGTCTCACTCTGTCACCTGGGCAAATACGGTGATATGATCACAGCCCATTGCAACCTCAAATTCCCAGGCTCAAGAGATCCTCCCACCTCAGCTTCCTAAGTAGCTACAGGTGCATGCCACCAAACTCAGCTAAGTTTTTAATTTTTTATAGAGATGGAGTCTTGCTTTGTTACTCAGGCTGGTTTTAAACTCATGGCCTCCAGCTATCACCCCACCTTGGCCTCTCAAAGTGCTGGGAGTACACGTGTCAGCCACCACCCCCAGACTTATGACTCATTTCTATCCTAATAACATCTATGTAAGATGAGTGAAGACCATATTCCATATTCTCATTCCCATTTCATGAAAAGTGAGCCTCAAAGAAGTCATGTGCTTTATCCAAAGATAAGAAGTCTGAGGCTCTGAGTCCTGGTCTGGGGTTCCATGGGCCAAGAGGTGCTATCAGTCACATTCTGTCACCGTCACAGAAACCTGCAATACCCCAGAACAGGCATGGGGAAGGTCAGAACATAGAGACGGAGGCAGTGAAAACAGTTGAGGGTGTTAAATTGTCTCAGAAGATTCATTGAGGCCAAATTGCAGAAAGAAACAAAGAAAGAAAAGAAACAAGACATGGGGATAGGGGGGAGGAAGGAAGGAAGAAAGAAAGGAAAAAATAAGAAGAGAAAGGAAGGAATGAGGAAGGAAGGAAGGAAGGAAGAAGGAAGGAAGGAAGGAAGGGGAAGGAGAAGGGGAAGGGAAGGAAAGGAAGGATGGGAGAGACAGAAGGAGGGAGGGAGGAAGGGAGGGAGGAAGGAAGGAAGGAAAAAGGAAAGAAGGGGGGAAAAGGAAGGAAGAAAAAAGAAGGAAGGAAACAAAGAAGGAACGAAGGAAGGAAAGAAAGAGAGAGAGAGAGAGAATCTGACACAAATGAGAATTCCCCAGTGAGAAAGCAATCCTAGGAATGTCAATAAATTTTTGAATGAAAGTCAAAGCTTGAAATTTTATTGCGTGTAAATTTATTCAGTCCCTCAAAAATATCTATTGAACAATTTGCCAGTTATTGAACTATTATCTCTAAGCTCCAAACTTATCCTTTTCTACCCAGCTTTGTAATGCCAGGGCTAGAACTCTGCATCTACCATTCTGCCCAGCCAGCTGCTACCTGTTGGGATCCACCAAGAGGGGGTAGTAAAGGGAGACCCTGAGGCTGGGGAAGGGAAAGTGGCCCTCTTCTTCCTGTTCCTGAGTACTTCCTGCTCCTGAATACTTCCTGTTCCTGAGCACTTCCTGTTTCTGATTAGCTCCTGTTTCTGAATACTTCCTTTTATTGTCTGCATCGCTTCCTCAGTGATAACCTAGGCACTGGAAGTTCTTTCCTGTAGCAGCGACTCCATCCAGTTTGCAGTTTTTACAGTATACACAACCCAGTTTCAATGTTATACACAACCCAGTTTCAATGTGGCCCCACTCAGATATCTGAGTCCCAGCTCCATGGGGCCCCTCCTCTGAGCTTCTACATTTTAATAATTTTCTGTTCTTCCTTCTATTCCCTCACCCCTAGGGGAAGTAGCTATTTCCTGCAGTTGCCACCACCATGATTTATTAGAGTTCTCTTTTTGCCTTTCTGCGAAAGAACCCAGTTAACAATTTTTATATAAAATTATGCCTGTTAAAAGGTGTGGTTTTTATCTCCTGACTGATTCAAGCACTCACTATGAACCACCACTAAAGCTCTATATTAGGTACAAATCTGGAAGGAAAGAGTCCCCCCTACATAAATGCTGACACATTGCCAAAGGATGAGAAGGTGGCTTTCCTAGATGAATCAGGCTTTGTAGTTATGCTGCATTGACCAAATGTTTGGACCAGTGCAGTTTGTGGTTCCCATGGGCAGTGTCCCTTAACTCCAAGAAAATGACTTCAGATATCAAGTCTCCCGGGGCTGTCTCTGATGTGCCAGGAGACAGCATGAATCTTGGACAATGGTGCTATCAATTTTCTGTAAGTCAGCCGAGATGACGGCTTTGCTCAGTAAACAGATTTCTATTTGAGCACTTTCAAAAGCCAGATTCATTATTTCAGGCATGGTCAGTATATGTTTCTGTGCTAGGCAGGTTATTTTATAGCTGCAGAACGAACAGAACATTTCAGATCTCATCAGAGTTCCCTGGACGGCTGTAAAATGTCTTCCTTAAATGTCCTCAGGATCCACATGTGAGACTGAATCAGTTTTTCAGGTTGGGAAAGCCAGTGCTGGAAAGAAAGAGGCAGTTTCGGGCAGCCACAGTTACTCAGAGCTCAGTTCTGGCCTCTGAAAGCTATCTCCTTCTCTTCCTGGGTCAGACTTACAGGTCATCTTGTTAAGACATATTAATCCCCATGGCTGGTTTTGTCTGTGTCTCCTTCCCACCCTGTCTCCACCAGAATGAGCTTCTTGAAAACAAGGCTAGGGTCTTGTTTATGTCTCGGGACTGCAGCATGGTACCTAGAGCCTAGCTGATGCTCTTGTTTTTCTTGAGCTGGAACAAGCTGAATTGACCATGATAATTCCTAGTGGAAGTTTTAAGCACTATGTAGGAACATGACTCCATGCTCTGATGACCACACTCTATAATCTTTTATAGGTACATACATAGTAGGTATATGTATTTATGGAGAACATGAGATATTTTTATATAGGTATACAATGTGTAATAATCACATCAGGGTAAATGGGGTACCCATCACCTCAAGCATTTATCTTTTCTTCATGTTATAAACATTCCAGTTATACTCTTTTAGTTATTTTTAAATGTGTAATCAAATTATTATTGACAAGTTACCCTATTGTGCTACCAAATATGAGATCTTATTCATTCTATTAATTACCCAATTGACAGAATATCATTCATTCAATTATATTTTAGTACCCATTAACCATGCCCACTTCACCTCCCCGCCACCCCACCCCCACCACCACTACTCTTCCCAGCCTCTGGCAACCATCCTTCTACTCTCTGTCTCCATGAGTTCAACTGATTTAATTTTCAGCTCCTACAAATAAGTGAGAACATGTGAAGTTTGTCTTTCTGTGCCTGGTTTGTTTCACTTAATGTAACCACCTCCAGTTCAATCCATGATGTTGCAAATGATAGAATCTCATATTTTTACGGCTGCATAGTATTCTATTGTGTATATGTACCACATTTTCTTTATCCATTCATCTGTTTATGGACACTTGGGTTGTTTCCAAATCTTGGCTATTGTGAATAGTGCTGCAATAAACATGGGAGTGCAGGTATCTCTTCAATACACTGATTTCCTTTCTTTCAGGTATATACCTAGCAGTGGGATTGCTGGATCATATGGTAGTTCTATTTTCAGTTTTTTGAGGAACCTCCAAACTGTTCTCCCTAGTGGCTGTACTAATTTACCTTCCCACCAACAGTGTACAAGAGTTCCCTTTTCTCCACATCCCTGCCAGCATTCGTTACTGCCTGTCATTTGGATATAAGCCATTTTAACTAGGGTGAAATGATATCTCATTGTAGTTTTGACTTGTATTTCTCTGATGATCAATGATGTTGAGCACCTTTTCATATACCTGTTTGCCATTTGTATATTTTTCTTTTAAGAAACATCTATTCAGATCTTTTGCCCATTTGTAATTGAATTACTAGATTTTTTCCTTTTGAGTTGTTTGAACTCCTTATATATTCTGGTTATTAATCCCTTGTCAGATGGATACTCTGCAAATATTTTTCCCATTCTGTGGGTTGTCTCTTCACTTTGTTGACTGTTTCCTTTGCTGTGCAGAAACTTTTTTTTTTTTTTTGACAGAATCTCACTCTGTTGCCCAGGCTGGAGTGCAGTAGAGCAATCGCGGTTCACTGCAACCTCCGTCTCCCCAAGTTCAAGTGATTCTCCTGTCTCAGCCTCCTGAGTAGCTGGGATTATAGGCACGTACCACTACACCTGGCTTATTTTTGTATTTTTGGTAGAGATGGTGTTTCACCATGTTGACCAGGCTGGTCTCGAACTCCTGACCTCAGACAATCCACCCGTCTTGTCCTCCCAAAGTGCTGGAATTAAAAGCGTGAGCCACCACGCTTGGCCAGAAGCTTTTTAACTTGATATAATCCCATTTTTCCTTTTTTGCTTTAGTTGCCTGTACTTTTACAGTATTACTCAAGAAATTTTTGCCCAGACCAATATCCTGGGGAACTTCCCCAGTGTTTTTTTTGTTTGTCTGTTTGTTTGTTTGTTTGTTTGTTTTTGGCAGTTTCGTAGTTTGAGGTCTTACATTTGTCTTTAATCCATTTTGGTTTGATTTTTGTGGGTAGAAAGTGACAAGGGTCTAGTCTCATTCTTCTGCACATGGATAGCCAGTTTTCCAAGCACCATTTATTGAAGAGACTGTTCTTTCCCCAGTGTATGTTCTTGGTACCTTTGTCGAAAATGAGTTCACTGATGATGTCTGGATTTATTTCTGGGTTCTCTATTCTGTTCCATTTGTCTATGTGTCTGTTTTTATACCGGTGTGATGCTGTTTTGTTTACTATAGCCCTGTAGTATAATTTGAAGTCAGGTAATGGGATTCCTCCAGGATTACTCTTTTGCTCAGGACAACTTTAGCTATTTTGGTCTTTTGTGGTTCCACATACATTTTAGGATTTTTTTTCTGCTTCTCTAAAGAATGTCATAGGTATTTTGACAGAGATTTCATTGAATGTATACATTGCTTTGGATAGTGTAGGCTACAACCTATAATTGGTTTTGCCCTTTCCACTTCTGTCTCCTCTCCTTTTAATCAGAAGAGGGAGAGAGAATGGGCTGGACGTTCTTTCCCATCCATGGCCTGAATGAAATGAAAATGCCTCCAGGAAGAGCTGAGGATAAGAGTACAAGGGCCGCCAGTGATCCTGGAAATAGATAGAGGCAGCCCAAGATGAAAGACACCTTCAGGCGAGAACACACGTCTCTATCCGCTTCTCTCTCTGTTTAAAATTGAGCCCTTCTGACTTTCCTAATGATAAAAATGCAAATTTTTAAAGATCATAAATCATCTTTTTCATCTATGAGATTGATAGTTACTTATTAGTATTATTAACAGTAATAGTAATTAATAGTATTATTAACAGTCAATGTATATTGAGATTGACTTTTTAAATTCACCTATAACATTTACAAAGATTAAAAAAGGGAGGCACTGAACATATTTTAAAATTAGTTTTTAAAAAAGCAACCTGGCAATATCAAGCACTGGCAAGGATGCAGAGCAACTGAAACTCTCAGGAATTGCTGGTGAAACGCAGACTGGCTTGGCTGCTCTGAAAAAGGCTTGACAGCTTTTAAAAGGTGAAACATACACTTAGTGTGCAACTCAGTAATCCCACTCCTAGGCACCTACCCAAGAGAAATGAAAACTTATGCTCACACAAGAAAACTCTATACATAAATGTTTATGCATCTCTATTCATAATCAACAAAAACTGGACACAACCCATTTGTCTTAGTGGGTAAATGCATAAGCAAACTGTGGATCATCCGCACGATGGAATACCTACCACTCAGCAATAAAAAGGAACGAACTGTTGATGCATGCAACAGCTGAGTCTCAAAGGCGTTATGCTAAAGGAAAGTAGAAGCCAGACTCAAAAGGCTGCATATTATGCGATCTCATTTTTGTAACGTTCTAGAAGAGGTAAAACTATAAAGACAGAGATAAGATCAGCAGCTGTCAGGGATAAAGGACATGTTTGACCACAAACAGGAAGCACAAAGTAGTTTCTGGGCATGAAACTGTATCTTTTCTCCCCAGTTTTACTGAGGTATAGCTGACAATTAAAAATTATATATATTTGAAGTGTGTAACTTGATGATTTGGAGTTGTTCTGTATCTCAATTAGAGTGGTGACTTCACAAACCTATACCTACATTAAAATTCCTACAACTACACAACAAAGTCAACTTTATCTTATATAAATTTTAAAACTAATAATAATGAGATATTAAATATGAATAAATAGATAAACAAAGATGGGAGGGCTTTTGGAGAAATGGCTGATGCCAGACCTGAGGCAAAGAAAGTGCAAGGTGAGCCTGGAGCATCTCATGCCAGAGAGCAGAGAGGGGCTCAGAGGACACAGGTCCAGCTTGAAGGGGCTGCCACTTGCCAAATTTGGGATGATCTGGCTGTTAAAATGGATAGCGACAGAAATACACTGGATTGAGAAAGAAGCCATGACTACAATCTGATACTAAAAAAGTTGAGGGGTAGAATAAGAAGATTTTCTTTACAGAAAAACGATAACTTTTTTTAAAAGTAGAAAGAATGGGAAATGAAAAAGCACTTTATAGTCAGGAAAGCAGCAATTGATCCAGGCAAGGATGATCAATAGATTCTAAAATCACTGGGTAAGAGATTGTTGGGAAGCAAGACATTCTGTCTCAAAGTATCACCCAGTAGGTCACTTAATAATCACAGAAGATCAGGGTACATTTCCAACGGAGAAATATAGCAGGCACTCACTTAACTGAGTGATCAAAGTTAATGTCACAAATTGTGGACAAATTGGCATCTTGTTGTTCCTCCTGATATCATGCCCTGAGAAGGAGGCAACAGCATCTGTATAATATGCCTGCCAACAATATTTATGCTAAATCTAATCCTGAGGCACAATCAGATAAATCCAGGCCTAAGTACACTCCATAAAACTCTTCAAAATGTTCTGGATTCAAGAGACGTGACAGGGAAACAGTATGTGACCCTTGATTCCATTCTGGATCAAGACAAAATCTGTTAAGTACAGACAGTCCACAACTTACAATTGTTCAACTTACAATTCTTCAATTTTACAATGGGGCAAAAGTGATAGGCACTCAGTGGAAACCGTACTGTGAGAACCCATACCATTCTGCTTTTCACTTTCAGTATGGTATTCCATACATTACATGAGATATCTAACACTTTATTATAAAATAGGCTCTGTGTTGGATAATTTTGTCCAACCGTAGGCTAATGTAAGTGTTCTGAGCACATTTAATGTAGGCAAAGTTGTTATAATATTCAGCAGATTTAGTGTATTAAATGCATTTTTACTTACATTTTTTCAACTTATGATGGGTTTATTGGGATGTAATCTCATTTCAAGTCAAGAAGTGTCTTTTTTCAATGACTTGATATGAATTTTGTATTAGAAAATCGTATTTTAGCAATTCCCAAGTGTACCAATTATTTTATGCTTACGTAAGGGTGTGTTTTTGTTCTTAAGAGACACACGCCGAAGTATTTAGCCATCAAGTGTTATGATCTCTATAGATAACTCCAGTTTGTTAAAAACTAACAGAGAGCAGATGTGGCAAAACGTTAACACCGGGTGGATCTACATTGGGTGAAGCACTTACAAGTGCACATTTCACTTGTTCCTACAATTTTTTCAAAGGCTATTTTTTTTTTTCTGAAGAAAAATAAAGGAGAGAAAAAACTGATGAGGAAGCCTAGTACTGGCAAGGTCGTGGGGCACTGGAAATTCTCCTGTACAGCTGGTGGGAGTGTGAGCCAGCACATGCTGTCTGGAGGGAAGTCGGGTGCACAGTAAAGCACAAATTGAGCATACACTTTGACCCACAAACCCCACACCCCACCACTTTCAAGTTAACTTAGAGAGAACTCACTAAGGTACAAAGATATATATGCCCTAAAATTTCACTGCAATCTTATTTTTTATACCAGAAAAGTAGGAAATAGCTTAATGTCCATCAACGGAAAACTGGTAAGTAAATTGTGCTTCATTTCTAGCCTACTGGTCAAGATCCTGGGCTCTAAGGTCAGATACCCTGGCAATGCTGATCGATTTTCTTGTGCCATAGCCTCTTCATCTGCTTAATGAGCATAATACAAACTCCTGTTCGGTAGAGTTGTTATGAGATTATGCAAGGCCATGCATGTGCCTGGCATGTAGCAGGTATCAAATCAATATTACATACCATTAGCTTTATGTAATTGATAAAAAAAAAAAAACTATGAGGCCAACCTTTGTTTATTGACCTGGAAAGATGCTTCTGTCATAGTGTTGAATGAAAAAGCAGGTTATGGGATAGAAGAGCACAAGGTCTGATTGCACTTATGTGAAAGTGCGTTTTTAATTTCCATTTGGATATATTTGTAGCAAGATGTCTGGAAGATTGGCCACCTAAGCGTTAATAATGGGTCCCTAAGGGGAGGACGCTTCCAATCTTTCATTTTCTTCTTTGTACACTTCTATATTGTTTGTTTTTTCTTTTTTTCTCACAACACATGTAACAGTTTTACAATCAGATTCTTTTTAATTGTGAAAATATTAATAAATCAAATCCATAGATCTTGCCTGCTCAGACCTGACTTTGTCTGAGGGGTTGACCAGATGCCCTGCTGATTGATTCCCCAGAGGCTACTCCCTTATCTTTGGTACAAGTTACTGTCCCCTTTTCTCAGCCTGAGTGTTCTCTCTGCCAGGCATGCCGGAGGCATTTACATGTTCAGCTCTTTGTTCTCTCCACGGGATTATGTTTTCCCCACATTTCTACCTCATTTTCACGCAGCCTACAGCGTGTGTGTGAAGTGTGTGTTTGGCTCAGGGGATGACAACACACCTGCAGAGGATTCACTGAAGCCTACCTTGGGTGGCACTCAGCTCTTTTCTGGGTGTTTTCTAAAGGCATCCACACTGTCCCGCAGAAATCCAGTTTGCAGCACCATTTCCTCCCCAAGCCCGGTTTTCTGCAGCCTGGACCCTCACCAAGGTGCCAATATCGAGCTGACCACGAGATGGCACTCTTTCCTCGCATCAGGGTGGCCGAAGCCTGCATCCCCAGACCCGTGTGCTTCTGAATCCAGCTTCTGTGCTGCCCGAAGCAATTTCAGCAGAGATTATTTACTAAAGAGACCTTCACTAAAGAAGAGAACAGTAGGATTAAATATTCGGAAACAGAAGAACTCGAAGAAGAAAATACAATTTCCCAACGTCACATGCTCACCCATCCTTCTCCTCTTCAACAAAAGTCGCAACAGTTTTGTGTCCATTTGCAGTCTGGGGTAGAATTAGAATTGCCAAGCACCCCAGTGAGGTCTGAATCCACATTCCTTTATTTCTTTGTGCCACTCAAAGCCAGATATTGATGTCTGAAAACAAGATACATAAGCTTCATTATTTAAGTGTCTCTTCCTTAAACAAGACCGCTTTAATACTTAACAAGGTAGGGAAGCTACATAATTTAAAATCTATGCGACAAGAAATAAGAAATTATTTGTAGCGGGCTCCACTTTTACACCCACCAACAAAGAAAGACATTCACAATTTTTTGCCTTCCCAGGGCCCCAAAATACAACACAGGCCTGTTCTCCTGCTCCGGGCAGAAGCCGCAGCTGAAACTGTTCTTTATCAGCTTTTCTTTCTCAATATTTACCAACCAATAAATCTTTTTTCCCCGAAGACAACTGACATTCGAATCCTGTTCATGTGGACGCTTGTTATCCAAATAATATTAAATAAACTGCTTCATTTTCCACTGAAAAAGTATTAAGATGGATTTTTGTTTCTTTGCTGGTCAATATTGAAGAAGAGAGGGGCTGCTCTCATCCATGGCAAGGGCAGCTGCCTGCCTGCAATGAGCACATCTCAATCTCCGAACCTCCTGCGGAGGTGCCTCCTCTCTGTCCTATCCTGGGGCCATGAAAGCTCATTGTCAGGCTCCCACAGTCCCTGCTGTGTGGCACCAGCAGGGTCGAGCCTGTCTGTACCATTGTCACGGTCATAACTGAGGACTCCATAGAATGTTGCCAGAGCTGCAGGAGTATTTTGCCCATTTTCCAAAGTGGGATAAGTCAGTCTTTTGAGAAAAATTCCAATTCTGTTGCTCCACAAGCCAATTCCAGCTTCCTTTTTTATTATTATTATTTTTATTTTTAGACAAGGTCTCACTCCATCACCCAGACTGGAGTGCAGTTGCGTGATCACGTCTCACTACAGTCCCAGGTGATCTTCCCACCTCAGCCTCTCAGGTAGCTTGGGATTACAGGCACACACCTCCATGCCCAGCTAATTTTTTATATTTTTTGTAGAGATGGGCTTTCACCATGTTGCCCAGGCTGGTCTTGAACTCCTGGGCTCAAGCAATCCTCCTGCCTCAGCCTCCCGAAGTGCTGGGATTCCAAGCATGAGCCAGGGCGCCCAGCTCAACTCCTGCTCTTTCCTGTCAGAAGAGTGCGTGGTACCAATGGTCAGAGAGATGGTCAGAGGGGTCAGGAGGGAGGAGGTCTGGGCTAGCTCTTCTGCTGACTTCCTGGGAGGACCAGCAATGAGACTTGCATTTCTGGGCCTCAGTTTCTCCATTCATACAAGGAAGTGTTGGACCCGACTTTCTTTTAAACCTTCCCGTAATGCTACTTATCAAGGATCTGAAATAAAGGAGGCTTTGGAGCTGGCTTGATCTTAGTGGAAATTAAACATCTGAGTCCCTAAAGAAACTTCTAGGGAAGAAAAAAAGAAAAGCTTTTGAAGATTAATAGTAGCAAATAATATTTACGTGGAGATGTCTCTGTCCTAGGTACCATTGTAAAGGTTTGGTCGTATGATTTAACTCCGACAATACCCCCCTATTCTTATACCCACTTGACACTCAAGGGAGCTGAAGCACTGAGGGATGCATGACTTCCCCAGGGATCGCATCGCTTGGAAGGATCGGAAAAATGGGAAGCCAGGTGGCTTGGTTTCAGGGTTCATTCTCTTAACCTCCTAACCCCACAGCTGGCAGCAAGCCCAGGAAACCTCTGAGGGTTGCCGCAGCCCGGTGGGTTGTGGGGTGGAGCTGTAGCTGGAGGCTCTGGCAGTTGGAGTCATGGGCCCCGGCCTTGAGCACTACTCTGTGAGCGCTCATGTCTCTTTCTCTTATCTTTATTTGGCCTTTACTCAGATAGACATTGCCAGGGGTGATAGCCATGCTCATCAGTGTACCCGGATTTCTGACATGATTTTATTACTACATAAATAAGACATGAGTAATGT
This sequence comes from Trachypithecus francoisi, assembly GCF_009764315.1. Lineage (NCBI taxonomy): Eukaryota > Metazoa > Chordata > Mammalia > Primates > Cercopithecidae > Trachypithecus > Trachypithecus francoisi. The sequence continues at coordinate 4,654,448 of NW_022681467.1, forward strand.
TTCCTCATTAAAAAAAAGAAAAAAAAAAAACACTCCAAGAATTACAAGTAAGGCTAAAAATCCCCTTTGAGCACCACCGCTCTCGGTTTCCTCCTCTCCTACTACAGGAGATACTGTCATCGTTTTGGATGGTGCACTACAAATTATTTTCTATGAGGTATGTACCCTTAGAAAACCTGTGGTCACGCTTGTAGTTTATGAGGTTCTGTTTCCTTCAGCAGTGCTATCGTGCTGCCTGTATTATCTGGAAATCACTTTCCTCGGTCAACGGTGCATCTTGAGACTCTTCCATGTTCCCACTTACAGATATGTCTCGTGCTTTTTACCACTGGAGAGTATCCCACTGTGTGAATGAATCTGAGTTTATCTGTCCATCCCCCTTTTGATGGCTATTTAGGGCATTTCTAAATTTGTATTTTTCCAGAAATTACCATAACGTATGTCCTTTCACATACTGCCTCATGCATGTGTACAAATATTCCTTTGGTCTAAATGATGAAAGTGAAATTGCTGGGTATCATCATATTTTATTAAACTGGCATAAACGTTATATGAGATTTTTATGAATGCTCCCCCCAAAAATATTGGGATTTGAAACTCTGTAATAACGCCAAACTACTATAAGTGGTAACAAAACATGAGCAAGATTTGAGGGCCATGGGATGCAATAATGGTGAGAAAAGACATGGGTGATGCCTGTAAATTGTAAGGCTATGCTTTTCCCTTCCACCCAAGAAAGCACAGCAGAATGCAAGACGGGTGAAAATGACATGAATCCTGAAAACTCTTAAATGCATTAGAATTGGAAATTTTTGAGTAACATACTTGCAAACATGGCCGAGATCTGCTGTGATTTACCTGCAGGGTCCATCCTTCTGCACAACCCATGCTGCCAACCAGGAGACATTCTGTGCCCACCAACTCAATGAGGCAGCAACCGGTTCTGTACATGAAGATTGCAAGGGATCCCAGATGACATGTTAGAACAGACACTATCCAAGTAGGAAAGGACATATCCGTCAGCCATGCTACAAGTGTCATGCCACCATGGAAGTTGATTGCTAGATACTGGACTGGCATACACCACATACACACACACACACACACACACACACACACGCTGAAGCATCCTCAGAATTCCTGGAACTCCAAGGTTCAAACGTCCAAGAAGAATACCTTGGTGTGAGGACTGTGTGCTTGGCCAGGCTCTTTGGAGCCTACTTGGTGTCTCTGAAGGACTGGAAGTAGAATCTGCTTTTAATTAAGGGAGCCCTAATACCAGTCTCTGCCAGAATGCCAGAAATTACAAATCCGCGTGCCCTGTCCACCCTCTCTCCAGTGGAGACTCTTATCTGATCTTAAGATCAACCTCAGGCTAAAAAACAAAGAGTGAACCAAGTCAGTCTGTATGGAACCCTAACATTCTCTGTCTTGGCGCTTCCCCTGCTGAAGACAGCCCACTGCTCTTACTTCTTACAGCTGGGTACCACAGATTTGATGGCTTTTTTCCTTCGTACCTTTCCCATTCCCACCCTGCCTTCCTGAAAATAGCTCCTGTTTGCTCTCTAGACCTGTGCTAGTCAGTGGGTGGTCCTGGGCATCTGAGCTGGTGCACTGAGGATTTGTGCTGATCTGCAGTGAGATCGGTGGAGATTTGGAGGGCAACCACTTGGAGACTTTGATACCTAATTAAGCAGAGTAACTTTAGGTCTGTTAAATCTAATAATAACTTTAGGCTTGAATTTTAGTGTATATTTTTATTCCATTTTCTTAGTAATTCATTGTTATTGCATTGTATTTTTATTTTTATTGTTTTAGAGACAGAGTCACTCTGTAGCCCAGGCTGAAGTGCAGGGTTGCCATCATAGCTCACTGCAATCTCAAATTCCTGGTCTCAAGTGATCCCCCCTCCTTGGCCACCAAAGCACTGGCATTACAGGAGTAAGCCACCACACTCAGCCTGTTATTGTATTTTATGAAAATGCTCACCTATGGTGGATTGGAAATGCTTTTAAACATGTATTTTTAAGTCAAGATGTCCTCTCTCTGTCTCTTAACTTCCTATGACTTGACTAGCAGGTACATTCAAGTAACTTCATGTATCATGAAGCAGATGGAACAGGCGACTCTCCATTCTAGAGATCCCTGGCTGTAAGGGGCTATCCCCTTTGCTAGTGTGGGAGGTCAGTATGCCTTACAGAATGAACCATACGGATTCAAAGACTAATCCCAAATATGCCAGGATTGTCACTTTCATTTCATTAGACTTTCTAAGCCCAAGGAAATTGTTGTTTATGCTGAATGGCTGTGTTCCCTACACCTGGTAGAAAAGAAGCCAAGTTCATGAAAAGGCAGGACAGCAGGTGGTTTGTATGATCGTGTGTTTAGATAAAGCCACCTGCCTGTAAAGAGGCACCTCGGATCCTTTGGATTTTTCCTCTCCAGTGTTCCAAGAGGAGTGCAATTTTTAAAAGTACACATATGAAGACGTTGCCTTTTGAATAAGACCTCCAAGAGTAACTAAGATTTCCCAAGGTTTGTCTCAGCCCTTAAGGGCAAACATGATCAAACATTTGCTTGAACTGATGCTCCTAATTGTCTGTTGCTGGGTACCAAACCTCCACAAAACTTGGTGGCTTAAGCCAACAGCAAGTTTGTTTGGTTCCTGAAGATGCCATTTGCATAGGGCTCTGTAGGAAGAGTGCATCTCTGCTCTACCAGACATCAGCTGGGCAGCCCAAAGGCTGGAATGGAGTCATCAGAAAGCCCCTCGCTCATGGCTGGTGCCAGCCCTGGGGAGATGCAAACAGCTGGGCCTGGACCAGTAGGGGCTTATCCCTGACCCCAGCATCTCTCTCTGTCCTTGCATGGTCTCTCCACATGATCTCTCCAGCACAGCACCTTCAGGACAGTTGGACTTCCCATGTGTGCCAGGCTCCCAAGGCACTTGGCCCAAAGAGACAGCCATGAGGAAACACTACCACCTTCCATGGCATAGCCCCAAGGTCACACATTCTCTTCACCAAGGTAGTCAACAAAGTCCTACCCTGGTGCAAGGGGAGGGAAACAGACTCCACCTCTTGGATGAAATGAGGCAAGGTTCTGGAAGAGCATGTGGAACAAAAATACTGATGCAACTGCCTTTAAAAAATACAGTCTATCACCACAGATACACAGCTACAGAAGAAAAATATGCAAGCAGTTCACTGAGAGTGTCGAGCAAGGCTAGGTGTGAAGGTGCTCGAGTGGCAGTCAGCTCTGTTTCTCCAGCTTTGATGCCTGTGGTGGCCCAGATGTAGCTGAGAATCCCCCAACCCCTGTGGTCATGGCAGGCACTTGAAGCCACCTCTTCAAAGAAGAATGAATTGATGGGACCCTTTGCTCTTTCCCACACGTTCCACATGCATGTCTGGAGTCAGAGTCATTGTCTGTGGCTCTGATACCAAGCCCAGCTAAAGCGTTCCACCCTGACCTGGTGGAGTCATCCAGATCAAGAGCCTCTGCCTCCATGCAGCCCTCCTTGATCCTCCTCCTCTGGCCACATGCAACATTCCACCTTTTGTGCCACAGCTGGACCGTCCCATAAGCTCCCTACCCGAGTGTGTTAGCACATCAGTGCCCTGAGTCATTGGCTTGTGTTCCCCGAAGAGCCCATAAGTCCCTCAAGGCCTGAGGCCACATCAGCGGTTTGTCATATGCCTCACTGTGCCTGGCACAGTGACTAGCACACACGGGCCATGGACTTTTGACATGTATGACAAGGAAAGAACAGATGAAATCCCAGAGATTTCAAGCTGTTTGTTTCGTTTCCATAAAGAGAAGATGAAATTTTATTTGGCTTATATTTGTTTCATTGGGAAACCCACTCATATACACACTCTTATATGTAACCTTGATTATGGTGAACATGCATTTGTCTGTGAGTGTGTATGTCTGTGTGTAAATGTGTGTATGTATACGTGCATATTTTGTATAAGAATAAGTCTGCAATTGTGTGTGTTAAGGGTATAAAAAGTGTGTATGTCTGTATATGTGCTTGTGTGGGTGTGGGGATATTTATGTGCCTGAGTGTGCACGTTTGTGTGTGTCTGCATTGGTTGTTCATGTGTGCTTGTGTGTAAATGTATGTATATCGGTGTGCATATGTATTTATGTTTATGTCTGTGAGTACATATATGAATGCATGAATATATGTATGCTTGCATGTGTGTCTACATATGTGCATGTGTATTTGTGTGTGTGTGTTTCTGTCTGAGAGCATGCACAAAACCACTCATCCAAGAGGCTGGCAGTGGGTCTGCAGGCCTGGGCCAGGAGGCGTCCTGCCTTCATTGGGAATTCCTCCAGCATCCCAGGGAAGCCATCCTCACTTCCTCTCTGGGACCAGGAGCTAAGCAGAGGTCAAGTGACTTGCCCCAGACCCCACAGCAAGTCGGTGGCGGCTCTGTGAGGGTCTGATTGCCAGGCTCACGCCCCTCTGCAGGCCGAGCTGCCTCGCTGTGGCATGTTGGCACCAGGCCCAGGCTGCGCCGCCCGGCTCTGAGAGCTCCCATTGTGGCCGAGAAGTGGCGGAGTGCCATGGCCCGGCATCCGCAGGTGACGGCCGAGGGAGGAGTGACTCCCGAGGCAACAGGAAAAGGGCACCCCTCATTTTGTGTGGCTAAAGGGTTGGAAATAACAGACATGTAAAAGAGGGAGGGGGAGAGAGGAAACCAAAGCTAATGAGGAATAAAGAAGACGTGGAGAGGGACACACATGGAGAACGGTGGGAGCCGTGGGCAACGCGGGAGCCCCGCACTCACACAGCAACAGGAAGCAGAGCCAGCCGGGGGCCGCCGGCTCAGGAAACGTTTTGTTTCCTCCTTTAATTGGTGACCCCGCTCAGAGTTGCTGGAAATGGGCATAGCCCGAGAGACTCGAGTGTGGCTGTGGCAAACAATGGGCTGCTGAATGGCCTGGAAAGGCAGCCAAGAGTGGGTGCAGTCCCAGCGCCAGTGGAGCTTAGAATGGCTCTGCTGGGCACAGAAAGAAGGCTCTGAAACTCTCCCGAATTGTGCTCCCAGCTGGGCTCTCCTGGAAAGCCACCTGCACAGAGGTGCCCGTGGATGCGAGAACTCTCCGTGAGAGATGCCCAAACGCCACTGGAAATAGAGTCACATGAAGAAAACTGCATTCAGCAGAGCATGTCTCATCTAGTGTGGGCAAAAGAGATATTTTAAAATAAGCTTCCAGGGGTAGGGAATCAGAGTTCCCAGGGGTCAAGCTTAGGTAACTACCGGTGGTTAATGAACTTCTACCTAGAGTGGCTGGTGCTGGCTAAGAACCGGCTTTTGTTTGATGGACTGGGGCCTGTGAGTTAGGGACTGGGCACAGTCACCTGGGACAGCCAGGGACCCACCAAGCCACCACCAGCCATTGCTGCCCAGCACCCCTCGTGGACACCTCTCCTCAAATGAACAAATATTGAAACATCAGCTGAAAGGAACACCAAATTATTTCCCATACCTGGACTTGGTCAAAATTGCAGGACTTATTCTAATACCAGGAAAATTAACCTAAAGTAGAAATCTCAAAAAGGGGCAAATTGTAGATAGAGACAGGACATACTATTTGTCTTCCTCTTCTCCTAAGACACCTTGAACATGGAGGAATCAAAGAATAAAAATCTCTTAAGAGCAAAGGATAGCAGTAGGGAAACCAAAAAGCAAAGGATGAGAGGTTTCTAAAAAATAACGCTAGGGCCTGAGTGGCCAGAGCGTACTGATGAACAAGCCTGTGTGAGGGAAACGGTGGCTCAGAAGGCACAAGAGGGGACCGCAGGGAAAGGGCCACCCTGCCAGCAGGACACAGGCTCCGCAGCCAGCAGACCAGGACTGAGCAATTGAGGAAAAGGGACTGCAAAATAGGAGAGGAATTAAAAACCTACTCCCAACCTACTGCACCATTCATTTCTTACACCCTGCCCTACTTTTCCTCCAAGTCTGAGCACAAAGAGGGCAGGCTGCCCACCCAGCTTGTTCCACTAGCTCCTGGGGAAGAGAAAGACAACGGCGACAACAAAGCTTTCTCTTCTAAATTGAACACGCTTTCTAGGAGTTAGGAGCCAGGACTCCTAGAGTGTGTACCAGCACCCATGGCCATGCACTCCTCATTCTGGCATTCGGGGGTCCCCAGGCCCAAAACCTCCTTCCCTGCCTCTTCTCCCTAATGTGAAGCCTATCCAGTCAGTTAGCCCTGCCTTCATGCAGGCGCTTCACCCAAACCACGCAACTAATAGCAGCAAAAGTGCACACCAGCTACCTAGAAAAATGGATCCACGTCTTCCTTCTTAAAAATGAACACCGAAACAGATCACCAGGAATATGGAGAATACTAACTACTACATGAAGCAGAAGCACCAAACAAACAGAACTAAACACCACCAAAGGAAACAAACACAATTCAGGCAACCAAAGAAGAAATTAAGAAAAAAAAAAAAAAAAACACTCTAATTAATGACCTCAGAAGGATTTTGAGATTATATCACATCTACAAAACAAGAATGAAATGTTCTAAAACTTGAACAAAAAATAAGAAAGAGCTCTGGGAAATTAAAAATAGGTTTTCTGGTTTTGAAAATCAGATGTAAATGTTGAGAAATATTGTCAAGGTAATTTCCTAGAATCCAGAGCAAATATACAATGGTCAAAATCATAATAGAGAAGGTACAATGCACAGAGAATCAATTCAGGAAAATGATCTGAGCATTAGCAGTTTCAGATGAAATGCAGGGGCACAGGGGTAGTGGAGAGGGGATTATCAAAGACATGCAATAAGAGAAGAAAGGCTGCCAGAGAATTTAATCTGAATCTACATCTTTAAATGGCCCACAGCATGCCAGCAAAATGAGTGAAAAAGGATTCAGAACTGTGTACATAGTTATGAAATATCAGAATCCCAAGGATATAACAAAAATATAAAATGCTTAAAGACAGAAAACTTAAGGCATATACAAAGGATTGAGGCTTATACTAAGATCAACAATACTGAGTGTTATTAGCCAATGCAGAAAAGTACTCAAGTTTCTATCAGAAGATTAATTTACAATAATTTTATACTCAAATTAATGTATGCAAGAATTTTATACCCAACCAAACTATTATTAAATCTAAGATAAAATAAACACATTTTTAATAATTCAAGGACTCAGAAAATAAATCTCCTAATATCTTTTTCACAGAAATTACTTAAGGCTGTGCCACAACAAAAGAAGAATAAAAATTAATAGACTGAAAGAGTCACGTACAAAAAACAGTAGAATGAGCCCTAAAGTGCAGCTAAAAGAAATGCAAGAGTGAAAGTTGTAAAGTAGGTCTATAAAGCAAAAATCCAAATCAGAATAGAAAATACGTAGGCTCCACAAAGAATATATTCATGAAAGACTGGGATGAAACCAACTGATAGAATCAGTAAGAAGTTTAAAAATAGCTGTGGCATGGTGACATCTCTACAAGAAAAAATATATATATAGTCATTTTTCCTTATTCTCAGGGAATGTGTTCCAAGAACCCCAATGGATACCTGAATCCACAGATGGTACTAAACCCAATGTATACTGTTTCTTCTATACATACCTATAATAAAGCTTAATTTATAAATTAGGGACAGTAAAAGATTGACAACAAAAACTAATAATAAAATAGAAAAAATGTAACTATATATTGTAATAAAAATTAGGTAAGTGTGTAAGTGTGTTCTCTTTCTTTCTCAAAATATAAAAAGAGTTGACTGTGGGTAACTGACTGTAGAAAGCAAAACCTGGGATAAGAGGAGGAGTACTAGGGAAACAAAATTGTGCAAGAGAATCAAGCTTCCACTGTGAAACAGACTACACTGTGACATGATTGTGAGAAATCAATGGTGGGTAAAAAGGGGACTCTGTTTGTCCTTGGTGCTAGAAACATCCTCCTTTGAGTGATGTAGGATTCTTGGCATGGAACTCATGAAGAAGAAAAGGCAAATCCACTTGGCCCTGCAATTCAAGGTAGATATAAAGGCATAATAATGTACACTTAGTTTATTGGTTTTCAACTTTTAGAACCAACTTACAGGGAAAAAAAAAAAAAACCAAGATTATTCAAATGTGATTACAGAATGTAAATGTTAGCAACGTAAACACTGTAAAAGTGAAGACAGAACTAGAAATACATATAGAAAAATAGAGAACTGGTGGAAGAGAAAGGGGGTGAAATATCTGATCTTAGACTGAAAAGAATCAGAAATACAAACTACCATCAGAGAATACTATAAACACCTCTACGCAAATAAACTAGAACATCTAAAAGAAACAGATAAATTCCTGGACACATACACCCTCCCAAGACTAAACCAGGTAGAAGTCAAATCCCTGAATAGACCGATAACAAGTTCTGAATAGTTCAACCATTGTGGAAGACAGTGTGGCGATTCCTCAAGGATCTAGAGCCAGAAATACCATTTGACCCAGCAATCACACTACTGGGTATCTACCCAAAGAAATATAAACCATTTTACTAAAGACACATGCACACATATGTTTATTGCAGGAATATTCACAATAGCAAAGACATGGAACCAACCCAAATGTCCATCAATGGTAGACCGGATAAAGAAAATGTGGCACATATACACCATGGAATACTATGCAGCCATAAAAAGAATGAGATCATGTCCTTTGCAAGGACATGGATAAAGCAGGAAACCATCATCCTCAGCAAAATAACACAAGAACAAAAAAGCCAAATACCACATGTTCTTACTCATAAGTGGGAGTTGAACAATGAGAACACATGGACACAGGGAGGGGAACATCACACACTGGGGCCTGTCAGGGGATGGGGGGCAAGGGAAGGGAGAGCATTAGGACAAATATCTAATCCATGCAGGGCTTAAAACTTAGATGATGGGTTGATGGGTGCAGCAAACCACCATGCCACATGTATATCTATGTAACAAACCTGCATGTTCTACACATGTATCCCAGAACTTAAAGTAAAATAAAATAAAAAAAAGTATTAGGATATAGTGTCTGTACTTGATGGAACAAGAAATAGAAATCCATATATTTTGCTTAAAATTAACTATAAATTTAAAACTAAATCTTTGGGCTAACCCAGAAGCAGATTCTAAATTAAGGATTCAACCACAGGTGGTTTATTTGGAAGGTGAAGAAAATATCGGTAGAGGAATAAGGAGGCGGGATAGGGAAAGGAAGCAGCCTTGAAAGGGCCTGTGATCAAGTCTACCATCCCTGCGGGTGATCGCTGCACAGGTGGGAAGTCAAGTTCAGATCAATAAATGCAGGTGCAGCCAGCTGGAAATCAGGTCAGTGTGCCCCCAAAGTGGTAAGGGCAGTGGGATACAGGTATGGCAACAACAGCTGCCATGTATGTCTATTGCAAATTAGAAAGGGAGACACATTCCCAAGTAGGCATGTGCTGTGCCATAGTCTAGGACATAGCTAGGTAATAGGTGATGCCAAAGCAGAGGAGGGTGAAACTAAATGCTTAGAAGAGGGGATAGAGGAAATAAGCTGATTCACCCTGAGGAACTAGTTCAGGCTAAGGGATTGGAGAAGCAGCTGTTAAAGAAAGGGGTTGAGGTCTGAAGATCTCATGAAGAAGGTGGAAAACTTCAGAGGGGAGCTGACTGAGTTCTGTTTAAGGAGCAGCCAGAATGCTGAGGGGAGGGAAAGGGAAATGGAGTCAGAGTGGAGTGGGAAGGGATTAGGGCTGCCTTTCTGTTTCCCCGGAATTAGGGCTACCTTCCTCTTTTCCCAGCAGTAATTCTAATTCGGATTTGCAACCACTTGCAGCCACTTCTGATGCCGAAATCCCTACCTCTGGCTAAGAGTAAGCACTCAATCAATATTTGCTGAATGGCTGAATGAATGAATGTGAACCCTGTCAGAGTATAACTAGGTATTTCAACTGCAAAACATCTTCTATGAACTGAAGCTGGTGGCATCTTCTGAGGTGCCTGGTTGAGGCATTTTGTTTTACCATAGCCATTCTGCTGTTAATAATAACCACAAACATACAATAAACCCCATGTCTTAGATCTGAGGCAAGGATTGGAGTGTAAGTAATTATTTGGGAGATGACTTCAAGAAACATGGGTAGGGGAGTGAGGAAATAAGGCAGGGAAGAGTGCCAATGAGCAAGATAGTGCTATGAGCAATGGAGGCACAGTCCTTCCAGCTTGGGCATTTGGGGAGATGGTGTGGAACATGAAGGTGGATTATTGATCCACAAATTCCTGTCCATCATGCTTGAGAGCTGCTTCCAATGGATCAACCCTTTCCTTCTCCCCCCACTCCACTCCACCCAATCCCCACCTCCAGCCCTCCCTACCCACAGTAGAGCTTGCTTCCCAAGCCCCAGGAAGCCCCAGGTGGAGATGTGCATATATGCTTGAGGAGGAAGCCATTGATAGTGAATGCTAAGGGGATATGAATGGGGCACTGACTACATTTGCTACAGATTACCTAATGCCAGGCACATTGAACAATAAAAAGAAAAAGAAAAGAGCTAACTGGGCTAAAAAACTGAATGAAGGCCAATATACCAAGAATATAATGAATAAGAGGGAGAATGGTAAGATTAAGCCAGGAAAGCGGTAAGAATCAGGGAGGGCCCTGTCAGCCAAGTGTATTAATTGGGATTGGCTACACTATGCCAACCAGTAAAAACTGGGAGGAAGAAAAAAGAGCACAGATATCAGGGAATAGAAAAAATCTTGGAGTCAGAGTGGACCCTAAGCTCAATGAAAGTTATAAAGAAAGCATGTGAGGATGATGCCCTTAGGAGCACCTGCACATGTATGAAATGTGGGGGTCAAGGACCAGCCTCTTTTGTGTTAAGCAAGCTTGATTGAGCTCTAATTGTGTCTAGATTTAGTCTTCTCACTTTAAAGTGTGTGTGGAAAAAACAGTTGAGGAGATTTGGCAAAGAGCAATGAAGAAAGTTGAGTTTGCATAACAAGCCCAGAAAAAGAAGACAAAATAGCTATCTACAAGCTTATTGATGTTTATTGTGAAAGGAACCCCAGCCAGAGGTTGCTTCATTCACAGGAGAGATGGTGAATAGAACCCTGGAGTCTGACTAACTCTGTCCTCAGAATCCGCATGATGCAGTCCGTGCCACCTTGATCATCATCTCGGTGTTCAGAGTTCCCCTGCATTGGTCCAGGGTACCTTACTGGACCAACAATTCAGTTCAAACTTCCTTCAGCTTTCCCATGGAGTCATGGGAGATTTTTAGGGGTTTCCCTGCCCCTAGAAGAATAAGTTGCAGCTCCTCCCCTCTAAAAGCTCTGATAGCAGGAGAAAATATCACATTTGAGTAGTTTGCATGTTTGCCAATCTAAAGATGAGGAGTTGGTAAGACAGGAACATGGAACCCTTTCTGTTTGTATAATTCCATGGGCACTAAACTGTAGTCTTGAGTCAGAATCCTACATTTTTCATTAAGGGTCTGTAGAGAAATCTCCAAAAAGATTTCTGTCTTCTGACTTTTTCGGTCCAGTATCTGAATATCTTCATCCGTGGTCAGGAGGGAAGAATGCAGTTTAAACAATGAGAATAATATTAGTAATAATAATCGCTGTGAGCTTTCACCAAGTACTACTAAACGGCAGATGCTGTGCTGCCCGTCTGTTCCCACATATCTACTGTGGCATAAATAAACCACTCAAAAATGTGGTGGCTTTTTAAAAACATCATTTATTTAGTTTCTGAATCTGGCATGTCAACCTGGACCAGTGGGGAACATCATCTTTGCTTCACGTGGTGTCAACTGGGGATGCTTAAATGGAGTCTAGGAGTTCATTTCCAGGATTGTTCAGATCTGTGCCTGGTGAATTGATGCTGCCTGAGAGCAGCATCAAAATGCTGACAGCAGTGACAAAATTTGGGGAGGTCGTAGAGAGAAGATGAAGGAGTTGCAACAAATAATAGACTTACTTATGCACACCTGAGAAAGATAACTCTAACCTGGTCATGGGAGTGCCCAGAAGCAAAACCTAAGAACCCATGAAGTCTACAATTCTGGAGGCACCTACTCCAGAGAATGGGAGCCCAGCTGGGCCTGAATTGAACGTAGGGGAATTGGATGCAAACCTATGGAGGAAGACACACTTCCAGAGAGCTGTGTCTCCCTCACTGTGTTAGAAGACTGAGCTTGACTCTCCTGGAGATAAAGCAAAACGTTTCTGGACTGGGGGATATCAGGCACATGGGAGGACTGGTGTCCATACTACAAATAGTTCATTCTATGGAATTTCCACACTGAGTACTGGAACCCTCAAACCTATTTACCCCCAGACTCACTGGTCAATAAATATACTGCCCAAAGGAAAGTGAGAAGATTATTCTCTGGGAAATTTGACCAATACAGGAGAAAGGACCTAGATCCTGACATTAAGAGTTCTCCTACGATGACCTGAAAAGATTACCACACAGTGGAACTCATAAGTGATGAGCCTCAACTATATGCACAAAATTTCCAATCTGCTTTTCAGTGCTCCACTTTTAAATTTGAGTAGACAGCTAAGGATCCCCAGACTTATAAGAAAAGCTCTAGCAAGAAGTAGATCTCCCATAAGAGAAAACAGAAAAAAAGTAAATTAGAAGAAACAGAGCCCATGTAGAAAGACAAAAATTATACCAAAAAAGTGTCATTAATATTTTCAGAGAAATCAAAAGAAGCTACTATATCAATGAATCTAAAACAATATTCTGTAGAAAGGGAACAGTCAGAGAACAAAAAACGAGCTCTTAAGAATTGAAAGATATGCTGGGCATGGTGGTGCATGCCTGTAGTCCCAGCTACTGCGGAGACTGAGGCCGGGAGACCACCTGAGGCCGGGAGTCCAAGGCCACAGTGCACTGCGTGATCAAACCTGTGAATAGCCTCTGCACTCCACCTGGGTAGCGCTCCACCTGGGTAGCACTCCACCTGGGTAGCGTAGCAAGCCTCTGTCTCTTAAAAGAATAATTAAAAATGTGATAGTAGAAAAAAAAAACTCAGCAGAAGTTTGGGAAGTATAGTTAACAAAAGCTCTTTAAAAAAAAAAATAAGAGACATAGAACTTAAACTTTAAAATACCTTTAAAATTAGAAGATCAGTCCAGGAGGGTCAATAACCACCAATGAAAGTTCAAGAGTGCAAACATAGAGAGGAGAATATTCTTTTTTCAAGTAAATAAATAACTCAATAAGGTTTACCGGAACTGAAAGACATGAGTCTCCAGGTTGCAATCCCCTATCAAATATTCTTCAAAATAGGTGAAAATAGATTTATACCAAGGCTTATTATTTGGTAATTTTAGAGTATTGGAAACAAAGAGAAGACTCTAAACATTTCCATAAAGAAAATAAAATTGTGTACACAAACGATTAAGAATCAAAATGTTTTTGGACTTCTCAACACCACCAAAGCTAGAAAAAAAGTGTTTCCAACCTGAAATTCTGTATTCAGCACGCTGTCAACAAGCACAAGGATAAAATAAAGACATTCTCCAACTTTTCAGGCCAAACTTTTGGGTCTCTTTTAGGCGCCCTTTTGCAGAAAGCAACTTGAGAGGTGCTTCCCCATGTGGATTTTACCAGTTCCTGGTGAATGATGCACCCACACAATGAAGACAAGGCACAGAGTAATTCAAGTAGTGAAATTTGAAAATATAGGTTTCTCTACCCTAATAGAAAAAAACTTATTTTTTTTTTTTCTGGTCATAAAATATAGGGAACTTCAGGTTAAACCTGGAAGATCAAATACAAGTATTGATCACTGTTCCTTCCTCAAACCCTTCTAAAATGATTTAAAGGAGCAGAAATTGAAAAGAGGCAAGGAAATGGCAGGGGTGGAGGCAGTAAATCAAGAAAGAAAGATGTGGTATCCAGAAAACATTCTTTTGAGGTGAGATCCATCCCAAAAGAAAAGCAGAAAGAACCAGATGCTGACAGTTCAGGGAGCTTCCAGGGTGGCCGGGGGAAGCAGGTCCGGAGAGAGGCCTGCAATCTTGGGACAAGAGGATGGGGACACCCAGGAGGGGTGTCATCAAGATGATAAAGCTGCTCCCAAAATACTTGAATATCCTTGAGGTAGGAGACTGGCAGGACTTATTTTCGAGTCACAATCCCACTGATGGAAGCAGGATCTAGCCAGAACAGGATGCAGGGAAGAAGCCACCCAAAACCAACAGACAGCAACGAAAGCAACCTCCAGTTGGCCTCACTGCTCATTACCATGAAGACACTTCCACTAGTGCCATGACAGCCTGTAAACGCCATGGCAACAGGCCATGGCAACAGCCTGGAAGTTAACTTAAATGGTTCCTGAAACTTCCCGCCTCTTTTCCAGAAACTTCTCAATAACCCACCTGTTAATTAGCATGTGATTCAAAGTGGGTATAAATACAGTTGCCAGTGTACACTGCTGATGCTGGGCACACTGCCTATGAGCCAAGCACTGCTTTTTAAAAGTTGTTTTCTCTCACCACTGACCTTGAATTCTTTCCTAGGTGAAGCCAATAACCCTCCCATGCTAAGTCCCAATTTTGAACCTTCCTGCCCTGCATCATCTTGAGAAGAAACAAGATTCCAGCAGAAAGCTTGAAAATGAATGAGTGATTTTCTTTTAATAACAAGCAAAAGTTTTTTAAAAAGAGACTGTTACCAACTTTGGAGGAGAGGTTGTACATGAATGGAAATGTAAGTCTACACAGCACATGGTGTGGCTTGGCTGCAAGTGGTATTGACCTAGAGTCATAATACTGCGCATATCTCACATTGACTAATGAAATGACCACAGTGGAATGATGAGGGATGGAAGGAAGGTACGGAAGGGGTCTGAATCCTCATCTTCCACAGCAGGAAGTCAATATATAATATCTAAAACCAAGCAATAACAAATAACAGTAAAACCACTCAATTTGAGATGGAGTAATAAATATCAAACCTGGCTCTGCTCTTCATTAGCTGTTACTAAATCTCTATGAATCCCAGTCTCCTAATCCCTAAAACGGTGCTCTATAAGAATTCAGAGTTGTTGCCTTCTAATACTGGTGAGGGTGAGGGAGGTGACAAGGTAGAATCTCTCTTATTACCAGCCTTACGGGACTGTACAGTTTTTTAAACAATACACCTGTATGACTTTGTATTTGTGTAAAATATATATTTAAAGAAACCATTTGCATTTATAAAATTTAAATTTAAAAACGAATAAAAGGAATTCAGGCCTATGTAAAATAGAATGAAGAAGCTTTTGCAAAATTCTTACCCCCAGAGATATCAACTAACTGTTTAATACATGTTCCTTCATCTTCTTTTCTGAACACTATTAAACTAAAATGGTATCACATTAAACCATATTGCAAAAATCCATTATTCTCAAAGAACAATATCTCTTGGATGTCTCTCTTTGTCGATACATGTGGGCAATCTCAAAAACACTATTGTGAGGACAATATTAATGACTGCCGAGCAGAGCCATTTTGGGGATTAAATGCTTATGAGACACTGAATGTGGAATCACTATGTAAATTATAAAGCAAGATAAGTAATGTTGGTTATAGCTATAATTATAGTTAAAAATATAGAAAATCTGATCTGCAGCCAAAGTGCTTGATTAAGTGGTGTACTCCATGATCAACAGATATTCTCATTCATCATACCCAGAGATCACAGAAATCACGGGAGAAGCTGCTGGGTTTTCAGAGTACACCTGAATTAGAGCATGCCATGCATTATTTAAAACCAGGAGAAACAGTCTAACAGATGTTCTAGATAATGGCTGTTTGTCATTGATATTATCTCCTTTGTCTGGGAACATGTACTCATGTTTATAGAAGCCCTCTTGGGTTCCACATACTGAATAATGATGGAAATGATTCTTTAAAATGCAGCTGCTGGACTATATTTTTTCAACTGAGAATCTAGTGTGACCAAAACACAGCTTTGGGCTCACAAGCCAACTGGTCGGCCTGATGTGGTGCAAGAAGCAGTGTGCAAACTGGCTGTGCTACTTACTAGCTGTTACTAAATCTCTATGAACCCCAGTCTCTTGATCCCTAAAGTGGTACTAACAAGGCTTTCCTTTCAGATTTGTTATGCATATAAGAGATAATATGCATGATGTGCCCAGCATATTGGAGGCATTTACTAAATCAAATATATTACTACTTTGTACGTACTTATGTGGAAGTAATGCTAGGAGATAACTTCATTTGCTTAAGCTAAAGCAGTGAAAACAATTAATTCCTAGACCCATCAAACTGAATTTGAATTCATCCAATATTAATTCTATTTGTGTACACCTAACGGTGACCAAAATCTATAGCAAGTAGGCCATTTACTTTGGTGTCCAACCCAGGTCTGAGTCCAGGCTCAGCAAACTTAGAAACAAGAGGCCTTGGGCAAATTACCTAATACCCTGAAGCTCGGTTTCCTCATCTGTAAAACAGAGATAATAATAGACACTTTAGAGTATTGTTATAAAGACATAGTGAGGGCATACTTGTAAAGTATCTATCATAGTACCTGCTTCATTTTAAGTGACCCATCAAACATAGCTATTGTTATTATAGAACTCAGATCCTCTTAATATCGCTCACTAGCAGGAAGACTCTACTGCAGGCACTTCCCAAGTGGAAACATACTTGCAGACTAGTAGATATTACAGAGTTTACATGCTTTTATAATGAGAAAATACCAGAGGTTTTGTGTCAATATCAGTGCGCTGATGCATTATACTCTGCAGGTAATAAAAGACTGTAAGTAACTTTCTTTTAGGGCTTTAACAGGTTTAAAATGAAAAGGGTCTGACAGCAAATTGTTTTTATGTTAACTAAATTAACCAAAACAAAAGCAGCAAGAAGGAATAAAGGAAAAAGAGTTTGTAAACCTTAGAATCCAGCCTTGACTCTGTTCTAATTCACTGAATGACCTTGGACAGGCCCAGGTCTTTGTTTCTTTGCTTGTAAAATGAAAGTGTCCCTCTGTCCTTGCGAGAATTCAGCATTTTCTTGGAGGTGTTAGTCAATGCAATGAGATGAGGAAAAGAAGTTAAAGGTGTAAGAATGTTAAACAATGGGTCAACATTGTGATTATTTTGCAGACAATATAATTATCTACATAAAAAAATTCTAGAAGATGTGCAGACTATTAGAATTAATAAAAGAGTTCAAGAAGATTTTCATATGCAAGACACATTAAAAATTACTAATGTTCTTTTATACCAATAATGACCTATTCTTGGAATCAGAAAAGAAAAAAATCTCTTTATCATAGCAAAACACTACAAGACGCCCAGGAATAAATTTAACAAAAGATGCACACAACTTTCGTGAGGAAAATTATAAAATGTTATTAAAAGATATGAAATGAGATTGAGAAGGTGTTGAGGTGAAATGGGTCCATGTTTGAGAAGACTCAATATTATAATGATAGTGATTCTTCCCAAAACTAATTTATAAATTTGACAGGGTTTCAATCAACAGTCAGACCAAACTCTTTCTGAAATTTGATACACTGACTCTACAATTTATACAGAATTATAGTTTATAACCAATGGTGATTTTTGGCCCCAGTTGACATTTGGCAATATCTGAAGTCTAGATACAGAGACCAGAGATGCTGTTCATCATCTAGAGCACACAGGACAGACCCTACCACAAAGAATAATCTAGACCCAAGTACCAATGGTACCAAAGTTGGGAGACCCTAATATAAACAAGCAAAGGCTCTGGAATGGATAAAGACTAATTTGAAAAATAACACAGAGGGAGACTTGTCTGCAGTTATCAGAACTTAATATAAAATGTTAGTAAATATTAATAAAACTATGTGGAAGCAGTACAGGGGTAGACACATTTGTAAATGCAGCAAAATAGAAAGCCCAACCCACACATAGATGCGATATGAAAGAGGACAGCTGGACAGCCACTAGCTGTGTGGCCTTGAGCAAGTCACTTAACCTCTCTGTGCTTCTTTCATTCCCTAATTGCAAAATGAAGATAAAAGGACTACCTCCCTCATAACTGGTGGGAAGATTTGATTAGGTAACCCAGGCAATGTGTGAGAACACAACCAGAACTCTGAGAAGGCTGGCTATTGGTGATATTGTTGTCTTCCTGGCCGGGCGTGGTGGCTCACACTTGCAATCCCAGCACATTGGGAAGCCAAGACAAGTGGATCGCTTGAGCTCAGGAGTTCAAGACCACCCTGGGCAACATAATCAGACTCTATCTCTACAAAAAATACAAAAAAAATTAGCCAGGTACAGTGTCGCCTGCCTGGGGCCCCAGCTACTCAGGAGGCTGAGGTGGGAGGATTGCTCAAACCTGGGAGGCAGAGGTTGCAATGAGCTGAGATCACGTCACTGTGCTCCAGCCTGGATGACAAAGCGAGATCCTGTCTCAAAAAAAATTGTCTTCCTGGCCGGTGGAGGTGGCTCACGCCTGTAATCCCAGCACTTTGGGAGGCCGAGGCAGGCGGATCACAAGGTCTGGAGATGGTGACCATCCTAGCTAACATGGTGAAACTCCGTCTCTACTAAAAATACAAAAAAATTAGCCGAGCACGGTGGCAGGTGCCTGTAGTCCCAGCTACTCGGGAGGCTGAGACAGGAGAATGGTGTGAACCCTGGAGGTGGAGCTTGCAGTGAGCTGAGTTTGCGCCACTGTACTCCAGCCTGGGCAACAGAGCGAGACTCCGTCTCAAAAAAAAAAAAAAAAGAAGTCTTCCTTATGAATGTTACATGTCCTAATCACCTAAAGGATTAATTGAATTGGGGGGAAAAAAGCTAGTCGATTCTCAATTATCCATACTATTGGAAACAAGCAGTAACACAGAATATACATACTACAACTAAGGACAACCTAAAACTGCACTATCCAAGACAATAGCCACTAGCCACGTGAAACTATTTAAGTGTTAAAGTCAAATAAAATTTAAAATTCAGTTCCTCAGTAGCACCAGCCACATTCCACAAGCTCAATGTTACATGCAGCCACCACTACCATACTGAACAGAACCGAAGATAAATATGCATATCATCAGAACAGTAAGCTCTGTTGGACAATGCTGATCTAAAAGCCATATGTGAAAAATGTACCTTCCTACTTCTATATGAAAAAAGTATTCATTCTCTAAGAACAGGTAAGTAGGTTTTGGGGAGGCAGATAGGTCGAAGGTGAGGGGTCTTGGGTTACCATTACACATAGCAAATCACATATTCCTAACTAATCTACTTTGGCTTTTTCTTCATTTAAAAATATTTTATTTTACATTTTTAAAACTTACTTCAATGGAACAGCCCTTTAAGATGCAAATCTGGAAGTCAGGCACAGTGTTTTACGCCTGTAATCCTGTAATCCCAGCACTTTGGGAGGCAGAGGTGGGAGGACTGCTTGAGCCCAGGAGATCAAGACTTGCCTGTGCAACATGAACATGGTGAGACCTCATCCCTATAAAAAATCAAAAAATTAGCCAAGTGTGATGATGCATGCTTATAGTCCCAGCTATTCTAGAGGCTGAGGTGGGAGGATTGCTTGAACCCAGAAGTTCAAGTAAGCCATGATCATATCACTGCACTCCAGACTGGGTGACAGAGCAAGACACTGTCTCAAAACGAAAAAATAAAAATAAAAATAAAAACTCATTTCTGTGGGGAAAAAAAATCCAGTTTAAGACATCTGAGTAACTCAGCATTACCAATTAAGATGCCACTATGGGTGGCACTGTGACTCATAAGAGAGGGCCATGCTGCTGGGCTATTTGCACATGAATATCCTGGTCTGAAGTCATTACAAATCCAGTATGTTTGCGACTCAGTAAGATGTCCTTACTTAGTTTTTCTATTACTGTTATCACGGTGGATCAAAACAGATAGATGCATTTACTGGTTCCCCTCTAACGATAATAAAAAGAAACAGTTTATAAAATCAGATTATATGAAAAATTGCCTAATGATAATAATTTATAAGCTCATTGTGGAATAATGATGTATTCAAGAGTTGTCGTTATATGATGAAAGAAAGGTAATATGAAAGATTTTCTCTGTGAAGAATGACTACAGATGAATTGCGCCGAGATACAATTCTCTGATAAGGGACAATAAGAACCTCTAGAACACTTCATAATAGACTACTCAGGGTGAATTGAGGATTGCAATAAAAGCCCATAAATTAAAAAGTTTCCATATGATTTCTGATAAAAGACATGCCAAGGTGAAATAAAGAATCATTGGAATCAACTGATATCCTGCCTGTAGCCAGCAGGTCATAAAGGAAAATTTTCTAGGAAACTATATAAAATATAATTTTTTAAGCTCGGAATTTTCAAAACCTGGGTTTCAACTACATCTTCTTAGAATTCTTTTGCTAGGGAAAAGAAAATTTTAGAAAAGAAGAAATAAGCTTTCAGTGCAATTCAAACTGCATCCATTCTCATATCAAGACCCAGAGAAAATGGGTAGATGATGTCTACAGTATAAGCACATCGTATTAATCTGTCAGAAGTGGATGACTTCAACAAGCTCACAATTTTTTTAACAGATGAAGAACCAGGCCACAAATGAGAAAAACAGGCAACAGGGAAGCTAAGTAAAGGGTCCAAGGTCACGTATTTACAAAGGGTGAAGCCACAATTTCAACCCCAGCAGGCTGACAGCAGGTTGAGAGCTTGTGATCACCACTCTGTAGTTGCCTGAATACAGCATATCTGTCCCAAGCCACACTACGCAGCAGCCAATAGGATGAGGTGAAGCCAGACATTCCTGGGTATAAAGTTCTTCAAGACACATCAAGCTAAAAGAAAAAGAAAGTGTGGGAGGGGGGATGGAGAAAGGAAGTTGCAAAATAATGCATATGATCACAAGGAGTAGACAAATCCTGAAAACAAGACCATGCCTTTTCTACATGCATGTTAGCACATGTAAACACATAGAAAATATATGCACACCAAATATCTAGAATATACACCAGAATGTAACTGCAGGTACCTTTGGGAAGGGCGGTGGGGTTGGAATTGAGGAGGGAGAGGGGTTTAAATGGCATTTTCACTTTTTTCTCTGTGTACTTCTTTATTGTCTGATGTTTTCTATGATGATAATATATTCTTGAATTATCTAAAAATTAAATAGCCGATATGTGCATAAATATATAACACCTCCCCACACAGAAATATGTCTAGACAAAATGACTACCTTAAAGTCATAAAATCTTTCAAAACATTACCAATTTGGATAAAAGAGACAAATGCCATTCTATTACTTGCTAGGACTTACAAGTCATTCAGTCAGGTTATTAGTGATTTTTTTCCAAACAGACGTCCTACAAAAGGAAGAGTGTGGGAGTCCAGGAAAGCATGAACTAGGACAGACTCAAGCTTGTGTCAAGACAAGCGTACCTCCATGTCCTTCTCTGCACAGTAAGGATCAATAATCATGCCCCTGCCCAGGAGGGCTTCTGGCGTCTAGTCCTTAAAGGCATGGGATGGCAGCATCAGAAAGATTCCTGGAGCAGTCTGGGTTGTGCTTGTGCGTTTCACCAAGCTCTCTGCTTTCCCAAAGATCCTGTACACTATCTGATATAGTTTCAGAAAACCAGCCAGGTATGGTGGCTCATGCCTGTAATCCTAGCACTTTTTTTTTTCTTTGAGATGGAGTTTCACTCTTGTTTCCCAAGAGTGATGGAATGCAATGGTGTGATCTTGGCCCACTGCAATCTCTGCCTCCCAGGTTCAAGCGATTCTCCTGCCTCAGCCTCCCCAGTAGCTGGCTTGCAGGCACCCGCCACCACACTTGGCTGATTTTTTGTATTTTTAGTAGAAACAGCGTTTCACCAAGTTAGCCAGGCTGGTTTTGAACCCCTGACCTCAGGTGATCCATCTGCCTCGGCTTCCCAAAGTGCTGTGATTACAGGCATGAGCCACCTCGCCTGACCCAAACCTAGCACTTTGAGAGTCCAAGGCAGGCAGATCACTTGAGCACAGGAGTTCAAGACCAGCCTGGGCAACAGGGCTAAAGCTCCTCTCTATTAAAATTACAAAAAATTAGCTGGGTCTGATGGTGTGCACCTGTAGTCTCAGCTGCTTGGGAGCCTGAGTTGGGAGGATCCCCTGAACACAGTGAGCCAAGATTGTGCCACTGCATTCCAGACTGAGCTATGGGAGTGAAATCCTGTCTCAAAAAAAAGAAAGAAAGAAATCCATAAATCCAAGTTTCTTAACCTCAGCACCATTGACAGTTTGGGCTGGAGGACTCGTTACTGTCGGTGCTGTTCTGTGCTCTCTAGGATGCCAAGCAGTGTCCCCGTCCTTTACCCACTTGATGCCAAAAGTGCCTGTCTCAATTTTGATTACCCAAGTCTCCAGATATTCCCAAATGTCTCCTGGGGGACAAAGTCACCCCTGTTTGAGAACCATTGCCCTAAGTTATTATACTAGCTAAAGCTGATATAACTCCATCGTCATGGGACCTTCTGAATAGACAACCCCTATTTTATATACTCCCACAAATAATTATAAAACTGCTTCCAAGCAGAAGTATGTGGAAAATAAAAATAAAATTTAAAAAATACAGTAAGGCAACTGTAGTTAACAATAATATAATGTATATTTCAAAATAGCTAGAAGAGAGGTTTCTGATTGTTCTCACCACAAAGAAATTATAAATGCATGAAGTGACAGATACGCTAATTACCCTGATTTGATCATTACACAAGGTATGCATGTAATAAAACATCATATTGTACCCATAAATATGTACAATTATTATGTGTTAATTTTCAAAATAAAACAAAACAAAAAGAAGTATTTGTGTAATGAGATATACCCACTAAAGTTCAATTTTAGGAGACATAAGTCATCAAATCTTATTTTTTAGCAAAGAGTATTTAATTGGTGGGCTGAGGGCTCTTTGGAAGAGTGGGAAGAGCAGATTGTAGGTTAGACTTCCAGTTACTCTCAGCAATAACATGCGCCTGTTCCTCAAGGACAACCACAAACCATGGGACCATCAGGGAGACAGAGAATCAAGAGGCTCTGGGAACACACCACCTTTTCTGTGATCCAAAGATCAGTAAGGAAACCATTATCATCTCAACTATTGGTCTAAACCACAGCACACCAGACAGATACACAAGGGCAAAATAATGAGTGACCTTCCCTCCATTGATCTCTTGACACTACAAAACTTGACTGCTGGAAAGGAACCACAGCACAACCCCACATCTCCAGGTCTGCTTGCCAGAAATGCACAGGAATGCAGAAAGCACAAAGTGGAAAAATCAGAAGGCAGGCTCCACTCTACCTCTGCTACAGAGACACTTTCCAATGACGTCTCAAAAAGAAGAAAGAAAGAAATCCATAAATCCCAGTCCCATGGGAGTCTGGAAAATGTGTTTTTCGGCTGAAAAGCCTCTTGAGGAGCACTGGGCAGGCCTGTCCACCAACAACCCCTCAGCATGTGGCAGGGGGACTTGCGCTTACCAGGACGCCAGGGCAAGCCTTTCTGAGAAAAGCGTGCTTAGATGAGATTTGATGGCTGAGGAGGAGTTATCTAGGCAGATCCTAGAAGTCTTCTAGAAAAGGCAACAATGGTGAGATACTAAAGAGCCACGGCCCAGTGCAAACCGATGAGGAACACAATGTGTATGGCTGGTGCAGGGAGATAGTCATGGTTTAGACAGTGCATGAAGAAGGGAACCTGGTATGGTCTGCATAGCAGTCCCTGCAGGTGCCCTGCCCAAGCCCCTCAGTGCTGCCCTCGCACACCAAAGGCTGCTTCCTGTGTACTCTGAAATGCGCTGACCACAAGCCCACAGGGTGAGCCAGTCGTCCTGGCGATCCGACGCTTCCGGACGCAGCCCTCACCCAGCCACAGACAGTGATTAGGAGCACAAGAACCTCAGCTTCTTGGGCTCTTCCTTGTGAGCTCGCCACCATCTCCCAGAGTTTCCTAGAGGAACTGTGCTCCAGTTGCCAATGTAACTGGCTTCCCTTCCCTGTCACACTGCCCCATCCCCTGAAGATGTTTATTCAGATCATCACTCGAATCTTTGTCTCAGGATCTGATTCTGGGGAAATCCAAACTAAAATACCCTGAAATACAAGTCGTCTTCTAAGCCCTACCTACTCAAGGGTTATAAGTCAACGTGAGGCAGATGTGGGGAAGCATCTGAGGGAGTTCAGCCATGACTGGCTTTTGCAGTCAAGACCCTGGTGCTGTCCACAGCACTCCAAAAATAATTACCCAACACAGCTGACAGCAGAGGTGCCTGACTTTGCAGGTCCAGCTCTGGTGAGAACTGTAGACAGACAATGCTGCATTTTTTCACATCTACACTTGGAAAAAACATTTGCTAACTTAGCAGGGGCCTCAGACTTTGAGCAAGTCATGGGACTTCTCGAAGAGCCTTCAGAGCTTGGAAGCGTCCTCAGCCCACCTCCCAACTACTGCATGCATCCAATTAACCTGCTCTGACTCGGACATTTCCAATATTCTTCACAAATATTAAACATTCCTCTTTAAGTGCATCAAGAGTTCACCTACTCACAAGTGTCATCAGTAAATTCTAGTGGCTTAGTTTAGGTAACCGGCAGAGCGGCTCTGAGGAAGTACATGGCCATTTTTTTAGGGCTGCTTACAATGTAAATCCCATTCCCTCTGCAATAGGGAAAACAGCACTGGACTGAGTCTGTAAAGCAATAGCCACTTGGTCTACATGACTTCATTCTGCAGTGCTATAAAGGAAAACCCCAAACTTTCTACTCCAAAACAATCTTCTAATAAAAACAGCATCAATATAATAATCGGAAAGCAAGAATTAATTCATATACATGAAGTTCTAGAAAAGGCAAAACAATAGTCCCAGAAAATGGGTCAGTGTTTACCAGGTGCTGGAGTTGCAAGGATGGGTTGAATACATAGCAGCCTGGAGAGCTTTTGGAGTAATGGAAATATCCTATGTCTTGATTGTGAAGATGGTTACATGACTGTGTACATTTACCAGACTAATCAAGCTATCCACCAAAAGTCTACAGATTCTATTCTGTGTAAATTATACCTCAATAAAGCTAATTGAACTACTTTTATAATTTATGAAAAACCATTCAGTAGTTGTCCCAATGATATGTTTTTATCTGTTGATGTATAGTAATATATGTTACCTATTCAATAGATTGTCTGTAGTTAATAATAATACTATAAATATAAGATAAGTCATTTTTGTTAAGTGTATTCTTTATTCTCTGGAAATTTTAAAAACTACCTGATTGAAATTCTCCATCCTCTAAGAGAATGAAAGGAGACAATAAAGATCACTGGTTTTGGAATCAAACAGATATGGGTTCAAATATTGCCTCTGTTGTTTTTCTAGCTGTATGACTTTGGGAATTTTACTTAATCTTTGGTCAAACTCAATGACCACAGCTAGCTTCAAGGGAATCTGGAAAATGTCCCATTTGTTCTATGCAACCATCTCTCCAGCTATAAATTTCTACAGAAGAAAAAGCAAGCAGATTTGGGTGAGGAAATGGGGTGCAGCTAGCCATATCCATCACAGGGTGCATTTCCTTTAACACACATTGGCCTTTGGGAATAACCCCACCAAAAGCAAATTCTGTTTCTTTAAAAAAAAAAAAAAAATACTTGTCCTTCTACTCCACCACTCACACCAAACATAAGAACCCCATTGACTCGTGAGCATCGGAAAGCGTGATCCCTCTGTGCCCACACAGGGAACCTCTCTGAGGGAGGCTTTCTCCCAAGTCACCCATGTTACAGTGGGATCCGCCTCCCGTGTTAGCAGCCAGCAGCCATGGTGCCGTTCCTAGCCCAGAGACCACCATTTTGGACAATCTTTCCCTTTGTTCTATTTGATTTCTCTCCTCAACCAGATGCAACAATGCCCATCTATGCTCAGCTCACAAGCAACCACCAATATGGTCACCCTTGTCAACCTAAGTCCCTTGGAAATACAGTGGGCACCTGTGCCACGTCTCCTTGTGAAATCAGAAAATGAGGCAAAAGAGAGGAAAAGATTATTTCAACATGAAAGAACAGCATATTACATTTCCTATGTCATCAACCCAGACAGTGGCTTTAAAATCAGAACAGCGCTGGAGGTGACTCCAGCCCCTTGCCATTTTGTGGGGCTCCCCAGGGAAGATGGAAGGACAGACAGTAGTAACACAAGAGGCAAAGCATTAAATATGAGGATCTCACATCCTTTTGGTGCCAGCAATAGCCATGTTTGCTCACGGCTAACCAGTCAGGGAAGGAGGATGATTTATTATAAGCTGTTGCAGAATATATTATGCAGGGTAGAGGCATGGAAAGGTCTTTGATATGTATCTGAAAGAGCTTCAAACCCATAAAAGAGATAAATTTTGTATGAAGAGTGTCACTGAGAGGCCGGGAAGAATCTCCAACACATCTTCATATCACAGGGAATAATGAAGGGCTGCTCTAAGCACACAATCCGGGCATTAATTTCACTTAAAGAGGCCGTCATTAGCATATCGATGCACACAACTTCACACTATAAGCCGTCTGTGCAATCGGGAAACACAGCTAAAGACTTCACGGTCAAGGCCTTGATCCATGGTCAAGGCCTGGAATGTGTGTTTTCTCAATTGTTTTGTCTTGAAATGCCGACCTGATGTCTGGTTCCTTTCTTCTAATCCTCCAAAACCACAATTTAAGAGCAGTAAACTGTCTTCCTTTTCTTTTCCCTTAACTCCCAGCTCCTGTGTAATTCCCAGCTTCTGATCAAAGCCTCCTGGAATACAAGCTCCAGTGGCCTGTGGGCTTGTTCAATGGCCTGTTCTCTGAGGGTGCTACCAGCACGGCCCTGGCTCCCCACGGCCTGTCTCCTTCAACCCGGCCTCCCCCGTTTGTCCAGGCTTTAGAGAAAGCAGGTAAGAGCTCTTCTGAAGCGGCTCACAGCACCCTGCCACACAACCAGTTACTAGGCAGACAACATAATATTTGTCGAGAACGCCTCTTGTTCTTGAATTATGGTTTCCTGCTCCAAGCTGCTGCTGTTTGAATTGGGCTGCACCTAATTATGGTTTTATTTGCTTTAATAAAGAGATGTCCAAGTGTGCGGAGAGTTACACACAAAACAATAATAACAATAATAATAGTAAAGTGTCTCTCTAAACATCTGCAATTAAGGCATTTGTTGTTAATTGCATTAGTTAACCTCCCCCATGAAGCAGCTGGTGAGGTTTCCACAACAAGGAAAAGAGAAAGCCAATTCCCAGAAGTATTGGGTTGGCAGCTTCTGGAGAGCCCATCCCCTGGGTTACCAGCTCCCTGTGCTTTCGGATGGAGGTACATTCCCACTGAGCTGCCCGTCACCCTGAGACCAGGGACCAAAGCGCCCTTCAGCTGGAGCATCATGGCCAAGCTCTTGCAGGCCACTGAAGCCCGATGGGATGGCCAGAGCTTACAGAGAGCCAGTCCTAGTGAAATAGCAATCATTGCAACATTAATAATAATTAGAGTGACACTGATTCAGCCCAGTTCTCAAGTCTGCAAAGCAGGATGACCCAACAGAGCAGCCCCTCCCACTATGGTCCAAGAGGTGGTATCCTGCCCTTTGCAAGACACAACAGGAAAATTTGGTGGAATCTTGATCCTAAACATGATTGCCCCTTCTGCAGTGGACTAATGTGATTGTACCGTTTTGCAGAGACACATAAATATTATCCCATTCTCACAAGTCCTGGAGACTCTAGGGGCATGTGACTGTCCCATTCTGCAAACAAGAATAACAGCATAACCAGGAGGCATTCACCCTTAATAGCCAGGCTCCAGGTCTCCTGCCCCTGCTCTGTAAGCCACAGAGCATATGACCACTGTCCAAATTTTTTTAAAAACTGAGGTGACATGAGTGAGCCTTTGTTTCCCACCCAAGGAACTAGATGTCCCAGATTTATCAAAATATTTTCAAAAATCTGAACCACAGCTATTACATTAATTCTCCAATTTTGGTACCTTGGCTAACATTAATTGTCTTCCATTAAAAAATTAGGAATATGTAAAGAATGAAATTTCATGTATTCAGTCAGCAAACAGTTGTGTGTCTAATACGCGTCAGGCATTTCACTAGGTGTTGAAGATCCAACAAAGGCAAAGGAAAAAATACTGTCATGAAGCTTCCACAAGGAAGAGGTAATTAATCAAAGATGCTCACAGTGAAATGTAAAAGTGTGGCCATGCTAAGTATCTGAAAGGAGAGGCATGGGCGTCATAAGACACATAACATGAGGGAGGCATTTGCAGGACAAGTTGTGCATACGGGGAGGCCTGGGCAGACAAGGAGAGGGGCAAGGGCTTCCTGAAGAGGGAAGAGCATGGGCAGAGGTCAGTCGTGAGAGGAACCAAGCCATGACGGGCTGGTGAGGTTGGAGAACAGAGAGTGGTGGGGTCGGGGGGTAGAGAGAGGGGCCTGAAGAGGTGGGCAGGGGCCTGACCCAGAAGATCCTTGCAATCCCTGCAAAGACAGAAGACACTGGAAATCCACTGGTGGTGTAGGCAGGGGAGCATCAGAACCAGGCTAATGTTTTGAGAACAGAACTCTGGCTGCTGGGTGGAGAATGCATGTTGGGAGGGCGTCAAGAGGGTGGGAGACCCAGCTAGATATGAACCCTGACTATGGCGGTGGAGAGAAGCAGAAGTCGGCATCAAGACAAAATTGTGAGAAGCAAAATCAATACAATTTGGCAGTGGAGGAGGGGCCAGTGATGCCCCCTGGGTTAATGGTAATGCCACTGTCTGTGCTGGGGGAATCGTAGAGGAGGACGCTGTGGTTTGAACACTGTTTGTTTCCACCAAATCTCCTGTTGAAGTTGATTCCAGTGTGTCAGTGCTGGGAAGTGGGGACTACTGGGAGATGTTGGGGTCATGAGGTAGATCCCCCATGAATAGAGCAATGCCCTCCCATGGGAGTGAGTGAGTTCTCACTCTATTAGTTCCAGCAAGAGTTGCTTGTTAAAAAGAGCCTGGCACCTCCCCACTCTCTTTTGCTTCCTCTCTCACCAGTGATCTCTGCGAGTCGGGGTTCCCCTTTCACTGTGAGTGGAAGCAGCCTGAAGCCCTCACCAGATGCAGAGACGCAATCATGAACTCTCCAACCATCAGAATCATGAGCCAAACAAACATTTTTTCCTTTATAAATTACCCAGCTTCAGATATTCCATTCTAGCAACACAAAATGGACTAAGACAGAGAACAAGAGTGAAGAGGAAAGATTGAGTCAGGTTTTGGACATGAACATGTTAGGTGCTTCTGGACCATTCAAGAAGGAGCACTGAGCTGGAATACAGGCCTAGAGCTGCAGGAGAGATGCCAGGCAGCATGCAGATGTGAGGGTTGTTGGTAGGGGGGTGGAAATGGAAACCACAGAAGAGGATGAGATCAACGTCTGTGAAAATATGGAGTCAGAAAAAAAGTATGGAATTGCTGAGCCCTAAGCAATTCCAATACTTAATTTCATACGAGAAAATGGCAAAGGAGACTCCAATGAGAGAAAGAATGTGGCCAGAGAGCTGTGGGGAAAGCCCAGGGAGCGTCACACCCTGCAAGTCAGGCAAGGGAGTGTGTCCAGAGGAAAGGAGTTTGAGGTGCCACCGAGGGCTAAGGAGAGTGACAACTAGAAAATATCCCTGATTTGGTGACACAGAAGGAATTGGTAACCTCAGTGAAGATGCCAGGATGGGTAGGGAATGGGCCAGATGGGTGCAGGGAGAGGCTGGAGGGAAGAAACAGGGACAGTGCTATCAAAAAGTCTGATTGGAAATGAGGAGGAGCAACTCGGGGCAGTAGCTGAACGGGCCTGAGGTGAGGGCAGATTTGGCTTGATTTTGTAATAGAAGAGATTAGCAGATGTATTAAAAGCCAATGGGGGAAACTTGCCCAATGCTACTTGTGAGAATTATGCATTTCACTGTAAATTTTTACTTAACAGAAAAGAAACAAAAATGAATCTTGAAATCTGGTCAGTGGTGTGCAGGCTGAAGTGTTTAGAAAGTGAGTGTAAAATGTCTGCAACTTGCTTTGAAAGGCATTTTTTTAAAGTCTTGGCGGGTGGTTAGAAGAATGGACAGGAGAGCAGATGTGTGATCCGGCACATACAGCAAATGCCAAACGTGGCATCTGGGTGGTAAGTGTGTGATGTTCTCTGTACAATTCTTTCAACTTTTGCAACATTGGTGAAAAAGAAAATAAGAAGGGTCCAGTTGACAGAAAAAGACTATTCAAATGCAAAAAGAAAACAGATGTGGTAAGTTTCCCAAGGAGCTGGAAGGAGATGGGGTTGATGAAGACATCTGGCTGAGATAGGAAGGTGAGGAGCTTCACAGAAACAAAAGAAAAAGGAAAATGACAGCAACTCTCCCTACTCAGCCATGATTAATCAAGCGGTAATCCACAATGGCCCTCCCCTGGCATCACTAACAGGCTTTTTTTTTTTTTTTTTAACATTGATAATGAATTTGCAAAAATCCCCATGATTTAAGGTCATCCTACAAGGTGATTCCAAACACACTGCTAAACAGGCTAAAGTTCTTTGAACTTCCCGTCAGATGCTCTGTCAGCCTGATGACTCCCACCACCCATGTCTTGAGAAAAGACAAGTGAAATGAGTTCCTGCCACATCCAAGCCACTGCGAGTTCTATTGTCTCTTGAGCCTCAACAAGCACAAGCTTTGGGATCCACAGACTTGAGCTCGAGAGTCCCAGCTGGATCCTTCACTAGCTCAGGGACCTCAGTCTCCTCCCTTGTAAAATGGGGGCAAGAACCACTCCTGCCTCTCCCAATCACTGAAAGGGTTACATGAATGAGGTCCTGCACACATAAAACCTCTAGGCCCACACTGGGTCCATAGTAACCAGAAAACACAGATTGTCATTTTCCAAAAATACAAAGCTTAAGTGCAATTCATGCACAAGGATGCACTGTTGTCACTCAGAAGACACTTTATAATGTCGAGAGAGCGGCGGTGCTCATCTTTTGAAATCTCTTTTGCTCTCTACTCACATCTCAAGCTGCATAAAAAGTGTCCTTTCTGGTGTCCCTGGTGCCTTAGGTCATGTTGCTCGTCCACATAAAAGCCCATTCCAGAATCATTATCACCCAAGCGGCTTCCAGATTGGCGGCTCATCACTTCTGAACCGTCCCAAGGCGGCCACGGAGAAGTGCCCCAAAGCCTTGTTTGTTTCCTTGGGCCAAAGGTCCACCTGTGGTAATTAGCAAGATTGGTCCTGGACCAGACCGAGTTGGTAGAGCCACAAGACCAAAGGATGCCCTTCAACATGCTGCATGGAAAAAGTGACTCTGATTATCTGCTCCCAGATCTGAAAAGCTACCTTGTGTGAGCTCAGTGGAAAACTCCAATTCATTAACCGATTTCAACAGAAAAAGACAATCTCAAAAGGCTTGTTGACAACCACTGTAGCCATGGTGTAACCTTATCCTTATCTTTCATTATTCTGCTTTTATTAGGAAAAGAAAAAAAGGCGTGTGTTTTCATGGACATAACCTCACAGAAAGCTTTCACACACAAGATGCACAAGATGAAAAAAATACACTTATTGGAGGAACGCTCGATATACTTGAAAGTGCTAGGAACATCTTCATTCTCTCTGTAGAAGTCACATTTCCTTTAGGATTGTGTAGCCTCAGATATAAAAATATTATTAATTCAATTCATATGAACCCTTACAATATCCCACTGAAGGTAGACTTTGTAACCGACTGCAGCTCAACCCTGCCCTCTGTATAGACAAGACTCACCCACAGTAGCAGAACCTTCTCCAAACAGAAATATGTGGCAGACAATGTTAATGGGTCCAAGCAACAACACATAGAATGGACAGGCAGTGGGTAAGGGGGTCACCTGCACCTGCCGACAGCCTCTCACCTGTATCCCAGCTGACCAGGCACCTAGGAACATAGTATCTCATACTTATTATGCCTGTTTCATTTGCTTGCACAATGGTTAGAGATTTTCGATTTTTTAGTTAGCTGTTTATATTTTTAAATCCTGACATTTCTAATTAAAAAAAAAAAAAATACCTGGATTTCCAGCTTTCTCATGAAATACCAGGAACTCTGACAAAATGGAGTCCCAGAGGTAGCACTAAGGGAAGACATAGGAAGCCCTAGACCTCCCAGTGCCCTTCAACACTCCAAATTCACCCTCCAAATAAACAGAAAATCTCAGTCTGCAATCTCCTCTTCCAGAGACATCCCTGGCCACACTCACACAGATGCCACCATGGGACCCTCCCAAGTAAAAATCATGGGGCCCCAACCCCTGCCAAGCTTGCAGGAGGAGAGGAGTTGCTGCCTCCTTTGGACAAGGCCAGTGACCTCTGTTCCACCTGAGTCACCACTGGACCCTTGCACTGCACACCTGACCCCTGGGAGGAATCACTTTTGAGACCTGGACCATGGTGAATGGATGAACTGGAAAAGGACATTGTTTTCAAATGGCAATTAACTCAAGATGCAGACAACCCTTATTATTTGTGGATTCCATATTTGCAAATTTAGCTACTCGATAAAATTTATTTGTTATCCCAAAATCAATATTCCCAGCAATTTCCTGGTCACTCAAAGACACCGGC
The DNA here is from genome assembly GCF_009764315.1 of Trachypithecus francoisi. Lineage (NCBI taxonomy): Eukaryota > Metazoa > Chordata > Mammalia > Primates > Cercopithecidae > Trachypithecus > Trachypithecus francoisi. The sequence goes on from NW_022681467.1 coordinate 4,687,105, forward strand.
AGAGTGGAAAGAAATTTGAGTCACCCAGTGCTGAGGAAGAACACAATGACATCTTACCTTCTGGTTCCAGTTCTCATACTGCAAATAAGCATTCTTTTTGTGATCTATTTAGTCCCACGATTTTCACATTTTTGTGGGGTTTCTTTGGTGATTTCACATTTATAATGGCCCCAGGCATCGTGTTGCAGTGCTGGCTAGAGTTCCCAGGCACGAGAGGCTGTGAGGTGCCTTACGGAGGAAATTCATGTGCTAGAAAAGCTTCCTTCAGGCCTGAGTCACAGTGTTGCTGGTCCTGAGTTTAGTGCTAATGGAGTCACACTATACCTCAAACAAGGCATCTGTCAACAGAAACATACATAGAACGAGGTTATGTACTGATCAGTTGACAAAATGTGACCAGAGGCTAGCAGGAATCTAACTCTATGCTTCTCTTAGGAGCAACGATTCAGCGTCTGCTAGTTCAGTGTTCATGGCAGCTTTATAGAACACAACTACCATGAGTGATGAGACTTTAAGTCACTGCTGCCACAGGGGGCCACCAAGAAAGGATTTACAACAGGAGTGATTTCCCTATGTGGTTTCAGGGATGCCAAGTTGCAGGGATGATTCAAAGAAAGGGTTAAGAGGAATGAACTGTTTCTTCCGACTCTGGGTGCAGAAGGGAGCAGAAGTACCCCCCTGGTCCCAGCCTTGGGGTCAACTTTGAGGCTGCCCTGCCCTTTGACTAGGGCCCCCTTTTCCCCCATTCTACCTGTGCCAGGCCCTGTTTTACTGTGTCTGGAACCCTATGCAGAGCCCACTTCCCTGCAATTGGTGTTCCCTCCTTCCATGGATGGAGTCTGAAGAACCAGGTCTTTGCACCTACAGGGAGCCCCCAGATCAGAGCTGCCGGGGCAGATCTCAGTGTCTGCAGGAGGGAGAGGTGCAGGAGTGAATAGATTGCTTTTTATGTCTTCAGGCTTTTTGAGCTTTCTCTTTTTAAAAGACACTAACTCTACATATAAAATGCATTATCTCCATATACCTGCTAGCAAACAGCCTTCCTTAAACAAATCAACCTATCCAGGGCTGGAGTATACAGCTGCCCAGGCTGGGCACTGCACAACCCCAGGGAGGAAGAACGCCAATTCACATCAGAGTCTATGTGCAGCACAGAGTCCTGACAGAGTGGGACATACCGTGAAGCTACATCTTCCACTGCATAATGTTCTCCTTTGGGAACATGAATCTAAGTATCTGCCTTCCCCACCCAAGTCAATGGGAAGTGGTTTCATTGGCCACCAGATTTCACAGAAAATAAAATGGGAGTGTTTTCCCTTTCCTCCAGAAAGACTTTTTATCACCAAGTCACCATCTTACTCCGGTGTTTCTGGAACTCGCTACTCTTTTTGTTGGTTTCCAAGCAGCAGCTGGAGACCTCCCTGGGTCAATCAGCAGCTGGATGCAAACCCAACTCAGGTTAGAGCTTCACTCCAGCAAGCACAGCACTGCCTCCTACAAGCCCTCATACAGCATTTGCCTCCAACACTACAGTTAAGCAGGATCCCATAGGCCTCGCTGTAACAATCTCTCCATGGGAAGGAAGGGAGGGAGGAAGGGAGGGAGGAAGGGAGGGACGGAGGGAGGGACCGAGGGAGGGAGGGAGGGAGGGAGGAAGGGAGGGACGGAGGGAGGGATGGAGGGAGGGAGGGAAGGAAGAATCTGCCCCAAAGTTGTTCTTGACCATTTTTTGAGTGACTTCACATTATTTTAAGCTTTATGCAGAAAGTACAATTTTATTAATATTTTTATTTTGCTATTTCATATTCACTGCAATTCAATGTGTAAAAGCTGCCACGGTGACACTAAGTGGTAAAGAGTTAGTGGTCTTCCCATCCACTAAGTGCATGGAACCAGAACAGAACAGGGCCCTGATTCCCACTGCCTGAGGCCAAGTTTCCATCCTCCTATGGACTTCTCTTCCCTGTTTTTCTCATCATTAAAAGAGAGAGTGACCATGGCTACTTCAGAGGAAGGTTATAGAGATTAAACGACATTATTCAACCTGTCTCAAGGGGCCATTGGGGAAAGTTTTCGATCTATAATAATTGCGTTTCAGTAACCTCACAAGCTAAGAAAACCATCAATGTGGACAGATGAATCCTGAATTCACAAACAGCACCTTCCAGGTAGTAGGAAGACAGGTGAAAGCTAGCTTCCCTCCAGGAACTCTTTGTTCATCCCACCTCTTTAAGTAAGTGCTTGGGCCAGGTGTAGTGGCTCAGGCCTATAATCCTAACACTTTGGGAGATCAAGGCGGGAGGATCTCCTGAGGTTAGGAGTTCGAGACCAGCCTGGGCAACATAGTGAGACACCTGTCTTTACAAAATACTTTTTTAATTAACCAGGCAACTCAGGAGGCTGAGGCCAGAGGATCGCTTGAGCCCAGGCTTTCGAGGCTGCAGTAAGCTATGATGGCACCACTGCACACCAACCTGGAAAAATACCTGAGCTATCTCGGTTATTAACCACCAACCAAAAGCTGAAATCAAATAGGTTTTTAGTTCTATTTCTTTATTTCCCTCCAAAATGTGATGGAGCTTTTTCCCTGGGGTGCTGGAAGAAGCGAGGGCAGAGAGATAATAGCAACTGAAAGTGGAGATGCTGAAAAGCATGCTTGGCGTGGATGGAAACTTGGCCTCGGGCAGTGGGAATCAGGGCCCTGTTCTGTTCTGGTTCCATGCACTTAGTGGATGGCAAGACCATTAACTCTTTACCACTTAGTGTCACTGTGGCAACTTTTACACATTGAATTGCAGCGAATATGAAATAGCAAGACACAAATATTAATAAAATTGTACTTTCTTCATAAAACTTAAAATAATATGAAATCACTCCAAAAAATTGTCAAGAACAGCTTTGGGGCAGATTGCATTTTCTCTTTCTTCCCTTTCTTCTGTTAATTTTGCATGTTAATTTTCTTCTTAACTGTTTACGATGTGCTATGATCTGATGACACAATTTTCAAGAGAAACAAGAGGCTAGGAAATGTTTCCTGGTGTGGCCACCACCTACAAAGACAGCTGGTGCCACAAAAGCGTGTGTAAGGTAAGTTCATGTGCCCGAGGGTTGACCTGCTGGAGCAGGCAGCCATGCACCCATGCCAGACTCAAGGAGGGCATCACACATGGGGGGTGCAGCACAGGCCAGAATGTAAAGCTGGGAAAGTGCAGGGCTTGCCTGGGGGCATCCAGCTGGAGTGGCTGTTTGAGAATTGCTTGTGTTATCGGGCGGAGAGGTCATGCACATGGAACGAGGGAGGATCACGGGTCATAAACTGGGAGCCAGAGCACCAGAGCCCATGGAGGGAGGAGCACAACACCCAGGCCCCTTGCCACGTTCATTCCAGTGAGGTAAAGTCCCTCTGGAATGGCTTGTGCACCCGGCTTGTGGACAGGAGTGGGATGGCGTGGCTGAGACAGAGATAGGAGGGAAGCAAGGGGAATGGGAAGATGTCGGCCTCGGAGGCCACTCCCAAAGGAAGGAGAGCAGGATGAAAAAAAACCCCCAAATCCATGTAATGCCCTAAAGTGCGCTGGGGCCAGCTAAGGCAATGCAGATTGAGGAAGAGGCTCTAAGTCAGTAAGACCAGCATCCAAGATTCCTCTAAAGAAAGGCACTAAAACTCATCAGTGTTTGAAAAGATATTCGGCTGCACTCGTACTTTAACATGTCCCATAACGCGCCCTGAGATACCATTTTTCACTTATCCAGTTGGCAAATAACATAACACTCAATGACTCCAGTGTTGGTAGAGGTGAAGCGAATCACACAAGTGTACAAACTGGCAAGGCTTCCACAGACGGCGACTTGCAGTTCTTTTCAAAAAACTCTCTGAGCCAGGAATTCCACTACCAGGACTATATCCTATATGTGTCCCCACACATGCACATAATGACAGTTGTACAAGGCTACTCATTGTGGCACTGTTGTCATAGAAAAGATTGGAACCAGCCAAGGTGTCCTTCAGGTGGGGACTGGTTAAATAAATAACAGCTCATCCACATAACGGAATGCCAGGCAAAGGGAATGAAGAAATCTGATTCTTCGTAATGACATAATCTCCCATTGTTTAATGAGAAAAGGGGGCAGGCTATGTATATCAGGTACAATTATTGGTGGTTTTTGAAGGGAAAACAAGAAAGAGAAAGAAAGTTTTTTGTTGTTGTTGTTGTTTTTTTTTTTTTTTTTTTTTTTTTGCTTATGCATGAACTATCTCTGGAAGGATGCAGAAGACACCAATTACTTTGGTTGGTTCTGTGGAGGAGAACAGAGAACAGATGTGGCTGGAAGACAGAAGGATGAGGAAAATGAGATCTAACACCTTTCTGTTGTTGAATTTTGAACCAGATTAAAGTTTTATCCATTTTCTAAATAAATATAAAAACAAAAACCCCAGGGCCTGAATACAGCTTTAGGTGAAAACAATGTTCCCACTTTCCACCACTCACCCATATCCAGCCTCCTCTCTCCCTCTCGGCCACGCCATCCCACACTTCCCACCCCTCACCCATACCCAGCTTCCTATTTCCCTCTCAGCCACACCATCCCACACTTCCCACCCCTCACCCACACCCAGCCTCCTATCTCCCTCTCAGCCACGCCATCCCACTCCTGTCCAGCCTTTTCCTTCCATTCCAAGTTTATGAAACTTCCCTTCACTTCACTCCTTTGGCGGGATGATTTCTAACACCTCACAGTTTTACAAGCTTTTGCATTTCAGATTTGAGTCTCTGACTTAAATGAAAAGCTAGATGTGTTTCTTATAGAAAAATTCACATATATTTACAAAGTATTCTTGTAATGGAAGATAAGTGAAAGCCATTTAAATGTCCATCTCTAGGGGAGAAAAATCAAACCAATCAGGTTATTTCCACACTGCACAACACCATGCAGCAGTGAAACAGTCAGATCACTGCTGTTTAAAAACCTCAGGCTGGGTGTGTGGCTCACTTTGGGAGGCCAGCACTTTGGGAGGCCAAGACGGAAGGATTGCTTGAACCCAGTAGTTCAAGACTAGCCTGAGCATCACAGGGAGACCCTATCTCTACAAAAAATTATCCAGGCATGGCAACTTGCACCTGTAGTCCTAGCCGCTTTGGAGGCTGAGGTGGGAGGATCCCTTGAGCCCAGGAGTTCAGGGCTTCAGTGAACTGTGCCATTGCACTCCAGCCTGGGCAACAGAAAGAGTCTCAAAATAAATAAATAAAAATAAAAATAAACCTTATACAATATATTTTCAGACTTTATATAGTACATAAAAATATATTATCAATATAAACATAAACTTTATATAAACATATTGTATAAAGTATATAATTAAATGTGTTATATTTTTATATATTTATGTAAAGTTTTAAAATTTTTTACACTTGTAAATATAAAATAGATATACATATATGCCATACAAAATATTTTATGCTTATGTATAAGTACATAAGCATATGTGCACATATATGTTTCTACATGTCTACATCTCTGTGTAACATATAGAAATGAATATATAATATACATATATATCATTTGTGAATGCATAGGAAAGGAATGGAAATGTTCTCTCGGGTGTAATAAGATTGGGATGATAAAAGGAAATGCAGGAAAGCTTGAGATTGTTACTGTATAAACCTGCATGGGCTTGTGTGATGTTTTTAAACAATAAAAATTAAACTAACCATCTTTTGGTGCCTGGCATGACAAGTATCTACCACTAGAGGGCACTGGAGATCGCTAAATATTTCCCAGGATTCTCTTTGAGGGAGGGGCGCAGGTGCGGGGGATTTGAAGGAGGTTCCTTTACCTCTTCTATAAGGGTCCCTTTCCACGCTCGGGGACTGGGCCCTGAACCTGAACTTTCAGTGAGGGTAAAGCTTGACTGGAAGCCCGCAGCCCTTCTCTCTCCACTCCCCTGAATGGACCCCTGCGGCCATCTGGGGTGGGAGTCCTTTATCCAGCCCACCGCATTTTCACCCACCACAGTTTCGTCCACCAGCCCTGGCCTGCGAGACGCTGCTGCGGTGTGGAAGGTGGAATGCGCCTGGCGTCGGGTGCATTTCAGTGAGCTCACCTTCACTCCTTATTCCATATGAGTGTTCAACAGGGAGCTCTGAGACATTCGAGGGGGCCGTTTGTGCTTGCTCAATTATAGTGAAGACATCTTCGCATTTGGGGGAAGGAAGAGGGAAGCTAGAATTTCTGAAATGCTCAAACTTCAGCCCGAAATGCATGTCGATGAACAACCAGTTGGTAATTACCTACCGTAGACCCTAAATCTCTGACATGTAATCATAGAGCATTATTGCCTGGTACTTAGTATGAGCGGAATATGCAGGAACGCAGAGTCAGTCAACGTGTGTTGTTGCGTCCAGAAGTTTACTGAGTGTTTTTCACCGGTATGGAAAACCACGGCACCATGACACCAAGCCGGTGGTGTTTGAGTCACTGGTCCTGTGCTCCAGGCTTGGCCTGGCTCTGGGGCTGTGGGGATCACATTCTTACAGGACAAACACCTGGATACTTTATTATGTCTTCTAGAGAACTTGTACCCAAGCATTCACCTATCGAATATGTGTGTGTGGGCGGGGAGGGTGTATGTGTGGGTGTGTGTGTGTCTGTTTACCAAAAGTTACCTTTTTCAACTTCTTTTGTTCCTCCTTTATATTACAGAAAGAACTTTTTTTAATGATGCATGTAAGTAGATTATACAGTCTGTGAATTTCATTTCAAGATAGAACAGGAAGCGTTACAAAATATTCGTGGTCTCCAAAGTGATTCTGACACCTCATGATGACTAAGACCTTTGGTTGCCGTTGTCTGAAATAATTTCCTCCCAGAGCAGCAGTTCTTCACCTCAGCTACACATTGAACTACGTGGGAAGCTATTAAAAATACAGATGCCTGAACCCCGTAGCCTTCATCATCTTGTGAGCATCTGGGCCAAGTTCAGGGCTGGTGCTCTTGTTCAGATGGATGTAGCTGGTGGTGCAGAGATCCGTGAGCTTGCTTTTAGGTGACTTTCTGCTGTTGTTGGTCTGGGATGCAGTCAGGATACTAGGGCTTGTTTAAAGCTCCCCAGTTGACTCTAATGCAGCCAAATGTGAGAACCATTGTCTACTCATTACCTTCAAAATGGAAAACTAACAACCTCTTACTCAGTGCCACCCCAGGTATGATGTGCACACCAGCAGCATCGGCATACCTGGGAGCTTGTTAGAAATTCAGAATTGGGGACCTATCCCAGACCAGCTAAATCCAAATCTTGGGAAGTGGGGGCCAGGTACATGTATTCCACTCCATGCCGCCACAACATTGGCTTACTTTTAATTTAGCTTTAAATTACAATTTTAGGCCGGGCGTGGTGGCTCAAGCCTGTAATCCCAGCACTTTGGGAGGCCAAGAAGGGCGGATCACGGGGTCAGGAGATCGAGACCATCCTGGCTAACATGGTGAAACCCCGTCTCTACTAAAAAATACAAAAAACTAGCCGGGCGAGGTGGCAGGTGCCTGTAGCCCCAGCTACTCGGGAGGCTGAGGCAGGAGAATGGCTTAAACCCGGGAGGTGGAGCTTGCAGTGAGCTGAGATCCGGCCACTGCACTCCAGCCTGGGCGGCAGAGTGAGACTGTCTCAAAAAAAAAATAAATAAATGAAAAAATAAATTACAATTTTAAAATGGAATTAACCAGAAGGCAAGGGTATAGGGGAAATTTTTTTTTAACCCTTCTCATGTAAACTCAAGTCTTTTATTCCTTTTTCGGGGTTAAAACAGGCTCTTCCGTTTACAAGGTTATTCATGAGTTTCAAAAATTCCCACTCTTCCTCCATGCTTTTGTAATTCCTACATTCCCGCATTTAAACTTGGTGGCCACAATCAAACAGAAATCATGAGGGTCCTTTCCTCTTGCATCTGGAGTGGCAGCCTTTGCAGCAGAGAGTAACTGCTCCAGATCTGTCAAATAAATGCAAGTATCTGTATTTCTAAATCGCCTCCCAGTAATACTTTTGCATACTGGAGTTTTTACTTTGGCATGCCCTAATCCTTACACGAGCACGAATTCCTCTAAATCCCAGCCTGAATTTGTTTAACTTACCAGAGAAGCCTTGCCCATTGAAGACTGGTTCTTCAGCCACTACTTTTCATTCTCATACCAACAAGTGCATTTTTAAGAACTTGCAAGAGTCTTGCCACTCTTCAACAAAGAAAGTCATCTCCAAATTAATCCACAGTCAGGAGCACTTCATGCTGCTTTTATATATCATTGAAGTCCTGCAAAAGCAAGCTCACGGATCTCTGCACCACCAGCTAAATCTATCTGAACGAGAGCACCAGCCCTGAACTTGGTCCAGATGCTCACAAGATGATGAAGGGCACCCCTCCTCCAACCTGTTCTTGTCCACTCTCCCAGAGAGGCTCAGTCTTTTGGCACAAAAGCAGTGGTGGCCATTCATTCCTTGCCCTAGTGAAGCCAACTTCCTCCACATTCATTCTGCCCATCAGCATCTGATGCCCCCACAATGGCAAACACTGCAGGGGGCCAAAGTCTGACTCCACAAGGAGGCAGAATGCCAGGTCTTCTGCAGTGGTGCCCTCGAATGGCCATCTCTCACTGCCCGGGGTTAGCCTACATTGAGATCAATGATTAGCAGGTAACTTGTGAAGCCTACCCCTAAAAGTCCCACTGCTCCATCTTAGCTCATTTGGGAAAACAGTTTTTCCAACACTTTTTACATAAACTCAAATGTTACATTCTTTCTTTGGATTTCACAAATAGGACTAATAATTGATCCACTCATGTAAATATGAATACAGTGAATTTGCACATAGTAGGCACTAGATTATTTGTTAAAATGTTGAATTAGGCCAGACACAGTGGCTCACACCTGTAATCCCAGCACTTTGGGAGGCCAAGGAGGGCAGATCACTTGAAGTCAGGAGAAACCAGTCTGGCCAACATGGCGAAACACTGTTTTTACTAAAAATACAAAAAAACAAAAACAAAAACAAAAAAACTAGCCAGGCGTGGTGGTGGTACACACCTGTAATTCCAGCTACTAGAGAGGCTGAGGCACAAGAATTGCTTGAACCCAGGAGGCAGAGGTTGCAGTTGCAGTGAGCTGAGATCGCACCACTGCACTCCAGTCTGGGTGATGGACTGAGACTCTGTCTCAAAAAAGAAAAAATGTTGAATTAATACATGTATGTGAATATGCTATATGTATGTGTACATATGTGTCTATCCATAGCTGTATCTCCATCTATATGTTCATTGATCTATGTATCTGTATATCTACAGATAGACTGCCCCACCTGACCCAACAAGCAGTCCAATAAATGAGCCCTTATTCCGTGCTGCCAACCAGACATCACAGCATTCCTAACATGTCTCACTGAGTCCTCACACAGCCAAGAAACAGGTATTATTCCTGAGGCCTCATAAAGCCATTTGAGAAATGTGTAGCAGAGAATCAAAGCCATGTATAGCAAAAAAAAAAAAAAAAAAAAAAGGCACTGGTGCAAAGATTTCCAGAAGTACTGGAGGAGCCATGGGCCACCTGAGAACTATTGACATTGATTTCACAAGCTCAGATGCAAGGGAGAGAAATTACCTGGTGTAGGGGAAGATTAGACCTCGGCCACCTGGATTGAGTTTCCAGTTTGCCAGGGCCTCAGCAAGTTCTTCCTTTTGTGCGCCTGTTTCCTGGTAAACTCTCTGCAGCAGAGAAGCTGGTGGGGCCTGGAGGAAACTGTGAAAAACAGGGACAATGAAAACAGCCCTTTGTATGACACATTTGGCCCTTGTCAAGAAATACAAACGGGGAACCTAGCTTAGGAAAAGCAAGTTGTCTTCATTCATTTCCTAAAGGAAGTGGCCCTTGCCTATGACTGCTATGAGTTGGTTTCCAAAGAGCTCAATATTAGGCTCTGATTGCTCCCTAGCAGAAATGGCTGCTTTCATTTATTCTTGCCCATCTGGCACAAAAGCAGTACGCAGAGCTCTAAAGAGATACGCAGAGGTGGCACGGTAAACATCGGCCTCCATTTCATTTCAGTGGGGGTGGGTCATGGATCTGCGGGAACAAACGCTGAATCCTTGCTCCAGGTGCATGAAAGGCCACATCCAATTTTGCCTCCCGTTGCTTCCCCAGTATCCAGTGTGCCTGGCCCCACAATAGATGCTCAATAAACACTTGAGTGAATAATTAAATTATTAGCATATAATCATGAATGTTGTTACCAAATATTAAACACCTTTTATAGACCAAGCTCAGGGCGAATTGATTTACATATCACTGTTTCATTTACTCCTCCTGACATCTGAAAGAGATGGAGGGACCATTAGCAAACCCACATGGTAGATAAGGACATTGAGAACTCGGAGTAGTAGAGATTGGCACAGGATTGCACGCCTGTCCTCAGGGCCAATATCCATACAGAGACAGTCTGACTCCAAAGCTTGTTTTAGGGAAGATTTTGTCATGTAAGTTTGTAATGTATTATGTAGTTTTTGTAAAATTGTAATTTATGTGATTTTTCTCTATTTGTAATTTTAAATTTTTTAATTATGTGGTTGTAATTTTACATGATTATAATTTATTACAATTGAAATTTTATGTAATTGTGTACATTTTAATGTAATTTGGAAGATGGCCCTTTTTAGGTAAAGAAGTTGTACATGTATACATTTCACAAAATATTTAAGTGAGAAATAATGCCAATCTTTTAGACTCTCAGAAAATGGAAGAAGGTATATTCTTCAACTCATTTTTGAGACTAACATAGACTTGAAACCTTAATTCATAGTAGAAGGGAGATGAAAGATGAATATTATGTATAACTGTAGATGCAAAAATTCTAAACAACAGCAGTCTGAATCCGGGGATATGAAATAGAAGGATACTTCATTACTAAATTTAGTTTATCTCAAAGACACAAAGCTGGCCTAATGTTAAAAAAATCAATCAGTGTAATTCATCACACTGAGAATGTAAAGCAAAAACGTGATTGTTTCACAGATGCAAAAAAGCAATTATAAGGCATAACACTCATTTATTATTTAAAATAAACACTGCCAACAAACTAGGAAAAAGAAGGGGACTTATTAATGTGATATTGTTTACCTACATTAAATCTTCAGCAAACATCAAACTTAATAATGAAATATTAAATACTTTCCTCTGGAAATCATGATAAGGACAAAGATGCCCATAATATCCACTTCCCTTCAACATTTAGAGTAGAAGTTTCAGCCAATAGAGTAAGACAAGAAAAATATACTAAAAAGCACAAAGATTTAAAAAGGAAAGAGCAAAACTATTGTTATTTTGAAGATAATGATTGACTACATAGAAAACAGAATAAGATATTAGAAATTATGAGTTTTACAAGGCTACTCAATATACAACAATCAACTACATTTCTCTGTTAGTAACAAACAGCTAGAATATTAATTTAAAGGAAAAATATATCATTTACATTTGCGTTGAAAGGAATATCAAGTACCTAGGAATAAATCTAACAAAACATTTCGAGACCTGTATGCAGAAAACTGTAAATTTTTCTTAAGGAAGACCTAAATAAAAGAGAAACAGGCCGGGCGCAGTGGCTCAAGCCTGTAATCCCAGCACTTTGGGAGGCCGAGACGGGCGGATCACGAGGTCAGGAGATCGAGACCATCCTGGCTAACACGGTGAAACCCCGTCTCTACTAAAAATACAAAAAAAACCTAGTCGGGCGAGGTGGCGGCGCCTGTAGTCCCAGCTACTCGGGAGGCTGAGGCAGGAGAATGGCATGAACCCAGGAGGTGGAGCTTGCAGTGAGCTGAGATCGCGCCACTGCACTCCAGCCTGGGTGACAGAGCGAGACTCCGTCTCAAAAAAAAAAAAAAAAAAGAGAAACAACACCGTATTCATGCACTGTAAGATTCAATGTCATAAAAATACCAATCCTACATGAACTTGGTGTATAGATTTACTGTAGTCCCAACTGAAATCCCAACAAGCAGATTCTAAAATGTATATGGAAATGAAAAGACCAAAAGTAGTTAAGCTATTCCTGAAGAACAAAGAAGAGAGTGGATTTGCTCTGCCCAGTATCAAGACTTAAAATAACACTACATTAATTAAAGCAGCCTAGTATTTGTTCAAGGACAGATAATAGATTAATGGAATAGGATAGAGTGTTCTTAAAGAGATCCAGATATATATGGACACTTGATTCATGACAAATATAAAATTGAAGGAGGATAGAGAGAAAACTATTTTAAAAATGTATGTGGCTGGGACAATTGAGTATCCACAAGGAAAACATGAAATGAGGCCCCTACCGCAAACCATATACAAAATTCAATTCCAGGCGGAGTATATGTGAAAAGAAAGTTGAAAAGATCAAGAAAAAAAAAAAAAAAGCCTTTTAGAAGGTTAAACAAAACTGATACATTTGAGTACATTAAATATAAGAATTTTGTTCATCAAAAGACAGCATTAAGAGAGCGAGAAGGCAAGCCACAGAGTGGAAGAAAATAGTAGGGGCACATAAAACTGACAGAGAGCTCAAACTACATAAAGAATGTCTATAAATCAGTAAGGAATAAATAAAACATAGAAAAATGGGCCCCCAAAAACCCTGATATGCATTTCAGAAAAGGGAATCCAAATAGCCAACAGACATATGAAGGATGCCCAACCCTGTTAGTAACCAAGGAAATGCAACTAACATAATGTTCCTATTAGCCCAAATCTGGAACAACTCCAGTGTTCATGAACTGTAGAATGGATAAATAAATTGAGGTATAGTCATATAATACAATACCATACAAACAATAAAAATAAATAAACTTCCCAGGCACAGTGGCTCATGCCTGAGTAGCTGGGATTACAGGAGTGCACCACCATGCCTGGCTAATTTTGTGTTTTCAGTAGAGAAGGAGTTTCACCATGTTGGTCAGGCTGGTTTTGAACTCCTGACTTCAAGTGATCCACCCACCTCAGCCTCCTAAAGTGCTGGGATTACAGGCATGAGCCACTGTGCCTGGCCTATTTCCACCTTCTTAATATAAGGATTTTTGAAGCTCATCAGCAGCCCTCATCAAATACCCGTGGACTCTTTTAGCAGTGGGATTTATGTGTTGTAGAAAAACCAGTAATAGCTAATATCAAGCCCTCTTCTAAGTGCTTTAATTGTTTTAATTCATTTAATCCTCATAACCACCTTGCAAGTCAGTGATCTACCAAGGGCAGGTCCTTGGGGGCATTGTCTATAGAAAATCCTGATAAAATTTTCTGCTTTTTATTATCATGGTCCAGCAATTCTTAAAGAGATCAGGAATAAAATCCTCCTCTCTAAAAAAAAAGTATTTTGTTGATCAAAGGTCTAAATAATTCATGATGATTACTGATGAGTTATAATTTTATACAAATAAATGTAAGTTTCAAACTAGCATATTTTTATTACAGATTAACATTGCATCCTACCCGGAAGTTAATTCAGAGAATTCTCAGTTCTACAGCCGGCACCTGACCCATGTGGACTCAGGCTGTTTCAAAAGTGGGTTTCTATGGCTGTCTGAGCTGCCTTTTCTTCAGGTGCAATCACAAGACAAGCCCTGGGATGCCGCAGATTCACCATGAACGGTGGATTCCTGATAGACAATGATAGCAGGATGCCTAGAGAGGCGAAGATGCAAACTTTGAGTTATTTGAGTTCTGTCTCCATGAGACGTCTTGGAGTTTTGTGTTTAAAATTCCAAACGATGAAACAGAATGCAAACTATGAGATGACTAATTTAATACGAAATGGGCAAAACTGAGTTTGTATCTGAAAAAATGGTACTGCATTTGAATAGTATCTTTAAAATTAAAATGTAAACCAGGCGTTCTCCTTCCCCCTCGTAGCGCTCTGGCTCTGCAGGAGCCTCTGCACAGAGCAGAGAGCCTGGACATTGCACTCCTGATGCCCCTGAACGCACACCCGCGGGCACTGTCCCAGACCCCGTGGGGCACAGGCATACTTGCCTACCGGGCAGTGTTTTGTGCCAGTGAACTCAAGGGGAAGTAACTTAAATAAACACTGACCATGGCTAAAATGCCTCGGTGTGAGAACAGGAGGTCAGAGTCCAACAGGGCACATGGTGAAGTGCAGTCGACTGGAAACCTGGGGCAGAGCCTGGGTGTTTTCTGGCACTCAGCCCTGGAAAGACTCCATTAAACCAGAGTCCCTGGGGGACAAGCACCCTGTCCTTCTTACACATTATCGCCTGTCATTCGCACAGGTGTTTCCCCCAGATCTTCCCATTCCACAGGTTCCCCTCTATTGACCCTGCCACCGCCCACCCATCCAGCTCCCCGAGCTTGAAATGCTGGTCTTCAGCATCTCCACGCTAAAACAGTTGCTCTCTCCTCAAAGTCGCTTGAGTCTCTTTTTTCCTTCCTTTTTTTCCCAGTGTAAACACCCAGGAAAGGCCTCCACTGCCTGCCATCTGGGCTCTCCAGCCCCTTTCTTGGGTTCCCTATGTCATCTCTGCTCTGAGCCTCTCCTCCATTTCACACTTGGTCTGTCACAGGTCTGCTTCAGGAGCTGACTTCCTGCCTGAATTAAGCCAAATCCAAAACTCTTTTTTCTGGATTCAGTCAACTCCTGCATATTCTCTCCATCCTGCACCCTCAGTCCTCGCCAACTCGCCAGTGTCATTTCTTCCTCTTTTCCACCTGAGATCCTTCCTCCACAAAGACTTTCGCAATTCTCCACAAAACTGAGCCCATCCAAAGCAATAGACATTCTGGTGGGTCAGGCACAGTGGCTCATGCCTGTAATCCCAGCACTTTGTGAGGCTGAGGCAGGCAGATCACTTGATGTCAGGAGTTCGAGACCAGCCTGGCCAACATGGCGAAACCCTATCTTTACTAAAAATACAAAAATTAGCTGGGCATGTTGGCGTGCGCCTGTAGTCCCAGCTATTCAGGAGGCTGAGGCAGGAGGATTGCTTGAACCCAGGAGGCTAAGGTTGCATGCATCTGTAGTCCCTGCTATTCAGGAAGCAGGAGGATCGCTTGAACCTGGGAGGCTGAGGTTGCAGTCAGCTGAGATCATGCCACTGTACTCCAGCCTGGGCAATAGAATGAAACCCCATCTCCAGAAAAAAAGAAAAGAAAAGAAAGCAACAGACATTCTGTAATTCTATTCTAACCATCCCACTGCTTGTTTGTATTTTTGGGTTTCATGCTTATCTTTAATGGCTGTCTTCACCCCGCTCATCATCTCCCCTGAAGCCATCACCTGTCTCTCTGTTTGGGGTTTAAAGGTGCCTGTGATCTTTCCCATCATTCAAATAAAGAGAGACTGCATGGCTTCTCCAAGCTATCATAGAACTTGGCTTTCAACTTCTAGTCTTCTGGATTCAAATCCAATGTTCCTTCCCCTACACCAGGGATACTTAATAGCATACAAGGTAACTTTAGCCGGTACTCAGAAGAAATTTTTATCAATTCTATATTGATTTTAATGTGTGTTAGAAAAACCAAAAATCATCACATCCTCGGCTCAAGTTGCCACCTCCCAAGCCTAGTAATAACTCCTCTAATGCATCACCATTCTCAACAGAAAAACTGTCCACAGTCTTGTTTACTGCCATTTCATAAATGAGAAGTAGCAAAGAACAAGAATTTGTTTAAGCTAGTGGTTCTGTCAACCTTGGCTGCCATGAGAATTATTTGGAGAAACATTTTTTTAAAACACCGATGACTGGATCCCCTTCCCCTCCCTGCCTTGGTAAAATTGGTTGAGAGTAGAGTCTAGATGGTGTAAAATATCCCAGGTGCTTCAAATTGAAATCAGGGTCGAGATCTTCTGGTTTACGTCAGTGACTGCACAGCTGGGCCTGAGGATTGCATTTCTTTCTTCTTGTCCCTTTTTTTTTTTCCTTAGAGATAATGTCTCACTCTGTCTCCCAGGCTAGAGTGTAATGGCACAATCATGGGTCACTGCTCAAGCAATCCTCCTCCCTCCACCTCCCAAGTAGCTGGGACCACAGATGCAGGCCACCACATCAGCTAATTTTTAAACTGTTTGTAGAGATGGGGTCTTGCTATGCTGCCCAAGCTGGTCTCAAACTTCTGGCCTCAAGCTATCTTCCCCACCTTGGCCTCCCAAAGTTTTGGGATTACAGACATGAGCCACCCCACCCAGCCATGAATTGCATTTCTGAAAGCTCCCGTGTGATGTTGATGCTTCCCATTCAATCCAGGGAACACACTTTGATCCCCAATGATGCAGATGAATCTGGGAGGACCACTGTGGGTTTTTTCCTTCCCAGCATACTTTTGTTCTCTAGTAATAGCTCCTGACAACATGCTTTGGAGAGCCACGCCTCATCAACTCTTAGGTGTAGCTGATACCTCACCACTCAGGAGCAGGAACCACACCCAAGTCTGGCCAATGCCCAGAATCTGTATCTGCTCCAGTGAGTAATGGGTTCAGTGATGGGTGCTTAATACAGTCCAGTGAGAGTCAGTGCTGGGAATTTTGCTGAAACCCTTGAGAAGAGGTGCTAAGTTGGCAAGACATAGGCCTGGAGCTGCTGGTGACTGTTTTGCCTTTGCCTGGGAGGAACCTGCCTGAGGGTGGAGCAGGCAGGTGAAAGCAAAGGAGACTGACAGACCAAGTAGATGGCACCCTTTTACTCCCTGGTTCCAGCCAAACCTGAATTCAGACATACATTTTTCAGTGGCATGAGCTAATAAGTTTCCTTTCTTGCTCAAGCCAGTTTGAGGTGGATTTTTGTCAAGTGCAGTTCAGAAAGTGCTGATACATGAAACATCGCAGTGCACCTGCCACCCCGCAGAGGGGGCTTCCAGCCTCTCTTCGGGAGGCTGCTCCACCATCTTCAAAAAGGCCCCAGGATGGAGCAACAGAACCCTGAGATGTCAGTCAGTGTCATCACCTCCCTGCTTCTTGGGAAGACTGGGGGACAAAGAGGGGTGAGGAATTGCCCCAAGTTGTGCATTCAACAAAGCCAGCTAGGATTTCAGACCTTGGCTCTATCAGTAGGCACACCCACACCAGGGGGCGGGTGACAGCCAGCAGGCAGTGCCACCATGTTGCTCAGGTCTCCTTCGCAAGGACACCCACTGTAGGGAGAGGGTCTCACTGCTTCACGAAAAGTGGCTTTATTATTGCCCACTTCTCAGTGTCTCTAATTGCAATCTAACAAACACACACTTTTTTTTTTTTTTTTGAAACCGGATCTCACTCTGTCACCCAGACTGGAGTGCAGTGGTGCACTCTCGGCTCACTGCAACCGCAACCTCCCAGGTTCAAGCGATTCTCCTGCCTCAGTCTCCCATGTACCTGGGATTACAGGCTCCCACAACCATGCCTGGTTAATTTTTGTATTTTTAGTAGAGATGCGGTTTTGCCATGTTGGCCAGGCTGGTCTTGAACTCCTGACCTCAGGTGATCCATTCACCTTGGCCTCCCAAAGGCTGGAATTACAGGCGTGAGCCACCGCCCCCAGCCAACACACACCTTTTTAAAAAGCCATATCAAATCCATGATTTCTGGGATACTATTGCTTAGAAAAGTAGTTGTCAAACTGTAGCCCTCTAATTAGCAATATCAGAATCACCTGAGAAATCGATAAAATGCATATTATCAGCCCCTCCCCAGACCCACTGCACCCTGAGAGGGAGATCCAGCCATATATCATTGAACAAGACCTCCAAGTGATTCTGATACATGTTCAACTTTGAAAGCCACTGGCTATGGCTAAGTAAATTTTTTAAATGGGTTTAAAGTCTATTTAATGAAAATTACAAAGTAAATGTAAATGATTTGTGAATATAGCAAAAATGTAGGAAGCTATATAGAAGTGACTAAATATGAAGAAGTGCCATCCTATAACATGGAAGCCTCTAGGAGTGCAAAGGAAGGAAGGTCTACCCCAACCCAGGGAGATTAAACCCACCCCCAAACATTGCAAGAGTCCCCCTATGCTGGCAAGGGGGGCTTTGTCACTTGTTTGTTTGTTGTTTTGCTGAGGGACAGAGAGTTTACCTGTTTAACTCCGACCATTTATCCCTCACTATTTGGAAAACTATAAAATAGAAGAGTCCTCTCTTAAGATGATCTACCCAGATGACTTGGGGACTTTCCCTTTGTTACAGATAAAGAAACAGGTTTTGGCCCTAAGGCTTTGAACATTTCCCAGTGAATAACAGTCACTGCTGGTTATACAAACCCAGCTCACCTTGAACACACGAGACCCAGTGCAACCATCCCGTCACGTGGGAAGGGTGGGCCTGAAAGAGCCTTCACAATCACAGAGCATCCATAACGACCTTGAACGCAGATTCTTAAGAAGGACCAGGGATACACGTGGTTTCGTTGATAATGAGAGCGTGGATTTCAGGCGGGGCCCTCAGAATGCTTGAAACCAGCCCCACCAGGGGCTGCAATCCCTCGTGAATCTGACGCATCTGTTCACAACAGCCTTGAACCACATCCATGAAAATCATTGTCGCCACCGTTGGACCCACCTCCCCACTGAATAGGTGAGCAGAGTGCTTTGTTGAGACCCCTTTCCTAAAGGGTTCGTATATTTCTTTAACCATGTTTATGTGGGATTCTCTGACATTCAAAAGATAGCAGTCTCGCATTTAATGTCTTCCTAGCATAGCAATGTGTGTATCCTCGGTTCCAAATGCAAAATGTAACTCATGAGCATAAAAGCTCTAAAGAAACCTTGGTCACTCATGAGAATGGCATAAAATCCAGAGGTGCTGTCTCAAGACGGGGTTCATCTGTCCCTGAAACGAAGACACAGTGGTGGTCTTAAATCAGAAGACAGCTCCAGGGATTACCTGGTGTGAGAATGATGAAAAACAGCATTTTGTTTCTTTGTAGTCTATTTCTTTTTGTTGTTATTTTTGAGTTTTTTAAATTGGGATAAGATACATATAACATAAAAGCGACCATCTGAACCATTCTTAACCATGCAGGCGTTAACACACATTGTTGTGCAGTCATCACCACCATCCACCTCCATAGCTCCTTTCATTTTGCTAAACTGAAACTCTATGAGTGAAACAGCTCCCAGTTTCTCCCTCCCCCAGCCCCTGGCAACCACCGTTCTACCTTCCGTCTCTCTGAATTTGACCATAATCTATTTCTGAGTGAGACCTTTACCTGACTCATTACTGAGTAAATCCTAATGAGAGTAAAATTGTCTCAGCCCCTCAGCGAGCAAGTTTTGGATTCAGGCATCTCTGGGATACTCAGTATGACCATAAAGCAGAACTCACAGAATGTGGCCATAAGTGGGGATTTTCTGTTCAGTATTTTGCTCTGGATTTGTTTATGTGAACATCCCTGGGGTAGCAACAGGCACATTGGATTTAGATTCAGAAGAATTGGGATTGAAAACCCAATGCTTCATTATCTCGGAGAAGCCACCTCCTCTCTCCAAATCTCTTAGATTGGTTCTCATTTTAATTTTAATTTTAATTTTATTTTTTTTTTTTTTCTGAGACAGAGTCTTGCTCTGTCGCCAGGCTGGAGTGCAGTGGCGCGATCTCGGCTCACTGTAACCTCTGCCTCCCGGGTTCAAGAGATTCTCCTGCCTCAGCCTCCTGAGTAGCTGGGATTACAGGCATGTGCCACCACACCCTGATAATTTTTGTATTTTCAGTAGAAATTGGGTTTCACCGTGTTGGCCAGGCTTGGCTCAAACCCCTGACCTCAAGCAATCTGCCCACCTTGGCATCCCAAAGTGCTGGGATTACAGGTGTGAGCCATTGAGCCTGGTCTGGTTTTTATTTTTAAAACTCAGAAGATTTCATGTAAAAATTTCAATTTCTGGACTCTCTTGAAAAAAATCAAAAATCAAAAGAAGCACCCATTTTTTTTAATGTTCAAAAACTTCAACTAGGCACTTTACCAAAGAAAGATATACAAGAAGCCAATATGCCTAAACAAAGATGCTCAACATCATTAGTCATCAGGGAAATGCAAATTAAAATCACAGTGAGATAGGCCGGGTAATGTGACTCACGCCTGTAATCTCAGTACTTTAGGGGGCTGAGGAGGGTGGATCATGAGGTCAGGAGGTCGAAACCAGCCTGAACAACATGATAAAACCCTGTCTCTACTAAAAATACAAAAATTATCCGGGCTTGGTGGCACACGCCTGTAATCCCAGCTACTCAGGAGGTTGAGTCAGGAGAATCACTTGAACCCGGGAGGCAGAGGTTGCAGTGAGCTGAGATCGCGCCACTGCACTCCAGCCTGGGCGACAGAGTGAGACTCCATCTCAAAAAAAAAAAAAAAAAAATCACAATGAGCTAACACTTGGAATGACTTAATCAGTAAAGCTAACAATACCAAGTGCTCACAAAGGCACAGAACAACTGGAAGCTGCATCTATAAGCAGCCTGGAAACTTCTTACAAATTTAAAATGCACTTACCACATGTCCTCCCCTGGGTATGTACCCTAGAGAAATGAAAAATTATCTTCCCACAAAAATACACACCCAAATGTCTATAGCAGGTTTATTCATAATTATCCCAAAATAATGCAAATGTTCTTCAACAGGTGAATAGAGAGAAGCACTTGTCCGTCCGTGTCCTGGAAAACCACTCAGTAATAAAAGGAACACATGACTGGTACGACCAACATGAGTGAATCTCAAATGCCTCATGCAATGGAAAAGAAGCCAAACTCCAAAGACTGTCCACTATCTGATTCCATTTCCATGATTTACTGGAAAAGGCTAAACTGCAGGTCAGTGGCCACCAGGGGCTGGGTTGGGGAGGGTGTTGCTTGAAATGAGCATGAAGGAATTTTGTGGGGAGTGCCAGAACTGCTCTGTATCTTGATCTTGGTGGTGGCTACACAACTATTGTATTTATTTGCTGAAAACTCATAGAACTGCACACTAAAGAGTGAATTGTGCTACCAATAAATCAGACCTCAGTAAACTTGACCACTGCACCTCATCCTAAAAAAAAAATCTAGCACTCCTGGGCCCACCTTCCTGCACAGCCACAGTTGGCTGAACAGGACAGAGCTAGACAGTTAGGCAACGGGCGCTCACCTCCTTGCTTAGCTTGGGTTCCCCTCAGATGTGGTTCCTGTGCTCAGGACAGGCAGCTCACCTGTGAGGGGTTGGCAGGAAGCAAAAGTGGTGGAAAAGAGTAGAAAAAGGGCACATTGATGGTTTGGTTCATCTGATCGGGGAGCAATCACCCTGAGGCACTTTGCAGAACCAGCCTCCACATCCTCCGTGTTCTTCATTCGCAGATCAGGAGGCTACCACACTTACCTGGTCACATTCCTCGTTGTTGGAGTCACTCTCCATGCCATGAGCAGCCCCCGCCATTGTGTTGGGTTAACAAAAGCTCCTGCAACTTGGGAGAAAACTAGTTTCCAAAATATGGGGCCGTGCAGCAAGCTCTGCAAGGTCGGAACTGAGTATGGCAGGTGTGGCCAAGAGCAACGATGCCACTGGAGGATGACACAGGCTGCAAAGCATGCCCCCCACCCACCTTCACGAGGAACCCCACCCTCAGCCCTGCACCCGCTTGTGTCCTTGGGCCAGCCCAGGGAGGGATATGAGCTCATCACTGCTGCTAGGCATGATAAAGCGACTGCTTATAAACAACAATCAGGGAGTGGATGGGGAGTGGAGACCACGAGGCTGAAAATGAGTAAACCTGGTTTCTATTTCTGGTTCTTCCAACAACCAGTTCTGAGACCTTGAGCAAATCATGTGCCTATAATGGACCTCAGTTTTCTTCTGTGTCAAATGAAGACAGACAGAATTAGGTAAGCTCTCTAGTCCCTGCCATCCCTTAAAAAGCTATCATTCCATCGTGTCTCCAAGAAGTGTCTCTCTCTGCAAAATAGTCACTTTAGGAAGCCATGGTACATGGTACAGTTCACTGGAATTGCTCAAAACATGTCAAGGCTTAGAACACATGCTTTTCAACGGCAACAAAAGCCAAAATTGACAAATGGGATCTAATTAAACTAAAGAGCTTCTGCATAGCAAAAAAAACTACCATCAGAGTGAACAGGCAACCTACAGAATGGGAGAAAATTTTTGTAACCTACTCATCTGACAAAGGGCTAATATCCAGAACCTACAAAGAACTCAAACAAATTTACAAGAAAAAAACAAACAACCCCATCAAAAAGTGGGCAAAGGATATGAACAGACATTTCTCAAAAGAAGACATTCATACAGCCAACAGACACATGAAAAAATGCTCATCACCACTGGCCATCAGAGAAATGCAAATCAAAACCACAATGAGATACCATCTCACACCAGTTAGAATGGCAATCATTAAAAAGTCAGGAAACAACAGGTGCTGGAGAGGATGTGGAGAAATAGGAACACTTTTACACTGTTGGTGGGATTGTAAACTAGTTCAACCATTATGGAAAACAGTATGGCGATTCCTCAAGGATCTAGAACTAGAAGTACCATATGACCTAGCCATCCCATTACTGGGTATATACCCAAAGGATTATAAATCATGCTGCTATAAAAACACATGCACACGTATGTTTATTGCGGCACTATTCACAATAGCAAAGACTTGGAATCAACCCAAATGTCCATCAGTGACAGACTGGATTAAGAAAATGTGGCACATATACACCATGGAATACTATGCAGCCATAAAAAAGGATGAGTTTGTGTCCTTTGTAGGGACATGGATGCAGCTGGAAACCATCATTCTCAGCAAACTATCACAAGAACAGAAAACCAAACACCGCATGTTCTCACTCATAGGTGGGAACTGAACAAGGAAATCACTTGGACTCGGGAAGGGGAACATCACACACTGGGGCCTATCATGGGGAGGGGAGGGGGGGAGGGATTGCATTGGGAGTTATACCTGATATAAATGACGAGTTGATGGGTGCTGATGAGTTGATGGGTGCAGCACACCAACATGGCACAAGTATACATATGTAACAAACCTGCACGTTATGCACATGTACCCTAGAACTTAAAGTATAATAAAAAATAAATAAATAAAAAAAAATGAAGCTTCAAAAAAAAAAAAAAAGAACACATGCTTTTGGTTATATCCAAAAGTGAAGAGCTCCCATGTCTGGGCAACGGATTATAGTTTGGAATTTCAATGTTTATGAACCATATGGGGATCAACCTGGAAAAAGCTTGATCCCAAAACCAGGTATAAAGCAGTGCTTCCAAAACGTGGTCTGAGGACAGCCTGTATCAGGGGCACTCGGGTGCTTGTTACAAAGCAAATGTGCAACAGACCCAAACTGAAGGACCTTCTACAAAATAACTGACCAGTACTCTTCAAGACTGCCAAAGTAATCAAAGACTAAGAAAGACAGAGGAACCATCACAGATGGGAGGATACTACAGAGACATGACTGTGACTGCAATGTGGGGTCCTGGATTCCATCTGAGAACAGGGAAAGAACATAGCAGAAGAGCTGAGGGAATCCAGATAAAACCTGGAGTTCAGTCACTAGCATTGCCTCCACGGTAAGTTCCTGGTTTTGACCATTGCACTGATTGCATAAAACAATAACAGAGTGGGGTGAGCTGGGTGAGGGGTAAACAGAGCTCTCTGTACTGTTTTTGCAACCCCTCTGTAAGTCTAAAATTACTACAAGATACAAAGGATTTACAAAAAAGAAAAATATATTGCTGCAACTACTGTCACAATTCCTACTAAAAGCTAACACTCCTTGAAGGTTTACAATCCACCAGGAAGAAGAGTAGATGTGGATCACCTCTCTACCACCACCATCCTATTAAATCCAATTTCCTGGACTTGGAACTCAGAATCTTCCTTTTCACAGTTTCTCCAGGGGATTCTAACACAAGCTAAAGTTTAAGAACACAAGCAGTAAAATAATAAAAAAACTGTGTGTGTGAGTGTGTGTGTGTGTGTGTGAGAGAGAGAGAGAGAATGGGAGATCTGAAGACAAGACAGGGGGAATATTAACATCAGTCAGATTAAGTTGGTGGGTACATGGGTATCAATCATTTTCTATTTGGGTAAAATATGAAATCTTTTTTAAATTAAAAAATTTAAATTAATAAATTTTCTGAACTGATATGGCCTCTCAACTTTTCCAGCCTTCAGCTCATCACATGCGCTCAAGCTGCAGGCCTGAGAAACACATCTGGGAGTCGTCATCACAGGGGAAAGGAAAGGGCCTGAGGGCAGTCTTGAGTGTTGCCATGTTTCCTGACTCAGGACTCAGAAGGATCAGCAAAGGGAAGGAAGGAAGGAGGGAAGGAAGGGAGGGAGGGAGGGAGGGAGGGAGGGAGGAAAGAAGGAAGGAAGGAAGGAAGGAAGGAAGGAAGGAAGGAAGGAAGGAAGGAAGGAAACAGGGATAAGAAAACAAGGCTGAGGAAGTTGAACAAACCTCCACTGAACTGAGAACGATGACTGGGGTTGAAAACACAGTGTTTTGTGTAGATCTATGTGTGGATTGTACGGGTCTACCCAAAGGTTCTGCTTCTTTGTGGATAGACAAACTTTTTGTGGCTTTATGTCCTGTACCTAATGTCAAAAGCCATCCTAATTTGTTCCAACTCTGGGCCCCGAGGGCCAGGGTTGAGCGACCCAGGAGGGGAGTTTTCACAATTTGTTTTGTTCTGAATTGGCAGTCATTTCCAACGAGAGGCAGAAAGGAATAGGATGAAGACTCACAAAAACTCAAATGCCATCTTCTTTTACTCCCTCTGTCTCTTAAACTCAACTCTGTAATCATGGGGAGAGCCAAACATTCCACATTGCCATCTTTTCAGCAAGCTCGTTCACTCTGAAAATGTCAGCTCAAGGTCAAAATCACTTGAGTCCTCAAACACTCAATCCCAAAAGCCCGGTCTTCTAAGAGCAGGAGATCCCGAGTAGAAAGAAAAGACCACCCAGCCTCCCCTCTAAGTGCACAGTCTAGCTCCTGGACCACCTGGCCTGGTGGCCCACCAAGTCCCCGGGCTGCCTGCACTGGACCAATGCCAGGGTGTTGGAACAAGCCCTCCTTTGAACAAAAAGACGCCTAACAGTACCATTGAACAGACACACTGCTAGGATCCCTGCATCCACTTCCTGTGAAAACTACTAGGATGTTTGCATCAAAATCACAACAGTATTTAACTGGAGAGAAGGGGCAGAAAAAACAAATACGATGGTTCAATTGTCTTTTATTCTGCATTTCTTGCATTTCAGAACCAGAGAAAGTGGCGAGGAAAAGAAAAAGCACTTCTATATGCAGCTTAAACTTTAAAGATCATATTATTCAAGACACAGCTTTATCGGGGGAAAAAATAAGGGTAAAACAAAGCCAGATGAACTTAACGCGAATGGGATGCTTTTATGGAATCAGCAACGTTTCCATTGTTCAGCCTGAATTGCCCATATTTTTGTATTCACTGCAGACAATGAGTTCTTGTGACATTCTGGCATACATTATACTGGGGGAAGAAAACCCAACCTGCTTTATTTGTTCCATTTTCTGCTTTTAGACGTAATGGAAATGTTAACATGCTTAACATCCGTGGCCTCTCTTCCAGCCTCGTTTCACTTTTCGTAGTTATCATGAGTCTTGGTGAGGGTATGCGGTGCTTCCAGACAAGAGGTGGTGCATGCTAATGTGAGCTCAAAGCCAGCCTGCTCTATATCCTTCACGTGCAAACTCTCTCGCTCATTCTTTTAAAGACTTTCACAGCATATAGTCTCCATTATGATTAAAATGATCTCAACTGTCCTTCAGAAAAGAATGTAAGGCTTTTGACTACGTGAACCAGTTCAAGGAAAATCTCCCAGGAGTCCAGGACATGAAGATCACATTGTTGAACCTCTTTTATAAGCATTCAATTCCACCTGGTTTTATAGCTGCCTCACTCCCCTCGCTGGATGGGTTTCTCTTACATTAATTGATAACACTACGTTTAATTTGAAGTTCACGCCTAAGGTAGGAGCTATATAAATAAACTATTTCAGGTTCATGAGAGTAGGAGAAGGCAAAAGTGCCCTTATTTTTTTAAATCCTGTACAGGACTAGAATGACCATTCCATCTCAGTTGCCTGCTTTTCCAAAGAAGTGTGCATAAATTTCTTTCTTTAAAAAAAATGTGCAGACGGGCGTGGTGGTTCACGCCTATAATCCCTCAGGTGGATCACCTGAGGTCAGGAGTTCTAGACCAGCCTGGCCAACATGGTGAAACCCTGTCTCTACTAAAAATATAAAAATTAGCTGGGTGTGGTGGTGGGTGCCTGTAATCTCAGCTACTCAGGAGGCTGAGGCAGGAGAACTGCTTATCCCCAGGAGGCAGAGGTTGCAGTGACCCAAGATTGCACCACTGCACTCCAGCTTGAGTGACAGAGTGAGATTCCATCTCAAAAAAGAAAAAAAGTGTTCAAACTCTACACTTTTTTTTTTGAGACAGGATTGCCCAGGCTAGAATGCAGTGATACAATCATAGCTTCTGGGCTCAAGCAACCCTCCCACCTCAGCCTCCTGAGTAGGTGGGACAGGTGCATGCCACCACGCCCAGCTAATTTCTTGTATTTTTTATAGAGATGGGATCTCACTATGTTGCCCAGGCTAGTCTTGAACTCCTGAGCTCAAGCAATCCTTCCACCTCAGTCTCTCAAAGTGCTGGAATTACAGGTGTGAGCCACTGTGCCCAGCCTACATTTTTTTAAAGGGGGAATATTTACCTGGTAATAGACATTTTCCTGTATGGTTACCCTTTGTGCCTGTCTTTACTATTTCCATAGTGTCACAGATCCCACCACCAACTCCCTGCAAAAACAGGGAGAGAATCTTATTATATGGAGAAAGAGATTTGACTTCTGAAAAGTTCTGAGTAAGTGGAAGGACACTTCCCAGCCCACCAAACCCTCCTCAGATGAATCAAGAGAGGCCTTCTGGTCTCCTTTGGGGACCTGAGAGGAATGGAAGGGGAGGACAGTGAGGAAGGCCCTGCAGCTCAATCCCATGAGGTTTTCCCAGGTGGGTTCATCTTAGGTTGAGTCCCCAACACAATGCTGGCACCTCCATGAACATAGAAGCCTCATAAGTCCCCAAAGGGGGCTGCAAGAGTAAAGAGAATATGATTCAGCCTTAAAAAGTAAGGAAATTCTGACGCATGCTACAACACGCACAAACCTTGAACACATGAGTGAAATAAGTCCATCACAGAAGGACAAATCCTGTAGGATTCCACTTATATGAGGTACCTAGAAAGGCCACATTCATAGAGACAGAGCCTCCATTCATAGCATGGAGTTTGCCGGAGGCGGAATGGACCAGGGAATGGGGAGTGATTGTTCAGTGGATACGGAGTTTCCATTCTGGAGGATGAAAGGTTCTGGAGATGGACGGTGGCCATGGTTGCACAATATGGATGTGCTTAGTGCCACTGGACTGTACACTTAGTAATGGTTAAGATGGGAAATTTGCCGGGCGTGGTGGCTCAAGCCTGTAATCCCAGCACTTTGGGAGGCCGAGACTGGCGGATCACAAGGTCAGGAGATCGAGACCATCCTGGCTGACAAGGTGAAACCCCGTCTCTACTAAAAAATACAAAAAAACTAGCCCGGCGAGGTGGCGGGCGCCTGTAGTCCCAGCTACTCGGGAGGCTGAGGCAGGAGAATGGCGTAAACCCGGGAGGCGGAGCTTGCAGTGAGCCGAGATCGCACCACTGCACTCCAGCCTGGGCGACGCAGCGAGACTCCGTCTCAAAAAAAAAAAAAAAATAAGAAGAAGATGGAAAATTTTATGTTATGTATATTCTACCACACACACACCACACACACACACACACACACACACATTTTTTTTAAGCAAGCAAGAGTAGCAGACAGCCACTAGACAGTGTTTTCAATGGTACTTCCCAAGGCATCTTAATTGCCAACCATGACCATTTGTTCTGTGGGGTGGCCCATAGATCCAGCCTCAGAAGTCACCCACACCTTTACAGTAGCCAGAGTCTGGAAAAATGCCACCTTTGTGGACGAGGCTGGATGGTGCTGGTTGCCCCACCACGGTCTCGTGGCCCCTCGAAGTCCCCTCCAAGACTCCGAGGGAGACGCTCCTTCTTAGATTTCACTTCAGGCTTCTCTCTAGACCCACCAAAGCCCACAGCTTCCTTCTCATCCATTCATGAGAACCATGATCCAGCAAGTAGAAGAAAGAGACAGGATAATATTCTTTTTTGCTTGGTTTTGCTGTGGGTGCTTTATACAAAACACTAATTTAATATGATAATAATAGTAAAATACATTAAGCACATTTTTTAAAAATTCAGTTACATTAACAACAAAATAAATGAAAATTAAAATAATAAACCAAGACAGCACAAAAATTTCAAATGATGCCCTGTGTTGTCGAAAGGGGAGAAAAACCAACACTTCTCATAAACTCTTTCTGGAAAACAATTTGGTTAATATACATAAAAAATCTTTAAAATTTGCACTTACTTTAACCCAATAACTTTATCTTTTAAATTGTTTTATTTTACTTTAAGTTCTGGCATACATGCGCTGAACACGCAGGTTTGTTACATAGGTATACATGTGCCATGGTGTTTTGCTGCACCCATCAACCATCATCTAGGTTTTAAGCCCCGCATGCACTACATATTTGTCCTAATGCTCTCCCTCCCCTTGCCCCCACCCCTTGACAGGCCTCAGTGTGTGCTGTTCTTCTCCCTGTGTCCATGTGTTCTCATTGTTCACCTCCCTCTTATGAGTGAGAACATGCAGTATTTGGTTTTCTGTTCCTATGTTAGTTTGCTGAGGATGATGGTTTCCAGCTTTATCCATGTCTCTGCAAAGGACATGAACTCATTTGTTTTATGGCTGCAAAGTATTCCATGAAAACCCAATAATTTTAAAGAAATAGCTTTTAGGCGCTGGGCATGGTGGATCACGGCTGTAATCCCAGCACTTTAGGAGGCCAAGGCAGGTAAATTGCTTGAGCTCAAGGAGTTCGAGACAAGCCTGGGCAATATGACACAACCACGTCTACAAAACATGCAAAAATTAGCTTGGCATGGTTGCTTGCCCCTACTGTAGTCCAGCTACTTGGGGATGCTGAGAGAAGAGAATCACTTGAGCCTAGGGGGTTGAGACTTCAGTGAGCTATGATGATGCCACTGCACTCCAGCCTGGGTGACAGAGTAAGACCCTGTCAAAGGAGAAAAAAAAAAAAGAAAAAAGAGAAAGAAAGAAAAAAGAAAAAAGAGAAAGAAAGAAAGAAAGAAAAAAAGAAAGAAAGAAAGGAAGGAAGGAAGGAAGGAAGGAAGGGAAAGAAAGAAAGAAAGGAAAGAAAGAAAGAAAGAAAGAAAGAAAGAAAGAAAGAAAGAAAGAAAGAAAGAAAGAAAGAACTTGTAGGAATTTACAGTGAGAAAATTATCACTGGATTTATATTTCTGCCACCAAGCACAGTGCATGGCACACAGAGGTGCTCAATAATGTTTGCACAATGAATATTATTTATAAATAACATAAATTTTATATTTGTAACTTACAACTTCTAATAGCTGTGTTAGAAGTTGAAAATGGCTTGCAAAGGAGGAACATCGACTATCTTTACTTAGCAAATATTACTTATCCAAAGAAAAGCAACTGCATAATGCATCACAGTTTTGTTCTTCTTGTGTTGTTTTTTGAGACAGAGTCTCTCAATGTTGCCCAGGTTGGCCTCAAACTCCTGGACTCATGCAATCCTCCAGCCTCAGGCTCCCACGTAGCTGAGTACATAACAGTTTTCAAAGCAGTTTCATATGCATCACTTCCTTGGCCCTCACAGCAACAATGAGGATATTACCATCCCATTTTATAGAGGAGGAAACTAAGGCCTCAGAGAGATTAAGTGATTTGTGAAAGACGTTTGAAATTGAAGAGTCCTTGAAACAATGTATTCATTCAGTCCAAGCTCCCCAGCTTCCCGACAGCCTGGGTGGTAGGTTTCCTCCACCTCTTCCTCAAGTCAGCTCCAGCTCTCTAGATTAAACCAGCAAGCACCTAATTTCCGTTCTGACTCCCAGCCACTGTCTCTTCTTTGCTTCTTGTGGAAATGATGTAGGAGTGGCTGCCTTGAGCACTCACTGTAGCTTTAGATGTGCTTCCTCTCTGCAGCACGAGCTACTGGGCCTTGCTATTCCCCGTACTTAATTTGAGAATATTTGTTCAATTTGAGTATGTTTTTGACCTGCCAGGTATCTGTGAAACAAAATAACTCCTACTGATAGCTTCTTATCAAGAGTAATTTAAAACATCCATCATCTACTGCTGAATGTCAAAATAAAGGTTGAGAGAAATTCCCGTTTCCCTAAATATGTTTTCTTTTCACTCTTGTCAGCATCATTGTCAATCCTGAAATTATAGTGTGCCATGGAAGACCTCAGAAATTGAGGCTTCAAAAATTGTTACAATGAGAACATACAAATCAGCCCATGGTTCCCAGAGGCCCTGGACACAGTCGCCCCAGCAGAGGAGCCTGGGACCCGCCTGTGCCAGGATCCGAAAACAAAATGAGCACCCTGGAGGGGCGACTATCCCTCCTTGCAATCCTGGCTGGAAGTTTACAGCACTCAGTTATACCAGAGCCTTGTCTGTGTGCAGACTATGCTACCACCCTCCTGACAATGATTAAGCAGAAGGAGGGAGGAAAGGACAAATCTATATTAATAGCCCCCTCTGTTTAAACAACTCTGTGATTTTCATCATGTGGAGGTTGGAAATTGTGTTTTTTCAGTTCTTTCTGTCACCAACTCAGCTACTGGATGTACCTGGGTGCACACCTGCCAACAGAGACCCAGCAAGAGATGGAGGCTGGAGGGAGAGGCATGAGCTTAAAGCACCAGCCATAGCAGAGAACTTACTGAAAGATAATGTCATTCTCTGTTATCTGGAAGAAAACTCCAGTGTTCCTAAGATCCAGCTGAAGTGCTCCCATTCTCCATTCCCAAGGTTCACCCGTGGAACAGTCTGGAACTGTCTTTAGAAAAAAAGAATTCAATCACTTCAGAAAATCAGCAAATACATATTAACCACAAACAAAATTCAAGGTATGGGGTATCTGCAAATAGATCGAGATACGCAAATTTTCCCATCTTTAAGGGATTTATCATTGCAAAGGAAGTTATTAGGAGTAAGACCTGGGACGTGGATGGTAGGCATGGGCTGGCTGTTCAGAGGGCTACGCACAAGCATTCCCTGCCACAAGGGTGGAGCTCCATTTCCAGCTTGTGACTGCTGGAGAGACAGTGGTGTGTGGAGGGGGGACATTATGTGGATGTGCGCCCCTTTAAGAAGGTTTTGATGGGCGGGGCGCGGTGGCTCACACTCATAATCCCAGCACTTTGGGAGGCCAAGGACGGTGGATCACTTGAGGTCAGGAGTTTGAGACCAGCCTGGCAGACATGGTGAAACGCCATCTCTACTAAAAACACAAAAACTAGCTGGGCATGGCAGCAGATGCCTGTCATCCCAGCTACTCGGGAGGCTGAGGCAGGAGAATTGCTTGAACCGGGGAGGCAGAGGTTGCAGTGAGCGGAGATCACACCACTGTACTCCAGCCTGGGTGGCAAAGTGAGACTCTGTCTCAACAACAACAACAAAAAAGGTTTTGATGACTAACTGCAGTCGCTTGTTAACTGCCTGAGCAAGCCCACTCCAAAAATACCCTCTTCTCCCCCAGCCACTTTGCAGCTAGCAGTGGTCATAGGGCAGGGTTCTGGTTTGGGCCAGTGAGATGTCTGCTAGGACAGGCTTCCAGAAAAGCTTTGCATTCCAGATGAACACGCAGACTCAGCTGGTACATTTGTTTGCCGTTTAGTGTGCCCCCACCCTTCTCCCTACCTGGAAAGCAATTGTGAGGCCTGCAGGGATGGGGGACAGTAGCCATTTAGCCTCCATGAGGCAATATGAATGCGTTCATATTCCAAAGCCCTAGGGATGGTGGGATTGTTTCAATTCCTCTACCCAACCTCAACTACCTACTCAAGACTTCTTGTTATGTAGAAGGAAAAAGGTCCCTATTAATATCTTCCCCAGCAGTCAGGTGTTTTGTGGTTTGCAGCCGACTTCACCACTAACAGAGATATCAACACGCTTAAGTTATGCAACCAATAGACACAGAAGAAGAAAGCCGTTGCAAGAAATTTCCATTGTCTTGATCTTGAACTGACCTCAACAAGAATATCTTCAGCTTTGAAACCTCTGACCAATGGAAGGGGATTAGCAGATTCTCAGGGCAAAACTAGATGAAATGGTTGGCAACTGTAAGGTTTTGATTTTATGGCAGGTAGCATTTAAGGCTCTGAGCCGAGTGGGTGCCTACGCTGCAACGGAGTAGAAACAAATGGCATAAAGCAAGTCCTCTGGTCACTGTGGAGTGGCTTACTAACTCAACTGCTCCAACCAACAGGCTGCATTTGGGCTTTTCTAAGACACGAACCCTATCTTCCCCAGATATTTACTTTCCTCCTTTTTTTAAAAATTATTATTATTATTTTTTGAGACAGAGTCTCACTCTGTTGCTAGACTGGAGTGCAGTGGTGCAATCTGGGCTCACTGCACCCTCCACCTCCCAGGTCCAAGCAATTCTCCTGACTCAGCCTCCCTAGTAGCTGGGACTACAGGCGCATGCCACCACGCCCAGCTAATTTTTGTATTTTTAGTAGAGATGGGGTTTCACCATGTTGGCCAGGATGGTCTGGATCTCTTGACCTCATGATCTGCCCGCCTCAGCCTCCCAAAGTGCTTAGATTACAGGCCTGAGCCACCGTGTCCAGCTTTACTTTCCTCTTTCAAAGGGTCTCCTGATTCTGTTCCAACTGGGAAGCAAGGCTTCCCGAACTAAAGGCACAGAAGTAGTCCATGGCTGGGAACTGCACTCTGGGATAAGACCTCTGAATGAATGCACTACGTTGTTTTTTTTCCCCTTGATCAAGTTTTGTTTTTTTTTTTTCATGTTTAAATTTTTAACTGTGGTTAAAAAAACATAAAAATGTACCGTTTTAACCATTTTTAAGTGTACAGTTTGTAGGGTTAAGTATATCTACATTATTATGCAGATCTCCAGAGATCTTTCATCTTGCAAAACTGAAACTCTGTGCCCACTGAACAACAGCTCCCCATTCTTCCTCCCAAGACCCTGGCAACCATCATTCTACCTTCGGTTTTTATGAATATGTCACTCTAGGTAGCTCGTATAAGCAGTCATCCAGTGTTTGTCTTTTAGCAACTGATGTATTTCACTTAGCATAATGTCCTCAAGGTTCATCTATGTTGCAGCATGTGACAGAATTTCCCTTCTTCTTTAGACTGAATCACATTTCATTGCTTGTGTATATATACCACATTATTTCCTTATCCATTCATCTGTTGGTAGACATTTGGGTTTGCTTCCTTGATCATGTTTTTATTTCTTTTATCTTCCAATCATCAATCCCTCCTGCAAATATCATTTAGAGTGCCTTCACTTGGATGAAAATTATTGGTTTCCATCTGTTATTTCTACTTGAGCGTAATCATTCCAAAGGGAAAAGCCTATAGGCATTTGAGTGTTCGGGATTATATTTTAGCCACCACAGGCCAAAAATACGATGTATAGAGGTAAGAATACCATGAATAGCAGCTATGAACATTCTAAAGAAATTATCCACAGACCACCAAAAAATTAATCCAACATTTCAAGATGGTATTTGAGACAATCCCTAAACTATTCTCTGCCCTGTTCTGTGAGGTTAAACGCATGCTTTACAATATATAGAAGGTTTTTAAAAACATAGCTGTAATGTCATGCAGCTCCTCCCATCAAAAAGTTAAGTCTATTTCCCCATCCCTCAGGTCAGCTGGCTTAGAGCCACAGACCGTGGCGTGGTCCAGAGCTTAAGCCGCAAGGGAACTTACAGCTTTCACCCTTGCCCCTTGGAACACTCTTGGATGATGTTGAAAGCTACTCTGTAAGGAAGTAGGTGAAACCTCCTGGAGGGCAAGGGCCACGTGGAGAGTCTACTCCAGCTGACAGTTCCAAGTGCCAGCATTGAGTGAGGCCATGTAGACCTTCCTGTCCCACTGACTTCAAGTTGAATAGAACCACAGAGGAAAGCCCTGGAGAAGCCAACAAAGGAAACACCCAGCCAATCCACATCATCCCAGGAAGTAATAAACCACTGCTGTTTTAAGTCACTATGTTTTGGGGGTGGATTCTTACGCAGCAACAGTTGATTGACACTCTGTGTAGGCACTGAGTTACCTCAGGGCCCATATTACATTCTTAAATTGCTTGTTTGTTTTGTTGAGTAAACAACAATTTGAAGAAAAAAAAGGACAAATAGGAAAAAAAATACCTTTAATTCTACCAAGAACTATTAACTGATGTTAATGTTTCATTATTAATATCCTTTCTTCTGTACAGAATTTATTTTTACTTTCATTGAGATATAAGCCACCCAAAAAAAAGTGTTTTTTTTTTTAGAAACTAACATGTGCTTGAGGTAATTTGTTCAATCAACTAGTATTTACTGAGCATAATTTACAAAAATCAAAATTAAATTGTCCCAGTTACAAGCTTTGGAATCTGACAACCTGGACCCATTGATTCACTGCACTTACCAGAACCTGAACAACTTATCTGGCTGAGTCTCAGTTTCCTTATCTGTAAAAAGGGGGATAGTATTACCTGACTTGCAGAATTGCAATGAAACGATAAACGTGATTGTGTGGGGAAGGCATGGAGCTGAGCCCCTGGAACAGAAGAGGCATGTGATAAAGAACATCTTCCACACCATGGAGAATCCTCCAGGGGAGAAAGGCCAGCCCCAGCAATCACACAGAGTATCTCAGCCAGGCGACCCTGAGCTGAATTCTTAGAGTAACAGGGGATTTACTGCCTGCAGGCATCTCTGGACAGCTATTTCTCTTCAGAAGTTTTTCCTAATACAAAGTTAAAATCTATCCTGCTCTAATTTTCAGCGATCTATCATCATTGTTTCAACCCTCACATCTAAATAAAGCATGGAGATAGTGAATTATCTCCCAAGTGGGCGCCTTTCCAGCACTTTCCAATGGAACTTCCAGTGACGATGGAAATATTCCACATCTGTGTATCCGGTAACAAAGCTACTAGGCACCTGCGGCAGTTGATCACTGGGAATATGACTACTGCAACTAAGAAACTGAATTTTTATTTTATTTTAGCTAGCTTTAAATAGTCTCATATGGCTAGTGGCTTTCAGATTGGTCATAAGTGTTGGACATTAACAAAAAGCAACAAGGGTCCCCTCTCTTTTATTCACTAAATCAAACATCCTCCATTCCTTTACACATCATCTATATGTAAGCATCTGAGTCCTCCACATCCCAGTTCTGTCCTCAGGGATTCACTCTAATTTTCCACATCCCCATGAAAGGGTAGTACCAGAACTGAACCCCTCTGCAGGTATCCCAGGAAGGAGTACCAAATTCTGATTAATAGAGACACAGCAGCATCTCCGGGGCTGGCCTTGTATCCTTCGTTTCTGTATTCCTAGCATCCACTCCAGGAGATAGCTCATTCATAATTGATGAGTGGATGAATACATTTTCTCAGCAGGGTGGAATACAGTGGAACTCTCACTTCCTTTGTTCCAGATAAAAATTTCCATGACTGGAATCTAAGAACACATCCTCTTTTTTTAAGTTAATTTGGTGGGGGGAGACATCTTGACCTATATTGATCTTACTGTCAACTAAAGCCCCTCTTTTCCATGTCATCTCTCCTCCAACCTTGTGCTGTTGGGTGTGGCTTTCCAAATGCAAGCCTTTACATTCAGCTCTGTGATATGGTTTGGATATTTGTCCCTGCCAAAATCTCATGTTGAATTGTAATCCCCCGTACTGGAGGCAGGGCCTGGTGGGAGGTGATGGGACCATGGTTTAGCACCATCCCCTTGTTGCTGTTCTCACGATAGTGAGTGAGTTCTCCCGAGATCTTGTTGTTCAACAGTGTGTGGCACCTCCCTACTCTCTCTCTTGCTCCTGCTCTCACCATGTGAAGTGCCTGATCCCCCTTTGCCTACTGCCATGATTGTAAGCTTCCTGAGGCCTCCCTAGAAGCCAAGCAGATGCCATCACCATGCTTCCTGTAAAGCCTGCAGAACTGTGGGCCAATTAAACCTTTTATATATACATTACCCAGTCTGTAATTGCTCATTATAAAATGTATCAATGCAAGAACGGCCTAACACACTCTGAATATCTTTTTCTCTGATGTCCCACTCATGAAGACCATGAGGACTCTGATTCACATGTCCACAGGTATCTATGGGCCTCCCTGCCAACTGGAGATGGCTGCCCCTCTGGCTGGACAGCTCATGGCTTGACCATGGATAGCCACCTCTCTGGGAGGATCTGGAAAAAGCACTCACTCTACTGGGGACCAGCCATGCCGGTTTGCTGAGCAAATCCCATGTCTGTGAGAATAAACAGTTATCCTTACTCTCGATGGACGCCCAGGTCCTAGACTGCTGGACTTGGGAATAGGAGCAGGGGCTGAGTCCTGGCTCCCTCCCCACAGCCCTTCTGTTCCAATCCATCTGATAGTCCATCCACTATAGATGGTCCCTGACATATGATCGTTGGACTTATGACTTATCAACTTGACAATGGGTTTGTTGGGGGATAACCCCATGATAAGAGGGGAAGCATGTGTACATTGCTCCCTAATTTAACACTCTTATTTTCTATAATAGCACTATACAAACTATCTGAGGGTAAGAATCAGGGTTTTCTAAATTTTTAATCATCCTCAGATTCACACTTTTGCAAAAATACAATAAAAATAAATTATCAGAAAAATAAAATTTTAAAAATACAAGCCCAAACTTTATTTGTAGGTTAATCAGATGGAACATTACATTTCAGTAAAAACAAACACAATGAGAAAAAAAGAATTGTAAAAACTGGACATGCTCCTTTGAGAAGATATGTATAGGCAATTATCATATAAAATTGCAATTACACTCATAGCTTTTTGCTGCTCAGCAGTTAAAATTGTGGGACAGTTAATCTGGGCAATACCTCCTTTAACAAAGTCCTCCCATGGGAGGTGGGCTATGTCCCCTCCCCTTGAATTTGGACAGGTTCTGTGACCACACTGACCAATGAAATGTGGGAGAAGTCATGGTTTACCACTTTCTGGACTTGAACCTCAAGAGGCTGGGAATTTCTACTTCCTGTCTCTTGGAATCCTACAACATCAAGTAGAAAATCTAGAGACCTTGTTGGAGCGACCACAAAGAGAAACCCTGATTCTATCTGGGGTACAGCCCAGTCTTCCAGCCATCCCCTCCAAGGCTCCAGCAGGTGAGCAAAAATTTCTTAGACCTTCCAGACCAGAGTAGCCACTGGCTGAATAATACCCAGGGATCCCAGCCAATGCCAGGTAAAGCAGAATTGCCCGTTAAGCCATGTCTGAATTCCTAACATAAAAAATCACTAGATATAATAAAATGGACCAGGCATGGTGACTCAAGCCTGTAATCTCAGCACTTTGGGAGGCCAAGGTGGGAGGATCACTTGAGCCCAGGCATTCAAAACCAGCCTGGGCAATATAGCAAGACCCTGTCTCTACAAAAAATACAAAAATTAGCTAGGTATGGTGGCATGTGCTTGTAGTTCCAGTTACTCAGGAGGCTGAGGTTGGGGGATTGCTTGAGCCCAGGAGGTTGAGGCTGCAATGAGCTATGAGTCATGATTGCATCACTGCACTCTAGCTTGGGTGACAGACTGAGACCCTGTATCAAAAAAAAAAAAAATAAAATTGTTCTTGTATTTAAGCCATTAAGTGTTGAGGGTAGTTTGTTCTATAGCAATGCATAACCAAAAAGAGAACTAAAGAAAAATATGTAAAGTTTTTAACACAACAAACGAGCCTTCTCCTTGCTTGTTAACATATATAACCCAGATTGGATTGACAACAGTTCTGCTCACAGGGCATAATTACAGTTAAACCATTTCTAGTTTGGCTTGAATAACACTCACAGTAGAGAAACACATCCACAAAGGTACCTTTTTAAGAACTTCTTTAAACAATTTCAATAAATGTATAATATTCAATAAATTTATAATATTCACTTAAAAAAAATTTTTTTTTGAGACGGAGTCTTGCTGTGTCGCCCAGGCTGGAGTGCAGTGGCGTGATCTCCACTCACTGCAAGCTCTGCCTTCCAGGTTCACGCCATTCTCCTGCCTCAGTCCCCCATGTAGCTGGGACTACAGGCACCCGCCACCACGCCCGGCTAATTTTTGTATTTTTAGTAGAGACGGGATTTCACCGTGTTAGCCAGGATGGTCTCGATCTCCTGACCTTGTGATCTGCCCGTCTCGGCCTCCCAAAATGCTGGGATTACAGGCATGAGCCACCGGGCCCGGCCTAAATTTTTATTCCAAGTGAAGTAAGACTGTATTTCAGTGAAGTAAGACTGTACTTTCAAAATTCATCCTTAACTCTTCATCAGAGGCCAGTTACAAAACTTTACCCTGTAAAGTTACAGGATGTAGCAAAGATGATGAGATGCTTCTTCTGTGATTAGATTACATAAGGTTGTGACCCCGTTTTGCTAGTACACTCTTTTCCTTGTCAGTTCTGATGAAGCAAATTGCCATGTTGAGGAGGCCCGCCTGGTAAGAACTGTGGGTGGCCTCCAGCCAATAGCCAGCTAGGAGCTGGAGCCGTCAATTCAATAATCCAGAAGGAACTGAATCCTACTTGTGTGTCAGGATGTGGACGCTCCCCTGGTGGAGCCTTCAGATGAGACCCCAGCCCCGGTCTGTACTTTGATTCAGCCTTGTGAGAAACCCTAGAGCAGATAATCCAGGTAGGCCATGCCTGAATCCCCAGCCTTCAAAAACTGTGAACAGCCTGGGCATGGTGGCTCATGCCTGTAATTCCAGCACTTTGGGAGACTGAGGAGTGAGGATTGCTTGAGACCAGAAGTTCCAGACCAGCCTGAGCAACAATGTAATACCCTCCTTATCTTTACAAAAAAAAAAAATTAGCTGGGTGTGGTGACACGTACCTGTACTACCAGCTACTTGGGAGGCTGAGGCAGGATTGTTTGAGGCCAGGAGATGGAGACCAGCCTGGGCAACAAAGTGAAACCCTGTCTCAATACAATACAATACAATACCAAAACCAAAAAGCTGTAAGGAAATAAACGTGTGTTCTTTTAGGCTGCTAAGTTTACTATAATTGGCTATGCAGCAATGGAAAACTAGTATAGATTTTGGTACCTGAAAGTGGGGTGCTTCCATAACAAATTAAAATGAGAGAGTGGCTCTGGAACTAGGCAGTGAACAGCAGCGGGAAGGATTTTGAGTGGCATCATAGAAAAAGTCTAAAGACTGGTTAGTAGCAATCTGGACTTTGAGGGTGCCACCAGTGAGGGCTCAAAAGGAAGTAAAGAGTGTGTTCTTAGAAGCTGGAGGAAAGGGATCCTTGTTATGAAGTGATAGAAAGCTTAGCAAAGTTGTCATCTGCAGTTACGTAGAAAGCATAATATGCATCTGATGAACCTGTTTGTCTAAAGAGATTTCCAAGAAAAGAGATGAAGATATCATTTGGTCTCTTCTTGCAATTTATAGTAAAATGTAAGAAGAGAGATAAACTGAGAGAAGGACGATAGCAAAACACACCTAAGTTTTATCTCCCACTGGCCCTGTTCACTATATTCAGTGAGGGGGGAATCCTTCCCTGCCACAGATGGAAACTCCGCCAGAGCCTCTGATTTTTCAACTCATCCCAGGGGAGAAGAAGTCTTATGAACACTTTAAGCCAAAGTCTGTGTCATAAATCAGGGTGTCCAGTTAGTTATCAAAAGCCTTGCCTCAGTCAACAGTAAGACTTCTCCCAACCTTTCTCATCTTTGTCTTCATGTCCCCTTTAGGCACAGATGTGGGTAGCCTCTGCTCTCCACCTGTCTATGCCCACCTCCTCCTCCATTTCCTGTTCGTTGTTTTCGGCCAACCTTCCTCCCCGGAACCCACCTGGGTGAATATGGCTGGCATGTGGGGAAGAGGCCAGGCACTCAGCAATCCTTACTCAGCTAGGAGTTGCTCCCCTCCATCTGGCAGTATGCATTGGACATTCTCTCTTGGACACTGCCTTGAGTCCTGTGGAGATTCCCGCAGCCACTCTCTCCTGCACATCCCTTGGCTGAGGCAAGCGCAAAAACTCTATGCTAGGAGGCCACTTGAATTGTCCCCACAGGCCCCTGGGATCCAGAGGCGAAGTTCGGTGGATTTTGCACACAGATAACAAAGCTTAGGCCTCGAGGACGGCCCCGCAACTTTGAGCATTACAATTTATTAAATGACTTCGGACAACTCTTGAGATTCTAGTATAATTTTTCTTCATTGCTTTATTAATAGGTTGAACTACATGAGTAGGTTTTGCAAAGCTCTCCATAACAATGCATTTTTAAATTAAATCAGTGATAAGTTTCTCTACATCACTGATTATTTCAAAGAACCAGTGTTTGGGTTTATTCTTCAACATGATTGTTTTTCTGTTTACAAATTCACTTATTTCTGATTTTTTATCTTCTTTAATCCCACCCTTCTGCTTTATTTAGATGTTTTGTTGATCTGTTTTCTTAACTTCTTGAATAGGATACTCTTTATTTTCATTATTTCTTGTTTAGTAATGAAACTGTTTACATTCTTTCTGAAATGTATGGAACTTTTGTTGTGGCTTAAAATGTGGCCCCCTTTTTGTGACTCTGACATGGGAGTCTGAATAAAAGTATAGAGATTTCAACATAGATGCATGATGTCGCTAGTCTGTCATATGTAAAACTGATCTGTCTTATTAGTTATCAATATTTTTACTTTTTATTTTGAAGAAATTCAAAACTACAGGAAAATCATAAGAATAATGTCAATGAACTGCCATATATGCTTCACCAGCTACTCACACTTTGCCATTTGTATGTGTGTACAGGTGTGTATGTGTATGTGTGCATATCTGTGCATGTATGTATGCGAATGTGTGTGTATGGATATGTGTATTGTGTACATGTGTATATGCAGATGAGTATAGGTGGATGTATGTGGATGTGAATGCATGGGTGTGTATATGTACATATGTGGATGCATGCATACATGTATGTACGTGGATGTGTGTATATATGTATGTGTTTTTTGCTTGCTGTCTATACTTTGATGCTATATCCATGTATATGTATTGGGGCACTGCGTTTGGTAATGAGATGTCAACCGTTCAAGCATGCGTCCTTCCACCATAAGGACTTTCCTGGAGGTCAGGACACTTCTTCAGCTGATCCCTCCTAGATTTTCATGCTGAGTAGATGGGATTGGAGAGCTTGTGCTGAAGCAGCTGAGAGCCACCACATTTTCCCTAGAGGACTCCATTTAAGATCAAGAAGATCTCTGCATCTAAAACTCAGTTTCTGGGGCAAAAAGACTTCTAAAGATAAACTCTTATTGAGATATTTCCTGCTCAGTAAGAAAAAAAAAGGCTGAGTGTTGTGGCTTGTGCCTGTAATTCTAGATTTTGGGAGGCTGAGGTGGGAGGATCACTTGAGGCCAGGAGTTTGAGAACAGCCTGGGCAACATAGCAAGACCCCATCTCCAAAGAAAAAAAAAGAATAAAAAGGGTAATTTGAAAAGGATAAAACAGAAAATTAAAGTAGGATAAACCAAACAGAAACAAATGAATCTAATATTACTTCAGGGAGAAAACTATGCCCCCATGAAAGTCCCCATTATTTTTCAGTCGGGGAATACTGGGGCTTAATCTCTTGGAGGGGGGTTGTTCCATACCAAGGGTCCTTCCACTGATATTTCTAATGGGGGTTTCTGCCTAGAAGTAATTTTGGCCTCAGCATCTGCCCGACAGTTTCCTTCTGCCTTCTCTCCTTCACCTTTCTGATGGCTTTGGCAGTGTAAGACTGCCACCTCCTTGGGTTTTTGCACTGTGTGCAACAACTCTATAATTTCCTTGTGGTATTTAATGAGTGTTTCCCCAGAGAGTAGGAACTCCCTTTCTTTCCATATTGCAGCATGTGTAGGTAGGATTAGATAAGCATACTTGCTATCTGTATACACATTTATTCTTTTTCCCTTTCCCAGTTCTAAGACTCAGGTAAGTGCCACTAGTTCTGCTAACTGGACACTGGTCCCCGGGGGAAGAGGCTTACTTTCAAGTACGGTTACATCACTAACTATGGTGTAACCTGCCTTTCGTATGCCATTCTCCACAAATGAACTTCCATCGGTATATAGGTTAAGGTCAGGATTAGCTAAGGGGACTTCTAAGAGATCATCTCGGGCTGCCTAAGTCTGGACTATAATTTGTTGTCAGTCATGCTTGATTGGTTCCCCATCCTCTGGGGAAAAGTGGCAGAGTTGAGGACCATGTACGTGCGTATATGAAGCACCGGTCCCTCAAGGAGTAGTGCCTGGTATCTAAGTAGGCGGTTGCCTGATAGCCATAAATTTCCTTTGGCACCTAATATGCCATTTACATCATGAGTAGTCCAGACAGTGAGATCCTTTCCTTGTATTATCTTGATAGCCTCTGACACTAAGACAGCCACTGCTGCAACTACCTCAACTAAACAGTGAGGACAGCCTTTTGCTACTACATCAATTTCCTTACTTAGGTATGCCACTGGTTGTGGGGATGTCCCATGAGTCTGAGTAAGGACTCCAAGAGCTATCCCTACTCTCTCTGTGACGTATAAAGAGAAGTTTTGTCCTATCGGAAGGCTTAAAGCTGGAGCTTATACTAGGGCCTGCTTTCAGGTTTTGAAGGTTGTTTCTGCCTCTGGTTCCCATTCTACTAGATGGGTATTTGCCCTCTGGGTTTCCTTGGTTAGAGTATAGAGGGGCCTGGCTATCTCGCTGTATCCGGGGATCCATAGTTGGCAAAAACCGGTAATTCCAAGGAACCCCCGCAACTGTTTTAATGTGTTAGGGTGAGGATAAGCCAGTATAGGTTGTATTTGTTCCTTGCTGAGGACCCTGGTCCCTCTGGCTAAGATTAGGCCTAGATATTTGACCTGCTGTAGGCAAAACTGGGCCTTCGACCTAGACGCCTTGTACACTTGATTAGCTAGAAAGTTCAAGAGATCTAGAGTAACCTGCTGGCATGAGGCTTCTGAACTGGTAGCCAAAAGTAAATCATCCACATACTGAAGACCAGAGTGCCTGGACTTGAGAAGTGGCCTAGATCTTGGGCCAGTGCCTGATCAAACAGATGAGGGCTACCCCTAAACCCTTGCGACAAGACCATCCACGTAAGTTGGGACGTGTGGTCTGTGGGATCCTCAAAGGCAAAGAGAAACTGGGAGTCAGAGTGCAGGGG
This sequence comes from Trachypithecus francoisi, assembly GCF_009764315.1. Lineage (NCBI taxonomy): Eukaryota > Metazoa > Chordata > Mammalia > Primates > Cercopithecidae > Trachypithecus > Trachypithecus francoisi. The sequence goes on from NW_022681467.1 coordinate 4,730,522, forward strand.
AATACAGAAAAAGGCATCCTTGAGGTCCAGAACAGTGAACCATTCTGCTTCCTCTGGTATTTGAGAGAGCAAGGTATAGGGGTTGGGTACAACTGGATATAGAGGAATTACTCCTTCATTGATGAGCCTAAGATCTTACACTAGTTTCCACTGACCATTTGGTTTTTGCACTCCTAGAATTGGGGTGTTGCAGGGACTTCTGCATTTCCTTACTAAGCCTTAAGCTTTTAAATGTTTAACAATATCCTCTAATCCTTTATGAGCTTCAGGCCTTAAGGGACATGGCCTTTGATAAGGAAAAGTGTTGGGATCTTTTAACCTGATTTGGACTGGGCAGGCATTTTTTGCCCTTCCAAATTGTCCTTCCAATGCCCAGACTTCAAGGTTGATTCCCTCCTCAAGTACGGGACAACAAATGGATAACCTGTTCCCCATATTCATGTAGATAATAGCTCCAGCCTTGGCTAATATATACCTCCCTAATAAGGGTGTGGGACTTTCAGGCATAACAAGAAAGGCAGGTGAAAAGAGCAAAGTCTCCCAATTACAACCGAGGAGGTAGGAGAAATACCTGGTTACAGGCAGTCCCAGGATTCCTCAGATGGTAACGGACCTTGAGGACAGTCATCCAGGACAGGAGATTAACACTGAGAAGGCCGCACCAGTGTCCAGGAGGAAGTCAATTTCCTGGCCCTCAATAGTTAAAGTACCCGGGGCTCAGTGAGGATGATGACATGAGTTGGCGCTTGCCCCAGGCACCCTCAGTCCTGTTGTTGGATCATCTGGTTGGGGGCTTCTGACCCAGAGAACCTTCATCCTCTGGGGCAGTGCACCTTCCAGTGATTGCCTCGGCATAGTGGACATGGACGAGGAGGCAGCTTGTTTCTCACTGGACAATCTTTTTTAAAGTGTCCTAGTAAACCACACTGATAACAAAGCCTACCGGGTGATTGGCCTGCTCCATTTTCTGTCCTCTCTGAACCACCAAGGTTTGTTTGTCTTAGGGTCATGACTAAGGCTGCGCCCTTTCTCTGATCTTGCTTTTCCTTTTGGGATTGTTCCTCTTGACCTCTATTATAGAACACTGAGGTTGCCAGGTTTAATAATGCCTCCAAATTCTGTTCAGGGCCCAGGGCTTGCTTTTGTAACTTTCTCCTGATATCTGCAGCTGATTGGTTAATAAACTTATCTTTTAGAATCAATTGACCCTTGAGTGACAGGGGAGTATATTTTCTTAAGGCCTCCCGTAGCCGCTTGAGGAAGGCAGAAGGATTTTCTTCCTTTCCCTGAGTTATGGTAGACATCATTAAATAATTCCTGGGCTTTTTCCTAATTCTCCTCAGTCCTTCTAGAACACAGGTCAACAGATGTTTACGACTCCAGTCTCCATGATCTGAGTCAAGGTCCCAGTGGGCATCCATACTGGGGATGGCTTGCTGACCAGTAGGGAATTTGTCCCTTTCTTCGGCTGTCATTCTATCATTTACTTGACTAAGATACCAGATATCTCCAAACTCTCTGACGGCAGCCAAAGCCGCATTTTTTTCATGAAAGGCCAGGGTTTGATCTAACAGTAGCATGACATCTCTCCAAGCGAGGTCGAAGGTTTGCCCTAGACCCTGTAGGACATCTATGTACCCATCAGGATCATCTGAAAACTTCCCCAGGTCTACTTTGATCTACTTTAAATCAGAGAAGGAGAAGGGGACATGTACCTGGGTTGGGCCAAATTCCCCTCCCCTACAGTTTGAAGGGGTCATAACTGATAGCCTGAGGGGTTTTAGTACTTTGGAGATTTCTTTGCTTATTTCTTTCTGGGCAGGGGAGATTAGAGAAGGATTATCATTAAAAGGAAGGGGAGCTATAGGGAGGCTAGGATATGGGGGTAAGCTGACAGGTCCTCCTGTGGGATGTAAATTGTAAGCTTTGCATAGTGGTGTATTCTCCCTCAATGAAAAGAAAGCTTGGGCATAAGGTATTTCACTCCATTTGCCCCCTTACAGAAAAGGTCAAGCTGCAGGATAGTATTGTAATTTGTACTTCCCTCAGGTGGCCATTTTTTCCCCATCAGAGAGAGAATATTGGGGCCAAGCCACAGTGCAGAAAGAAATGAGCCGCCTTTTTTTCAGGGTTTGTGGGTCAAATTGGTCCCAATGGCTTAGGATGCATTTCAAGGATGAGCCTGTTGATACCTGGGTGTTTCCCATCTGAAAGACAAAACCACCCTCAGTTTTGGTTTGTTTTGTTTCTCCCCCTGCCCAAGAACTCACAACGGTCCCTGGACTCTGCTGATTGGAAGAGTTGCGCTCACCGACGCAGCAGCAGAAACACCCCTTGCCCAAGAACCCGCAAAGGTCCCTGGACCCTGCTGATCAGAATAGTTGCGCTCACCGACGCAGCAGCAGAAACACTAGTTTTCCTCCCAGACCATATGGAGGACCAAGGAAGGTCGGATTTAGTGGCCCTTACTGACGCACTCTCAAAAACCCGCACCCTTACCTGTCCTCCTAGACCACAAGGAGGACTGAGAAAAAATCGGATTTAGAGGCCCTTACCGATGCATTCTTGAAAACCTGTTAGAGTCCTAAGCATTCTCCTCTTAGTATTGGGACTTTACCCTTGACCTATAAAGATGTTATGTCCCAAAAATGAAGTGGAGGGCCATACCCTGAGGGAGGGAAGGGATCTCCAGGGTTGGAAGAATGACACCTTTTATCCTCACTTATATGAACAGGAAGGACACAATTTCTGAGGCTCCCCATATCCTAGCTTCAGGAATAGCTTTTGTTAGGCCTGCTTGTCTGAGGAGGGATCCTAAAATTCCAGGTAGTCCCCCCTATGATGGGGCTTTGGGCAAAAATTATATCTTTCTTATTGGTGAGCTCAGGTACCTAAAGAAGGTAACAGAGTCTTGGAGTTTATACTAGAAGTCATTCTTATAGGAGAAACTAGAAAAACACCAGAGACAGGGAGTGATTTTTAGAAGCGGGACTAACCTCAGAGAAGAGAGGCGAGAGGAAGTTTGTCTGGCAGGCATTACGACCCAGGGGGCAAGAGTCAGGGTAGATAGAACAGATGGGTGAGTCTTGCTTGGGTGACATGCCTTTAAGAGTTCCACTCATGGCCACAGGGTCAACCAACTTGTTTTTGGGACCCCAGAGCTGCATGGCTTTCCTCTGACGACCCTCAGCTCAGCCTAGAAGTACAGGAAAAGCAGAAGCTGGTTCCAGGCAAACCAACACTCCCAACTCCAAAGAGTCAGGGGCTGTTAGAGAGCCCTTTCTCAGAAAGCCTGACACCCGTGTCTTTAATCCAGCAGCCACTCTAGTTGCTTTCAACTGGCTGACAGGTGCCTGGTATTTAGGCCCTTAATTCTAAGGAAAAATAGGACAGAATAGCAAGCGAAAGGGGTCTGCCGACTATCACGGCTCGGTGATAGTCGATGTCCCACTGCTTGGTGATAGATGAAAGTCTCACCACATGGTGATAGGTGAAAGTCCCTTCGTGGTCACCAAAATGTGTCTGGAATTGGTGGGTTCTTGGTCTCACTGACTTTAAGAATGAAGCTGCTGACCCCTGCGGTGGGTATTACAGTTCTTAAAGATGGTGTATCCGGAGTTTGTTCCTTCAGATGTTCAGATGTGTCTGGAGCTTCTTCCTTCTGGTGTGTTCGTGGTCTCGCTGACAGGAGTGAAGCTGCAGACCTTCATGGTGAGTGTTACAGCTCTTAAAGGTGGTGCATCTGGAGTTGTTCATTCTTCCCAGTGGGTTCATGGTCTCAGAGAGAGGAAGCAACAGAGAGACAAAGAAAGACAGAGAGGAAGAGATGGAGACAGAAAGTCAAAGAAAGAAGGAAGGAAAGAAAGAGACAATGGAGAAGTCAAAGAGAAAAAAAGAGAGATGGAAGCAGTAAAGAAAAAACTGTGTACCCTATTCCTTTAAAAGCTCCCAGAGTACATTTCTAAATGTCTATCCAGCCAAGGCATATTCTTCTTATGTGGAACATTGACCTATATCTACCTTCCCACTAACGGGACAGGCACCTGCACCTTAGTCTTTCTAAGTCCCAACACTAATATTGCCCCAGGAAATCAGACCTTATCAGTACCCCTCAAAGCTCAAGTCCGTCAGCACACAGCCACACAACTAATACCCCTACTTATAGGGTTTGGAATGGCTACTGCTACAGGAACAAGAAAAGCTGGTTTATCTACTTCATTATCCTACTACACACTCTCAAACGATTTCTCTGACAGTTTGCAAGAAATAATGAAATCTACCCTTACTTTACAATCTCAAATAGACTATTTAGCAGCAGTGACTCTCCAAAATTGCCAAGGCCTAGACCTCCTCACAGCTGAGAAAGGAGGACTCTGTCCTTCTTAGGGGAAGAGTGTTGTTTTTACACTAACCAGCAGGGATAGTACGAGATGCCCCCTGGCATTTACAGGAAAAGGCTTCTGATATCAGACAACACCTTTCAAACTCTTATACCAACCTCTGGAGTTGGGCAACATGGCTTCTCACCTTTCTAGCTCTCGTGGCAGCCATCTTGCTGTTACTCACCTTTGGGCCCTGTATTTTTAACCTTCTTGTCAAATTTGTTTCCTCTAGAATCGAGGCTATCAAGCTACAGCTGGTCTTACAAATGGAATCCCAAATGAGTTCAACTAACAACTTCTACTGAGGACTCCTGGACCAACCCGCTGGCACTTTCCCTGGCCTAGAGAGCTCCCCTCTGGAGGACACTACAACTGCAGGGCCCCTTCATCGCCCCTATCCAACAGGAAGTAGCTACAGCGGTCATAGGCCAAATTCCCAACAGCAGTTGGAGTGTCCTGTTTAGACGGGGGATTACGAGGTGACAACTTGCTAGCAGCCCTCACTCTTGGTGCCTCCTCGGCCTCCACGTTCACTCTGGCAGTGCTTGAGGAGCCCTTCAGCCCACCACAGCACTGTGGGAGCCCCTCTCTGGGCCAGCCAAGGCCAAAGCCAGCTCCCTCTGCTTGCAGGGAGATGTGGAGGGAGAAGCATGGGTGGGAACCGGGGCTGCATGCAGCACTTGTGGGCCATCGCGAGTTCTGGGTGGGTGTGGGCTCAGCAGGCCCCTCACAGGAGTGACTGGCAGGCGCCACCAGCCCCAGGCAGTGAGGGGCTTAGCACCCAGGCCAGCAGCTGCAGAGGGTGCTCCAGGTCCCCCAGCAGTGCCGGCCCACCAGCGTTGTGCTCAAATTCTCACTGGACCTCAGCTGCCTCCCCACAGGACAGGGCTTGGGAACTGCAGCCTGCCAGGCCCAAGCCTCCCCATCCCCCCCTCCCCCTTCCCCTTCGCCACTGTGGGCTCCCACCCGACCTAAGCCTCCCGGACAGGCGCTGTTGCATGGTGCCCAGTTCCATCAACTGCCCAAGGGCTGAGGAGTGCAGGCACGTGGCGCAGGACTAGTGGCCTTGGTGCAGGATCCACTAGGCAAAGCCAGCGGGGCTCCTGAGTAGGGTGGGGACTTGGAGAACCTTTATGTCTAGCTAAGGGATTGTAAATACACCAATCAGTACTCTGTGTCTAGCTCAACGTTTGTAAATACACCAATCAGTACTCTGTATCTAGCTAACCTAGTGGGGACTTGGAGAATTTTTCTGTCTAGCTCTCTGTGTCTAGCTAAAGGATTGTAAACGCACTAATCAGCACTCTGTGTCTAGCTCAAGATTTGTAAATGCACCAATCAGTACTCTGCATCTAGCTAACCTAGTGGGGACTTGGAGAACTTTTCTGTCTAGCACTCTGTGTCTAGCTAAAGGATTGTAAACACACCAATCAGCACTCTGTGTCTAGCTCAGGGTTTGTAAATACACCAATCAGTACTCTGGGTCTAGCTCAATGTTTGTAAATACACCAATCAGTACTCTGTATCTAGCTAACCTAGTGGGGACTTGGAGAACTTTTCTGTCTAGCACTCTGTGTCTAACTAAAGGTTGTAAACACAACAATCAGCACTCTGTGTCTAGCTCAGGGATTATAAACACACCAATCAGCTCTCTATAAAACGGACCAATCAGCTCTCTGTAAAATGGACCAACCAGCTCTCTGTAAAATAGACCAATCAGCTCTCTGTAAAATGAACCAATCAGCAGGATGTGGGTGGGGTCAGATAAGGAAATAAAAGCGGGCAGACCAAGCCAGCCAGTGGTGGTTTGGGGTCCCCTTCTAAGTTGTGGAAGCTTTGTTCTTTTGCTCTTTATAATGAATCTTGCTGCTGCTATCTCTTTGGGTTCATGCCACCTTTATGAGCTGTAACACTCACGGGGAAGGTCTGCAACTTCCCTCCTGTCAGCAAAACCACGAACCCACCAGAAGGAATAAGCTCCAGACACATCTGAACATCTGAAGGAACAAACTCCAGACACACCATCTTTAAGAACTGTAACACTCCCCCTGGGGTCGCAGCTTCATTCTTGAAGTCAGCGAGACCAAAAACCCATCAATTCTGGACACAAAATGAGTAACAGATCCATACTGAAGAAAAGGAAAAAAAAGTCTCATGAAAAAAGAAAAAAAAAAAAAAACCTATTCCAAGTAATTTTGAATGCAGTACTCTATTTCTCCTCAGTTTAAAGCCAAAAAGAGCTAAATAGATATTGAACTTCAATTAGAATGTTTATCTCAATGGTATGTGTTTGCAACACTGAAGCTTTTTCTGTATTATGTGGGATTGAGCAAATGAATAAATAATCAGCGACAGGTTTCCCACCATTGAAAAAGGGAATTCGAAATAGTGAAGTTGGCCAGGCATGGTGGTGTGTACCTGTGGTCCCAGCTACTCAGGGGGCTGGGGTGGGAGGATCTCTTAAGCTCAGGAGGTCCAGGTTGCAGTGAGTATAATTGCACCAGTGTACTCCAGCCTGGGTGACAGAGCAAGACCCTGCCTCAAACATGAAGAGAGAGAGAGAAAAAAAAGAAAGGAAGAGAAAGAAAGAAGAAAGAAAGAAAAGGAGAGAGAGGGACGGCAGGGGAGGGGATCCATGGAAAGTACCAGATAAGTCTAGAGAAAGGAAAGGATCCATGGAAAGTACCAGATAAATCTAGAATACATTGTTGTGACAGAACACATAAAGAAGTGCTCAAAAAATAACGAGATAGGCCAGAAGGACATTGGGGCCGGCTTGATGGAGCACCCTCTGGAAAAACTCAGGACAACCTGAGCATCAAAATGATTAGATGGCAGTAGGTCATAATCCTTGTAATAAAATAAGAATCAATAGACCATACCAGTATTAATTAGTTATTTATCTCTTGAGAAAAGGTGAAGTCAATTAAATAATTTAAAACTGCTAGAGTAACAAAAGTCACTAAGAAAGGCCTTTTAGTTAGCTCACTTAAGTTCTAAGAACTGAGAAGGCAAATTTGGATTATTCTTAGACGGAGAAATCCTCCTGAGGGCAGGACTATGGTGTCCAGAAAGAAGGCTATGGCCGCAGAGCCTTGCGCTCACCCCCTCGAGCTGGCTACCCCATTCTCTGTAGGATAGGTGCTAGGGAAGGGTTCACTTCCCCAGGTATGATAGCTGGAGAAAATCCAGAACATGCTGGAAGTACCCTGCCTCTATTTGCTGTCACATTTATTTTCTATTGCTGTGTGATAAATTACCACTAAGTTAGGAATTTCACCAAGGCAAACTCAGCCTCGGTACAGGTTAAAGGGGGTCCTCTGCTGAGGGACTTAAAGATGTCCGTTGGGGCTGTTATCTCGTATGAGGCTCAGTGTTCTCACCCAAGCTCACTAGTTCTTGATGGAATCCATTTCCCTGTGGTTGTAGGACACAGGTCTCTGGACAGGGACTCCTCTCGTCTTCAAGGGGGTGCTCTGGTTCCCGGCCATTAGGCCCTTAGGTAATTCCCTAAGTGGCTGTTTGCTTCCTTCCTGGCAAGCACCAGGTCACCCTGGATGTTTTATTCTCTTCAAAATGGCTCCCATGACTAGGTCAGACCCACCCAGATAATATCCCCTGTGATTAATTCAAAGTTAACTGGTGAGTAACCCAATCACAAAAGTGATATCCTGTCATATTTGCAGAAGGGAAGGGCTCATATCGGTTTGTACACGAGAGGGCTGGAACCTCGGGGACCCCCTTAGAATTCCATCTCCCATGACTGCTTTTTATAGGAGAAATTCAGCCAAGAATTCAGTCTCGCTGCGGATAATAAATCACTTTGTAGATAAGAGGGGCTTTTACCCTAAAACCTAGGTATTTTGCTTAAAAAATTAAGAGAAAAAAAGCTGCAACAGCACTTGTGGTAATTCATCCTAAGAATATAATTGAAAAATATACTCCAAGATATATACAGAATAATGCCTGCAACATTCATTATAAAAGTGAAAAATTTGAAATCAACTAAATATCTGTCAGTAGGAGACTAGTGAAATAAACTATGGAGCATCTTTTTAAATGTTAGATCTGTATTTACTGACATGGAAAGGTGTCCTAGAGATCCAGTCAAATGAAAAAGAAGCTTATGGAGCAATGGATTCCAAATAACCTCAATTATTTTATTTACACATATTTACTTAAACCTACGCATTTAGAAATCAAGAAATACATGTATCAAACTGTTAACAGTTATAATCTCTGTGGGGTGGGATTACAGAGGGACCTTCACCTTTCACTTTATACTTCTGCACTACTCAAATTACTTTAAATGAGAATTTAATTTTCTTATAATTAGCAGCAAAAAGTTAAAGTTACTTCCGCTTTGAGAAAAAAAAGTAAGGAATCTTAGAGGAGGATATTATTTTCTCTTTTGGTCACTAAAGTTACAGTCCAGCCTTGTTTTCTCTCCACCTTCAACTTTTCATACCATCTTGTCAAACAATACTGAATTGAGTGTTTTTTAAGACAAAATTCGAGTTCCTTACTGATGAGTGACAAATATATAAAACGCATACAACTATAGGGCATGTGGAGTAATTGGAACACAAAGTAAAAGGCCATAATATATATTTCTAGAACAATATAGTGATAATCGCAAACTCAAACAAAATCATTTATGTACTACAAATGTATTACTTGCTTATCAGCTTCTGTTTCATTTACTTTTGAAATTTATTTATTCTTTCTGTTAAAACATTGCTGAAATCATCAGCCAGCCAGTTCATCTTTAAGAAAATGCGCACTGGCTCTCATGTCATATTGATTTCTCAATGTGTCATTACGGTTAAGTTATTCTACAGCAAACAATGCTAATACTCTGAAATAATAATAGATTTCAGCCTTGCTACAGTATTAGCTTCCAACATGTGGCTGTTTTGCATGTTAAGAATTAATACAGCCTGCCAGGATCCTCTCGTCAGTTTGCCTCCCAAGTTCTCACACACAGGCTGTGTGCTTTCCCGTCAGACATATTTTATCCAAATAATTTTGCAAAGCAGTCATATTTTGGAAATGTCAAAATTAAAAATATATGTTCTGTATGTGCACAGATGGCAGTTCTGACTTCTGTAAGCAACAGAAACTCAAGACCCAGACAAGCAGAAGTTCTTTTCCAGGAAGCTGCTAACAGAAAGCTCAAGCAATACGACACTGCAGACAATGCCTGTAAATAATTCATTAAGGGTCATTATATAATCTAAATCACTTCTCCTGGAAAATCTCAGCTGTCCTCACTTCCCCTGTGAAGAGGAGCTATACTTGACTCCACCGAGATGGTGGAATCCTTTCTTGGGAGACACAATCCCCTGTTTAACTGCAATAGTCTACATATTGTCCTTGACAGTTCAGTTTGCCATTCAGCCAGACCGTAAAATAACAATAGCACCAGGGCGCCATCTGTTCCACCCAGGTGTGTGTGTTCTGTGACTCTGGTTAGCTTGCTGAGTATGATGGGGGTGGGGAGGTTGGTCTCTCTGCTTCTGTTTGGTTTTCATCATCTAAAGTGCCGTCTGAGTGGCTTGAGAGCATGGTTTTGTGCCTGGTACTCTTGTGTCATTATGTTCCATCTTAGAACTTGACGAGTCACCTGTATGTATTTGTGCCTGGAACAAACACAGTGTTTTCCCCTGAAATAACATACTCCCAGTGAGTTTCAGTTTGGCAAGGACTGTCTCTGCTCTTGGTGAAAGGACTTCCGTGCCCAAGAAGTAAGAGGTTCATCCCAAGCACAACTTTCCTGCAGGTTTTGGCATTCTTTGCAGGAGTCATGCCATAGTAACAAGCAGGATTGAGCGTGTATTAGTCCCTTTTGTGCTACTAGAACAGAATACCACAGAGTGGGTAATTTATAAACAAGAGAAAATCATTTTCTCAGAGTTCTGGAGGCTGGAAAGTCTAAGATCTAGGTGCTGGTATCCAGCGAGAACCTTCTTGCTGTGTCATAATATGCAGGAAGGCGAGAGGGTGAGAAGAGAGACAGCCTACTATCCAAAGCCTCTTTGTAAGGCAGTAAGCCCACCCAAGAGAGTGGAGCCCTCATGACCTAATCACATTTTTTTTTTTTTTTTTTTTTTGAGGTGGAGTCTTGCTCTGTCGCCCGGACTGGAGTACAGTGGCCAGATCTCAGCTCACTGCAAGCTCCGCCTCCCGGGTTTACGCCATTCTCCTGCCTCAGCCTCCCGAGTAGCTGGGACTACAGGCGCCCGCCACCTCGCCCAGCTAGTTTTTTGTGTTTTTAGTAGAGACGGGGTTTCACCGTGTAGACCAGGATGGTCTCGATCTCCTGACCTCGTGATCCACCCGTCTCGGCCTCCCAAAGTGCTGGGATTACAGGCTTGAGCCACCGCGCCCGGCCCGACCTAATCACATTTTAAAACCCCACTTCCTAATACCATTACATTGGCAATTAAATTTCAACATGAAGTTTAGAGGGGTGAGCATTCAAACCATGGCAGAGAGTAAACATCTGGTTAACTTCAGAAACCATTTGAAAGCCGACAGTTCTCCAGGGTTCTCAGGCTGGCTGTTTTTCACCTGGTTTTCTTTAAAGTAACCTATCTGGGGCAGCAGGTGAACTGCAGTGGGATAGGATGAATTTCATAAAACATGCATAGATCCTCATTTTAAAATGGCAAAGATAGGCCCTTCAATGATTACGTAGACTATTAAAGAAAGATAGTCTGGCTGTCCCCACCTAACAGACCAGATGGAAAAGATGATGAAATCAGAGTTCAAAGTACATGAAAATAAATGTTTTGGTTTATTTGACTAGTACAGCCTGAAGCAACCAGCAGCAGGTTTGAAATTTCCTTGGCCACTCATGTTTTATCATAAAAATTCAGATAAATTCTGTTTTCTCCTCCACAACATATCTGTATTGTTCATGTCAAAAAACAGCGTCACCAACATTTCAACACAAGGGGAAAGAGGGGCCATCTCTTAACTGTTTTGCTGCATAACTTGCAAGATGCTATATTTATACCCTTCTTTGGATTCTGGAAAACTGGTCCCTGTTGAAAAGAACTGCCATTGCACCTCTGAGTTGGCAATGAGCAACTTCTTGTGTCTGTTTTGGCACTGCCACGTTTTGAGAATCCAAACTTATGAATCATGCATTAAAATAGCCCTCAAGGAAAATGCACATACACACACACACACACCACACACACACACACTGCACTGCACATGTCAGATAAAGTATTGAAAAGCCTGGCAAGAAATAACACCAGAGAGCAGCATCTGAATGAAGGACAAGTGAACACAAAGCAAACAGACCATATTGATCTCAGATCATACCTAATTACGGAATTGCCATTGTCTTGTCCCCTGGTGTTGTCGCTCACTTTGTCTCTTGGTATTCTTCTTCTGATGCCTTCTATTCGGTCTGCTTATTTCCTCAATATCATTTTCCAAACTCACTGCTTTCAAATAAACACCCTCTCCCTCAGGTTCTTCTCTGTTTCCTGGAGCACACATAAAGCCCGGTGCCACCATCTCAGGTCCACTTTATATGCTCCAGCCCTGCTCCTGTCCATTCTCAGTGCTGCTTGCATGCCTTCCCCATGGTCCAGAGGATCCCCACCACTGGAAAATTCTGTTGTCACCTCAGTTTAAGCCTGGTGGGGTCTTTGCCCACCACCACCCACCTTGAGATCCTGTTCTTTTCAGGACAACTCAAAGAAATGACTTTGCAAGGGCAGTAAAAGTTACTAGCATAAAAATATGATAAGACTGACTGTTGTAGGACAAATGCCAGGAAGTATGGAAAGTAGACAGCAACTACCTTCCTCGTCTGCAAATAAAAAGACTGACTGGCATGGTTATGGGAAGTAGAGCAGGGAGTTATATTTTGGAATGCTATGAAGAGATATTTGAAACACTTGCAGATTTAATTATTCATCTCTTTTAAGATCCACTTTCTCCAGGAACTACTTTATTGACCAGCAGGTAGACACATAGACTAATGCCTTAGGTTGGCAGTATGTAGAAAAGTGTTAAATTCAGCCTTTTAATCCAGAAAATTTCTAGGAAACAATTCTAAATAAATACTCTCCTATGGGTTCAAAGATTAGTACATTCAAGGATGGTTTTGGTGCAGTATTAATTGGAGTTAAACTTGGAAACAACTTAATGTCCATCATTAGAAGATAAGTTAAAGAAATTGTAATGCACTGATACTGTGGAATATTATTATTCAGCCGTTAAGAAGAATTAGAGACCTGCAGAGATCAAAATACATTGATAAGTGAAAAAAGGCAGACAGAGCAATGCATACTGTAGGATAATATATGTATATGTTTGTGTGTGTACATGAATACATGTACATTGCATGTGTGTACACGTAGACCCAGTGCTAGCCACATAAGGTTCTATGCAAATTAGAATTCTCCTGCAAAGCACTTTATTTCTATTTGTTGGGGAAAAAAGTTATAATAAATAATCAAATCTTTAAAAACCTAAACAGAAAAAAATGAACTTTCCTTCTAAGACCCTCTGGGAAGTTACATTCTAAATACCAGAGCTTTGATTGACTAGGAATGAGCTAATCAGAACCCCAACCAATTTTTGGCATGCTACCTCTTAGAGAAAGGTGAAAGTCCATCATTAGAATAAACTTGCTCATGCCAGGGATAAAGCATCTACTTATCCCACCCCAAAAGGAAACACGCAGGTCATTCCCTAGCATTAGGACACAGTCTAATCACCCACACTCTTCTTGTCTTGAGAAACTGTGCAATAACTCCAGAAATCACAAGATCCTCTTAAAATGCTCAATTATCTTTAGAATACTATAACCACAGTGGATGAATGTGGACAGATACATTCTAGAAATACTTCCAACAATAGATTAAAACAAAACGATTGTATCAGCTCTAAATTAAATTTTAAGTGTTTTGCCCATAAAAATCCCACTCCTCAAGCACTTGTAGTTTAAATTTTTACTCTTAAAATGATGTCAGCTAGAAGGGAATAAAATAGACATTTGACCCAAAATCTCACTAATGATTTGTAGTTTTTGTTAAAAAAAAGAAAACTTCTTTTTTTTAGCTCAAAGCATTTTAGGAAGTAGTTGATACTAAGGAACTTCATACCATCTTCCCCTCGGGGAAAATAGCAAGTGGGTGTTTGTTTGTTTGTTTGTTTTTGAGACAGAGTCTCACTCAGTCAACCAAGCTGGAAGGCTGGAGTACAATGGCGAAATCCTGGCTCACTGCAACCTCCCTCCGCCTCCGTATTCAAGTGATTCTCCCGCCTCAGCCTCCCAAGTAGCTGGAATTACAGGTACCTGCGATTATGCCTGGCTAATTTTTGTAGAGATAGGGTTTCGCCATGTTGGCCAGGCTGGTCTTGAACTCCTGACCTCAGGCGATCCACCCACCTTGGCCTCCCAAAGTGCTGAGATTATAGGTGTGAGCCACCACGCCCGGCTGCAGGTAGGTTTTAAAGACTCATAATTCAGAAACCATCACACAGGGTCCCCCACCCCACCTCTTCGTCCCACGTTTACATCATCTGACATTCTTCAGATACCATTTTCCGATTCAGTATTAACCACCAGAGAGGAAAAGGCCTTGGGCACACTTTTGAAAACTTATCTACCTTGGTGGTTGGAACAGTTTGTTACCTCCACCTCCGTATGGCCCCCTCATTTCCTTTCCTTCTGACCTCACCAGAGGCAGAGAGCAGGAGTCCCACTCTCTCCCTGCAGATGGTCTTTCCTATCGTATTCAAAAACCATGGGTAAGTTTCCCTTCAGCCTGAGGAAAGAAACGCCCACCATGTGAAAGGGAACATGGATAATTTTTTAAAGTTTTTGGAGCATCCTCAAAAGCACAAGATGCGAAGAGTAATCCAACACCACCCTCCATAAAACAAGAAAGAAGCATCTGCCGTGTCCTGCTCGAATGAACAGTACGGGATGTTCACCTGGACAGTCGGTCCCTGCAAATCCCGAGAGATGTCCTGCATATGCATCTTTTGGAGTCTATCAATATTGATGCTGTGTTATGAACTCAGTCGCCATCAACCAAGGTCTCTCTTGTCCCCTCCAGCCTGCCCTATGTAGACACTTCTGTGATTCGATGTGTGCGGTTTCTGGAAAAACAATACATCTAATTTTCTCCTCGTTCACAGAAATCATCTGTTTCTGCCACAAGGGCCTGTGAGAGGGAGAAGATTGTCATCCTACCTTTTAAAGTAAAAACCTTGGCCCTGCATACAGATGACCTTCCAGTTCTGCAGACGTGGACCAAAAGAAAAGGTGTGCTCAACATCTGGCCACAGACAACTCCACTGTTTTAACAATGAAGTGGTATTTCCCCCAGGATGGAAACACGTGCTCAGGAGAATAAACAAACCTCTGAATGCTATCTGTAACAGCTCCATCTGCTGGTTCCCAGATAATGTTACAGATCTGACAGGTGGTCATCGATCATATTGATCCAATAATAAACAGTGCATTATAATAGAAGTTTTGTCGTTTTTCTTCTCAATTCATCCAGAACTGCTCCTGCCCCAGACACCAGCTAGCATATGCAAACAGCAACTGGGGAGGCTAAAATGGAGAACAAGGATGGCTTTGGAAGACAATCCAGCTAAATGGAGAACTCTCCAGAATAAAGGATATAATAAAGGAACAGTAGGGCCCTGTCTGTCCATCTTTGCAGCATCAGACAATAGACCTTGCTATCCTGTTCCTTGGGTTTTCGTCCCCTAAGGTGGAGGTAGCGATACTTGTAACTTGGGTCCAAGTGATGTTAAGAGGATTACAGTAATGAGGCCATGTTTGGTATGCTGTGAGCTCCTAAAAGTCGTGAGTCATATAAAGACAGAGGCATTATAATTACATCTTTATATTCACTGGAAGTTATTATTGAGCCTAAAATCTCCCATTAATTCAGCGAGAATTAGATGTCTATCAGAGACATACAGTTAGGTATTGTAATATCCAAAAAAGGTAGGTTTGGTGAAAAAGATGTGAAAGGGCCGTAGTAGGCAGAGCTCAAATAGGCCAAGTTCATCATTGTTTCACGAGCAGGAAAAACAGGTCCAGGAAACTTTCTTGTCTTTTTTATTTAATATGTATATGCCCACTTTCCTAATGGGATTGCTATCCCAAGTTATCTTCATCTGCTTAAAAGTCATATACCATTAAATCTCAGAGGCCTACCACAGCACTGAATACCCAAACCTAAGACGTTTGTACTCAGAGGCAGGCACTAGGATTGGACTAAATTTTGGCATCATCAGGGTACGATGGCTTGGGGGTTTTGGGCCTTCCATGATCTTCGTCATCCTCATCCTAAACCCATCCAAAGTGTCATGGCTTAAATTGTACCCCCTCCTGTCCAGAAAGAGGTATGTTGGAGTCCTAATCTGCAGTACCTCAGAATATGACTTAATTTGAAGATAGGGTCTTTACAAACATAATCAAGTTAAATTTAAGTCACTAGGGTGTTGTCTAATTCCAATATGACTGGCGTCCTTGTAAAAAGAGGAACTTTAGAAACATGGAATAGATGGGTAGAGACACAGAGAGAAGATGGTCATCTATAAGCTAAGGAAAGAGGACTGGAACCGACCCTGCCTTCACTACCCTCAGAGGGAACCACTGCTGCCAACCCCTTGACTTTGGACTTCTGGCCTCCAGAAATGGGAGACTATAAGGTTCTGCTGTTTAAGCCACCCAGTTTGTGGTACTTATTACTGCAGCCCCAGCAAACAAATACATCTAGTAAACACACCGTTTAAGTAAAAACAGTTAGCTTGTTAATGTATCAGTTGAATTATTGTAGAGCAAGTCTAGAGTCATTTCATTGCCTCTGTGACAGGCAGAATGGCCATGCCGTTTTCTCTGGAGTGAAATCCTTACAATATAAAAAGTTGATCTGCAAACAATTTTAAATGTTAAACCCAAGAAGATTTACAAATTCTCAGATGATCTCTAAATTGACAAGAAAAAAAAAGGAAACCTTTTCCTCATTGCCAAGTCCTTTATCAAGTTCACTTCCATGATGCTTCCCATTGAAATTGAAAACTGTCAAAGAATCACTGAGATTGATGACGAGTTGTTTCCATCCACAACAGAACGTCAACACCAGTTACAATTTGACAACCATAATCTAGATGACAATTTTGTGATTGGGTCCAAATGTAATTTGTTCTTCCCCTGCTGCTGTAATTGACCAGGCCTTATCATTTACTTTATTGTGATATCAGCCATGATACCTTTTTTCCCAAAAGATCACCCAAAGCGTGTAAACTCACCAGGGTCAGATAAACATTAACTTCTCAAAGAAAACCCTAGAGGGCTCAAAAGCAAACCTTGTAATTCAGCCAATGGATTGTGCATCACCTATGGAAAGCTGTTCAGGATGGGAAAAGTATAACTAAGTATAATTTCCTGCCTTCGTTCTCCCACTCTTAACACGTTAGACATGTCAGGGAGTCGGCGACCATGAATCCAGAATAATTCCATGAAATGCCAATCCACTCTCTCTGCATATCTTTTTCTAAGTGTTTTACTTCCATTTGCATGATGCCTTCTAGGAAAAACCTAGGCTCTTTATTTATTCTCCATGTTGTACCTGCCAGAGCATTATGCCCTGCCTTGACATTCCCTTTCTTAGTGGGGCACTCAAAACCCCGAAAGAGATGAAGGACAAAGGAAAAGGAGGGGGCACTGACTGCGATCCATGCATTGCGAGAGAGAAGGAGCTAACCTATGGTGAACCCACCGTGATAAGACAACTGCCCCACCCTCTAGACTGCCTTGAGCCTGGAGCCCTCCTAACCACAGGACTCAGTGCAATCCAGTCCTGTTCCAGTCTAGGGGCTTCGAATCTGTAAGATAAATACATCATGAATACAAACCCTCCAACCAAAAACCAAAGGATCAGATTTACATGTCAAATTTAATACTTCTCTAAACCAATGTTACTGGAAAGTGACATGATTTTCCACTGCAAACCTCTGGTCTTCTGCTGCATCTTTTTACTGGAAAGCAATAACATGATGCCTGAGTCAATCATTTATTTAGTCTTGAATGCCAGCAGCTGAGATAAATAGTGTCCCTCATTGCCACCAATAGAATGGACCAAAGAGAAGGAAAGCACTACAAGGGAAAACAAAATTAAAAGAAATGGAAATGGAGGAGAAAAACCAAGTACATGTAGAAAAAATAAACAGGAGAATTCAGACAACAAATGCTACAAGACTCTACGTGAAAAGTTGTTGGAGAATAAGGGGATATTTACACGGTGACAAAGAATATTGAAACAATGCCAAAGGTCACTCATCCCTCAGTGACTTCTTAATCACTCAGTCATTCACATGAGGTGATTTGGTGGTCACCACCTTAACCAAATGATCAAACTTAGCCTCTCTAATAGAAGAATATGATTTGCCTCCTAATGAGATGCAATGTGATGCACTACAATGTGGCCTTCTTCCCACAAATATGTAGCATATGCCTCATCATGACTCCAGATCTGGCATCCTGTTTCCAGTTATGCAGGGGTAGGGAAACAAGGCAGGTAACACCAGGAGAAAGCAATCTGGCAAATCCAGAATGTAGGGTGTTCTAAAAATGCCTTGGGTTCTCAAAAGTCAGTGTCAGGGAGGGAGGGAGGGAGGGAGAGAGGGACGGAGGGAGGGAGTAAGATAAGGAAGACTGTTGTAAATCAAAAGAGAATAAGGACATTAAAATATTTTGTAAACCAAATACAGTATATGAGCCTTGAATAAGTCCTGGATCTGGAAAAAAATAGACTGCCTATAAAAATACATTTTGTTTTTGGTAAAATGTGAGAAATGTAAATAAGGAATTAATATCACACAGTATTATGTAACTATTGTTAATTTTTAAGGTGTGGTAACAGGGTTATGATTATAAGGAAGAATTGTATTCTTAGGAGATGCCTGCTGAAATATTCCATGAGGAATTTTCTGCAATCGTCATTCCAAATAGTTGAGCAAAATGAAAGTGCACTTATATAGAATGATAAAGTATATGTGGCAAAGTACTGACAAATGTTGAATCCAGGTGGAAGGTACCCAAATGTTCACTATTCTTTCAACTTTTCTGTGTACTTGAAAATACTCAGAATAAAAATTGGGAAGATAGAAAACAACTTTCAGGATCACCTGTCTTCCCCCAGTGCCTCCCTCCCCTCCCAGTTTCTATCCCAGCACTTACTAGCCCAGATAAACAAGAGATGCATTGGCTTTTTAAATAGCTTTATTTTATTGAGATGTAATTCGTACACCATACAATTTACCCATTTAATGTGTACATTAATTTACCCATTTAATGTGTACTGAATGCGGCTTTTACTGTGTTCGCAGATTTGTGAACATCACCAAAAACAATCTCAGAGCATTTCCCTCAGCCCAAAAAGAAACACCACACCCCTCAGCCCTCACTCCCCGGCCCTCCAGCCCTTAAATCCCAAGTCTAGGCCACTGCTAGTCTAGTTTCTGTCTCTAGATGAATTTGATTGTTGCTTCTTGAAGATTTTATACATATTGCCAAATTCTTTGGCTGTGGCCAACTCTTTAACAAAACAATCTGTGTCCTGCAGTGTCTGTTATTCCAGTTCTCTGGTTCTCTGCAGGAGATAAGAAGGAACTGGTATTACTCTTGGCTTCTGAAAGCCCAGGAGCCTCATAAGACCATGCCTCTTGCCTTGTGGCTCTGCTACTGAAGGAACTGAAGGAAAAGCATCAAGTTTCTGGAGAGCACAGTCAACATTTCACTTGCTGAGGGCACGGGGAGAGGCATTGCCCATCTTCAGCTCCCCATTGTGCACTGGCATCTTTGCAGATGCACATGGCTTCCTGACAGCCCCTTGTGGTCTGGGGTTGGGGTACTTACTTCCTTCAGACTTCATCTCAGCTCTCACCTCCACTGTGCCTCTCTGGAGGCCACATGTGAGGCTCAGGTAAGGTATGAGCACGACACTTAGCTTCCTTAATTGAATCAACTGCGTAGCAGTGCCAACAGCTATAACAAGCAAGAACTCCTCCATGAGAGGACCTTGGAATAACTAGTTTCAAGACAATTCCATTATATCCTAGTTCAAGTCAAAACATGCTAGAGTATGTATTTCAGCTGATTGTGCATTGATTTGTAAGTGAGAACTGATCACTCCCGGAGAGGAACAACTGTAGCTGATGGTGCCTCTGGGGGAGCTTCCTGGAGGAAGGTTTCTCCAGTATGAAAAGTCTGTGAATTTTGAGTCCATGAGTAGGACTGGAATGTTTGTGAAGTAGCAATAGCATAAAAGATGGTGGAACTAAGAACAGCATGCAATCTGTTAAAGTTGGAGGGTATAATGTATGAAGTTTAGCCCTGGATTGCTGAATAAGCCCACAGAGAAGACACCGGATTTGTATCGAAGTAGCTGTAGTTCATTTACGCTTGCTCCCCACTGCATCTTCTTTGTCATGGATTATTATTATCAGTTACCTTGTAGACGCCCTGCTACATTTGCTGGTTTTAAATGGGTTTTCCTAACTAGGGAATGATGTGAAGCCTGACTTGATGTACTCTTTGCTTTGTGTCTCTCAGTTTTCCATCCTGGGAGCACCAGACACTGACTTTCTAAGCTCCTTGTCTGCATCTCAGTCCTCTGCCTAGCACATATCTGTGGTACATGCAGGAAGAAAGCATGAGCCTCTTCACAGGACACTTGTTAGACAAAGACACCCATTCCCACGAAGGCTACAAATGTGAAGGCCTGCCTTCAAATCCCCTTGTCTAATTTTGGTCATGAAGCAATATTTTTACCCAAAGAAGCAACTGATCTGTGATCTCAGCGCTTCCACTTGGAGGCAATGTAAACCCAAAAGTAAACCCTATAGTTTGGTTTTTAACCATAAATAAAGATGTAAAAATCCGAGAAAAAAGAGTGAAAAACAGTATAATTTCCCAAGATCAACCACAACTGCAGGCCTGAGGGTAGCCCCAGGTTTTTCCGCAGTTAACTAAAGCTTTCTAGCAGCTCATCTAAGGCCCAAGAAAGCAAACCCAGAGAGTCACTGTTCCTGCTCAGCACTTCAGGTTAAGAGGTTCATTTTATAGCTCTTTTTGCCCCTATCAAATGGGTCTTCCTCCCCACTCCCAGTCTATGTTGGTTCTCCCTCCTCTCCCACCCTCTCTCAACAGCATCATTTTTCCACCCTTAACAGCCACCTAAGGACAGTTATCCAGTGAACACAGACCCGGGGTAACTGGTAATAGTAAAGTCAAATGCTTATGTTTTTCCCTGCAGTAGGGCAACATTTTTCATCTCTTATTTTCCTTGGCCAGAAGGAAGATGTCATTCAGGGAACCCCAGGTGTTTTGAAGATGAAAAGGAAGGTAGGGGGCCTGGCTCAGTGCTTATTAACCACAGAGAGAATTTGGTTCACTTCAAGAAATAGTAAAATAATGGCAATGGAGAGACAACGACTCTTAATGAATTCATGTGAGTAAAGTGCGAGGTGACCAGTTTGGGGACATGCAGTCCTGAGGCCGCCTTCTGAAGAAGGAAAGCAAAAAGATTGTTTTCTATTAGGACAGAGTATTTACCTCCCTTTCCTGCAGCACCCAGGGCCACCGGATTCCATATTCCAGGCCAGGGCTGCCTTTCCCAGTGCTCTGGCTGCCCTTCAATTTAAATAAGGCAGGTGACATGCGACACTGGAGTCGACCACTGGCCCGAGGCAAAAATAATTTCAGGTGCTCCCTCAGCCAGGTGAACTGCTCCACTTCTCGAAATCCTTCCCTCAGGGCTCAGGAGACCCCACCCTCAAATCCCACCCACCCACAGAGTTGGGCGTCTCTAGCTTTCAAACACTACCCTTGCTGTGTCAGACCTAGGTCCCGTGAAACGTATCAACCTCCTGGAAAATAAAACAGCCTCCCAGGGGCCTGTAATAAAAGGAAGGCAAGAGCAGGGGAAACAGGAAAGCTAAGGAAATAAACCCCAGAGACTGCCTCTAATCCTGGACAGGTGGCATTTTGGCACAAGCGCACTGAAATCACTTTCCTCCTGGGCTGCCGGGGTGAATCCCTTTCCCGGGAAGACCGACACCCGTCAACCTGGAGAGGAGATCGTGCTGTGGGAGGAGCCTGGAGCCTGGACCAGAGGTCTGTGACCTCCCGCAAAGTCGTGCTATCGGCCTTGGATCCGCGTATCTAGTGTAAACGCGGTTTCACACATAAATAACGTGCCACATCTGGCCCTTTGGTTTTATGGCGTCTTAGCGACGGAGCAATTTATAGATGGCGACCTTGTTAACCAGCAGTCCGGGCTTGCCAGGAGCTGCGGAGTCCAAGACACTGTTGGGGACAGAGGAGGGGCGAGGGTCAGGAGAGACCTGGGGTCCCAGATCTCCAGCTCAGAGGAGCGCTGGAGGGAGGGAACCAACCGGCGCGTTTGGGGGCAGGGGGCCAAGGCAGGGGTGGAAGCCCCCTCCCCGCAAAGCCGACCATGTGGCGGCTGAAAGAGCCATCGAAGCCCAAGTGTGTTTGCGCTCATACCCAATTTATTACCGCTGAACATATGGCCAATATTTTGACTCACGTCAGTCCGGCAAGGAAAACAAACAGAGCGCGCGCGACGCGGGGGAGCGGCCCCCTCCGCTGGGGCTGCGCTGTGGCCGCGGGGCCGGAGCTGGGAGGGTGGGGCCGCTGGGCCGGGAGCCTGGAGCCGGGAGCCAGGAGCCGGGAGGGGGAGCGCTCGCCGGCCGCGTCGAGCCGCCGCCCGAGCGACCGCGACTCCGCAGCCGCCCGCGACTCGGAATAAAGAGCGGCCGCGACCTGCGCGCTCGCCTAGCCGAGGCTCCAGCGGCGCAGCCGCGCTCCAGGTGAGCCTCCAGCTCGCGCGCGTTTCCGGTGGACGCGGGATGGGGGTGGCGCAGGGCGCCCGGCTGAGCCCGAGACCCGCAGCGGAGCGCGGCGGTGGCGACGGAGGAAGCCCGGCGTCGCCCTCGCTGCCAGGCGCGGACTGTCTGGTCCTCCTGCCGCAGCCGCCCAGCGCGGGAACGCGCTCCGGGCACGGTCCCCGTGGCTTGCCAGCAGAAAGGGGTCTCGGTGCACCGCCGTCGCCGCCGAGCGGCGCCGGGGCTCGGGTTCACGGCGGATCCCGGTTACGCGCCCCTCGCTCTCCCGGGTCCTGACTCGGATCGGTCCCCAAGCTGCGTAGTACGGACGCAGCAGGTAGGCAAGTGCGGGGCCTCCGAAGTTCTCCCCGACTTCGCGGATCATGGCGGGAGTGGGGAGCACTGAGGGCCCCTCTGTAGCGCCTGCAGTCAGGAAAAGTTTTACCTGCCGCCGAGGCCAGGTGCTCCCGCCGCTGCGCACTTTTCGGTGCGGTCAGGGAAAGCAATACTGTCCCAGGGGCTGGGAAAGTGCGGGGCTGGGGGGCGGAGGAGGAGGGAGGGGCGCGGTACCCGCGGCCGTCCCCTGAGCCCCGCCTGGTAGGGCGCCCGGTGGGGGAAGGGCGCAGAGAGAGGGAGGTCCGGGTAGGTGGAGGACTAGATAAAGACGTGCCTTGAAATGCGGCGGGGCTGTCGGCGCAGCTCCGGGAGTAGGAGGTGGAGCGGGCGCGCAGAGCGCCTGGCTAGCTCCCTCCCCATTGCCCGGGGCCGGTTGCGCCTCAGCTGGCGGGGCTGCGGTGAGGAAGGGGCGGCCGCTGCACACAAGTCCACCGGGTAAGTCGACCCTGTGCGTCGCGGCGGGCTCGGGATCGGGGATTGAGACAGAGGCAGAAGTCCCGAAGGTAATTTGGAGATGGCGCCCAGTGGAGACACGGGCTTCTCCTCAGCCGAAACTGGGACGTGAGGGGACAGTGGTGATGAGCAGGAGGGCAAGTGGCGGGAGTCGCAAACAGGAGGAGCCGGGGCTGAGGGCCCGCGCAGTGACTGAGGTCTCTGGAGAGAGCGACTGAAGCCTGGAGTTTGGGAGGCGAGTGTCGCCCGGGCCACGCCCGGCGCCGGACAGTTCTCATTTGTGTCAGTAGAGATCGCCAGAGGATCAGAAATGAACTCGGTGGGGTCCTTGTCTTCGAGGGGCGCCCCCTTCGCCCCAACCTCCTCCCACAACACACACGCACACATTACCAGGAGGCCCTTTGGAGCTCCTCTGGAGCCTCCTTGACTTTGGTGGCTCTTGGGGGTGGAAAGGGGACGTTGCGTCTAGGGGAAGGTTGTGGACCTCTGGTGCTCACATTGGAGAGAGAGAGAGAGCCCGAGGAACCCCCTTTCTGTGCCCGAGGGCCCGAGGGTGCATTCCCTGTCCTTCCCAGACCCAGCCCTTAGCTCGAGCTAAGAGCGTGCCTTCCCCGCGCCACCGACAACTACTTTTCACATCAGTCTGCCCGACCCAGCTTAAAGTGCTGAATGCTAACCCGTTAGGAGAGCCGCTTGTTTTCCAAAGTCTTGTGATAATGATTTTGTCACGTGTTAAGAAGTAAATTCAGATAAGAGAGTGCTTTCAGCGCGTGTTTCCTGGAGAAACCCAAATCTCCCTTATTGAAATCGCCCTCATCCGGGGAAGGTCGGGCTTGGCTGAAAGAACGTTCCTGAAGGCAACACTGACGATGCGTAATCTCATTGTAACATATTTAATCATTAGAGCAGCGCGAACGAATAAAGCGAAGGGGTTCGCCCGGGGGGACGTGGTGTTTGGTTCCCCAATAAACCAGTGATAATGGATTGGCTAGGACAGGCTCGTTTGGCCTGAGGGGGGCTTAAAGCTACGTTTTTAAAGAAAATATTGGAGGGAGGCCGGTTCCATTTTGTAGCGTGCCCGGAGCCACAGTTCTTGTTCAATTTAACATCCATGAAAGTTAAACGGCTTTCTTCGTCTTTTATTTTATTGGATGCATTTTTAAAGATCTCATTAAAGTGCATTTATCAAAGTCCTAACATATGCCCACAGGGTCTTATGCCCACACAATGAGACTGATTAATAGAAAGACAAATACTAATTTCTATTACTATTTACATCCTCGGGAAATACTTGCTCCTTTTGTGGTGGGAGGGAGGCAGATAATTGGGAAAGTGTTGTATATTTTGCCTTGAAAAAGAATAGAGAGAAGGGAGCTCACCTGGATGCCTTCTTCCTGCACCCACAATTAATCGAAGGGGTCTCCGGGCTCTAGGTCCCAGGATCAGTTCTTCTCTCAGTAGCATCAATGGGGTTCCGGCCACTCTGGAGGAAGGGGGTGCGGATTTTCCCTCAGACACAGAATCTTAACTCAGTGTCTGGGCCTAGAGAACTCATCTACCCAACTCCTTTTTAGTTGACTTGGGAGGATTGTCCATCTGGGAGGCATCCATTCATTCTTCCCTTCCTGGGGCAATTGAGTTAATATAATATGGACCAAAGGGAGGGGGGAACTCACCTTAGGCTTGAACCCAAAGCTGGCTGAGATTTCCTTTCTTTTCACACTAATGCCCCCTTTCTCTTCCACCTGTCCCAATGGCTGTGAGTCTCTCCTGCCAGAGATCTGTGGGGCACAGTCTGGCCTCTCCAAAGTTGCAGGCTCACACAGCTTAAGGCCTCCCCAACCCAGAGACTCCACTCTGCCATCCCACTGACAGAAGGGAATTCCTATGACCCTGTTTCCTTCTCCCGGGGCAGAAGGTGAGGACAACTGGAGCTGGGACTGATTTTCATTTTCTGGTTAGGAAAAGTCCCAGCACAGGGTAGTATTCCCCGATTTCTTTCATCCAGGACATGAGAGCTGACACCTCTGCTTCCTGCAGTCTCTGCTCCCACACTGGAAGGCGAAGCCAAAGTGAGGCTGTTTTGGAGATGCCATCCTTAAGGTGAACGTCTTTATCGCCACACTCAGGGACCAGATTGGGTGACATTTTCCTTCCCCATTGATTTCAAGTGCATGCCATGCTCCGAGTCTCCAACCCAAGATCAAATAAACCTTCCCCCTCCGACAAAACCTTTGTGTCCGCGCCGTTAATCCTTGCTGGAGCAGGAAGGTGCAATGCGCTTTGTTTCCGGAGTGAATGAAGACAAACGCTTGCACCTTGGCGCTAACCAGACAATAAACTAATCCACTTGAAGGTTGTTATCTGAGATGGGATGTGCGAGGGCCTGAGAGCTCAGCCACATACTGTACCAGGAAAGCAGTTTCTTTTCAACCCTTTTTCATTCCAAAAAAAAAAAGACTAAGAAATGAAATGAAGTCAAACAAATTAGTGTTTCCAAATAAAGGGAAAAGACCTTGTGTGTTTAATGATTGGAAGCGCTTTTGTGGGTGGGCAGTGTGAGGGGTGCTGCCTAGGGCTGCTGAAGCTTTGGGCTCCTCAAGGTCGCCCCTTCTTTAGAGCAGGCCCCAAAACCCCATCCCCCACCTCCGAAGACTTTTTCTGCCCTTAACTCCCCTGGAGGACAGGGGCCAAGTACCTGCACTGCAAGCTTTCACTACCAGCTTGAACAGGGAAGGATGCTAACAGAGCGCCGCCTCCCAAGAGGTGCCTAGAACAGAAATGGGGGGAGGGTCGAATGCCGTCCACGTGAGCCCACTTCTTCCACAGGCACAAGAAAGGCTCCCCTCCGTGGGGTGTGCAGAGGCCTGGCCTGCTCTCTCCTGTATCTTCCTTTTTTGCCTGGTTTCCTGTTGTTTAGAGCGCACCCCCCTCCCCAACAGGGGGCGTAAAGCTGAGGCGTGGGAGGGCAGCAGTCGGGAACGCAGGGTGCCTCTGGGCGGCCCCCGTGCCCTGGAGCGCAGAAAAGGCGCTCGTGTTTGAGCTACCTGGGAAAGTAAACAGGTAAACACTGGGCCGACTTAGAGGGCCACTTGTCCTGGAGTGGGGCCACTTAGCCTGTGTACATTCACCTCCCCTCCCGGGCCTCCGGCGATTGTTCAGCCTCCCCGCTCCTGCTCCAGACGCCTGAGCCTGAACTCAATTTGTTGCGGAACCCAGAGCAGCAGAGCGAGAAAGGCTTTCCTCTAGGGCCCAGGGGCACAGGTTCTCTTCCTCCCCTCTCTTCCTTCCCCCGGGCCTAGGACTCCCAATGCATCCGTTCTCAATCTAGGAAGAATGAATAGAGTTAGAGATGTGTACGGAACCTGGAGCCCCAGTGCAGATAATAAAGATGGAGTTGGAGGATCCAGTTTTTCAGGTGACCCCAGCAGGGGTGTGCGGTGTTCGGGACGCTAAGGAGACACCAAGCAAATCTCCTCCGGCCCGGGGCAAGCTGGGTTCAGAACTTTCAGCACCCGCCTCAACTTCCTCCCCAAGCACCCAGCAGAACGAGGCATCTTGCAGAGTACCTACCAGGTCTCCAGACCACGGCAGCTGAGCCCAAAGCTCAAACCCAAACTTGACGGATTGGAGGACATTGAACTCGATTGGGTGCAAGATGGTACCTGGAAAGAATTTACTAAAGAATGCCGAGTAGGGGAGAGGAGAGGTCATCCAAGTGGAGCTGAAACTGGTGCAGGCAGACGCTGACAGGGTAGGCCGAGCTGTGGTACTCGCGGGGAGGCCTCTTGGGGAGTCCTCAGGATACAATCACCTGTTTAATTGCGGCAGAAAAGGTGCTTTTGGCGCCTGGCCCCTAGGCTCTTTGGACGCAAGCCGGGCCCAAGAAATTGAGGAGACATTGGACTGTGCTCTGGGTACCGGACTTGCCCTGGCCGCCAGCTGGGCCTGCGCAGGCCTCCCGGCGTCCACAGGCCGCTCCTGGGGGACTTGCATTTTATGATCTTCCACTAACAAGCCCAGTTTCTCCCCTCCAATTACGGGCCTCCCAGCGGTCTCCCTGCGCCTTTTCAATTGCAAATGTTAACGCTCTGGAAACGGACGCGGGAACCACACGGGCGAAGAAGTGATGGGGAAATGAAGTTTCGAGGTCCCAGGAGAGGCTGAGTGCTGTGGACCCGGCAGCACCGATCGCGGAGGAGGCAAGGCCGAAGCTCTCTCCAGTTCTCTCCCTCCCTGCCCAGCTGCCCCAGGCCAGGGGAAAGAAAACCTGGAAGACTCGCTGGGGTGAGAGTGTAGGAGGGGCCGGCGGCCTGCAAGGGCAGGGGAAGAGGGCGTCTCAGGTGCTCCGGCAAGAGGACACCTCAAGCTGAGACCCAGAAGGATTCAGATGGCCATTGAGGCTAAGGGGCAGGCGCAAGGGCAAACCCGGCCTTTGAGAACTGGGCTGAGGGCCTCCTTCTCTAGGCACCTATGGCAGCACCCCTTCCCCATGATTCATTCCAGGAGCCAGGATTCCCCTAGGAAAGCAATCCTCTCTCAGGTGCTCTGGGGACCTTGCAGGCTACCACGGGTGAGGGGAGGAGACTTGATCAATAGCAGCGGTGCTGATTTAGATCCTGGGAAGAAAGGCCCACTATGCTGGGGCAGGGGGAGAGAAGTTGGGAACTACATGGAACTTCAGCGAGGTGGCTCCCAGCTGAAGAAATGAACAGGATTTGGGAGGCCTCTGCCGGCACTCACCCGCCTAAGATGGCTCTGGGGATATACGAGAAATGACACTTGCTGCCAAAGACCCCTTTGCCACCCGACCCAAGAATTTGCCTGGCCCAACCAAGCCCTATTCTGGGCCCCCATCCTAGTGGCTGCCCTGGTCCCCAAGAGAGCCTCCACCCCCTTAGGACTGAGGAATAAGAGGAGGAACAAAAGGAGGGTCTTTGCTGCAACGCTTGGGTTGAGGAACTTTTTTTCTCACCAGTTATTTATTTAGCAACTGAGTAACAATAGCAGTGGCAGGCCCACCCCCGCCCCTGGATCCAAACTCGGGGCTTCCAGACTCTTGGAGAACCAGCTTCCCTCCTCCGACGGGGCAGAGCGACGAGCTCCCACGTGAAAGGGGCGGGTGGGGAGGCCTGAGAAAGACAGAGACGGAAAGCGAGGAAAAAAAAAAAAAAGCACGAAAAGTAATAGGTTCGAGAAACACGCATCAGTTTCTAATTCTTCCAGGAGAAAAAAGGGGGTAAGGAGGGGGAGAAAGGAGAAAAGAAAAAGTAGGAGGAGAAAGAGGAATCGGGGAGCGTCGACATGAAGGGGTTTGCTTAATATTGTGGACGGATTCAGAAATGAATGAAGAGATAGTCCATTGAAAAGGGTTGAATGCCATGACAACTAGGAACAACCTTAGATTTATTCCAAACAGTTAGGACACATTGAAAGAGAGCGTCAATCATGTATTATTTCGCCACTGAAATAAATGCAAAAACCGAGCTGGGACAAAGGCTTCCAACGGGAGCGGGACATTTGTCTACATTTCGCTCATTGTCCGCAGCTTAGCAATCGGTTTGTATTTGTGTTTGCCCGGGTCCGACCACCCAGGACGTGCCGACGAGGGACTCGCTCTAACCTGGGCCATTGTCACCCACGTCACATACTGGGGACGAGGCAGCGAGGGCTGCAGAAAGCCACCGAGCGGCTCAGGGAGAGGTGCCCTCACCCGGCGCTGGCAACCCGGGGGCAGTCGGGGCGCGGCGGCGGCCGCGGCAGCGGCCGCGGCAGCTGCGCCCGAGGAGGACCCGGCGCCCGCGCGCTCAGCTCGACCCTAGTCCAGGCAGCCCAGGTTGTGGGAAGACTAGATCTGGACCCCGCAGGGGCGGCCTTCTGTGCCCCTCCCCGCCCCTAGACAAAGCTCCTTCCTGACACTCGTCTGGGGCGAACGAGCATCAGGTAGCCATTCTACCCCCCCCGCACCCCCTCCAAAAAAATTTTAACTATGAGTGCGGCGTGGTCTTTTCCAACCCCAGAGCCGAGGAGGAGGTGCAAGTCCCGGGAAAGTTCAGTTCCCAGAGCGGAGAGTGGTTGGAAACTTCACACTAACCTGACAACCTGGAAACGTGGAGCGCGTACTCCGAACGCGCCCAGGGCGTCCAAAAGGAGACCACACTAAAGAACTCGCGTGGGAGAAGAAAACGGGGAGAAAACGCAGCATCGTCGGGCCACCCAGCAACCCCCCTCCCCCGCAGCTTTCTGGGTCCTCACCCAGGCTAGAGACACAACCCCCACCCCCACCTCCGCAATCCCGCCCAGCCGCCTTCCCGCTGCTCCACCTCTAGCCGGAGGCTGGAGAGGGAGGGGACCGGAGAGGGAGGGATAATAGAGGGCAGGAAAGAGCAGGGCCGTCTGCCCTTTCCTCCACCCCGGGAAAGAGGCCCGCAGAGCCCAGAGGCAGCGGGGCCAGGGTCCGGCCCCAGCCGAAGTTAGAGCTCCTCACTCTTACCCCGCCCTCCCCGGGACCGCCCGCAAAGCAGAAAGTGAACTGCGCGTCCTCCTTGGCCGCAAAGAGGTGGAGGCGGGGGGTTAGGGGTGGGAGGTAGGGGGAGGCGGAGTGAAGGAAATAAATGAGTCTTTAGCAAATAAAGGGCGGCTGGAAGGGGGCGGGTCGCTTGGTGGTGGCTCTGGCCCGCCCGGAGCGGAGCTCTCTCCTGGGTTTCGGGCTCTCTCGCGGTTAACTGGAATCAATTACTTGCCTTGTCATTTCTAGCACTCATCCTTAAGCCTCAACCAAAATATTGACCTAGGAGGCTTACAGAAGTTGGGCTCTTGCCATTTGAACCGGATCTTGTTTAGGGAACCACCAGCGATGGAAAGGAGAGATTTCCGCAGCTCGGCCTTCGCCCCCTCCCCCTTTTCCAAAGGCGCCACAAATCGCCAATTTTCCGGCTTGCTGGGGGTGGGCGCGCGGGGGCGGGGAGGTAGGAACCGGTGAATGTTAAAGAGGATTTTTTCCCTCCTCCTGGTTTCTGTTTTGTTTTCTCTCCTCCTCCTCCCCACCCCCACCTTTTTAAAGATGCGATTTGTTAAAACGGCCCTTTCAAGTGTGTGGACTCGCGAGCGACGCGGTGGCCCTTTGTATGTAAATACTGGGTTTTTTTTTTTTTTAAAAAAGGCTCGCCCCGTCTTTGCAATTAATTGACACGTTACACCTCTCATCTTGCTCTAGAGGGCCGTTGGCTGGGAGCGCGGAGCTCCCCAAAACCCACAATTTCACATCTGCAAATACTGTCTTCATCCACTTGACTCCCAAGACCCGCCCACACGTGGCCAACCTTTGCGTTTTTAATGTCTCTTCCCCCTTTTTTCCACCCTTCTCCCGCTCCCTCTCTCCCTCCCCCTCCCTCCCTCTTTCTTTCCCTCCCTCCCTCTTTCTCCCCCTCTCCCCCCCTCCCCAGGTTCGTGAGTGGAGCCCAGCCTTATATGGACTGATCGCTCGGGCAATGGCCCATTTTTTCCTCGCCACCAGCCGCCACCGCGCGCCGAGCGGCCGCCTAAGCCCAAGCTGACGCCGCCTTGGCACCCCTCCTGGAGTTACAAACTAAGGCCGCGGCCCGCGGCGTTCGGCGCGCAGGCCGCCCGGCTCCCTGCGTCCATTTCCGAGTGCTTTCAAAGAAGACAGAGGCACTGGGTTGGGCTTCATTTTTTCCCTCCCCATCCCCAGTTTCTTTCTCTTTTTAAAAATAATAATTATCCCAATAATTAAAGCCAATTCCCCCCTCCCCTCCCCCAGTCCCTCCCCCCAGCTCCCCCCTCCCCCGCCCGCCGGGGCTGGGGAGCGCCACGAATTAACCAAGTGAAGCTACAACTTTGCGACATAAATTTTGGGGTCTGGAACCATGTCGCTGACCAACACAAAGACGGGGTTTTCGGTCAAGGACATCTTAGACCTGCCGGACACCAACGATGAGGAGGGCTCTGTGGCCGAAGGGCCGGAGGAAGAGAACGAGGGGCCCGAGCCAGCCAAGAGGGCCGGGCCGCTGGGGCAGGGCGCCCTGGACGCGGTGCAGAGCCTGCCCCTGAAGAACCCCTTCTACGACAGCAGCGACAACCCGTACACGCGCTGGCTGGCCAGCACCGAGGGCCTCCAGTACTCCCGTAAGTAGCAAAACTTGGCTGCTGAGGCCGTGGTCGCCTCCATTCCTGCGGCCGCAGCCTGGGCTGGACGCTGGGAGTGAAAAGGGAAGGGGCCATGTAAGCCTGGACCCCCCTCATCCGGATCCCTAGAAATATTTTTAACACTTGTATAGGATGTCCTCTGCCCTCCTCTTCAAGCCCCCTTAGTTACGGGAAAGAACTTGGTCTCCAAAATTTTTTTTCAAAGCGAGAAATTAAGGAGAAAGAGGGAGAAGGGCTATGCCTCCCAGGGGCTGGTATGTGATGTCAACCGGGACTGATGGCTCCAGCCGCAGCCCCCGGACTCCGGCCCCTGGGAGGGACTGGCCTGGCGCCCTGGAGGTAGTCAGCGAGCCTCGTCCGGGTACGGGTGGAGGGGTGGGGAGGCTTTGGGTGGCCTGGGTATAAATAGCTCACCCTGCCCCCTTCGCGATCATAGAGGACGCTTTGTGCGGTGCAGGGGGTGTCTAGAAGGCCCGAAAGCAGAAACGAAAGCCCCCAAAAACCTACCTTAAATGACCAAGCCGATCAATGCTGGGATTGTGGGGTTTTTCTTTTAAAAATCTGCCCACGTCTCTCCGGAGAGGAAACCGCTTAAGGGGGCCGGAGCCCTTAACCCGCGATGATCTTCAGTGCGCCACTCCCCCCAAAATTTTCACCCACACTATGTGAGCCCCTTGAAACGCGAGCCCCTAGGCCCCATTCCTGCGGATTTCCCTCTTTACCCTGGGAGGCCCCGATGTCCTTGTGAGGCGTAGAGCAAGGCAGGGGTCACGGCAAAAGCAGCGGGGCTGCGCTGCCAGGCGCGGAGGTCCAGGGTGGCACGGAGGATCCAGGGTGCTCCGAGTCTGGTGCAGGCTGCGCGCGGCCTCCAGACGCCTGACGCGCTTCTCTCTCCCCCTCCCCCAGTGCACGGTCTGGCGGCAGGCGCGCCCCCTCAGGACTCAAGCTCCAAGTCCCCGGAGCCCTCGGCCGACGAGTCACCGGACAATGACAAGGAGACCCCGGGCAGCGGGGGGGACGCTGGCAAGAAGCGGAAGCGGCGGGTGCTTTTCTCCAAGGCGCAGACCTACGAGCTGGAGCGGCGCTTTCGGCAGCAGCGGTACCTGTCGGCGCCCGAGCGCGAGCACCTGGCCAGCCTCATTCGTCTCACGCCCACGCAGGTCAAGATCTGGTTCCAGAACCACCGCTACAAGATGAAGCGCGCCCGGGCCGAGAAAGGTATGGAGGTGACGCCCCTGCCCTCGCCGCGCCGGGTGGCTGTGCCCGTCTTGGTCAGGGACGGCAAACCGTGCCACGCGCTCAAAGCCCAGGACCTGGCAGCCGCCACCTTCCAGGCGGGCATTCCCTTTTCGGCCTACAGCGCGCAGTCGCTGCAGCACATGCAGTACAACGCCCAGTACAGCTCGGCCAGCACCCCCCAGTACCCGACAGCACACCCCCTGGTCCAGGCCCAGCAGTGGACTTGGTGAGCGCCGCCCCAACGAGACTCGCGGCCCCAGGCCCAGGCCCCATCCGGGCGGCGGTGGCGGCGAGGAGGCCTCGGTCCTTATGGTGGTTATTACTATTATTATAATTATTATTATGGAGTCGAGTTGACTCTCGGCTCCATTAGGGAGGCATCGGGAGGTTGCCTGCGTCTCCTTGGAGTGGCAGATTTCATCCACCCAGGTCTGCCCATGCCTCTCCTTCTGAACCTTTGGAGAGGGCTGAACTCTACGCCGTGTTTACAGAATGTTTGCGCAGCTTCGCTTCTTTGCCTCTCCCCGGGGGGACCAAACCGTCCCAGCGTTAATGTCGTCACTTGAAAAAGAGAAAAAGACCGACTCCCCACCCCTGCTTTCGTGAATTTTGTAAAATATGTTTGTGTGAGTAGCGATATTGTCAGCCGTCTTCTAAAGCAAGTGGAGAACACTTTAAAAATACAGAGAATTTCTTCCTTTTTTAAAAAAATAAGAAAATGGTAAATATTTATGGCCATGTAAACGTTCTGACAACTGGTGGCAGATTTCGCTTTTCGTTGTAAATATCGGTGGTGATTGTTGCCAAAATGACCTTCAGGATGGGCCTGTTTCCCTTCTGGGTCCAACTCCTTTCTTTGTGGTTTGTTTGGGTTTGGTTACGTTTGCGTTTTCCCTGCTTTCTTCCTTTCTCTTTTTATTTTATTGTGCAAACATTTCTCAAATATGGAAAAGAAAACCCTGTAGGCAGGGAGCCCCCTGCCCTGTCCTCTGGGCCTTGAGCCCTGAACTTGGAGCTCAGCTATTCGGCGCGGTTCCCCAAGAGCGCCGGGCGCAGAAAGCTTTCGATTTTTTAAATAAGAATTTTAATAAAAATACTGTGTTTAAAAAAGAAAAAAGAAAAAAGCCCTGCCCTCCCGTTTGTCTGACTTTGTCGCCCTGCGCCGGGCCGGAGGCCTGGGGCTGGGAACCAGGCCCGGCCGCCCGCGGGGCTCTCACGGGCGGTTCCTCTCCGGCGGGGAGGCCGGGGCACCGGGGCCCTGGGGCGGGCGGGGCTCCCGGTGCAGGCCCCCCAGACCACAGGCTGCACCCCGCGCCTAGGGTTGGGACGGGGACGGGAACCTTCGGCTTCCGGCCTGCGAGCAGTCGGCCCGAAGCCCAGGGTCGCCCACCCTCTCCCCGGCCTCTCCCCTGGTCTCGCGCGCTGTCTGAACCCCGGGCAGCAGCGTCCGACTGCGGGAGGAAAAGTGACTTCGGGAGCCGCAAAGGCGAGGAGAGCAAACCCCCCTCGCTGGCCCAAATCTACGAGTGGCTTCTTCAGCATGAGAAGCTGTTGAAGCCACTACACTCGATGACTTTCACTTTGTTGCGTTTGACTCATCTCACGCTAAGAAAGTGGGTGGGTGGGGGTCTGAGGTTAAGACTGGCTGCCTTCTCCCCAGTCCCCACCCCTTTTCAAAGTCTGAGGCCTGGTGCTGACCTAGGAGACCGCTAAGGCTGGGGGTGGGAGCGGTCAGGGCGAGCTAGGCTTTGGCTTAGGGGGTGTGGGGGACGTACGCGGGGTTCTGGGCTCGGGGGAGGGAGGGGATCCTGCAGCCCTCTCTAGGCTCTTTGGCCCCAGGAAGCCAGGGAGCGAGAGTCTTTGGCAATACCAGTAAACCGTGCCTCCCCCTTCCCTTCCGCTCCTATCCTTTCCCGGCTTCCTGGCCTCTCTCCGGGGACTGGATCCCGGGCCTCCTCCCCTCCAGCGTTCGGCGGTGTGCGGTCCCCGCAGGTCAGCCCTGGGCGTGGGACTGGGTGGATTGCTAGGAAGTAGAGGTTTGGGGATGCGGTGAGCGCCCCGGACGGGAAGCAGGCACACAGCCGCGGGCTCGCCCGGGAAGGGCGCATCTATCTTTCCGGTGGGGAACTGATTCCATCCCACCCTTGTCGCTGGGGGCAGATCTCCTTGGCGGATGCTCGCGCACACTTGGCCACGCGGGGGAGCGTCTTAGGAAGCCTGGCAAACTGGAGGATGAGCCGTTCTCCTCTATCTCGCGGGTTTCTAAAAATACTTGGGGCTCTGTAGCTCAGAGCCCAGCGGGTGCTGCGAGACGCCGGGGGACTGAAAGTCGGCGCATTTGGAAATTGTATCTCTTCTCTCCGAAGCTGCACCATCAAGGCTGGGAGTGGTGTGGCAATGAGGAGGCCGGGCAAAGGGAGCGATCCTAGCTGACTTTCTCGCTCCCTCTAGTTGATGATCAGGTTTAATTCAATATCTAAAGCAAACATGATTATCCGTGCGACCAAATCTGCGCGTCGATAGCACTCAGGGCAGAAGCCCAGGGACGCGATGACACTTTATTCCCGCGTTCCACACCGCCCCTGGATAATTGAGGGCTCGGGAGTCTTTCTAATACCCCAGTAAAGGTCCTTTCCCATCTCCAGGCTCATCCTCGGGGAAATGGCAGGTTTTCTAAATGCTAAAAGGTCTCCCTTTGTTCTCCACACTACCCTGGCAATGTTTGGGGGCCTATGTCTTGCGGTTTTGAAAGGCCAACGAATTTCTCTCAAATAGTTTGTTGTGCAATAATTGAATGCCCAACATGCCCTGGTACTAACCACTCAACATCCACCTGCAACTTCCCCTAATCCCAAAATCCTCTGGGAGGAAAGGTGGGGGTTTCAAGTCTCTTGGAGCAGAGTTGTCAGAAGGCCTGAAGAAATTTTGATTCTTCCAGGCCCCAGGACTTCCAGGGTGAGAATGATCACAAGAGACCCTCAGGTTTCCAGAGAGGAAGGGGGAAGCATGGAAGGTCCTCACCCTGGCAGGCTTCCACCGCTTGCTCATTGAGGACACATTTGGAGCGGTGGCCAGGACCGCGGGCCTGCAATCTGGGTGTGCGCTTCTGCGGCCTGCCGGGAGCCCGGGAGGTGGGCCCGGCGCCCGCCTCTCTCTGTCCTCGGGTCCCCACGGAGTCAATAAAAGCGCCTGCGGAGCCCTGTGTGGCCCTAACCCCAGCGCCCTGGGAGCGCACCCGGCGCGGGGTCCGCTTCAGCAGTCTATCTTCGCCCAATCTACAGCGGGCGGTACAAAAACCGCACAATGGGAAAGCTGGGAGCCGGAGATGTTAGAGGCGTGCATATTAAAAAGAGACAGAGAAAGGATCGAGGGGACAGAGAGGGGAAGAAGGAGAAGGGGCCCGCCCCCCACCCCCCGCCCCACCCCGCACCATTCAGCGCGCTTATCGCGGGCAGTGAATCCCGGAGTCAGGCAGAAGTCTCCTTGGGGTTTTGTTGGGCCTGTCACTGGGTCCCTTTGTCATCCGCGGGCTCCGTGCTGGATTCCATATGGCCAGCTGGGCCGAGGGAGCGCGAGGAGGGACCCGCACAAAACCTAAATTGTGTCCGGCTTTCAAACCCTGTATTGTTGTCTGTGAAAGGAAGACGCATTAAAAATTCGTGCTATATCTATTGGGGAGGAGGTTGGAGGAGGGGAGAAAAACCCCTGTCTTTGATGGCTTCGGAGGGCGCTTGCCCCGCCTAGGCCCCGTGACACTGAAAGCTGGATCTCTCTTATTCTCTCTCTCAAAATCTCTCTTTTTCTCTCCTCTCATAATCTCTCTCTCATAATCTCTTTCTCTACTTTCATAATCTCTTACACTCATAATCTCTCTCTCTCTCTTCCTCACTTCTCTCCTTCCTTTCTTCTTCTCTCTCCTTGACTCTAACGCTGGGACGGGAGTCTGCGTACCTGCGCCTTCAGGGTTTGGGCTCACTTGTGCGCACTTTGCTCACTCCTGTGTGTGTATCAGGAAACTAACTTCTGCCTGGGAGCTCTGCACCATCGGGCCGTCCTGGGGCTCGGGAGGCGACTCAGGGTACCCAGGGCCTGGGGGTGATGCTCGGTCCCCTACGGGCTTAGCGGCTCCTGCGTAGATGAAAATCCACCCCCTGATTTCACAACCGACCGGCCCCGAAGGGCCCGCGCGCGGAGCTGCCCTTCCACTCACCGCGAGAAAAGTTCTGAAAGGCCAAGGGCGCCGCTCAGTCCCGGGCCCAGCTATACTTGGGCTGCAGCCTGTTTCAAGGCGACTTGCGCCCGGCAGGGCCACTTCGTTACCAACCCCAAAGAGCTAAAGACGCGCGGGTTCATTTGAATTACGCGCGGGGGTCCATCCCACTGGCCTCTTGGTGCGATGGGAAACCACTTCAGAAACTTCTTCCAACAGCCTCTCTCCCCGTGTTGGAGGAGGGAGATACTTCCTCTTTAATTTTCAATGTCTCCTGTATCGTGTGCTTGCAAAATTCAGTACCAGGGAGACACAGGAGGGCTTCCAAGGAATTTGCCCATTTTTTGCCTCCTCTAAGCGGTTCAAATTGGCGCAAGGCAGTCGGAAATAATCTGAGTCATGCCTTCTACCCTGCCATTGCCAGGTCAAAACTCCCATAAGCAGTCCCCAAATAAGCCATATGTACTAAACAAAAATAGTTGATGCTGAGCTCTGTGGAAATAAAAAATGGAACCCAGATATGTTCCCCACAAAGTCACTCAGCCCTTAATGAGCAGAACTGAGCTGGTGGAAATTCCGACTAATGGGAAACTTGGATGCGCCCCCTTTCCTATTTAGTACAAGGGTCATATTTAGTAGAATCAGATAATTTGGTAAGAGTGGAAGCCCCCCTTCTCAACTTTCCCGCCTCAGATTGGGAAATAACTTATTTCCTTACCTATTGACTGTTGGGCTTAGTTGAGACCTGGTGTGGATTTCTCGAGCCTTTTCAAGAGCCTGGTCATTGAAAAGCTAATCCAATATTTACCGAGCATAAGGACAGTTCTCAGACGTATTTATTAAGGCCCATCGCTAAGTGATTACTTGGACTGAAGACAAAGGCCAGGGGAGGGGGCGTCTAGGCGCACCAGATCCTTCCCAGTTGGGCTCTCCCCACCCAGAACCAGGAAAGCGGGAGCGCGCTTCTGCGGTGCTGACGTTCCACTCCCGGTGTTAAGTGGCGGGAGGATTAGATACTGTGCTGGGCGGTATTTCAGGAAATATGTACTTGTGGCTTCCTGAGAGGCCAGGCGCAGTGACACTCTAAACCGTGTCGATATATCATCTTTTATCCAGGATCTGCAAATAAACCCCTGATCCCCCGGCGCATTATAGCCGCCGCTATCTCGCCAAGGAAGCGATCTGAGTTTTATTGCTTTCACCAACGCCCCAAGACACACACACTCTCTCTCTCTCTCTCTCTCTCTCTCTCTCTCTCTCTCTCTCGCCTCTCTCGCACTCTGATTTTTAAAGGTTCTATTTTTTCCCTCCCGAGGCATCGTTATTAATAAAAAGGCGAATAGGCCTCAGCGCCGCCATCCGAGCAAGCGGAGAAATGCGGGCCCGCAGTCCAAGCCCGCGCGCGGATCCCGCGTCCGCTCCACGCACCCCCTCAGGCGGGAGAACAGAGCGTGTGCCGTTTGCTGCTGCCGCCGCCAGGAGGCGCCCGAGCCCCGCGTTCCCGAGCGTCTCTGCGAGCCGGTCTGGGCAGAGCTCGGGAGCCGCCGGGAGGCAACTGCGCATCAGCGGACTCGCGGCCCGGGTCGGAGCCGGGTGACTGGTGCCAGGGGGCGGCGACTCGGAATCTTGGGGAGAGCCGCGAGTCAGACGGCAGCGGGTGCGCGGCTGCGTGGGAGGTGCGAGTGGACCTATCTTCTGCTGTGGTTTTCCTGCCGTGCCTCTTCTCCACGTGCGTACCACCGCCCGTTCCAGCCCCGGTTTCCATCGTGTTTGGGCGCAGACCACAGCCTACTGGTCCAGGAGCGCTCTAGCCACTGGGAAGACCCCACCAGGCGCC
The DNA here is from genome assembly GCF_009764315.1 of Trachypithecus francoisi. Lineage (NCBI taxonomy): Eukaryota > Metazoa > Chordata > Mammalia > Primates > Cercopithecidae > Trachypithecus > Trachypithecus francoisi. The sequence continues at coordinate 4,769,112 of NW_022681467.1, forward strand.
AGGGCGCGCGGTCTCCGCAATCTCAGGGCCCCCTGGCGGCGTCGGCCCCGCGGGTGGACACGGGGAGGGCGGCGCTACGAGGGCCAGGTGAGTGGGTGCCCGCGTGGGGAGGCGGCCCGGGAAGCGCGGGTGCGATGCGGAGGAGGGACCCGGTTTGGGTGCAGGTTTGCGGGGCGGGGGTTCTGGGAAGGAGAGACCCTCGCCTTCCGCCCGCCCTGGATCCAGGTCCCTCCGGACCCCCGGCTCTTGCCGTTCGCCTCCTGGAAGCGGGGCAGGGGCACCGTCCAGTCGCCAGGGAGAGACGCCGCTCCGACGCGGACCGTTGGGTCCGGGCCCGGGAGGCAAGAACACCCCCACCCAGTAGAGCACCCCGGGCAACCCTCACTCCGTGCTAAGACCTCGGCTAGCGTGCAGAGGTGTCCGGGAATGGAAAGGACACGAGGGTGTGGACGCCTCGCACTCCACTGATGCCTGATGCCTTTCTGAGAGGCTAGGCTTGGGGCAGCGGGTAGGGGACAAGGGTGTGACATTCCTCAAGGTCCTCCCCCCAACAAGAGTAGGGCCTGCAGTTACAGCTTGATTCGTTGATTGTTGGGTGGAACCGCCTCACATCAAAGGCATCGTGGCTCCAAACACTGACCCCTTTATTTTCCTAAGCCCCCGCTTCAAAACCAGCTGTCGGTGGGCCGATGAGGGCGTCTGCAGTACCCAGACTTTCCGTGGGGCGGCGCGGTTGGATAAGGAAAGGCTTCCCAGCTGGGGCGCAGATCGCAGCTCAGGCACCTGCGGGATTCGAGATATCCCCACGAGGTGTCTTCTACACCAGGGCTGCATTCCCTAAATAATGAAAACTCCCTGCCCTTGCACTTGGTGCCTGGAGTGCGATGAAGAGGATGAAGGTATCCAGCCCTTCTCCCCTCCCTCCTCAGGCTGCTGTGACGTGCGTGTAACTGTCACCCCACGCAGGACGTGGAACACTTCCACCACCCGAAAATATTCCCTTCTAATGGAATAATGTGTTCTGTCCTAACAAAAGAATAGCTCAGTACTTTAAAGTATCAGTTGAAAGCTGCAGATGAAAAATCCCGTCCGCTCTTTGTTGCTTGTTTTTGCCTGTGGTATTTTTACCTTTCTTCATAAAATGATACAAAGAAAGCCCCAGGTCGCTGACCCCAACCTCTCTCGCACCTGAAGACGATGACCATCACTGATGCCACGTATTGAGCACCTTCTAGGCCAGGCGCCTTCTCCGTACTTCTCCTCATCATCAAATCAGATCATCATAGCCAATCTGTCCTTCTGCAGAGGAGCCTGTTTCAGAGAAGTTAAGCACCCGATCTTATAATCAAGCCAGTGTTCTGACAAAGAAAAGCATTCTGGCAGTGGAGGTGGGATCTACCAGGGCGTCCTCTCCTATTCCAGAAGAGTGGGCAGGGGTGGGGGAGGACATAGATGCCCTCCCACTCTGCAGAAGGCAGTTAGTTGGGTGGCTTCTCCACTGGGCAGGGTTCCGCCAGTTCTCCTCTGGCAGCCAGTGCCCAGGTCCCATCCTGGTAGGTGGGGGCTGGGCCAACCCCTTGGGATCCTCGGGGAAGCCTGTATATACACCAGCACCTCCACTGGGTGCCAAGTGGCCATCCTGGCCAGCGAGTATCCCCTGAGAACTGAGGGGGAGTAGGCTGAGGGTCTACCTGAGGGGCACACTGTGGTGCCTGTTCTCACTGCTGGGCCTGGGCCTTCCGTGGTTTCAATGACATGAGCAACTCCCCTCTCCCCCGAGGATTATAAAGGGCACACACAAAAAATAGATTTTTAAGTAGCCAATTGATCTTACTGCTTTAATTAAATGATTACCTTTTTGTCTAACGTGGGGAAAAGGTAAAATAAGTTAACATGTTCTTCTGGGTATAGTGTTGAGCTCCCTAATCTGAGAGATTTGCAAGTTTTTGTTTTGTTGAGACAGGATCTCACTCTGACACCCAGGCTGTAGTTCAGTGATGCTATCATAGCTCATTGCATCCTTGAACTCCTGGGCTCAAAAGAGCCTCCTGTCTCAGCCTTCCCAAGAGCTGGGGCCACAGGTGTGCACCACCATGCCCAGCTATTTTTTATTTTTATGTAGAGATGTGGTCTCACTGTGTTTCCCAGGTTGGTCTCCAACTCCTGGCCTCAAGCTATCCTCCCACCTTGGCCTCCCAAAGCACTGGGATTACAAATGTGAGCCACTGTGTCCAACCACAAGAATTATTAAAAGGAATTTTACTTAAGTATCTACTTCCAGATCCCTCCATGTTTTTTTTTAACTCTGCTAGTTACAAAATAAAAGAATTACCTCATCAGCCTCTGTAGGGGAAGATGAATTGTGTGGAATGGGTTTGAAATGAAGGATAGTTAGATGTAGAAGGTAAAGCAAAAGGAATCAGCTTTTTGTGTCTGTGACAGAGGATCTGATACTTGATGGTCTGACCACAAGGTATCTCTCAGAAATTGCCAGTTCTTTTCACCTAGTGAACAGCCAGCTGCTTTGAGCAGAGAGAGCCATGGTTGGAACTCCTGCTCTGTGACTTGGGGAAGGAGGCAGAGCTTGCCGCAGAATGCAGCCTCTGCCCACAACCCCTGCACACTCCTCTTCCCTTGCGCTGGCTTCTTCTGCCAGCATCTGCTAGTCTTTGCCTGGAGGTGGAGCAAGAGGGTGCTGGGCCCATTAGACAGGTGGCTAGTGCTGGAAGTTCATAGTCTTCACCCAGTTTCAGGTGGAGGTTGCAGGATATACAGCCCAGCTTCCTGGCCCCAGGTGGAACAACCCTGAGCCATTTCCCACAGGCCCCCCAGTGGGACTGAGCCCTAGTTGTCTTCAGTGGCAATCTGCTCATTACCACTTCTTGTGTTGATTTTTTTTCCCTGCACTTTCTCGTTTTTCCATTTCCTTGTTGGTCCCAATTAACTATTTGCACATGAATCTTTGCCTCAGGGTCTGCACCTGGGGGACCCCAAAGACACAGACACTTGAGCTCTTACTCTGCCTTTATCTTAGACCTAGCATTGGTCTCCAGAGGTCACTCATGACTTAATGGCCCATCTTAATGGCCTCTTTCCCCGTGTGTTCCTTGGGAATGTCCACTGTTGATGCGTCTTTCTGTACCAAGTAGAGTTTTTGGGTGGCAAGGAGGCAGTTAGCACAGGGAACTATGTAGCAAGGGACATGGAGACTAAATAGCAGCTGGCCCATTTCTCTGGCTTCTCATGGCCAAGCCTGGCACACACAGCTGCCCTCGTGCAGATCCAGAACTATGGCTCTTGTTCCCTCAGGACCAACCCATCCTCAAAGCTAGTGACTTGGTCTTTTCCTATGACAAAGGAGCTCTCAGAATGTGGCAGTCCCCCTTCTTAGGGGGAGAATCTGACTGGGTCAGGGAGGCACCTCCAGTTTGCAGAGCCCCCCTTGGTCAGGTTCAGTGTCCAAAACACCTGAGGGGCAAGTGGCTTCTTGAAGTCCAACCCATATGGCTACTTTTGAGTTAGACATTCAAGGCACAGGAACACATGACACAGGCACAGGGTGTGACAACTGCATGCAGAAAGAGCCACTCTCATGCCTCAGAAGAGGCTGTGGAGATGAGTGGCTGAGCCATGTGCCCCAAAATTCATGTCGAAGTCCTAATCCCCGGTGTCTTAAAATGTGGCCATATTTAGAGGTAGAACCTTTAAAGAGTGAGCTAGGTGAGAGTGATTCATAAGGAGAGGCCCCACTTCAGTGTGACTGGCATCCTTAGGAGAAGAAGAAATTAGGGTGCAGACACACAGAGGGGACAGCGCGTGAGGACATGGGGAGGAAATGCCAGTTGCAAGCCAAGGAGAGAGGACTCAGAAGAAATCAGCCCTCCCGATACCTTGATCCTAGACTTCCAGCCTCCGGAACTGTAAGAAAATACATTTCTGTTGTTTAAGCCACCTAGTCTTAGAGTTCTATCTTGAATTTCTCTCTGCTTTAGACTTTTCTGTTTTGTTTTTTAGCCTAAGTGTTATTGAAAAGAGCAGAGAAGATAGAGTGCAGGCCCCTAGAGACAGGATGGAACGAAACATGCAGTGTGAGTATGCCTCCTGCTCAGCATACGCTCTTGGTCCCCACTGGTCCATCTCACTGCTGGCTGGCATCCTGCAAAACAGACAGATTGCACAGGGGCAGCTCTTTCCTCCAAAGCTGCAATGTGGTTCATTAAGTCCTCAGATTTGGGAAGTCATCCAGGCACTTGAGCTCAAACATACAGTTCTGATCTAAGACATCACAGGTAAGAATATCCAAAAAGGTGAGCTTTCTCCCTGGAAACCATGATTTCCTCAGACACAAGGAGAAATGTTTCAGCTGCCCAGGTTGCAGTTCCAAGTATGGAGGCTTCCATGTTTCATGGTCAGGGTCATGGTGGAGCTGTTTCAGCTGCAGGTGGGATGCCACCATTTGCTCCTCCCTGATGTCTCCTGGCACCTTTCATTCTTCAGTCTCACCACTCTGAAGAAGCGTGCTTGCGAGCGCCGCAGGACGATCCAGGACGTTCCAGGATTGTGGACGATCCTGTTCTTCCCATCTGTGAGGTAAGGCAGATTAGGAACATCCAGGTCCAGCGTGAATTTCACATCCACCAGGGGCTCCTGCAGATGAATCACCGTTTCCCCTCCCAGGAGCAGGCAGGTGGTCAGCGCCAGCCCCAGAACATCTTGGCCACCCATCTCCATAGGGCTTGGATGACATGATGATGCTCTCTGTGCCTTTGAGGACAGCGCCTTGGGTCTTTGTACACTAAATCCCACCTTGTCCTCTCCTCTAGTTGAAATAGCCATTTCCCAAATCCCAATCTGATGAAATCCTGTTCTTCCTTCCCTCATGTTTCTCTAGGTCTCCTGTGGACTCCCAGAATGTAAAGTCAGCATTCCCTTGAGCCTTTCGGGGACTTATAAGCACATTGCCCAAAGTCCACCTAACTCCAGGTGTATCCTGTAGAATCAGTATTCTAATTCCTACATTTAAAGGTCTTACAGGACCACAGGGTGTGCATAAAAAGCCTGCTGCGAATCAGAGTGCTTCAATTGAGTATTAATGAGATGGAGGAAAGAGGCTGTGAGTGCAGACGATGAGTCCCTGAGTAAATGGACTCCAGAGCCAAAGGTGTTCTCCACACAGAGAGAATGACTGTACCCAGGGAAGGAGCTCAGACTCACCTGGACAAGCCCTGAGAGGACAGCTATGTCCCAGTGTGGCTAGGAGGGTTTGGAGCTCTGGGCACGTACCACATGTCTGCTTGATTCCCCTCCCGCCACGTTCTACTTAGGTGAGTTGTGCTCATTCTTGCTTTCCCAGGGCCTGGATCACAGTTCCTCAAGCTTTGCAATACAAACGAATCACCTGGGATTTGGATAAAATGCAGATGCACGTTCAGCAGCCCTGGCAGTCTGCATTTCTCATGAGCTCCAGGAAGACACTGGTGCTGCTGGGGCAGGACCACGCTTTGGGTGGTGAGGGATTGGCAGGCAATTCCAGGTGTTGCCTTAGAGATGGCCTGCTATTGCACTGCCAGTAGGTAGCTGCCACAGTGATGGCCGCTCCAGAGCAAGGGGAGAACCTTTTGAAAAGGGTCCTTGAATCATTTGGGAAATAAATCAAGCCATATGAGTAAAAAGTAATCAAAAAATACGTTGAATATTGGAACCAGAGGGAATGTTAGCATCATTTTGTAATGACTCCCTGCACAAATTTTCCAGATGAGGAAACTGACAAAGCCAGGTGGCCTGTGGCTGAGCAGCAAGATGCTCAGCGAGGTCTCTCTGCTGCACTCCCGTGCACTTCCACAGTGCTACCCTGCTGACAGACACAGGAAATGTTGAACACAGCTATCTTTAAAATTAAGACTATGACTGCCCTAAACATTTACAAAGGACCAACCATGAGAAAAAAGCCTGTACCAGAAATCAGAAGATGGCTTTTGTCCATGTACAACCTTGGACAAGTTAATTACTTATCACTGCTCTCTGAGCCTTTTTCCCCACTGGTTACAAAAAAAAAAGAAAAAGAAAAGAAAAGGATATGCCTGCCCTTCCTAATTCACAGGGCATCGCAGGGAGGTAAGGTAATTAATATGCTGAATCACTTCAAAAGGGTGGAGCTGAACTCACAGTGGGAACCCTGTCCCACACACATTTCCATGACAAGGATATTGGTGAGGTGAGGGAGGTGGGGAGAGGCATGAGGATGGGAGACAAAGGGGTGGGATAGGGAGTCGCAGAAGGAGGAAGTCAGAGGGACAGGCCCAGGCTAGGCTCTGAAGTGAGAAGGTGAACGAGGTAGAGAATTAGCGGCACACTGTCCATGGATATTTGTGGTGATGGAAATGTACTGTATCCATGCTCTCCAATATGGCAGCCACTAGCTACATGTGGCTATCAAGCACTGGAAATGTAGCTAGTGTGATTGAGGAACTGATCTTTAATTTTTCTTTGTTATTAATTTCAGTTTAAATAGCCACATGTGGCCAGTGGCTTCTGTAGCAAAGATCTAGATCATTTGTTTGAAGCAGTAAAAAGAGAAATGTGAATCCCCTCTTCTTACCTCCTATAACATGCTGATTAACATCACTGCAATGAACCACCATTCACAGCTCTTCAGCTGCTCTGTGGAACCTCAGCCGGCTCTGGAACAGCCACAGTGGCAGGGGTTACAGAATGGGCTGGGAGTGGCAATGCAGATTCATTTCTTCACACACTCTTTATGCCCTCAATCAAAACTGCCCAGGCTGTGTCAAATTCCATAAATAATAAAGATATTTTAAAAATATATTATGAGTCTTGATTGACTCCTTACTATATATCTGGCTGGAACTGGGGTGGGGGAGGCAAAGAGAGTGGCTGAGCACTCAGAAATGGCCATTACTGCTCAGCTGGAGGGAAGAATGGTGCTACCTTCCAGAGGTTCTTAACACTTTGTGTCCCACAGGCCCCTTTGCCAGGCTGAAGACTCCTATAGAACCCTTCTCAGAAGAGTGAGTTTAGGTTATAAAGTAAATTAGATTAAGAGGTAATTCTACCCCTTGGGGATGAGGGATTGCAGATTAAGGACTCTTACCCTGCAAAGAGTGATGGTGTCTCTTTGCTCAGGCACCCCTGCCCCTCCCCCACCAGCTGCCCTTTGTGCCAACCCTGGGTGAGTCGAGGAAAGGAGAGGACCAGCCAGGACTTCCCCCTCCCCTGGGAGGGGTGCCATGGAAGGCAGAGGACTGCTCTCTGTGTCAGAGCACCTGCGGTCACCATGGGCTACAACATGGAGCAGAAGGAACAGTATTGAAAGGCAGCTGTGCCCTGAGGTAGAATTCTGGTCTTAATGGACATGTAGGCTGGGTGAGGGGCTGAGATGGACTGCAGCGTTGGCTCTTACGTTAACCCTTCCCCTCTCCCCATCTCCTTTCTGTGAACATAATGGCATTTCATAAAATTAGGCATGCTGTCAGCAAAAGGAGAAAATAATTTAACAAGGCAAATTGAAATACCACTCTTGATGCAAACACCCTTTTAAAGTTTGTCACCCTGATCCTATGCAATTAGACAAAGGAACTGCTGTCCAGCGCCTTCCCCAGGCTCTCTAGGTGAAATGAAAGAGGCTCTAGTGGAGACTTGGTGGGTCAGGCCGGAGAGCCTGCCTGTGCAGGGGCTGCTGAAACAATGACTGAAGCTGGGTTAATTAATCAAATGAGGAAGCGGATGAAAATCCGTGTTGCAGCAGTAACCCAGAGGGTTCACATGCAGAGGCCGCAACATAAACAAGGCAATCCACACTTGTCTGAATCCTTACTGTTAATGAATATAAAGTTGGAGGATCATGTTCTGATCTGAGTTCAACTATGTGGTTGAAAAGTACGAGAAGACAATACTAGAGACTGCTTTAATAAAAATCCCAAAACAAAAAATTGGTAATGTTATAGTCAACAGGAAGTTATCCATTCTTACATGATTTTTTCTTTTTGTTTCCCCAACATTTATAATATACACATTTATGCCACAATATAGCCTTCATGAATTCTGATAAGGCTGGTCTTAAAAGCAAATTTCTTCCTTTAAACATTCTAATACCCCATCAATTTAAAAAGTTCTTCAGATTTTACAAGGCATGAAAGTTACTCAACTAGAAGTTGGATGAATATTTTAATGACTGTTTAGTAATGGAATGAAGCTGTTCATGGTTGTGGCATGTACTAAAAACATACTTTTACATTTAATATCAACATTTTAGAGCTCTTCGCTGAAAATTTCCATAAAGTCTGTTTCTAAAATGTATTATGGGCCATTGCCTTTTCATAAAAGTGACACAGTATGCTATACCATTTTGTACACAATGAAACTCTTAATAAGCATTAAAAATATGTGTCCTTTCTGAGTTAAACAATTTAAATGCAGTGTGAACAACCACCAGAATTAAAAGCAGTCTCTAAGGTACTAGGGCGAGGCAATTTAAACTGCTCATTTTGTGCCTCCTACATTGTTTGAGTGTATATTTCTATATGCATAACTCCAACAATAATAACAAGAATAGCTAAAACTGTATCTTTTCAAACACAGTTAACCAGAAAAATAAAAGGCAGTAATTTGAGACATAAAATTCTGAAACTATCCCAGATGACTTTTTAATATGAACAAAAATTCCTGCCTTTTATATCGGACTTCAGAAAGTAAAGGACATTACTAACTAAAACCTACCCATCTTTTAAAAATTGGATTACTTGGCTAGCACAGTGACTAACACCTGTAATCCCAGCACTTCGGGAGGTCCAGGCAGGCAGATCACCTGCGGTCAGGAGTTCGAGACCAGCCTGACCAACATGGTGAAACACCGTCTCTACTAAAAATACAAAAATTAGCCAGATGTGCTGACTCACACCTGTAATCCCAGCTACTCGGGAGGTTGAGGCAGGAGAATCGCTTGAACCCAGGAGGCGGAGGTTGCAGTAGGCCGAGATCGCGCCACTGCATTCCAGCCTGGGCGACAGAGCAAGATTCCCTCTCAAAAAAAAAAAAAAAAAAAGTTATTTATCCTTAATAATTCCAAACTCACTAAGGATCACCCAATAATTGATTATACGCTTGAAAAATTGTAGTTTGCACTATTTAGGTGACATTTGAGGAAACTGACCCTTTTTTCTTCTTTTACTATATCATTATTTCCCCCCAACACGAGGAAGTGGTCCCCAGCTTACTTAAAGCAAAACAGTGCCCCTTCTCCCTCTCCACCGGCTGCCATCTTGGTCTTTCCTGATACATTAGCAGCACAGCCTTATCTTCAGGCTCACAAGCTGACAAAAAATTTCAAGCATGTCTGCATTCAGAGTGCTGATTCGTTTCTTCCCCTGCCCATTCCCCCAACAAGTCCAGGCAAAGCACTGAGCATAGCACTGAGCTGCAAAGCACTGAGTACAGCACCTGTCTGTTGTGGGTGTTTAGTACAAAGTCATCTCCCTCATTATCTTCCTATTACTACCATTATAATTATTTGAATGTGAAGTACTGGTTTAAAGTCCCGGCCAGCTAGGCGTGGTGGCTCACGTCTATAAAGCCCAGCACTTTGGGAGGCCAAGGCGGGCAGATCACCTAGATTAGAAGTTCAAGACCAGCCTGGCCAACATGATGAAACCCCGTCTCTACTAAAACATACAAAAAATTAGCCGGGCATGGTGGTATGCACCTGTAATCCCAGCTACTCCATGAGAATCACTTGAACCTGGGTGGCAGAGGTTGCAGTGAGCCAAGATCACACCACTGCACACCAGCCTGGGTGACAGACGGAGACTGTCTCAAAAAATGATAAAATAAAATAAAATAAAGTCCCAGTTCTGTGATCAACTAACCCAAGTTTATGTTCTGAGGAATACTGGACTATATTAAATGTGATTATTCACATAAAGACTTTAGCATGGGCTCTGGTTAAGTGACCTCTTAATGAGTATCAGCTAATTTTATTAATAACAGGTACCAGTTAGTCTTCTTTTCTTCAGTTTTTTCCACCAGTCTTGATTGGTTCTACATATTGTTTCAAATAAATCTTTGTAAATGTGATTTTGTACATTCTTGCTTTAAAACATGGCATGGCGCTTCACTACCACTCACTTCCCTGTCTGGGTACCTGCCCCTGCCACCTACTTCCCCACTGCAGGGCTAGAACAGCCTTCTGACTTATACCAGGAAGTTTTTCCATCTACCCTAAACGGCTGCACCTCTTTCCTACCTTGGTGCCCAATTTCTAGGTTTTCTTTCAACTGACGGAGGGGTTTAGTCCTGTGCATCCATCGCACTCCTCAGCTTGGCTGGCAGTGACTCACGGGCAGAATCCGAGTCCCACTCCTGGTGGGTACTCAATGTTTGCTGTTGTTGACGAAGTAAAATGAGGAAATGCTATACAGCCCACAAAGCATGGTAGAAATGAAAGGTGTTCATTAAAATGTCACTGTTACATAGATGATTAATCATCATGATCAGAGAACTCTGAAGTGCGTTAACAATGAATCCAGGATCCTTCCAGGTGATCTGCCTTTCTTTCTGGCATTTGTCACTTAATGAATCTTGAATGTGGAGCCTGTGAGAGCTCTAGTTTAATAAAGATCCAAGTAACAGGCTGTGCTCAGCTCTCCTGAAAAAGTTAATAGAGCGGGAACTCCAAAAAGCCCTGGGCCATTGGCAATGCTGTGAAAAGCAAAGAAGTTTCTCAAATAAAAATACACACCCATACCAGTTTCCCCAGTGTCAGTAACTTAGTGAATCTTAAAGCTTCTTTATCAGGTTGTATGAGCCTTTGTTTTATTTTTCGCTCTGGAGTTAAGACAGCCTTATTTTTAATAAAAAAAAAAGAAATACATATTGCTTTTCTTTTTCTTTTCTCACCTTTAATGACAAATTTGATAACAAAGACAGCTTTAACCAAAGAAAAACACTACTAGGTTTACTACGATGCTTTTAGAAGTCAGGATTTGGGATGTGCTATGAAAAGATGTCAGTTGGACAAATATAAAGTTCTTTTCCACGTACATGTCATAAGTACGTTTTATAATATACTAGTGAATGTTTACTTTCACAGTATCAATGGTACATTTTGTCAACAGGGCAAGCTTTGTTTTTTTATTTTTATTTTTGGTATTTCAATTATTCCCTTAAGGTAGGGAGAATCTACTTTGAATAGTTCTGTATTATAATTCATTTTTTTTTAAAGCCAGTTTATGGTTTCACATCTGCCAGGCCAATTAAACCTACCAAAACAATTCTCTATAATTGGAGACTTCCTGCTGAAAAGGACATTTTAAATTCTTTTTTCTTTAACTTTGTATTTTGAAGTTATTTTAGACTTATACAAAATTACAAAAACAGTTCAGAGAGTTTCCATCTACCCTTCACCCAGACTCCTCAAATATTAACATATTGACATAACCATTGTGTGACTGTCAAAACCAGGAGATTAACTCTGGTGTGACCTTCCTAGCTACAGACTTTACTTGGATTTCCCCAGTTTCCCCACTGCTGTCCTTCTGGCCAAGGACCAACTCCAGGACCCCACTTTCCATTCAGTTGTATCTTCTTATTTCCTCTCCAATCTGGGACAGTCCCTCAGTCTTCCCTTATCTTTCATGACCCTGAAACTTGTAAAAAGTACTGGTCAGTTACCTTGTAAATGTCTTTCAATTTGGGTTTATCTGATGTTTTCTCATGATTGAGAGTAAACTGCTTTTTTTTTTTTTTTTTTTTTTTGCAAGAATACCATAGAAGTGATGTTGGGCTTCTCTCAGTACATGATATCAAGGGTGTATGATGTTAATGTTGTATTACTGGCGATATTAACCTTGATTTGTTGGATAAACTGCTATCTGTCTGGTTTCTCCACCATAAGTTTACTGTTTTTCCTCTTTGTAATTAGCAAATACATTGGGATGGGTACTTAGACCATGAAAATAGCCTGTTCCTCTTCAAACTTTTGCCCTCTGGTTTTAGCATCTATCGATGGATTTTGGCTGCAGCAATTATTAGTGTGGCATTGGCTTACTGGTAGTTTTGTATTTCCCTCCTTTGCAAGGACACTTTTGAATAGACCAGATGCTTTTCAAAATAGGGTTCATGTTCTTGGAGATTTCTTCTTAATGGTAACTTCCAAAGATGTTAAAAGCTATCTCCAAGGTCATCTCGGGGCATCTGCTTTCTTTCCCATACCCCAACAATTGTTCACAGTTGAAGTTTTGTCTTCATACTTAAAGTGTGCTATCTGTGTCTCTACGGGTATTTTAGTGTTCATTAACTGGGATCTTTTTCCAAAGGATACAGCAACTTGTCCTCAAAACAAATAAGACCATGCCACAGGTGGCCACAGACCTCTGCTTTGTCCTGTTTCCAGGACGGCACTGACCATCAATGTTCAATAAGAGTACCTTATTATCTGATTGGTTTCCAAAAGAAACATGGCCCAGGCGTGATGAGAGTTGTTTACCCAAGAGACGAAGGACTGACCAATCTTCCACCCTAAAATATAAGAGGCTTTATAAGAAAAAACTTCCTGTGAAAGGATCAAGGCTGCACAGGAACTATAAGTTATTCAAAATCCACAAGGAAAATAACGATGGCTCTGATTTTTGTAAGAAGACATTTGGAAACGAGATTGAGAAAAGTGTTGCTCAAAACAGGAGCTGCCCAACCCAGGCGAAATCCGAAGTCTTAATTCTGAAGTAATCCCCTTGCTGTCCAAGTTATCCATACCCGGCCAGGTAAGCTCTCAATACCGAAGATTGGGAGTGCTGTGGATGCCGATTTAACTCCCAGTACTGCAAAATGAGGCTGTGTTTTTATAGCCTTTGTAATGAAGAGTGCTAAGATCACAAGTCAATTTTAGATGATAACTGCTCATCGCTCATTAAAAGAAAATGATTTTTAATAATTGTAGTTCACATTTGTTGAGTATTTACTATGTTCAGGTACTGTTGCAAGTGCTTTCTATGTATTAACTCATTCAATCCTGACAATATCCCGATGTGATAGGTACTACTTACTGCAACCATTTTATAGATGGGAAAACAGCATCGTGGAAAGGTTTAAGTTACTTGCCTGAAATTACACAGTAAATAGCAGGCCTGGGATTCAAATCCATGCTGTCGAAAGCCAGAGCTAGTATCTTAAAATTTTTGCTCTACTGGCTACAAAATAAATGGCTCATTTAGTAGTATCAAATAAAAGGCAAATGCTATCTTTTGTAATGTGAAATGTCAGAGAGGATGCTTAGAAAAATCACCACCAGACACCATCAGTCAATCCATAGTCCAACTTTAGCTGTTATAATTACATCTCACAGATATCATACGTATCTATCAGGGAGTAGGCAGCTCATCTGGGCCATAGTGAAGGCAGGAAGCAAAGGTACCTCTCATACCTGAGTGCATACTTACCTGAAACCCAACTCCCTTCCCCTCCTTCCCTACCTGCCTCCCATCGGGAAAGGGAATGGGAATCAGAATGGATCCACTTATCATCAGCACTCTTATGTGCTGGGCAGCTCCAGAGAAAGCTAATCTCAGCTAACATGAGAACTCTTTTCTTCATTTCTTTTTCTTTTTCTTTTTTCAAAGATGGGGTCTTGCTATGTCTCCCAGGCTAGAGTTCAGCGGCTATTCACAGGTGCAATCATAGTTCACTGCAGCCTGGAGCTCCTGGGCTCAAGCGATCTTTCTGCCCCTCTGCCTCTGGTATAGTTGGGACTACAGGTGTGACCCACTGTGCCTACTCATGGGGATTCTTTTGGTGAAAGTAAGCCTCAAAGCAAAGAAGAGGTCTTTTAGTATCATCTCTGGGTAATTCTAGAAAAAAAGTAGGTCAAAGTAATGCTACTAGAAGAAATAGGTTTTCTTTATGTCACACTGGAGTCTTTGGAAGAAAGTGAATAGCCCCTGGCTGTGGCTGGTGTTTTTTTGAGAATGCATGCGAGCAGCTGCAACATCGCTGTCAGGGAGTGAAAATGGAAAGGGCAGTGCCCACAGCACATCCCAGCCCACAGAACCACAGCTGGTGCAGCCCTCATTCTCAGAGCAACAGAACCCCTGGCAGGGAGAGCTCCTCTAACACCCAAATGAAGAAAGAACCACTAGAGCTCATAAGAAAGAACGAGAAAAGGAAATCTGGGACTCCTTTCCTTCTAAGAAGGAGGCAAGTATCCTAAGGGAGGTGGTGGAGAAAAGGAGAGACTTAAAAGTGTCAGAGGAGAAAACGGGGGATGGGGAGACAGAGGCACTCTGCCCTATTCTTTACAGGGTTCTGTAGAACTGTCAATAGATTTCCACTCCTGTTTCTTTCAAATTTTTTAATTCCTCCCAGAATAGCAGCTCTCTGAGGTGTCAGGAAGAAAGCAGTATTGAATTACTTGACATTGAAATGTAAATACCTGCAGGACTCAGTATCCTACAGATCTTGGCTTTTCAGAAGCAGGATAAAGAGTCTCTATTTGGTTGGATTCCAGGCATGGTCATAAGTGAAGACCATGTACGTGATGTATAGGTGGTTATGGGCAGAATACGCCACAGAGAGACACCAGTTCTGTGCAAGTACCTTTCCTCAGGCTCCAGCTTCATACCCCTAGTTGTTACTGCTTTTCTTGGCCTTCTTTTCATCTCCACTGCATTGACTCAGATCCCTTCACTTTCTCTCATACGCACAGGGGCACCAGTAGCTTTTGGGTTTGGGTTTGGAGGCATGCAGGTACAGCAGCACAGTGACATTCTTTGTATGGTTGACTGATTTTTAATTCAGGTGTTCTGGCTATATATTGATGCTTAACAAATCACCAACTTTTTGTGGCATAAAACACCATTTGATTCTGTGCACAGATTGTGCAGGCCAGGAATTCAGGCAGGGCAGAGTAGAGACGGTTTGTCTTTGATTATCAGCGTCTGGGTCCTCAGATAATCTAAGCTGGAGGCTAGAGCCAGGGTGCTAGAGGAATCACCTCCAAGAAGGCTTCTTCATTTCCATGTGTGGTCCCCGGGCTGGGAAAGCTAAAAGTGGGCTCAGCTCAGACTGTCATGGACTATCAACCAGACGACTACATGTGCCCTTGCCAGCATGGTGGTCTTAGAGTAACTGAACTTCTTACCTGGGCATCTTAGAGTTCCAAAAGCCAAGATTCCCTAAGGAAAAGACAGAAGCTTTATGACTTTTTATGACTTGGTCTTGGTCACAATGTAATTCTTCTGCCACACGCTGTTGGTCAAAGCAGTCCACTCAGATTTAAAGGGAGAAGATAGGTCCCACTTGTTAAGTTCTTAATATGTCCCCCAAAATGTATACGTTGGAGCCTAAAATCCAATGTGATAGTATTAAGAAGCGGAGCCTTTAGAAGGTTTAGTCATGTGGGCAGAGCTCTTGTGGATGAGATTCTGACCCTTATAAAAGGGCTTGAGGAATGGCTATGCACTCTTGCACTCTTCCACTCTTCCACCGCACAAGACACAGCATTCATCCACTCGGGAGGATACAGCAACACAGCACCATCTTGGAAACAGAAACAGGGCTCTCACCAGACACCAAATCTGCTGGTGCCTTGGTCTTGGGCTTCCCAGCCTCCCAAACTGTGAGAAATAAATTTCTGTTCTTTATAAATTACCCAGTCTCAGATATTTTTTAATAGCAACACAAGCAGACTAAGTCACAACTCTTGATGAAAAGAGGTTTAAAGAATTTGCAGCTGCATTTGAAAGCTGCCACAATGAGGTACTTTTTGAAACCAAAGACTGCTTCTGCCACATGTTTATTTCCCATGAAAATTTTCCAGGAAGTCATTGAGAATGTTGCTCTGGCTATATTCAAGTGGTTCCTAAACTAAAGGATGTATAAGAATCACTGAGGAGCTTGTGAAAAGTGCGTATGCCTAGGCTCCACCTCCCCAGTTTATCTCTTATTGCTCTACTTATCACCTGTAACCTGCACCCAGGTCAATCTGATACTTCTCTTTATTATTTGTTTTTCTTTTTGTACCTTTTCCTCTGCCCCTCTTAACTGATTTAGAAGTTATACAATCTATTTCTATTTTTTAGTGGAAACTTTGAAATTTTACCTTGCACATCTACTTTAATAAAGTCTTATACTAATATCTTAACATTTCTCCTTTATTTTATTTATTTATTTATTTATTTATTTATTTATTTATTTATTTTATTTTTGAGACGGAGTCTCACTCTGTCCACCAGGCTGGAGTGCAGTGGCGCGATCTCGGCTCACTGCAAGCTCCGCCTCCTGGGTTCACGCCATTCTCCTGCCTCAGCCTCCCTAGTAGCTGGGACTACAGGCGCCCGCCACCGCGCCCGGCTAACTTTTTGTGTTTTTTAGTAGAGATGGGGTTTCACCGTGGTCTTGATCTCCTGACCTTGTGATCCGCCCACCTCGGCCTCCCAAAGTGCTGGGATTACAGGCGTGAGCCACCGCGCCCGGCCCAACATTTCTCCTTTAATACTGTAGAACATTTAACTCTGATCACCCATTTCTCAAATGAAGACCTGCTGATGTTTAATATTTTAGTGCTATATATTTTGGATTCCAGTCCTGCCACAGACACTTTTGAGTGCCCTGCCATATCTCCCCAGTCGAGCCTGGAAGTCATTGATGGCTGCCTGTCTCAAGCATCTGCATATCTCTTCTGAGGGTTTTCACTGATTGCAGGAGCGTATTCTGCAGGCCAGAAAAGCTGACACCAAAAGGCAATTCTCAGCCAATATGAAACAGCAGTTAGTAGATAAATGCCCCAAGTTCATCACTCTTTGGTAAGAAAATTCTAAAATGTGCTACACACAGATTTTCAGAGGATTCCCAGTGGGGTTGAGCTCTGTTGTCAACAGCAAACAGTTACTTGCTCATTTATGCACCTTCTCTTGGCTTCCTTTCTGTTATGGACCAAATGTTTGTGTGTCTCTCTGAAACTTATTTGTTGAGATCCTAACTCCCAGAGTGATGCTGTTAGGAAGTGGGGACTTTGAGAGGTGATTAGGTGAATAGGATTAGTCCCCTTATAAAAAGACACAAGAAAGCTCTCTCTCCTTCTCTCTGCTCTCTAGCATGTTAGGTACAACCAAAAGTAAGCTGTCTGCAATCCAGAAGTGAGTCCCCACCAAAACCTGGCCATGCTGGCCCTGTACTCCTAACCTTCCAGCCTTTAGAAAAGTGAGAAATAAATTTCTGTTGTTTATAAACTATCCAGTCTATGGTACTTTGTTATAACAGCCTAAATCTTAATATTTTTCTTGAATAATACTTTAAAACATTTAACTCTGATCACTCACTTCTCAACTGAAACCCTACTTTGTTTAATATTTCAGTGTTATACATTTTGAATTCCAGTCCTACCACAGATACTATTGAGTGACCTGCTGTATCTCCCCAGTTGAGCCTGGAAGTCACCAGCAGCTTCATTGGACAGTTCTTACACACACTGTTGGCTTCCTATCTCAAGACTAAGATGCTTCACTCCCCTATTGATGCTTCCTGGCATCATTTCCAAAATGAAGGGTTTGTACCTAAATATTTGTCTTAGGGTCTGCTCGGAGAAGAACCTGAACTAAGACAGGCCCCACAGATTACAACTTTGTATTTTATGTAGAGCAAACTTTAGATATACCATGCTTACTAAATTCTTTGCTCATCTTTCCTTCTTCTAGCTCTGACATTTCTTCTAGTTTCATTTTCCTTCTTATATGCTTTGATGGAAAGATCTAAAGGAGCCATTCTGAACCTCTCATCTGGCAATGGCATGTTCCCCGTCCCACTGTTGACCATGCATTCCGCAACCAAGACTTTTGTAGATTTCTTCTCTCGGTGCCTCCCTGAGGAGTACAGCAGCAAGGGCATCTTTGCGCAGTGTCCTGCCATACTTCGTAGCTACAAAACTGGCTAAAATCCGAAAGCCAACTTTGGATAAGCCCTCTTTGGAGACGGTTGTGAAATCTGCAATTATAACAGGAGGCCTGCAAATCCCAAACCAATGGATACCTGATTCATGCTCTTCTGGGCTCCATAATCTCAATCCTGCCTTCTTGGATTTATTTTAAAATACCATGGATATGAGCAAATCTACATGGGCTCGCTATCTGAAGAAAACCAAGAATAATTAAGCATTGATAACTACATTGTAATTTGGCCAGATGCGCCAGCCTATGCATGTTCACTGCAAGGCACCCTACTGGTCTTGAAAATCTGAAGCTGTCATTTGACCAAATGTTATCTTAATTAAGAGGAAAACAGAAATTGCTTTTAGGGGTCTCTGACATATATTCTGGATACTACCAGAGGTAATTTTGAAGTTTAATATAAATGCTCATATCAAATGAATATAGAACTAATATTGTCAAGAACAGCTAATAGGAAGGAATACTATTATAGCAAATCACAGAATGATAGACTCAAACATAAAACCAGCAGTTTTATCTGCTCCAAAATGCCATTGATCATTATTCCTGTATTTTCTCTGAAGCTGATTATAAAAAGTAATGTCCAGTTATTCTTTTGTTTTTGACACTTTGAAGAAATGGTGATTAATTGATTTGATTTGTTTACAAGTGGATATACTGCAATTTACAAAGATCTCTTTAAGGTCTTACAAAATTATGTTCCAGTTTGTACATTTATATGGAATTGTTCTTTATCAAGGGTAGCTAATGACATAAAAATAATGATGAAATAGGGAGTTATTTCTGACACATGAAGCCCACCAAACTATGCTTTCTTGTAATGCATACTTCTTCTCAGTTTAAATGTATATAAATATTGAAGCTATATGGTATGATTTATAAAGATAAATGGGCCAAAGTGTACATTGAGACTGGCACCCATCTATGGTACCACTGAAACCCTGACCCAGAAAAGTGGCCTGCTTGGACAACCAGCCTTCTTTGTTTCTGCATTGAACCAATAATGCTCACATATGTGACACAGGCTAGTCCTATAAAAGTAATGACATCATAGAAATGGCATTATAATTTTTAAATTGATACTCTATAGGTAGGTACTAAAATTAATTAGTTTTAATAAAATATGCTGCAACCATGGTGTACAACACAAATACATTTCTTTGGTGATTGAAATTAAGGCCATATTGGCCGGGCGCGGTGGCTCAAGCCTGTAATCCCAGCACTTTGGGAGGCCGAGACGGGCGGATCACGAGGTCAGGAGATCGAGACCATCCTGGCTAACACGGTGAAACCCCGTCTCTACTAAAAAATACAAAAAAAAAACTAGCCGGGCGAGGTGGCGGGCGCCTGTAGTCCCAGCTACTCGGGAGGCTGAGGCAGGAGAATGGCGTAAACCCGGGAGGCGGAGCTTGCAGTGAGCTGAGAACCGGCCACTGCACTCCAGCCCGGGCGACAGAGCGAGACTCCGTCTCAAAAAAAAAAAAAAAAAAAAAAAGAAATTAAGGCCATATTTACACTGACTTAATATAAGATTGAGTTTTATCCTGCTTCATAACTTGTATGGAGAACTCACCAAGAAAGAATTCAATACTGTGAAATATGCAAGATTGGCCTTTACATAGGCTGTGGTTCCTAAGCTCTGAGATTTAAGCACCAGTAGATTTGTATTAAAAAAAAAGTTGGGGCCTTAGTTGCTGGCTTTAATTTTGCCAGCTAAGGACACAAAATAAAAAAATAAAAATAAATTTAAAAAAAAGTCTGCTATCAGCATCATTACATAAAAGAAAACATATTTTAGCCCCTAAAATTAGGAATAATATAATTTCAGAATAAAGGCTGTCATTTAAATTGAATAAATGCAGCTTTTTGAAAGACAAAGAATATGTTTTAGAAATTTATTGGCCGGGCATGGTGGCTCACACCTGTAATCCCAGCACTTTGGGAGGCTGAGGCAGGTGGGTGAGATCACCAGGCTAGGAGATTGAGACCATCTTGGCTAACATGGTGAAACCCTGTCTCTACTAAAAATACAAAAAATTAGCCTGGCGTGGTGGCGGGCACCTGTAGTCCCAGCTACTCAGGAGGCTGAGGCAGGAGAATGGCATGAACCCAGGAGGCGGAGCTTGCAGTGAGTGAGCCGAGATCACACCACTGCACTCCACCCTAGGCAACAGAGTGAGACTCCATCTCAAAAAATTAAAAAAAGAAAGAAATTTATTGATGACTGTCTGGTTTTGTTTTTGTGTGAATGTGTCTTTATTTCATGTCCATTCTTAAAGAATATTTTTGCTGGGTGTAGAATTCTAGGTTGGTACTTTCTTTCTTCTAGCTTCCATTGCTGATGTGAAATCTGCTGTAACTCTGCCATTACTTTGTTGGTGATCTAACTTTTGGTCTTCTCTTGGTCTTCAGGATTCTGCGGCTCCACTATACTTTAAGTATGTTTTTCCTTTTATTTATCTTAGTATGCAAAAGTTTTTTTTTCTTTTTTTTTTTTTTTGTGTGTGTGTGTGTGTGTGTTTTAGATGGAGTCTCATTCTGTCATCCAGGTTGGAGTGCAGTGGTGCAATTTGGGCTCACTGCAACTTCTGCCTCCTGGGTTCAAGAGATTCTCCTGCCTCAGCCTCCCAAGTAGCTGGGATTACAGGTGCACACCACCATGCCCGGCTAATTTTCATATTTTTAGTAGAGACAGGGTTTCACCATGTTGGCCAAGCTAGTCTTGAACTTCTGGCCTCATGATCTGCCCACCTCGGTGGATAATCCCACAGTGCTGGGATTATAGGCGTGAGCTACTGCACCCAGCCAAAAGTTTCATTTTCTATGCTTGTAGATTAATATCCTTCATTAGTTTCAGAAAATTCTTAGGCACAATTTCTTCAAATATTATCTCTCATTCTTTGTATTATCTCTTCTGGAATTCTGACTAGATACCTGTTACACCTTCTCATTTTATCTTTCACGGCTCCATACTCTGGTTCATATTTTCTTTATATATACTTATGGCCATCCATACAAGGGTAACTCAGTCCTATACCTCTGAAGCCTAAATCCTGCTCTAGAAATTCAGATTTCCTATTTCTGACTCTATAGAATGTATGTCCCTGAAGGACCCATTGACTCCTCAAGTCAACATTTCCCCCACAGTCCAGCCTCTTGCTACATCACCTTTTATATTTTTTATCGAAATAAAATTCATATAACAAAATTAACCATTTTAAAGTTTTACAATTCAGTGGTATTTAGCACATTTGCAATGTTTATACAACCACCACCTCCTTCTAGTTCCAAGATATTTTCACCACTCCAAAAGGAAAGCCCATATCCATTAAATATTCAATCCCTACTTCTCACTCCCTCCTGGCCCACTAGTCTGCTTTCTATCTCTATGGATTCACTAATTCTAGATATTTCATATAAATGGAATCACACAATATGTGACCTTTTATGTATAACTTCTTTCACTTAGTTTAATGTTTTTGAGGTTCATCCATAGTGTACCATGAATCAGTTCATCATCCCTTTTTATGGTTGAATAATATTCTGTTGGCTATATATACTACATTTTGTTGATTTATTCATTAGTTGAACATTTGGGTTGTTTCATTTGGCTATTGTTGACAGTGCTGCTATGAACATTCATGTAGAAGTATTTGTTTGAGTACTTCTTTGCAATTCTTTTGGGTCTATATCTAGAGGTAGGATGCTGGATCACATGGTAACTTTTAATTTTTTGAGGAACTACCATGCTTTTTTCCACAGTAGCTGCACCATTTTACATTTCCGCCAGCAATGCACAAGGGTTCCAGTTTCTCCACATCTTTGCTAACACTCATTTCATTTTTTAAAGGCCCACTTAGTGGATGTAGAATGGCACCTGGTTTTGGTTTTAATTTGCACTTCCCTAATGGCCAGTGATGTTAGCATCTTTTCATGTGCTTATTGGTCATTTGTGTATCTTCTTTGGAGTAATCTCTATTCAAATCCTTTGCCCATTTTAAAATTCTGTTGTCCCTTTGTTCTATTACTTTATTTCTCTGTGCTGCATTTTGGGAAATTTCTTCAACTCTGTCATAATTGTCTAGTCTTCAGTTTAATTCACCCAATAACTTTTTTAACAACTATATTTTGTCTACAGCCATACCACCCTGAATGCACCCAAATTCATCTGATCTAGGAAGCTAAGCAGGGTCAGGCCGGGTTAGTACTTGGATGGGAGACAACTATATTTTTTATTTCTTAAAGTTCTAATTGGTTCTTTTTAAATCCACTTTATCACTTTTTAGTCTCTTACTGATTCTTCATTTTTGTGATTCCATCTTCCATACATTGTTATTCTATATTCTATAGGTGAAGTTTCAATGTCTGAAGTCCTGGGGGTCTTAATCTGTTTTTTTGTTGTTTCTGCTCTCATTCCACACACATGAACTTTGTGTGTGTGTGTGCTCTGTAATCTTTGATTTTGAGCTCATATTTGGACCTTTGGTGTATAGAAAACTTCAAAGTCTAAATCGAAGAGTCTTTTCTCCAGAGTGGATTTGTAAGCGATTCTACAAAGATTCAGGGGTACTACTGACCTGGGATCACTTCTATCACCATTCAAAGGTTGCCAGCTTAATCCTGGAGCTTTGAATTTGCTTTCTATATCCCCGGCTCTCCTCTTAGACTTTATCTCTCAGACTCACACACACACATACACACACACACACACACACACACACACACACAGCCTTTAACCCTGGAAATGCTGATAATGACCTTTGTGTGTGTGCATGCCTAGCTTATTGTTCTCCACTCCGGTTTCGGCTTACTTTTATTTTTGCTACTCCTCCCCACCCCCATTGGCGATTTTCCTTACATACTTAAGTCCAGCAAAGGTCTAATTCTTCCACAGTAGAAGGATCCCTCAGGAAGTTCTCAGTTTACTATACTTCCCAAAGTGGAATGATTCTTATGTTTCTGTATCTTTGGCTCATACATTAGGTAACACTGTAAAGTACCATACAGGGTGTATGTGTTAGATTTTATTACTGTTCAACAAATATTCACTCTCCCCTCTTTCCTCATAGGACAAGTCTCTTCCTTTTTTCATTGATGTTAGTCTTGGCTATATGACTTGCTTTTGCCAATGGGATATAGGCAGAAGTGACAGACATTTTAAATGTCCAAGCAGACATTTTTTAAAATATTGGAATTTTTGCCAGTACTTTTGAACTCCTACCCATTGCCATAAGAGAGTGTGTCCATTAACACCCCACTGTCAACATTAGACTGTTCAACGAGACAGAAAGTTAACAAGGATATCCAGGAGTTGAACTCAGCTCTGCACCAAGCAGACCAAATAGGTATCTACAGAACTCTCCACCCAAAACCAACAGAATACACATTCTTCTCAGCACCACATCACTCTTATTCCAAAATTGACCAAACAGTTGCAAATAAAGCACTCCTCAGCAAATGCAAAAGAACAGAAATTGTAACGAGCTGTCTCTTAGACCACAGTGCAATCAAACTAGAACTCAGGATTAAGAAACTAACTCAAAACTGCTCAACTACATGGAAACTGAACAACTTGCTCCTGAATGACTACTGGGTACATAACAAAATGAAAGCAGAAATAAAGATATTCTTTGAAACCAATGAGAACAAAGACACAACATCTCAGAATCTCTGGGACACATTTAAAGCAGTGTGTAGAGGGAAATTTATAGCACTAAATGCCCATAAGAGAAAGCAGGAAAGATCTAAAATTGACACCCTAACATCACAATTAAAAGAACTAGAGAAGGAAGAGCAAACACATTCAAAAGCTAGCAGAAGGCAAGAAATAACTAAGATCAGAGCAGAACTGAAGGAGATACAGACACAAAAAAACCCTTCAAAACATCAATGAAACCAGGAGCTGGTTTTTTGAAAAGATCAACAAAATTGATAGACCACTAGCAAGACTAATAAAGAAGAAAAGAGAGAAGAATCAAATAGATGCAATAAAAAATGATAAAGGGATATAACCACTGATCCCACAGAAATACAAACTACCATCAGAGAATACTATAAACACCTCTACGCAAATAAACTAGAAAATCTAGAAGAAATAGATAAATTCCTGGACACATACACCCTCCCAAGACTAAACCAGGAAGAAGTTGAATCCCTGAATAGACCAATAATAGGTTCTGAAATTGAGGCAATAATTAATAGCCTACCAACCAAGAAAAGTCCAGGACCAGACGGATTCACAGCCGAATTCTACCAGAGGTACAAGGAGGAGCTGGTACCATTCCTTCTGAAACTATTCCAATCAATAGAAAAACAGGGAATCCTCCCTAATTCATTTTATGATGCCAACATCATCCTGATACCAAAGCCTGGTAGAGACAAAACAAAAAAGGAGAATTTCAGACCAATATCCTTGATGCACATCGATGCAAAAATCCTCAATAAGGTACCAGCAAACCAAATCCAGCAGCACATCAAAAAGCTTATCCACCACGATTAAGATGGCTTCATCCCTGGGATGCAAGGCTGGTTCAACACACACAAATCAATAAACGTAATCCATCACCTAATCAGAACCAAAGACAAAAACCACATGATTATCTCAATAGATGCAGAAAAGGCCTTCAACAAAATTCAACAGCGCTTCATGCTAAAAACTCTCAATAAACTGGGTATTGATGGGACGTATCTCATAATAATATGAGGTCTTTATGATAAACCCACAGCCAATATCATACTGAATGGGCAAAAACTGGAACCATTCCCTTTGAAAACTGGCACAAGACAAGGATGCCCTCTCTCACCACTCCTATTCAACATACTGTTGGAAGTTCTGGCCAGGGAATCAGGCAAGAGAAAGAAATAAAGGGTATTCAATTAGGAAAAGAGGAAGTCAAATTGTCCCTGTTTGCAGATGACATGATTGTATATTTAGAAAATCCCATCATCTCAGCCCAAAATCTCCTTAAGCTGATAAGCAACTTCAGCAAAGTCTCAGGATACAAAATCAATGTGCAAAAATCACAAGCATTCCTATACACCAACAACAGACAAGCAGAGAGCCAAATCATGAGTGAACTACCATTCACAATTGCTTCAAAGAGGATAAAATACCTAGAAATCCAACTTACAAGGGATGTGAAGGACCTCTTCAAGGAGAACTACAAACCACTGCTCAAAGAAATAAAAGAGGACACAAACATATGGAAGAACATTCCATGCTCATGGATAGAAAGAAACAATATTGTGAAAATGGCCATACTGTAATTTATAGATTCAATGCCATCCCCATCAAGCTACCAATGACTTTCTTCACAGAATTGGAAAAAAACTACTTTAAAGTTCATACGGAACAAAAAAAGAGCCCGCCTTGACAAGACAACCCTAAGCCAAAAGAATAAAGTTGGAGGTATCATGCTACCTGACTTCAAACTATACTACAAGGCTACAGTAACCAAAACAGCATGGCACTGGTGCCAAAACAGAGATATAGACCAATGGAACAGAAAAGAGCTCTTGGAAATAATACCACACATCTACAACCATCTGATCTTTGACAAACCCAACAAAAACAAGAAATGGGGAAAGGATTCCCTGTTTAATAAATGGTGCTGGGAAAACTGGCTAGCCATATGTAGAAAGCTGAAACTGGATCTCTTCCTTACACCTTATACAAAAATTAATTCAAGATGGATTAAAGACTTAAATGTTAGACCTAAAACCATAAAAACCCTAGAAGAAAACCTAGGCAATACCATTCAGGCCATAGGCATGGGCAAGGACTTCATGACTAAAACACCAAAAGCAATGGCAACAAAAGCCAAAATTGACAAATGGGATCTAATTAAACTAAAGAGCTTCTGCACAGCAAAGGGAACTACCACCAGAGTGAACAGTCAACCTACAGAATGGGAGAAAATTTTTACAATCTACACATCTGACAAAGGGCTAATATCCAGAATCTACAAAGAACTTAAACAAATTTACAAGAAAAAAAATCAAACAACCCCATCAAAAAGTGGGCAAAGGATATGAACAGACACTTCTCAAAAGAAGGCATTTATGCAGCCAACAGACACATGAAAAAATGCTCATCATCACTGGCCATCAGAGAAATGCAAATCAAAACCACAATGAGATACCATCTCACACCAGTTAGAATGGCAATCATTAAAAAGTCAGGAAACAACAGGTGCTGGAGAGGATGTGGAGAAATAGGAATGCGTTTACATTGTTGGTGGGACTGTAAACTAGTTCTACCATTGTGGAAGACAGTGTGGCGATTCCTCAAGGAACTAGAACAAAAAATACCATTTGACCCAGCCTTCCCATTACTGGGCATACACCCAAAGGATTATAAATCATGCTGCTATTAAGACACATGCACACATATGTTTACTGCGGCACTATTCACAATAGCAAAGACTTGGAACCAACCCAAATGTCCATCAATGATAGACTGGATTAAGAAAATGTGGCACATATATACCATGGAATACTATACAGTCATAAAAAAGGATGAGTTCATGTCCTTTGTAGGGACATGGATGAAGCTAGAAACCATCATTCTGAGCAAACTATCACAAGGACAGAAAATCAAACACCACGTGTTCTCACTCATGGGTGGGAACTGAGCAATGAGAACACTTGGACACAGCGTGGGGAACATCACACACCGGGGTCTGTCATGGGGTGGGGGAAGAGGGGAGGAATAGCATTAGGAGATATACCTAATGTAAGTGATGAGTTAACTGGTGCAGCACACCAACATGGCACATGTATACATATGTAAGAAACCTGCACGTTGTGCACATGTACCCTAGAACTTAAAGTATAAAAATAATTTTTAAAAAAGAGTGCGTCCAGGGTAACAATTGATCCTCCACTGCAGGTCCCAGAATGAAAGACAAAGACCTATAACCTAGAGCAAGGCCATTGCAGCTGACTCACAGATATGGGGCAAGAAAAACAAATATTTGCTTTTGTGAACCACTGAAATTGGGGGTAATTTGTTAAGCTACATAATAACAGAGAAGATGAATAATACTGTGATATAAAATTTGTGGGAAATCACTGATTTGGACTCCCGCACTAAGTCTAACAGACCACATCAATATGATCTCCTTCTGTTTCCTAAGACTTGGTACCCTAGACACAAAGAGAAAAGATAAAGTGAAAGGGATCCCCATTTCAGAGGATGAAATGTGTGAGTCATCAGCGTTAGCCGCAGGAGAAAATCCTGTATGAGGAACATATAGCCCAATAGACCAGAAGAATAGTAGTATCAAATATTCCATTTAAATCTTCCTTTTCTCTCCTTCGGAAATATTTGCAAGAATTTTGAGTTAATTGTGTTTCTTTGCGAAAGAAATGCATTGCTTTGGGTTCATCCTTTGAGACAAAGCATCCCTAGCAGAATTGCTGCAAATGGTGAAACAGTGATGAGATAGTCAGAGGGAAGGATGTTGAAGTCCCATGCAAGCAGCATCAAGTCCACCAAGATGCATTTGTAGAACTTGACAGCATTTTTGGGAATTCCTAGGAATTTGATATTAAAGAAACTGATGAAAGATAAGGACTTTCTGCTGAAGATGGGATTTCGGACATTATTACCAGTATTAAAGGGGAGGATGATCCTTGAAGGATGAAGACAGAGAACAAAGAGGTGCTTATTTATTTCTCTCTTAACTTTTTAAAAGTTTAATATTCACACACAGAAAGGACATATATAATAAGTATATGGCGGGCAGGGCGCGGTGGTTCACGCCTGTAATCCCAGCACTTTGGGAGGCTGAGGCGGGTGGATCACAAGGTCAGGAGATGGAGACCATCCTGGCTAAACACGGTGAAACCCCGTCTTTACTAAAAATGCAAAAAATTAGCCGGGCATGGTGGTGGGCGCCTGTAGTCCCACTACTCAGGAGGCTGAGGCAGGAGAATGGCATGAACCCGGGAGGCGGAGCTTGCAGTGAGCCGAGACCGCACCACTGCACTTCAGCCTGGGCGACAACAGCGAGATTCTGTCTCAAATAATAATAATAATAAGTATATGGCTTGATGCATTTTTCACAAAGTGAGCACACCTATGAAACCAGCATCTAGATCAAGCTTGTCCAACCCGTAGCCCAAGGGCTGCATGCGGCCCAGGATGGCTTTGAATGCAGCCCAATACAAATTCATAAACTTTCTTAAAATATTCTGAGATTTTTTTGCTGGTTTTTTAAAATTTTTGTTTGTTTTTTGGTTCATCAGCTATTGTTAGTGTACTTTATGTGTAGTCCAAGATAATTCTTCTTCTTTCAATGTGGCCCAGGGAAGCCAAAAAGACTGGACACCCTTGCCTGAAACAGAACATTCCCAGCACCTCCAGAAGCCCCTATACTGTGACTCCTCTCAGTCACTACCCACCCAAGAGTAACCACTATCGGACCTCTAACAGCATAGATTCATCTTGCTGGGGTTTATACTTTATATAAATGGAATTATACAGTATATATTTTCTTGTGTCTAGCTGAAATTCAAGATTGTAATTATGAGATTCTCCTGTATAATTCCATGTAGTTGTCATTTATGGTATTCTCATTGCTCAATTCCTTATGTGAATATAGTACAATTTATTTACCCAGTTTACTGTAGATGGGCATGTAGGTAGATTCCAGTTTGGGGCTTCTGAACTACTTTTACTCACAACACTACTGACACCAAATGTGTTGGCTCTTGTCATACCACCAATCAGTTCTCCAATTCTCTGGCACCAAGTGGGTGTCCTACAATTCAATTCTGACACTACTTAAGAGTATTAGTGTCGGATTCTGCAGGTTTAAGCACTCAGTCCCAGAAGACTGTCCTTACTTCAGATGCCAGTCACAAGTATTATGTGCCCAGGCTACCCATGCTTCTGTCTGACTTGGCTACAAAGTTGAGGGTTCCCAGAACACCCAATCCTTTTCAGGTTCAATAATTTGCCAGAACTCACAGTACTCAGGAAATCACCTTACTTACTACTATCAGCTTATTATAAAGGATACAACTCAAGAACAGCCAAATGGAAGAGATGCATAGGGCAAGGTATGAAAGAAGCAGGTACATGGAGATTCCATGCCCTCTCCAGACACACCAACCTACCAGCACTTCAGTGTGTTCACCAACCTGGAAGCTCTCCAAATCCTGTTGTTTAGGGGGTTCTATAGAGGCTTCATTACATAGATACGATTAAGTCATTGGCCTTTGGTGATGGACCTTAATCTCCAGCTCCTCTTCCCTCCCCAGAAGTCTGGGGGTGCAGCTGAAAGTTCCAATTCGGTAATCATATGGCTGGTTGCTCTGGCAACCAGCCCTCTTCATGAAGCTGTCTAGGGCTCCTACCAAAAATCACTTTATTTCAATCATAAACTTAGTTATGGTTGAAAGGGGCGTGTTATGAATAACAGAAGATAATCCTACCACCTGTATCACACAGAAAAGTTCAAAGTTTGTAGAAGCTCTGTGTCAGGAACTAAGGACAAAGACCAAATACATATTTCTTGCTGTAGCATAAGACTACTATGAATATTGTCTTTTGGGTGTTTTTTTGTTTGTTTGTTTTTGAGACAGAGTCTCGCTCGTCGCCCAGGCTGGAGTGCAGTGGTGCGGTCTCGGCTCACTGCAAGCTCCGCCTCCCGGGTTCACGCCATTCTCCTGCCTCAGTCTCCTGAGTAGCTGGGACTACAGGTGCCCACCACCACGCCTGGCTAATTTTTTCTATTTTCAGTAGAGATGGGTTTTCACCGCGTTGGCCAGGGTAGTCTCGATCTCCTGACCTCGTGATCCATCCACCTCAGCCTCCCAAAGTGCTGGGATTACAGGGGTGAGCCACCGCACCCAGCCACATAGTCTTGCTCTGTCACCCAGGCTGGAGTGCAGTGGCAGTAGCGTGGTCTTGGTTCACTGCAGCCTCAACCTCCAGGCCTCAAGCGATCCTCCCACCTCAGCCTCCTGAGTTGCTGGAACTACAGGCACGTGCCTCACACCTCGCTAACTTTTTGTTGCTTATAGAAATGGGGTTTCGCCATATTGCCCAGGCTGGTCTCGAACTCCTGGGCTCAAGCAATCCACATGCTTTGGCCTCCCAAAGTGCTAGGATTAGACCATGCATGGTCGAATATTGTTTTTATAAACATTCTAGTTTGTGTATATTGTTAAACAGATGTATACTTTTCAGTTGTATATATACCTAGGAGTGGAATTGCTGGATTTGCTTAGGTTTTAAAATATCACCTACTTCCAAAATAAATTTGTGACTGATTAAAACAAAAATAAGTCATACATATAATAAAATTCAAAAATATTTGAAAAATTAAAGGTCCTAAAGAAGGAAGTGTATTTTTGTATGTGCCAACAAGAAACTATTGTCCCCAAATACAGTTCATCTTGCTTATCTTCTTTTTGTCAAAGAACTAAAACAAACTCTATCTCTAAATTATGGATTAAAATATATTTCCGAATTGCCACCTTACTCTATGTGCAACTTTTACTTCTAATTACTAAAGAGCTGGGGAGCAATCTACTATATGGTGTGTTTTATGGCTTAGTATATGATCTATCTTTAATGTTCCATGTGAGTTTGAGAAGAATGTATATCCTGCTGTTGTTGAATGAAGTAGTCTATAGATGTCCATTATATTCAGTTGATTAACAATGTTGTTAAGTTCAGCTGTGTCCTTGTTGATTTTCTGTCTGCTGGATCTGTCCATTCCTATATATGGGTATTGGAGTCTCCATCTACGTTAATGGGTTCCTCTATTTCTCCTTGAAATTCTATAAGTTTTTGCCTTGTATATTTTGATGCTCAGTTGGTAAGTGCATATAAGTTAAGGATTGTTACGTATTCTTGTAGAATTGATGCCTTTATCATTTTGTAATGCTCCTCTTTATCCCTGATAACATGCCTTGCTCTGAGGTCTCTGTCTAAAATTAGTATAGCTACTCTCACTTTATTTTTTATTTTTTTATTTTTATTTTTTATTTTTTCCTCTGTCCATAGCACCTCCATAGCCCTACTTTTCTTTTGATTAATATTAGCATAATATATCTTTCGCCATCCACTTATTTTTAATCCATCTGCCTTCATATTTAAGGTGCATTTCCTGAAGACAATACATAGTTGATTCTTGTTTTATGATACACTCTTTTAATTGGTGCATTTAGACCACCGATGTTCAGAGATTGCTGATACAGTTGGATTCATATCTACTAAATTTGTTGCTGTTTCAATTGTTGTCTGTGATGGCTAATTTTAGGTGTCAAGTTGACTGATCTAAGGGATACCCAGATAATTGGCAAATCATTATTTCTGTGTATGTCTCTGAGGATGTTTCCAGAAGAGAAGGGCATTTAAATCAGTGAATTAAGGAAGATCTGCCCTCACCAATGCTGGCTGGTGCCATCCATTTCGTTGAGGGCCCAGATAGAATACAAAGGCACAGGAAAAGAGAATTTGCTCTCTCTTCTGGAACCAGGACACCCATCTTCTCCTGTACTTGAACATTAGAACTCTAGGTTCTCTGGCCTTTGGACTCCAGGGCTTCCACCAGTGGAACACCAGCTTCTCAGACCTTTGGACTCAGATTGAATTACTTTACCAGTTTATCTGATCTTCCAGTTTGCACATGATGTATCATGGGACTTCTCAGCCTCTATAATCACATGAGCTAATTTTCATAATCAATCTTAGCTAGCTAGCTAGCTATTTGTCTATCTATGTATCTATACATCCTATTTGTTCTGTTTCTCTGGAGAATCCTGACTAGTGTCCTTGTTCTTTGCTTCCATTTTTGTCTTCCACTTTTTTTCTGCCTTTTCTTTTAATTGAGCATTTTATGTAATTCCATTTTTTCCTCCTTTCTTGACATATCAGTTGTACTTGTTTTACTTTGTTCTTGGTTGCCCTAGAGTTTGCAATATGCATTTATAACTAATCCAATTCCACTTTCAAATAATACTACACCACTTCAAGGATAGTGTGAATGCCTCATAATAACTAAATAATCCTAGCCAGGCACGGTGACACACACCTGTAAGCCTAGCATTTAGGGAGACCAAGGTGGGAGAATCACTTGAGGCCAGCAGTTCAAGACCAGCTTGAGCAACATGACAAGACCCTGTCTCTGCAAGAAAAAATTTAAAAATTAGCTGGGCAAGGTGGCATACACCTGTAGTCCCAGCTACTTGGGAGGCTGGGGCAGAAGGATCACTTGAGCCCAGGAAATTGAGGCTGTAGTGAGCTATGACTGAGCCACTGCACTCCAGCCCAGGTGACAGAGTGATAACCTGTCTGAAAAATAAAAAAACCTGATTCTATCCTTCCATCCCTTTCATCATTGCTGTAGTTCATTTCACTTACACATAAGCATATATGTGTGTGTGTATACATATAGACATATATAGGCATACACAGTTGAATACATTATTGCTATTATTATTTTGAACTGTTACCTGTTGCTAAGAATGAGAAAAACAAGTTTCTTTACCTTCACTTATTCCTTCTTCAATGTACTTCTTTTCTCAATGTAGATCTGAATTTCTGACCTATATCATTTTCTTTCTCTCTGAAGAATTCCTTTTAATATTTCTTGTAAAGCAGGTCTACTGGCAACAAATTCCCTCAATTTCTGTTTATCTGAGAAAGTCCTTCTCTTTCACTTTGGAAGGATAATTTCTCAAGGCACAGAATTCTAGGTTGGTGTCCTTTTTTTCTCTCAGTATTTTAATTAATTCACTACATACTCTTCTTGCTTGCATGGTTTCCGAGGAGAAATCAAATGTAATTTTATCTATGCTACTCTGGAGGAAAGGTATTTTTTTCCTTCTGGCTTCTTTTGGGATTTTTTTCTTTATCTTTGATTTTCGGTAGTTTGAAAACAATACACTTTGGTGTAGTTTTGCGGCATTTATCCTCTTTGGTGTTCTCTGAACTTTCTGGATCTGTTTTACGTGGATGTTTTATGTAAATGTAATCACATATCATATACACCTTATATGGTAGCATACTAGAGTACTTCAACTTGCATAGAGTAATCAGGGAGAAGAAAAATCATGAATTGTTACTCCATAGTCAAATCATGTTAGAAGATAAAGGTATACACACAGCACATGCGTACTCACACATACATCTTTAACTATCTCAACCCCTTGAAAAAATTACAATGTTATTAGTTGCCAGGACCCTGAATCACGGACTTATGGGTATGGAGGCATCCTAGTTACAACAAATTCTCCAGTACTTTCATAAAGTCATTGACAAACCAAAAACAAAAAAGAAAGAAACCTTGAACCAAATATAAGTAAATTTACCATTAAACACTTGTAAAATATGGGGGGAAAGGATTAACTATGAAAATATCTATATTGAAAACTTTGATCCATACAGAAGATCTGGGTGGTGGTTGATTGGAAAGGTCATAGTGCTGGAATAAATTGTCTTAGTCCATTTTGTGCTGCTATAACAGAATACCTGAAACTTGGTAATTTAAAAACAATAGAAATTTATTTTCTCACAGTTCTGGAGACTGGGAATTCCAAAATCAAGACATCAGAATTTTGTATCTGATGAGGGCCTTCTTGCTGCATCTTCATATGGCAGAAGGTAGATGGGTAAGAGAGCAAGTTAGCTGAATGCTGCATGAAGCCTATTTTATAAGGGCCTTAATCCCATTGAGGAAGAAAAAGCCCTCATGGCCTAATGATCCCTTAAAGCCCCAAATACTTAATACTATCACATTAGCAACATCTGAATTTTGGAAGGGACACATTCAAACCATAGCAGTGTAACTCCTTGGAGGGTGTTCTGACAGGAAGCAAAGGAAAGGAAGCTGTTCTTGTCCAAGGTGACAAGAGAGTCAGATGACTCATCTACACTGCTCAATACCATGTAGACGCAAACTGGAGGCCAAATGGTAAAGAACTGACACCAGTAGCCAAGAACAACCACATCACAACTGCCGGTCCAGGGTGAGAATGAAGCACTTTCCTTCCTCAAGAGAATCTAAATAATCCATGATGACTGTGCAACTAAAGTAAAGGTGTTCAAAGGAAGCATGAACATAACTCTTGATAACTGGGCAGAGGGGAGGGTCTTTTTAGGCATGACATGAACATCAGAAGTCCCCCACTAAAATTTCTGGTTGTAAATTTCTCTTTGTAACTTTGTCAGTTTTTGCTTTATTTCAAGGTCATGTTGTTAGGAACATATAGTTCCTGAATTTTATTTCCTTGTTGTAGAATATAACTTTTATCATCATCCCTATTTATGTTTTTCACTTTAATTTTTTTGACATTATTGCCACATGAGCTTTCTTTTGATCAATATTTGCATGGTAAGCCTTTTTCCTTGTTCATCTTGATTTATGTATTAGGATTACTAAAATATTTGAACTGATATCTACCGCCTTCTATTTTATATTTACCATCCTCTTACGTTTACCTTTGCTTTTCTTCTTTTCTGCCTTTTGTTGTATTTGTAACATTTTACCTATTCCCTCCTTTGATCCTCTGCTCACTTGAAAGCTTTATTTATTTATTTATTTATTTATTTATTTATTTTGAGACAGAGTCTCGCTGTGTTGCCCAGGCTGGAGTGCAGCGGCATGATCTCGGCTCACTGCAGCCTCCACCTCCCGGGTTCAAAGAATTTTGTGCCTCAGCCTCCCGAGTAGCTGGGAATACCGGTGTGCACCACCATGACCGGCTAATTTCTGTATTTTTAAAGTAGAGACAGGGTTTCACTGTGTTGGCCAGGCTGGTCTTGAACTCCTGAACTCAAGTGATCCACCTGCCTTGGCCTCCCAAAGTGCTGGGATTACAGATGTGAGCCACCACACCTGGCCAAAAGCTTTATTCTTTTAATGGTAGCCTTTCAAATATTACCATGCACAATTTCTGTCCGGTTTTCTTCAACAGTTATTCAATATGTCTCATTCCCTACAGACCACAATGACTTTAGCATATTTTATCCATTGAATACTACTCAACACTCCCTTCCTCATATTGTTATTATTTAGAATTTGAGTTTTACCTTTCTTATACCCCAAAAGAGGTTTCTCTTTTTTTAGTTTTACAGTCAATAAATAATTTTACCAATATACTTTACCAATTGACAGTCACTTTTGTTTCTGATAGCCCATAATCTCCTGTGATGCTGTGATATCTTTTTTTTTTTTGGAGACAGAGTATCACTCTGTCACCCAGGCTGGAGTGTAGTGGCACAGTCTCAGCACACTGCAACCTCCGCCTCCTGGGTTCAAGTGATTATTCTGCCACAGCCTCCCGAGTAGCTGGGACTACAGACGTGTGCCACCACATCTGGCTAATTTTTGTATTATTAGTAGAGACAGGGTTTCACCATATTGGCCAGGCTGGTCTCGAACTCCTGACCTCGTGATTTGCCCGCCTCAGCCTCCCAAAGTGCTAGGATTACAGACATGAGCCACTGCGCCCAGCTGGTATCTTTTTTTAAAATTTACTCGTGTATCTTTAAAAAAATGTTATTTAAGAGACAATCTGAAAATAATATTTGTATGGCTAAAAATATTTTTATTTCGCCTTCATTCTTGAAAAATAGGTAAACAGTTATTTTTCCCTCAACATCTTGAAGATATTGCTCTGTTGTCCTTGACATTTATTGTAGCAATAAGAACTCTGCTCAGTTGAGCCACAGTTCTGAGTGGGAAGCAGGGGATTCCCTCAACCCTGCCCTCAACACCCTTTAAAAAGTAAGATAAAATTGTATCCAATGAAATGCATAGATCTTAAATACATAATTGGATATGTTTTGATAAATATCTACATCTATGTAACCCCCTCCTAATGAAGATCTAAAATATCTCTATCACTCTGGAGTTAGAACCTCAGTGCACTTTAGGATTGTTGGTTCATCCTTGCTCTTCCATGACCTCATTGTGATGGGTCTAGATGATTTATTTTTCTTTATCTTTTCTGGAGTTGAAAGTGCCATTCTGACTTGAGGACATGTGGCTTTACTCAAATTCTGGAAAACTGTAAGCTATCACCCCTCTAAACGTTCCTCTTCCATGACCTCCATTCACTTCTGTATTCCCTATTAGATGACTGCTGGAGTCATTTAGTCTATCATCTATATCTCAACTAATCTTTCCATATAGATGTG
This sequence comes from Trachypithecus francoisi, assembly GCF_009764315.1. Classification (NCBI taxonomy): domain Eukaryota; kingdom Metazoa; phylum Chordata; class Mammalia; order Primates; family Cercopithecidae; genus Trachypithecus; species Trachypithecus francoisi. The sequence goes on from NW_022681467.1 coordinate 4,805,220, forward strand.
TTTCACATATGAAATGATTTTAAAGTTGCTTTCTATCTCTGTTCCACATCTGAGTGAAATCCTTTTAGCTTCCAATTCACTGATTTTTCTTCTCTTTAATTTTTTGATATAAGAAACAACATGGATTAATCTCAAAATCATTATGTTGAATGAAAAAAGCCAGACATAAAAGAACATACATTGTATGATTCCATTTATATAAAGCTTAGAAACAGGCAAAGAGTAATCTATGAGGATAAAAGTCAGAATAGTCATTTACTCTGGTGGAAGTATTTATGAACTCGGAAGGAACCTAAGAGAACCTTCTAGGGTAAGTTTCCATTCCATGCCAGACAGAAAATGTACCCTGTCTGGAATGGAATGGTGGTTATACATGGGTGTTTACGTATGTGAATGTTCGTAAATATATATAGTTTGCGGAGCTATACACTTAAAATTATGCACTGTATGTTAGACGAAGGAAGAAGGAAGGAAAGGAGGGAGGGAGGGAAGGAGAGAAGAAGGGAGGGAGGGGAGAGGAAAGAAAGAGAAAATAAAAAAGGAAAGGATGGAGGGAGGAAAGGAGGGAGAAAGGGAGGATGAGAGAGTGAGAAAGAAAGAACCAAACCCAGGAATTTGTCATCTCTTAGCTCCTGGGGTTGCTAGGAATGGCAGATCCAGTAGGACATTTCCTAAATAAGCACTGAGGTGAAAAATTGGACTAATTTGAAAACAGGAGACTGATAGGCTATTATAAAGGCACTGGGCCTCATAAATACCTCCAAAGGTAATGGCAGGGCCAAAACAGGGACATCATTTATCAAGTGGCCAGAAAGAAAACAGAATTGGTTAATTCATTTCCTATACCACCATTTGAAATTCATACTCAGTGTCACTGAATGTAAGCAACATTGACTCTGTACTAATAGTGCTCTCTTATGCTGCACCAAGCCCACATTTGCCAGGGACTGAAATAGGTGCCATGAGATGATTTGCTGCTGCTGCTGCTGCTGCTACTGCTGCTGCTTCGGAAGCTCAGAAGCAATATGAAAGCATAGTAATAAGGATTAGGTTTGTCTGGGAATGAGAGAAAACCCTAAATGACAGTAGCATTTTGTGATGCTTAATTGTATGCGTCAACTTGACTAGGATAAGAGATGCCCAGATAGCTGGTAAAACATTATTTCTGGCCTGGGCATGTTTGTGAGGGTGTTCCTGGAAAATATTAGCATTTCAATCGGTAGGCTGAGTAAGGAAAATTCCTCTCACCAGTATGGGTGAGCATCATGGTATTTGTTGCAGGACTGAATAGAACAAAAGGGTGTTGAAAGGTGAATTTGCTTCTATTTGAGCTGGAACATCCATTTTCTCCTGCTCTCCAACATTGGCACTCCCAGTTCTCCGGTCATCAGATGTGGACCAGGACTTACACCTCTGGACTCAGACTGAATTATCTACCAGCTTTCCTGATTCTCCAGCTTGAAGATGACAAATCATGAGGCTAAATCACTTCTTAGCCTCCATAATCATGAACCAATTTCTATAATCTCTCTTTCTCTCTCTCTCTCCCTCTCTTTATATATAGATGTATGTGTATTTGTATATAGTCAGCCCTCAGCACCTGTAGCTTCAACTTCAGATTAAAAACTTTGCAAAAAAAACTGCATCTCTACCGAACACGTACAGACATTTTTTCCTTGTCATTATGCCCTAAACAATACAGTTAGCAATTATTTACATAGCATTTACATTGTATTAGGTACTATAAGTAATCTAAAGATGATATAAAGTATATGGGGAAGGGGCCAGACACAGTGGCTCATGTCTGTAATCCCAGCACTCTGGGAGGCCAAGGGGGGCGGATCACCTGAGGTCAGGAGCTCAAGACCAGCCTGGCCAATACAGTGAAACCCCTTCTGTACTAAAAATACAAAAATTAGCTAGGTGTGGTGGTGCATGCCTGTAGTCCCAGCTACTTGGGAAGCTAAGGCAAGAAGATCGCTTGAACTCGGGAGACGGAGGTTGCAGTGAGCCGAGATTATGCCACTGCACTCCAGTCTGGACAACAGCATCTAAAAAAAAAAAAAAAGTTAGGTAGGAAGAGGTAAATAGGATATACATAGGTTACATGCAAATGCTATGCCATTTTATATCAGGGACTTGAGCATCTACATATTTTGTTACCCATGGGAGGTCCAGGAACCAATCTCCTGTGGATACTAAGGGACAAATGTACATATCCTATAACCAATAGGAAATGTGTGGTGTGTGTGTGTGTGTTTCCTATTGGTCTGTTTCTCTGGAGAACCCTGAATAATATACTTATATAAGATAGAAATTATTTTTCTCTCTTGCAAAATAAATGTGGAGGCATACAGTTCAGGACTGGCAAGGCACCTCTGCAAAGTCATCAGAAACCTGGCTCTCTGAAGTTGTCTGTTCTACCATCTCTAGAATGACTCTTTTTCTTATGACCCAAGATAGCAGTTGGAGGCCTAGCCACCCACATCCACATTCCAAAGTAGCTGGAGAAGTAAGGAATAAAGATGTGCCTCCACTCTTCAAGAAATACCATATAACACTTCTGCTTTAAACTCATTGGCCAAAACCTAGTCACATGGCCTAGTCGCCTAGCTGTGACACTGGAAAATGTGGCCTTTTAGTGGATAATATGTTTGTCCTAAATAAAACTAAGCTTCTATTAATATTATAGAAAGAAGGAAAGAAGAGATTGTGCTAGGCAAACAGCAGTCTTCCACAGAAGTCAATATACATGAAGAATTTACAATCATTTCCTCCACAATACACATTTTTGTACATGAATAATGAGTTAGATATATTTTTAAACACTGTGGCTGTCCATATTGATAAAAGATGGTCATTATTATTAAAGATGTTCATTATTGTCTTGCACTTAAAGTCAGTCTGTATAGTTGAAGTTGGGCAAATAATTGAGACAATCAACTTATTGACAGTATTGAGAAAATAATCTCTAGGTCTTTATGTTAGTACTCACAAAATCTTAAAAACTAAACAATGCAAAGAATTATTCAATATTTCAATACATTTTCGATATTTTGTATCACAAAGAGCAAGACACTCCACTTACCTCTAATGAATTAAGGGATTAAAGATAAACAGTGTATGAGGAAGGCTTAATTTTCATTATTTTCCTATCATTTGAAAGAAAGTTTATCATCTACTTATATTACCTCTTCAAAACTTTTTGTGGGCGGGGTTGCTCTGACACCCAGGCTGGAGGGCAGTGGCACACTCATAGCTCACTGCAGCCTCAACCTCTTGGGTTCAAGTGATCCTCACATCTTGGCCTCCCAAAGTGCTGGGACTACAGATGTGAACCACTGTGCCCAGCCAGTAAAAACACTTTTTTAAAGAAAAAAGTGTGATTAAGATCCAAGGCTATCTTGTTTCTATGCATTTGGGGGAAAAGTAGGATTTGGGGATAGTGAGGTTCAAAATCAGCAAAACTCTGACATCCCTACACCTTTTGAAGGCTCATGCAGGGAAACGTAGCTTTGAAATGACGGTTGTGTTGCTTTGGCCATGTCTGTTATTTTAAATAGAACCCATATGTTCTCCTAGTGACTCATAATATGGTTTAATAGAAGCCTAAATCAAGAAACTGGTGCTCCCTCCTTCCTCAAGGATGCAATCCTTAGACAAAGAGCAGGCTTAGATTTGGTTGTAGTTTACATTTCAGTCGTGGTTATTTATGATTCTTCTGTTATGCCTATTCTAAACTCTACTATCATTTAAACAAATTTACTTTCAATTCTCCACTGAGTTCACCAAAGACAAATAATCCTTCTGCAACTGGCAGGGCTGAAGATTAAACCACCCTGGGCAATTAAGTGTATCCCAAGGTTCAGCTGGTATGCTGTAGTTTACATTCATTACAGCCATTTAGCAAGGTTCGACAGCTTATACTCCTGCTCTGAAGGAGGATTTGTATCCTTCATTAGCATTCTTGCATTCGGCTAGGATGTTGTGGCATATACCACTGTCAGGCTGAGTCCCAGCATTACAAGATTAGGGCTGCAAATTTCACCCTTCTGCCACTAGTGGAACCCTCTAGGACTTGGCCTCTGTAACCAGCTGTGGCAGCTTTTGAAGAGAAAGCTGGAATGTGTACCAATAAGGAAGTATAAACAACTGGGGTTGATTATCATAGTTATATAATTTGAAATTGGGAATTCAGTTTTGAATCAGGACCCACATGGGTACAAAAGAACTTAATTCAGGATCTCCAATGTGGTGTCCTTTAAAAAGGGGGCTACAAATATGGTAGCAATATGGCATATCAGTTAACTATTGTTGCATAATAAACATCCTCAAAAGAAATCTCAGCAGCATACAACAATAAGAACCTCAACAGCTTGCAGATCTTTGGGTAGGCTGAGCAGTTTAGCTGACTTCAGTTGGGCTTACTCATGTGTCTGGGCATCAACCAATCCAGCCTGGGCTTGGCTAAGGTGACTGAGCTCTGTTTCACATGACTCATCCTCCTGGCACTGGCTGGTTAGCCTGGCCATGTTCTTCTCACGATAATGATGGAGGCAAAAGAAAAAGACTTCACACGTGCTCTCCCAGCTCTTTCTTTCTTGTCTGCTGATATCCCACTAGCCAAAACAAGTCAGGTGTGCAAAAGTACACCCCTTCTTTGCAAAGCTACATGGCAAAGGACACAGATTCAGAAAGGGATGAAGAATTTAATGCAATCTACTAGATGGGACAAAGAGACTTGAAAATATATACCTGATTAACCCATTTACGCTTGAGGTTGCAATTTTTTGAATTTGAAAAATCAGACCTTGGCAATGACCTTGAGCAGTAGAATATAAATAACTCCCACATGCTTAGCATTCCAATAATGGAACACTAGGCACAAATAGGTTCAGAATAAAGAAAGAAAATGAGTTAATGAACAATTAGGTCCTTCACTGAAAAAATTGCTAAGACTACCAGCTATGTTGAAGACCTAAAGAATCCTGGAATAGTACAGCTCAAACTAAATTTAGTGTTCTCTAGATCAGTGGTTCTTAGCCTTTGTGAGGTCTGAATTCTTTAAATATATGCATAAATATACATTTTGCAAGCATTCTGTGGACTCTCTGAAAGCCATCTGTGAACCCCTTGGAAATCCATAAACCCATTGTTACAGGTGGAGAGACTGAGTTACATTATGATTTATGCTCAGAGAGATCTTCCAGCTAGTGGGAAAACTGCATTTAGTTTAATTTGGTGTTATATCAAAGTGAATATAAGCCAGACAATAGTCCACTGCTTAAGAATCTCCTAAAGCATTCCTTCACACAGTGTAAAATCCATACTCCTTACTATGGCCTTCAAGGCCCTCCAAGGCCTGACCCCTGCCCACCTTCACAAACTTGCTTTCCCTCTTGCATCAGCACCCGACCAGACAGGCTTCTGTGCTGTTTCTTGCACTTGCCAAGTTTGGGGCCTGCACAATTGCTGTTCCCTCTGCCTGGGATGCTCTTTTCCTGCCAACTCACACTGCTCTCTCCCTTGCTTCATTTAGGATTCTGTACAAATAAAGGCCTTCTCTGAACATCACATTTAAAATGCCACCCCTCAATCACGCTTGCTTTATTTATAATTTGAGCTATTTGTTTTTTTCTCTCTGCTTGTGGTGGATACAACTACCTGAGCGTAGGGACTTGATTTATTTGTTCCTTCACATATCCCCAGCATCTAGCACCAGGAATGAAACAGAGAGGGCACTTGAGTAGGTATTAAATGAGTAAATTGACATGTTACACTGTAAGATATATATCCACAGAGAAACCCAGAGATGAAAATATACCAGAATACATTTCACAACCAAATTGTAAGAAAGAGATTTCATACAGCTCAGTCTTGCAAAGAAAGTGGAACCCTTCTACTAGCTTTCTGAATAGTTTTCATTTAAGAATCTTAATGTTTAATTTCAAATAATAACAACTCATCAAATCAAATGATTAGTCATAGCTAATTAGCCCTGCCAAGGATTTTGTAGAGTTTTTATTATTTAGTAATAGGTCCATTGGTGCAGGTGGGAATGTTGTCTGAAATAAAGCTTTGGAGCAAACACTTGTAATTGACTGATCAATGGGTATGTGTGTTTCTTTACAGGTGGGCATCATAACATAAGGCTTAGTTTCTTGGTGTGTAGCTTTCTTCAGTATAACCTGCCTAAGATTTGGAGCATCTTATCAAATACTGAATGGAGATGATGAGTTGGCTATGAGGAGGTTATAAGTTGTCCCTAGCAGTGATTTATGGAGGCTCTGATTTCAGAGGTTAACAAAGATTTGCTTTAGGTTTATGTGCCGTTTTCCAAAGTCATTCTGAACTGACAGATAAATTTGTAGCCCTCTTTGCTGGCGCCTTTTATGGGTAGGTGCAGCTGGATGAAAATCAGTCACAAAAGAGATCCCAGTGTTATCATTAATGGTGACTGTGTAACAGATGTTGTCTACATATTAGGGGAGGCTGCTTAATTTGTCTCTTGCAAACATGAAGCCTCTTAAAACTATTATGTACTAAACATTGTCTGGAAAATTTCATTCTTTTGTAACACAGTCCTCCTTTAGGAAGAACAGCAGTTTGAAATTAAAAGAATAAAAGAAAGACTCAAATGAAGGAATACTATGTGCATTACATTTTTGTTCATCATGATTATGGTGAAGAGACAAAAAAAAAGACATTATGGTATTGCCAAGGGAAAATACACGTATTAAAGACAAAAGTCTAAATGAATAGGTACTGAGAAAGTGATGAGAAATTAGGGCGGAGATGGGGTTTTGCCTCCTGTCGTTTATAAGCAAGCATCCCCATTGACTTACTGCCTAGGAAGAACAGAGTGGGTGACAAAGAGTTAGAAATCTTCCCATAATGGTAGAAAAGTGATTTCATTCCACTCACCATCTGGTCAGCTCAGCCTATTTTTCAGGCAGAAGATTAGTCGTTTGTTAGGTATATTAAGCCCCAATTCTTTACAAAGCCCACCACACACACACACAGTTGTGATAGTCCAACACTATGTTTCTCTACCTTTTCTTCTGTCTAAAAATATGCATGAATTTCATTTTCATTTTGGAGAGACTTTGGGGAGTTTATTATGCATATAACACAAATGGCTTCCACTTTTTTCTCAGTAAATAAAAGAAGGCTTTCATAAGACCATAAAAAGAAAGTTGTGTATGGGAGAGTTGTATACATTGGTATAGTCATTTTGGAAAGAAATTTGGCAATTTTGTCAAGAATCAAAACGACTTCAAACACTGTGCCCCAAAACTTCACTTCTGAGAATCTGCTCTTAAAAAGCTCAAAATAATAAAAAGGCACATCATAAAAATACATTTTATAATAGCAAAAATGGCATGGCATTTTTATAATAGTAAAATTGGAAGCAAGCTCAAATTCTTATATTAGGTTATATTTAAATAAATTATTATAAGTTACCTAACAAAATAATTTGAGCATTAAAATTCTAGATATGAATACTACATAATAACCTGAAGACATTTATGCTATATATTAAATTTTAAAAAGGAATGAAAAATTGTACATAGATGATTTGTATCCTTGTAAAATATGAATATGAAAAAAGTCTGTAGGGAAATATACCATTAAGATAAATATTTTTGTAAAAAAAAAAAACAAAGAAAAGGATGGCTATAGAAGGAAAGCATGTTGTATCCGAAGAATAACTGTTTCCCTCAGTAAGCACCAGCTAGTATATTTTAGAAGCAGTTTCCTGCATATCAAACTACTTTACTATATGTTTATCATTCCTGGCAATCCTCTTCCCCTGGCCATATTTTCAGATTATTCATTAGATTATCAGTATAAATAAAAAGGTAAATGTTTGCATCAGCACTCATTTTAACACTAAAATGGCAAGCCTGTTTCTCCTCTTGATTTAGGGGGCCAAGGTGTAGAAGTCTTTCCATCCTATTCCCAAGGAACCTCCAGATTCTCAGAACAAAGGCAGTATGGGAGAACTGAAGCAATAACATGTCCTGTAATGTTTCATGTAAATTAATTCCCCAACACAGTGGTTCCAGGGTATGTCATTGCAATATATACTCAATAAACACCTTTCCACTTTGGAATCCTTCCAGTATTCTAAGTGGAGAGAGGTTGGTTGACCTAAGAGATTAATAAAGACCTCCCAAACTGCTTGTATTTTAGGGCCAGTGTAAAATACGGGTCTCGGGCATTATCATTGGCTGCCAAAGAGCACCATAAGCTGGGGTCAGGGAATATCTGTGAATTTATAGATATCCAGCTTCAAAGTCAAATGTAACCTTCCAAAAACTTTTTAAAATAGTTGCCAATGCCATATTGCTCAAGTACTGTAAAACAATTTACCTGAGCTATACCTTTATTTTATAATTAATCTCCTCCACCAAAAATGAGGTGAGAAATCCTTAGTTTAAAACAAAACCTTTGTGCCACCAGTAGACCAAGCAGAATGCAAAGATTATCCAGGATGTGGGGAAGAACATGCCTCTGCTCTATGCCCAGTGTGGGCCTGGCTTTTGGTTGTTTCAGAAGCATCAGGTGTATTCCCTGCCGTCAAAGACCTTTGAATCTTGCAGAAGGACACAATGTGTGAGTAACTGATGAAGCAAATGGTCTCTACTCAGCAGGCAATAGACAGAAACTGGTTTCTGTTTCTCTAGCCTCTGCTTCCAATTTGGCCACATCAGATCCCTTGTTCTAGTCCTCATCTTAGGCCTGTCAGAGATTTCTCCTCTAGTTGCTTTTGATTATTAAATTCAGTACATAGAATTCCACTGAAATCTCCTTCCCTCCTCTCCTCAGTGTGGGCTTCAGCAGAGACCCCGACTGCATGGAGTGTGGAGAAATGGAATACACAGGGTTGGAAAATGATGTTGGGATGAGGAGAGAAGGAAGAAATTTGTCTTTCTTCAGCTGGCAGCAGCTGGCATTCTTTCTCTCCTGAAGTCATTGCTGCCCTGGCTGACAGTGCCTGGCCCTGAGGCCCGCAACAAGGCAGGCTCCATGTATCAGCTCTCCTGGGATATGTGGATAATTTGGGGGAGATCCAGCAGCAGCACCTCCTAAAGTTCCCTGACATGGAGAACTACCTTGCTAAGAATTGTCATCATTCTCCCTTCTGGCAGGCCTTCTCTCTATTGGAGTCCTATGGAAGCCCCCTGTGACCCCCTCAGCACTCCCACTGCCCCCACAGGGATGAAGGGGATAACCCGACCCTGCTAACCTTTCCCTTCTCCAAGGTCCACTCTCCCCTCCCAGTGTCCTGTCGAAGAGATGAGAGGTAGGCTGCTTGAAGGAGTGTTTGCTGAGCTTAGGTGATATGTGGAGGGGAGGTTCTGGCTTTAGTTGTTAGCTGCTTTCTTAACATTAGAACATTGGCTCCCAAACTTGGTTGCTCATTAGACTCATTTTGGGAAGTTTTTTAAAACTACCAATGTCTGGGCTGGCCCACCCCATGCCAACGATAGCAGAGTCTTGGGGGACAGGCCTAAAAGACAGGGTAATTTTTCAAGAAAGGTGGTTTGAATCTGCAGTCAGGACCCAGAGCAACTACAGTATGAATATTTAGAGTGGAGGTTCTCAGCCTTAGCTGCACATTGGATTAACCAGAGGGCTTTGAAAAGTGCATATGCTGGGTCCACCCCACAGATTCTGATGTCATTGGCTGGGCGCTTCCACTGCTGTGGGAGCTCCTGTTTTCTGTAGCTGACATCACAGAATCCCAAGAGAAGGCTCCAGGGAGGAGGGGATCCTCAGGCCACAGAGGACACCCAGGCCTGGTGTACCTCAGCAGCTCTGCCAACCTGAGCTTCGTCTCCTCTCCCTACAGGAGCTTTGCCAGTGATCCTTCATCACCTTTACCCCCACCCACTGCCACCCAGCTGCTTCAGTCACACACTGGTCTGAGAAATAAATCTTCACATCAAACTGTGTGGTGAGGCTTTTAGCTTATTGTGATGAGGAAAATTCAAAATACAGGTTGTACTAATAACAGAAATTTTATATCATCCTTGGTTTACCTTAGCACAAGTTAAGAACAGAGGAACCCTGTCTTGGGCTATCATGGGTCTAGTCTACCTACGGCTGCTACCCTCACAAACACTCAGAAATGATACTGAACTATGGTTTGAGTTTTCCAATATTATCTTTTTTTTTCAACTTACTCTAAAACAAACCCACCTGATAACTTTTCTGGGGCTTTCCGGTGGCAAATTATAAAGAAAATCTAACAGGGTGCTGGATGGGAGTCTAGCTTGTGAATGCTTTTCATCTTTCCTTCTCTTCTTTTATCTAAATTTTGTTCAACCTCCAAAGCTCCCCTTCACCTCCTCCTTGAAGCCATTCCTGACATCTCCTGCTTATTAACTCCTATCGCTATTAAATCCAAAACCTCAAATATCAACACGCATATTTTGTGTATGTGTCCATATTTTTCTACATACATGAAACACAATGTTGAGCGGGAACTTCTTTGTTGCCCTAGAATCAATGGCTGGAGAAAACAGATTCTAAGTCTCAAGCTGGGCTACACATCAGAATGCCTTGGGTCTCTCACAAGCCACCAGGTGTTCATGCAAAGGTCAGAGGCCTCAGCAAGACTTCTGGAAGATCTGGAGAGGAAAATTCAGACACTGGCAAAGTGACTTTTCATCTGGCAGACTCATCTGGTTTGGTCATAGAATCAGCACTTCTCAGGCAATGTGAGAATGTGGTCTGGGAGAGCAGCGACCTCAGGGTGAAGGGCCCAGTACTGGGGGACAGGGAGGGAAAAGTGGAACTCAACAGCTGTGGACCCTGAATGGTTGAAAACACAGTCAGAATCCTCTCAGAAAAAAACTCCCTAGTGGCATTTTGACACAGAGGGTCTTTAAGAGCAAAACTCAGTCATTCAGACTATAGTTGAGTAAGAACAGGGGTAACAGCAGTTATGTCTCCAAACAACAGAATTCTCACCTCCATAATGTGCAACTGCAGCCTAAAGATGCCAAAGACATCTCTCCTTCAAGGAAAGAGGGAAGAACAGAGTAGCTTCCACGTTCCCAGGCAGGGTACTAAGGATTTTCACAAATGTCATCTCACTTAATTCCCACATCAATCCCTTCAGGATAAATAATAACATTCCTGTTTTCACAGCCAAATAAACCAAGGCTCAGAAAAGTTAAGTACTTTGCTGATGGCAGAGTTGGGATTTGAACCGAGATCTGACCCTATATCCCTTAAGCCCACTTCAACTCCCAATTTCCTTTGGGAGGCCTCAAGTGACTCCTTGTATCTTTCTAAAGTTTCAGGTAAAGTACCTATCCACAGTGTCTCCCATCCTTGTCCAGGTTACCAGGGGAGACCCAGGGCAGTGATGCCTCGAATTTCCTAGCACTGGACACCAGTCATGGAGGGGCACATTGTCTGCATTTCATCCTGGGAAGAGGATGGCAGGCCAAGAATAAAGGACACCAGTGAATAGGAAAATCTGGGAGATTAGCAAATATGTCCATTTGGGTGATGCCATTATTTGTTGTCATGCTCTTACCCAGTTTAAAAACAAAGTTTATTATGAAAATTTTCAACTATTCAAAAGAATATATAACAAATCCCCAAACACTCATGCAATTTCCACAGTTACCTAGATGCTGCGACATTTGCTTCATCTATCCCTTTTTCTTGCTGAACTGTTCTAAAGCAAATCCCAGACACGTCATTTCACCTCTCCATAATGTAATACACATCTCTAAAAAATGCAAATATTTTGTTATGTAATCACAATGCCATTATTATACCTCAAAAAAAAAAGGTATAATACTTGACAGGTATGAGACTCAGGTGAAGTTAGCAAGGCACCTAGGGCATGAAACTGAAGGAACCATTGCTCTCTCGGCTCTGCCAATGCAGGGTCAGTGACTCCTTAAAGTTTGTACCCCAAGGCATAGTGTGCCTCACCCCAGGACCAGCTCTGTTATTTGGCACTCAGTCCATAATTTTATTTCCCCTATGGTTTCAAAATTTTATTTCTACACTTTGTTGTTCAAAACAGGATTTAAAAGAGCCAACTCTTCCTTACAGTCGCCATGTATCTATGCCTTTCATTTAGGACAATCTTCACCCCCTTCTTTTCCAGTTACTGATTTGTTGCAAATACTGGGTCACACTCTGCATTTGTTTCCTTCTTGATACTTGTTTAAGCTTATTTCTCTCTTCTCTGTATTTCCTATGAGTTTGCAGTATATGGTGCTAGGAATACATGCAACTATATACCTATTGTTTAGAAAATATTTACTTCACCTACGGTTTTTTATTTATTAGCATAAAATTACCCACAGCAGTGTTTTGTAAGTCATGTTCTCTGCATCTGTAATTATGTACCTTTTCTCATTTGCAAAAGATCTCTGTTTTATAACCACAATTCTATTTTATTAATATTTCGAAGAATCAGCTTTGAATTTCATTGAACTACTCTTCTGGGTTCTTTAATCTTTTATTTATTTGTATTTTATCTTTTTATTTATTTATTTAATTTATTTATTGAGACAGAGTCTTACTCTGTCACCCAGGCTGGAATGCAATGGCACAATCTCAGCTCACTGCAACCTCTGCCTCCTGGGTTCAAGGGATTCTCCTACCTCAGCCTCCTAAATAGTTGGGATTACAGGCGCACAGCTAATTTTTGTAGAGACGGGTTTCACTGTGTTAGCCAGGCTGGTCTTGAACTCCTGACCTCAGGTGATCCACCTGCCTCGGCCTCCCAAAAGGGCTGGGATTACAGGCAAGAGTCACCGCATCCGGCCCTTTTTAAATTTTTAATTATTTTCATAATTCCCTTTTCTTTGTTTTGCTGCCTGACACCTCATAGAAGTAGGGACAGGTTGGCCAGGCTGCCTCCAGTTCTAACCAGAAAGAGTCCTTCCCAGGACTCACTGAACAGGTGTACCCATTCTGTAGTAGGCCTCCCTAGGAATACCTTGGGATAGTTTCTTCTTTCACTCAATTTCACTTGTTTTCCACTTTTCAAGGATTCATCATTGTTCCAGTACTGCATACAAACCATTTCAAACTTGATGGCTTAAACAGTAACAATTATTTATTTTGCTCAGGAATCTGCAATGATGTGGGGTTGGACAGAAACAGGTCATCTCTGCTCCATGTGGCATCACCTGGAAAGGTGCAACTGAGTACTGGGGTTCTGCTCTTAGATGGCTCATTCACATGGTTGGTAGCATGGTAGAGGTTATCAGTTAAGAGTTCAACTGGAGATGTGGGCCAGCGGTCTTGGGTCCTCTCCACAGGCTGCTTGGGCTTCCTCACAACATAGAGACTCTGTTCTCTCCAAGAGAACAAAGCACAAGTGTGTGACATTTTTATGACTTCTCAGACATCATATAATATCCATTATACTATCTCTATTGGTTGACTCACAGAAATCTATCCAGGTTAAGTGGAAGATCTACACCTTACCACTGGGTAGGAGGAATGTCAAGATCACACCGTAGCACGCAGGAAGGGAGATATTGTAGCCAATGCAATCTGCCACTCATTACTTCTGATATTTTTCTGTTTTCCACCACCATTGTGACTTTACATTAAATAAAACTTGCAGTTATTTCTGGGAGCAGGAGCACATATTGATAGGTAATTTCATGTTATTTTCTCTTTCTGATTAGAACTTTTCAAGCAACTTATAATCATTATTAAAACACATTAATGAGCTATTAGATGAGAATTTTTGAGGCTTGGCTAAGTCTCAGACCTTACTCCCTTAAGCACTATGGATTAGCACTTTCTCCTGAAAGACAAATAAGGTCTCTTTTGTGGCTGACACATGGGTTTCCTTTCCAATGGAGAGGAATGGAGGAGCCCAGGAGTTTAGAGGTCACAGACAAAGATTACCTTTCTGCCATGAATGATCAGAAGCACAGTTTGAGCCTGTGCAGCTGAGCAGCAAGGAATAGTAACTGTGTTTGTCCATAGGGAATAGGCATCATTCATTCATCTTCAGGCTGGTGAGCCTCTGTGTGCCCCTCCCCCAGTCCCATTTTCCACCCTTCTCTACCCTGCTCTGCTCTGTGCCCTGGGAGTCTGACCTCTCTGTGCCATGTCCTCTGGGATCCTGTGCCCTTCTGGCTTCCAGTTGGGAGACGAGGGAGCAGGAAGAGAAAGGAGCTGGGGTATTTATTCTCCCTTCATAACTTCCTCTATCTGCGGTTAAAGAGAAAATCCAGAGGAAGGGAAAAAAGGAAATACAACTTTTTAAAAGTGAATCACAATGAGATCATACACACCTTTAAATTTCACTAAATATTTTTTTAAACCCATGGCTTACTAAAGTTGATACCTGGGTATGCCTTTGTCTTTAATGATAAGAATTAGTTTTAGTCTAGATTTAAATACACCTTATATAGTTAACTTACTGAATAGAATTCAAATAAGTATGAATGAGCACATGAAAACTTTTAAATGTTAACTGGCACTGAGTGAATGGTTGTAAAATTTGCAAACAATTACAATTTCAATTTTTAAAAATTTGGTATTTGGTAAAACAAAAATTATATTGTATTTCTAATGAACTACATAATGGAACTTGCTGATATGAAAATAATGTAATACTGTTGTGAACAACTCTGTATTTCTGACTTCATTTCTGATTATTTCTCAGTATACACTCCTAAAGAGGAACTACCAGGTCCAAGGCTATAATAAACATTTTCCTGCCCTTGGTCCACACTGCCAAAGTCTCTTCCAAGTTGGCTGTACCAATTCGCATTCCCAGCAGCCATGATGAGAGCCCCAGCCCCAATACATCCTCAGTGGCATCATCAATTTTCAGTCTTTTCTAATTTTATAAGTAAAGTGATTTCTCATTGCTGTTTTAGTGGACATTTCTTTCATTATGGATGAGTGTGAATTTTTCACAACCTTTTTGTCATTTAGGTTTATTTTGCAAAATTACCTGTTCTGGTTCTTTGTCCATGTGTCTATAGGGATTCTAGTGCCATCATATTTGGAAGCCATAAATTTTCTTTCCTTTTTTTTGAGACAATCTCACTCTGTTGTCCAGGTTAGTGTGCAGTAGCATCATCTTGGCTCACAGCAGTCTCTGCCGGGTTTAAGCCATCATGTCCGGCTAATTTTTGTATTTTTAGTGGAGACAGGGTTCTGTCCCATTGCCCAGGCTGGTCTCAAACTCCCAGCTTCAAGTGATCTACCTGCCTCAGCCTCCCAAAGTGCTGGGATTACAGGAATGAGCCACCACCCAAAGCCTGGAAGTCATAAATTTTCATACCTTCTCTTTACTTTTTAGTATTTACAGAAATAAAAGTTTATAAACTCAAAAACGCTAATCTTTCTCTTTGTGATTATTTTCATTAGTTTTATGCTTAGAGAGTTTCTCCTCTTCTAGAGACTGGTTAAATATTTATCAAAATTTTTTCCAAATATTATTACTTTTTATACATTTAATCTTAAATGTATCTAAAATTCACATCGAATTTTTTTTCTTTTGTGACGGACTCTCACTCTGTTGCCCAGGCTGGAGTGCAGTGGCGCCATCTCGGCTCACTGAAACCTCCGCCTCCTGGGTTCAGCCTCCTGAGTAGCTGGAATTACAGGCGCATGCCACCAGGCCCAGCTACTTTTTGTATTTTTAGTAGAGACAGGGTTTCACCGTGTTGGTGAGGCTGATCTCGAATTCCTGACCTCGTGATCCTCCTGCCTCGGCCTCCCAAAGTCCTGGGATTACAGGTGTGAGCCACCGCACCCAGCCCATAGGATATTTTTTTTTTATTTCCATAGGTTTTTGGGGAACAGGTGGTATTTAGTTACATGAATAAGTTCTTTAGTGATTCTGGTGCACACATTACCTGAGCAGTAGACACTGTACCCAATCTCTTGCCCCATTCCCATTCTTTCACCCAAGTCCCCAAAGTCCATTGCATTATTCTTATAAAATGTACATAGGAATATTTTTTTTAATTTTACTTTAAGTTCTAGGGTACATGTGCATAACGTTTATATCATGTATAACTCCCCAATGCAATCCCTCCCTCCTCCCCCCTCCCCATGATAGGCCCCAGTGTGTGATGTTCCCCTTCCCGAGTCCAAGTGATCTCATTGTTCAGTTCCCACCTATGAGTGAGAACATGCGGTGTTTGGTTTTCTCTTCTTGTGATAGTTTGCTAAGAATGATGGTTTCCAGCTGCATCCATGTTCCTACAAAGGACGCAAACTCATCCTTTTTGATGGCTGCATAGTATTCCATGGTGTATATGTGCCACATTTTCTTAATCCAGTCTGTCACAGATGGACATTTGGGTTGATTCCAAGTCTTTGCTATTGTGAATAGTGCCGCAATAAACATACGTGTGCATGTGTCTTTGTAGTAGAGTAATTTATAATCCTTTGGGTATATACCCAGTAGTGGGATGGCTGGGTCATATGGTACATCTAGTTCTAGATCCTTGAGGAATCGCCATACTGTTTTCCATAATGGTTGAACTAGTTTACAATCCCACCAACAGTGTAAAAGTGTTCCTATTTCTCCACATCCTCTCCAACATCTGTTGTTTCCTGACTTCTTAATGATTGCCATTCTAACTGGTGTGAGATGGTATCTCATTGTGGTTTTGATTTGCATTTCTCTGATGGCGAGTGATGATGAGCATTTTTTCATGTGTCTGTTGGCTGTATGGATGTCTTCTTTTGAGAAATGTCTGTTCATATCCTTTCCCCACTTTTTGATGGGGTTGTTTGTTTTTTTCTTGTATATTTGTTTGAGTTCTTTGTAGATTCTGGATATTAGCCCTTTGTCAGATGAGTAGGTTGCAAAATTTTTCTCCCATTCTGTAGGTTGCCTGTTCACTCTGATGGTAGTTTCTTTTGCTGTGCAAAAGCTCTTTAGTTTAATGAGATCCCATTTGTCAATTTTGGCTTTTGCTGCCGTTGCTTTTGGTGTTTTAGACATGAAGTCCTTGCCCATGCCTATGTCCTGAATGGTACTACCTAGATTTTCTTCTAGGGTTTTTATGGTATTAGGTCTAACATTTAAGTCTCTAATCCATCTTGAATTAATTTTCGTATAAGGGGTAAGGAAAGGATCCAGTTTCAGCTTTCTACTTATGGCTAGCCAATTTTCCCAGCACCATTTATTAAATAGGGAATCCTTTCCCCATTTCTTATTTCTCTCAGGTTTGTCAAAGATCAGATGGCTGTAGCTGTGTGGTATTATTTCTGAGGACTCTGTTCTGTTCCATTGGTCTATTTCTCTGTTGTGGTACCAGTACCATGCTGTTTTGGTTACTGTAGCCTTGTAGTATACTTTGAAGTCAGGTAGTGTGACGCCTCCAGCTTTGTCCTTTTGACTTAGGATTGTCTTGGCAATGAGCGCTCTTTTTTGGTTCCATATGAACTTTAAAGCAGTTTTTTCCAATTCTGTGAAGAAAGTCATTGGTAGCTTGATGGGGATGGCATTGAATCTATAAATAACCTTGGGCAGTATGGCCATTTTCACGATATTGATTCTTCCTATCCATGAGCATGGTATGTTCTTCCATTTGTTTGTGTCCTCTTTTATTTCACTGAGCAGTGGTTTGTAGTTCTCCTTGAAGAGGTCCTTTACATCCCTTGTAAGCTGGATTCCTAGGTATTTTATTCTCTTTGAAGCAATTGTGAATGGAAGTTCATTCCTGATTTGGCTCTCTGCTTGTCTGTTACTGGTGTATAAGAATGCGTGTGATTTTTGCACATTAATTTTGTATCCTGAGACTTTGCTGAAGTTGCTTATGAGCTTAAGGAGATTTTGGGCTGAGACGATGGGGTTTTCTAAATATACAATCATGTCATCTGCAAACAGGGACAATTTGACTTCTTCTTTTCCTAACTGGATACCCTTGATTTCTTTCTCTTGCCTGATTGCCCTAGCCAGAACTTCCAACACTATGTTGAATAGGAGTGGTGAGAGAGGGCATCCCTGTCTTGTGCCAGTTTTCAAAGGGAATTTTTCCAGTTTTTGCCTATTCAGTATGATATTAGCTGTGGGTTTGTCATAGATAGCTCTTATTATTTTGAGGTACGTTCCATCAATACCGAATTTATTGAGCGTTTTTAGCATAAAGGGCTGTTGAATTTTGTCAAAAGCCTTTTCTGCATCTATTGAGATAATCATGTGGTTCTTGTCTTTGGTTCTGTTTATATGCTGGATTACGTTTATTGATTTGCGAATGTTGAACCAGCCTTGCATCCCAGGGATGAAGCCCACTTGATCATGGTGGATAAGCTTTTTGATGTGCTGCTGAATCCGGTTTGCCAGTATTTTATTGAGAATTTCTGCATCGATGTTCATCAGGGATATTGGTCTAAAATTCTCTTTTTTTGTTGTGTCTCTGCCAGGCTTTGGTATCAGGATGATGTTGGCCTCATAAAATGAGTTAGGGAGGATTCCCTCTTTTTCTATTGATTGGAATAGTTTCAGAAGGAATGGTACCAGCTCCTCCTTGTACCTCTGGTAGAATTCAGCTGTGAATCCATCTGGTCCTGGACTTTTTTTCGTGGGTAGGCTATTAATTGTTGCCTCAATTTGAGAGCCTGCTATTGGTCTATTCAGGGATTCAACTTCTTCCTGGTTTAGTCTTGGAAGAGTGTAAGTGTCCAGGAAATTATCCATTTCTTCTAGATTTTCTAGTTGATTTGCGTAGAGGCGTTTATAGTATTCTCTGATGGTAGTTTGTATTTCTGTGGGGTCGGTGGTGATATCCCCTTTATCATTTTTTATTGCGTCTATTTGATTCCTCTCTCTTTTCTTCTTTATTAGTCTTGCTAGCGGTCTGTCAATTTTGTTGATCTTTTCAAAAAACCAACTCCTGGATTCATTGATTTTTTGGAGGGTTTTTTGTGTCTCTATCTCCTTCAGTTCTGCTCTGATCTTAGTTATTTCTTGCCTTCTGCTAGCTTTTGAATGTGTTTGCTCTTGCCTCTCTAGTTCTTTTAACTGTGATGTTAGAGTGTCAATTTTAGATCTCTCCTGCTTTCTCTTGTGGGCATTTAGTGCTATAAATTTCCCTCTACACACTGCTTTAAATGTGTCCCAGAGATTCTGGTATGTTGTATCTTTGTTCTCATTGGTTTCAAAGAACATCTTTATTTCTGCTTTCATTTCGTTATGTACCCAGTAGTCATTCAGGAGCAGGTTGTTCAGTTTCCATGTAGTTGAGCGGTTTTGATTGAGTTTCTTAGTCCTGAGTTCTAGTTTGATTGCACTGTGGTCTGAGAGACAGTTTGTTTAATTTCTGTTCTTGTACATTTGCTGAGGAGTGCTTTACTTCCAATTATGTGGTCAATTTTGGAATAAGTGCGATGTGGTGCTGAGAAGAATGTATATTCTGTTGATTTGGGGTGGAGAGTTCTATAGATGTCTATTAGATCCGCTTGGTGCAGAGATGAGTTCAATTCCTGGATATCCTTGTTAACTTTCTGTCTCGTTGATCTGTCTAGTGTTGACAGTGGAGTGTTGAAGTCTCCCATTATTATTGTATGGGAGTCTAAGTCTCTTTGTAGGTCTCTAAGGACTTGCTTTATGAATCTGGGTGCTCCTGTATTGGGTGCATATATATTTAGGAGAGTTAGCTCTTCCTGTTGAATTGATCCCTTTACCATTATGTAATGGCCTTCTTTGTCTCTTTTGATCTTTGATGGTTTAAAGTCTGTTTTATCAGAGACTAGGATTGCAACCCCTGCTTTTTTTTGTTCTCCATTTGCTTGGTAGATCTTCCTCCATCCCTTTATTTTGAGCCTATGTATGTCTCTGCATGTGAGATGGGTCTCCTGAATACAGCAGACTGATGGGTCTTGACTCTTTATCCAGTTTGCCAGTCTGTGTCTTTTAATTGGAGCATTTAGTCCATTTACATTTAAGGTTAATATTGTTATGTGTGAACTTGATCCTGCCATTATGATATTAACTGGTTATTTTGCTCGTTAGTTGATGCAGTTTCTTCCTAGCCTCGATGGTCTTTACATTTTGGCGTGTTTTTGCAATGGCTGGTACCGGTTGTTCCTTTCCATGTTTAGGGCTTCCTTCAGGGTCTCTTGTAAGGCAGGCCTGGTGGTGACAAAATCTCTAAGCATTTGCTTATCTGTAAAGGATTTTATTTCTCCTTCACTGATGAAACTTAGTTTGGCTGGATGTGAAATTCTGGGTTGAAAATTCTTTTCTTTAAGAACGTTGAATATTGGCCCCCACTCTCTTCTGGCTTGGAGAGTTTCTGCCGAGAGATCTGCTGTTAGTCTGATGGGCTTCCCTTTGTGGGTAACCCGACCTTTCTCTCTGGCTGCCCTTAAGATTTTTTCCTTCATTTCAACTTTGGTGAATCTGGCAATTATGTGTCTTGGAGTTGCTCTTCTGTAGGAGTATCTTTGTGGCGTTCTCTGTATTTCCTGAATTTGAATGTTGGCCTGCCCTACTAGGTTGGGGAAGTTCTCCTGGATGATATCCTGAAGAGTGTTTTCCAACTTGGTTCCATTTTCCCCCTCACTTTCAGGCACCCCAATCAGACGTAGATTTGGTCTTTTTACATAATCCCATACTTCTTGCAGGCTTTGTTCATTTCTTTTTCTTCTTTTTTCTTTTGGTTTCTCTTCTCGCTTCATTTCATTCATTTGATCCTCAATCGCTGATACTCTTTCTTCCAGTTGATCGAGTCAGTTACTGAAGCTTGTGCATTTGTCACGTATTTCTCGTGTCATGGTTTTCATCTCTGTCATTTCGTTTATGATCTTCTCTGCATTAATTAGTCTAGCTGTCAATTCTTCCACTCTTTTTTCAAGATTTTTAGTTTCTTTGCGCTGGGTACGTAATTCCTCCTTTAGCTCTGAGAAGTTTGATGGACTGAAGCCTTCTTCTCTCATCTCGTCAAAGTCATTCTCTGACCAGCTTTGATCCGTTGCTGGCGATGGGCTGCGCTCCTTTGCAGGGGGAGATGCGCTTTTATTTTTTGAATTTCCAGCTTTTCTGCCCTGCTTCTTCCCCATCTTTGTGGTTTTATCTGTCTCTGGTCTTTGATGATGGTGACGTACTGATGGGGTTTTGGTATAGGTGTCCTTCCTGTTTGATAGTTTTCCGTCTGACAGTCAGAAGGACTGTCTGTTGGTCTGTTGGAGATTGCTTGAGGTCCACTCTCGACCCTGTTTGCCTGGGTATCAGCAGCAGAGGTTGCCGAAGATAGAATATTGCTGAACAGCGAGTGTACCTGTCTGATTCTTCCTTTGGAAGTTTCCTCTCAGGGGTGACTCCACCCTGTGAGGTGTGGGGTGTCAGACTGCCCCTAGTGGGGAATGTCTCCTAGCTAGGCTACTCAGGGGTCAGGGACCCACCTGAGCAGGCAGTCTGTCTGTTCTCAGATCTCAACCTCCGCGTTGGGAGATCCACGGCTCTCCCCAAAGCTGTCAGACAGAGTCGTTCGCGTCTGCACCGGCCCCCGCTGCTTCCCCTATTGGACCGGAATTTAAAAGAGAAGGAAAAACTATGCTTTCCACCAAATAGCTTGCCAACTTTCTCAAAACATTTATTAAATTATTTTCCTTTTACCTATTGATCTCTGATCCTTCTCTTATCAAATCTGTTTGGAGGCTATCTATTCTGCTACATTTATTTTGTTCTTTTTATATCTTAATCACTCTGTTTTAAATACTATAGCTTTAACACATGCTTTTACATATTATTTAATAGGTGATCTCCTGTGACTGGCTTTAAAATACCTGCTTTTTCTCTTTCTCAGGTGAACTTCAGAATTATTTTCTAAAAGTCCTCAAAAACAAACCTTAAATTGCATTAAGTAAGTTACCTAATTTGAGAAGAATTGGGTCGCATTACCCAGTTTAGCCATCCTTCCCAGAAACACAAGTATCTTCATTTACTGGAGTTTTCTTTTATATTTATTTTTTATTGCTGGGATTTCTTGCTAAGATTAGATGTATTTTTTAAATGGAGTGTGCAAATCCTGTTACCTATAATATTTTCAAATTAGATGTTATATGAATTGTCTTCAAGTGCTCAAAAGCATCAGTTATTTTCCTGGCTGTTATGCATGTGTGTATTTCCATTTTAGTTTCAGTTATGCCACCTCTAATTGCTTCTTTTAGGTCTTATCTATACAGGCAAAATATAATGAAGAAACAAACTTAAGACCAAAATAAAAATTGCATGAATATTTCTGATAAAAGGGAAAGAAAGAGAGTGCTGCTTGTTTGAATTGGATCCTTGGTACAGGTCTTACATTAACTTTCCCTAAGTAGACATAGCTCATTAAAACAAACTACTTAATTTTGTAATGGTATTCTACTTTACTATGGATTCATCTATGCAGAACATGAAAAGTTAAATGACCACAGTACTTGTTGCACATAGGTTTTCTCCTCATATCTTGAGTTTCTGATACTAATTTGTCTGTCAAATAGTTCCAGAAGTATTTGGGTTTTGCCTTATTTGGACTGGCTGAATCAAATCTGAGTTAATCTGGTTCCCTGATATTAAAGCCACTGAAGAATCCTCTGTAAGTCAAGGGTCCATATGAAAATATAACATTTTATGTATGTTTGATATTATCATATTGTATGAGTAATGCCCCCAAATGATTTTGTTTCAGAGTGATTCATTTCTCTCAAATTTGGACTTGACACTGGTGATTTCTTCATCTCATTCTTAGAGAACATTTGTTAATATTGAATACACTCGTGTCACCACTACTTTACTTATAAAATAGGTGTATGAATTGCATTTAAAAATGAAAAAAAAATCCAAAAACATCTTTTAACTCTAGAAAATATTATTAGAACATTATATTAGAAAGTTTTCCAAATGCAGAACACTTTGCTAAAGATGATGTGAGATTTGTAAAAATAATGCAATCAATGTGCCACCTAAGAGAATATATTTTATAGATAACACTAGTTCTCAACCCCGAATGTCTGTAAGTTTACATAACTCAACATATGTGAAACTTAATTGCCACAGACATTCTCCCGTGTGTCTCTCAGTCTGCATTTGAATTTTCTACATGGAGTCTCAGTAAACTGCAATTCTTTCCTGATTAAGTATTTGAGTGTGGTCAGTGATTTTTGAAATTTTTCAACGATTTGCTTAAGTTCCACTTCAGGCACACCATGATCAACCTCTGAATCAACTTTCCCGTTTTCCTGCAGCAAATGCTTTCTGAAGGATACTCATGAGGCCTCCATCACATCTGCTTCAGAGAGCACTGAGCAGCAAGCTATCTGGCCTAAGCTCTGGAGAGCTGGACACTGCTTGATAGGTAGGAGTCCAGTGATATATTTTTCATCCAGGAGACTAAGTAATTCTTTTGAAGAATTTTAAAGAGGCCAAGCCACACAGGGATCCTTGTGACAGCTTAATTGACAAGCAGCTCTCCAACCAGATTGAAATTCCAAATCATCTTTCAGCATTTGTCATATTGATCAATACCATTTTGAATATCTGTGACTAGTTTTCTGAATTTCACCTTAACAAAATTCTGTCCATGAGGAGTTCTTTTCTTTCCCTTAACTTCAACCCACAGTCCCTGTCTCCTCCAGTAATATTTAAAATTTTTTTCAGTAGTAACAGTGTTTTGGCAATTGGTTGCTTTTTTAAAGTTCATATTATAGATAGAAAAATAGAGTACATATGTTTTCTTACAGCCAGGAAACAGATAAGAGTACATTGACAGACTTTTGTCTACTCTGCCTACATTTTTGAGAAAAAACTAGAGATATTAAACATTCAAAGAGGTTAAACATAAGAAACATTCATGTAACTGCAGAACCTTAAGGACAGAAAGGACTATAGGTCCTCCTTGAGGACTACAACTTTACAGATATTGTAACTACAAGTTAATCTATAAACAATTGCAGAATTAAAAACATCTTGGGAGCCAGGCATGGTGGCTCATGCCTGTAATCCCAGCACTTTGGGAGGCTGAGGCAGGTGGATCACTTGATGTCAGGAGTTTGAGACTAGCCTGGCCAACATGGTGAAACCCTGTCTCTACTAAAAATGCAAAAATTAGTCGGGTGTTGTGGTGCATGCCTGTAATCCCAGCTAGTTGGGAGGCTGAGGCAGGAGAATCGCTTGAACTCGGGAGGCGGAGGTTGCAGTGAGCCAAGATCGCACCACTGCCCTCCAGCCTGGGCAACAGAGTGAGACTTGGTCTCCAAAAAAAAAAAAAAAAAAAAAAGCACACATCTTCTTGGGGTCTCGTCATCTCGTCATCAAAATCATCAAGATTCACAAATATGTGTGCTATGATGTTTCCTATGTGTCAGTCCCTGTGATTAGTATTCATATAGATTAACTCATTTAAGCCATATTTTTATCCTCCTAGGAAGATGCCATTATTATTTTCCTTTGTAGATGAGGAGAAGTTTAAGCTATTTCCTGTAGGAAGTGGCAGCTGAGATATAAGCCCAGGATGGATTCCTGAGCACTCAAGCTTCATCACTCACTATACTGTCCTGCTTTCTGTCCTTGAGCTTCAGCCAGGAATCAATCCTTGAATCTCCTTTACCTCCACCCACTGTATTCAATTACTCATTGAATCCCACTGATTCTACCTTGGCTCTCAAAACTGCCGATGCATGGATCTCAAATTTCCATCCCCTCCATGACTGAGCTTGCACCATCACACATCATCTTTCTCTTCTGCAGTGCCTACTGCCTCCCTACCTCAGTCTCCCTCCATTCTAATCAACCCTCTGCATTGGCACAGAGCAAGAACCAAACAAGACCAGGTTCCCCTCTTCAAAAACAGAGATGTGGCCATGCCATTCTCCACCAACAGCAGGATAAAATTTCAAGTTTCAATCTTGCCAAAG
The DNA here is from genome assembly GCF_009764315.1 of Trachypithecus francoisi. Lineage (NCBI taxonomy): Eukaryota > Metazoa > Chordata > Mammalia > Primates > Cercopithecidae > Trachypithecus > Trachypithecus francoisi. The sequence goes on from NW_022681467.1 coordinate 4,830,096, forward strand.
ATGGTTCAAAGTTCTTAATGTTCAGGTTACAACCCACCTGAACCTGCCATTCATTCCTGTGAGTCCTGTGGTCCAGTAATCCAAGACTACCCAAAATTACCCATACAAACCAGGGACTTTCCTTTCCCTGGGCCTTCGCTCCAATTCTTCCCTCTATTTAAATGTCCTCTCTGAAACAAGCAAATGGAAAAACATTCCATGCTCATGGATAGGAAGAATCAATATCATGAAAAAGAAATTTATAGATTCAATGCTATTTCTGTTAAACTACCATTGACATTCTTCACGGAATTAGAAAAAACTTTTTAAATTCATATGAATCAAAAAAGAGACCAAATAGCCAAGACAATCCTAAGTAAAAAGAAGAAAGCTGGATGCATCATGCTGCCCAACTTCAAATTATACTACAAGGCTACAGTAACCAGAACAACATGGTACTAGTAAAAAAATAGACACATAGACCAATGGAACAGAATAGAGAACTCAGAAACAAAACCACACAGCTACAACCATCTGATTTTGACAAACCTGACAAAAACAAGCAATGGGGAAAGGATTCCCTATTCAATATATGATGCTGGGAGAACTGGCTAGCCATATGCAGAAAATTGAAACTGGACCCCTTGATTATACCATATACAAAAATTAACTCAAGATGAATTAAAGACTTAATTAAAACCCAAAAACTATAAAAACCCTAAAAGACAACCTAGGCAATACCCTTCTAGACATAGGAATGGGCAAAGATTTCATGACGAAAACACCAAAAGCAATTGCAACAAAAGCAAAAATTGATGAGTGGGATCTAAATCAACTAAAAAGCTTATGCACAGCAAAAGAAAACTATCATCAGAGTGAACAGACACCTACAAAATGGGAGAAAATTTGTGCAACCTATCCATCTGACAAAGGTCTAATATCCAGAGTCTATAAGGAACTTAAATAAATTCACAAGAAAAAAAAAACCCACAGACACATCTCAAAATAAGACATTTGTGTGGCCTACAAACATATGAAAAAAAGTTCAACATCACTGATTATTAGAGAAATGCAAATCAAAACCACAATAAGATACCATCTCACTCCAGTCAGAATGGCAATTATTAAAAAGTCAAGAAACAACAGATGCTGGTGAGGTTGCAAAGAAAAGGGAATGCTTTTACACTGTTGGTGTGAGTGTAAATTAGTTCAACCATTGTGGAAGACAGTGCGGTGATTCCTCAAAGATCTAGAGGCAGAAATACCATTTGACCCAGCAATTTCATTACTGGGTATATACCCAGAGGAATATAAATCATTCTATTATAAAGACACATGCATATGTATGTTCACTGCAGCACTATTCACAATAGCAAAGACATGGAATCAACCCAAATGCTCACCAATGATAGACTGGATAAAGAAAATGTGGTACATATCCAACATGGAATACTATGCAGCCATAAAAAGAAACGTGATCATGTCCTTTGCAGGGACATGGATAGAGCTGAAGCCATTATCCTGAGCAAACTAATGCAGGAACAGAAAACCAAACACTGTATATTCTCATTTGTAAGTGGGATCTGAATGATGAGAACACACGGACACATGGGGGGAACAGCACACACTGGGCCTGTGGGTGGGGTAGGGGAGAAAGAGCATCAGGAAGAATAGCTAATGGATGCTGGGCTTAATACCTAGGTGATGGGTTGATCTGTGCAGCAAACCACCATGGCACACATTTACCAATGTAACAAGGCTGCACATCCTGCACATGTACCCTGGAACTTAAAATAAAAGTTGAAGAAAAATAAAAAAGAAATGCCCTCTCCTTTATCCGACCTCTGATTCCTATTTTGTGCTCATTGAAAGCCTATGCTTTCTTCAAGACCCTGCTCAAGTGCTGTCTCCTTTACAAAGCCTTCTTTGACTCAGGTTGGAAGTATTTGCTCTCATGAGACTTTCAACAGATCCACACTACTTTGTTCACAATTCAGAAATGTAAAATTCTCTGAAAACTAAGTTTTTTTGCAATTTTGATGCAAACATTTTTGGTGGCCTGACCTAATCTGAACTGACATGAGACTCTTTGTAGTCAAATACAGATATTCATGCTTCACTTTAGAAATATTGGCTTTACTTTAGAAATCAAAATTGGGTTTGATTACTGCATGCTGGCCCAGATCCCACTGGAGAGTTACATAAAATATAGTATATGTGTCACATTGCCTTAAATTCTGAATTTCATAACACATCTGCCTCAAGTCTTCCAGATGAGGGACTGTGGACCTACACCTAGCACTCACTACAGTATCTGGCACTAAAGTTAGTTATCATCTATCTCACCAACCACCCAAAGGCAGGAATTATGACAGTTTCATCTCCACAGGACCAGGCATATGTATGTGGCTGACATCACCACATTCTTTATGGAAAGCAATGAGGGGCATCAGGTCTGAGTGAACCTCGGTACCTCCTCCATTCCCAAGTAGTTAAACCCAGCCCTGGCTCTCGCTCAAGTTCCAGAACAACATTATCAATAGCCTAATGGTAAATCTCTCATGGATGTTTCCAACTTTACCCAAATTACTTTATTTCTCTCTCCCTTCAAACCATCTCCTTCTTCTTTAGGAATTTCACTAAAATTCCTAACCACTCATTCTAGCTTCAAACTACAAGACTGATTTATCTCCTCTCTTTTCCTCCCTCCCTCTCCCAGCCCATCCTCTCCTCCACCCTTAGCCTCTAACAAGGACTGGGCCTGGCTGGCTAGAAACCTGCCCAAGTGGCTGGTACTAATGACACCATCCAGTCTCTTACTGGATTGCAGCCCACATTCCTTAACATAAGAGTCAGAGCCCTTCCCCATCCAGGGGCAGTGTGTCTTTTGGCTTTACCTCTGTGTGACAGACACATCGTACCATCTTTGCATTCCCTCACTCTTCTGCATGTGCTGTCCTGTCTACCCTCCCTGAGCCCTCCACCTGATGATCCTATTCATTTCTCAAGGCCCAGTTTAAATATCACTTCCATTATCAAGTCTTTCCTTATCCTTCCTATGAGATTTCATTGCCCCATATTTAATTCTCTGCGTTCCCAGAGCACTTGATTTGTTCCCAGAGCACTTGATTTGAACCACTGCTTTAGTGCCATCTGCAAACTAAAGGATAGCCCAGTTAATGGCATACATACCTGTCTCTCCCTCCAAATTTTAAACTCCTAAGAGGCAGGGCCATGTGGGATTCAGTTTTTTTATTTCCAGCAACTCCCAAGCACATCATAGGCTGTCAACAGAAGTTTAAAAGGACTTTCACTTCTGCACGCTGCAATTACTCTGGTTGCCCTGAGGCATCTCTAGCAAAGTCCACCAATCTTATTTGAACTGCCGTTGTTATTAGCCCAATTACAGCTCTTCATTCCTTTTTCTATGGCTCATTTTCAGTTGGTTCCATACATAAAGCCTTGGCTTCCACTTTGCTTCTTACCTCTTTCCTGCCCCAAGTCCTGTCTGGTATCCTGATCTATCCTCATGTCCCACCGTCCTCTTTCCTGCTGTCTTCTCTGGAACCTGACTTTCTGGAAGAGGTGGGATTACACCCTGACTTGCAAGAATGGTAGAGGCAATCATTCAATTCTCTCCAAAGATTTTCATCCTATTCTTTTGTCCCCATTCTCCAGCCTCTGCCAGGTGAGCTGTGCTCTGCACTGTAGGCTGCACAGCTACTGTATTTAAGCTCCTCGAGAGACCTCACAAAGCATCCAGTATAAACCCTTCAACTTGCAGGTGAGAAAACCGAGACTCAGAGAGGTATGAAGACTTGTCTAAGGTCACCTGGGCAGTTGGCAGCAGCCTTTTGAGCCCACTGTTTTTTCTACTTTACATCACCTCTGGTAAAAGAGCTTCCCAGGCCAGGCACGGTGGCTAATGCCTGTAATCCCAGCATTTTGGGAGGCTGACGTGGGCAGATTGCTTGAGCTCAGGAGTTTGAGACCAGCCTGGGCAACATGGTGAAACCCCGTCTCTACAAAAAATAACAAACATTAGCTGGGTGTGGTGTTGTGCACCTGTAGTTCCACTGTAATTCCAGCTACTTGAGAGGCTGAGGTGGGAGGATGGCTTGAGATCAGGAGGTGGAGGGTGCAGTTAGCCAGCATCGGGCCACTGCATTCCAGCCTGAGCAACAGAGCCAGACCCTGTCTCAAAAATAAATAAATAAATAAATAAATAAAAAATAAAAGAGCTTCCCATATCATCACTCATAATTTTGAAAATCTTCCCATAAAAGCCTATTTCACAGCCCTAGCTCATATTATTTAGTAACAAGCAGTCATGTTCCAATTTTTGATAGTTGAATGTATTTTATTTCTTCATGTTTGCTAAGTAGGCTTTCACGTATTGTAAATAACACAGGAGGACAATATCTCACATATGGAAACTGACTAAATATTGACCTCTATTTTGGTAGATAATTGTAAAATAATAACTACCTGAGGAAAAAAAATTCAGATATAATTTTCTATGTCATATTGTCTTCAATAACACTGGATTTGATTAACATGGAAAAAGAAAACCATAGCTGAAAAGAGAAATAATGTTATTTACATACTGGTTTGTTTGTATGTCCTCAAAGACACTGTAATGTAGCACAATTTTAATGATTGTCACAAAATCGGTAGTTCTCAACAGCACCGAAGACGCTCCATTGACCTGATTGTTCCTGGAATTCATTATAAAAGAAAGATAAGGATAATTTTCCTGGGATTATTGTCAAGCATCTGATTGTGTAAGCAACTACCATTTTCAGGTGTTTTCTAAGCATAAAAGCATAGCAAACAGAAAGCAGTGATTAGGAAGAAATCCACAAAACATGTTATAGTCAAACCTTCTTGCATGTTCCTGTATTTGTTCTGTCTTCTTCAAAATTAAAAAATCAGGCCAGGCGCAGTGGCTCACGCCTATAATCCCAACACTATGGGAGGCCGAGGTGGGCAGATCACTTGAGGTCTGAGTTCAAGACCAGCCTGGCCAACATGGTGAAACTCCATCTCTACTAAAAAATACAAAATTAGCCAGGCGTGGTGGCGGGTGCCTGTAGTCCCAGCTACTCAGGGGGCTGAGGCACGAGAATCACTTGAACCTGGGAGGCAGAGGTTGCAGTGAGCCGAAATCGCGCCACCACACTCCAGCCTGGGTGACAAGAACCAAACTCCGTCTCAAAAAAAAAAAATTAAATTAAATTAAAAAATCAAAGAAGGCAGAAACTATTACTAACTGGTTTCACCTTTACTTAATACTACTTTCCCAAAGATCATGTAAATGTTCTTCCTACTTCTTGTATTTGGCATGTGTTAAGTGCTTTATTTTTAAAAATCTTTTAAACAATGCGTGACCCATTTCCAATTTCATTTGAAATATTTTCCATTTCAAAATAAAATGTCTTCTCCAACTCCTAAGGGAAGTATATGCAACTACAAACAGAAGTTTAATGATGCCTAATATGAGTTTAACTATACAACCATTCACGTGATGATGTACCTCCCTCACTTTACAGCAGGATGTCAAATCTTTTGGCTTCCCTGGGCCACACTGGAAGAAGAAGAATTGTCTTGAGCCACACATAAAATACGCTCACACTAATGATAATTGATGAGCTAAAAAATAAAAAATAAAAAAAATCTCATAATGTTTTAAGAAAGTTTACAAATTCATGTTGGACTGCATTTGAAGCCGCCCTGGGCCACATGCAGCCCATGAGCCAATGGGTTGGACGAGCTTGCTCTACAGTAAGTTCCATTAAGCACAAATGGTTTGGTTTGGTTTCCTCTGGTAGCAGGTACTCCTTTTAAATGAAATTCTCCTAATTTTGTGTTTGTCTGACGTTTTCTTGAGATTATAGTGAAAATATTCTAATGACTATTAGAGTGAGAATCCTCTAAAAATACTCAGCCAGAATACTGCACAGGTGATGTCATGTCCTTCTCAAGGTAATGCATTTGAAGGCACACAGTGTCTGTCTTCCCCTCAATTGGTGCTGTTAATTTTGATCACCTGGGCAAGACATTGCCTACATTTCTCCACTGAATAATTACTGGGCTTTAATTTTCTCCTAGTAACTGATAAGCAGTCTGTGAGGAGACACTTTAAGACCATAAAATATACATTTCCTCACCAAAATTTCCCCCTAGATTTAGCACCCATTAATGATTCTTGCCTGATCTCATCTTTACTATAATTACTGAAAAGAATGATTTTCCAACTCCTGCACTCCCTCCATATTTACAGCTCAGCATTCTACTGCAAGCAAAAGACCCTCCTTTGCCTCTGTTTATTAATCCATCTATTATCAGCAGGGAATCATGAATTCCTCTTTAGAAAAATTGATTACTATACTTAATTATTTTGGTCCTCAAATTGTTCCAGAGGTGGCCAGTGGGAACTATGTAAGGCTGGCTCCTGTGTCCTTGTGACATGACTCATGATTTGTTTGAACACTACTTTATTTGCTGGCATAACAAGATGATTCAGGATCATCTTGCACTTACCCTGCCCCAGCCCTGGAATCAGCCATTTGTCCATAAAGCCCTGGTTCCTTTTAATGGAAAATAGTATTAGAGACCAAGATTTGGTCTACAGGTGTGCTCATTGCTATTTGGGCGTCTTTGCTTCTTGGCCCTTGTAGGGGAAAGAGCTAGGAAATATATGCATGTATATACATATGTACACATACATATGCATACAATACACACACATGTATATACATACCTACATATTTACTTATGCACATAAATATGCACATACCTATTTTAGAAATCATGAGTTTATACCAATAACTCCAACTCCAGTTCATCCCTACAGGGTTATTCCTTGCCTTATCCCATTCCATATTTATATATTCCTTCTCCCACAGTGAGAATCCTGGCTCCTAACGACATTAACACATTTACTTATTTGCCCAATTTGAGAATATATCCAAAATGGATTCAAAATTGAGGAAGACACTTTTTACCAGATTACTTTTCAGCATTCCTCAAATTCAACAGATGCTTAATAACAGAATCTGCTTTTACTGTAAGGCAGATGGAACGAACCTAAAACAGACAAAACCATCCAAGTTTCACCTACCAAAAGATATAATACCTGAAAAGAGGTAGTATTTTTTTTTTTTTAAGACAGGGGCTTCTCTGCAATGCTTATGCCAGAATCTAAATGTCTGCCTAAGGGGTGAGGTGCAGTGGGGAGGCAATGAACTGGGAATTTTATAACAAGCTAAGATGTATAAAGGCAATATAGAGTTATGCTACAGGGGCCCAAAATGTACCATCCATATACTCCTCTTTAAAAACACATAAATAAAGACACAAATATAGAACCAGCTGCATATTACAATTTAGTATATGATAAAGGCAGCGTCTTAGCTGCTTTAGTAGCAAAAAGCTATTTGATTTAGGACAACTAGGGAGTCACATGGAAAAGTTTTTAACTGAATCTATTCTTCATGCTATGCATCAGAATAAATTCTAAATTGATGAAAGATTTCAATCTAAAAAATAGGAAACATATAAATACTAGAAAAAACATGAATATCTCTTTAACCCAGGAGTAAGGTTGTGACTTAAAAATCCAGAAATAATAAGGGAAAGATATTAATTACCTAAAAATAAATATTAAAAGCTTTACATGTCAAAAATACCATTAGCAAAGTAAAAAGACAAATGACAAACTGGGAAAATACTTTTGCTACTTACATCAAGGCACAGGGTTGACATTCTATGTAGAAAGAGCTTGTAGACATACAGAAGAAAAATGCCAATGCCCTTTTTAGAAAAATGGGCCAGGAAAATGAACAGAAAATTTCAGAAAAAGAAATTCAAATGGTTTGTAACCATATAAAAAGATGCTGAACCTCACAATAAGAAAAATACAAATTAAAACAATACTGAAATACCATTTCTCATTTATCAGACTGACAAAAATTATAAAGGATGACAACACACACTGTTGGCAAGTCTGCCTCATATGCTGACGGTGAGAATAAAAAATGGCACAACCCCTTTGGAGGAGAATTTGGGAGCATGTAGCAGAATTATACATGCAGTTACCTTTGAGCCAGCAATTCCATTTAAAATACATATTGGCAAACCAACAAAATGATACATGCCATTCATTGCAGCATCATTGGTAATAGCAAAAGACTGGAAACAACTTAAATTTCCATCAGTAGCAGACTATCTGAATAACTTTGGCACATCTATACCATGGAGTACCATGCCGCTATTTAAAAGAATGGAGTTGGACTGGTGGCTCTATAATCCCAGCGTTTTAGGAGACTGAGGCAGGAGGGTTACTTGAGGCCAGGATTTGAGACCAGCCTGGAAAACACAGAGAGACCTTGTCTCTACCAAAAAAAAACTTTTTTTTCATTAGCCAGGCAAGGTGGTGCATGCCTGTAATCCTAGCTAATTGAGAGGCTGAGATAGAAGGATAGCTTGAGCCCAGGAGTTTGATGCTGCAGTGAGCTATTTCGCACCACTGCAGCACTCCAGCCTGTGTAATAGAGTGAGACCCTGTCTCAAAGAGAGAGAGAGAAAGAGAGAGAGAATATGGAAAATATATTTATATCTCTATAGAGTGATTTCTAGGATATACTGTTAGATTTAAAAAACAACAACAACAAAGTAAAAATAAGTGTGTATAGGATACTCACATTTATATAAAGAGGATATATGGATGGATTGATAGATAGATACACATATATAGTCACGTATGAACAATGACTGGATATTTTATATCATGGAATTATACTTAACTTTTATATCTGATAATAAATAGTACTATAGGCTTTTTCATAAACAACACACCTAAAAAAAAAAGCATTAGAAGGTATATTCCATAGACCAAGAGATTAGGGGGGAAAAGCAGAGCTCAAAAAGTAGAGAAGTAGAACAGAGATGCAAAAGTCTTTTTAAAATTTATGAAATCCATTATTTTATAAAAAGGATAATGCATCGTAACGAAGATTTATCCCAATAAGGCAAAATTGGTTTGATATTCTTTAAAAATCAACATAATTCACCACATTGATAGAATAAAGGAAAAAACCAGGTCAGGCACTGTGGATAACTTGAGCTCAGGAGTTCGAGACCAGCCTGGGCAACATGGCGAAACCCTGTCTCTACAAAAAAAATTATCCGAGCATGGTGCTGCGTGCCTGTGGCCCCACCTACTCCAGAGGCTAAATCAGAAGAATCCAGAGCTTGAACTCGTGCAGCGAAGGTTGCAGTGAGCCGAGACTGAACCACTGCACTCCAGCCTGGGTGAAAGAGACCTTATCTCAAAAAAAAAAAAAAAAGGAGAAAACCATACACCTAAAAAGCATTTGACAAAATTCAACATTTATTGAAGATAAAAACTCACAGCAACCTAGAATTAGAAGAAAACTTTCTCAAACTGATAAAGGGCACAAGGGAAAAAAAAAAAGTAGAGCTAGCATAATACTTACTAGTGAATGACTAAATGTCTTCCCCCTAAGCTTGGAAATAAAGCAAGGTTGTTTTCTTTCATCATTTCTATTCAATATTGAACTTATCTTTGCTGTAAGTCAAGAAAATGAAATAAAAGCAATAGATTGAAAAGGAAGAAGTAACACTATATTCATAAATAAGATCATATATGTAAAAAATACCACAGGAATCTACCAAAAAACACTAGAACTGGTAAATGAATTTAACAAGGTCACAGGACACAAGGTAAACATGCACAAGTCAATTGTATTTTTATATATTAACAACAAACAATCCAAAAATTAAATTTAAAAGACATCATTTACAATAGCAACAAAACTATAACGTATTTAGAGATAAATTTAAATATATGGAATACACATACACTGGTAAAACATTACTGGTAAAAATTAAAGAAGACCTAAATAATGTTCATGAATTGCAAAACTCAATATTGTCAGAATGATAGTTCTCCGTAAATTGATCTATAGGTGCAACATAATTAAATAAAAATTTCTGTGGTCTGTTTTGTTGAAATTCAGCATGTCTACTGAATGACTCTAGGCCCCTTGGAATTTTACACAACCCATTCTAGACCTGCTTGAAGCCACTTTCCCAGGATCAATGATGTGAAACAAGACTGATCACTCTCAAAGAAGGTTGTATAATATTTATAATCTGCCAACCAGACACTCAACTGGAATATTACATTATTTGAAATACTTTTTTTCATCATATATTTAACACTTCAAATTTTTGCTGAGAGAACTTGAGCTCACGCCTAAAAGATGTTGCTTTCCTTTGTCAGACACACAAGTAAATTCACCTTTGATTAAGAGGAGGAAGAGAGAGAAAGAGGTGATGGTATACGGATTGGTAGTTTATATTGTAATAAACTGAAATGGAACTCAAAATGTTGGTTATATTCAGCACTTTGGGAGGCCGAGGTGGGTGGATCACTTGAGGTCAGAAGTTCGAGACCAGCCTGTCCTGCATGGTGAAACCTCATCTCTAATAAAAATACCAAAAAATTAGCCAGGCATGGTGGTGCCCACCTGTAATCCCAGCTACTCTGGTGGCTGAGACACAAGAATCGCTTGAACCCAGGAGGCGGAGGTTGCAATGAGTCAAGATCACACCACTGCACTCCAGCCTGCACAACAGTGAGGCCTGTTTCAAAAAGAAAAAAAAAAGTTTGGTTATAAAACCAAAATTAAATATAAAAAAAGTATGTTGTATATATTACCACAATAAAAAGAGAAAAAAATGTTAATCTTTTAAATTTACTTAAAAATGTAAAAATCTATAATGCAAATAAAATTATACAACCACCCTTCACAAAAATTACAATAAAATATAATGTAAAAATTTACCAGTTATTTGGATCTAAAACTCAGTAACATAAAAATAGAAATGAGGAGAGGAATGAAATTATGCCAAATATCTTGCTTAATAAAAGAGACTTTGACTTTGTATTTTCTTCTGTCTCTGAAGAGTACAGAAATAAGGGTTAAATACTATTTGTGGAAACTTAAAGGTAATCATAGCAGAATTTAAAACAGGATATATCTCTTTTAGATCACTGAAGATGAATGAAAAACACATAGTACACACACAGAGAACTATCTACAAAAGGCAAAAGAAAAAAGATAAAAACCAGGAAACACAAAACAAAATGACAGAAGCAAGATAAGACATACCAGTTATAATAATTATTATCAATTATAATAATAATTCAAGTAAATTAAAAGACAAATTCTTTGATTCAGTAACAACAATGTGATATCACAAATGCTAAAGGTCAGGCCAGTGTCTATCAGACAGATTCAAAGAATAAAAAAGCAGGAGTACAATACTAATATCAAACAGATTAGAATTTAGGGCAAAATATTAAATGGGAAAAGAGTATCAGAGCAAAAAAAAAATACAATTCAAAATTAATTAGCTTCATGAACTTGTAATTTCTAAATAGAATTGTATCAAAACATACAAGAGTTATATATTTGTATCTTGCACTTGCAATAATAAATTTACCAGTTTTCATATAAGCAGGGCAGCAGGAGGTAGAATAGAAGCAAGGAAAGAATCTTTTCCGATTCTCCCTCTATCTCTGACAGATCAAATAAACAAAAAATAATTGTCATAGGTCAGGTTCTCCAGAAACAGACTCTGAGACCGAGGTTGTGTTGCATTCAAGAGTACTCTGAGGAATAATACCTGTAATGGAATGGTGGAAATAGGATTGGCACAAGAGGAACTTCAACAAAGGCCTCAGCAGATCCTGCAGGGAGCTCTGGAGCCAATGTGGTGCTTCAAAAAAAGTCCCCCACTTTTTTTTTAAATTTTTTTGAGACAGAGTGTCACTCTATCACCCAGGCTGGAGTGCAGTGGTGCAATCTCGGCTCACTGCAACCTCCGCCTCCTGGGTTCAAGTGATTCTCCTGCCTCAGCCTCTCAAGTAGCTGCGATTACAGGCACATGCCACCATGCCCGTCTAATTTTTGTATTTTTGGTAAAGACTGGGTTTCACCATGTTGGTCAATCTAGTCTCAAACTCCTGACTTCGTGATCTGCCCGCCTCAGCCTCCCAAAGTGCTGGGATTACAGGCATGAGCTACCGTGCCCAGCTCAGGTTTTTTTTAAGTCCATTGTTATGTCTTTATTTTTATTTTTTGCTTAACTTTTTTTTTAATATGCTTTAAGTTCTGGGATACATGTGCAGAACGTGCAGGTTTGTTACACAGATATACACGTGACATGGTGGTTTGCTGCACCATCAACCCGTCACCTACATTAGGTATTTCTCCTAATGCTATCCCTCCCCTAGTCCTCCACCCCGCGACAGGCCCCAGTGTGTGATGTTCCCTTCCCTGTGTCCATGTGTTCTCATTGTTCAACTCCCACTTATGGGTGAGAACATGCAGTGTTTGGTTTTCTGTTCTTGTTATAGTTTGCTTAGAATGATGGTTTCCAGCATCATCCATGTCCCTGCAAAGGACATGAACTCATCTTTTTTTAATGGCTGTATAGTATTCCATGGTGTAAAAGGGGTTAAATCATCTGTAATAAGAAGTAGGAAACCAAGAGTGTCTCTGTTTTAAGAGTACCTCATTGCCCAATTTATAAAACTTAGCCATACTGCAGGACTTTCCCCCAAAAAATGCCATAAGAAAAGTATAAATAAACAAACAAAATGTTCCCATTGAGGCAAGGAGGGCAGACCTTTGTATTCCTGTATCTATCAACCAGTCATTGGATGTAGACTGCCCCCAGCGACAAGGCTTAACACTTCTGATGACAATTCTTGGGGAGAGATTCACCTCTGAGCTGAGTAACCAGGACTATAATAGTATTGTTCTCAACAAAAGAAGCAGGAGCCAGAATAAATGAAGCCCATTGGATCAGAATAAAACGTATGGAAGAGAGGTGAACTGAGCATAAATTTCTGATTTTTCTGATATGCTTTTTCCAATCCAAGTCAGAAGCATTGAAATCTATCTGAATAACATAAAGGTTGGTTTAAATGATAAGCATCAAGCTTTTTACTTTAAAAACAGAACTTACCTTCTTATCCAGCATCAGGAAACATTTATAAAATTTGATCAAGTATTTAGGTTATAGAAAATAGTTAAGTACCTTAAAAACATAGTCTCTACAATGTTGTAGTGGAAGTAATAATCATAAAAGTTATAAGAGAATAACTAATCAGTAAAAAATTCAAAGTAGAGTCCAACATAATAAAGCTAGAGTCAAAATGACAAATAGAAATGAAGTTACTATTCCTAATAAACAAAAGGTGCTTATAAATTAAACAGGAAATGAATAAACACCTTAATAGAAACAAAAAGCATTAACAGACAATTCAGAAAAATAAAGACTACTCATGACTACTTAATATGTGAAATATGTTTGGCTTCACTTAAAAATGTGTAAATGAAAATAAAACAATATCAAAATACATTTTTCACTTATCAGTTTGGCAAAAGTTAAAATGATTGAAAACCCCATTGCTGCCCAGTCCATCTCCTGCAAGGATGGGGAAAGAGGATCTAAATTGGACCATCTTCCTGGAAAACAGTTTGACATTTGAATAAAAATATGCATGCCATTTTACTCAGCAATTCTACTTTAATTTATCCTTTTGTAGCAGCATTTTTTTTTTTTTTTTTTTTTTGAGGCGGAGTCTCGCTCTGTCGCCCGGACTGGAGTGCAGGGGCAGGATCTCAGCTCACTGCAAGCTCCGCCTCCCGGGTTTACGCCATTCTCCTGCCTCAGCCTCCCGAGTAGCTGGGACTACAGGCGCCCGCCACTTCGCCCGGCTAGTTTTTGTATTTTTAGTAGAGACGGGGTTTCACTGTGTTAGCCAGGATGGTCTCGATCTCCTGACCTCGTGATCCGCCCGTCTCGGCCTCCCAAAGTGCTGGGATTACAGGCTTGAGCCACCGCGCCCGGCCTGTAGCAGCATTTTTAAAGTTGAAGTATAATTTACATATAGTAGTGAAATTTGCCCTTTTCAGGGTACTAGTTTTGACAAATGTACATTCATGTAACCATCACAATACAGAACAGTTGATTATCCTTCCTTCCAAATTCCTTCATTTCACTGCTTTCTAGTCAAACCTTTCCCTCAGTCTTACCACTGATCTGTTCTCTGTCACTAGACTGTCACCTTTTCCAGAATGTCATACAATAGAATCATATAAGATGTAGCCTTTTGAGGCTAGCTTCTTTCACTTAGTATACTACATTTGAAATCCATCCACGTGGTTTTATGTATTCCACCATATAGATGTACCAAAATTTGTTTATACATTACCCAGTTGAAGAATATTTCAATTGTTTCCAGTTTTGACAATTTAATAGCTTTTTTCTTTTATGGATTGTCATATCTAAAAAATCTTTGCCTAACCAAAGATCACAACAATTTTCTTCTGTTTTCTCTGAAGCGTTTTATAGTTTCAGGTTTCATATCTATTTAGGTCTACAATCTATTTTGTGTTCTCTTTTTCTTTCCTTTATTTATTTATTTATTTTTTGAGAGAAGGAGTCTTGCTCTGTTGCCCAGGCTGGAGTGCAGGGGTGCCATCTTGGCTTACTGCAAACTCTGCCTCCCAGGTTCAAGCGATTCTCCTGCCTCAGCCTCCTGAGTAGCTGGGACAACAGGTGCACATCACCATGCCCAGCTAATTTTTGTATTTTTAGTAGATGGGGTTTCACCTTGTTGGTCAGGCTGGTCTCAAACTCCTGACCTCGTGATCTGCCTGCCTCGGCCTCCCAAAATGCTGAGATTACAGGCATAAGCCACCACGCCCAGCCCATTTTTTATTTCTTTCATTAGAGTTTTGCAGTTGTAAGCATACAGATCCTACACATAGTTTGTTAGATTTATATTTGAAAATTTCATTTTTTGGTGCTATTTTGATTTCAATTTCTAATTATTCATTCCTAGTTACAGAAATATAATTATATTTGCATGTTGACCTTATATCCTATTACCTTGCTAAACTCACTCGTTAGTTCCAGTAGCTTTTCTGAAGATTCCTCGAGATTTTCTACATAGTCAATTATGCCATCTGCAAATAAACACAATTTCTTCCTTCCTAAGCCATAAGTTTTTCATTTCTTGTTCTTGCCTTTTTGCATCAGCCAAGACATCCAGTATGTTAAATATGAGTGGTGAGTGGACTTCCTTGCCATGTTCCCAACATTAGGGGAACAGCACTTTTTTTTTTTTTGAGATGGAGTTTCGCTCTGTTGGCCCAGGCTAGAGTTTAGCGGCGCGATCTTGGCTCACTACAACCTCCACCTTCTGGGTTCAAGCAGTTCTGCCTCAGCCTCCTGAGTAGCTGGGATTACAGGCGCGCACCACCACACCTAGCTAACTTTTTTGTATTTTTAGTAGAGACGGGGTTCCACCGTGTTGGTCAGGTGGGTCTCAAATTCCTGACCTCATGATCCACCCACCTCAACCTCCCAAAGTCCTGGGATTACACATGTGAGCCATTGTGCCTGGCCAAGAAAACTTATCTTTTATGATCAAATATGATGTTACTGACAGGTTTTTTGTAGAGATGCTTTGTCAGGTTGAGGAAGTTCCCTTCTAGTCCTAGTTTTCTGAGAGTTTTTATCATGAATGGTAGTCAAATTTTGTCTCATTCTCTTTTTGCATCTATTGGGATGATCATATACTTTTTCCTCTTTCATTTGCTGACAAGGTAAGTTAATTACATTGATCAATTTTTGAATATTGAACTAGCCTCGTTCATATTCATAGTTTTGTTATGATGTGTTATAAGGACTGAAAAGGAAGAATTAAAATTTTCCTTATTCACAGACAATATGATTGTATGCATGGAAAGTTTAAACAAATCTACAAATAAGTTAGTGAATTTGGCAAATTTGCTGGATTTGAAGTGTTTATATACAACTATATTTAATATAATAGTGGCCATTAGAAAATGAAAATTTAAAAATATACCTTATACAATAACTTAAAAAAATTATATTCCTAGAAATAAATCAAACGAAAGATTTATAAGAAGAGCCTTACAAGGTAAACTATAAAACATTGAGAGACTAAACAAAGGAAGAAACACACCATGTTTATGGATTTGAAAACTCAACATCATAAATAAGATGATTATTCCAAATTGATCTACAGAATCAATTCAGTCCCAAATAAAATTTCAGAAACTTTTTTTAAGGAACTAACAAAGTGATTCCAAAATTTACATGGAAATGTATAGAACCAAGAATTGCCAAGATAATCTTGAAGAAGAACAAAGTAGGGGGACTTAACCAGGTACCCAAATTTATTGTAAAGTTACAGTAAATAAGACAGTGTGGTACTACTTCACGGAAAGACAAACAGGTTAATGGAATAGAATAGAATTCAGAAAGAGACCCAAGCCTATACAGACATTTGATTTGTGACAAAGTAGGCAAGACAAAGAAAAGAAAGAATGGTATTTCCATGGTTAATTTTTACAAATTTGTTTTCTAGTATTTGTCATGTTGTATATAAACTGGACCAATCTATTTAGGGAATGAAACTGGATTTTATTCATATTGCATAACACTAACTGCTAACACAAGCTCTGGCATATACCAGGTGCTTAATAAGTGTTGATAGCCAGCCAGGCACGGCAGCTCACGTCTGTAATCCCAGCACTTTGGGAGACCAAGGCGGGTGGATCAACTGAGGTCAGGAGTTTGAGACCAGCCTGGCCAACATGGCAAAACCCCATCTCCACTAAAAATACAAAAATTAGTTGGCCGTGGTGGCAGGCACCTGTAATCCCAGCTACTCGGGAGGCTGAAGCATAAGAACTGCTTGAACTCAGGAGGTGGATGTTGCAGTGAGCCGAGATGGCACCACTGCACTCCAGCCTGGGCAACAGAGTGAGACTTTGTCTCAAAAAAAAAAAAAAAAAAAAACTGTTGATAGCAAATGGCCAAAGCACTAAGAAGAGACCATGTGAAGCTGTATGTTTTAGGGGTCTTATGCTGTTCCACTAATTGGCAACTAGGCAGTGATCAATGGAAATGACAGCAGGAAGATGCTGCATCGGTCGGTGCTCTTTGAATCTATTTGACCTGTAACACTACTGCCACTGCCACCATCAGAGAGAATACAACTGACTCTTCTCACTTCCACACACAAATGTCAGACCACATAAATGTTCTGTGATTACTTCCCCCTTCTAGATCAACCTGATTTTACCTTGTAAGTGAGAAAAGAGGGAATAAGGAATATAATTTTCTCTGCATCTCAGCCCTAGCACAACAGGAACACTCATTTTATAACTTGTCTAGAGACATGTGAAACAGGCTGTTTGAATGTATGGGGAAGTCCCACAATGGAGCCATCTCTGTCTTTTCAGGCAGGAAATTAATACCATAATTCTTCTCTTTGTGGTTTATCACCACACACAAAAGCCATCTTTCAACATCAAATAATTTTGTATTTTTAGTACAGCCATGTTGTCCAGACTAGTTTGGAACTCCTGACTAGGTGATCCACCCACCTCAGCCACCCAAAGTGCTGGGATTACAGGTGTGAGCCACCTGACTCAGCCAACTTACATTTTCAAAACCTTTCTGATGGGTTTATCAGGGTATTAAATGCATTTTACATTTATGATGTTTTTCAACTATGGTGAGTTTATCGTGAGATAATCCCATCATAAGTCAAGGAGCATTTGTATTCATTTTTTAATTACCAGTTAGTCAGGGTTCTCCAGAGAAACAGAACCAAAGGAGACATATATATATATATATTGACTCATGTGATTGTGGGAGCTAGAAAATCTGAAATCTGCAGACCAGGTTGGAGACAGAACTCCTTCCTCTGGGGACCTCGCTCTTTTCTCATAATGTCTTTAACTGATTGGACGA
This sequence comes from Trachypithecus francoisi, assembly GCF_009764315.1. Lineage (NCBI taxonomy): Eukaryota > Metazoa > Chordata > Mammalia > Primates > Cercopithecidae > Trachypithecus > Trachypithecus francoisi. The sequence continues at coordinate 4,847,973 of NW_022681467.1, forward strand.
GACCCACTTACATTATGGAGAGTAATATACTTAGCTCAAAGTCTACTGATCTAAGTGTTAATCAGTCTAAACAACACCTTCACAGCAACACCTAGACTGGGATTAGACCAAACAACTGGGCACCATGGCTTGGTCAAGTTGATACATACAATTAGCTATTATAAAGTTTTAGAATCTTTAGTACAGATTCTATATATTAGAAACATGAAAACATCATGCCACTCCTAATCCAGCCTTTCCAAATGCTTTAAGATGTCATGGAATCCCATGCTAAAATCTGACTCACTGACCAAGAGAAATATGTGACTACTTACTAACACAGCAGCCCTGAACATGGTTCCATGATTTATTCAGACCTCTTGAAGGATAACAGAAACATTCTAATGGTAAATGAGAACAATATTTGACATTGCCATATTTTCTTATGAACATAAGCATAAACTAGAACATTAAATAGTAACGTTGGAGGATCATCAGATTGTATTAAAGTTTAACATTTTATGAGACTGACATGCTGCCAACTATGCCAACAGGATGATTCAAGTTTAACATTTTAGATACCTGTTTTGGGGAAATTATGTCTGAATATCATGATTATACTTCTATAGCATTATTTCATCATCATATTAGTATCGTGTTTACTTTCATAAGGAACAAGATATAGTTCTCTTTCAATAATCAACGTGTAGGTACACTGAATGTAATTTTGACCAATTATAATGATTACATTGGTCATGTTATACTATAGGTTCTATCAGCATTGAAATTTTTCTGAGTTTAGAGCTTACTGATTTAATTCCATTTGACTTAATTAGCAAATCTAATCCATGTTAATGCTGACATTATGATTTATTTGCGTTTTACTGCTGAGTTTATAGTTTTAAGTACAAGAAGCCAATATCACTCATGACTTGAAAATTATTGCCCCTATTTTAAGTAAAAATTTGTACAACATTTTCCAGAAAAGCTGGATCAAAGACTATTACTTTCCCATTTTCAATTTTTGAGAGGTTTCTATACTAACAATTTTTATTTCTGCCAAATATGTCTAGCAAAGAAATCTCTCAACCTCATGAACTTGATCTAAGTGTGAAATTCCTGTTGCTATCTCAGAAATTTCTGGTTTGGAATTCTGACAAGCAGAGAAATAGAATTAAAAGGATTTCTGTAGTGAAAGACACGAATAATGCCTTGAAAACAAAAGCAAACTAACATATAATAAAAACCTATGTAGGAAACATGTATCAAAGGATTTTAAAAGGCATAGTAGTATAGAAACAAAAGAACAGAATACTAATCTTTTAAAAACAAATAACTACAAATGAAATTTATGACATAAGAGCCTGGTATATGACAAGCTTTACAGAATGCAAAAATTAATCACATAGCATAGCATTAAGTGGTGAAAGATGAGTAATATTTGATTCTTCAGTTTTGCCAACCCAATCATTCAGGCCTTGAAAATTAGTATTGAACATGGAGTCCAATTTATCTCAAACTAAAAATGGTTACAAAGATATATGTAGTTAATCTAAGTCAAAGAACCCACTGAACTCAAATGGCCATTTACACTCTCAACAAAAGCAGGCATATCCAAGAAATAAATTCTCTGTTACGTCAGTTTGTACTGATCAAAGTGGTTACCAAGAAAGACAGAAAATCTGAAAAGCAAGCAGTCAAGAGCAGTAGCTGCTGCCTAAAGAGAGAGTAAGATTACTGACAATGATGGAACGGTTTCAGGAGGAAATGAGAAAATCACATATCAACAAATGGAATTTTCACAAAGGAAAATAGCCACAGTTTACCCGAGTTTTGATACTCAGTATGCTAGAAATAAATGCATTGCTGACATCTGATTCATAGGACATTAGTAACTAAATCACCAAGTAATGAAAAAACTCAGAGGACTGGCATTATTGTTAGAAGAGTATAAGGTGGTTGTATGTCCACGTGGTTGAGTCATTTAAAATCTGTCTCAACATAACAGTCCGGGCCATCCAGCTGCCTCAGGGTAGATGTGGTCAACACCCACATCATGATCATTTGAAGCTTCTGACACAAATGTTTTTATTTTTTAAAATGGTTGGTTGGTTGTCTCTCACCATTAGCAACTACATAAACATGGGTGTAAACCAGCACTTTGGGGGAGCAAACTCTCCGATATACCAGTGCTCCCATCCTTCAGCACTTGAAGGAGTCTAAGGATATGTCAATGTAACTGTTCAGTGACTGGCGATTATAAGGGGTCTAACTCTGGTTTTTGACATCTGACTGCTATCTGCTTTTGAGCCTCACCCTTCTTCTGCCACTCTGCCCCATAACTGGATAAGCTGATAAGAAAGTCTGGGGGCTCCCTCCTTTGGCACTGGGGGAAGATTTCAACTATGTAAACCATTGCCTGCATACAGGAACCGTCTCTCCAGCCCCAGCCACAACCCCAGTAAAATCCCTAGCCAGGCTCCTCCTTTCCTGCCCTCTCAAGCCATTTGAGACTCCCTTGGGATGCCTGCTCTGCTCTCTCCAGAGACCACAATTATGTACATAATTAACCTTTTCACACTCTCTTGCTGTGTGTGTGTGTGTGTGTGTGTGTGTGTGTGTGTGTCATCAGTCTCAACATCTGAAACAAATTTTGAGAGGGTGTCCATTCTGTTTCTCAGAGTGGCTACAAGATTAATTAACATATTGCTTAGCCAGGCTTCTTTCCCTTTATACAGAAAAATCTAGCCCGACTTGTTAGTGGCTTACAGATTATAAAACTGGTATAGATTTGACTAAGGCTGGAAAAAAAGGTTTGTTCAACTTGATAACAATAACAAGAGAATCATAGATTCTACCTCTCATTTACTAATGAAACACTTGAGGAAATTGTGTAAACCTCAGTGTAGACATACCATCTACATCTCAGTGTAGATGATCCCATGTCATCAAACTGGGCTCTAGGTTCTACCTAGTTCCTGCAGTGTTCATAAGATTCCAGACCTGCCAAAAGGTGACTTCAGACTACCCTTCTACCATTCACATGGGAAGTCATTCTACCATAATCATCCTCATAACAAGACAGATCCTCCATGCATAAAAGATTTTTAAAAATCATTGGAGCAATAAAGACATTTAAATATTTTTATAATATTTGATCAGGAAAAGAATGCAAAACCAAAAGCCACAAAGGAAACTACAACAGATTTAGTTGCATAAAAATTTTAAAGTCCATTTAGTAAAAGACATTAGGATCAAAATTAAAAAACAAACACCAAACTGAGGGAAATATCTGTAATGTACACACAAAACAAAGAGTAAATATCTTTACCATATAAAGAACTCTTACAAAGCAACACAGAAAAGATGAACACCACAGTAGAAAAAAGATATGAACAGACAATTCACAGAAAAAAATCCAAACGACTAGTAAGTATATTAAATGATGCTCAGTCCCATGAATAATTACAGAAATGCAAACTGAAACAATAAAATACCAGCTTTCCACTGGTATGGGTATGGTCTTAGACAGATGAAAAAGAAGGCTAAAATTCATTGCTAGCAAGTGTGTGGGGGAAAAGGTGACCCTTATATACAGCTGGTGAGAGTATAAATTGGTGCTACTTTTCTTTTGAGATGAAGTCTCGCTCTGTCTCCAGGCTGGAGTGCAGTGGCGCATTCTTGGCTCACTGCAAGCTCCGCGTCCCAGGTTGATGCCATTCTCCTGCCTCAGCCTCCCAAGTAGCTGGTACTACAGGCGCCTGCCACCACGCCCAGCTAATTTTTTTTTTTTTTGTATTTTTAATAGAGACGGGGTTTCGCCGTGTTAGCCAGGATGGTCTTGATCTCCTGACCTCATGATCCGCCCGCCTCAGTCTCCCAAAGTGCTGGCATTACAGGCATGAGCCACCGAGCCTGGCCAAATGGTGCTGCTTTTCTAAAGGGTAGTGTGTATCAAAATGAAAGTTCCATCAGTTCCACTTCTAAGAAAATCACTGTTCGGCCGGGCGCGGTGGCTCAAGCCTGTAATCCCAGCACTTTGGGAGGCCGAGACGGGTGGATCGCGAGGTCAGGAGTTCGAGACCATCCTGGCTAACACGGTGAAACCCTGTCTCTACTAAAAAATACAAAAAAAAGCTAGCCGGGCGAGGTGGCTGGCGCCTGTAGTCCCAGCTACTTGGGAGGCTGAGGCAGGAGAATGGTGTAAACCCGGGAGGCAGAGCTTGCAGTGAGCTGAGATCCGGCCACTGCACTCCAGCCCGGGTGACAGAGCGAGACTCTGTCTCAAAAAAAAAAACAAAAGAAAATCATTGTTCAGGTGTACAAACCTGTATATACACTGACGTCCATGGGACCGTTGTTCACAGCATCTGAAAATTGTAGCAACAGGAACAACAGTCAATAAGGATCTGGTGAAGTAAACCATGCTAGAATTATACAATGGAATTTCATGCAGCTGAGAACATGAAAAATGCCATCAATATAGGAGTACATGAAGAGAAGCCTACAGTATGTAGTATCACCCCATGTATGTAAAAAAGGGAAATGTATAAAGGAGTCTAGAAGACTACATACCACATTTTTAAATGGCTGCTTCCGGCAGTTGTGTCTTGGGAAAGAGGGTAAGGGCAGGCACGACTAAATGCCCTGGAATCATTTGCACAGATGTCCCCCTATAAGACTGAGATCTGGAAAGCCACACAGAGTGATGGAGACTGCAGGTGAAAGCAGCTTCTCTTCTGACCCCAGCTGGCTTCTGTTTGAAGGGAAAGAAAGAGAACTCAGGGGAGAGATGTTCTCCAATTACAGGAGTCCTTATAAATAAGGTACCATAAGCACAATGAGGGTGGGTGGCTTAGTGGGAGCCTTAGAATACATTCACTTAGCACCACTCAGCTAGTTATTCCTGGCTGTAATGCCCTCAAGAAAAGGGAGATAAAAGGGTCTGTTGTAACACTGGGGTAGAGTGGGGAGGAGGGAGTGTTGCAAAGTGCTGAGGAACTCTGTAAACCCCCAAGCCTGGCATAATGAGTTGTGCTCTGACATTGGCAAAGAGGTGATAAGGAGGACTACTGCTTTATCAGGGAGAGAGGTAAATGACATCAAGAAGAGAGCAGTAACTTGTCTTTTGTGAGTCATCCAAGAGTGCTGGGACAGAGTACCTTCAGGGTCACACTCCACAAGCAGTCAATTGGAAGACAGGCCCAGGGCTTTAGCAAACAGGAAACACCACAATGTAGTGAAGGCAACCTGGTGCCACCCTCAGCAGTTGCAGAAATGTTCCTATCTATAAGCCCAGCTCCAATTTTTTGGAATCTGGTGCTGAGCCATGTGCATGGTACAGAGTGGAAGGGAGCTTCAGTCTGTGAAGAGTGCCAGGGCAGAGATGAAAGTTTCCAAAGCCAAAGAAAGTTGTCGAATGGTACTTTGAGAATAAGAGCCACTGGTGAATAGAACAGATGAGATCAGGGTTCCCAGGATGGATCAAGGTGAAAAACTTCCCCTCTCATTCCTTTCCCCCAACAGCCATGGCTATGCCCAGGAGTGACTAATTCAGAATTCCAGATCCTGGAGGTAAAGGGAGGAGCACAGTTTTTAGTGGTCGGTGCTCTATCTCTACTTCCGACACCACCACTGCCAATAGAGACAAAATCTACTACAACTAAGTATAGGCTTGGAGAGAAAGAATATCTTAGAAATAAATTATCTGGTGGACTACAGCTCTTGTCAAAGGAACCAAGGAAGTCTTGCTTTGGATGTAGGAAAGGAAAAAGTCAGGGTACCCCCAATCTTGATGCACAATTCAAACTCAGGGCAGGCAAGATGAAGTTAGACAAAAACAAAGACACTTTTACTAGGAGGTCAGAGAAAGAACCATCTCTACTTTCTCAGTAATGTTTTATTCTTGAATATTTTAAATATTCAAACGGATTTTCTGGAAGCCAGAAAGTAATTATGGGACCAGAGACAATTCGTGACAAGGATGGCATAAATGGTTTCATTGCGACATCTGAAATATTTTCACATGACAGGTTTAAACATGTTAACATTTTCATTTCATTACACTGGCAACATAATTAGTTTCAGGATATAAGTACTGAAGGTGTTGATCCAAATGTAATCTCTGTATTTTAGCTCTGAGATATAAATGTCAATGAGTTACAGTTGTTTGAGGCATTTTAAAAAGTCAAAAATATAGAGAGAAATAGCTTTGCTTTGTACTTTTTTGGCATGTCACAGCTCTGGTAAGTAGTGAAATAGTGATGACAGTAAGTGTTAGGTCTTAACTAGACTAATCAATTTAAAACTTGTGAGGTTTATAGATATACCCATCAATGAAATAAAAGAGAGCTCAGAAATTTTTGGTGTACACATATGTAGTCAATTGATTTTCAGCAAAGACAAAAAGGCAGTTCAACAAATGGTGCCCAAATAATTGGACGTTCATTTGCAAACGAAGGAAGGAGAGAAAGGAAAGAAACTAGGACAACACTTCCTCACACTTTACACAAAAATTGGTTCAAAATGGGTCACAGATCTAAGAATAAAATCTAAAACTTTAAAACACCTAGAAAAAGAGTGAATTTGAGGGGTTAATGAAAATATTCTTTGTTTTGACTATGGTGGTCAGTACATGACCCTACGCAGTTCAAAATTTATTGAACTGAATATTTTTAAAAGCTGAATTTTAATGTATATAAATTATGCATTAATTTAAAATTTTTCAATGGCCAGGCGCAGTGGCTCACACCTGTAATCCCAACACTTTGGGAGGCCAAGGTGGGTGGATTACTTAACGTTAGGAGCTCGAGACCAGCCTGGCCAACATGGTGAAACTCCATCTCTACTAAAAATACAAAAATTAGATGGGTGTGGTGGCACATGCCTGTAATCCCAGCTACTGGGGAGGCAGGAGATTTGCTTGAACCTAGGAGGCAGAAGCAAGCCGAGATCATGCCACTGCACTACAGCCTAGGCAACACAGTGAGACTCCATCTCAAAAATAAATAAAATAAAATAAAATATTTCAAAATTGTAACTGTTAAAAAAAGGGATTAATTTAAATAAAGCCAATCAACTCTGCCACTAGCCATCAAATGTGACCTGGGCAAAACTTAAGTTTCAGGGCACAGTTCTTTAATTAGTATACTGAAGTCAATATAAGTAGCATCTGGAACATAGAAATATATTCACAAATATATCTTGGATTCATTAGAATAAGGAAAACACTGAATTATATATAATTTAGAAAATATGAATTACATAAAATTCAGAAATATTATTACCTCAAAATGCTATTTCTTAGCCCTTGAAAACAACTTTTAAAAGAGTCAGTGGCCGGGTGCGGTAGTTCACGCCTGTAATCCCAGCACTTTGGGAGGCCGAGGCGGTCGGCTCACTTGAGGTCAGGAGTTCAAGACCAGCCTGGCCAACATGGTGAAACCCGTCTCTACTAAAAATACAAAAATTAGCCAGTGTGGTGACGGGCACCTGTAATCTCAGCTACTCAGGAGGCTGAGGCAGGAGAATCGCTTGAACCCAGGAGGTGGAGGTTGCAGTGAGATGAGATCGTGCCACTGCACTCCAGCTTGGCCAATAAGAGCAAGACTCCATTTCAAAAAAAAAAAAAACAGATTTGGTGGTTTTTTTTTACCTTTGGGAACATAAATATTTCTTCAAAATAAAACAGTAAGATGTAAAACAACCAATCAAGGTTTTTCCCTCTTTCATCATTAACAATAAAGCTTCTAGTGCAAAAAACAATACAAAGTTGCCGTACCATGCCCAAGCTCTGTATTTTCAAAAAGCTAGCTACACACAGCAGTTTCCCAGCAATGCAGATAAATTCCAGGACACCTTAGGCCTATCTCTTCCCTGAACGAAAGCTCCTGAAGGAGAAAGTTGGCTTATTGGGAGGCTGTGTACAGGCATATTCTCTCTCCTTGCCTGATAGGCACACCTGTGAGCAATGTCCCTCTAGTCCTGCTACGCAGAAATGCATGCTTGGTGGCTGAGGTCTCTGAGTTCTTGTTGGGAGCATAGCTATGGGCTGGGCTGGTCGCATGTGTATAATCTGCTGTGACGCTCTAAGCCCAACCTCACCTGCAAACCTGAAATGCAGCTCAGGACACCACATCAGCTTCCTCAAAGGCCATCACCATTATAAATGGGTAAGTGGATTTAAACTCTATTTAGACCAAAATTTGGTTGAGAAGTAGCCTTTTTCTCCTTTGGGAAATTTAAAAGACACCTTGCAATCTGGAGAGACAGGTGAATCCAGAGAGTTACAACCATCAACTGCTGATGTGGAACAGAAATGCTAGAGTCTTAATCTGAAAGGAACACTTAATTGGTGAGTGATGAATTGCTGGAGGTTAAGGGTGTACTAGTGTGACAGTGAGCAACTCTTGGAGAATGCAGCCTTGCCGAGGGAGTGTGGCACGGGGGTGACATACTTTCATGGGTTTTACCTCCAGGAACCCCACCAGGTTCTTGCAGTAAAAAGTCAGGAAAGAGTCCCTCTAAGGCTCTGTCAGCGGAATGGAAAAGTGACCACTGTGAAATACACCCAGAGCATTCCCCTACAAATACCCACTCTCAAGGGAAAAGCACCTTACCAGAGACTTGCCCCATCTGGGGGAAGAACAATTCTCCAACTCCAACCCCAGCTAGACTTCCCGACTCACCAAAGGGTGCAGGAGGCAAGAAACACTTGTGAAGATCACAGCCAGGAACACAGATCCATGAAAACACTGAGATTTCATCAATAGAATGAGAGTTCCATATTCATAAACATGGCTTATAAGCAAGATCATTTAATTCTATAATCATAAAATCACAAAATTAGAGAACTTTTCATCTTAACCATAAATTTAAGATTTCTATATTGTCGTAAGATTATAGAACTCCCCCACATGTTAACACTAGACCAACAGGGCACCAGTATGACGGCAGTGGATTATAACTGAAAGAGCTGTAAGATTCAGACTACATTTAAGAAAGAAGCCCCAAAACAACAGGCAAGCACACTACAGAAATCTGAAACCTCTGGCACCTACAGCTATAGACATGAAACACAGCCTAGCTAGATTAACATAAAAACCTCCCTTTAAGGCCTATTTACCTCAGTTCCTATTACTTAATATATATTTGTCTTTCAACAAGAAAATTACAAAGCATGTTAAAGACAAGAAAAGGCTGGGCGTGGTGGCTCACGATCCGCCTGCCTCGGCCTCCCAAAGTGCTTGGGATTACAGGTGGGAGCCACTACACCCGACCACTCCAAAAATTTAAGATGGAACACTTTGAAACATCCTATGAAGCCAGCATTACACTTTGATACCAAAACCAAATACTACAATACAACTAGGGACAAATATCCCTCAAACTGATGCAAAAACCATCAACCGCATATACCAGTAAACCCAACAAAAAGCAACCCTCCCACCTCAGCCTCCCAAATGCCTGGCTGGGGTGTCTGTAATCCCAGCTACTCAGGAGGCTGAGGCAGGAGAATCGCTTGAACCCGGGAGGTGGAGCCAAATTTATGCCACTGCACTCCAGCCTGGGCAACAAGAGTGAAACTCCGTCTCAAAAAAGAAAAAAGAAAAAGAAAAAAAAAGGCAAGAAAAAGTCCAGTCTGAAGAGGCAAAGCAAATATAAGAACAAGACTTAGATATGGCACAGATATGGGGATTATCAGACAGGGAATTTTAAATAATAATTATGATTACATTAAGGGCTTTAATGGGAAACAGACAACATGCAAAACACACAGGTAATGAAAGCAGAAAGATGGAAACTAAGAAAGAATCAAAAGAAAACGCTATAAATCAAAACCACTCAGTGGGTTTGAAGAAATATTAATAGAAACTTCCCAAACTGAAATACAAGGAGAAAAAATAATGAAAAAACAAACAAACAACAACAACAAAAAACACAGAGCATCCAAGAACTGTGGGACAAATTCAAAAGGCATAATATACACAAAGGAAACATTAGGGGGAGAGAACCAAGCAGAAGGTAATAATGGCCATTTCAAAATTAATGAAAGGCCAGGCGCAGTGGCTCACGCCTGTAATCCCAGCACTATGGGAGGCTGAAGCAGGCAGATCACCTGAGGTCAGAAGTTTGAGACCAGCCTGGACAACATGGTGAAACCCTGTCTCTAGCAAAAATACAAAAATTAGCCGGGCATGGTGGCGGGCACCTGTAATGCCAGCTACTCAGGAGGCTGAGGCAGGAGAATCACTTTAACCCAGGAGGCAGAGGTTGCAGTGAACTGAAATCATGTCACTACACTCCAGCCTAGGCAACAGAATGAGACTCTGTCTCAAAAAAAAAAAAAAAAAAAAAGTTATGATAGACACCAAACTAAAGATCCAGTAAGCTCAGAGAACACCAGCAGGATAAATATTTTAAAATGACACCTAGGCATATCATATTCAAACTGTGGAAAGCCAAAGACAGAGAAAATCTTAAAAAAAACAGTGGGGAGGGGAGACACCTCACTATAGAGGAACAAGTACAAAAATTATAGTGAACTGTTTATCAGAAACCATGAAAACAAGAAGAGATTAGAGTCAAATAGTTAAATGATCAACATGGTGGTAAGTGCTATGAGTAAGAGATAACATTACCCATAGCCAAAGAGTTAACTAACTGGGAAAAGGAGGTTAACATGTGAAAAATAGATAATCTTAACAATCACTGCCACATTTAAAAAGTGAAAATGCCTCTCTTTAATCCCATCTATTCCTATTCCCTAGGGGTATCTCCTTGTAACTGTTTGGTGTAATTCCTTCCAAATATTTTTCTAAGACAATAAAACTATAAGTATATATTTAAGATATACAATGGTTTCTTCCCTCCTCTTCCTCCAAAATGGGATCACATTGCATAATTTTACAACTTACCTTTTTTTCTCAACAAAATATCAGAGATATTTTCATGGCTGCCCTCACTGTTTTCAGTGACTATATAACTTTTTCCTATTGATGAAAATTTAGATTATTGATAATACTACAAATTACCTACTACTACAAATTAACTACTAGTTGGACAGTTTTTATGTATATCTTTGTCCAGGTATTTTTTCAGGACACTTTCCTAGAAATGGATTTGATAGATCAAGGGGAAGTATATTTAATATTTTCAGACCAAAAGACTATATCACTTTAGGCTCTTATCAACCTGTGACCTTGTGATCCTATATTCTCCAACTCTGAATATAATGTGCATCTTCATGGCTATTTTATGTGCCAGTACCTAATTCCACTGGGGAACAAGCATCTTTTCAGGTGGTTATTAGCCATTTGTGTTATTATTATTTTTTGTAAATTGTCCATTCTCTATTGGCTTGTTTGAAGACTCTTTTTTTAAAATGTTAAGAGATGGAGGTCTCACTATGTTGCCTAGGCTGGTCTTGAACCCCATGGCTAAAGCAATCCCCTCACCTCAGCCTCCCGACTAGCTGGGACTACAGGTATGTGCCATTACATCCAGTTTTTGAAGTCACTTTTGTAGTAGAAATATTAATCCTTTGTATATATGTTGCACACATTTCCCCATATATCTTTTAATCTTGCTTACGACATATTTTACTTCACAGAAATTTTGAATTTCTATAAAATCAAATCTGTAATGTTTTCCAGTAACAAGCCCATACCCTTCATTCTACATGTGTGGAAACTGTCAAGTCTCATGCCCAATTATATATTCCAAACTAGTACTAGAGCTGGCGTCAGGATCCAGGTCTTTCCACATAATGTCTTCCAACAATGATAAAACAACAACAAAAAAAGATAAATGAAATCATTTAATAGGAACTCTTAAGTTGGAGTAGGACATCAGTGGAGAGGGAGAGCAGAAGGGCTGGCCTAACTGGGAGAGTCTTTATGGAAGAGAGAAAAATTTAAACTGAACCTTGATATATGGATAGTGTGTGGATTGTTGGGAAGAGGACATGAAAAACACAGAGAGGCAGAGTGCGCTTGGCATATCTATGGGGTAAAGAGAAGAACAGCCTGACTAGATCACAAGATGTAACCTGGAAGTAGGATGACTAGGAAATAGGCATCCACAGAGAGAGATTACTGGAACCATAAGAACACTGAATTTTCTGCATATAAAGCAGGGGAATGAAATCCCTCTGTCAAATATTGGCTATTCACTTCCCTTAACTCATAGACTGCTACAATGGTAAAGTCTCCAGGATGCTGAAGAAAAGTGGCAAAGCCAACCGCACCCATCCTCTCCCTGCTGGCTATTCAGAAAAAGTAGAGAGAGCGAAGGATAGTAGCAGCAACCAGTCTGAAATTTACCAATCAAAAGCTTGAGATCTATTGCTGATTAGGATATGAAGGGCTCAGTTTTGAAATCAGTCATTATAAGGGGCAAAAATAGGAAGCAGAGTCAATCATAGGAATCATAGAATGAGCATGAGGCAAGCCCAGATGCTAAGGAAGTTTTCCAGAAAGCAAAGATGATCCTCAAAGGAATAAATCTTTCTACAGGTCCAGATCCACTGATATACTAATGTTACTTCTCAGCTATCTCCTTTGACATATTGGTAGCCAACCCAGGAGCCCACTGCTACCAGCACTGGTGACCCAAACCATCCCGGCAGTGACGCTGCCTCATGCCTGTGTGCAATCCATAGGGGCCCAAGAACTGGCCCACCTCGGGCCTGCCACCTGGGACCAGGCTACCTAGGACCCACTGACTCCACATCAACAAATCTGCCCCCTCTAGCAGAGGGGATGCTGCCCACCCACATGTGCCCCTCAGGAGCCCAAAACCCAGCCTATTCAATGTCCTCGTCCTCAGCAAACAAACAATCACAGCTTCTACAAACAATCACAGCGTAAGCCACTGAGAAACTTGTGGATATTGCTGACATTGATTACAGCTGAAGAAATTATATGGAGACTACACTACTGCACTCAACCAGAAACAAAGCCAGAGTATCATACCCAACCAACACTATAGATACATCTACAGAAAAAGGTCTTTCCCTATGAAAGCTACTCCATAAAACTGGAAGAAGTAACTGCACATACATCAACATAGGGACAAAAGAAACATGATAAAGCAAGAAAACATGATATCACCAAAGGAACACAATACTTTTCCAAAACAGACCCCAAAGAAAAGGAAATATATGAAATACCTTTTAAAAATTCAAAATAGGCCGGGCGCGGTGGCTCAAGCCTGTAATCCCAGCACTTTGGGAGGCCGAGACGGGTGGATCACGAGGTCAGGAGATCGAGACCATCCTGGCTAACACTGTGAAACCCCGTCTCTACTAAAAAATACAAAAACTAGACAGGCGAGGTGGCGGGCGCCTGTAGTCCCAGCTACTCGGGAGGCTGAGGCAGGAGAATGGCGTAAACCCGGGAGGCGGAGCTTGCAGTGAGCTGAGATCCGGCCACTGCACTCCAGCCCGGGCGACAGAGCGAGACTCCGTCTCAAAAAAAAAAAAAACAAAAAACAAAACAAAAAACAAAACAAAAAACAAAAACAAAAACAAAAAAATTCAAAATAATGCCTGGCCAAGATGGGGAAACCCTGTCTGTACTAAAAATGCAAAAATTAGCTGGGTATAGTGGCAGGCTCCTCTAATACCAGCTTACTTGGGAGGCTGAGGCAGGAGAATCACTTGAACCCAGCCAGCAGAGGTTACAGTGAGCCGAGATCATGCCACTACACTCCAGCTTGGGCAATAGAGTAAGACTCTATCTCAAAAAAAAAAAGTTCAAAGTAATAATCTTAAGGAAACTCAGGAAGATAGAAGAGAACACAGAGAATACAAGGAAAGCAGGAAGACGATTCATGATCTAAGTGAGAAATTCAACAGAGATAGAAATCATTAAACAAAAAAACAGAAATCTTAGAACTGAAAAATTCAATGAATAAAAATACAGTTGAGAGCTTCAACAACAGACTAGATCAAATAGAAGAAAGAAAAACAACAAAAAACAAAACAGAAAAGAATGAGGAGGATGTGAGTGTGATCTGGCAGTGACATCTGTCACCTCACTAATCACCAGGGCTGATTTGGCTAATCTGTCTGGCCAAGCAGGTGTCCTCTTCCTCCCTCAAGACTCCATGTGTGTCCCTCCCTTAGTGCTTGGTTGAAGAGGATGAACTTCCCCAATAGAGGAGGACCATTCTTTAGCCAAGGGTGTAAAAGTAGTTGCGCTCCCCTGCTAGAACCTCCAAACAAGCTCTCAAGGATGAAGAAAGCTATGGGACACTACTAAGTGAACAAATAATCCAGAAAGAGAATATATAGGAAAGGGCATAGAAAACCTATTTAATGAAAGAGGCCAGGTGCAGTGGCTCACACCTGTAATCTCAGCAATTTGGGAGGCTGAGGCAGGAGGATCGCATGAGCCCAGGAGTTCAAGACAAGCCTGAGCAACATTGGGAGAACCCATGATATGGTTTGGCTCTGTGTTCCCACCCAAATCTCATGTTGAATTGTGATCCCAAGTGTTGGAGATGGTGTCTGGTGGAATGTGATTGGATCACGGGGTACAGATTTCCCCCTTTCTGTTCTTATGATAGTGAGGTCTCAAAAGACCTGGTTGCTTAAAAGTGTGTAGCACTTCCACCTTCACCCTCTCTCTCTTCTGCTCCACCATGTGAAGATTATGCCTGCTTCCACTTCACCTTCCAACATGATTGTAAGTTTCCTGAGGCCTGCCCAGCCATGTCTCCTCTACAGCCTGTGGAACTGTGAGTCAATTAAACCTCTTTTCTCCATAAATTACCCAGCCTCAGGTATGTCTTTATAGCAGTGTGAGAATGAATTAATACAGAAAATTGGTACCAGAGAAGTGGGGCATTGCTATAAAGATACTTGAAAATGTGGAAGCGACTTTGGAACTGGATTATGAGCAGAGATTGGAACAGTTTGGAGGGATCAGAAGAAGACAGGAAGATGGGGGAAAGTCTGGAACTTCCTAGAGACTTGTCGAATGGCTGTGACCAATATGCTGATAGTGATATGGACAGTGAAGTCCAGGCTGAGATGGTCTCAGATGGAGATGAGGAACTTATTGGGAAGTGGAGTAAAGGTCACTCTTGCTATGCTTTAGCAAACAGACTGGTGGCATTGTGCCCCTGCTCTAGAGATCTGTGGAACTTTGAACTTCAGAGAGATTATTTAGGGTATCTGGCAGAAGAAATTTCTGAGCAACAAAGCATTCAAGATGTGGCCTGGCTGCTTCTAAAAGCCTGCACTCATTTGCATAAACAAAGAAATAACCTGAAACTAGAACTTACATTTAAAAGGGAAGCACAGAATAAAAGTTTGAAAAATTTGCAATCTGACCATGCAGTAGAAAAGAAAAAACCATTTTCTGGGGAGGAATTCAAGGCTGCAGAAATTTGCCTAAATAAAGAAGAGCCAAGGCAATGGGGAAAATGCCTCCAGGGCATTTCAAAGACCTTCACAGCAGCCCTTCCCATCACAGGCCTGGAGATCTAGAAGGGAAAAATAGTTTTGTGGGCCAGGCACAGGGCCCTGCTGCTCTGTACAGCAGGCACCTGCTGCTCTGTACATGGCACCCTGTGTCCCAGCCACTCTAGCTCCAGTCATGGCTAAAAGGGGCCACAGTACAGCTCAGTCCATGTCTTCAGAAGGTGCACGCCCCAAGCCTTGGTGGCTTCCACGTGGTGTTGGGCCTACAGCTGGGCAGAAGACAAGAGTTGAGGTTTTGGGGACTCTGACCAGATTTCAGAGGATGTATGGAAATGCCTGGATGTCCAGGCAGAAGTCAGCGGCAGAGGTGGACCCCTCATGGAGAACCTCTATTAGAGCAATGCAGAGGGGAAATGTGGGGTTGGAGCCTCCACACACAGTCCCCACTGGGACACTCCCTAGTGGAGCTGTGAGAAGAGGTTCACCATCTTCCAAAGCCCAGAATGGCAGATCCACAGACAGCTTGCACCATGTGCATGGAGAAGCCACACACACTCAGCCCCAGCCTATGAAAGCAGCCGTGGGGGCTGTACCCTGCAAAGCAATAGGGAGAGCTGCCTGAGGCCTTGGGATCCCCTTGCATCAGTGTGCCCTAGATATGAGACATGGAGTCAAAGGAGATTATTTTGGAGCTTTTGGATTTAATGACTACTCTGCTGGGTTTCAGACTTGGATGGGGCCTGTAACCCTTTTGTTTTGGCCAATTTCTCCCTTTTGGAATGGAAGAATTTACCCAACACCTGTACCCCCACTGTTATCTTGGAAGTAACTAATTTGTTTTTTATTTTATAGGCTCATAGGCAGATGGGACTTGCTTTGTCTCAGGTAAGACTTTGGACTTGGACTTTTGAGTTAATGCTGGAATGAGCTGAGACTTTGGGGGACTGTTGGAAAGGCACAATTGTGTTTTAAAATGTCAGAAGGACATTTGAGGTTTGGGAGGAGCCAGGAGGAAATGCAAAGTTTGGGAGAGGCCAGGGACAGAATGATAGGGTTTGGCTCTGTGTTGCCACCCAAATACCATGTTGAATTGCTTTGGAAGTGGGGTCAAGCATTGGAGGTGGGGCCTGGTGGGAGGTGACTGGATCATGGGGATGAATTTCCCCCTTGCTGTTCTCACGATACTGAGTTCTCACATATGTGGTTTATTTAAAAGTGTGTAGCACTTCCCCCTTCACTCTCTCTCTCTCTCCTGCTCCACCATGTAAAGATTGTGCCTGCCTCCCCTTCACCTTCTGCCATGATTGTAAGTTTCCTGAGGCCTCCTCAACCATGCCATCTGTACAACCTGTGGAACTGTGAGTCAATTAAACCTCTTTTCTTCATAAATTATCCAGTCTCAGGTATGTTTTTATACCAGTGTGAGAACGGACTAATATACCCTACTCCACTAAAAATATTTTTTAAATTAGCCAGGCATGTTGGCATACATCTGTAGTCCCAGCTACTCAGGAGGCTGAAGCAGGAGGATCACTTGAGCCTGGGAGTTCAAGGCTTTAGTGAGTTGTAAACACACACTGTACTTCAGCAACAGAGAGTGAGAGAGAGAAGAGAAAGGGAAGGGAAAAGAAGGGGAAGGGAGAGGAGGAGAAGGGAAGGAAGGGGAGAGAAGGGAAAGAAAGAGGAGGATAAGGGGAG